>NC_091287.1:146062940-148641115 GCF_032444005.1 Ranitomeya imitator
GATATCAACGCGTTTCTGGTGACAAAGCACCCTTAATCATGATAAAACCTGGAGCATACACCCAGCCCTAAGGCTATGTGCCCACGTTGCATTTTTTAAGCGTTTTTGCCGTGATTTTCTGCGGCAGAAACGTTTAAAAAACTTACAAACAGCATCATTTCTAATGCATTCCGCGGTTGTTGCACCCTTGCTGCATTTTTTTCCGCAGCGGAAATGCATAATGGAAAAAAGTAGCATGTTTATTTTTGTGGAATCGCAGCAATTCCCACACCCATAGACATGTATTAGAAATCCGCTTGAAAAACTCATGGAAAACGCGGTAAATATGCGGTAAAAACGCATATAAACCGCGTCTAAATCCGCATGCATTTTTCCTGCCAAAGGTATGCAGAATTGAAGCAGAAAATTCTGCTTCTGTTCTGCAATGTGGACACACAGCCTAAAGGTACCTTCACACATAACGATATTGTTAACGATATCGTTGCTATTTGTGACGTAGCAACGATATCGTTAATGAAATCGTTATGTGTGACAGCGACCAACGATCAGCCCCTGCTGGGAGATCGTTGGTCGCTGAATAAAGTCCAGAACTTTATTTCGTCGCTGGACTCCCTGGAGACATCGCTGGATCGGCGTGTGTGACACCGATCCAGCGATGTCTTCACTGGTAACCAGGGTAAACATCGGGTAACTAAGAGCAGGGCCGCGCTTAGTAACCCGATGTTTACCCTGGTTACCATGCTAAAAGTAAAAAAAAACAAACAGTACATACTTACCTACAGCTGTCTGTCCTCCAGCGCTGCGCTCTGCACTCCTCCTGTACTGGCTGTGAGCCGGAAAGCAGAGCGGTGACGTCACCGCTCTGCTTTCCGGCTCCCAGACAGTACAGGAGGAGAGCAGAGAAGCAGAGCGCAGCGCTGGAGGACAGACAGCGGTAGGTAAGTATGTACTGTTTGTTTTTTTTTACTTTTAGCATGGTAACCAGGGTAAACATCGGGTTACTAAGCGCGGCCCTGCGCTTAGTTACCCGATGTTTACCCTGGTTACCGGCATCGTTGGTCACTGGAGAGCGGTCTGTGTGACAGCTCTCCAGTGACCAAAGAGCGACGCTGCAGCGATTCGGATCGTTGTCGGTATCGCTGCAGCGTCGCTAAATGTGAAGGGGCCTTTATGCATGTCGCTAGGAAGGCAGAGATTTTGCAAAGTCAATAACACTTGCGTGATAACATGATTAGTGGGAAAGTTAGTCTGGGGAAAGCAACACCGCCACGACTAGTCACTCACTAATTAGCATATAGCAAGATCACTTCTAACATTAGGATTAGACATATTCAAAAATCTGTAATTATAAAAAGGGGTTTGTTAGGAACTATATAAAGAGAGGCAGTTTGGTGGGCTTGGGGAAGCTGACAAGTTCCCTCTTTGATGTAATAAATGGCAGGATCAGATTATAGTGAGGGCAAAAGGGGTCAAGGCAAATTCAGAACCTTCCAGCCTTGAAGATCACATCTAGGGACCAAGAGATGGGAGAATGAAAATATTAAAGTATATTTCCATGATTGCAAAAATGTAAAATATGGCAGAAGAGAAAAGTATGTGGCTTTTATTAATATATATTAATTATGGCCAGTGCTCCATGGTACTGCCGGCAATGCTGGATGAAATCTGGTGAGAATGTATATTTAATATAAGAGGGAGATGAAGATAAAAGGCTACCACATATGTCTACAATGCTTATGTTCTGGCAAAATTGAGGATATGACATGATAAAATTTAACATACCAAACCTAGTTTCCCTAAGGCGGCTTTTACAAAAATCGTAGGAACGCTGTACGCCATATGGCCGTATTTACAGCCGTGAAAAAATATCGAGCTTGCTCGATATTTTTCACGGCTTACGGACACGTAATTATTGTAAATCAATGGGGCCGCAAAAACAACGGAAGGTTGTTTTTGCGGTGCGCCGTGACTTCCGGTTTTGCAGACCGCCATTTTTTTCCCAATAATTTTGCTATAGTATTGGGAACCTGAAAAACAGCGATCTGCAAGTTTTTTGCAGTCCGATATTGCGGCAGACATTGAAAATTGCAGCAATACAGCCCACAAAAAAGGTCCGCAATAACGTTGGGCAAAAGACGGCAAGTGTAAAACAAGCCTTACAAGGAAATCAGAGGACAGGCAAGCTGTTCTCATTTACATCAATGGTCCTCAAATTATGTTCATCTTCTGACATTTATCTAATGTTTGTGTCCAGTGTAATTCACAATATCCTCCCAGTAAATGACACTGCTATTGGGGTCCGCAGCTGCAATTTTTTACCCGGGGCCTTCACTAACCTTGATTTGGCTGTGGTGGTTGGGGTTAAAACTAAGAGTTCACAGTAACCAAGTAGAAGAGCTAGTTATTGTGTCATATTACTCTTGGGGGCAGAAATCTGTCATGAATATTGTGTCTTTCAAGCTGCCCTTCATATTAGATGAGTGACATAGTGATTGCGTGACAAAGAAACAGATATCACCGGACTGCAGGTGCCGCTGGCAATTGTAAAGCTCTGCCTACGATCACATTTAACAATTTAATGGCATCAATCTACTCAGACATAATCTTGTATGTATTTAACATGTTCATTGTCTCTTCTCTTTTATGATTAAATCGCTCAGTGTGAATATTTGATTGACATGTATAATACAGAATTATTTGAGAATACGATATCCCAAAGTTCATGCGAGCATTTCTGTTTAGTCAATGTAGATTATTGGACCAAAAAATATATTTTATATCTTCATATGAAGATCATTTATAGTTATTGTTACGTATAGCAGGATTATACGTCCTCCCTTGTGAAACTTTGATGTAGCTAATGTGAGAATAACAGAAACAATAATGTCTACTATAAAATAAAAAGTTGCTAGAGTCAAGGTCTAGATGACCTATCAGGTACAATACTGTTCCCTAATAACAGGGGGATACAAAGCTTCAGCTGAAGAGCTTCCCACTTGAAGCTTTGGAGCGAGTCACTTTTTTTCCAGTGTCTATGACAGAGTTCTCAAATTAATTTGACTTTATTGATTATCGGGAAAAGATTATAACATTTTTTAAGGTATATGTGTATAATGTAAGTTATATCTATATACAGTATGTGAATTCTTCAGATGGGCCCACCGAACACCGCTCCAACATTAGTTATAGTTCTGTATATGTGCCCAGGCTTGGACTGGCCCACAGGGGAACAGGGATATCCCCTGGTGGGCCCTTGTGCAGATATGGGCCGCCAACCCCACTGTATGGACAGTACTTGGCATAATTCACTTGATTTACTCTGTATAGAAAAAAAAGCAGCAAATCATCACTCACTAACCAAACTACCCTGTTTACTATTATATAGAAGCATTGGCAAATTTATGTACGAGGGAAGTGTAATATTTGCATGCAAGTTAAAAGTTGGCCCCTCAAAGTCAATATCACTGGTGGACCCTTGGCACCCAGTCCAAACCTGTATGTGCCTATAGGTAACATACGGACAATAGGAACGATGTATCTGTCAATATGGGCACAATGAGGTTGGTTAATTTGTTTTACATCGGAGCTTTAAAGGTACCTTCACACATAACGATATCGTTAAGGATATCGTTGCAATGTCACGCTTTTTGTGATGTAGCAACGATCCCGCTAACGATATCTATGTGTGACAGCGACCAACGATCAGGCCCCAGCTGGGAGATCGTTGGTCGTGGGGAATGATCAGGACCTTTTTTTGGTCGCTGATCACCCGCTGTCATCGCTAGATCGGCGTGTGACGCCAATCTAGCGATGTGTTCACCTGTAACCAGGGTAAACATCGGGTTACTAAGTGCAGGGCCGCGCTTAGTAACCCGATATTTACCCTGGTTACCATTGTAAAAGTAGAAAAAAAAAACTACATACTCACATTCCGATGTCTGTCACGTCCCCCGGTGTCAGCTTCCCTGCACTGTGTCAGCGCCGGCTGGCCGTAAAGCAGAGCACAGTGGTGACGTCACCGCTGTGCTTTACGGCCGGCGCTTACACAGTGCAGGGAAGCTGACGCCGGGGGACGTGACAGACATCGGAATGTGAGTATGTAGTGTTTTTTTTTTACTTTTACAATGGTAACCAGGGTAAATATCGGGTTACTAAGCGCGGCCCTGCACTTAGTAACCCGATGTTTACCCTGGTTACCCAGGGACTTCAGCATCGTTGAAGACAGTTGCAACGATGCTGAAGTTGTTCCCCTGATTGTTGGTCGCTGGAGAGAGCTGTCTGTGTGACAGCTCCCCAGCGACCACACAACGACTTACCAACGATCAAGGCCAGGTCGTATCGCTGGTCGTGATCGTTGGTAAATCGTTTAGTGTAACGGTACCTTAAGGCAACACTTTTCATACGCGTTTCATTATATAATTAGAGGGTGATATATTCTCATTGTTCTACATTGTGTAAGCTCCAATTTCAATACAATGCAAATTGCATAAGTTGTCTTTCATTTCACTTATGTGTTTATTTCAATGTTAGTTATGAATTTTTTGTGTAACAACTCAAAATGCATTATGTTATGTATAATATTATGTAAATTTGTATGTTGAAGTATCACTCTTCAGAATAAATATAACTAAAATGTAAACCACAGAAGATAATAATAATAATAATAATAATAATAATAATAATAATAATAATAATAAACGTTATTGATAATGTATGTGGTCTACATTTTCATTTTAATTAAAATAAAAAGTCCCATATAACATTTCAGAAAATAGGAAATAATAATAATAATAATGTAAAATTGTATTTGGAAGCATCACCCCTCAGATTAATTAAAACTGAAATGTAAGCCACAGAAAATAATAATAATAATAATTATTATTATTATTATTATTATTAACTTCTGTGGTTTACATTTTTATTTAAATTAATATAAAAGGTCCCATATAAAGTTTCAGAAAACACAAGATAAATACTAATAACAATAAAGATAATGATGTAACTGTTTAATAATAAAGATATAGTAAAATAATAATAAAAGTAATAATAATAACAATAATTTTTATTATATTTAATTATTTATATATAATTATTATTCTTATTATTATTAACTTCTGTAGTTTACATTTTGGTTATAATTATTTTGGGGGCGATTCTTCCAAATAGAATTTTACATTATTATTATTATTATCTTCTATTTTCTGAAACCTTATATGGGGCCCATTTGCCCGTCATATATTTGGTGACTCACATTTAAACTTTGGTTTTCGGGTATGGTAGTAAAGGCTTTAGATCAGTGCTGAGAACAATATGGACTAACAAGACCTCTTAAATACATGTGTTAAAGAAGATAAACACATAATCAAAATGATTATTGCACAGTTTGATACTTGCGTTATAGCCAATAAAAATGTGATGTATTTATACAGCAAGCTGTTACAGACAAAAGGAATGCATTGCTGTGTCTTATATTACATTTCTTGGCAGTATCTCGGCAGTACAGTGCATATGGCCTATCTGCTGGGGTTTACTTGGATATGATTTAAAGAGATACAGTGGGCACGGAAAGTATTCAGACCCCTTTAAATTTTTCATTCTTTGTTTCATTACAGCCATTTGGTAAATTTCAAAAAAATCTTTTTTTTCACATTAGTGTATACTCTGCACCCCATCTTGACTGAAAAAAAAACAGAAATGCAGACATTTTTGCAAATTTAATTAAAATAACCCTGAAATATGACATGGTCATAAGTATTCAGACCCTTTGCTCAGACACTCATATTTAAGTCACATGTTGTCCATTTCCTTGTGATCCTCCTTGATATGGTTCTACTCCTTCATTGGATTCCAGCTGTGTTTAATTAAACTGATAGGACTTGATTTGGAAAAGCACACACCTGTCTATATAAGACAGCTCACAGTGCATGTCAGACCAAATGAGAATCATGAGGTCAAAGGAACTAGCCAAGGAGCTCAGAGACAGAATTGTGGCAAGGCACAGATCTGGCCAAGGTTACAACAGAATTTCTGCAGTATTCAAGGTTCCTAAGAGCACAGTGGTCTCCATAATCTATAAATGGAAGAAATTTGGGACCACCAGAAGTCTTCCTAGACCTGGCCGTCCAGCCTACTGAGCAAATCATGGGAGAAGAGCCTTGGTGAGAGAGGTGGAGAAGAGCCTTGGTGAGAGAGGTAAAGAAGAACCCCAAGATCACTGTGGGTGAGCTCCAGAGATGCAGTAGGGAGAAAGTTTCACAAAGTCAACTAACACTGCAGCCCTCCACTAGGGCCTTTATGGCGCGACGGAAGCCTCTCCTCAGAGCAAGACATATGAAAGCTCCCAGACTATGAGTAATAAGATTCTCTGGTCTGATGAGACAAAGATAGACATTTTTGGTGATAATTCTAAGTGGTATGTGTGGAGAAAACCAGGCACTGCTCATCCCTGTCCAATACAATCTTAATAGTGAAACATGGTGGTGGCAGCATCATGCTTTGGGGGTGCTTTTCAGCTGCAAGGACAGGATGACTGGTTGTCATTGAAGGAAACATGAATGCAGCCAAGTACAGAGATCTCCTGGATGAAAACCTCTTCCAGAGTTCTCTGGACCTAAAGGTACCTTCACACTAAACGATATCGCTAGCGATCCGTGACGTTGCAGCATCCTCGCTAGCGATATCGTTTAGTTTGACACGCAGCAGCGATCAGAATCCTGCTGTGATGTCGCTGGTCGGGGCTAGAGGGCCAGACCTTTCTTTGGTCGCTGGCTCTCCCGCTGACATCGCTGAATCGGCATGTGTGACACCGATTCAGCGATGTCTTCACTGGTAACCAGGGTAAACATCGGGTTACTAAGCGCAGGGCCGCGCTTAGTAACCCGATGTTTACCCTGGTTACCATCCTAAAAGTAAAAAAAACAAACGCTACATACTTACCTACCGCTGTCTGTCCCCGGCGCTGTGCTTCTCTGCTCTGGCTGTGAGCACAGCGGCCGGAAAGCAGAGCGGTGACGTCACCGCTCTGCTTTCCGGCTGCCCGGTGCTCACAGTCAGAGCAGAGAAGCACAGCGCCGGGGACAGACAGCGGTAGGTAAGTATGTAGCGTTTGTTTTTTTTACTTTTAGGATGGTAACCAGGGTAAACATCGGGTTACTAAGCGCGGCCCTGCGCTTAGTAACCCGATGTTTACCCTGGTTACCGGCATCGTTGGTCGCTGGAGAGCGGTCTGTGTGACAGCTCTCCAGCGACCAAACAGCGACGCTGCAGCGATCCGGATCGTTGTCTGGATCGCTGCAGCGTCGTTTAGTGTGAAGGTACCTTTAGACTTGGCCGAAGGTTCAACTTCCTACAAGACAATGACCCTAAGCACATAGCTAAAATAACAAAGGAGTAGCTTCAGAAAAACTCTGTGACCATTCTTGACTGGCCCAGCTAGAGCCCTGACCTAAACCCAATTGAGCATCTCTGGAGAGACCTGAAAATGGCTGCCCACCATCATTCACCATCCCACTTGACAGAACAGGACTGGATCTGCAAGGAAGGAAGGCAGAGGATCCCCAAATCCAGATGTGGAAAACATGTTGCATCATTCTAAAGAAGACTCATGACTGTAGGGTGCTTCTACTCAATACTGAGCAAAGGGTCTGAATACTTATGACCATGTGATATTTCAGTTTTTCTTTTTTAATAAATTTGCAAAAATTACTACATTTGTGTTTTTTCAGTCAAGATGGGATTCAGAGTGTACATTAATGAGAAAAAAATGAACTTTTTTGAATTTATCAAATGGCTGCAATGAAACAGAGTGAAAAATTTAAAGGGGTATAAATGCTTTCCATACCCACTGTACGTACATTTAGGCTGGTGTTTTATGGCCTACTTATATAAAGGAGCACTCCACGCACACAATATCCACTGTAGAGCCTGACATGGTGCATGACTCAGATTTTCTCTCTTTGAAGCACTGTGTCATGTAGATTTGGGAGATTCCTTCAAATGTCTATAACTTTGGAGTAAAGCATGCTTATTGGAAGTATAACACATCCTAGAGTTAGACATAATACAGTGTGGTAGCAAAAATAGGGTTTCTATCCATGTACGCTACATTTCAGTACCCTGAGTGCAGCACAGCAAATGTTTTCTATAATGAGATGTCCAAACAATGCATATTAAAAAAATTAAAAAAAAAAAAACTTCTGTCTAAGGTAACTGGGGGCTATAGATTGAGTAGGGCCAGTCTAAGCTAGTATTAGTCATCTTACCTATGGCCACTGCCCCCTGAACAGAGCATTGACTTTTCTTAGGCTTTGCATTGTTCGGCCCCATACTCATAAGATGAAAATTGAATGATGAAAGATCGCTCTTCGTTCGTATGATTATTCGTTTGCACTACCTTGAAAACCAGGGATTCAAGCTTCAGGAGGCTAATTTGCATATTCCAGGTGCCTTCTGGGAGAAGCGAAGTCTCCCTAAGCTAGAAGATCGTTGGGTACAGCCGGGACCAGCTGCTTCGAAAGCATCACCAAACCAGGGATTCAAGCTTCAGGAGGCTAATTTGCATATTCCAGGTGCCTTCTGGGAGAAGCGAAGTCTCCCTAAGCTAGAAGATCGTTGGGTACAGCCGGGACCAGCTGCTTCGAAAGCATCACCAAACCAGGGATTCAAGCTTCAGGAGGCTAATTTGCATATTCCAGGTGCCTTCTGGGAGAAGCGAAGTCTCCCTAAGCTAGAAGATTGTTGGGTACAGCCGGGACCAGCTGCTTCGAAAGCATCACCAAACCAGGGATTCAAGCTTCAGGAGGCTAATTTGCATATTCCAGGTGCCTTCTGGGAGAAGCGAAGTCTCCCTAAGCTAGAAGATCGTTGGGTACAGCCGGGACCAGCTGCTTCGAAAGCATCACCAAACCAGGGATTCAAGCTTCAGGAGGCTAATTTGCATATTCCAGGTGCCTTCTGGGAGAAGCGAAGTCTCCCTAAGCTAGAAGATCGTTGGGTACAGCCGGGACCAGCTGCTTCGAAAGCATCACCAAACCAGGGATTCAAGCTTCAGGAGGCTAATTTGCATATTCCAGGTGCCTTCTGGGAGAAGCGAAGTCTCCCTAAGCTAGAAGATTGTTGGGTACAGCCGGGACCAGCTGCTTCGAAAGCATCACCAAACCAGGGATTCAAGCTTCAGGAGGCTAATTTGCATATTCCAGGTGCCTTCTGGGAGAAGCGAAGTCTCCCTAAGCTAGAAGATCGTTGGGTACAGCCGGGACCAGCTGCTTCGAAAGCATCACCAAACCAGGGATTCAAGCTTCAGGAGGCTAATTTGCATATTCCAGGTGCCTTCTGGGAGAAGCGAAGTCTCCCTAAGCTAGAAGATCGTTGGGTACAGCCGGGACCAGCTGCTTCGAAAGCATCACCAAACCAGGGATTCAAGCTTCAGGAGGCTAATTTGCATATTCCAGGTGCCTTCTGGGAGAAGCGAAGTCTCCCTAAGCTAGAAGATTGTTGGGTACAGCCGGGACCAGCTGCTTCGAAAGCATCACCAAACCAGGGATTCAAGCTTCAGGAGGCTAATTTGCATATTCCAGGTGCCTTCTGGGAGAAGCGAAGTCTCCCTAAGCTAGAAGATCGTTGGGTACAGCCGGGACCAGCTGCTTCGAAAGCATCACCAAACCAGGGATTCAAGCTTCAGGAGGCTAATTTGCATATTCCAGGTGCCTTCTGGGAGAAGCGAAGTCTCCCTAAGCTAGAAGATCGTTGGGTACAGCCGGGACCAGCTGCTTCGAAAGCATCACCAAACCAGGGATTCAAGCTTCAGGAGGCTAATTTGCATATTCCAGGTGCCTTCTGGGAGAAGCGAAGTCTCCCTAAGCTAGAAGATCGTTGGGTACAGCCGGGACCAGCTGCTTCGAAAGCATCACCAAACCGCGCGCCGTAAGGCGCGCGAATTTTTGCCTGTAGGACATTATTGCAAGAGAGCTTGGCTGAGTAGATTACACAAGAAGGAAAACACACAGCAAGTCAGCAGGATCTAGGAGCAACATGGCAGATGTGACAACCTACATGGTGAGCTGCAGCATGTGCTACATGTTCACAGATCGACCAGAAGAAGAATCCAATTTCACCTGTCAGAAGTGTAGACTAGTGGCCCTTTTAGAAGAAAAGGTGCGGGGTCTGGAAGAAAGAATAGTAACTTTGAAACTCATCAAAGAGAATGAAGACTTTCTAGACAGAACAGAAGCATCTCTACTGGTCACAGAAGGTGCAAAAAGTGTCAGAGAACCTCCAAAAGCAGATGAGTGGAAGCATGTGACCAAAAGAAGCAAGAAGACCATGGAGAAATCACCAACCACACAACTGATGAACCGATATCAAATCTTTGTAGAGGATGAAGATGGCACACCTAAGAATGAAGCAATACCAGCAAGCAAAAAAGAAAAGGGCACACAGCAACAAGTGACAGCAAAAAGTACAGCCAAGAAGCAACGAAGAGTGGTGGTGGTGGGAGACTCACTACTGAGAGGCACCGAAGCAGCCATCTGCAGACCGGACATAACTGCAAGAGAAGTATGCTGCCTTCCAGGTGCGATGATCAAGGATGTGACCGATAGGATACCAAAGCTCTTCAGCTCCAAGGACGTCCACCCATTTCTTCTGATACATGTTGGCACCAATGACACGGCAAGGAAGGACCTACCGACAATCTGCAAGGACTTTGAAGAGTTGGGGAAGAAAGTAAAGGAACTGGATGCACAGGTAGTTTTTTCTTCTATCCTTCCAGTAGACGGGCATGGCACCAGGAGATGGAACAGGATCCTTGATGCAAACAACTGGCTAAGACGATGGTGCAGACAACAAGGATTTGGATTCCTGGACCACGGTGTGAATTACTGGTATGATGGACTCCTCGCCAGAGACGGACTACACCTCAACAAACCTGGGAAACACACATTCGCCAGAAGACTCGCTACACTCATCAGGAGGGCGTTAAACTAGAAGAAGAGGGGACGGGAAGAAAAACATTAGACTCGAACAAAGACGACCCAGGAAAACATACTCAGAAGGGAGGTAAGAACATTTCTAAAACAATCCACAGTGAGGAGATTGGAACAAAACAAAATCCTCTAAACTGCATGCTCGCAAACGCCAGAAGCCTGACAAACAAGATGGAAGAACTAGAAGCAGAAATATCTACAGGTAACTTTGACATAGTGGGAATAACCGAGACATGGTTAGATGAAAGCTATGACTGGGCAGTTAACTTACAGGGTTACAGTCTGTTTAGAAAGGATCGTAAAAATCGGAGAGGAGGAGGGGTTTGTCTCTATGTAAAGTCTTGTCTAAAGTCCACTTTAAGGGAGGATATTAGCGAAGGGAATGAGGATGTCGAGTCCATATGGGTTGAAATTCATGGAGGGAAAAATGGTAACAAAATTCTCATTGGGGTCTGTTACAAACCCCCAAATATAACAGAAAGCATGGAAAGTCTACTTCTAAAGCAGATAGATGAAGCTGCAACCCATAATGAGGTCCTGGTTATGGGGGACTTTAACTACCCGGATATTAACTGGGAAACAGAAACCTGTGAAACCCATAAAGGCAACAGGTTTCTGCTAATAACCAAGAAAAATTATCTTTCACAATTGGTGCAGAATCCAACCAGAGGAGCAGCACTTTTAGACCTAATACTATCTAATAGACCTGACAGAATAACAAATCTGCAGGTGGTTGGGCATTTAGGAAATAGCGACCACAATATTGTGCAGTTTCACCTGTCTTTCACTAGGGGGACTTGTCAGGGAGTCACAAAAACACTGAACTTTAGGAAGGCGAAGTTTGACCAGCTTAGAGATGCCCTTAATCTGGTAGACTGGGACAATATCCTCAGAAATGAGAATACAGATAATAAATGGGAAATGTTTAAGAACATCCTAAATAGGCAGTGTAAGCGGTTTATACCTTGTGGGAATAAAAGGACTAGAAATAGGAAAAACCCAATGTGGCTAAACAAAGAAGTAAGACAGGCAATTAACAGTAAAAAGAAAGCATTTGCACTACTAAAGCAGGATGGCACCATTGAAGCTCTAAAAAACTATAGGGAGAAAAATACTTTATCTAAAAAACTAATTAAAGCTGCCAAAAAGGAAACAGAGAAGCACATTGCTAAGGAGAGTAAAACTAATCCCAAACTGTTCTTCAACTATATCAATAGTAAAAGAATAAAAACTGAAAATGTAGGCCCCTTAAAAAATAGTGAGGAAAGAATGGTTGTAGATGACGAGGAAAAAGCTAACATATTAAACACCTTCTTCTCCACGGTATTCACGGTGGAAAATGAAATGCTAGGTGAAATCCCAAGAAACAATGAAAACCCTATATTAAGGGTCACCAATCTAACCCAAGAAGAGGTGCGAAACCGGCTAAATAAGATTAAAATAGATAAATCTCCGGGTCCGGATGGCATACACCCACGAGTACTAAGAGAACTAAGTAATGTAATAGATAAACCATTATTTCTTATTTTTAGGGACTCTATAGAGACAGGGTCTGTTCCGCAGGATTGGCGCATAGCAAATGTGGTGCCAATATTCAAAAAGGGCTCTAAAAGTGAACCTGGAAATTATAGGCCAGTAAGTCTAACCTCTATTGTTGGTAAAATATTTGAAGGGTTTCTGAGGGATGTTATTCTGGATTATCTCAATGAGAATAACTGTTTAACTCCATATCAGCATGGGTTTATGAGAAATCGCTCCTGTCAAACCAATCTAATCAGTTTTTATGAAGAGGTAAGCTATAGACTGGACCACGGTGAGTCATTGGACGTGGTATATCTCGATTTTTCCAAAGCGTTTGATACCGTGCCGCACAAGAGGTTGGTACACAAAATGAGAATGCTTGGTCTGGGGGAAAATGTGTGTAAATGGGTTAGTAACGGGCTTAGTGATAGAAAGCAGAGGGTGGTTATAAATGGTATAGTCTCTAACTGGGTCGCTGTGACCAGTGGGGTACCGCAGGGGTCAGTATTGGGACCTGTTCTCTTCAACATATTCATTAATGATCTGGTAGAAGGTTTACACAGTAAAATATCGATATTTGCAGATGATACAAAACTATGTAAAGCAGTTAATACAAGAGAAGATAGTATTCTGCTACAGATGGATCTGGATAAGTTGGAAACTTGGGCTGAAAGGTGGCAGATGAGGTTTAACAATGATAAATGTAAGGTTATACACATGGGAAGAGGGAATCAATATCACCATTACACACTGAACGGGAAACCACTGGGTAAATCTGACAGGGAGAAGGACTTGGGGATCCTAGTTAATGATAAACTTACCTGGAGCAGCCAGTGCCAGGCAGCAGCTGCCAAGGCAAACAGGATCATGGGGTGCATTAAAAGAGGTCTGGATACACATGATGAGAGCATTATACTGCCTTTGTACAAATCCCTAGTTAGACCGCACATGGAGTACTGTGTCCAGTTTTGGGCACCGGTGCTCAGGAAGGATATAATGGAACTAGAGAGAGTACAAAGGAGGGCAACAAAATTAATAAAGGGGATGGGAGAACTACAATACCCAGATAGATTAGCGAAATTAGGATTATTTAGTCTAGAAAAAAGACGACTGAGGGGCGATCTAATAACCATGTATAAGTATATAAGGGGACAATACAAATATCTCGCTGAGGATCTGTTTATACCAAGGAAGGTGACGGGCACAAGGGGGCATTCTTTGCGTCTGGAGGAGAGAAGGTTTTTCCACCAACATAGAAGAGGATTCTTTACTGTTAGGGCAGTGAGAATCTGGAATTGCTTGCCTGAGGAGGTGGTGATGGCGAACTCAGTCGAGGGGTTCAAGAGAGGCCTGGATGTCTTCCTGGAGCAGAACAATATTGTATCATACAATTATTAGGTTCTGTAGAAGGACGTAGATCTGGGGATTTATTATGATGGAATATAGGCTGAACTGGATGGACAAATGTCTTTTTTCGGCCTTACTAACTATGTTACTATGTTACTATGTTACCTAACCACAGACACTCAGATGAAGTCTTACATTTTTCAAAAAAGTTTGATAATGGGTTGGTTGTGAGTCAAAACTGAAATGAAGAGATCTTTTGTTTTTCAAACAATCAGCACATTTTACATTTTGTCATTGATGATATTCTTATGAAAATATCAATCAAGCTCGATAGATTTTGTGGATCACTATGAACGTTAGTCGTTGAAAAGTCGATCTGTGCTCGATTGTTGGACATCTAAAAACCCAGCGATGAACAAATGATTTTGGCAAAATTGACCAGTATGTACAACTTTGGTCTAATGTGTATGTGGGCCTTTAGACCTCATGAACACTGAAGTACAGGGTGGGCCATTTATATGGATACACCTAAATAAAATGGTCACCACCCATCTTGAACAGTTTCTCCCCTCCCATATACTAATGTGCCACAAACAGGAAGTTGATATCACCAACCATTCCCATTTTATTTAGGTGTATCCATATACAGTGGGGCAAAAAAGTATTTAGTCAGTCAGCAATAGTGCAAGTTCCACCACTTAAAAAGATGAGAGGCGTCTGTAATTTACATCATAGGTAGACCTCAACTATGGGAGACAAACTGAGAAAAAAAATCCAGAAAATCACATTGTCTGTTTTTTTATAATTTTTTTTGCATTTTATGGTGGAAAATAAGTATTTGGTCAGAAACAAACAATCAAGATTTCTGGCTCTCACAGACCTGTAACTTATTCTTTAAGAGTCTCCTCTTTCCTCCACTCATTACCTGTAGTAATAGCACCTGTTTAAACTTGTTATCAGTATAAAAAGACACCTGTGCACACCCTCAAACAGTATGACTCCAAACTCTACTATGGCGAAGACCAAAGAGCTGTCAAAGGACACCAGAAACAAAATTGTAGCCCTGCACCAGGCTGGGAAGACTGAATCTGCAATAGCCAACCAGCTTGGAGTGAAGAAATCAACAGTGGGAGCAATAATTAGAAAATGGAAGACATACAAGACCACTGATAATCTCCCTCGATCTGGGGCTCCACGCAAAATCCCACCCCGTGGGGTCAGAATGATCACAAGAACGGTGAGCAAAAATCCTAGAACCACGCGGGGGGACCTAGTGAATGAACTGCAGAGAGCTGGGACCAATGTAACAAGGCCTACCATAAGTAACACACTACGCCACCATGGACTCAGATCCTGCAGTGCCAGACGTGTCCCACTGCTTAAGCCAGTACATGTCTGGGCCTGTCTGAAGTTTGCTAGAGAGCATTTGGATGATCCAGAGGAGTTTTGGGAGAATGTCCTATGGTCTGATGAAACCAAACTGGAACTGTTTGGTAGAAACACAACTTGTCGTGTTTGGAGGAAAAAGAATACTGAGTTGCATTCATCAAACACCATACCTACTGTAAAGCATGGTGGTGGAAACATCATGCTTTGGGGCTGTTTCTCTGCAAAGGGGCCAGGACGACTGATCCGGGTACATGAAAGAATGAATGGGGCCATGTATCGTGAGATTTTGAGTGCAAACCTCCTTCCATCAGCAAGGGCATTGAAGATGAAACGTGGCTGGGTCTTTCAACATGACAATGATCCAAAGCACACCGCCAGGGCAACGAAGGAGTGGCTTCGTAAGAAGTATTTCAAGGTCCTGGAGTGGCCTAGCCAGTCTCCAGATCTCAACCCTATATAAAACCTTTGGAGGGAGTTGAAAGTCCGTGTTGCCAAGCGAAAAGCCAAAAATATCACTGCTCTAGAGGAGATCTGCATGGAGGAATGGGCCAACATACCAACAACAGTGTGTGGCAACCTTGTGAAGACTTACAGAAAACGTTTGACCTCTGTCATTGCCAACAAAGGATATATTACAAAGTATTGAGATGAAATTTTGTTTCTGACCAAATACTTATTTTCCACCATAATATGCAAATAAAATGTTAAAAAAAACAGACAATGTGATTTTCTGGATTTTTTTTTCTCAGTTTTTCTCCCATAGTTGAGGTCTACCTATGATGTAAATTACAGACGCCTCTCATCTTTTTAAGTGGTGGAACTTGCACTATTGCTGACTGACTAAATACTTTTTTGCCCCACTGTAAATAGCTCACCCTGTAGATAACATGATATGGCCCATACTCTATTACAGCCTTTATTAGACTTATTGCATGTTGCAATACAGCAGTTATTCTTAAAAAGCAAGGTTGCACCCATATGACATCACATGAAGTACTTGCTGGTCTGTAATAGGGAGTTTCACACAAAACTTGTGTGTATGTCATTGACACTTACATGCACTTTTAGCAAAGAAAGAAGAAGGAACAAGCTGCTGATCATGTCTGCTTTGTCTCTTAAAAATGTAAAGGTACCGTCACACTAAGCGACGCTGCAGCGATACCGACAACGATCCGGATCCCTGCAGCGTCGCTGGAGAGCTGTCAGACAGACAGCTCTCCAGCGACCAACGATCCCGAGGTCCCCGGTAACCAGGGTAAACATCGGGTTACTAAGCGCAGGGCCGCGCTTAGTAACCCGATGTTTACCCTGGTTACGATCCTAAAAGTAAAAAAACAAACGCTACATACTTACCTACCGCTGTCTGTCCTCGGCGCTCTGCTTCTCTGGTCTGGCTGTGAGCGCCGGGCAGCCGGAAAGCAGAGCGGTGACGTCACCGCTCTGCTTTCCGGCCGCTGTGCTCACAGCCAGAGCAGAGAAGCAGAGCGCCGAGGACAGACAGCGGTAGGTAAGTATGTAGCGTTTGTTTTTTTACTTTTAGGATGGTAACCAGGGTAAACATCGGGTTACTAAGCGTGGCCCTGCGCTTAGTAACCCGATGTTTACCCTGGTTACCAGCGAAGACATCGCTGAATCGGTGTCACACACGCCGATTCAGCGATGTCTGCGGAGAGTCCAGCGACGAAACAAAGTTCTGGACTTTCTTCCCCGACCAGCGACAGCACAGCAGGGGCCTGATCGCTGCTGCCTGTCACACTGGACGATATCGCTAGCCAGGACGCTGCAACGTCACGGATCGCTAGCGATATCGTCTAGTGTGACGGTACCTTAAGGCTGAGTTCAATCAGATGCCGATAGTCTTGTCCAAGGTGCCAAGATCTTCTCTACTCGTTATGATCTTCTCTGATCCACCTACTGTGTCCACATTTTTTGTTTTGCATGAAGTATTTTCTAAATTCCGTGTGTGACTTGATTCTGAACCATTACTTTTATTTTGACAAACACTTGATTTCATGCAGATTTCAGGTTATCATTCTCGCTAATTGTCCTTGGAGACATCATATGTAGTTTTTTTCAGTCTGTTAACCTTTGGCTCCAGAGTTGAGTTTTATGGTTTGCTAGTTTCTTTTTATATTAATTATATAAATCACCTGATGTTACCTTCCAATTTTACAGCACTTTGACATTTTATGGCCTTTTCAAGAGGAAGTAAATCATGATTTTGAAACCTTAGATGCTTCCTCATCTAAACAAGCTCTTTTCCATAGCAAGTGAAAATTTAAGAACTGAGTACTATGCAGTCTGGCCGGTTGTTAACCATTTTAGACATAGACTTTTCAGGCAAACGAAGTTCCACCTAGTGTAGGAATGTTAAAGGTACTGTAGCCCTTCCCAAAAATTCTATTTTACAAACTTGTCATGATGCCCTTCAAAAAGATTGACATCTATTAGTTGTTTGTTTTTTTTGTCGGATGCCTAGTAGACTGATTTAGGATGATACAGTATTGGATAGCTTAAATGTGTTAGGAAGTGTATTTTATTATCATGACTATTTTTAATCTCTTGTAGAAACATTCTAGAATATTCTCACCTATACGTTGACAGATGACATGAGGCAACCTGTGGATGCATGTTATAATAGTATTTCTGTATAATTGTATAATGTTATGTATTTTTTAAAAATCAACTCGCTTTTTAATTTTACATAATTAGTTAATAATATGCAGATATACACTAAGGAGGATATTCATCAAGGCTCATGTAAGGAAAAATAATGTTAACCATAACAACCAATCTGAATTCAGTTCTCATTTTTCAGAGGACAGTTTTTAAATAAGTCATAACCTGATTGTTTGCTATGGGTAAATGATTCAAATTTCCCTCTTTCTAGTTTTACTAAATTATATTTGCTGTGGGATTTGTCCTTGTTAATTTTTTTTTTTTTCCAGATATTAAACATTATGAACACAGTTTTTTTTTTTACTATCTGCTAGTAATTAGTCACTTTGCGTAATGTCCTGTTAGACAGACTATAAATCTTTCTGCAAACACGTAGCATTGGAGTCCATAGCGAGTCTTGCAACTCTCCCCTCTCCCGTGAATTGGAAGTTACACAAAAGATGGTTCAGAGAACAGTTAATATTTGCTCTGTGATGACTGATAAGAGGATAACTCAGGACATCCTTGAAAATGCTGCCATGGCCTACGGTTACATCAGCAAGGCAATGAACGACTTTGTGTCATCAGAACAGAGAGAATATTTTATGGAGTCAATAAACCTTGTGCACCACCGCCGTAGTTCAAAATCCTCCCATAGCAATGTACATAATCCAGGCTGCTCAACCATGCCTATGTATGAGCCCTTAAATGTAAATTAAATTCTAAAACTGAGTTCAGCTTTTCAATATTATATCTATATATCTACCCAGGGATGGGGCACGGAGCAAACGTTCAATGGGCACCCCTCCTTCTAATAGTCATTCTGCGGTAACTCCCCACCTCCAACTCATTAGCTACCAGCCTTTCTCTTTATCCTGCACTTCCACTTCTTACTGATCGGCTCACCATTCCGTTTTCCACATTAATTCCCCCATACTGCTCATCCTCCAGTCTCGCTCGATTACATCAAATCAAAAGCCTGGGGTAAATTCTCACACCCACTCTTCTTGCCGCAATCTTAATAAACAATTTAATGAGAGGGCAACAAGCAGCATCGCACTGACTCTCTGCTGGAAAGCATATGCTGGATGATGTTATCGGCACAAACATATATGACCTCAGTGACACTGAGCTTAGAGTGGAGAGGCTGCAGTGCTGGAGAATGGAGTGCTGCCTTCTCCTTTGTATCTGCCACCCCAGCAGTGCACATTCCTCACTGAAAGGAGGCTGCTGCTTCTGTGCAAACTCCCCAATAACTCCAAGACTGGTCGCACCCATTACAACTGGTATCCTTACTTCCCTGTATCTAGCCTACATTTATTATACTTTTATGTGCACTAAATCCTGCCTAGATGCACATAACTGTACCCAGATAGCCATAATCTTCATTCAACCATTGCATTGATAATTTATTTATAAATATGTGCATATCAAAATGTATTATTCTGGATTTCCTCAGTGTCTCTCAGGCTGCATTGGTGGCCAAGAATTACCATTCTGAAATATGTGCTTTTGGGTATGTACTGTATATGGAGCTACAAAATGATCTACTTATGGACTGCCATGTGCCAACATACTGAAATAATGTGACTTGTTAACCTATATAAGAAGTACAACTGAAAAGTGGAGAATGTCCCTGAACTAAAGCATATGACCAAAAAGAAAATGGGTCTCTATCTGCATACAACCTGGCCAAAACAGATCATAATACTTAGAATATGTAATTAGTATGGCCAGGGATGATAGAGAATAGTGATGATCAAGTGTACTCGTTGCTTGGGTTTTCCCGAGGATGCTCGGGTGGTCTCCGAGTATTTGTAACTGCTCGAAGATTTAGTATTGGTGGCCTCAGCTGCATAAATTAACAGCTGATAGACAGCTTGAATACATGTACAACCAGGCAACCCCCACATTTACTCAGGCTGGCTAGCAGCCGTAAATCATGCAGTTACAAATACTCGGAGACCACACGAGCGTGCTTGGGAAAACCCGAGCAACGAGTACACTCGCTCATCACTAATAGAGAACCAAAAACTCAGGGGGATAAATTTAGAAATAATAGTAATATTTATTGAACAATACTTATATACACATACAATAATAAATGCATATGGATATGGAGAATGGTGGAAAAGGTCACCATATCAAGAAAAAGAGACAATAAATCCCTCATGAAAAATGTGACTTAACTGGTTGACTTGAAATGTTTGGATATTCTGAATTTTATTTAGTCATTCAGTAGGGAATGTTTTTATTCAGGATTTTGTTACTATACAAATTTATCACCTATCCACATATTAGGTGATACATGTATGATCATCAATGAGGTGACCCATCGATCTTGAGAAAGGCAAGAATCCAAGGCATGAATTGAGTGGTGGTTCCCATACTCCACCACTACATTATTCTCTTAAATGGTTTTGAAGGAAGATTCTATATAACTGACAGAACTATCTATATCCTATATAAATGAATGGAATTCAGAGAAAATCCTTTGATTCAATTTGTTCTCTTAATTATGAATTGTAAAATGACATGATATCAATATAGTAAACTTGGGTGAGACTGTCACAGACATAGAGACTCCAATTTGAATGATTAATGTAAAAGTGAAATAGAAAATGCAGCTAATGAGTCAATAAAAATTGTTGACTTGAAGTCCAAGGTCGTCAAATGAGTCACTAAACTTCATACTTATTTTTTTTTTATGTGTCATAATTGGTCAAAACCAGGGAAAGAGGAAGAAATTAGAATTTACATTAGCCTGGTCTATATACAATGCATTTACTAACTATGTGTCCTTCTAGAGCTAAAAAGTCTTGGGAAATAAATACAAAGGGACGTACATAGTCGTTGCGGGTCACACAATAACTGTGCCAAGTTATGGAGACAATATCAACACAAGAATTGTTCATGGGGGCTTCACAGATTCAGATTTCCATAGCGAAGCAGCAGCACACAAGTCTTGGATCAACACGCATAATGCCAAATATCAGCTGGACTGGTGAGAAGAAGATTCCTTTGGACTCTTGCATGGTGAAAATGAATTCATTGGAATGATAAATCATGATTCGTCATCAGGCACATCTAATGAATGAGACTTGGTTTGGCCCATGCCTGAAAACTGTTTTCTGGATGTATAGTGCAAGCTATTAAGTATGGTGAAGGAGGAATAATGAAGCCATTTTTCATGGTTTGCATTCTTGGTTGAACTTATAGGATTTTTCTCTTATTATTTCACCAATACTATGTTACGTGCTTGTAAACAAAATGTGCTCCAGACTAAAATGTGCTACATTACTGGTTTCATTGCCCGTCTGAGGTGGAAGGTTTAATGTTTAACTAGGTCTCTTCTGTTCACATTGAAAACTGTTTAACGATATTACAAGTGTCTAAAGGTTCTTTGACGGACTTGCTGTAGACATAAATGGATAAAGATGATGCTCCAGGCAATGTACATATTTGCACTTATTTCATACTCTGGTGCAAAGTTTGCTTTTAGAGAACCCATAAACGCATTGTAATCTTCAGATTCTATTTCAAAAAGACACAAGGCAAGTAAGGAATTTAGTTTATCTATATGGTATCATACATAAGTAGATGAATAAAAAGACAAATTTAACAGAGATGAGCAAACTTTTTGAAATTCAAATGTGCCAGCTTAAACAAATGTTTCCCATTTCCATATGAAGGTAACCAGTGGTATCCAACAGCCTGTTCCTGTTTAATAACACGCTACAGTGAAAGACTTTATGCTTTATGAAATGTAAAAATTATCTAAAAATGAACACTTTTGGGAGACAGATGCTTGCAGTTATTGAGTTTACACACAGGCGGCGTACATGGAAAAGCCATGGCGTTTTGAGAAGCGTTGATGCAAGTCTTATCTCTTTTAGGGAGTTACAATAGTTTTGTTATATGGAAAATGAAGTAATAGCATTTTAATAAGCCTTCTAAAAATCATCGCTTTTTAAGAGCAGCAATGGTGCTCTTTGGAAAGTGAAAAAGCAATAGCGGTTTAAAAAGCAGTACAAAAATTATCCCATTTTTGGGATCAGTTTCAGGTATATTTACAATGGAGTGGAAAGATATTAAACTCGGATCTTTACAACACAAGTTTGTGGTAGTGTATCATGGCATGAACAAAGGAGATTTTTGAGTTCCAAAACAATTTTGAATAGTTTCCACTCCACCAATGCACTGTCAGGCAGATTGTGTACAAATGAAGGAAATAGAGGACCATTATGTCCCTCCATAACAATGATCAACCAATACAGGTTACTATAAGAGTAAGACCTACAATAGTTCATGAGGTCACAAAGGAACCTAAGGTAACCTTTAAGCAACTAAAGGCCTCGCTCATATTAGCTTTCAATAATATTAATGACTCTTCAATAAGGAGGACACTGAATAATAATAATGTGCATGGCAAGATACAAGGAGGAAAACCACTGCTTTCCAAATATAACATTGATGTTCACCTGCTGCTTGCTAAAGATCACCTGTACAATCCAGAAGGCTATTGCAATAATATTTGTGCAAAAATTAGACTAATATTCTGACAAATATTATGTTTCGAGAAAGAAAAACACCGCATAATAGCATTAAAAAACATCCTTCAGCTGGATCTCAAGCCATGGCAACTTGATGGGTTAATGCTGTGTAGGAAGTCTTGTGCAAGCCTAGATAGGTCCACCAAAGTCTTCTTCACTGTTATTTTGGTAGTATCAAGCCATCGAGTTGCTGGTCTTCCTCCAGTGATTGCTCTCTTGGTTTGATGTGTTCATAGCATGCCAGTTGTAGTTTGGTGATCCTGGCTTCTAGTGACATGTCTCACTTGATTTTTCCAAAATTGATTTGTTTGTTCTTCTTGCCATCTATAGTATTGATAACATCCTTATCCAGCACCACATTTCAAAGGCATTGATTCTCATACCATCTATGAAGCACAGTGGTGATAGCATCATGATTTGTACCTGCTTTGCAGAATCTGAACCAGGATGGCTTGCTATAATTGATAGAACAATGAATTCTGAATCAGAAAATTGTAAAGGAACATGTCAAGACATCTGTCCAAAAGCTCAATCAAGTGAATTTGATTCATACGCCAAGACAATAACCCAAGGCACACATACCGTTCTACAAAAGAATTTTTAATGCCCCTTAAGAACAGGGCAATTTTTCGTATTTGTGCTTTTGTTTTTTCTTCCCCTCTTTCCAGGAGCCATCATTTTTTAATGCTCTGCCCACTTAGCCATAAAAAGGCATGCATTTTTTGCAGGAGGAGTTGTACTTTTCAATGATAACATTTATTTACTGTACAATGTACTGCAAAATGGTCAGTGTTGCTGTCTAGGGCTTGTTTATTACAATGTGACCTTACATCTTTGGTAATACCATTTTGGGGTTAATACAACACTTTAATCGCTTCTTATTGTATAGATTTTATGCAGTTGTAGCAAACAATTTTTTTTCACCTTACAGCTTTTTACCAAAAAAGGGTTTATTCAGTTTCTATCTTGATAGATCAGACATTTATGGACCCAACAATACCACATATGTGTATTTTTTTAACCTTTATTTTTAATATGGGAAGAGATAGACGATTCCATTTTTTTAATACGGTATTTAAAAAAAACAACTTTTTACTTTAGTTGTTGATTTCATTAGGAGGCTTTAACCTGCAATTGTCTGATCACATGTACTGTAATAAAGTATAGCTATATAGCAAAAACCATAAGCTGGCATTCATAGGAGCACCTTCATGAAATAATCGCATCGTGAGAGTCATAGGATCGCGTTGTGGGGGGGGGGGGGGGGCGATGGGCAGTTAGAACAGAACACCCACCGGGCTCTGTGTGTTGTACCAGGTTAATAGATGCAGGTTGAATGCCATCCAAATGCCATACATGTATAGTGCTCATTTTTATGGGGTTAAAGAGTATTAAAATCAAAGTTTTGTAAGGGCTAAATCCAAGACCTGACCTTAATGATATCTAAAAATATTGTAGACAGACCTATAGTGAGCAGATCATGGGAGAAAACCCACTAACATTACAGACCTGAAGCTGTTTGTAGGGAAGAATGGGCTAAAATTCCCCCAAGCCATGCAGAACTACTAGCATTACAGACATGAAGATTTTTCTAGGGAAGAATGGGCTAAAATTCCCCCAAGCCTTGCAGAACTACTAACATTACAGACCTGAAGCTGTTTGTAGGGAAGAATGGGCTAAAATTCCCCCAGGCCATGCAGAACTAATCTACAATTACTGTAACCATTTAGATGCAGATATTGCTGCACAAGCGGGTCACACCGGAAAATACTGAAAGCAAAGGTTCACATACTCTTTTTACTCATAGTAAATTGATATTGGATCATTTTCCTCATTTAAAAAATGACAATGTTTAATATTTTTGATATGCAAATTGCCTCTTCTGAGAAAAAGAGGACTTAAACTCTATAGCGCCACCTGTTGGAAGTAGCGATCCTACAAGTCACAATCAACCCTTTAACGACTTGCTACTTCCAACAGTGGGCGCTATAGAGTTTAAGTTCTCTTTTTCTCAGAAGAGGCAATTTGCATATTATATATCCCAGAGGAGCATTGCACGGTGAATAAGCCTCCTTACCTTGACAAGCCAGAGCTGGTATGTCACTCTCCATAAGGAGAAACGTTACCCCTTAGACCCCAGTCCAGAGCCAAATTAGTTCTCATGCTTCGCACTGACGAGGGCCAACAGCCTGAAACACCGTGTCTGTGAATTGAGATACTGATTTGGCTTTTATCATAAGTCATATTACACGACTCGTTAAAGGGTTGATTGTGACTTGTAGGATCGCTACTTCCAGCAGGTGGCGCTTTAGAGTTTAAGTCCTCTTTTTCTCAGAAGAGGCAATTTGCATATTATATTTCCCAGAGGAGCATTGCACGGCGAATAAGCCTCCTTACCTTGACAAGCCAGAGCTGGTATGTCACTCTCCATAAGGAGAAACGATGATATTTTTGACTCATTTTTTTATTTGGTTCTCTTTATTCGCTTTTAGGACTTGAAAACCTAATGTAGTTTTAGGTCAAATATATGCAGCAATAGGGAATATTCTGAAAGGAGCACAAATTTTCCACCACATTGTACTTCCAACAGGTGGCACTAGAAGCCCTACTCTCTTAGTCCGTGAAGAAGCTATTTTCATCTTTTGTATCCCCCACAGTAATAAATTGTGATCTCAATGCCCACAGACAGCACTGGTGCCCCTTTCTGTACCTACATAGCAATAATGCCCTCTTTCAGACCCAACGCAACAGTAATGGTCACAGATCAATTAAAATGTGAAGTTTTGTGCTTCCTGCAAAGTTCTAAAACCCCTTAGAGAGTAATAACTCCGTATTTGTGCCCCCTTGAAAATAAAAAGGTGGGCCTTTTTTTGCATGGTGGTACAAAAGTGTTTGTTGTAACTGTGTTGGTGTAGACAAGGGTGGATATAATAATAATAATAACCTCTTTTTGCCCGAAAACAACAAAACAGCAACCTTTATGCTGTGCAAGATAAAAAATAAATATCCACCTTTGTGCCTCCTAATAAGTAATAGTGGTCCGTCTGCTCCCCAGAAAATAACATAAATCTTACTTTACTTTGATCCCATGACAAGAGGAGAGGCGAACGTCACTGGGTAATTGCCTAATTTGCTCACCCTAATTTCACAGATGATATGGATAAGACCAGGACATACTTTAGCCGGAGGAAGTGAAATCCTTGTTAAAATGATACATATGGAAGACTTTTCCTTCTTGTTAGTTTAGATATAGTTGAAATTGCCATAATTAGCAAAGTGCTAAGTGTTTCTTATTGGCATGTTTTTCTTGATCACTATTTAGTGAATACTTGGCCAGAAAAATACTATAATAAAAGATTAGCACCATGATGTTCAATTAACTCATCATATTATCATTTTCTTCAATAAATTGCTCAGCACTTGTAGGGGTCCTAAGTAACACACAGCTGCATCATTCCTTTCCTTTGAGATAGTAAAAAAAAAATCAATGCATATCCCCAGGGATGGAAGACTACATATTGTGTTTGGAAATGAGAAGAAAATGACAAAAACAAGAAGAACAATCAGACACAGCTGCAAGTGGCTACAAGAAGACAGCAAAAGAAAAAAAAAAGATGAAACATACAGTTGGCAAGGTCCTCTACACTGCCAGGGCTGGACTTCAACTTAAAGGACTACTCCCATCGCCAAGATCCTATCCTAATATCAGAGTATCCTATCCCAGTATGCAGTAGGTGTAATAATAATATTTGCAAATATCTTTAATTGGAAATATGGTATAGTTCGTCTGATTAATTATGTCTCTTTACTCATGTGTAGGCATTGCGGTAGCTTAGGTATCCAATGCTACGACCACTCATATAGTGACAGTTAGTTACTAACTGTCACTGTATGAGTGGTCGTAACCATGGATACCTAAGCTACTGCAATGCCCTGCGCATGAGTAAAGAGACATAACGAATCAGAAGAACTAGATTACATTTTTAATTGGAGGTATACATTATTGTTACACCTATTACATATTGGGATATGATCTTGGAGATGGGAATACTCCTTTAAAGGGAACCTCTCACATTAAACACGCAATCTGATATGTGAACAGAAGAAGAAGCTGAATAGATTTGTTGGGACAAATTTTGTTGAACTTGCACTGCATTCATTGACAGCTATATTCATTCGCGGATTTGTAGTCAAGAGGGGAGTCCTAATTAGTGACTAACTGCTGTCTGCTGTCTGTGCACACTCACATCTTTAAGGTCCCTTCACATTAAGCGATGCTGCAGCGATACCGACAACGATCCGGATCGCTGCAGCGTCGCTGTTTGGTCGCTGGAGAGCTGTCACACAGACAGCTCTCCAGCGACCAACGATCCCGAAGTCCCCGGGTAACCAGGGTAAACATCGGGTTACTAAGCGCAGGGCCGCGCTTAGTAACCCGATGTTTACCCTGGTTACCAGCGTAAAAGTAAAAAAAAACAAACACTACATACTTACCTACCGCTGTCTGTCCCCGGCGCTCTGCTTCTCTGCACTCCTCCTGTACTGGCTGTGAGCACAGCGGCCGGAAAGCAGAGCGGTGACGTCACCGCTCTGCTTTCCGGCTGACCGACGCTCACAGCCAGTACAGGAGGAGTGCAAAGCCCAGCGCCGGGGACAGACAGCGGTAGGTAAGTATGTAGTGTTTTTTTTTTTTACTTTTACGCTGGTAACCAGGGTAAACATTGGGTTACTAAGCGCGGCCCTGCGCTTAGTTACCCGATGTTTACCCTGGTTACCAGTGAAGACATCGCTGGATCGGTGTCACACTCGCCGATCCAGCGATGTCCACGGGAGATCCAGCGACGAAATAAAGTTCTGGACTTTTTTCAGCGACCAACGATCTCCCAGCAGGGGCCTGATCGTTGGTCGCTGTCACACATAACGATTTCCTTAACGATATCGTTGCTACGTCACAAAAAGCAACGATATCGTTAACGATATCGTTATGTGTGAAGGTACCTTTATGTGTAGGCGCATTCAAGGACAATTATGCAGTGTAAACAGGGTGACAATCACCTAATGAGCATGAAAGATACTTGTTCATTGGGTGAAATTATTTTAAAGTTTGCCTAAAATAGTTCTCTGGGAATAGAAAAAAAATAAGTGAAAGAAATGTAAATATATATAAAATCCTAAATACATTTAATTTGCAAATCACAATTGATTTGTCCAGAGAGGTAACCACTATAGAATTAAAAAATGTCCATCATCTTGTTACACTGACAGCATGTGAGCATGTTCAGTAGGAAGCTCCGCCGCTGTGACCTGGAGATACTTATATTGTTAGTCAGAAACACAGGGCACATAGCAGTATGAGCAGCTTCTTCTTACCACAGCACCCTTGATATCTCCAGTATCAAGTTAGAAAAATAGAGCACACAGCAGTGTGAGCAGGCTCTTACCCCAGTACCCCTGGTATCTCCAGTATCAGGTCAGAAAGACAGGGCACACAGCAGTGTGAGCAGCCTCTTCTTACCCTCAGCACCCCTGGGATCTTCAGTATAAAATCAGAAAGACAGGGCACACAGCAGTATGGGCAGCTTCTTATCCCAGTACCCCTGGTATCTCCAGTATTAGATCACAAACACAGGGCACACAGCAGTATGGGCAGCTTCTTATCCCAGTACCCCTGGTATCTTCAGTATTAGATCACAAACACAGGGCACACAGCAGTATGGGCAGCTTCTTATCCCAGTACCCCTGGTATCTCCAGTATTAGATCACAAACACAGGGCACACAGCAGTGTGAGCAACATCGTCTTACACCAGTACCCCTGGTATCTCCAGTATTAGATCACAAACACAGGGCACAAAGCAGAATGGGCAGCTTCTTATCCCAGTACCCCTGGTATCTCCAGTATTAGATCACAAACACAGGGCACACAGCAGTATGGGCAGCTTCTTATCCCAGTACCCCTGGTATCTCCAGTATTAGATCACAAACACAGGGCACACAGCAGTATGGGCAGCTTCTTATCCCAGTACCCCTGGTATCTCCAGTATTAGATCACAAACACAGGGCATACAGCAGTATGGGCAGCTTCTTATCCCAGTACCCCTGGTATCTCCAGTATTAGATCACAAACACAGGGCACACAGCAGTATGGGCAGCTTCTTATCCCAGTACCCCTGGTATCTCCAGTATTAGATCACAAACACAGGGCACAAAGCAGTATGGGCAGCTTCTTATCCCAGTACCCCTGGTATCTCCAGTATTAGATCACAAACACAGGGCACACAGCAGTATGGGCAGCTTCTTATCCCAGTACCCCTGGTATCTCCAGTATTAGATCACAAACACAGGGCACACAGCAGTGTGAGCAACATCGTCTTACACCAGTACCCCTGGTATCTCCAGTATTAGATCACAAACACAGGGCACACAGCAGTTTGGGCAGCTTCTTATCCCAGTACCCCTGGTATCTCCAGTATTAGATCACAAACACAGGGCACACAGCAGTGTGAGCGACATCGTCTTACACCAGTACCCCTGGTATCTCCAGTATTAGATCACAAACACAGGGCACACAGCAGTGTGAGCAACATCGTCTTACACCAGTACCCCTGGTATCTCCAGTATTAGATCACAAACACAGGGCACACAGCAGTATGGGCAGCTTCTTATCCCAGTACCCCTGGTATCTCCAGTATTAGATCACAAACACAGGGCACACAGCAGTGTGAGCAGCCTGGTTACCCCTGCACCCCTGGGACCTCCAGTATTATTAGTGGAGCATATCTTCCTACATATGATGGTGGACCGAGCTTCCTACTGCACATGCTCACAGGCCGCTGTCCTAACATTCTAGGACAGGTTTCTCTCAGGGAAACCAGGCATGCGGTCATATTAATTCTAGTGATTACCTCCCTAGACAAAACAAATGTGATTTGCTAATTCAATGTATTTAGGAATTTCTTTATAATAAGATTCCCTACAGTTATTTAGTTATTTCCATTCCCGGAGAAGTCCTTTAAAAATCTTTGTTCTTGGCAGCACTTCTCCCTGTGTAAGTAGGACCTGTGCTGCCAAGAACAATGACAGCCCATGTGCACAGAGCGGTCTGTTAGCGATCACTCTGTGTATCAGCTGGCCTGTCTAAACAGACAATTACAATACATGACCGCCGATCAGCAATTATATAGCAAGTCATGCCATGTGAACAAGCCCTTATGCAGGAAAGGCTACCAATCACTGATTAGGCCAGCCCAAAGTGAGCAGAGATTTCAATAAATATATTACAAGTTAATTTATATTGAATCTTTTCCCACAACCCAATACTTTGATCTTTTCAGCTTCTCTGCTTTCTACCATGTTTCCAAAAATTATACATCATTTCCACAATGAGAGATTCCCTTTAAGAATATATGGTAACCTTAAATCAGAACACAAAACTATATGATTAATATGACATATTGTGCAATATTGTAAAGTTGCTTGACTGCAGGATCAGTCTAGGAAGCTGTAATCTATGATGACAAGTAGGATGTGAAGGCTTGGTAAAGGATAAGTTACATCCCATCCCATATATTAGAAAGTGTTTCAGGTCTGTAGTACTCAATGCCATATTGTGACCACGCCTGGAAATAATCCAGATCCCAATGTTTCCAGAAGAAGTATAGTCACATCTAAAATCCTAAAGGAAGTTCCATCATATCGTGTGTGTAAAGAAGTATTATGTCCCATTTTATGTTTCCAGTTAATACATAAATACATGTAGATATGATTTACGTCAGTGGATTATGACTATTCCTCCAAATAAACCATTCATAGTATGAAAGCAGTGAACTTCTGCTTTGTGACTTATAACCATATGCTGATGGAGTCCAGATATACAGGAGTTTATGTAACGTATCCCGTGTCACTACACCCACTATTGCTTTGGAAATCAGGGCACCACCTTAAATGAGCAGGCTTGGGAAAACATACCATATATTATCTTGCTAGCTCAGCAGTGGTCCAGCCAGTCTGGTATCTTCATTTCCTCCAGTGGAGGTTGCAATCAGGTACTTGCATTACAAGCAAATTGTGTTTTCCTGGCCTGGATTCCTCATCAGGGCACAGAATAAGGAGCTGCGCTGTTGTACATTTATATGCAGTCTGTTTCCTGTTTGTGTCATTATTAACTTTAGAAGAATAAAATGAAAATCTGTGTGGGATCAGACTTTGTCTGGTTCTGCAGTTACGTGAGGAGAGTAAGAGTTATTGCTGGTTGGGAGTTGGAACCAGGAAATACATTGTGTTATATAAGAAGCCATATTGCCATAAACTCCTACACTGGGGGTTTAAATGCAAATTCAGCATTGGATTACTAACTGGTGGTCTCTGTTATGTGGACAAGTGTTCATCACATAGAAGAAACTCAAGGTGGCATTAGGTGAACATTGGCTAAAACGGACAATTTGGCAGGACCAACTGACTGCTTAATACATATAGTGGTGTCCTGACTCTCCTTCGATGGCAGATGTTAGGAAAAGGGATTGGGAAAGTTGGACTTCATCATACTCAAGCCATTGTTCCCTGGTAGAGTCTTTTAGATAATTATTCTCTCACTTCGAAGATGACATCAATCACTAAATATACACATGTATGGGGTTGTTGAGATGAATGCGCTTTCAGAGTGTATGACCACTAGTGATGAGTGAAGATGCTCGGATAATGTCTTATCTGAGCACGTTAGGGTGTTACCCGAGCATCAGGCAGTGCTCCTATATTACGATTGAGTCCCCAGTGGCCTAATGATTTCAGTTGTCAGACAGTCAACAGATGTGGGGATTGCCTGTTTGTTAGTGAATCCCCACATGCTTTGAGGCTGTCTGACAGCCGCAAATCATTTAGGCGGAGGGAACTCGAACATAATATACAGGCACTGCCAGATACTTGGATAAAACCTGAACATGCTCATATAAAACATTATCCGAGCACGTTCACTCATCACTAATGACCACCTTTAGTCACCACTTAGCTTCATATTCTACACATCAGAAGCTCTGCTATCATATAAAAAAGGGCCAGATTTCAGAAATAATGTTTTTAATCTAGTAAGATTTCCAGTGTGTTATTCCACATTGAGCAGAACATCCGTGTATTTTGCACAATTCTATATGCCAGAACATTAATTCCACAGTTGTGTTATGCGCCAATACACTCCTTTCACAGTTTTCCTAAGTACCAGACCACTCTTTCCATAGTTCTTCTTTGTGCCAATGCTCTCTTTTCGCAATTCCTCAAGCATCATACCACTCCTTTCACAGGTCTCCCATGTGCCAGACCACTCCTTTCACATTTCCCTTATGTACCAGACCACTCCTTCCACATTTCTCCTATGTACCAGACCACTCCTTCCACATTTCTCCTATGTGTGAGACCTCTGCTCCCACAGTTCTATGCACCAGACCACTCCTTTCACAGTTCTTGTATGTACCAGACCACTCCTTTCACATTTTTCCTATGTACCAGACCACTCCTTCCACAGTTCTTGTATGTACCAGACCACTCCTTCCACATTTCTCCTATGTATCAGACCATTCTTTGCACAGTTCTTGTTTGTACCAGATCACTCCTTCCACTTTTCTCCTATGTGGCAGACTATCCCTTCTACATTTATGCTATGTTGTAGACCACTCCTTCTACAGTTCTACTGTGCCTTGCGAAAGTATTCGGCCCCATGGAACATTTCAACCTTTTCCCACATATCCACTCCTTCAAACATAAAGATGCCAAAGGAAAATTGTTGCTGAAGAATCAACAAGTGGAACACAATTGTGAAGTCGAACGAAATGTATTGGTTATTTTACAATTGTGTGGGAATTCAAAAACTGAAAAGTGGAGCGTGCAATATTATTCGGCACCTTTAACTTAATACTTTGTTGCGCCACCTTTTGCTGCAGTTACAGCTGCAAGTCGCTTGGGGTATGTCTCTATCAGTTTTGTACATCGAGAGACTGAAATTCTTACCCATTCTTCATTGGCAAACAGCTCGAGCTCAGTGAGGTTTGATGGAGATCGTTTGTGAACAACAGTTTTCAGCTCTTTCCACAGATTCTCGATTGGATTGAGGTCTGGACTTTGACTTGGCCATTCTAACACCTGGATACATTTATTTGTTAACCCTTCCATTGTAGATTTTGCTTTGTGTTTGGGATCATTGTCTTCTTGGAAGACAAATCTCCATCCCAGTCTCAGGTCTTTTGCAGACTCCAACAGGTTTTCTTCAAGAATGGTGCTGTATTTGGCTCCATCCATCTTCCCATCAATTTTAACCATGTTCACTGTCCCTGCTGAAGAAAAGCAGGCCCAAACCATGATGCTGCCACCACCATGTTTGACAGTGGGGATGGTGTGTTCAGGGTGATGAGCTGTGTTGCCTTTATGCAAACGTATCATTTAGCATTGTTGCCAAAAAGTTTGATTTTGGTTTCATCTGACCAGAGCACCTTCTCCCACATGTTTGGTGTGTCTCCCAGGTGGCTTGTCGCAAACTTTAAACAACACTTTTTATGGATATCTTTGAGAAATGACTTTCTTCTTGCCACTCTTCCATAAAGGCCAGATTTGTGCAGTGTATGACTGATGGTTGTACTATGGACAGACTGTCCCACCTCAGCTGTAGATCTCTGCAGTTCATCAAGAGTGATCATGTGCCTCTTGGCTGCATCTCTGTTCAGTCTTCTCCTTGTTTGAGATGAAAGTTTAGAGGGATGGCCGGGAATTGGTAGATTTGCAGTGGTATGATATTCCATCCATTTCAATATGATCGCTTGCACAGTGCTCCTTGGGATGTTTAAAGTTTTGGAAATCATTTTGTATCCAAATCCGGCTTTAAACTTTTCCACAACATTATCACGTACCTGCCTGTTGTGTTCATTGGTCTTCATGATGCTCTCTGTGCTTCAAACAGAACTCTGAGACTATCACAGAGCAGGTGCATTTATACGGAGACTTGATTACACACAGGTGGATTATATTTATCATCATTAGGCATTTAGGACAACAATGGATCATTCAGAGAGCCACAATGAACTTCTGGAATGAGTTTGCTGCACTGAAAGTAAAGGGGCCAAATAATATTGCACGCCCCACTTTTCAGTTTTTTAATTTCCACAAAAATTTAAAATAACCAATAAATTTCGTTCAACTTCACAATTGTGTTCCACTTGTTGTTGATTCTTCAACAGAAATTTACATTTGGTATCTTTATGTTTGAAGCATGATATGTGGGAAAAGGTTTAAAAGTTCCAGGGGGCCGAATACTTTCGCAAGGCACTGTATGTACTAGACCACTCCTTCCACAGTTCTATGTACCAGACCACTCTTTCCACATTTCTACAAATCGGTTATCTAGTATTTGATACCATCCATTCACAGTTATGATATGTGCAAAACTGTTCCTTTCCTACTTTCTTAGAGTGCTCAATTTTCTTCTACGACCTTATCTTTCAATCAAACTGAAACTAATTGATAATAGAGAAGTGGCAGTCATGTATTATTTCTAGGATTTCTAGGAATTGGTCACTTAGCTGCATCATTGATAGATTCCCTTTCATTGGTGATTTGTTCCTGACTCCTATTGCCTTTATGGGATATATTCTCTATAGACTTCTTGACTAATTTACGACTCAAATTTACCAGCTTTCTTTCTATGGTAAAACTCCTCTTAATTATTGGCAAAATATATTCCTAGACAAAGACAAATTTTATTATGTGGTGCACCACCAACTCCCGGGTCACCTTTCTGTTAGAATTTGAAAGCTCATTACTTGGCCTAGTATGGATTATTTTCTTTGTGCCTGAGCCTCGAGTCACATTTCTCCTGTGGGGAACAGAAGTTAAATTCTGTTATTTCAGGTGGCCAGATTCCTATGTATTCATTTAGGGCTGCCATGACTTATAAGCAGAGAAAAGAAAACCGAACCATTGTACATTTATAAAATGCTCTGTTTTGGATCTTTTCACTGTATGCACTTGTGCAAGTTTAATATTTTCGTTACCAGTACTTACCTTGACTTGTAAAAATGTATTGTCTATATTGTATCTATTGTCTTCTTTTTGGAGAAAAGTAAATGTCCTTAAGTAGGTGGAGTGTACAATCGTAGTTCATGTTCAAATCTGTGCTGAAGCCTTTGTCACAGAGTCGGCAAAAAATACCAGAGAAAATTTTATAGCATGTTGTGCTATTTTGTCTGTGGGGTCCGTCAGGTGCCACACATTTTCATCAAGTGATGAATCTAGCAAAGCTATTAAGTTACAAGTGTGAACCTGGTCTTATGGCGAACATTACTGGAGTCTAAGAGCACACAGCCTTTGCTCTCAGGATTACCTACTTTGGAAATTCCTTTCTTTAACATAGGACCCTCAAAAATAAGCTGATCGCAGCAATCAGATGTAATCTGTGAGAGAACACAACTGCATGTCTTCAATTTCTCTATAACGCCACCATACTAGAAATGAAGCATTACACAGACCAAGAGACTGGCATTGGCAACTAGATGAGGATCCTGAATAAGGAAGCACATCTATAAGCTCCGACTTTGCTAATAAAATACTGAAAAATTGAGGAGCTGTATTGTCCTCTGCAGGAGAACAAATGTTGACATTAAAGCCAGTGGAGGTCTGCTTCTGTATTCTTTAAGGGGTATTTACTCTAAAAGATTATCACGAAGAATGCTTACCGTACTTCACATTAATTTTTGCAGTTTAAACAAGCTAAGGATCACCCAATGAAGAAGCAAAAGGCTTGTTCATTGGGTGAAATAATTTTTAGACTTGCTTAAAAATTATCATTCTTGGCAGCACATCATCCTGTGTAAACAGGACTCGTGCTGCCAACAACGGTAGCCTATGTGTATTGAACAATCTGTTACAGATTGTTCAGTGTGCATCGTTTACCATGACCACAGACTGCATGTGTAAACAGGCATTTAAATGACCGCTGATCATTAAACATTTATAGATCTGTGATCGTTAAACATTCACCAATCTGCAGTCATTTAGTTCCCTAGTCATTTCATGTAAACAGCTCCATAGTATATCACGACAATTGGGATTATTAAAGAAGAAGCAATCTCAAGTGGTAGGCCGCCTTCTGTTTCAATAGTCGATTGGATAGGTGATCTAATGCAGGCAACTGTATTATAAGGAGATAGAAAGGGTTTTTATACACAGTTATGGATGTAACAGATGTATTTTAATGATGATTGTACAGATGCCTCCTAATATTAAATTAACTATTATTTTATGTTAATGTCCATTTAATAATCATATTTTTTGATCTGTAAGCTGTACAGACTTCCTGATTCAGATAGCAAAAATCATTTTGACTTCCTGAATATTTCTGTAATAAGTATTTTTGGCGGTTATTGTCCAGCTGGTAGCATTGCATGCTTTCTAATAATCTTGTAAAGGAGGCCATAACCAATACATCAGTAGAAGTCTAAAAGCTGCAGTGAGTAAGGAAGTATTTAGTGAATAATCAGTACATTTTCAATTTTCATGGTAAGTCTACACCTACACATAGACTCTTCCTATTGTTTTATTGATTTCAAGACCAGAAATTGAGGGCTTTCTGTAGTACTCCTAGGAAAAAAAAAGTGTAGGTAGAAAAACCACAGTCAGGATTTTATAAAGGCTTGTTCTAAATGGTAATTAAAATGTCATTCCAAAAAAGTGGTGGGTGGTATAAAACAACTTCAGTGTAAAACTCTTATACCATGCTGGGAAAACAAGTCTGTGATCCTATCGACCACAATGTCACCACTAGATTTTCTGTAGACATCGGGAAATTTTCATGTATAAAAGTTTACACTGAAGAAATGCTGTGCATTAAAACTCTAAACACCTTAATTCTGTCCATTAAAGGGAATCCGTCCATAGCTCCAGTAGAAGTGAACTGGAGCTTGGAAAATGGCGTAAGCCTTTGAGCTACACTATTTCTAGAATGTGGCGAATTCTATAACATTGATTTATCGCATATTTAACCCTTTACATTGCTAAGAGTGAAAACTTAGTGAAAATCCTCAGCGTAAACTGACATTATATAGATGTCATTGACAACATACATGTAAATAAGATCTCTTCACATCTCATCCACAATACAGTAAAAGTCTAATATGCGGCAAAACAAAAATACTAAAAATCTACTGCTTATCTGATCTGAGTGAACTATTATGAAAAATGCACACTATATTATGACTATTGTTTGTCCCATCGATTGAGGTCTTTCGAGGATTCACACATCTTACACATATTCTTGTATCACTTGTAGAATCCCAATCCAAGACACTAAGTGAAAATTCTATAAAAGTCCACATTTAAGAAGCCATTTTTTCGTACATGAGTATAGAAGTATGAATAGGTATTTATTTGAGTAGAATGATTGTAGAACTAATTAATAATCTTTTGGTTACAGGGTTATATCTTATGTTTTGTTTACGTATCCTTTCTTCAGATTTTATAGCCGTTCTTTATTTTTTTATATTTCATGTCCTTCTTTAGAAAGTTGTGGTTTTTGGCTTCCAGTAGACGGGACGCTAACAGCTGTGCTTCACAGCAATCATAATTCTACGGCAAAGCAGACCACATCTAACTCAGCATATTTGGCCTTTTTTTCCCAACCCCAGAAAATTTAGGCGAGTAACCAACACATGAGAACAGGGTGAACGGTGAAAAAATATTCAAAAATAAAAACGTTTAGACTGACTACACCACGCCACTAAAGTGTGAGGTACATACACATATACTATTTTCATATTTATATTCTAAAAGTATTATTTTGCCTTGACACTACATTTTACACGGTGTGTTCTCTTAGATGGCATGTTGAGTTCAGATGTCTTTAGACACTTAAACATCACATGTGGGGTAGATGTACCACTGATGTTAAATATTCCTCTTTTTGAGTCACTTGATATAATCTATTAAAGGGGTTGTCCAATATTCTGACCATTTTTGGTAAAAGGGAAGCCTTCCCCGATTACCAGAGGTTGTCACGAATATGTATCGAGAAGCTGCACTTCCTGAGTATTTTGGTGCATGGTACTAGAATCCAGCATCAGCAGATGCAGCCCTGGCACCCAGGAATATTTAGGGGCAGGAAAAGAGTATGCAAAGGGTTGTTGCATATCAAAGTAAATTTAGGGGGTGAGAATGAGGGCATGGAGAAGTTTGTGGACAGTAAAAAAGGGGAATATTTACACCTTAAAACATTATCCCTGAGGAATATGTAAGGTTATCATCAGATGTATTAGAAAAGAAAGATAACCACATGTTGGCTCCTGGAAGGTGGCCAGTATACATATTACAGGATGGAACTGAAAATCTATCAAAAGAGGTCTGGTCTGGATAAAAGTGTGGTTTACTCCAATAGGTGGTCTTTTTGAGAAGTTTCCCTGTATTTTGTTGCAGTTGATATCATGTCTGCAAAACTGTGCCAAATCTAGGAGCATAAAACCAAAGGAAAATCTCCACCAGTCCCTATAAATGCTCTTATACCATGTGTACAGTTGTGGCCAAAAGTATTGACACCCCTGTAATTCATCTCCACCGTTATTAATCTAAACCAATGCTCAGGATTCAATATGATTGTTTTATGCCCGATCATTTGTCTGCATGTTATGACCCAATTTTTTCTCTCTCTGCTATAACTTGTTACAATTTGATACTGTATGTTTAAACTTGTTAAATTCAATAAAAAGAACATTGAAAAGAAAAAAAGACACCCCTGCAATTCTGTCAGATAATACTCAGTTTCTTCCTGAAAATGATTGCAAGCACAAATTCTTTGTTATTATCTTCATTTAATTTGTCTTAAATGAAAAAACACAAAAAGGATTGTCCTAAAGCCAAATTGGATATAATTCCACACCAAACATAAAAAAGGGGTGGACAAAAGTATTGGCACTGTTCGAAAAATCATGTGATGCTTCTCTAATTGGTGTAATTAACAGCACCTGTAACTTACCTGTGGTACCTAACAGGTGTTGGCAATAACTAAATCACACTTGCAGCCAGTTGACATGGCTTAAAGTTGACTCAACCTCTGTCCTGTGTCCTTGTGTGTACCACATTGAGCATGGAGAAAAGAAAGAAGACCAAAGAACTGTCTGAGGACTTGAGAAACCAAATTGTGAGGAAGCATGAGCAATCTCAAGGCTACAAGTCCATCTCCAAAGACCTGAAGGTTCCTGTGTCTACCAGTGTCATCAAGAAGTTTAAAGCCCATGGCACTGTGGCTAACCTCCCTAGATGTGGACGGAAAAGAAAAATTGACAAGAGATTTCAACGCAAGATTGTGCGGATGTTGGATAAAGAACCTCGACTAACATCCAAACAAGTTCAAGCTGCCCTGCAGTCTGAGGGTGCAACAGTGTCAACCTGTACTATCCGTCGGCGTCTGAATGAAAAGGGACTGTATGGTAGGAGACCCAGGAAGACCCCACTTCTTACCCCAAGACATAAAAAAGTCAGGCTGGAGTTTGCCAAAACTTACCTGAAAAAGCCTAAAACGTTTTGGAAGAATGTTCTCTGGTAAGATGAGACGGCATTCAAAGAAAAGAACACGGTCCCTACAGTCAAACATGGCGGAGGTTCCCTGATGTTTTGGGGTTGCTTTGCTGCCTCTGGCACTGGACTGCTTGACCGTGTGCATGGCTTATGAAGTATGAAGACTACCAACAAATTCTGCAGCATAATATAGGGCCCAGTGTGAGAAAGCTGGGTCTCCCTCAGAGGTCATAGGTTTTCCAGCAGGACAATGACCCAAATCACACTTCAAAAAGCACTAGAAAATGGTTTGAGAGAAAGCACTGGAGACTTCTAAGGTGGCCAGCAATGAGTCCAGACCTGAATCCCATAGAACACCTGTGGAGAGATCTAAAAATGGCAGTTTGGAGAAGGCATCCTTCAAATATCATGGACCTGGAGCAGTTTGCCAAAGAAGAATGGCCAAAAATTCCAGCAGAGCATTTTAAGAAACTCATTGATGGTTACCGGAAGCGGTTGGTCGCAGTTATTTTGGCTAAAGATTGTGCAACCAAGTATTAGGCTGAGGGTGCCAATACTTTTGTCTGGCCAATTTTTGGAGTTTTGTGTAAAATGATCAATGTTTTGCTTTTTGCTTCATTCTCTTTAGTGCTTTTTTCATTTAAGACAAATTAAATGAAGATAATAATACCAAAGAATTTGTGATTGCAATCATTTTCAGGAAACTGAGTATTATCTGACAGAATTGCAGGGTTTCAATACTTTTGGCCACAACTGTATATAGGCTAATAAAATAATGAGTCAACTTCAGACACAGCATGGATGTGAATACCAAAAATCAGGCAGTCTTTTTACTCCCAACGAAAATTCAGCAGCAAAGTCACAGAAACAGCGTCCTTTCAGTGATGCATTTTTAAGCCCACAAAAATAGCTGTAAGGTGTCAAAGAGGACCTGTCACCGGGTCAAAAGTGGCCTGTTTCTGCTCTTGTTTTACTCCTGCTGCTCAGCTTATCGTTCTGATTTCAGAGATATAGACTTGTTTATTTACTAATGTTTATGGTCTTTACGAAAGGGGCGTTGCTTATAGGAGTTCCTTGGGGTGTGGGAGTCTTTAGACTGCTCTGTATTATTGCCCTTTGAGCAACGCCCTATAACAATTAGAACTAAATAAAAAAGTCCATATCTCTGGAACTGTAGGGCAGATTTTACAAAACTTTAGGGAATAAAATACGAGCAAAATTCTTCCACTTATGACCTGGTTACATGTCCTCTTTAAAAAAAATACCCACCTAATGTCAAAATATTGCTGCTGTTCTGTCTACGTTTCTAGGCAGAATTAAAAGGAAATACTGAAAGGTGGTGTTCACTGTGACTCTCTTCTGGGCTGTATGGTAGGACTGTATTCATATTTGGCAGATAAAAGGTTGATGTAGAGTAGTAAAACTGTCTGGAAGAAATACTGCTCTAGCAGATAAGACTCTATAGGGCCATCCAAAATGATTGACGTCATCCATTTCACCTCATGTGCCAACATTCGCATTTGTACAATCTCCTCGTTGTGTTTTCTTATAAATATTTGCCCTTCATGGAACATTTACAAAGGTTAATAGTTATCGCTAGAGTGACAAGAGAGGACAGTGATCTGAACTTTGGTGAAGGAAGCAAAGAGTACATGTGAATGGTAGAGAGCTTATGGTAATGTCGTACTGATAGGAGCATCTGCTGGGCCTGATAATGACTTTATTATGTTTGCATGTGGAAAGTTAGCACAGGTAGCAACAAGAAATGTCAGTCTTTCAGCACTAAATGTGCCAGTCCAGGTATGACTAGGTAGTGATGCAACAGGAAATATAAAGGTGGAGGAGTGCAAAGTTACGTTCAGAAGAAGGAAATGACTCAGACAGCAATAATAAGGACTTGTCTATCAACAGTACTTAAAGTGTAAGTGCACCGTCAGTCAATCTGTACGTACACATTGCTGAAATATTCCCCAAGAAATGTTTACAGTGGTTCTTGTCAGAATTTTCGATATTTCTGCATAAATTTAACTAAAAAATATATCAGATTTTCACACAAAGTCCTACGAGTAGATAAAGAGAACCACATCAAACAAGTGAGTAAAAAAATAATAGACTTTGTCATTTTTTTAACTGATGAACATGATCCAATATCACTTGTCTGTGAGTGACAAAAGTAAGACCACGTTCACACTTTCACTATTTGGTCAGTATTTTACCTCAGGCAAGACCAGGAGTGGAAAAATCTGAAGAAAAGTATAATAGAAACACGTCACCACTTCTGAATTTTTCCCCCACTCCTGGTTTTGGCTTACAAATACTGAGGTAAAATACTGTCCAAATACTGAACGTGTAAATGTGGCCCTAGTGAACCCTTACTTTCAGTATCTGGTGTGACCCTCTTATACAGCAATAACTGCATTTAAACATTTCCAGTAATTGTTGATTTGTCCTACACCTCAGCTTGGAGGAATTTTATTCCATTCCTACCTACAAAACGGTTTTAAATATGTTATGTTGGTGGGTTCTCTCCCATGAACTGCTTGATTCAGGTCCTTCCACAACATTTCTATAGGATTAAGTTCAGTACTTTCACTTGGCCGTACCAAAATTATAATTTTATTCTTCTTTAATCATTATTTTGTAGAATGACTTGTGGGATTTTTTGTTGTTCTGTTTCTGCATGATCCAGGTTTTCTTGAGATTCAGCTCATGGACAGATGTCCATTTTCCTTTAGAATTCATTGTTCCATCAATAATGGCAGCCGTCTTGGCAAGGATACAGCAAGACTGACCCAAACTATGATGCTACCACCACAATGTTCGCAGAAGAGGTTTTTATGCTGTAATGCAGTGTTTTTCTTTCTCCAAACATAGCAATCATGGTCTGTGATCAACTGAAAAGATTATTTTCGTTCTTAGAAAGATTTTTCACTTGATGATAAGTGGTCCCCAAAAGCTTTTATACTTGTAAAAGAACAGAAAGAGGTATTTGCCCCCTGGGGTCCAGCGAATACTCAGGTCTCTGTGTTTTGGCTAAAGCAACAATGTCATGTTGATAATGCGCATCAACCGCTCTTTTATGCACTGTCAATGTGACGTCACCTCGGCAGCCAAAATAAAGAGACCACTGGATCCGGTGAGGGTGAGCAGCTCTGTTTGTTATCTTTTACATAAAAAAAACCTTTTGGGGATCATGTTTCCTAAAGGAGAAAAAACCCTTTAAGAACTCGCGCAGACAGCCATAGATTCACTCATCCCAAAGAATCAGGCCGATTATGCAAATGACACTCAGATCAGAATTTGATCACAGTGTCAGTATAGTGCGATCCTATTCTCTCGGATTAGAGAATCGGAGCACACTATGATGAAAAGATGGAAAACTAAATTTCTCCATCTACTCCATTGTGTGAGTGTGTGGAAATCAGAATACACTCTGATGTCATTCAAGTGCAGTCTAAAGATTTACACATACTTTTTGACTTTTATGGCCGTGTGCTATCCAAATATTCGATCAAACGCAGACCAAGCAGTGATTTTTTTTCCCTCAGACAGGCTCTGTCCATGGGAAAAAAATCGTACATACGCATAGCCCCATAGACTAACATTGATCCAGGTGCAATTAGCCTATAATACAGCCATCTACACCTGCCCTAAGAATGAAAAATATATTTAGTAGAGAGATCACAGACCGTGATTGTCTGCAATAAAGCCAGGCTTTTTTGTCATAGGATGATTGGACTAAATAGATTTCTCTGAATAAAATATTTTTCATTCACAATCCATCTTAGTTTGTAAGAATATTCCCACGGCACTCATGAGTTGAATTAATTAAGATCATTCACCTGAAAGGCCTCATTTAGAAAAAGCGAGAGCTTGTCAGACAAGGCTCTCACTCTGTGAAAGAACGGTCTGTAGGAGCCACCTTGAAGAATGGTGTGGACCAACTATGATGTGCTGATGTACTGGGTAGTAGGTCCAGGATCTCATAGTGATGGACTCTCTACATGTTTAGTTATAGGGTACGCAGCCTAGTGTTTACATTCATAAGACTGTTTTGCGTGTCTCTATATGAAGACAATAAACTTGGCTGCAGAAAGTGTTGAATCTAAACCACTTTATTCAAGTTAATGGGAGCCTGACAACTGATACAACTGATTCATGCTGTCCAAACCAGGGGAGTTTGACTGCAAGATTGCAACCCAGTATATTTCCTCTGAAACGTTCACAGAAAATATAGAAGTTAGAAGATCTTGTCGAGGACCATAGCCAGAGACAAGACAAGATCTTGTAAGAGACCAGTCAATCACCTGGAGCTGCGCCGGTAAAAGCCAACTTGGAGATTTGCCAGACTAGTCTCGTTTCTAACTGTATTTTTTTCTGAAATACCTGAGCGTTTCAGAGGAGGCTATACCTGGCTCTGATTTTGGCTGCCCGAGGTTTGGACATGAGTCGCATGAGAGACTCCCTTTGAAGTGCTTTCTGTGGCAACCGTCTCTCCCAGATGATAATCCTGACAGCTAATTGACTTTCAATGTATCACAATATATATCCATATTCTCACTTTAGGCAGTGAACGGGTAAAAAAGCCAGGTCATTTCCAGCTGTGATTCTGCTACTTTAGTGATGCCAGTTGAAGAATTGAGTCTCTGTATACACACAGTGATCTGTAAACTTCCTGTGTAGCCCAAGCAGCTGTGCAATACACGCATTTCTGCAGGATACTTACTGACTTCAGACTCATAAAAAATGCACTTTCATATTGTTGGACAGTTCATGGTTGGGGCGAAGGAAGAGAATGCTACCCCCTCCCCCAGGTCAGACGTCCTCATAGTTCAGTATCAGATGGTTTGAGAAGGATATTTACCAACAGAGAAATTTGTCAACAGAAATAATTGATCAAATGATTGCATAATTAAAAAGCATTGACTTACAGTACCTCGTGAATAAAAGTAATATCTGTCATGTATAAATATATCATATAAATTATATGTACAACCATTTACATAGACCATTATCAACAAGTGCTCAGTAAGTTGCACACCAGTCTTGGGTTACAGTCTTCTGCTGCAGAGAACTGTACAATAGGAGCCCTCCTACATTAATAATGGATTGACCTTTGTCGTTCCCGTCATCCAGTTACCATTGCATTCTGTTCAACACTCAAGGATCAAAGTTCGTTCTCTGTCAAGTCCGAATGATTATTGGTAGAGAAAATGAATAGCTTTCTGAATAATTCAAGTCTATTTTCTCCCTGTTCCCAACTTAACTGGACCTATGGCAGACTCTTAAAAGGGATGATAGATTGTAATAATGTTAGAATCCAAAATTATTTCTAATGTTACGTGCAAAATCACTTTGAAATTACTTTTAGCTATACAGTTAAAAATAAGTGAAGGTAAAATTAATTACTTCCCTGTGTGTTGCCTCCGTAACAGCAGTCTGGATCTAGATCAAGTCCTACAACAGGAGTGAGGTTGGGCGATCTGTGGTGTCCGCTATGACAGCAGTCTAAATATGTAGTCTGAATCTTCTTAAATCAGAAGTCTGACTGTGTAGTATGGACCTCCATCTATAATAGCAGTCTAATTTCATGGTCGCGACTTCCTCCCTCCTTTAACATTCTAGATGCACGATCTGTATCTCCCTCAATTCCAGCACTCTGATTGTATCTTCTGGACCTCCCTCTATAACACCAGTTTAGCAGTGTAGTCTGTATCTACCCATATAAGAGCAGTTTATTCTGTATTGCTCCTATACTAAAAGTCTAGTCTAGATATGCTTATAAAAGATGTCTGACGGTAGTATGGACCTTCCTCTATAATAGTAGTCTATTTGCATGGTCAGAGATGAGCAAATTTGCTTGGGTTCCCTCTTATTCGGCAAGCTATAGCGCTTACCGAATAAGCTGCAGAGGAAACCCGGCTTCCTGGAATGCGCCAGCTGTTCGGCGCTGCAGCTGCATGTGTCGTGGCTTTGTATCAGGCATGACACATACATGGAGAGCCCAACAAACAGGCTCTCCCTGCATGTGTCGTGACTGTGACACAGCATCGACACATGCAGCTGCGGTGCCTGATCGGCCGACATGATCTAGGAAGCTGCTTATTCGTTAAGCGCTATAGCTTGCCGAATAAGAGGGACCCCAAGCAAATTTGTTCATCTCTAGTCAGGACCTTCCTCTTTACAGAACTCTGATTGCATCATCTGGACCTTCCCTATAACAGCAGTCCAGCAGTGTAGTCTGTATTGCCCCTACAATGAAAGTCTAAAAGTATAGTATGCACCCACAGCTATAACAGTAGTTTGGCCGTGTCGTCTAGATCTCCCAGTAGAACAGCAGTCTAGAAGTGTAATGTAGACTTTCCCCTATAATAGCAGTCTGGATGTATAGTTTAGACTTAACCCTGTAATAGCTATCTGTATATATAGTCTTGCACTCCCTGTATAACTGTAGTCTGGCTGTGTGGTGTACATCTCCTACTATAACAGCAGTATATGGGGTGCATGCTCTAGAACAGTCTGCTTCTATATTTTTGATCTCCCTTTATAGAATCAGTAATCGGAGGAGTAACCTGTTTTATTTTATTTGTCTGATCTAATTCATGTTTCTTACTTTGGTATGCTTTTCAGTTGATTGATTTCTTGTATTCTTTTCCAGTTTGTTTAGGAACTGACAACAAGTTGACACAAATTGGTTCGCCTGAAGATCATTACAATTTTATGAGGAGAATGTACAATGGATGTCAGGTTGTGCTTGGAAATCTGGAAATCACTCACTTAAAACGGAATTATAATGTCTCTTTCCTAGAGGTAAACAATTGAAAATCTGATTCTATGCTGTGTGCCGTCTTTTTGTTTGTTTTTAGGTAAATGTGGTTGTCAGTGGGCCATCAGCATAGGCCTCTTTCACACTTCCATCGTTTGGCCAACGTCGCAATGCGTCGTTTTGGAGAAAAAACGCATCCTGCAAAGTTGCCCGCAGGATGCGTTTTTTCTCCATAGACTTACATTAGCGACGCATTGCGACGTATGGCCACACGTCGCATCCGTCATGCAACGGATGTGTTGTGATTTTGCGGCCCGTTGTGACGAAAAAACGTTCAATGTAACGTTTTTTCGTCCGTCGGAACCGCCATTTCCGACCGCGCATGCGCGGCCAGAACTCCGCCCCCTCCTCCCCGGAACTCATAATGGGTAGCGGATCCGTCTAAAAACTGCATCCGCTGCCCATGTTGTGCACTATTTGCACAACGTCCGTCGGGCCGACGGTTTGTGACTGCCCCGTACCGACGGAAATGTGAAAGAGGCCTTAAAGGAAATCTGTCAGTAGGATCAACCCTCCTAAGTCGTCTGTATGGCATGCAGTTCATGGGAAGCCGAATAAAAGATATCTTGATATTTGCGATCTAATGTTTTATTCCAAAGAAATCCAAATTTGATGTAAATGAGCTGTTCAGGACTATGGGCCGGACACTGATCTCAATGAGAACCTGCCTTCAGAAAATATTTGATATAAAAGGGGACATTATCAGTGTGATGTGTAATGGCCACTCTCAGCCCTCGTGATCTGTTGCAATACAGCAGAGCTGTGAGAGCTGCAGCTGCTAATGTGTTTGTTATGAGATCAAGTTATGTTCTACTGTTCTTTCATAGTTACATGTCTCACACTGGTAACGGCCCCTTTTATTTCTAATAATCACTGGAGTCTGATTCTCATGCAGATCAGTGTCCGGCCCATAGACTTCTATGGAATAAGACATTGGATCACAGGTATCAAGGTATTTTATTCCTCTTTCTATGTCCTATATGCCCATATAGATGGCCTAGGAGAGTTGATCCTAATGATATGTTCCCTTCCCAACATGCTGAGTGTTCCGATCAAGTGCTGGTGTCAGCTCTATGTGAGAGTTGACAGCCTGCAGCAACGCCCACAATCGGTGCTATCACGTATTGTGGGCGTTTAACCCCTGTGATGCCACTGTCAATAGTGACAGCAACATCGTGGGGCATCACAGAGGGAGTGAGGTTGTCGATGGTCTCCATGGTGACTCCGGGTCCCAAAATGGCCATGGGGTCACCTAGGGACGGTGGCCTGTCAGCTCATGTTCAGAGCACAAGCTCAAAAAATAAAAAAAAGTATACACATTTGGTATTTCCACATCCAGAACAACCCAGCCTATAAAACTGCCTCACTAGTTAACCCCTTTAGTAACACAGTAAAAAAAAAAAAAAAAAAAAACAAGGCCCAAAACTGCTTTATCATCATACCGCCAAAGAAAAAATAGAATAAAACGCGATGAAAAAGACAAATCTAAATAAAAAGAATTATTTTTTCTATAAAATAGTTTTTATTTTATGAAAGTGCTAAAACACAAAAAACTGTATAAATGAGGTATCGCTGTAATCGTACTGACCTGAATAATAAAGCTGACTTATCAATTTTACTACATGTGGAACGGCATAAAAAAATAGTAATTCCTGAATTTCTATTTTTTGTTCATTCTGCCTCCCAAAAATTGGAATAGAAAGTGATAAAAAATTGTCATTTTCCCCCAAAAATGATACCAATAAAAATGTCAACTAATGCTGCAAAAAACAAGCCATAACATGACTCTGCAGAAATATGGAAAAATTATAGCTATCTAAATATGGAGACGCAAAAACTAGTTTTTGCAATACAAAGTATTAGTGTGTGACAGTAGCCAAACAGAAAAAAAAACTATATAAATCTGGTATCGCTGTATTCACACCGACCCGGTGAATAATGTCATCTAATCACTTATACTGCATGAGGAATGGCAAAAAAATAAATAAAACCAATTCTTCACCTGCGGTCGATTTGTACATTCTGCCTCGCAAAGTTTGCAGTAAGGCTCAGCTCACATTTATCCTGCGCTCTACGGTGAGCGCTTACACCTGGCTTTCCGTGTAAATCTCTCAAATACGTGATTCAGACAGAACCCCCAGTGGAAGATTCTCTGTAATATTGCAGATTGAGGCACTGTGGATAACATCTTGCCACCTATGATCCGGCGGTGTCCGTCTTTTTAGGCAGGCATAAAAGCGCAGTCGATCACAGTTTTGTTCACCCTCTGGGGTATCTGCGTACTCAGAAGAAATTGGACAACAAATTTTGGGGACCATTTTTTTCTTGTTACCTTTGCGAAAATAAAAAAAAAATTAAGTCAAAAATAATATTTTTGTGAAAAAATTTAAATGTTCATTTTTTCCTTCCACGTTCTATTAATTTCCTGTGAAGCACCTGAAGGGTTAATAAACTTCTTGAATATGGTTTTGAGCAGCTTGAGGGATGCAGTTTAGAATGGTGTCACTTCTAGGTATCTTCTATCATATAGACCCCCTCAAAGTCACTTCAAATGTAACGTGATCCCTAGAAAAAATGGTTTTGGAAATTTGTTGGAAAAATGAGAAATCGCTGGTCAACTTTTAACCCTTATAACTTCCTATAAACAAAAAGTTGTTTCAAAAATTGTGCTTATGTAGACATGTGGGAAATTCTATTCATATAATAATAATAATAATAATAATAATAATAATAATACCTAATTAATTAACTATTTTGTGCGACACTCTCTGATTTAAGAGCATACAAATTAAAAGTTTTAAAATTGCAAAATGATCTACATTTTTGCCAAATTTCTGATATTTTAATAAATAAATGCAATTCATAACGAACAAATTTAACTATTTTATGAAGTAACATTTTACGAAGTATAATATGTCACAAAAAAAAACTATCTCCGAATCAGTGGGATCTCTTGAAGTGTTCCAGAGTTATAATAACCGCATAAAATGACACTGGTCAGGAATTAAAAATTTGGTCTGGTCAGGAAGGTGAAAACAGGCTTCAGTGTGAAGGGGTTAAGGTCTATTGAAAAAAAATCCACACTGATTGCAGTAAATGCCATTTGTTTGTGTGTCTAAATTCCTTATCTCTCACATACATATCATACAGCCACTTTCATAAAAAGCTATTTGACCTTTTTGTAACTTAATTAAAAATTGAGGGACTGTACATGGAGACATATGGAGAACATACAAGGTCTGTGCCAATGTAGCCTTGTTGGTATGAAAAATCAGGACCCCAGTGCTGAAATTACTGAGACCCTGTGCTACAAATACACACGGACCGCACACATCTATTTCATGTCCCTGCTGCGCTAAATGCTATAGCAGGACATAAATGTAATCCGTGCAGGAGCCCAGCAGTAAGTGCTCACATCCAACTATTACACAAAGTAGACTTGTTGGGTTATTTGTAGCCGCTCTGGGAGTGGATAATTGATTACACCCTTGTACAGAGGGCCTCCCATTTTATTGACTCAGAATTTCTTAATAAAGGGATTCCTCATTGAAATATTTAATACCCCAAAACATATTCAAGTGCATCTTCATAATTGGCCCTCACTTCATCCTTAGTTCAAAAATTCTGTCCTGGTTAATCTCACTTTGTAATCCAGAGCATCAAATTCACCATACATAAGGTTTTAAAGCATATAATTCTGTCTGGCTGCAGCCACCAGTAGAGGGCACTGACGAGCTTACTGCATACTGATTTTATTTATCTAAATTATTTTGTTGGATGTATTTATTTAATTTACTTTTCTGGACTTGCATTCAACATAATAACTTATATTTATTAACTTCTACTTATCATAGTTACCTTGAATGTTGTTTCATGTCTATGCAGGATATACAAGAAGTGGATGGATATGTTCTTATTGCTGTGAATGCTGTTAAGCAAATTCCATTGGTCAACCTTAGGATTATCCGAGGGAACACATTTCATAAGAACTCTGCACTCGCCATACTTTCAAATTTCCAGGATAAGAGTACAAATGTTGGTTTGGAGTGGCTGCCTATGAGAAATTTGCAAGGTATGTCAATTACTTCTTTCATTAATAGCATTGTATGTTATTAGGCACATACTTTACCAGTGTTTATTATTAAACCTATTTATCACACTGAATTTTAAAATCTGAAACTGATGGACATGACCCAAAGCTATACTCAGAGAGCACTAACAGTTAAAATAATGGGGTACACTTATTTTGAGAGGACTATTTAACTCACTTTCCCTTGTGGCTACATTGCTGTTATTTTCCCCAAATTTATCCAAGTATCACATAGTGTTTGAAAAATTGTATGTATATTTTCACTCTAAAACTGTTTCTTCACTTTTTACTCCATCCCCCCGAAGTAGAACTGCCACCTTTTTCCACCTTTCAAAAAACTACAATTCATTAAATCTGCCTTGCAGCTTATTTACATAGCTAACCACGCCCACTTTTAAGCCTATTTTTCTAAAGTGGCAAGAATAGCATAAAATAGCACAGAGTTGAAAGCTTTTGTGTAAAAACTGCGTGCACCAAAATGTGCAACTTTTTTATGCTAAAAAACTGGTACAAAAGCCTTAAAGGTGTTTTTCACTACTCTAACAACCCCTTCTCACTCACTATATATATTCCTCCCTTATAAAATAACACCTATACACACATCTGGTGCGGGAGCTGTTTCATTGGTGTCGGCACTTGTTCTCCTGAGACGATCCCTGCAGACAATCAGCGTTGGCTCCACTCTACTCATTTTTGGATAAACCACATTTCCAGAGGAAGTGACAGAGCAGCCGCAGCTGATTTGTCTCAAGCTGGGGAGAATGAAGCCACCACTGACTGAGCTCGTGTGACATTGCTAAGCTGGATTATTAGTCCTGGAAGAGGAAGCGTCGACACCACTGAAACGGTGCCCAGCAACATCCTCGAAACCTGAAAGATCTGGAGAAGATCTGTATGGAGGAATGGGCCAAAATCCGTGCTGCAGTGTCAAGAACTATAGGAAAGTAGTGTACCAACAAGTGAAGTGTCCCAACAATAAAAATTGCATTCCTCTCGATTCTTTGTTGGTGGGAAACTTGCATAATCAGCAGTGTATCAAATACTTATTTTCCCCAGTCTATGTCCCCATTAAAATAAAAGTTATACTCACTTCCCGTGCCAACGCCATTCCAGCAGTGTCAGCACTCGCGTTCCTGGGGCTCCTGTGCATTTATGTCACGTAAGCCCTGCGCCCAATCAGCGTCGGCGTCACTGTCCTTGCCTTCAGACAAATCGAACATCAAGATAAAGTTGATGTTCAATATGTCTGAAGTTGGGGAGAGTGAAACCGGCACTGATTGGGTGCAGGGCTTGTTTGACATCACAACCCCACGTGACCCATAGGAGAGTGAATGACGACATCGCTGGAACGGCACCAACATGGGAAGTCGGTATAGGTGTTTTTATTTTAACAGGGCCAAACATGAGGAATGAGAAGGGGCTGTCCTAGTAGTGGACAACCAATTAAATGCATTTTCTCTAATGATGCTTGCTAGCTCTTTGAAAACCTGAAATATTAAAATATTATGTTATTTATCCTGCATGCTGATACCAACATTGTTACTTTTTTTTACATTGTCTCCCCCCAAAAAAATTAGAAACCATGTAAAATGGAAAAATAAGCAATCAAAAAAGAGAATGGGAAAATAAAATGGTATTGGGTAAATGGCAAATTTTTTCGTTTATAAAATGTTTTTTAATTTTTTTAATATCATTTTATAAATAAATAACCAATATAAATTATCAAATTGTCTTTTGGTTATTTAGCACTGTAATCGTGCTGATAAAATTAACATTTAATTTCTACAGTACAATGAACATTGTTAAAATGTGACCTGCACAATTCCAGAGCTGTGGACGGTATGGCAGACAATGAAAATCAAAACTACAACTCATCCTACAAAAAAAAGTCCTCATTGTGCTATGTCGATGTAAAAATAAAGAAGTTATGTCTCTTAAAAAGCAGAGATGAAAAACAAAAGTAATAATAAAAATGATGGTGATGGTGGGAAGGGGTGAAAATTCAGTGCCAAAAATTGGTCTCTCTGTCTATTCTATGCCTCTTCAATTTACTCATGAAGTGTTGCATCTGAAATGTTCTTTTTGGTTTTCCTTTTTTACAGAAATTCTTCATGGTGGTGTTACAATAAAAAATAATCCGATGCTTTGCAACCTTGATTCCATCCAATGGGAGGACATAGTTCACCCCGACTATGTTATATATGTGGAGAATAGTACCCACTCAGGCTGTATGTATTGACTTCACTTACTAACTGATCACTTACACTTCATCCCAGAGTATTGAGCTCTCCAAGGAACAAACTGTTCTTTGTTTCCTAGGGATCTGTCATTTATTGATTTTAATTAAGATTATCACTATATGAAGCGTAGAGAACAGAGAAGCGCTTCTTCATATGGAGGAGCTGGAAGAGATAGCTGCCATCCAAATAAATGGTCAAACTATGGTTCGCCTGGCAGCAGTCTGTTTTATGGGGCCCATTAGTCTCATTAAAAGTAGGCATACACATTAGTAAAATGTCAACTTTACCCAACAATTTTAGTATAAATGTCAAAGAGTCATAACATAGGGTATGTGTACAGTGATGTCCTGACTGTCCCTCAATGGCAGATGTGGGGGAAAAAAATGTTGAATAAGTTGTAGTGTAACATGGCGATCCTTTATTTCCACAGAAGATAGAAATGTAGCAGCCACCATCATGAAAACTGTGCACTACAGCAATAGTGTAAGCGCCTGTGCTATCTGAGTAGCACACCACTCATTTCACCTGGAAAAAGAAGTATCATGCAATACAAATAGCATCGTAGCTCACTACCCTATTAACATAGCATGGCTGCTGTCATCTTGGTGGCTGCTATATCTATAAGCCGGCGCCAGAGCTAGTAATTTATTTTCCTCTCACTATAGAAACTCCTCTGGTTTTGGTGCACTAATAGCATTGGAATTGTCCATACAATACACTTACTTAGCTTGAACTTGTCTCTTTAAAATTACAGGTCCTAAATGTGATGAAACATGCAATACATCGTGTTGGGATTCTGGTCCAGAGAATTGTCAAATACGTGAGTATATTGCTAATAACGTGAGGCCATACAGATCATGTCACCAAAATGTTCCTTTTCTCTGTGTTGGACCCATCATTGCTAGAATGATGTATTCTGCACTATGTCATGTGCACATACCACAGACTAAGATAGGATGTATCATTTCTCTGGGAATTAGGTACCATATTGTTACCTTATGCATTGGGCAACTGTAAGTAAACTAAAATGGCTAAAACCCCACCCACAAAAGGTGTCCTCAGAGTGGTGAGGTTGACGTTACTGTTCCCCTCAGGAACCTCAGAGTGGTAAGGTTGACGTTACTGTTCCCCTCAGGGGGTTTCTTAGATGTTTTGTGGGCCACCCTGGAGTTGGGCTTAAAATGGCCCACAACTAAGAACTGAAATTTGGAGGGGTATGATAAAATCACTTGCATAGTTTACTCTTAACGCTTGAAATACAGCCATCAAATTCAAGCAAAGGATTGGAGAGGATCTTGAATGATGGAAAAGGTGCAGATACAATGTATAAATTATTTTGCTCTAAAAAAAAAACACATTTACAACTGAATCATCATTCAAAACAATAATTGTATATATTTACATAAGCATTTATGTTCTAAAAAATCATTTAAAGGGAATCTGTTACCACATTTGACATATCTAAACTATTAATATGGTCACACAGGCAATAGACAAAGGTCCACCTTGTTTGTTTCATATCCTGACGAAGCCAATGCGAAACGCGCGTTGGGGCTGCACGGTGGTGAGCCAGATGAAACCACAGAAAGGTTAAGGTAGCCAGAGTATGGGGGTTCATCATATTGACAGGGCATTGATCTTTGTGGATGTAAGATTTCTATACCAGCTACACCTACCACCCCTTCTTCCTGGTTCTCTTTCCTATTATTTCATTACAAGGCACTATGCACTTTATTTTATAATGTGTGTGGTAATCTCTGGTTGATTCACTGGTCAATTTCTAGCTGTTTTCCTCGCTGAACTTATAAATGGTCATCAGTATTTTACTTATTACTTTTGCTTACTACTTGTGAATGTGTTAATTTTTGTAATAAATTTATACCTTTTTAATCCATTTGGACTTGAACTTCATTTTTCCTTTTTCTTGGGTATAAGGATTTTGTTTCATATCAGAAAACTTTTTATGGAAAAATCATCTTTTATCACTTTATGTAAATTACTTCTTCCAGGCTATGGGGAGGAAGATAACTCTGCCTCCAAATTATTTAACATGAAGGAGGAGTTACCAGTGTGAGACATGTAACTAATGCGGAATAGGAAAAATTAAATTTGTCTTCTTGCAAAAACATTTTTGCTTCTATCTCAGCTCTGCTGTATTGTATTATTCCATGGCGCTTTACATGTGAAAAGTGGTATATATAATAAAAACAGATACAGTAATCTTAAACAATAGAAGTCATGACTGGTACAGGAGGAGTGAGGACCCTGCCCGCGAGGGCTCACAATCTACAAGGGATGGGTGAGGATACGGTAGGTGAGAGTAGAGCTGGTCATGCAGCAGTTTGCTGGATCGGTGGTTACTGCAGGTTGTAGGTTTGTCGGAAGAGGTAGGTCTTAAGATTCCTTTTGAAGGTTTCGATGGTAGGTGAGAGTCTGATATGTTGGGGTAGAGAGTTCCAGAGTAGGGGTGATACGAGAGAGAAATCTTGTATGTGATTCTGGGAAGAGGAGATAATAGGGGAGTAGAGAAGGAGATCTTGTGAGGATCGGAGGTTGCGTGCAAGTAAGTTCCGGGAGACTAGATCACAGATGTATGGAGGAGACAGGTTGTGGATGGCTTTGTATGCCAAAAAGAAGGGGAATTACCAGTGTGATGTGTAATGGCCGCTCTCTGCTCTCCTGATCTCACTGCCGAGCTGAGTGTAATTATTCATGACACATCTGCAGGTTCCTCTCCGCTTCAGCTTCCAGCTAACAGGCATACAGGGTGTAATATTGTTGCAATAAAGCAGAGCTGAGATAGAAGGAAAAAAATGTTTTTGCAAGAAGACAAATTTATTTTTTCCTGTTCCACGTTAGTTACATGTCTCACACTGGCAACTCCTCCTTCATGTAAAATAATTTGGAGGCAGAGTTATCTTCCAGGCACCATCCTCTCCATAGCCTGGAAGAGGTCATTTACATAAAGTGATAAAAGATGATTTCTCAACAACAAGGCACCTTATATGAGACATATGAGGTAGGACTTTTTTTCAGCTGTCTATAACCTGTATGCCCATATTAATAGTATACATAGGTAAAATGTGGTGACAGATTCCCTTTAAAGACTAACCATTGCCTTAATTTACAGTGGGGCAAAAAAGTATTTAGTCAGTCAGCAATAGTGCAAGTTCCACCACTTAAAAAGATGAGAGGCGTCTGTAATTTACATCATAGGTAGACCTCAACTATGGGAGACAAACTGAGAAAAAAAAATCCAGAAAATCACATTGTCTGTTTTTTTAACATTTTATTTGCATATTATGGTGGAAAATAAGTATTTGGTCAGAAACAAAATTTCATCTCAATACTTTGTAATATATCCTTTGTTGGCAATGACAGAGGTCAAACGTTTTCTGTAAGTCTTCACAAGGTTGCCACACACTGTTGTTGGTATGTTGGCCCATTCCTCCATGCAGATCTCCTCTAGAGCAGTGATGTTTTTGGCTTTTCGCTTGGCAACACGGACTTTCAACTCCCTCTAAAGGTTTTCTATAGGGTTGAGATCTGGAGACTGGCTAGGCCACTCCAGGACCTTGAAATGCTTCTTACGAAGCCACTCCTTTGTTGCCCTGGCGGTTTGCTTTGGATCATTGTCATGTTGAAAGACCCAGCCACGTTTCATCTTCAATGCCCTTGCTGATAGAAGGAGGTTTGCACTCAAAATCTCACGATACATGGCCCCATTCATTCTTTCATGTACCCTGATCAGTCGTCCTAGCCCCTTTGCAGAGAAACAGCCCCAAAGCATGATGTTTCCACCACCATGCTTTACAGTAGGTATGGTGTTTGATGGATGCAACTCAGTATTCTTTTTCCTCCAAACACGACAAGTTGTGTTTCTACCAAACAGTTCCAGTTTGGTTTCATCAGACCATAGGACATTCTCCCAAAACTCCTCTGGATCATCCAAATGCTCTCTAGCAAACTTCAGACGGGCCCGGACATGTACTGGCTTAAGCAGTGGGACACGTCTGGCACTGCAGGATCTGAGTCCATGGTGGCGTAGTGTGTTACTTATGGTAGGCCTTGTTACATTGGTCCCAGCTCTCTGCAGTTCATTCACTAGGTCCCCCCGCGTGGTTCTGGGATTTTTGCTCACCGTTCTTGTGATCATTCTGACCCCACGGGGTGGGATTTTGCGTGGAGCCCCAGATCGAGGGAGATTATCAGTGGTCTTGTATGTCTTCCATTTTCTAATTATTGCTCCCACTGTTGATTTCTTCACTCCAAGCTGGTTGGCTATTGCAGATTCAGTCTTCCCAGCCTGGTGCAGGGCTACAATTTTGTTTCTGGTGTCCTTTGACAGCTCTTTGGTCTTCACCATAGTGGAGTTTGGAGTCAGACTGTTTGAGGGTGTGCACAGGTGTCTTTTTATACTGATAACAAGTTTAAACAGGTGCCATTACTACAGGTAATGAGTGGAGGAAAGAGGAGACTCTTAAAGAAGAAGTTACAGGTCTGTGAGAGCCAGAAATCTTGATTGTTTGTTTCTGACCAAATACTTATTTTCCACCATAATATGCAAAAAAAATGATAAAAAAAACAGACAATGTGATTTTCTGGATTTTTTTTTCTCAGTTTGTCTCCCATAGTTGAGGTCTACCTATGATGTAAATTACAGACGCCTCTCATCTTTTTAAGTGGTGGAACTTGCACTATTGCTGACTGACTAAATACTTTTTTGCCCCACTGTATATGTCATAAATGAACAACACACATAAATTTGTGCAACTTTGTAATATATTATCATAGAAATTGGCTGCTTTCTCTTCCAGGACTGATCAGTCATTCTCAAAATCCTTACTTCTTGGGTAAAATCGGTATTCACTGAAGACATATTTGTACATTAATGAGATAGGAGATGGCAGTTCTCACTGATAAGATTCTATGTAGTTGAGAGGGGGTAGTATGGAGGAGTTCTTCTTCAAGCGCCTCCTCGCCCCTCCATAGAATATTATCAGTAGTCCAGGAGGAGAAATCAGTGATGTCTGTTTTTGGGGTTAGGCTGATCTCTGCTCTCTCTGCTTGCCACATTCTCTCCTTGTTAATGCTTTCTGACAGAGCAATCTCTTGCCGACTTGTATCTTCTCATTAGAGCAGGCGAGGGAGAAAACGCACTGTCAATGCGCATTTAATACCTTAACGACCAGAGGTATTTCCGTTTTTGCCTTGTCGTTTTTTGTTCTCCTTCTTCCCAGAGCCGTAACTTTTTTATTTTTATGTCAAAATGGCCACGTGAGGGTTTGTGTTTTGAGGGACAAGTTTTACTTTTTTTAATGACAAGATTGGTTTTAACATATCGTGTACTGGAACACGGGAAAAAATTCCAAGTGTGGTGAAATTGCAAAAAAAGTTCAATTCCATACGTGTTTTTTTATTTTTTTACAATGTTCACTAAATGCTAAAACTGACCTGCCATTATGATTCTCCAGGTCTTTGCGAGTTCATAGACACCAAACATGTCTAGGTTCTTTTTTTATTTCAATGGTGAAAAAAAGAAATCAAAACTTTGGTAAAGAAAAAAAGGCACCATTTTCCGAGACCTGTAGCGTCTCCATTATTCATGATTTGGGGCTGGATAAGGGCTTTTTTTTTGCGCACCGAGCTGACGTTTTTATTAATACCTTTTTGGTGCATATGCGATCTTTTGATCACCCGCTATTGCATTTTACTGCAATGTAGCGGCGACCAAAAAAACTAATTGTGGCATTTAAAAATTTTTTCTCATTCAGCCATTTAGCGATTGGGTTAATTCTTTTTTTATATTGATAGATCGGGCAAGGGCAATTTTGAACGTGGAAATACCAAATATGTGTATGTTTGTTTTTTATTGTTTTATTTTGAATCGGGCAAAACTGTGTGATTTGAACTTTTATATACTGTGTATATATATATATATATATATATATATATATATATATATATATATACTGTATATATTTTATTTTTTTATATAGATATATATTTTTAAAAACTTTTTTTTTTTACTTTTTACTCCATGGGAGACTAGAACCTGCAGTTGTCTGATTGGCTATCTAATATATAAAGCTGAATGTGTGTGTGTATGTGTGTGTATGTATGTCCGGGATTGGCTTCTGCACCGTCACAGCTACAGCCACAAAATTTTGCACAGTCACACGTCTGGACCCTGAGAGCATCATAGGCTATGTTGTGAGGTGAAATTTTAACCCCGCGCTTTCCAATTCACCAAACAATTTTGCCCCTATCTACATAATGGGGCAAAAGTGAAAGGAAAAGTGTTGGAGGCGTCGCAGCTACAGCCACAAAATTTTGCACAGTCACACGTCTGGACCCCGAGAGCGTCATAGGCTATGTTGTGAGGTGAAATTTTAACCCCGCGCTTTCCAATTCACCAAACAATTTTGCCCCTATCTACATAATGGGGAAAAAGTGAAAGGAAAAGTGTTGGAGGCGTCGCAGCTACAGCCACAAAATTTTGCACAGTCACACGTCTGGACCCCGAGAGCGTCATAGGCTATGTTGTGAGGTGAAATTTTAACCCCGCGCTTTCCAATTCACCAAACAATTTTGCCCCTATCTACATAATGTGGAAAAGTGAAAGGAAAAGTGTTGGAGGCAAATTGACAGCTGCCAGATGTGATCAAGGGGGACTTAAAGAGTGAGATCGATGGCGCCAAAGAGTATATACCGTACAGTTGCTAAGGTGGGGCCCAGACATGGGATACTCACCACACATGGGGATATGAACACACACACAAAATGCGCCACACACTACCACGTGCTTGAACACATATACCACCCTCAGGACACATTTCACCACACATACATCAACCTCGCCACATAAAAGCCGAAAAACACAAAAGTCGCAGCTCAAAACTCGCCACACGCAAAACTCGCCACATGCAAAACTAGGCTCACGCAAAACTCGCCACAAGTGCAAAACTCACCTCATGGAAAACTCGCCACACGCAAAACTTGCACACGTGGAAAAATTGCCACATGCACAAAAGTTGCAACACATGCAAAAGTTGCTTCATACAAAACTTGCACATACTCAAAAGGCAGCACACATAATACTCGCCACGCGCAAAACTCGCCATGCGCAAAACTTGCTGCACACAACTTGCTACACTAACCTGTCCCATGCAACTCGACACACAAAAAGTTGCTACACACATGTTGCCACACAAAACTCATCTCACAAAAGTCGCTACATGCATGTCGCCACACGCAACTCAACACACACAACTTGACAAACGAAACTCGCCCTAAAACACACACAAGTCTGGTATTATCCTTCAAAAATAAAAATCTGATTAATAAGCAGACAAACTACAAGAGCAACAAATGTACCATATAGGAAATACGGCAGCTGTCAGTCACATGACCTGTCTATTATGTGTATGTGTGAGCTAATATATACTGCCAGGGGGAGGGCTTCCTGTTGGCTGGGGATTTATCAGGCTGCCAATTTAGCTTACAAATACTGAGGTAAAAATACTGAGCAAATAACGTGTGAACGAGGTCTAATACAGGAGGAGATGACACACAGGTATATACTATATACAGGGGAGATGACACACAGATATATACTATTTACAGGAGAGATGACACACAGGTATATACTATATAGAGGAGGAGATGACATACAGGTACATACTATATACAGGAGGAGATGACATACAGGTTATACTATATACAGGAGGAGATGACACACAGGTATATACTATATACAGGAGCAGATGACCTACAGGTATATACTATATACAGGAGGAGATGACATACAGGTATATACTATATATAGAAGATGACATACAGGTATATACTATATACAGGAGGAGATCACACACAGATATATACTATATACAGGGGAGATGACACACAGGTATATACTATATACAGGAGGAGATGACATACAGGTATATACTATATATAGAAGGAGATGACATACAGGTATATACTATATATAGGAGGAGATGACATACAGGTATATACTATATACAGGGGAGATGACACACAGCAGGTATATACTATATACAGGGGAGATGACATACAGGTATATACTATATACAGGAGATGACATACAGGTGTATACTATATATAAGGGAGATGACAAACATGTATATACTGAGGTGAAAATGAGAGGTGTGAGGTGAAAATGAAAAGGTGTGAGTGCAAAATGAGAGGACAGGGAAAATAGTGGAGTGATCAGAAAATGACAGATGTGAGGTCAAAATGACAAGTGTTGGGGGAATGAGAGGAGTGAGGGAGAAAATGAGAGATGTGAGGGGGGAAATGAAAGATGTGATTGGGAAAATGAGAGGCGTGATGGGAAAATAAGAGAAGTGACTAACCACAGATATTTACTATGCCCAGGCAACGCCGGGCTCTTCAGCTAGTGCTACATATAGGCGATGATCAGATTGCCTGTATGTAGTAGCAGAAATGCTCAATTGCTATGAGCGCTGGACACCATCTATTTTGAATACATAGCAAAGTGTCTTCAAAATAGATGTATAAAAAAAAAAAAAAAATAAAGCAGTAAGATAGAGTACAGAGAGAGAAGGAATGGTGGGTAATTTTTAATCAAACAATATTAGAAAAGTGATTAGATTATTACTAATCATGAGCGAATATACTCGTTACTCGAGATTTCTCGAGCATGCTCGGGGGTCCTCAGTGTTTTTTTTTAGTGCTCGGAGATTGAGTTTTTCTTGCCGCAGCTGAATGATTTACATCTGTTAGCCAGCATAAGTACATGTGGGGGTTGCCTGGTTGCTCGGGAATCCCCACATGTACTTATGCTGGCTATCAGATGTAAATCATTCAGCTGCGGCAAGAAAAACTAAATCTCTGAGCACTAAAAAATACTCGGAGGACCCCCGAGCGTGCTCTGGAAATCTCGAGTAACGAGTATATTCGCTCATCACTAATTATTACATAAAAAAGATACACATTTAAAATTAAATTAAACTTTTGTTCCGAACCACCCTTTAACTTACTTATTAAACATTTATATAGGACAATTTTAAACACCTTTCAAAGTCCAACAACACTATGGTCTGTAATTAGGATATGTATCATCGTCAGATTGCCATTTATAATATATATATATATTATATAATATATTATTATACTAATATATTCCTATTCTACACCTTTGTATATTTTTCTGATAAATTTGTCACCTGCTTTTTTTCTCCTCTTCCTGAAAAGTGAAACATTGACATTTGCACAGTTCTGTACATACAATACTTTATCTATTTTGTATGTGAATTATATGTGCATATGTACTGTAAGTGTGTATTTGTAGCTATTCATCATGCAGCTTTGTGCCAGTACAGTATATTTAGGTGACTGTATTCAATAAGTTAACGTAATGATATTTTTTTAAAATTTTAGTTACAAAACTTGATTGTGCCCAACAATGTTCTGAACGGTGCAGGGGAACAGCGCCTAGTGACTGCTGTCACAGCCAGTGTGCTTCTGGTTGCAGAGGTCCTAAAGAAACAGACTGCCTGGTAATACAAAGAGCAACTACACCTATATTTTGTGCACATAGAACTCAAGTTTTATTGTTATAAAATCCTTGTGTAACACTTTTTCTCTAGGCTTGCCGCCGGTTTCGTGATGGTGACACGTGCAAAGAAAACTGTCCTACAGTGAATGTATACAATCCCAATACTTATCTGATGGAACGCAACCCTTTTGGGAAATACAGTTTTGGTGCCTCATGCGTAACAAAGTGTCCACGTAAGTAGAACTACTACCATTCTTGGATCGCCATTAAACATACTACAGTAGTAATACCGATACCATTCATTACATAGTGAAGAGCGAACGTGCAGGGATAAGGTGTTATCCGAGCGTTCTCGTGTGATATCTAAGTGTCTTCGGCGTGATTGAAAACTATGTTTAAGTCCCTGCTGCTGCATTTCTCACAGCTGTTTGACAGCAGCAACGCATGCATGGTTTGCCTGTTTGTTAGGTAACCCCTGCATGTGTTCCTGCTGTCTAACAGCCACGAGACATGCAGCCGGGGGGACTCAAACATATTTTTCGAGCATGCCGAAGACACTCGGTTGGCACACGAGAACGCTCAGATAACGCCTTATCCAAGCACATTTGCTCATCACCGTTCATTAACCTTGTGTCCAATTTTGTGGAGCACTAACATTACTTATTGTCATTACTGATCTGCTTTGGTTGATCTCTTTCATTGCCATTGAAGGTTTAAGGCCCTTGGGTTTCACCTTACAGGCATTAATACTTGTCATCTATGGTCAACCTGTACCGCACATCTGTCCCAGTCCCCTCCCTTTGTCAATATCAGTATTGGGTTCAATCTTATTTCCTGTTTAGCAGTTTATACAATGTCATTTGGATAAAAGGGGGTAAGGAAATTTCTGTTGTGTAGCCCAAGTATAGAAAATATAATTACTGTATATGCATTTATATTCAGTATTTGTCAGTCACAAATCCATGTTTTTTATGTTTTTATTTTATTTAGCCTTATTTGTTTTTTAATACATTTTATGAAAAATGTGCAGTTTTAATGAAATTTGAATTTTTATGATATAGATAATTACATAGTGACAGACCATGGGGCTTGTGTTCGGACTTGTGATCAATTTTCATATGAGACAGAGGAACATGGTGTCCGCATCTGTAAACCATGTAATGGACCATGTACACAGGGTAAATATCCAAATTGTTGAAATAACATTGTTAATATGAAAAAAAGTGTATTTTATTCTTATTAAACCAGTGGAATATTCATATTTTTTAAAACTGTTTGATCAGCTCATTGTTTCCTTGGTTTCTTCATTTCAAATATAGGTGATACATGTTCACATTATACAAGGAAAACACTTCTAATTGTGAATCCAGTATTTTTCCTTTATAAAAATTCTTAAATTTGACTTGTCTGATGTATTTGCTATAGACATGATTGAACCTTTTCAAATCTGAAATCGCCTGGTTTGACAAATGTTTTCCAAAAATTAGATTTTCAGCAAATTTATTTGCCAACAAATTGCAGGCACTTTAATTCTGCTGAAATGATTGTAGTTAACAGTGTGAGGTTTCCTAGCAGTGTATGCTGCTTTTATTGTGTTTAAACCCCCTTCACGGCATATGACGTAAATGTACGTCATATGTCATGAAGGGGTTAAACACAATAAAAAAGCTGACTCTCTGGCTTTGATGCGGGCCCACAAGCCAAGCCTGCATCTTTCCCAGCAGATTATGGCTCATTTAATCAGCCATCATGTGCCTTTAACAGCCATAGCCAAATACCAGGAAGTTTAAAACACAAAGCAGCTTTATTTAAAGCATGACAAACCCAACAGAGACAAAAACTGCAGCATCAAAAGCACTATAAAAACACGTTTTTATAAATAAAAGTGCAAATTACCTAATTTAAATAGGTGCAAGAAATTACAGTTACCAAAAGCTTATCATGGGAATGTAGCCTAATTGACCAGAACCGCTGCAGTTGGGTGTTCCATTAAAGTCTAAAAAGTTTTGAAGAACTGTTTAATCATTAAAGCAGGTCACCAGATTTTACACAGCAATCTCTATGCATTATAAAACGAATTAGTTATACTTAATTGAGCTGGTGTTTTTACATCCATATATGAATGGCTGTATAGTCAATCTTCGCCTACACAGCCTGACTGACAGCTCTTCAGTAGTGTTGGGCAAACCCGTGGATTTTCGGGTCCTGACGAATATCTAAAAAAAGTTTGATTCAAGCACCAGTATGGTACCCAAAATCCAGATCCCATTCAGATAAATGGGGGGCCCGAACATCCTTTTTTTGCCATGCTGTCATCTGCATGACAAGTGCGGCAAGCACAGACTCTGATTGGCGGAATCTCATGGTGCTCCCGGTGATCTCACTGAGGTCACAGCAGTTTATCGTCCCGGCTCACAGAGAAGTGCCAATGGACATGCAGCCTCAGAGACCTGCGGTAACCTAGATGACGTCACCGCTGGTCACTGAAAGTAAGTACATCAACCTCATCAGGTCTGAGAAATGTATTAATTAATATATGCAGTTTGTACTATGAAATCTAGTGACAGATCCACTTTAAGGTAATCAAAACTGATGTTCCACTAAATACTATGTTTTTTTGTTTTCAGATAAAATTTGTGAGGGTATTGGCTTTGGGGCTCTAGAACACACGTTATCAATAAATGCGACAAACATTGATTCTTTTGAAAACTGTACAAAAGTTACTGGAAGTATCAACATCTTGCAATTTGCAGAAACTGGGTAAGTGCAATACCAGTTTGTACGATTAATGGAATACGTTTTTATGTTTGGGGTTGTATTTTGAAGTTTCTGATTATATTCTGTTCTTTTGAAAACTACCTCAATTGCTCAAATTGTATGCAGTTAGTTTACTTTAAGTGAATTTTCTTCTACCAACTCTACTGTACATAAAATAATGATTGTACAGAGTAGTGCGATCCCATATCTGTTTCTGATGCCAACACCTATCATCTGACTCAGCCGTACTTTACACTCCTGCACTAACCAAATCTAAACCAATCTTTTAGGGATCGTTATACCAATACACCAAGAATGGATTCGGCTAAACTGAATAATCTAAGAACCATCCGAGAAATATCAGGTAGGTCATTAGGATACATAATAAGTCACCATTTAAAGCGCATTCAGGGCTCCTGTTCTATAAATTCTTCATGGCTTTCAAGATCTAAGCACCTTTTTGTCCATCGCATTCGTAGGATTGAGTTTCTTATTAACAGGTTCTATTTGTAAGCAGATTTTTGGGGAAAATTAATTGTATATATTTTGTTTACCAATTAACATGGAAAATGTAATTGAAAATGTACTATCATAATAACTACTTCCCTCTTGTTACAGGGTATTTGATGATTCAATGGTGGCCGAAAAATTTCACTGATCTGGGTATTTTCGAAAATCTTGAAATAATCAGAGGCAGGACAAAGCAATAGTAAGTATATTTAGGTTCAATATAATCATTTTTTTTTAATTTGATCATTTACAATTGATGAAAAAAAGAGACAAACGCACATAGGTTGATACAGTATTGGGTAGAGGAAGTTAGGGGAAGGTGAGGGGGGGTGCTCCCATGACCAGGTTGTGCATGTCACAATCCCATTCTATGCTAGTAGAGTATACAGCTGCTCTAGTCACACCCGTGGAAAGAAGGAAATCTTCATCGTCAAGACAATAATGGATCATGCAATCTGTATTCTAATGTTAAGGAGGCTGTTAGCTTCTCCTGAAAGTGCAAACCATTCACCGTTGGTCATTTTTGGGTAAAACAGACACCAAATATGTGTCTTCCCAACATGTCACTTGCAAGAATGTATAAGATTTCCTATGGAAACCTGACAATTTCTGTCTTTTATATTCTAGTGGAAGATATTCACTCGGTATAACAAACCTATCCATATCAGCACTGGGATTACGATCTCTCACAGAAGTGAGTGATGGCGACATCATAATTAAAAGTAATAAAAAAGTCTGCTATCTTGACACAATGAACTGGACAAGTATATTCAGAACAAAGAAACAACAGAACAGACTCTTGGATAATAAAAAGGATGAAGACTGTGGTAAGTAAGCTTCTAAAACCGCCAGTACTAGCCATTATAAAAAGATGGTAATGCCCTGACCCAATGTACACCACTATGCAGGAAAGCACTACTGTGCTGCTCATTAGTGAAGGCAAAACTGTCCTAAAGAAAGAGTTCTAGCTTTTCAGATGCCTGAGGCCAGAATTGAAAGCACCCATCCACCCCCTGTATAAAACATCCAAAAAGTAGATTTTTTTTTCTGATTACATGCTGCTCAAGTCTCCAGACTTCTGCACCCAATTACAGGCTCTCATCTGGTGGCGACTGACCTCAGGAGGTGACAACCGGTGTATTTAATTAATTTCATTTTTGGAAAACCGAAGCCACAGGGTAAAATTTAATTTACCACAGGCAAACCCTTTAAATTAACCTTAAAATTTCCTATAACCAGTTGACATGAAGGCCTGATATTACTTCTGTACACGCAGGTGACTTCTATAAGGGCTAATATACCTGTCTTTCAGCAGAACTATATTTGTAGGTTCCTGCCAGGTACCATAACCAGCGACAAGAGTGGTCCGGTGCCGCCCTCGGCCTGTTTTTATAGGTCATTGACAGGTCTCTTACTATGGGAGCATTTCATTGAAAAATATACCTGGCTGTAGCCATGCATTGCGTGACTGGTTTCCTTTTAAAGAGGTGGTCTTTTGTATACACTTTAATAGCTGTGATTGAATATGTTACATTTTTCATATTTTGCAGTTGCCGAGGGGAAGATTTGTGATCCTTTGTGTTCAGATGGTTGTTGGGGATCTGGACCCTCGCAGTGTTTTTCCTGTCTAGCATTTAAACGTGGAAAAGAATGTGTAGCATCCTGCAATGTTCTTAAAGGGTAAATCTCCATCTCCATTGCTTATTGATGGCTATCCCTTTATCTCAATGTATTTTGAGTGCAGAACCTTGGTAAAATCGACTTACAAAAATGCAAGGCTGGCGTTAGGGGAAAGGAGGCTGGTCACTTGCCCAGTGGGGCCCCCTGCTGTGATCTCAGTTGCTTTCTGCACGCAGCGCAAACTGAGCACCACCAGTGTGTGGACGGACTAATAATGATGAGCTTCATTATTACTGACTGCTAGAGGGAGTGAGCGACATGAGGGTTGGGACTTTTGATCATCCAATGTCCGCTGAGCCTCCTCTGCTGATGTATTGTTACCACTCACCACCAAGCAGCAGAAATAGTATAGAGCCGGTGTGAATCTGACATAGAACATAAAAGGGTTGTTCACTATTAGGACCATTCCTTCTCAATCTGAATGTTTGCTCCCGTTAAAATAAAAAAACCTCAGGCTGGAGTCACACTTAACGTATAAAAAAATCGGTGCGATTTTGACGGCTGAGAATAGCACAAATGTTCCCGAACAGTGATCCGTATGTAATCCGTTTGCAATGTGAGAATGTGATTTCCACACATCTAGTAACAGTGTGACATCTGTATGGCATCCGCATGCAATGCGATTTTAACATGAGCTTTTACATACAGTAGTTCTCTCTATGTAAAAGCTCATGTTAAAAACGCATTGTAAAACACAACTGTAAACATCGTTTTAATACCAAATAATCTTCAAAATATATATATACTAGTTGGCCCGTGCGAAATTTTCGCACATTGGTAGTCAGGGGCACAGGCAATTTCAGGAAAATCAAGCTGGTCAAATGTTAATGTATTTAATGAGATGATGAACACAGAGAGGTATTTATATATGTAGATTGGTAATACAATAAATTGGTTTGATAAGTAGAGGCTAAAAAAATGTCTTGAGGTGGTGCCACCTGCAGGTTATTGTTTTTTTCTGCAGGTTTCTGAAAATGAATGTTTAAACTGTATTTATTGATCAAATTGTGAATGTGTGATTTGTCTGTGTCTTGCTGAAAGGGGCAAGTTTACCTTTCAAATTGTGTATTAAAAAGCAGTGCATGTTTACAAATGTGTTTGCATATGTGACTCACCTGCAGTGAAGTGTGCAATCCTCCAATGTGCCTGAAATCGGCTGGACAAGGAGTTCGTCAAGCTGGAAAGCACCCCAAAGCAAATGTTAGGATTTGTTTGTGATGTCTGTAAGCAGCTTTGTGGTAGTGTGCTTTGGGGTAGTGTGGTGCCACCTGCAGGTCATTTTTCCTTACTGCAGGTTTATCAAAATTAAGGTTTATATTGTGATCACATCGTGGATGTGTGGTTTGTTTGGCTATTTTCTTGCTGAAGGGGGCAAGTTTACCTTTCAAATGGTGTATCATTTGTGTGTGTGGGTGCAGTAGGAACGGAGATACAAAGTAATCACCGAAAAAGAGTGTTTAGAAATAATATAGGATAGAGAAAGAGAGAGAGAGATTAAAAGCCGGCAAATGATCTGCCCAGGGGTGGATTAAGGGTAGCCAGGGCCCCGGGCTGTTCACACACTGTGGGCCCCCCCGGTCATGTGACGGGGGTCATGTGAGGGGGGTCATGTGACGGGGGTCATGTGACGGGGGTCATGTGACGGGGGTCACGTGACAGGGGTCATGATATACCCGAACCAGATTATTCCAGAAAAAGGGCCGGGCCCTACTCTACTGTAACCTAGGAAATATTTGTTAAAATCTGCAATACAATTTAGGTATATCTTGACCAATAATATCACATACAAGGAACAAATACCACCGCACCATGACCAGACCACAAATTACAACCACAGTGATCGAATAATAGCACATACAAGGGACAAATACCACCGCACCATTTCCAGACCACATATTACCATACCTCCCAACTTTTGAAGTTGGGAAAGAGGGACAAAGTTTGCGGCGCGCGTTGTGCGCCGCAGCAAATTTTAGGACACACCTCTGACCACACCCATTCACTAGTCACACCCATATCCATGTCTCAACCACACCCATTTAGCACTGCTGATCACACTGTTCATAAAGAATAATTATAAAAAAAAAATATGGTCACACAGTGCTCGATACTGTATAATGGCCACACAGTGCTCCATACTGTATAACGACCCCACATGACCACATGATGCTCAATACTGTATAATGGCCACACATGATGTTCAATACTGTATAATGACCCCACATGATGCTCAATACTGTATAATGGCCACACATGATGCTCCATACTGTATAATGGCCACACATGATGCTCCATACTGTATAATGGCCCCACATGATGCTCAATACTGTATAATGACCCCACGTGATGCTCAATACTGTATAATGGCCCCACATGATGCTCAATACTGTATAATGACCCCACATGATGCTCAATACTGTATAATGGCCACATATGATGCTCAATACTGTATAATGACCCCACATGATGCTCAATACTGTATAATGGCCCCACATGATGCTCAATACTGTATAATGACCCCACATGATGCTCAATACTGTATAATGGCCACACATGATGCTCCATACTGTATAATGGCCACACATGATGCTCCATACTGTATAATGGCCACACATGATGCTCCATACTGTATAATGACCGCACATGATGCTCTATACTGTATAATGGCCACACATGATGCTCCATACTTTATAATGACCGCACATGAGGCTCCATACTGTATAATGGCCACACATGATGCTCCATACTGTATAATAGCCGCACATGATGCTCCATACTGTATAATGACCGCACATGATGCTCTATACTGTATAATGGCCACACATGATGCTCCATACTTTATAATGACCGCACATGAGGCTCCATACTGTATAATGGCCACACATGATGCTCCATACTGTATAATGGCCACACATGATGCTCCATACTGTATAATGACCGCACATGATGCTCTATACTGTATAATGGCCACACATGATGCTCCATACTGTATAATGACCGCACATGATGCTCCATACTGTATAATGGCCACACATGATGCTCCATACTGTATAATGACCGCACATGATGTTCCATACTGTATAATAGCCGCACATGATGCTCCATACTGTATAATGACCGCACATGAGGCTCCATACTTTATAATGACCGCACATGAGGCTCCATACTGTATAATGACCGCACATGATGTTCCATACTGTATAATAGCCGCACATGATGCTCCATACTGTATAATGACTGCACATCATGCTCCATACTGTATAATGACCGCACATGATGCTCCATACTGTATAATGACCGCACATGATGCTCCATACTGTATAATGACTACACATGATGCTCCATAGTGTATAATGACCGCACATGATGCTCCATACTGTATAATGACCGCACATGATGCTCCATACTGTATAATGGCCACGCATGATTCTCCATACTGTATAATGACCGCACATGATGCTCAATAATACTGTATAATGACCGCACATGATGCTCCATACTGTATAATGGCCACACATGATGCTCTTTACTGTATATTGGCCGCACATGATAATGGCCACACATAGCTACTCCTACACACGCGGCTGCGCTCCGTAAACTTTGCATACACGGCTCCGCTCCGTACACACGGCTCCACTCCATACATCTCATACACACACGGCTCCGCTCCGTACACATTCAGCTCCGCTCCATACACGGCTCTGCTCCATACACCTCATACACACACGGCTCTGCTCCATACACCTCATACACGGCTCTGCTCCATACACCTCACACACACACGGCTCCGCTCCATACATCTCGTACACACGGCACTACTCCGTACACCTCATACACACACCGCTCCGCTCCATACACATTGCACACACTGCTCCGCATACCTTGCACACACACAGCTCCGCTGCGTACACCTCATACACATACGGCTCCTCTCCATACATCTCGTACACACACGGCACTACTCCGTACACCTCATACACACGTGGCTGTGCTCCGTACACCTCATACACACGTGGCTGTGCTCCGTACACCTCATACACACGCGGCTGTGCTCCGTACACCTCGTACACACGCGGCAGTGCTCAGTACACCTCGTACACACGGCTCCGCTCCGTACACCTCGTACACACGCGGCTGTGCTCCGTACACCTCGTACACATGGCTCCGTACACCTCTTACACACGACTCCGCTCCGTACACCTTGTACACATGCGGCTGTGCTCCGTACACCTTGTACACACAACTCCGCTCCGTACACCTTGTACACATGCGGCTGTGCTCCGTACACCTCGTACATACGCGGCTGTGCTCCATACACCTCATACACACGACTCCACTCCGTACACCTTTCACATGCTGCTCCGCTCCGTACACCTCGTACACACGCGGCTGTGCTCCGTACACCTCGTACACACGCGGCTGTGCTCCGTACACCTCGTACACACGACTCCACTCCGTACACCTTTCACATACTGCTCCGCTCCGTACACCTCATACACACGCGGCTGTGCTCCGTACACCTCGTACACACGCGGCAGTGCTCCGTACACCTCGTACACACGGCTCTGCTCCGTACACCTCGTACACACGCGGCTGTGCTCCGTACACCTTGTACACATGGCTCCGTACACCTCTTACACACGACTCCGCTCCGTACACCTCGTACGCACGCGGCTGCGCTCCGTACACCTCGTACACACGCGGCTGTGCTCCGTACACCTCGTACACACGCGGCTGTGCTCCGTACACCTTGTACACACGACTCTGCTCCGTACACCTCATACACACGCTGCTCTGCTCCGTACACCTCGTACACACGCGGCTGCGCTCCGTACACCTCATGCACACGGCTCCGTACACATCGTACACACACGACTCCGCTCCATAGACCTTTCACACGCTGCTCTGATCCATACACCTCGTACACACACGGCTCTGCTACATCCACCCTGTAAACACCTCCTGACCTCACACATACGCTGCCTTACCCTCCTCCGGCGCCATGGCAACCAGCAAAGTCCTGTACACGGAGGTCCTCCTCCCGATCATGTGACCCCTGACTCCTCCCATCCTGTGACCTCATCACAGGTTCTGTGCACAGAGCAGCCATTATGTGGTGTGCTGCTGTGCAGGCCTGGTGCAGGGACTCGGAGCTCTCAGCTGATCGGCTGATACACGCACCTCCCAACCAATGCAGGCCCCCTCTCTCTGCCCACCGGGTCCGGGGGCACACAAATGCCGGCGGGCATTCAGACAATTAGTGGAGGGTCAATCTGTGCGGTAGCCCAGGGCCCCCCCCAGACCACTGGGACCTGGGCTACCGCCCATATTGACCCTCTGATAATCCGCCCCTGGATCTGCCGCCTAGAGTATAGATTAGGTCAGGTTAGAATAGAATTAGAAATATACACATAGAACAGGTGTGTATCTACTATATAATTGTCTAAGGGTCACTTCCGTCTGTTTGTCTGTCCTTCTGTCACGGATATTCATTGGTCACGGCCTCTGTCTGTCATGGAAATCCAAGTCGCTGATTGGTCGCGGCAAAACAGCCACGACCAATCAGCGACAGGCACAGTCGAAAATGGCAGCTCCTTCCTCCCCGCAGTCAGTGCCTGGCGCCCGCATACTCCCCTCCGGTCAGTGCTCACACAGGGTTAATGGCAGCGTTGACCACGGTGTAACGCACTCGGTTAACGCTGCTATTAACCCTGTGTGAACAGCTTTTTACTATTTATGCTGCCTATGCAGCATGAATAGTAAAAAGATCTAATGTTAAAAATAATTAAAAAAAAAATAAAAATACGTGACGCCCCAGTGACCGCTCCATGCATTGCGGTCTCGTGAGATGATGACATGCAGACACGAGGAGCGTCAATAACCGCTTCGATCCGGGGGGCCACCGGAGGGTGAGTATATAACTATTTTTTCTCTTAATTCTTTTTTTTTTTAACAGGGATATGGTGCCCACATTGCTATAGACTGCGTGGGCTGTGCAATATACTACAAGGACTGTGCAATATACTACGTGGGCTGTGCAATATACAACGTGGCCTGCGCAATATACAATGTGGGCTGTGTAATATACAATATGGGCTGCTCAATATACTACGTGGGCTGCGCAATATACTACGTGGGCTGTGCAATATACAACGTGGGCTGCTCCATATACTACGTGGGCTGCTCAATATACTACGTGGGCTGCGCAATATACAACGTGGGCTGCGCAATATACAACGTGGGCTGCGCAATATACAACGTGGGCTGCGCAGTACACAACATGGGCTGCTCAATATACAACGTGGGCTGCGCAATATACTACGTGGGCTGCGCAATATACAACGTGGGCTGCACAATATACAACGTGGGCTGCGCAATATACAACATGGGCTGCGTAATATACTACATGGGCTGCGCAATATACAACGTGGGCTGTGCAATATACTACATGGGCTGCGTAATATACTACATGGGCTGCGCAATATACAACGTGGGCTGGCAATATACAACATGGGCTGGGCAATATACTACGTGGGCTGGGCAATATACTACATGGGCTGCGCAATATACTACGTGGGCTGCGCAATATACTACGTGGGCTGCGCAATATACAACGTGGGCTGCACAATATACTACGTGGGCTGGGCAATATACTACTTGGGCTGCGCAATATAATTGTGTAATTGTGATCGTGAACCCCAATGGGGCAGTTATGATGATGTCTGTAAAGCGCTGTAACATTAATGGTGCTGTAAGCAACATCAACAACAAAAATACATTAATTAAAACAAAAACTAGCTTTTTAAACATGCTGAGAAAAAAAGGAAACATAAAATGCTGCATCATGGAGTAATGGATTATTATTCAGGAGGGTAATTTTAGTGGGTGCAGGGTTTGCAGTCACAATCAGGTCCCTGGTTTTGGGAAGAAGGGTAAAAAGGGTGAGAGGGGGGTAAAATCCCCCTTTTCCTAACATCAGAAGACTAATGCTTTTAAAAACTGTGATAATTGGGAACGATGTTGGAAATTTAGCATTGGGTTAACGAGCATCAAGTTATGTCACTGCTAACATATAAATAGTATGATCACCAGGTAACCTGCCCCCTCTGTGGAAGGTGTGTCATGTAATCCTTGGCTGTATTGTTTTCACTAACGCATTTGTTCCGTGAGATACCACAGCTAATCTAACGGAAGCATTTTCCATTCTGTATTTAGTTTTTCCAATTTAATAACGCACTATACCGACCAACAGAAAATCCTTTCCGAACACTTTCTAATTAGAACACTAATTTAGCTCATCTTCTTGACGACTTGCGTAATAACTGGATGAAGTTTCAGAAACACACAGAAAGTCATAATGAAATTGAACGCACAACTCTTGATTGCATTAAAACTGCCTTTAATCTTCTTCTTCGCAAGACCTTTAGCTTTCCTGGAAAACAAGATCTCCATGTCATCGCAAGATTTCTTAAATGCATAAAGTATAATTGGACAGCAGGGTTTGTGCGTCGTAGCAGCTTACAATTGCTAATCCCTTCTAGTTTTCCTGCATCTCACGGTTACCCATCCTATGAAAACATAACCAGCACCTTTCTATGCAAACAAATAAAAGGTTTACTATCAGTTGCAATGCGGCCACTGTAAATTCCAATAAGATTTTCATAGAGAATCATTGTTGTCATTTTATTAAGCAATTTTTCGTAATTTTGCGTAAATTCACCCATATCAGTCTTAGGTCGGGTATATTCTCTCATGCGAGACAATCAGCTCAGTTATGGTAATGACACTCGGCACAGACTCAGATCAGTGTCATTTTACTGTGTTCTCTCGCGTGAGTGAATCGTATCACAGGTGCGGAGAAGAAGGAGAACTTACCTTCTCCATTGTATCTGTCCACGTAAATCAGACTGCACTCAGATGACATCTAACTCCAGTACGGTATTTACCACTCACCCATATAATTGTATGGGTGCGCGTGCTCCAATTTACTGAGTCACTTGCAGCATGCACTGCCCAATAACATTCGGCCGAGTGCTATCCAATAAAACATCGGATAACACTCGTCCAATTAATACACTTGAGTGAGCGAGCCCAAACTCTATGGGGAAAAGACTTATTCTATTTTTTTTCCTACAGCAAAAAGCATGAAAAAAATTACAAATGCCAGAATAGCAGTATCAAAATAAATGGGGACTTAAAAAAAAAAAAACAAATCGAATAATCTCATCTCGCATACAAGAGCTCATGCAGAAGTCTGTGGATCTCGGTCATATCTTGAATCGCAATGCACGGACTGGCCATGGGTCTCCGCAGTGTAGTGTGAAAGCCACATAGAAATACATGAAGCTCTCATGCTCCAGTCGGGCGTATCGCAGCTAGTACATACATTAGCAGTCCGTGCTCGGACCGATATTCATGGACGTCTGCATGAACCCTAATAGGAGAGCCTGCTTTCCTCCCTCTCCAGGTATACTTGATCTTTAGATCCCCATCCAGACATCTATTGGAGGAGTTGTTTGGTCTTAAGCTTAAAATCTGTAGCCACTCTTTGAGATTGCAGACTTGTGAATCACACGGTGCGCGCTGTGAGGATTCTCCGATACCGGCGTCGGGAGCATTCCAACTAGACTGTGGGCGGCCTCACTCATTACACTTGCATTGACTGAGGCTGTGCACATCGGCACGTGACCACATGAATGCAAATCATATACTTGTTGTCACTCACCCTCCGCCAGTGCAATAAAATCTTCACAGCGCACAGTGTGCATGGTTCGATGAGAAGATTCACAAGTCTGCAGTCACATAAAGTAACTGCAGACCTGTAACCCAAGGCCAGACGACCCCTTTACTTCACCCTCTGAATCTTATATTCTGACTTATAGATTAGAGATGAGCAAATTCATTAGTAACAAAATAGAATTGTTATATGTTTCTAGAAATTTCTGGAATTTGATATGCATAAATCGATCAAAATGAAAAAAAATTCAACAGGCCTAGATTATTTAAGGAGTTAAAATAAAAAATTACCCTCATACTCCCCTGTCCTAAGCCCTCACCTGACCTCCACTGCACAGACCTCCCTCACCCTCCACACAGGTCTTTGTTACTTCCACTATCACGTTGCGGCATAAGCAGTCTGGTGAGGGCCTCAGACAACTGAGTAGAATATTTTTTATTTTGAAACCCCTTCCCTCCCCTCCATACATTATGCTTTAGGGTCTGGAGAAACCCGAGAACATAATAAACGTCTTTTCAGGGGACTTTCGGAACACTTTCAATTAAGACCAAAGCGAACCTGCCAGACGATTCAAGCAAATCTGCCTGAAACTAATTTCTGGAGACTCGTACCTCTTGTAGGCTTTATCAAACTCCTTGTACATGGAGATATTCTCCAATATTCCCTTTACATATGAAGTCTGATAACCCATGCTATGATTTTCCTGGTCAGTTTCATGCTAAAATCCACCATATTGAGCACAGGCCTTCTATATCATTGGGGTTATTTATTCATTTAGGGTTAGTCCACTATTGGGCAATCCCTTCTTAAGGGTGCCTGCAGACCAGCATATGTAAAGGTGCCTGTCGCCCCCCCAAATATTATACTTTTTTTTAAACGATCTGATGCTACATTTGTAGCGGTCCCATGATACACGAGAAATGTTGCATAGAAGCAATTTGGAAATCAGACTGAAAGTGCACTGGCGCCTTGTAAATGCGCTAAGACCACTTCTCGGCAGGGCATTGCCACACTTTCAGCCTTTATGCTAGATTTCTCATGACTGTCACATCAGAGGGATACAAAAAATATATGATTTTTTTGTGTGGGTGGAACAAGCAGCTATACAGCCATACCACTAGTACCCTATGTAATAGGGACCAAACCGCTGCATGACCAGCTCTCTCCTCACCTACTGTATCCTCACCCATCTCTTGTAGATTGTGAGCCCTCGCGGGCAGGGTCCTCTCTCTTCCTGTTCTAGTTGTGACTTGTATTGTTCAAGATTATTGTACTTGTTTTATTATGTATACCCCTCCTCACATGTAAAGCGCCATGGAATAAATGGCGCTATAATAATAAATAATAATAATAATAATAGAATACATGAGAAATTTCATGGACTTAGGACTAACATTCAACAAGGTTTTGTTCACACTTTATTTTGGTGCATTTAAAAAAGAAGTGAAAAAACTGTACCAAAACTTTTTTTTTTTAAATCCTAAATATAATTCTACCAAAACACACTACAGTTTGATACGATAATACTAAAATATTTGCTCTCTCCATATGACACGAAAACTAAACATAACTTTTCCATTTTCTCTTTGTAGTGAGCCAAGAGAATTCATTGAAAATGGTGAAATCTGTACTTCATGCCACCCACAGTGCCTGAAGATGAACCACACTGCTACCTGCAACGGACCAGTGAGTATCTTCTCTGTTAGTCTGAAATAGATCTATTGTTTGCTGCCACAAGGTACTTAAAGGGGTTGTCCAGTAGCGAGAGGTGAAAAAAAAAAAGTATACTCAGGGGCATACATACGGTAGAAATCAGAGAGCCACATAGCAACAGTCCGCATTTGTTCCTGCCCTTCCCCCCCAAAAAAAAATTGAATTATTTACAGATAAAGCAGGGCTAGGACACAGGCATAGTTACAGCGGAGCGTTCCTCCCAACTTTTAAACACAAAGAGACATGTATTGCAGCATGTAGGGTTCTCACCCACTATGATACCCCTTTAATAGCCTGCATACAGTACGATGTCCCCCGAAAATGCCCCACACAGTATGATACTCCATGTTGTATTCTGCCACAGAATTTACACCCAGGATACCTCTCACATGAACAGTATGATGACCGCACAGCAAACCCTTACAGTATGATGCCCCTCACATTTACCCTACCCCCTCATAATATAATGCCTGCACACTGACCTTCCTAGTATATGATGCTTCTACACTGACCCCCACAGGATGATGAGTGGACAGTGACCCTCTCACAGTATGATGTCCCCCACACTGACCCCCACAGGATGATGCCTGCACAGTGACCCTCTTACAGTATGATGCCCCCACACTGACCCCCAACACAGTATAATGCCCCCATACTGACCACCCGCACAGTATAATGCCCCCACACTGACACCCTCCACAGTATAATGCCTGCACACTGACCTCCCCAGTATATGATGTCCCCACACTGACACCCGCCACAGTATAATGCCTGCACACTGACCTCCCCAGTGTATGATGCCCCCACACTGATACCCGTCACAGTATAATGCCTGCACACTGACCTCCCCAGTGTATCATGCTCCCACACTGATACCCGCCACAGTATAATGCCTGCACACTGACCTCCCCAGTGTATGATGTCCCCACACTGACACCCGCCACAGTATAATGCCTGCACACTGACCTCCCCAGTGTATGATGCCCCCACACTGACACCCGCCACAGTATAATACCTGCACACTGACCTCCCCAGTGTATCATGCTCCCACACTGATACCCGCCACAGTATAATGACTGCACAATGATCCCCTAATAGTGTCATGCTCCAAACTGAGCACCCACAAGATGATGCCTGCACAGGGACCCTCCCACAGTATGATGCTCCCACATTGACCCCCCATAATAATTCCTGTATACACAGTGAGATGCTCCCTGACCCCTCAGTCCTCCACTACCCACACACATAGTATGATGGCCCTCGTAGTGCCCCATAGTTCCCTCCCATAGTAAGATACCACCACATTTCGCCCCACACATTATGATGCCCACATAACCCGCTCCCGCACAGCATAATACTCAGCAGCCCTACAGTATTGTGTTTCCTACAGCCCACCAAACTGTACGATGTATCACTTTTTTATGTTTCCCCACCATATGCCCTTTAATAAGGGGTTAGTACTTTTGAATACAGAACAGATTTAAAACAATGCCGAGCCCCAGGTTATGTGGGCATTTTCTTGAGTTCTCTGTTGGTTGTATTCCTTTCCTTTGGAAACAGTGCCCCTCATTTCATGGGCTGTGTCTGGTATTGCAGTTCAGACTCTTTTACTTGAACAGGACCGAGCAGCAAATCTAGGCACAGATTATGGATGAGAGTGGCGCTGTTTCTGGAAGAAAGGCATTTTCTTTATAATCTAAAAAGGAATTTAGGTAAAGCCAAAGAACTGCACGTTTCATCTAGTTTTGACGCTTGTGCTGGTAACCACCACATTCGATCATATTGTATGGTTTGTGCTTTGGTGACTTGATTGTAAGTACAGTATATATATATATATATTTTCCCAATGTGAGATAATGAATTAGGCATACAAAAAACAGAGTGACATTTTCTGGGAAGTTAAACTTCCTGTCTTGCGGAGTGGGATTGAAGGAAAATGACGGATAACTGTTTCTGATTACCTTTTTATTTTCTTTGCAAATATTATTTCACATCTGGCCTGAATAGGGCCGAGCTGCAGTTGACTTGGTGGAGGGTACAATAATACAGTATTTATGTAGGCACCAGAGCTCCACCATGGCCACGCGGCACATTCTAGGCTGTGGGACTTTCCTGAGCTTTATCATCTCACATCATCATCAGTGTTCATCTAAATGAATTACTCTAAAACAAAGTGTGGTTTAGATTTTGGGAAAAGATGAAAAGATGGATGAGATATCTCTAGACTTTCTCATCATAAAGCAAATATGATTCTGCTAATTCAAGCCACATTAACAATGTGGTTCCCAGCATTTCATCCATAGATAAGATGTAGTGTTGGAGCTATAGAGTAAATGACAGAGTTGCTGCTGACTGGTAATTATTGTAGGAACTTCTAACCATGTTCCAGTAAAGGGAATCTGTCTGTCTGTTTTGCTCCCCCGTCTGAGAGCAGCATGATATAGGGTCAGGACACTGATTCCAGTTATATGACACTTACTGGGCTGCCTGCTGTCATTTTGAGAGCTTGCAGTTCTCTGCATGCTGAGCTCTGTATAACCCCGCCCACACCACTGATTGGCAGCTTTCTACTGTACACAGAAAGCTACCAATCAGTGATGGGGGCGTGGCTGGACTACCTGGAAGCAGGTTTACTGGTCCTCTAATTGATAATCTCCTGCTGATAAAACAGTGATTTTATCAAAACTCGAGCAAGCAGCCCAGTAAGTGACACATCAGTGGAATCAAGGTCTCTGTGTCTACATTCTGATGTTCTCAGATTATGTGGCAAAAACCTAGGGACACATTCCCTTTAAAGAGAATCTGTCACCTGATTTCACAATAGAAACCGTATAAATAATTCAGTAAATCCCCTGGATCTGTTGATTCTGGTGTACTTAGTTTAAAAATCCATGTCAAAACGGCTGTATAATAACAGTTTAAAAGGAACCTGTCATGTCCCAAATGCCTCTATAATTGAAAGCGGAGGCTTCTAGTAGGAGTTATGTTCATTTTCTCCCAGTAGACGCACTTTGTTAGGCAGCCGGGCAGCATTGTAATGCAAGTAACCACAAATTAACTTTATAACTGTAGGTTAATTGTGTTTAGTGACATGACAAATTCCCTTTAGCTCACTTTTCCCCATTTCGCCTGATTGACAGCACCTCAGCGTCTCTCTTCCCTACTGCTGGGATCTCACCCTGCTCAGTATAAGCTGCAGCTGTCCATCAGGCTTTATGGGAGTAGACTGAATACTCTTGGACTCATGAGCTCTCAGACTGCTGAGATCTGAATTGCTTATCAGGGATTAAACAGCCATTGTGAGATGGATTTTGAAAGTGAGTACACCTAACTCATCAGGTCTAAGATGTGTTTAATAATGTGTGCAGTTTGAATTACAAAACTTTAACAGGAGACCCTGATATTTTTTTATATTTCCAACATGATAAACTGTAGTTTTCTCCAATTTTTTAACTCTTTCATTAGTTTTTTTTAGTATAGCCAGGGTTTTGTAGATCTTGTAATACAGCTTGCTCATCATGTAACCTTGGTTAACCACCATTTTCTGAACACATTCATGAATCTGACGTCTGTATGCTGCTGAACCTTCTTCTATCTCATACTGGAGACAGTTACCAATTGCTTTTTGTGTTTTTTTTTCTGGGAAGTTGATAAGACAGCAGTGCGCCTCAATGGGAAGTATTAAATCAGAGCAGGAACTGGATAGCATTACATATTGCCTCAAATACAGCCCAGCGCTGAGCCTGAACGTAGGCTGAAGACTAACATCTGGACAAATAAGAGTCACCAGATGTTTAAGGCATTATCTGTATGGCAGAGTGTCAGGCCACGGTCAGCGCTATTAACCACTTCAGGCTTTGACTTAGCATTATTTTATGATAGGATTTAGAACTTGCTATTTTTCTACTAATAAAAAAACATATTCCACAAATAATAACAGTAAAAGAGAGTAAATAAAAAGATGTTAATTTCTCTTAAACTGTACCCATCATTAGGAAATAAATATCAGAGCCATTCAAAGTTGAAAATAGCCTAAACATAGTCCGATGTGAATATTGCAAAGAGCTCTGTAATAAATTAGAATAAAAACAGGTAAAAACGTGTTTTCAGCATCATTACAGGGAAGCTATAAATAAAGGCATCTATTGTTTTTCTCCCATAGAACATTATAGCATATGTCATCATTCAGGCCCCCCATATACGTTAGGGTAACGTCAGTCAAGCCTATCATGTATATGGGAGACCCCAACTCTCCCCAATAAATGATGTTGGGGAGATAAGTATCTGACATGTCCGATTTCAGACTGCCAATCCTTTGGTTCTCGGCGCGATAAGCCGCTATCAGGGCAGTCAGCCAAACCATCTTTCAGCCACAGATACCTAAAGTATATGTGAGAGTTTGTTTACCAGCGTGTGTCCAACTCCAATCTCTAGCACGAGCAAAACCTCTCTAGCAAAAGCTTACAAATATGCTTTACCAATGGATATGTTTTAAAGGGAATCTGTCACCAGGTTTTTGCTACCACATCTGAGAAGAGAATACTGTAGGGGCAGAGATCCTGATTCCAGCTATGTATCACATACTGGGCTGCTTGCTGTTATTTTGATAAAATCACTGTTTTCTCTGCTGTAGATCTAGCAGTTTTTTGAATGCTGAGCACTGTATAACCCCCGCCCACACCACTCATTAGCAGCTTTTTTTGCCCATGTACAGTGTACACATAAAGCTGCCAATCAGTGGTGGAGGCGGGGTTCTACAGAGCTCTTGAATATGCTTGACCACCTGTCAGCAGGTTTACTAGTCCTCTAGTGATAATCTCCTGGTGATAAAACAGAGATTTTTATAAAAAGTACACTAAGCAGGCCAGTATGTGACACATCACTGGAATCGGGGTCTCTGACTCTATATTTTGTTGCTCTCAGATTAGGTGGCAAAAACCTGGTGACAGATTCCCTTTAAGCAGCAGCCATGGTTACACTGCCAGATCTCCACATTCTTGCGACGCCACCTATAACGCTACCAGAACTTCTCCTTCATTTCTCAAATGAAGCAAGTTTACTTCCGGTCTTTAGTATAGAAGAGAGATGGGGTCCTGGGCGTTTTGGGGAGAGTTGGTTGTTAAGAGTAGTCAGCAATATTTGAGCTTTTTTATCTTATCCTGTTTTTTTTTTTTTTTTAGGATGCAAATAATTGTGAAAAATGTGAAAATTACAAGGATGGAGAAAACTGTGTGAAAAGTTGCGTGCCTGCCTATTATGGTGACAGTAATAACCTAGTTCCCAAATATGCAGATAAAACTGGAGTTTGTCAGTACTGCAGCTTAGAATGCAAGACGGGGTAAGTCACTCTACCATCTACAGGCTTCATGCACATTGACCATTAACATTATTACTGCGCCAAAGAACAAATAAAGCCACTTTCTAAAATAATATTTCTTATTCGTTTTGTGTCTGCAGATCTATATGTCTCCATGGTAGCAGACTACAAACAATCAGATACTACAGTCGTGCCCTCGTTAAAGGGGTTGTCTAGTCTAAAACTACAAGTCCGCAGTCACTCCATGTAAATGAAGGCTTGTGAATCCTGACATTGCACGCAGCGCACGCAGTGAGAGTTCTCTAGTGCTGGCACCGGAGGTGCAATGTGAATTGCATACAGGCAGTCACATGCCGACTAGACTGTAGCTCAATGCAAGTGTATTGCGCAGATACAGTCTAGTTGGAATATAGTTGGAAGTGTGCAAAGGTTACATGACCTCTCGCTGCCGGCACTGGAGAATCCTCACAGAGAGTGTCTCTAGACTTGTAGTTTTAGGGCACGTTTACACATTCAGTATTTGGTCAGTATTTTACCTCAGTATGTGTAAGCCAAAACCAGGAGACGAACAATCTGAGGTAAAGTATAATAGAAACACATCGCCACTTCTGTATTTAGCACCCACTCCTGGTTTGGCTTACAAATACTGATGTGAAATACTGACCAAATACTGAATGGCTACGGTCACACGTTCAGTATTTGGTCAGTATTTTACCTCAGTATTTGTAAGCCAAAACCAGGAGAGGAACAATCTGAGGTAAAGTATAATAGAAACTCGTCACCACTTCTGTATTTATCACCCACTCCTGGTTTTGGTTTAAAAACACTAATGGACTATGTTCACATGTTGCGTTTTTGCAGCATTTTTTATGCAAATTTTCAGCTGTGTTTTACAGTACTAGCAAACTCTGAGATTTCAGAAATGTCATGCACACAGATTGTTTTTTTTTTGTCCTCAGTATTTTGTGCAATTTGTTTTTTTTTTGCCAAATGCAGCATGTCACTTCTTTCAGCAATTTTTCAGCGTTTTTCACTCGTTGAAAGCAATGGAGTGTGCAAAAACACTGCAAAGTTTTTGCTGCATTTTTTTGTGCTAAAACATGATGAAATAGATTCAGATTTTGTTATGTGCACTAAACTTTATCAGGATGCACAAGAGACAAATGTACCATGACAAAAACACAGTAAAATCGGAGCAAACCTGCTTTTTTGAAGCAAGTTTCTTACTGCCAAGAGAACAGGTTTTGCCTGCGGAAAAAAAACGCATCAAAAGTGCAACCTGTGAACATAGCCATAGTGTGACCGTAGCCTTAGACTGGACGACTCCTTTGCTAGAACATTACACAAACCAGGTGGCTGAGGGGTTGTTTGTATTCGACAAAGGAGCTGCAGACACAAAATAGTAGGGGAATTTTCGAATAAAAAATATTGGTTGTAAAGCTGCACCACCCCTTAAATGTAAAGGAGTCATTTCATCTCATGAAGTGATGGCACAGTGCTAGGAAACGACGTCACCTTTTGATAGCAGGGTCCCAACATCTGGGACTGCACTGATCGTGGGAACAAGGAAGCTGCAGCAATAATTTAGTTGTGCGCCTTTCTAAGAGGGTAGTGGCGCTCCTAGCCACCCTGCTCGAAAACAGGCAATCCCTACACGTGTTGTGACTGTCGATCAGCCATGAGATATGCAGTAGCGGGACTCGGACTTATTATTCGAGCACGCTGAAGTCTATCGGTTAGCACCCAAGCATTCTTGGATCACGCCCTCTCACTAGTGCCTACTGTAGTTCTACAATGTACATGGCTTCCCCTGGCATCTGGCGCTCTTCAGAAGACATCCCGATTGCCACGCTGCTTACTCACAAACTGTTTTACAGTAACTGAGAAATGACTGAGCAGAATCTTTACTATGCGTCAGAAGTAGACAACTCAAGGATTTATATTTATTGGTTAATCTTTTATTATAGCGAGAAATGTTATTTAAGTTAGGACGTGGCAAACAGAGCTATATTTTATAGCTGGACTTTAAGTCTTTATTGCACTTATAAACTATGTGTCACATGGCGAGTGTTAAAATATAACAGAAAACCTGTTTAATGCAATCACATTATAGTGACGGAAACCAGGGGCATAGCTATAGGGGGTGTAGAGATAGCTTGAGGGTCCCAGAGGTTACTTTTTCATGGCACTACTACGTTTGGGGATCATAGGATAATTCATCTGCTATATGTTGCTGGTTGAGATCAGGTCTGTATAAGAATGATTTCACACCACTCCTATTGATTAATGCTGCCATCTACTGACATTTTCAGACTTATGCCGTCACACTGTGTTGGTAGTAGAGCCCAGTATTGTTCTCTGTCCCAGTCAGGGTGTAATTCCCACAACTGCTAAAAGTAAAGGTGTGTAAAAGTGTTTGGTTTTCTTTATCTTTCTATAGGTGTACAGGCCCTGGCATTGAAGGATGCAAACCCCCCGGGTAAGATTTCTGACATGTATTTCACAGGTCACAGGTCCTAACGTTAATAGATCTGTAACATTCATAGAACTGTCCTTTTTGAGTTCCCACAATGCAATATTCTCTTGTAATGGAAAAGGAAATAAAAGAACAGAGAACACATCATGTTACTTAAAGAAGCTCTTCTCCCATCAAAAGGTGTCTCCTCTTAATATATTGCAATCATATTATATAGCATTGTGTACTTACAATTGCTGCCTTTCCCTTCTACCCAGATAATTCTTCTCTTTTTTTCATTAGGTCTACTACATTACATGATTAAAAACTGACTAGCTGAACTTAAAAACTGACTAGCTGAATCCTTCTAAGCTCTATTTAAGAACAGGAGGTCAGTTTTCCCTGTACAAGTCATGAGTTACTGCAAAAGTCCCTGCAGGAGGGAGGAGGGAGCAGCTGGATCAGAAGAGGACGAGGAGAATGATAAATACAGGGAAAAGAGACTTCTTGTTTCTACACAGAAAAGAAAATTATCTGGGTAGAAAGGCAAAATTAGCAATTGTAAGCACATAGTGCTATATAATATCATGACTACAATATATTAAGAGGATAAAATCGTTGATTTGAGAGCTTTATTCAGGACCAAATTAGTAGAGCAAAGTAGTTATCATTTTGTGGGTGTTTATTAATTTATATCAACAGGGATCCCAAATACATATTTATAGACCAAAAATCGTAAAATCCACCCCAGACTAGCTGCATCAACTCCAGTAAACTGAGAAGAACAAAGGAGAACTACACGATGTTATCCAATACAATCGGTAATCAATTTTATTAATATATAGGGTTAAAAATTAATGATACAATACTTCATAACAAGAGAGTGCCAATCCAATGCAGATTAAATAAATCTCAAGGGAAAGCGACCTCGTGTCGCCGCGAAACGCGCGTCGGGGGTTTATGGTCCGGACCCTCTCATCCCCATACATCTACAAGTGAGCTCCGCTTATCAATGTGACTTGTTTTGGTATTATCCATGGGATGTTTTTTTGAGCCTCCAGTGAGGAATACTTTTGATTACATATTAGCTCATATTGCCCCTCATGAATTGACTTGGAGCTTATTATTACCCCCCCCATGAATCACTTGATATGTATATGAGACTTACCTGAGTTGTTTGGGGTTTTTGGGGGGGCAGGGTGGGGGGGATTTATTTCATCTGCATTGGATTGGTACTCTCTTGTTATGATGTATTGTATCATTAATTTTTAACCCTATATATTAATTAATAAAATTGATTACTGATTTTATTGGATAGCATTGTGTACTCCTAGTTTTCCTTTGTTCTTCATGGCTTATTACTTTATGTAGATTAATGGGAATTTGTCACCAGGTTTTTGCAATGGGCTGCTTGCTGCAGTTTTGATAAAATCCCTGTTTTCTCTGCTGCAGATCTAGCAGTTCTCTGAATGCTGAGCCCTGTATAACCCAGTCCACATCACTGTTTGGCAGCTTTCTGTGTACATTGTATATAGGCAAAAAATCAATTACGCACTCCAAATTTAATGCAGAAAAATTAAAGAATATTTTATTAGTATTGATCTATCCACTGTATATAAATATTGACGTTTCAGCCCAAGTCAGGCCTTCGTCAGAACTACAAATGATAATCAAAAAATAGTCTCCGTATAATATGCAGGTTCGATACATGGATAGAGAACTTAGTATATAGCATACATCAAACAGAATGATAAAAAATAAAGAATAAAAAGTAAAAGATAAACTTCATACTCCATAGTGCATGTATGTATTAATTATTAGAAGCAGCATAATAAACTGGTGTGCTGTATAGAGCTGATGTGTTCTCAATTTGTGAGAAAAAAATATTCATTGAATCTTATACAGAGTCCGGAGGCTGAGGTATAGAAGAAATCAACAAAAAGGGGGAAACAAGAAAAAAGAAAAAAAACAAAAACGATTTTTAGACTGTTTGGAATGGTATCCTATTCGTGCATCCAGTAATCAGTGGTGTGCTGTGCAGCCCTTTTTTGATACTGTATATAGGCAGACAGCTGGCAATCTGTGGTGGGGCTGGGGTTATACAGACCTCATTATAAGGACTACAAGGCAGCATATTTACTAGTCTTCAAGTGATAATCTCCTGCTAATAAAACAGTGATTTTATCAAAACTACAGGAAGCAACCCTGTAAGTGACACATCTCTAGAAGCAGAGTCTCTTTCTCTACATTATGCTGCTCTCAGATTAGATGGCAAAAACCTGATAACAGATTTGCTTTAAAACTGTGCAAGGTCAAATTGGGGTTCAAAAGAAAAACTTCCTTTTAAAGCACCATTCCAGCATTTTGTCTTTTATTTTACCCCTGGAGTGGTGTTAATAATCTAAGTTCCCTGCCTCAATTATTATACTCCCCAACTGCCGTCTTAGGCTTCTTTCACACTTCAGTTGTTTGGCGCCAGTCTGCTCTGACATAGTGACGATCGACAGATCCGTCACAATTTTTGAGAAAACGGTTCTAGCGGATCCGTTTTTTTACTTGGGTGTTGTCAGGGAAAAGTATCTACTTTTTGGAGCATGCGCAATTGGAAAAGCGGATTGGGGCGACGGATCCGCCGAATTGACGGTCGCGACGGATCCGTCGCCCATAGGCGGCCATTCTATGGAATGGCGGATGTGACGGATCCGTCGCGAACCGCCATTTCGGCATAGACAAAAAACGTTATAATGTCCGTCAATGTCTAGATGACGTCCGCCAAATCTCGACGGATGCGTCACATGGCGGATTCAAGGGACGACCATCCGCCACAATCCGTCACTAATGTATGTCTATGGGAAAATAGCGGATCCGCCAAAAACAAATGGCGGATCCGCTATTGACTGACGCCAAAAGACTGAAGTGTGAAAGAGGCCTTAATCTGTTATCTGCGCCACTCCTGTCGGTCTCTGGTCTGCAGCAGTTGTGACCTGCCGAATGTCTCCAGTTGCTGGGCGATCCGTAAGCCACAACTCAAAGTAAGTCTATGAGAGCCAGAACAAGCCCAGAACGAGGATTTCATAGACTTACACTGAGAGCTGGTGACCGCTACCTCTGACTTCTGGTCAGTCGGCAGTTGCAGTCACAATATGGTAGCACGAGACCGAAGTAGCACCAGGAAAAGCAGAAAACGGCAGATGGTAAGTACAGTATATTGCTAGGGTCAGAGAACTTAGATTAGTGGCACCACTCCAGCATTGAAATAAAAAACACTGGAGTGGTGCTTTAAATATCTTTCACATTTTACACAACAGAATGTGCCCCTTCAGCTTTTAGAACTGAGATGTATTGTCCACATCCCTGAAATTTTCCAAACGTATGTTGGTAGGAGGTCCGAGCACAATACAGTTCATGTTTTTATTGAGCGTTCACTCTGCTCCTTTTGGTAGATGTTTAGATGTAAAAAGAACACCGGCCCAGCGCCTGTGTTGGAGCCTCACGTTGATTAATGCAGGAGACAATCGTCTGTTGGCTTTCTTGCAAGAACTGTGTCAGATTTTCCAACTTGCTATAATATACAAGCTGTAAGAAAAGGCTTCAAGCACTCTAGAAAGTAAAGTCCCCATCGTTCTGGTGTAATAGTAATATACATGAGAGTATATCTAATATATATTATTTTATGAGGTTTATTTTTGAGGGGCGATGCCCTGGTCTCCTGTTCAAAAAAAACTTTGCAAGAATTTTTGTATGCAAATGGTCGGAGGATTCAATATACCATTGATACCGGCCTGCTCTGGTTCCCTGAGTCTTACAATGTCCAATAATGGCCCTTGGAGACGAACTACGAAGATTATTTATAACAAAATATTTTCTCCTTCTTAGCTCTAAAGTGGCGTACATTGCTGCTGGTGTTGTTGGAGGCATTCTTGCAGCCGTTGTGCTAGGACTGGTGGCATTTTTCTTTATTCGAAGAAATCGCATTAACAGAAAGCGTACACTCCGAAGATTACTGCAAGAAAGAGAGGTGCGGACATCGTTGATTATTTGCAAATGAAATATGGAAAAAAAACATAAGCAATTAGAACAATATAAATTGTAAAAAGTAATTATCTAAGTTAGTAATGAATCACAGTCGTATCATAAACTGCAGCGCACCCTGGATCAAGCCTGGCATACAAAACGCCAGTCTTGAGGAAACTGCCACAAAGTATATTAGGCTCTTGCATTTTTTTTTATACAGATATATTAATCTAAGAATGGAAAACCCCTTCCCTACTGTTTATTTGCTTCCCCATTGCCTGCCATCCTTAAACACAGCCTTCATTGCCTACATAGAGTTGGCGCTAGTAAAATGGTTTTCTTCCTCCTAGAGGGAACTCAAATGCAGTATACCTGTAACGTTTGTCGGGAATCAGCCAGTTATTTTACTATGGTTGTAATCTTGTCTATCTACTCCTGGATTTAACTCTATCCCTTATACAATGATTTTACAAATACCGGTACTTGCTTTTTTTCTCCCCATAAAATATATTATGCTTTGTAGAACATTATATTAATGAGAAGTTATAGGATATTACAATATGACAATATTTCATTGCAGCTAGTGGAACCTATTACACCCAGTGGTGAAGCTCCAAACCAAGCACTTCTTCGAATCTTGAAAGAAACTGAATTCAGGAAGATAAAGGTCCTTGGGTCCGGGGCGTTTGGTACTGTATATCAGGTATGATGTTGAGGAGAGAATTTCCTTTGCCATTTTGCCAACAGATGCTAAAAAAAGTTGTCAATAACAGATTTGTTTAATAGCGGAACAGACGTTTTACATAACAGTTAGGGCCCGATTCATTAAAGTACCACCCCAGCATTTTTTTTAAATTTCAGTGCTGGAGTGGTGCCCCTAATTCAAGTTTCCTGCCCCTAATATTAAATCCACCAGTTGCTGTCTTCAGCTCTTCCCGACACCACTCTGTTCTTGTGCTACCATCTTGTGACCGCAACTTCTAACTGACCGGAAGTCAGAGGTAACGGTCACAAGCTCTCAATACAAGTCTATGAGGGCCTAATTCTGGCCTCGTTCTGGCTCTCATAGACTTACATTGAAAAGTAATCTCTGGCTCGTCCAGCAAACACTGGAGCTATATGGCAGATCACAACCTGCAGAAAACCGACCAGAGCAGCGCCGCAAACAGAAGAAGACGGCAGCAGGTACGTATGAGACTAGGTGCAGGAAACTCTATTAGTAGCACCACTCCACTGCTGCATTAATAAAAACACTGGAGTGGTGCTTTAGGACTGACGTTTTGTACATCAGTCTGAATGAATGCAACCACTGGAATATATTTTGAAACATTCATTACGAGACTTACGCCACTTAATGAACTAGGTGCATCTGACAAATGCCATGCATCTCCAACAGAATTGACTTCCACCACTAAAAGAGCCTTCAATTTTGATGAATAGGGCAGGTGGCCTTTGCTGTGTCCCATCCCACCTTAACCCCTTTACCCCCAAGGGTGGTTTGCACGTTAATGACCAGGCCAATTTTTACAATTCTGACCACTGTCCCTTTATGAGGTTATAACTCCGAAACGCTTCAACGGATCCTGGTGATTCTGACATTGTTTTCTCGTGACATATTGTACTTCATGATAGTGGTAAAATTTCTTTGATAGTACCTGCGTTTATTTGTGAAAAAAACGGAAATTTGGCGAAAATTTTGAAAATTTCGCAATTTTCAAACTTTGAATTTTTATGCAATTAAATCACAGAGATATGTCACACAAAATACTTAATAAGTAACATTTCCCACATGTCTCCTTTACATCAGCATAATTTTGGAACCAATTTTTTTTTTTGTTAGGGAGTTATAAGGGTTAAAAGTTGACCAGCAATTTCTCATTTTTACAACACCATTTTTTTTTAGGGACCACGTCTCATTTGAAGTCATTTTGAGGGGTCTATATGATAGAAAATGCCCAAGTGTGACACCATTCTAAAAACTGCACCCCTCAAGGTGCTCAAAACCACATTCAAGAAGTTTATTAACCCTTCAGGTGTTTAATAGGAATTTTTGGAATGTTTACATAAAAATGAACATTTAACTTTTTTACACAAAAAATTTACTTCAGCTCCAATTTGTTTTATTTTACCAAGGGTAACAGGAGAAATTGGACCCAAAAAGTTGTTGTCCAATTTGTCCTGAGTACGCTGATACCCCATATGTGGCAGTAAACCACTGTTTGGGCGCATGGGAGAGCTCGGAAGGGAAGGAGCGCTATTTGACTTTTCAATGCAAAATTGACAGGAATTGAGATGGGACGCCATGTTGCGTTTGGAGAGCCACTGATGTGCCTAAACATTGAAACCCCCCACAAGTGACACCATTTTGGAAAGTAGACCCCCTAAGGAACTTATCTGGATGTGTGGTGAGCACTTTGACCCACCAAGTGCTTCACAGAAGTTTATAATGCAGAGCCGTAAAAATAAAAAATCATATTTTTTCACAAAAATTATATTTTTGCCCCCAATTTTTTATTTTTCCAAGGGTAAGAGAAGAAATTGGACCTCAAAAGTTGTTGTCCAATTTGTCCTGAGTACGCTGATACCCCATATGTGGCAGTAAACCACTGTTTGGGCGCATGGGAGAGCTCGGAAGGGAAGGAGCGCAGTTTGACTTTTCAATGCAAAATTGACAGAAATTGAGATGGGACGCCATGTTGCGTTTGGAGAGCCACTGATGTGCCTAAACATTGAAACCCCCCACAAGTGACACCATTTTGGAAAGTAGACCCCCTAAGGAACTTATCTAGAGGTGTGGTGAGCACTTTGACCCACCAAGTGCTTCACAGAAGTTTATAATGCAGAACCGTAAAAATAAAAAATCATATTTTTTCACAAAAATTATATTTTTGCCCCCAATTTTTTATTTTTCCAAGGGTAAGAGAAGAAATTGGACCTCAAAAGTTGTTGTCCAATTTGTCCCGAGTACGCTGATACCCCATATGTGGCAGTAAACCACTGTTTGGGCGCATGGGAGAGCTCGGAAGGGAAGGAGCGCGGTTTGACTTTTCAATGCAAAATTGACAGGAATTGAGATGGGACGCCATGTTGCGTTTGGAGAGCCACTGATGTGCCTAAACATTGAAACCCCCCACAAGTGACACCATTTTGGAAAGTAGACCCCCTAAGGAACTTATCTGGATGTGTGGTGAGCACTTTGACCCACCAAGTGCTTCACAGAAGTTTATAATGCAGAGCCGTAAAAATAAAAAATCATATTTTTTCACAAAAATTATATTTTTGCCCCCAATTTTTTATTTTTCCAAGGGTAAGAGAAGAAATTGGACCTCAAAAGTTGTTGTCCAATTTGTCCTGAGTACGCTGATACCCCATATGTGGCAGTAAACCACTGTTTGGGCGCATGGGAGAGCTCGGAAGGGAAGGAGCGCCGTTTGACTTTTCAATGCAAAATTGACAGGAATTGAGATGGGACGCCATGTTGCGTTTGGAGAGCCACTGATGTGCCTAAACATTGAAACCCCCCACAAGTGACACCATTTTGGAAAGTAGACCCCCTAAGGAACTTATCTGGATGTGTGGTGAGCACTTTGACCCACCAAGGGCTTCACAGAAGTTTATAATGCAGAGCCATAAAAATAAAACAAAATTTTTTTCCCACAAAAATTATTTTTTAGCCCCCAGTTTTGTATTTTCCCTAGGGTAACAGGAGAAATTGGACCCCAAAAGTTGTTGTCCAATTTGTCCTGAGTACGCTGATACCCCATATGTGGGGGGGAACCACCGTTTGGGCGCATGGGAGGGTTCGGAAGGGAAGGAGCGCCATTTGGAATGCAGACTTAGATGGAATGGTCTGCAGGCGTCACATTGCGTTTGCAGAGCCCCTAATGTACCTAAACAGTAGAAACCCCCCACAAGTGACACCATTTTGGAAAGTAGACCCCCTAAGGAACTCATCTTGATGTGTTGTAAGAGCTTTGAACCCCCAAGTATTTCACTACAGTTTATAACGCAGAGCCATGCAAATAAAAAATATTTTTTTTTCCACAAAAATTATATTTTAGCCCCCAGTTTTGTATTTTTCCAAGGTTAGCAGGAGAAATTGGACCCTAAATGTTGTTGTCCAATTTGTCCTGAGTACGCTGATACCCGATATGTGGGGGGGAACCACCGTTTGGGCGCATGGGAGGGCTCGGAAGGGAAGGAGCATCATTTGGAATGCAGACTTAGATGGATTGGTCTGCAGGCGTCACATTGCGTTTGCAGAGCCCCTAATGTACCTAAACAGTAGAAACCCCCCACAAGTGACCCCATATTGGAAACTAGACCCCTCAATGAACTTATCTAGATGTGTTGTGAGAACTTTGAACCCCCAAGTGTTTCACTACAGTTTATAACGCAGAGCCGTGAAAATAAAAAATCTTTTTGTTTTCCCACAAAAATTATTTTTTAGCCCCCAGTTTTGTATTTTCCCAAGGGTAACAGGAGAAATTGGTCCACAAAAGTTGTTGTCCAATTTGTCCTGAGTACGCTGATACCCCATATGTTGGGGTAAACCCCTGTTTGGGCACACAGGAGAGCTCGGAAGGGAAGGAGCACTGTTTTACTTTTTCAACGCAGAATTGGCTGGAATTGAGATCGGACGCCATGTCGTGTTTGGAGAGCCCCTGATGTGCCGAAACAGTGGAAACCCCCCAATTATAACTGAAACCCTAATCTAAACACACCCCTAACCCTAATTCCAACGGTAACCCTAACCACACCTCTAACCCTGACACACCCCTAACCCTAATCCCAACCCTATTCCCAACTGTAAATGTAATCTAAACCCTAACCCTAACTTTAGCCCCAACCCTAACTGTAGCCCCAACCCTAACCCTAACCCTAATCCTAGCCCTAACCCTAGCCCTAACCCTAACCCTAATCCTAGCCCTAGCCCTAACCCTAGCCCTAACCCTAGCCCTAACCCTAACCCTAGCCCTAACCCTAGCCCTAACCCTAACCCTAACCCTAGCCCTAACCCTAGCCCTAACCCTAGCCCTAACCCTAGCCCTAGCCCTAACCCTAGCCCTAACCCTAACCCTAACCCTAGCCCTAACCCTAGCCCTAACCCTAGCCCTAACCCTAGCCCTAGCCCTAACCCTAGCCCTAATGGGAAAATGGAAATAAATACATTTTTTTTTATTTTTCCCTAACTAAGGGGGTGATGAAGGGGGGTTTGATTTACTTTTATAGCGGGTTTTTTAGCGGATTTTTATGATTGGCAGCCGTCACACACTGAAAGACCCTTTTTATTGCAAAAAATATTTTTTGCAATACCACATTTTGAGAGCTATAATTTTTCCATATTTTGGTCCACAGAGTCATGTGAGGTCTTGTTTTTTGCGGGACGAGTTGACGTTTTTATTGAAAACATTTTTGGGCACGTGACATTTTTTTATCGCTTTTTATTCCGATTTTTGTGAGGAAGAATGACCAAAAGCCAGCTATTCATGAATTTCTATTGGGGGAGGCGTTTATACCGTTCCGCGTTTGGTAAAATTGATAAATCATTTTTATTCTTCGGGTCAGTACGATTACAGCGATACCTCATTTATATCATTTTTTTATGGTTTGGTGCTTTTATACGATAAAAACTATTTTACAGAAAAAATAATTATTTTTGCATCGCTTTATTCTCAGGACTATAACTTTTTTATTTTTTTGCTGATGATGCTGTATGGCGGCTCTTTTTTTGCGGGACAATATGACGCTTTCAGCGGTACCATGGTTATTTATATCTGTCCTTTTGATCGCGTGTTATTCCACTTTTTGTTCGGCGGTATGATAATAAAGCGTTGTTTTTTGCCTCGTTTTTTTTTTTTTTTTTCTTACGGTGTTTACTGAAGGGGTTAACTAGTGGGACAGTTTTATAGGTCGGGTCGTTACGGACGCGGAGATACTAAATATGTGTACTTTTATTGGTTTTTTTTTTTTATTTAGATGAAGAAATGTATTTATGGGAATAATATTTTTTTTTTTTTTCATTATTTTGGAATATTTTTTTTTTATTTTTTTTACACATTTGGAAAATTTTTTTTTTACTTTTTTACTTTGTCCCAGGGGGGGACATCACAGATCAGTGATCTGACAGTTTGCACAGCACTCTGTCAGATCACTGATCTGACATGCAGCGCTGCAGGCTTCACAGTGCCTGCTCTGAGCAGGCTCTGTGAAGCCACCTCCCTCCCTGCAGGACCCGGATCCGCGGCCATCTTGGATCCGGGGCTCGAGCAGGGAGGGAGGTGAGGAGACCCTCGCAGCAACGCGATCACATCGCGTTGCTGCGGGGGGCTCAGGGAAGCCCGCAGGGAGCCCCCTCCCTGCGCGGTGCTTCCCTGCACCGCCGGCACATCGCGATCATCTTTGATCGCGGTGTGCCAGGGGTTAATGTGCCGGGGGCGGTCCGTGACCGCTCCTGGCACATAGTGCCGGATGTCAGCTGCGATAAGCAGCTGACACCCGGCCGCGATCGGCCGCGCTCCCCCCGTGAGCGCGGCCGATCGGCTATGACGTACTATCCCGTCCAGGGTCAGATAAGCCCAGGGCACCTCGACGGGATAGTACGTCTAAGGTCACAGAGGGGTTAAATCTGCCAATTTTGGCAAAGCTGTCCGGGACTGGTGTAAAAATGCCAAAAACGCTAATTTTTTAGCAAAATTGAGTTTGCAACATTTCAAAGTGTTTTACACCAGAACACTGACACCTTGATGGCTCAGGCTTTTAGACATTTACAGTTATATGTAAAAGTTTGGGCACCCCTATTAATCTTAAGCTTAATGTTTTATAAAAATTGTTTTTTTTGCAACAGCTATTTCAGTTTCATATATCTAATAACTGTTGGACACAGTAATGTTTCTGCCTTGAAATGAGGTTTATTGTAGTAACAGAAAATGTGCAATCTCAATTCAAACAAAATTTGACAGGTGCATTAGTATGGGCACCCCACCAGAAAAGTGACATTAATATTTAGTAGATCCTCCTTTTGCAAAAATACCAGCCTCTAGTCGCTTCCTGTAGCTTTTAATGAGTTCCTGGATCCTGGATGAAGGTATTTTTGACCATTCCTCTTTACAAAACAATTCCAGTTCAGTTAAGTTTGATAGTCGCCGAGCATGGACAGCCCTCTTCAAATGATCCCACAGATGTTCAATGATATTCAGGTCTGGGGACTGGGATGGCCATTCCAGAACAGTGTAATTGTTCCTCTGCATGAATGCCTGAGTAGATTTGGAGCGGTGTTTTGGATCATTGTCTTGCTGAAAGATCCATCCCCTGCGTAACTTCAACTTTGTCACTGATTCATGAACATTATTGTCAAGAATCTGCTGATACTGAGAGGAATCCATGCATCCCTCAACTTTAACAAGATTCCCGGTGCCAGCATTGGCCACACAGCCCCAAAGCATGATCGAACCTCCACCAAATTTTACTGTGGGTAGCAAGTGTTTTTCTTGGAATGCTGTGTTTTTTGGCCGCCATGCATAACGCCTTTTTGTATGACCAAACAACTCAATCTTGGTTTTATCAGTCCACAGGACCTTCCTCCAAAAAGTAATTGGCTTCTCCAAAAGTGCTTTTGCATACCTCAGCTGACTCTGTTTGTGGCGTGCTTGCAGAAACGGCTCCTTTCGCATCACTCTCCCATACGGCTTCTCTTTGTGCAAAGTGTGTTGTATAGTTGACCGATGCACAGTGACACCATCTACAGCAAGCTGATGCTGCAGCTCTCTGGAGGTGGTCTGAGGATTGTCCTTGACTGATCTCACCATTCTTCTCTGCCTTTCTGATGTTTTTCTTGGCCTGCCACTTCTGGCCTTAACAAGTACTGTACCTGTGTTCTTCCATTTCCTTACTATGTTCCTCACAGTGGAAATTGACAGGTTAAATCTCTGAGACAGGTTTTTGTATCCTTCCCCTGAACAACTATGTTGAATAATCTTTGTTTCCGGATCATTAGACAGTTGTTTTGAGGAGCCCATTATGCCACTCTTCAGAGGAGATTCAAACAGGAGAACAACTTGCAAGTGGCCACTTTAAGTAGCTTTTCTCATGATTGCATACACCTGGCTATGAAGTTCAAAGCTCAATGAGGTTAGAAAACCAAAAAAAGTGCTTTAGTAAGTCAGTAAAAAGTAGGTAGCAGTATTTAAAACAAGAAAATGATAAGGGTGCCCATACTTATGCACCTGTCAAATTTTGTTTGAATGCAGATCGCACATTTTCTGTTAGTACAATAATCCTCATTTCAAGGCAGAAACATTACTGTGTCCAACAGTTATTAGATGTTTGAAACTGAAATAGCTGTTGCAAAAAAAAATATTTTTTTTTTATAAAACATTAAACTTAAAGGGAGGGTGCCGTGATTTTAGTTTTTGTATTAATAATTATTGATTATATAATCAATTATTTTTAATACAAAAGTAAATGTAGTACTTTAATACTTTTTTATTTATTCATTTTTACTTTTGCCACTGGAGGCTGCCATTTTCATTAGTGTGGGTGTAAGTGTCTGGGCACGACACTTGCACACCTCACTTACGGCAGCCATGGGCATAGGAGCCAACAGTCGGGCTCCGACCGCTTCTCCTGCCTCTCAGCTGTGACTTGGGCACGCCCACTGGGCTGCTACGTCACAGCTGTGAGAGGAGATCGCGGCCATTTTGTTTTTTTCCTCTGTCATCGCACACACAGCTCAGTATGTGCGATCATAGCAGGAGCTGCCAGGGAGAAGCTACTGCTGGGAGCGAGGTTCGGGGTGAGTATCTGCAGCCAGGAGCTGTGATTGCAGCCTGTACTTATTATTACAGCACAGGCTGCAATCACTGCTCACTGCCGACCTGTTCAGAGCAGGGAGATGTCACACTGCTCTGCCCTGAACATGACTCAGCACTTCCTGGGAGAGGACTGAAGGTAAGTACAGAGTTATTATTTTCTTATGCATCTACCACTGCTACCTGTCCCTATATACCACTGCTACCTGTCCCTATATACCACTGCTACCAGCCCTTATATACCACTGCTACCAGCCACTATATACCACTGCTACTAGCCCCTATATACCACTGCTACCTGCTCCCATATACCACTGCTACCAGCCCCTATATATCACTGCTACCAGCTCCTATATACCACTGCTACCAGCCCTTATATACCACTGCTACCAGCCACTATATACCACTGCTACTAGCCCCTATATACCACTGCTACCTGCTCCTATATACCACTGCTACCTGCCACTATATACCACTGCTACTAGCCCCTATATACCACTGCTACCAGCCCTTATATACCACTGCTACCAGCCACTATATACCACTGCTACTAGCCCCTATATACCACTGCTACTAGCCCCTATATACCACTGCTACCAGCCACTATATACAGTACCACTGCTACTAGCCCCTATATACCACTGCTACTAGCCCCTATATACCACTGCTACCAGCCCTTATATACCACTGCTACCAGCCCTTATATACCACTGCTACCAGCCCCTATATACCACTGCTACTAGCCCCTATATACCACTGCTACCAGCCCCTATATACCACTGCTACTAGCCCCTATATACCACTGCTACTAGCCCCTATATACCACTGCTACCTGCTCCTATATACCACTGCTACCTGCCCCTATATACCACTGCTACTAGCCCCTATATACCACTGCTACCAGCCACTATATACCACTGCTACTAGCCCCTATATACCACTGCTACTAGCCCCTATATACCACTGCTACTAGCCCCTATATACCACTGCTACTAGCCCCTATATACCACTGCTACTAGCCCCTATATACCACTGCTACTAGCCACTATATACCACTGCTACTAGCCCCTATATACCACTGCTACTAGCCCCTATATACCACTGCTACTAGCCCCTATATACCACTGCTACCTGCCCCTATATACCACTGCTACCTGCCCCTATATACCACCGCTACCTGCCCCTATATACCACCGCTACCTGCCTCTGTATACCACCGCTACCTACCTCTGTATACCACCGCTACCTGCCTCTGTATACCACCGCTACCTGCCTCTGTATACCACTGCTACCTGCCTCTGTATACCACCGCTACCTGCCTCTGTATACCACCTACCACTGCTGCCTGCCTCTATATACCATCTACCACTGCTGCCTGTCTCTATATACCATCTACCACTGCTGCCTGTCTCTATATACCATCTACCACTGCTGCCTGCCTCTATATACCATCTACGACTGCTGCCTGCCTCTATATACCATCTACGACTGCTGCCTGCCTCTATATACCACCTACCACTGCTGCCTGCCTCTATATACCATCTACCACTGCTGCCTGCCTCTATATACCATCTACCACTGCTGCCTGCCTCTATATACCATCTACCACTGCTGCCTGCCTCTATATACCACCTACCACTGCTGCCTGCCTCTATATACCATCTACCACTGCTGCCTGCCTCTATATACCATCTACCACTGCTGCCTGCCTCTATATACCACCTACCACTGCTGCCTGCCTCTATATACCATCTACCACTGCTACCTCTGTCCTGTGTAGCTAATCTAGTCTTGTGTAGCTAATCCTGTCCTGTGTACAGTATCACACAAGATAGGATTAGATACACGGCGCAGCACAGTATCACACAGGACAGGATTAGATACACGGCTCAGCAGTCAGTATCTAATCCTCTCCTATGCACTCCTCTCCCCCCTGCGTGTCTTTCCCCATTGTGGTTTATTATTTTTGTTGTGGGAGATGAGGGAGTCGAGGATTATGCGTTCGGTATGGTATAAAAAAGATTAATAAAGGACTTTATTCTGGCCGAGTATTTATTTACAATACATGTGAGATCTATGTGGCGGCATTATGGGTGATCTATATGGCGGTATTATGTGAGAAGCATATGGTGGTATGTGAGAACACTGGCGGTATTATGTGTGATCTATATGGTGGTATGTGAGAACACTGGCGGTATTATGTGTGATCTATATGGCGGTATGTAAGAACACTGGCGGTATTATGTGTGATCTATATGGCGGTATGTGAGAACACTGGCGGTATTATGTGTGATCTATATGGCGGTATGTGAGAACACTGGCGGTATTATGTGTGATCTATATGGCGGTATGTGAGAACACTGGCGGTATTATGTGTGATCTATATGGCGGTATGTGAGAACACTGGCGGTATTATGTGTGATCTATATGGTGGTATGTGAGAACACTGGCGGTATTATGTGTGATCTATATGGCGGTATGTGAGAACACTGGCGGTATTATGTGTGATCTATATGGTGGTATTATGTGAGAACTGTATGACAGTATTGTGTGATCTATTTGATAGTATTGTGTGTGATCTATATGGCGGTATTATGTGAGAACACTATGGCAGTATTATCTTCAGAAAGCGGACCCATTCTATGGTGGTTCTGGCTGAGCACCTGCATGCGGGTCTGGGGTAATAGAGGGGGCAGCATGCCCTCCAGTTAGGTGTAGTCAGGGGAAGGCTGGTGAGGCAGCTGAAGAGAGGGGTCTCATTTTTATCGTTACTATATGGCTACACTTCCTTCCCAGCGTCACCCCAGACTGCGCCTGTCGCCTCGCTTTCACACATTGCCAGGACAGGATGGAGAAGACAGGATCTGAGGAGGGGAATGGGGTCTGCATGCAAAGTCTGGATCAGACCAGGCCATCAATCCGCAGAAATGTTTCCTGGATTTCTGTGGAGCAGACGGTCCATCCATGTGTATAAAAGACAGCGCTCTATGTACAATCCCTGGCTGCTCCGCGCACCAAACAAGGGCCCCCCCCCCCCCATAGACCAGCACACTGCTCTCCTGAAATACTCTGTGCTGCTGTCACCCTGCTCCCTCCACCACATATCTCCCAGAATCCTTGCTGCCTGCCATCCTCGGTGACTGTCTACTTGTCAGTATAAGGCTGCCTTCACACTATCATTATTTGGTCAGTATTTTACCTCAGTATTTGTAGCCAAAACCAGGAGTGGGTGATAAATGCAGAAGTGGTGCATATGTTTCTATTATACTTTTCCTCTATTTGTTCCACTCCTGGCTTTGGCTTACAAATACTGAGGTAAAATACTGACCAAATACTGATATTGAGACGGCAGCCATACTCTGCAGTCACCAACAAAATGGCTGCTCACTGGGTTCCTGAATATCATCCTCTCTAATCCCTTAGCAAACACCCATAAGGGGAGGAGAGGAGACATCACACAGGTCAGCAGACTCCGCCCATAATTACTGCAGTGCAGTAATGTGAGCTATTTGTACACTACGTTTTTCTGAAATTTCAGCAGCTGCTCCCCCTAGTGTTGAAAAGTGGAAATTCCAAAACTTTTCAAATTATTTTTCATATTTTACTAAATTATAAACAAATGATAATATTTTTTAAGAAAATGTAATCATTAATTCTTTACATTTTTACAATTTCTGAAAAAAATTTTTTTTTTATGGCACCTTCCCTTTAAGATTAATAGGGGTGCCCAAACTTTTTCATATAACTGTATGTGTTCCAAGGACTCATCCTATAATGGCAGTGTCCAGTGTCTTATTAGATAACTGTCCTAGTATACCAGGATTTGTGGAAAAGAAATCATCTTTACTCATGAAACATCTTTACTCAAATTAACAAGGTATTGAAAATCAGTGACTAATTCACTATAAACATGTGCATATTTCATAATTATCTAATTGACTTAATCTGCATTATTAGGGTCTTTGGATTCCAGAAGGTGAAGGTATCAAAATTCCTGTTGCTATCAAAGAGTTACGTGAGGCCACGTCACCTAAAGCCAACAAGGAAATTTTAGATGTGAGTATCAATGTACTAAATGGACTTCAAATTATTTGGTCCTTCTCCAAATAATACATTTTTGTGCCAAATTTTAATTTTGCTCCGTCTTCATTGATTGCCAAGCTTTGCATTAAATTCTCTGCATGTTATTCGACACTACTCAGTATCATTGGTGGTATGGCAATGAGTTACATGAAAATCCTTCCAAAATCACTACACATTAAAACTGAGCTCATGAAAAATCTGATCTGGTGACAAATTAGCTCTTTTTTCTCACCTTGCAGCTCTACGTAACCACAATTCCCATAGGCTGATGTTTTTTTTTAACAAAGGGCTTTTCGCAGCAGCTTGCGACCAAATACCAGGCATAGTTTTAATTGATCACAATGTACCTTCACCATCTCCAAGGTAAACAATTGGAAACAAAACACAGTTTGTTCTCTAGTTTCTGGAAATCTGCAAAGGCTGAAGAAGTTGCAGACTCTGTGTTTGGAGTGGAAGGCTTCATGGCATCACTCCATGTAATATGTAATCATAATATACAATAATATGTAGAAAGAAAGACCCTTTGTTTAGTTGGAATTTTCAACTTCGTGGATACTTTGGGGCTGTTAGGGCATCCTGGATGTTGTAGTCTTATTAGAGAAAAAGGGCAGTAGGCTGAAGGATGGTGTACTAATAGTATTGCATGTTGAGTTGAAAACTACATATTTTAAAGTAGGGGTTGTTCATTACTTTGTTAGTCACTTCTGAATTCCTATGTTTCCCCCAAGTTAGAAAAATAACACCAATACTCAACTCCGGTGCTTGCGCGGCTCAAGTGGTGTCGGCACTGGTTCTCCCATGTCTCGTATGGCATTGTTATGTAACGTGATCCTTGCGGCCAGTCAGCGCTGGTTTCAATCTTCCGTTCTTTGGACAAATCAAGACATTCCTCTGTATGTCAATTTCATCCAAAGGAGAAGAGAGCGAAGCCAACGGTGATTGGCCGCAGTAATTGCATAACATAACAATGTCACATGAGCCCCGAGAGAATCAGTGTCGTCACTGCTGAAACAGCAGCGGAAGTGAGTATAGGTGTTATTATTTTATTTGGTTAAAACATGGAGATTCAGAAAGGGTTGTCTGAGTAGTAGACATCCCTTTTAAAGGGACTCTGTCACCTGAATTTGGCGGGACTGGTTTTGGGTCATATGGGCGGAGTTTTCGGGTGTTTGATTCACCCTTTCCTTACCCGCTGGCTGCATGCTGGCTGCAATATTGGATTGAAGTTCATTCTCTGTCCTCCATAGTACACGCCTGCGCAAAGCAATCTTGCCTTGTGCAGGCGTGTACTATGGAGGACAGAGAATGAACTTCAATCCAATATTGCAGCCAGCATGCAGCCAGCGGGTAAGGAAAGGGTGAATCAAACACCCGAAAACTCCGCCCATATGACCCAAAACCAGTCCCGCCAAATTCAGGTGACAGGTTCCCTTTAAGCCATCCTGGTTCCTAGCAATGCACTCCCAATCCTACCTGGGATATATGGACATCATAGAGAGAGATTTTGCATCTGTCAGCTGAAACACAAAGTTGCTGCAAAGATCAGCTTCAACTCTTGACGACTTGCATGACTATCTATTATATGGTCTCTCATATAATAAATTATGTATGATGAACTGTGGCATTGCCTGTAGCTTCCCCCGCAGAATTAGCAAAACATTTTGAAGACTCAGTTGAAAAAAAACAATATTGAACAATTGACCATAAGTATCCTGCTCTGTATCTTACCACCCAGTACTTTTCAAGAAAAGCACATCCAGCCCATGAATGGCAGCGCTTCCCAGGACTCACATTCAAAGATGATATTTCATATTTTTTTATTTCATAACTTTTATCCCAGTCTCAGAAACTTGATTTGGGGTGTGGACCAAGTTCAGGAAAACACCCACCACCCAGTACTTTTGAGTGGGCTGTTCCTGTTCGTAAGCATGCTGCCAGAACTATAGCTGATGGAACTCCCTTTTTGTCACTCATCAGCCTGTATTGCTACCGCCATTGTCTAGTAGCTTGCCTGCTACACTTAAAGGGAATCTGTCAGCATGTTTTTGCTACCTCATCTGAGAGCAGACTGATGTTGCCAAAGAGAAGCTGAATCCAACAATGTATCAGATTACTGGGTGCAGCCATTCTCACACAGAGTTTTTAGATTTAGCAAGGAAGCAGAGCTGAAAAGCTAACCCCGCCCACACCAGGCTCTGTATGTACAACATCCATAGACAGTGAGCTGCCTATCACAGCAGGGGCACGTTGGACCAAGGCTCACACTACCAGCTAGTCTCAGCAATAGTAAGCTACTGATGCTAAACAATCACTGTAAGCAAAAAAAAAAAGGAGCTTGATAAGAGAAGTATCACTGAAATCTGTGTTTTAACCCCAACAGCATGCTGTCTTTAGATTACATAGCAAAAACCTGCTGACAGAATCTCTTTAAGAGCCCACCTCTTCCTCATTCCTGTCTGCAGACATCTGAGCAGGAGCAGATAGATAAACACCCACCCCAAATTCCTGTAATCGGTCTTGGCATCTCTACTGCTACAGACAGATTACACTTGACAACAGGCAGTGCATAGCAAGTTAGACAGGAGGGTAACATTTAGTGACTGGCACCATTTAAAAGATAGTATAATATAATAGCATTTATTGATTTTGCAGTATTCAGAATTACTATTAAAGGAGCAGACTTTGTTAGAACTCTGTTTTATGCCATGCCTCTGTTACTCCTTCTGTAGTTATTTTAAAAAACTTCCCTCCCTGTTTATTATGGTGTGCACTTACTTTGTTACTGTCTTCTCAGTGCTCATGTAGCACTGGTGTCCCTGCGTGATTCCCACCCTCCACGGATGCCGACTCACTCATCGCCTTGGTCCACCCTTCCTCCTGCTGTTGTGGACTCCCAGGGTGTGCGCCTGTCTGGTAGATCCCCGGACACTTCTTAAGGAGCGCACACGCACCCGGTCTCTTTTTTAACGACACAGAGTGCATTGTCCTAAAGTGTCCTCAGCCAATAACTAGCAGTCACTTATTATTTAAGGCAACTCCACCTGTTGGGTGGTGCCTGAGCAACATGTACTTTTAGTTTGTCTGCATGCTTGTTAGTTGTCAAGTCCCCTGTGCTTGTATTCCTGTTGTGTCTGTGTGTTTACCAGTCATGCCTGCCAGCACCAGCCGTGACTACCTGTATGACTGCCGTGTCCACTTGTATACAAGTCATTTCTGCCGGTATTGGCCTGGCGCCTGCCTGTGCCTGATGTGCCATCCATTCTTAGCCCTTCCTGCTCCCTAACACTTTGGGGGTCGGTTGCCATGTGTCAGAGGTCTGTCTTTGAGTAGTACCTGGCATCCATTTGGAGCCAAGTCTAATCCCACCATCAGGGGCTCTAGCGAGGAGTTAGGTGTTTGCCTAGTCACGCCTCTCCAGGCTCTCCTCAGTCCATGACACAGTGGTTAAAATAACACTTGCAATACAGCTTACAGTATCAGTCTATGTAGGGACAATATTAACAAAGCCAAAAGACAGTACTAATAGTTGGCAATTTATGCTTCCACAAAGTCTTTTAACTAATTTGTTCCAAAATGGAACTTTATGCAGACAGAAATCTTTAGAGAGTCAGTACAAACAACAACTACAAAGAGCATCTCTCTGCAGAGGCTGTTCAGTGCATAGATTTCAGTGACACCAAGATGTACAAATCCAACACTTTTAATCTGCCATCAATTTTTGCTAATAATTTAGTATTTTTCTCTTTAAACATGTCTGGTTTTGATACACTTCCCTTCCAAATATTTTTTTTCATGGAATCCACCAACATTTCCTGTATTTACCAAGAGCTCAGTACTGACACATAGTTGCAACATCTGCCAATGACCTAAAGTCATCTTCCCAGTTTTCAAGAGAATAGAACAAAATGTGAATGGCTTATGACTTGTCATGTGTGCCAGGATCTCTAAAGTTCCTAAAGTGAATGTGGCATTTGAAGCCCACCAAAGCTTAATTTATGGGAGGAATATTTAGTACAAATGTGGTAAATGAAAGTGTAATCTCATTGAGATATGGATATTTTTCTATTTTTACAGGATTTATTTTGAAAGGTCATTTTCAAACAACTTTGTCTTAGGAATTCTAAATGTTTTTTTCAAGGTTAGTAACTGTTGGAGTAGAGAGTTTGATAAGAATCTCTTACTCCGGAGGACCATGCTCATCCATTCACTATAAGCATCTCCTTTTCATTTCAATGTGTGTAAATAAAGTAGCATTCCTAGTTTTTTTTTTCCATCGCTGCACCTCCCACCTAATTTTCTATCACACCATTTATATTTATATCTTTTACTTATCTATATAGCACCATTAATTCCACAGCGCGTTACAGACATTATTGGTGCTGTACCCGATGGGGCTCACAATCTAAATTCCCTATCAGTATGTCTTTGGAATGTGGTAGGAAACCGGAGTACCAGGAGGAAACCCACACACACACGGGGAGAACATACAAACTCCTTGCAGATGTTGTCATTGGTGGGATTTGAACCCAGGACCCCAGTGCAGTGTAGCCCCTCCTCTGTATTCTCTTAAGCCTCCAGATTTTTAGCTTTCGTCTTGCATTTTATTCCTCTATTTCCTATTATCGATCCCACATTGCACCAGTTCCATATGCCATGAGCAGTACATCTCTGCCTGCTGAGAGAACATTGTGATTGTCTCCTCCTCCACATGTTCTCCTAAATAAGATAACAGATTATATGTATACAGTCAGGAGGCTGTATTGTCATCATTTTCATTGTAACTGTGTGACGGGAGGTGTCTAGTCATAATCAGTATCTGTGATAGTAGTTTCTGATTTCCAGGAGAAAGTGTGTGGTATAATCTGTGCAGTTCTTGTAACCAGGACTATGTTCACACGTTGTTCACATATGTTTGCAGCTTTTTTTTACTGCTATTTATGCAAACTAAAAGCTGCTGTTAACAGTACCATCAAAAACTATGAGATTTCAGAAATCTCATGCACAGGCTTGTTTTTTTTCTTGACTGAATTGGGAAACTGCTGCTATAAAAAAAGCAAAAAAACTGCAGTATGTCACTTCCTCTCTGCGCTTTTGCAGCATTTTTTCATGTATTGAAAGCAATGAATAAGTGCTAAAAGCAGTAGAAACACAGCCAAAAATGTTGCCATCAGTTTTTGCAGCATTTTTAGTGAAAAAAAGCAGGTACAGCAGGATGTGGAACCCATTTATTTTTGTGATTTTCCCAAGTTTAAACAAAAATGTCTTGGTGTCTCCACATGAGCATGGCTGTTAGTATTAGTACAGTTTAATTAAATTAGTGATATGTATTAAAGTGATCAATACCTGATCAACTCAGTGCCCGAACAATTTGTGAAAGTAAACAATGCGCAACAGTCTCAATGCACTGCCAATGTCGTAGGTAAACTATGACTGACCAATTCAACTCCCCCCTCTGTTTTTACACTTGCAATTGTGTATTTTTTCATAGACTTTTTTGTTCAGAATAGTCACTATTATTTCAGACATAATTATCTTTTTCCATTAAATAATTTGATCAAATTGACCTTTTTTCCAAAAATGTTTTACGGAGTCACATACATCTGCATTGGTGACCTAATACTTTGCATTGTTCACGCTTGTATGGTCGAAGCAAAGCTGAACTTTGGTATCCTGAAAAACAGCTCAAAAATGCAGCAACACTACAGCAAGAAAAGCAGCAAAGAAGCCAGCAAAACCTGATTTTTGTCTGAACTTTTTTACTGCCAAGAAAAAAAACAACAAAAACGCGATGCATGAACATAACCTAAAATGGTGACCCAGCACATAGAGCCATGTAATTCCAGGGGCTCACAATGATTCCACATGACCTATACCATTTCTTAGATAGAAATGAACAACTACATAAGGTAATATTGGCAGAATTATATGTAGTCATGGCGGAAAATGTTGACATGCTTGAATTTGTTCCATAAAATGCATTATTTCTCCCAAAAAATTATTGCAATTACACATGGTTTGTTATATACATGTTTATTTCCTTAGCACAACCAGGGAAAACTCCTTGCACTTTGCATACTATTAGGGATTGGCGTGCTCTCAGCATAGGTATTGAGTGGGGCCTTGGTGGCTTAATTAGTGCAGCTCCCTTATTACTACAGCACTTTAGCTAGCATTTGCACTTCAGAGCTTACATTTGTTATTTGCACAGTTATACCAATTTTGGTTGCTTTTGTCATTTTTCCAGTATAGTGCAATTGTTCTCCCTCTTTTCTTAGTATATGGTCAGGGATCGGGCTATTGTATTTTATGCGGACCACCTGTATTTGTCTTTTACCTGCTTGGTAGTGTTTATTCTGCTTGTGTATTTTGTAATTAATAAATACTTGTAATATACTCCTTTGGGTCTCTTATGTTTGAGTTTTCCCTGGTTGTGCTATGTATTGTTTGGAGTTTCTACTATTTTGATCCTGTGGTATATCCTGTGTTTCTAATGTTTATTTCCTTTCTGTATTTTGAAACAACACAATAAAAACAGAGAAAAAAAAGGCAAATTTGACATAATTTCACACAAATCCACAAAAATGGGCCAGACAAAATTGTTGGCACCTTTCCAAAAATATGTATAAACAACTTTGTTGCAAGCATGTAATACTCGTTTGGTTTTCTATTCTGGGGTCACACCTTTATCCCCTTTTCGACATCGGGTGTAATAGTAAGCTGATGTCGGCCTCCCTCACTTTGATGTTGGATCCGGCAGTGAGCCCACATCTTTCCGGGGACTTGTCAGCTGTTTTAAACAGCTGACATGTGCCCGCAATAGCCACGGGTGGTATCGTGATCCCACCCGCAGCTATTAACCAGTTAAATGCCGCTGTCAAACTTTGACAGCGGCATTTAAATAGCGCTTCCGGCAATCGTGCCAGAAATACGCATTCCAGTGACCCACGTCACATGATCGAGGGTTACCGGTGTGTTGGCATGACAACCTGAGGTCTCCTGGAGACATCTATGGTTGTCAGTGCCGGCTTGCTGTGAGCGCTCATAGCAAGTGAGTAAATCTGCTATTTAGAGGCAATATGAACATCGCCTCTATGTAGCAGAGACGATCGGGTTGTGGAGCTTCTAGTCTCCTACGGAGATTACTGAAGTATGCCAAAAATAAAAAATAAAGTTTTTAAAAATATAAAAAAATATAAAAGTTCAATTCACCCCCCCCTTCTCCTCATTCAAAATAAAACAATAAAAATAAAATCAAACATACACATATTTGGTATTGCCGCTTTCAGAATTGCCTGATCAACAAAAAAAGAACTATCCTGATCGCTAAATGGCGTAGTGAGAAAAAAGTCAAAACGCCAGAATTACTTTTTTTGGATGCAGCGACATTGCATTAAAATGCATTAACGGGCAATCAAAAAATCATATCTGCACCAAAATGGTATCTTTAAAAACGACAGCTCAGCATGCAAAAAATAAGTCCTCACCCGACCCAAGATCACAAAAATTGGAGACGCTACGGGTATTGGAAAATGGCACAATTTTTTTTTTAACAAAGTTTGCCATTTTTTTCACCACGTAGATAAAAAGGAACCTGGACATATTTGGTGTCTATGCATTCGTAATGACCTGGAGAATCATAATGGTAGGTCAACTTTAGGATTTAGTGAACCTAGTAAAAAAGCCAAACAATAAGCAAGTGTGGGTTTGCACTTTGCAATTTCACCGCACTTGGAATTTTTTTTCCTGGTTTCTAATACATGACATGCTAAAACCAATGGTGTTGTTCAAAAGTACAACTTGTCCCGCAAAAAGCAAGCCCTCACATGGCCATATTGACGGAAAAATAAAAAAGCTCCAGGGGTTAAGGGATTAAGTTTCCCCAAGTTTCATTGCAGTCCTGAGGTTATAACCAGCTAAAACTGTGTTCTAAAAGTTATTATGGCAACTTGGAAATTCGCCCTGAATGTCGGCCTGCAATGGCCCAAATGTAAGGAATAGACGTTTTCAGAGTTTCAAGTGTTTTGGGCAGGTTTTTTACATGTTCATGTGAATTTCCCAGCATTCATATCCCCTAGGCTCCTACAATGTCTCTTCCAACAGCAAAACTTGAAGGAAACTTTCTGCTAACATGCCTTTGCCAGCTTATGTTGGCTCCAAAATTAGTCCACCAACGCCTGAGTCAGAGCCGCAGGAAATAGCCAGTATTACATTTTATTGGAATAGGAAAGCGCGTTTTGTTTGTATAACAGATTTATGGAAGATTTAAGGTAAATAGGCAAATGTCTACCTCGAGATTTTGGCATCTTGGTTGCTGTTTACACAAAAAAGTCACTTAGATGTTAGCTAATGTTGTCCACCCTTAAAGGAATTGTCAACTTTAAAAAGGGTTTTGGAAAAAGGTTTGTGGAACTTACTATATATGAGCGGGACTCTGGTCTAGCATCTAGATATCTAGTAACATAGTAACATAGTAACATAGTTAGTAAGGCCGAAAAAAGACATTTGTCCATCCAGTTCAGCCTATATTCCATCATAATAAATACCCAGATCTACGTCCTTCTACAGAACCTAATAATTGTATGATACAATATTGTTCTGCTCCAGGAAGACATCCAGGCCTCTCTTGAACCCCTCGACTGAGTTGGCCATCACCACCTCCTCAGGCAAGCAATTCCAGATTCTCACTGCCCTAACAGTAAAGAATCCTCTTCTATGTTGGTGGAAAAACCTTCTCTCCTCCAGACGCAAAGAATGCCCCCTTGTGCCCGTCACCTTCCTTGGTATAAACAGATCCTCAGCGAGATATTTGTATTGTCCCCTTATATACTTATACATGGTTATTAGATCGCCCCTCAGTCGTCTTTTTTCTAGACTAAATAATCCTAATTTCGCTAATCTATCTGGGTATTGTAGTTCTCCCATCCCCTTTATTAATTTTGTTGCCCTCCTTTGTACTCTCTCTAGTTCCATTATATCCTTCCTGAGCACCGGTGCCCAAAACTGGACACAGTACTCCATGTGCGGTCTAACTAGGGATTTGTACAGAGGCAGTATAATGCTCTCATCATGTGTATCCAGACCTCTTTTAATGCACCCCATGATCCTGTTTGCCTTGGCAGCTGCTGCCTGGCACTGGCTGCTCCAGGCAAGTTTATCATTAACTAGGATCCCCTAGTGATATCTGGTGGCTGGAAAGGAAGCCCATGAATCTCTTACCTTCCGGCGTCCCGTTGCCACATTTGATGTGTCAGGACTGGTGTTATGTCATCTGTGTGTCACGTCGCACAGATGACATAGAGCCAGTCCTGACACATCCAATGCCACATCGGGGACTATGGAAGTTAAGAGATTTGTGGGCCTCCTGTCCAGCCTCCAGGTATCACTACCCTAGACACTAGGCTGAATTCCTGCGAATCGATCTGCTCATCTCTAGACCTTTTATATAAGTATTTAGGTTCTTCTCTTGGTTTTGCCTTCGTCACAGACTGCACAGTTCTCCTCACCACAAAATAACTGACGATGGAAGAGACTATGACCAGATCTATCCATTAGCCTCCTCCACTAGAAAAATACTTGACACGGGAAAACTGGTTTTCAATTGGATGAGACAGATGAACAGGTCTGGTCACATACTGCTCCATCAACTAACATTCTGAGAGAGGAAGAACTGTGCAGTATGTGAGCAAGTCTAGTAAAACAAGAGCAGAAAATCAGTAATTTTCATTAGTATATTAATTAGTGCCACAAAATCTGGTTACCAACACATTTGTTAAATAAAACATAAAAATCAAGTGGACAAGCCCTTTAGCTGAATGTATTGATGGAACCTCTGGAAATGGATGGAACCTATATATAATAAAGAGCTATTGCCCTCCCATGGTCCAGTGAGGCCTCTCGCCTCTACTCCGATGATCGTGTACAGCGCTGCAGCTGATACTAACTGGTGCGGACGTGTGAAGAATTTAAGAAAGAAGTGAACTATTAACTAGAATTAATTATAACACTGCCTGACTAACAATATATCAGCTATTGCTATAATAAACTTATATTGTATAAGGGGCTGCAGTAACTCGAAAGGTTTTCAAAAAATACGAATTTGCTATATTGCATGTTTCCTGAGAGCAGCAGCACAGATACAGCGGCGTTGTAGACACAGAAGCACAAGCTTATAGATGTTTGCTAGGAATGTATCTTGGTGCCAGCCCTGCCTGCAGCTTCACAGATGTCTGTGTGTTATGCAAACAATTCCTGACTGCGGGACAATTGCCAAGAGAGCGGCGGCACCACATTCACTATGAGGATTGCAGTGTGATAGCATCACGTAAACTGGTTACATAGTGCATCCTATCTTTTTGTCATCCCACTAGTAAAAAACAGGAAAGAAGACAACCGTTTTCATTAAAAGGGGTTGTCCGCCTTCGGGAACAATTGTCTTTACTTAAATGCTTGTATGTGGGTTAAAAAATATATTTTTTAAAATTATGGTGCATTAAAAATATATCCACTCTTTGCCTTCCATTGCCTCTTTGTAGTACTGTCTATTGCTGGCTGCAGAATGAGTGATCTAAGTATCCGTCAGCGAGCTCTTTTCGGCAGTCGAGTTTGTAACTCTTTTATCATTCTTTTCCTGAGCTCTTTTCTGCTGATTTATAACCACTGACTACATATAAGTTTAATGTGCAAGGAAACAAAGAGTCCAATTGCAAAGTAATTTCTAGATCAAAATACATGTGCATGTAAAAACAATCCTCAAAGGTGGGCAACCCTTTTAAAGAGAACTTATCCATTAAACCATGTGCACAACTTTGTAGATAAAATTAACTAATTATATAAAAAGACTAGAATCAGACTCACTTATTATCAGAATAAGTGGCAGAGTCCATGTGTCTGCATTAACCCCTTAGTGACAGATCCAATTTTGTGCTTAATGACCAGGCCAATTTTTACAATTCTGTCACTTTTACAATTTTACTGTCACTTTATGAGGTTATAACTCTGGAACACTTCAACAGATCCCAGTGATTCTGAGATTGTTTTTTCATGACATATTGTACTTCATGATAGTGGTAAAATTTCTACGGTATGACTTGTGTTTATTTATTTAAAAAAAAAAACGGAAATTTGGCGAAAATTTAGAAAATTTAGCAGTTTTCAAACTTTGAATTTTTATGCCCTTAATAAATAACATTTCCCACATGTCTACTTTATATCAGCACAATTTTTGGAAGCATTTTTTTTTTGTTGGGAAGTTAAAAGGGTTAAAAGTTGACCAGCGATTTTCTCTTTTTGCCAACAAAATTTAAAAAAAACATTTTTTTAGGGACCACAACACATTTGAAGTGAGTTTGGGAGGTCAATATAACAGAAAATACCCAAAAGTGACAAAATTCTATAAACTGCACCCCTCAAGGTGCGCAAAACCACATTCAAAGAGTTTATTAACCCTTCAGGTGCTTCACGAGAACTAAAGCAATGTGGAAGGAAAAAATGAACAATTTACTTTTTTCACAAAAAAATTACTTTGGAACCTTTTTTTTATTTTCACAAGGGTATCGGGAGAAAATGGACCACATAATTTGTTGTGAAATTTCTCCTGAATACGCCAATATCTAGCGTTATTTCTTGGACGAAGTCTCCTGGACCTTGAAAAAATCTTATTCCCCACCTATATTCTGCACCCTGTGGACACGTCACGCATCTATTACATCTCCGCCATGAGCCTTTTGTACTGTGTGCCATTTTCACAAGTTGTAATATGCTGTATTATGTATTTAAATCTCTTTGGCTGTATCCAATTGAATGTATTACGTTACTACTCTTTTGTAATACTGACCGTTATAGATTATCGGCAGCTACTCAGTTTGGTCATTGCCCTGAAGCAACATGGTGGAATTGCCGGTTCCGGTCGTGGGCTGCGCATGCGCGCGGTTTCCGCCTCCGCCCCTCGTCTCATAAGGCGTCTCTGTGAGTGATGCAATCACTGGTAGCTATGGGAACCCTTTCCCATACTGTATCGCATCTTGACGCCAAGTGTGACGATGGGGGAGTGTTTGGCCCCGCCCACATGCGCTCCATTAACACGGCTACAGGCAACTTCCTGATATGCGTTTCACCTGTTCCCTAGTGCTCAGAGGGGTATTTAAGGTCCGGGTTCGGCACATTTACACACTGCCCCCCAAAGAAGCAGCAGCGAAACGCGCATTGGGGTACCTGTGTGGTGACCGATATTATCCCATGGGTAAGATATATTCTGGCTTCATATGCACAGCACTTTAACCCCTTCCCCTATGGGTGTATGTACTAAATTGACTTTACATTCGGTTATTTACTTTGTCATGATATAGCACTATAGTACATCCTTTGGGAAGGTGCATATTATGGTTTCCTTACCCATTTCTAAATATTTTACTCTGGCTTTCTAGTACCTTTAGTGAGTATACGTTTTTTACATTATTAGTATAGCCCGAGTTATATGGATAACCGGTCATCACCTGTATGCATCATCATTGTTTAACTTGTCCAGTGATCCTGTGTTTATCTTTGCACTGATTAATTGCCTGTGTTGTGTATTGTGTTGCATCACAAATAAAGTTGTATTTATACTTTTTCAAAAATGAACTGCATGGCAATAGTGATTGTTTGAATACGATATAGTTACATCTGGGAGTTTAGGCTCTTGTGTGGTTTTCTTATGATTTTTCTAAAAAGTGGAACCCCCCCCAATTCTAACTCCAACCCTAACCCCAACACACCCCTAACCCTAATCCCAACCCTAATCATAATCCCAACCCTAACCCTAGTCCTAACTCTAACTTTAGCCCAACACACTTTAGCTCAACTTACTTTAGCCCAACTCTAACCCTAATGGAAAAATGGAAATATACAGCTCTGGCAAAAATTAACCCCTTTATCCCATATGACGTACTATCCCGTCGAGGTGCCCTGGGACTTAATTCCCAGTGATGAGATAGTACGTCATATGCGATCGGCCGCGCTCACGGGGGGAGCGCGGCCGATCGCGGCCGGGTGTCAGCTGCCTATCGCAGCTGACATCCGGCACTATGTGCCAGGAGCGGTCACGGACCGCTCCCGGCACATTAACCCCCGGCACACCGCGATCAAAGATGATCGCGATGTGCCGGCGGTATAGGGAAGCTTCCCGCAGGGAGGGGGCTCCCTGCGGGCTTCCCTGAGCCCCCCGCAGCAACGCGATGTGATCGCGTTGCTGCGAGGGTCTTACCTCCCTCCCTGCATCTTCCAGGCCCGGATCCAAGATGGCCACGGATCCGGGTCCTGCAGGGAGGGAGGTGGCTTCACAGAAGCCTGCTCAGAGCAGGCACTGTGAAGCAGCCTGCACTTCTATCAGATCGGTGATCTGACAGAGTGCTGTGCAAACTGTCAGATCATCGATCTGTGATGTCCCCCCCTGGGGCAAAGTAAAAAAAGTTAAAAAAAAAATTTCCAAATGTGTAAAAAAAATAAAAAAAAATATTCCAAAATAATGAAAAAAAAAATAAATATTATTCCCATAAATACATTTCTTTATCTAAATAAAAAAAACAAAACAATAAAAGTACACATATTTAGTATTGCCGCGTCCGTAACGACCCGACCTATAAAACTGGCCCATTAGTTAACCCCTTCAGTAAACACCGTAAGGAAAAAAAAAAAAAAAAACGAGGCAAAAAACAACGCTTTATTATCATACCGCCGAACAAAAAGTGGAATAACACGCGATCAAAAAGACAGATATAAATCACCATGGTACCGCTGAAAGCGTCATCTTGTCCCGCAAAAAACGAGCCGCCATACATCATGATCAGCAAAAAAATAAAAAAGTTATAGTCCTCAGAATAAAGCGATGCAAAAATAATTATTTTTTCTATAAAATAGTTTTTATCGTATAAAAGCGCCAAAACATAAAAAAATAATATAAATGAGGTATCGCTGTAATCGTACTGACCCGAAGAATAAAACAGCTTTATCAATTTTACCAAACACGGAACGGTATACACGCCTCCCCCAAAAGAAATTCATGAATAGCTGGTTATTGGTTATTCTGCCTCACAAAAATTGGAATAAAAAGCGATCAAAAAATGTGACGTGCCCAAAAATGTTACCAATAAAAACGTCAACTCGTCCCACAAAAAACAAGACCTCACATGACTCTGTGGACCAAAATATGGAAAATTTATAGCTCTCAAAATGTGGTAACGCAAAAAATATTTTTTGCAATAAAAAGCGTCTTTCAGTGTGTGACGGCTGCCAATCATAAAAATCCGCTAAAAAACCCACTATAAAAGTAAATCAAACCCCCCTTCATCACCCCTTTAGTTAGGGAAAAATAAAAAAAATGTATTTATTTCCATTTTCCCATTAGGGCTAGGGTTAGGACTAGGGCTAGGGTTAGGGTTAGGGCTAGGGTTAGGTCTAGGGTTAGGGCTAGGGTTAGGGCTAGGGTTAGGGTTGGGGCTAGGGTTAGGGTTAGGGCTAGGGTTAGGGCTAGGTTTGGGGCTAGGGTTGGGGCTACTGTTAGGGTTGGGGCTAAAGTTAGGGTTAGGGTTGGGGCTAAAGTTACGATTAGGGTTTAGATTACATTTACGGTTGGGAATAGGGTTGGGATTGGGGTTAGGGGTGTGTCAGGGTTAGAGGTGTGGTTAGGGCTACTGTTGGGATTAGGGTTAGGGGTGTGATTGGATTAGGGTTTCAGTTATAATTGGGGGGTTTCCACTGTTTAGGCACATCAGGGGCTCTCCAAACGCGACATGGCGTCCGATCTCAATTCCAGCCAATTCTGCGTTGAAAAAGTAAAACAGTGCTCCTTCCCTTCCGAGCTCTCCTGTGTGCCCAACATATGGGGTATCAGCGTACTCAGGACAAATAGGACAACAACCTTTGGGGTCCAATTTCTCCTGTTACCCTTGGGAAAATACAAAACTGGGGGCTAAAAATAATTTTTGTGGGGAAAAAAAAAGATTTTTTATTTTCATGGCTCTGCGTTATAAACTGTAGTGAAACACTTGGGGGTTCAAAGTTCTTACAACACATCTAGATAAGTTCCTTGGGGGGTCTAGTTTCCAAAATGGGGTCACTTGTGGGGGGCTTCTACTGTTTAGGTACATTAGGGGCTCTGCAAACGCAATGTGACGCCTGCAGACCATTCCATCTAAGTCTGCATTCCAAATGGCGCTCCTTCCCTTCCGAGCCCTCCCATGCATCCAAACGGTGGTGCCCCCCACATATGTGGTATCAGCGCACTCAGGACAAATTGGACAACAACTTTTGGGGTCCAATTTCTCCTGTTACCCTCGGGAAAATACAAAACTGGGGGCTGAAAAATAATTTTTGTGGGAAAAAATTTTTGTTTTATTTTTACGGCTCTGCATTATAAACTTCTGTGAAGCCCTTGGTGGGTCAAAGCGCTCAAAACACATCTAGATAAGTTCCTTCGGGGGTCTACTTTCCAAAATGGTGTCACTTGTGGGGGGTTTCAATGTTTAGGCACATCAGTGGCTCTCCAAACGCAACATGGGGTCCTATCTCAATTCCTGTCAATTTTGCATTGAAAAGTCAAACGGCGCTACTTCCCTTCCGAGCTCTCCCATGCGCCCAAACAGTGGTTTACCCCCACATATGGGGTATCAGCGTACTCAGGACAAATTGTACAACAACTTTTGGGGTCCAATTTCTTCTCTTACCCTTGGGAAAATAAAAAATTGGGGGCGAAAAGATCATTTTTGTGAAAAAATATGATTTTTTATTTTTACGGTTCTGCATTATAAACTTCTGTGAAGCAGTTGGTGGGTCAAAGTGCTCACCACACCTCTAGATAAGTTCCTTAGGGGGTCTACTTTCCAAAATGGTGCCACTTGTGGGGGGTTTCAATATTTAGGCACATCAGGGGCTCCCCAAACGCAACATGGCGTCCCATCTCAATTCCAGTCAATTTTGCATTGAAAAGTCAAATGGCGCTCCTTCGCTTCCGAGCTCTGTCATGCGCCCAAACAGTGGTTTACCCCCACATATGGGGTATCGGCGTACTCAGGACAAATTGTACAACAACTTTTGGGGTCCATTTTCTCCTGTTACCCTTGGTAAAATAAAACAAATTGGAGCTGAAGTAAATTTTTTGTGAAAAAAAGTTAAATGTTCATTTTTATTTAAACATTCCAAAAATTCCTGTGAAGCACCAAAAGGGTTAATAAACTTCTTGAATATGGTTTTGAGCACCTTGAGGGGTACAGTTTTTAGAATGGTGTCACACTTGGGTATTTTCTATCATATAGACCCCTCAAAATGACTTCAAATGAGATGTGGTCGCTAAAAAAAAATGGTGTTGTAAAAATGAGAAATTGCTGGTCAACTTTTAACCCTTATAACTCCCTAACAAAAAAAAAATTTTGGTTCCAAAATTGTGCTGATGTAAAGTAGGCATGTGGCAAATGTTACTTATTAAGTATTTTGTGTGACATATCTCTGTGATTTAATTGCATAAAAATTCAAAGTTGGAAAATTGCGACATTTTCAAAATTTTTGCCAAATTTCCGTTTTTTTCACAAATAAACGCAGGTAATATCAAATAAATTTTACCACTATCATGAAGTACAATATGTCCCGAGAAAACAATGTCAGAATCACTGGGATCCGTTGAAGCGTTTCGGAGTTATAACCTCATAAAGGGACAGTGGTCAGAATTGTAAAAATTGGCCCGGTCATTAACGTGCAAACCACCCTTGGGGCTTAAGGGGTTAAGAGACCACAACATCAAATCCGTGTCATGGGTAGACCAATCTCCAGACTTGAACCCCATTGAAGATCTCTGGAATGTAATCAAGAGGAGGATGGATAGTCACAAGCCATTAAACAAAGAAGGACTGCTTACATTTTTGACCCAGAAGCAACGTGAAAGACTGGTGGAAATCATGCCAAGACGCACGAAAGCTGTGATTAAAAATCATGGTTATTCCACAAAATATTGATTTCTGAACTCTTCCTGAGTTGAAACATTAGTATTGTTGTTTCTAAATGATTATGAGCTTATTTTCTTTGCATTATTTGAGGTCCGAAAGCCCTGTTTTTTTTTTAATTTTGACCATTTTTCTTTGTCACAAAAAAATAGAAAATTTATTGCTTGGAAATTCAGAGATGTTGTCAGAACTTTATAGAATAAAAGAACAATTTACATTTTACTCAAAAATATACCTATAAAGAGAAAAATCAGACAAAGGGAACATCTTGCAATGGTCTATCAATTTTTGCCAGAGCTGTATATTTTTTGTTTTATTATTTTTCCCTAACTAAGAGGGTGATAAAGGTTTTTGTTTTTTTTTACTATTTTTTATATTTTGATCACTGTGATCAAAATGAGCCAATAGGAAATGAGGCGCACTGCGCATGCGCCCTCCATTTTCTCTCGGAGGAAGACGCCGGCCGCTCGGGGAACTTCACGGGGGAAGGATCCAGGGAGGATCCAGGGACAATGGACGTATCGGGGGACCCTATTTCTCTCTCCTCTGATGTGCGATCAGAGGAGGTCAGTAAAAACTGACCCGGAATCATGTTCTCTGGGGTCTCAACTACCCCTCGGTAGCCAAGACCCCGAAGAAATTCAGACTCTGGGGGTGCTATATCTTTAAACCTCAGCGCCGTTAATTAGCAGCTCTGTGGTTTAAGTACACTTATCTGCCGCTGTTAAAAGGCGTATCTGAGGTCGTTAAGGGGTTAAATCTCCTGGGAATAGAGAAAAGCAAAGTGAGAATATGTGATAATGATCAATGATAGGATAGATGGCTGGGAGCATGTTCAGTAGGACGCTCCACCGCTGTGACCTGGAGATACCCTGACCACACACTGTCAAGCTAACTCCTGGTCACAGCAGCGTAGCTTCCTACTGCACATGCTCACAATCAGCACCACTATTAACAAGACAGCAGCCTATTTTGTGTAATAAGTGATTATCTCCATAGACAAAATTCATGGGATTTGCTAATTATAAGATACTAGATGGTGGCCCGATTCTAACGCATTGGGTATTCTAGAATACAGTTATATGAAAAAGTTTGGGCACCCCTATTAATCTTAAGCTTAATGTTTTATAAAAATTTTTTTTTTGCAACAGCTATTTCAGTTTCCTATATCTAATAACTGTTGGACACAGTAACGTTTCTGCCTTGAAATGAGGTTTATTGTACTAACAGAAAAGGTGCAATCTGCATTCAAACAAAATTTGACAGGTGCATAAGTATGGGCACCCCACCAGAAAAGTGACATTAATATTTAGTAGATCCTCCTTTTGCAAAAATAACAGCCTCTAGTCGCTTCCTGTAGCTTTTAATAAGTTCCTGGATGAAGATATTTTTGACCATTTCTCTTTACAAAACAATTCCAGTTCAGTTAAGTTTGATGGTCGCCGACGCCGAGCATGGACAGCCCTCTTCAAATGATCCCACAGATGTTCAATGATATTCAGGTCTGGGGACTGGGATGGCCATTCCAGAACAGTGTAATTGTTCCTCTGCATGAATGCCTGAGTAGAATTGGAGCGGTGTTTTGGATCATTGTTTTGCTGAAAGATCCATCCCCTGCGTAACTTCAACTTTCTCACTGATTCATAAACATTATTGTCAAGAATCTGCTGATACTGAGAGGAATCCATGCGTCCCTCAACTTTAACAAGATTCCCGGTGCCGTCATTGGCCACACAGCCCCAAAGCATGATGGAACCTCCACCAAATTTTACTGTGGGTAGCAAGTGTTTTTCTTGGAATGCTGTGTTTTTTGGCCGCCATGCATAACGCCTTTTTGTATGACCAAACAACTCAATCTTGGTTTCATCAGTCCACAGGACCTTCTTCCAAAAAGAAATTGGCTTCTCCAAATGTGCTTTTGCATACCTCAGCCGACTCTGTGGTGTGCTTGCAGAAACGGCTTCTTTCGCATCACTCTCCCATACAGCTTCTCCTTGTGCAAAGTGCGTTGTATAGTTGACCGATGCACAGTGACACCATCTGCAGCAAGTTGATGCTGCAGTTCTCTGGAGGTGGTCTGAGGATTGTCCTTGACTGATCTCACCATTCTTCTTCTCTGCCTTTCTGATGTTTTTCTTGGCCTGCCACTTTTGGCCTTAACAAGAACTGTACCTGTGTTCTTCCATTTCCTTACTATGTTCCTCACAGTGGAAATTGACAGGTTAAATCTCTGAGACAGCTTTTTGTATCCTTCCCCTGAACAACTATGTTGAATAATCTTTGTTTTCAGATCATTAGACAGTTGTTTTGAGGAGCCCATGATGCCACTCTTCAGAGGAGATTCAAACAGGAGAACAACTTGCAAGTGGCCACTTTAAGTAGCTTTTCTCATGATTACATACACCTGGCTATGAAATTCAAAGCTCAATGAGGTTAGAAAACCAAAAAAAGTGCTTTAGTAAGTCAATAAAAAGTAGGCAGGAGTATTTAAAACAAGAAAATGATAAGGGTGCCCATACTTATGCACCTGTCAAATTTTGTTTGAATGCAGATTGCACATTTTCTGTTAGTACAATAAACCTCATTTCAAGGCAGAAACATTACTGTGTCCAACAGTTATTAGATATATGAAACTGAAATAGCTGTTGCAAAAAAACAATTTTTATAAAACATTAAGCTTAAGATTAACCCCTTTCTGCCAGCTGACGGAATAGTACGACAGCTGGCAGATCCCCTGCTTTGAGTTGGGCTCCGGCGGTGAGCCCACCTCAAAGCCGCGACATGTCAGCTGTTTTGTACAACTGACATGTGCGCGCAATGAGCGCGAGCGGAATCGTGATCCGCCCGTGCCCATTAACTAGTTAAATGCCGCCGTCAAGCGCTAACAGCGGCATTTAACTAGCGCTCCCGGCCGCGCGGCCGGGGGTCCTCGCACCGCTGACCCCGTCACATGATCGGGGGTCAGCGGTGCATTGCCATAACAACCAGAGGTCTCCTTGAGACCTCTATGGTTGTTAATGGCCGATTGCTTTGAGCGCCACCCTGTGGTCGGCGTTCAAAGTACACCTGCATTTCTGCTACATAGAGGTGATCTGTACTTCACTTCTATGTAGCAGAGGCGAATAAAACAATAAAAAAAAATCAAACATATACATATTTGGTATCGCCGCGTTCAGAATCGCCCGATCTATCAATAAAAACAAAGGATCAACCTGAGCGCAAAATGGCGTAGCGAGAAAAAAATCAAAACGCCAAAATTACTTTTTTTGGTCACTGCGACATTGCATTAAAATGCAATAACGGGCGATCAAAAGAACATATCTACACCAAAATGGTATTATTAAAAACACCAGCTCAGCATGCAAAAAATAAGCCCTCACCTGACCCCAGATCACGAAAATTGGAGACGCTACGGTTATCGGAAAATTGCACACTTTTTTTTTTTTTTAGCAAACTTTGGAATTTTTTTTCACCACTTAGATAAAAAATAACCTAGACATGTTAGGTGTCTATGAACTTATAATGACCTGGAGAATCATAATGGCAGGTTAGTTTTAGCATTTGGTGAACCTAGCAAAAAAGCCAAACAAAACACAAGTGTGAGATTGCACTTTTTTTTGCAATTTCATCACACTTGGAATTTTTTTCCTGTTTTCTGTTACATGGCATGGTAAAACCAATGGAATCTTTCAAAATTACATCTCGTCCCGCAAAAAATAAGCCCTCACATGGCCATATTGACAGAAAAATAAAAAAGTTATGGCTCTGGGAAGGAGGGGAGCGAAAAATGAAAATGAAAAAACGGAAAAAGCTCCGGGGGTGAAGTGGTTAATAGGGGTGCCCAAACTTTTTCATATAACTGTATGTATGTATATATATATATATATATATATAGCAGCCACATAGCATATAGCAGAGGCCATGTAACACAGACAGCCACGTAGTATATAGCACAGCCATGTAGTATATAGGAGCCATGTAGTACATAACACAGCCACGTAGTATATAACAAAGCCCACGTAGTATATAACACTGCCCATGCAATATATAACACTGCCTACATAGTATATAACACTGCGCACGTAGTATATAACACTGCCCATGTAGTATATAACACTGCCCACATAGTATATAACACAGGCCACGCAGTATATAACACAGCTCACGTAGTATATAACACAGCCCACGTAGTATATAAAATTGCCCACGCAGTATATAACACAGGCCACGCAGTATATAACACAGCCCACGTAGTATATAGCAGCCTCGCAGTATATAACACAGCCCAAGTACTATATAGCCCTGTGGACACCATATCCCTGTTAATAAAAAGAATGAAAATAAAAAATAGTTATATACTCACCCTCTGGGGTCCAGCGAAGCTGTCCCTATGCACACGATGCGGCCGCCAGCTTCCGTTCCCAGTGATGCATTGCGAAATTACCCAGATGACTTAGCGGTCATGTGAGACCGCTATGTCATCATCTTGCGAGACCGCAATGCATGGCCCGGAGTGTCGCTATAAGCGGGAAAGGCGCCGGAAGGTGAGTATATAATGATTTTTTATTTTCTTCTTATTTTTAACATTAGATCTTTTTACTATTGATGCTGCATAGGCAGCATCAATAGTAAAAAGTTGGTCACACAGGGTTAATAGCAGCGTTAACGGACTGCATTACACCGCGGCATAACGCAGTGTAACGCAGCCATTAACCCTGTGTGAGCGCTGACTGGAGGGGAGTATGGAGGGGGCACTGACAGAGTAGGAAGGGGTGAATTCGCGGCCAGACTGTGCCCGTCGCTGATTGGTCGCAGCCTAGCGGCCGCGACCGGTCAGCGACGCGGGATTTCCCTGACAGACAGACAAACAGATGGAAGTGACCCTTAGACGATTATATATATAGATTATGGAATGTATTCTTTATTTTTCATTCCCTGAGAATAACTTTTACATAGGATGACAAGACCAACCCGTTCCCAGGGGTTCAGTGATATGGTGTGTGATGGCACTTTTATAAGTGAAATATTATTATCACGTGTTCTTCCTTCTTTCCTTCTAGGAGGCTTTTGTGATGGCCAGTGTTGATAATCCTCATGTGTGCAGATTGCTGGGAATTTGCCTAACCTCCACAGTCCAGCTGATCACACAACTCATGCCCTATGGTTGTCTCCTTGACTATGTTCGGGAACATAAAGACAATATTGGCTCAAGACATCTTCTCAACTGGTGTGTGCAGATTGCCAAGGTAAAGTACACATTAACTACTTTTCCAATATGTATCAAATGTGTATGTACTATACTATGAAAATAGCCAAAAATGTTACAGCCCATCAATCCATATCTTATTCAGGAATTGTAACTGTTCATTCTCTGAACACAGGATTGCTTTCAGGCTCTTACAGGGGTATTCCCATCTCCAAGATCCTATCCCAATATGTTCTAGGTGTAATAATAATAATAATAATAATAGCAAATACCTCCAATTAAAAATGTAGTATAGTTCTTCTGATTCGCTATGTTGCTTACTTCATGTGCAGGCATTGCAGTAGCTTAGGTATCCATGGTTACAATCACTAGCAACTAACTAAATGTCACTATATGAATGGTCCTAACCATGGATACCTAAGCTACTGCAATGCCTTGTACATGAGATAAGTAAGCGACATAGCAAATCAGAACAACTATGCTACATTGCTAATTGGATGCATTTGCTAATATTATTATTACACTTACTACATATTGGGATAGGATTTTGGAGATGGGAATACCCCTTTAATACCTTTCGTGCACCATGAATTAACAGTTTCTTTTGATGTCTTCATATTTTCTTTTCCAATAATGTACCATGCAGCCGTAGCTCTGATACTCTTCGTCAGATTACTGATTTTCTATATCTATACTTGTATCACAATAGGGAATGAATTACCTGGAAGAAAGACGATTAGTTCACAGAGATTTGGCTGCACGGAACGTCCTTGTTAAAGCTCCCCAGCATGTCAAGATTACAGATTTTGGCTTGGCCAAGCTTTTGGGGGCAGATGAAAAGGAATATCATGCAGAAGGTGGAAAGGTAAGATGGAGGAACATAGTAACTATACATCGGTTACTGTGCCATGACATATTGGCTGATCACCTGTGACATTTACCGATTTAATTACATTACATTTCAATAAACTATTGAAACAATTTTCCCCAAAAATATCATTGGAGTTAAACCTCAATGGTTTTTTTTTTTTGACTGGATAGAGTCACCAATGATCAGAATTTTTCGTCTTTGAGTGGTGGTAGCTTCCAATATTCACCTACTGTTATGTTTGTATAAGGTTGAAATATTAACTTTGTATATGCCAAATCTTTAGCGTATAAATTACAAACCTGTGTTCCATGCTTCGTCCTTTAGGTTCCAATTAAATGGATGGCATTGGAATCCATTTTGCACAGGACATACACCCATCAAAGTGACGTGTGGAGCTATGGTGAGTTTTTCTCAGTGTATACAGACATGTTTAATCGCCATATTTCATCCAGATAGAAAAGTTACTGTTACATTTTGTTTGCAGGCGTCACAGTATGGGAGCTTATGACTTTTGGCTCAAAACCATATGATGGAATTCCAGCCAGTGAAATTTCAACAATTCTAGAAAAAGGAGAGCGTCTTCCTCAGCCCCCAATCTGCACCATTGATGTGTACATGATTATGGTGAAATGTAAGGAGCTAATACAATGTGTTTTTTTATTCAATGTGGCTTGTTCTTGATGCTAGTAGTTATGTTATGTAGATGCTTTGCTTGTGATTTTAGGAAGCCTGAGTTATAATCTTCTCTTTAATGTGTTGTATATATCATATAGTGTAAGCAGTCTACTAATCATGTAGAATATACTGCAGCTATATAAAACTAGATTATGGTCAGGCATCTCCTGTGTCAACATTTCTAAATCCCAAAAATGTCTGAGCAAAAATATATTTGCATTAACTAGTTGATTTCTTGAACGGAGCATGAGTAGCTATGCCTACAAGTAGATACAACTGTAAGTAGATATGAATAAAAGTGGATGTGAGTGGATATGAGTAAGTAGTTATGAGTAAATAAGAGTACTGCTGCATTCACACATTCGAGTGGCCCGGTCCATGATCCATGAATTGGCTACAGGTCTCCTGCCCAAACTCAACATCGTCCTAAACATATATGAGACTATTAAATTCAGGTCAGGAGACCAACGGCCAGTCCGTGCATCATGGTCTTTGCTCAGACTTTGACTCACAGAAGCTCGAATCTGGCCTGAAGGTAGATATTAATAAGATATTAATAAGAATACTTGTGAATATGTGTTGTAGATATGAGTATGAGTAGTTTTTAATATAAGTAGTTGAGTATATGAATAAGAGTATTTATAAGTATGAGAAGATATAAGTAGGAGTACTTGTAAGGAGATATGAGTTAGAGCACTTATGACTGACTTAAGTAGATATGAGTAAGAATACTTATGGGTATGAGCAGTAGATATGACTATGAGTAGCTATGAATTTGAGAAGCCGAGTATATGAGTACGATTACTTTTAACATATTAGTAGATATGAGTAAGATTAGACATGAGTACAATTATTTCTAAGTATAAGTAGAAATGAGTAAAAGTAGATATAAGTATAGATATGAATAAAAGTAGTTATGAATATGAGTAGTTGAGTGTATGAGTACTTTTAAGTATGAGTAGATATGAGTAAGTGTAGATATAAGTAGGAGTACTTATAAGTAAAAGTAGATATGAGTAAGAGCACTTATGAGCATGAGTAGATATGAGTTAGAGTACTTAAGAGCATGAGTAGATATGAGTATCTGTAGTAGATGTATGAGTAGTTATGAATGAATAGTTGAGTATATGAGAAAAAGTACTTATAAGTACGAGTATATATAATAAAACTAGACATGAGCATGAGTATTTAAATGGTTGAGTATATCAGTAAGAGTACAGTATGAGTAATTATGCGTAGGACTAGACATGACTGAGTATTTATTAATATGAGTAGATATAAGTAGGGGTATGTATAAGTCTAAGTAGATATGAGTAAGACTAGACATGAGTAGGAGCACTTATGAGTAGATATGGGTAAGAATACTTATGAGTAAGAGTAGATTTTGATGATCCATTTGTAATTTATAAATGTTACATGATAAAGTGATCTTTTATTCTGTCAGTTATAAAGAAGAGAAGTTCCATGTTTGTAATACATGGTTTAATTTTATCATATGTAGGCTGGATGATAGATGCGGAAAGTCGTCCCAAATTCCGTGAGCTAAGTGCAGAATTTAGTAAGATGGCTCGTGACCCAACACGCTACCTTGTAATAAAGGTAAGATTTCTGGATTGTATAGCCAGGTATTGCGAAAGTATATGAAACCACAAGAGTCTCATTTTCTGGCCCATGAGACTTGAGACTTTTTGTCCACACCGTTGTCTCTGCAGTGTCCAGTGTACTATAAGCTCTGGTCACACTCACCTGTTTGCTTGAGGCATTTCGTAGTAGATGATAACTGTTCATAGTGGTTTCCTTTTTTTACTCGCACAGTCCAGTCCAGGGGCTTTCATTCATCCAGAGAATAGGTTCAGTTCATTGCCATGGTCCTACATGTAGATAACCTTTGACCCTCGGGTATCCAGTCCCAAGGTTCATGTACTGTACCTGACAGCCCTACCACCCATGCCCCTCCTTGGCATTCTATACTAAGCCACTTACTGAGATCACCAGAAACCTGATGGAAAAGAACTCATATTAGTGTGAACATGGCCTAGAATGGTTTGCAATTATTGCACATAATAAAGGGATACAATGTAATATCCTTTTTTTGTAGGGAGACGATAGAATGAATTTACCCAGTCCTCCTGCGTCTAAGATTCACCAGACTTTGGATGATGAAATGGAAAATATTGTCGACGCTGAGGAATATTTGATACCACATCAAGGATTTTTCACCAGCCCACAAACATCTCGAACACCACTCTTGAGTACAATGGTATGGTTACATTTTCTGTATAAATTTAGGCAAATTATGCAAATTATATAGTTTTTAAATAATGTTTGTATTATTATTTTGTAGAGTTCCACAAGCAACAATTCACCCATTGTATGCATTACTCGAAATGGGGTAAGTCCGTGTGTAATTTTCTACTAATGATATGTCTAGGATTGTGTATCTTCAACGCAGACAAGAATATTGGGAAATGTGTTACATTATAATTTTCTTGGTGTCCAGGTGGCCTTATGCAATCATCCAGTATGATGACAAGGCCAGAAAGGGCCTTAATGGCCAGACATTTTTTTCTTGTCAGCAGCCATAATTTATTTCATTCATTAACTGGCATGGCTGAATGAGGCTTTGTTTTATGCAGGATAAATTGTATTTTTTAGCTCTGTTTTCAGGTACATGTATATTACACTGTAATTTTATATCTTTTTTTTTGCAACACACATATAGAAAAAGGCAATTTTTGCTTTAGTGTACATATGTGTCTAAAATTTATCTAAAAGGTAAAGGTGTTTATTTTTGTATTTTTCATCATAGGTACTTTTTATTTTTATTAGCTTCCTTTTTTTTGCAGATGTTTTGTATATATTTATATTTTTTACATATTTTTTCCCCCAAGACATCATCAAATATCTCTGGGAAACATTTTTTTTCTCTATTGATCTTTTTTTCCTACCGCAACTGGGACATGCTTCAGAGCCTAAGTTACAGAGGAAAACCAACCCCTGCTGTACTAGGCTTCACTGGCAGAGCTGATCTGGGTCTACTCGAACTCAGCAGCTATGGTATGTCAGCAGACAGTACTGACGCTTCTCTGCACTACATATTGCTGACTGAGGGCTAAGTAGCCACAAACATTGTAGACAGAAGCGGTAATAAACCACCTATGTCTTCTCCACAGGGTACCCAGCTGTGTCTGATAGTTGAGGATTGGACCTGCTCCAGCTTCTTTACAGAAACTTTAACTTTGTGCCATGAATATACAATAGCGGGGGTTAAAGCCCAGAGCCAAGTACCGTAAATTTACGCCACTTGGTCATAATGGGGTTAATATTACATATTGCAATGTAGCGGGTATAGTTAAGAGGATCATTCCATTTAGTGTGTTTTACTATACCTACATATCTCTTCTTAGAGGCAACCGAGAAAAGCAAATGGGGAAGTGGAAGAGCACCAGATACCATATAAAATGACCTAAAAATTAGGCATCAGTACAGTGGATTATAGTGATAACGTATAGTATACCGTAACTATGTAGTAGGACACATTAACAGTACATGAAATACATGATACGTACAACTGCTAATTACCTCACAGAACTGCACCATTTCATCTTTTTACCAGACGGTCGCAGTCTATAATGCCTTTTGTATATAGAATAACCCCTTTTAAATAGGTGAAATGTGTGAGATTACAGTATATTAGTTTAGATCCCCATGTAAAATCTATACCTGGGCTCATCTTCTGCCAGTGATGTCATGATGTATAGGACAAAAGTGTGAAAATGTGTGCGTTGGTCCATTCTTGCATAGTTGTGCAGATAACACATTGTACCTCTGGACCAACCACATTTAATTCTGACAATGTAATGTTATGGGAGCCTAAGGCCCCATGTATATCTCTGTATGTGCTACATTCATGTGCTTTTGTGGACATGTCTGGCGTGTACACACTGAACTTATAATTTGATGTTTTGCCAACTTCCTACAGGGGCCGCCCATCAGAGAAGACAGCTTCATCCAGAGATATAGCACTGACCCAACAGTCATTCTAAATGACAGCCTTGATGATGAATTCCATCCTATGCCAGGTTAGTAACAGCGATCATAGACAGACAGATGGATAGTGAGTTGATGTGTAGCCTAGTATACAACATGTCATCAGCGGCTGAGACTAATGGCGACATTCGGTAAATGTATACGACATGAAATAATGTGTTCTCTGGTTGCTGTTACACAACTTGTATACAGTTTCATTGTTAATATCCTTAAAAAAGCACTCCCACAAAGTGCCACTTATTGGGGCTGCAATCCTAAAAGTCAATATTGACCCCTTAATGAGCTTTGTGGCTTAAGGTACCTTCACACTGAACATTATCGCTAGCGATCCGTGACGTTGCAGCGTCCTGGCTAGCGATATCGTTCAGTTTGACAGGCAGCAGCGATCAGGATCCTGCTGTGCCATCGTTGGTCGGAGCAGAAAGTCCAGAACTTTATTTTGTCGCTGGATCTCCCGCAGACATCGCTGAATCGGCGTGTGTGACACCGATTCAGCGATGTCTTCACTGGTAACCAGGGTAAACATCGGGTTACTAAGCGCAGGGCCGCGCTTAGTAACCCGATGTTTACCCTGGTTACCAGCGTAAACGTAAAAAAAAAAAAACACTACATACTTACATTCCGGTGTCTGTCCCCTGGCGCTGTGCTTTCCTGCACTGGCTGTGAGCGCCGGCCAGCCGTAAAGCACAGCGGTGACGTCACCGCTCTGCTTTACGGCTGGCCGGCGCTGACAGTGCAGAGAAGCACAGCGCCGGAGGACAGACACCGGAATGTAAGTATGTAGTGTTTTTTTTTTTTTTATGTTTACGCTGGTAACCAGGGTAAACATCGGGTTACTAAGCGCGGCCCTGCGCTTAGTAACCCAATGTTTACCCTGGTTACCAGGGGACCAGCATCGTTGGTCGCTGGAGAGCTGTCTGTGTGACAGCTCTCCAAGCGACCACACAGCGACGCTGCAGCGATCGGGATCGTTGTCTAGATTGCTGCAGCGTGGCTTAATGTGACGGTACCTTTAGGATAAGAATCAAAACCAGAAACTCCACCAGCAGACACATGTTTTTGAATGTTTGTCCCACATCAGTGAAAAACAGGAGGCCTGGTTTTGCTGGGTGAGAGGCCTCTAACGGGAGATCAAGAGATCTTCCGAAGAAACATTACTCCTCACACTTCTGTTTGAGGCCTCTTACCCAGTCCCCTGAGGAAGGTTTCATTCCGAAACGCGCGTCGGGGTGAGCGGTGGACGGTGCGGTGGTTGGTGCACGGATTTCGGGTAAGATTGGGGTCCTTCCTTCTCCCTATGTGATGTCTTCCGCATTATATGTGTAGTACGACGCGGTTAATTAATTATGGGAGTACGGCTTCGTATTAGCCTCTATTGGCTTCATGCTAGCCTTATGATGTGGAATTTCCCCATGTGTTACATATGATTCACCCCACGTACCGTCAGCTGCTCCATTTGGGCATATTGTGTTACACTGTTTGCATATCTCCCTTATGTTCATCTTATACCCGTTTGCCGATCTTTTAATATAATAAACTATTTTGATATTTTGGACTAAAAAGACTGCTTTGGTGCTTCTTTTGTGTTTCCCAGTCAAAGTAGACCTCCTGCTTTGCACTGATGAGGGGAAAACACCCTGAATCTTGTGTTTGCAAATGGAGTTTCTGGTCTGGCTTCTTATTCTAGGTCATGCGGCAACCTCAATAAAGGGTCAATAGTGACTTTTAGGATTGCTTCTTCCAAAAGGTGGCACTAGAGTTACTGACATCTTCATATCTGAAGAAGACATTTGCATAACTAGTTTATAGAATTTTTATTGCAGCATGTAGTAGGTATCTTGCATATTAGCACTCATCCGTGAGTTGAGACATTTCAGAGGGGTCCCAGATCACTGACACTGACAAGGCAACCTGTTAGCTGTTTTTTGCAGTGCATAGCACAGATATTTATATTGTTTAAATTATATTTATATGCTTCTAACTCCTGTCAAAGGAATAATTTGTTTTATACAAAGAGCTTACTGTTATACATCTATTCATTTTCTCTACATTTCAGAATATGTCAACCAGACAAATTTGAAGACACAGATCTCAACCATCGCTAACCCAGTGTACCATAATCTCCTTCCTGAGAATACAAAGCCTCCAAACGGCCATCATAACAATTCCTATGGGAATAGTGTGAATAATCTGGAATACCTGAACTCCAGTCAGACCATCCTAAACTACTCAGAAAATGACTATCCTGCCATCTGGGAGCAAAAAATTGGCCAGCAGATAAGCCTGGACAATCCTGACTACCAACAGGACTTTTTCCCAAAAGAAACCAAAATGAATGGATTTAAGATTCCTGCAGCTGAAAATCGTGAATATTTGGCATTGGCAAGTGACTATATTGAAGCTTCAGCATGACCGCGAGTTGGTCTAAACATTCCTCGAATTCTACCTGTTGGGGCACAGTGAGCTCTCAGAGAACGTTTGTGGACAATGGACCCTAATACTATGAGTGCACATGGCAGTACTTGGGCACCTACACCTGTACAGTGAAATATGTTGGAATCTATAGTCCCCAGTGACTCATTCTCAATGTTCCTCCTTGGATTTGTCTGAAAGACAAAACCTCTAACAATTTTATATATAAATATATTAAGAGATTTTTTTTTAATCTGCTGAAAATCCTTTATAATTCCTATGTTTTTATATTGTGTAGAGATATTCTTGCACCTTCTCGTTTTATGTGTTTTGTCCAAGCTATATGGTATTTGTTCATCAAAGTTAATATACAGTACATGTTGTCATTTTAGGCATGGAATATTGTGTATAAAGCTTATTTTAATATTTAGCAGTCGTGACTTGAGAAAAGAAAGACTACCGTAAAAAAGCGTACTTAATCGCACGGAGCTATTTTCCAAAGACATTTCATATGTCTGTCTGCGGAGATGATTCATTGGATAATATGTATATATTGGAGTGTAATATCTGTGCAATTGTTTATAATCTGAATAATGTCCGCCATTGAATGGCATAGTGATATGCAAACATTGTAAACCTCATTATCATATATCAGGCAAAGCATGAACGATTTACCATTAGTTGTCAGGGTAGGCATATCTCAGTAGTCGTCAGGGTAGGCATGTCTCAGTAGTCGTCAGGGTAGGCATGTCTCCGTGGTTGTCAAGGTAGACATGTCTCCGTGGTCGAAGGGTAGGCATGTCTCAGTGGTCGAAGGGTAGGCATGTCTCAGTGGTCGTCAGGGTAGACATGTCTCCGTGGTCGAAGGGTAGGCATGTCTCAGTGGTCAAAGTGTAGGCATGTCTCAGTGACAGGAAAGGTAACAGGGTCAATATGCAGATAGGAGGCCAAGCAAATCTTCCAAGTGTATTCCCATCTGAGACATTTACCACCTATCCACAAGATATATTAGAAATGTCTCATAGGTTCGGTTCCACTGATTTGACACAGATTTCAAGAGCAGAGCTCAATTTTCTACTGTCGCTAATAGAGAGGTGGACGTGCATTCATACTACAATCCATTGGGAGCCCTTGCCTTTTTCATCACTCCCACGAAAGTGAACAGAGCAAGCCATGCATGCTCAGCCATGTATTCCAGGTGCAAATCCCAGTGAAAATGTGTAGAATGGGACAACCCCTTAAAACGCTGATGAATAGTGCTGCCTACTGTGAACTGCAAAGGCACAACTTGAAACACATGGGCCCAAATTCACAATCTCAAACAGTCCCCCAACCTTCATGTACCACTTATAATAATGGCATAAATATATTATTTTCTAGCCCTCCAGGCACCAAGGTCTGGTTTAGTGTCTACATCTGCACCCCTATAGCTATGCCTCAGGTGTAGTAGGCTGTGTGTTAGTGGTTATATGAAAGTAGAACATTTTATATATTTTTCCTAGAAATAGCACCACCTCATACCAATAGGCTCTATCTGACCTCTACTCCATTCAGTTGATCAGAGCTGTGCTGCAATACCTGACATAGCCCATGGACAAAAGTAGCGCTGTTGCACTGATTGCATATAGTCTCATAAACCCCTCTAATGAAATGACTTGTAATCCACTAGGAAATAGTGATGAAGTTGCTCTTTTGTAACTCTGTGTTGAGGAAGAACTACAAAAGAGGTGGTGGTCTCTAGCACCCCGTTCATGACAGATTAGCTTTTGCGCCACATATGCTTTTCGGGCCCATGGTCCCTGTGTTGGTACATTCTTATACTGGTGTTTCTTAAATGAATAAGCAATTAGTATCAAAATAGATGGTAGAAAAATCAGTTGTCTACACTTATGTTGGGCAGTAGTACTACACTTTTGTTGGGCTGTAGTACTGCTCTTGTGTTGGGTAGTAGTACTACACTTATGTTGGGCTGTAGTACTACACTTATGTTGGGCAGTAGTACTACACTGTTGGACTGTAGTACTACGCTTGTGTGTGTTGGGCAGTAATACTACACTTATGTTGGGCTGTAGTACTACCCTTGTGTTGGGCAGTAGCACTACCCTTGTGTTGGGCAGTAGCACTACCCTTGTGTTGGGCAGTAGTACTACACTTGCATTGGGCAGTAGTACTACACTTGCATTGGGCAGTAGTACTACGCTAGCGTTGGGCAGTAGTACTACGCTTGTGTTCGGCAGTAGTACTACACTTTTGTTCGGCAGTAGTACTACGCTTGCGTTGGGCAGTAGTACTACGCTTGTGTTGGGCACTAGTACCATTTTCCTCTTTCTGCAGAGTGATTGTACAATGTTCTGTGTGGCTTGTAACACTAGTGGGCTGGGAGAGCCATTGACCGTAGCTTCAGGATGTGAGTCAATAACTGCTTGTATTTCATTTTGGAAATTTCTTCCAAGTTAATGCCAATATTGCACTCTTGATTTGCAGGAGTATTGCTGGTTCTCCTCCTGTGGTTTATGTCTTACGGCTTGTCCATTACTTTATCATCATCATCATCATATTCATCCAGTCGTATGTCTTTACATTCCTTTTTTTTAATAAAATTTTACCTATATGTCACTGAATCTCCATAACGTCTGTTGACCACCTCTCACTAGTAGGTTATATAAGTTGGACTAGTGCAAAATGGTGTTAATTAGACTAGTCACCAAATTATATTAAACCAAAAAGTACAATATGTTATACAACATGCTCCTCAATTCTCAAAACTTTCAAAGGATGTTATCCTAATATACCAATTGTGTTTTCTACAATTGATTTACTACCTGTTAGTTAACATTTTATGTAGGTTTTTTTTAAGCTAAACATATATTTTTGCCTATTAAAGTTCTTTTTTTAATATTTGTTGTTTATCTTGCAATTATTTAAGGCAATGAGAACACCATCTTGCCAGGCTCCTTTTTTTTTTTTTTACAGGGATTCAGTCACCAGGTTTTTGTTATTTTATCTGAGATCAACATGATGTAGGGGGTGAGACCCTGATTCCAGCAATGTGTCACTTACTGGTCTGTCATTTTAAAATAATCACTATATTCTCTGCTGCAGATCTAGCAGTGCTCAGAATGTTGAGCTCTGTATAATCCCGTCCACACCACTGATTGGCAGCTTTTGTGTACACTGTGCATTGACAGAAAGCACCTAGTCAGTGGTGAGAGTGGGGTTATACAGAGCAGTTGACTAGGAGGTGCTGATAAAACACTGATTTTATTGAAACAACAACACTGTTGTGAATTCTGTGGCTGAGTTCACTTCTGTGGTCACAAGTGGTATTGCAGTCTCTGGGCTTCCTCCCTCAGGTGTTTTGGTGAGCTCGTTGGCTGCCTTGCTATTTAGCTCCACCTGAGTCTGTCTTCCTTGCTCCTTGTCAATGTTCCAGTGTTGGATCTGAGCTACTGCATCTTTCCTTGGGCCTGCTGCTCTGCTAGATAAGTGCTTCTAGTTTGTTTTCTGTTTTTTCTGTCCAGCTTGTTATTATCTTTTGCTGGAAGCTCTGAGAAGCAAAGGGGTGCACCGCCGTGCTGTTAGTTCGGCACGGTGGGTCTTTTTGCCCCTTTGCGTGGTTTTCGTTTTAGGGTTTTTGTAGACTGCATAGTTCTCTTTGCTATCCTCGCTCTGTCTAGAATATCGGGCCTCACTTTGCTGAATCTATTTCATTCCTACGTTTGTCTTTTCATCTTGCTAACAGTCATTATATGTGGGGGCTGCCTATTCCTTTGGGGTATTTCTCTGAGGTAAGTCAGGCTTGTATTTCTATCTTCAGGCTAGTCAGCTCCTCAGGCAGTGCCGAGTTGCATAGGTAGTTGATAGGCGCAATCCACTGCTGCTTCCAGTTGTGTGAGGATAGATCAGGTACTGCAGTCTACAGAGATTCCACGTCTCAGAGCTCGTCCTATTGTTTTTGGTTATTGCCAGATCTCTGTATGTGCGCTGATTACTGCACGCTGTGTTGCCTGATTGCCAGCCATAACAGTACAAGGAGCCCCACCAATGATTCCCAATAGAGGGAAAAAAGAAATCCTGACATCATTTTTTTTTCTTAGCTCTGTCTTCAGTCTTTTTTTTCCCCTAGACATTAGAGTGCTTCAGGACACAGCTGTGGACATGGATATTCAGGCTCTGTGCTCCTCAATGGATAATCTCGTTGTAAATGTACAAAAGATTCAAGATACTATTGATCAGAAATCGATGCTAGAACCAAGAATTCCGATTCCTGATTTGTTTTTTGGTGACAGAACTAAGTTCCTGAGCTTCAGAAATAATTGTAAGCTATTTTTGGCCTTGAAACCTCATTCTTCTGGTAATCCTATTCAACAGGTTTTGATTATTATTTCTTTTTTGCGCGGCGACCCACAGGACTGGGCGTTTTCTCTTGCACCAGGAGATTCTGCATTGAGTAATGTTGATGCATTTTTCCAGGCGCTGGGATTGCTTTACGATGAGCCTAATTCAGTGGATCAAGCTGAGAAAAATCTGCTGGCTCTATGCCAGGGTCAGGATGATGTAGAAGTATATTGTCAGAAATTTAGAAAATGGTCAGTACTCACTCTGTGGAATGAATCTGCACTAGCGGCTTTGTTCAGAAAGGGTCTCTCTGAAGCTCTTAAGGATGTAATGGTGGGATTTCCTATGCCTGCTGGTTTGAATGAGTCTATGTCCTTGGCCATTCAGATCGGTCGTCGCTTGCGCGAGCGTAAATCTGTGCACCATCTGGCGGTATTGTCTGAGAGTAAGCCTGAGCCTATGCAGTGCGACAGGACTATGACTAAAGTAGAACGGCACGAACACAGACGTCTGAACAGACTGTGTTTCTATTGTGGTGATTCTACTCATGCTATTTCTAATTGTCCTAAACGCACTAGGCGGTTCGATAGCTCTGCCGTTATTGGTACTGTACAGTCCAAATTCCTTTTGTCCATTACCTTAATGTGCTCTTTGTCATCATATTCTGTCATGGCGTTTGTGGATTCAGGCGCTGCCCTGAATCTGATGGATTTGGATTATGCTAAACGTTGTGGATTTTTCTTGGAGCCTTTGCGGTGTCCTATTCCGTTGAGAGGAATTGATGCTACACCTCTGGCCAAGAATAAGCCTCAGTACTGGGCCCAGCTGACCATGTGCATGGCTCCTGCACATCAGGAAGTTATTCGCTTTTTGGTACTGCATAATTTGCATGATGTGGTCGTGTTGGGGTTGCCATGGCTACAAACCCATAATCCAGTATTGGATTGGAACTCTATGTCGGTAACCAGCTGGGGTTGTCAGGGAGTACATGGTGATGTTCCATTTTTGTCTATTTCGTCATCCATTCCTTCTGACATCCCAGAGTTCTTGTCGGACTTTCAGGATGTATTTGAAGAGTCCAAGTCTGATGCCCTTCCTCCGCATAGGAATTGTGATTGTGCTATCGATTTGATTCCTGGTAGTAAATTCCCTAAGGGTCGTTTATTTAATTTGTCCGTACCCGAACACACCGCTATGCGCAGTTATGTGAAGGAGTCCCTGGAGAAGGGACATATTCGCCCATCGTCGTCACCATTGGGAGCAGGGTTCTTTTTTGTAGCCAAGAAGGATGGTTCGCTAAGACCGTGTATTGATTACCGCCTTCTTAATAAGATCACTGTTAAGTTTCAGTATCCCTTGCCATTGATTTCTGACTTGTTTGCTCGGATTAAGGGGGCTAGTTGGTTTACTAAGATTGATCTTCGTGGTGCGTATAATCTGGTGAGAATCAGGCAGGGAGATGAATGGAAAACGGCATTTAATACGCCCGAGGGTCATTTTGAGTATCTGGTGATGCCGTTCGGACTTGCCAATGCTCCATCTGTTTTTCAGTCTTTTATGCATGACATTTTCCGTGAGTATCTGGATAAATTCTTGATTGTTTACTTGGATGACATTTTGATCTTCTCAGATGATTGGGAGTCTCATGTGAAGCAAGTCAGAATGGTTTTCCAGGTACTGCGTGCTAATTCCTTGTTCGTGAAGGGATCAAAGTGTCTCTTCGGTGTGCAGAAAGTTTCATTTTTGGGGTTCATCTTTTCCCCTTCTACTATCGAGATGGATCCGGTTAAGGTTCAGGCCATCCAGGATTGGACTCAGCCGACATCTCTAAAAAGTTTGCAGAAATTCCTGGGCTTTGCTAATTTTTATCGTCGCTTCATCTGTAATTTTTCTAGCATTGCCAGACCATTGACCGATTTGACCAAGAAGGGTGCTGATTTGGTTAATTGGTCTTCTGCTGCCGTGGAAGCTTTTCAGGAGTTGAAGCGTCGTTTTTGCTGTGCCCCTGTGTTGTGTCAACCTGATGTTTCTCTTCCGTTCCAGGTCGAGGTTGATGCTTCTGAGATTGGTGCAGGGGCGGTTTTGTCACAGAGAGGTTCTGGTTGCTCAGTGTTCAAACCATGTGCTTTCTTTTCCAGGAAATTTTCTGCTGCTGAGCGTAATTATGATGTGGGCAACCGAGAGTTGCTGGCCATGAAGTGGGCATTCGAGGAGTGGCGTCATTGGCTTGAGGGTGCTAAGCATCGCGTGGTGGTTTTGACTGATCATAAGAACCTTACTTATCTTGAGTCTGCCAAGCGCTTGAATCCTAGACAGGCCCGTTGGTCGTTATTTTTTGCTCGTTTTGATTTTGTGATTTCATACCTTCCGGGCTCTAAAAATGTGAAGGCGGATGCTCTGTCTAGGAGTTTTGTGCCCGACTCTCCGGGGTTATCTGAGCCGGCGAGTATCCTCAAGGAAGGAGTCATTGTGTCTGCCATCTCCCCTGATTTGCGGAGAGTGTTGCAGAAATTTCAGGCTAATAAACCTGATCGTTGTCCGGCCGAGAAACTGTTCGTCCCTGATAGGTGGACTAGTAAAGTTATCTCTGAACTTCATTGTTCGGTGCTGGCCGGTCATCCAGGAATCTTTGGTACCAGGGAGTTGGTTGCTAGATCCTTCTGGTGGCCATCTCTGTCACGGGATGTGCGTGCTTTTGTGCAGTCCTGTGGAATTTGTGCTAGGGCTAAGCCCTGCTGTTCACGTGCCAGTGGGTTGCTTTTGCCCTTGCCGGTCCCGAAGAGGCCTTGGACACATATTTCGATGGATTTCATTTCTGACCTTCCCGTTTCTCAAAAGATGTCTGTCATTTGGGTGGTCTGTGATCGCTTTTCTAAAATGGTCCATCTGGTGCCCTTGGTTAAATTGCCTTCCTCCTCTGATTTGGTGCCTTTGTTCTTCCAGCATGTGGTTCGTTTACATGGCATTCCTGAGAATATTGTTTCTGACAGAGGTTCCCAGTTTGTCTCGAGGTTCTGGCGAGCCTTTTGTGGTAGGATGGGCATTGACCTATCTTTTTCCTCGGCCTTCCATCCTCAGACTAATGGCCAGACCGAACGAACCAATCAGACCTTGGAAACATATCTGAGATGTTTTGTTTCCGCTGACCAGGATGATTGGGTGTCATTTTTGCCGTTGGCTGAGTTCGCCCTTAATAATCGGGCCAGCTCGGCTACCTTGGTCTCTCCATTTTTCTGCAATTCTGGGTTCCATCCTCGTTTCTCTTCAGGACAGGTTGAGTCTTCGGACTGTCCTGGTGTGGATTATGTGGTGGACAGGTTGCAGCAGATCTGGACTCAGGTAGTGGACAATTTGACCTTGTCCCAGGAGAAGGCTCAGCTTTTCGCTAATCGCAGACGCCGTGTGGGACCCCGACTTCGTGTTGGGGATCTGGTTTGGTTATCTTCTCGTCATATACCTATGAAGGTTTCCTCTCCTAAATTTAAACCTCGTTTTATTGGTCCGTATAGGATTTCTGAGATTCTCAATCCGGTGTCTTTTCGTCTGACCCTCCCAGACTCCTTTTCCATACATAATGTATTCCATAGGTCGTTGTTGAGGAGATACGTGGCACCTATGGTTCCATCTGTGGAGCCTCCTGCCCCTGTTTTGGTGGAGGGGGAATTGGAGTATATTGTGGAGAAGATTTTGGATTCTCGTGTCTCTAGACGGAAACTCCAGTATCTGGTCAAATGGAAGGGTTATGCTCAGGAAGATAATTCCTGGGTTTTTGCCTCTGATGTCCATGCCCCAGATCTTGTTCGTGCCTTTCATGTGGCTCATCCTGGTCGGCCTGGGGGTTCTGGTGAGGGTTCGGTGACCCCTCCTCAAGGGGGGGGTACTGTTGTGAATTCTGTGGCTGAGTTCACTTCTGTGGTCACAAGTGGTATTGCAGTCTCTGGGCTTCCTCCCTCAGGTGTTTTGGTGAGCTCGTTGGCTGCCTTGCTATTTAGCTCCACCTGAGTCTGTCTTCCTTGCTCCTTGTCAATGTTCCAGTGTTGGATCTGAGCTACTGCATCTTTCCTTGGGCCTGCTGCTCTGCTAGATAAGTGCTTCTAGTTTGTTTTCTGTTTTTTCTGTCCAGCTTGTTATTATCTTTTGCTGGAAGCTCTGAGAAGCAAAGGGGTGCACCGCCGTGCTGTTAGTTCGGCACGGTGGGTCTTTTTGCCCCTTTGCGTGGTTTTCGTTTTAGGGTTTTTTGTAGACTGCATAGTTCTCTTTGCTATCCTCGCTCTGTCTAGAATATCGGGCCTCACTTTGCTGAATCTATTTCATTCCTACGTTTGTCTTTTCATCTTGCTAACAGTCATTATATGTGGGGGCTGCCTATTCCTTTGGGGTATTTCTCTGAGGTAAGTCAGGCTTGTATTTCTATCTTCAGGCTAGTCAGCTCCTCAGGCAGTGCCGAGTTGCATAGGTAGTTGATAGGCGCAATCCACTGCTGCTTCCAGTTGTGTGAGGATAGATCAGGTACTGCAGTCTACAGAGATTCCACGTCTCAGAGCTCGTCCTATTGTTTTTGGTTATTGCCAGATCTCTGTATGTGCGCTGATTACTGCACGCTGTGTTGCCTGATTGCCAGCCATAACACAACACACAGCCGGGTGAGGGACACATCTCCAAAATCAAGTTCTCAGCCCCAACGTCTCAGATTAAATAGCAAAGACCTGCTGACAGATTCCACTTAATTGCAGCACTTTGCTCTGTAATAATTACAGTGTATTATAAATATGTCTTCATTTAGCTCCCAAGCTCCACCTAGTGGTGACTGAAGGCAGATAGAAATGCATCTTACCCCTGTGTAAGACAAAATGAAGCTACAAATTCTATATACAGTTAGGGCCAGAAATATTTGGACAGTGACACAATTTTCGCGAGTTGGGCTCTGCATGCCACCACATTGGATTTGAAATGAAACCTCTACAACAGAATTCAAGTGCAGATTGTAACGTTTAATTTGAAGGGTTGAACAAAAATATCTGATAGAAAATGTAGGAATTGTACACATTTCTTTACAAACACTCCACATTTTAGGAGGTCAAAAGTAATTGGACAAATAAACATAACCCAAACAAAATATTTTTATTTTCAATATTTTGTTGCAAATCCTTTGGAGGCAATCACTGCCTTAAGTCTGGAACCCATGGACATCACCAAACGCTGGCTTTCCTCCTTCTTAATGCTTTGCCAGGCCTTTACAGCCGCAGCCTTCAGGTCTTGCTTGTTTGTGGGTCTTTCCGTCTTAAGTCTGGCTTTGAGCAAGTGAAATGCATGCTCAATTGGGTTTAGATCTGGAGATTGACTTGGCCATTGCAGAATGTTCCACTTTTTGGCACTCATGAACTCCTGGGTAGCTTTGGCTGTATGCTTGGGGTCATTGTCCATCTGTACTATGAAGCGCCGTCCAATCAACTTTGCAGCATTTGGCTGAATCTGGGCTGAAAGTATATCCCGGTACACTTCAGAATTCATCCGGCTACTCTTGTCTGCTCTTATGTCATCAATAAACACAAGTGACCCAGTGCCATTGAAAGCCATGCATGCCCATGCCATCACGTTGCCTCCACCATGTTTTACAGAGGATGTGGTGTGCCTTGGATCATGTGCCGTTCCCTTTCTTCTCCAAACTTTTTTCTTCCCATCATTCTGGTACAGGTTGATCTTTGTCTCATCTGTCCATAGAATACTTTTCCAGAACTGAGCTGGCTTCTTGAGGTGTTTTTCTGCAAATTTAACTCTGGCCTGTCTATTTTTGGTATTGATGAATGGTTTGCATCTAGATGTGAACCCTTTGTATTTACTGTCATGGAGTCTTCTCTTTACTGTTGACTTAGAGACAGATACACCTACTTCACTGAGAGTGTTCTGGACTTCAGTTGATGTTGTGAACGGGTTCTTCTTCACCAAATTAAGTATGCGGCGATCATCCACCACTGTTGTCATCCGTGGACGCCCAGGCCTTTTTGAGTTCCCAAGCTCACCAGTCAATTCCTTTTTTCTCAGAATGTACCCAACTGTTGATTTTGCTACTCCAAGCATGTCTGCTATCTCTCTGATGGATTTTTTCTTTTTTTTCAGCCTCAGGATGTTCTACTTCACCTCAATTGAGAGTTCCTTTGACCGCATGTTGTCTGCTCACAGCAACAGCTTCCAAATGCAAAACCACACACCTGGAATCCACCCCTGACCTTTTAACTACTTCATTGATTACAGGTTAACGAGGAAGACGCCTTCAGAGTTAATTGCAGCCCTTAGAGTCCATTGTCCAATTACTTTTGGTCCCTTGAAAAAGAGGACGCTATGCATTACAGAGCTAGGATTCCTAAACCCTTTCTCCGATTTGGATGTGGAAACTATCATATTGCAGCTGGGAGTATGCACTTTCAGCCCATATTATATATATAATTGTATTTCTGAACATGTTTTTGTAAACAGCTAAAATAACAAAACTTGTGTCACTGTCCAAATATTTCTGGCCCTAACTGTAGATCATTCATGAAGTTACTAAACACCTATTCAAATATAAAAAGGGTGAATGTTTAGTATTTTAGACAGTAACTGATTCTGTGCACCATAATCCTAGACATTGCACTTATTAAATGCATGAATATTTGCACATGTGTACAGTAGTTGTCGTCAAATATTCCTAAATACATAGCAGCACAATATTCAGCCACCACTCGCACAACTATCATACGCCAACTATTTACATACAGTGTAACGCAAAAGTTGTATGGTGTGACTTTCTATATGATGATTCCATCACGTTGATCCTTGATTGGAGCCTAAATGCTGGGGGAAAAAAATATCACAACAATCGCTGTTCAATAAAATCAGTGTAGGGTTAGACACATAATTAACAATTTGCCATTAGGCAACAAGACCCTAACTAAAGATTATAATAAAATGTAACTTTTATTCGACTAATAAGGACAATTAAAATCTGCTGAGTAAGTATGTATCCTTCACCAGGATATTTAGTGATATTCTAATCTATTTGATTTATATCTGGTGTATTTAGTATTATTGATTCTGTGGGATTGGTGCGTCTGCTACCTAAATCCTTATTCAGATTATTTGGTACTACTTGTACTAACTCGCTGTTTAAAATTCACTCCTTTGCCTCCCCGACATGTTTCACCAGCTAAACTGGCTTCATCAGGGTACGGGGCCTACAGAAGAAACGAGCCTAGCAGCTACCCATATAAAACCCTATGGTCTCTTGCCTTTTACTGCAACTTTTATATTACGGTGTAGCCAAAACCAAAATCTCAATTTGCCGACACTGTGTTTCGGCGTACTGCTCCTCGTCGGTGCAAGGTGTGAGATCTGGTTTGGCTGGGTGAGAGGTGTCTGACCGCAATCCAAGGGGTAACATTCCTCCTTGCGGAGAGCGACACGTGCCAAGGTGAGGAGCATTGTGGCTTAAAAGTCTCCTCACCCCAGCATGTCAGGCTTGATGTGTTGCTCTCCTCAAGGAGGAACATTACCCCTTGGATCATAGTGTTTGATGGAATGATTTCACTTTCTAGAATGTAAAGAATGTAACTTACTATGGTAACCCTGTGAAGATGAAGCAAATTTCTCCACTAAAATCTGCAGAATTCCAATATGCAGTTCTGAACTTTAGCTATCTGTAATTTCCATAAAATACATTAAAAAGTTACCATTAGTGAGCTAATCACAAATTGGAGGCTTTATACATAACTGTGGTTTCATTCATCATTTTGGCTCAATCTTGGCTCAGCCTACAAGATGGTTTCCTCTGTGTGTACATAATATTTGTACTAAAATGCACTTGTTATTTGATAAATGACTATTTCCATTCTATGCCATTTATGATCAGCCTGTATCCCACTGACAGACGACAAATAGCTGTATACGTGAATATCTTACGAGATTGCTATTTATGTACCTTGTTGTGAATTCTGTGGCTGAATTCACTTCTGTGGTCACAAGTGGTATTGCAGTCTCTGGGCTTCCTCCCTCATGTGTTTTGGTGAGCTCGTTGGCTGCCTTGCTATTTAGCTCCACCTGAGTCTGTCTTCCTTGCTCCTTGTCAATGTTCCAGTGTTGGATCTGAGCTACTGCATCTTTCCTTGGGCCTGCTGCTCTGCTAGATAAGTGCTTCTAGTTTGTTTTCTGTTTTTTCTGTCCAGCTTGCTATTAACTTTTGCTGGAAGCTCTGAGAAGCAAAGGGGTGCACCGCCGTGCTGTTAGTTCGGCACGGTGGGTCTTTTTGCCCCTTTGCGTGGTTTTCGTTTTAGGGTTTTTTGTAGACTGCATAGTTCTCTTTGCTATCCTCACTCTGTCTAGAATATCGGGCCTCACTTTGCTGAATCTATTTCATTCCTACGTTTGTCTTTTCATCTTGCTAACAGTCATTATATGTGGGGGGCTGCCTATTCCTTTGGGGTATTTCTCTGAGGTAAGTCAGGCTTGTATTTCTATCTTCAGGCTAGTCAGCTCCTCAGGCAGTGCCGAGTTGCATAGGTAGTTATAGGCGCAATCCACTGCTGCTTATAGTTGTGTGAGGATAGATCAGGTACTGCAGTCTACAGAGATTCCACGTCTCAGAGCTCGTCCTATTGTTTTTGGTTATTGCCAGATCTCTGTATGTGCGCTGGTTATTGCACGCTGTGTTGCCTGATTGCCAGCCATAACAGTACAAGGAGCCACCCAATGATTCCCAATAGAGGGAAAAAAGAAATCCTGACATCATTTTTTTTTCTTAGCTCTGTCTTCAGTCTTTTTTTTCCCCTTTAGAGTGCTTCAGGACACAGCTGTGGACATGGATATTCAGGCTCTGTGCTCCTCAATGGATAATCTCGTTGTAAATGTACAAAAGATTCAAGATACTATTGATCAGAAATCGATGCTAGAACCAAGAATTCCGATTCCTGATTTGTTTTTTGGTGACAGAACTAAGTTCCTGAGCTTCAGAAATAATTGTAAGCTATTTTTGGCCTTGAAACCTCATTCTTCTGGTAATCCTATTCAACAGGTTTTGATTATTATTTCTTTTTTGCGCGGCGACCCACAGGACTGGGCGTTTTCTCTTGCACCAGGAGATTCTGCATTGAGTAATGTTGATGCATTTTTCCAGGCGCTGGGATTGCTTTACGATGAGCCTAATTCAGTGGATCAGGCTGAGAAAAATCTGGCTTTATGCCAGGGTCAGGATGATGTAGAAGTATATTGTCAGAAATTTAGGAAGTGGTCAGTACTCACTCTGTGGAATGAATCTGCACTAGCGGCTTTGTTCAGAAAGGGTCTCTCTGAAGCTCTTAAGGATGTAATGGTGGGATTTCCTATGCCTGCTGGTTTGAATGAGTCTATGTCCTTGGCCATTCAGATCGGTCGTCGCTTGCGCGAGCGTAAATCTGTGCACCATCTGGCGGTATTGTCTGAGAGTAAACCTGAGCCTATGCAGTGCGACAGGACTAAGACTAAAGTAGAACGGCAAGAACACAGACGTCTGAACAGACTGTGTTTCTATTGTGGTGATTCTACTCATGCTATTTCTAATTGTCCTAAACGCACTAGGCGGTTCGATAGCTCTGCCGTTATTGGTACTGTACAGTCAAAATTCCTTTTGTCCATTACCTTAATGTGCTCTTTGTCATCGTATTCTGTCATGGCGTTTGTGGATTCAGGCGCTGCCCTGAATCTGATGGATTTGGATTATGCTAAACGTTGTGGATTTTTCTTGGAGCCTTTGCGGTGTCCTTTTCCGTTGAGAGGAATTGATGCTACACCTTTGGCCAAGAATAAGCCTCAGTACTGGGCCCAGCTGACCATGTGCATGGCTCCTGCACATCAGGAAGTGATTCGCTTTCTGGTACTGCATAATTTGCATGATGTGGTCGTGTTGGGGTTGCCATGGCTACAAACCCATAATCCAGTATTGGATTGGAACTCTATGTCGGTAACCAGCTGGGGTTGTCAGGGAGTACATGGTGATGTTCCATTTTTGTCTATTTCGTCATCCATTCCTTCTGACATCCCAGAGTTCTTGTTGGACTTTCAGGATGTATTTGAAGAGTCCAAGTCTGATGCCCTACCTCCGCATAGGAATTGTGATTGTGCTATCGATTTGATTCCTGGTAGTAAATTCCCTAAGGGTCGTTTATTTAATTTGTCCGTACCTGAACACACCGCTATGCGCAGTTATGTGAAGGAGTCCCTGGAGAAGGGAAATATTCGCCCATCGTCGTCACCATTGGGAGCAGGGTTCTTTTTTGTAGCCAAGAAGGATGGTTCGCTAAGACCGTGTATTGATTACCGCCTTCTTAATAAGATCACTGTTAAGTTTCAGTATCCCTTGCCATTGATTTCTGACTTGTTTGCTCGGATTAAGGGGGCTAGTTGGTTTACTAAGATTGATCTTCGTGGTGCGTATAATCTGGTGAGAATCAGGCAGGGAGATGAATGGAAAACGGCATTTAATACGCCCGAGGGTCATTTTGAGTATCTGGTGATGCCGTTCGGACTTGCCAATGCTCCATCTGTTTTTCAGTCTTTTATGCATGACATTTTCCGTGAGTATCTGGATAAATTCTTGATTGTTTACTTGGATGACATTTTGATCTTCTCAGATGATTGGGAGTCTCATGTGAAGCAAGTCAGAATGGTTTTCCAGGTACTGCGTGCTAATTCCTTGTTCGTGAAGGGATCAAAGTGTCTCTTCGGTGTGCAGAAAGTTTCATTTTTGGGGTTCATCTTTTCCCCTTCTACTATCGAGATGGATCCGGTTAAGGTTCAGGCCATCCAGGATTGGACCCAGCCGACATCTCTAAAAAGTCTGCAGAAATTCCTGGGCTTTGCTAATTTTTATCGTCGCTTCATCTGTAATTTTTCTAGCATTGCCAGACCATTGACCGATTTGACCAAGAAGGGTGCTGATTTGGTTAATTGGTCTTCTGCTGCCGTGGAAGCTTTTCAGGAGTTGAAGCGTCGTTTTTGCTGTGCCCCTGTGTTGTGTCAACCTGATGTTTCTCTTCCGTTCCAGGTCGAGGTTGATGCTTCTGAGATTGGTGCAGGGGCGGTTTTGTCACAGAGAGGTTCTGGTTGCTCAGTGTTCAAACCATGTGCTTTCTTTTCCAGGAAATTTTCTGCTGCTGAGCGTAATTATGATGTGGGCAACCGAGAGTTGCTGGCCATGAAGTGGGCATTCGAGGAGTGGCGTCATTGGCTTGAGGGTGCTAAGCATCGCGTGGTGGTTTTGACTGATCATAAGAACCTTACTTATCTTGAGTCTGCCAAGCGCTTGAATCCTAGACAGGCCCGTTGGTCGTTATTTTTTGCTCGTTTTGATTTTGTGATTTCATACCTTCCGGGCTCTAAAAATGTGAAGGCGGATGCTCTGTCTAGGAGTTTTGTGCCCGACTCTCCGGGGTTATCTGAGCCGGCGAGTATCCTCAAGGAAGGAGTCATTGTGTCTGCCATCTCTCCTGATTTGCGGAGAGTGTTGCAGAAATTTCAGGCTAATAAACCTGATCGTTGTCCGGCCGAGAAACTGTTCGTCCCTGATAGGTGGACTAGTAAAGTTATCTCTGAACTTCATTGTTCGGTGCTGGCCGGTCATCCAGGAATCTTTGGTACCAGGGAGTTGGTTGCTAGATCCTTCTGGTGGCCGTCTCTGTCGCGGGATGTGCGTGCTTTTGTGCAGTCCTGTGGAATTTGTGCTAGGGCTAAGCCCTGCTGTTCACGTGCCAGTGGGTTGCTTTTGCCCTTGCCGGTCCCGAAGAGGCCTTGGACACATATTTCGATGGATTTCATTTCTGACCTTCCCGTTTCTCAAAAGATGTCGGTCATTTGGGTGGTCTGTGATCGCTTTTCTAAAATGGTCCATCTGGTGCCCTTGGTTAAATTGCCTTCCTCCTCTGATTTGGTGCCTTTGTTCTTCCAGCATGTGGTTCGTTTACATGGCATTCCTGAGAATATTGTTTCTGACAGAGGTTCCCAGTTTGTCTCGAGGTTCTGGCGAGCCTTTTGTGGTAGGATGGGCATTGACCTATCTTTCTCCTCGGCCTTCCATCCTCAGACTAATGGCCAGACCGAACGAACCAATCAGACCTTGGAAACATATCTGAGATGTTTTGTTTCCGCTGACCAGGATGATTGGGTGTCATTTTTGCCGTTGGCTGAGTTCGCCCTTAATAATCGGGCCAGCTCGGCTACCTTGGTCTCTCCATTTTTCTGCAATTCTGGGTTCCATCCTCGTTTCTCTTCAGGACAGGTTGAGTCTTCGGACTGTCCTGGTGTGGATTCTGTGGTGGACAGGTTGCAGCAGATCTGGACTCAGGTAGTGGACAATTTGACCTTGTCCCAGGAGAAGGCTCAGCTTTTCGCTAATCGCAGACGCCGTGTGGGACCCCGACTTCGTGTTGGGGATCTGGTTTGGTTGTCTTCTCGTCATGTTCCTATGAAGGTTTCCTCTCCTAAATTTAAACCTCGTTTTATTGGTCCGTATAGGATTTCTGAGATTCTCAATCCGGTGTCTTTTCGTCTGACCCTCCCAGACTCCTTTTCCATACATAATGTATTCCATAGGTCGTTGTTGAGGAGATACGTGGCACCTATGGTTCCATCTGTGGAGCCTCCTGCCCCTGTTTTGGTGGAGGGGGAATTGGAGTATATTGTGGAGAAGATTTTGGATTCTCGTGTCTCTAGACGGAAACTCCAGTATCTGGTCAAATGGAAGGGTTATGCTCAAGAAGATAATTCCTGGGTTTTTGCCTCTGATGTCCATGCCCCAGATCTTGTTCGTGCCTTTCATGTGGCTCATCCTGGTCGGCCTGGGGGTTCTGGTGAGGGTTCGGTGACCCCTCCTCAAGGGGGGGGTACTGTTGTGAATTCTGTGGCTGAATTCACTTCTGTGGTCACAAGTGGTATTGCAGTCTCTGGGCTTCCTCCCTCAGGTGTTTTGGTGAGCTCGTTGGCTGCCTTGCTATTTAGCTCCACCTGAGTCTGTCTTCCTTGCTCCTTGTCAATGTTCCAGTGTTGGATCTGAGCTACTGCATCTTTCCTTGGGCCTGCTGCTCTGCTAGATAAGTGCTTCTAGTTTGTTTTCTGTTTTTTCTGTCCAGCTTGCTATTAACTTTTGCTGGAAGCTCTGAGAAGCAAAGGGGTGCACCGCCGTGCTGTTAGTTCGGCACGGTGGGTCTTTTTGCCCCTTTGCGTGGTTTTCGTTTTAGGGTTTTTTGTAGACTGCATAGTTCTCTTTGCTATCCTCACTCTGTCTAGAATATCGGGCCTCACTTTGCTGAATCTATTTCATTCCTACGTTTGTCTTTTCATCTTGCTAACAGTCATTATATGTGGGGGGCTGCCTATTCCTTTGGGGTATTTCTCTGAGGTAAGTCAGGCTTGTATTTCTATCTTCAGGCTAGTCAGCTCCTCAGGCAGTGCCGAGTTGCATAGGTAGTTATAGGCGCAATCCACTGCTGCTTATAGTTGTGTGAGGATAGATCAGGTACTGCAGTCTACAGAGATTCCACGTCTCAGAGCTCGTCCTATTGTTTTTGGTTATTGCCAGATCTCTGTATGTGCGCTGGTTATTGCACGCTGTGTTGCCTGATTGCCAGCCATAACAGTACCTGCCGCATACTGTAGAAAATATAACGATTTTATAGAAATTAATACAAGGCTTCATCAAGGCTCCATCTCCCAGACTGGCCAAGTGTTAAAGTCTTTGTTTTCTCCATTGTTTCTTCTTGGGAACAGTTGTGTCTTCTAGAGATGAGTGAATCTTTTGAGGTTTGAATCTTTTGAGCCTTGCCGAATTTTGCCCAAAAATTCCATTTTGCGGTGAAAAGATTCACCTGCAAATTACAAGTCATCTAACAGTCCTGAAAATGCCCTAAAAAGAAGTGTATAGTATTCTGAGGTCTCCTAGCACTGCATCCAACCCCTTTCAAGCTCTTCAGGAGAAGCACAGTCTTAGTAATGTCATAGCCACCTGAACATATCTGGCCATGGGTAAATGGATGGTGGTAACCATATTTCTCTACTGTGATGTCACACACTATCCGTGTAATGTGTCCACTCTTTCATAGCTTTCTCTCCCTATCCCTATGGTTAAGTTTTGAGCTTTGACGTTCTTTTACTATCCAGGTTCCTCACAAAATGTCTGCTGAATTCCCTGTATATGCTTTTATTTGGGCTATGATAGTCCCTCATGATTAGCTGTGGTATACCATGTGATGTAAACTATGATACCTGTCCCTGTGGGGTGCACTTATATAGTACTTGGAAGCCCTCCTGGTCCAGTAGTATGGAGGTCGCTAATAGGCTGTAAGCCACACACTGTGCACTACATCTTTTTGATTACCTTATCTGCGTACAATTCTAATACTAGGCACCACCCCCTCCATGAATCGGTAGGTGTGTGAATGTTATTTTCATCTAAGTTGCCTCTGCCTTTAACAAGTGGGGCTGCTGCATCATGTAAGTGTATTAGTTTTGTCACCTGTGTTGGTAAATATTGCTGCCTTTTTCTGTCATGTTTTTGAACTTTTTGTATCTTTTTGGTGTGTTTTTGCATATGATGTAATAGCTGCAAGGCTATATTGTAGCATGCCCGGTTGTGCCCAAGGTCATCTGAGCCTTCTCTGGCTGATGCCCTCTTCTGCAATGTGTAATATGGCAGCAAGCATTTTTGATGATTTTGCAAATTGAATTTCCAAAAATTCAACACAAGTTTTGATTCGCTCATCTCTAGCGTTGTTCTTTGTCATTGCTCTGATCATAGGATCAGCAGCTGGATGGAAGAAATGCGGCCCGTGCCTCCATCAATGTGTGTCCTGTAATGTGTGGAGATCACTGACAGTTGAGAGGCCTCTTAGTTTATGAGCGGACTAAAAGCTATGCTGGAGAGAACTTATAAAGCAAATAGTTTATCCCACTATAGCAAGAGCTTCAATGTGGGTGGCTTTAAATATACAAAAAAATGTATTTATTACGGAGTCCCAACATCGAGCATGAGTTTGTATTGTTCAAAGTCATTTTCCATGGATGTTACCTTATGGAAAAGAAACTATAAAGGTCCGAAATTTGTATACAAAGAATCGCACATGATCAAGAACTAAATGTCCTGAAAATCTGGAATGTACTTTATTAAAAGATTTGCACATACTACAGAAAGCAATATATGCATTACGTCCATAACAGGTGAACTGGGACAGTAGCCATTTGACAGTAATGTCAATTTTTTAACACTGTCTTTGCTCTTCAATATTACAATATATCAAAACTCTTTTTCTAATACAGGACACCATATACCTTGGTTCCCACACTTATAAAGCTGAGAAAAGAATAGCCTAATGTAATTGCAGCACCCCAGGTTACCGGTTGCTGCAGCGATCTTGCTTTTCCTTCGGGGAAGGTAATGTCATGCTCAGAGGCAAAGGAGTTCTCTTCAGCAGGTAAGGCACACACATGCAACACATTCTGAATCCAGGCTGCCAGGAGGGGGAGCTCAAGATCCGCATTCAGGGGAGTTTCCCTAGGCTTTATGTATCCTGACCTGGAGGAGGAGCTAGGGAGTTGTTCAAAGAAACAGAAGGAGGAGGAAGTCTGGAACAAAGTGCAGACAGAGAGGCCTGGCAGCCACAGGGAGCTGCAGCCTCTGGGAAGGAGTAACCTGTTGGGTTGCATGTGGAGCAGCCGGAAGGGAAGGAGCCCAGGAGAGAGGCAGAGCTCAGAGGGGAACTGGGGCAGGGCACCCTCGGAGCTGAAGCACAGAATCTGGGTATCGGGAGCCTGATGTTTTCGTGGACTCTACGACACAGAGCAGACCCGGAGGTCATAACACTACACGTCACATGCCCGCATCACGCCTGAGACGCAGCAGCACTGGAGGAGCCCGGGGCATCTGAGAGTCCCTGTAAAAAGGCTCAAGCTGCCCGTCATGCAGGTACCCTGTCCCAGGACAGGGGGAAACTGGAGGACCTTGTAGGAAGCTTAAAGCAGCAGGGACCTCACTTAGAAAGGCCCAAGTAGGAAAGGCTCATGGACCTCTACTGGGAAAGAGAACTCTAATTTGCCTCTGAGTCGGCCAGACCACCATCATCCATGCCTGGTACCCTGGACTGTGGCCTGTCACCCACAAGTAAACCAGGTAAAGACTTATCACTTGTCTCCTCCGTTTATTCACCGGCTACATCATCTATGCCACACACCATAGGACTCCTGGGGACCCCGCTTCACCTGTGGGAAGAGTAACATCTGGGCTGCCACAACATCCCCCAGGGGACCCCTCTAATGCAGCGTCGGTCCCAATATCGACCGGACCCCACAGGTGGCGTCACGACAAACTTTGAACATTTAACCCCCTTTAACGTTGATGCACAGGGCAATGGACCGGGTCGCAGCCACCGTGACATCCCCCTTTGCAACCGGACCCGGTACCGAGTATCCCACTTCCCTGTGGGCGTGTCATAATGGCTGCCGCCGCCATTGGGGTAAGATTACAGTGGTAGCTGATAGTGGGCAGAATTTCATTCTTTAACTGCATGGTGACCCAAAGGATTTGGAGTCAAGGGAGAGAAAAATAGAGCACTGGCCTTAATTATGGAATTATTCTGCTTGCAATGTTGGATCTAGGAGAACAGACTCTTTAACCAATTCATGACTGGAGGTATTTTCGTTTTTGCGTTTTCGTTTTTCGCTCCCCTTCTTCCCAGAGCAATAACTTTTCTTATTTTTCAGTCAATATGGCCATGTCAGGGCTTGTTTTTTGTGGGACAAGTTGTACTTTTGAATGACGCCATTGGTTTTAACATGTCGTGTACTGGAAAACGGGAAAAAAAATTCACGTGCTGAGAAATTGAAAAAAAAAGTGCAATCCCACAGTGGTTTTTTGTTTTGCTTTTTTACTGTGTTCACTAAATGCTAAAGCTGACCTGCCATTATGATTCTCCAGGTCATTATGAGTTCATAGACACCAAACATGTCTAAGTTCTTTTTTATCAAAGTGGTAAAAAAAAATTCTACTTTGTTAAAAAAAAAAAAAAGCACTTTCTGAGACCTGTAGCGTCTCCATTTTTCATGATCTTGGGTTGGGTGAGGGCTTATTTTTTGTGCACCGAGCTGAAGAATTTAATGATACCATTTTGGTGCAGATATGATCTTTTGATCGCCGATTTTGCATTTTAATGCAATGTCGTGGCAACCAAAAAAATGTAACTCTGTGGTTTTTACTTTTCTTCTTGTTATGCCATTTAGCGATCAGGTTAATCCTTTTTTTATTGATAGATCATGCGATTCTGAACGCGGCGATACCAAATATGTGTATGTTTGTTTTTTATTGCTTTATTTTGAGTGGGGCGACGGGGGGTGATTTGAACTTTTTTTTTTCATTTTCTTTATATTTTTAAAAATATTTTTTTTCATTTTTGGCATGCTTCAATAGAAGCTGCTATAACCCAATTGGCTCTGCAACATACAGGCGATCTGATCATCACCTGTACTCACTTGCTATGAGTGTCGTGGTGAGCGCTTATAGCAATCTGGCAGTAACAACCACAGAGGTCTGCAGGAGACCTCTGATTGTCATGCCAGCCCATCGGTTGGCACCGGGGTCACCGATGGGTGAATTTCCAGCGCGTTTACCGGAAGCGTGTGTTAAATGTGGAGCGCTCCCGTGTACTCGGTACCGGGTCCTTTGGTTCTCGGGGGATGTCACAATGGCTGACCCGGTCCGTGGCCCATGGGACGTCCGTGTTAAAGGGAAAAGTCTTTAAAGGGATATGTTTGTGACGCCACCTGTGGTATTTGGTCAGGGTGACCGACGCTGCTAAGGGGTCCACTGGGGTGATGTTATGGCAGCTAGATGGTATATCTTCCCACAGGTGAAGTGTATCCCCAGGGCTTCACAGTGTCTGGTTGGTGGATGGTGTATGGCGCAGTGAATAACGAGAACACAAGGTTGCAGTCTCTTTAACTTTTACTGAAGGCTTCAGCATCCACAGTCCAGAGTACAGATCACAGGGCAGGCAGAGTCCGTCCGCTTTGGAGGCAAATCCAGAGTCCCCTTATCCAGGTGGAAATCAGTAGCCTTCCTCTAGCACCTTAGTGCTGTAGTACCTTACTGCTAAGCCTCTCATAAGGTCCTCACCGATGTTGTAGATGTTATTGATGTTATGTCTCTCTCTCTGTCCCCCAGATGGATAGGACAACCCGTATGACTGGTGGCGTGAGGCTTTTTACAGGGACTCTATCATGCCCTGGCCTCTTGTGGGTGCCACCTTGCCTCCTGGGTGTGGAGTGGATCAGTAACTTGAAATTAGCTGTCCTGCCGGTCTCTGGAGCAAGGCATAAAGGACTGTTGCTCCATCGGTGTTCCGGCTACCAGGATCCTGCGCCTCAGAAGGAGGCAGCCTGTGCAGGGCAGAACTCCTTCTGGTATCCACTCCTTTGCTATGACTTCTTCTCACTCTCTACAATACAGTTCTCTGTTCGTGTCCTTTCTTAGGAACTGCCGCACTCAGAGCAGGTGCAGCTCCATGACCCTCGGTCCAGGCCTCTGACAGGCTCCCAACCCTGTCTGGAACCAACTACCTGAGCAAAGCTCAGCCAGCAACTGCCTAACTTCCTCTCCAGGGCACCAGTTTTACCTAAGTGTGAAGAGTGCCCTAATAAATAGGAGCATAACTCCCCCTGGTGGACTGGAGTCTGAAATGTGTTGTATGTTTGTGTTACCTGGTAAAGAAATCTCTTTCATTGCCTCCAAACGTAACATCACTGCCCCTAGAGGAGAACGATATTACTGCAACGACCAGGACCCTGAGGCACTGCACTTTCCCCCATTAAATCCAGTACTCCCGGACTGGGAAAAGAAAACAACAAGATATTAGCAAAAGACATGCAAATTTTTTAAATGCTATAAAACAAGTTAACTTAACTATGCTTCCCTTTATGGGAGGTGAGGACACTTGAAAGTTGCAAACAAAAACATATTTACATTGTGCGCGTGACTTTAATACAAGTAGGAAACAGTTATTAATTAACTACGAAACACAATTACCCATACAGGTATATGATCTATTAAGTGCAAGTACCCTCTAAGGGTATTCTAATGTAGAACCTCAAAGTGCAAATCAAAACTTTATTCTTACTCTTCTTCAAGTGCAAAACAATTATTCTCTCTATTCAGGTGCAGGACAGTCTAGCAACCTCCACGGGCTTACTGCATTTTCCTTCAGTTTATTCAGAGTACATCATATCAGACTATCTAACTACAACTCTCTAATATTCGCTACATACTATCGGCTATGTAAAACACAATTTTAATTGACAGCAAGCAGCTTGGATGGTAAACATATGATTCATTCTCTGAGCTGAAATATCCTGCATGTCTATTGCTCCAGTCCCTGACAGCAAGCAGCTTGGATGGTATCTGAGTTATTCTATCTTCGGCATTGAATCCTGCATGTATCTATATATGTTAGTCATCCTATTATGCCTTTGTTTGTGTTTATAGATATTTAACTCACTTTTGCATGTCCTTACTCAGAGAGATCACATAACTGTTTCAAAGTGCTTTATGATCCATGTAGACCTGGACATTTGTTTATCTGATCACTACATTTATTGTGTCCTGTTGTCTCAACTGAGTTAGATTGATTGCTAACGAGCTTTAACACAAAAAAAAAAAAAAAAAAAAGAGATCTAAGGGCTAGCCTTCTATAAATGTAGATGTAGCTTGGGGATGCATTCGTGCAGGGGTGCATTCGTGCACTGTTATTCGTGTATTTTTTATTCAAAGTACTTTTTTTTCTAAGTACTCGGCAGTTATAACATGGCAGTTAGACAGGGCAGGAGACAGGTAAGACAATCTAAATCTAATCCATATTCACTTGAAACAGCACAAATACTCACCATATTTATTTGTATAATCTATATTCTGGCTGCTGCATTCACTCACATTCACCGCCCTCGCATTAACTCTCTATACTCCATCCATATCGGCCCCTCTGTCATTGCCTCTCCTATGTATAGCACTCATGCTCTGTTCACATTGCTTAACAGCACAGATCCATTCAGTCCCAACATCCAACACAAGAGACGCTCTCACAAATCACTTAACCATCTGCTCACTCTTTCGATCCTCCTTCTCCTAGTCGCTGGAGACATATCTCCAAACCCCGGCCCCCCATGTTATAGCCAGTCAAACCTCCCAATTGCTACACCCAGAAACCCCTCTAACCTTATTAATATTCCCTGCATGCCTGCTGTCTCTTTCAATTGTGCCCTTTGGAATTCTCGCTCTGTGTGTAATAAACTCTCCTTCATTCATGACTTCTTCCTTTCTAATTCTCTTAATCTCCTGGCTCTAACTGAAACCAGGATCCAGCAGTCAGACACCACCGCTGCTGCTGCTCTTTCATATGGTGGACTACACTTTTCTCATACCCCAAGATCAGACAACAGAGCAGGTGGAGGCGTTGGTCTGCTCCTTTCACCCAAATGTACTTTCCAAGTTATCCCCCAAGTACCCTCACTTGTCTTCCCTTCCTTTGAGGTCCATGTGGTCAGACTCTACGTCCCCTTCTCCATGCGAGTGGCGGTGGTGTATCGTCCTCCCGGCCCCTCTCATCAGTTCCTGGATCACTTTGCCACCTGGCTTCCACACTTTCTCTCCTGTGACACCCCCACCCTTATCATGGGTGATTTCAACATCCCCATTGCCTCTCCCCTCTCCCCATCTGCTTCTCACCTTTTATCTCTATCCTCCTCTTTTGGCCTCTCGCAGCATACTAACTCTCCAACACATGAAGATGGAAACTCCCTTGACTTCGTCTTCTCCCGACTTTGCTCAGTGGATGACTTCACAAACTCCCCTCTCCCGCTCTCTGACCACAACCTTCTTTCATTCTCTATCAAGAACTGCCATCCCGCTCAGGTCACCCCCACTTTCCACACCTATAGAAACATACAGGCCATTAACACCCAGAAACTTATGATGAACTTGCAGTCCTCATTGGCCCCTATTTCCTCCATCTCATGTCCTGATTCTGCATTGAAGCATTACAATGAAACCCTGCAAAGTGCTCTGGATGAAGCTGCTCCTCCTATACATAAAACAACTCGGCACAGAGGGCAACAACCGTGGCACACGCTGCAAACACGTTTCCTGCAGCGGTGCTCCAGGTGCGCAGAACGTCTGTGGAGAAAATCTAATCTACCAGAAGATTTCATCCATTATAAGTTCATGCTAAAGACATACAATTCTGCCCTTCACCTCTCCAAACAAACCTACTTCAACACCCTCATCACCTCCCTGTCCAATAACCCTAAACGTCTCTTTGACACGTTCCAGTCCCTACTCAACCCAAGAGAGCAGGCCCCAACCACGGATCTCCGTGCTGACGATCTGGCCAATTACTTCAAAGAAAAAATTGACCACATTCGACAGGAAATCATCTCCCAATCTCTTCATACCATGCACTGTCCTCCCTCCCCCACTGCATCTAGTTCACTCTCTGACTTTGAAGCAGTTACAGAAGAAGAAGTAAGCAGGCTCCTTGCATCTTCTCGCCCGACCACTTGCACCAGTGACCCCATTCCGTCACATCTCCTCCAGTCCCTTTCCCCGGCTATCACCTCTCACCTAACAAAAATATTCAACCTTTCCCTCACTTCCGGTATTTTTCCCTCCTCATTTAAGCATGCCATCATACATCCATTACTTAAAAAACCATCCCTCGATCAAAACTGTGCCGCTAATTATAGACCTGTCTCTAATCTTCCCTTCATCTCTAAACTCCTCGAACGCCTGGTCCACTCCCGTCTTACCCGCTATCTCTCAGATAACTCTCTTCTCGACCCTCTTCAATCTGGCTTCCGCTCTTTACACTCTACTGAAACTGCCCTCATTAAAGTCTCTAATGACCTACTAACAGCTAAATCTAATGGTCACTACTCCATGCTAATTCTCTTGGATCTCTCTGCAGCATTCGACACTGTGGATCATCAGCTCCTCCTCACTATGCTCCGCTCCATCGGCCTCAAGGACACCGTTCTCTCCTGGTTCTCCTCCTATCTCTCTGACCGATCCTTCACTGTATGTTTTGCTGGTTCCTCCTCCTCTCACCTTCCCCTTACTGTTGGGGTTCCTCAAGGATCAGTCCTAGGCCCCCTACTCTTCTCGTTGTATACTGCCCCTATTGGACAAACAATCAGTAGATTTGGTTTCCAGTACCATCTCTATGCTGACGACACCCAATTATACACTTCTGCTCCCGATATCACACCGACCTTTTTAGAAAACACCAGTGATTGTCTTACCGCTGTCTCTAACATCATGTCCTCCCTCTATCTGAAACTAAACCTGTCAAAAACTGAACTCCTCGTGTTCTCTCCCTCTACTAACCTACCTTTGCCTGACATTGCCATCTCCGTGTGCGGTTCCACCATTACTCCAAAGCAACATGCCCGCTGCCTTGGGGTCATCCTTGATTCTGACCTTTCATTCACCCCCTACATCCGATCACTGGCTCGCTCTTCTTACCTGCATCTCAAAAACATTTCTAGAATTCGCCCTTTTCTTAATTTCGACTCTGCAAAAACTCTGACTGTTTCACTTATTCATTCTCGTCTGGACTATTGTAACTCTCTACTAATCGGTCTCCCTCTTGCAAAACTCTCCCCGCTCCAATCTGTCCTGAATGCTGCAGCCAGGATCATATTCCTCACCAACCGTTACACCGATGCCTCTACCCTGTGCCAGTCATTACACTGGCTACCCATCCACTCCAGAATCCAGTACAAAACTACTACCCTCATCCACAAAGCACTCCATGGCTCAGCACCACCCTACATCTCCTCCCTGGTATCAGTCTACCACCCTACCCGTGCCCTCCGCTCCGCTAATGACCTCAGGTTAGCATCCTCAATAATCAGAACCTCCCACTCCCGTCTCCAAGACTTTACACGTGCTGCGCCGATTCTTTGGAATGCACTACCTAGGTTAATACGATTAATCCCCAATCCCCACAGTTTTAAGCGTGCCCTAAAAACTCATTTGTTCAGACTGGCCTACCGCCTCAATGCATTAACCTAACGATCCCTGTGTGGCCTATTTATAATAAAAAAAAAAAAAAAAAAAAAAGGTTCCTCGCATCATGTTCTCATACACTTTATGCAGTATTAGCCCTCTGTGTCTGTACTGCTACATACTTAGGCAGGTAACTGGTTCATGCAGCTTTACATGAACACCTGAACCTTACACTATAGCTGGTCCGAATAACTAAAGCAATTGTTACCATCCACCTCTCGTGTCTCCCCTTTTCCCCATAGTTTGTAAGCTTGCGAGCAGGGCCCTCACTCCTCCTGGTATCTGTTTTGAACTGTATTTCTGTTATGCTGTAATGTCTATTGTCTGTACAAGTCCCCTCTATAATTTGTAAAGCGCTGCGGAATATGTTGGCGCTATATAAATAAAATTATTATTATTTATTATTAATCTCAACGTTAAGCTGGCAAATTGCAATAATTGAACATTCCCTTCAAGGGCAAACCCAAGTTTTTTCTGAGGTAGTGCAAACTATCAATCACTTCAACAATCAAGTCAATTTAGCAACAAAAGTGACGTGATGCGAAGGACCCGTTAAGAACCACCAACGTTGGTCTTGGGCGGGCTACAAGACATGTATCCTGACCTGGAATTCTGCCACACCATCGGGTTTTTCTTCAGGTCTGAAAAACAAAACAATTCTCACAACAATATTAGCAGCAGTTTCTGTTGGAGGCAGTCTCTGTAAAAGCCTCCGTTGTAAAACCAGTAGGAAGCACACTTAAGAAGTTGCAAACTATTTACAAGACAGTTGGTGAATCATTCACTGTCCATGATTCAAGTGTTCTTTTAAGGCAAAAGGCAACGATGAACTTGTACAAACTGAGGATCCCTTTAAACATGGGACCCCTTTAAGAAATAACCCTGGACGGGTTTAAAGCAAAAAGAAAGTTTAAGAACTATTTACAGTCTTTTCGGATTTCTTCTATTGCAACTCTGGAGGTAGCACTGGTGGAGGTAGCCCTTTTGGGTACTGGCGGCTACCAGGTGCTACATATGGGGCTCCCTCACTCCAGATGGGGGTCTGAGTGCCCACTGAGTTCTGTTCTGGAGTAACCTTGGCACAGGTTACAGTTGGCGTTGGATCTGTAGCTACCGCAGTTTCTGTGGTAGTAACAGTACACACTGCGGTCCTTGTAAAGGTGCAGGTAGGAGTGACAGTAGTGGTGGTTGTAGTGACAGTTGTTTCGACACCAGGTGGCGCTGTTGCCACAGGAAAAGGCATAGCTGATGTTTTAGAGCTGTGTTTCACAGGGTCTCTTTGCTTGTGGACATTTAAAGCAAACCATCCATTTTCACCAAGGTGCCTGGTGTAGGTGACACTATCTCCTGGATACAGGTCTCTATCTGGATGTCCTTCCCAGAGATGAGATTCCACATCCCTCCTATTCATGAATATTTCTGCGTAGAGTCCCTGTTCTTTTATAAAGTCCCATCCTCCTTGGAGTTTGAAGGTGACCACTGTGCCCTGCTTACGCAGGGCCTGGTTAGCGGTGCGGTCCTTGCGGGCCTGGGCTTTAACCTTTAGATCCCGCTTGTCAAAGGCTCTGCGTTGGGCCTGATGTTTTTCCTCCTTCTGCTCCCACTTGCGAGCAAGCTGGGACTGGTAGTCATCCCAACTTAGAACCTCTACAGTCTCTCCTTTCCGCTCAGTGGTCCCGGGGAACCCCATGAGGTAAGGGCCTGGGTTGACCCATCGGTACACAGTTCGCTCCGTATATAGCTCACCCGGCAGGGTGGTGGGCGCAAATGGGGCCTTCATAAACCGCTCCATTCCCGTGGCCTGGTCCCAGGGCTCAAGATGTTGGAGCCGGCTGGTACCACGGGGAGATGGCGCTGCTACCGGGCCTATCAGTAGTCCCTTGGTCACAGGGGCAGGGTCGGCATCCTTACCTGCCACATTGGTGTCTTCGGTGCCGGCCGGTTCCACTGGTGGCGGCGTCTGCAGCGGTGCAGGCAGTGGCTTTGGAAGCGAAGCAAGGAGCAGTGCTGGAGGTGGTGCTGGTGGATCCTCCGCAGGCGTTATCCGGCATGGGACCTTATTGCTCAGCCGCATCTGCAGGAGATGGTCGATTAGCTCCTCCATGCCAGTCTGCAGGAAGTCGGGGCCAATGGGTGATGCCTGGCCGTGGTCTCTCCAGGTAGCTGGGGTAGTCTTCTGCTTCCACCCCACGCTCTGGTTCCGGGCGGCTGGCCATGGCATCCTCCACGTGGCTTGCTTCTTCCTTCTCCTTTTCCTGCTCTCTCCTCCAGGGGGTGGTTTCTTTTTCTTTGTCTCCTCCCGCCATTGAGGATCAGGAGGCGGATCTCGGCTGCTGATGGACACGTCCACAAGGTACAGAGATATTTAGACTGGGCTGCCATTATTTTTTGCGCTTCTCAGTTTGTTCACGCCCACGACAGCACTCCCTTCTTCCTCTCCTGCGCTCCTCGTGGCACGGTAATGGCGGCGGTTTTGGCAGGAATTTTTGGCTGTCTTTTGCAATATACAGTCCTTTAGCAAATCATAGTTCAAGCACAATTCTGGCACAGGTCTTGAAAGGGATATGTTCGTGACGCCACCTGTGGTATTTGGTCAGAGTGACCGACGCTGCTAAGGGGTCCGCTGGGGTGATGTTATGGCAGCTAGATGGTATACCTTCCCACAGGTGAAGTGTATCCCTAGGGCTTCCCAGTGTGTAGTTGGTGGTTGGTGTGAGGCGCAGTGAAGAACGAGAACACAAGGTTGCAGTCTCTTTACCTTTTACTGAAGGCTTCAGCATCCACAGTCCAGAGCACAGATCACAGGACAGACAGAGTCCGGCCGGTTTGGAGGCAAATCCAGAGTCCCCTTATCCAGGTGGAAATCAGTAGCCTTCATCTAGCGCCTTGGTGCTGTAGTACCTTACTGCTAAGCCTCTCATAAGGTCCTCACAGATGTTGTAGATGTTATTGATGTTATGTCTTTCTCTCTGTCCCCCAGATGGATAGGACAACCCGTATGACTGGTGGCGTGAGGCTTTTTACAGGGACTCTATCATGCCCCGGCCTCTTGTGGGTGCCACCTTGCCTTCTGGGTGTGGGGTGGATCAGTAACTTGAAATTAGCTGTCCTGCCGGTCTCTGGAGCAAGGCATAAAGGACTGTTGCTCCATCGGTGTTCCGGCTACCGTGATCCTGCGCCTCAGAAGGAGGCAGCCTGTGCAGGGCAAAACTCCTTCTGGTATCCACTCCTTTGCTATGACTTCTTCTCACTCTCTACAATACAGTTCTCTGTTCATGTCCTTTCTTAGGAACTGCCGCACTCAGGGCAAGCGCAGCTCCGTGACCCTCAGTCCAGGCCTCTGACAGGCTCCCACCCCTGTCAGGGACCAACTACCTGAGCAAAGCTCAGCCAGCAGCTGCCTAACTTCCTCTCCAGGCCACCAGTTTTACCTAAGTGTGAAGAGTGCCCTAATAAATAAGAGCATAGCTCCCCCTGGTGGACTGGAGTATGAAATGTGTTGTATGATTGTGTTACCTGGTAAAGAAATCTCTTTTATTGCCTCCAAAGGTAACATCACTCCCCCCTAGAGGAGAACAATATTACTGCAACGACGAGGACCCTGGGGCGCTGCAAATGCTGCTGTCAGATTTTGACAGCGGCATTTAGCGGGTTAACAGCTGTGCGAGAATCGCGATTCATCCCGCTGCTGTTAGTTGCACAAGTCAGCTGTTCAAAGCAGCTGACATGTGCTGGAAAAGATGTGGGCTCACGGCTGGAGCCTACACCAAAGGGAGGGTGTCCGACACCGGCGTATAATTACGCCTGATGTCGGAAAGGGGTAAAGTGAACCTGCCATGTCCCAAACCACTATTAACCTCCAGATATAGAACCAATCTGCAGGTCAATAGCGTTACAATGCTGTCCATCCGCCTTTTTTAAATAGCAGCTACTGAGAGAAAATAAACTTTATTCCACTAAGGAGCTGCCGGCTTTCAGTCATAGAGGCATGCACGGAGCGGCCACAGCTGTGAGCGGTGGATGCAAAAACAGCTTTGATAGCTTGTTCTACACAGATGCATCAATGTACCAGGGCATGCTTACCGCCACCATTCACTGTGTGCTTGGCGGTGTACGAAGAAGCTCCAGGCAAGCCTCTATGACTGAAAGCCAGCAGCTCCCAAGAGAAATAAAGTTAATTTTCTCCCAGTAGCTGCACCTTGAGTACGGTGGCCAGACAGCATTGCAATGCTATCAACCTGCAAATTGATCCTATATCTGCAGATTAAAGCATTGGGGACATGACACGTCCCTAAATTAACACAAACAATTGACACCCACTTTTTTGCATCTTTGTGTAAATGTTTATACGCCATTATTTTCCATTTAAAATACAGCCAGCAATTTTCTAACAACTAATCTTAGGTGGATGTACAATAATATCCTTTGCAATATAGAAAGATAGAAATGTTATTTTCAAAATAAAGATAACGTAAAAATACTGTAAATCCGAGAAAATTAGAAAAGTCGTTCATATAAATATACATCAGGTAATGGTGTTTATATGTGTGATAGTGAGATATGTTATGTGGATATCATTTTGTGTATATTTATATTTTACTGATTTTCATAGTGTTCTCTTGTTGCCCTGTATCATTCCGTGTATTCCCCATATTGTCTAGAGTCTCAATTACCTTCCAGAAGGCTGATAATTGAATTAGTTCACTTAAGGTACCTTCACACATAACGATATTGTTAACGATATCGTTGCTATTTGTGACATAGCAACGATATCGTTAATGAAATCGTTATGTGTGACAGCGACCAACGATCAGGCCCCTGCTGGGAGATCGTTGGTCGCTGAAGAAAGTCCAGAACTTTATTTCGTCGCTGGACTCCCTGCTGACATCGCTGGATCGGCGTGTGTGACGCCGATCCAGCGATGTCTTCACTGGTAACCAGGGTAAACATCGGGTAACTAAGCGCAGGGCCGCGCTTAGTAACCCGATGTTTACCCTGGTTACCATGCTAAAAGTAAAAAAAAACAAACACTAGATACTTACCTACAGCTGTCTGTCCTCCAGCGCTGTGCTCTGCACTCCTCCTGTACTGGCTGTGAGCCGGAAAGCAGAGCGGTGACGTCACCGCTCTGCTTTCCGGCTCACAGACAGTACAGGAGGAGAGCAGAGAAGCAGAGCGCAGCGCTGGAGGACAGACAGCGGTAGGTAAGTATGTAGTGTTTGTTTTTTTTTACTTTTAGCATGGTAACCAGGGTAAACATCGGGTTACTAAGCGCGGCCCTGCGCTTAGTTACCCGATGTTTACCCTGGTTACCGGCATCGTTGGTCGCTGGAGAGCGGTCTGTGTGACAGCTCTCCAGCGACCAAACAGCGACGCTGCAGCGATCCGGATCGTTGTCGGTATCGCTGCAGCGTCGCTTAATGTGAAGGGGCCTTTACTGTCTGCAGCCTGACTGTATCTATGCCTCTTGATGACCCCCTGTAGTGCCTTAATCTCGAGGCACCTTTGTCAGGTCTGGGAGGCCTGAAAACCACCCAAACCTTTCTGACTAGCCCTGGACATAAGGAGGGGGCTGGGGAGGACAGGAGCAGGGAAGTCAATTCATGTGTGGTAAGGATGGTGTTAACACAGCACTTCAGGAAGAAAAGGAAAGCATATGGATTTTTTTATCCTCTGCTCAATTATTTGACTCTCATCTCCTTGGACATTTTATCCTGTTACTGAACAGCATTCGTGTTCTGGACTATTGTATCCTCAGTGTGGTGGATTGTTTATCGACCTTTTAGTTTTGCCTATAATAAAGGTGTTGGGATTTTTCACACTTCCCTCGCTCAGTTGATTGTGTGGTATCAAAGAAGGACCCCGTGACAATATGTTATCAGGGTATACTGCATTGTAAGCATAGTTGTATTACCGGAGCTGCAGCATGTTGCCTGGTAAATGGCTAAATATACAGGTGCATCTTACAAAATTAGAATATCATCAAAAAGTTAATTTATTTCAGTTCATATATTATATAGCGTCATTAAAAACAGAGTGATCTATTTCAAGTGTTTATTTCTGTTAATGTTGATGATTATGGCTTACATCCAATGAAAACTCAAACGTCATTATCTCAGTAAACTAGAATAATTTATAACACCAGCTTGAAAAAATGATTTTAAAATCCGATGTTTGCCTACTAAAATGTATATTCAGTAAATGCACTCAATACTTGGCCGGGGCTCCTTTGGCATCAATTACTGCATCAATGTGGCGTGTGTTGTGAATTCCGCTCTTGGGCTCCCTCCGGTGGTTATAAGTGGCACTTTTGTGAGTTCTGCTCTTGGGCTCCCTCTTGTGGTTTCTAGTGGTATGGCTGCTCCTTGGAGTTAGCTGTCATCATGTTCCATGTTGCTCCTAGACCACCGTATCATAACAGGCGTGGCATGGAAGTCGATCAAGCTGTGGCACTACTGAGGTGTTATGGAAGCCCAGGTTGCTTTGATAGCAGGCTTCAGCTTGTCTGCATTGTTGGATCTAGTGTCTCTCATCTTCCTCTTGACAATACCCAATAGATTCTCTATGGGGTTAAGGTCAGGTAAGTTTGCTGGTTAATCAAGCACAGTGATACTGTTGTTTTTAAACCAGGTGTTGGTACTTTTGGCAGTGTGGACAAGTGCCAAGTCTTGCTGGAGAATGAAATTTCCATCTCCATAAAGGTTGTTGACAGAGGGAAGCATGAAGTGCTCTAAAATTTCCTAGTAGACGGCTCTGCTGACTTTGGTCTTGATAAACACAGTGGACCTACACCAGCAGATGACATGGTTCCCCAAACCATGAGTGATTGTGGAAACTTCACACTAGACCTCAAGCAGCTTGGATTTTCTGCCTCTTCACTCTTCCTCCAGACTCTGGGACCGTGATTTCCAAATGAAATGCAAAATTTACTTTCATCTGAAAACAACACCTTGGACCACTGAGCAACAGTCCAGTTCTTTTCCTCCTTTACCCAGGTAAGACGCTTCTGGCGTTGAATATTGGTTATAAGTGACTTGACACAAGGAATGTGACACTTGTAGCCCATGTCCTGGATACGTCTGTGTGTGGTGACTCTTGAAGTAATGAGTCCAGCAGCAGTCCACTCCTTGTGAATTTCCCTCCAATTTTTTAATTGCCTTTTCTTAACAATCCTTTTAAGGCTGTGGTTATCCCGGTTGGTTGTGCACCTTTTTCTACCACTCTTTTTCCTTCCACTTAACTTTTCATTAATGTGTTTGGATTCAGCACTCTGAACAGCCAGCTTTTTTAGCAATAACCTTTTGTGGCTTACCCTCCTTGTGGAGTGTGTCAATAACTGCCTTCTGGACATCTGTCAAGTCAGCAGTCTTCCCCATGATTGTGGAGCCTACTGAAACAGACTAAGGGACCTTTCTAATCACTTAGGAAACCTCTGCATGTGTTTTTTGTTAATTATTCTAATTTACTGAGATAATGACTTTTGGGTTTTCATTGGCTGTAAGCCAAACCAACATTAACAGAAATGAACACTTGAAATAGATGACTCTAGATAATATATGAGTTTCACTTTTTGTATTGAACAACTGAAATAAATTAACTTTTTTATGATATTCTAATTTTGCGAGAAGCACATGTATTTTTCTGGTTATACAGTATGTATTTCTGTGAAGTTGTCTTCAAATATGTATATGTACATATGCCTGTATATGTACATATCTGTTTATATGTTTGTGTAAGTCTGTGTCTGCATGTGCGTATCTGTGTACAATGTGTAAGAATGTGTGTGCATGTCTGCGAACTGTATGTGTGCTGTCTGTGTATTGTATGTGTGCATGTCTGCGTGTATGTGCATGCCTGTATGTGAGTGTCTGCGTACTGTGTGTATGTCTACGTACTGCATGTGTGCATGTCTGCACATTGTATGTTTGCATGTCTGTGTACTGTATGTGTCCATGTCTGCGTACTGTATGTATACAGGTCTGTATATGGGAAGGATGAGGAGGCAGGCTGGGCCCTGTGTTGTATACCTATATTTCTTCACCGTATCTGTGCATCATGAATCGTGGTATGTGTTATAGCGGCCCACCTAGACTCTTTTGCCCAGGGCCCACAAAAACCTGAGGCCAGCCCTGGGTCAGCCTGTCAGTGGTCAGACCATATGGCGCACACTGAATAAAATTGGTCTGCATGGCTGTCATCCCAGAAGGAAGCCTCTTCTAAAGATGATGCACAAGAAAGCCTGAAAACAGTTTGCTGAAGACAAGCAGACTAAGGACATGATTACTGGAGCCATGTCCTGTGATCTGTTGACACCAAGATAAACCTATTTTGTACAGATGGCGTGAAGCATGTGTGGCAGCAACCAGGTAAGGAGCACAAAGACAAGTGTGTCTTGCCTACAGTCAAGCATGGTGGTGGGAGTGTCATGGTTTGGGGCTGCATGAATGCTGCCGGCTGTGAGGAGCTACAGTTCATTGAGGGAACCATGAATATCAACATGTACTGTGAGATACCGAAGCAGAGCATAATCTCCTCCCTTCGGAAACTGGGCCTCAATGCAGTGTTCCAATATGATAACGACCCCAAACACCTCCAAGACGACCACTGCTATGCTAAAGAAACTGAAGGCAAATATGCTGAACTGGCCAAAGATATCTCTAGACCTAAACCCTATTGAGCATCTGTGGAGCATCCTCAAATGGAAGGTGGAGGAGCGCAAGGTATCTAACATCCACCAGCTCCGCGATATTGTGAGGGAGGGACAGGGTGGTAGTCATGGCTGAAGTAAAAGTCTCTTGCACACCCTGAACTGCTGTCACATACAAATCACAGGTCTCCGTTCTGTTACGTGTCATGTTCTCCAGCTCCCTCTCAGGGCTTTCTACACTGCACTGCACATACTCCTCAGACGATGAAGAATAAACAGACTCACAATCCAGTTCAATGCTTGAACTATTATTAAATTTAAAATTTAACTTTACTGCTTCTGATGCACAGTGCATACATATTCTTTCCATCATCAGCATCAGGGTTGACTTTAGGCAATTTCTCCTCTGTCCCTGTCTTACCTTCTTTGTCACTAAGCACTCTTCTGGGACAGACCGGGTTCTCTGGACTCTCGGTGTCATCTCTGCTCAGTCCTGCTTCAGTAGGGGAACCTCTAAGCCATTTCGCCCCGTTTTTGAGTACATCCACCCACGTAACAAGCCGTCACATTCTGAGTGACCTGCCCATACAGCTTAGTCTTCTTCTGGCAACTGCAGACCCACTTATTCTGCACAATCAGCACTTCTCCTGGTGTTACTCCCTGATGAGGCCCTGACCCAGAACACTGTATGACTGGGCTCTTATCTTTAACGTTATGGAGTCAACTGCCCTGTCAGGGCGCTCCGGCCCAATTGATTCAAATTCCAGATGTTTCCCAGGTTAACGGCCGTTCGCTCCTCCCACTTAACTATTTACAAGCTGAGTATCACTCCACCCCCATCTAGTGGGCCAACTAGGGTACTACGCTCTCCCTATAAATATTAGAAACCATACATTACAATACTTCAAAGCATACCGAAAATCATACAATGGACATAAATAAACATTAAATATACATAATATATTTTATGACTTTAGTCAACCCCCTTACAATATCGTCATGAAGGAGTGAAAGAGGATTCCGGTAGCAACCTGTGAAGCTCTAGTGAACGCCATGCTCAAGAGAGTTAAGGAAGTGCTTGAAAGTAATGGTGGTCACACAAAATTCACATTTTGGGAACAATTTTGCCATTATCAATTAGCGGTGTACACACTTTTGTAACCAGCGGTTTGGACATTAATGACTGTGTGCGGTTATTTAGAGAGTACACCAAATTCAGACTGTTGTACAAGCTGTACAGTGACTAATTTACATTGTATTAAAGTGTCATGTCTTCAGTGTTATTCCATGAAAACATGTAATAAAATATTTTAAAAAATGTGAGGGTGTACTAACTTTTGTGAAATACTGTTTAGGTGTAGGATGTTCTCAACTATACATCTCCTTACTTATATTGAATAGTGGAGAATGCCATGCAGTGATTACAGATCAGACCAGGCTACTTCGGGCCGCATTCTTCACTCTGATAAACCCTTGCCAACTTCATTTTTGTTGTACAATGAAGAATCTCCAATTTCTCCTACCCCACTTTTATTAGCTCTTATGTCTAGAAATGACTTCTAGATAATGTTTACTGAAGCTGCATTGGGCTCAGAATATTATTATTATTAGAATAGGTTCAAGTCTTCAAACATAGAGCCCTTATTTTCTAACCAGAATGGGGTGAACTGTAGCTTGGCATACATAGTGTGGTGCTAAAGCAATTGGCAAGGTAATGTGCCCTATATTTAAATATGGTGCACTTTAAACAATGCCAGATTGCCCAATCAATATCCTTTCCAATGCATTTACAATAATACATTTCCCTATGTCTATACTTTGGTACCAAATCCATACAGTATATAAAGTAGTTAGAACTTTTCTCCTCTGAACAATAAAGTCACATAAGGTACTTGGTTGATATAATTTTGATTTAAGGTGACCCTATTAGGGACGGTCCTAACCTCTAGTATTAAAACCTTATCTAATGATGTAAATGTGAATAAGGGCTAGAAGTTGGGGTCGTACTGAATAGGGTCACCTTGATGTGGTTGGATGGGTTTTATGTTTTTTATCAAAATTATGTTAACCAAGTACCCTATATTGGAAAAAATAGAGACCGCGCATAGGGAGGACACTGGGAAAAGAAGGAATGTGGCAAAACAACGAATACAAAGTTGTAAATAGGTCCCAAAGGATCCCCCAAATAATCCCCCAAATCGTAGAAAACCCACCTGAACAGATAAACAGCCACCAGAGATAACTAATAGGATAATACAGGCATTTAAGCAGAAATGCTCCAGGCTCACATAGACAGGCAAAGCCCACAACCATATGTATATAATGTAACCGTACCTGTAACTTCTGAGTGTCACATGGGGGAGTAGTGGATGTGCCAGGCAATGTGGCTGATTACCAGATCGTGATTCAGGCACCGGTGAGCCCGATGTGGAGCTGAACGTGGCGCTGCAAGGTGAGGTGACCACCGTCAGATGTGAAGATACGGTGGAGGTCTGCAGGTATCCAGTGCGGGGCTGCACGCGGGGGAAGCAGGGAGGCTGCGTAGAGCCAGGGAGAGCCCCGGCCGGTGGCGTCCCTGGATACGAGCGCAAACAAGATGGCCGACAAGGCAAGGGACTGAGCGTGTGACGTCACCGCTGAAGAACTACGGAGCGGCGCTAGGGTCAAGAATGAAACCAACGCGTTTCAAAGGAACAGCGTCCTTCTTCGTCAGGGTTACCCAGCACCAGAGGCTCCGAGGAATATATGCTCAATCCTTGTCAATCAAAAGAGGTCCTGCCCCCCACCCCATATAATGGATGATAGATACGTGCCTGCATAAATCTGTAGTATGGCAACTAGCAATATGTGCGGTAGTACCGCTGGGGATTCACTACATGACCTAAGGAGAAACTGTGAGGGCAACATATATTATGCCAGTTATGCGCCCAAAGCAATATCCAAATGAAACAATATGTGAATATATAAATGAAAGAAGGGGAGGAGCGGGGGTTGCGACCCCATCAATGACAAAACATGATAGGTATAAGGTACAGATGTGACACAATAATATAAATATATATATAAAAACTAAAAATATTTTTATTTGTAAGAATTACATAAATAAATAAAAGATATATATATAAAAAGAGGGGGAGGGTAGAAAAGATCCCACTCAAAATGATAGGCATAATACAGCTAAAATACGTAACACGGGAATAAGAACAAAATCAATAAAAGGGGACAAATGTGAAAAATAGGAAACATACCTATATCACTAATTAAAAGCATATAATTCTAACCCATAATTGAGGCCCTTCGGTGCGAGACAGTCCAAGGTAAAAATCCATTTGGATTCAGCCCTGGACATGACTTGTATTAAATTTCCACCTCTCACGTTTTGCTCGATTTTTTGGATCCCCAAAATACGTACGTTTTTAGTAGACATGTTGTGTTTTTCGGAAAAATGTTGTGAGAGGGGATGACCAGAGAAACCCTTTCGAATATTCATCAAATGCTCCTTAATTCGGACCATTAGGGGTCTCTTAGTACGGCCCACATATAATTTTTTGCACGGACACTCAATAAGGTAAATAACCCTTGTGGTAACACATGTAATGCTTTCCTTAATCCTGAACTCCTTCACAGAGTCTGAGTCTGTGAATGTAGAATAACACGTCTTGTTAAAAGAAGTGTTTCTACACCCAAAACAGTTGCCACAGGGCGTAAATCCAGACCTGGCGTTCATCTGAGTGCCAAGACGTAATTCACGGTTAGCAGATGATTTAATGGTGGGAGCAACAAAGCTACCTAAAGAGCGAGCCTTCCTAAATATAAATCTAGGGACATTTGGTAGGTACCCCCCTATTATTTTGTCACCTTGTAAAATGGACCAATGCTTGCGGATAATGGACCTAAATTTTGGATGGTCCGCATGAAATTGTGTAATGAAGGGTAATGCGTAAATCTGATCAGACATGCTCATAGCAGCTGGATTAACGGTCTTCACTCTATGTAGCAGGGAGTTTCTTGAAGTGTCCCTGACCTCCTGTTCAGCTCGTGCCAACAACGGGCCTGAATAGCCCTTGTCGAGGAATTGCTGAGTTAGCACCTCTGCTTCCATGTTATAGTCCTTCAGGGTTGTGCAATTTCGTCTGAGCCTTGTGTATTGACCCTTGGGGATGTTAGAGAGCCACACGGGCAAATGACAGCTAAGGGTGTTAATAAAGCTGTTCGTGTCCACGTCCTTGCGGTAGCATTTGGTATATAGTCGGGAGTTTTCTGTATATATAGAAAGGTCCAGGAAATTGACGTTCGTGGCACTAATTGTTGGTGTGAATTCCAGCCCAAATACATTGTCATTCAGGTTGGCGATGAACTGGTCCAGATCACTCCTTGGGCCGTCCCAAATAAACAACACGTCGTCAATGAATCTGCGCCAGAGAATTAACCCTGGGCGGAGATGTCCAGAAGTGTAGATGTAGGACTCCTCCCATTTGGCTACAAAGAGATTGGCATAGCTGGGAGCAAAGCGCGTGCCCATGGCGGTGCCCCAGACTTGTAAAAAGAACTCCCCCTCATACCAAAAATAATTATGCTGAAGGATAAAGTCAATGCATTCCCTAATGAATGATATCTGTGTTTCAGGATATATACCCAGGGTTTGGAGAAAGTCACCTGCTGCGCGGCAGCCCATCTTTTGATCAATGACCGTATATAATGATTTTATATCCAATGTGCCCAAGATGTAAGTCGATTTCCATTCCACCTCCTCCAACACTTGTAGAATATGGCCTGTATCCTTTAGGTAGGCTGGTATAAGCCGCATGCATTTTTGAAGATGCATATCCACATATTGCGATAAGTTTGCTGTGATGCTATTGATGCCTGAAATAATGGGCCTACCAGGAGGGCATATGGGACTCTTGTGTATTTTGGGGATATGGTAGAAAATAGCTACACTAGGGTCCCTATTAAATACAAATTGGAATTCTTTTTGTTTAAGATCCCCAAAGACTGGCCCTTAAGGCACAAATTTCTTAGTTTCTTCATGTAATATAGTGTCGGATCACTTTTAAGTTTCCTATAAGTAACTTCGTCACCTAGGAGTCTGACCGACTCTTGATGGTATGTATTATAATCCAAAATGACAATACCACCTCCTTTGTCCACAGGACGGATAATGATGTTGTTGTTATCTTGTATATCCTTTATGGCCTTCTTTTCCTGATGGTTGAGGTTCTGAGGTATGAACCTAGGTTTATTCTTTCTCTGCAATCTCCGAATGTCATTAGTGACAAACCTATCAAAGGTTAAAAATGCCTCTGATTGCTCTTGGATGGGATTGAAGGTGGATGGATTTGCCAGAGAAGTATGGATGTACTCCCCCTGGTCGTGATTAGCGGGCTCCGTTGTATTTTTACTCTTCTTAAAGAAATATTTTTTAACAGATAAATTCCTCAGGTATTTCTTCATACATATATATAGATCAAATGGTTTTCCCACTCACCGTGGGTGCAAATTTTAATCCTTTTTGAAGGAGTGAAATTTCATTGGTGGTCAATTCGTGGGAGCTTAAGTTGAATATTTTCTGAGAATTGCCCCCGACTGGATTCACTTTCGCTTTGGTGAGTTTCCTCCCCCTCCTGCCTCTCTTGGTTTTGTAGGTTTTACCCGAAAAAAATCCCGGTTAATCGGCACACGGGCCTTGGGTGCTATAGTATTTATGGTGTCTGGCTTCTTGCTTTTCTCCGGCATCTTAGCTTTGAGTTTATTTGTGGGTAATTTACTCCTACTGGTTCCAGAGATTGGAGCTTTATAAGCACTCCTTCCAGATGTGGTGTAATTGCCTCTTGTAGATTTACTCACAGGTCTCCTATGAGGAGATGTATCCTTTTGACTAATAGATTGTTCATGTGCCACCCGTGGTGTGGTGGATACAGTGTTACCCATAGATAGTGGAAAAAATCTATTGGAGGTATGGATAGGAGTTCCCGGACAAGGGTTGTTCTCCTCATGTGTATGTAACGGAGTGCTAGGGTATATAGAAATCTCTAGAATGTCTTCTTGATTTAAGTCATTATTTGGGGTGCCTAATGGTCTAGAGTGACTCCTATTCCGTGTAACCACAGGTGTATATTGGGTAGAGTTGGTTTCGGCATATGTGGAGAGTGCTAGGGAGAAATCCGTTTTCGGCATATGTGGAGAGTGCTAGGGAGAAATCCGTTTTAAGTACCCTATATTATTTTCATGCACTATTGCCATTTATTTATTTACTGCAGGATATTTGTTTCTTATGTTTCTATCTTGAGTTTTGTCTGTTTAGTGGACAGTGTGAACATGCGCCTACACGCTGCATGCACACCAACTAATATTACAGTTAATTTCTTTCTGTTTCTGAACAATAAAGTGTAGATCGTGATATTTTGGATTTGTTCATTTAGTTCAGTGCCATGTGCGTGGATCCTGCACTGCAGCGCAAGGAGCGCTTAAAGGGGTTTTTCAGTTTCGGAAAACTCCTCTCCCTCGGCTGACTGTGCTTTACTCTTTTCCCCTTTGTATCCAGCATTGAGTCTCTGCTACTGCTTCCATTCTCTGTTATTGTCTGCAGCGCTGACATCATGTCTACTTCAATGCAGCCAATAAGTGAGCTCAGGGCTCTGTCTGAGTTGGTGTTCCAAGCCGCTCAGACCCACAGAGCTTACTGATTGACTGCAGCGTTATTAATATTACATCAGCACTGCTGACAATAACACATACCATTATCGGTGACAAAGACTTCCCCTTTCTGATATCCGACGTACTATCCCGATGAGATAACTTGGGCCTGTCTGACCATTGACGGGATAGTACGTCATACACGATCAGCCGCGCTCACGGGGGGAGCGTGGCCGTTCACTGCCAGGTGTCAGCTGAGTATCACAGCTGACACCTGGCACTATATGCCAGGAGTGGTTGCGGACCGCTCTTAGCACTTTAAACCCCAGGACACTGCGATCAAACATGTGTAAAAAATAATTTTTTTAATTCCCAAGTAAAGAAAAAAATAAAATAAATATTGTTCCAATAAATACATTTCTTTATGTAAATAAAAAAAACAATAAAAGTACACATATTTAGCATTGTCGCGTCCGTAACGATCCGACCTATAAAACTCTCCCACTAGTTAACCCCTTCAGTGAACACCATAAAAAAAGAAATAAAAAACGAGGCAAAAAACAATGCTTTATCATCACACAGCTGAACAAAAAGTGGAATAACACGTGATCAAAAAGATGGATATAAATAAACATGGTACTGCTGAAAACGTCATCTTGTCCTGCAAAAAAAAGAGCTTCCATACAGCATCATCAGCAAAGAAATAAAAAAGTTATAGCCCTCAGAATAAAGCGATGCAAAAATAATTCTTGATTTGCTGTTTTTTGTTCATTCTGCCTCCCAAAAATTGAAATAAAAAATGATCAAAAAATGTAATGTGCCCGAAAATGGTACCAATAAAAACATCAACTCGTCTTGCAAAAAACAAGCCCTCACATGACTCTGTGGACCCAAATATGGAAAAATTATAGCTCTCAAAATGTGGTGATACAAAAACTATTTTTTGTAATAAAAAGCGTCTTTTAGTGTGTGAGAGCTGCCAAACAAAACCCGCTATAAAAACCCGCTATAAATAGTAAATCAAACCACCATTTATCACCCCCTTAGTTAGGGAAAAATAATAAAATTAAAAAAATGTATTTGTTTCCATTTTCCCATTAGGGTTAGGGCTAGGGCTAAATTTGGGGTTGGGGCTAAAGTTAGGGTTGGGGCTAGAGATGGGGTTAGGGTTTGGATTACGTTTACGGTTGGGATTAGGGTTGGGATTAGGGTAAGGGGTGTTTCAGGGTCAGTGGTGTGTTTAGGGTTGGGATTAGGGTTAGGAATGTGTTGGGGTTAGGGGTGTGTTGGTGTTAGGAATGTGGTTAGGGTTGGGATTAGGGTTAGGGGCATGTTCGGGTTAGGGGTGTGGTTAGGGTTATGGTTAGGGTTGGAGTTAGAATTGGGGAGATTCCACTGTTTAGTCACATCAGGGGCTCTACAAATGCGACATGGCGTCCGATCTCAATTCCAGCCAATTCTGCGTTGAAAAAGTAAAACGGCACTCCTTCCCTTCCGAGCTCTGCCGTGCGCCCAAACAGTGGTTTACCCCCACATATCATGTATCGGCATACTCAGGACAAATTGGACAACAACTTTTGCAGTCCAAATTCCCCTGTTACCATTGGGAAAATAAAAATTTGGGGGCTAAAAAAATCATTTTTGTTGGGAAAAAAATGATTTTTTATTTTCATGGCTCTGCGTTATAAATTTTAGTGAAACACTTGGGGGTCAAAGTGCTCACCACACATTTAGATAAGTTCCTTGGGGGTCTAGTTTCCAATACAGGGTCACTTGTGGGGTGTTTCTACTGTTTAGGTACATCAGGGGCTCTGCAAACGCAGCATGACACCCGCAGACCATTCCATCAAAGTTTGCATTCCAAAACACTACTTCCCTTCTGAGACCCGACGTGTGCCCTCTGCCATGCGCTCAAACAGTAGTTTTCTCCCACATATGGGGTATCGGCATACTCAGGACAAAATTGTACAACAGCTTTTGGGGTCCAATTTCTCCTGCTACCCTTGGGAAAATACAAAACTGGGGGCTAAAAAATCATTTTTGCTGAAAAAAAAGATTTTTTATTTTTACGGCTCTGCGTTGTAAACTTTAGTGAAACACTTGGGGAGGTTCAAAGTGCTCACCACACATCTAGATATGTTCTTTGGGGGTCTAGTTTCCAATATAGGGTCACTACTTATGGGGGGTTTCTACTGTTTAGGTACATCAGGGGCTCTGCAAATGCAACGTGACGCCCGCAAGCCATTCCATCCGAGGCTGCCGTCACACTAGCAGTATTTGGTCAGTATTTTACATCAGTATTTGTAAGCTAAAACCAGGAGAGGAACAATTAGAGGAAAAGTATAATAGAAACATATGCATCACTTCTGTATACATCACCCACTCCTGGTTTTGGCTTACAAATACTGATGTAAAATACTGAACAAATACTGCTAGTGTGACGGCAGCCTAAGTCTGCATTCCAAATCGGCGCTCCTTCCCTTCCGAGCTCTGCCATGCACCCAAACAGTGGTCCCCCCCACATATGGGGTATCAGCGTACTCAGGACAAATTGCACAACAACTTTTGGGGTCCAATTTCTCCTGTTACCCTTGGGAAAATAAAAAATTGGGGTAAAGCACCTGAAGGGTTAATAATCTTCTTGAATGTGGTTTTCCTAACAAAAAAATAATTTTGGTTCCAAAAATTGTGCTGATGTAAAGTAGACATGTGGGAAATGTTACTTATTAAGTATTTTGTGTGACATATCTCTGTGATTTAAGGGCATGAAAATTCAAAGTTGGAAAATTGCGAAATTTTCAAAATTTTCGACAAATTTCCATTTTCTTTCACAAATAAACGCAGGTACTATCAAAGAAATTTTACCACTATCATGAAGTACAATATGTCACGAGAAAACAATGTCAGAATCACTGGGATCCGTTGAAGCGTTCCAGAGTTATAACCTCATAAAGGGACAGTGGTCAGAATTGTAGAAATTGGCCCGGTCATTGATGTGCAAACCACCCTTGGAGGTTAAGGGATTAACCTACAAAGTGTCTTGGTACTTAAGGGATTGAGGAAAGCTAAGTACACCAGAGCAGGGACTTGTTGGAATGACCTTGTTGTGGCCAGAAGATGTAAGGTTAGGTTCGCACAGAGCAATAATGTTCTAAAAAAAAAAAAGTATTACTTAGAAATTCCTGTTTCTTTTCCTATTGAAATAAATAGAAAAAAAACACTAAAAAGCCTCACCAATAGTATGCTGTCATCTTAAAAAAAAACTTATGTGATTGCCAAAAGTTTATCAATCCTGTGAGCAGAAAAAAAAGTGGAAAATAGGAAATCAGTTGCGTGGAATGCTGTTGAAATCCATGTCCTTTTTATGATCGCTATGGAAATATGATGCATTTGAGCACATCATACAAATGAAGCAATTTAAATCCAGAAACATATGAAAGTGACTGGAAAGAGCTGCTTCAGTGATGTAAGCAACTAAAGAGAACTCTAAGTAGAGGGTGCCATCTAGTGGACAGAATTGCTCAATACAATTTACAATAAACTGCAAGAAAGTGATAAGCAAAGAACATAAATCCAAAACCATCACAGAAAAAAGCAGCAATACTTACCAATACCTGTCATATTACTAACGCACTGCAGGATGCAGCAGACCCCTATGATAAAAAGTGGAGGCAGCACAGACAGGTGCAAATGTGACCAAGTATTGGTAAGTATGGCTGGGTTTTTTCTGTGATGTATTTGTGGCAAGCAAGAGTAATTATCAAAAATCTGATCCAGGGACAGTACGAGTAAATCCAGTTTTAAGTAAAACTTTGAAGGGCTTGTCCAACTTAAAATTAAAATAAATTGAAGGTTAACAATGCATACTCACTTGCTGTAAGCCATATAACTCTATTACAGGATGCTGTGCTTGGCTACAGTGGTCAGAGGACTGTAACTGGACATCATCACATGTGCCTGTAATGTGCCTCTGGCCTCCCAATTCCCATCGGGTCCACTCAGTCTCTCCCAGTCTGGTGTCTTTCCTCTAGACGAGTAAATTGCCAAAATTTCTGCTTTAAAATAAATGGTTGCACTTGCTGTTGAACAGACAATCATGAGCATTTGATTAACAGCATCTGACTTACTGCTGCATGCTCTCCTCTCAGGATATGAGGGCGATACAAAGGAAACATGAGTTATTTTTGGAATCCTGGGGAAATCTTACTCAGGGCGAACATTAATTATAATTCTTCACAGTAGAGTAGGGGAGGTAACGGTTTACAGGCACACAGATATGGCACAGTTCTGAGCTGGAGTTAATCACAGGGGTTTTATTCAAGCTTCTTTTCATCACACAGAATTACTTCTCCATGTACTGCTTCATCAACATATATGAAAGTCTCTTCACAGATAAATTCTCCTTACATACAGTGCCTTAACCTAAGCAGAACCATACCTTGCGCATACAGTGAGGTGATGGGAGGGGGATGAGTCCAGTGCTGTACACTCTCACTTTTATCTTGAGGTAATAAAGATACTCCTGGCTGTCCTGACTGCTTTTATGATTACAGCAATCGCTTCCCAGGAAGAACTTGGCTGTACAGCTTGTCTAATTTCAGCCTGACAGGAGACTCTCTAACACACACCTTAAGGCCCCTTCACATTAAGCGACGCTGCAGCGATACCGACAACGATCCGGATCGCTGCAGCGTCGCTGTTTGGTCGCTGGAGAGCTGTCACACAGACAGCTCTCCAGCGACCAACGATGCCGGTAACCAGGGTAAACATCGGGTTACTAAGCGCAGGGCCACGCTTAGTAACCCGATGTTTACCCTGGTTACCAGCGTAAAAGTAAAAAAAAACAAACACTACATACTTACCTACCGCTGTCTGTCCCCGGCGCTCTGCTTCTCTGCACTCCTCCTGTACTGGCTGTGAGCACATCGGCCGGAAAGCAGAGCGGTGACATCACCGCTCTGCTTTCCGGCTGACCGACGCTCACAGCCAGTGCAGGAAAGCACAGCGCCGAGGACAGACAGCGGTAGGTAAGTATGTAGTGTTTGTTTTTTTTACTTTTACGCTGGTAACCAGGGTAAACATCGGGTTACTAAGCGCGGCCCTGCGCTTAGTAACCCGATGTTTACCCTGGTTACCAGCGAAGACATCGCTGGATCGGTGTCACACACGCCGATCCAGCGATGTCCACGGGAGATCCAGCGACGAAATAAAGTTCTGGACTTTGTTCAGCGACCAACGATCTCCCAGCAGGGGCCTGATCGTTGGTCGCTGTCACACATAACGATTTCCTTAACGATATCGTTGCTACGTCACAAAAAGCAACGATATCGTTAACGATATTGTTATGTGTGAAGGTACCTTTACTCTTGGATGTCCTGGACACAATAACAACTTTCCCAGTATCCCCTGGGGTTGAGCTAAGTCTACTTTCACACATCAGGTTTTTTGTTTCAGGCACAATCCGGCTAATGTAAAAAACGGATCCGTTGCAAATAGTGAACAAAACTGATGCAACGGATCCAAAAGAGAGAGAGAGAGAGAGACCCCAGAATGGAAAATATGCATGATTTCAATGGAAAATGCTTGCCGGATTGATTGTTTCTCATCTCCGTAACTGTGCACTTTTTTCGCCGGACAAAAAAACGACTATTTGGACGGATCCGGAAAAAAACGTATGAAACGTCTGCCCATCAGGCGCAATCCGGCGCTAATGCAAGTCTATGAGAAAAAAAACGATCCGGTGTAAAAATAAACAGATCCGTTTTTTTCAAAACTTGCCGGATTGTGCCTGAAACAAAAAACTGATGTGTGAAAGTAGCCTAACCAATGCTTATCTGCTATAACCATTTTAACCCCTATAGTTGCTGGTTGATCTGTCACACTCTTCCCTCCTAATTTAATGTCATCCCCGACATTCGTCTTCTTTCTAGTTGGTTTAACTAACCCTAGGTGCTATTCTCCCTTAAAGGGAACCTGTCACCCCCCAGGGCATTTTTACATACACCCATTTTACATACATCCATGAGTTTATTTGAAAAGCAAAGCAATTAAATCTTTATGACACTTAAATCCAATTTGCATAATAATTTGGAACATGGTGTACAAGCAAGAGTTAGTTAGGATAAGATTGTTGTTAATGTTTTTAGATTGAATGCTAAATGAACAATGTTTAGCATACACACAGATTTACATGACTTTCGCCTTCTCTTACAAAAGTACAGTTAAAGGGAACCTCTCAACCTCCCAGGGCATTTTTATGTATTAGGCTACTTTCACACTAGCGTTAACTGCAATACGTTAAAATGCGTCGTTTTGCCGAAAAAACGCATGCAGCAAAATATTTTGCTGCATGCGTTTTTTCCCCATAGACTTGTATTGGCGACGCATTGCGACGAATTGGCATTCGTCGGTATACGTCTTTCGACGGATGCGTCGAAAAGAGGCGACACGTCGTCTGGAAAAACGTAGATTGTAACGTTTTTTGGCTCCGACAATAAAACGTGTCTCGGCGCATCCGTCGGCATGCGTCTTTTGCTAGAATGAAAGTCTATGAGCGACGGATGCGTCGAGACACGTCGTACGACGCAATGCAGCGCTGCAATACGTTTTTTTCTATTGAGCATGCTCAGAAACAGGATTTTTTATCTAAATGGCCAGACATCCCCAAATCTATATAAACCTGGTCTGGGCCTTCAACCCCCACATATGCCAGCAAGACCCAGAGAAAGAAGAAGCCTCCAGCCAGCCGGACACCAAGACCCCAGCCAGAAACCAAGAGCCCAGCCTGGACACCAAGAGCCCAGCCGGACACCAAGACCCCAGCCTGGCAGCAAGACCCCAGCCGGACACCAAGACCCCAGCCTGGCAGCAAGGACCAGACACACTCCAACAGTGTGAGTATATTGCCATTTTTGTGTGTGTGTGTGTGTGCATTTGTGTATGCCGTACTGACTACAGCAAGAGCTTTTAAAACCTGAATCCAACCTGAGGCCTGCCGTCGTCCTGCAACAGCCAGTGCCCTGCTACAGTCCAGATCTACCCTGAGGCCTGCCACTGTGAAGACATCAAGCTCCAGCCGGAGGACTGATGGGTGTGTGTGTGTGTGTGTGTGTGTGTGTATTTTTGTACTGCTGTGTGCTTTTGTATGTATGTGTTCACGTGCCTGCACCTTATTATGCCTTCGTCAATATTACGCCTGTTCATGTGTTATGCTTGCGTTATGACTCTGCTTGCAGGTATGTTTGTGTGCGTCTTGTTGGTTGCATGTGCATTTGTCAATGCCATATTGGTTAATGTTGATTTTTGATGTATTTACTAAAGGTACCGTCACACTGAGCGACGCTGCAGCGATACCGACAACGATCCGGATCGCTGCAGCGTCGCTGTCTGGTCGCTGGAGAGCTGTCACACAGACAGCTCTCCAGCGACCAACGATGCCGGTAACCAGGGTAAACATCGGGTTACTAAGTGCAGGGCCGCGCTTAGTAACCCGATGTTTACCCTGGTTACCATCCTAAAAGTTAAAAAAAAAAACGCTTCATACTTACTTTCCGCTGTCTGTCCCCGGCGCTCTGCTTCTCTGCTCTGGCTGTGAGCACAGCGGCTGGAAAGCAGAGCGGTGAAGTCAACGCTCTGCTTTCCGGCCGCTGTGCTCACAGTGAGTGCAGGAAAGCACAGCGCCGAGGACAGACAGCGTAAGGTAAGTATGAAGGTTTTGTTTTTTGTTTTTCTTTTACACTGGTAACCAGGGTAAACATCGGGTTACTGAGCGTGGCCCTGCGCTTAGTAACCCGATGTTTACCCTAGTTACCAGCGAACACATCGCTGAATTGGCGTCACACACGGCGATTCAGCGATGTCTGCAGGAAGTCCAGGGACGAAATAAAGTGCTGGACTTTCTGCAGTGACCAACGACATCACAGCAGGATTCTGATCGCTGCTGTGTGTCAAACTGAATTATATCGCTAGCCAGGACGCTGCAATGTCACGGATCGCTAGCGATATCGTTCAGTGTGACGGTACCTTTAGTATAGTGGTTTGTGCAGCATGTGGGTTTTTTTTTTTAATTGGACGGCAAACACATAAGGATTGCTAAACCAGCAGGAACAGGATCAGAGTACTATAACTATAAAAAATACTTCTCCATTGTACTCATGGCTATTGCTGACGCCAACTGCCGATTCCTTGCTGTGGACATAGGAGCGTATGGCCGGTCCAACGACTCACAAGTGTTTAAAAACTCTCCGATGGGTCGCTCCATTTTTTCTGCAGCATGTGATAACATTCAATATGAGCAATGACACAAGAATAAAAAAAACCAGTGGAATGGCCTCAAACAAACCATAAAATTACATGCTGCAGAAAATGCGTCGCAATGTGTCAGCGCAGTTTTTTCTGCAGCATGTAATAACATTCAATATGAGCAATCACATAAAAAAAAGATGCTTACCGCAGTGTCACCAGGAGCCGCTCCGCCGGTGTGATGGCAAGCCTCATCCTAGTGTCCTGCCTTTGGATGACCTCCTCTAGTTTTCCAACCAAATAATCGAAATGTTCCATTCTCATCCGTACATAATTGTAGAATTTCTGTGGGTTGCACCGCAACTCCAGATAGAGAGTGGACTGGACACCCCTGGTCATCCGCAGCTCATTGATTGGATGTATCCAGAATCGTCGCACTCTCCGTTGCATCCTCCGTCTTTCTGCTGCCGCCTCCTTCTCCCGCACTATGATATCCAGGTGATTCGTCTCAAATATAACGTCAGTAACCAAACTCGAAATCCTCCCAATTACACCATCCATCCTTGCCACTAAACTAAAACCCTCAAAGATGGCCTGTAAATACAGTTATTATATAGATTTCCCTTAGTTTCCAGTAGCCAATCAAATTTTGGTGCCTCCCATTTTAACAACGGATCCGTCGTAAAAACGGATGCAACGGATGGTAAAAACGTATGCAACGCATCCATCATTTCAACGCAACCGTTTATCGGATTTGCGACGTATCCGTCAAAATGCTGTATGCGTTGCATACGTTTTGCAGTTTTTAGACGCATCCGTTTTTTCGTGAAAAAAACGTTTTTGTGGCGGTTTGCAGTTAACGCTAGTGTGAAAGTAGCCTAAGAGCCACCTTCTGCAGCACTAAGGCTGCATTCTGTGAAGGTGGTTCTTATGTTTGTGCTCCCTAATAACGCTGAATTATTAAGTTTTATAAATTTCACGCCATACCTGTATTCTGTCTGGGCGGTATATTTTTTACCCCCGAACTCAACCGCCTCCCTGCCCTCCAAGTCAGATCAGCTGATCTAGTGATGCCTCCCCGCAGTGTGTTCTGATTTATTCACATTGCGGGGCTGGGAATCTGGCGCATGCGCAGTTAGTCTCTGCGGCTGTCCCCATCTCCCTGTGCCTCTTTCCTCCAGCGTTATATGACTCGTCTGCAGCTTGTGATCACTCTGACGCTGCAGTGCAGATGAGTCATATCACGCTGGAGGAAAAGGAGGAGGGAAATGGTCGCAGAGACTAACTGCGCATGCGCCAGATTTCCAGCCCCGCAGTGTCAGTACATCAGAACACACTGCGGGGCGGGATCACTAGATCAGCTGATGTGACTTGCAGGGCAGCGCGCATGGCGCATGCCAGAAAAATGAGAGCGCAGCGCAGGCGCCGGGTATGTGCACACAAACAGAGGAGGCAGCACCCGGCGCACTGAGGGGATGATTGGTGGCTGAGAGGCAGTTGAGTCGGGGGAAAAACCGTACCCCCGACTCAAACTCAAAATTTATAAAACTTAATATTTCAGTGTTATTAGGGATCACAAACGTAAGAGTCACCTTCACAGAATGCAGCCCTAGTGCTGCAGAAGGTGGCTCTTTTACTTAAAAACCGCCCTGAGAGGGTGAGAGGTTCCCTGTACTTTAGGAAGAGAAGGCGAAAGTCATGTAAATCTGTGTGTATGTTAAACATTGTTCATTTATCATTCAATCTAAAAACATTAACAACAATCTTATCCTAACTAACTCTTTCTTGTACACCATGTTCCAAATTATTATGCAAATTGGATTTAAGTGTCATAAAGATTTAATTGCTTTGCTTTTCAAATAAACTCATGGATGGTATTGTGTTTCAGGGCTCAATGGATCACTGAAATCAATCTTAAACACATGTGATAATTAGTTTTCCTGGTGATTCTAATTAAAGGAAAACTACTTAAAAATTATGTTCCACATTATTAAAGGGAACCTGTCACCCCGTTTTTTCAAGAAGAGCTAAAAATAGCGTTAAATAGGGGCAGAGCTGGGATTTACATTAGTGTATTTTGGAGCCTTTATTCCCCACCTATGCTGCCTGCTGCCGAAATACCTTTGTAAAGTCGCCGTTTTGGGCTGCCACTCACGCTGGTCAGGTCATATGGGCGTGGTGACAGCGCTGTTTCTCCCCCAGATCTCCGTTGGTGGCGTAGTGGTGTGCGCATATCCAAGTGGCGAATCCACTGTGCAGCTTCAATGAAAATAGCGCGATCTGTGCTATTCAGCCGTTTATCAGTGGGCACGGCCATCTTTGTGAGGCCGCACGTGCGCAGATGGTTCTTCTCGGCTTCCTGTGGCTTCAGGAAAATGGCCGCGGGATGCCGCGCGTGCGCAGATTTCGATCTCGATGGCCATTTTCCTGAAGCCGAGTTCGCATCTCGGCTGCAGGAAAATGGCCGCCGCGATCTCCATCTGCGCACGCGTGGCATCCCGCGGCCATTTTCCTGAAGCCCCGGGTCTTTTTACTTCTCAAGTCAAAGTCCTCCTGCATGGTTTTTGTTCCTCTGATATTACCGATTCTAACATTGCAGGGGTTTCTTCTTCCACATTCATTTCCAGTACTTCCTCCGATGTTCCTGTAACTACATCCATACGTTCTTATTCGTCTGTCAGAATCATCCGTTTCTGTATGGTCTGTTGATTCCTATCAATATCTTTGACAACTCGTGTTTGATCATCAGGTCTGAAATGAACCTCGGTTGTGTTTCTTGGTACAAACCCTGAAGTTTCAGGGCTTAGTTCACTTTCATGAGGATGGTCACTTTCACTTTTTGGCGGTATGAGAGGTACAAACGTCAGGTCTTCATCTGGACTCTGAAGATCACTATCCACCTCAGAAGCTCTAGTCTGGTAGTCTCGCAGTTGGTGTTAGTTGACGTTGATCCACTTCCGGGATGTTTTGTTGTGGTGGGAGGTAATCACAGGGTAGTAGCAAGTTCTGATGTACAATTCTTGTTTTGTTGTCTCCCGTTTTCAGTCTGATTTCATAAACTGGGTAGTCGTTGAAGTTCTTCTTGATATCCACATTCACCATGTCTTCCCACAATGAAGTTGACTTGAAACCAATGGCAGGCAAACACAAACACATACAAACACATAGAAAACACCTTAAAAGGTGTCCAAAAGCTGACAAACTGCTCAGAAGACACAACAAACACATGGAAAAGTCACAACTACATATAGTCATGCGAAAAGAAGAGTTGGAGGAGTAAAAGGAGGAGGAGACACAGATATAGGCATGTCATGCCCTTCTAAAATCAAGAAAGACTGGAGTAAAAATCTAAACTCACTATACCAACACCCAGACGTCGACAAAAAAAATATATATATCTTTAGGTAGAATGGCGGCGGGTCCATTCAAAACACTTTCCTTAGAAGATGTAGTGGTACCCCCATTGGGAGTTGTGCCAAAAAATGAACCCAATACATTCAGACTAATCCACCATTTGTTATATCCAAGGGGCAGGTCAGTAAACGACAACATGGACGCGAAACCAAGTACAGTACTATGTACTGTACTTCCTTTGACGAGGCAATCATGTGGGTCAAGAAGTTGGAAAGGGGCACCCTAATGGCCAAAACAGACATTGAGGGGGTGTTCCGGTTACTACCTGTGCCTCTGAATATTATCCTCCCATTGGGCTGCTTCTGTGAAGGAGCATACTACATAGATCGCTGTTTGCCCATGGGGTGCTCCATATCCTGCTCACTATTTGAGGCGTTTAGTTGCTTCCTCGAATGTGTCATCATGGACGTTTGTAAGGCGGCACATATTATCCATTACCTCGACGACTTCTTATGCCTGGGCCCAAAAGATTCGCCACAGTGCGAAAACACACGATAGTCCACCTGTGAGACGGAGAGAGCTGGAGGGAGAGTGGACACCCCAGAGCCGAGGGGTTAGATTGAGAAAGAAAGAAGGCGGTGTAGCTTGCTTCATGGGTGGGGTACTCTGCTGTGTAGCAGAAATTGCTACTAGGCCCAAAAGGATTTCCTGGGCCAGATGCCATTAAAAAATAGTACTTAGGTAAATGTTGTGAATTCTGCTCTTGGGCTCCCTCCGGTGGTTGTTGATGGTAATGCAGTTATTCCTGAGCAGCAGTCTTGGACAGGTGTTTCTGCTAATTGCAATTTTGACTGGGGTATTTAGCTGTGCACGATTCATTAGTCCTTGCCAGTAGTCAATGTTCCTTTGGAAGTGTTGGTTCTCTGCCTGGCCTCTCCTGCTTGCTGCCATCTCAGCAAAGATAAGTGTTTGCTTCATTTTTTTAGACACACGGCTGTGTGTTTATTTTTTGTGCTGATCTTGTTTCTATTTTGTTCCTGCTAGACTGTGCCTGATGTTTTTCTCAGTCTAGTTGGATTTGCTGGAGTCGCAGATATACTCTCCACATCTTTAGTTAGGTGGTGGAGTTTTTGTATTTTTCTGCTGTGGATATTTTGTAGTGTTTTATGCTGACCGCATAGTATCCTGTTCTATCCTTTTCTATCTAGGTAGAAGTGGCTTCCTTTGCTTATCCCTGTTTTCTGTCTGCGTGTGTCTTTTCCTCTCCTACTCACAGTCATTATTTGTGGGGGGCTACCTATCCTTTGGGGGTCTACTCTGAGGCAAGAGAGTTTTCCTATTTCCATCTTTAGGGATATTTAGTTCTCCGGCTGTGTCGAGGTGTCTAGGTCTGGTTAGGCACACCCCACGGCTACTTCTAGTTGCAGTGATAGGATCAGGGTTTGCGGTCAGTAAAGTTACCACTGCTCCAGCGAAGGTCATTTCATGCTGCTCCAAGGCCACCTGATCATAACAGTACTACTGGCCAACAATGAGTTAAGGTACCTTCACACTAAGCGACGCTGCAGCGATACCGACAACGATGTCGATCGCTGCAGCGTCGCTGTTTGGTCGCTGGAGAGCTGTCACACGGCTCCTTTACATAACTCCGCATAGCGGCATGCTCTGGCACAGACAGATTGAAAAGTCGGCCCTTAGGGAACTTACAGCCAGGAATCAAATTAATGGCACAATCACAGTCCCTATGAGGAGGCAGAGTACTGGACTTGGGCTCATCAAATACATCCTGGAAATCCGACAAAAACTCAGGAACTTCAGAAGAAGGGGACGAGGAAATGGACATCAAAGGAATATCACTATGTATCCCCTGACAACCCCAACCAGTTACAGACATAGATCTCCAATCCAGCACTGGGTTATGTACCTGTAACCATGGAAAACCCAGCACAACAACATCATGCAAATTATGCAACACCAAAAAGCAAATATTTTCCTGATGTGCTGGAGCCATGTACATGGTTAACTGAGTCCAATACTGAGGTTTATTCTTGGCCAATGGCGTAGCATCAATCCCCCTTAAGGGAATAGGACTCTGCAAAGGCTCCAAGGAAAAACCACAGCGCTTGGCAAATTCTAAGTCCATTAAGTTCAGGGCAGCGCCAGAATACACAAATGCCATAACAGAGAAGGACGACAATGAGCAAATCAGGGTAACAGACAAGAGAAATTTAGGCTGCACAGTACTAATGGTAACAGACCCAGGAACCCTCCTAGTACGCTTAGGGCAATCAGAAATAGCATGAGCAGAATCACCACAGTAAAAACACAGGCCATTCTGACGTCTGAATTTCTGTCTTTCTGCTCTAGTCAAAATCCTATCACATTGCATAGAGTCAGGACTTTGCTCAGAGGACACTGCCATATGGTGCACCACCTTGCGCTCACGCAAGCGCCGATCAATCTGAATGCCTAGAGACATAGATTCGCTCAAACGGGTAGGCGTAGGAAAGCCCACCATAACATCTTTAAGGGTTTCAGAAAGACCTTTTCTGAAAATAGCAGCCAGAGCCTCTTCATTCCACTTAGTGAGCACAGACCATTTTCTAAATTTCTGGCAGTATAACTCTGCCGCTTCTTGACCCTGACACAGGGCCAACAGTGTTTTCTCAGCATGCTCTACTGAGTTAGGTTCGTCATACAACAATCCGAGCGCTTGAAAAAATGCATCCACACTCAACAATGCCGGATCCCCTGTTTCAAGAGCAAAAGCCCAGTCTTGAGGATCACCACGCAGTAAGGATATGATGATTTTTACTTGCTGAATGGGATCACCAGAAGAACGGGGTTTCAAAGCAAAAAACAATTTGCAGCTATTTTTAAAGTTCAAAAACTTGGATCTATCCCCAAAAAACAAATCAGGAGTAGGAATTCTAGGCTCTAGAGCTGGAGTCTGGACAATATAATCTTGGATACTCTGGACTCTTGCAGCAAGTTGATCCACACGAGAAAACAAACTCTGAACCTCCATACCAGAGCATATATCCAGCACCACCCAGATATCAAGAGGAAAAAAAAGACAGAACAGAGCACAGAAAAAAAAATGGTTCAGAACTTTCTTTTCCTTCTTTTGAGATGCATTTAATTCATTTTAGGCCTTCTGTACTGTTATGACCTGGTGGTTAAGAAGCCACACTGATATGACCTGGTGGTTAAAACGCCACATGGAGCGAGCTCTGAGAAGGTGGTATCTCTACTGACCGCAGTCCCTAATCCTAACAACAACACTAGAAATAGCCGTGGGATGTTCCTGACTCTCCCTAGACACCTCTTCACAGCCTAAGAAATAACTACCCCTAAAGAAGGAAATAGAAAGCTATCTTGCCTCAGAGAAAACCCCTAAAAGGAAAGACAGCCCCCCACAAATATTGACTGTGAATGGAGAGGGAAATCACGTACACAGAAATGAAATCAGAATTCAGCAAAGGAGGCCAATACTAAACCAGATAGACAGAGAGAAAAGGATACTGTGCGGTCAGTATAAAAAACTACAAAATCCACGCAGAGTTTACAAAAATGAACTCCACACCGACTCACGGTGTGGAGAGGCAAATCTGCTTTCCCAGAGCTTCCAGCTAGCCTGAATAAAACATAGTGACAAGCTGGACAAAAAGAGACATATTTGCAAAGCAATAGAGTCCAAACAAATGGACAAACAAAAACTAGCAAAAACTTATCTTTTGCAGACAAGGACTGGCCATATGAAAATTCCAAGGAGAGAACAAATCCAACCAAGAACATTGACAGCAGGCATGGACTAAAGTCCAGAGCAGGTTTAAATAACAAACCCAGGCAAGCCAATTAGTGAAGGCAGCTGCTACAGCTACCTAAAGGAGCAGCAGTTCCACTCGAAACCACCAGAGGGAGACCAAGGGCAGAACTTACAAAAATACCATTAGCAACCACAGGAGGGAGCTCCAGAACGGAATTCACAACAGGTTACCATCGTAAAAGTAAAAAAAAAAAACACTACATACTTACCTTCAACTGTTTTTTGCATTGAAACCTCGATCCTCTGGTGATTCCATTCAACAAGTTAAAATTATCATTTCCCTGCTGCGTGGTGATCCACAGGATTGGGCATTTTCCCTGGAATCTGGGGATCCTGCTTTGCTTAATGTAGACTCCTTCTTTCAGGCGTTAGGATTACTGTATGATGAACCTAATTCGGTGGATCAAGCTGAGAAGACCTTGTTAGCCCTGTCTCAGGGTCAAGAGGCGGCAGAATTGTATTGTCAGAAATTCAGAAAATGGTCTGTATTGACTAAATGGAATAATGATGCTTTGGCGGCAATTTTCAGAAAGGGTCTTTCTGAATCCGTTAAAGATGTTATGGTGGGGTTTCCCACACCCTCCAATCTGAGTGATTCTATGTCTCTAGACATTCAGATTGATCGGCGCTTGCGGGAGCGCAGAACTGTGCGCGCTATGGCGTTATCCTCAGAGCAAATTCCTGAGCCTATGCAGTGTGATAGGATTCTGTCTAAAACAGAACGACAAGGTTTCAGACATCTCAATAGGTTGTGTTATTATTGTGGCGACGCTTCCCATGTCATTTCTGTCTGCCCTAAGCGGACCAAGAGGATCGCCAGTTCATTTACCATCAGTACTATACAACCTAAATTTCTGTTATCTGTGTCCTTGATCTGTTCATTGTCATCATTTTCTGTCATGGCGTTTGTGGATTCAGGTGCTGCCTTGAACTTAATGGACTTTGACTTTGCCAGGCGTTGTGCTTTTCCCTTGCAGCCTTTGCAGAACCCTATTCCTTTAAGGGGCATTGATGCTACACCCTTGGCTAAAAATAAGCCCCAGTTTTGGACACAGGTGACCGTGCGCATGGCGCCAGCCCATCAGGAAGATTGTCGATCTCTGGTGTTGCATAATTTGTATGATGCTATCGTGCTGGGTTTTCTATGGTTGCAGGTACATAATCCTGTTTTGGATTGGAAGTCCATGTCTGTGACTAGTTGGGGTTGTCAGGGGGTTCATAATGATGTTCCTCTGATATCTATCGCCCCTTCTCCCTCTTCTGAAATTCCGGAGTTTTTGTCTGATTTTCAGGATGTATTCGATGAGTCCAAGTCTAGTTTCCTTCCACCGCACAGGGACTGCGATTGTGCTATTGACTTGATTTCAGGCTGTAAGTTTCCTAAGGGCAGACTTTTCAACCTGTCTGTACCTGAACATACCGCCATGCGGAGCTACATTAAGGAGTCTTTGGAGAAAGGGCATATTCGGCCATCTTCTTCACCGTTGGGAGCGGGGTTCTTTTTTGTTGCTAAAAAAGATGGTTCCTTAAGACCCTGTATTGATTATCGCCTCTCGAATAAGATCACGGTCAAGTTTCAATATCCTTTACCTTTGCTTTCCGATTTGTTTGCTAGGATTAAGGGAGCTAGTTGGTTTACTAAGATTGACCTTCGGGGGGCTTATAATCTTGTTCGTATTAAGCAGGGTGATGAATGGAAAACTGCGTTTAACACGCCCGAGGGCCATTTTGAATACCTTGTGATGCCATTCGGACTCTCTAATGCTCCATCTGTTTTTCAGTCCTTCATGCATGATATATTCCGGGATTATCTTGATAAATTCCTGATTGTATATTTGGACAATATTTTGATTTTTTCCGATGATTGGGAGTCTCATGTGCAGCAGGTCAGGATGGTATTTCAGATCCTTCGTGACAATGCCTTGTTTGTGAAAGGGTCTAAGTGTCTATTTGGGGTGCAGAAGGTTTCCTTTTTGGGCTTTATTTTTTCTCCCTCGTCCATAGAGATGGATCCGGTTAAGGTTCAGGCCATTCATGATTGGATTCAGCCCACATCCGTGAAGAGCCTTCAGAAATTTTTGGGTTTTGCTAATTTTTATCGCCGTTTCATTGTTAATTTTTCCAGCGTGGTTAAACCCTTGACTGATTTGACGAAGAAGGGCGCTGATGTGGCGAAATGGTCCCCTGCGGCTGTCTCTGCCTTTCAGGAACTTAAACATCATTTTACTTCTGCTCCTGTGTTGCGTCAACCGGATGTTTCTCTTCCGTTTCAGGTTGAGGTTGACGCTTCTGAGATTGAGGCAGGGGCTGTTTTGTCTCAGAGGGATCCTGTGGGTTCCTTAATGAAACCGTGTGCCTTCTTTTCCCGTAAGTTTTCGCCTGCTGAACGCAATTATGATGTTGGCAATCGGGAGTTGTTGGCTATGAAGTGGGCGTTTGAGGAGTGGCGACATTGGCTTGAGGAAGCTAAGCACCGTATTGTGGTCTTGACCGATCATAAGAATCTGATTTACCTCGAGTCTGCCAAACGGTTGAATCCTAGACAGGCTCGATGGTCCTTGTTTTTTTCTCGTTTTGATTTCGTGGTCTCGTACCTTCCGGGTTCTAAGAATATTAAGGCTGATGCCCTCTCTAGGAGTTTTTTGCCTGATTCTCCTGAGGTCTTGGAACCAGTCGGTATTTTGAAGGAAGGGGTGGTCCTTTCTGCCGTTTCCCCTGATTTACAATGGGTTCTTCAGAAATTTCAGGCTGACAAACCTGATCGTTGTCCTGTGGGGAAGCTGTTTGTTCCTGACAGATGGACTAGTAGAGTGATTTCTGAGGTTCACTGTTCTGTGTTGGCTGGTCATCCTGGCATTTTTGGTACCAGAGACTTGGTTGGAAGGTCATTTTGGTGGCCTTCTTTATCGCGTGATGTGCGGTCTTTTGTGCAGTCCTGTGGGACTTGTGCGCGGGCCAAGCCTTGTTGCTCCCGTGCTATTGCCCGTGGGTTGCTTTTGCCATTGCCGGTCCCTGAGAGGCCCTGGATGCATATTTCTATGGATTTTATTTCCGATCTTCCTGTTTCCCAGAGGATGTCGGTTATCTGGGTTGTTTGTGACCGATTCTCTAAGATGGTTCATTTGGTACCTTTGCCTAAATTGCCTTCTTCTTCTGATTTGGTTCCATTGTTTTTTCAGCATGTGGTCCATTTGCATGGTATTCCTGAGAATATTGTGTCCGACAGAGGTTCCCAGTTTGTTTCTAGCTTTTGGTGGACCTTTTGTGCTAGGCTGGGCATTGATTTGTCTTTTTCTTCTCCATTTCATCCTCAGACAAATGGCCAGACCGAGCGTACTAATCAGACTTTGGAGACTTATTTGAGATGCTTTGTGTCTGCTGATCAGGATGATTGGGTGGCTTTTTTGCCATTGGCCGAGTTTGCCCTTAATAATCGGGCTAGTTCGGCTACTTTGGTTTCGCCTTTTTTTTGTAATTTTGGTTTTCATCCTCGTTTTTCTTCTGGGCAGGTTGAGTCTTCTGACTTTCCTGGTGTGGATTCTGTGGTTGACAGGTTGCAGCAGATTTGGGCTCAGGTGGTGGACAATTTGGTGTTGTCTCAGGAGGAGGCTCAATGTTTTGCTAACGGACGTCGCTGTGTTGGTTCCCGGCTTCAGGTTGGGGATCTGGTTTGGTTATCTTCCTATGAAGGTTTCTTCTCCTAAGTTTAATCCTCGGTTTATTGGTCCTCATAGGATTTCTGAGATTATTAATCCGGTGTCTTTTCGTCTGCCGCTTCCGGCCTCTTTTGCTATCCATAATGTCTTCTATAGATCTTTGTTGCGGAAATATGTGGAGCCCGTTGTTCCCTCTGTTGATCCTCCGGCCCCTGTGTTGGTCGATGGGGAGTTGGAATATGTGGTTGAGAAGATTTTGGATTCTCGTTTTTCGAGGAGGAAGATTCAGTACCTTGTCAAATGGAAGGGTTATGGCCAGGAGGATAATTCTTGGGTTTTGGGCTCTGATGTCCATGCCGCTGATTTGGTTCGTGCCTTTCATCTTGCTCGTCCTGACCGGCCTGGGGGCTCTGGTGAGGGTTCGGTGACCCCTCCTCAAGGGGGGGGTACTGTTGTGAATTCTGCTCTTGGGTTCCCTCCGGTGGTTGTTGATGGTAATTGTTATGACCTGGTGGTTAGGAGCACCCGACCTGATAGTTAAACTCATACAGGACGAGCTCTGGGATATGGAAGCTCTGCTGACCGCAAGCCCTAATCCTATCGCACACACTTGAAATAGCCGTGGAGCACTCCTGACGCTCCCTAGGCGCCTCGTCACAGCCTAAGCGCTAGCTAGCCCTAGAGAAGAAAATAAGGCCTACCTTGCCTCAGAGAAATTCCCCAAAGGAATAGGCAGCCCCCCACATGTAATGACTGTGAGTAAAGATGAAAGTCACAAACGCAGAAATGAGATAGGTTTCTGCAAAGGGAGGCACGACTAACTAAATAGACAGAGGATAGGAAAGGAATCTTTGCGGTCAGCACAAAAACCGACAAAAGACCACGCAGAGTGTGCAAAAGGGTCCTCCGCACCGAATCACGGTGCGGGGGTGCCACCCTGCATCCCAGAGCTTCCAGCTAGCAAGACAAAATCAAGATAACCAGCTGGACAAAGAAACAAGAACAATAATAACAATCAGGAACTTAGCTTCTGCAGGATAAGACAGGACACCAGACAGATCCAGGAGCGAACTGAACCAATGCTAAGACATTGACAGCTGGCATGGAGAAACGATCTGAGTGGAGTTAAATAGAGAAGCCAACCAAAGGATAAACCATGTCACCTGTGTAAGGAACTTCAGAAGCAGCAGTTCCACTCACAGCCACCAGAGGGAGCCCATGGACCGAACTCACCAAAGTACCATTCATGACCACAGGAGGGAGCTCGACAACAGAATTCACAACAGTACCCCCCCCTTGAGGAGGGGTCACCGAACCCTCACCAGAGCCCCCAGGCCGATCAGGATGAGCCAAATGAAAGGCACGAACTAGATCGGCAGCATGAACATCAGAGGCAAAAACCCAGGAATTATCCTCCTGACCATAACTCTTCCACTTGACCAGGTACTGGAGTTTCCGTCTCGAAACACGAGAATCCAAGATATTTTCCACCACATACTCCAACTCCCCCTCGACCAACACCGGGGCAGGAGGATCAGCGGAGGGAACCATAGGCGCCACGTATCTCCGCAACAACGACCTATGGAACACATTATGGATGGCAAAAGAAGCTGGAAGGTCCAAACGAAATGACACAGGATTAAGAATTTCAGAAATCTTATATGGCCCAATGAAACGAGGCTTAAACTTAGGAGAGGAAACCTTCATAGGAACATGACGAGATGACAACCAAACCAAATCCCCAACCCGAAGTCGGGGACCAACACAGCGCCGGCGGTTAGCGAAACATTGAGCCTTCTCCTGGTACAATGTCAAATTGTCCACCACATGAGTCCAAATCTGCTGCAACCTGTCCACCACAGTATCCACACTAGGACAGTCCGAAGGCTCAACCTGCCCTGAAGAGAAACGAGGATGGAAACCAGAATTGCAGAAAAAAGGAGAAACCAAAGTAGCCGAGCTGGCCCGATTATTAAGGGGCGAACTCAGCCAAAGGCAAAAAGGACACCCAATCATCCTGATCAGCAGAAACAAAGCATCTCAGATATGTCTCCAAAGTCTGATTAGTTCGTTCAGTTTGGCCATTAGTCTGAGGATGGAAAGCCGAAGAAAAAGACAAATCAATGCCCATCTTAGCACAAAAGGACCGCCAAAACCTCGAAACAAACTGGGAACCCCTGTCCGAGACGATGTTCTCTGGAATGCCATGCAAACAAACCACATGCTGGAAAAACAATGGCACCAAATCAGAGGAGGAAGGCAATTTAGACAAGGGTACCAAATGGACCATCTTAGAGAAGCGATCACAAACCACCCAAATGACCGACATCCTTTGAGAAACAGGGAGATCAGAAATTAAATCCATGGAAATATGCGTCCAGGGCCTCTTCGGGACCGGCAAGGGCAAAGCAACCCACTGGCACGAGAACAGCAGGGCTTAGCCCGAGCACAAGTCCCACAGGACTGCACAAAAGAACGCACATCCCGTGACAAAGAAGGCCACCAAAAGGATCTAGCCACCAAATCTCTGGTACCAAAGATTCCAGGATGACCAACCAACACCGAACAATGAACCTCAGAGATAACTCTACTAGTCCATCTATCAGGGACAAACAGTTTCTCCGTAGGACAACGGTCAGGTCTATCAGCCTGAAACTTCTGCAGCACGTGCCGCAAATCAGGGGAGATGGCCGACAAAATTACCCCCTCTTTAAAGGGAACCTGTCACCTGAATTTGGCGGGACCAGTTTTGGGTCATATGGGCGGAGTTTTCGGGTGTTTGATTCACCGTTTCCTAACCTGCTGGCTGCATGCTGGCCGAAATATTGGATAGAAGTTCATTCTCTGTCCTCCATAGTACACGCCTGTGCAAGGTAAGATTACTTTGCGCAGGTGTGTACTACGAAGGACAGAGAATGAACTTCAATCCAATATTGCAGCCAGCATGCAGCCAGCAGGTAAGGAAAGGGTGAATCAAACACACGAAAACTCCGCTCATATGACCCAAAACCAGTCCCGCCAAATTCAGGTGACAGAGTCCCTTTAAGAATACCCGCCGGCTCCGGAACACCCGGAGAGTCAGGCACAAAACTCCTTGACAGGGCATCAGCCTTCACATTCTTAGATCCCGGAAAGTATGAAACCACAAAATCAAAACGGGAGAAAAAGAGTGACCATCGAGCCTGTCTAGGATTCAACCGTTTGGCAGACTCGAGATAAGTCAAATTCTTGTGATCCGTCAAGACCACCACGCGATGTTTAGCTCCTTCAAGCCAATGTCACCATTCATCGAATGCCCATTTCATGGCCACCAACTCTCGATTGCCAACATCATTATTGCGCTCAGCAGGCGAGAATTTTCTAGAAAAGAAGGCACATGGTTTCATCACCGAGCCATCAGAACTTCTTTGCGACAAAACAGCCCCTGCTCCAATCTCAGAAGCATCAACCTCGACCTGAAACGGAAGCGAAACATCTGGCTGGCACAGCACAGGGGCAGAAGAAAAACGACGCTTCAACTCCTGAAAAGCCTCTACAGCTGCAGAGGACCAATTGACCACATCAGCACCCTTCTTGGTCAAATCAGTCAACGGTTTAGCAACACTAGAAAAATTAGCGATGAAGCGACGGTAAAAATTAGCAAAGCCCAGGAACTTCTGTAGGCTCTTCACAGATGTCGGCTGAGTCCAATCATAAATGGCCTGGACCTTAACAGGGTCCATCTCAATAGTAGAAGGGGAAAAAATGAAACCCAAAAATGAAACCTTCTGAACTCCAAAGAGACACTTAGACCCCTTCACAAACAAGGAATTAGCACGAAGAACCTGGAACACCATTCTGACCTGCTTCACATGAGACTCCCAATCATCCGAAAAGACCAAAATGTCATCCAAATATACAATCATGAATCTATCCAGGTACTCTCGGAAGATGTCATGCATAAAGGACTGAAACACAGATGGAGCATTAGAAAGCCCGAATGGCATAACCAGGTACTCAAAATGGCCCTCGGGCGTATTAAATGCTGTTTTCCATTCATCGCCCTGTTTAATTCGCACCAGATTATACGCCCCTCGAAGATCTATCTTGGTGAACCAACTAGCCCCCTTAATTCGAGCAAACAGATCAGACATCAGCGACAAAGGATACTGAAATTTGACTGTGATCTTTTTAAGAAGGCGGTAATCAATACAAGGTTTAAAGAGCCATCCTTCTTGGCCACAAAAAAGAACCCTGCTCCAAATGGTGACGACGACGGGCGAATATGACCCTTCTCCAAGGATTCCTTTATATAACTCCGCATAGCAGCGTGCTCTGGCACAGATAGATTAAACAGTTGGCCCTTAGGAAACTTACTACCGGGAATCAAATTAATAGCACAATCGCAGTCCATATGAGGAGGTAGGGCAACGGATTTGGGCTCCTCAAATACATCCCGGTAATCTGATAAAAACTCAGGGACTTCAGAAGGAGTGGAAGGCGAAATTGACAACAATGGAACATCACCATGTACCCTGTTGTGAATTCTGTGGCAGAGCTCCCTCCTGTGGTCACAAGTGGTACTTCGGCTGATTCTCTCTGGGAGCTTCCGTTTGTGGAGGAAACTGGTACTGCTGCTTCTGAGTTTCCTCCCTCAGGTGATCTGGTGAGGTCGTTAGGTGCTTCTCTACTTAACCCCACCTAATGCTTTGATTCATGCTTCCTGTCAATGTTCCAGTGTTGGACTTGTGTTTCTCTGGATCATTCCTGTGGCCTGCTGCTCTGCATAGCTAAGTGCTTCTTTGCTATTTGTTGCTATTTTTTCTGTCCAGCTTGTCTATTTGTTTTGCTGGAAGCTCTGGGACGCAAAGGGTGTACCTCCGTGCCGTTAGTTCGGTACGGAGGGTCTTTTTGCCCCTTTGCGTGGTTTTCTTTAGGGTTTTGTGTAGACCGCAAAGTTATCTTTCCTATCCTCGTTCTGTCTAGAATATCGGGCCTCACTTTGCTGAATCTATTTCATCCCTACGTTTGTCTTTTCATCTTACTCACAGTCATTATATGTGGGGGGCTGCCTTTTCATTTGGGGTATTTCTCTGAGGCAAGGTAGGCTTATTTTTTCTACCTTCAGGCTAGTTAGTTTCTCAGGCTGTGCCGAGTTGCATAGGGAGCGTTAGGTGCAATCCACGGCTGCCTCTAGTTGTGTTTGGAGAGGATTAGGGATTGCGGTCTGCAGAGTTCCCACGTCTCAGAGCTCGTTCTATTATTTTGGGTTATTGTCAGATCACTGTATGTGCTCTGACCTCCATGTCCATTGTGATACTGAATTGCCTTTCAGAACAGTACCCCTTGACAACCCCAGCTGGACACAGACATAGATTTCCAATCCAACACTGGATTATGGACCTGTAGCCATGGCAACCCCAAAACGACCACATCATGCAGATTATGCAACACCAAAAAGCGAATATCCTCCTGATGTGCAGGAGCCATGCACATGGTCAATTGCGTCCAGTATTGAGGTTTATTCTTGGCCAAAGGTGTAGCATCAATTCCTCTCAATGGAATAGGATGCTGCAAGGGCTCCAAGAAAAAACCACAGCGCCTGGCAATCTCCAAGTCCATCAAATTCAGGGCAGCGCCTGAATCCACAAATGCCATAACAGAATATGACGACAGAGAGCAAATCAGAGTAACGGACAAAAGAAATTTTGACTGTACCATACCAATGGTGGCAGACCTAGCGAACCGCTTAGTGCGCTTAGGACAATCGGAGATAGCATGAGTGGAGTCACCACAGTAAAAACACAGTCCATTCCGACGTCTGTGTTCTTGCCGTTCAGCTCTGGTCAAAGTGCTATCACACTGCATAGGCTCAGGCCTATTCTCAGAGAACACCGCCAAATGGTGCACAGCTTTGCGCTCACGCAAGCGCCGATCGATCTGAATTGCCAATGACATAGACTCATTCAGACCAGCAGGCGTGGGAAATCCCACCATGACATCCTTAAGGGCTTCAGAAAGACCCTTTCTGAAAATTGCCGCCAGGGCACATTCATTCCACTGAGTAAGCACAGACCACTTTCTAAACTTCTGACAGTACACCTCCGCTTCATCCTGACCCTGACACAAAGCCAGCAAGATTTTCTCTGCCTGATCCACGGAATTTGGTTCATCATAAAGCAATCCTAGCGCCAGAAAAAACGCATCAACATCACGCAATGCAGGATCTCCTGGCGCAAGGGAAAATGTCCAGTCTTGAGGGTCACCACGTAATAAAGAAATAATGATTTTTACTTGTTGAGCGGGGTCACCAGAGGAGCGTGGTTTCAAAGCTAGAAACAGTTTACAAATATTTTTGAAATTCAGAAACTTAGATCTATTTCCAGAAAATAAATCAGGAGTAGGAATTCTAGGCTCTAACATCGGATTCTGAACCACAAAATCTTGAATGTTTTGTACCCTTACAGTGAGATGATCCACACAAGAGGACAGACCTTGAATGTCCATTTCTATACCTGTGTCCTGAACCACCCAAAGATCTAGGGGAAAAGAAAGACAAAACACAGTGCAAAGAAAAAAAAAATGGTCTCAGAAGTTCTCTTATCCCTCTATTGAGATGCATTAATACTTTGGGCCAGCTGTACTGTTATGACCTGGTGGTTAGGAGCACCCGACCTGATAGTTAAACTCATACAGGACGAGCTCTGGGATGTGGGAGCTCTGCTGACCGCAAGCCCTAATCCTATCGCACACACTAGAAATAGCCGTGGAGCGCTCCTGACGCTCCCTAGGCGCCTCGTCACAGCCTAAGCGCTAGCTAGCCCTAGAGAAGAAAATAAAGCCTACCTTGCCTCAGAGAAATTCCCCAAAGGAATAGGCAGCCCCCCACATGTAATGACTGTGAGTAAAGATGAAAGTCACAAACGCAGAAATGAGATAGGTTTCAGCAAAGGGAGGCACGACTAACTAAATAGACAGAGGATAGGAAAGGAATCTTTGCGGTGAGCACAAAAACCTACAAAAGACCACGCAGAGTGTGCAAAAGGGTCCTCCGCACCGACTCCCGGTGCGGGGGTGCCACCCTGCATCCCAGAGCTTCCAGCTAGCAAGACAAAATCAAGATAACCAGCTGGAAAAAGAAACAAGAACAATAATAACAATCAGGAACTTAGCTTCTGCAGGAGAAGACAGGACACCAGACAGATCCAGGAGCGAACTGAACCAATGCTAAAACATTGACAGCTGGCATGGAGAAACGATCTGAGTGGAGTTAAATAGAGAAGCCAACCAAAGGATAAACCACGTCACCTGTGTAAGGAACTTCAGAAGCAGCGGCTCCACTCACAGCCACCAGAGGGAGCCCACGGACCGAACTCACCGAAGTACCATTCATGTCCACAGGAGGGAGCTCGACAACAGAATTCACAACAGGTAATGCAGTTATTCCTGAGCAGCAGTCTTGGACAGGTGTTTCTGCTAATTGCAATTTTGACTGGGGTATTTAGCTGTGCAGGATTCATTAGTCCTTGCCAGTAGTCAATGTTCCTTTGGAAGTGTTGGTCCTCTGCCTGGCCTCTCCTGCTTGCTGCCATCTCAGCAAAGATAAGTGTTTGCTTCATTTTTTTAGACACACGGCTGTGTGTTTATTTTTTGTGCTGATCTTGTTTCTATTTTGTTCCTGCTAGACTGTGCCTGATGTTTTTCTCAGTCTAGTTGGATTCGCTGGAGTCGCCTATATACTCTCCACATCTTTAGTTAAGTGGTGGAGTTTTTGTATTTTTCTGCTGTGGATATTTTTTAGTGTTTTATGCTGACCGCATAGTATCCTGTTCTATCCTTTTCTATCTAGGTAGAAGTGGCCTCCTTTGCTTATTCCTGTTTTCTGTCTGCGTGTGTCTTTTCCTCTCCTACTCACAGTCATTATTTGTGGGGGGCTACCTATCCTTTGGGGGTCTACTCTGAGGCAAGAGAGTTTTCCTATTTCCATCTTTAGGGATATTTAGTTCTCTGGCTGTGTCGAGGTGTCTAGGTCTGGTTAGGCACACCCCACGGCTACTTCTAGTTGCGGTGATAGGATCAGGGTTTGCGGTCAGTAAAGTTACCACTGCTCCAGCGAAGGTCATTTCATGCTGCTCCAAGGCCACCTGATCATAACAGGTAAACAGGCGGTGTAGCTTGCTTCATGGGTGGGGTACGCTGCTGAGTTGCACCAAATTCTATTAGGCCCAAAAGGATTTCCTGGGCTAGATGCCGTTACAAAATAGTACTTAGGTAAACAGTAGGGTTGAGCGACTTTTACTTTTATAGGATCGGGTCGGGTTTCACGAAACCTGACTTTTTCAAAAGTCGGGTCGAGTGAAATCGGCCGATTCTATAAAAAAGTCGGGGTCGGCCGAAACACGAAACCCAATGCAGTGCATTGGGTTTCCAATGGTTCCCAGGGTCTCTGAAGGAGAGGAAACTCTCCTTCAGGCCCTGGGATCCATATTTAAGTGTAAAATAAAGAATTAAAATAAAAAATATTGCTATACTCACCCTCTGACGCGCCCTGGTACTAACCGGCAGCCTTCCTTCCTTAGAATCAGCGCGTGAAGGGCCTTAGATGACGTCGCGACTTGTGATTGGTCGCGCGACCGCCCATGTGACCACTTGCGCGACCAATCACAAGCCGTGACGTCACCGAAGGTCCTTCAAGCGCTGATTCTTAGGAAGAAAGGCTGCCGGTTAGTACCAGGGCGCATCAGAGGGTGAGTATAGCAATATTATTTATTTTAATTCTTTATTTTACACTTAAATATGGATTCCGATACCGATTTCCGATATTGCAAACATATCGGAAATCGGTATCGGAATTCCGATACCAGATTCAGAAGATCGCTGACGTCATGGCCGACCCCACACAGGGGTCGGGTCGGATTTCATGAAACCCGACTTTGCCAAAAGTCGGCGACTTCTGAAAATGGCCGACCCGTTTCGCTCAACCCTAGTAAACAGGCGGTGTAGCTTGCTTCATGGGTGGGGTACGCTGCTGAGTTGCACTAAATTCTACTAGGCCCAAAAGGATTTCCTGGGCTAGATGCCGTTACAAAATAGTACTTAGGTAAACAGGCGGTGTAGCTTGCTTCATTGGTGGGGTACGCTGCTGAGTAGCGCTGAATTCTACTAGGCCCAAAAGGATTTCCTGTGCTAGAGGCCATTACAAAATAGTAGTTAGGTAAACAGGCGGTGTAGCTTGCTTCATGGGTGGGGTACGCTGCTGAGTTGCACCAAATTCTACTAGGCTCAAAAGGATTTCCTGGGCTAGATACCATTAAAAAATAGCACTTAGGTAAACAGGCGGTGTAGCTGGTGTACCTTGCTTCATGGGCGGGGTACGCTGCTGAGTAGAACTAAATTCTACTAGGCCCAAAAGGATTTCCTGTGCTAGATGCCGTTACAAAATAGTACTTAGGTAAACAGGCGGTGTAGCTTGCTTCATGGATGGGGTATGCTGCTGAGTTGCACCAAATTCTATTAGGCCCAAAAGCATTTCCTGGGCTAGATGCCGTTAAAAAATAGTACTTAGGTAAACAGGCGGTGTAGCTTGCTTCATGGGTGGGGTACGCTGCTGAGTTGCACCAAATTCTACTAGGCCCAAAAGGATTTCCTGGGCTAGATGCCATTACAAAATAGTACTTAGGTAAACAGGCGGTGTAGCTTGCTTCATGGGTGGTGTACGCTGCTGAGTTGCACCAATTTCTACTAGGCCCAAAACGATTTCCCGGGCTAGATGCCATTACAAAATAGTACTTAGGTAAACAGGCGGTGTAGCTGGTGTAGCTTGCTTCATGGGTGGGGTACGCTGCTGAGTAGCACTAAATTCTACTAGGCCCAAAAGGATTTCCTGTGCTAGATGCCGTTACAAAATAGTACTTAGGTAAACAGGCGGTGTAGCTTGCTTCATGGGTGGGGTACGCTGCTGAGTTGCACCAAATTCTACTAGGCCAAAAGGATTTCCTGGGCTAGATGCCATTACAAAATAGTACTTAGGTAAACAGGCGGTGTAGCTTGCTTCATGGGTGGGGTACGCTGCTGAGTTGCACCAATTTCTACCAGGCCCAAAAGGATTTCCTGGGCTAGATGCCATTAAAAAATAGCACTTAGGTAAACAGGCGGTGTAGCTGGTGTAGCTTGCTTCATGGGCGGGGTACACTGCTGAGTGGCACTAAATTCTACTAGGCCCAAAAGGATTTCCTTGGCTAGATGCCGTTACAAAATAGTACTTAGGTAAACAGGCAGTGTAGCTTGCTTCATGGATGGGGTATGCTGCTGAGTTGCACCAAATTCTATTAGGCCCAAAAGCATTTCCTGGGCTAGATGCCGTTAAAAAATAGTACTTAGGTAAACAGGCGGTGTAGCTTGCTTCATGGGTGGGGTACGCTGCTGAGTTGCACCAAATTCTACTAGGCCCAAAAGGATTTCCTGGGCTAGATGCCATTACAAAATAGTACTTAGGTAAACAGGCGGTGTAGCTTGCTTCATGGGTGGGGTACGCTGCTGAGTTGCACCAATTTCTACTAGGCCCAAAACGATTTCCTGGGCTAGATGCCATTACAAAATAGTACTTAGGTAAACAGGCGGTGTAGCTGGTGTAGCTTGCTTCATGGGTGGGGTACGCTGCTGAGTAGCACTAAATTCTACTAGGCCCAAAAGGATTTCCTGTGCTAGATGCCGTTACAAAATAGTACTTAGGTAAACAGGCGGTGTAGCTTGCTTCATGGGTGGGGTACGCTGCTGAGTTGCACCAAATTCTACTAGGCCAAAAGGATTTCCTGGGCTAGATGCCATTACAATATAGTACTTAGGTAAACAGGCAGTGTAGCTTGCTTCATGGGTGGGGTACGCTGCTGAGTAGCACTAAATTCTACTAGGCCCAAAAGGATTTCCTTGGCTAGATGTCGTTACAAAATAGTAGTTAGGTAAACAGGTGGTGTAGCTTGCTTCATGGGTGGGGTACGCTGCTGAGTAGCACCAAATTCTACTAGGCCCAAAAGGATTTCCTGGTCTAGTTGCCGTTACAAAATAGTAGTAAGGTAAACAGGCGGTGGGTGGCTGGGCTACTTTGCTGAATAGCAGACACTGAAGCTTTGGAGCAGACCTCTGAATCCCAGGCCATAGTATGAGGAAACAACTCTGCAGACGACCCCACCCACCTGGAATTGACGATGGCAACGTCATATAAAACTCAGCAAGGGGACTAAATCAGCCAAAGACACCACTTAAGTGGCATCAATTTCGCCAGAGTTTTTTAAAACAGTTGGTGAGGTGATTTTCAATAATCATCAAGCTTTTAGTCTCCCCAAGATGACACAGGAGTAGAAAAGTCCTTGCGGATCCAGGATTTGTTCATCTTGATGAACGTTAGTCTGTCTACATTGTCACAGGACAGCCGCGTTGCGCTTATCTGTCAGCACAGCACCAGCAGCGCTGAACACATGTTCAGAGAGAACACTGGCTGCGGGGCACGACAAGATCTCCAAGGCGTGAGTGGCGAGCTCAAGCCATTTTTCAAGATTGGATGCCCAAAATGAGCAAGGGTCCGGTTCCACAGTCATGGCATCGATGTTAACTTGGAGATACTCTTGTACCATCCTCTTTAGGCGTTGGCTGTGCGTCAGACTTCTTGTCTCCTGTGGCCTTGCAAACGATGGTCTAAAAAAATCTTGAAACGATTGGAAAAAATTGCTGTTACCACCAGATACGATGTTACTGTTACGGTTTGAGTGATGATTCGATAGTCCCACGGTTGGCAAGTTATAACTCAGAGATTCACTTCGTGCACCACTGGTGTTTTGTGGAAAAGCAGATGTTAGATTCTGTAACAGTCTCTGCTGATACTCCTGCATGCGTGAATCCCTTTCTATGGCAGGAATTATTTCACCTAATTTGCTTTTGTACCGGGGATCTAAGAGTGTGGCAACCCAGTAGTCGACATTACTTCGGATTCTGACAATCCGAGGGTCATGTTGCAGGTAGTGCAGCAAGAAGGCACTCATGTGTCTTGCGCATCCAGGAGGACCAAGTCCTTGTTGTCTTGGTGGTGGCGAGGTGAGAATCATGCTTCCTTCGTCTGCCCTCTCCCCCCAAACTCGCACAACAGAAATTTGATCAAGGTCTCACTCATCTGATGAGTCTTCCATGCCCAGCGCCAGTTCGTCCTTCACTTCTTTCTCGCCTCCTGCACCTTCCTCAACAGTTTGGCTGCTACCATGCGCCCTCGGTAATCCCTCTCCCCCAGCCTCCAATGCCAGCCTCCTTGGTGCTGCCAACCTTCTTGACCTTGGAGATATGATCCCTTTCGCATACGACTCCTCCTGTTCCTCCTCCTCCTTCTCTTGTTCCACCACCTGACTCTGAACACTGTGTAAGGTGTGCTCCAGCATGTAAATCACCGGAATGGTAAACCAGCCGAGCTTTCCTTTTCTAGGCTGTTCCAGCTCTGTGTCCTTGGGGGTCAGCCACCGTGGGTCCGAGGTCCGTCCTAAAGTAGCACCTGGTGTCCAACTGGAGCCAAGTCTAAACCTAGCATTAGGGACTCTAGTGAAGAGTTAGGTGATCACCTAGTTATGCCCCTCCAGGCTATCATCGGACCATGGTGCAGTGGTTCAACCACTATATCCATTACAGGTTGCTCAGGCTATTGAATCTGCTGGCTCTCAATCTTCATTTATCTCCGACCTGTACCAGGAGATTTCCTGCCAGAAAGACCAGCAGGACAAAATCTTCTATCTGAGGACAGTCACCACCTAATTGGACACGCTAACATCTGCAGCTATATCTGCTCCTGTCCAAGCTGCGGCTGTCACGATTCCACCCCTCATTGTGTCTGGGATGCAGTTACTGACAGCTCAGCCGTTCAATCTGGTAAAGGGGCATGCTGAAGCTGTCAGTACTCCGATTGACAGCTCAACCAGTCTGGTGCAGGGGTGTGCTGAGCTGTAAGTGTGTTGATTGACAGCTCGACCATACAATCTGAGACTGAGAAGTGCTGTGTTAATTAATTCCAGTTGATAGCCAGGCTACTTAATTGAGCTGTTACTCCCAGACCTCTGCCAGACATACATTCAGCTACTGTGTGATTTGTCTCTCTCTAAAGTGCTTTCTGTTTGTAGACCTTTCATTGCCCGACCTTGGACCTCGTTCTGACCATCCATCTGTTTAGCCCATTCTGCATCAATCTGCTATCCTCCTGGTATTCTGACCTTGGAATGATACACCTGACTACACCTTTGTCTCTTTCTTCTGTTTATGATGTACATTCTTGGATTTTAACCTTGGATGACTTGACCACTCTGTCTCACGGCTAGTCCGTGAGTAATGACTAGCATCTCAGCTGCAACCTCAGCCATGACTCACTAGCCTCCCATTCATGTTCTTGGTTCTGGACCCCATCTGTCGGCTCTATCATGTTACAATGGTCCTGCCCTATGCTGAGGATTCATTAACCAATGCACTCTGCAGTTTGTGCTCTTGCCACATCAGTTTGCTTCAGATCGGATCAAAGTGGCATTCATCATGTCCCATCTTACTAGCTTCAAAAAAGCTCTGGCGTGGTTCAATCCCCAATGGGAGGGAAAAAGGGAACCCTCTAGTTTCCAATTTCCAGTTGCTTCTTGAGGCCTTCGACAAGGTATTTGATGAGCCTGGTCACATCCTCCCTCCACACAGGGAAACCTCACGGTGGGCCAGTACGCCATCCTTTCGTACCCTGTCCTCCGATTTCACCTGGAACAATTAGGCAGAGGTGGCCGCTTTCTGGGAGGATCTCTGTGAGAATTAAGGATGAGCTGGCCGGTCATGATATACCTACCTTGCTGAACGACATGTCTCTGGCAACTCGGATTGACATCAGGTTTCAGGAGCACTCCAATGAGGTGACCCGCAAGAGAAGACCTGTGCGCTTGACTCCTACCTTTTAAAGGCTGATCATGCCACAGACCTCAGCTCTGGCACCCTTCTCTGAGTCCATGCAATTTGACCGGGTGAAGCTTGTCAAGCATCATCAGGAAGTCCGCTGTACCGAGGTGAGATGGTTCTATTGCGGCAGCCCCAAACATTTAATCCACTCCTGCCCTGAAAAAATGGGAAACTCGAAAGGTTAGGTGTGGAGACAAAGCATTGCATCATAATTTATCGGACGACTATTTTTAGCAAGCCAGGCAGAATAGACTGTTCTCTTTATGTTGACTTTTGAATTTAAGCATTTCTTTCTGGCTGATCAAGAAAACAGACTTTTGTTTGTGTAAGCCTGTAATATTGACTTGTAAGCTGAAATTTGATATAACATAGTGTGTTCTTATCCTTGAAAATTAGTGAGATTTACTGATATGCTAATTATGCATTGTGTAGGCCATATAGTTTGTTGACTTTGAGAAAAAAGGAGAAAAAATTATGCAAATAGATTAAATAATCAAATAATGCTACTTGATCTCATCCCCATTATTACCCTTTATGTAAATACAAAATGATGGACACTTGTTAAGTATAAAAAGAGGTTACATGCCTCTGTACAAAGAAACATAAAGAGACACAGAGAGAGAGAGAGACAGACATAGATTCTGCCAAGAATCCAAACATCCAGGGGACCCTACAGGACTGTGGCCAATGCATCACGGCTCCATTACGAGGGACACGGATCTATCATTCTCCAGGAAACAACCTAGGGGACCTTGACCACAGTTGGAAGAATACAGATCTGCTCCACTGACCATCGCTGAACCATGGATACGCTTGGAGAAAGCCAGGATTGGAACCCATCGGTCACCTGGCTCCATGGAGATGTTCGGAGAAGCCAGGTTGTGACCCTCGAGTTAACTGGCCTTGTACCTCAATGGAATGTCATCTTCCTAAGCTTGTTGTTACCTCCTCTTTGTGTGCGTGCCACAGGTGGGGTAGTCAACCCTGGAAGATGAAGCCAGGTTGTCACCCTCCGGTCAACTGGCCTTGTACCTGATTGGACTGTCATCTTCCTACACTTGATTGAGGAGAATAAGGGATGCTCACTGTAAAGAAGAGGTGCTCAGGAGAAAAATAGTCAATACATTTCAAAAGATAACTCCGGCACACTAAAAATTCCAGACAAATGATATAATTTATTACATGTCTTCCAAAAAAATTGAGGAGGCACTGCTGAGATCTTCCTACGCTTGTCCTTACCTCCTCTTTGTGTGTGTGCAACAGGTGGGGAAGTCGACCCTGGGAGATCTGAAGTAACAGCTGCCATTATCCCAGTGAGTCAGCGAAAGAGTGAAACTCTGTAATGTGCACCATCTTAGGGTATTTTGCTGGGACTGTTCTATGCGTTATCTGCCTGTTTTGTGGTTCAATAAAGCATTGCCACACTGTTTTACCCTCACAAAGTGTTGTCTGAGTAGCGTTATGCCCACAAGAGGGAGAGCAGGCATTTGGCAGGACGATCCCTGGTCCACGCGGTTTCAGCTAGTGGATTTGTGTCTGCACACTAGAGTCTGTTGGAGAGTATCAGGGCAAACTATCAGGAGAAACCGCCAGGTGGCACTCCCCAGCGGTTTATGCTGCCCTGACAGTGAGAACCCAGTCTCAGACAGCCTGTGACAGCTGTACTCACAGCGCCCAAGAGCTGGGCAAGAAAAACCGTAACAGCAGAGCTGGAGTGAGCAGAACGCCAGGTAGTGAGTGTACTAAAAGGACCTGTGGTCACGTGACAACAGGGCCCGGGGCTTAGTGTCCTGTAGCAGGAGTATGCCAGATACTACAGGAACCAAGGGTACAGGAGGAGAAGGGAAAGGGAGTTACCGGACAGCAGGGAAAGGATGAGGCAGAGGGAGGCGCAATCCAAGACAAGCCAAGGTCGATAAACGTGAGCGGTAACGCAGTACACAAGGAGCAAGGAAATAAAGAATAGTCAGGGACGTGGCAGGAGTCAGAAAACCAGAGAAGCAGATACACAGTACAGAATCAAAAGGCAAAATCACACCAGGGAACAGAACCAAGTCAGAACCATACAAGCAAACTAGAATACTGGCACAAGGCACAAGCAAACAGAGGTCAACACACTCAGCCAATAGCAAAAGTATAACTGACAGAGATTGGAGCTTCCCAGGGCTATGAGAAGCTCACCCTGAACCAAAGAGAGGCCAATAATAAGCCCCAGGTGTGCAGGTCAGAGCCTGCACTGATCAACACATTAACCCCTGGCGTGCAGGTGAAACCCTGCACTGGAATCATGACAGTACCCCCCTCTCAACGGGGGCCTCTGGACCCCTAGGCTTCCCTGGGTACCTGGCATGAAAAGCCCAAACCAGATGATCCGCATGTACCAAGTGAGCAGAGACCAATGAACGATCCTCCGGTCCATATCCCTTCCAGTGGACCAGGTACTGCAAGGAGCGGCGCACTCACCGAGAATCCACAATATGTCCGACCTTGTACTCCCAGTTACCCTGCACTAACACTGGAGGAAAAACAGACTGAGTCCTCCTTGACAGACCCCATGGGTTTCAACAAAGATTTATGGAACACATTAGATATTTTTAAGGACGCGGGAAGACGCAACCTATATGCCACTGGATTGACTATCTCCACAATCTCGTACGGACCGATGAACTTCGGTCCCAATTTAGCTGATGGTACCTTCAAATTGATGTTACATGTGGAAAGCCAAACTTTCTCCGCAAAATATTTATACCTCCCCTGGGCCCGAGAGATATTACGCTGGACTTCAGCCCAGATATTTTTTAACCGTTGAACAGACCCCTCAGCTCCTGGACAGCCGGAATCCAATCGAGAAAACTCCCCAAAATGGGGATTAAACCGATAATTGATCAGGAATGTGGACATGTTGGTGGATTGACTCACCCGGTTGTTAAAAGCAAATTCCGCCAACGGTAACGCATCACACCAATCCTCCTGTCTGGTGGAGGTCAGACACCTGAGAATCTGTTCTAGGGATTGATTGGTGCGTTCCGTCTGACCATTGCTCTCCGGGTGATACGCCGACGAGAAGGAGAGTAAGATGCCCAATTTCTTACAGAATGCTTTCCAAAATTTGGCCACAAACTGCACCCCTCTGTCAGACACAACATTCAGGGGTACCCCATGCAAACGGACCACATGCAGCACAAACAACCTTGACAAAGTTTCTGCTGAGGGCAATGCTGCCAAGGGAATGAAATGGACCTGTTTGGAAAACCTCTCCACCACCACCCAGATCACGGTATTACCCCTGGAAGGTGGAAGACCGGTAATAAAGTCCATGGAGAGATGAGTCCATGGCCTATCAGGAACCGGTAAAGGTATGAGTTCCCCAGCCGGCCGACTATGCGAGCTTTTGGAATGGGCACAAACACCACAAGCAGAAATGAATCTCTTAACATCAGACCCAAGTGAAGGCCACCAAAACACCCTGGCTACAGCCTCTTAGCAGATTCAAGGTATGCTAAATTTTTGTGATCCGTGATAACAGTGATAGGGTGAGCAGCCCCTTCCAAAAAGTGCCTCCATTCTTCGAATGCCAGCTTGACCACAAGAAGTTCTCTATTGCCTACATCATAGTTTCTCTCGGTGGAAGAGAACTTCTTGGAGAAAAAGGCACAGGGTTTGAGATTAGTGAGGGTGACCGGACCCTGGGACAACACTGCCCCCACTCCCACTTCAGAAGCATCCACCACCACAATAAAAGGTCTGGACGGGTCAGGCAGAACCAACACCGGGGCTGACATGAAACATTTCTTAAGCGCTGAGAAGGACTCCTTAGCAACTCCTGACCAATTTTTTAAGTCTGCACCCTTCCGGGTAAGATCCGTCAGTGGTTTAACCACTTGTGAGAAACCTTTAATGAATCTCTGGTAATAGTTCGCAAACCCTAAAAAGTGCTGGAGCCACTTTAGATCTCGAGGCTGAACCCAGTCTGCAATCGCCAGCACCTTCTTAGGATCCATACGAAACCCCATACTGGACACAATCAGCCCCAAAAAAGACAGTTCTTGAACGAAAAACGAATATTTTTCCAATTTCACAAACAATTGGTTCTCTCTGAGTCTCTGGAGACCTGTCCATAGATGTTGCAAGTGAGGCTGACTGTCCAGGGAATATACCAAAATATCATCAAAATAAATGACAACAAAACGGCCTATCAGGTCTGAAAACACCACATTGATAAAGTTCTGGAAAATTGCAGGGGCGTTAGTTAACCCAAATGGCATAACCAGATTTTCAAAGAGTCCCTCTGATGTGAGAAACACCGTTTTCCATTCGTCCCCTTCCCGAACCCTTATCAGGTTGTAGGCCCCCCGGAGATCTAATTTGGAGAACCATTGGGCCCCTGATAACTGGTTACATAAGTCTGGAATGAGGGGAAGCGGATAAGTGTTCCTAACCGTTATCTTGTTAAGTTCCTGAAAGTCGAGGCACGGCCGCAAACCACCATCTTTCTTCTTCACAAAGAAGAATCCTGCTGCCACAGGTAAAACAGAAGGCCTGATATGCCCTTTGCGGAGACTCTCAGCAATGTACTCCTTCATAGCTTGGCGCTCAGGACCAGACAAATTGAACAACTGAGCCTTAGGTAACTTGGCTCCGGGTACTAAATCTATGGCACAATCGTAGGGTCTATGTGGTGGCAGCGCCTCAGCCTCACTTTCGGAAAACACGTCTTCGAAATCCTTCAGGTATTCTGGAATACCCTCCAGACCGACAGACGACACAGATTTGGATTTAACAGAGTTAACATGAGGTTTCAGATTACAACATTTATCTTTGCATCCCCATTGAGTGATCTCCCCCATCACCCAATCAATGGTAGGATTATGGTGTTGAAGCTAAAGCATCCCCAGTGCCAGTCTCGCAGGTAAATTATCTAACACAACACAACTTAATTTTTCCACATGAGTGGGGCCCACTCTCAGAGAAAAAGGTTCAGACCTGAAACAGATACCGTCCCGAGTAAGAGGGGATGAGTCAATCACCACCAGTTTAACAGGATCCTGAAGCCTAACTGTCCCTATCTTATTAAGAGTCATAATCCGGGTGTCAATCAAGTTAACAGCAGAACCACAGTCAACAAAGGCGGTAGTCTGAACAGGACCATTACCAAGTTCCAGTTCCACCTGAAGCACAATTTTTGCAAGTGAGGAAAACCGTACCTTGAAGGTCTGTGTAGCCTCCTCAACTACTACCCAGACCTAGTCGTTTCCCGCCACCTTGGAGGATGACGGACAGGAGGGGCAGTCCTTCTTCCAATGTCCAGATTCCCCACAATAGACTCTATCCGGCTCATCATAAATATGCCCTAAGGCTTCAAAAAACACATCCACAGACATTCTCTCTGGGGCAGAAGAGGAAAGAGAAAATGCTCAGGCTTGCGGGGACCCCCTAAGCAGGGACATAACCACCCCACCCTCTGTTTCTCATCCCCAGAGGAGCGGGGTCTCAGAGAAAAGAAAAGCTTACAGCCCTCCTTAAACACTCTAAAATCTCTTTTTTTACCAGCAAACGTATCTGGTAACTTAACCGGGGGTTCGGGTGGGACTAAAAAGACATCTCTAGCCCCCACCTGCTGAAATCCTGCGGATAGCGCCCCCTGAACCGAGTCCGCAACCTGCCGTTGGGACTGGGCCAGAGTTTGGTGCTCCAAATTTAGCTTCTGCAGCAACTGAGTCAAGTGTTTCACCTGCTCAGATAAAGCATGCAGCGGGTCCATGCTGCAGGGAAAAAAAAAAAAGTTCAAGGTCAGTTATAATATCAGGGCAAACTATCAGGAGAAACCGCCAGGTGGCACTCCCCAGCGGTTTATGCTGCCCTGACAGTGAGAACCCAGTCTCAGACAGCCTGTGACAGCTGTACTCACCGCACTCGAGAGCTGGGCAAGAAAACACCGTAACAGCAGAGCTGGAGTGAGCAGAACGCCAGGTAGTGAGTGTACTGAAAGGACCTGTGGTCACATGACAACAGGGGGCGGGGCTTAGTGTCCTGTAGCAGGAGTATGCAGGATACTACAGGAACCAAGGGTACAGAAGGGAAAGGGAGTTACCAGACAGCAGGAAAAGGATGAGGCAGAGGGAGGCGCATCCAAGACAAGCCAAGGTCGATAAACGTGAGCGGTAACGCAGTACTCAAGGAGCAAGGAAATAAAGAATAGTCAGGGACGTGGCAGGAGTCAGAAAACCAGAGAAGCAGATACACAGTACAGAATCAAAAGGCAAAATCACACCAGGGAACAGATCACTTTTCTAAGATGGCCCATTTTACTCCACTGTCTGGCCTCCTGTCTGCTCCTGGGTTTGCCGAGAAGATAATTCAACAAATTTTTCGCCTCCATGTGTTACCTCTCTATATCGTCTCCGATAAAGGCATCCAGTTTACATCTTGCTTCTGGAGGGCTACGTGCAAACTACTAAATGTCACCTTGGTCTTCTCTTCAGCCTACCATCCGTAATCCAATGGCCAGGTCGACCGTGTCAACCAGATCCTGACCAACTACCTGTGACACTTTGTTAATGCCGAATTTTCATATAAAAACCATGTGAGTGAATCTGCAGCTAAATGTCCATTTTTCATGGTGCACAGTTAAAACCCCAATATTTCATTCCCAATGTCTGCTACCACCGACATTCCTGCCGCTGAAACTCTCCTAAAGGGCTTCTGTAAGGTCTGGGAAGACACCAAGACGTCTTTTATGAAATATTCCGAACAAATTAAGAGAGACGCGGACAAGAGACTCACCTTGAGGATAAGGTTTTGCTTTCTTCAAAGTATGTCCATCTCAAGCTACGCTCGTATAAATTGGGTCTTCACTTCATTGATCCGTTCAAAGTTCTCAAACAGATTAATACCGTAGCTTATAAGCTCAAACTTCCAGTATCTTTATGTACCCCCAATTAATTTTACGTGTCTCTCCTCAAGCTCTTTGTCTTCAGTCCCTTATTCAAGGACCTAGACACCATTCCTGCTCCTGTCAGAGCTGAAGATGTTTTCAAGGTAGGGAATATTTTAGCCACTAAGAGTTTGAGAGAAAAAACTTTTTTCTTGTTGATTGGAAGGGGTTCAGTCCTGAGGTAAGGTCATGGGAGCCCAGGGAGAACATCCATGCCCCTCTCCTCCTGGAGAGATTTCTAGGCTTCAAGAAGAGGGGGCGTAAAGGGGGGGTACTTTAGTGCCAGCATCCCAAGCTCAATCAGCTTGCTGCTATCATAGCATCAGTGGCTTGTGGTGACGTGAATAAGGTAAGCAGGGTTCTTAGCCGATGAACTCCGTTCACCTCACTTATGTCACCGCTAGAGTGAGAAAGTACTCATGCAGCCCACAGTGCCATAAGTGAGGTGACTGGGGTTCATCAGCTATGAACCTTGGTGACCTTTCTCACTCAGGAGAAAGGAGCATGATTATGCTCCTGTCTCAGTGTGAGCCGTCCGGTGTGGAGAGCGGTTGCATTACTGATATGACTACTATCCAAATCATCTGGATCTTTGAGAGACAGATATGGATTTTCTTTGGACAGGTGAGGAATATGGTTGTTTATTATTTTTGTTTTTTTTTTACAGGGGACATGGGCATTTGCAGATTAACTTCACATCAGACAGGTAAGGAATAAGGTGGTTTATTATTTTTGATCTTTTACAGGGGACATGGGCTTCAGTGGAGTAGGTGTAAAGGTGAGTATAACTTAGATTTTTTTCAAATAAAGGTGTCTTTATTTTAATTAAATTACTTTATTTTGGCTGTTTTTTTTTTTACAATCTAATCTATGGAGTTAGTAATGGAGGTGTCTTATTGAAGCCTCACCATAACTAACACCTGGGTTTGATATCAGCTAACTATACAAAGCTGACATCAACCCCAATACTATTACCCCACTTGCCACCGCAGCAGGGCAAGTGGGAAGATCAGGGCAAGGCGCCACAATTGGCACATCTAATAGATGTGCCTTTTCTGGGGTGCCTAGAGGTTGCTTTTTTTTGCCAATATCCACGGCCCCATCAGAGTGTAAGAATATCAGCCCCCAGCTGTCTGCTTTAGTTTGACCGGTTGTCAAAAATGGGGGGCCCATGACATTTTTTAAATTATTTATTTAAATAATTTAAAAAAACGGCATGGGACCCCTCTATTCTTGATAACCAGCCATGATAAAGTTGACATCTAAGGGCTGCAACCCATCAACTGTCGGTTTTGCCTACGCTGGTTACCAAGATTAGAAGAGACCCCATGCCATTTTATTTTTCTATTTATTAATTTTTTTACAACACAGGCACCTGCTGATGAATACTCTCATCATTGTACGCCTGATTTAATTGATATCAGCAACAGCAGGCATACGCTGATGAGAGCAGTACTCTCTAATCAGTCGACACCTGAGACCGGCGATAATCTTTTTATTGCTGATCACAGCTGCTGGTTCTCACACTGTCATCCGACAGCATGGGAACCGCAGTGCTCTGACCGGCAGTAACGCTATTACCGCTGATCAGAGCCCATGTTTGCTGCGCTGTGACGCAGATGACAGCATGGCAAATAACAGATGTTCAAGCCCCCAATTCATCTCAATGGGGTTCGGATTTGAGTTCGAGTTCAGATACTGTTCTGGTACCCGAACCAAACTTTTTTACATAATCGGCAGAACCGCAGGACACGAACATTCTCGGGTTCACCCATCACTAGTCAGCAACAAATTGTACTCTGCAGCTCCGAGCAGAATCCACACAATGCTCTGTTCCCCAGCACACTGACTAGTGAACACCCAGCCTGGATCTCTAGACATTGCTAGTCAGGTGCATCTAATCAAGACCTGTAGTGTTAGGAAATATTCCAGTCCGACCTGGCTCTCTTACAATATGTATATCTATATAATATTGTCTCCTCTCTTTATGAATATTACTGTCCGTTATTACATAGTGACCTCTCTTGTTATGTACAGCACCCAGGTACAGACTGGGTCTGAAATTCAGCCCTGGCATTTGAAATCACACAGGCCCATGCGATCCACATACCGAAGCACTAGATGGAATAACTAATATTACCCTGGATATAGGAAAGCAAGATTTACAACAAGACCAATATCTCTAATGACAATTGTGGCCTGGTGGGGTAAGTGACTGAGTCAGCGACTTTGAGCTCTGTCACAACTCTTAACAGTATGGGTGTCTTGAGAACATCGATTCTGTTAACAACATTGCAGACACGGCAGCCCACAACCAGACAGGCCCTTCTGGTATTTGCCAGAATTGCCAGATATCCAGTCTGGCCCTGGCCCTATTGATCGTGATGGAGGAGTGGAAGAGGATTCCAGTGGGAATCTGTGAAGTTCTAGTGAACTCCATGCCCAAGACAGTTAAGGCAGTGCTTGAAAATAATGGTGGCCACACAAAATATTGACACCGCAAATTTACACTGTTATACAAGCTGTACAATGACTGCTTTATATTATAACAAAGTGTCATTTCTTCAGTGTTGTCCCATGAAAAGATATAATAATATATTTTCAAATATGTGAGGGGTGTACTTTTTCATGATATACTGTTTATCTAAAATTCTAATTGGGACACACTTAGTTATTTCATTGCTTTATGGCCATCTATATATTCTAACTAGATGGCAGCCCGATTCTAAAGAATCGGGAGTCTAGAATCCATATATACTTTATTTATTCAAATGTAAAAATAATACAATTAATAAATAATAGTAAGAAAGAACAAAAAATGGCTGCACTCACCAGCTCTTGACAATTCTTGTTATTTAAGGTACAGTTACACAGGATCCATGAACATGCTTATGAGGGGAGGGATGAAAGACATCAGACGACAACTTTGCGTGTTGTGGGCAGTGTCAGGTAGTAGGAAAATAGCCAGTTAATAATAGGCAATAGTTCTTTGCAGGAATGCAGATATTAATAAATAGGCAGTTTATATTGCAGAGAAATTGCTGGGCAATAATGGACAATGTCATTTTGTGGCAAATAATAGAGCAATATACCCAATGTGGCAAAGAAGAGGTTAATAAACGGCAGTCTCTCAGTATAACAGTCAGTGAATAATAGGCAGTATATGGAGAAAACACCAAACAAAAGTTCAAAATTGGTGTGAAAATGTCACTGAACCACTTCACAACTAAATATATATAGTTTTGGTAAATGGTATTATCATTTTTTTGACGAAATTCGGCAGGAGCTTGAAGAGCAACGTCACTGGGCCCGCCTCCACGCAGTAGAAACTTGCTGTGAGGTAAAAATTCAAAAATCACACCAAAATGGCGGGCGGAGTGTGTCACAGTACGGCACGTTTCTGATTGGTCGCTCGCAGCAGGCGGCAACCAATCAGACACTGGACACTGTTGACGTCACTTATCTCCGGACATTAGCTCCGGACATTATCTCCGGACATTAGCTCCGGACAGGAAGTTGGCACAAATTGCAGGAAGTAGTATTCTAGGCAATTATATATTAGATACAGTATACAGCTCTGGCAAAAAATAAGAGACCACTGCAAAATGTTCAGTGTGTCTGATTTTTCTCTTTATAGGTATATTTTTGAGTAAAATGTAGATTGGTCTTTTATTCTATAAACTACTGACAACATGTCTCCAAATTTCCAAGCAATCATTTTTGTATTATTTTTCTGACAAAGACAAATGGTCAAAAAAAAAAAAAAATCCAGAACTTTCAGACATCAAATAATGCAAAGAAAACTAGTTCATAATCATTTAGAAACAAGAATACTAATGTTTTAACTCAGGAAGAGTTCAGAAATCAATATTTTGTGGAATAACCATGATTTATGATCACAGCTTTCATGCGTCTTGGCATGCTTTCCACCAGTCTTTCACACTGCTTCTGGCACAAAAATGTAAGCAGTTCTTTCTTTGATGGCTTGTGACTAGGGTTGAGCGAAACGGATCGTTCATTTTCTAAAGTCGCCGACTTTTGGCAAAGTCGGGTTTCATGAAACCCGACCCGATCCCTGTGTGGGGTCGGCCATGCGGTACGCGACTTTCGCGCCAAAGTCGCGTTTCGTATGACGCGCTTGGCGCCATGTTTTCAGCCAATGAAGGAGCGTGGGAAGAGTGATGACATAGGTCTTAGGGGCGTGGACGCCTATCGTCATCTTGTCGCTTGTGCGCTGTAGCGATTTGATTTCTGTTCAGGGACGGAGGGGAGAGAGAGAGAGAGAGAGAGAGAGAAAAAAGAAAAAAAATACCCATTGACTTTGCATTGGGTTTCGTGTTTCGGTCGATCCCCGACTTTTCGCCATAATCGGCCGATTTCACTCGACTCGACTTTAGAGATAGTCGGGTTTCACGAAACCTGACTCGACCCTAAAAAAGTAAAAGTCGCTCAACCCTACTTGTGACTATCCATCCTCCTCTTAATTACATTCCAGGGGTTTTCAATGGCGTTCAGGTCTGGAGATTGGGCTGCCCATGACAGGGTTTTGATGTGGTGGTCTCTTAATTTTTGCCAGAGCTGTATACTATACAGGGGTGGAGCAGTTAGAACAACTCCATGCGGCTCCATTTTTCAGTAGCCGTTCAATTAATGTGGAGGAAAAATGGTTTTCCTAACATAAATCTAACTGCAAAATGCTATTATTCTCTGCTGTCAGTTGTTTTGATCCTGTTGGATCAGAGACAGACTTCGAACTTGCCAATCACTGTGATCAGCAAGTGCAATATGGAACCTCATGTTTTCCTATAACTCATAGAGCAGTAAGTGATATGGACTAAAATAAAGGTTCATTCACATCGGTGTCATGAATTATAACCCAATTAATTTATTTATTGAAGTTGTAAACTTGATACATAAAACAACAGTGTCAGTTATGATGACATCACAAGGCGCATGACGTCAGAGTACTTGACATCATAGACCTCACATGACATCACAATTGCTATAGAATGTGCAAAATTCTGTTCCTGAGCCATCTTGTGTCACAGTTTGAAGAGGACAAGTCCAGGTAGGTAGCTCTTCACTGAAAGCTGAGGATCGGTTCACATCGGAGAGGGAGGAGGACTCGCTGCACAGCATTATGCACAGCACAGACAGCACAGCAGGGCCAGGAAGAGATCTGCAGTGTGCGCTGTATGGACGGCGTCCTCATCATCACCGTGATCTCTCCAGATGATTATTAGCTGCATTATATTCCTCCTGACCTTCCCCAGGCTAATCTGAGATTGGTGGAGTAACTATCTTAGGACCTGTAAGTATCAAGTGAGAAGACGATTTGGGGTCCAGCATTGAAGGTAAGTGGGCGTGTGTGTGTGTGTGTGTGTTGAGGCGAGCATATATATATATATTTGTGTGTGTGTTGAGGTGTACAAGTCCCCTGAAATGCAGCAGTAAAGGGCTGTGTGTGTGCGGCCCCTACACTGAAGGGGTGTGTGTATGTGTGTTTGTGTGACCCCAGCAATAAAAAAGGGATGTGTGTGTGACCCCAGAATCAAAGGGGTGGCTGTGTGATGGTTTATATGTCCCTGCACTAATGGGGTGTGTGTTTGTGTGCCCAGCATTGCAGCACTGAAGGGGTGTGTGCGTGCACTTGTGTTTGTGTGCGTGATTGTGTGTTGAGGCGAGTATATATATATATATATATATATATATATATATATATATATGTTTGTGTGTGTGTTGAGGTGTACATGTCCCCTGAAATGCAGCAGTAAAGGGCTGTGTGTGTGTGGCCCTTGCACTGAAGGGGTGTGTATATGTGTGTGTGACCCCAGCAATAAAAAAGGGATGCGTGTGTGACCCCAGAAATAATGGGGTGGCTGTGTGATGGTTTGTGTGTCCCAGCACCACTAATGGGGTGTGTGTTTGTGTGCCCAGCACTGCAGCAATGAAGGGGTGTATGCACTTGTGTTTATGTGTTGAGGTGAGTGTATGTATGTATGTTGTGTGTATGTTGTGTGTATGTATGTATGTTGTGTGTGTTGTGTGTATATATGTGTGTTGTGTGTGTCTCTGTATGTTGTGTGTGTATGTTGTATATTTTGTGTGTCTATGTGTATGTTGTATGTTCTGTGTATATGTATGTGTGTTGTGTGTGTGTTGTGTGTATGTTGTGTGTTGAGGTAAGTGTGCATGTGTGTGCGTTTGTGTGTATATGTGTGTGAGTGTTCATGTATGTATTAAAGGTAACCTGTCACTTCATTTCAGGCACCTAATCTCCCAGCACCTTGGTGGTGATGTCATTGCTAGTTCATTTAAAGGGGTTATTTGGGACATGAATTCATGACTTATCTGTAAGATAGATCGTCAGTAGTGTTGAGCATTCCGATACCGCAAGTATCGGGTATCGGCCGATATTTGCGGTATCGGAATTCCGATACCGAGTTCCGATATTTTTGTGATATCGGGAACCGGTATCGGGATTTAGATTAATGTGTAAATAAAGAATAAAAAAAAAAAAATATTGATATACTTACCCTCGGACGGGCCCTGGTTGTCACCGCTGCAATCGCCATGTTTTCCTTCCTATGAATGAGCTTGTTAAGTACCTTCGATGACGTCGTGGCTTGTGATTGGTCGCGTGAGCGGTCACATGACCGCTCAGCAACCAATCACAAGCCGCGACGTCATCGAAGGTCATTAAAGCGCTCATTCTTAGGAAGAAAAGCATGGCGATTGCAGCGGTGACAACCAGGGCCCGTCCGAGGGTAAGTATATCAATATTTTTTATTTTTATTCTTTATTTTACACATTAATATGGATCCCAGGGCCTGAAGGAGAGTTTCCTCTCCTTCAGACCCTGGGAACCATTACGGATACCTTCCGATATTTGTGTCCCATTGACTTGTATTGGTATCCGATATCCAATATTTTTCGGATATCGGCCGATACCATCCGATACCGATACTTTCAAATATCGGACGGTATCGCTCAACACTAATCGTCAGTATTAGATCGGTGGGGTCCGTCACCTGGCACCCCCACGATCAGGTGAAATCTGCTGCGGCAGTTTCAGATGCATGATAAGCATACATGATGGACCACTGCCTCTGGTCTGTAAGACGCACACAATATTTAGCAAGATTTTTGTTGTTAAAATGTGTGTCATACAGTCTAGAAAATACAGTTAGTGGCAGTCACGCTTTATCTAAGGCCTCTTTCACACGTCAGTGTCTCCGGTACGTGTACTGACAGTTTTCTCACGTACCGGAGACACTGACACACATAGACCCATTCAAATGAATGGGTCTATGCACATATCTCAGTGTTTTCACGGACCGTGTGTCCGTGTGCAAAACACGGAGACATGTCCGCTTTTCTCCGGCAGCACGTACAAATCACCCGCTTTCCCCCATTAAAAATTTTAAAATGTAAAAAATTTAAAAAAAAAGACACATACAGTGGGGCAAAAAAGTATTTAGTCAGTCAGCAATAGTGCAAGTTCCACCACTTAAAAAGATGAGAGGCATCTGTAATTTACGTCATAGGTAGACCTCAACTATGGGAGACAAACTGAGAAAAAAAAATCCAGAAAATCACATTGTCTGTATTTTTAACATTTTATTTGCATATTATGGTGGAAAAGAAGTATTTGGTCAGAAACAAAATTTCATCTCAATACTTTGTAATATATCCTTTGTTGGCAATGACAGAGATCAAACGTTTTCTGTAAGTCTTCACAAGGTTGCCACACACTGTTGTTGGTATGTTGGCCCATTCCTCCATGCAGATCTCCTCTAGAGCAGTGATGTTTTTGGCTTTTCACTTGGCAACACGGACTTTCAACTCCCTCCAAAGGTTTTCTATAGGGTTGAGATCTGGAGACTGGCTAGGCCACTCCAGGACCTTGAAATGCTTCTTATGAAGCCACTCCTTCGTTGCCCTGGCGGTGTGCTTTGGATCATTGTCATGTTGAAAGACCCAGCCACGTTTCATCTTCAATGCCCTTGCTGATGGAAGGAGGTTTGCACTCAAAATCTCACGATACATGACCCCATTCATTCTTTCATGTACCCGGATCAGTCGTCCTGGCCCCTTTGTAGAGAAACAGCCCCAAAGCATGATGTTTCCACCACCATGCTTTACAGTAGGTATGGTGTTTGATGGATGCAACTCAGTATTCTTTTTCCTCCAAACACGACAAGTTGTGTTTCTACCAAACAGTTCCAGTTTGGTTTCATCAGACCATAGGACATTCTCCCAAAACTCCTCTGGATCATCCAAATGCTCTCTAGCAAACTTCAGACGGGCCCGGACATGTACTGGCTTAAGCAGTGGGACACGTCTGGCACTGCAGGATCTGAGTCCATGGTGGCGTAGTGTGTTACTTATGGTAGGCCTTGTTACATTGGTCCCAGCTCTCTGCAGTTCATTCACTAGGTCCCCCCGCGTGGTTCTGGGATTTTTGCTCACCGTTCTTGTGATCATTCTGACCCCACGGGGTGGGATTTTGCGTGGAGCCCCAGATCGAGGGAGATTATCAGTGGTCTTGTATGTCTTCCATTTTCTAATTATTGCTCCCACTGTTGATTTCTTCACTCCAAGCTGGTTGGCTATTGCAGATTCAGTCTTCCCAGCCTGGTGCAGGGCTACAATTTTGTTTCTGGTGTCCTTTGACAGCTCTTTGGTCTTCACCATAGTGGAGTTTGGAGTCAGACTGTTTGAGGGTGTGCACAGGTGTCTTTTTATACTGATAACAAGTTTAAACAGGTGCCATTACTACAGGTAATGAGTGGAGGAAAGAGGAGACTCTTAAAGAAGAAGTTACAGGTCTGTGAGAGCCAGAAATCTTGATTGTTTCTTTCTGACCAAATACTTATTTTCCACCATAAAATGCAAAAAAAATGATAAAAAAACAGACAATGTGATTTTCTGGATTTTTTTTTCTCAGTTTGTCTCCCATAGTTGAGATCTACCTATGATGTAAATTACAGACGCCTCTCATCTTTTTAAGTGGTGGAACTTGCACTATTGCTGACTGACTAAATACTTTTTTGCCCCACTGTATGTGATACTGCTGCATTTGTAAAATCAGATCTATCAAAATATAAAATAAATTAGTCCGATCAGTAAACAGCCTAACTAGAAAATAAAATAAAATTCCAGAACAACAGTCTTTCGGTCATTGCAACAAGAGAAAAAAAATATAATAACAGGTGATTAAAACATCGTATATACCCCAAAATGATATCAATTTAAACATCGGTTCGGCTGCAAAAAACAAGATCTCCCACGGCCCCATTCCTGAAAATGTAAAACATTGTGGCTCTGGGAAAGGACAAAACAGAAGCCCAAAAATCGCCCGATGCTTAAGGCGTTAAAGGGGTTTTACCGTAATGTGTGATAGTAGCACATGAAGCTTTACTACCTCCTGCAGCTCCAGTTCTGGTTCCTCACTGCTGCCTCTGATCTTTAGTCACTGGCTTAAGGGGTGACGTCAAGACTGCAGTTCTGCAGCCAATCACTTGGCTCAGTGGCCTATGCCGGCAGAGCTTCTAAGCTCAGTGATTGGCTGCAGCAGTGAGTTGTGCTGTAGCTGAGCCATCACCACTGCAGCCTGTCAAAATACACCACAGGAAGTGCTAAAGATCCAGAGCTGGAACAGCAGGGAGAAAGTAAAGCTGTTTTTTTCCACCAATGGTAACCTCCTATATATTTAAACAAAACGTTCCTGTAAGGACAGATAATGATTTATTACCTACCAGCCATTGTCTCCTATATCACCCGCTAGCTCTTAGACACATTTGGCTGATTTCACTTCTTCGTTGGAAGCCCTATTAGGAGCCTCCATCGCAGATTTTATCATATCGGGCGAGTGCTCAGCCGACAGCTATTTGGCCACTGTTCACATGACGTAAGCCGATGTTACATATAGCAATATGCAGCAGGACACGAGATCCAGGGAAATATCCGATCGCCAGCAATGGGGTCAGGAAGGAATTTTTTTCCCCCCTGAAGCAGAACTCTTTGGGGGGTTTTCTTTGCCTTCCTCTGGATCTTTGGTTCCCAGAGGCTCTCAGATGGTCCCCAGTGACCGCAGCTCGTTCTGTGGCCTCCATCAGGGCCAATCTGAGAGTCACTGTGACCATAGTTTAATTTCTTAAAGGGCCAGTAATATTTTCATTACAATGTTGCTTATTGCTATTCCAATAATAAAAAAAAATTATATATAAATATATTGTGTTGTGTGTTTTTTCCTGGATTTCATCTTACACCGTGACAATGATGGGAGTGATCACTACTACCCTGAATATTCCACAAATAGACCTGGAAGTATAGGGGGCTCCATACACAGTGAGCAGATGTCATAATGTCAACTCCGGTACCAAAATACATTACAATTGTTATAGGGCTCAGTCTGTGATGGAGGCACTAACATTGTAGACAGTACGACCTACACAACACACTACAGAGAGAAGACTGAAGATCGGGACACAGAGCCGCAGAATACAGAAGACAAAGGGTCTGGTGTTAAAGTAAAAAGCAGGAAAGATGTTCAACAAGTAGCCGGGGGGCTCCAGGACCAAACCAGGAGGGAGGTCTCAGTCATCATTAGCCACTGTTGGCATGGAATGGCCCACATTTACCAACCGTTCTGCAGCCACTTGTTTACCTTTGTCCAACTCCTCCGTCGGTCCTTGCAGTTATTAGGCCACTGCTGAAATTCTTTCCTGACTATACACAGACAAGTAGGTACAAACCATGTATGCTGCCATCACCGTCCACAACCAGAGTCCTGCTCCGGACCAGCGGCCTTTACAATTCAAGTCTAAGTGGGCGTAAACAAGGGTCTGTCTCTATAAGAGAACCATGTGCTTGCAACTTGGAACAGCAGTAAAACGGCAACACCAGGGTTAATATTCTTCGGGCACAGAGATGACATACAGCAAACCTTCTCAGAAAGGAGAACTGGACTCTGACATTCCCTAAGCAATAAGTACCCACACAATTAGAGGGACAAATTGCTAGCCCTTGCTGCATCATGGTGTGTGTCCAGTGGTGGCCAGTCTTAGTCTACTGTAAGTTGGTTCTTCAGATTACTTTTTTTGAAGTTTGGTCCTTAGAAGATATAAAATGAGGCCAATATAACCTCACGTGAACAAGAACACATAATGAATTATACTGGGTCATCATTTATTTAGCAAAAAACTGTGAAAAAGGAACCGTTATCCCCTTTAGAATGGAGGGGTGGTGCTTATGCTCAAATGCTTCTCCTTTCATTCCATATGAGGCTGCCATGCAGTGCGCTGATTTTTTTTGGCAGCCCCTTAGAGAATGAAAGAATAAAGAAAAAAAAAGGGACAACACCAAAGTCAGTGGCTGAGTGCTCAAGAGTGCTGGGTAAGTTGTGCGGCTCCAGGCACAACACTGGGAATGGCTAACAAGTTCTCTCTGATGGCTGCTTTTCTACCTGCTGGATCTTGTCTGAGGATCCAGAAAGAACAACAAGGGGTAAGAGAAGTGGGGGCTCTGGATAGCACTTCCAAAGGCACGGAATGAATAGGTACCACTGCAGGATTTCCATACAGATGAACTTTATTTTTGCTACACGTTTCAGAGCTAATCTAGCTCCTTCTTCAGGGACGTACACACACATAATGTACCTTGGTAGTTATATACACTCTAAAATGGTGTCATGAAACAGGTTTCTCAATATGATTAATTAGTTAGCACCTGTGTTGTGCAATTACTAAAAAACAAGGTTGGCCAGACTAAGAAACCATAATATTACATTTGTAAAACCATATGCAATAAATATTCAACAGATCTATGGAACTAAAAATGAATATGTAAATATAAAATATACAAAATTACAACCAATCCCAATTGTTATCACAATGCCCCCACAGGGACTGAGAATGCCCTTCATATCTACTTTTTTAGAATATCCATTATTCACACAAGAGTGGGATATCTTCATGTTACACATGGAATAATCACATGGAATAATCACCAGGTTGATCTCCAAACGTGAGAATATAGCCATGGAGGCCACAATGCAAATTACATACATCACGGAATTATTGTCCCAATTCAGCGGCACTCCAGAACTCAAACTCATAGAGGATAATGTCACACTCAGACTAATAAAATTAAAGATTAAAGCAAGAGGCTAATAATAAAAAAGTAAAAAAACTTTTTAGGAACAGCGAAGATTTCAAATCAGGACAACTATTGACCTGAAATAACAACCGCAAGTCCCAGTCTTCTGAAAATACTACAATCAAAAAAGATAAAGGGATACCCAGAATTCACATAGAATCCAATGTTTACAAGAGCCGAAAGAGCACTTCCTGTGTTGGACTTAAACGACACAAGTCTAGTAACCCATCCACTACCTCAGGCGAATTTTATCATCCTACCAAGGAAGGCATGCCTTCGGAGTGTGACGCTTCTCCACTATCTGTGGACGGGGAGAACTCACTTGGCTGGTCATTGAGGCATATGCTGGGACACTCAGGGTAAGAACAAAAGTCCATTCGGTTTATTGATACACAGGATAAACCGAATCTCAGGTACTTGGTAACATGCAGCACTCTATGCACCGTCCAGCAACCGTTTGGCTCTACAGTATCCACGGACCTCGCTTAGCCTTGGGGTGCCTAACATGGATTAGTGTCCATAAACAGTCCGTCACAACCACACAGGTTCACAGATACCTCTTATCCTCAGAGGCGTCCTCTCCAGAGGTATACCACAGGCCTCCTCTCTCTGGCTCAGCCTAGCCAGCACTGCCACCCATGCACAAACACAAGGACTCCATCTTGGGTGCCCAGACACACCCCCTTGGGTGGGGTATGCAGGTGACTGGACCCACCCATCTCTCCAAGTCACCTGGAAGCCTTCCCAATGTATAGTAACCCTCAGCAGTAGATCTGCTGAGCTAACAAAGCCCAGGCTTCCATCACAGGGCCACCCACTTCTGTGATACATACCGCCCATTAAACACATGGCTACTCACCATACCACAGGAGTCATATCCCACTAATAGTTTTCTTTCCATAACTTTTGTGAACTCAAAGAATCGATCCCATGTTCACAAGGATACTAAATAGTCATCCAATACTGGTAGGACAATTCCCCTAACCTTGGCGCAGCATACTGAGAGCATTGTTAAGGGGACAGTTTCACTAAATCCATTACCTTAACTGAAAACCCTGATAATTCAGATGCAGAAAATACAACGAGCCGTGACAGAAGTGGGGGCTCTGAATAGCGCTGCCAAATGTACGGAACGAATAGGTACCACTGCAGGAGTATCATACAGATTAACTTTATTTTTACTAAGCATTTCAGAGCTTATCTAGCTCCTTCTTCAGGCACGTACACACAAAATGTATCTTATATACACTCCAATATAGCATCATGAAACGGGTTTCTAAATATGATTAATTAGATAGCACCTGTGTTGTGCAATTGCTAAAAAACAAGGTTGGTCAGACTAAGAAACCTGTAACAACTCTGCTGGCATCACGGCATGGCCTCTCATCTCTCACGCTCTCTTACCCACTGCTCCAGGTCATCTTGCGGTTTCTATTTCTATCCAGTGCCATATTCTGTGCCTCTGCTCTCTGCATGCTTCATGGTTGTGTGTATAGGGGGGCGGCGCCTGATCTCTCTGGTTCTTATAGGTATCAGGTGCATCTGTCTAATCTGTTCCTGAACAATTACCAAGAGGCCTCCAGTATATAGTGCAGCTCCACCCTGTGGACTGGGCCTGTGCAATGTGTTTGCTCAGTTAGTGTTTAGCTTCTGAGTTTGCCTGGTCTTGCTCTGTGTTTCTCCCTCTCTGGAGGCTTTTCTCTGTGCTATTGCCTTGATCTTGTTGTCCGCCCTCCAGGAGGCAGTATATCCTGGTCCCTGTGTCTTTGTCCTTGTGTCTTGTTCCAATGCCTTGTCTGTACTTTGTCTTATCTCGGTCTCCTTGTCTGTGGCTCCCTTCCCTGCTGTGTCTTTCCTTGTGTTCTCAGTGTGCTTACGCTCCGCACTCTTGCGGCTCTGCCTGCTCTGTTCCTCTGTGGTTTGATCTCTACTCCGCACTTCTGCGGTTCTGCTCCATTCTGCTTTGCTCCTGTTGCTGCACTAATCCCTTGCTGCAGCTTCTCTCCGCAATCCTTGCGGTTCCACTCTGCTTAGCTTCAGCAGTATCTATTGCTGCAGCTCCTCTCCGCAATCCTTGCAGTTCCACTCTGCTTAGCTTCAGCAGTATCTCTTGCTGCAGCTCCTCTCCACATTCCTTGTGGCTCCGTTCTGCTTAGCTTTTTTACTGTGCTATCTCTTGCTGCTCTACCGCTCCTATTCGCAGCCTTGCAGTTCGCTTCCAGTCTGAACAGGTCCCAACCTGTTCCCTCTTACTTCTTTCTGCTTGTTTCCTTATCTGCACCTCTTGTGTGAACAGGTCCCTACCTGTTCTTCCATATTACATTTCCGTACCTGCACCTCCAGTGTGAACAGACCTCTACCTGTTCCTTCATAACCAGTCCTGAGTTCTCTGCCGTGCCTTCCAATCCAGTGTTCCTGCCAGTCCTGCCGTTCCTGCCGTGCCTTCCAGTCCTGTGTTTCCTGCCATCCCTGCCAGCCCTGTGTTCTCTGCCGTGTTCCTGCCAGTCCTGTATCCTCTGCCGTGTCTCTACCAGCTGTGTCTCAGCCGTGCCAGCCTACTCATCTGAATCTCATCCGTGCTCATCTGCTAGCCCTGCCTGATGCCCGCACTAATCCTAGTGTTCCAGTCTCCCAAGTGGGATCAGCAGCCACAGCCAGACACCACCCTGGAGTAGCACCTGGGAGCTGCCTGCAGCACAAGCCTGACCTCACCATCAGAGGCTCCAGTGAAAACCCAGGCAGCTGTCATAGTCACTCCTCTTCCAGGGTAGTCTGGTTTGTGGCACAGTGGGACCACAAACCCCCCGAGCTCACGCCTACCAGTCAGGGCGTGAGCGTGACAAAACCATAATATTACATTTCTAAAACCATATGCAATAAATATTCAACAGATCTATGGAACTAAAAATGAATATATAAATATAAAATATACAAAAGTACAACTAATCCCAACTGTTATCACAATGCCCCCAATTGCAGCTCTGACACCTTAGACCGCACTCTATCAGCTGATGTTCCTTGTGACCTTACAGATGACCCTACCAAAGTTTCCACTGAAAGTCTGAAGCTCTTGATCACATCAGTATCAGAGTCCCCCTAGCCAAAGTCAGGAGTGATGGGGGTAAATAGTGGTCATTCCTCAAAACATTACTTTCTAGTGTAATACCTTCCAAGAGCGGAAGTCAAGCTCTAGGGAACAAGGTGCAACACGCTACAATAGTTGCCACAAGAAACCATTTAGAAACCCTCATATCATCCAAAGGGTTGTATTCCCATAAAACCAAGGGGTCTCTGGGTTCAGACATGGGCATATCCTCACAACTCTTTCCTACACACACTAGGACAAATGTTACTTTAACACAAGAGTCAGCCAAGGATCGTTCCCAAGACCACAGGGTATCCCACTCACCCGTTCCAACCACCCATTTGGAGAACAAAACAGCACCTTCACAAACCAGTACTCTTTCTGTTATACTCAAGATCAACTCCAATAAAATCACATCTTTTTTTCCACCAATAAATACCCCCAATCCCAAATGGCTACAAAAAAGAAAAGACAATATAGTGGTTGCAAGGGAGGAATTAGAACCGGATCCTTTTCCCAAAAATAGATATGCCTGTGAACTGACACAAAAGGAAGAAGAATTAAGAATTTTTACCTATCAGACCATCCCTTAAGTACAGATGAAGTTCAATTATTGAATAAAGGATTCTCGTTTTGTTTAATAGCTAAACCAAATCGATTTGATCTATTTTTAGATATTAATTATTTTGTCAGGAAAGTGACCCGCAACACACACTTTCTATTAAGGGAAAAACAGAGTTCAATTTCTTGTCAATTAATTCCTCCATCCACAGAGTCTTGTCCTGAATCTCTTATCCAACACGATGATGTTTGACCTACGTCCCATTTTTACTCGATTCATCACAGAGGCATTCATATGGAAACATTTCATCATTTGATACTCAAAGAATTGAGATCCAGATGAGGAAACATCTCAGTAAGGGGGAACGAGAAGCTATGGCGATGCTGAAAGACAGTTCCCAGATAATTATTAGGGCGAGTGACAAGGGAGGGGGTGTAGGTATCATGAACCGTGGCGTCTATCTGGAGGAAGGTTTGAGAATCCTGAGTGATGAGCAATATTACTCAAGACTAAGAGAATATCCCTCTTCACTAGGGTTGAGCGACTTTTAGTTTTTTAGGGTCGAGTCGGGTTTCACGAAACCCGACTTTCTCAAAAGTCGGGTCGAGTGAAATCGGCCGATCCTATTGAAAAGTCGGGGTCGGGGATTGGCCGAAACTCGAAACCCAATGAAAGTCTATGGGTTTTTTTGTTTTTTTATATTTCCTTCAGGGCGATATAGCAGAAAAGACGGTAATTCAATTACCGGCTTTTCATTTCTCCTGCCAAAACCCAACATGATATGAGACATGGTTTACATTCAGTAAACCATCATCACATCCCCATTTTTTTTGCATATTCCACACTACTGTTAGTAGTGTGTATATGCAAAATTTCGGCGCTCGAGCACTTAAATTTAAGGGTTAAATCGCGGAAAAAATTGGTGTGGGCTCCCGCGCAATTTTCTCCACCAGAGTAGTAAAGCCAGTGACTGAGGGCAGATATTAATAGCCTGGAGAGGGTCCACGGTTATTGGCCCCCCTGGCTAAAAACACCTGCCCCCAGCCACCCCAGAAAAGGCACATCTGTAAGATGCGCCTATTCTGGCACTTGGCCACTCTCTTCCCATTCCCGTGTAGCGGTGGGATATGGGGTAATGAAGGGTTAATGCCAATGTAAGGTGACATTAAGCCAGATTAATAATGGAGAGGCGTCAATTCTGACACCTATCCATTATTAATCCATTTGCATTAAATGGTTAAAAAAACACACACACATTATTAAAAAGTATTTTAATGAAATAAAAACACAGGTTGTTTTAATATTTTATTGTACGCTCAATCCACTGGCTGAAGACCCTCGCTCTGTATCAAATAAAAAATAATAAACCAACAATATACATACCTTCCGTAGATCTGTAACGTCCCAAGTTGTAAATCCATCTGAAAGAGTTAAAATATTTTACAGCCAGGAGCTCTGCTAATGCAGCTGTGCTCGTGGCTGTAAAGCCCAGCGAATGAAGGTAATGTAGGTCAATGACCTATAGTTACGTTCATTCGCGGTGATGCGCCCCCTGCTTGATGTCCTCACATGACCTCGAGCCTGGGAGCGCTGAAATTTTGCACATACACATGTTAGTAGTGTGGAATATGCAAAAAAGAAGGGGGATTTGACATGGTTTACTGTATGTAAACCATGTCTCATATTATGTCGGGTTTTGGCAGGAGAAATGAAAAGCCGGTAATTGAATTACCGGCTTTTCTGCTATATCACGCTGAAGTTAATATAAATATATATATATATATATATATATATATATATATATATATGTCTGAATGACATATATATATAAAACGAAACCCGACTTTTCAGTAGAGATCGCCGACCGCCGACCCGATCCCAGAGTGGGATCGGGTCGGGTTTCACGAAACCCGACTTTGCTAAAAGTCGGCGACTTTTGAAAAGTGCCGATCTGTTTCGCTCAACCCTACTCTTCACATTATTACCATAAATATATGTCATTGGTTGGGACAGCAAATTTCAATAAGCTTCTGAACAAGAAAGAAAATATTTTCTACATATAAAAGAAAACTTCCAATTACCATTTTTTTTATTTTTTTACCCAAAGTACACAAATGCCTTACCAAAAGCCCTGGTCGCCCTATAATATCAGGGATCAACTCGCTCACTGCAAACCTTTCCCAAAACATTGATTAGTTTTACAACCATATGATCTTCGGTTATCTTCCACTCACCTTATTACTGAACTAAAGAAATTGAAATTTCCTTGTGACTATTCTTTTATGACATTGGATGTCCACTCGCTATACTCTAACATTAAACACGAGTTAGGTTTAAAGGCCATCCAACACTATCTGGACCAAAACCAATTTTTACCTGAAAAACAGTCAACATTTTTGATTGACAATACCAGATTCATGTTAGAACACAATGTGCTTTTCCTTTGCACAAAAATGGACAACAAATGATGATTTTGTTAAAGAAGGATGGATTTTAAAAAAGAGTTTTAGAGCAAAGAAGCACCCTAAAGGGATAATAGACGATGCTTTCAAACGTACATTTAGACTGGATCAGAATGATTGCCTAGGGAAACTGAATGACGCAATCAGATCAACTGTGGTCAATTAAATGGAACTAAATAAAAAAATTAAATACAGTTTCATAAGTACATAGAACCAATCTCATAAATTTAGAAGAGACACTCTGACTAAATATTGGGTGTTCCTCACAAATGATCCCATCTTATCGGGGAATATTACCTCAAAACCCAATATTATCTTTCGCAACAGCATGAATTAAAAAAAAAATATTGCGCTCAGCAAAATAAAATCGAATAAGACATAGGTCCTACCCATTTGTTTCATCTGTGCCATCCTTGACTGTTATGGCTGGCAATCAGGCAACACAGCGTGCAGTAATCAGCGCACATACAGAGATCTAGCAATAACCAAAAACAATAGGACGAGCTCTGAGACGTGGAATCTCTGTAGACTGCAGTACCTGATCTATCCTCACACAACTATAAGCAGCAGTGGATTGCGCCTATAACTACCTATGCAACTCGGCACTGCCTGAGGAGCTGACTAGCCTGAAGATAGAAATACAAGCCTGACTTACCTCAGAGAAATACCCCAAAGGAATAGGCAGCCCCCCACATATAATGACTGTTAGCAAGATGAAAAGACAAACGTAGGAATGAAATAGATTCAGCAAAGTGAGGCCCGATATTCTAGACAGAGCGAGGATAGCAAAGAGAACTATGCAGTCTACAAAAAACCCTAAAACGAAAACCACGCAAAGGGGCAAAAAGACCCACCGTGCCGAACTAACAGCACGGCGGTGCACTCCTTTGCTTCTCAGAGCTTCCAGCAAAAGTTAATAGCAAGCTGGACAGAAAAAACAGAAAACAAACTAGAAGCACTTATCTAGCAGAGCAGCAGGCCCAAGGAAAGATGCAGTAGCTCAGATCCAACACTGGAACATTGACAAGGAGCAAGGAAGACAGACTCAGGTGGAGCTAAATAGCAAGGCAGCCAACGAGCTCACCAAAACACCTGAGGGAGGAAGCCCAGAGACTGCAATACCACTTGTGACCACAGAAGTGAATTCAGCCACAGAATTCACAACAGTACCCCCCCCTTGAGGAGGGGTCACCGAACCCTCACCAGAACCCCCAGGCCGACCAGGATGAGCCACATGAAAGGCACGAACAAGATCTGGGGCATGGACATCAGAGGCAAAAACCCAGGAATTATCTTCCTGAGCATAACCCTTCCATTTGACCAGATACTGGAGTTTCCGTCTAGAGACACGAGAATCCAAAATCTTCTCCACAATATACTCCAATTCCCCCTCCACCAAAACAGGGGCAGGAGGCTCAACAGATGGAACCATAGGTGCCACGTATCTCCTCAACAACGACCTATGGAATACATTATGTATGGAAAAGGAGTCTGGGAGGATCAGACGAAAAGACACCGGATTGAGAATCTCAGAAATCCTATACGGACCAATAAAACGAGGTTTAAATTTAGGAGAGGAAACCTTCATAGGAATATGACGAGAAGATAACCAAACCAGATCCCCAACACGAAGTCGGGGTCCCACACGGCGTCTGCGATTAGCGAAAAGCTGAGCCTTCTCCTGGGACAAGGTCAAATTGTCCACTACCTGAGTCCAGATCTGCTGCAACCTGTCCACCACAGAATCCACACCAGGACAGTCCGAAGACTCAACCTGTCCTGAAGAGAAACGAGGATGGAACCCAGAATTGCAGAAAAATGGAGAGACCAAGGTAGCCGAGCTGGCCCGATTATTAAGGGCGAACTCAGCCAACGGCAAAAAGGACACCCAATCATCCTGGTCTGCAGAAACAAAACATCTCAGATATGTTTCCAAGGTCTGATTGGTTCGTTCGGTCTGGCCATTAGTCTGAGGATGGAAGGCCGAGGAGAAAGATAGGTCAATGCCCATCCTACCACAAAAGGCTCGCCAGAACCTCGAGACAAACTGGGAACCTCTGTCAGAAACAATATTCTCAGGAATGCCATGTAAACGAACCACATGCTGGAAGAACAAAGGCACCAAATCAGAGGAGGAAGGCAATTTAACCAAGGGCACCAGATGGACCATTTTAGAAAAGCGATCACAGACCACCCAAATGACCGACATTTTTTGAGAAACGGGAAGGTCAGAAATGAAATCCATCGAAATATGTGTCCAAGGCCTCTTCGGGACCGGCAAGGGCAAAAGCAACCCACTGGCACGTGAACAGCAGGGCTTAGCCCTAGCACAAATTCCACAGGACTGCACAAAAGCACGCACATCCCGCGACAGAGATGGCCACCAGAAGGATCTAGCAACCAACTCCCTGGTACCAAAGATTCCTGGATGACCGGCCAGCACCGAACAATGAAGTTCAGAGATAACTTTACTAGTCCACCTATCAGGGACGAACAGTTTCTCGGCCGGACAACGATCAGGTTTATTAGCCTGAAATTTCTGCAACACTCTCCGCAAATCAGGGGAGATGGCAGACACAATGACTCCTTCCTTGAGGATACTCGCCGGCTCAGATAACCCCGGAGAGTCGGGCACAAAACTCCTAGACAGAGCATCCGCCTTCACATTTTTAGAGCCCGGAAGGTATGAAATCACAAAATCAAAACGAGCAAAAAATAACGACCAACGGGCCTGTCTAGGATTCAAGCGCTTGGCAGACTCAAGATAAGTAAGGTTCTTATGATCAGTCAAAACCACCACGCGATGCTTAGCACCCTCAAGCCAATGACGCCACTCCTCGAATGCCCACTTCATGGCCAGCAACTCTCGGTTGCCCACATCATAATTACGCTCAGCAGCAGAAAATTTCCTGGAAAAGAAAGCACATGGTTTGAACACTGAGCAACCAGAACCTCTCTGTGACAAAACCGCCCCTGCACCAATCTCAGAAGCATCAACCTCGACCTGGAACGGAAGAGAAACATCTGGTTGACACAACACAGGGGCACAGCAAAAACGACGCTTCAACTCCTGAAAAGCTTCCACGGCAGCAGAAGACCAATTAACCAAATCAGCACCCTTCTTGGTCAAATCGGTCAATGGTCTGGCAATGCTAGAAAAATTACAGATGAAGCGACGATAAAAATTAGCAAAGCCCAGGAATTTCTGCAGACTTTTTAGAGATGTCGGCTGAGTCCAATCCTGGATGGCCTGAACCTTAACCGGATCCATCTCGATAGTAGAAGGGGAAAAGAAAGACTGAAGACAGAGCTAAGAAAAAAAAATGCTGTCAGGATTTCTTTTTTCCCTCTATTGGGAATCATTGGTTTGGCTCCTTGTACTGTTATGGCTGGCAATCAGGCAACACAGCGTGCAGTAATCAGCGCACATACAGAGATCTAGCAATAACCAAAAACAATAGGACGAGCTCTGAGACGTGGAATCTCTGTAGACTGCAGTACCTGATCTATCCTCACACAACTATAAGCAGCAGTGGATTGCGCCTATAACTACCTATGCAACTCGGCACTGCCTGAGGAGCTGACTAGCCTGAAGATAGAAATACAAGCCTGACTTACCTCAGAGAAATACCCCAAAGGAATAGGCAGCCCCCCACATATAATGACTGTTAGCAAGATGAAAAGACAAACGTAGGAATGAAATAGATTCAGCAAAGTGAGGCCCGATATTCTAGACAGAGCGAGGATAGCAAAGAGAACTATGCAGTCTACAAAAAACCCTAAAACGAAAACCACGCAAAGGGGCAAAAAGACCCACCGTGCCGAACTAACAGCACGGCGGTGCACTCCTTTGCTTCTCAGAGCTTCCAGCAAAAGTTAATAGCAAGCTGGACAGAAAAAACAGAAAACAAACTAGAAGCACTTATCTAGCAGAGCAGCAGGCCCAAGGAAAGATGCAGTAGCTCAGATCCAACACTGGAACATTGACAAGGAGCAAGGAAGACAGACTCAGGTGGAGCTAAATAGCAAGGCAGCCAACGAGCTCACCAAAACACCTGAGGGAGGAAGCCCAGAGACTGCAATACCACTTGTGACCACAGAAGTGAATTCAGCCACAGAATTCACAACACTTGACTGTAGGATCTTATTGTAACATTAACAATTGCCTTTGTTGTAAAATGATTATACATGGGTGTACAGCTTTTCCGTCACAACAACTGAAGAAGTAATCCATATTCAATAATTTGTTAACTGTAACACTGACTTTGTGATTTATTTTTGAGATATGACTGTAATTTGTTATACGTATAGGCGCATGACTCAAGCGATTCATAATAGGATGAATAACCACAGGCATAACAGAAGGAAATGAAGGAGGAAATAAAGTCTGGTTCACTTCATCCCCGTGAAAATCTCTGCCCATAAAGTCAAGAGAATTTGTGAGGTCAGGTCAGTGGTGTATTTTGGGGTGCAGCATGGGGGATGTTTCCACAAGTACCAAATTGCAATGGGGCGCCAAAAAATTAAATTCTCCATCAATCAATAGGATCCAGAAAGCAGGACCAGTCCCAAGAGAATCTTCACCTCTGCTATGGCGCTCTGCTGTACTACTTCATAGCTAGCAACAGGCTGTTCAGCTCTCAGTGAATAAAGACTAAGGGCCATTTCTTTGTTGCATTTACGCATATTTTTTGTCTAACACCTATTTTTTGTATTTTGCTCTTATTTTTCATTTACTCATTATTCTTCTTTTCATTTTTGCCTATTTAAAGGTCTATTTTATAGGATGTGCCAGTTTGTTTTTTTAATGTTTTGCTATTATGGTTAGAGTATGGGGTTTCCTGATATTTTCAGCTGATTTATGAGTTGCAACTGCTTTTAAAATTTGATACATTTTTGCACAAATGTTCAGCAATCTCCCATAAGGCTCATTCACACATCAGTTTTTCGCATATTATTATTATTTATTACTATAGCACCATTTATTCCATGGCGCTTCACATGTGAGGAGGGGTATACATAATAAAAACAGGTACAATAATCTTGAACAATACAAGTCACAACTGGTACAGGAGGAGAGAGGACCCCGCCCGCGAGGGTTCACAATCTACAAGGGATGGGTGAGGATACAGTAGGTGAGGATAGAGCTGGTCATGCAGCGGTTTGGTCGATCGGTGGTTACTGCAGGTTGTAGGCTTTCCGGAAGAGGTAGATCTTCAGGTTCTTTTCGAAGGTTTCGATGGTAGATGAGAATCTGATATGTTGTGGTAGAGAGTTCCAGAGTAGGGGTGATGCGCGAGAGAAATCTTGTATGTGATTGTGGGAAGAGGAGATAAGAGGGGAGTAGAGAAGGAGATCTTGTGAGGATCGGAGGTTGCATGCAGGAAAGTACCGGGAGACGAGGTCACAGATGTATGGAGGAGACAGGTTGTGGATGGCTTTGTATGTCATGGTTAGGCTTTTGTACTGGAGTCTCTGGGTAATGGTGAGCCAGTGAGGAGATTGACAGAAGGGAGAGGCCGGGGAATAGCAGGGGGACAGGTGGATTAGTCAGGCAGCAGAGTTTAGAATAGATTGGAGGGGTGTGAGAGTGTTTGAGGGGAAACCACAGAGCAGGAGGTTACAGTAGTCGAGGCGGGAGATGATGAGGGCATGGACTAAGGTTTTTGCAGATTCTTGGTTTAGGAATGTATGGATCCGTGAAATATTTTTGAGTTGAAGGCGGCAGGAAGTGAAAAGGGCATGGATATGTGGTTTGAAGGATAGATCAGCATCAAGGATTACCCCGAGGCAGCGAGCTTGTGGGACTGGGGAGAGTGGGGAGCCATTTACTGTAATGGATAGGTTCGTTTGGGGGGTCACGTGAGATGGGGGAAGACAATGAATGTTATGATATGAATGTTATCTGTTTTTATCACAGATAGCGCCTGTACCTCTGACAGCATTCTTACATGTAAGGTTTTTTTTAAATCTGAGTGAGGCCTTAGAGTGACTTTGTGTACCTGCAAGTTTTGGTCAAATGTTGTGAAATTGTAGCAGAAAATGTCACTTTTTGCACTGAAAAGTCACAAAAAAGTTAAAGGCAAAAATAAAGGGCATTTTTGTTTTTGCGCAATAGTTATGAACCAAGAGTTCCATGTGGAGGAATTTGGTGCAAGAAACGTTAAGGAATATCACATGATAAAAAAAGTAAAGTGACTTAAAAAAAAGATGAATCTATCATGACTCCACCCCTCAGTGTATCTGGGATGCAGTTACTGACAGCTTAGCTGAAGCTGTCAGTACTTTGATTAACAGCTCAGTTAAAATTTTACTCCCAGTCCCCTTTTATTTAAAAAAGTTCTGAAGGCAAATTCTCAGGGAGATCTATCTCCGGCCCATAGATCTTAACAACTAATTTATATATTAAGAAAATGTGGATTTCTCTATAAAAAAAAACCATTGGATCGCAGATATCAAAGTGTCGTTTTATCCAACTTTCTTTGAAGTGCATGCACCTGTAGATGGATTACGAGGTTGACCCCACTGACAGATTCCTTTTAAGGAATCTCTGGTTTGCATGATGTATAAGGTAGATTTTGGCAGTTCCTGGAAGATCTGCCAACCCTCCCATTTTTTTTTTTTTTTTTTTTGTGGGGGTGGGGGAGGGGAATCAAACATATTATTATTATTATTATTATTTATTATTATAGCGCCATTTATTCCATGGCGCTTTACATGTGAGGAGGGGTATACATAATAAACAAGTACAATAATCTTGAACAATACAAGTCACAACTGGTACAGGAGGAGAGAGGACCCTGCCCGCGAGGGCTCACAATCTACAAGCATATGCCAAATAGTGATGATCGAATAGTGAAATATATTCGGATTCGGAAAAATCGGCATGAATAATTTCTAATATCCGTGTATTCGTGCCGAATAACAAATCCAATGCAAGTCAATGGGAAACTGAATAGTTTTCTGCTGTACCCAGCAAACATGTCTGGAGGCATGGGAAAAAAGGAGAAATGGATGGGAAAAAGCTAAATCTAAATGGGAACAGCATGGAGAAGGTGCCAGCATGCCTTTCTAACTCACATATGATATCTGGGAAAAATCTTGTCAGACAATTGCGCCGGTTTTACGGATTTTTAAATAGACCTACTAAAACAAACCCCCAATTTTTTTTTAAAGGGAACAATGCTAAGAAACATTATTTCCTTAACAATTACATGTATATAACGCAAAATAAAAATAAAAAAAATAAAAAAATGTACCTATCTTTTAGCATATGTTCACACGGAGCGTTTTGGTTTTATTTTTTACTTTAACCCCTTCAGGACCTTGGGATTTTTCGTTTTTCCATGTTCGTTTTTCACTCCCCTCCTTCCAAGAGCCATAACTTTTTTATTTTTCCATCACTTTGGCCATGTGAGGACTTATTTTTTGCGGAACGAGTAGTACTTTTGAATGATATCATTAGTTTTAGCATGTCGTGTACTAGAAAACAGGAAAAAAATGCCAGGTGCGGTGAAATTGCAAAAAAAGTGCAATCCCACACTTGTTTTTTGTTTGGCTTTTTTGCTAGGTTCACTAAATGCTAAAACTGACCTAACATTATGATTCTCCAGGTCAGTACGAGTTCATAGACACCTAACATGACTAGGTTATTTTTTACCTAAGCGGTGAAAAAAAATTCCAAACTTTGCTAAAAAAAAAAAAAAAATTGCGCCATTTTCCAATACTCGTAGCGTCTCCATTTTTCATGATCTGGGGTCGGTTGAGGGCTTATTTTTTGCGTGCCGAGATGACGTTTTTAATGGTAGTATTTTGGTGCAGATACATTCTTTTGATCACCCGTTATTGCATTTTAATGCAATGTCGCGGCGACCAAAAAAACGTAATTCTGGCGTTTCACATTTTTTTCTCGCTACGCCGCTTAGTGATCAGGTTAATGCTTTTTTTTAATTGATAGATCGGGCGATTCTGAGCGCGGCGATACCAAATATGTGTAGATTTGATTTTTTTTTTATTCATTTATTTTGATTGGGGCGAAAGGGGGGTGATTTAAACTTTTATATTTTTTTTTTATTTTTTTCACATTTTTTTTTTACTTTTGCCATGCTTCAATAGCCTCCATGGGAGGCTAGAAGCATGCATAGCACGATCGGCTCTGCTACATAGCAGCGATCATCAGATCGCTGCTATGTAGCAGAATTGCAGGTGTGCTGTGAGCACCGACCACAGGGTGGCGCTCACAGCTGCCGGGGATCAGTAACCATAGAGGTCTCAAGGACCTCTATGGTTACTATTCTGAAGCATCGCCGACCTCCGATCATGTGATGGTGGTCGGTGATGCGATCATTTCCGGCCGCCCGGTAATTAAATGCCGCTGTCTGCGTTTGACATATTCCCCATCACTTTACAATGCCATTTCAAACATGCCGATTTGAATTTTGGGCATCGCCGCTACCACCACCATATCCACTGCCATGTCATTATGAGGCCATCGCTGACAATTAGCAGAGTGCCAGCAGCTGCCATGAAACCTGAGTTTAGGATGGGCCCTCAGGTGGCCCTGTATCATACATTTGTGAGAGCTCTCACTCCTACATTTGGGAGGTCCAATCCTCATGCCAAATAGTTAGCCAGATAGTGGAATACATATTCCCCATCCCTTTATAATGCCATTTTAAACATGCCCATTTGAATTTTGGGCTTTGCCCGTCACCACCACGCCCAGAGCCATGTCATTATGTGGCCCTCGCTTTTAATTTTAAAATGGACACCAGGTTCTCTGAAACCTGCGTTCTGTAAGGTCCACAGTTCATTTTTGCCACCGGATCCTATTGAAACCACTGTCATAACGGGAGAAGCCACTGGAAGGTAAATATAATACAGGAATTGGGGGAGCTGTATGATCAATGCCAGTAAAATGGATTCTCCCAGACACCAAAAGTATTAGAATTAAATTCAGAATATAGTGTGCAAGCGAGGGCCTGTATTGTGGTCAGTCTGTCAGGCCTGAAACCTGTGTCAGGAACATGTATAAGCCTCATTTTACTTGGAAGCAACCTCCTCAAGGGAAAGAGACAGGAGCGCCATTGACCAATCTGCACAAGCCTATGCAATTCTTCTGGAAACCACCCAACCAGGCAGAATTTAACTTTTGTATGATTTTGAGCAACAATGGAGTCATTACAGGATATGTTTCACAGAGTGTCGAGGTCTGTGGAGAGTATTACTCAGGTGACAGGCAGTGCTACAGAGCTAAGGTAAAAGCCTTAGCGTGGCAATGACCATGTTCCAATATGTATAAGGCCATGGCCTGAATAAGTTTGCGGAGCATATTAACCTAGTCTCTTAGACTTGCTTTTAAAATACAGAAATTGGCCAATACCCCACCACCATTTTTTGTAAGGACCCAAATTTAAAAAATGTAAGGGAAGCAACAGTATAATAAAGACACAAGTCTCATTTAGGAGCCTGGAAAAGTCAGCAATGGTCTTTGTCCAGCACCGGACAATGTAAATTGCTAACAAATATATATGTCCTTTCTAACTAACAATTTGTCAACAGACATACAGTATATGCTGACAAGGGACAACTGAACGCTGCACTGAGACAACGAACTGGATGTGGTTGCTGACTGTTGTGTCTGTGCAACTGCCGGATGTGGACAGGAGGCCTCAGCACCTCCTTCCTGGACAGCAATGTGGGAATAACATAACACAGGGGAAAGGCCAGTGGTTTTACAGTCAGACACATATTTTGTACCCGGGTGTTCCACCCACCTACTGGGGTGCTGCGTATATGAGCAGTATATGGCGTATGCTAACAGAGGTATTACCGTATATACTCGAGTATAAGCCGACCCCCCTAATTTTGCCACAAAAAACTGGGAAAACTTATTGACTCGAGTATAAGCCTAGGGTAGGAAATGCAGCATTTACCGGTGAATTTCAAAAATAAAAATAGATGCTCCATACCGTTCATTATTGCCCCATAGATGCTCCATATACAACTGTGCTATATAGAATGCTCTGCACCGTTCATTATGGCCCCATAGATGCTCCTTATAATGCTGTGCCATATATGCTCTGCACCTTTGATTATGGCCCCATAGATGCTCCATATAATGCTGTGCCCCATATATGCTCTGCACCTTTATGGCCCCATAGATGCTCCTTATAATGCTGTGCCCCATATATGCTCTGCACCTTTATGGCCCCATAGGTGCTCCTTATAATGCTGTGCCCCATATATGCTCTGCACCTTTATGGCCCCATAGGTGCTCCTTATAATGCTGTGCCCCATATATGCTCTGCACCTTTATGGCCCCATAGGTGCTTCTTATAATGCTGTGCCCCTTATATGCTCTGCACCTTTATGGCCCCATAGGTGCTCCTTATAATGCTGTGCCCCATATATGCTCTGCACCTTTATGGCCCCATAGGTGCTCCTTATAATGCTGTGCCCCTTATATGCTCTGCACCTTTATGGCCCCATAGGTGCTCCTTATAATGCTGTGCCCCATATATGCTCTGCACCTTTATGGCCCCATAGGTGCTCCTTATAATGCTGTGCCCCATATATGCTCTGCACCTTTATGGCCCCATAGGTGCTCCTTATAATGCTGTGCCCCTTATATGCTCTGCACCTTTATGGCCCCATAGGTGCTCCTTAGAATGCTGCTGGTGCTGCCATAAAAAAAAAAAAAATCACATACTCACCTCTCTTCTCAGGACGCCGGCGCTTTCAATAATTACCTGCTCCTCTGCGGCTCCGTCTCCAGCACTGACGCTCAGCAGAGGGCGCGCACTGACTACGTCACAGCGCCCTCTAACCTGAGCGTCATTGCTAGAGGACGCTGCAGACGGAGCCGGAGCGAGGAGCAGGTAATTATAGCGCTGCGCTCCCCTTACCTGCTGCGGCGCGGTCCCTGCAGTTCCTGGCTTCTCCGGCGCTGCAGCTTCTTCCTGTAATTGAGCGGTCACATGGCACCGATCATTTACAGCAATGAATATGCGGCTCCTCCCCTATGGGGGTGGAGCTGCCTATTCATTTCTGTAATGAGCGGTGCCATGTGACCGCTCAGTGCAGGAAGAATCTGCAGCGCCGGGGAAGCCAGGGACTGCAGGGACCGCACCGCAGCAGGTAAGTATGATTACACAGCCCCCGCTCCCCCTCCCCTGCTGACACCCGGGTATATGACTCGAGTATAAGCCGAGAGGGGGACTTTCAGCCCAAAAAAATGGGCTGAAAATCTCAGCTTATACTCGAGTATATACGGTATGTCAAATTTTCCTTAAAAAGGGATGTGTGGGTAAGATTTTAGAGCTAGCAGCATATACTGTATATAGAGAGCATGTTTCATTACTCATATTATAATTCTGTGTAAGCCTAAAATCTGAAAAATTGTGTGGAGGAGATTAATGCATTTATGTTCAAAAATGTCCAAGTGCAGACCCAAAACCATCAGGCTACCAGATACATGCTTAAAGAGACTGTGAGAAGGGCAACACAATAAAAAAACAGTATAATAATAGAATATATAGAGATTACAAGTAGAAATTTGACCATTGCACAATGTACATCGGATTCCAAAAATTACCCAAGGTGTCTGTAACATACACGCAGAAAGACACCATGATGGGGACATCACAATATACTTTGCAGTTATGACAAGCGGTAGAGATAGGGAGAACAAATTTCACCATTGCACAATGTACAAAGTTTTCCAAAAATTACCTAAGGGGTCTGTATCAAACATGCTGAAAGACACCGTGATGGGGACCTAACAATTCATTTAGCAGTTATTAGAATAGGGAGAAATAGTGAGTACAAGTTTCACCATTGCACAATGTGCAAAGGTTTAAAAAAATTATCCAAAGCGTCTCTCTCAAACGCATAGCCTCCTCCTCCTCTTCAAGCCTTCCATGCTGGACAGGCATGAAGCTGGGATTGGGAGTCCCCTCTGTATCAAAGAGAAAAAACTCCCGTTCCTCCTCATCATCCTCCTCCTCCTGTTCCTTGTCATCACCCAATGTGGCTTAAGAATACTGTGTGATGCTGGGCTGTGTGATATCAGCCACTGTACAAACTTGCTCCATACCCACCAGCTCGGCATTCAAAGCTTCCTCTTTCAGATTCTGCAGCAAATGTTTTAACAGACAGCGCAGTGGGAGGGTTATGCTCATAATAGCGTCATCAGCGCTAACCATCTTTGTGCAGTACTCAAAGTTTTGAAGAACATCACTTAGGTCAGCGATCCACACCGACTCGGCAGTTGTTATGTGCGGGGGCGTCATGTTACTCTGACGGGCATTGAGAAGCAGGAATGCAAACACTGCCCTCCGCTGCTCACTAAGCCTTGCCAACATATGGGAGGTTGAATTCCAGCATGTGGGCAAGTCACAAATCAGTCAGTGACGAGGCAAATTAAAGCGCTGCTGCAGCAAAGCTAGACCGGCAAAAGCCTGAGATTACTTTTGGAAATGTGCGCTGTCACAGCGTACCTTGGTAAGTAGGTCAGGCAAGTCAGGGTATGTTCTTAAAAACAGCTGTACAACCAAGTTCAGCACGTGGGCCATGCATGGAACGTGTACCAGCTTGCCGAACTTTAAAGCCGTCACCAAGGTACGCCCATTATTGCACACAACCAGACCTGGTTGGAGGTTCAGCTGGGAGAGCCACTGATCGTTCTGTTATTTTATCCTTTTCAACTGCTCGGCTGCATTGTGAGCTTTATCACCTCAACAGATGAGCTTCAGCAGAACTTGTCCATGTACCTGGGGTTAGGTGGACCTTCCCTGTGACTGCAGTGGCCAAAGCACGGCTGATATTGTGTAACATGTGCTGCTTATGTAACGCGGGGATGGCACACCGGAAAAAAGTGTAAATAGGTCGCAGAAAGAGTCAGTTGCAACAAGTCGAAATGGCAACATTTCCAGGGCTAGCAATCTGACAATGTGGATGTTTAGTGTTTGGATCTGTGGGTGGGTGGCTGGATATTTCTGTTTTCTAGTAAATGTCTGGGGCAGGGACAACTGAACGCTATGCCGGGGCAACGAAGTGGACGTGGTTGCTGACTGTTGTGTGTGCAACCGCTGGTTGTGGGCAGGAGGCATCAGCGCCTGCTTCATGGTCAGCAGATTGGGAAGACCATAACACAGGGGAAGGGGCAGTGGTTTCACTCTCAGACACAGATTTGGTACCCAGGCGTTTCACCCACCTACTGGGGTGCTTGGCTGCCATGTGCTTTTGCATGCTGGTGGTGCTCAGGTTGGCCATGTTCTTGCCTCTTCTTAGCTTGATTTGGCCGATTGTTGCAAATTACAGTTGTTTTATCTGAAGGAATTTCAGAAAAAAACTGCCATACAGGGGAACAATGCACCCTTGGCCTGTTATCTAGCCAAGTGGGAGGGGCTTTGTGGAACAGTTGACCGAGTTCTACCTCTGGGCAAACTACTACTCCTTGCCTGTTTTCTTGCTACGGATCCATCCCGTGCCAGGTTGGATCAGTGGCCTCATCATCGACCACGTCAGCTTCCAATTCCTCAATCTGATCCTCCTTCTGAGCTGTGATTTGAGGCTGACTTGATGGCAACTGTGACTCCTAATTATACTCCACCTCTTCAGACATCAATTGACCTTCCCTAATGTGCCTTTCTCTTGGCCGTGGGTGCTCAAATGTTTGTCACTGCACTCCACGTCCTCATGACCCTCTTTAATGGTGCATGTTAAGAGGTCTGACAAATTTCAAGGGAATGTAAACAGTTCCTCAGAGTGGCCAGCATTGGGGTCATATGTCTCCTGGGACTCTTGATGATGGGAGGAAGAAGGACCGGCTTGAGGATTCAGAGGCCCAGCCTCTTGGATACCGAGACTGGATCGTGTGGAAGACTTTGTGGTGCTGCTTGTCAACACACTGGAGACTTTATCTGCCATCCAACCCACAACATCCTCGCACTGGTCTGGGTTCATTAGTGGTGTAGTACCCTAAGCAAATTTTTACAGGAACCTTGGCAGGCACCACCACATCCATGTCCCGTAACGTCACCCTTTCTCATCTTGAATGCGTTATGCTTATGAAACAAAAAATACTGGCTTTATTTTTCACAAGTAACCTTACAAAGGTCTTATGTACAAATTCACTGTATCTAGCAATGTGTGGCTATTTTTTGGGAGATCGTCTTGCTGACACACTCCAAATGTGAAGTAATGAAGATTATTGCCCCTTTTAAATTGTCACATAAGATTATCTGTGATGGCGCCAGTCGCACAACTCCTAGATAAAGAAACGCTATTTTTTAGAACAATAGAAATCAGTCACCCTTTCAAACAAGCTATAATGTTTTCCACTTATTATTATTTTTTCTCATCTATATATACGAGGGGCGATCCAAAAGTAATGATAATCAATACTAAACACAATGAATATAGTCAAAAAATAAATTTATTTTTCCACATAGTCTCCTAACAAGTCTATACATTTAGTCCATCTCTTTTCTAAACTTAGAATTCCCTTCGAAAAAAATTATTGATCTTGACCCTCTCTTCGATCTGCCAATACAACTTCTTCAACTTTTTTCACGTTTTCTTCATTGAGGGACGTGGATGGGCGTCCTTCACGATGGTTATTTTCCGTCGATGTTCTTCCCAGCTTAAATTCCTTGGCCCAGCGTGCAACTGTGGAATATGGAGGAGAAGAGTCCCCCAATGTTTCCACCAAGTCGCTGTGTATGTCTTTGGTAGTCATTTTTTTTCAAGCAGAGGTATTTGATGACAGCTCTGAGCTCGTTTTTTTCCATTTTAATGTTCACTCCTCGGCAGTTCATATTCAAATGAATGTAGCTCCCGGGAATCGTGGTCTATTTAAGTAATTTTTTTTTCCTGGACTAGTGGGTACCTAAGAGAGAAGAAAACATTTTATTTTAATTTTTGTGTGCAATAGAAATAACCGATTATCATTACTTTTGGATCGCCCCTCGTATAATTATCTAAGGGTTTTTCCGTCTGTCTGTCTGTCTGTCTGTCTGTCCTGGAAATCCCGGCTCTCTGATTGGTCGAGGCCGCCAGGCCTCGACCAATCAGAGACCGGCACAGCATCGACGTAGAAATCCCGCGTCTGATTGGTCGAGGCCGCCAGGCCTCGACCAATCAGCAACGGGCACAGCGACGATGATGTCATAAAGGACGTAGAAATCCCACGTCTGATTGGTCGAGGCCGCCAGGCCTCGACCAATCAGCAACGGGCACAGTGACGATGATGTCATAATGGTTGCCATGGCGACGATGATGTCATAAAGGTTGCCTCGACCAATCAGCAACGGGCACAGCGACGATGATGTCATAATGGTTGCCATGGCGACGATGATGTCATAAAGGTTGCCTCGACCAATCAGCAACGGGCACAGCGACGATGATGTCATAATGGTTGCCATGGCGACGATGATGTCATAAAGGTTGCCTCGACCAATCAGCGACGGGCACAGTCTGCCGCGAATTCTGGAATCATCATTGTCCATATACTACGGGGACATGCATATTCTAGAATACCCGATGCGTTAGAATCGGGCCACAATCTAGTTGTAAAATAATCATCTCCAAAGAGTTTGGAAATGGCCTTATTACCTTTTCTAGATTGATGGGTAGAAATAATTACTTTCTAACATAATTGCTGAAGTCTCCCTGTCTTGGCATGTGTTAAAGGGGTTGTCCACTGTTAGGACAACCCAGTCTCACTCTGAATATTTGCCCCTGTGAAAATAAAGAAACCTATACTCACCTCCCGAGCTAACACCGTTTCAGCAGTGTTGGCAGTCTTGTTTACAGGACTCATGCAATGTTGTTTTGCCACGTGAGCCCTGCGCCCAATCACCGCTGGCGTCATTGTCCCCACCTTCGGATTTATCAGAGGAAGTAAGTGTCCCAGCCATAGCTTCTACTTCCTCTTTATTACTAGTAAGTCCGAAGGTGGATACAGTGACGGCAGCGCTGATGGGGCACAGGGCTCTCTTGTCATAACAAGCTCACGAGAGCCCCGGGAACAAGAAAGCTGACACTGCTGGAAGAGCACCAGAGGTGAGAACAGATGCTTTTATTTTCCTAGGGGCAAATGTTCAGATCGAGAGGGGGTTGTCCTTGTAGTGGACAACCCCTGTGACATACACCCGAATGCTCCAAAACAGCAAACTGCCCAAACTTCTGCTTTTATAGAGGTGGTCACACTTGGCTCAGCTTATCTCTAAAAATGTGCTGGCATTAGCTTACACACATCTCATTGGCTAAAGGTAATACTGTCTACACCCAGCTGAAGCGTTTAGGTGTGTCTTTCACTCTTTAGTTTAGTTTCTTTCCTATGTTTTCTCTAAGTCCGTTAGTCAAAGACATTCCTAAAACTCCTTATCTCAAAACACGACACAGTCTCAAACCCTATTCAGGAAAGCAGGAAATGCATGTAGAATATCCAAAATGGAGTCAAGATAGATAAATATAAATCCTGCTCTTACACTGCATGAGTGCTGCCGGCAGTGGGGAGCTACAGTTAATTGAGGGAACCATGAATACCAACATTTACTGTGACATACTGGAAAAGAGCATGATCCCCTCCCTTCGGAAACTGGGCCGTAGGGCGGTATTCCAACATGATATCGACCCCAAACACACTTCCAAATGACCACTGCCTTGCTGAAGAAACTGAGGATAAAGGTGCTGGACTGGACAGGAATGTCACCAGACCTAAACCCTATTCAGGTAGAGACTGTGGCTGAAATTCACCCCAGGTATTTGAAATCACACAGGCTATGCTGTCCCCGTCCCCAAGAACTATATGGGATATATTACTAATATTACCCTGGATAGAGGCAAGGAAGATTTACTACAAGACCAATATTTCTAATGATACCCGTGGCCTGCTGGGGTGAGTGATGGATCAGCAACTTTGTGCTCCGTCACAACTATTAACAGTATGGGTGTCTTGAGAACACCGATTCTGTTAACAACGTTGCAGACAAGGCAGCCCACAACCAGACAGGCCCTTCTTGCATTTGACAGAATTGCCAGATGGCCAGTCCGGCCCTAACAGCACCGTACATATTTCATTCTCTTGTTATTTCTGTTACCGTATTTTTCGGACTATAAGACGCACCGTACCATAAGATGCACCCCAAATTTGGGGTGAAAATTGCAGAAAAAAAGATTTTTTATAAGATGGGGGTCCGTCTTATTGTCCGAATTTAAGATCTCTTACCTGAGGGCAGGCAGTGGCAGAGCAGGGTCACAGGAGGCATGGTGGTAGCAGAGGTGAGGTGATGCTGAGCTACGGTGGGCAGAACGGCGTGCACCTGAGCAGGGTCCCATCCTGCTTAGGTGGGCGACGCCATGGCCTGGTGTCCATGGGGAGGTTGCGGCAGTGCTGTGGTGGCAGATGTGTGGTCACTTCCTCAGGTGGCTAGAAACACGTGTGCACAACCGTATGAGGTGCACGGGTAGGTTCCCAAACCGTAATCAGCAAATAATACAAAATCCGGCACTCAACTTTGTGGTGTGAAGAAACGAAAGATTTATTATCCCAAATCAGAAAACGTTTTGGTGCCACAGTTGGACCTTCATCAGTAACGTTTACTGGGACAATGTACAGATTCAAGTGGCTATATGGCCTGCCCAGAGGTTGCTACAATATAGTATTGGATATCCAGAGAGAAAAGTTACAGCCTATATAGGTGCTATCATCGCGGCGTCCACCGCTGAATAGCAGGACCTGCTATACATTGGCCCAGTAAACGTTACTGATGAAAGTCCAACTGTGGGACCGAAACGTTTTCTGATTTGGGATAATAAATCTTTCATTTCTTCACACCACAAAGTTGAGTACCGGGTTTTGTATTATTTACTTCCTCAGGTGGCGGCGGCCAGGGTCCCTTCCACATTTGAGGTGACGCCACGGCGGTATTGAAGGAGAGCAGCAGAGCTGGGTGAGTGATGGTTTCCCGGTGGCGGCGGCCATCTTCCTGAGGTCGCGCGTGCGCAGATTCAGTACTCTGCTTCCCAGGGCTTCAGGAAAATGGCCGCGGGAGGCCGCGCGTGCGCAGATGGAGATCGCGAACTCGGCTTCAGGAAAATGGCCACTGTGATCTCAATCTGTGCGCGCGTGGCCTCCCGCGGCCATTTTCCTGAAGCCCCATGAAGCAGAAAACTCAATCTGCGCACGCGCGGCCTCAAGAAGATGGCCGCCGCCACCGGGAAAGCCGTAACTCACCCAGCTCTGCTGCTCTCCTTCAATTCCGGGCCGCGGCGTCACCTCAAATGTGGAAGGGACCCTGCTCACGCCATACCGCTCAACGCGCCACATCATCCCAGCACCTCTGTCACCGCCAGAATGCCGGTAAGCCTGCATTCCAACTATAAGACGCACCCCCCATTTTCCTCACAATTTTTTGGGGGAAAAAGTGCGTCTTATAGTCGGAAAAATACGGTATTTATAGCACCCTGTTCTTTATTTCATAGCATCCTCTCTTGTTTGATATAAACTGAAATGATTGCTGATGGAACAAGGGAAAGCTTCTTCTCTGATGGAGGCAGCTGATGGACTGGTATTCTGGTCAATGGCTGCTTCATCATCAGTTATTTTGTTCTATATCTAACAAGAGAGGACTCTAAGTAATACAGAGAAGGGGCTGTGAATAACAAAAATAACAAGAATATGCTACGCTATGTAAGGGACAGTGTTATATATAACAAGAGATAATGCTATGTAATAATGGGACAGCGTTGTACATAACAGAGGATGGTACCCCATAAACTTCGATTTCGTGGCTGTCACAATGTTATTATGGAAATTACGCAGTCCAATAATAAACCCACAATATTAGAATTTCATTGTTCATGTGAACTACACATTGCTTTCTGTTTCATTCGTCTACCGTATATACTCGAGTATAAGCCGACCGAGTATAAGCCGACCAGAGTATAAGCCGACCCCCCTAATTTTGCCACAAAAAACTGGGAAAACCTATTGACTCGAGTAAAAGCCTAGGGTGGAAATGCAGCATTTACCGGTGAATTTCAAAAATAAAAATAGATCATTATTTCCCCATAGCTGTGCCATATAGTGCTCTGCGCCGTTCATATCTCCCCATAGCTGTGCCCCATACAGTGCTCTGCAGCGTTCATATCTCCCCATAGCTGTGCCCCATACAGTGCTCTGCAGCGTTCATATCTCCCCATAGCTGTGCCCCATATAGTGCTCTGCAGCGTTCATATCTCCCCATAGCTGTGCCCCATATAGTGCTCTGCACTGTTCATATTCCCCCTTGGCTGTGCCATATAGTGCTCTTCAGCGTTCAAATCTCCCCATAGCTGTGCCCCATACAGTGCTCTGCAGCGTTCATATCTCCCCATAGCTGTGCCCCATACAGTGCTCTGCAGCGTTCATATCTCCCCATAGCTGTACCCCATACAGTGCTCTGCAGCATTCATATCTCCCCATAGCTGTGCCCCATACAGTGCTCTGCAGCGTTCATATCTCCCCATAGCTGTGCCCCATATAGTGCTCTGCAGCGTTCATATATCCCCATAGATGCTCCACATAAATCTGTGCCATGGCCGCTGCTGCTGCAATAAAAAAAAAAAAGCCATACTCACCTCTCTTGCTTGCAGCTCCCCAGCGTTCGGTCCCGGCGTCTCTGCACTGACTGATCAGGCAGAGGGCGCCGCGCACACTATATGCGTCATCGCGCCCTCTGACCTGAACAGTCAGAGGGGAGACGCTGGGAAGATGGAGCGGCGCCCGGCGGCTGGAACGCGGACAGGTGAATATGACATACTTACCTAGTCCCAGCGATCCTCGCGCTGTCCCCGCCTGTCACAGCTGTCTACGGTGCCGCAGCTTCTTTCTCTATCAGCGGTCACCGTTACCGCTGATTAGAGAAATGAATAGACGGCTCCACCCCTATGGGAGGTGGAGCCGCCTATTCATTTCTCTAATGAGTGGTCCCACGTGACCGCTGAAGAGGGGAAGAAGCTGCAGCACAGAAGACCGTGGGACAGCGCGAGTATCGCTGGGACTAGGTAAGTATGCCTCAGCGCCCTCACCCGCCGACCCCACCGCTACCGTGACTCGAGTATAAGCCGAGAGGGGCACTTTCAGCCCAAAAATTTGGGCTGAAAATCTCGGCTTATACTCGAGTATATACGGTAATAAGATTTGTTTTCTTTCTTCATAGTATCTAAAGTGTGTAAAGTGTGCTTCCATATTCCTAACTTCCCCTCATTGAAAGCTATAGAAACACGTAATTAAATCGTTTCATTCATCACAGCACTGTGGCTCAGTGGTTAGCACAGCAGCCTTGCAGCGAAGGAGTCCTGGGGTCAAATCCCACCAAGGACAACATCTGCAAGGAGTGTGTATGTTCTCCCCATGTTTGCATGGATTTCTCCGGTTTCCTCCCATATTCCAAATACATACTGATAGGGAATTTAGATTGTGAGCCCCAAAGGGGACAGCGATGATAATGGTAGCCCCCTCCAATAAGAATTAGGGAATAAAGGGGGGGTCACATGGCTACACAGGCTATGAATAATACTGTGGCTGAAGTTTCAGTAAAGGGTTAATATTAGGGCGAATTGCCGGTTGATTTTGTGCTATTTTTGGATATTCTGGCTCAGACCAGTTTGTTTGGCGCTCTTTTTAACGGCTGTTCATTGGTGGACAGTGCGTTGCTGGGCCGTTACTATAGAATTTAAGCCAGTTGCTGGCTAATTTCACTCATTCTGAGGTGAAGTACTGAAGAAAGAAGATCCCTGCTTCATGGAGAATTTACTTCAGCAGATCCTAGCCAGAGTCGGGGAAGAGGATGGAGCGGAATGGCTGAGGAGCTGCCTCACTGTAAAACCTATACCGGAAGCTCTGGAAGCCTTCCCTCCTCCTGCTGACCTGTGCTCACCGCCACTTCAGCCGACCCCTTCTTCGGTATCTCCACCGAGATCTCACAGAGGCAGTGGAAGGAGGAAGCCCAGGACCGCATACTCCCCTTCGTCCGTGACATCGCGCTCCAGCCTGCAGCAGCCGGAGCCGAACAGGAAGTCACACCCGCCTTTTTCTCGGAAGTCTCGCAGTCCGGCGCAAGACTTCCCGCAGCGAATAGAGGAGGTGCCGGCTCCGTCATCAGGAGCCGCCGCCAAGACAGGCATGCACCGCGGCCCTAAAAGCGCCACGGCTGCGGCGCCAGATTTGAATACCCGGGCGCCGGCGGCTCCTTCTTTGGCAGCAAGCGCCCACCACGCAGCGCCTTCAAGACCACGACACGGATGGGTCAGCGATGAAGAAATCGTGCCTTCAACCAGCACGCAGATGCGCTCGCCTAACATGGAGGGCTTGAGCGCAGGCCGCACTACAGAGGTACCTCCAGAGGACAGCAGACCTGGAAGGGGTGAGAACTTTCCTGTACCGGTATCCTTTTGTGATTCTGATTTAAAACACATGCTAAAGAATGTCCTTTCTGAGGCTTTAGGGGAAGCTTTTAAGTCTGCTTCCCCTTTAAATTCTGCTATAATTTTATCTAATGATTCTCCAGTGGTTTCTTTGCCTCCTAGAAATACTTTTAAGGAGGCCCTCATGTGTGAACTCTCTCTTCTTGGCTTCCATCTGAGTCCTATGAAGGAGCTCATATGGAACAATCATTATGTGGACTTATTCTCACTTCTCCCTTGCAGAGAACAGCTGGGTAAAATGGATAAGAAGGATGATAAAACAGAGCCTGATGATACTAAGCGCGGTTCTGTCAAATCCATCAATAATTGGATTCAGGCATTTGCTATATATTCTGCTGTTCTTGGCGAGAAACCACATTTGTGTAGCAAATTATTTCAGCATGTTGACATTATTCTGGAGGCTTATTGGAATTTTGGCGGATTTGCTTGGCTGATAATGACAAAGTTTTCCGTCCAAAGCTAGTGGTACATCCTGTGGTACATTGGGGTAGCAAGGATGTGGGATTATGGCTCAATTTGATGCTTCCCCAAAGAAACTTTTCTAATAGATCATCATCCACATCTTTCCCTAAAAAAGGCTTCTGCTTTGCTTTCAATGAATCCGTTTGTAAGTGGAGCAGGAGTTGCAGGTTCCGTCATGAGTGTTCCTTTTGTAGAAACTCACACCCCGTTTCCAAATGTTTTAAAAAGCAATCAGCCCAGTCCTTATCAAAAGATTAACGCAAAGGGCTCAGACCCCGGTGGTGGTGGAAAGAATGGCTTCTTGGCTAAAACTTTATCCAGATCAAATGATTAGTGATCTGCTTTTTCATGGATTTTTAAAGGAGTTTTCATTCCTCCATTCCGGCGGTCTGGCTGCAAGATCGTTAAAAATTTACATTCAGTTCTTATTCACCCTGAGGTAGTTAGGGAAAAAAATCTATGGTGAATTGGTGTTAGGTAGGGTAGCTGGTCCTTTTACTTCTCCTCCCATGCCTAATTTCAGAATTTCTCCATTGGGGGCATAGTCTCTAAAAAGAGGCTGGTTCCTTTCGCCTTATTCACCACCTGTCATATCCACTTGGTGCTTCATTGAATGATGAGGTAGATAAAGCCACTTGTTCGGTAACCTACTCATCTTTTGATGTGGCAATTGACATACTAAGAAATTTCGGTCGCGGGGCTTTAATGTCAAAATCTGACATTAAATCCGCTTTTAGGCTTCTTCCAGTGCACCCTGACGGTTTTTTTTCTTTGGGTTTTCATTTTGAGAATATTTTTTTCTTTGATAAGTGTCTTCCCATGGGATTTTCTCTTTCCTGTTTTTATTTTGAAAGCTTCTCATCTTTTTTACACTGGGTTCTGGACTCGCAATCTTCGGATGTTGGTATATTGCATTACCTCGATTACATCCTTTTTATAGGTCCCCCTTCCTCTTCAAAGTGTCTGCATACGCTGAATATTTTTATTGGCATGTGCAAGTACTTTGGTGTCCCGATAGCTGATGAAAAAACTATTTTGCCAATTACAGTTATTGAATTTTTGGGGATCACTTTAGATTCCTCTACAATGGAGTGTAGGCTTGCTGAAGAAAAAATTATGAGATTGTGTGCTGCTTTGCTTAATTTTCTCACTGAAAAGAAAATTACTCTAAAAGAGTTACAGTCTTTATTAGGTTTATTGAATTTTGCTTTAAAGGTTATCTCAATTGGCCGCGCATTTTCCCGTCGCCTTTATGATGCTACAAGAGGTTTGTCTTCCCCAAACTCACATATTAGAATCGGTTCAGATTTAAAGAATGCCAGAATTTGGCTTTCTTTCCTTTCCAATTTTAATGGCAAATCTTGTTGGCAGTCTCCTTTTGTTTTCTCTGATTCTTTTCCATTTGTTTTTGTAGTGCAAAGTTTTTCCGGTTTCGGTATTCTTTTTTCATCACATTGGATCTCTCAACGATGGCCTAATTCTTGGGTTACCGGCGGGGTAACTAAGAATAAGATGTGTTATGATGCGGTGGTCTAGGAGCAACATGGAACGAGCTCTGAAGGAAGTGGTAACTGTACTGACCGCAGTCCCTAAGCTCAACACAACACTAGAAGTAGCCGTGGAATGCTCCTAACTCTCCCTAGGCATCTCGTCACAGCCTAAAAGCTAACTACCCCTAAAGATAGAAGCAGGAAAGCTATTTTGCCTCAGAGAAAATCCCCAAAGGATAGATTAGCCCCCCACAAATAATGACTGTGAGTGGAGAGGGAAAAGACATACACAGAATGAAACCAGGATGAGCACAGGAGGCCAGTCTAGCTAAATAGATAGGACAGGATGGAATACTGTGCGGTCAGTATAAAACACTACAAAAAATCCACGCAGAGTTTACAAAAATCTCCACACCTGACTAAAGGTGTGGAGGGTAAATCTGCTTCCCAGAGCTTCCAGCAAGACAGAATTAATTCATACTGATAAGCTGGACAAACAAAGAAAGCACAGAACGGATAAGTCCACAATCTATGGACAGAAAAGAGCAAGCAAAAACTTAGCTTTGCTGAACTGGTCAGGATAACAGGGAAATCCAAAGAGATGTGAATCCAACCAGGAACCATTTACAAGTGGCACTGGCTGAAGGAAAGAGCCAGGCCTAAATAGCAGAGCAGAAGAGACGATAAGTGGAGGCAGCTGAAGACAGCTAACTCCAAGGAGCAGCCATACCACTTGAAACCACAAGAGGGAGCCCAAGAGCAGAACTCACAAAAGTGCCACTTACAACCACCGGAGGGAGCCCAAGAGCGGAATTCACAACAAAGATGGTTTTGGAACTTTTTTCTATTTTTGTAACCGTGGCCTTATGGGGGTCATCTATGCAAAACTCGAGAATAAATATTTTATCAACGGACAATGTTATTTTTTCAGTTAACACATTATCATCAAAAAACAAATGGGCTGCTAGCATTTTAAGACAACTGGTCTTGAAATGTCTTAATTTTAAAATTCACCGCACACTCTTAGATGCTGGTTTGCAGACGTGTATTTACACTTTTTATTCCAATTATTCCAAAAGTAGTTTCAGACAGAAAAAATAACCCACAAGCAGTGTAGAGATAAAGTATGATATAACAACCCAACGTTTCGCCCCTCCTGGGTCTTAGTCATGGGGTTACTAGTGAAGACAAAAAACAAAATATAAGACACTGAATCATATATACATTATATACATTATGTACAGAGGAATATAAGGCAACAGGATTTAGCAAGGTAACATAAGTATGGTATCCAACCAGAGTAGAATTGCATCAAAAAGAGACAGTGCTGCCAGTACTAGTAGCAATATGTTAGAATAAGATACAGTATAATGTAGTAGAAAAATATATGACAGGCTAGTATTACCTTGGTAGGAGATGCCAAAGTAGAGGATGTAGGACCCTTGGTCTTAGGGTAACCAAAACTGTAATGGATAATGGGGATATTATCAGGGAGGTAAGCAAACACTATAATCAAGTCTAGGAAGAGGGTAGCTGCATAGTATGGGGCCATCTAGGTCCGTTACGCCAGCACCTCGCAATTTAGACCTGAGTGCACACCATTTTTTCCTCTATTAATTTTAACATATGGCTTAAAGCAAGTTTTAGCAAAAGCAAATGGAGCTTTGCAACCAATGCCCTCTGTGAACGTCATTGGTCGATTTTTCATTTGCAGGTACCTGATGCAGATCCGGAGGAGATGCTGTTCCCCCAGTCTATTTGGGAAGTCATTCCGATTTGATCCCTCATTATATTCAAAACTCCTTATCTGCAAGATCATGGGCCGGTTATTCGGCTGCATGGAAGTTGTGGCTTAATTTTTGTAATTTAAATATTTTCAATCCCAAAGTAGCTAGCCCCATTTCTGGTTTGAAATTTGCGGAGTCTTTAATTGTTAAAGGCCTATCCTATTCTCCTGTTACCAAATACTTGACAGGCGTTTCGTTTTTTCTCCGGCTTTTCGGTGAAATGTCTTTGGCTTCTCTTTTTCCAATTAGGCAATTTTTGAAAGGCTTCAAGAAAGGTAGTTTTCATCCGGACAACAGACGCCCGATTTCTTTTTCACTTTTGAAAGACCTTTGCTCGGCTTTAAGCCAAGTTTGTTTAAATTCGGATGAGGTTGTATTATTTTATGCGGCTTTTTGCTTGGCATTTTTTGGGGTCCTCCGCATAGGAGAATTGGTTTCTTGTAAGAAATCTCTGCCCTCCGGATTGATGATCTCAGATTTAAAGGTCTATGACGATTTTATCATTTTGTCAATTAAAAGATCTAAAACGGATCAATTGGCAAGGGGATCCAGTTTGAAGATTCTTTCTTTTTTCGACCCTAATATCTGTCCAGTTGCAAGCATCAAAAAGTGGTTGCTTGTTAGACCTAATTTGGATGGCCCTTTATTCCTGCATAAAGATGGTTCACCGGCTACGGTTTTTCAGTTTAACTTTATTTTAACAAGCTTTTTGAGAGTGTTAGGGAAACAGCATATTAGAATCACTTCTCACTCCTTTAGAATTGGAGCTGCTACTGAGGCTTCTAGGGCCGGCCTTTGCGATTCTCAAATCAGACAATTAGGAATATGGGAGTCGGGGAGGTTTAAGTTATATGTTCGGCATGATTTATACGATGATTAATCTCTATTTCATTTTTAGGTCCAGTCATAATTTGGGTAATCGGACACTCTTTTATTTATTGGGCCCAGAAGAGAGCTTTACAGCAATGCTATTCTGAGAATTTATCCTTTGATCTTGCCAAGGTGCAGATCTTCTGGCATGGAGTTCGTGGTTTAGGATGGCTTAATTTGGTTTCAGAATTTAAGAAATGTTTTAAACAATTTCCATTACCGGATCTGGAAGTGTTACATGTAGGCGGGACTGATCTCGGAAGATTGAAAACCCTGGATCTGTTAGCCATTATGAGTTCTGATATTGTTAATCTTAGACAATCTTTTCCTTATCCGGGTTTTGTCTTTTCTGAGATTGTTCCTCGGCTTACGTGGAATACACCGGAATTCAGATTACTGGACAAAATTCATAAGAGGGTCAATAAAAGCATAGAGAAATTCTTACCATTAGTTAATGGATTTTCCTTTAGGCATGATGATCTTGAGGGCTTCTGACCTGGGCTTTATCGCCAGGATATGATTCATTTATCTAACATTGGATTAGATATTTTTAACTTGAATTTACAAAATATTGTGGAAAAATGGCTGTGTGTTTTTGGGGGGCCTCAACTCTTTGAGTGGAGGCTCGTGGGAAAATCACCCAGTTCCTGGGTGGATTGTTTAATGGAGTTATGGAGTGTTTGGACAGTTATAATAATTGTTCAATTGGTTTTATGCAGTTTTTATTATAAAGTTACCCTATAATAAACATCACGGCCAATTTTATTCCACAATAATTTGTTGTGTCTTTATTTTGTATGAATGTATGAATTAGGGAATAAAGGGGGGGTCACATGGCCACACAGGCTATGAATAATACTGTGGCTGAAGTTTCAGTAAAGGGTTAATATTAGGGCGATTTTGCGCTATTTTGGGATATTCTGGCTCAGACCAGTTTGTTTGGCGCTCTTTTTAACAGCTGTTCATTGGTGGACAGTGCGTTGCTGGGCCGTAACTATAGTATTTATGCCAAAATAAATCAAAACGTGGAACAAGAAAATCAAAAACTTAGCTTGTCCTGAAGATTACTGAAGCCAGAAGCTGAGGTAACAAAACACTCTGATAACCTTGATAGCCGGCGGGGAAATGACAAGAAAGCCCGGTTAAATAGGAAACTCCCAAATCCTAATAGAACAGGTGGACACCAGAGACAGCAGAACACAAATCACCCAGTACCATCAGTAACCACCAGAGGGAGCCCAAAAACAGAACTCACAACACTGCTGTGACCTCACGCCATGGCCGCACAAGGAGAGAGATTAGTGCAAGCCGAAGAAATGTGGACACTGGTGTCTTAAATTATTTGGCATGGGCTACTCAGGATGAGGGTGAGGAGTCCTTTGCACGTAGCCTGGCCCGGTATCTCCGTCCATTCCCCGTAAGGTGAGGCTACGTGTGAGAGGGTGCATGCAGATCCTTCTTGATGCATGCACACCCCCAAATGACCCTAACAATTTGTTTGAGTACATTGAGAGTTGGCAGATGTCACCATGTAACCTCTTACATATGCCAAGAAATCAACCAGTGCATGCTCAAGAGGGATCTGCAGCACGTCCTCCACGTGGGCCTACACAGGGTTGGATTAAGGGTAGCCAGGGCCCCGGGCTGTTCAGACACTGTGGGCCCACCCGGTCAGGTGATGGGGGTCATGATATACCCGAACCAGATTATTCCAGAAAAATGGCCGGGCCCTACTCTACTGTAACCTATTAAATATTTGTTAAAATCTGCAATACAATTTAGGTATATTTTGACCAATAATATCACATACAAGGAACAAATACCACCGCACCATGACCAGACCACAAATTACAACCACAGTGATCGAATAATATCACATACAAGGAACAAATACCACCGCACCATGTCAAGACCACATATTACCACCACTTGGTGACCAAATAGCACATACAAGGGACAAATACCACAACACCATTTCCAGACCACATATTACCACCACATAGTGACTGAATACTACAATACTGATCAGTAATAAAAAAAAAACAAAAATCAACACAATACTATCACCATAAGTGCCAGTATTCACAGAAGATCTGTACTTAGTATGCAGTGTCTGTGTAGAGGTAATACAGAGATCACTGGTGGTATTATACGCAGGAGCTCTGTATATAATGCATAGGTAATACAGTGATCACTGGTGACATTGTACACAGGACCTCTGTATATAGTATACAGTGTATATTGTCAGTGTATTGGTAACACTGACTCACCAGTGACGTCTCTAGGTGAAGTCCGTCATCTTTCATCCAGCACAGACCGCCATCATTTCTTCCAGCCAGGACTCGTTTCTGCAGGAAATAACACAGTTATCTCGAGCTCCGCTTGCACAACACATTACTTAATTTTTCACAACTTCTACATTACACCACATGAAGAAAAAAAGGCGATTTAGTGTCACTCTGCACAGTAACAGGACCGTCCCCCCATTTAAAACAGTATACTCAAAAAATAAAATAAATACATCACTGCAGTAATAATATCCCTTAATTAGCCCCTATGGTAATAACATTCCCCACCCTGGCCCCGTGTGTCTCATTCCTGGCTCCAGCCATATGTTCTCCCATCCTGCACTCATAAGTATCTATTCTATACCATATGATCTCCCCATCCTGCCCCATCTGTCTCCATCGTATTCATCCTGCCCCATGATCCAATCCTGCCCTGTGTCTTTCATTCTGCCCCGTGTCTCCAATCATGCCCCGTGTCTACATTCGGCCCATGCATCCAGTCCTGCCCCCAGTGTGTCCAGCAATTTGCCCCAGTGTGTCCAGCATATTGCCCCCAGTGTGTCCAGCATATTACCCCCAGTGAGTCCAGCAATCTGCCCCAGTATGTCCAGCATATTGCCCCAGTGTGTCCAGCATTGCCCCCAGACAGTGTCTCCAGCAATCTGCCCCAGTGTCTGACTCCAGCATATTGCCCCCAGTGTGTCCAGCAATCTGCCCCAGTGTGTCCAGCATTGCCCCCAGACAGTGTGTCCAGCAATCTGCCCCAGTGTGTCCAGCAATCTGCCCCAGTGTGTCCAGCATATTACCCCCAGTGTGTCCAGCAATCTGCCCCAGTGTGTCCAGCATATTGCCCCAGTGTGTCCAGCATTGCCCCAGACAGTGTGTCCAGCAATCTGCCCCAGTGTGTCCAGCATATTACCACCAGTGTGTCCAGCAATCTGCCCCAGTGTCTCCAGCATTGCTCCAGTGTCTCCAGCACTCCAGCATTGCCCCAGTGTCTCCAGCATTGCCCCAGTGTCTCCAGCAATCATCTGCCCCAGTGTGTCCAGCAGTCTGCCCCAGTGTCTCCAGCATTGCCCCAGTGTCTCCAGCAATCTGCCCCAGTGTCTCCAGCAATCTGCCCCAGTGTGTCCTCCAGCATTGCTCCAGTGTGTCCAGCAATCTGCCTCAGTGTCCAGCATTGCCCCAGTGTCTCCAGCATTGCCCCAGTGTCTCCAGCAATCTGTCCCAGTGTGTCCTCCAGCATTGCCCCAGTGTGTCCAGCCATCTGCCCCAGTGTCTCCAGCATTGCCCCAGTGTGTCCAGCATTGCCCTAGTGTCTCCAGCATTGCCCTAGTGTGTCCTCCAGCAATCTGCCCCAGTGTCTCTAGCAATCATCTGCCCCTGTGTGTCCAGCAATCTGCCCCAGTGTCTCCAGCATTGCCCCAGTGTGTCCAGCATTGCCCCAGTGTGTCCAGCAATCTGCCCCATTGTCTCCAGCATTGCTCCAGTGTCTCCAGCATTGCCCCAGTGTCTCCAGCAATCTGCCCCAGTGTCTCCATTAATCTGCCCCAGTGTGTCCTCCAGCATTGCTCCAGTGTGTCCAGAAATCTGCCCCAGTGTCCAGCATTGCCCCAGTGTCTCCAGCATTGCCCCAGTGTCTCCAGCAATCTGCCCCAGTGTGTCCTCCAGCATTGCCCCAGTGTGCCCAGCAATCTGCCCCAGTGTCTCCAGCATTGCCCCAGTGTATCCAGCATTGCCCCAGTGTCTCCAGCATTGCCCCAGTGTGTCCTCCAGCAATCTGCCCCAGTGTGTCCTCCAGCAATCTGCCCCAGTGTCTCTAGCAATCATCTGCCCCAGTGTGTCCAGCATTGCCCCAGTGTGTCCAGCAATCTGCCCCAGTGTCTCCAGCAATCTGCCCAGTGTCTCCAGCATTGCCCCAGTGTCTCCAGCAATCTGCCCCAGTGTCTCCAGCAATCTTCCCCAGTGTGTCCTCCAGCAATCTGCCCAGTGTCTCCAGCATTGCCCCAGTGTATCCAGCATTGCCCCAGTGTCTCCAGCATTGCCCCAGTGTGTCCAGCAATCTGCCCCAGTGTCTCCAGCAATCTGCCCAGTGTCTCCAGCATTGCCCCAGTGTCTCCAGCAATCTGCCCCAGTGTCTCCAGCAATCTGCCCCAGTGTGTCCGCCAGCAATCTGCCCCAGTGTCTCCAGCATTGCCCCAGTGTATCCAGCATTGCCCCAGTGTCTCCAGCATTGCCCCAGTGTGTCCTCCAGCAATCTGCCCCAGTGTGTCCTCCAGCAATCTGCCTCAGTGTTTCTAGCAATCATCTGCCCCAGTGTGTCCAGCATTGCCCCAGTGTGTCCAGCAATCTGCCCCAGTGTCTCCAGCAATCTGCCCAGTGTCTCCAGCATTGCTCCAGTGTCTCCAGCAATCTGCCCCAGTGTCTCCAGCAATCTTCCCCAGTGTCTCCAGCATTGCACCAGTGTCTCCAGCAATCTGCCCAAGTGTCTCCAGCATTGCCCCAGTGTCTCCAGCAATCTGCCTCAGTGTCTCCAGCAATCTGCCCCAGTGTGTCCTCCAGCAATCTGCCCCAGTGTCTCCAGCATTGCCCCCAGTGTCTCAAGCATTGCCCCCAGTGTGTCCTCCAGCATTGCCCCCAGTGTGTCCACCGCTAGCTTATCAAAAAACAAAAAAAAAAAACAGTCTCCTCACCTGTCCGCGCTCCAGGCGGCGAGCTCCCTCCAGCAGCGCACACTCGCCGGCGACTAACAATGACGTCAGACGCCGGCAACGTGTGCGCTGCGGCCGACTTCAGCTGCCAGCCTCCAATTGGCTGGAGGCTGTTGTTAACTATTGACGTGCGGGCGCGCACCCGCACGTTAATAGGAAACCGCCGCAGCGCCGGAAGGGGCCCGGTGAGCAGATGAGAAGGGGCCCAATGCGGGCCCCTTCTCTCTGCCCACCAAGTCCGGGGGCACATAAATGCTGGCGGGCATTCACAGACGATTAGCGGAGGGTCAATCTGTGCAGTAGCCCAGGGCCCCCCCAGACCACCGGGCCCTGGGCTACCGCCCATATTGACCCTCTGATAATCCGCCCCTGGGCCTACACCTCACCCTATCCCCAACAGAACCCACCAATGTCTACTAATTACCAAATGGCATCCTTCCAGAAACCTTACCAATATGGCCACTTGTCTAGACCCAGTGTTGGAGGCTGGTCCCAACCTGGGTTTGGACGACATGGTCATAGTGGTGGGGGTTATGACACACACATCTTATATTATCGTCATGATGCCCATAGTATGAACCCTTATGGCCAGTACTCAAGTAGTCAATCTGAGCAGGGCCAGATTTTGGGGCAGGGCCAAGAGAGAGCACACCAACAGGGTGAAGGGCAATTGGGCCAACAAAGGCCACAAGAGCAGCAACCTGAACTGCCGCCATCACCTCCACCAGCATATCATAATCTATAAAAAATGGTTGATTCTTGTTGCAAATTGTGTGTGATATACACACAAATTGATAATCTGCTGTGATAGCAATGTATTTTGGTTAATTTTTTTGCTCTGGCCAAGTTTTATTGGCCACAAAAGCCATATGCTGGCAATATGTTTAATGAAAGTTTCAAATTGGCTAAAAAGATCATTTATAAAAACTAGTTTGAAAGCCAATTTCTTTGTGTTTGTCCACTCATTATGACATCATATCCAATCATATTATGTTCATCTAAATCTAATAATTAAGTCAAATCAACACATATAGTTCAGTAACTTATTTTTATATATATATATATATATATATATATATATATATATATATATATATATACAGTGGGGCAAAAAAGTATTTAGTCAGTCAGCAATAGTGCAAGTTCCACCACTTAAAAAGATGAGAGGCGTCTGTAATTTACATCATAGGTAGACCTCAACTATGGGAGACAAACTGAGAAAAAAAAATCCAGAAAATCACATTGTCTGTTTTTTTGACATTTTATTTGCATATTATGGTGGAAAATAAGTATTTGGTCAGAAACAAAGTTTCATCCCAATACTTTGTAATATATCCTTTGTTGGCAATGACAGAGGTCAAACGTTTTCTGTAAGTCTTCACAAGGTTGTCACACACTGTTGTTGGTATGTGGCCCATTCCTCCATGCAGATCTCCTCTAGAGCAGTGATGTTTTTGGCTTTTCGCTTGGCAACACGGACTTTCAACTCCCTCCAAAGGTTTTCTATAGGGTTGAGATCTGCAGACTGGCTAGGCCACTCCAGGACCTTGAAATGCTTCTTACAAAGCCACTTCTTCGTTGCCCTGGCAGTGTGCTTTGGATCATTGTCATGTTGAAAGACCCAGCCACGTTTCATCTTCAATGCCCTTGCTGATGGAAGGAGGTTTGCACTCAAAATCTCACGATACATGGCCCCATTCATTCATTCATATACCCGGATCAGTCGTCCTGGCCCCTTTGCAGAGAAACAGCCCCAAAGCATGATGTTTCCACCACCATGCTTTACAGTAGGTATGGTGTTTGATGGATGCAGCTCAGTATTCTTTTTCCTCCAAACACGACAAGTTGTGTTTCTACCAAACAGTTCCAGTTTGGTTTCATCAGACCATAGGACATTCTCCCAAAACTCCTCTGGATCATCCAAATGCTCTCTAGCAAACTTCAGACGGGCCCGGACATGTACTGGCTTAAGCAGTGGGACACGTCTGGCACTGCAGGATCTGAGTCCATGGTGGCGTAGTGTGTTACTTATGGTAGGCCTTGTTACATTGGTCCCAGCTCTCTGCAGTTCATTCACTAGGTCCCCCCGCGTGGTTCTGGGATTTTTGCTCACCGTTCTTGTGATCATTCTGACCCCACGGGGTGGGATTTTGCGTGGAACCCCAGATCGAGGGAGATTATCAGGGGTCTTGTATGTCTTCCATTTTCTAATTTTTGCTCCCACTGTTGATTTCTTCACTCCAAGCTGGTTGGCTATTGCAGATTCAGTCTTCCCAGCCTGGTGCAGGGCTACAATTTTGTTTCTGGTTTCCTTTGACAGCTCTTTGGTCTTCACCATAGTGGAGTTTGGAGTCAGACTGTTTGAGGGTGTGCACAGGTGTCTTTTTATACTGATAACAAGTTTAAACAGGTGCCATTACTACAGGTAATGAGTGGAGGAAAGAGGAGACTCTTAAAGAAGAAGTTACAGGTCTGTGAGAGCCAGAAATCTTGATTGTTTGTTTCTGACCAAATACTTATTTTCCACCATAATATGCAAATAAATTGTTAAAAAAACAGACAATGTGATTTTCTGGATTTTTTTTTCTCAGTTTGTCTCCCATAGTTGAGGTCTACCTATGATGTAAATTACAGACGCCTCTCATCTTTTTAAGTGGTGGAACTTGCACTATTGCTGACTGACTAAATACTTTTTTGCCCCACTGTATATATATATATATATATATATATATATATATATATATATATATATATATATATATAGTATAGTATAGTAATAAAGAAAACAATTACAACTGAGATACAGCATAATCCTACCAGGGAGTAGCACCCTGAGGAGAAACAAAGTAATTTGCGTAAATATATCTCTCACTTTTAGGCCAGAAAGGGGACGCCATGGAGGAGGTCCATGTGGTGTAGAACTACCCACATTAGTCAACATGTCTTCACCACTAGCAGCTGAGGAGCAATCATGATGTGTTGTAAAATTGTGGAAAACAACACACGCTTTTATCACTTTGTTAACATTAGCCTCACTCAGTTGAATGGCAGACTGGGGGACACGCCATTTGGCACACAGAATCCCAAAGGCACACTCCACCAGTCGCCGCGCCCTGGAAAGCCTCAAATTAAACACCTGCCACCGGTTGTCCAGTTTGCGCCGGGGATAAAGCCTCATCACATGCCTCGTCAATTGGAAGGCCTCATCTCCCACAAGAACATATGGCACTGCTTCAGCATTGGAGCCTCGGAGTTGTCGTGGTGGGGGGAGGTCAAACTGATTTCTACGTAGCCGCTGACCCATAATGGACGAATTGAACACTCTTGAGTCTCCAGTTCGTCCATAGGCCCCAATATCTACAATTATAGACCTGTAGTTACTGTAAACTACAGCTAACAGAACTACAGAGAAAAACTGCTTATAGTTGAAGAATTGGGTGCCCAAGTTCAGCGGCTTACGCACCCTGATATGTTTCCCAATCAGGGCTCTGATGCAGTGAGGGAATTGGCAAGTGACATTAAATCCACGGGCTATTTTGAGCCACTCATCCATTTTTGGCTCAGGCATGACTAGTTCGAGGAGTTTTGACCATATTTCCATACATGTTGCACGCACAATGCCAGAAATAGTGGATCGTCCGATGAGAAACTCCAGATGTAGTCCGGCATAGGACAATCCAGTTGACAGGAAGCTGAAAGTACAGAACAAATAATCTTAACTAAGTAAAAATACTACACCAAAACCAGAGTTAATAAAAAAAAATAGAAATGTAAAAAGGCAGGATTAACAGTGTAACTTGCAAAATCTACACTGGGTATGTAATTGAACATTGTAAAAACATATTTTGTAGCAGCTTTGGCTATAATTTACACATATAATTTTATGGAGCTGCTAAGAAACAACATAAAAAAGAAAACATCATCAAAATACAGTATGTGAGGATGGTAAATACAGGTCCTTCTCAAAAAATTAGCATATAGTGTTAAATTTCATTATTTACCATAATGTAATGATTACAATTAAACTTTCATATATTATAGATTCATTATCCACCAACTGAAATTTGTCAGGTCTTTTATTATTTTAATACTGATGATTTTGGCATACAACTCCTGATAACCCAAAAAACCTGTCTCAATAAATTAGCATATTTCACCCATCCAATCAAATAAAAGTGTTTTTTAATAACAAACAAAAAAACCAACAAATAATAATGTTCAGTTATGCACTCAATACTTGGTCGGGAATCCTTTGGCAGAAATGACTGCTTCAATGCGGCGTGGCATGGAGGCAATCAGCCTGTGACACTGCTGAGATGTTATGGAGGCCCAGGATGCTTCAATAGCGGCCTTAAGCTCATCCAGAGTGTTGGGTCTTGCGTCTCTCAACTTTCTCTTCACAATATCCCACAGATTCTCTATGGGGTTCAGGTCAGGAGAGTTAGCAGGCCAATTGAGCACAGTAATACCATGGTCAGTAAACCATTTACCAGTGGTTTTGGCACTGTGAGCAGGTGCCAGGTCGTGCTGAAAAATGAAATCTTCATCTCCATAAAGCATTTCAGCCGATGGAAGCATGAAGTGCTCCAAAATCTCCTGATAGCTAGCTGCATTGACCCTGCCCTTGATGAAACACAGTGGACCAACACCAGCAGCTGACATGGCACCCCACACCATCACTGACTGTCGGTACTTGACACTGGACTTCAGGCATTTTGGCATTTCCTTCTCCCCAGTCTTCCTCCAGACTCTGGCACCTTGATTTCCGAATGACATGCAAAATTTGCTTTCATCAGAAAAAAGTACTTGGGACCACTTAGCAACAGTCCAGTGCTGCTTCTCTGTAGCTCAAAAGTGGCTTTACCTGGGGAATGCGGCACCTGTAGCCCATTTCCTGCACACGCCTGTGCACGGTGGCTCTGGATGTTTCCACACCAGACTCAGTCCACTGCTTCCTCAGGTTCCCCAAGGTCTGGAATCGGTCCTTCTCCACAATCTTCCTCAGGGTCCGGTCTCCTCTTCTCGTTGTACAGCGTTTTCTGCCACATTGTTTCCTTCCAACAGACTTACTATTGAGGTGCCTTGATACAGCACTCTGGGAACAGCCTATTTGTTGAGAAATTTCTTTCTGGGTCTTACCCTCTTGCTTGAGGGTGTCAATGATGGCCTTCTTGACATCTGTCAGGTCGCTAGTCTTACCCATGATGGGGGTTTTGAGTAATGAACCAGGCAGGGAGTTTATAAAAGCCTCAGGTATCTTTTGCATGTGTTTAGAGTTAATTAGTTGATTCAGAAGATTAGGGTAATAGGTCGTTTAGAGAACCTTTTCTTGATATGCTAATTTATTGAGACAGGTTTTTTGGGTTATCAGGAGTTGTATGCCAAAATCATCAGTATTAAAACAATAAAAGACCTGACAAATTTCAGTTGGTGGATAATGAATCTATAATATATGAAAGTTTAATTGTAATCATTACATTATGGTAAATAATGAAATTTAACACTATATGCTAATTTTTTGAGAAGGACCTGTACATACCCTAAGGTAAGGAGAAGACGCTCCTCTGCATTTTCACATCCTGGTGTCCTGAAATGTTATTCCTGGACATACTGTCTCCAACAAGATGTCAAAGGTGGGTATTGTCATTCGAGAGTAAAGATAACATTTTTCAGGATGTGCCCGCAGAGCTCTATACAGCCTCTGTAAATGTCCTTTAGTGACACGTTGTCTCAAAAGTGGATGCACCCACATTCTTCTCCTCCTTCGCGGATCCACTATCACGGGGTATGGCTGGCCAAAGCGACGAGACAACACCCAGTTAAATAACACCCGCTGAGTTGGGGTGAAATGCAGCAGCTCAGACATGGTGCCAACATAACAACAATACACCAACATATGCACACCAACAAAATGGCAAGATGAGAGTGTGCCACCTGTTGTAGAGGCTTTAAATAGGGTTGGTGATGATGATTTAAATAAAATTCAGCCCTGAAAACTGTTAAATGTCAATTTTGTACGGTTGCGAGAAACAAACGCGTTACGGATGTCATACGGATTACATACTGAGGTTTACATGTGCAAAATACGCTGCCACACCCTGCCTACGGATGACATACGGATCACTATTTTGGAAACATTTCTGCGTATTACGCCTGTAAAATACGGACAGTATTTCCCTACGCTGAGTGTGACGCCAGCCTTCAAGACATACTTTTGCATGATTGTCGGAGACCAGGACAACCCACCCACTATTTTACATAATGAATATTATATATAGTTTAAAAAAAACACCTTCAGCAGGCAAGCGGTGGCACCTGCTCTGTAACATGATCACCTGTATAATGTGCATTCAATTCTTTAATTTGTTTGTGTAAATTCATTATAAAAAAAATCTGCCTCAAAATGGGGCCAGTCGCAACTGCGCAGTAGCGTCTATCCAATAGCTGCTACTGCGCAGGCGCCATACTGCTAGAGAAAAAAAAAATGTCTCCACTAAGATGGCGCTGGCCACGCCTGCACAATAGCATTGATCGGTGGCAATCCGATAGATCCTACTGCGCTGGCGCAGCCGGCACCATCAATTTTTTATTGTCTCTAGCAAGATGTCGCCACTGGTGTCTGCGCAGTAGCAGCTATCGGCGATACGATAGATGCTACCGTGCAGGCGGCGCTATCTCAGAGGAGGCAATGTTTTTTTTCTAGCAAGATGACGCCGCCAGTGCCTGCGCAGTAGTATCTACCATATCACTGATAGCTGCTACTGCGCAGGCGTGGCTGGTGCTATTTTGAGACAATTTTTTTTAATGAATTTATTTATACAAGTAAATTAGGGTTAGAGTGATTTTTTTAATTTTATACAGTACAGACCAAAAGTTTGGACACACCTTCTCATTTAAAGATTTTTCTGTATTTTCATGACTATGAAAATTGTACATACACACTGAAGGCATCAAAACTATAAATTAACACATGTGGAATTATATACTTAACAAAAAAGTGTGAAACAACTGAAATTATGTCTTATATTCTAGGTTCTTTAAAGTAGCCACCTTTTGCTTTGATGACTGCTCTTGGTATTCTCTTGATGAGCTTCAAGAGGTAGTCACTGGGAATGGTCTTCCAACAATCTTGAAGGAGTTCCCAGAAATGCTTAGCACTTGTTGGCCCTTTTGCCTTCACTCTGCGGTCCAGCTCCCCCTAAACCATCTCGATTGGGTTCAGGTCTGGTGACTGTAGAGGCGAGGTCATCTGGCATAGCACCCCATCACTCTCCTTCTTGGTCAAATAGCCCTTACACAGCCTAGAGGTGTGTTTGGGGTCATTGTCCTGTTAAAAAATAAATGATGGTCCAACTAAACGCAAACCGGATGGAATAGCATGCCGCTGCAAGATGCTGTGGTAGCCATGCTGGTTCAGTATGCCTTCAATTTTGAATAAATCCCCAACAGTGTCACCAGCAAAGCACGCGCACACCATCACACCTCCTCCTCCATGCTTTACGGTGGGAACCAGGCATGTAGAGTTCATCCGTTCACCTTTCCTGCGTCGCACAAAGACACAGTGATTGGAACCAAAGATCTCAAATTTGGACTCATCAGACCAAAGCATAGATTTCCACTGGTCTAATGTCCATTCCTTGTGTTCTTTAGCCCAAACAAGTCTCTTCTGCTTGCTGCCTGTCCTTAGCAGTGGTTTCCTATCAGCTATTTTACCATGAAGGCCTGCTGCACAAAGTCTCCTCTTAACAGTTGTTGTAGAGATGTGTCTGCTGCTAGAACTCTGTGTGGCATTGACCTGGTCTCTAATCTGAGCTGCTGTTAACCTGCGATTTCTGAGGCTGGTGACTCGGATAAACTTATCCTCAGAAGCAGAGGTGACTCTTGGTCTTCCTTTCCTGGGGCGCTTCTCATGTGAGCCAGTTTCTTTGTAGCGCTTGATGGTTTTTGCAACTGCACTTGGGGACACTTTCAAAGTTTTCCCAATTTTTTGGACTGACTGACCTTCATTTCTTAAATGCAAGTAGAGGAGCTGCGGAGACACCATCACGTGTTTCTCAACGCAGGCAGTGAATAGCCAGGCCTTTCACCGGGAAGGAACAACCAAGGGAAGGGCAGCATCCAATAAAGGAAAACATCCAATAAAGGAAAACCACCTATGCCAAGCATGGTATCCATCCACAGACAGCTGTTTCGGGGTTTTTGCCCCTCATCAGTGTGGAGTAGGAAACTGGCTATCAGGAGCAGTGCCTAGTAGAAAGTCTATAAAGGCACGGATGATTGACCTCGTGGAGACCAAAACATCCAACACCGTGGAGACACCATCACGTGTTTCTCAACGCAGTGATCCAGAACACTGCCCCCAAATATGCAAATGCAAGTAGAGGAGCTGCGGAGACACCATCACGTGTTTCTCAACGCAGGCAGTGAATAGCCAGGCCTTTCACCGGGAAGGAACAACCAAGGGAAGGGCAGCATCCAATAAAGGAAAACATCCAATAAAGGAAAACCACCTATGCCAAGCATGGTATCCATCCACAGACAGCTGTTTCATTTCTTAAAGTAATGATGTCCACTCGTTTTTCTTTAATTAGCTGCTTTTTTCTTGCCATAATACAAATTCTAACAGTCTATTCAGTAGGACTATCAGCTGTGCATCCACCAGACTTCTGCACAACACAACTGATGGTCCCAACCCCATTTATAAGGCAAGAAATCCCACTTATTAAACCTGACAGGGCACACCTGTGAAGTGAAAACCATGCCTGGTGACTACCTCTTGAAGCTCATCAAGAGAATGCCAAGAGTGTGCAAAGCAGTCATTAAAGCAAAAGGTGGCTACTTAGAAGACCCTAGAATATAAGACATAATTTCAGTTGTTTCACACTTTTTTGTTAAGTATATAATTCCACATGTGTTAATTCATAGTTTTGATGCCTTCAGTGTGAATGTACGATTTTCATAGTCATGAAAATATAGAAAAATATTTAAATAAGGTGTGTCCAAACTTTTGGAATGTGGAATTATATACTTAACAAAAAAGTGTGAAACAACTGAAATTATGTCTTATATTCTAGGTTCTTTAAAGTAGCCACTTTTTGCTTTGATGACTGCTCTTGGTATTCTCTTGATGAGCTTCAAGAGGTAGTCACTGGGAATGTTCTTCCAACAATCTTGAAGGAGTTCCCAGAAATGCTTAGCACTTGTTGGCCCTTTTGCCTTCACTCTGCGGTCCAGCTCCCCCTAAACCATCTCGATTGGGTTCAGGTCTGGTGACTGTAGAGGCGAGGTCATCTGGCATAGCACCCCATCACTCTCCTTCTTGGTCAAATAGCCCTTACACAGCCTAGAGGTGTGTTTGGGGTCATTGTCCTGTTAAAAAATAAATGATGGTCCAACTAAACGCAAACCGGATGGAATAGCATGCCGCTGCAAGATGCTGTGGTAGCCATGCTGGTTCAGTATGCCTTCAATTTTGAATAAATCCCCAACAGTGTCACCAGCAAAGCACGCGCACACCATCACACCTCCTCCTCCATGCTTTACGGTGGGAACCAGGCATGTAGAGTTCATCCGTTCACCTTTCCTGCGTCGCACAAAGACACGGTGATTGGAACCAAAGATCTCAAATTTGGACTCATCAGACCAAACCATAGATTTCCACTGGTCTAATGTCCATTCCTTGTGTTCTTTAGCCCAAACAAGTCTCTTCTGCTTGCTGCCTGTCCTTAGCAGTGGTTTCCTATCAGCTATTTTACCATGAAGACCTGCTGCACAAAGTCTCCTCTTAACAGTTGTTGTAGAGATGTGTCTGCTGCTAGAACTCTGTGTGGCATTGACCTGGTCTCTAATCTGAGCTGCTGTTAACCTGCGATTTCTGAGGCTGGTGACTCGGATAAACTTATCCTCAGAAGCAGAGGTGACTCTTGGTCTTCCTTTCCTGGGGCGCTTCTCATGTGAGCCAGTTTCTTTGTAGCGCTTGATGGTTTTTGCAACTGCACTTGGGGACACTTTCAAAGTTTTCCCAATTTTTTGGACTGACTGACCTTCATTTCTTAAATGCAAGTAGAGGAGCTGCGGAGACACCATCACGTGTTTCTCAACGCAGGCAGTGAATAGCCAGGCCTTTCACCGGGAAGGAACAACCAAGGGAAGGGCAGCATCCAATAAAAGGAAAACATCCAATAAAGGAAAACCACCTATGCCAAGCATGGTATCTATCCACAGACAGCTGTTTCGGGGTTTTTGCCCCTCATCAGTGTGGAGTAGGAAACTGGCTATCAGGAGCAGTGCCTAGTAGAAAGTCTATAAAGGCACGGATGATTGACCTCGTGGAGACCAAAACATCCAACACCGTGGAGACACCATCACGTGTTTCTCAACGCAGTGATCCAGAACACTGCCCCCAAATATGCAAATGCAAGTAGAGGAGCTGCGGAGACACCATCACGTGTTTCTCAACGCAGGCAGTGAATAGCCAGGCCTTTCACCGGGAAGGAACAACCAAGGGAAGGGCAGCATCCAATAAAGGAAAACATCCAATAAAGGAAAACCACCTATGCCAAGCATGGTATCCATCCACAGACAGCTGTTTCATTTCTTAAAGTAATGATGGCCACTCGTTTTTCTTTAATTAGCTGCTTTTTTCTTGCCATAATACAAATTCTAACAGTCTATTCAGTAGGACTATCAGCTGTGCATCCACCAGACTTCTGCACAACACAACTGATGGTCCCAACCCCATTTATAAGGCAAGAAATCTCACTTATTAAACCTGACAGGGCACACCTGTGAAGTGAAAACCATGCCTGGTGACTACCTCTTGAAGCTCATCAAGAGAATGCCAAGAGTGTGCAAAGCAGTCATTAAAGCAAAAGGTGGCTACTTAGAAGACCCTAGAATATAAGACATAATTTCAGTTGTTTCACACTTTTTTGTTAAGTATATAATTCCACATGTGTTAATTCATAGTTTTGATGCCTTCAGTGTGAATGTACAATTTTCATAGTCATGAAAATATAGAAAAATATTTAAATAAGGTGTGTCCAAACTTTTGGTCTGTACTGTATGTGTAATTTTCATTATGTAAAATAGAGAGCAGGTCACTGAGGGATCAGTGACCTGTCAGAAGCCATACAGATGAATATCTAAGCAGAGCACCACATGAAGCCCCCCACAGGCCATCCTGGAGCACGAGCATATCATTAACTCAAAACTGAAAATAAAGATTAAACAACAACCACAAGACAGATTTTATATAATTTTAATCAGTATAAAAGCGCCAACCTGACAGTGTCTGTAGGTTACTCAGAACAATCCTGCTGGCAGGTTCCCTTTAATATCCAGACTCAAGCAATGGAACTTGCTAGATAAAACTTGTTGATGAGTGGCGCTTCTTCATTGACAGCTCATCAGAGAGTCTTAAAGCAGTATTATTCCATAATAATAACAAGTATCCTTGTCTTCAACTTGCCCATTCAGCAAAGCTTAAAGAAGATTAAGAAAATGTGAAGAGATTTCTAAATGCATTGAAATATGAGGAAAATTCAAAATGGTTGCATTCTTGATGGGTCTTCAAGGAGGGTATACTAAGTTCCCATGCTGTCTTTGTCTTTGGGATAGCAGGGACACTAAAGCACACTACCATAACCAATATTGGCCTGAATGTACTGAGTTTTCTGTGGGGAATAACAACATTAAAAGGGAGCCCCTTGTAGACCCTCAAAAGGTACTAATTCCACCTTTGCATATCAAACTAGGCCTCATGAAACTATTTGTCACAGCTTTGGACAAGGAATCAGTGGCATTCAAGTATCTAGAAGATGTCTTCCCAAAGCAAAAGTGAAAGCTGAAATCTTCGTTAGCCCTATCAAGAAAGTTATAGAGTGTCAAGAGTTTACCAACCTCCTCAAAAAAAGGAGAAAGAAGCATGGGTCAGTTTGGTTAAAGTAGTTACAGGCTTCCTAGAAAATCATAAAGCTGAAAACTATGCTGCATTGGTTGAGGCTCTGGTGAAAAGGTACAGTATAGCAAAATGGGCTGCAAGATGTCTCTAAAAGTACATATCCTTGATGGCCATCTTGATAGTTTCAAACAGAACGTTGGTGCCTATTCACAAGAGTAAGGAGGGTGCTTTCATCAAGATATCCGACATTTTGAACTTCGCTACCAGGGACACTATAATGAAAGCATGATGGGGACTACATTTGGGAATTAATGCGTGAAAGTGATCTCACATACACTCAAAAGTAAACATCTCTAGGTTCCTTTTCAGCAATTTGGAGCATTTTCATTAAAATATACTATTGGTTTGAAATATATTATACTCCAAACATTTGTAATTTTCCTTAAAGAAAGTATGACGTCACTGCTATGCGCCCTAATTCATGGGCACATCAGCTCCCATCCTATGATTGGCGGGCGGCGTGTATTGCAGCGCACAGATCCAGCGAGCCCCCTGCGCTGCAGTCCAGTTAAGCTGAATGTGTGTTCAAGGTTGCACATGCAACTGAAATAGTCGCTGGTGTTGGCGAACCTCCTCCACCTCTGGTCCCCAGTGAAGCTGTGCACCAGTTGCACTGGTGATATGTCTGCCCTTGAGTTGAGCAGAATGCAACCTGTTGTCAATCTCAATGGTCCATGTTTCCCTCTATCAAGAAGCAGATTAGCTGAGCTGGAACTCCAGCCTGTTTGGAGAATGGAGCTTTAGCCAATATGTTTTTCTTCAAGTAACCAAGAGGATTGGCAACTGCAGAGAATCTCAAGCTCAAGAGATTCTGGTGCCTCAGGAAGGCAGATTACCATTTTGTCTTAAATGACATCTCCTTCAGTTGGATAAAAAGAACTTTCAGCTACTTTTCTACAAATACCCTAAATTCCCTGAATCCTGAAGAAGATAAGGGATAATCAAGTGGAGCCTATTTCAATTATACTTTACTGGCTAAAAGGAAGAGCTTACTTTCTCTTCACATTAACTCTTTTAAATGGCAAATCTGGAAAAAGAAAAACCAGTACAAAAATGTACTAAAATCAATGACGTTTAGTAAAATGTACTAAAATCAATGACGTTTAGATGTTTAATTAAATCTTCTTAAAATAGCAATGAGCCATAACAAACATATTAACATAGTAACATAGTTAGTAAGGCCGAAAAAAGACATTTGTCCATCCAGTTCATGAAGTTCATAAACATGAAGGACAAAAAAAGAAATATCTGATTATGAGTTTTGAGCCATTGTGGCCTTTAGTAATAAACTAGATATGACTAAGGGTGACAATGGCTCAAAACGTGTAACTGGATGGTTCCTTTTTTTTCTTCTCCGTGATTGATATGACTCACTGCTATTTTAAGAAGATTTAAATAAACATTATTGATTTTATTACATTTTAGACCCTGGATTCGCTTTTCTTCCTATTATATTGGTTCCACTGCTGGATGTGTTGTCCATGTTTCCAGAGTGAGCGGATTGCCTCCTTTATGCATTTTCCAAGTTCTGGAAACTTCCAAATGGAGAAGACCTTCTCCAGAACACAATTTATGTGGTCAGTTTAACATGTTCAAATTGGTGAAAGGTCCTCTTTAAGGCTATGTGCACACGTTCAGGATTTCTCGCAGAAAATTCCTGAGAAAAACCTGAAATTTTCTGCAAGAAATCTGCATGCGTTTTTGCCGTGTTTTTTTCCGGACATTTCCCAATGCATTTTGTAGTGGAAAATCCGCACAAAAAACGCTAAATTAATGAACATGCTGCGTTTTTTTACCGCGATGCGTTTTTTCACGGAAAAAAACGCATCATGTGCAAAAAACATGCGGAATTCATTCTAAATGATGGGATGCTTATTGTATGCTGTTTTTTTGCGGTTTTATAGCGTTTTTATCGGGAAAAAACGCAAAAAAACTGCGTAAAAACAGCAACATGTGCACACAGCCTAAAGGGAACCTGTCAGTCATCTCATGTTGTCCAAACCATGGGCAGCATGGACCAGCGCCTGGATGTACACTTGCATGTATTTCAGGTATGTTTTTTTTCTGAAATACTCTGGTGTTTCAGAGAAAATATACCATAGTTAGAAGAGGTGATAGGAGACTATAGAGCAAGGTGTGAAAAGTCTGGTATGGCCCAAGCCTGCCTTCTACAAGCCCCATTTGATTAGCAGATCTCTTCCATGTGTGTACTAGAGGCTATGTGCACACGTTCAGGATTTCTTGCAGACAATTCCTGAGAAAAACCTGAAAATTTTCTGCAAGAAATCTGCATGCGTTTTTTTGCGCGTTTTTGATGCGTTTTCGGTGCGTTTTTGATGCGTTTTAGATGCGTTTTTTTACCGGACATTTCCCAATGCATTTTATAGTGGGAAATCCGCAAAAAAAAGCTAAATTAATGAACATGCTGCTTTTTTTGACCGCGATGCTTTTTTTTCGTGGAAAAAAAACGCATCATGTACACAAAACATGCGGAATTCATTCTAAATGATGGGATGCTTATTGTATGCTTTTTTGCAGTTTTATAGCTTTTTTATCACGAAAAAACACGAAACAACCGCGAAAAATCAGCAACGTGTGCACACAGCCTAAGGAGAGACCAATCAATCAACTAGAGCAACCCGGGGAGAAGTCGGTCATGTGCTGCAATGGACTAGTCGTATCGACTCTTCAAACGGTTTTCTCTGAAAGATGTACATGCCCCCAGAGATAAATCTTTAGGTAAACAGCATGTAAATGATGTCTGGCTGCCTTACTAGAGCAACAGCTAAAGGGGGAAAATGAAGGTATACTCTCCTTGCAGTTGCTAGCTTAAGGCTGCTGTCACACTAGCAGTATTTGGTCAGTATTTTACATCAGTATTTGTAAGCCAAAACCAGGAGTGGAACAATTAGAGGAAAAGTATATTAGAAGCATATGCACCACTTCTGCATTTATCACCCACTCCTGGTTTTGGCTACAAATACTGATGTAAAATACTGACCAAATACTGCTAGTGTGACAGCAGCCTTATAGTCATTTAGGCGGTGCAGGGGGCTGTTACAGTCACTATAGTACTTACTATAAAATGTATTCACTCCCCAGCACATTGAAAGCCTTCTCTGCAGCGTGTTGGTCTAAGTTTATTAAGGTTTATTTAAAGTTAAAACCAACATGCAACATTTTTAAGGAACATGAGGGACTTAGTTCTAAAAAGAAGCAAAGAAGGTGAGAGAAAGAAAAAAAAAGCATCTTTGATTTTGCAAAAAATTCAGCAAAAAAGGCAAAAAATACTACAAGACAAAAAGGAAAAGCCTTTTAGAAGACACAAATAATAAATCAGGGCCATAGCCTTGTAGTGGATATAGCCCTGATAAAAATTTCAACTTTAGTATTATAATCGCTACATTCTGCAAAAACCTACCGTGGGGAAAACAAGTATTTAGTCAGCCACCAACTGTGCACATTCTCCCACTTAAAAAGACGAGAGAGGCCTGTAATTGCCATCATGGATCTAGATCTCAACCCCATAGAAAACCTTTGGAGGGAGTTGAAAGCCCGTGTTCCCCAGTGACAGGCCCAAAACATCACTGCTCTAGAGGAGATCTACATGGAGGAATGGGCCAAAATACCAACAGTGTGTGCCAACCTTGTGAAGACTTACAGAAAACGTTTGACCTCTGTCATTGCCAACAAATGATATATAACAAAATATTGAGATGAACTTTTGTTAATGACCAAATACATATTTTCCACCATAATTTGCAAAATAAATCTTGCCAAACCAGACAAGGTGATTTTCTGGATTTGTTTTCTCATTTTGACACTCACAGTTGTGATCTACCTATGATGTCAGTTTTTTTCCCACTGTATATCTTAATCGTATAGGCTAATTACTGTGCTCGGTGTAATTTTTGTGTGTCTGGGGGCTCAGTGCAGCGTTCCACCCACATGTTTTGCTTGTCCCCACTTCCCTGCCTGGTGACTGACAGCGCTGGCTTGACTCGAGTGAGCAATGTCTGCGGAGAAAGCTGAGGCCAGTCCTGTCAATCAGTGACTTAGACACCACCATGTAAAATCACTGAGCGAAGCGGTGCATCGGGCATTTTGGCTCTGCCAAGGATGCAACAAGCATGCTAATTAGTGAATGGAGGCAACCATTAGTTGTTAGCACTAAAGTTCAGATTTTTACTGAGGAAATATCTTCACTACAAAGCTATGAGCTGAATTTATACCATCAGTTTGGGCTGACAGACTCCCTTTAATAACAAATTAAAATGTGTCATTACCTTAGTGACCACTAGATGTCAGCACAATAAGCCTATACTGTATACCTCGCCACATGCTTCTTGGCTATCAGTATAAAATGCAGTAATCAGATGGAACAGGGTGAATATTCATAACTGGATGCGGAATTTAGGATTTTTTAAAAAAACATAAGAAGGGGAATAGTGAAGAATTCTGGACAATGCTATTCTAAAACCATTTCCATGGGTCACGACCTTGTTTCTATGGTAGGCTATTATTATTATTATTTATTTTTAGTGCACCATGGTGCTGTACATGAGAAGGGGTTACATACAAAATACAAATATAAATGACAATGAACAAACTAACAGTGACAAACTGGTACAAAGGGGAGATGACCCTCACAGGCTTACACTCTACAGAGTAATGGGGAAGGAGACAGGAGACTGAGGGGGCTGCAGCAGCTCCAGTGGTGGTGACGTACTAGCGGGGTCATTGCAGGCTGTAAGCTTTCATCAAAAGATGGGTTTTCCAGTTCAGTCTGAAAGTTCTGAATGTTGGAGACAATTGGACGTGTTGGGTCACAGAATTCCAGGGGATGGAGGGTCCTTGGGAGAGATCTTGGAGGTGATTGGGTGAGGAACATACAAGAATGGAGGAGAGAAGGAGGTCTTGGGAGGACCAGAGATTACGTGCGGGAAGATATTGGGAGATTACTTAGGAGATATACAAAGGAGATAGATTATGGATGGCCTTGTAGGTCAGTGTTAGCAGCCTAAACTGTATATGTTGGGAAATTGGGAGTCAATTAAAGGAGTATTCCCATCTCCAAGATCCTATCCATATATGAAGTAGATGTAATAATAATAATATTAGCAAACACCTCCAACAATGTAGTATAGCTTTCCGATTTGCAATGTCTCTTTCCTCATGTGAAGGGATTGCAGGACCTTAGGTATCCATGGTTACGACCACTACCAACTAGCTAACGGTCACTATATCAGTTTTCATAACCATGGATACCTTAGGTTCTGCAATATCCGCACATACAGAAAGAGAGATAGCGAATCTGATGAACTATACTACAGTCATGGCCAAAAGTATTGACACCCCTGCAATTCTGTCAGATAATACTCAGTTTCTTCCTGAAAATGATTGCAAACACAAATTATTTGGTATTATTATCTTCATTTAATTTGTCTTAAATGAAAAAACACAAAAGAGAATGAAGCAAAAAGCAAAACATTGATCATTTCACACAAAACTCCAAAAATGGGCCAGACAAAAGTATTGGCACCCTCAGCCTAATACTTGGTTGCACAACCTTTAGTCAAAATAACTGCGGCCAACCGCTTCCGGTGACCATCAATGAGTTTCTTACAATGCTCTGCTGGAATTTTAGAGCATTCTTCTTTGGCAAACTGCTCCGGGTCCCTGATATTTGAAGGGTGTCTTCTCCAAACTGCCATTTTTAGATCTCTCCACAGGTGTTCTATGGGATTCAGGTCTGAACTCATTGCTGGTCACCTTAGAAGTCTCCAGTGCTTTCTCTCAAACCATTTTCTAGTGCTTTTTGAAGTGTGTTTTTGGACATTGTCCTGCTGGAAGACCCATGACCTCTGAGGGAGACCCAGCTTTCTCACACTGGGCCCTACATTATGCTGCAAAATTTGTTGGTAGTCTTCAGACTTCATAATGCCATGCACACGGTCAAGCAGTCCAGTGCCAGAGGCAGCAAAGCAACCCCAAAACATCAGGGAACCTCTGCCATGTTTGACTGTAGGGACCGTGTTCTTTTCTTTGAATGCCTCTTTTTTTCTCCTGTAAACTCTATGTTGATGCCTTTGCCCAAAAAGCTCTACTTTTGTCTCATCTGACCAGAGAACATTCTTCCAAAACGTTTTAGGCTTTTTCAGGTAAGTTTTGGCAAACTCCAGCCTGGCTTTTTTATGTCTCGGGGTAAGAAGTAGAGTCTTCCTGGGTCTCCTACCATACAGTCCCTTTTCATTCAGATGCCGACGAATAGTACGGGTTGACACTGTCGTACCCTCGGACTGCAGGGCAGCTTGAACTTGTTTGGATGTTAGTCGAGGTTCTTTATCCAACATCCGCACAATCTTGCGTTGAAATCTCTTGTCAATTTTTCTTTTCCGTCCACATCTAGGAAGGTTTGCCACAGTGCCATGGGCTTTACACTTCTTGATGACACTGCGCATGGTAGACACAGGAACATTCAGGTCTTTGGAGATGGACTTGTAGCCTTGAGATTGCTCATGCTTCCTCACAATTTGGTTTCTCAAGTCCTCGGACAGTTCTTTGGTCTTCTTTCTTTTCTCCATGGTCAATGTGGTACACACAAGGACACAGGACAGAGGTTGAGTCAACTTTAATCCATGTCAACTGGCTGCAAGTGTGATTTAGTTATTGCCAACACCTGTTAGGTGCCACAGGTAAGTTACAGGTGCTGTTAATTACACTAATTAGAGAAGCATCACATGAGTTTTCGAACAGTGCCAATACTTTTGTCCACCCCCTTTTTTATGTTTGGTGTGGAATTATATCCAATTTGGCTTTAGGACAATTCTTTTTGTGTTTTTTTTTATTTAAGACAAATTAAATGAAGATAATAATAACAAAGAATTTGTGATTGCAATCATTTTCAGGAAGAAACTGAGTATTATCTGACAGAATTGCAGGGGTGTCAATACTTTTGGCCATGACTGTACATTTCTAATTGGAGGTATTTGCTATTATTATTATACCTACTACATATTGGGATAGGATATTGGAGAGGAGAATTCCCCAATTTGCTGAGCAAAGAGGAAGAGGAATAGGAGGAGAGGGGTGGAATAGTCTGGCAGCAGAGTAAGGCTATCTGCACATGTTGCTGATTGGGGTTCAGAATTTTCCACACAAAATCCGCATCTCCTGGCAGAAACCGCAGGTGCGGATTTGCCGCGGATTTTTTGCGGTTTTGATGCCGAATTGATGCAGATTTTGTGCGGATTTTGTGTGGTTTTTACCCCTGCGGATTTCTATTGTGGAAGGGGTCAGAAACGTTGCATTTCCGCACAATAGAAGTAGCATGCTACTTCTTTTGTTCCGCAGCAATTTTCATGTGGATTTTTCCACACCATTAGCACAGCTTTTTTTTTCCAATTGATTTCCATTGTACTGTAAATCACTGTGCGGAACTGCAGCGTTTCTGCGCGGAAAAATCCACTGCGGATCCGCACAAATTCTGCATCGTGTGCACACACACAGAAAGGAGAGGTGTAAGAGTGTTAGTTGGGAGGCCACAGAGGAGGATAATGCAGTGGGAAAACTTAGTAGATTCGGGATTGAGGAAAGGATGAATTCTATAACTATTTTTGAGCTGAAGGCAGGAGGTGGTGGTAAAAGCTTGGATGAAGGACAGGACAGAGTATATTCTTGTGAATTGCAGTAGATGGTATATACATATACCGTACACACCACACACACACCACTGAGCAAAAGTTTTAGGCAGTTGTTGGTAAAATTCTGCAAAATATGAATCCTTACAAAAGTAGAAGTGCTGTTGGCTTATTTTTATCAATTAATAATTTAATTCATCAACCATTAATGAAGACCTTTTTCATATTGAACTGGACATGCGATATTATAATAGACACTGCAGAGCAGAATAATACTTTTTTGTAATTGTGCTTTTACATTGTAAAGATATAAGCAAAGTATTTGACATTTAAACAGTGCTTTTCATGTGGCACTAAAGGGTGTTTGCCTTATTTAACCTATTCAATAAATAATTTAAAAAAACAAAGTGGGTCCCCATATTTTTGATAACCGGCTAAGGTAAAGCAAATAGCTAAAGCCTTATATTATCAGGTTAGAAAGGTCCCTTGTTATTGGGCCCTTCCCAGCCAAAAAATACCAGCCCGCAATCACCCCAGAATTGGCTCATCAGGAGATGTGCCAATTCTGGCACTTTTCCTGACTCTTCCTGGTTGTCCTGGTGTGGTGGCAATCAAGGTAATGGTATTAGTACTGATGACAGCTGTGATTTGTCAAAAATCACAGTTGCCATCAACTGCTGGGGTTAGTAATGGAGAGGTGTCTCTCAGACACGCCCATTAAATTAATAACCCAGTAATAAAATTATACACCCAGTAATAAAATTATACACAAAGAAAAAAAAAACACTTTATTTGAATAATGGCTCTCCTTCTCACTCATCCAATTTATTGAAAATAAAAATTATATGTAGGTCCATCATAGTCAATCTAATCCGAAGTAGTCCAGAAAACGATACCTGAAAAACATAAGAAGGCAGAAGAAAAAACAAAAGACAGTCCATCGTTCACCAATTTATTACCCAAAATGTTCATACAAATCTCTGCCGTATTCCATGTTCCCCAATGTCTTCGGCGTCTGTGAATAGCAGTAGACTGCTGTTCCCAGGCGCTGGGCACTCAATGCTCATCAGCGTCACTGGATCCCGCTGCGCTCAGCGAGACCCAGCAAGGCTGACGAATGCTGTCATCACTACCCAGCGCCTGTGAATAGAGGTCACTTTACTGCTACTCACAGATGCCGAGAACATCGGGGAACATGGACTACGGCGGAGCTTCGTGGGAATATTTTGGGTAATAAATTGGTAAACGAGGGACTGTCGTTTGTTTTTGTTTCTGTTTTTTTATGTTTTTCAGGTATCTTTTTTTGGACTACTTCAGATATGGTGGACTCTGGCTGACCTGCATGGAATTTTTTTTTTCTTTCAATAAATTTGTGAACAAGGGATAGTATGGGGGAGTCTTAATTCAAATAAATTGTTTTTTTTTTCTGTGTGTATGACTTTATTTTTTATTACTGGGTTAGAAATGGGGGTGTTTGATAGGCACTAGTGATGAGCGGGTGGTCTCCGAGTATTTGTAACTGCTCGGAGATTTAGTTGATGATGTAAAAAAATGCACTGCATACTGATTGCATACGCATGTCATACAGATCTTAGGTGAGAAAAATTCTACTCGCATGACACTCGTCCTGCTCTTCTAGATCAACACTGGAGTGATTTTTTTACAATCATGTGACTCCAGCCTAAAGGCGTTGTCCACCTTTTGGGACCAAGTTTTCTTTCTTACTTAAATGCATGCAATTGGGGTTAAAAATCATTTTTGCATTTCATAAAATTTTTTGCAACATTTACCTCCTATAGTCTCTGTATTAGAGCTTGCTCACTAAAGCATATATCTTGGATGAGTGCTATCCGATGTTTTATTGGACAGCACTCAAACCAATGTTATTCTATGGGATGCTGCATTCTATGTTATACTATGGGGCAGTGCAGATTTTTTTTGGGGGGGTTTGTCACGTTGATTCGGCATGAGAAAAAAAAACTGCAGAATGCTGCGAGTGGCACTTACTATTACATAGTTGTGACACGGTCTTATCCTGCTATTGTTAGTACAACTTGAAAAAAATCTTGTCTGATATTAAAAAGGGGATTCATTTTAGGATCAAAAAATGAGCATTTCCACAAGGTAAAAAAAGGCATACTTATAGGAAGTGACAGATATTCAAGACCGGGCCATTTACCCCATTCCTGACCATGCACATCTTTCGTAAATGTGGTTTAAATTTCTTTCTCGTTCGACTATTCCAATCATGTTTGCATCTTTCATTTTTGATATATGGGACTTCATTTTTATATCATTGTCATGCTCTTTTTTGTATAATAATGGATGATACAGGTGAGAAAATGAGATTCGTGCTAGTTTTCAACTTTTTGATGGCCAAAATGTAACGCTAAAATACATACAGGCTATGTGCACACGTCAGGATTTTCTTGCAGAAATTTCCTGACAAAATCAGGACATTTCTGCCAGAAATCCGCATGCGTTTTTTGCGCGGATTTTACGCGTTTTTTGTGCAGATTTTTAGCGGATTTTTTGCGTTTTTTTTCCGGACACTCCAATTTAATGGGAAATCCGCAAAAATAATGAACATGCTACTTCTTTTTGCGGAATGCGTTTTTTTTGCGGAAAAAAAACGCAAACATGCGCACAAAACATGCAGAATGCATTCTAAATGATAGGATGCATATTGTTTGCGGTTTTTTTAGCGATTTTATAGCGTTTTTATCGGGAAAATCCACAAAAAAAAACGCAAAAAATCCTGACAAGTGCACATAGCCACAAAAATGTGTTCTCCTTTCTGTCACAATTATTTTTTCCCTGTACAGTATATAAATCTAGCCTTGTAACAACTGAGTGTGGTCCTCAGGAAGACTCCCATAGGGAAGAGTTGAGATCCAATCTAGTCCAGAAGAAAGATTTATGTACAAATTAGTGGGGGCGCTCTCTCGGGGACGGAGGGGCTCGGGAACAAAAGAAAATCAATGGCAGATTCAAGAGAAAGCGCAATCCACACAATGCAAAAAAAAAAATCACATATTTATGACAAGTGACACGTCTTCAAGGGGGAAAAATGGCCTTTTGTGCTTTTACCACAAGTCCAAGACTATTTTTCATCCTTGAAAACATTCATACAACTGTCAAGAGATGAAATGATCTTGAAGACGTATTCTCACTTGGCGGCATTTCTCCGCTGCGCCTGGCACCGCACCGCCAGAACCCTGGAATCACCTCATTGTACTTGGGAGATCACAAACCACCCAGCATTTAGAATGGTAGAGGGGGTGAGCAATGCCCCGCGTGCCAAGAGGTGATGATGGCTCTGACATCTGCTGAAAGCTGCCATGGATGACAATTGTGCACAGTGTGTGGCTGCAGCCCTCCTCCCCTGAGCCTGTCCTACCCACTTATTCATCTGTGGATCACAGGGAGGGAACACAAATTCTACACAGCCCCTCCAAAGACAAAGAACTGAGGATTTGGGGAAGTCTCTGCAGGGCTGCTGGATTCATGAATGGGGGGATGCTGCTGTGCTGCTGCTCATTTGCCTGAACATCTCTGACATTGGCATCTGCTCCTTCGATGCATCAGTGAACCCTGCTGTGGATGTTGGGGCTCCCTGTACACAGGGACGATCGCTGGGTACACAGTGCTGGAAGGTCTGAGGATGGACAACTTTCCTGGCTGAATTGCCCTGGATGCTGCACATAGCTGGCACTGGTGTGGCGCCCTCCTGGCAGGGACCTGGATGATGAGCCTGATGTGTGCTGTCACCACAACACTCCCTTCATCTTGTCATGCACCGACCATGATTGTCACGATATCATAGCACTACAGAGACAGCACGATAGACACGTGTGCGGCAGGTCTCCCGGCATAGATGCCAGCCTTCCCGTGTGGCACCGTGCCCTCCTGCTGTGTGTGGTGACAGCAGCTGCAGCAGGCAGACAGCGGCGCACAGCTCAGCCGGGACGCGTTGCAGTAATTAGCAGAGTGTTTTGTCCCTGCCTGCTCTCCGTTGGGGAGATGGGAGAGAGCATGTCTAAGCGGCTGAAGCTGCAGTTCGGCGGGGAGGCGGAGATGGAGGAGCGCTCGTTTAATAACCCGTACCCGGACTACCGGCCTCCACCCGACACTGTGGAGCAGGAGGAGGGAGAAGAAGCAGAAGCCGCCTCGGCCGAGCTGGAGGGGCTGGAGCTGCCGTGTGACAGAGACGGGAAGGTAAGCTATCTGCCGCCTGTGTAATCGCTGTGTGCACTACCACGTGACGTCACGGGCCCCGCCTCCCTCCAGACACCGCCACTAATGGCCTTTAACTCTTTCCTTTCTCCATTTTAATAACAGATTCTGTGTTTGCTGTTTTTTTTTTATTTTATCTGTGACTTTTTTTTTTTTGCATTTCCTTTTTCTGTTACAAATACAGCAATTTTTTTTTAAACCCAATATGGACCGGGCAATTTTTTTAAATTTTTTATTTTTATTTTTGCGCTTTCGTATTTTTCTTCTGAGAGACATTTTTTTAAAATTTTTCCATAGACATAGTTGTATCAGGGAAAGATGGCGGAACAATTACAAGTGCAGTGAAAAAATAAGCAATTTTGCCATTGTCTTGAGATGTTTGTTTTTGCATGTATTTACTGGGTACAATACAGTCCGGATGAAGGACATTTCGGGACATTTCTTCTTTTCCATCGATGGCGCTGGATGAAAACCTGTTTTTGGTGCGTTGATGTTCTTCCTGACCACACTTTGGGGTACATACAGCGTTTTCAGAAACTTGAATCGCTTTTTTTTTATCAGCACCCGAAAAACAGCAATTCACATGTTATTTTTTACCATTAGCTATTCACATTTGGGGGAGGGGCGACTTGAAACCTTTTATAGATAATATATATTTTTTGTACATTTCTAATTAGTGTGCTAATGGACTTGAACCTGTCGTTTCATCACCTACACAATACATCATGAAGTTTAGCACAGTCGGACCCCTTTAATCACATTCCTCTGGGGTGGGAGAAGAAGGCTGTCAGAATTGGTGGCCACCTTGTTGAATCCTTGTATGTGCCGTTATCATGTTGGTCAGCGACATTTAAGAGGTTAAGCGCCTCTTACTCTTGGGTGCTGGGTATGTAGCACAGTCTGCACCCGCAGTGCACAGAGGTCCACATAGTGGTGGCAGACGTACATGTACTGCAGCGGTCACCAAGGGGTTGACATACCTAGAGGATGAGTATTACTTTTTAACCACTTCTTTGTCATTTTTTCTGATTTTTATCATCATGACTTTTTTTTTACTTATTTGTTTCCCTTAGGGCAATCTCACACGTCCAGATAATTCCGGTACCGGAAAACTCGGTACCGGAATTATCCGTGTCCGTGTGGCTGTGCGTTTCTGTGGCACACGTGCGGCACACATGTGCCGCCCGTGTGCCCACTGGGTACCACACGCACCGTGCGGGAGACAGCGCTAAAGTTTAGCGCTGTCCCCTGCATCTGGTGCTGAAGCCGCGATTCATATCTTCCCTGCAGCAGCGTTTGCTGTAGAGAAGAGATGAATAATCGTGTTTAAAATAAAGCTCCATGTGCCCACCCCCCTCCAACCCCCTGTGCGCCCCCCCTTGTTATTAAAATAGTCACCCGGCTCCCTCGCTGGCTGGTGCTGCTTCCTGTCCTGGCCGCACCTTCTACTGTATGAGCGGTCACGTGGGGCCGCTCATTTACAGTAATGAATATGCGGCTCCACCCCTATGGGTGGGTTGCAGACTGCGCCTGTGCGGGTAGTGCGGCCGCCCAGCTACTGAATCCCAGCCCTGCAGTGTGTTATGCATTATGCACAGTGCGGGGCTGGGATTCATAGGCAGGGCGGCCGCACTGCCCGCACAGGCGCAGTCTGCAACCCAGCAGGTGAGGTCAGACGGCCAATGTTCAATGCGCCTGCCCCAGGCAGAAGAGAACAGCGCAGGCGCCGGATTTCAGAGAAAAACAGCGCTGAGGGGGCGGAGACCATCGCCCCAGAAGATATGACTGACAGCAGTTGGGCGCTTCAAAGAGGAGGGTTTAGAACTGCCTCCAGGTCTAAAGACAGGTATTTGGACAAAATAATAAATACCTTTATTTTGGGAATAACAGCAACAAAAACTAAAAGAGCCACCTTGGTAGAATGCAGCTTTAATGCTGCACAAGATGGCTCTTTTAGTTTATAACGGCTGGAGGAGGTGACAGTGGCCCTTTAATACTGATGACCTATCCTTAGAGAACGTCATCAATGTCAGGTTGATTTGAGTCCTACATCCGGTACCCCAACGGATCAGCTGTTATAAGATCCAGATGTAAAAATTGAATTCAGTTCTGCTCAATTCAATGTCGACATCCAACCATCGCCTGAGTGTTACAAGAATCGTTGATTATCGGGGTGTTTAATGTTGGACTCCCAGATCTGAGGTTGATCACCTATCCTACAGATAGGTCATCAGTATTAAATGCCCTGTAATCCCCTTTAACAATGGTTGTAAAATGGGATATAGGTGGATATTAAAGAGTTAAAAAAATGTGACTTCTGAAGACCCTCATGTATGGGTTAGTTAGCATCAGCAGTTTGAAGGGTACACATGCTTCAATGTAAGGACAGCTGAAATAGATCTGTTCTAGATCTTTATCTGTTACCAGGAAAATGCCATCCAGCCTGCAGACAACGTGTTATAGATCAGGAGGAACTAAGCAAATATATATAATTTTTTTTGGGGGGGGAAAGATTCAGTATAGCTTGTGTATTCATAATGTAATCCTCTGCTCTTTCTTGGATTTTAGGACCATTGGGCGGTCCTATCAGTGACTGACAGCTTTGTTTGTATAAGAGTGCACACACAGAGACAGCTGTTGTTCACTGATAGGACCGGACCGCCCACTGGACCTAAAATCCAAGAAAGAGCAGAGGATTAAATGATGAAAACACAGGTTATATTGAATCTTTTCTCTCAAAACTACACTACCGTTCAAAAGTTTAGGGTCACTAAGAAATTTCCTTATTTTAAGAAAAGCACAGTTTTTATCCAATGAAGCTAACATTAAACGATTCAGAAATACACTCTATACATTGTTAATGTGGTAAATGACTATTCTAGCTGCAAACGTCTGGTTTGTAATGCAATATCTTCATAGGTGTTTAGAGGCCCGTTTCCAACAACCGTCACTCCAGTGTTCTTATGGTACTTTGTGTTTGCTAACTGTGTAAGAAGGCTAATGGATGGATAGAATACTCTTGAAAACCCTTGTGCAAGTATGTTAGCACAGCTGAAAACAGTTTGGCTGATTAGAGAACCTATAAACCCGACCTTCCTTTGAGCTAGTTGAGAATCTGGAGCATTACATTTGTTGGTTCAATTAAACTCTCAAAATGGCAAGAAAAAAAAGAACAACTTTCATGTGAAACTCGACAGTCTGTTCTTGTTCTTAGAAATGAAGGCTATTCACATGTGAGAAATTGGCAAGAAACTGAAGATTTCCTACAACAATGTGTACTACTCCCTTCAGAGGAGAGCACAAACAGACTCTAACCAGAGTAGAAAGAGAAGTGGGAGGCCCCGCTGCACAACTGAGCAACAAGACAAGTATATTAGAGTCTGTAGTTTGAGAAATCGACGCCTCACAGGTCCTCAACTAGCAGCTTCATTAAATAGTACACGCAAAACGCCAGTGTCAATGTCTACAGTGAAGAGGCGACTCTGAGATGCTGGCCTTCAGGGCAGAGTGGCAAAAAAAAAGCCGTATCCTAGACTGGCTAATAAAAGGAAAAGATTACTATGGGCAAAAGAACACAGACATTGGACAGAGGAAGATTGGAAAAAAGTGCTATGGACAGACGAATCCAAGTTTGAGGTGTTTGGATCACACAGAAGAATATTTGTGAGACACAGAACAACTGACAAGATGCTGGAAGAGTCTGACGCCATCTGTCAAGCATGGTGGAGGTAATGTGATAGCCTGGGGTTGCTTTGGTGCTTGTAAAGTGAGAGATTTGTACAAGGTAAAAGGGATATTGAACAAGGAAGACTATCACTCCATTTTGCAATGCCATGCCATACCCTGTGGACAGCGCTTGATTGGAGCCAATTTCATCCTACAACAGGACAATGACCCAAAGCACACCTCCAAATTATGCAAGAACTATTTAGGGAAGAAGCAGGCAGCGTATTCTATCTGTAATGGAGTGGCCAGCGCAGTCACCAGATCTCAGCCCCATGGAGCTGATGTGGGGGCAGCTTGACCGTATGGTACACAAAAAGTGCCCATCAAGCCAAACCAACTTGTTGGAGGGGATTCTGGAAGCATGGGGTGAAATTTCTCCAGATTACCTCAGCAAATTAACTGCTAGAATGGCAAAGGGCTGGAATTGCTGCAAAGGGAGCATTCTTTGATGAAAGCAAAGTTTGAAGGAGAAAATTATTATTTCAAATAAAAATCTCTTTTTCGAACCTTGTCAATGTCTGGACTAGATTTTCAATTCATTTGGCAACTCATTTCATTAATAAAAGTATGAGTTTTCATGGAAAACACAAAATTGTCTGGGTGACCCTAAACTTTTGAACGGTAGTGTATATATCAGTCTGCCCTGCTCTATAACGCGGTGTCTGCAGATTAGACTGCATTTTCATAGTGACAGGTTCCCTTTAAAACATTAGAACTGCGTGATCTAAGCTTAATAGTAACGTGTACGATAAGGTTCAGGATCTGTGTGACTGGAGGTGATTCGGCACATGTTACTCTGGTGCAAGTGATCCTCTGAAAACCAAGTGACTACATATCTCTTCACCTGCTATTCAAATGATTACATAATAGAGGTTTTTCAGGTATAAAAAATAAAATCGTAAATCCATTTTATTTGGTCATTTTGTAATCTCTAATCTGAGATATGTTTGTTTCCATTTTTGAGCCACTATTTCTGAATCCTGAATTCATCATCCATTTTGAAAAATTGCTAAAATTTATCTTGCACAAAGTAAAATAGACTTCCAGCAGAGTAAAGATCAGATTACTCCTGACCACTGAGTTATATGGAGACAGGAGGAGTAGGAAGAAGCAAAGAAAGAGAGACCAATGTCACTGGATTCACAGCTGCTCTGCTCAGTACTGCTGTTATAATGACATCCCTGGTGCTGCTTCTGAACATTTGCTAATGAGAGATAGGAGAGCAGGAATTCCATATCTCTGTTTGTGTCCTGTATAGGAGACAACATAGCAGCTAGTCTAACCCAGTTGGAGGTGGAGCTGGGACTTAAATCCCCATGGATATAATTTTGTTGACCTATAAAGTGATCACTATTGAAGTGCCAGAAAACTCTTTTCATGTCTGAAAAAAAACTCAAACCAATTCTGTATGTAAAATCTACTATATAATTGTCTAAGGGTCACTTCCGTCTGTCTGTCTGTCTGTCATGGATATTCATTGGTCGCGGCCTCTGTCTGTCATGGAAATCCAAGTCGCTAATTGGTCATGGCAAAACGCCCACGACCATTGCCACGACCAATCAGCGACGGCCATAGTCTGGCAGCGAAATGGCCGCTGCTTTACTGCCCTGCAGTCAGCGCTGAGCGATCACACAACAGGGTTAATGCCAGAGTTAACGGACCGCGGTGTAACGCACTCCGTTAACGCTATTAACCCTGTGTGACCAACCTTTTACTATTGATGCTGCGTATGCAGCATCAATAGTAAAACGATCTAATGTTAAAAATAATAATAATTTAAAAAAAAAAGGTTCTTCTCACCCTCCGACGTCGCCTGCTGTCCTCGGCAGTGCAAGCGACAGGTTCCGGTGCCAAGGATGCTATGCGAGAAAGACATGCCATGACGTCACGGTCATGTGACTGCGACGTCATCACAGGTCCTGCGCTCATACCAACCCTGGGACCGGCAGCTGCCGCGTGCACCAAACACAGGTGCCAGGACTACAAGGGGCCCTCGGAAGGTGAGTATATGTTTATTTTTTATTTTAAGTCTTTTTTAGCCACGCATATAGTACCCACATTGCTATATACTACGTGGGCTATGTTACATACTGTGTGGGCTCTGTTCTATACTACATCTCTGCTATATACTATGTAGCTATTATTATTATTATTATTATGGGCAATATACAACGTGACTGTCCAATATACTACGTGCTCTGTGTTATATACTATGTAGCTGTGCAATATACTATGTGGCTGTGTCGGTTCTGTTATATACTACGTCGACTGTGCAATATACGACGTGGCTATGTTATATACTACGTGGCTCTGCTATATACTACGTGGCTGACCAATATACTGCGTGCCTGTGCAATACACTACGTAGCTGTGCAATACACTATGTGGCTATGTTATATACTACATGGCTGTGTTATATACTACGTGGCTCTGTTATATACTACGTGGCTCTGCTATATACCACGTGGCTGACCAATATACTACGTGCCTGTGCAATACACTACGTGGCTATGTTATATACTATGTAGCTCTGCTATATACTACGTACGCTGTGTTACATACTACGTAGCTCTGTTATATACTACGTCAGTTGTGTTATATACTGTTGTGAATTCTGTTGTCGGGCTCCCTCCTGTGGTCATGAATGGTACTTCAGCTGGTTCTGTCCATGGACGTCCTCTGGTGGGTGTTTCTGAGTTTCACAGGTGACTAGGTTAATTCGTTAGCTGCTGCTCTATTTAACTCCACTTAGATCTTTGCTCTATGCCACCTGTCAATGTTCCAGTATTGGTCTAGTTCACTCCTGGATCGTTCTTGTGACCTGTCTTCCCATCAGAAGCTAAGTTCCAGCTTGTATTTCTTTGGTTTTCTATTTTTCTGTCCAGCTTGCTATTTAATTTGTTGTCTTGCTTGCTGGAAGCTCTGGGACGCAGAGGGAGCGCCTCCGCACCGTGAGTCGGTGCGGAGGGTCTTTTTGCGCCCTCTGCGTGGTCTTTTTGTAGGTTTTTGTGCTGACCGCAAAGTAACCTTTCCTATCCTCGGTCTGTTCAGTAAGTCGGGCCTCACTTTGCTAAATCTATTTCATCTCTGTGTTTGTATTTTCATCTTTACTCACAGTCATTATATGTGGGGGGCTGCCTTTTCCTTTGGGGAATTTCTCTGAGGCAAGGTAGGCTTATTTTTCTATCTTCAGGGCCAGCTAGTTTCTTAGGCTGTGCCGAGTTGCATAGGAAGCGTTAGGCGCAATCCACGGCTATTTCTAGTGTGTTTGATAGGTTTAGGGATTGCGGTCAGCAGAGTTCCCACGTCCCAGAGCTTGTCCTTATTATCAGTAACTATCAGGTCATTCCGTGCGCTCTTAACCACCAGGTCCATTATTGTCCTGACCACCAGGTCATAACAATATACCATGTCACTATGCAATATAGTATGTAGCCTGTGCTATATACTACCTACATATTCTAGAATACCCGATACGTTAGAATCGGGCCACCATCTAGTCTTATATAAATGTCCTTGTAGTTTGTTGTTCTAGGCATACCTATCTCTTGGAGCTCCAGCATTACATTACAGCAGTATGTCTATAACATGAGTGTCCATGCAGATCTCCTATGAATATTACCGTGGATGAGAATCTGCAGTAAATCACCATCGGGAATATATTTAGTGTCATTTATTAATGTAGGAGTATTACCCTGTGTATTGTGCTGCTTTTCATTTCCTTTCTACTCAATGTCTAGTAATTCTAATATTATAATAGTAGCACACAAATTGAAGTGCTTGTACCTCCCGAAATGGAAATTATAAAAATACCTCTGACTGATAAAGATCTCTAAGGGATATCATCTTGCAAAATATGGAAATGAGATTATAAATGTGTCTTTACCGTTTCTCTTGGCTAGACATATTTTGAGGTGAGTGGCAGGAGGTGACCAGGCGTGAAGTAAAGATATCATTACGCTATGTGTGTCCATGTGGCCACCCAGTGGTAGTCACATGAATTGAAGCTCGTTGAGGGATTTTCTAGCATGTCAAAATAATGTATTGCATAGCGGAGTCTTTAAATTCTGCAAGGAAATACAATATATAGGACTCGCCCCAGATTTAAATAGCAAAAAATATATTTCATAGTAATTACGGTATAACTTGATGTTGATGAAAAGAAGTGGAGGGGTTATGCACTATGGTAGAATAGAATTGTGGTAAAACACTATGGTAGAATAGATTTATTCTTACTGTTTCTCTGCAATGTCTATATAGAGCTTTACAGCACCCACACATTATGTATGCTCTCTGCAGCGCACACATATACACAGCATTGCTTCATGCACAGTTCATGCACACTCAGCTCTGCTGTAGATGTATACACACAGCCCTGCTACATGCACTCACATACAGCTCTGCCACATACATGAAAAAAAGAAAAAAAAAAGATAAAAATACCAGATTTTCAATCTTGCAGTTTTGATGGATGGCAAGACATGTGCATGTAGTTATAGATTTAAGAGGTATCGAGACTGTCGTTTTGTATGTCATTCTTGATCCAGGGTACGTTGGAGTAAGGTGTACCAACTCCATGAAGAGGATTACTGTCAGATCTCAGTGCACACCTTGATACCTGGCGGCAGTGATGCGCATGGGGTTATTCCAGTTCATATCTGTGTGCTGCCATGCTGACATTTTTTTTTAAATTTATTAAAAGGTGAAAAAAATGGTGAGGGCTCCTGCGGAATTTTCATAACTAGCGGAGGGAAAGCCAAAGCTGATGTTAATATTCTGGGAAGGAGACAATAGCCAAAGGTTCCCAGGCTATTAATATCAGCTCAGAGCTGTTTGCTTAGCCTTTACTGGCTAGTTTACAGGGGGACAGCAGGAAAAAATTGACGTAGGGTCCCCTATAAATTCTAACCAGCATGGGCTAGGCAGACAGCTGGAGTCTGATATTAATAGCCTAAGAAAGGGCCCTCATTATTGGTCCCCTCCCAGACTAAAAATATCAGCTCTCAGCCGCCCCAGAAATGGTGCATCAATGAGATGTGTCAAATTGGCTCTTAGCCTCACTCTTCCCACTTGCTTTTATGTTGTGCAAGTGGGGTGATAGTTGGGGGGTTCATGACGGTCTTGTACTGGCAGCTGGCATGAAGCCCAGGGATTAGTAAAGAAGAGGTGTCTATAAAACACCCAATTACTAACCCCATATTCAAATGGTAAATAAAAAACACCCAGAATAATCATTTTTAGAATTTGCCCCTCATACCTGAATTTGTCAGGGGGGCATGTCTTTTCCCCCCTGACACAAACGCCTCCCAGCCGTCACTCAGGGCCTCCGGGCGCCGCCTACCTTTCCTTCCTGAACGTCCCCGGCGCATGCGCTGTAAGTTCCCATCATATGATGGGAGTCGAAGGGCAGCGCAAGCTGCGCATGCCAGAAAAAAAAACTTACAGCGCAGGCGCTGGCTGGGTGGTGACGGCTGGGAGGCGTTTGTGTCGGAGGGGGGGGGAAGACATGCCCCCCTGACAAACTGCAGGTATGAGGGGCAAATTCTAAAAATGATTATTTCAGCGTTGGCAGGGACCCAAACTAAAAGAGCTCTTTTAGTTAAAAACGCCTGGGGGCGTGACAGGTTCCCTTTAACACCCGATGCCCTTGTCAACTGTAAAAAAAACAACAACCAGTCACATGTCTGAAGTGAAGAGATAATATCCCACGATGACCCTGATGACTTTGAGAGCAATCAATGATGTGACTGCTCTCAAGGACAACAGGTTCATACTGACTCAGGAGGTAATCGCTCTTGCAATGTGTAGCGCTGAGATGGGGTGGGAAAGTTCACCGTAGTTCATCAGCTGATGAACCCTGATGAACTCACTGACTTCGCTGCTGCGTGAGAACTTTCTCACTCAGAAGTGGTGCCATAAGGGAGATCACCAGGGCTCAGCAGCTGGTGAACTCTGGTGAACTTTCCCACCACAGCTCAGCGCTACACACTGCAGGAGTGATTACATGCTCCTGTAAGTGTGTAGCCAGCTGCCTTGTAGAGCATTTGCGTCAGCTAATGTGACTTCTCTGCAAGTGATCCGAATTGTCGTGGGACAGTATGGATTATGGCGGATACAGGAGGGATATGGTGGTGTATTATTTTTTTCTCTATTCCAGGTAACATGGGCATTGGGGATTAGGCGTTAAAGTGAGTATTGGCTTTTTATTTTTGATCTTTTACAGGAGACAAAGGCTTTAGGGATTAGGTGTACGGTGAGAATATACTGTTTTTTTTTAATTTTTATTTCAATATTTCTTTTTTGACTTTTTCTTTCTTTACTTTGAGCACAGGCACCAACTGATTACTACGCCCATCAGTGCCGCCTGCTCTCACAGTGTAGGCTGATGGGAGTAGTAGTATCAAGTAAAAGTAAACAAACACGGCACTCTGTAGGAATGTGAGTTTTGGTGCTCGAGTAGGGTATCCCACCCTTAATAGCAAATATCCAAAATAACTCAGCACTCAAAGATTTGTGAAGAAAAAGAAAATACAGTTTATTTTGTATCCAGACATAGAACCAGTTTGTTGTTGAACGTTTTCGGTCCCAGGTGGACATTCCTCAGAACAGTTCAATTTATCTGGAATGTTAGGATAACACGTATGGCCAGTAGGGCAGTCCCTCTGATACTTTAAAGCTATCATCAACACTAAATGCAGTGTATAGACCTGGGGTTGGTAGCGCACTAAGGCGCTTTGGGGATCCGGTGGTCAGCACGTAGTGAAGCTCCAGCGCTGGTGGCGTTCTATGTCCGGAGCCGACAGCAGTGAGGAGAGTGTTTTTTTTTTTGTTTGTTTGTTTTTTAAATATATCAATGAGTGATTAAATGGATTGTGGGGCTATTGGGGGGGGGGGCTGTATTACATTCTGTGGGGGCTGGCTGCATTACATCCTATGGGGGCTGCGCTGTATTACATTCTATGGGGAAGGGCTGCATTACATCCTATGGGGGCTGGCTGCATTACATCCTATGGGGGCTGTGCTGTATTACATTCTATGGGGAAGGGCTGTATTACATTCTATGGGGGCTGTGCTGCATTACATTATATGGGGGCTGGCTGCATTAGATTCTATGGGGGAGGGCTGTATTACATTCTATGGGGGCAGCGGGCTGTATTACATTCTATGGGGAGAGCTGTATTACATTCTATGGGGCTGTATTACATTCTGTGGGGGCTACATTATATTTTATGGGGGGCTGTATTATATTCTATGGGGTGCTGTATTATATTCTATGGGGGGCTGTGTTACATTCTATTGGGGGCTGTATTATATTCTATGGGGTGCTGTATTATATTCTATGGGGTGCTGTATTATATTCTCTGAGGGGTGATTGCATCATACTCTAAGAGGGGCTACATTATATTCTACGGTGTAGCTGCATTATACTATATGAGGAGGGCTGCATTGTATTCTATGGAGGGGCTACATTCTATGGGGGGCTGCATTATGCTCTATGAGGGGGCTACCATATATATGCAAGGGCTGCATTATACTATATGAGGGGGCTGCATTATATTATCTGGGGGTTACATTATACTCAGGGGGCTACAATATATTCTGTGGGGTGGCTGCATTATACTCTGGGGTGGCATCATTATACTATATGTGAGCTGCTTTATACTGTATCGAGGACTATGGGGAATACATTATACTATATGAAGAACTATGGGGTGCATTATACTATGGGAAGTGAATTGTACTACATGGATGACAATGGCCGGGCATTATACTATATGGAGCACTATGAGAAATATATTATACTATTTCGAGGACTGAGCAGTGTATTATACTACATGCAGGACTGTGGCAGTACATTATACTATATGGAGGACTGAGGAGTGTATTATACTATATGGAGGAGTGTATTATACTATATGGAGGGCTGAGGACTGTATTATACTATATGGAAGACTGAGGAGTGTATTATACTATATGGATGACTGAGGTGCACATTATAATATATGGAGGACTATGGGGTGTATTATACTTAACAAGCAAAATGCTGCCTATTCTTCGAGTGATTGGATTGTTTATGTGGGAACAGAAATCCTTGTTCTCAGCAGCACATCACTGGTGTAAACTGTAGTTGTGCTGTTGATAACATGATACTGTATGGAGACAGATTGATCTAATTGTGATTGTTCTGTTCCCTTAATTCTTTCTCACTTGGTGTAAAGAGGCCAGGAAACAAGCAAACGACTTCAGTATTGTCGATCACACTCGTTTAGTGGCCTGAGATCAGCGCATGTAAATACAGCAGAAATGCTTCGCATGGAGACCAGGCAAGGATGATGACAGTTGTAGTTAGCACCCGGCGCCTGGGAATAGCACTAACTCTACTGCTTTTCCCACCTGCAAGAGCATTTAATTCTGGTATGTGTAATGATTTTTAGGGTTGATGTCAGCTGCGTAATGCCAGCTGCTATCAATCCCTGGTGTATGTAATGGAGAGGTGTCTATCAGAAACCCCCACTACTAGCCCAGACTTGGCGAGACCCAGCGACTCTGAAGATCGGTGACAGTAGTAACAATACCGCTCTTCACAATCGCCGAGCTCAGTGCAAGACCCGGAATATCTGAAGAGCGGTGACGTTACTGATGTCACCGCTCTTCAGAGTCACCTGGTCCCATGCTGCGCAGCGGAACCAAAAGTGGTTGTAGGCAAAGTTTATGGAGCATCAGAAAGATGTTCCATAGCCTTTGGTCGTTTCAATCCCTTTATTATCTACAAGATCCAGTTACAGTATGTAGGTAAAGTAGAGGATTTTCTTGGTACTGCAACTAAAAGCAATAAATAGGACAGAGCTGTAATGCTGGATACAGCTGTAATTATATGTTATACTAGATGGTGGCCCGATTCTAACGCATCGGGTATTCTAGAATATGCATGTCCACGTAGTATATTGCCCAGTCACGTAGTATATTGCCCAGCCACATACTATATTGGTCAGCCATGTACTATATTGCCCAGCCACGTAGTATATTGCCCAGCCACGTAGTATATTGCCCAGCCTCATACTATATTGCCCAGCCTCGTAGTATATTGCCCAGCCACCTAGTATATTGCACAGCCACGTAATATACAGCACAGAGCCACGTAGTATATTGCCCAGCCACGTAGTATATTGCACAAGGACATAGTATACAGCACAGAGCCAGGTAGTATATTGCCCAGTCACCTATGTAACAGGTTAAAAAAGAAAAATACTCACCATCCGAAGAGCCCGTTGTAGTTCCGGCGCTTGTGTGCGGTGTCCAGTCCCAGGATTGGTATGAGCGCAGGACCTTCCATGACTGTGACGTCGTGGTCACATGACCGTGACGTCTTGGAAGGTCCTTCTCCCATAGCATCTTTGGAAGCGGAACCTGCCGCTTGCAGTGCCGAGGAGAGGACGCGACGGCGGAAGGTGAGAATAAGGTTTTTTTTTTATTATTACTATTTTTAACATTAGATCGTTTTACTATTGATGCTGCGTAAAAAGTTGGGGACACACAGGGTTAATAGCGGCGGTAACGGAGTGCGTTACCCGTGGCATAACGCGGTCCGTTACCGCCGGCATTAACCCTGTGTTAGCGGTGACCGGAGGGGACTATGCGGTCGACAGGCGCTGACTGCAGGGAGTAAGGAGCGGCCATTTTCTTCCGGACTGTGCCTGTCGCTGATTGGTCGCGGCAGCCATGACAGGCAGCTGCCGAGACCAATCAGCGAATGAATACCCGTGACAGACAGAAGGACAGACAGACGGAAGTGACCCTTATACAATTATATAGTAGATAGTCGTGTTACACTCCCCCAGGGTGGATTTGATTTAAATCCCGATTTAAATCACTAGTCAGTAAGGCTTGATTTAAATCAGTGATTTAAATCAAAGTTTCTACCTAAACTAGTTCTTGCTACTTTAACATGCAAGTAGATGAAGATTTTTAGAATCACTTTTTATATTACTTTTTCTCCCCAGTTTAATGGGTTAATCATTCATATTTGGACACCACTGTTCTGTTGTACTTAGGAAGGAGAAAAATAATCCTGACCTTAATAACAATTTAAATAGATTTATTCAACTGAAACAATAACAACATTACAGCATAAGTTCTTTGCTTAAACAAACATCCATGTTTGTTAACTAATTTGGCTAAACAAAATATATATATATTATAAGAAACTTAGACTGTCAGCCCAGCCGACACATGAAAAACTTAAATACTACTGTCCCTGCTGTCCTCTGTAGCTCACTGGTCATCATCTTCATCATCATCTTCTTCTTCTTTGTTCCTATTCATAATCTGGAAAAGAAAAACAAGCTTTCCTGCTTTATTGGGTCCCAACCGATTTCTCAATTTAGAATGAATGAGTCCAAAGGAAGAGAATATTCTTTCAATGCCTGCAGAAGAAGCTACTGCTGTTAAAAGTGAAATCATTACTTGAACAGTCTCTAAATCCAAGCGCTTAAGTGACTTCCACCAGTTTACTGGTGTGACCTTCCTTAAAATATCTTCAGCAAACATATATTTCTTGAATGGTTCCCCCTTAGCTCTGAAGTTTATTATAGTTGTCATTAAAATGGATGATTGCTGGATACCCATGTCATAGCTAACTCCTCTTCCTCAGCACTTAGGTTTTGACCCTGATATTGGATATTGACAATATTTGCCAAAAAATGAGCTGCAGTCAGTGCTTGTCCCATTCGTTTGTTTACTGCTTGTAATTTAATTCTGTCCATTTGTAGTTCTGTTTTTAAGTGTTCACTCAGTTCCTTCCAAATTTCAACAGCATCCGCAATAAAACAGCTATTTTTCTGTATTTTGTTTAAAGCTTGAGAGATGGGTTTCAGGAAGCTCAGCATATGTTCAACATTTCTCTTAAGCCCAATGTTGAGGATTTTGGCCGTGACAGTGCCATCTTTTTTATCTCGATTTTCTTCACAAAGTGTCATCAGAATAGGCCAGTTTTTGATATACTGCTCAAAACAGTCCACCACAGAGTTCCATCTAACATCTTGTGGGAGCGTTAGCTTGGTTCCACCCATCCTTTTCAGAGCTGCTGCAGCAAAATGATTATTACGGAAGTATTTAGCAATTTCAACAACATTAGCCTTTATTTCTGGAACACTTAAGTCTTTGGCTAAGAGTTGCAGCAAATGAGCACTGCAACCATATGTTATTAGCAGCTTTGTATTCCCTCCCTGCTTTTCTAAATCTATTCTCATCTTGGATACGTTTGCAGCATTGTCAGTGAAGAAACTGCGCACTAGACATTTGAATTTTTGTTCACATGTCGTTATAGCTTTTACTGCCACTTCTTGTAAGTATTCTGCTGTGTGTGCATATCCTGAAGTATCAGTTGTTTGTGCAAGGAAGATTTTACCTTCTTCTGTTGTTATACAAGCACATACAATAGGATCATTGTGGACATTACTCCACCCATCAATACTTAGGTTAACAATTTTACCCTCCAGAGCTGTTGCACATTGCTCCATTTCTCTGTCATACACTTGATCCAGCAGTTTCCCTGCAACATCAGCTCTGCTGGGTGGACTGTATCCTGGTCTCAGTGACTCAACCATATTAATGAAATGTGGGTTCTCAGTCAGACGGAAAGAAGAGTTCATTGCATAAATAAACTGGGCAATTTTTTCATCAATCAACTCTTTTTCTAATCTGCTAGTTCTTATCACAAACCTATCTATGGTGGTTCCAGGAGGTAAAGGTTTTTTCTTCCTTTTGGGTGATGGTGATATGTGGCTGTGGGTGTCTGATGATGATGCTGCTGCTAATGAAGCACTATCCTGGATGGATAACTCTGAAACTGTAGAACAGGATGATGGTGATCTTGGAGGTGGATAGTTTCCAGAATCCATGAATTACCCTAAAACAAAAAAAGTCAATGCTGTTATTTTATTGTTTATACAATTTCTGCTTATTGTACACAACATATCACTGCCCCTGCCCCAAAAGGAATATTTGTTTTTCTTCATAACTGTACCAAATGACAGTAACATGCAGTAATAATAAGAAATATAATTTTTCTCACACATGACAGTTCAGTCTTTAGAAATAGGATTCAATAAAAATGTTTACCAACCTGAAGATCCTGCCTGTTCAGAAGTGTTTCTTTGGTCCTCTTCATCACCGCACTTCTCATGATGTTGCCTCATTCGCGCCACCAGGCCTTGCATCTCTTTGTTGCATCGTTTGCATTTTGCACGCATGCCTGCCTTACCGATAGGCGAAGGAGCTTCATTAAAATATTCCCAAACTGGGTCTCTTTTACGGCCTGCTGCCATTATAAGGAAAGAATGTAATAAACCTCAGATCGTACACACAAACAGATCCAGACTTGTCTGTCTGTGGCTATGCTGCAGTATTGTGCTCAAAGTTTCACTTTCATTTTCTTGTCTGCTTGCCCTTCCTCCTCCTCACAATTAGATTCACATTCTTCTTGTGTTGTGCAGATCTATTCCACTCCAAACAATCAGAAACATATTGTCTAACTTCTTGGACTTGGCACTGAAGGGGTTGATTCTGTATTCATAGGTTTGTAGAACAATAGGATTAAGGTCTTTTTCTCAACTCTGTTCATGTTGTAACATTTTTGCCGTGAAGAAGAGGCTGGGACCTCTGCGGAGTCAAATTCAGTTTTGAGAACTGCGTAAGTAAAGCGAGCGTCTGTGATAATATAGGAGAGAAACTGCCCACTAATCCTACAGAAACCTCTGGAAGAGCATGGCATTGTGAATGTTACACATATACAGCCTTTATTCTTCTGAGTTAAACAACTCAGCTTTATCTCATGATGGAAGAACCTTTGGATGGTAAAATATTTTCCTCAAAAAGCAGTTTATTGAAAAAAAATCCGATTTAAATAAAAAAAATCCGATTTTTTTTTTTTTTTTTTTTTTTTTTTTTTTAAACATTGATTTTTATCCACCCTGCACTCCCCTCACTTCTTGTAACCTATGTGTGTACAAAGATATTATACAGTCACCATGTGACAAGTGGGCCTGTGTAACTTCAAATGCCAGGCTGAATGCTGAATTTTAGTCCCAGTCCGGCCCTGGTACATACACTTTTCTTGGCTTAATGTTATTTATTTTTTAAAGTGTAATTTTTTTTCTCTTACACTTTACCCTGAAAAATCACCATTTTTGCTCTTCAATTCGGGTGATTATCTGGAGCTGTGTGCATGAATACATAGTCTCCATATGAGATGAATATTTAAAAATCCGCTTTGGTGCATGAACTGTTCATTGGAGCTCAGTAGAAAGAGAATAGGCCATGAATAGTTAATCTCCGTGCTTTACCTTTATGCTGCCAATTCAATGAGGCTTTTATCTTGGCATCAGTATATCCTGGTGGATCGATAGGATTCCAAGGATGAGCATATGTGAAATGAAACTGATCTGACTTCCTGCCACCGCAGGAGGTATTCTACCCTTGTAGCTGTCTTTCCCCAAAAAGGATCTATGGTATCTGTCAGATTTTTAAGATGTACTCAGAATTGACATTTCCTTTATTAATATTGAGCAGATTGATAGCAGTGAGTCATGAATGATTAACTTACAAGAATACATTGTGGTGTGCCAAGTGAAAAAAACATAGGAACTTAGTTCAGTTTTTTTTTCCTTAAGGAGAGGTTTTGATAATATTCTATCACCTCACTTTTCATCCAGAACTGTCATATCCGATCCCAGAATCTAGTTGAAGGGAACCTATCACCAGGTTTTTCCCATATAAAAAAGGGCAAACTAGGCACTTTGGAAAGTTTTACATTGAAATTCTGCCTACTGTTCTTGACATTATCGCAAAAAAAAAGGAGTTTAAAGAAACTCTCCTATCAAAGTTTTATCCTGTTAATACACTGCTCAAAAAAATAAAGGGAACACTTAAACAACAGAATATAACTCCAAGTAGATTAAACTTCTGTGAAATCAAACTGTCCACTTAGGAAGCAACACTGTTTGACAATCAATTTCACATGCTGTTGTGCAAATGGAATAGACAACAGATGGAAATTATTGGCAATTATAAAGACACCCTCAATAAAGGAGTGGTTCTGCAGGTGGGGACCACATCTCAGTGCCAATGCTTTCTGGCTGATGTTTTGTTCACTTTTGAATGTTGGTTGTGCTTTCACACTCGTGGTAGCATGAGACGGATTCTACAACCCACACAAGTGGCTCAGGTAGTGCAGCTCATCCAGGATGGCACATCGATGCGAGCTCTGCTAAGAAGGTATGCTGTGTCTGTCAGCGTAGTGTCTAGAGGCTGGTGGCGCTACCAGGAGACAGGCCAGTACACCAGCAGATGTGGAGGGGGCCGTAGGAGGGCAGCAACCCAGCAGCAGGACCGCTACCTCAACCTTTGTGCAAGAAGGAACAGGAGGAGCACTGCCAGAACCCTGCAAAATGACCTCCAGAAGGCCACAAATGTGCATGTGTCTGCACAATCAGTTAGAAACCAACTCCATGAGGATGGTCTGAGTGCCCGACGTCCACAGATGGGGGTTGTGCTCACAGCCCAACACCGTGCAGGACGCTTGGCATTTGCCACAGAACAGGATTGGCAAATTCGTCACTAGCGCCTTGTGCTCTTCACAGATGAAAGCAGGGTCACACTGAGCACATGTGACAGACGTGACAGAGTCTGGAGACGCCTTGGAGAGCGATCTGCTGCCTGCAACATCATTCAGCATGACCAGTTTGGCAGTGGGTCAGTAATTGTGTGGGATGGCATTTCTTTGGAGGACCGCACAGCCCTCCATGTGCTCGCTAGAGGTAGCCCCACTGCCATTAGGTATCGAGATGAGATCCTCAGACCCCTTGTGAGACCATATGCTGGTGTGGTTGGCCCTGGGTTCCTCCTAATGCAGGACAATGCCAGACCTGATGTGGCTGGAGTGTGTCAGCAGTTCCTGCAAGATGAAAGCATTGAAGCTATGGACTGGCCCGCCCGTTCCCCAGACCTGAATCTGATTGAACACATCTGGGACATCATGTTTCACACCATCCACCAATGTCACGTTGCACCGCAGACTGTCCAGGAGTTGGCGGATGCTTTAGTCCAGGTCTGGGAGGAGATTCCTCAGGAGACCATCCGCCGCCTCATCTGGAGCATGCCCAGGCGTTGTAGAGAGGTCATACAGGTACGTGGAGGCCACACACTACAGAGCATCATTTCCTTGTCTTGAGGCATTTCCCCTGAAGTTGGATCAGCCTGTAACTTCATTTTCCACTTTGATTTTGAGCATCATTCCAACTCCAGACCTCCGAGGGATATTAGTTGTGATTTACGTTGATCATTTTTAGGTTTTATTGTTCTCAACACATTCCACTATGTAATGAATAAAGATTTACAACTGGAATATTTCATTCAGTGATATCTAGGATGTGGGATTTTAGTGTTCCCTTTATTTTTTGAGCAGTGTATATTGCAATCATCATATTATACTGCACTGTGTGCTTACGATTGCTCATTTTGCCTTTCTACCCAGCTAATTCTTCTCTTTTTTTATAAGGTCTATGACATCAGATCATTAAAAACTGAGTAGCTGAATCCATCTAAGCTCTATGTAGGAACAGGAGGTCAATTTTACCTGCGTGAGTCATCTCTGCAAAAGTCCTTGGCAGAAGAGAGGCGGAGCAACTGGGTCAGGAGATGAAGAGGGGAATGATTTCTGCAGGGACAAGAGACTTCCTGTTTCTACATCGAGCAGTGAAAAGAGAAGAATTAAGGCAAAATGAGCAATTGTAAGTACACCGTGCTATATAATATGATGACTGAATCCCATAGTCCTTATTTATACACTGGCTGAAAGCACTTCAACATACATATTATGCACCATACTGATATGTACTACCATAACAGTGAGAAGTTACCAGAAAAGCAAGATGAATTAAAATTAAATTTTTATTCATGACAATAATACAAATATTAATATTTATAAAAAGACAGGGGGAACAGGGGAAAATACCTCCAAAGAAGTGGTGAGGAAAACAGCAAGAAATCACAATTGCCTGCACTATAATGGTAGTAGTAATAACCGGCTTTAGACCGGGTTTCAGCAATATTTGTAACATACAGTATTTATAACAGAATAAAAATACAAATAATAATTTACATTTCTTCAGGACACTATGAGGGAGATGTAAAATGTCTGCGCATAGTGGCTCAGATACAGATACTTTGGGTTCATATCAGTGGCAAATAACATTTTTAACCACTTCCAAATAACAAACTGATAAGGGGGTTTTCCAGTACTTTATACTGCTAGTCTCCTTAGGATAGGGCATCAATATCAGATTGATGGAGTTGGGACACTCGCCACCCCCGCTTATCAACTGTTCATGGTGACTGCCAAATGTGCTCAGTTGCAGAGTGGAACTGCACAGCTCCATCAACTGTATAATGGCTTTGGTCAGGTACTGCACATCCACTCCTATTCATTAGAGCAATATACTGCCATCATCAACTGAGAACATCCGTCCGGCACCGAGAACAACTGATCGGCGGGCTTGGAGGGAGCCGCAAATTTTATGCAACTGCAATCGATGCACAAATGTTGCCACAATTCAGTTTTACACAAGAATTCTGGTGCTCACAGTGTGGGGACCCATCCAAGTGACATGGGGAGATTAATGTTAGCGTTTTTCCTGTTGATAATGATCATTACACTGGTCAATGCAATTTTTCTGGCAAAAGGTTTTAAAACATATTTTAAGTCAATTTTGACTGCTGATTATGAATATGAACTCAGTTTTTGGCACATCACATCAGGATTTCGAGAGATTTTCAATTTGTGATGAAAATTACTCCTAATGTTTTATCATAAAAACACATGATTTTTGGTACTATATTTTGTATATTTTTAATCAAGGAATAACAAAGATTACAAAGTCTATGTACAGCAAATCAAATATACTTACAGAATTAAACTACAAAATATAAACACACATATATATGGCACACAGATGTATGGCAAATGGCAGTTATTTGAACTTTCTTTTCTTGGCTGATCTGTGATGTACAGCTTCTGGGTTGTCTCTCATCAAGCTCCAGCAATAGTCAGCCATCTTATGTGAGTCCCACCGGCCTTGATACCGTTCTTCCATTGTTTTAATGTCCTGATGAAAACGCTCCCCTTGTTCCTCGCTCACATCCCCAAGGTTCTCTGGAAAAAAGTCCAAATGGCTGCGTAAATAGTGAATCTTGACACTCATTCTACATCCAAGATTTTGCAGACTCATTAGTAGCTCTGCCACAATCTCTTCATAGTTGTCTGCTTTCTTATTCCCTAGAAAATTCTGCACCACATTACAAAATGCATTCCAAGCTCTTTCTTCTGTCTCATTCATTGATGTGATAAAATTTGGGTCTCTCATAAGTGTTCTTATTTGAGGTCCATCAAATATTCCAGCCTTTTTCTTCTCTTCACTAAGACCAGGAAAAGTTGAACATATATACCGTAGTTAAAGCATTCTCCACTGTGATTGAGAGCTTTGACAAACTACTCCATCAATCCAAGTTTTATGTGTAAGGGAGGAAAGACAATGTCCTTCGTATCCACTAGATCATGGATGCCATTCTTATCGCCAGATGCCAAACTCTGTTGCTGAGGCCATTCAGTTTTCACCCAATTCCATGCTGTAGCTCTACTGTCCCAGTAGCACAGAAAACAAGGGTGTTATCATAACAAATGGGAATTATGCATGTTCAAAGAAAACAAAGATATTCTCACATTTATTGGGAGACTAAATGAAAACTAAATTTACCTTAGTGAACCGTATAAACCGGCACTTTTCATACACTACTTATATTTATCATGGAATTCATGAAAATGGGCTATATACCTATAGCGCAAAAACGTGATGTGATAGAGAAATTATAAGATCAGATTTTAATTCAGCACCCTCAAATTAGTCAAAAACTGTTCTTAAAGTCCATGCCAGACATTATTTTTTTTTTGTAGACCAGTGTTATTATTCCTACTAGATGGTGGCCCGATTCTAACGCATCGGGTATTCTAGAATATGCATGTCCATGTAGTATATTTCCCAGCCACGTAGTATATTGCCCAGTCACGTAGCATATTGGCCAGCCATGTAGTATATTGCCCAGCCACGTAGTATATTGCCCAGTCACGTAGTATATTGCCCAGCCACGTAGTATATTGCCCAGTCACGTAGTATATTGCCCAGTCACGTAGTATATTACCCAGTCACGTAGTATATTGCCCAGTCACATAGTATATTTCACAGCCCACGTAGTATATTGTCCAGCTACGTAGTATATTGCCCAGCGACGTAGTATATTGGCCAGTCACATAGTATATTGCCCAGTCACGTAGTATATTGTCCAGCCACGTAGTATATTGCCCAGTCACGTAGTATATTGCCCAGCTATGTAGTATATTGCCCAGTCACGTAGTATATTGTCCAGTTATGTAGTATTATGCCCAGCGACGTAGTATATTGCCCAGCTATGTAGTATATTGCCCAGTTATGTAGTATATTGCCCAGGATGATTTTTTTCCTCTTTTTGTGGTTTTCATGTTAGAGTAGAACTGGCAAACGTAAGGACCCTTGACGTGGGTTGCCAGCTTACATATTATGGCCAGAATATCAACCAATACCTTACATATATTGATATGTTTTTTTTTCCATGTTGTATTTTTTTTCCGGGTGCAGTTGGGCCCAAATGGTTCTGTAAACTGTGGCCTCTGTTCACACAGGACGCATTATAGTTAGCACTGGGCAGCCCGCCATAGAGCGTCATCAATAGGCTGAGAACCAGATGCTCTGCATTCCTTGTGTGAACATTGCCACATACAGATTATATCTTTTTGCATTGGTGTGCCACACTGCCAATCCCTGATTGAATGCTGGCTGTTTGATTTGGCTTTGCAGTTGCCATTTTACTTGGGTTCGCTGCACCCTGTCAGTGCAATTGTATTGAGGCCCAGTTAGACAGGTAAGCATCTCTGCCTGTTTTTGTTTTTTTAATCTAGCCTTGTACTAATAATTCTCTATGGTGAGGGATATTTATCTGTGTATTTCACTGTAAGAGTTCCCCTTATAGCTAAAAAAAGAAATCTCATAGGTACTGTTAATAATGGACAAAGTGATACGTAACTCTCATGTAAAAAGAAGCATTTTACAACTCATCATGACATGTCAGAAATTCTGATCATTGAGCGTCCATGCGCCAAGATCTCAACTGACTACAGCAACAAGGTGTTAGGCCCAAATACACAATAGACTCATGTCTGCCGATATCGACAGATTTGGCGGCGGTCTAAAGGGTTTTGGGGCTTCGATAGTCAGGAGAGATGTTGATCGTGCATGTCCGATTCCAAACCTCTGATTGCATTGTTCCCCAAGAGATACACAGCCAGCCGACATTGTCAACCTGCAGCTTTATCATAGAGAACTTGGGAACATTCAGCCAAATGAGCACTCCTGCATATGGGAGAATTAGCTGAGATAACTGTCGGCCAAACGGTCGGTGGAAGCATCATTGGTCCAACAGCCATCTTGCATGTATAGCCTGTTTAAGATGTTCTCAACCAAGCACTGCTCCAATCTCGTAGATTGGGTTAGCAGAAGATTAACTCCATAGACTTTCTATGTGCCCATTTTCAGTCTCCATGGAAAGCAGCCCATGGCTGAGAGCTCCTGCCCCTTCATTTTAGGGATCTTTTGAGACCCTAGTAACTGGATCACCACCGATCACAACTTCTGAAATGTTTTAATTTTTTCTGAATACTGATGTAATATACATTCTTTTAGATAACCGGAAGATTTTCAAGACGTATCCAGTCAAAAATTAGTGACTTGCTACAACAAATGGAAGAAGGTCTAAAGACCACAGATCCACATGACTGCTCTACTTATACTGGATATACAGGTGAGTCCTATGCTTGATACACATGGTAGCCCTCAAGGTTCATGTATGTCCTGGCTATTCTATTCCGATGGAAGGATCAGGTGCAACATTCACCAGCAAAAGTACAATTACAGTCAATTTTAATAAACAAAAAAAAACAAAAAAAAAAAAAAAAAAATATATATATATATATGTATGTGTGTATATATATATATATATATATATATATATATATATATATATATATATATATATATATATATATATATATTACTAGATGGTGGCCCGATTCTAACGCATCGGGTATTCTAGAATGAGTATGTATGTATGTATATAGCAGCCACATAGTATATAGCACAAGCCACGCAGTATATTGGAGCCATGTAGTATATAGCAGACAAATACTACGTGGCCTGTGCTATATACTATGTGGCTGCTATATACATACATACATATTGTAGAATACCTGATGTGTTAATACAGGCCACGCAGTATATAACACACAGCCCGCATAGTATATAACAATGGCCACGTAATATATAGCACAGGCCACATAGTATATAACACAGCCCACATAGTATGTAACAGTGGCCATGTAGTATATAACAGTGGCCACGTAGTATATAGCAGCCACGCGGTATATAAGACAGCCCACTTAGTATATAGCAGTGTGGGCACATATCCCTGTTAAAAATAACTATTTAAAATAAAAAATAGTTATATACTCACGCGCCGGGATCCAGCGAAGCTGTGCCGTTTTGCGCGCGGCTGCCGCCATCTTCCATTCCCAGGATGGCGCTAAGACCGCTAAGTCTTCTGGGTAATTTCGCAATGCATCTCTGGGAAAGGAAGCTGGCGGCAGGCGCGAGCTCATCGTCAGACTACGGAAGGTGAGAATAGCAGGTTTTTTGTTTTTTTATTATTTTTAACATTAGTTGGTCACACAGGGTTAAAAGCAGCGTTAACGCTGGCATTAACCCTGTGTGAGTGGTGACTGGACAGGAGTATGGGGCGGGCAGTGACTGCAGGAGAGTATGGAGCAGGCGCCGGGCACTGACTGGACTGAAGTAGGGAGGGACTAATTCTCGGCCTGACTGTGGCCGTCGCTGATTGGTCGCGGCAGCCAGGACAGGCAGCTGGTGAGACCAATCAGCAACGCGGGATTTCCGAGACAGAAAGACGGAAGTACCCCTTATATATATATATTATAGATTAGAGAATATTGAAGGTAAAAGGCTCATGCGTTAAAAACCTAGATAGGCCTCTCATGTACATAACATGTATAGTTGGTGATCATCTTGGCTGATTAGGACTGCAGTAGAACGATGATGATGATTATTATTATTATTATTATTATTATTCTCTCCTAGGCATAGCCCTGCTCTACTTGCAACTGTATCGTGTCACCAAGGACCAGGCTCATTTGCTGCGTTCTCTTGATTATGTGAAGAGAATTCTGCGGAACCTGAATGGCAGAAGAGTGACATTCCTGTGTGGCGATGCCGGGCCACTCGCTGTAGGTGCTGTTGTCCATCACAAACTTCAAAATGAAGTGGAATCCAAGGATTGCATTACAAAGTAAGGATTAACTTCCACAAGATTACTAACATACAAACTAAAAGCACTTTTCCATAGCCATATTTTGGTCAGTACTATGTCTCCAACACAAGTAGTGGAACCTACAGCAAAAAGATTTGGATGAATTCCTAGATTTGGCTTGCAAATTATAGTAGGAGAATACTGACCAAAACTTACCAACATCCTGCAAAGGAAAAAGCAGACACTGATTAATTACTTTGTGAGTTCAACTCCGGACATGTATGTGGTTGTCAATGCTCACAAAAGTCTTAATATGCCTTGATAAGCCATAACATTAAATCCTAATATTGTGTAGGTCCCCTGATGTAGCTGAAACACATTTGACCCACTCAGGCATGGAGTCTACAAGATCTTTTAAGGGAGTGTCTGGAACTAAGACATTAGCAAAGGATCCTTTAAGTCTTGCAAGGCTATGTTTGTCGTTTTTTATAGGTATTTTGAAACCTATTCTGCTCTAAAATCCATAAAAGAAATTAACATATGATGTGAATAAGCTTCCTATTTATTTCAATGGGAAAACATACTGGTTGTGCACATGGTGCTGTTTGTTTGTGTTATCTGCATTGAATAAAGCAATATGGCAGTTCTTCTTCTTTCTTATTTTCTTCTTCTTCCTGCCCCAGCCCCAGCTTCATGTCAGATATGCACATGCGCCGGAGCTGCTCTAAGTCAGTGGCTACATGACGGGTGGGGGCGCACACTATACGCGTCACTGTGTTTCTGTACTCCAGAGCATGCGCACATCTGATAGGAAGCTAGAGCTGTACATCCAGAGTCAGTGCACATGCCCGGAGAGCGGATGGGCAGTGCACACGCACAGGATTTGTACGTGGTTGCAGTGATGTTGGGCACATCGCATCACTAACAGTGCATTGGGGCCAGTTTAATAGCTAAAATCGAGGTGACAGGTTCCCGTTAAGTAATGTGGGGTCACTTTTACAATGGGAAAGAAAACCTGATTTATCAGCTAGACCTGCTTTTTCCATTAAAGAAGACAATTAACAGTAGGCTTTGTGTTAATGTTGGCAAGTATATCAATCAATCTAGAAATCGTCTATTCCCTGCAGAAATAAAGGGTGGTGTCATCCCAGAGGAGGTAGACACTCTGTGGGCACCATAATAATAATAATATTATATACTAGATGGTGGCCCGATTCTAACGCATCGGGTATTCTAGAATATGTATGTATATAGCAGCCACATAGTATATAGCACAGGCCATGTAGTATATAGGAGCAGTATATAACAGTGGCCACGCAGTATATAACACAGCCCACGTAATGTATAGCACAGGCCAGGCAGTATATAACACAGGCCACGCAGTATATAACACAGGCCACGCAGTATATAACACAGCCCACGTAATATATAGCACAGCCCACGCAGTATATAACACAGCCCACGCAGTATATAACACATCCCACGCAGTATATAACACATCCCACGCAGTATATAACACATCCCACGCAGTATATAACACATCCCACGCAGTATATAACACATCCCACGCAGTATATAACACATCCCACGCAGTATATAACACATCCCACGCAGTATATAACACAGCCCACGCAGTATAGAACACAGCCCACGCAGTATAGAACACAGCCATGCAGTATATAGCACAGCGCACGCAGTATATAACACAGGGCACGCAGTATATAACACAGGGCACGCAGTATATAACAGTGGCCACGCAGTATATAACAGTGGCCACGCAGTATATAACAGTGGTCACGCAGTATATAACAGTGGCCACGTAGTATATATCACAGCCTACGCAGTATATAACACAGCTATGCAGTATATAACACAGCTATGCAGTATATAACACAGCCCACGCAGTATATAACACAGGGCACGCAGCATATAACACAACCCATGCAGTATATAACACAGGCCACGCAGTATATAACAGTGGCCACGCAGTATATAACACAGCCCACGTAATATATAGCACAGCCCACGCTGTATATAACACTGCCCACGTAATATATAGCAGCCACGCAGTATATAACACAGCCCACATAGTATATAGCAGTGTGGGCACCATATCCCTGTTTTTGTATGTATACCTTACAATTAATCAATCTATATCCAGATCAGGATTCATAGATTAGTCCTATAGAATAAGAAGATAAGCATATACAAATTTTATTAAAGGGGAAAAAATACAACTACTACCTTAGAGAACACCTCAAGGGTAGTAGTTGTAGTTTTTGGGAAGTGAGCTGCTTTTTATTACATATTTTGTATTACATTTAAAGTATGGTGAAGTAACTTTTAATCAGGATTTAAGCAGTATATTTCTTTCTGTCCTCTTTATTTCCATTATCATCTTTCTGTGAACTACAGCTGTTCAAAGTAAAATGGCACCAGCTTTTGGAAAATAATTATTGCATTTCCAAAAATGAGAACTGCTCTATCTTGAACTGTTTGATTAAAATATTTGAAGGGTTTCTGAGGGATGTTATTCTGGATTATCTCAATGAGAATAACTGTGTAACTCCATATCAGCATGGGTTTATGAGAAATCGCTCCTGTCAAACCAATCTAATCAGTTTTTATGAAGAGGTAAGCTATAGGCTGGACAACGGTGAGTCATTGGACGTGGTATATCTCGATTTTTCCAAAGCATTTGATACCGTGCCGCACAAGAGGTTGGCACAAAATGAGAATACTTGGTCTGGGGGAAAATGTGTGTAAATGGGTTAGTAACTGGCTTAGTGATAGAAAGCAGAGGGTGGTTATAAATGGTATAGTCTCTAACTGGGTCGCTGTGACCAGTGGGGTACCGCAGGGGTCAGTATTGGGACCTGTTCTCTTCAACATATTCATTAATGATCTGGTAGAAGGTTTACACTGTAAAATATCAATATTTGCAGATGATACAAAACTATGTAAAGCAGTTAATACAAGAGAAGATAGTATTCTGCTACAGATGGATCTGGATAAGTTGGAAACTTGGGCTGAAAGGTGGCAGATGAGGTTTAACAATGATAAATGTAAGGTTATACACATGGGAAGAAGGAATCAATATCACCATTACACACTGAATGGGAAACCACTGGGTAAATCTGACAGGGAGAAGGACTTGGGGATCCTAGTTAATGATAAACTTACCTGGAGCAGCCAGTGCCAGGCAGCAGCTGCCAAGGCAAACAGGATCATGGGGTGCATTAAAAGAGGTCTGGATACACATGATGAGAGCATTATACTGCCTCTGTACAAATCCCTAGTTAGACCGCACATGGAGTACTGTGTCCAGTTTTGGGCACCGGTGCTCAGGAAGGATATAATGGAACTAGAGAGAGTACAAAGGAGGGCAGCAAAATTAATAAAGGGGATGGGAGAACTACAATACCCAGATAGATTAGCGAAATTAGGATTATTTAGTCTAGAAAAAAGACGACTGAGGGGCGATCTAATAACCATGTATGAGTATATAAGGGGACAATACAAATATCTCGCTGAGGATTTGTTTATACCAAGGAAGGTGATGGGCACAGGGAGGCATTCTTTGCGTCTGGAGGAGAGAAGGTTTTTCCACCAACATAGAAGAGGATTCTTTACTGTTAGGGCAGTGAGAATCTGGAATTGCTTGCCTGAGGAGGTGGTGATGGCGAACTCAGTCGAGGGGTTCAAGAGAGGCCTGGATGTCTTCCTGGAGCAGAACAATATTGTATCATACAATTATTAGGTTCTGTAGAAGGACGTAGATCTGGGGATTTATTATGATGGAATATAGGCTGAACTGGATGGACAAATGTCTTTTTTCGGCCTTACTAACTATGTTACTATGTTACTATTAGTTTGGAGACAAAGGTGTATCCACTGTGTGGTGTCAGTCTGCACCAGAAAGGGATGAAGTATCGCTCCTAGTCTGGAAAAGCGGGGAAGGACACTTGGTAAAAGCCAAGGAGCTGCTTCCGACAAGGAGTGGTGAGAAAAATTGTAAAGTGGAATTAGATTTTAAAAAAAAATCCATTAGTCTTCTGATCACTGTGGGGGGTGAGACTCTTACTAACTGGGCAGATTGATAAACTTTCCCACACTATTTCCAAGCCTACTATTAATAGTAATAGTTCTTTTATTGTGCCTTTCTCTGCAGTTTGGGAGGTAGTAGAGGCTTGTATTGAGTTCAGCTATAAGTTTTACGCTCCGCAAGTTTTAAATATAACTTTGTATGTGTATCTGCTTTTCCCTCACTTGGTGGTCTATTTCTGATGATCACTTACCCATTGTTGGCTTTTTTGGCAGTGGTTTACACAGCAAGCAACGATGTATTGTGTGGAGAGACCCCTTTCTGTCAAAGCAAGCATATTTGTGTGTTTTTTCAGTTTTCAGTACCATTGTATCCTGTAGAGCAGGGGTTACTCCACCTCGTAAGACTACAACTCCCAACATACCTTGACAGCCTGCACCTGTGCGGGGATGCTGGGAATCTGCAGTTTGCAGACCTAGCTGGTAGAGCACATATATCAAACTCTGGCCTGCGGGCCAAATCTGGCCCTCGGTGTGAGTATATTTGGCCTACAACATCGGGCAAGTCCCTGGCTTTGCATCGAATTTTCAACTTTATCGGCATCCTTGATTCCGATACAGTTGAAAGCAATGATGGAGGGAGCTGCAGCATCATGGAGCACCATGTGTTGCCATTATATCGTATGGAGCGCTATGTGGGGGCTATTATACTGTATGGAGCACATTTTGTGGCAAATATACTGCATGGAGCACTACTTGGGGGCTATTATACTGTGTGGAAGGCAATGCAGGGCCCGTCATACTGTATGGAGCACTATGTGGGCACAGGTCCCACTGGATGTGAAACTCGTGGGAGGGGCATTTTTCTTGGCATCATGCTTTATTATTTGTATTAATCAAGGTTTTTTTATCCTTTTATTATTAGATATTTAAATTAGGCCATATGCCTTTTACTGCTCTTACATGGCATATTGTATTATTCCAATATTTACTCTAAGATCTTTTACTTAAAATATACTTTGTACTTCCTCTGTTGTAGACATTTTTTTTTAATAAATATCAAGGTTTGCCCGTTACTTTATCCAATCTTTTAATTTTGGCCCTTTATCTGTTTGAGTTTGACATCTCTGTGGTAGAGGGATCAGTAGTACTGCATGGACAGAGGCACAGTTTGCTGGCTCATGCCCTACCCTGTTTTGCCCATAATAATGTCGTTTTGGTTTATTTAGTAATCTAAAGTGACTGGGCATGTTTGTTATTGGTGTTGCTAATTATGCTTTGACATACATTAATTTCCCTAGTGGTTCTCCTTCATGGCAGTGCGGCTAAATCCATGAACATCCCATTTATATCCTTAATGCGAATCCTTCGTTACGTTAAGGCAAGTCGTTAAAAAGAAAAAAGAACCTGTCTCATATTGGGTAACATCACGTTTGTTCTAGCTAATGGAAATGTGAGACGAAGGATGCTTTTATTTAAAAGACAGCACTGTCCCTCTGGGAAGAGGGATTTCACAACCTGGCATGTAAAGTCTTGCTGGTTTTCACTGGTACCTGCAGCTGAACCACTCTACATCTTAACTATTTCACTGTCTGGAGAAGATGGTTTAGTTGGTTGGTAGTGGTACACATAACTTTCACCTTAAGGGCACAGTCAGGCGACCGTCTACAATGGATGACAAGATTCGAATCGCAATGCTCGGACTGGCCGGCAGCTCTCCTGGCCTGAACATGACGGCCTGTATTTCTATGGAGCTATCACACCCGAGTCAGGAGAGCTACCGGCCAGTCCGACAATTGTGATGTAATCGGCGTCCATGTTTTATGGCCCTCTAACTGCTCCCTATCACAGTGGATTATCATTTATAACTGCCCTTAACCAAGTTTATTTTTCTTCTCCCACATGCACAGTAATTTACGAGAATCTCACAGAGACAGTCCTAGGCCTTCTGACCTCTAGCTAAACCTTATAGGACTTCCTTGTTGTAAGCCCTATCACCTCCAACGTTTAAATTGAAAAAAAAAAAAGAATAATTATAATTTTCCATGCCACAAGGTAGTATAATGAGTGTAAGGGCCACAGAACGAAACTCTAAAATTTACTTATGCTGAGAGAATGCCAGAGCAGTGTAGCTTTGGATAATGGACTGATCTCATGAAAAAACTGGCACAAAATAATCCGAAATCAGTAGTAGAAAAAGTGTTTAAAAGAATACATTGTTACTAATCACAGTATTACAGTGCTGTCAGAATGCCTTTTCCACCCAATTTATAGCCTTGCTTGTGGTTTTTACCCTTCAGGTTACTGGCATTGCATCGAGGGGTGGTCAGCACGGACCCTGAGCTCCCGGATGAGTTGCTGTATGGGAGAGCTGGTTACCTCTATGCTTTACTCTACCTAAATGCTGAGATCGGTCCGGACACCGTGCCCCAAGCTACAGTCAAAGAGGTTAGTAGTGAGGAGTTGACGCAGCATTTCTTATTTCTAATCACGTTAATGGCAGTTGTCCCACCTTTGAAGAATGCTTGCATTGCCTTCTGAGGCTTGGAGGTCGAATGGGATAAAAGAAAGGTCAGAATTAATAGCCTTTTTGTTAAACCGACTACTGTTCAGTGCTATAATCGTCCTTCATTGTGAGAGTCTACTAGCTGGGAGGTGAAAGCGGCTTTATAACTCAGTTTCTATACTGTGTAAATCCAAGGTTATCAGTGGTGACCGAGCCTTCTGTCAGTAAAAAGGCATGAAGAAGACGGAGATGGCCCACCATAGCTAGGGGAAAAGTATTGAATGAAGGTGATCACCAAATATCTGAAGTTTTTGGAGCTCCTATCTCATCATTGTATGTTTCTAAATAAAAAAAAAAGGTCTTTTATATCTATGCTAATCAACCATGTATCTATCAATAGCTGGTAGATGCTATCATTGAATCGGGGAAGAATCTGTCCAAAGACGAGCACAAGACCGAGCGCTGTCCTCTGCTGTATCAGTGGCACAAGAAGCAGTACGTGGGGGCGGCCCATGGATTGGCTGGAATCTACTACATACTGATGCAGGTAAGCCATATGTAGGCCGGCAGATATTGTAGGACCATTCCATTAATCTGGTGTTCCTAGTGCCAAATGGTCAAATATTATGGATTATTGGCCATACACAGAAGTGTTTATAAGGGTGCCTGCAGACGAGTTTATGAACATTTTTCCTAGTTTTAGCTACAAAACTCGGACAATTTTTGTCTGATTTTTCATCCATGTGCCATCTTTGTACCTGTATGTACAATCATTCATTTTCATACAACTACATTAAAACATAAACATGATCCTATACAGCTTCCTAGGTTTACAATAGAAATCTATCTGTTAAAATCAAATGCCACTCTGATCCCATTTTTTTTTTTTCCTTTTTTTTTCCTTGCACCCCTAGCCTTGAATGTGTGAAACTCATCCGAGTTTCATATGAAAGCAGTGCATGTTGCGATTTTTTTTTTTTTTTTTTTCTCACAGGCAGTCAGAACAAGAAAAAAAGTTGTTCATGTGAACAGCCCTATTGAATAACATGGGTCAGTGTGCTGTTCGTGTGCCATCTGATTAAAAATCAGATATCACACATTCGATTTGTACGCTCGTCGATCTGCATGACTGAGTTGGACTCTTAGGGAATGGACCACTGCGGATTTTTCCGCAGCAGATTTGATAAATCCGCAGTGGAAAACCGCTGCGGTTTTTACTGCGGATTTATTGCGGATTCTACTGCAGATTCCGCTGCGGTTTTACATCTGCAGTTTTCTATTGGAGCAGGTGTAAAACCGCTGTGGATTCCGCGCAAAGAATTGACATGCTGCGGAAAATAATCCACTGCGTTTCCGCGCGTTTTTTTCCGCAGCATGGGCACAGCGTTTTTGGTTTCCCATAGGTTTACATTATACTGTAAACTCATGGGAAACTGCTGCGGATCCGCAGCTGCGGAAACGCTGCGGATCCGCAGCAAAATCCGCATCTTCCAAAAATGAAATCTTTTCAATCAAGTGGATACATTTTTGCACAACTTTTTCAGTTTTCACACCAGTTTGAATCGGCTCCACTAAATGCACAGAGCAGAGGAGGATCCAATTCAACAAAACTGTCGGCGTTTCGCAGGGCAGAAATGCTACTCCAGTCTCTTACTGGAGTACCATTTCTAGTGCAGTGCCCGCCACTTAGACTGAGTGCTCAGTACTCCATCAAGACTGGCAGAGTGCGACTGTGTGCTATGCCAGTCTCAATAAATCGGCCCCATAGTCTATAATCTAAAAACGGCACCAAAAGAAGTGTTTGTAAAAATAGAAAGATTTATTAATATACTATGAAATATTATCCATATAAGTATCCAAAAAGAAAGAACCGGTCTTAGTAAGCGCACTTCCACGTAAACTAATAATCCAAAAGAGAATAGGAATCAGGAGCTTATCAAGTAGAATTTAACATTTTATTACAGAATGTATGTAAAAAACAATATCCAAAGTAATAAAAACCAAAGCAAGGAGGTGGTGACACCCAAGTGCCATGCAAAATGGGAAGTACACAATAATAAGGCAAGGGACAGTGTATCATAGACTGTAATCCCCCCAAGAAGCCAGAAGGCGAAACGCACGTTGGGGCCACTCTCCACGCTCTTACTGTTTTTTTTCTTTTTTATGGGCAAGTGAGATTACTACAGTTATATGAAAAAGTTTGGGCACCCCTATTAATCTTAAGTTTAATGTTTTATAAAAATTGTTTTTTGCAACAGCTATTTCAGTTTCATATATCTAATAACTGTTGGACACAGTAATGTTTCTGCCTTGAAATGAGGTTTATTGTACTAACAGAAAATGTGCAATCTGCATTCAAACAAAATTTGACAGGTGCATAAGTATGGGCACCCCACCAGAAAAGTGACATTAATATTTAGTAGATCCTCCTTTTGCAAAAATAACAGCCTCTAGTCGCTTCCTGTAGCTTTTAATGAGTTCTTGGATCCTGGATGAAGGTATTTTCAACCATTCCTCTTTACAAAACAATTCCAGTTCAGTTAAAGGGACTCTGTCACCTGAATTTGGGGGGAACAATCTTCAGCCATAGAGGCGAGGTTTTCAGGTGTTTCGATGATGTCGCGGTCACATGAGCGGTCAGGTGACCGGTTACCTGACCGCGACGTCATCAAAGGTCCTTCACTCACTGCATTCCTAAGGAACAGAGGCAGACGCTAGCAGCGCTGTGAGCCAGGGGCCGTCCGAGGGTGAGTATATCCATATTTTTTATTTTTATTCTTTATTTTTTACATGAATATGGATCCCAGGGCCTGAAGGAGAGTCTCCTCTCCTCCAGACCCTGGGAACCACACACCGACATGCAGGATCGCTCCCTGCACACGCCGTACCCGGCGTATAAGACGACCCCCGACTCTTGGGACAATTTTTAGGGGTCAAAAAGTCGTCTTATACGCCGGGAAATACGATAACTGTATGTCCTACTGTATATACCCTTATGTAGACTGCTCCACAACCAGTTGGGATTTGATCTTTATGCTATATTATATGTATTATCCTTTAGTTTGGCTTAAGCACATGCAAATATTTACCAGATTTTTGATCCTGTATGTATCAATTTGATATGTGCTCATTCATTTTGTTATAAGAATTTATTACAGGAAATAAATATATCTTGGTACTGTGTTAGCCAGTAGATAGAAAAATATTTAGAATTGAGAGTCCTCAGTGGTTGATACCTTTTAATGGCTAACTGAAAAGATGGTAACAAATTGCAAGCTTTCGAGACTACACAGGTCTCTTCATCAGGCAAAGACTAAAACAAATTCTGGAGAATCACATATTTATGCACAACAATTTATTATACACTTATCCTCTATATGGTACTATCCAAGATGTTGCTATTAATGATATTGTTCAGCACATTCACTTTATGTACTGGACTACTTAGATATAGCTGCCTCATATATTTTGAATATATCTATTATAGCTATTGTATGAAATCTGGTGTCATGGAGGTTGAGGCTGCATATAGTACTATTGCAATGATGCATTTAACATTTTATATATACACACCGTGTTCCAAATTATTATGCAAATGATTTTCCTAAATCATGCAACTCGGATATTCCTAAATGGTCAGTGCAAATGACAGTTAGTCTAATAAACGTCATCACCCATTAGAGTATACATCGAATTTTATTGACCTCCCAATGATAACAGAATAATCTCCAAAATGAATAAAAACTCAAAACGCACAGTTCCAAATTATTAGGCACAGTAGAATTTCTAAACATTTGATATGTTTTAACCTTCGTCCAGCTGAGTAGGTACAATTGTAACTATTCCGTTTTAAAATTGTAATTATTTTTTTTTTCGAAAAGCCGTAGAGGGCTGAAATTTCGTGACATATCTGCAGTTTTGGTCCAGAATATTTTGGCCAAATTTCAATAAAATGTATATGAAGGTACAATTGCACCTCTGCAGCCTGTTAACGTTGTAAAATTATGCAGCCTGACGAAGGTTAAAGAACTGAAAATGCTCATTTGTGGAATTTGCAGCATTAGGAGGTCACATTCACTGAACAAAAAAGCTATTTTACTCCAAAACATCCTAACAGGCCACGTTACATGCTAACATAGGAACCGTTCTTTGATATCACCTTCACAATTCTTGCATTCATTGAACTTGTGCGTTTATGTAGAGTTTCTGCTTGTATTTCTTTGCATGAAGTCAGAATAGCCTCCCAGAGCCGCTGTTTTGATGTGAACTGCCTCCCACCCTCATAGATCTTTTGCTTGATGATACTCCAAAGGTTCTCTATAGGGTTGAGGTCAGGGGAAGATGGTGGCCACACCATGAGTTTATCTCTTTTATGCCCATAGCAGCCAATGACTCAGAAGTATTCTTTGCAGCATGAGATGGTGCATTGTCATGCATGAAGATGATTTTGCTCCTGAAGGCACGTTTCTGCTTTTTATACCATGGAAGAAAGTTGTCAGTCAGAAACTCTATTTACTTTGCAGAGGTCATTTTCACACCTTTAGGAACCTTAAAGCGTCCTACCAGCTGTTTCCCCAATGATCCGGTCCAAAACATGACTCCTCCATCTCCTTGCTGACGTTGCAGCCTTGTTGGGACATGGTGGCCATCCACCAACCATCCACTACTCCATCCATCTGGACCATCCAGGGCTGCTCGACATTCATCAGTAAACAAGACTGTTTGAAAATTAGTCTTCATGTATGTCTGAGCCCACTGCAACCATTTCTGCTTGTGAACACTGTTTAGGGGTGGCTGAATAGTAGGTTTATGCACCACAGCAAACCTTTGAAGGATTCTACACCTTGAGGTTCGAGGGACTCCAGAGGCACTAGCAGCTTCAAATAACTGCTTGCTGCTTTGTAATGGTATTTTTGCAGCTGCTCTCTTAATCCAATGATTTTGTCTGGCACAAACCTTCCTCATTATGCCTTTATCTGCACGAACTCTGTCTGTGCTCTGTTTGTCACAAATCTCTTCACAGTATAATGATCACTCTTAAGTTTTCCTGAAATATCTAATGTTTTCATACCTTGTCCAAGGCATTGCACTATTTAACGCTTTTCAGCAGCAGAGAGATCCTTTTTATTTCCCATATTGCTTAAAACCTGTGGCCTGCTTAATAATGTGGAACATCATTCTTAAGTAGTTTTCCTTTAATTAGAATCACCTGGAAAACTAATTATCACATGTGTTTAAGATTGATTTCAGTGATCCATTGAGCCCTGAGACACAATACCATTCATGAGTTTATTTGAAAAACAAAACAATTAATTCTTTATAACACTTAAATCCAATTTGCATATTAATTTGGAACACCGTGTATTGCCAAATATATGATGCACAAGTATTTTATTTTCTTGTAGGATCATGCTGTCTGCTAAATTGTGACCTTTTTTGCATTTATTGCCTGAGGAATCATGTTGTACTTGTGACTAGCTTTGCCTTTGAGACCAACAGTTTCTCTGGCCTGATTACAGTCTATGATGCTCTGTCCCTTATTATTGTGTACTTCACCACCCCCTCCTTGCCTTTTGGTTTTTATTCCTTTTGGAGATTGGTTTTTATATACATTCTGTGTTAAAAAATTTAAATTTTACTTGATGCGCTCCTGATTCCTATTCTCATTTAAAATATTATCCATGTATAACAACATTATAGCACAGTGGATCCAAGAACATATACATGTGTCCTCGTCACTAAACTACAGAAAGCTGGTCTAATCTAAAGCAATATGAAAATGTGCCAATGTCACAGGGACTCGCATAAGTGAAAATATATTAGAATACACCTCCATAGAGATGTACACAGAGTTATGCAATAATTTCCAAATATTATTAGTGTCTCACTACAAAAACCCAATAAAGATGCTAAAATTAGTTCCGAACCTGAATAAAATAATGATGATAATGCAGTTAGGTATAAATAATGCTAATGCCACAGTACAGCAACATTATACAATAATGCAGATCCAGTTGCAGCTGACCCTTTATAGGCTGAATTCTGTTGCTTAGTTGCATTGATCATACAGTTACATAGTCTTCATAGCTTACCCCAGTGGCACGTGAGCCAGGGGAGGGCCCGGTGCCAGCATCGGCACCAGACCCCCCGCCTGTCATAGCACATCAACTGTATCAGTATCTCAGATGCCGGCATCCCAGATGAGAGAGGGAACGTCACCTGACTCTCTCCCATCATTCCCCCTCTGCGTTTGACATCTCAGTCCAGCGGGCACAATGACGTCACTACATGGCGCCTTGCTGCCCTGAGGATGTGCGGCGCTTCAGAACGCTCGCTGCAGAGACAAGGAGAAGAGGTGAGTATTGTATTGTTTTTAGTTATTTTTTTTTTAAATTGCCGAGGACATTGTGGTGGCCATAATACTGTTTGGAGTACCAAGGGGAGTGCATTGTACTGTATAGAGGACTATAGGGAGTGTACTATATTGTATGGAGGACTATAGGTAGTTCATTATACTATTTGGAGGACTATTAGGAGTGCCTTATACTATATGGATAACTATAAGATGCATTATACTGCATGGAGGACTGTGAGGTGCATTTTACTCTATGGAGGACTATGGGGAGTGCATTATATTATATGGAAGACTATTGAATGCATTATACTGCATGCAGGATTATAGGGTGCATTATACTTTAAGGAGGACTATAAGGAGTGCGTTATACTGTATGGAGGACTATGGGGAGTGCATTATATTATATGAAAGACTATTGAGTGCATTATACTGCATGCAGGATTATAGGGTGCATTATACTTTAAGGAGGACTATAGGGAGTGTGTTATACTGTATGGAGGACTATGGGGTGCATTGTACTGTCTAGACTATGGTCTGTATTATTCTACCTGGAGACCAATGGGGAGTGCATTATACTGTATGGAGGATTATAGGCTGCAGTATACTAAATGGAAGATTATAGGTTTCAGTATACTATATGGAGGACTATGGGTCCAGTACACTATTTGGAGTGCTACGTGGGTGCCATTATAATATTTGGAGGGCTTTGTGGGAACCATTATACTGTATGCAAGCAATCATACAGTGGGAAGGTTTGTATGGGTTGTATCATGCTGTGTGGAGGCCATTATACTGTTTGGAGAGATAGTGGAAGTCATTATACAGTGTGGGGAGGTGTGAGGCCATTATACTGCATGTAGGTCCATTATACTGCATGGAGGGCTGTATGGGTGTCCCAGTTTGGGGATCATACTGTGTTGTGGTCACCATATATTTGCGAAATTGAGGGGGCTACAGTGTAGGTTCATCATACCGTGTGGGTGGAGGGTACTGTTCGGGTATCATACTGTGTTTGCGGGGTACTTTTGTTGGCATCATACTTTATGGGTGCAATGAAAGGGAATCGAGGGCTTCAGAAGCAAAAAAATTACTTTGTAAGGATTGCAAAGTTGTGAAATATGCTGTTCTGTGACCCTTCTGAATATTATTATTGTTTTATTTTTGTTGGGGAATGGGGGCCCCAATTAAAACTTCTGCTATGGGGCTCCATAATTTCTATGTATGACTCTGGCTAACACCGCAACATTACAGTAGATGCGAATCCAAGATCATGTCCTCAACTTGCGTTTCTCTTGAGATCCAGCTCCATCAGGTGTAAAAGCTTGACATGCTCTGTATAGCGCTTCACTCCTCTTTAACTTCTAAATGGCAGTAACACAATTCAGGGAAATCGTCCTGGGGATGCCAAACTATGTATTTTACTGTCTGCTCTGAGGTTTGTGTGTAGATATAAACAGTTTCTGACGTTGAAGAGATATTCAGTGCAGATCCTGGCAGCGAAGGTAAGTAAGTCTACTTTAGGTTAAAAAGACCACAGGAATAAACTAAGAAGGCGAGTGCATTGGAGTGTGGCTACTGAGCACAATGTTTAGGTACTCTAATTTGAATGTTCAAAACTTTTATTTGTGTCATGAAAATGAGGGAATCCAGAAAAAAATCAGAAAGCTTCTTTTATCCTTTGCCTAATTGTTGCATGTTTATACAGATCCATCAATTGGATTATGTGGCAGCACCATCAATTGGATTATGTGGCAGCACACAGAGTTACTGCATTGTGGAATCTCGTATTACATTTATTATTATGGTGTGTTTTTTTTACTTCTTTACAGCCACTAGCAAAGGTAGACCAAGAAACATTGACGGAGCTTGTGAAGCCAAGCATTGACTACGTCCGCCACAAGAAGTTCAGGTCTGGCAATTATCCTTCATCGTTAAGCAATGAAACAGATCGGTTGGTACATTGGTGCCATGGAGCACCAGGAGTCGTACACATGCTTCTTCAGGCCCACAAGGTACACATCACAATGCTGCAATTTCTATAGTCATAAAGTATGCATCTAGTGTATACTTGATTCCCCTGAGGTAGAGTAGAGGATTTTTGTAATCTGTTTGCTACCTTAAAGGGTTGTAAAGGGGGATAATATAAGCTTTACTTACAGTCTTTGTTGTATATTGTGATTGGTGGGGACACCTTTAAGAATAGTGTGGGCCCTTTTAAGGTACCGTCACACTAGACGATATCGCTAGCGATCCGTGACGTTGCAGCGTCCTCGCTAGCGATATCGTCCAGTGTGACAGGCAGCAGCGATCAGGCCCCTGCTGTGCTGTCGCTGGTCGGGGAAGAAAGTCCAGAACTTTATTTGGTCGCTGGACTCCCCGCAGACATCGCTGAATCGGCGTGTGTGACACCGATTCAGCGATGTCTTCACTGGTAACCAGGGTAAACATCGGGTAACTAAGCGCAGGGCCGCGCTTAGTAACCCGATGTTTACCCTGGTTACTATCCTAAAAGTAAAAAAAAACAAACACTACATTCTTACCTACAGCCGTCTGTCCTCCAGCGCTGTGCTCTGCACTCCTCCTGTACTGGCTGTGAGCGTCGGTCAGCCGGAAAGCAGAGCGGTGACGTCACCGCTCTGCTTTCCGGCCGCTGTGCTCACACAGACAGTACAGGAGGAGAGCAGAGCACAGCGCTGGAGGACAGACGGCTGTAGGTAAGTATGTAGTGTTTGTTTTTTTTACTTTTAGGATGGTAACCAGGGTAAACATCGGGTTACTAAGCGCGGCCCTGCGCTTAGTAACCCGATGTTTACCCTGGTTACCGGGGACCTCGGGATCGTTGGTCGCTGGAGAGCGGTCTGTGTGACAGCTCTCCAGCGACCAAACAGCGACGCTGCAGCGATCCGGATCGTTGTCGGTATCGCTGCAGCGTCGCTAAGTGTGACGGTACCTATAGACTCACTTTATCAGGTCCTTGACCACTATAGTTATTAGTACCCTGATTGCTTTCTTTGCAGGGAAGGATAGCAATCGCCAAAAAAAAGGCAATAGTAGTACTATATGTAGACCATAGTAATATGTTTTGTGGCTTAAAGATGACCTGTTATCTCTTGGAAAACTTCATGATGTAGAGAGACCAAAATATAAAATCTTTCTCCAATATTCATATTTAAGAGAGCTATAAAAAAATTCCTGTAAAATGTAGTGATAAAATCTCTGGCCCTTTAAGGGTATGTGCACACGTTCAGGTTTTTTCGCGATAAAAATGCTAGAAAAACTCATTAAAAATGCATACATTATGTATCCTATCATTTAGAATGCATTTTGCATGTTTTGCGCACATGATGCGTTTTTTTCGGCGAAAAAAACGCATCGCTGTAAAAAAAAGCAGCATGTTCATTAATTTTGCGGATTTTCTGTGTTTTTCCCGCTATTCTATGTATTTGGAAAAAAACGCTCAAAAAACACACCAAAACCGGGTCAAAAACGCATGAAAAAACACGAAAAAAAACACATGCGGATTTCTGGCACAAATGTCCAGTTTTTGTCAAGAAAATTTCTGCAAGAAATCCTGACGTGTGCACATACCCTAAAGGGAACCTCACAGGTTTCCCATGCTCCCCGGTTCCCCAGCATTTGTATCTTTTTTTTGTGAACACCCTGGCTAACAAGCCCTTTATTACTTTTGACGCATTAACAGATCTTTAGAAAAAGCATTTCTGAAGTCCATATTTCATATGCAAATTAATCTTTTGACTAGTCGATGGGGCGTTTGTTTCTTCAGGCTAGTCGCCCTACTCAGCATGTCTTCAGGCCCTTGTGGGCATGATTACATGATTTGCAAGAGCTTTTCATACAAGTCATTGTGCCTCAGAATCTGGAAGTACTCTTCCCGGCTTTAGAGTCGCCCTATGCATGTTCAGAAGCTGAAAAGAAACCTGACGTCAACTGATGAGCCAAAGATCAAGCTCCTTCTTTTCATCCGGACACGAAGCATCATAGACATGAAAGTACACGTAATAAAAGGCAACTTCAAATCTCAGAAAGATTATGACAACCTTTGACACACTCAGTAGTAATGAATGTGTCACATGGATTTTTGTCTTTCTACATCAACTAAGGAATGTGCTCCTCGGACCATTTGAGGACATCACAACCATTGACCAGACCTCAATCACAGGAGAATAACACTTTCACACTCCTGATCTATCAACTGTTCCAATATTTATGGCCACAACTGCTTCTCCCCTTCCCATACTGATAGTTCTGCTTCACGTCACTTGTCTTATCTATTGCATTATTCCTGATTTACTAATCTCTAATCTCATATATTTGAGAAAAGTCTTATTTCATCCACTTTCATTTTTTTATATTTTTTTTCCCAACTATTGTAAGTTCTTTTAAAATTTGGTAATATGTCTGATTATTTACCATTTTTTCCATGCATTTTTTTGAAAATCAGAGATTTAAGAAAGCTTTTAAATATATACTTTATTTTGTAATTATAGTAAAATGTTACCACAAATTAAGTTATAGATATTATAAGAAATTCTTGTTGCAGATACACAAAGGTTATAGATATCGAAATAATATTAACTTCATGTTAAATATATGTTGGTTTCTGTGTGTTCTTTTTGTTTTGTTTTTTTTTACTTCTAATTGCACAAAATTTTGGACTTTTTTTAAGCTGTTCAAAGAAGATAAGTACTTGAAAGACGCTGTCGATTGCGGTGATGTTATTTGGCAGAGAGGTCTCCTTAGAAAAGGATATGGCATTTGTCATGGAACTTCAGGGAATGGATATGCCTTCCTATCGCTCTTCCACCACACCCAAGATAAAAAGTATCTCTACAGAGCCTGCAAGGTACGGGGACTTGGGAATTGTACAAGTAGTATCAGAGCCCAGTAATAGAGATTATTATTTTATTATGGACCACCAAGCTATGAGTCTTAAAACACTTAAAAAGAACCTGGCAGCTCATGCATGCTAACCGATACATGGGCTGCATTAATCAGTTACTGGCTGTATGAGTTTAGCCATATGTGTTTAACTCTGAAACATTGCAACCTTTCAGGGAAAAGCATAATTTAATAGCTGAACGGGAGACTAGTCAGACAGGTGGATCTCCAGCGGCTTCTCCCCACCTACTGCCCTTGATTGATATGTCTTGCCCTATACTTGCACTCAGGAAGTGACCAGTCACTCAAAGTAAGAGGGGAGAGAAGCTGCCATAGACCCTACTGCTTGACTAGTCTCCTGCTTGGTTCGGTCCTTGGTGGACATTGAACTATGATTTTCTTTGGAACCCCACAGCATTTCAGAATTAACCGCTTAGTGACGGGGCCAATTTTAATGACCAAGCCCAATTTTTAAAAAATGAGAATTGTCACTTTGTGTTAAAGGGAACTTGTCGCCTGAATTTGGCGGACCGGTTTTCGGTCGTATGGGCGGAGTTTTTGGGTGTTTGATTCACCTTTTCTTTACACGCTTGCTGCATGCTGGCCGCAATATTGGATTGAAGTTCATTCTCTGTCCTCTGTAGTACACGCCTGCGCAAGGGACATGAATATTTTTAACTTTGTTCACTGGTCTCATACACTGCAATATTTGTACTACTGTGCATGAGACCTGTAAATTTTTCGCTGACATAGCCTGTGAGACCCGGCTTATAGCTGGGTCTAACAGGCCACCGCACCCTTAGGCCACATCAGGGTGCCAAGACAATTATCTACACTAGCGATCACGATTACAGATGGTAATAGTGTTTAACCCCCTTTTAACCACTTGGATGCCTCTATTGCAATTGACAAAAGCATTTTAAGGGTTAATGAGCCTCGATCTTCTAAAGCTGTTTGGGACCGATGCCACAGAGTGTCAGTGGTCATACACAGCTGTCACCCGCTGGATTTTCTCCCACGGGTGGGGCACTATTCACTTATTTCTTGCCGCCATTTTAAAATGGTAATGAGGAATAAGGCCCCTTAATGGCCGCCTACGTGAGAGGCTCTGGACTGAGGTCTAAGGGTTAAGGTTTCTCTTGAGGACAGTGACATACCAGCTCTGGCTTGTCAAAGTAAGGAGGCTTACTCGCCGTGCAATGCTCCTCGGGGAAATGTAATATGCAAATTACCTCTTCAGAGAGAAAGAGGACTTGAACTCTATAGCACCACATCAGTTCTCATGCTTCGCACTGACGAGGGCCAACAGACCAAAATACCGTGTCTGCGAATTGAGCTACTGATTTGGCTCTTATCCTAAGTCATATTGCAAGACTCCTTAAAGGGTTGATCGTGACTTGTAGGATCGCTACTTCCAACAGGTGGCGCTATAGAGTTTAAGTCCTCTTTTTCTTTGAACAGGCAATTTGCATATTACACATCCCAGAGGAGCATTGCACGGCAAATAAGCCTCCTTACCTTGACAAGCCAGAGCTGGTTTGTAACTCTCCACAAGGAGAAACCTTACCCCTTAGAACCCATACACAAGAACACTCGTCTCAGCCAAGTGCTCCTGTGTTCTCCGAGAGATCCTTTACCAGACTTGTCTGGATCTCAACGATCCGCCAATGAAATTTCTACAGCTGGATCATGCTTTCCCTTGACATTATCTGTCGGGGAGAGTCGGGAGGACCCTGTACACATTATATGGTTTCGCTAACCAAGAAGGTTTGGCTCGCTATGATCTAATGTGTATGTGGACCCCGAGAATACCAGATATGCTGTGATTGTAAACACTTCTGCATCGCAATCCATAAATTATCAATTCAAGACCAGCACAGCTTGTAGAATTTTTTTCTAATATGAGGTGTGCTTCCATTTTCAATCTTTTGAGACTTTAAGACCTGAGCACCAGAATCCCTGTAGTTTATTTTACATATATATATATATATATATATATATATATATATATATATATATATATATATATATATATATATATATATATATATATATATATATACACAATGCCTACAAGTAGTATTCAACCCCCTGCAGATTTAGCAGGTTTAGTAAGATGCAAATAAGTTAGAGCCTTCAAACTTCAAACAAGAGCAGGATTTATTAACAGATGCATAAATCTTACAAACCAAAAAGTTTTGTTGCTCAGTTAAATTTTTATAAATTTTAAACATAAAAGTGTGGTTCAATTATTATTCAACCCCTAGGTTTAATATTTTGTGGAATAACCTTTGTTTGCAATTACAGCTAATAATCGTCTTTTATAAGACCTGATCAGGCCGGCACAGGTCTCTGGAGTTATCTTGGCCCACTCCTCCATGCAGATCTTCTCCAAGTTATCTAGGTTCTTTGGGTGTCTCATGTGGACTTTAATCTTGAGCTCCTTCCACAAGTTTTCAATTGGGTTAAGGTCAGGAAACTGACTAGGCCACTGCAACACCTTGATTTTTTGCCTCTTGAACCAGGCCTTGGTTTTCTTGGCTGTGTGCTTTGGGTCGTTGTCTTGTTGGAAGATGAAATGACGACCCATCTTAAGATCCTTGATGGAGGAGCGGAGGTTCTTGGCCAAAATCTCCAGGTAGGCCGTGCTATCCATCTTCCCGTGGATGCGGACCAGATGGCCAGGCCCCTTGGCTGAGAAACAGCCCCACAGCATGATGCTGCCACCACCATGCTTAACTGTAGGGATGGTATTCTTGGGGTCGTATGCAGTGCCATCCAGTCTCCAAACGTCACGTGTGTGGTTGGCACCAAAGATCTCGATCTTGGTCTCATCAGACCAGAGAACCTTGAACCAGTCAGTCTCAGAGTCCTCCAAGTGATTATGAGCAAACTGTAGACGAGCCTTGACATGACGCTTTGAAAGTAAAGGTACCTTACGGGCTCGTCTGGAACGGAGACCATTGCGGTGGAGTACGTTACTTATGGTATTGACTGAAACCAATGTCCCCAGTGCCATGAGATCTTCCCGGAGCTCCTTCCTTGTTGTCCTTGGGTTAGCCTTGACTCTTCGGACAAGCCTGGCCTCGGCACAGGAGGAAACTTTCAAAGGCTGTCCAGGCCGTGGAAGGCTAACAGTAGTTCCATAAGCCTTCCACTTCCGGATGATGCTCCCAACAGTGGAGACAGGTAGGCCCAACTCCTTGGAAAGGGGTTTTGTACCCCTTGCCAGCCTTGTGACCCTCCACGATCTGGTCTCTGATGGCCTTGGAATGCTCCTTTGTCTTTCCCATGTTGACCATGTATGAGTGCTGTTCACAAGTTTGGGGAGGGTCTTAAATAGTCAGAAAAGGCTGGAAAAAGAGGTAATTAATCCAAACATATGAAGCTCATTGTTCTTTGTGCCTGAACTACTTCTTAATACTTTAGGGGAACCAAACATAATTCTGGTGGGTTGAGGGGTTGAATAATAAATGACCCTCTGAAAAGACTTTTCACAATTTAAAAAAAAAAATAAACAAAGAAATAACATTCTTTTTTGCTGCAGTGCATTTCACACTTCCAGGCTGATCTACAGTCCAAATGTCACAATGCCAAGTTAATTCCAAATGTGTAAACCTGCTAAATCGGCAGGGGGTTGAATACTACTTGTACGCACTGTATATACACACATATATATTATTGTCTAAGGGGTACTTCTGTCTGTTTGTCTGTAACTTCCTTAACGGAAATCCCGGGTCGCTGATTGGCCGCGACCAATCAGTGATATTGGTGCGGGATTTAAACACCGCTTCACTTTTTACTAAAAACATGTAATGTTAAAAATAATAATAATAAACCAAAAACATTATATTCTCACCTTCCAGCGTCCGCGGCACCCTTTCCCGCTCGTCGCGACGCTCCGGTCCCAAGAATGTATTGTGGCAATGACTCGAGATCACGTAGCGGTCTCGCGAGAAGATGACGTAGCGGTCTCGTGAGACCGCTACATGATCACGGGTTATTGCCACAAAGCATTACTGGGAATGGAGCATCGCGAGGAGCATCGCTAAAGGCCTGAGCTGGATCCGGGGGCCGCCGGAAGGTGAGTATATAACTATTTTTTTATTTTAATTGTTTTTTAACAGGGATATGGTGCCCACACTGCTATATACTACGTGGGCTGTGTTATATACTACGTAGGCTGTGTTATATACTGCGTGGGCTGTGCTATATACTGCATGGGCTGTGTTAAATACTGCGTGGGCTGCGCTATATACTATGTGGGCTGTGTTATATACTGTGTGGCTGTGCAATATACTGAGTGGGCTGTGTTATATACTGTATGGGCTGTGTTATATACTACGTGGGCTGTGCTATATGCTACATACATATTCTAGAATACCCGATGCGTTAGAATCGGGCCACCATCTAGTATTAATATAAGGAAGTACAGTTTTGTGTCGAAACATCAGAGGAGTGGAGTGGTATGGCCTCACCCTTTTTCATGGCCTGAATTTTTCATACGCCCATATACTGGAAGCATGCTCTTATTCCTACAGGTGTGCCCATTCAGAAGAGTGGGCACACCTAGGCAGTAAAGTAATGGTTTCATTTTTTGCCATTGGTCTGAAGGCATATGGGTTGAGTGCCGATGGGGATATGAAGCAGAAAGGGGAATGGATGGATAAAATAATTAACATTCCCAATAAGAATTGACCTGCAGCAGATTGGAAACTGGTTCAAATCTGCAGGGAAAAGCTAAGCAACATTTGCATGAGACTTTAGGAATCTCATTCACTTTGCACTAAGCAATTCTTCTGTTTTTGTTACAAATTTGCTCAGAAAAAATGCAGCAAAATTGCTTCCTTGTAATGCAGTTTTGGAGTTTAAGACCTTGTTCAGATGTCCGTGTTGTACATACGTGTTCTGTGTTTTTCACCTCTACAACACATACCCGTTAAAATGTATAGGGCTGTTCACGTGTCCGTTTTTTTTCCAGCAGCATGGATGAAAAGTTCCAATTCAGACCTACTCATCAAAAACAATGATGACACCAGCACCATTTTTTTTGCAGTTGTGAAAAACACTTGAGCTCTGAATGAGGCCTAACAGGAAAGGGAAACGAGGTGACGATAGGACATAGCAGCTAGTGTGCTAGTTACACAAACCTTGCTGCAAAATAAAGTATGGAGGCAGCTACTATCTACTATGTCTAGGTCTGAAAATTAGTTTGTATAGACCAAGCTTGCTGAAGCGACAGGGATCGCGTGACATAACAATGTCACACAAGCCCAGGAAAACCGGTGCGAACACGCCTGGATCGGTGTCTGGACAGGAGAAGCGAATAAGGTTATGTTCACACTGGGCATTTTTCAGCTGCTTTTTACAGTACTAGCAAAGCCTATGAGATTTCAGTAATCTCATGCACACCATTGTTTTTTTTGTCATTGGGATTTTGTGCTTTGCTGCGTTTTTTAGATAGAGCATGTCGCTTCTTACAGCATTTTTGCAGTGTTTCTGCAGCATTTTTCTCCCATTGACTTGAATGGATGGTGAAAAAACGCTGCAAAAACGCAGGTTAACTTTTTTTGCAGCGTATTTGCTGAAGGAAAGTCAAGGACAGCAGGATGTGACCTCACACTCAGCTCTACTACATCTAGATAGCAGACTGCATTGTTGCATGATGCGACCATACAGCCTGTCATCCGGCAGAGACACTGAGCAGCAGACCCAAACCTCATTTACTTTAATGGGGGGCCTAAACATACAGTGTCTGCCACGCTGTGATATGCATGACAGTGCGGCAAACACCGCTTCTGATCCCTGTCGATTAGACAGGCGCGGTTCCCATACTGTCAAAAAACAGCAAGAGCCAGCAGCTGTGAGGGAAAGTATAAAGTTTACCTCCAGCCAACGCCTGCTGCCGCTAATAACAGTGAAAGCAGGAGCGGATGATGGGAGTAGTCATCAGCTGGCTCCTGCACTGTAAATAAATAATTAAAAAAAAAAAAACCTGCGTGCGTTCCCCGTATTTTTGATAACCAGCCAAGCAAAACTTACAGCTGCGGGCTGCAACTCTCTGCTGTCAGCTTCAGCAAGGCTGATTATCAAGAATAGAGGGATCCCTGTATTGCCGTATTTTTTAATTATTTAAATATATTAAAGAATTTGCGTGCCCCCCCCTCCCCATTTTTGATAACCAGCCTTGCTAAAGCACACAGCTTGGGGCTGGTATTCTCAGGCTGGTAAGGGGCCATGGATATTGGTCCCCCCCAGCCTAAAAATAGCAGCCCGCAGCCGCCCAGAAAAGGCACATCTATTCTGGCGCTTTGCCCAGTTCTTCTCACTTGCCCTGTAGCGATGTGAAGTGGGTTTCATATTTGTGGGGTTGATGTCACCTTTGTATTGTCAGGTGACATCAAGCCCATGGATTACTAATGGAGAGGCGTCCGTAAGACACCTATCCATTACTAATCCTATAGTTGTATGGTAAATAAAGACAAAGCCAGAATAAAGTCTATTATTTGAAATAAAACAAAACTTTTTCTTTTTTATTTAAAAATAGCAAACACAGTTATACTCGCCTAACGCCTAATTCCACTGAATCCCTTGTATTCTGTAATAAAACAAAAATTAAAAACAACAATATCCCTCACCTGTCCGTTGTTCTGTCCCCACGCCGTAATCCATGTCTCAGGAGAAATAGTTTTCAACCTGGACGGTGCCAAGATTCGACCGTCCAGGCTGAGAACCATTGATGAATGAGCTGCTGCGAGCCCACATCAGTAACCAGCGGTGACATTATCGAAGTTAGTGCAAGTCACTGAAGCTGCATTCCCAGCCGGGCTTAACTGCTGTGATCTCGGTGAGATCCCTGCTAGCACCATGAGAAAGTCACTTGGTGCAGAGTCAAGTTCACCCCAGTTCAAATTCCCCGCAGTGAAATTCTTCCGGTGAACTCGCCTCTTCACCTTGCAACTTTCTCACGGTGCTAGTGAGGATCTCACCGAGGTCACCGCAGTTCAGCCCGGCTGGAAACGCAGCCTCAGTGACCTGTGGTAAATTCGATGATGTCACTGCTAGTCACTGACTCTGCTCGCTGCAGCTTATTTCCCAGTGGTTCTCAGCCTGGATGGTTGCATTTTGGCACCGTCCAGCTTGAAAACTGTTTATCCCCCAGACATCGATTATGGCTTGGGACAGAACAACGGACAGGTGATGGATATTGTTGTTTTTTATTTTAATTCTTTTGCAGAGGACAATGACACCACTGGAATGGGCGATGCTTTAAGTATGGTTTAATTAAGATTTATTAAAGGAGTATATGTCTTTCTTTCAGTTAAAGAACTTTACTCTAAGTGTGTGTGTTTTTATTTTTATACAATATGACTATGGGGTTCGTAATGGGGGCATCTTATAGACGCCTCTCTACTACTAACCTCTGGGCTGGAAGTCACAAGACAATACGAAGGTGACAGCAACCCCCCAACTATAACCCCACTTGCCACTGCTACAGGACAAGTGCGAAGAGCGAGACTAAGTGCCAGAATTGGCACATTGGCCTTTTCTGAGGTGGCTGAGAGCTGATGTTTTTAGCCGGGGGGAAATATCCATGGCCCCTTCCTAGGCTATTAATATCAGCAAACAACTATCTGCATAGCCTTTGCTGGTTATTAGTTATAGGGGGACCCTACTTCATTTTTTGGGGGGTCCCCCTATTAATAGCCAATAAAGGCAAGTATACATCTGTGAGCTGATATTAATGGCCTGGGAAGCTCCATGGGTATTACCCCGTTTCCAGGCTATAAACATCTGTCCCTAGCCATCGGCTTTTCCTCTGCTGGTTAAGAAAATTAAACCGGCACTCATGCCATTTTTTTCAGAAAAATAATCTTTTAATAATTAAATACACGTACAGTAAGCTGCACGCACACTGCACTAATTGTGTATGTCACTGACATCTATATATCTATTTATTCTATGTGTATATACTGTATGTAATCCATCTATTCTGTCGGGTCCCGATGTCATTTTACTGTACGCGGCTGCTGAATTGCCGGCTTTTCAAAGGATCTAGAGGTATGGTTCTACAGGAAGTAGTTTTTTTTTTTTTTTCTCTGGTCGAACTCCACTTTAGTAGCATGCACAAAGAGACACAAGTTAGCCCCAAAGATGCATTACAAAAAAGCACCAAAACAGCAGCAACACCGCATCAAAAACGCACCATAACATGCGTTTTAGCTTCTTTCCTACCAAGAAATCAGGTTTTGCTGCAGAAAAAAACACCCAGTGTGAACTTACCTAAGTGTTATTATTTTACTGGTGGCAGACGATGACTCTGAAGGGGTTGTCCGAAACGGTGTCGAGACAGAAGAAAAGTACAAAACTTCTTGGATGAGGGACCTGGGAGTGCTGAAAGTACCGTAATTTGTAATTTTAATGACTGTAAATTAGAGAAAAAAATACTACAATTCCTAATGACTTCAGTACATTTTTTAATTCTGGAGAACCTCTTTAACTTAAAAGAAAAAATTAATGCATATTGATTAATTACAAGGAAATGTCTACATTAAGTTTTTAAGTCTCTCCTTTTTTTGTGCTGTAATGTTAGGATTCGGTAAAATCCTCTTATAGTTGACCTGTGTTTTCTTGGCCCTTAAAGCACCTAGATTCCCAAACTTGTAATGAGTATCTAAATGTTTTGCTGCTCTAAGGTGTTTCATGGCTGCGTGGCCAATGTAAATTGCATCTGAAAGCTCATACACTATATTTTATGATCAAGGAAATAACTCTGTGGGGAAATCCCCGATCCTTCAGGATGCATTTGGGTCTAAAATTTCCCGCTTTAGTAGACAGCTTGTGAAATTGACTTGCATTAACCGGTTCACCGCTAGCACCATACTATTAAAAATGCAAGAGTTTTCCTTCAGGTGCTGTCACTTCAAAGAAGAGGCATCATAAAAAGGCACATGAATAATTTGATGGCGGAGTGCCGGTTGCAGTGTGGATTTATGTATTGTTTCTGTTGTAATGTATTGTTTATTTTATGCCTTTTGATGTATTGCATTTTACATCTGTTTGGTCCTATTTAGGAGTGCCTATGGAAAGGAAAAGTCGTCATTTCCAATTTGTTCATAACATTTCTGTAGGTTCAGTAAGTAATGATGCTTTAACCTTTTCGCTGCCAGTGATCTCTTCAAATTGGACAATATCACGTGTATAAATGAAACCTGAATCCGTAAATAATGCATTGATATTAAACGAAAGCACTAATATGGACACCTGACACTTTATCAAATTGCCACTCAGCACTTTATACTCTTAGTTCTTTATTCATGCAAGAAACCGAATTAAAAAAAAATGCATACAAAATGTAATATCAGTGGTTAAAGAGTGTGAGCCAACTGAAAATTAGATAATCCAAGCCTCCTTAAAATAAAAGTGTAACATGTGCAGAGTCCATACATACCACCTACATTTTATATATCTTTATAAAATCATTAGAACTGGAAACACAAAAAATCTGGCTTTGCATAACAATAATTTTGGAATACCTTTACATATCCCCTTTTTTCTGACATTTTTTCATGATATATTGTACTTTACGTTAATAGTAAATTTAGGTTAATATGTTTTTAAATTTTTTTATAAAAAAAAAACACAGAAATTCTTTAATATATCTGAACTCAAGGCCTCATTCAGATGTCCGGTTTTCTCAAACGTGTTCAATATGTGGTTTCAACATACCCACTATAGTCTATAGAGTTGTTCACATGTCTGTGATTTTTTTTTTTTTTTCGTGTGGACCACTTGTCTTAAAAAAAAAAAAAAAAAAAAAACTCACGGAGGCATGTCTGTTTTTATCAGCGTCATGGATGAAAATATCCCTTAGGCCGGCCTCACACTCAGCGTATAAAAACACGGTCCGCTATTTACGGCCGTAATACGCAGAAAAGTCCCCAAAATAGTGATCCGTATGTCATCCGTAGGCAGGGTGTGTCAGCGTATTTTGCGCATGGCATCCTCTGTATGTAATCCTTATGGCATCCGTACTGCGAGATTTTCTCGCAGGCTTGCAAAACCGACATACGGACATACAATGGATCCATGGGCTCAAATAATCGTAAAAACATATATACTCTCTCTCTCTCTCTCTCTCTCTCTCTCTCTCTCTCTATCTATATATATATATATATATATATATATATATATATATATATATCTATAATATAACGCTGGGAGCGTCACTCTGTCCGAAGCCTTTATAGACTGCGCAAGCGCCGGCGCAGTCTGGGCCTCACAGAGTGACGCTCCCAGGAGATCGCGGTATGCGTAAACACTGAACGCACACCGCGATCTCCACCGGAGAGTCAGGGACCGCCAGGAGGGTAAGTATATTCACCTGTCCCCCGTTCCAGCGCTGCGTGCGGCTCCGTCTCCCGGGTCCTCTGCTGTGACGTTCACAGTTCAGAGGGCGCGATGACGCACTTAATGCACGCGTGCAGCGGTGGAACGGGACAGACAGGTGAGTATAGCAAGTGCTGGGGGCCTGAGCTAGCGGTGATACCGGCACCTGACCCCGCCTGCCCAGGCCCCCAGCACTCGGCGCCCAGCGACCATAGGTGAGTATGGTATTTTTTTTTTTTTATATATGGCAGCAGCATACGGGGCATATACAATGGAGCATCTTATGGGGGGCATATAATACAATGGAGCATCTCATGGGGCCATCAACCATAATGGAGCAGTGTACGGGGGCATATATTATGGAGCATCTTATGGGGGCCATAAACCTTTATGGAGTAGTGTACGGGGGGCATACACACTGGAGCGTCTTATGGGGGCCATAAACCTTTATGGAGCAGTGTACGGGGGGCATACACTATGGAGCATCTTATGGGGGCCATAAACCATAATGGAGCAGTGTACGGGCCATATACTATGGAGCATCTTATGGGGGCCATCAACCATAATGGAGCCGCTTATGGAGCATATGGATGGGAGAAGCAAATTAAAGAATGGTGGCGCAGAATGGGAGCAGCACATGACAGAACGGGGGTGCAGGATGGAAGCAGCACATGACAACAGGGGCACAGGATGGGAGCAGCACATGACAGGATGGGGGTGCAGGATGGGAGCAGCAAATGACAGAATGGAGGCGCAGGATGGGTGCAGAACATGTCAGAATGGAGGCGCAGGATGGGTGCAGCACATGTCAGAATGGGGGAGCAGGATGGGAGCAGCACATGTCACAATGGGGGCGCAGGATGGGAGCAGCACATGACAGAATGGGGCCGCAGGATGGGTGCAACACATGACAGAATGGGGGAGCAAGATGGGTGCAACACATGGTAGGATGGGGGCGCAGGATGGAGCAGCACATGTCAGAATGGGGGTGCAGGATTGGAGCAGCACATGTCAGAATTGGGGCGCAGGATGGGAGCAGCACATGTCAGAATGGGGGCGCAGGATGGGAGCAGCACATGACAGAATGGGGGCGCAGGATGGGTGCAACACATGACAGAATGGGGGCGCAAGATGGGTGCAACACATGGTAGGATGGGGACGCAGGATGGAGCAGCACATGTCAGAATGGGGGTGCAGGATTGGAGCAGCACATGTCAGAATGGGGGTGCAGGATGGGTGCAGCACATGACAGGATGGGGACGCAGGATGGAGCAGCTCATGACAGGATGGGGACGCAGGATGGAGCAGCTCATGACAGGATGGGGACGCAAGATGGAGCAGCACATACCAGGATGGAGACCATATACCAACATAGATGCTCGCCACCCGGGCGTAGAACGGGTTCAATAGCTAGTATATATATATATATATATACCGCTCACCTGACCGTTCACGTGACCGCGAAGTCATTGAAGGTCCTTCACTCACTGCATTCTTAGGAACAGAGTCAGACGGTTGCAGCGGTGACAGCCAGGGTCCTTCGGAGGGATGAGTATATCCATATTTTTTATTTTTATTCTTTATTTTTTACATGAATATGGATCCCAGGGCCTGAAGGAGAGTCTCCTCTCCTCCAGACCCTGGGAACCATCCAGGATCGCTCCGTGCACCCGTACCCGGCGTATAAGACGACCCCCGACTTTTGGGACAATTTTTAGGGGTTAAAAAGCCGTCTTATACGCCGGAAAATACGGTGTATATATATATATATATACATATATATATATATATATATATATATATATATGTATGTATATATATATATATATATATATATATATATATAATGTCAGTGAGACACATATATATATATATATTAATCATATAATGAGAAGAAAAATGATTCAGCACTCACCCTTGCGCTTCTTCCAAGTGTGCTCTTTATTCAGCAAAACATACTATACATAGTATGAACCGGCATACGTAGTGATCTGTGAGGGAGCGGGAGTGAGGAGAGACCGGACGACGGCCGTTTTGCGCTACAGCGCTTCTACGGGTCCATGATATTAATATATCATACAGCGCTAGATAGCTTAAAAGCCGGTAATTCAATTGCCGGCTTTTCCTATCACCTTTTGTTGCATATTCCACACTACTAATGTTAGTAGTGTGTATGTGCAAAATGTGGGCGCTCTAGCTATTAAATTAAAGGGTTAAATCGCGGAAAAAATTGGTGTGGGCTCCTGCACAATTTTCTCCGCCAGAATGGTAAAGCCAGTGTCTGAGGGCAGATATTAAAGGAACACTGTCACCTGAATTTGGAGGGAACAATCTTCAGCCATGGAGGCGGGGTTTTGGGGTTTTTGATTCACCCTTTCCTTACCCGCTGGCTGCATGCTGGCTGCAATATTGGATTGAAGTTCATTCTCTGTCCTCCATAGTACATGCCTGCACAAGGCAATCTTGCCTTGCGCAGGCGTGTACTATGGAGCACAGAGAATGAACTTCAATCCAATATTGCAGCCAGCATGCAGCCAGCGGGTAAGGAAAGGGTGAATCAAACACCCAAAAACCCTGCCTCCATGGCTGAAGATTGTTCCCTCCAAATTCAGGTGACAGTGTCCCTTTAATAGCCTGGAGAGGGTCCATGGTTATTGCCCCCCCCCCCCCCTGGCTAAAAACATCTGCATCTGCCCCCAGCCACCCCAGAAAAAGCACATCTGGAAGATGCGCCTATTCTGGCACTTGGCCACTCTCTTCCCATTCCCGTGTAGCGGTGGGATATGGGGTAATGAAGGGTTAATGTCACCTTGCTATTGTAAGGTGACATTAAGCCAGATAAATAATGGAGAGGCGTCAATTATGACACCTATCCATTATTAATCCAATAGTATGAAATGGTTAAAAAAACACACACATTATTTCAAAGTATTTTAATGAAATAAATACACAGGTTGTTGTAATATTTTATTATACTGGTAATCCACCTGAAGACCCTTGTCACCTGGAACAAATGTAAAAAAAAAAACAACAATATTCCATACCTTCCGATGATCAGTCTCGTCCCACGCTGTAAATCCATCTGAAAGTGTTAACTAATTTTACAAGCAGAAGCCTGGTAATGCAGCCGCCCCTGTCTGTAAAAACCCTACGAATGAATGGAATGTAGGTGAATGACCTGTAGTTACCTCGAGTTGCGGTGATGCGCCCTCTGCTGGATGTCCTCATATGAACTCGAGCCTGGGAAAATATTCTGAAAAGTTCCCAGGCTGGAGTTCATATGAGGACATCCAGCAGAGGGCGCATCACCGCAACTCGAGGTAACTACAGGTCAGTAGTTACATACTACTGTACAGTTTATGTATATACAGTATACATACCCCTATACTATGTGTAGACATTTATCTTAGCTATTCTAACATGTCAGTGTGATTTTACTGTACACCGCACTGAATTGCCAGCTTTTCGCTAGAACACCGCTGCGTATTTCTCGCAAGTCACACTGTTGGTCTATGTGTAATCCGTATTTTTCTCGCCCCCATAGACTTTCATTGGCGTATTTTTTGCGCAATACGGTGACAAACGCAGCATGCTGCGATTTTCTACGGCCGTAGAAGACCGTATAATACGGATCAGTAAAATACGGCAGATAGGAGCTGGGCCATAGAGAATCATTGTACCGTATGCAATCCGTATTTTCTGCACCTCTTATACATCCGTAAAACTCGCTAGTGTGAGGCCGGCCTCACAAGTCTCTGGGTCTGTGAAAATCATGGCCAACACCCAGATGGAATCCATGTGCTGCTCATGATTAACACTGTAATGAATAAGAGAAGCTTTATTTATATATTTTTTTTCATCATTGAAAGTTGAAAATGTATTGCTATGTTTGCACATTAAAAATCATTTTTAAAAAAACAAAAAGATTTTAGTGTTAGTACATTCTGGGAGACACTGAAAAAGGAGCATCCAAAAAATCATACATTGATCTAATGCGGCAAGGCAAAAATATATAGTGTTGAACATGAGGTTGTTAGTTTAACATTCGGATCAGACTGTATGAAGCCCACTGCCTTGTCACGGCGAACCTCTCAGTGGATCCTAACATTTTTTGCCTTAAAGGAGTGGTGTTGTGTGCTTCCAACCGCAGTGACAAAATAAAGTTTCTATAATTAAATACACTGCTCAAAAAAATAAAGGGAACACTTAAACAACAGAATATAACTCCAAATAAATCAAACTTCTGTGAAATCAAACTGTCCACTTAGGAAGCAACACTGATTGGCAATCAATTTCACATGCTGTTGTGCCAATGGAATAGACAACAGATGGAAATTATTGGTAATTATCAAGACACACTCAATAAAGCTGTGGCTCTGCAGGTGGGGAACACAGACCACATCTCAGTACCAATGCTTTCTGGCTGATGTTTTGGTCACTTTTGAATGTTGGTTATGCTTTCACACTCATGGTAGCATGAGACGGACTCTGCAAACCACACAAGTGGTTCGGGTAGTGTAGCTCATCCAGGATGGCACATCAATGCGAGCTGTGGCAAGAAGGTTTGCTGTGTGTCAGCGTAGTGTCCAGAGGCTGGAGGCGCTACCAGGAGACAGGCCAGTACACCAGGAGAGAGACGTGGAGGGGGCTGTAGGAGGGCAACAACCCAGCAGCAAGACGGGCTACCTCCGCCTTTGTGCAACAATGAGCAGGAGGAGCACTGCCAGAGCCCTGCAAAATGACCTCCAGCAGGCCACAAATGTGCATGTGCAAGTAGAGGAGCTGCGGAGACACCATCACGTGTTTCTCAACGCAGGCAGTGAATAGCCAGGCCTTTCACCGGGAAGGAACAACCAAGGGAAGGGCAGCATCCAATAAAGGAAAACATCCAATAAAGGAAAACCACCTATGCCAAGCATGGTATCCATCCACAGACAGCTGTTTCGGGGTTTTTGCCCCTCATCAGTGTGGAGTAGGAAACTGGCTATCAGGAGCAGTGCCTAGTAGAAAGTCTATAAAGGCACGGATGATTGACCTCGTGGAGACCAAAACATCCAACACCGTGGAGACACCATCACGTGTTTCTCAACGCAGTGATCCAGAACACTTCCCCCAAATATGCAAATGCAAGTAGAGGAGCTGCGGAGACACCATCACGTGTTTCTCAACACAGGCAGTGAATAGCCAGGCCTTTCACCGGGAAGGAACAACCAAGGGAAGGGCAGCATCCAATAAAGGAAAACATCCAATAAAGGAAAACCACCTATGCCAAGCATGGTATCCATCCACAGACAGCTGTTTAAGGGGTATTGCCCCTCATCAGTGTGGAGTAGGAAACTGGCTATCAGGAGCAGTGCCTAGTAGAAAGTCTATAAAGGCACGGATGATTGACCTCGTGGAGACCAAAACATCCAACACCGCGGAGACACCATCACGTGTTTCTCAACGCAGTGATCCAGAACACTGCCCCCAAATATGCAAATGCAAGTAGAGGAGCTGCGGAGACACCATCACGTGTTTCTCAACGCAGGCAGTGAATAGCCAGGCCTTTCACCGGGAAGGAACAACCAAGGGAAGGGCAGCATCCAATAAAGGAAAACATCCAATAAAGGAAAACCACCTATGCCAAGCATGGTATCCATCCATAGACAGCTGTTTCGGGGTTTTTGCCCCTCATCAGTGTGGAGTAGGAAACTGGCTATCAGGAGCAGTGCCTAGTAGAAAGTCTATAAAGGCACGGATGATTGACCTCGTGGAGACCAAAACATCCAACACCGCGGAGACACCATCACGTGTTTCTCAACGCAGTGATTCAGAACACTACCCCCAAATATGCAAATGCAAGTAGAGGAGCTGCGGAGACACCATCACGTGTTTCTCAATGCAGGCAGTGAATAGCCAGGCCTTTCACCGGGAAGGAACAACCAAGGGAAGGGCAGCATCCAATAAAGGAAAACATCCAATAAAGGAAAACCACCTATGCCAAGCATGGTATCCATCCACAGACAGCTGTTTCGGGGTTTTTGCCCCTCATCAGTGTGGAGTAGGAAACTGGCTATCAGGAGCAGTGCCTAGTAGAAAGTCTATAAAGGCACAGATGATTGACCTCGTGGAGACCAAAACATCCAACACCGCGGAGACACCATCACGTGTTTCTCAATGCAGTGATCCAGAACACTGCCCCCAAATATGCAAATGCAAGTAGAGGAGCTGCGGAGACACCATCACGTGTTTCTCAACGCAGGCAGTGAATAGCCAGGCCTTTCACCGGGAAGGAACAACCAAGGGAAGGGCAGCATCTAATAAAGGAAAACATCCAATAAAGGAAAACCACCTATGCCAAGCATGGTATCCATCCACAGACAGCTGTTTCGGGGTTTTTGCCCCTCATCAGTGTGGAGTAGGAAACTGGCTATCAGGAGCAGTGCCTAGTAGAAAGTCTATAAAGGCACGGATGATTGACCTCGTGGAGACCAAAACATCCAACACCGCGGAGACACCATCACGTGTTTCTCAACGCTGTGATCCAGAACACTGCCCCCAAATATGCAAATGCAAGTAGAGGAGCTGCGGAGACACCATCACGTGTTTCTCAACGCAGGCAGTGAATAGCCAGGCCTTTCACCGGGAAGGAACAACCAAGGGAAGGGCAGCATCCAATAAAGGAAAACATCCAATAAAGGAAAACCACCTATGCCAAGCATGGTATCCATCCACAGACAGCTGTTTCGGGGTTTTTGCCCCTCATCAGTGTGGAGTAGGAAACTGGCTATCAGGAGCAGTGCCTAGTAGAAAGTCTATAAAGGCACGGATGATTGACCTGCGTTGAGAAACACGTGATGGTGTCTCCGCGGTGTTGGATGTTTTGGTCTCCACGAGGTCAATCATCCGTGCCTTTATAGACTTTCTACTAGGCACTGCTCCTGATAGCCAGTTTCCTACTCCACACTGATGAGGGGCAAAAACCCCGAAACAGCTGTCTGTGGATGGATACCATGCTTGGCATAGGTGGTTTTCCTTTATTGGATGTTTTCCTTTATTGGATGCTGCCCTTCCCTTGGTTGTTCCTTCCCGGTGAAAGGCCTGGCTATTCACTGCCTGCGTTGAGAAACACGTGATGGTGTCTCCGCAGCTCTTCTACTTGCATTTGCATATTTGGGGGCAGTGTTCTGGATCACAGCATTGAGAAACACGTGATGGTGTCTCCGCGGTGTTGGATGTTTTGGTCTCCACGAGGTCAATCATCCGTGCCTTTATAGACAAATGTGCATGTGTCTGCACAAACGGTTAGAAACCCACTCCATGAGGAAGGTCTGCGTGCCCGACGTCCACAGATGGGGGTTGTGCTCACAACCCAACACCGTGCAAGATGCTTGGCATTTGCCACAGAACACCAGGATTGGCAAATTTGCCACTGGCGCCCTGTGCTCCTCACAGATGAAAGCACGTTCACACTGAGCACATGTGACAGACGTGACAGACTGGAGACGCCGTGGAGAGCAATCTGCTGCCTGCAACATCCTTCAGAATGACCGCATTAGCAGTGGGTCAGTAATGGTGTCGGGTGGCATTTCTTTGGAGGGCCGGATGGCCCTCCGTGTGCTCACCAAAGGTAGCCTTACTGCCATTAGGTACCGAGATGAGATCCTCAGACCCCTTGTGAGACCCCCTTGCTAGTGCGGTTGGCCCTGGATTCCTCCTAATGCAGAACAATACCAGACCTCATGTGGCTGGAGTGTGTCAGCAGTTCCTGCAAAATGAAGGCATTGAAGCTATGGACTGGCTTGCCCCTTCCCCAGACCTGAATCCGATTGAACACATCTGGGACATCATGTCTCGCACCATCCACCAACGTCACGTTGCACCACAGACTGTCCAGGAGTTGGCGGATGCTTTAGTCCAGGTTTGGGAGGAGATCCCTCAGGAGACCATCCGCCGCCTCATCAGGAGCATGCCCAGGCGTTGTAGGGAGGTCATACAGGCACGTGGATGCGACACACACTACTGAGCATCATTTCCTTATCTTGAGGCATTTCCACTGAATTTGGATCAGGCTGTAACTTCATTTCCACTTTGATTTTGAGCATCATTACAACTCCAGACCTCCGTGGGATATTAGTTGTGATTTACGTTGATCATTTTTAGGTTTTATTGTTCTCAACACATTCTACTATGTAATGAATAAAGATTTACAACTGGAATATTTCATTCAATGATATCTTAGATGTGGGATTTTAGTGTTCCCTTTATTTTTTTGAGCAGTGTACATAATAGACTTTTTTTAAACTGATTTTGAGGGAAATGGTCCTAAATAAAGTGATTTCAGTGTTAGGGCGCATTCAGACATTCGTACAAATAAGTCCGGTATTGGACCGCACTGCGCGGACTGGTCGTGGGTCCTCTGAGCTCAGCATGGTAGCTTCATAAAAATATTTAAAGCTGTAACACTTGGGTTGGGAGTGTTGCATTTCGGTCCAGGTTTTCCACATTCATGTTGCCAGATCCAGCAGGTCACTTACACTACCTTTTCTCACGCTAGAGCAAGCTTCAGTTGTCTCCTCATCACATTGTCACGAGTCTGTCATGTCCTCCTGCGAGATCTGGGGTTGGGCGATATTTACATACTGCGATTCGCAGATCTTCCGTTTAGCCTGTGTGTTTTGTTTTTCATATTAAATAAACTTTGTTTCCTTTGGTGCTGAAGAGGTTAACAACTCTTTGTATTCTAGTTAGAGACATGCAGCTCCATCTCACAGCTGCACCTGACCTACTCTTTTTCTCTATAATAACTGGCTTGACCTTCTCATCCCGGCCTGTGAAAGTTTTGCTTCCTCGCTTGCTGGGGTTGTGCTGAAGTTGGAGTTCGTAGTTGCTGCTGGAGATTGTTTTATCTGCTGATATGCTTTCTCCATTCTCCTATTCTGATTTGGTTTGTACATTCCTATCCTTCGCTTAATTCCTCTCTACCCTTGGTGAGTATTTTTGTATGTAAGTTGCTTTTTTGTTATCCCTGTTTGTCTTACCTGTATATACACTAACACATCTGTCCCAGGCCTCCCTGGGAGGGGGATGGGACAGGTTATGACATTAGCAGGAGCATAGTAAGGTTGAGGTTTCTCTCTATAAAAAAGAGCATCCCTGGGAAAGGGATAGTTAGGGTCCCAGTTCCAGGGACAGTTTGAGGGACCCCCTTCCTTACTGAAGACTGTCCAGCATGACACACATGAGCCATGTGGTGTTAGTCCTTTATGCAGACTCTGCTAGGCCTGCTACAGAGAAGTTGGATAAGTGAAATCTACACCCACTAGAACTCTGCTTCTGCTGACTGCCTCCCAATCACCGGTCATTTGCACTGCACATACATAGTGCAAACTTTTACTAAATTCTAAAAAAAAAAAATGGAAGAATGGCAGAAAAAAAACCCTCTTCCTGTCTCTTTTCTTCTGATGCTGATCGCTACAGTGATATCACCAGAAGTGTACTTGGACAGTGCTCACTCTGTGAAGCGAGCACTGTAAATCAGAAGTGAAGAAAAGCCTCCAATATTTAAATGAGGAGGCTTAACAATGCACCCAACGCTTGGCTATGCCAGAGATGCACTAAAACCTCCTCATTTGCTTCTGAATTAAGTACCGTAACTTTCTCAGGCATTGAACCTGTAGCAGTAATTGTGCTAGCATGGTTGTTATAGGGGTGTTGTAGCTGTTTGTTCTGACTCAAAGTCCGTTTACGAGATCACCAGCCAAATTGTGGTACTCTGCCCTCTGTCACGAGCGTGCGGAAGAAATATATGCACACCCTTGTTTGCATAACAATTCTGTCTATTCCCATGGGCAGGTTTGTAATAGCATTTACAGACAAATGTAGTTCCTATTGAAAATTTCCATTAGCTGCCTCCTTCAAACAAACGTGTTATTTTTTTTTTTACCTATTTTGTCTTTCTGAGAATAGTGCCCATAACACAGTTTTCTCAAAATATTGCGTATGAGATAGAAAAATATTAGCCAAATATGAAACCTTAAGAAAATATTAAACAAAATAGAAGACTGTTACCAGTTAATGCTACAAAATATAGAATATTTCAGAGAAGTCCCCTACAAAACTGTATAGCCCATTTAAAATGGATTTTGTGGGTGATTGGGTGTTTAAAAATCGCTTCAAAGCATACCGTACTTCCATGAATTATCACATTTCTAATTAACCTTGTGAACACAATACATTTTTATGACGTACTCTGCAAAAATTACATATGCCACCACATATATTCAGAAAATCTCATTAGGCACCTAGATCAATTCCTTGATGGGTGTAGTTTGTAAAATTGGGCCATCTATGCACCACTCTAGATGTATTCCTGAGGGATGTACTTTTGAATGGGGTCTGCTTTTCTGGCACCTCCAACCATTACAGCAAAATCTGCACTACTAAATGGCGGTCCTTCTTTTCTGAACCCTTCAGTGTGCCCGAATGGTATTTCTCAATCACGTATTGGTGTAGCCAGGAGAAAATGGGTAACAAATTGTGGGTTTCATTTACTCCTACCACTCCTTGCGAAAATGAAAAATTTTAGTCTGATACAATATTTTACTGGAAAAAGTTAGTTTTTCTTTTTTGCGTCCCAGTGTTATAAAGTTCCGTGAAACGCCTGTGCTCTCAAAATTTGTAAAATGGACTTACTTTTGTTGGTTATAGCTGTTCTGACACCTCTGGGGCTCTGTTAATGTGACATAGCATCCACAAACCATTTCACAAAACCTGCACAAAATATCGCTCCTTCTTACCTGAGCTTTGTGGTGTCCCCAAATAGTAGTTTCCTAACACATATAGGGTATTGCAGCATTCAGGAGAAATTGGGTAACACATTTTTTGGTCTATTTTCTCCAGCCGAACCTCGTGAAAACAAAAAAATTTGGGACTACAGCAATAAATTAAATTTTTCTCCTTCGCCTCATTGGGGGACACAGGACTGTGGGTGTATGCTTCTGCCGCCAGGAGGCTGACACTAAGTAAACTTAAAAAAAAAAGTTAGCTCCTCCTACATCGTATACACCCTGACACTGGCTGCCAGAGACTCCAGTTTATGCTTAGTGTCTCAAGGAGGCACATCTCTGGGTCCTGGCTTTTTTGGACCCGACTTTCAACTCTTGGATTGAGGGGGCGACGGACCTTTTTGAGGGTCCGATCTCCCCAAATCATCAACGGGCAAGCACGTGTGATTTTGCTCCACGTATCCTTCCCCGCTACGTGGGATCTTTCTCTGGACTTGGCCCTGACCACCCTGAGGTATCTAGACCCCAGGCTGTACAGGTGCTCCTGGATGTCCGTATGTTCCCCCTGATGTCTACACCCCTGCCGGGGGTGTTAGCTGGGGTAGAGGACGGTCCCTCTCCTTATCCTGGATAATGGAGTTTTGGGTGCCTGCACCGTCGTTCTTTCCACCCCGCGCTGAGTGTGGTGTGGGGGGGGAGGGGGCTCCTGTGTACCTGTGGCGCTGGAGTGCGGTGGTCCGGCTCTGGCTGGCGTCCACTTTTTTCTTGAGGCGCCTGCGGCTCTGCGGGCGGCGGCGCCGCGGCGTTTGGTCGGCGGCACCGCAGCGCTAGTTATCAGCGACGCCGCGGCGTTCGGTCGGCGGCGCCGCGGCGCTAGTTATCAGCGGCGCCGCAGCGCTCCGGAGCGGCGCCGCGGTGTAGAGGAGATCGGCGCCGCTGTCCCTCTGGAGGCTGCAGGCGTGGGGCTGTTCCTGGAGCCCGGGACTTCCGGGCGGCAGGACGCGCTGCGGGGCTCCGCCCCTTCCGGCGCGTCACGTCCGGTTCCGGTTTCTCCGGTCTCAGAGGGGGAAAATTGAGGCCGCGGCTTCAGGCCTGCTCTAGGGGCGGCTTAGATGGCGGGCCCTCCCTCTCTATAGCCTGCGGGACATATAAGACAGCACATTTGGAGCTTCGTGCTGTCAGGATCCTCTGTATTCGTGGGGACACAGGACTGGGGTAAGTGCTTCTCTCTCCAGCTGGACTGAAGCATTCCCTTTTTTTCCCAGTCTCTCGCCCTGGGTATAGCATTGCGGGTCATTATGTCTAGAAAGGTTAAGACTCACACGGTTCTTTTTACCGGTTGTGTATCTTGTAATGCCCTTTTTCCACACGCCCAAAGTAATCGCCTCTGTGAGGCCTGTGACTCTGAACAGGTCCAGGAGCCCCCCCCCTGCCAGTCCTCCAGTGGTCTCTCCGGCGCCGGTCCCTCAGCCAGATGCTGTGGTAGCTCCTCCGGAATGGGTCACGTCCTTATCACAATCCATGGCGTCCCTTACTGAAGCGATCAAATCGCTGCAGACCCCGGCGGTCGGGACCGGTAATCCGCCTGTCGCAGAAAGGGCCTTGGGGTCTCAAGAGTCTGCAGCCTGCAGGGGGCGCGCTCTCACTCGGCAGACGCATGGAAAGCGGACTCGCAAAGCGTCTCCCAGGCACTCAGGTGCTTCCGCATCCTGGAGTTCTGTATCTCGCTCTCCTTCCCCTGCAGAAAGCGGTGAAGTTGAGACTTACTACGAGTCAGAAGGGTCTCTTAATTTTGATAAACCTGGGTTTCAGGAGTCGGTAGACAGCCTAATTGAAGCTGTCAATCAGTCTTTGGGGATAGAAGACGAGCTCGTCTCTTCCTCTGATCATAAGGTCTCATTTAAGCGGTCTAAACGGGCCCATAGGGTTTTTTCCTCTCATCCTGAGTTCGAGGATCTGATTCGACGCAATAGGGAGCACCCGGACAAACGCTTTTCAGGGCAAAGAGCTCTGAAGGCTAGGTATCCCTTTGTTTCGAAAATTTGTAGTGATTGGGCAGAAAATCCTTCTGTAGATCCTCCAGTATCCCGTTTAGCCTCTAACACGTTACTATCTCTCCCTAATGGCTCTTCGATTAAGGATCCTACGGATCGTCTTATAGAGAGCTTGGCTCGTTCCGTCTTTGAGGCCTCAAGCTCTGCTCTTTTTCCTTCTTTTGCGGCAACCTGGGTTGCCAGGGCTATGATATCTTGGTCTGACTCGTTATCAAAGGCTCTTCAGGAAGGTAATGTGTCAGCTGAATTGGCTGAAATGTCTTCTCAGGTAGCTATGGCCGGTAGTTATCTGATTAACGCATCTCTGGATGCGGCTGATTGTGCTTCCTCGGCTGCATCTAATGCCATTGCTATCAGAAGGGCCCTTTGGTTGAGATCCTGGCGGGCTGATTCTACCTCTAAGAAATCTCTTACATCCCTGCCGTATCAGAGTGGTCGCTTGTTCGGAGAAAAGCTGGATCAGCTCATTTCTGACTCCACAGGAGGGAAAAGTAAGTTCCTTCCTCAGCAGAGGGCCAGACAGCCTTTTCGGCGCCATTTTCAGGCTCGCTTTAAAACCTTTCGCTATGTCAGATGGGCCCCAGCATCAGGTTCTCCTGCGCATGGTCGACCCAATCAGGACAGAGACGGTCGGACCCCTTATACGGCCAGCCAGGGGGGAAGAATGCGTCCCCAGTCCTCTAGATCTAGAGGATCTAGGACGCAAAGATTTTCGGCCAAGTGACTGGAGGCCTCTTTCGGGCATCTCCAAAAAGGTAGGCGGACGTCTACTTTTATTTCGCCAGGTCTGGCTTCAGTTAATCCACGACCAGTGGGTGACAGAGCTCATATCTTCAGGTTACAAAATAGAGCTGGTCTGTCTACCTCCTCCTCGGTTCTTTCCATCCCGTCTTCCCAAGTGCAAATCTCTTCGTCAAAGCTTGTTCAAAGCCATAGAGTCTCTCCGTATCAGCGGTGTCATATCTCCTGTTCCAAAGGAAGAAAGATTCCAGGGTTTTTATTCCAATCTTTTTGGTAGTTCCCAAAAAGGACGGAGCAGTGAGGCCTATCTTAGATCTCAAACTCTTAAACAAGTTTGTCCGCGTTTGACACTTTCGGATGGAGTCTCTGCGGTCGGTCATCGCCTCTCTGGAAAAAGGAGAATTTTTGGCCTCAGTAGACATTCAGGATGCTTATCTTCACATTCCCATCTTTCCGCTCCATCAAAGATTTCTCCGGTTTGCCGTAAACAATCTACATTTCCAGTTCACGGCATTACCTTTCGGACTGGCTTCCGCTCCCAGGGTGTTCACAAAAGTCATGTCGACTGTGGTGTCCATTCTGCACTCCCGAGGTATTGTCATCTTGCCATACCTGGACGATCTACTGATCAAGGGACCGACTTTTCAGTCTTGCAAGGAAAATGTCGACATCACTCTGGACAACCTGTCCCGTCTAGGTTGGTTGGTAAATTTAAGGAAGTCATCTCTACGGCCGTCTCGAAAAATCTCTTTTTTAGGCATGATCTTTGACACCTCTCAAGCCTTAACTATCCTTCCCCAGGACAAGGTCCTAGCCCTTCGGCGGGAAGTGAGGAACCTTCTACAACCATACCCTCATACAATTCGGTCCGGGATGAGGGTGTTAGGAAAGATGGTTGCAACCATAGAGGCGGTTCCGTTTGCACAGTTTCATCTTCGACCCCTCCAACTTGCAATCCTATCAGCATGGAACAGAAATCCTCTTTCTCTCAACCGCAATTTTCGGTTGTCTTTCCAAACCAGACAGGCCCTCGCTTGGTGGCAAAACAGCTCTTCTCTACTCAGGGGGAAGTCCTTTCCCCCAACCAATTGGCTCGTGGTCACAACAGATGCCAGTCTCCTGGGTTGGGGAGCAGTGTTCTTCCATCACACAGCTCAGGGACGCTGGTCTCCTCGGGAATCAGATCTCCCCATCAATATCTTAGAGATTCGAGCGGTCCGGCTAGCCTTGTTACGTTTTCACCATCTTCTGGCGGGTCGCCCTGTCCGGATTCAATCGGACAACGCTACAGCAGTAGCTTACATAAATCACCAGGGGGGCACCCGCAGCAAGGCAGCCATGCAGGAGGTAAAACTGATTCTACTCTGGGCGGAGAGAAATCACTCTGTGATCTCAGCGGTCCACATTCCGGGCGAAGAAAACTGGGCGGCAGATTTCCTAAGCCGTCAGGGTCTAGCCTCCGGGGAATGGTCTCTACACCCCGAGGTGTTTTTGCAGATATGCCATCTTTGGGGAACTCCAGATGTGGATCTAATGGCGTCCAAGGTGAATGCCAAGGTGCCCAGTTTTGTCTCTCGGTACCGAGATCCCCAGGCTATCGCAGTGGATTCGCTGGTACTGTCGTGGAACCAATTTCGTCTCTCTTATCTATTCCCTCCTCTGGCACTGCTCCCGAGAGTAATCAAGAAGATCAAATCAGAGAGAGTGCCGGCCATCCTGATCGCTCCGGATTGGCCACGACGGACCTGGTATGCAGACCTGGTACAACTTCTAGCCGGGGTTCCCTGGCGGCTCCCCGATCGGCCAGATCTTCTATCTCAAGGGCCGATCTACCACCAGAACTCAGAGGTCCTACGTTTGACGGCCTGGCCGTTGAATCTTGGGTTTTAACTCAGGCTGGTTTTTCTCAAAAAGTGGCTGATACCATGATCAGTGCACGTAAGTCCGTTTCGGCTAGGATCTATTATCACACTTGGAAGGTGTTTCTTTCCTGGTGTAGAGATCGCGGGCTGCCCCCTCTGCGTTTCTCCGTTCCTAACATTCTAGCCTTCAAGCAGGCCTGGATTCTGGGCTTGCTCCGAGTACCCTTAAAAGGCAGGTTTCGGCTTTATCGGTCCTTTTTCAGCGCAGGATTGCTCCTAATCGTCAAGTCAGGACTTTTTTCCAGGGAGTCGCTCATAGAGTCCCTCCTTATAGGACTCCTTTGGAAGCTTGGGACCTTAATCTGGTCTTAAGGGCTTTACAGGACGCTCCTTTTGAGCCTCTTCAAGAGGTTTCTTTGATGTTTCTCTCTTGGAAAGTCGTATTTTTAGTGGCCATAACATCCATAAGACGGGTATCGGAGCTGGCAGCTTTCTTGTCGTCCTCCTTTTTTGTGATTTCATCAGGACAAGGTGGTGCTCAGACCAGCACCGTCCTTCTTGCTGAAGGTTGTTTCATCTTTTCACATTAATGAAGATATTGTTCTGCCCTCTTTTTGCCCGGCTCCTACGCACCGTGTAGAAAAAGCGCTCCATACGTTGGATCTGGTGAGAGCTCTGAGGAGGTACGTTTCTCGTACGGCCCCCTTTCGCCAGACGGATGCTCTGTTCTTCCGCAGGGTCGCAGGAAGGGATGCGCGGCTTCAAAATCTACCCTGGCCAGATGGATAAGGGCGACCATTCAGGAGGCTTATCGCTCCTTGGGCATGATGGTGCCGGCCGGAATCAAGGCTCATTCGACTAGAGCAGTGGGGGCTTCCTGGGCTGTTCGGCACCAGGCCTCAGCAGAACAGGTTTGCAAGGCTGCGACCTGCACTAGTCTGCATACATTTGTTAAACATTATAATGTCCATTCCCAGACCTCTGCAGATGCAAGTCTGGGTAGAAGAATTCTTCAAGCGGCAGTGGCGCATTTATAGACAAACTTTATCTGGATGTCGTTTTCTGGTGAGTGATTTTCCCCACCCAGGGACTGCTTTAGGACATCCCACAGTCCTGTGTCCCCCAATGAGGCGAAGGAGAAATAGGGATTTTTGTGTTACTCACCGTAAAATCCTTTTCTCCGAGACGCTCATTGGGGGACACAGCTCCCTCCCTGGTAGCCTTATGGCTGCTTTGGTTTTATCTGATTACATTAGTCAGTAGGATCTTTTCTAGACATAAAGTTTCTGTACTTATGCTGTTATATTATTTTTTGAGTTTTTTTGTTCTCCTACTGCTTTTTGCACCAAACTGGAGTCTCTGGCAGCCAGTGTCAGGGTGTATACGATGTAGGAGGAGCTAACTTTTTTTTTTAAGTTTACTTAGTGTCAGCCTCCTGGCGGCAGAAGCATACACCCACAGTCCTGTGTCCCCCAATGAGCGTCTCGGAGAAAAGGATTTTACGGTGAGTAACACAAAAATCCCTATTTCAAATTCACTTCCCAATGTTATAAACTTTTGTGAAGCACTTGTATGGGTCAAAAATGCTCACGTCACCTCTAGATGAATTCCTTGATGGGGGTAGGCTCTAAAATAAGTTCACTTGTTGGGGGTTGAGTTGAGAGTTTTGCTTGTTCAAAACCTCAGGGTAACTGAAAATGTTACATGGTTTTCACTATCCAGACAAGTTTGCCCTCCAAATTAAAATAACACATCTTCTCTTTCGTGTCATGTTATGAGCCCAAATAATCTATTCTGACAACATACAGCGTGCGACAGTGTTCAGTAAAAATTGCATGAACATATTTTTGGTGCTTTTTCTCTAATTGCAGCTTGTCAACATGAAACATTTCAGACTAAAGCAATATTTTATTTGAAAAAATATAATTATTTTTTTTTCATTCCACTTTGCTGTGTTAATTTCTATGAAGCATCTGAACAAACTTCCTGAATGTGGTTTTGAATACTTCAAGAGTTGCCATTTATAACATGGTGGTACTTTTGGGGTTTTCTAACATATGATCCTTTCAAAGTCACTTCAAAACTGAACAAGTCCGTAAAAAAAAACAGATTTGTTTTTGGTTTGTTTTTTTAAATGAAAAATTTCTGATAAACGTAACCCTTCTATAACATCCTAAAAAAAATATCAAAGTTTGAAAAATGATTCTGATGTAAAGTAGACATGGTACATGTTATTTAATAACTATTTGGTGAATTTATCTGTTATATGGGCATATGGGCATACATATTAAAAGTTTGAAAATTGTTTTTTTTTCTAAATTTTTTCCAATATTTCTATAAATATACACACATTTTCAACTATTAAAATTCACCACTACCATGAAATACAAAGGGCCTGATTCATAAAGATTGTCTGTCTTCACACCGGTCTTGATCAGGAGATGTGCTGGAGTTAGACACTCCTGATTCATGAAGAGGTGTACGCCTCCTAACAGTTATGCTGGAGTAAGATTTGTTTCGTAGCGAGCGCCACCTCTTATCAAGAATGTGAACAGTGGCAGTCACCACTCCCCAGCTCCTCTCACTTTATCAGGGCTGGACGAAAAAAAATTGTGTGAGAAGGCTAAAAAAAGGAAAAAATTAATTCAGCCTCGAGTTTTGCCTGTGACGCTAGTCACTACTCACGGACATGCTGTGAGGCAGGGTAGTCGAGATGGCAGGGATCACATACCAAGAGAGCTTGTCGTAAACTAAGGGGAAATACATAGGTACAGTCAGGTCACAGTCCAATATTAGAATTTAAAGTAGCTAGCAGATGAAGACAAAGGGGCTAGGCAAACGGATGGTGAAAGGCAAATCCAAGGTTGGACAACAAAGAATAAAAGAACTCGGGGAACAGACCCAACACACACCACGTGAGCTAAGCTACAATTGGCAGTAATTGTAGGCAATTGCTAGATAATGACTCTGAACTTAAGACGCATGGAAGAAACCCTGCATCCTCAGCTTTGATTTGGCATCTGGACTGTCACTAAGAGCACTGACAGCTCAGCACATCCTAGCCCTAGATTGTGCCAAGACACACCAATAGGAGGAATTGTGACAGCGCCAACATTTTTAGAAATTTCAAAGCTTTGATGAATCTGGCCTAAAGTGATTATAAAACCAGTCTCAGAATCACTGGGATTGGAAGAAGCATTGCAAAGTTATTGCCTCATAAAGTGACACATGCTGAGGTCTGGTTAGGATAGAAGCGCACAAAAGGGCAAGAGAAATGAGAGAGAGGGTGAGGGTGATAGTAGTGCTCACCTGGGGTGGTTGTGTATGGACGCAGATCCAATAAGAGCCCTGTGGCTGGAGGAAAAATTCCTTTCCTCTAGATAGAAATTCACTTCAGTGGAGCGATCACGTGATCCCTTCACTGAAATGAATAAAGTTACACATGTCAGATTTGAAAAACGCGGCTCTGTAGGGAAGGTTGTAACAGGCTTTTGTGGTGAGGAAGGACAACATTTTCTTTGAATTTCGTGTTCTTAAGTAAAGCATAGAAGAAATAATTTATTTTCTCACAGAATTTTATAGTACACTAGATGGTGGCCCGATTCTAACGCATCGGGTATTCTAGAATATGCATGTCGACGGAGTATATTGCACAGCCCACGTAGTATATTGCACAGCCCACGTAGTATATTGCCCAGCCACGTAGTATATTGCCCAGGCACGTAGTATATTGCCTAGCCACGTAGTATATTGCACAGTCACGTAGTATATTGCCCAACCACGTAGTGTATTGCCCAGCCACGTAGTATATTGCCCAGTGACGTAGTATATTGCCCAGTGACGTAGTATATTGCCCAGCAACGTAGTATATTGCCCAACCACGTAGTATATTGCCCAGCCACGTAGTATATTGCACAGTCACGTAGTATATTGCCCAGTCACGTAGTATATTGCCCAACCACGTAGTAAATTGCCCAGTGACGTAGTATATTGCCCAGCCACGTAGTATATTGCCCAACGACGTAGTATATTGCCTAGTGACGTAGTATATTGCGCAGCCACGTAGTATATTGCCCAGTGACGTAGTATACAGCACAGAGCCACGTAGTATATTGCCCAGTTACGTAGTATATTGCTCAGTGATGTAGTATACAGCACAGAGCCACGTAGTATATTGCACAGCGACGTAGTATACAGCACAGAGCCACGTAGTATATTAACCAGTTACGTAGTATATTGCCCAGTTACATAGTATATTGCCCAGTGATGTAGTATACAGCACAGAGCCACGTAGTATATTGCACAGCGAAGTAGTATACAGCACAGAGCCACGTAGTATATTGGCCAGTCACGTAGTATATTGCCCAGCTACGTAGTATATTGCCCAGCCAGGTTTGTCACAGGTTAAAAAATAAAATATAAACATATACTCACCTTTCCGAGGGCCCCTTGTAGTCCACGGCAGCTTCCAGTCCCAGGGTTGGTATGCGCGCAGAGCCTGTGATGACGTCGCGGTCACATGACCATGATGTCATGGCAGGTCTTTCTAGCGCAGGCGCGCAGGGCCTGTGATGACGTCGCGGTCACATGACCGTGTCGTCATGGCAGGTCCTTCTCCCATACCATCTTTGCCACCGGAACATGCAACGGAAGATGGCGGCCGGCGCGAGCGACTACGGAGGGTGAGTTTAGCAGGTTTTTTTTAAATTATTTTTAACATTACATTTTTTACTATTGATGCCACATAGGCAGCGTCAATAGTAAAAAGTTGGGGACACACAGGGTTAATAGCGGCGGTAACGTAGTGTGTTACCCGCGGCATAACGCGGTCCGTTACCACCGGCATTTACCCTGTGTTAGTGGTGACCGGAAGGCAGTATGCGGGCGACAGACACTGACTGCGGGGAATAAGGAGCGGCCATTTTCTACCAGACTGTGCCCGTCGCTGATTGGTCGCAGCAGCCATGGCAGGCAGCTGGCGAGACCAATCAGCGAATGAATAACCGTGACAGACAGAAGGACAGACAGACGGAAGTGACCCTTAGACAATTATATAGTAGATTTTACCTACATGGGAACAGAAGAATTTTTTTCATGTCTTCACATTAGTTTGGCAAAATGAGTTTCTTATTTCATTTTATATTTTTGACAGATTTATATCCAAATTGTTAATTTTGTAATATTGAACTTAAGAACTTCAGTGCTGTATTTGGATAGACTGTGCTACTGGTCCTGGTGTATGTAGTGTGGACAGCTGTGTGCTCCTTTCAACTTTATCTTATCTAACACATGCCTCTGTTTTCTCTTTTAAGTTTGCAGAATGGTGTTTAGATTATGGCACACATGGATGCCGAATCCCTGACAGACCCTACTCTCTCTTTGAAGGTAACCCAACCATCTGTGTGCTAGTGTAATGTGGCTACCTTATGAAGACTTGATTATCTTCTTCCCGGGAGCTCTGTTTGGGCATATGGATACATAGAATGGGGTCATCACTCAGTATCATCCTCCATGAGCTAGACCAGAGACCACCTCTGTAAGGGCTACTCTAGTTCTAGCAGCCTGGATTACATGTAGTAAATTACATTGATAGCCATTCATTCATTCATTCATATTTTTTGTAAACATTTTGCTTTTGTTAATTGAGAAAAAATACAGGGATACAAAAAGCCAACAATGTGAACTGAGAACAATGACATTTTAAATAGTTTACCTTGTGACTAATGAGAGAGGGGAAAGTGTGGGGAAAGAACAAGTGTGAGGGGTAAACAGTACCTATCTATTGGTATGTTTGGGGTTATGCAAAAGTATTTTTAGACAGTAAGACGCACTTAATTTTCATTCTGTAAAGCTATATGTGTTGTAGTGCAGTGGTAGCACACGTGCGCAATGATGAGGCAGTGACCCAGCACAGTTCAAACAAAAAGTCTCTTTAATGCATTTACTTCACAGCATTAAATGTCCATCTCAAAAAAATAAATGGTAAAAAATACAGTATTTTTCCAATTTGTTTTTTTGTTTTTTTTCATGATCTTCGAATTACAAAATTCTCATTTCCTCTATCCTTTTGCAGGAATGGCTGGCACAATTCATTTCTTGTCAGACCTGATGACACCAGAGACTTCACGCTTTCCCGCATTTGAACTTTGATTGGCTGGTGGGAAAATATGGAGAGGAATTTGAGAAAATGAAGAGCTCAGACTTACTACATTTGGTGCCTCCACCTCATCTTGCCAACCTAGACTTGTCACCTGTTTTTACAGAAGAGCTGTTGCAGTGTTTTCTCTAGACACCACTGGAAACATTTCGGCTATCCTGAAATATGTCATTAACCTTGTGATACCGTTGTATGTTTGTTGAAATGGATAAATGATTTGTTGTTGTTGTTGTTTTTTTGTTACTTCAGTTTGGTAATGGAAATGTTGGTATTGATTGTTGACCCTCTTAAGACAAACCATTGAAAGAGAACCGTTTCATTTGTAGTGTATATTATATTCCAGCATTAAAGGGTTATTACTAAAATCACAAGTTACAACTTACTGGCAAGATAGGGGATAACTCCCTTGATCGCTGGTGATTTGACTGCTGGGGTCCTCACCGATACTTGTGGAAGCCTGAGAACCAGCTCTGCAGCCCCATCTCAAACAGAGCAGCAGTGATGCACATGGGCGGCCTCTTCTCCATTTGTTGGCAATGGGATTGTCGGGAATGTTCAGTTAAAGCACTCGTCTTCCTCCAGCCGTACCATGGATAGGACATAACTTGTGAGTGGGGGAATAAACCTCTTACACCAAGTTATACTATGAATCGGGCCATTGTAGAACTTGCAGAAATGGATGTAGACCGTACAAGACAGCTGATTGGTTGGCTGAACATCAGCACTCCCTGTGGACAATCTAATTTAAAGGAAAGCTTCAGAATAGTAGAGAACTAAGAGTAATCCTGCCTCAGAGGTTTACAATTATGCATGAGGTTCAGTAGAGGTTGTATCCTCAAATTAATTTTAAATAGAATGCCTGGGCAAGAAATAAACTTTAAGGGATATTTTTTTTGTATGACCCGCTTCCCATGAGAGGGAATGTTAAACATTGTTTTTAGTGCTTGTATTCTATTTTCTGTACAATTTTATGTATGCAGCCATCTTGCCTTAGCTACCGTTAAAGGGAATCTGTCAGCAGGTTTTTTGCTATGTAATGTGAGAGCTGCATAATATAAGGGCTGAGATCATGATTCTACGGATTTGTCACTTACTATGCTCTGTTTGCTGATTTAATACAATCTTTATCACTACAGGACTAGCTGCCTCATGCCTCCTAGTCCAACCATACCCCCAGCACTGATTAGCAGCTTCCTCTCACTATTCAATGTACACAGAAAGCTGCCAATCAGAGGTGTGGGCGGGGTTACACAGAGCTCAGCATTCAAGCTCTGCTAGATTTGCAGCAGAGAAATCAATGATTATATCAAAATGACAGCATGCAGACCAGAGACAACTGTGATTTATATCAAAACAGCTGCACCCAGTAATTTAAGTGGTACATCTCTGGAATCGGGGTGGTCTCTGTTTCCACATCATATTGCTGTCAGATTACGTGCTGACAAATTCCTTTTAACAGCTCTAGAGATGTGCTTTACTTTGTGGCTTTATACAAGCCCCATAGACAGGAATTGTTTGCAGATATTGACTCCCATTTCTCCAAGATCACCAGATCTGCTGCTATGTGATACAGTAATGTTTTCATGTGCTTGTAAGATAGGCAAGTCCTTCACATTTCTCACAACTGAACAGACTAGATCAGTGTTCCCCAAGTCCGGTCCTCAAGAGCCACCAACAGGTCATGTTTTCAGTATTTCCTTAGTATTGCACAGGTGATAACTGCATCACCTTCACAGGCAATAATTCCATCACCTGTGCAATACTAAGGAAATCCCGAAAACATGACCTGTTGGTGGCTCTTGAGGACCGGAGTTGGGGAACACTGGACTAGATTCTAGGCAGAGCTAGGCTAATCTCATGTATGGTCATGATGGAACAAGGGCACCGTGTGAAAACTGCATGATTGGTAACGGTGTTTGTAAGGGCCCTCCACATGTATTATGGGATGAATGTTCAATGCACCTTCATTACACAACAGATCTGACTCATTCATGATACTTTGACTTCTGCCTTTTTGGTGGCACCAGGGGACATGCAGATATAGGTTTACAGCCCAAAACTGCCCTCTGGAAGATTACACAACTGGTGCCTGTCCCGATTCATCAGATGCCCTAAATAAGTGGTTACAGTTAATTAAGAAAAGTAAAACAAAAAACAACCCACCCAATAATCTCTACAATGTCTGACATACACATATGACATAAGGGTTTTTTTCGGACAACCTTCTAAGTCCTGGCCTCAAGTATCTCTTTACACGATTGGCATGTACCTTAGCCTTCTTAAGGGAATCTGATACTTGGTTGTTGTTGCGCCATCTGAGAGCAGCAGAGTTTGTCACTTACTGGGCTTCCTGTTGTAGTTTTGATAAAAATCCCTGTTTTATCTGCTGTAGATCTACCAGTTCTCTGAATGCTGAGCTCTGTATAGCTCCGTTCACATCAATAATTGGCATCTTTCTGTGTACACTGTGCATAGGCAGAAAGCTGCCAATCCGTTGTGGGGGCGGGGTTATGCAGAGCTCATGAATATGGAGGACAACATGGCAGCAGGTGTACTAGTCCTCTAGTGTTAATCTGCTACTAAAACAGTGAATGTATCAAAACTGCAGCAAGTAGCCCAGTAAGAGGCACATTACTTTAAACAAGGCTACATTATGCTACACTCAGATTATGGTGCAAAAATCTGGTAACAGATTGATTCCATTTATCTACAGCAGGGGTCCCCAACTCCAGGCCTCGAGGGCCGCCAACAGTGCAGGTTTTCAGGATTTCTTTAGTATTGCATCGGTGGTAATGTGATCATCTGCACAGGTGATGATTCCAACCCCTGTGCAATACTAAGGAAATCCTGAAAACCTGCACTGTTGGCGGCCCTCGAGGCCTGGAGTTGGGGACCACTGATCTACAGATTGTTTGTCCAATGGACACGGACGTCCCTGCGTGCACCATTTGTACCTAGCAGGGCTTGGTCTTCATGTGAGTGTTTGCTGGTAACTGTAGTGTTAAACATGATACTGTAGAATCAACATGATACCTTACAAATTGCCCTTGGTTAAATGTGATGTATAACAGATCAAGTATGTGGTGGGTACATGTCCTAAAATAGGGGAGCAATTTTCATATTTTGTAATAAGTCGGTTAAGACTTGTCAGAACATTTGATCTATCTTATTATGAAAATCCATTGATTTCAGTGATGTACTGCCTGAGGCATTATCAAACTCCATTGCTTTTAGATGAGGGATTAGATGTCGTTTGATTTTATGGATGTGTGTCTGTCTCTGATGCTCAGTGTGTACCTGAAATATTAGCGGTAACTTACCTGCAGCCCTGTTCACGTGTTCTGTGTTTCTGTGTATGTGACCTTTTTATTGCTGTGGTCAAAATATAAAAAGCTGATAACAATTGCCTGTAACTTTTAAATGTAAGTCTTCTGCACCAAAACTACAGTAAATTCTGTTTATATGAATCAGTATATTTTGATTGAAAACATAAAAAATCAATGTGCACATATGAAGTGGTAGTCACTGTTCTTTTCCCATCAGAGTTGTGTACGGTCGCGTTTCCATCCTTATGAGTTTGACATATGCTAGAAAGTGTTCTTTGGCCTCTAGTTCGCTGTCATACTGTACATCCACAAAGATTTTGTTTTTAATGTATTGGAAAATATTGGCTCAATAGTGATAAAAATCAATGTATGATACAAACTGCTATATCACGTCCATCCTCCTTGCGTTACATTGTGTACCGATAGCTGCTTTTATATTGACAATTGTGTCAAAAAAAGGTACTCCTATAATATGATACATAGCTCTTTTAAAGAAAAGCCACTATCTACAATGTTTCAATCTAAAGAAATGACCAAGATTTAGCGTGGAGGTTGATATAAACTGCGTAGTACTCCAGTTTATGTCAATGCATAGCTTTACTAACATTAAATGTGCAGTAAATATACTATGAAAAAGGTAATCATATTGCTGCAGTTGTAACTAAAAAAAATACACATACTGTACACGGCAAACTCTGCCAATAACTCCAAACAGGCTATTTGCACCACCTGCCATGCCCGCATCAGCAGGGGTAGCAAAACTACCAGCCTGACCACCAACAGCATGATCAGGCACATGGCAGCAAAGTACCCGACTTTGTGGGCTGAACCCCAGTGTCCTGGATCACTGTCTGCGGGTGACACCACTGCTTCTTCCGCTGTTGTGCACATGGCAGCAAAGTACCCGACTTTGTGGGCTGAACCCCAGGGTCCAGGATCACTGTCTGTGGGTGACACCACTGCGTCTTCCGCTGTTGTGCATGGAAGCCAATCCCTGTCCATGGTGCCTGCAAAGATGCCTCCTGCCCTGCACCTGTCGCACACACTCAAGTAGCACAATCATCAAGCACATCCACATCCTTGTCCCAGCGCAGCGTTCAGTTATCCATACCCCAGTCCTTGGTACGCAAGTGGAAATACGCTGCCAACGCCCCACAGGCCACACTACTAGATTCACACATTTCTCATCTGCTTGCGCTTGAAATGTTGCCTTTTTGGCTCGTGTAGACGTTAGCTTTCCGCAACCTGATGGCGGTGGCCGCCCCAAGGTACTCGGTCCCCAGCCGCCACTATTTCTCCCAGGGTTTCATCTCCGCATTACACAAGCATGTTTACCACAACATTAGCCGTGCCCTCATCAATGCTGTTACTGGGAAAGTCCACCTAACCACGGACACGTGGACAAGTGATTGTGGGCAGGGACGTTACATCTCACTGACGGCACACTGGGTTAACATAGTGGAAACCGGGACCCAGTCAGACCTTTGGATGGAACACGTCCTCCCAACGCCAAGGATCGCGGGCCCTACGTCAATCAGGGTTGGCCCCACAGTCTACAGCTCCTGCACCTCCTCCTCTTCAGCCTCCATCTCCAAGATGACCACATCAGTCACAAGCTGGAAGCACTGCAGCACTGCCTCAGCCAAGTGGCAACAGGCTGTGCTGAAGCTAATATGCTTAGGTGACAAACCACACAATGTTTAAGAGTTGTTGGACAGCTCTGAAAGAGCAGGCAGATCTGTGGCTGTCACCGCTGAACCTACAGCGAGGCATGGTCGTGTGTGACAATGCCCGGAACCTGGTGGCCGCGAGGCGAGCTCACACACATACCCTGCCTGTTCCATGTGCTTAACCTCGCTGTTCAGCAATCTCTCAAAAGCTACCCAGTCAGCTATAGCTTCCGTCACCCTTGCCGTGCTTCAGCAGTGTTTGTAGCTTCCGGCTCACCGACTAGTGTGTGATGTCCCCAAACGTTGGAACTCTACACCAGGGGTGTCAAACTGCATTCCTTGAGGGCTGCAAACAGGTCATGTTTTCAGGATTTCCTTGTACTGCACAGGTGATAATTTAATCACCTAAACACATAATGATTGCAGCACCTTGTGCAATGCTAAGGAAATCTTGAAAACACGCATGGTTTTCGGCCCTCGAGGAATGCAGTTTGACACCCCTGCTCTACACTGTATATGTTGGAAAGGATTTGTGAGCAGAAGAGGGCAGTTGTTGACTACCAACATCAACAAGGCCATCTGTATTCAGTTCAGACTACGCGCATAAGACTTCAGGAGTGGACATGGATGTCAGACATATGTTCCATATTCCTAAACTTTGAGGAGTCCACCCAGATGGTGAGCGGTGATGACACCATAATTAGCGTCACCATCAAAGAGGATGCATTTCAAGCGGAGCACGATGAGATGGAGCAAGGAACCATACAGGGTGATTACACATAGCCCAGCCTCATGTCTTCCCAACATGGACTGGGTGACAGTGAGGAAGAGGAGGAAGAACAGGAGCTACTTTCATGCGTTATAGACTGTACTACAAGCACAACTGTCATACCTTCTGTTTAGTGTGGATGGCCTGAGAACAGGGAGGAGGAGGAGAGCCTGGTCTGTTGTCCTCTTGGTGAGGACACAGAGATCTTGCCTGTTAGCAGTCTGGCACACATGGCTGACTTTATATTGCGCTGCCTTTCCCCTGACCCTCGTATTCTCAAAATTTTGGGTGACAGTCATTACTGGTTGGTGACACTTCTAGACCCACGCTACAAGAACTTTCAATCTCTTCTTCCAGAGGCAGACAGGTCTTCTAAAATGGGGCAGTACCAGAAGGCCCTTGTTGTGGAATTATTTAAAAATTCCCATCTGAAAACACTGGCGGCAGATGTCACAGTGTGTTGGACAACCAAAGAGTACAGGCGAGAGAGATACAACTCCAATCCAGCAGAGGCAGGGGAACACTGTTAAAGTTCTGGGAGTTTTCTCAGACCCTCCCATCGCATAGGCACTGAGGCGTGGGGTACTCTCACAAGGAGTGCAAAGTTTGGGAAGATGCTAAGGGAGTACCTTGCTGACTGTACCAGCATCCTCTGTGATTCCTCTGTGCCTTATAATTATTGGGTATCCAAGCTGAACACGTGGCAAGATTTGGCTCTATGCCTTGGAGGTCCTGGCCTGCCCTGCCGCTAGCATTTTGTCAGAACAGGTTTTTAGTGCCGCTGGTGGAATTAAAACTGATAAGCGCATCCGCCTGTCTACTGAAAATGCTGACAGGCCGACTTTTATAAAAATGAATTGTGCTGGATTGGGCCAGACTTTTCTACACCACTGAATGATAACAGCTAAATATAACCTAAAATCCAGTGTCATTTTTTGGAGGTATATTCCCATGCACCTCTTCACAGGTGTAAGGAGTTCGCTCTGCTGGGCTCTGTGCTACTCTCACACAGGCTGTGCTCTTGCAGGGCTGTCTGCTCTACACCAGGGGTCCCCAACTCCAGTCCTCAAGGCCCACCAACATGTCATGTTTTCAGGATTTCCTTAGTCTTGCCCAGGTAATAATTACATCACCTGTGCAATGCAAAGGAAATCCTGAAAACATGACTTGTTGGTGGGCCTTGAGGACTGGAGTTGGGGACCCCTGCTCTACACCATGCAAACTCCACTCTGATACTGACACATCCAATGCTCTGCTGCAGGGTTTTTTACCAACAAACCTGTGGCTTTAGGCCACATGGAAAACCCGGCCAGGCATGAAACGTACTGCAACCACAGTTATGCCTGTGACTGCGATGTCCTCTCATGACCTCAATACGCCTCCTGGGGGAAACATACAGCGACCCCTACAGGTAGCACCAGTCACTGCCTCACACCTCCCTTTTGCCCCAATAAAAATAAAAATAAAGTACACATATTTAGTGAAAAAAATCTAAACCTCAGAATTACAGTTTTTTGTTCACCACAACATTGGAATAAAATGCAATATGAGGCAACAGAAATATGGTGTCAGTAAAAACATCCGCTCAAGGCTCAAAGAATCGCATTCACATACCCTCATATTGTCATGGGTGTGTTTGATGCAACAGACTGTCGCTCTGTATCTGGCTGCAGAAGGTCTATTTGTACCATCTAATCTGCAGCGCAAAGTAATTAAGGAACATCACAACTCTGTGCTTGCTGGTCATCGAGGTGGTAAGTCAACTGTGGGCCTCATTTCTCGTCGCTTTTGATGGCTGGGATTGTATCGGGATATGGTGAAATACGTGTTTTCTTATAGTATCTGCACGTGTTCTAAAGTATTGCATACCCGCCCATCTGGTACTTTTCTTCTGCTACCCATTCCTAGCAGGCCATGGACACACTTGTCCATGGATTTTTTTACTGACATACTGGTATGTGCAGTCAAGACTGTGGTTTTGGTGGTTGTAGATAAGTTCAGTAAAATGTATCACTTATCAGTAGAGTTGAGCGACCTTGACCTTTTTAGAGTCGAGCCGGGTTTTGCGAAACCCGACTATGTCCAAAGTCGGGTCGAGTGAAATCGGCCGATTATGACGTAAAGTCGGGATCGACCGAAACACGAAACCCAATGCAAGTCAATGGGGCAGCATAGTCGGCAGTGAGTGGGGGCCAGGAAAACACCTAGAGTGCCCATTTTAATGTCAAAACCATCCATTCTTCTTAATGAAGCTTGTCAAGCGTAATTTACCTTAAAATAATTGGAAGGCATTTGAAATTGGGGGTCATTTGGCTAAAGTTGTGGGGGGTAGGGCTGGTTCAAGTAATTAGTGGGCCCAGTAAATCTGGACCACGTCACGGCAGTGGAGCAGGGAGAGGTAAGTATTTCAACTTTGCAAGTGCTGTGATCCTGAGCAAGCAGGGGGGGCCCACTCGTTGGCATTGGCACTGGCACAGGGCCCCTCAAAGTACAGCGGTGTGTTTGCACGGCGGGGGCGCCTCCCACCGGCAGCAACACTTTTGCGTACTATGAGAGGCCCTGTGCCAGTGACGTCGCCAACTAGTATTCCTCCCCCCACCTGATGAAGGAACCTGCACTTTCATCTGCACCTTCCTCTTTGTCCCCGTGTAAGGTGGTATGGTATGCGGGAAGAGCAACCTGACTTTCAGCAGGGTCACAATGTTGTTGTGTAGCGTGCACGGGGAATGTTGCGTTATGGGTCAATGTACCAGCAGACTCATCTATCACTGGCTGGGCAATGGGCACGATGAAGTGGAAACACAGATATAGGCCCAAAGAATAAAGTGGGCTAAATGCAGTTCAAAATTGGTAACACAGGAATAACCAGGGGGCATTGCAGTGGAGGACAACTGGAATGAGAGGCTGACACAGAGAGTAGGGCCAAATCAGTAAGTAGTCGAAATGCAGTTCAAAATTGGCAACCGTAGTAAACAGGCGGCACAGCTTTGTTCAGTGGAGGAGAACAGCAAGGAGTGGCAGACACCGATAGTAGGCCCCAACCCAACTAGTAGGCCAAATGCAGTCTAACATTAACAACTACTTAACGAGAGGCTGAAAATGGAATTTCAGGACAGGAAACCAGGAGAACAGCAAGGAGTGGCAGACACCGATAGTAGGCCCCAAACCAACTAGTACGCCAAATGCAGTTGTTCCATTTAACCACAATTTAATGAGAGCCTGAAGATCGAAGCTCAGGAAAGGCAACCTGGGGAACACCTTGGAGTGTAACAACAACCTCTCTCTACACCACGGAAGGGCTGATTCTTAGGAAGGAAGGCTGTTGTAAATAAGCATTGCGCGTCCGAGGGTGATTATATTCTTATTCGGTATCTACTCACCCTCGGACGCGCCATGCTTCTTGATTTGTAATTAATGTTTATTTGCAATGTGCTTTTGACTTACTCAATAATTTTTTTAATTATTGATTTTATTAAATTAATAGTTTAACATCTTATTGGAAATAATTTAAAGGAGACGCGACAGGACAACACTCGGTGGATGCCATATCTGTGTTAACAACTCCAAAAAACTTTCAGTTAACTTCTTGCAGGAGAAAGAAATTGTAGCTGTTGGACCTTTGTAGTACAGTTCCAGATATTTGTTGTGTGTTTGTTTTGATTGTTAAAATGTCTGCATTTGAGATCTCAACACGATCTTATTTTTTATAATCAAATTAATTTTTTAAATATTTTATTAGGTTGGTTCAAGGGGTACACGGGCCGCAGTAGACAGGTCAGTGGAGGCCTAGTGGAAGGAGGGACCGCAGATGCGCCACTGTTTCACCCATACACAATTAGTAGGCCTAATGCAGCGTAGTTTCCAACAGCTACTAAACGAGAGCCGGAAGATCGAAGCTCAGGAAAGGCAACCTGGGGAACACCTTGGAGTGTAACAACAACCTCTCTCTACACCACGGAAGGGCTGATTCTTAGGAAGGAAGGCTGTTGTAAATAAGCATTGCGCGTCCGAGGGTGATTATATTCTTATTCGGTATCTACTCACCCTCGGACGCGCCATGCTTCTTGATTTGTAATTAATGTTTATTTGCAATGTGCTTTTGACTTACTCAATTATTTTTTTAATTATTGATTTTATTAAATTAATAGTTTAACATCTTATTGGAAATAATTTAAAGGAGACGCGACAGGACAACACTCGGTGGATGCCATATCTGTGTTAACAACTCCAAAAAACTTTCAGTTAACTTCTTGCAGGAGAAAGAAATTGTAGCTGTTGGACCTTTGTAGTACAGTTCCAGATATTTGTTGTGTGTTTGTTTTGATTGTTAAAATGTCTGCATTTGAGATCTCAACACGATCTTATTTTTTATAATCAAATTAATTTTTTAAATATTTTATTAGGTTGGTTCAAGGGGTACACGGGCCGCAGTAGACAGGTCAGTGGAGGCCTAGTGGAAGGAGGGACCGCAGACAGGCATCGAAGGCCTAAAATAATCACACATGGCTGTAGGCAATTTTAAATTGGTTCCAGGGGTACACGGGCAGCAGTGGTGTGGTCAGTGGAGGCCTAGTGGAAGGAGTGACCACAGACAGGCATCGAAGGCCTAAAATATTAACACATGGCTGTAGGCAATTTTAAATTGGTTCCAGGGGTACTTGGGCAGCAGTGCCCTGGTCAGTGTAGTAGTAGTTGAAAGAATGGACCGCAGACAGGCATCGAAGGCCTAAAATAAAAAAATTGGGCTGGCTGTAGGCAATTTTAAATTGGTTCCAGGGTTACACGGGCAGCAGTGGTGTGGTCAGTGGAGGCCTAGTGGAAGGAGTGACCGCAGACAGGCATCGAAGGCCTAAAATAATCACACATGGCTGTAGGCAATTTTAAATTGGTTCCAGGGGTACACGGGCAGCAGTGGTGTGGTCAGTGGAGGCCTAGTGGAAGGAGTGACCACAGACAGGCATCGAAGGCCTAAAATATTAACACATGGCTGTAGGCAATTTTAAATTGGTTCCAGGGGTACTTGGGCAGCAGTGCCCTGGTCAGTGTAGTAGTAGTTGAAAGAATGGACCGCAGACAGGCATCGAAGGCCTAAAATAAAAAAATTGGGCTGGCTGTAGGCAATTTTAAATTGGTTCCAGGGGTACACGGGCAGCAGTGGTGTGGTCAGTGGAGGCCTAGTGGAAGGAGTGACCGCAGACAGGCATCGAAGGCCTAAAATAATAACACATGGCTGTAGGCAATTTTAAATTGGTTCCAGGGTTACACGGGCAGCAGTGGTGTGGTCAGTGGAGGCCTAGTGGAAGGAGTGACCGCAGACAGGCATCGAAGGCCTAAAATAATCACACATGGCTGTAGGCAATTTTAAATTGGTTCCAGGGGTACACGGGCAGCAGTGGTGTGGTCAGTGGAGGCCTAGTGGAAGGAGTGACCACAGACAGGCATCGAAGGCCTAAAATATTAACACATGGCTGTAGGCAATTTTAAATTGGTTCCAGGGGTACTTGGGCAGCAGTGCCCTGGTCAGTGTAGTAGTAGTTGAAAGAATGGACCGCAGACAGGCATCGAAGGCCTAAAATAAAAAAATTGGGCTGGCTGTAGGCAATTTTAAATTGGTTCCAGGGGTACACGGGCAGCAGTGGTGTGGTCAGTGGAGGCCTAGTGGAAGGAGTGACCGCAGACAGGCATCGAAGGCCTAAAATAATCACACATGGCTGTAGGCAATTTTAAATTGGTTCCAGGGGTACACGGGCAGCAGTGGTGTGGTCAGTGGAGGCCTAGTGGAAGGAGTGACCACAGACAGGCATCGAAGGCCTAAAATATTAACACATGGCTGTAGGCAATTTTAAATTGGTTCCAGGGGTACTTGGGCAGCAGTGCCCTGGTCAGTGTAGTAGTAGTTGAAAGAATGGACCGCAGACAGGCATCGAAGGCCTAAAATAAAAAAATTGGGCTGGCTGTAGGCAATTTTAAATTGGTTCCAGGGGTACACGGGCAGCAGTGGTGTGGTCAGTGGAGGCCTAGTGGAAGGAGTGACCGCAGACAGGCATCGAAGGCCTAAAATAATAACACATGGCTGTAGGCAATTTTAAATTGGTTCCAGGGTTACACGGGCAGCAGTGGTGTGGTCAGTGGAGGCCTAGTGGAAGGAGTGACCGCAGACAGGCATCGAAGGCCTAAAATAATCACACATGGCTGTAGGCAATTTTAAATTGGTTCCAGGGGTACACGGGCAGCAGTGGTGTGGTCAGTGGAGGCCTAGTGGAAGGAGTGACCACAGACAGGCATCGAAGGCCTAAAATATTAACACATGGCTGTAGGCAATTTTAAATTGGTTCCAGGGGTACACGGGCAGCAGTGGTCTGGTCAGTGGAAGTCTAGTGGAAGGAGTGACCGCAGACAGGCTTCCAAGGCCTAACATAACAAAATTGGGCTGGCTGTAGGCACTTTAAATTGGTTCCAGGGGTACATGGGCAGCAGTGGTCTGGTCAGTGGAAGTCTAGTGGAAGGAGTGACCGCAGACAGGCTTCCAAGGCCTAACATAACAAAATTGGGCTGGCTGTAGGCACTTTAAATTGGTTCCAGGGGTACATGGGCAGCAGTGTATGGTCAGTGGAAGTCTAGTGGAAGGAGTGACGGCAGACAGTCTTCGAAGGCCTAACATAACAAAATTGGGCTGGCTGTAGGCACTTTAAATTGGTTCCAGGGGTACATGGGCAGCAGTGTATGGTCAGTGGAAGTCTAGTGGAAGGAGTGACCGCAGACAGGCTTCGAAGGCCTAACATAACAAAAATGTCAAAACAATGGTATTGTCAGTGCCAGGCATTGAAGGATGTCAGCGCCTAGACTACACATTGGTGAAGCTGTGAGAGATAATTTTGCTAGTGGTAGAGCACTGTTTGAGCTGGGGGGGGGGGAACTGGCTTGTGGCCGGCGGTACAGGCACAGGGCCCCTCATATTACAACGGTGAGTCTGACGTTGGGTGCGCACCACCACCGCCAGAGACACTTTATTGTACTATGAGGGACCCAGTGGCAGTGCCGTCGACCAAAAGCGGCCACACCCACCTCTTCAGACAAACAGCACTCTCAAGGGTCCAAGCGCAAAGTGGCGATAGCACGACCCCGTGTGGGGAGTTTGGCCATTTCGTGAGGTGGAAACATGTCGTATGCTGGACAATCAGGTGAAGAAAATTACGAGATTGGAAAAGTCATTCAGAATAGTCCACAGGCAAGACCTTTTCATAGGAAAGCTAGGTGTCAGCCGGGCAGGGTGGGGCAAAAGATTTTGAAATCCAGTTGTGGTTCATTTTAATGAAGGTTAGATCATCTACATTTTGGGTAGCCAGACGAGTCCTTTTTTCTGTTAGTATTGAACCTGCAGCACTGAATACTCTTTCTGATAGGACACTAGCTGCCGGGCAAGCAAGCTCCTGCAATGCATATTCTGCCAATTCTGGCCAGGTGTCTAATTTGGATGCCCAGTAATCAAATGGGAATGACGGTTGAGGGAGAACGTCGATAAGGGATGAAAAATAGTTTGTAACCATACTGGACAAATGTTGTCTCCTGTCACTTTGAATTGATGCTGCAGTACCTGTCCTGTCTGCGGTCATAGAAAAATCACTCCACAACCTGGTCAGAAAACCCCTCTGGCCAACGCCACTTCTGATTTCTGCCCCTCTAACACCTCTGGTCTGCTGGCCCCTGGAGCTCGTGTGAGAACGATCACGGGCGCTGTGTGCAGGGAATGCCAGAAGCAAACGGTCAACAAGAGTTGATTGTTTTGTTGCTAATATTAGTTCCAAGTTCTCATGTGGCATAATATTTTGCAATTTGCCTTTATAGCGAGGATCAAGGAGGCAGGCCAACCAGTAATCGTCATCGTTCATCATTTTTGTAATGCGTGTGTCCCTTTTGAGGATACGCAAGGCATAATCCGCCATGTGGGCCAAAGTTCCCATTGTCAAATCTGCGGTTGTGCTTGGTTGAGGGGCAGTTGCAGGCAAATCTACGTCACTTGTGTCCCTCAAAAAACCAGAACCCGGCCTTGCCACGCCACCAATTTCCCGTGCCCCCGGGAAAGCTTCCTCATTAAAAATATACTCATCCCCATCATCCTCCTCATCCTCCACCTCCTCTTCGCCCGGTACCTCGTCATGTACACTGCCCTGACCAGACAATCGCTGACTGTCATCAAGGCTTTCCTCTTCCTCTGGTGCAGACGCCTGATCCTTTATGTGCGTCAAACTTTGCATCAGCAGACGCATTAGGGGGATGCTCATGCTTATTATGGCGTTGTCTGCACTAACCAGCCGTGTGCATTCCTCAAAACACTGAAGGACTTGACACATGTCTTGAATCTTCGACCACTGCACACCTGACAACTCCATGTCTGCCATCCTACTGCCTGCCCGTGTATGTGTATCCTCCCACAAAAACATAACAGCCCGCCTCTGTTCGCACAGTCTCTGAAGCATGTGCAGTGTTGAGTTCCACCTTGTTGCAACGTCTATGATTAGGCGATGCTGGGGAAGGTTCAAAGAACGCTGATAGGTCTGCATACGGCTGGAGTGTACAGGCGAACGGCGGATATGTGCGCAAAGTCCACGCACTTTGAGGAGCAGGTCGGATAACCCCGGATAACTTTTCAGGAAGCACTGCACCACCAGGTTTAAGGTGTGAGCCAGGCAAGGAATGTGTTTCAGTTGGGAAAGGGAGATGGCAGCCATGAAATTCCTTCCGTTATCACTCACTACCTTGCCTGCCTCAAGATCTACAGTGCCCAGCCACGACTGCGTTTCTTGCTGCAAGAACTCGGACAGAACTTCCGCGGTGTGTCTATTGTCGCCCAAACACTTCATAGCCAATACAGCCTGCTGACGTATGCCAGTAGCTGCCCCATAATGGGAGACCTGGTGTGCAACAGTGGCAGGTGCGGATGGAGTGTTTGTGCGACTGCGGTCTGTGGACGAGCTCTTGCTTCTGCAGGAGGACGAGGAGGAGGAGGAGGAGGAGGGGGTGCGAACGGCTACAGACAACTGTTTACTAGACCGTGGGCTAGGCAGAACTGTCCCAAACTTGCTGTCCCCTGTGGACCCTGAATCCACCACATTTACCCAGTGTGCCGTGATGGACACGTAACGTCCCTGGCCATGCCTACTGGTCCATGCATCTGTTGTCAGGTGCACCTTTGTGCTCACAGATTGCCTGAGTGCATGGACGATGCGCTCTTTAACATGCTGGTGGAGGGCTGGGATGGCTTTTCTGGAAAAAAAGTGTCGACTGGGTAGCTCGTAGCGTGGTACAGCGTAGTCCATCAGGTCTTTGAAAGCTTCGCTTTCAACTAACCGGTAGGGCATCATCTCTAACGAGATTAGTCTAGCTATGTGGGCGTTCAAACCCTGTGTACGCGGATGCGAGGCTAAGTACTTCCTTTTTCTAACCATAGTCTCATGTAGGGTGAGCTGGACTGGAGAGATGGAGATCGTGGAACTAGCGGGGGTGCCGGTGGACATGGCAGACTGAGAGACGGTGGGAGATGGTATTGTTGCCGCCGGTGCCCTAGATGCAGTGTTTCCTACTACGAAACTGGTGATTCCCTGACCCTGACTGCTTTGGCCTGGCAAAGATACCTGCACAGATACAGCAGGTGGTGCGCTAAATGGTGGTCCTACACTGCCGGAAGGGATGTTGCGTTGATGACTAGCTTCATTGGCCGAGGGTGCAACAACCTTAAGGGACGTTTGGTAGTTAGTCCAAGCTTTCAAATGCATGGTGGTTAAATGTCTATGCATGCAACTAGTATTGAGACTTTTCAGATTCTGACCTCTGCTTAAGGAAGTAGAACATTTTTGACAGATGACTTTGCGCTGATCAATTGGATGTTGTTTAAAAAAATGCCAGACTGCACTCTTTCTAGCATCGGATACCTTTTCAGGCATTGCAGACTGAGCTTTAACCGGATGGCCACGCTGTCCTCCACCAGGTTTTGGCTTTGCCACGCGTTTTGGGCAAGATACGGGCCCGGCAGATGGAACCTGTGGCGATGTTGATGCCTGCTGCGGCCCCTCCTCCTCCTCTGCTTCAGAACTGCTGCCGCCTGCACCCTGTTCCCCCAATGGCTGCCAATCGGGGTCAAGAACTGGGTCATCTAATAACTCTTCTTGTACCTCCTGCGCAACTTCGTCTGTGTCACCGTGTCGTTCGGTGGTATAGCGTTCGTGATGGGGCAACATAGTCTCATCAGGGTCTGATTCTTGATCAGCACCCTGCGAGGGCAATGTTGTGGTCTGAGTCAAAGGACCAGCATAGTAGTCTGGCTGTGGCTGTGCGTCAGTGCACTCCATGTCAGATTCAATTTGTAATGGGCATGGACTGTTAACTGCTTCACTTTCTAAGCCAGGGACGGTATGTGTAAAGAGCTCCATGGAGTAACCCGTTGTGTCGCCTGCTGCATTCTTCTCTGTTGTTGTTTTTGCTGAAGAGGACAAGGAAGTGACTTGTCCCTGACCGTGAACATCCACTAACGACGCGCTGCTTTTACTTTTACCAGTTTCACGAGAGGAGGCAAAAGAGCTAGAGGCTGAGTCAGCAAGATAAGCCAAAACTTGCTCTTGCTGCTCCGGCTTTAAAAGCGGTTTTCCTAATCCCAGAAAAGGGAGCGTTCGAGGCCTTGTGTAGCCGGACGACGAACCTGGCTCCACAGCTCCAGACTTAGGTGCAATATTTTTTTCCCCACGACCACCTGATGCTCCACCACTACCACTACCCTCATTACCAGCTGACAATGAACGCCCCCGGCCACGACCTCTTCCACTAGACTTCCTCATTGTTTTAAAAACGTAACCAAACTAACGTTATTTGTTGCAGTCACACAACTTACACGGTGAGCTATAACTTCAGTATGATTTAGCTACCCCTTTACAGGTTGGTGAGACCACCGCGAAAATCAGGCACAATGTTACACACTCTTTTTTTGGTGGCTGCAAATTAGAGAGATGCCCCACACGCAGGACTGTCACTGAAGCACAAATGTTAATATTAATGTCACACTATTATTTGTTTTTTATTTTTATTTTTTTCAGGAACACTTTAGAAACCCCCCCAAAAAAAAAAAATTGATTTTTGCAGGGAGAATTTAGAAAACAAATGTAACAAACTATATGCTTTCTATGGGCCACTGAGTGAGAGATGACGCACACAGGAATCAGGAGTGGCACACAAGCCCAGAGGCCAATATTTTTCTACCAATGATTGATGGAGTTATTTTCTCTGGTAGATTTTGGAACCCAAATCAAGGAAAAAAAATATAGGCTTTCTATGGACCACAATTGGAGAGAGAGAGAGAGAGAGAGAGAGAGAGAGAGATTGCACACCCAGGAGTCAAGACTGGCACACAAGCAGAAAGGCCAATATTAATCTCCCACTGTTTTTTTTTTTTTTTTTCAGGGAGACTTTAGAAAAAAAAATAATAAAAAAAATATGATTTTATCAGGAAGAATTTAGAAACCAAATAAAATAAAATGATTTTTTCAGGGAGAATTTAGAAAACAAATAAAACCAAAAATAGGCGTTCTATGGCCCACTGACTAAGAGAGAGAGAGAGAGATGGAACGCTTAGTACTGGCACACAAGCCCAAAGGGCAATATTAATCTCCCTTTTTTTTTCCAGGGAGAATTTCTAAAACCCCCCCCCAAAAAAAAATAGGCTTTCTATGGCCCACTATTTGTGAGAGAGATGGGACGCTCAGGACTGGCACAGATGGCACACTCAGGACTGGCACAGAAGCCCAGAGGCCAATATTAATCTCCCTTTTTTTCTGGGAGAATTTATAAAACCAAAAAAATATTTAAATAGGCTTTCTATGGCCCACTATTTGTGAGAGAGATGGCACGCTCAGGACTGGCACAGATGGCACGCTCACAACTGGCACACAAGCCCAGAGGCCAATATTAATCTCCCTTTTTTCAGGGAAAATTTATAAAACCAAAAAAAAAATTAAATAGGCTTTCTATGGCCCACTATTTGTGAGAGAGATGGCACGCTCAGGACTGGCACAGATGGCACGCTCACAACTGGCACACAAGCCCAGAGGCCAATATTAATCTCCCTTTTTTCAGGGAAAATTTATAAAACCAAAAAAAAAATTAAATAGGCTTTCTATGGCCCACTATTTGTGAGAGAGATGGGACGCTCAGGACTGGCACAGATGGCACGCTCAGGACTGGCACAGAAGCCCAGAGGCCAATATTAATCTCCCTTTTTTTCTGGGAGAATTTATAAAACCAAAAAAATATTTAAATAGGCTTTCTATGGCCCACTATTTGTGAGAGAGATGGCACGCTCAGGACTGGCACAGATGGCACGCTCACAACTGGCACACAAGCCCAGAGGCCAATATTAATCTCCCTTTTTTCAGGGAAAATTTATAAAACCAAAAAAAAAATTAAATAGGCTTTCTATGGCCCACTATTTGTGAGAGAGATGGCACGCTCAGGACTGGCACAGATGGCACGCTCACAACTGGCACACAAGCCCAGAGGCCAATATTAATCTTCCTTTTTTCAGGGAAAATTTATAAAACCAAAAAAAAAATTAAATAGGCTTTCTATGGCCCACTATTTGTGAGAGAGATGGGACGCTCAGGACTGGCACAGATGGCACGCTCAGGACTGGCACAGAAGCCCAGAGGCCAATATTAATCTCCCTTTTTTTCTGGGAGAATTTATAAAACCAAAAAAATATTTAAATAGGCTTTCTATGGCCCACTATTTGTGAGAGAGATGGCACGCTCAGGACTGGCACAGATGGCACGCTCACAACTGGCACACAAGCCCAGAGGCCAATATTAATCTCCCTTTTTTCAGGGAAAATTTATAAAACCAAAAAAAAATTTAAATAGGCTTTCTATGGCCCACTATTTGTGAGAGAGATGGCACGCTCAGGACTGGCACAGATGGCACGCTCACAACTGGCACACAAGCCCAGAGGCCAATATTAATCTCCCTTTTTTCAGGGAAAATTTATAAAACCAAAAAAAAAATTAAATAGGCTTTCTATGGCCCACTATTTGTGAGAGAGATGGGACGCTCAGGACTGGCACAGATGGCACGCTCAGGACTGGCACAGAAGCCCAGAGGCCAATATTAATCTCCCTTTTTTTCTGGGAGAATTTATAAAACCAAAAAAATATTTAAATAGGCTTTCTATGGCCCACTATTTGTGAGAGAGATGGCACGCTCAGGACTGGCACAGATGGCACGCTCACAACTGGCACACAAGCCCAGAGGCCAATATTAATCTCCCTTTTTTCAGGGAAAATTTATAAAACCAAAAAAAAAATTAAATAGGCTTTCTATGGCCCACTATTTGTGAGAGAGATGGCACGCTCAGGACTGGCACAGATGGCACGCTCACAACTGGCACACAAGCCCAGAGGCCAATATTAATCTCCCTTTTTTCAGGGAAAATTTATAAAACCAAAAAAAAAATTAAATAGGCTTTCTATGGCCCACTATTTGTGAGAGAGATGGGACGCTCAGGACTGGCACAGATGGCACGCTCAGGACTGGCACAGAAGCCCAGAGGCCAATATTAATCTCCCTTTTTTTCAGGGAGAATTTATAAAACCCAAAAAAAAATAAAATAGGCTTTCTATGGCCCACTATTTGTGAGAGAGATGGCACACTCAGGACTGGCACACAAGCCCAAAGGCCAATATTAATCTCCCACTGTATTTTTATCAGGGAGAATTTATACACCCCACAAAAAAAAATACAGAAAAATGAAAAGGCTTTCTATGGCCCACTATGTGAGAGAGATGGCACACACAGGGATGGCACTCTAGCAGAAATGCCAAATTGCCAATCTTAATCTCCCACCAAAAAAAAAAAAAAAAAAAAAACAGGGAATGTCCTACAATTACTATCTCCCTGCCTGCAGTAATCTCAGCCAGGTATGGCAGGCAGCTACTATCTCCCTGCCTGCAGTAATCTCAGCCAGGTATGGCAGGCAGCAATAAGGAGTGGACTGATGCACAAATGAAATAAAAAGTGTGGACAAACAAAAAAGATAGCTGTGCAGAAAGGAAGGAACAAGAGGATTTGTGCTTTGAAAAAAGCAGTTGGTTTGCACAGCGGCGTACACACAGCAATGCAGCTATCAGGGAGCCTTCTAGGGCAGCCCAATGAGCTACAGCGCTGAGGGGAAAAAAAAAAAAAAAAAACTTCCACTGTCCCTGCACACCGAGGGTGGTGTTGGACAGTGCAAATCGCTGCAGCACAAGCGGTTTTGTGGTTAATGGACCCTGCCTAACGCTATCCCTGCTTCTGACAAAGCGGCAGCAACCTCTCCCTAAGCTCAGATCAGCAGCAGTAAGATGGCGGTCGGCGGGAACGCCTCTTTATAGCCCCTGTGACGTTGCAGACAGCAAGCCAATCACTGCAATGCCCTTCTCTAAGATGGTGGGGACCAGGACCTATGTCATCACGCTGCCCACACTCTGCGTTTACCTTCATTGGCTGAGAAATGGCGCTTTTCGCGTCATTGAAACGCGACTTTGGCGCGAAAGTCGCGTACCGCATGGCCGACCCCGCACAGGGGTCGGATCGGGTTTCATGAAACCCCGACTTAGCCAAAAGTCGGCGACTTTTGAAAATGTTCGACCCGTTTCGCTCAACCCTACTTATCAGCACTTCCGAATGCCAAGATTCTTGCTCAGGTGTTTATAAATGAGATCGTGAAGCTTCACGGGGTTCCCTCTGATGTGGTGTCAGATCGGGGGATCAACTTTGTTTCCAAATTCTGGAGAGGGTTCTTTTCTCGACTGGGGATGCAGCTGACCTTTTCCTCTGCCTTCCATTCCCGGTAGAATGGAGAGAACGAATGTGTTAATCAGAATTCGAAAACTTACCTCAGCTGTTTTTTTCTGCATAAGGTTACCATCCACAGTTTAGTACTTTTAGCGGGGAAGGGGCTTCGGGAGTTCCTGAAGAGGAATGTTTTGCTTCGTTGCTCATCTCAGTGTGGCGGGGGTTCTGAGTAATTTTAAAGGGAACCTGTCACCTGAATTTGGCGGGACTGGTTTTGGGTCATATGGGCGGAGTTTTCGGGTGTTTGATTCACTCTTTCCTTACCCGCTGGCTGCATGCTGGCTGCAATATTGGATTGAAGTTCATTCTCTGTCCTCCGTAGTACATGCCTGCACAAGGCAAGATTGCTTTGCACAGGCATGTACTATGGAGGACAGAGAATGAACTTCAATCCAATATTGCAGCCAGCATGCAGCCAGCGGGTAAGGAAAGGGTGAATCAAACACCCGAAAACTCCGCCCATATGACCCAAAACCAGTCCCGCCAAATTCAGGTGACAGAGTCCCTTTAAGATCATGTGAGACACTAACAAACGTATGGCTGACAGAAAGCACTTGTGAGGTCCGGGCCTGAATGTGAATGACTTTGTATGATTGTTTATCAAGTTGAATGTTCCTTCGTGGAAGTTGGGACCTAGATTTATTGGTCCCTATGAAATAACCTCCGTCATTAACCCCTTCATGACCTTGGGATTTTTCGTTTTTCCGTGTTCGTTTTTTACTCCCATCCTTCCCAGAGCCATAACTTTTTTATTTTTCCGTCAATTTGGCCATGTGAGGGCTTATTTTTTGCGGGACGAGCTTTACTTTTGAACGACATCATTGGTTTTAGCATGTCGTGTACTAAAAAACGGGGAAAAAAATTCCAAGTGTGGTGAAATTGCAAAAAAAGTGCAATCCCACACTTGTTTTTTGTTTGGCTTTTTTGCTAGGTTCACTAAATGCTAAAACTGACCTGACATTATGATTCTCCAGGTCAGTACGAGTTCATAGACACCTAACATGACTAGGTTATTTTTTACCTAAGTGGTGAAAAAAAATTCCAAACTTTGCTAAGAAAAAAAAAATTGCGCCATTTTCCGATACACGTAGCGTCTCCATTTTTCATGATCTGGGGTCGGTTGAGGGCTTATTTTTTGCGTGCCGAGATGATGTTTTTAATCATAGCATTTTGGTGCAGATACGTTCTTTTGATCGCCCGTTATTGCATTTTAATGCAATGTCGTGGCGACCAAAAAAACGTAATTCTGGCGTTTCGATTTTTTCTCGCTACGCTGTTTAGCGATCAGGTTAATGCTTTTTTTTAATTGATAGATCGGGCGATTCTGAGCGCGGCGATACCAAATATGTGTAGATTTGATTTTTTTTATTGATTTATTTTGATTGGGGCGAAAGGGGGGTGATTTAAACTTTTATATTTTTTTATTTTTTTCACATTTTTTTAACTTTTTTTTTAACTTTTGCCATGCTTCAATAGCCTCCATGGGAGGCTAGAAGCAGGGCACAGCACGATTGCCTCTGCTACATAGCAGCGATCTGCTGTTCGCTGCTATGTAGCAGAATTGCAGGTGTGCTGTGAGCGCCGACCACAGGGTGGCGCTCACAGCTACCGGCAATCAGTAACCATAGAGGTCTCAAGGACCTCTATGGTTACAATGGAGAAGCATCGCCGACCTCCGATCATGTGAGGGGTCGGCGATGACGTCATTTCCGGCCGCCCGGCCGGATGTGGTAGTTAAATGCCGCTGTCTGCGTTTGACAGCGGCATTTAACTAGTTAATAGGCGCGGGCAGATCACGATTCTGCTCGCGCCTATTACGGGCACATGTCAGCTGTTCAAAACAGCTGACATGCCCCGGCTTTGGTGCGGGCTCACCACCGGAGCCCGCATCAAAGCGGGGCTTCTGACCTCGGACGTACTATCCCATCCGAGGTCAGAAAGGGGTTAACCCAGCAGCGTTTCGTCTTGAGCTACCTCAGGCCCTTAGGATCCACAATGTCATTCACAGGTCTCTGCTCAAGAAATATGTGGAACCTCTTGAGTCCTCACCCCTACCACCACCCCCAATAATGGTTAATGGTAATTTGGCATTTCAGATTTCAAGAATTGTAGATTCTCGTCTCCAATGTTGTAACCTACAGTACTTGGTGCACTGGAAGGGTTATGGTCCAGAGGAAAGGATTTGGCTTTCAGCATCAGAGGTGAATGCCCCCAGGCTGGTTCATTCATTCCGTACCTCTTATCCTGAGAAACCTGGTCTTGGGTGTCCGGAGGCCACTTGTAGAAGAGGGGATACTGTCACGGGTGTATCAGATGCAACAGACCGTCGCTCTGCATCTGGCTGCAGAAGGTCTCTACGTTTGGTATTACAGACACCTCCTTAATCTGTCTGACTCTTGGACCCAGTGGCAACCTCCTTCTGGCTCTGATTGACACATCTGGACTTGGATGTTTATAAATCCTTAGTCTGCTGCAGAGAGTCGCAAGTAATATTAACATTTTTCTCTTATGAAGGCTTGGAGCTTTAGCAGTCGGCTTCCTCTCTGGAGCTGTTTGAGGACATTTGGTGTTACCTCTCTGAGTCTGCCCAAGCTAAGTTCCTTCCCCTTGTCTGTCTACCTTTTTGTCTTTAGTTTACAGTGGGGACTGATCAGTACTCATCTCACCCCCTCCCTATGCAGGGCATAGCTCTAAGGAGATACAGGGCTTAGGCTTTCTGTTCAGCGATTGGTGAGGAACAAATTTAGGGATCGTAGGGCAGGTAGGGTGTTTTTAGATCTGCCTAGGGGTCTCCACTCACCCTTTCCCTAGTGTCTGAGCTTCCTTCCCCTTATCCCTTCGTGTTGCACTTAGTCTTTCCCACACTGTACGTGACACATATCCCTAAAAATGACAATGTTACAGGTCACGGAAAATGACAACAAAAGCAAAACTTTTTTTTTTTTTTTTACAAAGTAATTTTTTTTTTTTCACCACTTAAATAAAAAAGCTACATCAGTTGTACCATATGGTAAACATGATGAATAAAAAAAAAAATTGTAAAATTACACTTTTTTTTACAGTTTCAAAATTCTTGGAATTGTTTTCCACTTTTTCCAGTACACTATGTGGTAGTATGACTGTCATTCAAAAGTCCCGCAAAAAACAAGCCCTCAAACAACTACGTTTTTTTTTTTTTTTTTTTTTTTTTAAAGCTATGGCTCTTGGAAGAATTGGATAAAAGAGAGCACAATGTAGCCCTGTCATGAAGGGGTTACCTGTCAATCAGATTATATCTCCTAGACTGTACATGTGGCCTTCAGTATATAGGGTATATAGGTTGTACCATTCAACCTCTAGGAAGTCATATAACAAACACAGGAGTAATGTACCCACTATGTAGTGTTTCCAGATATAGGGCCATCCATCACAATTGCAATTTTGGAGATTTTTACATCACCCCCAATGAAGAAATTAATTCCAACATTCCTCATACATTTAGCCACCTAAAGAAAACAAGAAATGTATATAAATTCCAAATATTAGCTCCCACCTCCAACAGGCATCAATGGAAGCCTTGAAGAAATTTGTTTTCTTAGTATACCTATGTACCTACCCTTTCCTTTTTGGTGTTATGACAAGAGATGAGCAGATGTTCGGGTTGGCTGGGTTCGGCTGAACTGTCCAAAGTTTGGTTCAGGAGCCAGAATTTGACATCGAACCCAATAGAAGTCAATGATGACCCGAATGTTGGTGCTGTAAAATGGTCATAGTAAGGACTAGGGGATTGCAAAATGGGGGCAAAAGCAGGATAATTTCCCTGCAAATAAATGTTGATGTGAAATGACTTAACCCCTTTCCGACATCGGATATAATAATCCGTCCATGTTACCATGGGCCCGCTCACACAGGTGATGTGTGGGAGATTGCTGCTGGGTGTCAGCTGCCAGAACATTAGCTCCTGAAATGCTGCAATCGAACATAATTGGAGCATTTCGGGACCCAGCAGAGGGCTGCCTTGGGATCAGAGAACCCGTGGGGTGACATAGGGTCCTGAATTCTGCCATGGTGACTGGATGTCGTTATGATGACATCTGTGTCACCAGAGCTAGGAATCTTGGTGATCACGCGCAGTGCATGATCAGAAACTTTCCATGTCAGTGCAGAGCTGGCAGTTTGTGCAGCATGGGAATGCTGCTGCATCCCCATGTTGTAGAAGCGATGAGCCTGGAAAAAATGATAGTCCCATAGTGGGACAAAGTAAAACAGTTAAAAAAAAACGTTAGAAACATTGTTTTAAATAATTGTAAAAATATTTTTTTTAAATCCAAAATATTAAAATCAAAAGATATTGTATTCATAAATAAATATTTGTATGAAAAACAACAATAAAAATATACATATTAGATATCGCCACATCCGCAACGACCCGACTTATAAAACTGTCCCACTAGTTAACCCCTTTAGTGAACACCATAAAAAAAATTTTTAAAAAATTAAAAACAAGGCAAAAAAACAATGCTTTAACATCATACCGTCAAACAAAAAGTGGAATAAAATACTATAAAAAAGATGGATATAAATAAACATGGTCCTGCTGAAAACATCTTATTTCGCAAAAAAAAACAAGCAGCCATACAGCTCTATCAGTGGAAAAACAAAAAAAACTCTCAGAATAAAGCCATGCAAAAATAATTATTTTTTCTAGAAAATAGTTTTTATTGTGTAAAACCGGCAAAAAAAACAATATAAATGAGATATTGCTGTAATCATGTAGACCCGAAGAATAAAACTGCCTTATCAATTTTACCACACACGGAACAGCTTACCCCCCCCCCCTCCAAAGCTGTCACTAGGATGGATAGTTGAATACCTGGCCGCTGTTGGTACAGGAACCCACCCTCTGAACAATGTGTGGATGACTGGCCTGATAATGGTGTGAATTGGCCTTTTTCCTCCTCTTCCTTCTGTGCCACAACCTCATCCATCATCGTCTGGAGCGTTTTTTCAAGCAGGCATAGAAGTGGAATAGCATCATCAGCGCTGGCCATGTTGGTGGAGTACTTGAAGCAGCGCAGCATGACCAACATGGTCGGTGGTAGTAGAACATGTGCCAAAATGCTTTCCGCCTCAGGCCCAGTGCTACCACATTTACCCTGTTTTTGCTGAATGCACAGTGGACCTTGACAGCTAGTCCCCCTTTTCAAATCCTTGCACCTGTCTGCTGGTGGGTCGAGGAGCCCCACTGCTGAGGCAGGTCTGAGCCTGACAGCGGCGCTGCATAGGACCCCATGCCCATGCCCCTCTCCCAAGTGACCCTGTGCGTCACGTTGGGTGTAGTGGGTGATGAGGTAGGGCAGTCGTGTGGTCCTCTGGAGGCCAGTCAGCTTGCCCTCCCCTTGCAAAGGGTGTTTTCCAGACGCCTGCCGCTTCGGGACCTGCCTACACAGCGAGCTCCTTTCCTTTCAGAGCACCCCCCTACGCCCTCCCTTACATGGTGACCATGAGTAATGGAGAATAGGGGTTCATTTCCAAAAAAGGGAGCCTGATAAATGGCTACCACATCCAAGGTAGCAGGCACGCAAATTACCCACTCCCGACCCAGTAAAGTAGTGACTGAGACTAAGTAACAGGACTCTTTAGAAAGGCTGTGTAATTGGAATGAGTACTTTAAATCCTTTAACAAGGATCTATTGGAGAGCAAGTCCCATGGATCCAGGACTCGTCCCTACATTCCCAGGAGGAGAGAGGGTGTTGTGGGCTGGAGTCTGGAGGTAGGCCCCCAACTTCCACCTTCGGGTCTAGGCCGGCAGGTGGTTGGAGGCTACATCAACTGGCCAGGGGACCTACAAGATCTTGTTGACACTGTGATTGTGCAAGCTGGGGGCCTCAGACACAAACCTCGGGGAGCTGGAAGACCCCTGAGGCTGAAGCTATGGCCGCGGTGGATCCTCCCAGAGGTAAGCAAGGTACAATCATATACACAATAGCATACGAGCAATGTATAGAGAAGAGAGGTGATCTTGTGTTTCTGGAAAGAGAGGCATGGATTGGCTGCCTTCCAAGAAGAAAGAGGGGGAACCGTAAGGTCCCTCCCGACAACCGGGCCAGGGGCCACCAGGAGGAATGTGGTCCATCTTTGATGGAGGGGTGGTGAAGCGTATCTGCCAAGGACTAAAGTGGTGGAGCTTCTCCTGAAGATGGATTTCAGGCAACCAACATCTTTACCCTGATGCATCCTTTTGGGACCTCTACTTTCAACATCAGCTTTGTTCGACTGGGGAACCTGGAGCTATTTTGGTGGAATTATGAGCTGGTGAAAGAAGAGCTTGGCTGGCGAGACTTTTCCATTCAGGCAGTGGGATAGAGATAGTGACCGTTGTTCTGCCTTCCTCCACGTATGGGGCCGTGTGGATTTCAGCATACGGCTAACCCTCATCCACTTCCCAGTAAACAGACAGTATGGATTCTTAAGTCTATATTTATTGAGATGACGAACAGTGGACGATAATGGGTAAAAACTACAAAGAGAATGAAGTGTATCAGTACGGGCAGATAACAGAGACAAAAGCATGATACAGAGTGCAATTATATCAGTAACTCACATTACAGAGGCTGCAAAGTAACATTACAACACAGGAATCCAGTTATAATATCTAAGGCAAATACATGCTGAAACACTGTTCTGCTCTATACAGAAATGCAATCTATCTGTAAGCAGTGCAAAGGCATTATAATAAAATGCAGGATACATTGCACAATATAACTAACTACACAGTACATTGCACGGTGACTGCATACACAGACTCTTACATAGCACACCCATGTAAGTACATTTGTGCCTCACCGGAATCCGCTTATCAAGAGCAATGATCTGCAGGATGAAAGAGCCAGGAACACTTGTGTAAGACTCAAGGTCCGGGGGAAAATGGCTACTCTTGCCCGAGAAACCAGGGGGGGCGGTTCTAGTCAGAACACAGGGCTTAAAGCGAAATGCTCCTGAATACAGGGGCAGGATAAATGTGTACCTAATGACCTCTAATGGTGACAACTGGTACTACATTGTGAATTAACTTGCTGCACATTAATGGGCAGAACAACCGTGCTGAAAAGTAACGAGCCACTTTCTAGAGTCGATATAATGATGTGGCTTAGCCAGTACAGGGAAGTCAAGGAAGACCCAAAGAAAAATCGGAACAAATTTGGCATCTGGTCAGGGGTTGGACCTTCATGATGAAGTTAAAATGTTCAGGTGGTGCTGACACCCACATCCCTTCCTTGGCAATCCTAGGGAGGGATAGGATCCTGGTCTTCTACTAGGAGCAGCTGAAAATTTGCCACAGGTGCAGCAATCCCCACCACTTTATTGTGAGATACAAGGTACAAAAATATGCCTGGAGTGGGGAGTAGGCCGTCAAGGCTGCATCCTCTGGTGATATTAGGTGTGGTGATCTAGGTCACCTATACAGCTGCTTCTCTAATGTCATCTCTGGCCAGGCAAGTGGAAGCCGAGAGGGGTCCCTGGCGGTGCAACTTCTGAGGCTGGAGATGGCAGCGTGGAGGGGGCTGAGGGTCAAGTGAAGAAGGGCGAGACCAGAAATATCGCTTATCAGAGGTGGCAAGAGGAGCAGGAAAGGACACGGAGCCCCAGGAAACCTGAGGGTGATGTCTGTTCCCTCCCTGGAGACAGTGATGTGTGTTTCTGTGGCCCCGGGGGAGGAAAAAGTGTGCGAGGATTTCAGGAGGATGGAGAAGGAGGAGTTGGCTGATCCTTCATATTTCTCCCAATATGAAAGTTTGGATGAGGAGGGTGGGGAACAACCTAGAAAAAAGGATGACTCAGGTACCTAAAAAAGAAAAAGAAGGGAGCTAAAAAGTCTCAACCTCTGACCGAGAGGGTGCCTGAGGAAGGGATGACAATTTCACCTCTGATCCCCCACTATAATTGGTTTCAAGCCCTCGACAACTCTGCTGAGAAGTGTCGGGGGTAAGGTTCCGGGGCAACACTAGGGGGTCGTTTGTGGATGGTGGGGACTGTCCTCCGGAGGCATTCATTTCTCTGGAGGGCTATCCCTGAGTAAGGATGCAAGAAAGTGTCGGGGGAGGAAATGGATGTTTCAGTGTCCTTAAAGAGGAAGGGGAGTCTGTTTTCACCACTGAGAGAAAGAAAAATGGGGTGGGGTTAAGGAAAAGGCCATCTAACTTGGATACTCAAGATGGGGAACCCACCCTGTTGACAGCTTAAATTTGGATGCAGCTAGATTTTCGGCCTTTGATTTTTCCACCCGACTTGAGGCTGGAATTTTGTTTTTGCAGGAAACCAGACTAACAAACATGGGGTCCATGTATAAAGCAAAGAGGGAATGGGCCCTCATACTGGTCTCTTGCTGCCGAGCCATATACCGGGGTGGTGGTCCTTTTTAAGGCCGCATTGGTGGAATGCTGACATGTAATGAAATTAGAAATGGGAGGTGCCTGGTCTTTGACATCTTCATGAGAGAAGAGGAGCTTTGGTTCATCAACATCAAGTGTCTCTTCCTGAAGATTAAGCCCTATCGTTTTACAATCCAGCAGGTGGTTTCCAGAGGAGATTTTAACACAGTAACTAGATCCCGTGATAGGGGAGGTTCCAAGGACTGGCTGGCTTATGATGGCATAGCTCTAAATAGCATAGTAAGCGAAGCTCACCTGGTGGATGTTATCATCTGGCACACTCCTGGTCACAGGGGTTTCATCTTTCATAGGGGTAAGGCAGTAAGACTACGATAGATAAGATTTTTTTAAAGGAGAAAGCCATCTCTTCGGCAGTGTCTGGCATTAAGGTGGAGGTCTCCAACCACTGTTTAATTTATTTTCCTTTGAATGTTGCAGAGACCCAGGGAAAGTTTCTACAGAAGCTGATTTCATCAATTTTGGAAGAAGTGGAAGTAAGACAGTCTTTTGAGGAGTTTGCTCAGACAGGTACCACTCTTGGATCTCTGTAGCAATAAGTCAGAGTGGTGGAAGATCTTTAAATAAAGGATGGCACATGCTTGGTTTTAGAGGAATTTTGGCAGGTACCGATTGACCGACCCTTACAAAAACTGTAGGATGTCAGTGAGTTGTAAGCTGGTTACAGGACTGATAGACAATGCAAGTTCCCTGGATGGATTCAAATCAGGGATCCTTGAAGTGGTCAAGTCCTTCTACTGACACCTCTTCGAAAGGAGGTATCCGTATCAGGATGGGATGTTGGCTTTCTTGGCTGAAACCATTCCTGAGCCAGGAGATAACCCCTCTCTTCTCATTTTTGCTGAGGCAGTCAGGGAGAAGAAGTGAGACTGGCAATTGATGGGCTCCGGCCCAAAAAAGTCACCAGGTCCAGATGGATTAGCATCTGAGTTTTATAAGACCTTTAGGGACTCCTTGGTTCCCTCTTGACTGAGGTGTTTAACAAGTGCCTCTCCTCAGACACTCTGCCCAGATCAATGAGTAGGTCAACCCTGATTATCCTGTCAAATGGTAAAATCTCATCCCATATTGAGAATTGGCATCCCATAGCGCTTCGCAACATGGACCGAAAGGTTCTGGCAAAAGTGCTGTTTAATTAGCTGCTGAAGTTTGCACCTTGGCTCCTTTCAGGGGCTCAGCACTGCTCTGTTCCAGGCCGCAGTACATTTACCGCTGTGCTCAGTGTTCAAGAAGCAGTGGAGTAGAGTAGGGCAGGTCTTTAGAAGGGGTACTTGCTGTCCTTAAACCAGGCAAAGGCTTTTGTCTGGGTGAATCAAGAGTACCTCTGGTCCGTACTTCTGGGGTATGGTCTGCCTGGGAGGTTTATCGATTGGTTAAAAGTATTGTAGAGAGGGGCAGAAACTTTTCTACTCATGAACGATTGGATTGGTGACGCTTTTGTGGTTGTGTTTGGAGTCCGACGGGGCTGTCCTCTGGCCAGCTATTATACGTGTTTGTAATTGATTCTCTTTTAAGGAGGATGGAGCTCGGGCCAATGGTAGAATTTGGGATGGACTGGACGGAATTAGAGGAGAATCTGATGGTGGTAGTCTCTTTTTGTGTCCTTGAGAGAGGAGGCAGAATGGGCCATCTCTGAGGTTGATCGCTACTCGGAAGCATGATTGTGACGATACAGCATTTCTTCTTAATTATGCCTGATGTAAATTCAGTAGGCCCAGAATCATAAACTGTTGTCTGAAGTAGTGACTCTTCTTGTAGGTTGTATTGATATTTGTAAATTTATGAATGGTTGCTATTTATCTCTTATATAAGCTCCTACAGTTTATTGTACTGTTATCTTTGCAAAAACAGGGATGCAGGGTCGCTGAACAATGATTTTTGCTAATATGTTGATTACACATTGTACCGGGCCATGCAGTTTGTTGACTTACAAACATTGAAGGATAAACTATAAATAATCTGACAATGCGAGTTAACTTGATCACACCTACCCCTTGACCTATGAATGATGGCTTGAAGGACAATTATATAAGGAGACTGTTCCAAGTGAAATATAAGAAAAAAGTTAATCAACTCACCCTTGATTTGTCCACAGTAGGTGCAGTTATCCACGAAGGTTCATGAAATAGCATTCAAGCCTGCATGGAAAGTTAATCCATAATGATCCAGCACATCTTCTTGATAATAAAAAACTTTTAACTTTATTCAAATCCTCTTAAAATCATTGTTGGAGATCAAGACAGAATGGGGTAGCTAGTCCCACATGAGAATAAAACTTTACGCGTTTCGACCCATGTGTGGGTCTTAATCATAATAAGTAAAAAAAAACAAAAAACTCCTGACTTGATATCCTGCTCAGCAGAGGAAATGACATTTGTGAAACAGCTGATGAATAATCAATGTTAGAACACATACCAATCAATAAGGAACACCATATATACAAGAAACCACATATCACATGTAGATCAAAAACTATGGAGCAAAATCCCAAAGATTATTTCTGCAGAGAAAGGAAAAAAAAAAAAAAAAAACCTTTATTTTTTGCTATTAATAAAAATAATTTAAATCTGTTTTCTGATTCAAACCTAAGGGAGTTCTAGTGATTAAACGCAGAATTCAGCATGCTTCCCTTTTATGCATTTCATGCACTATGTCCCCTCCTCAGTGTCTTATATTTATTTTTTCAATTACAGTGATTTTTAAATCAGATACATTGCAGGAGTGAGCATGCAGAAAATGCTTAGAAAAACTAGACAAACTGTGTGTTGTACGGTTTTGTGCATCATAACTGTGTTCTGATAACCGTTTGGGCAGTGTTCTGGTGGTGCACTCAACATATTGCACTCTGCACTTCTCACATGAGATAAGGTATACTAGATATGTGCTCTCACAATTCATCATCGGTTTTACATTGAAAGTTTCTCCTGTCTGATAATAAACAAACTGTTTGGTATTGTTCATATGCCTGCCAGCTCCACATGTTTTATGGCTACACCAATAGGAGCCTTTTGTTGCCAACCAATTTGTCTGATCTGCTGTACTGAAATTAACCCTATTCATGTGGTCACTTGGAGACAGTACGTTCCGGATAGTCAGACCCCTTTTCAAAACAAATTTAACCCCATTTTCCAATATTTTTTTCATTACAGGATCAGTATTTAAAATCGGTAAGTACTTTTTTACAATAGAAATATTTGACCGTATTGGTTGTTATAAGCGGTACAGAAAACAATCTGGGAACTGGAGGACTCTACACTAGATCTATTGATTTGTAAAAGGTATTCCACTCTGCTTTTTTGATCAGCTTTTGCAGTTATTGCATTTTAATGCAATGTTGCAGCGACCCAAATAAAGTAATTCTAGCGTCTTGACTTTTTTTCTCATTACGCCGTTTAGCAATTGGGATAATTTTTTTTAAATTGATAGATCGGGCAAATTCTGATACCCAATATGTGTATGTTTGTATTTATTTATTGTTTTATTTTTAATGGAGCGAAAGGGGGGTGATTTGAACTTTTATATTTTTATAATTTTTAAAATATTTTTAGAAACTTTTTTTTTTTTTTTTTTCACTTTTGGTATGCTTCAATAGTCTCCATGGAAGACTAGAAGCTGCCATAACCCGATCTCCTCTGCTACAGTTGTGAATTGGCCTTTTTTCAGAGAATATGACTTGGCCTTGTGTTTTGGATCATTGTCATGTTGGAACGTCCAAGTACGTCCCATGTACAGCTTCCGAGCTGATGAGTGCAAATTTACCTCCAGTATTTGCTGATAACGTGCTGCATTCATCTTTCCTTAAATTTTGACCAAGTTTCCTGAGCGTATGTAGCTCACTCATCCCCAAAACATCAGCGATCCTCCTCCGTGCTTTACAGTAGGAATGGTGTTCTTTTCATCATAGGCCTTGTTGACCTCTCTCCAAATGTAACGTTTATGGTGGTAGGCAAAAAGTTCAATTTTGATCTCCTCACTCCAAATTACCTTGTTCCAGAAGTTTAGAGGCCACTTCTTTCAGTGGTAAGGACAGGGTCTTATTAAGGGTAAATTTATTATAGTATAAATATAGCAGTATACAGCCATGGCCAAAAGATTTGAGACTGACACAAGCTTTAATTTTCATAGTTTACTACTTCAGTTTTATTGTGTAATTTGTATAACTACAGATTATTATAGATTGAATGGATGAATTACAAAAAATTGCAACGGCATTTCTTGCCTAGAAAATTAACTTAGTCACAAAAATCCAACGAGGACAAGGTAACAGATGTCACTTTGTCATGCTAATTGAATTATGATGAAACCAAAGTAGATCTGTTTAGTAGAAACAAAACTTGCCCTGTTTGGAGGAGACAGAATGCTGAGTTGCATCCAAAGAACTCTATACCTACTGTGAAGTATGGGGGTGGCAACATCATGCTTTGGAGCTGTTTCTCTGCAAAGGGACCAGGACAACTGATCAGTGTACATGAAAGAATGAATGGGGCCATGTATCGTGAAATTTTGAATGCAAACCTTCCATCAGCAAGGGCATTGAAGATGAAACATGGATGGGTCTTTCAGCATGATAATGATCCAAAGCACACCGCCAGGGCAGCCAAGGAGCGGCTTTGTAAGAAGCATATGAAGGTCCTGGAGTGGCCTAGCCAGCCTCCAGATCTCAACCTCATAGAAAACCTTTGGAGGGAGTTGAAAGTCCGCGTTGCCCAGCGACAGGCCCAAAACATCACTGCTCTAGAGGAGATCTGCATTGAGGAATGGACCAACATACCACCAACAGTGTGTGCCAACCTTGTGAAGACTTACAGAAAATGCTTGGCCACTGTCATTGCCAACAAAGGATATATAACAAAATATTGAGTTGAACTTTTGTTAATTACCAAACACTTATTTTCCACCATAATTTGCAAAAATAAATCTTGCCAAATCAGACAAGGTGATTTTCTGGATTTGTTTTCTCATTTTGACTCCCATAGTGTGGTCTACCCAGGGCAGTATTTGCCACTGGGCACTGGAGGGCACATGCCTAGGGGCGCCGGGCTGCAGGGGGCGGCACCAAGAAAGAGAAGGTTTTTTTTTAATTGTTTTTTTTTTTAACTTCCCCTCTGAAAAGACAACAGATTTCATGGGTTGGGTAACGGAGCAGAGGGGGGGAGGGTCAAGGTCAAGAGTGCCCCTCCATGTTCACTTCGATGCAGGGAGCTGACTGACCTAGGAAGTAGTGGTGCCACAACTTCCGGGGTCAGAGAGGTCCCTGCATCCGAGGTGCCGCAAAGTCTGTGTGTGCTTTTGAAGAGGATGAGATCATCTCTCACTGCACACTCACAGCAGAGGAGGTCTGAGGTAGACAACATGGGAGGACACAGGAGCAGGTGAGCGCTCATAGAGCTGAAGATGGGGGGCTGGTGACAGGGGAGGCTGGAGCTGCTGTATACTAGTGATGGGAAGCTGGAGCTGCTGTATACTGGTGATGGGAGGCTGGAGCTGCTGTATACTGATGATGGGAGGCTGCAGCTGCTGTATACTGGTGATGGGAGGCTGGAGCTGCTGCATACTGGTGATGGGAGGCTGCAGCTGCTGTATACTGGTGATGGGAGGCTGGAGCTGCTGTATTCTGGTGATGGGAGTCTGGATCTACTATATACTGGTGACAGGGGAGGCTGGAGCTGCTGTATACTAGTGATGGGATGCTGGAGCTGCTGTATACTGGTGATGGGAGGCTGGAGCTGCTGTATACTGGTGATGGGAGGCTGTGGCTGCTGTATACTGGTGATGGGAGGCTGGAGCTGCTGTATACTGGTGATGGGAGTCTGGAGCTACTATATACTGGTGAGAGGGGAGGCTGGAGCTGCTATATACTGGTGAACAGGGGAGGTTGTAGCTGCTATATACTGGTGAACAGGGGAGGCTGGAGCTTCTATATACTGGTGAACAGAGGAGGCTGGAGCTGCTGTATACTGGTGACAGGGGAGGCTGGAGCTGCTGTATACTGGGGAACAGGAGAGGTTGGAGATGCTATATACTGGTGAACAGGGGAGGTTGGAGCTGCTACATACTGGTGAACAGGAGAGGCTGGAGCTTCTATATACTGGTGAACAGGGGAGGCTGGAGCTTCTATATACTAGTGACAAGGGAGGCTGGAGCGGCTATATACTGGTGAACAGGGGAGACTGGAGCTTCTATATACTGGTGAACAGGGGAGGCTGGAGCTTCTATATACTGGTGAACAGGGGAGACTGGAGCTTCTATATACTGGTGAACAGGGGAGGCTGGAGCTTCTATATACTGGTGAACAGGGGAGACTGGAGCTTCTATATTCTGGTGAACAGGGGAGGCTGGAGCTTCTATATACTGGTGAACAGGGGAGGCTGGAGCTGCTATATACTGATGAACAGGGGAGGTTGGAGCTGCTATATACTGGTGAACAGGGGAGGTGGGAGCTGCTATATACTGGGGAACAGGAGAGGCTGGAGCTTCTATATACTGGTGAACAGGGGAGGCTGGAGCTGCTATATACTAGTGACAGGGGAGGCTGGAGCTGTTATATACTGGTGAACAGGGGAGGCTGGAGCTGCTGTATACTGGGGAACGGGAGGCTGGAGCTGCTATATACTGGTGAACAGGGGAGGCTGGAGCTGCTATATACTGGGGAACAGAGAAGGCGGGAGCTGCTGTATGCTGGTGACAGGGGAGGCTGGAGCTGCTGTACACTGGTGAACAGGGGAGGCTGGAGCTTCTATATTCTGGTGAACAGGGGAGGCTGGAGCTGCTATATACTGGTGAAGAGAGGAGGCTGGAACTGCTGTATACTGGTGAACAGGGGAGGCTGGACCTTCTATATACTAGTGACAGAGGAGGCTGAAGCTGCTATATACTGGTGAATAGGGGAGTCTGGAGCTTCTATATACTGGTGAACAGGGGAGGCTGTAGCTGCTATATACTGGTGAACAGGGGAGGTTGGAGCTTCTATATACTGGTGAACAGGGGAGGCTTCAGCTGCTATATAATAGTGACAGGGGAGGCTTGAGCTGCTATATACTGGTGAACAGGGGAGGTTGGAGCTGCTATATACTGATGAACAGGGGAGGCTGGAGCTTCTATATACTGGTGAACAGGGGAGGCTGGAGCTTCTATATACTAGTGACAGGGGAGGCTGGAGCTGCTATATACTGATGAACAGGGGAGGCTGGAGCTTCTATATACTGGTGAACAGGGGAGGCTGGAGCTTCTATATACTGGGGAACAGAGGAGGCTGGAGCTGCTATATACTAGTGACAGGGGAGGCTGGAGCTGCTATATACTGGTGAACAGGGGAGGCTTGAGCTGCTGTATACTGGGGAACGGGAGGCTGGAGCTGCTATATACTGGGGAACAGGGGAGGCAGGAGCTGCTGTATGCTGGTGACAGGGGAGGCTGGAGCTGCTGTATGCTGGTAAACAGGGGAGGCTGGAGCTTCTATATTCTGGTGAACAGGGGAGGCTGGAGCTTCTATATACTGGTGAAGAGAGGAGGCTAGAACTGCTGTATACTGGTGAACAGGGGAGGCTGGACCTTCTATATACTAGTGACAGGGGAGGCTGGAGCTGCTATATACTGGTGAATAGGGGAGGCTGGAGCTTCTATATACTGGTGAACAGGGAAGTATGGAGCTGCCATATACTAGTGACAGGGGAGGCTGGAGCTGCTATATACTGGGGAATGGGAGGCTGGAACTGCTATATACTGGGGAACAGGGGAGACTGGAGCTGCTGTATACTGGTGACAGGGGAGGCTGAAGCTGCTATATATTGGTGAACAGGGGAGGCTGGAGCTTCTATATACTTGTGAACAGGGGAGTATGGAGCTGTTGTATACTGGTGAACAGGGGAGGCTGGAGCTTCTGTATACTGGTGAACAGGGGAGGCTGGAGCTGCTATATACTGGTGAACAGGGGAGGCTGGAGCTGCTATATACTGGTGAACAGTGGAGTATGGAGCTGCTATATACTGGGGAACAGGGGAGACTGGAGTTGCTGTATACTGGTGACAGGGGAGGCTGGAGCTGCTATATACTGATGAACAGGGGAGGCTGGAAGGTCTGTATACTGGTGAACAGGGGATGATGGAGCTGCTATATACTAGTGACAGAGGAGGCTGGAGCTGCTATAGACTGGGGAACAGGGGAGGCTGGCAGTGGCGGGCTGGGCCGGGTGGCAGGGATGCATTTTCCCCCTAGATCGGTCCCCAGGCAGCTGTTCAGGCCCGCCGGAGGACCGGCACTGTACTTTTGATTGCGGCTGCCAAAACTTAATTTGCGGCCTGGCTGGCAGACTCCTTCCTGATCTTGCATGATGCATCCACATGTATTCGCCTCTTTGAGATGCGAATACATTTGAATACATGATATCCGGCACAGAGCAGAGCATTGCGTTTTTTCCCGCACCGCGGCCTAGCGTGCAGCAGAGTGATGAGGTCATCATGCTGCTACCTCGTCACACTGCTGCTGCTGGCAATGCAGAGCGGGGCAGAAGAGGCAGGGACGCAGCGGCTTACTTGAAGAATGGTGAGCAGCGCTCCGATGAGTAGCAGAAGCTGAGCTGCTGAAGATTAGAGATCTGTCATTTGCTTTGTATATGGAATTGGCCATGGTGTTGGTAGTCCACGAGGGCAGCCGCATGACATTTTGTGTGTGTGTATGAGCGTGTGTGTGTGTATGAGCGTGTGTGTGTGTATGAGTGTGTAAGGGCTCATACTCACATGCGAGAAACTCGGACAAGTCTCGCACGTCAATACCTGCCACTGCCGCCACCACTCGGATCGGAGCGTTCAGCTGCATAAAATGCGACACATGAGGTGCGTCTTTCCAGACCGCAGCATGTCTATTTATTTTGCGGAGACACTCAGTCTCCGCAAGATGTCACCCATACAATATTTTGGATGCGGTGATTCTGCACGGTTCAATGAGCACATTGAGAATCACCTACGTTCAAAAGCCGGCAGAGCTTTGGACAGAGCAGACATGTACTGCGTCCAAAGCGTTGCCTGATACTTACCATGAGAAAAGGAGAGAATAGACTGTCATGCATTCAGGCAGGGATCACCATAAAAAAATAACAAATTTTATTAGACTATATGTAAACCACACAAAAATATTAAACACATTTAAAAAAAAGTATTTGTATACTAAAGCTTGTCTGACAGCACTCTGTTAGCAAAAGTGAGTGCTGTCTAAAATCAGCTTGCAGGTCTGCGCTTACTCACTGAGGCTGGTTTCACACTCTTTTTTTTTTCAAGTCAGGCAAAATCAGGTTTTTCAGCTGAAGGTGTTAAAAAAAACGCTCAAAAGACTAAAGCACTTTTTAAAGTGTTTCACAGAGTAGATCTGCCTTAGGCCAGTCTCACACGTCCAGATAATTCCGGTACCGGAAAAAATCGGTACCAGAATTATCCGTGTCCGTGTGCCCCTACGTTTCTGTGGCACATCAGTGTGGCACACGTGCGGCACACGTGTGCCGCCCGTGTGCCCACTGGGTACCACACGCACCGTGCTGGGTACCACACGTACCAGCATCTGGTGCTGAAGCCCCATTCATATCTTCCCTGCAGCAGTGTTTGCTGTAGAGAAGATATGAATAATTGTGTTTAAAATAAAGATCTATGTGCCCTCCGCCCTCCCACCCCCTGTGCGCCCACCCCCCCTCCCCCCCTGTTCTGAAAATACTCATCCGGCTCTCTCCCTCGCTGGCGCTGCTTCCAGTTCTGGCCGCATCTTCTCCTGTATGCAGTCACGTGGGGCCGCTCATTTACAGTAATGAATATGCGGCTCCACCCCTATGGGAGGTGGAGCCGCATATTCATGACTGTAATCGGTGGCACCACGTGACCGCTGATACAATAGAAGATGCGGCCAGAACAGGAGGCAGCGCCAGCGAGGGAGTCGGGTGAGTATTTTCAGAACAGCGGGGGGGGAAGGGGCGCACAGGGGGTGGGAGGGCGGGGGGCACATAGATCTTTATTTTAAACACAATTTTTCATATCTTCTCTACAGCAAACGCTGCTGCAGGGAAGATATGAATCGCGGCTTCAGAACCAGTGGGGGGACAGCGCTTAATGTAGCGCTGTCTCCTGCACGGCACACAGACTGCACACGGACAACGTCCGTGTGCGGTACGTGTTTTACACGGACCCATTGACTTTAATGGGTCTGTGTAATACGTGCGCTCCCACGAACACTGACATGTCTCCGTGTTTGGCACACGGAGACACGGTCTGCAAAAAATCAATGACATCTGCACAGATGCATTGATTTTAATGCGTCTACGTGTGTCAGTGGCTCCGGTACGTGAGGAAACTGTCACCTCACGTACAGGAGCCACTGACGTGTGAAACCGGCCTTATATAGATGTCGTGTGCACAGACTCAGTGTGTGACATCAGTAAGGGGCACGACTACGAAAAGTGCCTAGGGCAGCACGAAGGCCAAATACGGCCCTGGGTCTACCTATGATGTCAATTACAGGCCTCTCTCATCTTTTTAAGTGGGAGAACTTGCACAATTGGTCACTGACTAAATACTTTTTTTCCCCACTGTGTGTGATTGCTTTCCATTCAAAGGAATGGGCATACTGTCAGTTATGCCTAAGAACAATTCTATAAGTAAATTATGGTCAATAAACTTGCTTTTTCCAGCATGATGAAACAAGTCATCATAAGGCATGATAAATATGTGGCTCGGTGAACAAAACATTGAAATTTTGGGTCTATTACCATGAAAAGCCCCAGATATCAATCCTTCTGTGGTCAATCCGCAAAAAGCAGGTGAAGAAATAACAACACAGAAATTGTAATAAACTCCAAGCACTAATTAGTCAAGAAAAGGTTGCCATCGGTCTGGATTTGGCCTAAAAGCTGATACCTAACATGCAATGGCGAATTGCTGAATTCTTGAAACATAACAGCCAACATTATAAATATTGCGTCATTGCATAAACTTTGTCAAAAAAGTTTTAAAACTTTTCAAATGCTTATAATTGTACTTCAGTATACCATACACACATCTGACTAAAAGATCTTAACACACGAACGCAGCAAACGTTGTAAAGAGCAAAATTTGTATCAGCTCAAAACTTTTGGCCACAACTATATACAGCGTATACTCGAAAAATAAAATGAAGTTGCCCTCACCTAAGGTCCAAAGAAGCAACTCATACTGATGCAGGTAAATTCACACATGTGCACACATTGCTTTTTCTGAAAGTCACCTGAAAAAATATCAGGAATTTTAATGTTATAAGCTGTAGGAAAAGTCCATCATTTATATTCCAGGGCACATTTATTTTATTGGTATCCTAATCTCAGTCTAATGACCCAGAAAAGGTGGTAATCTAGAAGCCATCTGGTTTGAAAGTGATGGATTATTGGATTTAGTATCATGGAAGTAACAAAACTACCACGAATTGAGGCTTTCACATGCATTCAGCTTAATGCCAAGAAGAAATAGTTAAGTCATGTAAAAATAAATACACAAAGCATCGCTACTGTGTAAAAGCTTTTAATAAATTGGAGGAAAATAGACTGTTAGGGAAAAAGCACATGTTGCAGATTTTGTTGCAAAAATTTTTGTGTCTGAAAATCAGTTCCATTCATATAAAGGGTTTTTTAGGGGTTAAAACAGCAGCACAATAATAACTGTTCAAAAGTAATTCTACTTCTTGTTCCCGCAGATATATGGCACTCCACTTTTTAAATAAAGATAAAGATAGAGTTCAGCAATAACAGGTATCGTAATGCACGTGCCTTGACCCAAGGACCACACACTTTAAAAGGTCCACTAACCCTTTAGGGTCCAAAAATACAGCTTTTTACCTTAAAAGCAAAGCCGTAGGGCTCACTCACACGTCCGATTTTTCCACATGAGTACTATCCTTGGTTTTCATAGCTAGCACTCGTTCCTATGATAGTCTATGGGGGCCATTCATGCGTCTGTGGTTTTTCACGGACTGAGATGTTCTAAAAAGAATTGCGGAGACATGTCCAATTTTGAGTGTCAAATCAAAATTGTCAATGGGTCCGTGAAAAGATAATGCTGCACTTTAAATTTTAATAGATTGTCAGAATGGAGAAGGTGGATACACTTTTTTTTTACATTTTTTATTCCTCCACACATAAAAAAATGGATGACACTCAAAATCTGATCAAAATAATGGGTCCGTTTTCTCGTACATGGAAAAATCGGACATGTGAATGAAACCTTAAGCTGCCACATACAGTGTGGAGTAGGTGACTCTCAAAATAGTCCGACAAACAGGTTCTTGGCAATGCAATCACCTTATTATTTGCAGAAATACGCATTTGCAACTCTAATCTTTTGTGTTTTACACAGAAGAAATTGTCTGCCATCTATGTCAACCATCTATATACATTTTTGTCATCCTAGATCACCTTCCACTTCACACATTAAACACTGTCTCCAATCTATATTGCAACATTAAGTATACTTGGAAAGAATTTACAGCAGAAAACATAAACTGGACATAGACCCCCGTCCCCCACCCTTTATAAAGGTGACAGCTGAACATTGTTAACCACTCTACTTACAGGGAGACCTGTTTCAATACACACACCCCAATTGAGCCTGACACAGAAAAATTGGTCTATATGGCCGTGTTCACACAACGCATTTTTTTGCATGAGGGCTAAACACAGCATTTTTTAAGCAATTTTGGAAACTCTCAGAATAAAATGCATCGAGAGGACATTGTGTGAACACGGCCTACACCTACATATGAAATCTGATTTTTATGAAAGTTCAATTATTGCTCTATATAAGGTGGAACTGCAATGAAAAGAAAAAGTTTTGCTATGACTGAAACAGGTTTTGAGTACTAAGCACATAGCCTATAGGGCATATGATCCCTATAAAAATTTCATATGACAATTTGAGTAATTGGTACACCCTGGGCGTCACCAATAATCAGTTCACTATTCCACCTATTGATTTTGCATTTCTAGGCTTTTTTCAGTGGTAATTGACAGTACTGGTCTGAGTGTTCTCTGCAGACGGTGCTCCAGACAAAACACATAGAAGAAGGCTAAGTTAGGACACCCACTCTTGATCCACGGAACCCACTCGGAAAATAAAAGCAATCAAGAAGAAGTAATAAAAGTACTTGATAAAGACCTACTACTGGTCGAAACGTCGTATCGTGTCATGGCGGAATAAAGCATTTTTCCAACCTCTTCACCTGGATTGGACGCTGCTCTTATTATTTCTTCTTGATTGGTTACTCCAGACAAGACAGAGGGTGAACAACATTTATTAAGAGGCCTGTGCTGCTTAATAATTTTGGTATGACTTTACATTCAAGTCTGGCATGAGAACCTCAAATTTTGGTATATTGCCCCAGACAGATTATTTCCGGTGTTAGGTCCTCGTATTGTCACGTTTTAAATAAAGTTGACCCATTGGTACCAACCAATACTGCAATTGTAAAGTTGTAGTGAGGACACTGTTCATGTAAACTCACAACCCAATATGCAATCCAACACAACTGGAATTTATGGATAAGCAGACTTTCATTTCACATATCCAATTTTTTATGATTGTATACAATAAGCTCTGAAGCCCACCTAGTGTACAATGCGGTGTATTAAAAAAAATGGTGCTGAATGCTTCCTAATGATTTCTGTTCATATATCAAGAAATCATGCAGTAAAGAATACTAAAGTTAAAGGGGTTGACCACTATATCATTAGTGGTAGTCTCTAGTATACTCTTCAACATGGAAATTGCAACACCAATGAGGAAAAGTCATAGAATTATGGAAATCATACAATTAATATGAATGTTAATGATATGTAAATGAAACAATTGTAACAATTTTCAAAACTTCAATTTTTTCGAGTACGTGCAAACTATGCATAAATACCTGCACTTACACGCCTTGTTATGCTATCAGTGAGGTTATTAATGATCTGAAGAATGTTCTGCCTCACTGAATGCATGTGGTCATGCAGATCTTCTGCTGGAATGAAGACTAATGGGGGTCTGACTACTGTACATTATTCCATCTCACACCATAATTCCGAGAATAGGATTGGTGTGATGTTCCCTCATGAAGGCCTCTTCATGGTGTTGCAGTATCCAGACCAATCGCCAGCTATTGTTGTGTCCAAGACAAAAACGAGACTCATTGCAGAAGAGACTGATGGACACACCTCTATTCCATCTTCCATTTCTCCATTCCAGCCTGCGGTATTCATCCAGAGACTATGTGAGCAATGCCATGGAGAGGTCTTCACAAGATAAAGCCGCAACTCTTCTACTCAAGGAATTATGATCTGGGGAGGCGTAATGTATAGCCAGACTCTTCTAGTCTTCATTCCAGGTGTACGCTAACATCTCAGTGTTGCAACCATTTCTCCATTGTGTCACAGGAGCCATTTTTCACCACAACAATGCCAAGTTGCATGTTGTTATGCTAGTATGAGCAGCCTGTATGGCTTATACGTACTACCATTACCAACAGCATTTCTGGAGATGTCTTACATCAAGCACATCTTGGACATCAATAGTTGGCAGTTGCAAAGGAGGGCGGCTAGGGGTAGATCTTGATGATTTGTGTGCCCAAGTGCATGTAGTATTGCAGAACATTCCTCAGATAGTGATTAATAACCTCATTGACAGCAGACAATTCATATAAGTTTAGGTATTTCTGCATGTGGCGGTTATACTTAATACTGAATAAATGGAGGTGCTTTAAAAATATTGTTTCCATTTTTCATAATTTGCTTATCATTAACATGTCTGTCTTGTGATTTTCATAGTTTCATAACTTTTCCTTCTCGGTGTTACCATTTCAGTGTTGAGGAGTCTATAAATATATATGACAGGTTCTCTTCCTGCATTTACAGTATTAGTACAGTTTTCCTTACAAACTGCACAGCTCTCCTGTCCACAAAATGTCAATGGGTGGAGGAGCATGTGACTAAACAAGCCCATCTGCTTTCCCCAATTGAAAGCCAGCTTAACCATATGTAGTGTTTTTCAACTGGAGTAGGCTGACGCACATTTCTGGTCCGATATAACTCCACTAATAGTCATTTTGTAGACAGGAGAGCTAAGCAGTCTTATGAAAGCTACACTGACATGTACAGAAGGAGAATATATAATGCTTAGTATATATATCTTATATTATACTTATACGTTAGTAAGTATCATAAAATTATACCCAGAACACATTTGTAAAGGTAAAGCAGCCAACCTCTTTAAAATGGCATGTTTTTCAAAGAAGAGTAGTGATGGGTGAATCCAAACGGTAGAGCTAGGGATCCATACTGGACACCTAGGACTTCTCCCAGAAGTCCGTGTTACTGTTCGGGTTCAGCAATCAACAAGCTTTTCCAGTGTGGGCACTTCTGGCTACATTACAGCCCCTCTATTTTGGATAACCAGCCAACAAGGTAAAGCAGACAGCTGGTGGCTGATATTCTCAGGCTGGGTAGATCCATGGATATTTAGCCTCCCCCAGCCTAAAAATAGCAGCTTGTAGTCTCCCTAGAAAAGGTGCATCCATTAGATGTGGTAATTCTGGCTTTTTGCTTGGCTCTTCCTGCTTGCCCTAGTGCAGTGGTCCCCAACTCCGGTCCTCAAGAGCCATCAACAGGTCATGTTTTCAGGATTTCCTTAGTATTGCACAGGTGATGGAATTATTGCCTGTGCAGGTGATGCAATTATCACCTGTGCAATAGTAAGGAAATCCAGAAAACATGACCTGTTGGTGGCTCTTGAGGACCGGAGTTGGGGATCACTGCCCTAGGGCATTGGCAAGCGAATAATATTTTGTGGTTGACACAGCTAACATCAAGCCTAGAGGTTAGTAATGGAGAGGCATCTATAAGAGAGCCACATTTATAACCCTGTTGTCAAAAGTAATAAACACACACAGAGAAAAGTCCAAAACACTTCCAATCCTCTTTTACCCATTTATTACCTTAAAAAATAAAATAATTCAAAGTGGTCTGCCATAAATCCATTCCACATCCCACGACGATCCCTGACTCTGCAACATCTGGATGCAGTGATGAGCAATAACATCTATAATGTGACTGCTCAGTGCGGCTGCCGGAACACACACACAGTAGCTTATGAATCCAGATTCTCCAATGAGCGCTGCCATCAATAAGGTTATCACAGTTCATAGCCGACGAACTGTGGTGACCTTCCTGACATTACTTCTCTCAGCGTGAGAATTTTCTCATGCTATGAGCTGTGATGTTAGTAAGTTTACCGCAGTTCATTGGCTACAAATTGCAATAAGCTTACTGATGTCAGTGCTCTTCACAGCAGCCGGATTCACACGCTACTGTCAGTGTGTTTTGGACACCGTGCTGAACGGTCACATTACTGATGTAGCAGAGTTGGGGAGTCATGGGATAGATTTATAGTGAACTACTTTGAATTATTTTATTTTTTAAAGGTAACAAATTGGTAAAAGAGAGTCAAAGATTGTTTTGTACAATTAAAGGACTTTTCTCTGTGTACTTGTTTATTACTTTTGACTATGGGGTTAGAAATGGGTGTATCTTATATTACTAACCCCTGGACTTGATATCAAGGGTCATTACACAGCTGACATCAACTCCAAAACCATTCCCCACTTCCCAACGCACCAGGGCAAGCGAGAAGAGCCAAAGCTAAGCAACAGAATTGGCACATCTAATGTATGCGCCATTTCTGAGATGGTTGAGGACAGGTGTTATTAGTTTGGGAGGGGGCCCATATCAAAAGGTCCTTCCCAGTCTATTAATATCAGCGCGCAGCTGTCTGCTTAGCCTTTGCTGGTTATTAAAAATGGGGGGACCCCAAATCATTTTTTCAGCCCCCCCTCTTTTTACTAACCAGTAAAGGCTATGCAGACAGCTGTGATCTGTTATTAACAGTGTGGGAAGCTTCATGGATATTGGCCTCTTCCCAGAATAACAACACCAACCCCCAGCTGATTGCTTTCCCTCAGCTAGGTATTAAATATAAGGGGGCCCGCTGCACTAATTATATCTCACTGACATCTTACTTACTATGCACGGATGCCGACTGGTGAATGCTCTCATCGCGTCGCCTTCTTTTGCAGCTGTCAGCGAGACAAATGATGAGAGTAGTAGTCATCAGCCAATGCCTGACTGGTGGTACCCTTTTCCCTGCTGGCCACAGCTGCTGGCTCACATGCTGTTCTCTGTGTGACAGCGTACAAACCGCGATAACCAGTGACTGTGATCGGCGGTGACTTCAGTAAGGTTACCGCCAGTCAGAGCCGGTGTTTCCCACGCTTTCACACAGATGACAGGGTGGAAACTGCCAGATTTTTGCCCCCCCGAAATAAATTGAATGGGATCGACATTCAGGATCAAGTTCTTAAACCATTCTGGTACCCAAACTGACCTTTTTTTCATAAAGGGTCTGTTCATCCCTAAAGGTGAACATTCACTTTGAGGAACAAGACTAAGACCGCAAGGAACAGAGCTTGTACATTGGCACATAAGGTACCCAAAGTCCAGTATTGCATTGCTATAGGCACTTTGAAATATTTCATGTGATGATACAATTCTCTATAAATCTGTATGAAATATAAAGCATACAGAGGTACAGTTTTGGTCCATTGATTACTATGTGTATGACTATATGAGTGCCATTGCAACAATTCATACTATATCCTTATTATGCATCATACAATCCATAGTAAATTTGTAGTGTATGCGGGTTTGGGCCGCACAAGTGTCAGTTTTCTAACACTTTAACACTTTCATTCAGTATCAAACGTAGTTTAAGACATGCTTGATATGATGTGTTCTACAACCTCATTGAGTGGCCATGTTTAACATGTCTAACTTTTAGATTGGGCAAATCTAGGGTGCATTTACACTGCATAATTATTATGAACAAGGGTTCCTAGTTTCACGATAATCTTGCAGTCTATACAGGCTGATGATTACCCGATGAAAAGCAAAATACATGTTCATTGAGTAAAATTATATTTTTACAAATGTGTGATCTTGCAATGTACAATGCACAATCAGTAATAGTTCATTTGGGCATAGAAATAGACCAAAGTGTGTACAGGTTGCTAGACTATTTTTCACTATTTAAAAACAAAGTCTCTTGTCCCTACATTTATCATTCCCCTCCAACTCCTGACCCAGCTGCTCCCTCCTCCCCTTTGCATTGATGACTTATGCAGGGAAAAATTGACCACCTGCTCTACTTAGAGCTTAGAAGGATTCAACTAGTCTGTTTGTAATCATGTGATGTCATAGACCTAATGGAAAAGAGAAGAATTAGCTGGGTAGAATACCAAAAGGAGCAATTGTAAGTACACAGTGCTATATAATATGATGATTGCAATATATTAAGAGGATAAAAATTTTGATGTGAGGAGGGCTTCTTTAATAGAAATTTTGTTCAAGAAATTTCTGAAAAAAAATAATGGATTTTTTTTCTTGAATCTGGTTGCTTTAGCAATAAGCATATGCTTTTCTGAAAGTTCCAATAAGATGAATTCAGATTTTGCTGCAGAAATTTCTGCCACTGTCTTAGTATGTGATTTCCCCCTATTTTGGCTCTTTCACAAGTTATACAGTCATGGCCAAAAGTATTGACACCCCTGCAATTCTGTCAGATAATACTCATTTTCTTCCTGAAAATGATTGCAAACACAAATTCTTTGGTATTATTATCTTCATTTAATTTGTCTTAAATGAAAAAACACAAAAAGAATTATCCTAAAGCCAAATTGGATATAATTCCACACCAAACATTAAAAAGGGGGTGGACAAAAGTATTAGCACTGTTCGAAAAATCATGTGATGCTTCTCTAATTTGTGTAATGAACAGCACCTGTAACTTACCTGTGGCACCTATCAGGTGTTGGCAATAAAAAAAATCACACTTGCAGCCAGTTGACATGGATTAAAGTTGACTCAACCTCTGTCCTGTGTCCTTGTGTGTACCACATTGAGCATGGAGAAAAGAAAAAAGACCAAAGAACTGTCTGAGGACTTGAGAAACCAAATTGTGAGGAAGCATGAGCAATCTCAAGGCTACAGGTCCATCTCCAAAGACCTGAATGTTCCTGTGTCTACCATACGCAGTGTTATCAAGAAGTTTACAGCCCATGTCACTGTGGCTAACCTCCCTAGATGTGGATGAAAAGAAAAATTGACAAGAGATTTCAACGCAAGATTGTGCGGATGTTGGATAAAGAACATCGGCTAACATCCAAACAAGTTCAAGCTGCCCTGCAGTCCGTGGGTACAACAGTGCCAACCCGTACTATCCGTCGGCATCTGAATGAAAATGGACTGTATGGTAGGAGACCCAGGAAGACCCCACTTATTACCCCGAGACATAAAAAAGCTAGGCTGGAGTTTGCCAAAACTTACCTGAAAAAGCCTAAAACGTTTTGGAAGAATGTTCTCTGGTCAGATGAGACAAAAGTAGAACTTTTTGGGCAAAGGCATCAACATAGAGTTTACAGGAGAAAAAAAAGAGGCATTCAAAGAAAAGAACACGGTCCCTACAGTCAAACATGGCAGAGGTTCCCTGATGTTTTGGGGTTGCTTTGCTGCCTCTGGCACTGGACTGCTTTACCGTGTGTATGGCATTATGAAGTCTGAAGACTACCAAAAAATTTTGCAGCATAATGCAGGGCCCAGTGTGAGAAAGCTGGGTCTCCCTCAGATGTCATGGGTCTTCCAGCAGGACAATGACCCAAAACACACTTCAAAAAGCACTAGAAAATGGTTTGAGAGAAAGCACTGGAGACTTCTAAGGTGGCCAGCAATGAGTCCAGACCTGAATTCCATAGAGCATCTGTGGAGAGATCTAAAAATGGCAGTTTGGAGAAGGCACCCTTCAAATATCAGGGACCTGGAGCAGTTTGCCAAAGAAGAATGGTCTAAAATTCCAGCAGAGCATTGTAAGAAACTCATTGATGGTTACCGGAAGTGGTTGGTCGCAGTTATTTTGGCTAAAGGTTGTGCAACCAAGTATTAGGCTGAGGGTGCCAATACTTTTGTCTGGCCCATTTTTGGAGTTTTGTGTGAAATGATCAATGTTTTGCTTTTTGCTTCATTTTCTTTTGTGCTTTTTCATTTAAGACAAATTAAATGAAGATAATACCAAATAATTTGTGTTTGCAATCATTTTCAGGAAAAAAATGAGTATTATTTAACAGAATTGCAGGGGTGTCAATACTTTTGGCCATGACTGTATTTTCTTATAGAGTGATATCCATGTTTTTCACTCATACCTATAATAGTGTATGTGGTAGTTCACATGTCCAATTTTTTTTTCCTCTGACCAAGTAGTCTCCACAAAAGCACAAACACTTGTCAATATTGATCCAAGTGTCAGATCTAAATTGCCAATGCAAATCTATGGATCTGTGATAAAACTGTACAGCACTCTGATGCCCTCTGTCTGTTTTTAACAAACCGGTTGATAGAAGAATCTTGAGAAACCTGCATCATTTTTGTTTTTCATCCAAGAAAAACTGTTGAAACTCTGATCAAACTTTGATGGTAAAAACTAACACTGACCAAACTCTGATGGTAAAAACTAACACTGACCAAACTCTGATGGTAAAAACTAACACTGACCAAACTCTGGGGACACTCTGACAAAAGACTGAGTGTCTTTTGTCAGAGTGTCCCCAGAGTCCATTCTTTTTTGCATAAAAGAAAAATCACTGTTTATGTGTCCTAAATTACTTCTAGCTACATTAAGAATATTCAACTTTCTGCCTAAAATGACATGATTCTGTCTTTCCCAAAATAATCTCCATTGTGTCACTAAAATGAACCTTCACTATATAGTCCAGCAATGCATCATTTAGCACCATCACTTCATTACACTTCATGCTATCTTTTGGACTTTTATTTTTCATAGGTGATCTTTGAGTAGCCATTTCCTCCTTTGACATGGTTTTATCTAAATTGTTATGATGATCATTTCCATAATATATCTTTATGAGCTCTGTATACAGTGCATTGAGCTCTGAAATCCACAGTAGAGAAATTGAGATGTGAGTTTGTCACATGAACTTGTTGCCATTTGTAAGGTCCTTTTTAATACTAGGCAAAATGGAACAAAAATAATGACTAATAGCAGAAACCTTAACTTTTTATGAAAAACACAACTTATCCAACATGGTTTCCATGAAGAGCATGCCTTTTATTGTAGATACTGCATATTCTGCTAGCACTCGAGAATAATAGGCAAACTAGGCGACGATATGTACTGTACACCACCGGCATAGATACAATAAAAGAGCTACGTACTAAGGAACGTGTAGAAAAAAAATAAATTACCGTAAACTAAAAAAAACTGCTTTCTTAGCAATGGAGGAGCGCAATTAACCATCATACCCCATGCTAGTGCCAAGTCGTTAACATAAACTGTAATTCTGAAAAATTGTCATGACTGCAATCATGTTACAGCATTACTGTCCCCTCTAACCAGATCTGAGCTTCCAATACTTCATACCAATAGATCAATCATCATGCCAAAAGAGAGTCCTCCTCATGGTAAAGTTGTAAAAAGTCAGATATTAGAAAAAAAATTGCCAAGTGCAAAATTGCTTCATTTGCAAGATTTCACCACTTGCTCGTAAGGTGGTGGAGGTGTGTTGTAGTAGGACGGAGGCGGTGGGAAAGCTGGGTTTCCTTGAGGGGAGTTTGGCTGCATGTGAAATGAAGGTGGGGCTGGGTTTCCCCCTGGATCAGAATAATATGGCATTCCTGGCTGTTGAGGTCCTGCAATATAAAATGAAATACATCAAATAACTGTCCCATATTAGGAGTTCAGACTATCAACACCATTGACATGCAAAAATGACTTTTACACAAAGTTGAGTCAAACTAAACTGCATTAAGTTTCAGGCTGCACTACTCTTTTATTCATGTTCACACCCGCTGATATACATTGTGAAATTTTCTTATGTTAAGCTGTCCCTCCTACTAATACATCCTGGATATGAGGCCGGTGTGGACAGGATGCTGCCGCCATCACTAGTTATCGTGTATTAGCACAGCTTTAGTCCTGTACTGCATCATTATTCTACAGTCTTTGGCTACAGTCACACTAGCAGAATTTGGTCAGTATTTCACATCAGTATTTGTAAGCCAAAACCAGGAGTGGGTGATAAATACAGAAGTGGTGACGTGTTTATATTATACTTTACCTCAGATTGTTCCTCTCCTGGTTTTGGCTTACAAATACTGAGGTAAAATACTGACCAAATACTGCTGGTGTGAATGTAGCCTATGAGGGATATCTGTAGAGGGATACACTGTGCTGATAAATACTGAGGCTACAGTCACACTCTCAGTAATTGGTAATTGGTCAGTATTTCACATCAGTATTTGTAAACCAAAGCCAGGAGTGGGTGATAAATGCAGCATTGTTGCAGGTGTTTCTATTATACTTTTCCTCTAATTGCTCCTCATCTGGTTTTGGCTTACAAATACTGATGTGAAATACTGACCAAATTATTGATAGCGTGACTGTAGCCAGATGCTGAGGAACGAGGGATTTTCTCCCTCCCTGTGCAGAGTTCTCTCCTTTCTCTCTACACTGCAGACTGTCCGGTTTGTCTACTTCAAGTCCTCTATACACTCTAATACAATTCAGCTTGTGTGATTTGCTCTTTGTAAAGGCTAGGGTTGTTTCCTTCCTCTCAACACTAGTATCTGCCCCATACCACTTTTTTCTTCTCATTGTAACACTTAGACAGGTTTCACATGTCCTGATATTTCCAGGACCGGAATAATAAGGTACCGGAGATGACAGTGTTTGTGTGTCCGTGTGTGTAATACTTGCGGCACATGTGTGGCAACTGTGTGCCTCCCATGTGCCGCATCAGCACCACACGGACAGGCGCCAGGGAAGAAGCGCTATAGTAAGCGCTGTTCCCCGGCGCCAGGTGCTGAAAGCGGCTCTCATTTTACTCCCCTGCTCTGCCGGCGATCAGTGTTAGAGGGGAGAATGATAAGAGTTATATTCAAATGAGAACAATGACAGCAGGAGTTTGCTGATGGGACCATTACTCCCATCAGCCTTTTCCTGCTGCCGCTAATAACAGTGACAGCCGGAGTGGCTGATGGCAGTATTCCTCACCCGCCGCCTGTGCTAGAAATGAATGAATGAAAAACCCGTCGTGGGTTCCCCTCTATTTTCTATAACCAGGCAGGAAAAACTCACAGCTGGGGGATGCAACCCTCAGCTGTCAGCTTCAGCAAGGCTGGTTATCAAGAATAGATGGGTCCCCATGTTGTTTTTTTAATTATTTAAATAAGAAATTTAAAAAAAATGGCAGATGGTCCCCCATTTTTGACAACCAGCCTTTCTAAAGCTGACAGCTGGGGGCTTGTATTCTCAGGCTGGAAAGGTGCCATTAATATAGGCTTCCCGAGCCTAAAAATAGCAGCCTGCAGCTGCCCAGAAAAGGCGCAGCTATTAGATTTGCCAATTCTGGTGCTTTGCCCGGGTCTTCCTACTTGCCCTGTAGCTGTAGCAAGTGGGGTTCATATTTGTGAGGTTGATATCACCTTTGTATTGTCATCAAGCCCACGGCTTAGGAATGGAGAGGCATCTATAAGATACCTATCCATTACTAATCTTATAGCTATTTGGTAAATAAACACACAGCCAGAATAAAGTCTTTTATTAGAAAGAAAACAAAACACAGTTTTCCATTTTTATTTAAAAATAACAAACACAGTTATACTCACCAAACATCTAATTCCACTGAAGCCTTTGTCTCCTGTAATAAACCAAAAATAAAAAACAACAATATCCCTCAACCTGGCTGGTTATAAAAAATAGAAAATAGTTATTTACAGCACTGGTGCCAGCTGAATACTCCCATCAGACACTCCTGCGGTCACTGTTATTAGCGGCAACAGGTGTAGGCTGATGGGAGTAATAGTCCCATCAGTAGCTGCCTGCTGTCATTGTTCTCACTTGAATATAACTCTCATCATTCTCCCCTGCTCACGCTGTCCGCCAGCAGAGCATTGGATGGGAGCTGTCTTCAGCACACAGGGCCAGGGAACAGTGCTTACTGTAGCGCTGCTTCTCAGGTGCCGGGTCGTGTCACACGGATGACATCCATGTGTGTTATCTGAGTGCACGTGGTGTGCGGGACGTTTTGCGGCCTGTGCTGATGGTAAAAAATGGACATGTCAATGTGTTTTAGTCACGGACACACGATCCGTGGAAACACACTGACATGTGCATAAACCCATTCACTTGAATGTACAGTGGGGCAAAAAAGTATTTAGTCAGTCAGCAATAGTGCATGTTCCACCACTTAAAAAGATGAGAGGCGTCTGTAATTTACATCATAAGTAGACCTCAACTATGGGAGACAAACTGAGAAAAAAAAAATCCAGAAATTCACATTGTCTGTTTTTTTAACAATTTATTTGCATATTATGGTGGAAAATAAGTATTTGGTCAGAAAAAAACAATCAAGATTTCTGGCTCTCACAGACCTGTAACTTCTTCTTTAAGAGTCTCCTCTTTCCTCCACTCATTACCTGTAGTAATGGCATCTGTTTAAACTTGTTATAAGTATAAAAAGACACCTGTGCACACCCTCAAACAGTCTGACTCCAAACTCCACTATGGTGAAGACCAAAGAGCTGTCAAAGGACACCAGAAACAAAATTGTAGCCCTGCACCAGGCTGGGAAGACTGAATCTGCAATAGCCAACCAGCTTGGAGTGCATAAATCAACAGTGGGAGCAATAATTAGAAAATGGAAGACATACAAGACCACTGATAATCTCCCTCGATCTGGGGCTCCACGCAAAATCCCACCCCGTGGGGTCAGAATGATCACAAGAACGGTGAGCAAATATCCCAGAACCACGCGGGGGGACCTAGTGAATGAACTGCAGAGAGCTGGGACCAATGTAACAAGGCCTACCATAAGTGACACACTACGCCACCATGGACTCAGATTCTGCAGTGCCAGACGTGTCCCACTGCTTAAGCCAGTATATGTCCGGGCCCGTCTGAAGTTTGCTAGAGAGCATTTGGATGATCCAGAGGAGTTTTGGGAGAATGTCCTATGGTCTGATGAAACCAAACTGGAACTGTTTGGGAGAAACACAACTTATCGTGTTTGGAGGAAAAAAGAATACTGAGTTGCATCCATCAAACACCATACCTACTGTAAAGCATGGTGGTGGAAACATCATGCTTTGGGGCTGTTTCTCTGCAAAGGGGCCAGGACGACTGATCCGGGAACACGAAAGAATGAATGGGGCCATGTATCGTGAGATTTTGAGTGCAAACCTCCTTCCATCAGCAAGGGCATTGAAGATGAAACGTGGCTGGGTCTTTCAACATGACAATGATCCAAAGCACACCGCCAGGGCAACGAAGGAGTGGCTTCGTAAGAAGCATTTCAAGGTCCTGGAGTGGCCTAGCCAGTTTCCAGATCTCAACCCCATAGAAAACCTTTGGAGGGAGTTGAAAGTCCATGTTGCCAAGCGAAAAGCCAAAAACATCACTGCTCTAGAGGAGATCTGCATGGAGGAATGGGCCAACATACCAACAACAGTGTGTGGCAACCTTGTGAAGACTTACAGAAAACGTTTGACCTCTGTCATTGCCAACAAAGGATATATTACAAAGTATTGAGATGAAATTTTGTTTCTGACCAAATACTTATTTTCCACCATAATATGCAAATAAATTGTTAAAAAAACAGACAATGTGATTTTCTGGATTTTTTTTTCTCAGTTTGTCTCCCATAGTTGAGATCTACCTATGATGTAAATTACAGACGCCTCTCATCTTTTTAAGTGGTGGAACTTGCACTATTGCTGACTGACTAAATACTTTTTTGCCCCACTGTATCTATGTGTGTCAGTGTTTCCGGTACGTGTGAAAAACTGTGAGTGTGAAAGCTCTAGACCCTGCCCCTATCTGAAATGAAGCATCATTGGTGACACTCGTTTCAGGGGCTGTGGGGGCTACTTAGGGTGCAATGATAGTGCGGTGTCTAGTAAAAGGTCTATGATACAGGGTGGGGGCTACTGTGAGGGCCATCATACACTGTGGGAGCTAATGTGGGGCCATAATACTGTGTGGGGTGCATAATACAGTGTGGGGGATATTGTGGGTGCAATTACACAATGTGAGGGCTAAAGTGGTGTCATTGTACAGTGTGGGGGTTATCAAACAGTGGGGGGCTACTAAGGTGCATTATACTGTGTGGGTGTTACTGAGGGGCCATTTTCCAGTGTGGGGGTCATTATGCACTGTGAGAGCTACTAAGGAGCCATTATACAGTGTGCAAAGTAAAAATATTGAGCACTCGCATACAAATGGGTGGACCCCTGGATGTTCCGGTCTGACAGGTTCGGCCGAACAGTTAAAAATAAGTTTGGGTTTGGGTACCAGAACAGTACTCCGACCCGAATCCGAACCCCATTCACTTGAATAAGGGGCTCGAACATCCAGTGTTTGCCATGCTGTTATGTGCATGACAGCACGGCAAACACTGCTTCTGATCGGCGGTAAAATGATTACCGTCGGTCAGACAGATGCAGCTCCCACGTTGTCTAATGACAGCATGAGCCCGCAGCTGAGATTAGATGTATAAAGTTTACCTTCACTGGCATCAGCTGATGGGACTACTGCTCCCCTCAGCCGGCATCTGCTGCCGCTAATAACAGCGAGTGCAGGTGCGGCTGATGGGAGTATTGATCAGCTGGCGCTTGCGCTCTAAATACATAATTTAAAAAAACTGAGTGGATTCCCCTATATTTTTGATAACCAGTCAGACAAAACTGACAGATGGGAGCTTCAACCCTCAGCTGACAGCTTTAACAAGATTAGTTATCAAGAATAGAGAGGTCCCTATGCTGTTTTTTAAAATTATTTAAATAAATAATTTTTTAAAAATGCCGTGGTATCCCCCCATTTTAGACAACCAGCCTTGCTAACACAGACAGCTGGGAGTTGGTATTCTCCGGCTGGTAAGAGGCCATAGATATTCCCCCACGGCTAAAAATAGCATCCCACAGCTGCACAGAAAAGGCGCATCTATTAGATGCCCCAATTCTGGCACTTTGCTCGACTCTTCCCACTTGCCCTGTAGCAGTGGCAAGTGGGGTTCATATTTGTGTGGTTGGTGTCACTTTTATATTGTCCGGTGACATCAAGCCCACGGCTTAGTAATGGAGAGGCATCTATAAGACACCTATCCATTGCTAATCCTATATTGTAAGTAAACACATAGCCAAAATAAAGTCTTTTATTTAAAATAAAAACAAAACACACTATCCTTTTTAATTTAAAAATAACAAACACAATTATACTCACCTAACACCTAATTCCATTGAATCCCTCGTCTCCTGTAATAAAACAAAACTAAATAAACAATATCCCTCACCTCTCCGATGTTCACTATCCATGGCTCCTTACCATCCTGAGAATGCCAGCCGTCAGCTGTCTGCTTTAGCAAGGCTGATAGTCAAAAGTGGGGGGACCCCACATTTTTTAAAATCATTTATTTAAATAATTAAAAACACAGATGTGGGGACCCCTCTATTCTTGATAATCAACCTTGCTAAAGCTGACAGCTGAGGGTTGCAGCCCACAGCTGTTAGTTTGCCTGGCTGTTTATCAAGAATACAGGGCCATTTTTTTATTATAATTTATTTAAAGCGCTGCCGCCTGCTCTTACTGTTATTAACGCCAGAAGTAGTCCCATCAGCTGATGCAAATGACCAGAGGTAAACTTTATACCACCAATCACAGCTGCGGGTTCACACTGTCATTTGACAGCGTGGGAACGGCGTCTGTCTGGCCAGCGGTAATGATTTTACCGCTCATCAGAACCAGTGTTTGTCGTGCGGTCATGCACCTGGTGTTTCTGGGGGGCCAAACCCAAACAGTAACATGGACTTCCTGGTGAAGTCCATAATCGGCGTACGTGCCCGAACAGTAGGTGTTTGGTACGGACGCCGAACTTTACGTTAGGGTTCGCCCATCTATACTCTCATATATTCTTTGCTTTTTATTGAATCCATGTCAATTGTGACTTATCAAAAAAAAAAAAACTGTGAGTTTTTAGTTATAACATTTTGGCTGATCCCAAGCCTGGTTCACACAGAGTCACAGTGATCAGATGAGGGAAGATGCTATCAAAAACAATTACAAAGTTCTTAAAAAATTAGGTGGATCAGTGATATCATCTACACGTAATTCGGCTTATTCTTCTCATGCTTACAGTATGTAGATCTCTTAACAGTACTCTAGTTCCATCTCACTTTTCAGAAACATACAGATCATTTAACTTCCTGCGGTTGTACATGCTTATTCCAATCATTTAAGGAACCGTGTGAATAATGAACTGCCCCCTTGTTTACTCAGTGAACTGTTTAAGTAAATGAATTAAAATTGATTAGAATTTACACACACAGGACTAATTACTGCCAATCTGGCTGCATTAAGACAATTCTACAAAGAAGCCGAGCAATCAAATGCCTTCACAGTTATCAGAAAAACTGATTTCCAATTATCAAAAGAGCTTAGTAGAGCTAAGTAGAGCTTAGGATTTCCTGCTTTGAGGCAATTTTTTAAACTGTCATGAGCAACCACTTAAAGGGAATTTGTCACCAGGGTTTTGCTACTCTATCTGAGAGCAGCACGATGTAGGGGCAGAGACCCTGATTCCAGCAATGTATCACTTACTTTACTGAGCTCTGCTGCTCTTATTAAAAATTGATTAATCTGCGCCTGGTCTAGCAGTTCTCTGATTGCTGAGCTCTCTATAACCTCGCCCACACTACTGATAGGCAGCTTTCTGTGTACACTGTGCATAAGCAGAAAACTGCCAATCAGTGCTGGGGGCGTGGTTGGACTACCTGACAGCAGGCCAAATAGTCTGCTAGTAATAATCTCCTGCTGATAAAACAATGATTTTATAAAAATTACCCTTAGCAGATTAGTAAGTGACACATTGCTGCAATCAAGGGATCTGTCTCTACATTATAATCTTCTTAGATTAGGTAGCAAACATCTGGTGACATATTCCCTTTAAAATGTGAACTCAATTCAAAATTATATAATGTGTTTATAAAAGGCATGTAAATAAAAATATAGTGGGACAAATAGGAACATAGTTATTAAGGTTGAAGGAAGATTTTAAGTCCATCTAGTTCAACCCATAGCCTAACCTAACATGCCCTAACATGTTGATCCAGAGGAAGGCAAAAAAAAACCAATGTGGCAAAATGTTATGGAATATTATATAGATTATAAATATTATAGATTATGGCATTTTTATAGTGTATTAATTAAATTAATTAAATTATGTCTCACCAAGCTAGTCACTGCATCATCAAAGAGGAGTTAAAAAAATATATATGATAAAGGCTAGATAGATAGAAAGAGATACAGCAGGCTATTTTTGTATTTATTATTACCCTCAGTTCAGGGCAATAGTCATACTTCAACACTCAATATTGATTCAGTTTTCCTTAAAGAGACAGTCCCAGAAAAACAAATGAAAGTTAATTTGTAATTTACAAAATGTAATATATAGTATAAAGTAATATAATATAATATTTTAATTGTATTACCATTAGCTTTATTTCTGAGTTATTTTAGTCCTGCACTGCACCACTTGACCTATACTTTTAATCTCTGGATCATTTCCAGTTAGAACCTTGATGCAACTCTTATAAGAAATCATAGAGAAGCTGAATTCTGTTTCACAGTGAAAACGATGTGACGTGCCCGCAGGGCAGTGGGGTACTCGGTATCGGGTCCGGTCGCAAAGGGGGGATGTCACGGTGGCTGCGACCAAGTCCGTGGTCCTGGGCGTTAAAGGGGGTTAAATGTTCAAGGTTTGTCGTGACGCCACCTGTGGAGTTCCGTCTGTTGAGGGACCGACGCTGCATTAAAGGGGTCCCCTGGGGGATCTTGCAGCAGCCCAGATGTTACACTTCCCACAGGTGAAGCGGGGTCCCCAGGGGTCCTATGGTGTATGGTGTAGATAGTGTAGCCGGTGAATAAATGGAGGAGACAAGTGATAAGTCTTTACCTGGTTTACTTGTGAATGAAAGGCCACAGTCCAGGGTACCAGCAACAGGTTGGTTAGGAGTCCGGGCAGTCCAGAGACAAGCGGGGTCCCTTGGGTAGGTCAGGTAAGGGCCTTCCACTCTGCGCTACTGTCTCTGAGGTCTCTGCTGCCACAAGTGTCTCAAACAAGGTCCTTATTCGTTCTCCTGTCCTGGGACAGGTATAGGTATGGCAGGCAGCTTGAGCCGAGCCTACTGGGGTCCTTCACGGTGACTCCAAGCTCCAAGGTGCTGCTTTGCCACAGGTAAATATGGGCAAAGTCCATGTAATTCAATGCCATCCGGTTCTGCTCTGTGTATTATAATCCACATAAGCCTCGGGCTCCCAGTTCCCAGATTCTCTGCGCACTGACTCCCTGGGGCCTACTCGTAGCCTCCTGGAGTCCTGTATTTCCACTGTGCTCCATCCCTGTCTGTGCTCGCACACAGACTGTCTGCACTAACTGAACTCACCCCGCCTCCAAACCAGGATCTTTATCCAGGGAAGCTGCCCTAAAACAGGGTCTTGAGCTCAACCTCCTGGCCTGGATTTGGAAGGTGTGTGTGTGATAACCTACCAAAGGGAATCCCACTTGTCTCCAGATATAGCACTACCCTCCCCGAGAGGAAGGCAGCACTACTGTGATTGTGTAATTCACAGTGTTCAGTGAACGACCATAAGGGAGCTGATAACTCAGGGGTAATAAAGCCACTGGTAAAATTAGTGCCAATACTATTTACCTTCCATACATTACACATGGACCATATAACAAAATTCCTTCTGGGATTGTTTCTTCAATTACTAGCACTGGCCAGAATGTAACAAGAGTGTAGTGAGCGCCATATCCTGCACCCTGGTGCATCTACTGATGTATACCAGATTGAACCCTACATTCACTCTTTTGTGGTTGAAAAAGTGACAGCAAACTTTAGTAAACTTGTTGAACACCTTGAAGGATTTATTCCTTTTATATGAAAAGCCCAAAGATTTTGTAGGATTGAAAAAACCTTATGAATTATTACTTTGGAAAACCAGTATATATAGTGATACATATGCACGTGTATGATTTTCCTACAATGACTTTTAAAAATATGTAAAATGATGTCCAGACCTGGTGGAGGCCCAGGTGTTTGCCTTGTGTAAGATACATTAAATGTTGGTTCTTCAACAAGCAATGGTGGATACATTCGCCTCCTAATGAAGAATCCTGCTCCGCAACAAAACAAAACTCCCATCATCAGTAGAAACCTAGAGAACGAGAGCAGAATATGTTATTGTGTAATAGAAGCATGACCTTAGGAAAATCTTCATCTGTTATACTGCTGTTACTACTTATAACAGTCAATTGCAGATATACAGCTCATCCCATGGTCTTTCATTACATTGAAGCCATATTCAGATGCCTGAAAAGTAATGCTTTCAGTAAGGGTCACAATCAAAGACAATGTCACCATATAGACCTGGACTAAGAACAGATATTAGGTACTGGGTTTGGGCTTAAAGGGTTTTTCCACTTTTTCAACTATATAGACCCCAATGCTCTAAAATACTTATATTACCAAATAGAGCAGGTATTCACCCTTCCCAGGTTTAGTGCTGGCTCCTTACCGCTGCTCAGTTCTCAGTGTATTGGCCGCAGTGGTGACATCAGATCACCAGTGTCCATCATCTCTGTAGCCAATCACGGAGCTCAGCAGCTTGTGCCAGACACCTCACTATGGTGAGCTCATTGATTGGCTACAACGGTGATACGTATTATCAATGTATCAATGTCATGTAACCACTGCAGATACTCTGGAAGGCTTCTAGTATCTGTGTAGTACATGTGTGAGGGTGGTGAACAATGTCTATAACGTTCCCACCCCTGAAGACACCAAATTCATCATTGTATTGTAATGTGAATAATGTCTTGCGTCATTTGTAAATATTGTGTCATGTGAAGTGACGTATTATATTGTGATGTTTGCCTGTATAATGTATAGTGTGTGGTAATGTAAGATAAGTAATGTAGTGCATAGTGTAAGGAATGTTGAGAGTTAATGTTTGATACTAGCCCACAGGGAGCGGGGCTAGTGTTAGGAAGAACAACTACTTCCTGCTAGGAAGACAGATTGGGTCTGGAGTGCAGAATGAGTAGTGTCGCTTACGAGTGTGAGCTAAAATGAGAGGAGACCAAAAAAGATTGATAGCTAAATCCTGAGGATGAGTGATAGAGAGACAGAGTGGTCTTCCGGAGATAGGTCCTATGAGAGGATGCCTAGTAGTGATGAACGAATATACTCGTTACTCGAGATTTGCCGAGCACACTCGGGTGATCTCCGAGTATTTTTCAGTGCTCGGAGATTTAGTTTTCATCGCCGCAGCTGAATGATTTACATATTTTAGCCAGCATAAGTATATGTGGGGGTTGCCTGGTTGCTAGGGAATCCCCACATGTAATCAAGCTGGCTAAGAGATGTAAATCATTCAGCTGAGGTGAGGAAAACAAAATCTCCGAGCACTAAAAAATACTCAGAGGACCCCCGAGCATGCTTGGGAAATCTCGAGTAACGAGTATATTCGCTCATCACTAATGCCTAGCCACAGGAACTTGAGCTAGGCCTAAACAGGACGGAGAGACTGGGACTAGTGAATGAGTTCCAGGGTGCCAGTACTGGAAGAAATAAGATGCGGAACCACTGAACAAGTAAAGGTGACTTGTTAATCATTACTGTAGCGTTAAAGCTGGGTTGTGGTGAAGTAGGGAGAAACAGTTAGCATAGAGGTCCCTGGAGTATACTACTAAGGAAACTGTGTGGAAAATACTTCATATTGCAAATGAAACGTCCATAAGACTTTGTACCCGCTCTCCCTTGTATATAACAATTACCAAATTGCTGTTTAGTAAAGAGTTTATTGTGGAATGGTGGTCTCCCTCATTGAACTGTAACACATCTGGTCCTGGCAAACCAGAATCATTGGTTACATGTGGCCTGTATCCTGTATGGGCATAATGCCCTCACAGCACAAGTCTACACACCCAGCCAGGACCTTAATTTTAATGTAATGTGCCTGGGCGCCCGAGATGAGTGCCTCGCCTGTGGCTACCGCCCACTGCCACCTTACACATGGACAATCAATTGGACATTATATTCAATGGGCACTGAAAAATGCTTCATGAATCTGTGTTGTAAAATTGAGCACTTTCTGCCTTGTGTTCTTTGAATCCCAAGAAAAGAGCACCCTACAATTACAAATGACCTTAGCAGAAAACCCCTTTAACATCTGCATATAGATGTTAGTGTGGCACCCCTAGGGGTATTTGCCACAAAAATAGTTACTGACAGTAAATGCAAATACTAAAATAGCAAGACTGCACTACCACCTCCGGCCAGAAGGGGGAGCTCCAGAGACTCCCCTTGATCCATTCTGGTCTGAGAGAAGAACTGGCAGTTGGGCTAAGGAGCTGAAAGTGAGAGGTCATACAGTTGAATCTCTAACAGCCCTGTGACTGTTACCAGGCCTAAATCACCGGCCTGAGGAGAAGAGGGATAGAGAAAAAGGACATTGTGAGAACCGGGTAGCATTAATCACTACCCAGAACAGGCGCAAAGACGGATACCGGATCCGTGGCTGTATTCATTACATATAATACAGCAACCGGAAAAACGTGAGGTGATATCAGCTTCACTAGGGTCGGACGCAGCAACAGACACAGAGTTCAGCGGTACTCCTGGAGGGGGTAAGCCGATAAAAGGACTCGGGTTGCCCGTCGAACCAGGACCCGGAGGGGACAGATTGGGCCGGCAGCCAGTTCACATACAGCAGCAGGGCCACACAGATATTGCGTACAATAAGAGGCGAAGACCCCGGCAGGGTCAAAGTAACTCAGAGTTCCCATACAGACTCCGGTGACAGGACTGGTTGTAAATCCTTTTTTGTTAAAGTAAACTGGTTAAACGTTTCAGTGCCTCAGTCTTTCATTTGGACAATAGCCATCTATCCAGGATTGGGATCATCACCGCTGGGAGAACCTGCTGCTGATCAAGTAAGTGCCTGTTCCCTCACGATACCCTTTACACTGTGCATTGCCTGAGGCCACAGCACCGGGTCAAGCCACCCGTGACACCCCCCTCAAGAGACAGACCCCATTGGTCCGGTGCTGGGTACCCCGGTCTCTTGGGCGTCACAATTTCCCCCTTAGTTAAGAACAGTACTCCGGGACTGTGGGACAATAACATTTTGAAATAACAATTAATATGTACAGAGTCTTAAAAATGAAAAGTTACAAAAACCACTCGAGGAAACAAAAATATAGTTCTGTACAAAGTCACTTCAAATAGCGTCCATTAATACAGTTCTATCCTTGAAGGTATTAGGAAAGGCACTGTACTTAGTGTCCAGGAATTTAGTTCCATTTTTCCAACGGAGTTATCAATATAAAGTCTAAAGAAAGTTCAAAAAGAGCGAGGAGCAAAGTTCAAAAAGCAGTCTTTCCGGAGCTTTGATTTAGTGCCTCCGGGCTGATAAAAAGTTCAAGAATATGCAAGAAGTTCATACAGACAAGTCTCTGTAGGCACTGGGCTTAAACGTTGCAGACTGATAACAATGACTATACTACATTTTCTGTTTAACTATATACGGCATAACATATATACAATTCACATTATGAGCTTTATAGTTGGTAATCTGCATACCTGGCCGGTAATTGACCCTGGGTACTACGCTGTGATCTACGTAATAGCGGTGTCTCTTCATGTGGTGTACTACTGTCTACTGCGGATGTAGTATCTGCCCGCTCTGCTAAAGATAATTCCACGACTATGGAGTTGGCAAGTCCACCGTGAATGGGATTACTCTGACCAGGAATCTGTTCTTCCTGGCCTGGAACCTCCTGTAGTACGGGGTCAGCCTCTTCCTGTCTTGGGACTTCTGGTATTGGGTTTGGTGTTGGGTAAAAGGCCACCATGGGAACCACTACTGCACCATGGTATGTTAGTAGGGTTTTGGGAAAGTCTCCTATACAGGTGTGATACACTTCCTCTTCTTTTTCCTTTACTGGTTGAACCTGTATGGGTTGAATAACTTCTGGTTCTGGCTGGACAACGTCTGGCTCTTTCAATGCCTCCGGACATAATTTAAGATTGTCTCTTGACACTAGTACAGATGTTAAGCCTCCGTTTTTGCTAATGAGACACATTTTAGGATTATCCACTCTTGTTGGTAAAACTGTGTAGGGTACGGCTTCCCACTGATTGTCCAGTTTATTGGTTCGACGATTTCTCTTGAGCACTTGGTCACCTGGTCTTAATGGGGTCGCTAGAGCATTCTGGTTGAAAGTTCGCTCTTGTCTTTCTCTAGTTTGCTGAAGGCTTCTTTCCACACTCTCTTGCACTTGGCGATACTGCTTTTGCCGTATGATATCCCAATTGGAGTCTTGGACTTCTGCGTCTGGTTTCAGAATTCCCATTTCTAGATCGATTGGTAATTGGCCGGGTCTTGCACGCATAAGGTAAGCTGGGGTGCAATTGGTGGAACTCACCGGGACATGATTATACAGATCCACCAAGTCAGGCAATTTCTCTGGCCATTGATTCCTTTCTGCCTCAGGTAAAGTCTTTAGTAGTTCTATTACAATATGGTTCATCTTCTCGCATAAGCCGTTTGTTTGTGGATGATAGGCCGTCGTCCGGATCTTTTTGCAACCATACATATTACAGAATTCTCTGAAGATCTCTGATTCAAAGGCTGTACCTTGGTCGGTGAGAACCTGTTCCGGATATCCATGGGGTCTACAAAAGTACGTTTGGAACGCTTTGGCTGCTGTTTTTGCTGTCAGATCTTTTACGGGTACTACTACCAAGAAGCGTGAATAATGGTCCACGATGGTCAAGGCATAGACATAGCCAGACCGGCTTGGTGTCAACTTCACGTGGTCCATGGCTACAAGTTCAAGTGGTTGTTTGGTGATTATGGGCTGCAGTGGTGCTCTTTGGTTCTTTTGATCGTTTCTTCTGAGGTTGCACGGGCCACAATTTCTGCACCACTGTTCGATTGATTTTCTCATCCCGACCCAATAAAATCTTTCTCTTAGAAGTACTTCTAACTTTTTCCAACCGAAGTGACCAGCACCATTATGGTAAGCTTCGAGGACCATCTTGACATCTTGTTTAGGCACGATAATCTGCCAAACCAATTCATGTGTTTTCGGATTGGTGTACCTTCTACAGAGCTTCCCTTGATACAGGAACATTTTGCCTCTCTCTTTCCAGAGTTGATGCGTCTCTTCTGGGGCATCCTCATCGGGATATGCACTTTGCTCAGTTAACAGTTCCTTCACCAACTTCACAGCCGGATTGCTGTCTTGGGTGTCAGCCCATCTATGGTGTGCTAACGGATTTAAATTCACCTCTTGTTGTTTCTGATAGGTACTTGACTGATGATGTTTTGCCTTGGGATGATGGAAGGCTGGTAGTTCAATTTCTTCAAGCTCCCCCATTTCTTCTTCTACATCTCTCAAGTGTGGCATCCGGGATAGGGCATCGGCATTTCCATTCTTGCGACCTGCTCGATACTTGATCTTGAAGTTGTAATTAGATAACCGGGCTATCCATCGCTGTTCTAACGCACCTAATTTGGCTGTGTCCAGGTGGGTCAACGGATTGTTGTCAGTATAGACAATAAATTCTGCAGTGGCCAGATAGTGTTTGAAACGCTCAGTCACAGCCCAAACTACTGCCAGTAGTTCCAATTTGAAGGAGCTGTAATTTTCTGAATTTCTTTCAGTAGGCCGGAGCTTTCTACTTGCAAAGGCGATGACTTTCTCCCGACCTTCTTGCTTTTGTGACAGCACCGCTCCTAGTCCCACATTACTGGCATCGGTGTAGAGGATGAAAGGTTGATGGTAATCTGGGTATGCCAGAACCTCTTCTCCGGTTAGTGCCTTCTTTAGTTGTTCAAAGGAGTCTTCCCTTTCGTCGTTCCACTGAAAAGGAGGGTTTTGGTTTGAAGGTTTCTTCGTCTGCCCTACCAAGGTGTCTTGCAAGGGTGCTGCCAACTTGGTAAATCCTTTTATAAATCTGCGATAGTAACCCACCAATCCCAGGAATTGTCTCACTTCTTTTGCGCTGGTAGGTCTTGGCCAATCCCTTATGGCGCTTATTTTCTCGGGATCTGGTGCTACTCCCTCCGAACTCACGATGTGTCCCAGGTACTGTACCTTTGGCTTGAGAAGGTGACATTTGGATGGCTTGACTTTCATGCCATACCTGGATAAGGCTTCGAACACTTCTGCCAGGTCTATTAAGTGTTGTTCGTAAGTCTTTGAGTAGACGATCACATCATCTAGGTACAGGAGGACGGTCTCGAAGTTCTTGTGTCCGAGGCAGCATTCCATCAGCCGCTGGAAGGTACCGGATGCGTTGCAGAGTCCGAACGGCATGCGATTAAATTCACATAGACCCATTGGTGTGGTGAATGCCGTCTTTTCCTTATCTCGCTCAGCCACAGGGACTTGCCAATACCCGCTTGTTAAGTCTAAGGTGGAAAAATAATTAGCAGATTTCAAAGCAGTTAAGGACTCTTCTATCCTAGGCAAGGGGTAGGCGTCTTTATGGGTGATGTTATTAATCTTCCGGTAGTCTACGCACATTCTCATGGTTCCGTCCTTTTTTTTGACAATCACTAGAGGGGCCGCCCAGGGGCTACAGCTGTCTCTTATTACCCCGGCCTGTTTCATCTCCCTCAGCATATCTTTTGCACATTGATAGTGAGCGGGCGGTATGGGTCTATATCTTTCTTTTATTGGGGGATGGTCACTGGTGGGGATTGTGTGTTCTACCCCTTCTATCCGTCCGAAGTCCAATGGGTGTTTACTGAAGACTTGTTCATATTCCGTCACTAGCCTATACACCCCTTGTTTTTGATGGGTAACATAGTAACATAGTAACATAGTAACATAGTAACATAGTTAGTAAGGCCGAAAAAAGACATTTGTCCATCCAGTTCAGCCTATATTCCATCATAATAAATACCCAGATCTACGTCCTTCTACAGAACCTAATAATTGTATGATACAATATTGTTCTGCTCCAGGAAGACATCCAGGCCTCTCTTGAACCCCTCGACTGAGTTCGCCATCACCACCTCCTCAGGCAAGCAATTCCAGATTCTCACTGCCCTAACAGTAAAGAATCCTCTTCTATGTTGGTGGAAAAACCTTCTCTCCTCCAGACGCAAAGAATGCCCCCTTGTGCCCGTCACCTTCCTTGGTATAAACAGATCCTCAGCGAGATATTTGTATTGTCCCCTTATATACTTATACATGGTTATTAGATCGCCCCTCAGTCGTCTTTTTTCTAGACTAAATAATCCTAATTTCGCTAATCTATCTGGGTATTGTAGTTCTCCCATCCCCTTTATTAATTTTGTTGCCCTCCTTTGTACTCTCTCTAGTTCCATTATATCCTTCCTGAGCACCGGTGCCCAAAACTGGACACAGTACTCCATGTGCGGTCTAACTAGGGATTTGTACAGAGGCAGTATAATGCTCTCATCATGTGTATCCAGACCTCTTTTAATGCACCCCATGATCCTGTTTGCCTTGGCAGCTGCTGCCTGGCACTGGCTGCTCCAGGTAAGTTTATCATTAACTAGGATCCCCAAGTCCTTCTCCCTGTCAGATTTACCCAGTGGTTTCCCGTTCAGTGTGTAATGGTGATATTGATTCCCTCTTCCCATGTGTATAACCTTACATTTATCATTGTTAAACCTCATCTGCCACCTTTCAGCCCAAGTTTCCAACTTATCCAGATCCATCTGTAGCAGAATACTATCTTCTCTTGTATTAACTGCTTTACATAGTTTTGTATCATCTGCAAATATCGATATTTTACTGTGTAAACCTTCTACCAGATCATTAATGAATATGTTGAAGAGAACAGGTCCCAATACTGACCCCTGCGGTACCCCACTGGTCACAGCGACCCAGTTAGAGACTATACCATTTATAACCACCCTCTGCTTTCTATCACTAAGCCAGTTACTAACCCATTTACACACATTTTCCCCCAGACCAAGCATTCTCATTTTGTGTACCAACCTCTTGTGCGGCACGGTATCAAACGCTTTGGAAAAATCGAGATATACCACGTCCAATGACTCACCGTGGTCCAGTCTATAGCTTACCTCTTCATAAAAACTGATTAGATTGGTTTGACAGGAGCGATTTCTCATAAACCCATGCTGATATGGAGTTAAACAGTTATTCTCATTGAGATAATCCAGAATAACATCCCTCAGAAACCCTTCAAATATTTTACCAACAATAGAGGTTAGACTTACTGGCCTATAATTTCCAGGTTCACTTTTAGAGCCCTTTTTGAATATTGGCACCACATTTGCTATGCGCCAGTCCTGCGGAACAGACCCTGTCGCTATAGAGTCACTAAAAATAAGAAATAATGGTTTATCTATTACATTACTTAGTTCTCTTAGTACTCGTGGGTGTATGCCATCCGGACCCGGAGATTTATCTATTTTAATCTTATTTAGCCGGTTTCGCACCTCTTCTTGGGTTAGATTGGTGACCCTTAATATAGGGTTTTCATTGTTTCTTGGGATTTCACCTAGCATTTCATTTTCCACCGTGAATACCGTGCAGAAGAAGGTGTTTAATATGTTAGCTTTTTCCTCGTCATCTACAACCATTCTTTCCTCACTATTTTTTAAGGGGCCTACATTTTCAGTTTTTATTCTTTTACTATTGATATAGTTGAAGAACAGTTTGGGATTAGTTTTACTCTCCTTAGCAATGTGCTTCTCTGTTTCCTTTTTGGCAGCTTTAATTAGTTTTTTAGATAAAGTATTTTTCTCCCTATAGTTTTTTAGAGCTTCAATGGTGCCATCCTGCTTTAGTAGTGCAAATGCTTTCTTTTTACTGTTAATTGCCTGTCTTACTTCTTTGTTTAGCCACATTGGGTTTTTCCTATTTCTAGTCCTTTTATTCCCACAAGGTATAAACCGCTTACACTGCCTATTTAGGATGTTCTTAAACATTTCCCATTTATTATCTGTATTCTCATTTCTGAGGATATTGTCCCAGTCTACCAGATTAAGGGCATCTCTAAGCTGGTCAAACTTTGCCTTCCTAAAGTTCAATGTTTTTGTGACTCCCTGACAAGTCCCCCTAGTGAAAGACAGGTGAAACTGCACAATATTGTGGTCGCTATTTCCTAAATGCCCAACCACCTGCAGATTTGTTATTCTGTCAGGTCTATTAGATAGTATTAGGTCTAAAAGTGCTGCTCCTCTGGTTGGATTCTGCACCAATTGTGAAAGATAATTTTTCTTGGTTATTAGCAGAAACCTGTTGCCTTTATGGGTTTCACAGGTTTCTGTTTCCCAGTTAATATCCGGGTAGTTAAAGTCCCCCATAACCAGGACCTCATTATGGGTTGCAGCTTCATCTATCTGCTTTAGAAGTAGACTTTCCATGCTTTCTGTTATATTTGGGGGTTTGTAACAGACCCCAATGAGAATTTTGTTACCATTTTTCCCTCCATGAATTTCAACCCATATGGACTCGACATCCTCATTCCCTTCGCTAATATCCTCCCTTAAAGTGGACTTTAGACAAGACTTTACATAGAGACAAACCCCTCCTCCTCTCCGATTTTTACGATCCTTTCTAAACAGACTGTAACCCTGTAAGTTAACTGCCCAGTCATAGCTTTCATCTAACCATGTCTCGGTTATTCCCACTATGTCAAAGTTACCTGTAGATATTTCTGCTTCTAGTTCTTCCATCTTGTTTGTCAGGCTTCTGGCGTTTGCGAGCATGCAGTTTAGAGGATTTTGTTTTGTTCCAATCTCCTCACTGTGGATTGTTTTAGAAATGTTCTTACCTCCCTTCTGAGTATGTTTTCCTGGGTCGTCTTTGTTCGAGTCTAATGTTTTTCTTCCCGTCCCCTCTTCTTCTAGTTTAACGCCCTCCTGATGAGTGTAGCGAGTCTTCTGGCGAATGTGTGTTTCCCAGGTTTGTTGAGGTGTAGTCCGTCTCTGGCGAGGAGTCCATCATACCAGTAATTCACACCGTGGTCCAGGAATCCAAATCCTTGTTGTCTGCACCATCGTCTTAGCCAGTTGTTTGCATCAAGGATCCTGTTCCATCTCCTGGTGCCATGCCCGTCTACTGGAAGGATAGAAGAAAAAACTACCTGTGCATCCAGTTCCTTTACTTTCTTCCCCAACTCTTCAAAGTCCTTGCAGATTGTCGGTAGGTCCTTCCTTGCCGTGTCATTGGTGCCAACATGTATCAGAAGAAATGGGTGGACGTCCTTGGAGCTGAAGAGCTTTGCTATCCTATCGGTCACATCCTTGATCATCGCACCTGGAAGGCAGCATACTTCTCTTGCAGTTATGTCCGGTCTGCAGATGGCTGCTTCGGTGCCTCTCAGTAGTGAGTCTCCCACCACCACCACTCTTCGTTGCTTCTTGGCTGTACTTTTTGCTGTCACTTGTTGCTGTGTGCCCTTTTCTTTTTTGCTTGCTGGTATTGCTTCATTCTTAGGTGTGCCATCTTCATCCTCTACAAAGATTTGATATCGGTTCTTCAGTTGTGTGGTTGGTGATTTCTCCATGGTCTTCTTGCTTCTTTTGGTCACATGCTTCCACTCATCTGCTTTTGGAGGTTCTCTGACACTTTTTGCACCTTCTGTGACCAGTAGAGATGCTTCTGTTCTGTCTAGAAAGTCTTCATTCTCTTTGATGAGTTTCAAAGTTGCTATTCTTTCTTCCAGACCCCGCACCTTTTCTTCTAAAAGGGCCACTAGTCTACACTTCTGACAGGTGAAATTGGATTCTTCTTCTGGTCGATCTGTGAACATGTAGCACATGCTGCAGCTCACCATGTAGGTTGTCACATCTGCCATGTTGCTCCTAGATCCTGCTGACTTGCTGTGTGTTTTCCTTCTTGTGTAATCTACTCAGCCAAGCTCTCTTGCAATAAAGTCCTTACGGCGCGCGGTTTGGTGATGCTTTCGAAGCAGCTGGTCCCGGCTGTACCCAACGATCTTCTAGCTTAGGGAGACTTCGCTTCTCCCAGAAGGCACCTGGAATATGCAAATTAGCCTCCTGAAGCTTGAATCCCTGGTTTGGTGATGCTTTCGAAGCAGCTGGTCCCGGCTGTACCCAACGATCTTCTAGCTTAGGGAGACTTCGCTTCTCCCAGAAGGCACCTGGAATATGCAAATTAGCCTCCTGAAGCTTGAATCCCTGGGTAGGTGTTGAATTTATGCCCACGTGTAGCTGTTGGCACCAATCCTCCATTTCTCCATCTGAGCCATTGCCTTCCACCTGACAGGTTGGTTCTAAGGGCTCAATGGTTGTGATGGCATTGTTGTCAACAGTATATAGCTTTGCCATTGTAGCATACCTTGGCAAAGTGACCTCTTCCTCTCCACAGTTCAAAAGTCGTACCGGCACTCGTCCCCGGTGTACCTCGACTATCCCTCGTGCTGTGAGTATAGTGGGCCTGCTGTCGGTGTACACTGGTTCTATTAAGGCTTGATAATCTCGTCCCTTAGTACCAATGGCTGCTCTACACCATACCAGCATTTCTGTTTTTGGTGGGATTACAATAGATGTTGGATCACTTACCCTCACACTGCCGATTTCTCCACCTGCAACTTCTACCTGTTGCCTTAACATCAATACTTTTATTTCCCTCCGGAGAACTCTCTGCTGGCAGGATTGGGCAGTTTCAGCAATTTGCTGTAAGACAGAAATGACTTCGGAAAAGCAGTTCTCTAACACATTCATTCCTATCAATACAGTTGGTTCACAGTTCCGCCGGTCAACATCAACAACAATTATACCCTGTTTCTTCAATTCTACTTTACCAATCTTTATGGTCATCTCCCTGAATCCTAGTTTCGGTACCAACTTACCATTACTGGCCCATATATCTAGTTCAACATCAGAGGGCCCTTTATCAATATCTGCATCAGCCCAGTACCTCTTATAAAGGATATACGGTATAGATGAAATCTGGGAACCTGTGTCCAGCAAAGCGTTGAGGGGCATTCCGTCCAGCACGATAGGGATAATGGGTCGTCCTCCGATGTACCTGTCGTGCCAGGGTGTTGGGCCTTGAAAGTTCATTCCTGCGAAGCGGCCCGCATTCCCAGGGGATTCCCGTTTAAATCACAATCTCGTGCAAAGTGGCCTGGCTGCTGGCAACGGCGGCAAATGGGCTGTCCATCCGGTTGGTAGCGGTCGCGGGGTCGTCCTCTCCATGTCGGGTATCTCCGGGGTCTCATCCATGGAACACCTTCTCTACGGTTTGACAACTCCATCTTGGGTCCTCTCATCTCCTGCATGGTTTTAGCCATTGAAGCAACAACATCAGTTAAAGAGTCGGGCTTAGCAATGGCCCCGGACATAGCTGATGTCACTGGTACTCCATGTTGTTGAGGAGCCTCTGCCATGAGTTGCGCAGGATCCTGATCCCGAGGTGCCTCTGCCAGCTGGAGACGTATAACGCTCTCCTTTAATTGGGCAAATGTCAATTCAGGGTTCTTAAAAACAAGCATGCTCACATGCCCCCGGTGAGAAGGGGTGTAGAGTCCCTCAATAAATTGATCTCTTAGCAGTTTATCCGCTCCGGTGTTAAAAATGGGTTCAGCCAGTGTAAGTGATTTAAGGGCTTCCTGCAGGTTTAAGGCAAAGTCTCTCACGCCCTCATTAACTTTTTGTTTGCAATTAAAGAATCGTACTTTAGCTTTGCTGCTGGCAGTGGTTTCAAATGTAGCTTTTAATCCAGCAAATATGCGTTCAACAGTGCCTTTTAGATCAGCTGCCCACGCTGTGACTTCTCGCTTAGCATGGCCACTTAACTGCATCATCAGGAGACTAACACGCTGAACTTCACCCACAGGGAACATGTCAAAATGGGCCAGCATCTTTTCTCTGAAATCGTCAAGGGTATTAGGCTCACCTTCATACATTGGAAGCCATGGGCCACCCGGGGTATATGGCATCAGCACCGGCATGATGGGCGCCACTCCTTGCACCGCTGCGCTACCGGACTCTCTATCGACACTCTGTCTTTCAGCTGCATTAGCGTCGCCGGGTGCTGCGGCGTCTCCGTGCTGCGACATACTGTGCCCCCTTAGTTAATCCGGACCCTTCCGGTCCTCCGCTTCCGTCGGGATAGTGTAGATTCGTTCCGCTGTGCAGCAGGATCGATTTTCCCCTTGCTCTGATGTCAGAGCGCTCAGCTTGGTGCCGCCCACAATGACACGCCCCCTGCTGCTCCCACCCACCGCGCTCTGTAATGGCGGATTCTGAAGTTTTTCAGTTAGACTGGGGCTCAGGTGATGGCGTAGCTCAATTAACAGTCTCGTGCCTAACGGTTATGAAGTGATTACCTCAGGGGATGGCGGCCATCTTTACTCCATTATAACCAATGGGGAAAAGTCACTTTCAATAGTTTTCAATGGAGAATGGATTTTTCTTTAATAAAGTCAATTTTCAAGATTTTTCATCCAAGTTTTCACAGTTTTGGGCTCCAATCACGGCACACAATACCCGGTATACGGGCTGGCTAGATCCTGTTCGTGACGCCAATTGTGACGCCCAAGAGACCGGGGTACCCAGCACCGGACCAATGGGGTCTGTCTCTTGAGGGGGGTGTCACGGGTGGCTTGACCCGGTGCTGTGGCCTCAGGCAATGCACAGTGTAAAGGGTATCGTGAGGGAACAGGCACTTACTTGATCAGCAGCAGGTTCTCCCAGCGGTGATGATCCCAATCCTGGATAGATGGCTATTGTCCAAATGAAAGACTGAGGCACTGAAACGTTTAACCAGTTTACTTTAACAAAAAAGGATTTACAACCAGTCCTGTCACCGGAGTCTGTATGGGAACTCTGAGTTACTTTGACCCTGCCGGGGTCTTCGCCTCTTATTGTACGCAATATCTGTGTGGCCCTGCTGCTGTATGTGAACTGGCTGCCGGCCCAATCTGTCCCCTCCGGGTCCTGGTTCGACGGGCAACCCGAGTCCTTTTATCGGCTTACCCCCTCCAGGAGTACCGCTGAACTCTGTGTCTGTTGCTGCGTCCGACCCTAGTGAAGCTGATATCACCTCACGTTTTTCCGGTTGCTGTATTATATGTAATGAATACAGCCACGGATCCGGTATCCGTCTTTGCGCCTGTTCTGGGTAGTGATTAATGCTACCCGGTTCTCACAATGTCCTTTTTCTCTATCCCTCTTCTCCTCAGGCCGGTGATTTGGGCCTGGTAACAGTCACAGGGCTGTTAGAGATTCAACTGTATGACCTCTCACTTTCAGCTCCTTAGCCCAACTGCCAGTTCTTCTCTCAGACCAGAATGGATCAAGGGGAGTCTCTGGAGCTCCCCCTTCTGGCCGGAGGTGGTAGTGCAGTCTTGCTATTTTAGTATTTGCATTTACTGTCAGTAACTATTTTTGTGGCAAATACCCCTAGGGGTGCCACATTAGCATAATGTTATCATAATGTGCCTATGATCACTCGGATGAAATGCCTTTAATGGTGATTCAAGGCACTTAAATAAGGTAACCTACCAAAAATACCATAGCCGTTGGATGGAGAGTGCCCGTACACAACATCTTGATCCACAGCAGTCTTCATATGCTCTGCATCTATAAAAAAAGCAGTATATTGTATTTTCAACAATAAACACATAGTGATCATTTTATTTAACAAAAGCAAGACGAAATGTTCTAGAAAGATCCCAAACTGAAAAGAAAAGAGTATTGAGAGGATTGTCACCTCTGGTCAAGACCGGGGGGGGGGGGGGAGGGCAATGCCTGGTGTTACCCATTAGTGGGAATGTGTGCACCCTGCCGTGCAGGTGAGGGAAGTGGCTACCTGGACATGACTGGGAGGAATGCATCACCTGATTCCTTAGATTTGGGCTGGCTATTTAAGCCCTGCTTCTAGTTCAGTTCATTTGTGCAGGTGTATAGTGAGTGCTTGCTGGTTGGGCTGTGGTTGCTTCTCAGTATTTGCTAATGGTCGTTATTGGTTCTGCTTTATTGGCTATTCTCTCGTGGTTTCCCTTTGATTTTCATTGGGGTTTTTTGCTAGCTTTGAATGTGCTCTGTAAAGTCCCCCTCACCTTCAGGAGCAGGTGGAGAATATCCCGGCCCCTAAGGACTTGCCTAGCAGTGGTGGCTTGCGTAAAGTGCATCTGTGACCACGCTTTTGGTCGTCCAATGCGAGTCGCTACAGAGTAGCTATTCCAGCACATAACAATTTTAGGCTGTTATTTTTAGGGGACTTTTATTTACAGTTGGCTAATAATTTACCGTAATATCTTGGACAATTCCATTATACAATATAGTAATCATCATCATCACATGCCTAACTAGTCAATTCATACAAGAATCATACCCCATAAATGACATGCTTAAATGACTACCCAAATACTTAATTGCCACCTGACTTGCATACATATACTGTAGGGTAAACTGGTCATCACGATTTCACAACAATAAAATAATAAAGATGTAATTCTTATCATCACGATCTCCTTCAAAGAAATCCTGAAGCAAATCTGATTCATTTGAGCAATTTATTCCTTATGACTCATGACATAAACAGGATGTCCTAGGACTCCTGGTATTATAGCAAAGCTGAAATTCTGGGAAGAACCTGACTGTAAGGACAAAGCTCTACAGAGCTTATAAACTCATTATTGCCAAACAGTGTGCTCATGAACAGCTGAAAAATGTATAAACAAGATTAATCATATAACAAATCAATCAAAGGCAATGTTAAACTACAATATAATACATTCAATAAAAATATACATCGTTTAAACTTAGTCTTAAAATCTAAGTTAGAAGTAAGGCTCATAAGGAATGTCATGTGCAACCAATACCAAAAAATAAGCACAACTAAAAAAAAAAATGGAAAAATATATAGAGGTCACCAAGGATTTCAGCTATTGTGCTGCCAAAATCTAGACAAAATCCCTTTTTTGTTGTGTTAAAATGGGGTTTGTTAAATATATTTTATAATTTCATGAATGAAAGAAGTCGCCTTATTGAGAAATAAATAAAAACATATCCTGTATTAAAATTTAGCCCATATAGAGACTGGAAAGTAATTGCACAGTTGTACATAGAATGCATGAAATTTATGCTATCTGTTAATTTGCAGGATTTATCCTGGTGAGCCTCATCAACCCTGGTTACCATCCTGAGTAGCCTAGTGTGTTTTATCATAACACACTCCCGATGCACATAGTGGATGAAAGTCTCTTTGTGCGTGGGGGGCACTTACAAGGCCCTCCACACTGTTGTTCATTTGTTAACCTTGTGGTTTTTTAGTTGTTTTTAACTTGTTTGTGGCTTGTCTAACTTTAATTGTCTTAATAAAATTAATATTGTTACTTGTTATATTGTTTGTGGTGATCCTTACCTTTACACGCTACTTTCCTCTCTTTGGTCACAGGAAATTTATGATAGGCACGTGCAAAAATGGTATAACATATCATAGGCAAGAGATAAAAATATCAAATACAAGGCTTACGTATTGCAACAAATACTGTCAAAGCCAGGAAGCACATGGCACTCGACTTGATTTGGGTACCAAAGCGGTACCCGAACCCGGACCCCAATCAAAAGAATTGGAGGCCCCAACATCTGTTGTTTGCCATGCTGTCATCTGCATGACAGCACAACAAACACAAGCTCTGATCAGCAGTAATATTTCCGCCAGTTAGAGAGCTGTGGTTTCCCTTTCTGAACCCTGCTTATACAGGTACTATACAGATGATCAAGTTTTTAAATACATCAGATAGGGATTATACACATTAGGTAGGACTGCTCTATATGGGTATACCTTGACGATTGGTGGAGCAGCTTACTATACATTTTTTTGCAAAAAAAGTATCAACTAAATACCCTGTTTTTCCATCTTTTGACTAGCACTTGCATATTACTGTGATTTTTTTTTACATCAGAGTATTTTTGACCTCACTGTGCTCTTTTGTGTCTTCAAGTTTCTTGGTGGTGTGTGAACAGGTTCCTACAGACTTGTCCATTGTGCAAGTAGCCCATGTGTTTCTGGTTCTGTAATTGTTCTCTTGTTTCTACAAGACTAGGGAGTCCACCACTCCTTATGGGTCATTTGCATCAAAGCTGTTCCATCCAGCATGTCCACATGAAAATTCCCTCTCTGAACCCTGCTTATACAGGTACTATACAGATGATTAGGTTTTTAAATACATCAGATAGGGATTATACACATTAGGTAGGACTGCTCTATATGGCTATACCTTGACGATTGGTGGAGCAGCTTAGTATACTTTTTTTTGCAAAAAAATGTATCAACTAAATACCCTGTTTTTTTCCATCTTTTGACTAGCACTTGCTTATTACTGTGATTTTTTTTTACAACAGAGTATTTTTTACCTCACTGTGCTCTTTTGTGTCTTCAACAATTTAATAATGTTGGCTTATATTTTGCTTCATCATAAAAGAGTCAAAGATAAAACACCAATCTGAGTAAGTCTCTCTTTTGTCTCAGATTTGTGAGAAGGAAGACAGTTTTTATGTAACACATATAGAAGAATCATTTCTAAATTTCTCATAGCTTTGGTTGCAATAATATGCAGAACAAGATGAAAGTAGAGGATATTTTGGGTAAAAAAATATGGTGTACATTAAAGGGTTATAAAAAAAATACTAGCGCGGACATTGGGCAGCGACTAATAGTATTTAGTAATGGTATTTAACAGGGATAAATGCAAGATTTTACATCTGGGCAAGAAAAACAAAAATATATATCTACAGAATGGGAGGAATAGAACTAAGCAACAGCATGTGTGAAAAACTAATGGATATACTAATAGATCACAGACTGCACATGAATCAACAGTGTGATGCAGCAGCAAACACAGTTCTGGGATGTATTAAGAAAAGCATAGAGTCTGGATCGCGTGAAATAATTATCCCCCTCTATTCCTCCTTTGTCAGGCCCATCTCGAATACTGTGTCCACATTTAAAAAAGACATTGAAAAACTGTAACAAGTTTAGAAAAGAGCTACCAGGATGGTGAAAGGATTGCAAACTATGTCCTACAAGGAAAGGCTAAAGGATCTAGGAATATATAAGGCTACGTTCAGACTAGCGTTGTGCGCCGCTGCGTCGGCGACACAACGCACCGAAAAACGCGGCAAAACGCACGCAAAAACGCTGCGTTTTGCGACGCGTGCGTCATTTTTTGCCGAAAATCGGACGCAAGAAAAATGCAACTTGTTGCGTTTTCTTGGTCCGACACTAGCGGCAAAAAAGACGCACGCGTCGCAAAACGCAACAGACAAAAACGCATGCGTCCCCCATGTTAAACATAGGGGCGCATGACGCGTGCGTCGCCGCTGCGTCGCCCGATGCTAACGCGACGCACACTAGCACAACGCTAGTCTGAACGTAGCCTAACTTGCAAAAAAGAAGGCCAAGATGAGCATTAATAGCTGTCTACAAATATCTGAAGGGATTTGCACAAGGAAACACGAGAAGCAATGAAATGAAACTCAAAGGTAGAAGAAAGATTAGATATTAGAAAAAAACTTTTTGACAGTAAGGGTGATCAATGAGTGGAACAGGCTGCCACGAGAGGCTGCAGAACCCCATTCTTAAGGTTCCAGGGCCTTGATGTTGGGGTTAGCAAGAGTTCTAGTGATTTGACCACTAGAAATTAGCAAGTTATACCCTATCCACCTTTTTTGTTGGCGGAATAGTGGTATGGGGGGGGCAGGCACTCTTTTTAAGAACTTTTTCAAGATTTATGAAAAACAGAAAATAGATCCAACGGTTGGGTGGAGGCTATTGAGTCAATAAGTAAGAAACTTTTTAAAGATTTACGCAGTTTTTGATATTTCTTCAAATCCCGGTGTTGTTAAGAACTCTTCTTGACAATGGTTGTGAGCACATTTTCGTCTTTACATTCTTTTTTTCATTGTTATATTATTCAGAAGTTAAATATTTAACCAAGTAAGATTTAAAAGCCTCATCATATAATAACCTGAGAATTATACAGTATTCACTGAAACAGCAAAGCGGGAATCAAAGCAAAGTGGCAGGGAAGCAAAAACATACTGTAACCAGTAAACTAAATGCTATGCGGCAAACCAGCAAACAGCTTATTTTTAGGTTGCAAATCATGTTCATTTGAAGCTGATGATGCACATATGGGAGAAAGACAGATGGGAAAAACAAATATGAAGTTACCTAATTATATGCTTGAAACAAAATCATAAGTGCAGTAACATTTCTTTAATCCAACATTTACAGGATTTCTCAGTAATATATTCTATGGCCTGTCCTCTGAAGTATGCCATGAAAGTCTGATCATGTGGGGTCTGACCATTAACATGCCACTTTTTAACAACTAAACTACAATAGAAGGTAGTCAGATGCCTTCTATATGCCATAAATCAAATTTTTGTGATTTGTAAAATGATCATTCCCTGATGAAGTCATTATTACATCACAGTTAAGCTTAAAGGGGTTGCTCCTCTAAATACATGTATTATCTATCAACAGGATAAAGGGTAGGATGACGGTTCCAAGGTCTCCTCTGTAATTAGAGTTAGACACTGGCTCCATTCACTTCTATGGGACTGAAGGAAAATCATGGAATTGAACAAATTGAGAATGTGTACTAATATTCCATTTATAAATAGGACTTTGCAACTTCCAAATCAAAGGAACAGCGGCTACAGCATTCAAATCCAAATGATCATATATTTATCACCTACTCTGTGGATAGGGGTTATATGAATTTAGTGGGAAAAAAAAAACTTTAAATAAACAAAGTTTCCATCATTGATTACAATTTTGAGAGTCAGAGTGTGGGACAATGGAATAATTGGAACAAAACTGATCATTCACTTAGTAAGTAATCTGTAAGAAAACTTAGACCAGTACTATTTATATCATATACATTGCAATCAGGCAAAACCTAGAAAAAAACCAAAATGAACAAATATCCTGTGGTAAGTAAATACTGTAAATAATAATAATACATGTAAATAACATAGGGTACTTAGTTTACATTATCTGTATCAAAAGAGCGTAAAGGCCATCCAACCGCGACAAGGCGTACCCAGGATAGTCACTAACTTTTGTACTTCAATCCACTATGTGTCAGAAAGCCCATGGGCAGGTGCAATACAGTCATCTCTGGGTCTGTGTCTATTTTGAGGTTTACTGACATATAGCGAGGTGAACTACAATAGTTTGTGATCATCCTGTCTGCATTTTTCATAGACAGCCATGTGCGCCTATCCGTTATGATTGCACCAGCCAAACTAAAAACCTGCTCAAACAACACACTTGCAGCAGGGCATGGCAGCATCTCCGAGGTGTAGAAGGAGAGATCAGGCCAAATGTGGAGCTTGGACAACCAATAGTTAAAGAGCACTGAAGAATAAGGAAGGATGCTGGTATGGTCACTTAAGTAGTCCTTCACCATCTTGGTCAACTTCTCCCTCATCGTCATCGTTACACCCACAGATAGCCCTTGCTGATGTGATGGTCTCATGAAAATGTGTCAAATGGTGGACATTTCCCTCCCAAGTTGCACCTGGTGTGCGTGGCCCTCCTCTGTAATCCTTGTGGGTGAGAAAAGCCGGTACCTCTGCCAACAGCGTTGTCTGGGGGTAATCTTTTTTAGCAAGTCTTCCACAATGGCCCTCTGGAATACATGTATACCTCTGCCTCTGACATGAGAGAAGCAAATTTCTCCTTGTACCGTGGGTCAAGAAAGGTGCACAGCCAGTATTTCATGTTGGGCAAAATGTGTTTCACACAAGGGTCTTGGGAAAGGCATCTGGACATGAACTCTGCCATGTGAGGTAGACTACAAAGAGTCAAATATTCAGTGTCCTCAGAAGGAAGAACACTAACCATCCTCTCCTCCTCATGATGCATAGCCTCCTCCTTCTCCTCCTTCTCCTCTTCAGGCCATTCATGCTGGACAGGCAGGAAGCTGGGAATGGGAGTCTCCTCTGTAGTGCAGACCAAAAACTCCTGTTCCGCCTCCTCCTCCTGTTCCTCGTCATCACCCAATGTGGCTTACATTATGGCTGGCCGGAACAATTAAAGCAATAGGCCGGAGTCACACTACTGTAGAATATGGCCGACTGCTATGAGAGAAAGCATCGCATAGTACTCGTCCCAGTGTTAATCTATGGGGCAGCTCACATCAGCATTTTTGTAAAATTGCAGCATGCTGCGATTGTATGCATATATCACCTGAGACTCACCAATGCAAGCCTATGGGTGCGAGAAAAGCGCAGACGCCACACGGACCATGCGAATGCTGTCCGATTTTTACGCATCGATGTCCTTTGAAAATCTGGCAATTCATCAGCCGAGTACACACACACACAGACACACACACACACAGAAATAAAGTCATTTAATTGAAAGAATGACACAGACTCCTTTAATAAATCTTAATTAAACCATACTTACGACTTCGCCCATTCCACCAACGCCTTTGTCTTCTGCAAAAGAGTAAAAAAAAACGAACAACCATATTCCTCACCTTTCCCAGAGATGATAATCCATTTGTCCCATGATGGGTTTAGCACTGCTACATCTAAATGGCAGGCTGCATGGTTGCATGATGCGACCATACAGTCTGTCATTCAGCAGAGACACTGAGCAGCGTGTGCTCAGTGTCTCCCTGTGAACTCCTATTACCTATCTGATGGCACCACGAGCATGAGAAAGTACTCCAGCTTGTGGTGCCATCTGACAGGTCGTGGGAATTCACAGCCAAGGAACTCACTTCACCTATGTGATGACAGCGCGAGTGCGGTGGAAAATTTTCAATTCCCACAAGTCAAAATGGCATTATTTCCAGGGCTACCAATCTGGCTATGTGGGTGTTTAGCCTTTTGGTCTGTTGGTGGGTCGATATTTCTTCTTTCTGTTAAAGCTCTGGGGCAGGGACTAGTGAACGCTGTGCTGGGACAATGAACTGGACTTGGTTGCTGACTGTTGTGTCTGTGCAACTGCAGGTTGTGGGCAGGAGGCATCAGTGCCTGCTTCATGGACAGCAGATTGGGAAAGCCATAACACAAGGGAAGGGGCAGTGGTTTCACCATCAGACAAAGATTTTGTACGCAGGCCTTCCGCCCACCTACTAGGGTGCTTGGCTGCCATGTGCTTTTGAATGCTGGTGGTGCTCAAGTTGGCAGTTTTCTTGCATCTTCTTAGCTTGGCATGGCAGATGATGCAAATTAAAGTTGTTTTGTCTGAAGGAATTTCACAATAACTGTCATACAGGGGAACAACGCACCCTTGGCCTGTTATCTAGCCGAGTACGGGGGGTTATCCCTCTGGTCAAACCACTACCAAACCATACCTATTCTTGCCTGTTTTTGTGTTATGGACCGATCCCTGTCTGCACTGCTATGTTCGTTAGGTATTCCACCTTTCCTGGTTGGATCAGTGGCCTCATGATCGACCACATCATCTTCAATTACTCTATCTGATCCTCCTTCTGTGTTGCGATTTTAGGCTGACCTGATGGCAACTGTGCGTCATGATTATCCTCCACCTCTTCAGACATGAATTGACCTTCCCCAACGTGACTTTCTCCTGGCCATGGGTGTTCAAATGTTTGGGCATCACTGCACTCCACCTCCTCTTGACCCTCTTTAATGGTGCATGTTAAGAGGCCTGACAAATTACAAGGGAATGTAAACAGCTTCTCAGAGTTGCCAGCGTTGGGGTCACATGTCTCCTAAGACTCTTGATGGCGGGAGGAAGGAGGACCAGGTTGAGGATTCAGAGGCCCAGCCTCTTGGCTACTGAGACTGGACTGTGTGGAAGACTTCGTGGTGGTGCTTGTCAACACACTGGAGCATTTGTCTGCCATCCAACCCACAACATCCTGGCAACTGTCTGGGTTCATCAGAGGTGTATGGCACTGAACATATTTTGAAAGGAAGCTAGAACTAGATCAGTCACCTTCTGATCTGTAACATGGCCTTGGCAGGCACCACCACATCCACATCCCTTAAAGCCACCCTTTTTCATATGCTTAATGCTTATGAAAAAAAAATTCCTGGCTTGACTTTTGACAAGTACCCTCACAGAGGTGTTATGTACAAATTCAATATATCTAGCAATGTGTGTAAATTTTTTTTAAGATATCAGCTTTATTACACACGGCAACAGCAGACTCACAAAAATTAGACATAAGTAGTAATGTTTGCGTATCTCTGCAGGCTTTGTGCCAGTTGCACAACTGCTAGATAAAGATACGCTATATTTTAAACCAATAGAAAATGTGAAGGCTTGTGCAGATTGGTTCATTGGCTCTATTGTCTCTTTCCCATGAGGAAGCTGCTTGCAAGTAAAATGAGGCTTATACATGTTCCTGACATGGGTTTCAGGCCTGACAGATTGACCACAATACAGGCCCTCGCTTGCATACACTATATTCAGAATTTAATTCTAATGCTTTTGGTGTCCGGTAGAATCCAATTTACTGACATTGATCATACAGCTCCCCCAACTCCTGTATTATATTCACCTTACAGCGGCTTCACCCGCTATGACAGTTGTTCCATTCGGATCCGGTGGCAAAAATGAACTGTGGAGCTTAAAAAACACAGGTTTCACAGCACCTGCTGGCACTCTGACAATTGTCAGAGAGTGCCACATAATGACATGGTGGTGGAAATGGTGGTGGTGGCAGGCAAAGCCCAAAATTCAAATGGGCATGTTTGAAATGGCATTGTAAAGTGATGGGGAATATGTATTCCATTATATGGCTAACTATTTGGCATGAGGGAAGGACCTCCCGAATGTAGGCATGAAAGCTCTCCCAAATGTATGATTCAGGGTTACGTGAGAGCTCTTACCAAAATCAGGTTTCACGGCACCTGCTGGCACTCTGCAAATTGTTAGCGAGGGCCGCAAATTGACATGGCGGTGGACATGGTGGTGGTGGTGGCTGGCAAAAACCAAAATTCAAATAGACATGTTTTAGTTGGCATTGTAAAGGGATGGGGAATATGTATTCCCATATCTTGCTAACTATTTTACATGAGGGAGGGACTTCCAAAATGTTCACGTGAGAGCTCTCCCAAATGTATGATACAGGCCCACCTGGGGGCCCTTTCCAAACTCAGGTTTCACGGCACCTGCTGGCACTCTGCTATTTGTTAGAAAGAGACGCATAATGACATGGCGGTGGAAATGGTGATGGTGGCGAGGAAAGGCCAAAATTCAAATTGGCATGTTTGAAATGGCATTGTAAAGGGATGGGGAATATGTATTCCACTATTTTGCTAACTATTTGGCATGAGGGAGGGACCTTCCAAATGTAGGAGTGAGAGCCCTCACAAAAGTTAAAGGAAAAACTAAAGTCAAAACGCTCCGTGTGAACATATGCTAAAGGGGAGGTATATTTTTTATTTTTATTTTGCATTATATACATGTAATTACGAAGGAAAAAATGTTTCTTAGCATTTTCCCTTAAAAATGTTTTTTGGGTTTGGTAGGTCTTTTTAAAAATCTGTAAAACCGGCACAATAGTCGGACAACATTACTCCAGATACCATATGTGAGTTAGAAAGGCATGCCGGCATCTTCTCCATGCTTTTCCCATTTAGTTTTAGCTCTTTGCCATCCATTTCAGCTTTTTTCCCATTTACCCAGACCTGTTTGTTGGGTCAAGCAGAAAAATATTTGCATTTCCCATTGACTTGCATTGGATTCGTTATTCGGTACAAATACAAGGATATTAGAAATCATTTGTGCTGATTTTACCGAATCCAAATATTTCACTATTCGATCATCACTAGTAACCATGTGATACTACATTTTCATGTGGAAACGGCAAGAACAAAGCTTGGATGATCATGGCTTCCCCTCTTATCAATTTTATAATGAGAGCTTCAGCAGGTGGACTGATTGCTCTGGTGGAATAGGGTTACCTATTATACAAAAAACCTATAGCACTTATTGTAATATCACCTTATGATTAGGTGGTCTTAATGTTTTTCTCCAATTGCATGCATATTGTCCATATAAGGATTCTACAGATCAAACATTTTTTACAATTAAATACAATTCAGATACTTATACAACTATTGCAGGCGGACTTGTTACTCTCTCTGTCATTCATTGCCGTGCCATTCTAAATATCATTATAAACCTTATTTCTGCTGTTACCTAGACAACTAGCCTCACAGGCGTAAAACCGCCAATCTGAGGATTCAATTGCTTCTAGCAGTGAAATTGTAAAAAAAGTTGGCCTCCTGAATAGAATTCAACATCAAAGAATCATCATGGATAATGATGTGTGACCTACAAACTGAATACTTAGCTATCCCTACAATATGTTTCTTTTTGGCAGATTGGGAAAAAAAAGAACTTGAAAACGAAAAAACGTATAAAGCAAATCTTAACACTTCTCCTATTAAGATGAACAGTGGAAACCACAATGTAACTGAGTTCCTATATAAACCTTGTAAACCTAGTCCATCTATTGGAAAATGTGACTTCCTTATAAAAAGATTTTTCTGATTTGTAGTCAGCAATAATAAGATGAACTCATGCTACGAAGGAAACTATTTTCCGTGTACAACTCAAAATATAATTGTTAAAAAATTATAGTTTGTAAATGCAGAATTTACCTAAACCATTTTTTCAGTGTGTCAGGGAATGTTATCCTGCTGATAGGGGCCACTGCTATTAGGGAATACCTTTGCCATATCGGGGTGTACTTGATTTGTAACACCGTTTACCAGGGCCGGACTGAGACTAAAATTCAGCCCTGGCATTTGAAGTTACACAGGCCCACTTGTCACATGGTGACTGTATAGTATCTTTGTACACTTGTAGGTTACAAGAAGTGAGGGGACTGTAACACGACTATATAACATATAATTACAGCTGTGTCCAGCATTACAGCTCAGTCCTATTTATTGCTTTTAGTTGCAGTACCAAGAAAAGCCGCTACTTTACCTACATAACTGGATCTCGTAGATAATGAAGGGATGAGACGACCAAAGGCTATGGAACCTCATTCTGATGCTCCATAAACTTTGCCTACAGCCACTTTTGGTTCCGCTGCGCAGCATGGGACCCAGTGACTCTGAAGAGCAGTGACATCAGTAACGTCACCGCTCTTCAGATATTTCGGGTCTTGCGCTGAGCTCGGCGACTGTGAAGAGTGGTATTGTTACTACTGTCACCAATCTTTCAGAGTTGCTGGATCTCGCCAGATCTGGGCTAGAAGTGGGGGTGTCTGATAGATATCTCTCCATTACATACACCAGAGATTGATAGCAGCTGGCATTACACAGCTGACATCAACCCTAAAAATCATTACACATACCAGAATTAAATGTTCTCACAGGTGGGAAAAGCAGTAGAGTTAGCGCTATTCCCAGGTGCCGGAAGCTAACTACAACTGTCATCATCCTTGCCTCATCAACCTGCGAAGCATTTCTGCTCTATTTACATGCGCTGATCTCAGGCCACTAAACGAGTGTGATCAAAATACTGAAGTCATTTGCTTGTTTCCCGGCCTCTTTACACCAACTGAGAAAGAATGAAGGGAACAGAACAATCACAATTAGATCAATCTGTCCTCATACAGTATCATGTTATCAGCAGCACAACTACAGTTTACACCAGCGATGTGCTGCTGAGAGCAAGGATAAACAATCCAATCACTCGATGAATAGGCAGCATTTTGCTTGTTTAGTATAATACACCCCACAGTCCTCCATATATTATAATGTGCACCTCAGTCCTCCATATAGTATAATACACTCCTCAGTCCTCCATATAGTATAATACACTCCTCAGTCCTCCATATAGTATATTACACTCCTCAGTCCTCCATATAGTATAATACACTCCCCATAGTCCTCCATATAGTATAATACACTCTTCATAGTCCTCCATATATTAAAATACACTGCAATTCCTCCATATAGTATAATACACTCCTCAGTCCTCCATATAGTATAATGTACTGCCACAGTCCTCCATATATTATAATACACTCCTCAGTCCTCCAAATAGTATAATACATTCCTCATAGTGCTCCATACAGTATAATGCCCTGCCATTGTCTTCCATGTAGTATAATTCACTTCCCATAGTATAATGCACCCCATAGTTCTTCATATAGTAAAATGTATTCCCCCTAGTCCTCGATACAGTATAATGCGGCCCACATATAGTATTATGATGCCACCCCAGAGTATAATGCAGCCACCCCACAGAATATATTGTAGCCGTGAGTATAATGTAACCCCCAGAGAATATAATGCAGCCCCCTCATATAGCATAATGCAGCCCCTGCATACATAAGATATGGTAGCCCCCTCACAGAGCATAATACAGCACCCCATAGAATGTAATACAGCCCCACATAGAATGTAATACAGCCCACCTCCCCATAGAATATAATACAGCCCCCATAGAATATAATGTAGCCCCCAGAGAATGTCATACAGCCCCCCATAGAATGTAATACAGCCCCCCCATAGAATGTAATATAGCCCTCCGCCATAGAATGTAATACAGCCCCCCCATAAAATGTAATGCAGCCAGCACCCATAGAATGTAATGCAGCCAGCCCCAATAGAATGTAATACAGCACAGCCCCCATAGAATGTAATGCAGCACAGCCCCATAGAATGCAATGCAGCACAGCCCCAGTAGAATGCAATGCAGCACAGCCCCCATAGAATGTAATGCAGCACAGCCCCCCATAGAATGTAAGGCAGCCAGCCCCCATAGAATGTAATACAGCACAGGCCCCATAGAATCTAATACAGCCAGCCCCCATAGAATGTAATGCAGCACAGCCCCCATAGAATGTAATGCAGCACAGCCCCCATAGAATGTAATGCAGCCATCCCCCATAGAATGTAATGCAGCACAGGCCCCATAGAATGTAATGCAGCCAGCCCCGTGTTATTGCCGCAATGCATTCTTGGGACCAGAGCGGCGCGCGAGGAGCGGGAAAGGCCTGGGCTGGATTCGGGTGCCACCGGAGGGTGAGTACATAACTATTTTTTATTTTAATTCTTTTTTTAACAGGGATATGGTGCCCACATTGCTATATACTACGTGGGCTGTGTTATATACTACGTGGCTGTGCAATATACTACATGGCTGTGTTATATACTACGTGGGCTGTGTTATACATTACGTGAGCTGTGTAATATACTACGAGGTTGTGTAATATACTGTGTGGGCTGTGCTTTATACTATGTGGGCTGTGTAATATACTACGTGGCTGTGCTACATACTATGTGGGCTGTGCAATAAACTACGTGGCTGTGTTATATACTATGTGGCTGTGCAATATACTACGTGGCTGTGCTATACACTACGTGGGCTGTGTTATACACTATGTGGGCTGTGCTATATACTACGTGGCTGTGCAATATACTACGTGGGCTGTGTAATATACTACGTGGCTGTGTAATATACTGCGTGGGCTGTGCTACCTACTACGTGGCTGTGCAATATACTATATGGCTATGCAATACACTACGTGGCTGTGCAAATATACTACGTGGCTGTGCAATTTACTACGTGGGCTTTGCTATATACTACGTGGGCTGTGTTATACACTACGTGGGCTGTGTAATATACTATATGGTTGTGCAATATACTACGTGGCTGTGCAATATACAACGTGGCTGTGCAATATACTATGTGGCTGTGCAATATACTACATGGGCTGTAATACATACAACGTGGGCTGTGCTACATACTATGTGGCTGTGCAATAAACTACATGGCTGTGTTATATACTACGTGGCTGTGCAATATACTACGTGGCTGTGCTATACACTACATGAGCTGTGTTATACACTATGTGGGCTGTGCTATATACTAAGTGGCTGTTCAATATACTACGTGGGCTGTGTAATATACTACGTGGCTGTGTAATATACTGCGTGGGCTGTGCTACCTACTACGTGGCTGTGCAATATACTATGTGGCTGTGCAATATACTACGTGGGCTGTGCTACATACTACGTGGGGTGTGCTACATACTACGTAGCAGTGCAATAAACTACATGGGTATGTTATACTATGTGGCTGTGCAATATATTACATGTCTGTGCAATATACTATGTGGGCTGTGCTACATACTACGTGGGCTGTGCTACATACTACGTGGCTGTGCAATATACTATGTGGGCTGTGTTTTACACTACGCGGGCTGTGTTATATACTGCGTAGGCTGATATATACTACGCGAGCTGTGTTATTTGCTACGTGGGCTGTGTTATATGCTACGTGGGCTGTTATATACTACGTGGCTGTGTTATATGCTATGTGGGCTGTTATATACTACGTGGCTGTGCTATATACTATGTGGCTGTGCTCTAAAGCCCATGGGCTGTGCTATATACTACCTGGGCTGTGTTATAGACTACGTGGGCTGTGTTATATACTACGTGGGCTGTGCTATATACTACGTGGGCTGTGCAATATACTACGTGACTGTGCAATTTACTACGTGGCTGTGCTTTATAGTATGTGGCTGTACTATATACTACGTGGCTGTGCTATATGCTACGTGGGCTGTGTTATATCCTACATGAGCTGCTATATGCTACGTGGGCTGAAATATACTACGTGACTGTGTTATATGCTACGTGGGCTTTTACATACTACGTGGCTGTGCTATATACTATGTGGCCGGCCGTGAACATTCAGCGACAGGCACACTCCGACTGCGAATTGGCGCGGGATTTGAACCATGCTTCGCTAATTGGTCGCACCCGGCCTGCCGAATCCTGTGTATTCATAGTATTATTCTAAAATCTTCATAAATAAACTACATACATATTCTAGAATACCTGATGCGATCGGGCCACCATCTAGTTAATATATATGTGTGCATGTGTATGGATGTCTGCATCGGTATAGCTCTACAACTGTTTGGTTATATAACATCATGTGCCATAAAGAACGCATTGCACAGTAGTCTCACTACTGCAAGCTATGTCCAGATATGCTCCACATCCCATATACATACATGTCCCTAGAACATTTGTGCTGGCACACTGAGGTGTACTACAATAAAATAATCATTAGGATTTATATACAGTATATGGCAAGGAGATAAATGGAAAACAAGTAGGTGAGAAAGTGCAATGAAGTTGAACTTCTTGATCACGCCTATAGTGCAAGCCCAGAATGAAAAGTGATTTCTGATAATACAGCAACAGATATAGACACTAAGGTTTTCCACACAAATCTTGGAGAACAGAGACTGAAATACATTTTTGTAGTAATTTATGCCACTTTTGTGCCATAAATTGTAATGAATTTGCCTTCATCACGCCCCTCCTGGTGAAACGCCAGCCACTTTTCAAAAAGTTAGCAGAACTGGCAGGGACTATCATAAACACAACAAAAGTCACATTTTTTTGATCATTTTAAACAGTTTTCTGGAAAAACTTTTTGATAAATCGGGACCAGTGATGAGCGAACATACTCCTTGCTCGGGTTTTCCCCGAGCACGCTCGGGTGGTCTCCGAGTATTTGTTAGTGTTTGGAGACTTAGTTTTCCTTGCCACAGCTAGATGATTTGTGACTACTAAACAGCTTGATTACATGTGGGGATTCCCTAGCAACCAGGCAACCCCCACATGTACTCAGCCTAGCTAATAGCTGTAAATCAAGCAGCTGAATCAACAAAAACTAAATCTCCGAGCAGTCATAAATACTCAGAGATCACCCGAGCATGCTCTGGAAAACCTGAGCAACGAGTATATTCGCTCATCACTAATCGGGACCCAAATGTACAATTATTCATATTTTCATACTTTTAAGGTTGAAGGTAGACACGAGTCCATCAAGGTCAACCTATAACCTACATAAATATAGAAAAGCAAAGACCCCATGAGGTAGAAGAAGCTAATAGATCCATATTGGGGGAAAAACTCCTTCCTGACTCCATACGCTGCAATCAGACTAGTTTGCTGGATCAGAGTCCCATTTTAATGAAAACATTGGTGCTATTGGTGAAGAGCAAAGAGCAAGATTTCATCAGGATATCAAGGAGATGTTACGATGTACCAGGGTAGATGCATTGTAAACATGATGTGGGACTACTGCTGGATGCTTCACAGAGAAGATCCGCAGGCCTTTTATAAGAGAAAAGGTATCAAGAGAAGCTTTGAAAACAAAAGGAAAAGGCGCAAGAATTCATTTACAATAAAGTTGCAGAATGAATGTGCAATGCATTTTTATATATAATATTGTGTACATTTTTGTCGACAGCAAAGATTTGCCTTGTTCTTCTCACTTGTTCATACATGATGCTTGAAAATAAAACTGAAATATCACATGGTCATAAGTATTCAGACCCTTTTATAAATTGCATGCAATGTTGATTTCAAAGAGAAAAAAAAAAAAAAAAAACTCCAAGTAAATGTGGCGCTAAGCACCTACGGATTTTTTGAATAAGATTTTATAGTGCTTATTGTATTGTTTGTTCTTTTTGTTTTTTTACTACCTGATGAAGGCTGCACTGTAAAAATAGCAGCCGAAACGCGTTGTACTGTTTTTTAAAAAAATTTACAAATATATTTTATTTTTTTATTTTGAGAAAATAAATGAATTTTTTAACATTTTTCACTTGAAGTGGATGAATTCAAAAAATCCGTAGGTGCTTAGTGCCACATTTACTTGGAGTTTTTTTTTTTTTTTCTCTTTGAAATTGCCACCTATGTGGATCTGAAGCAGGATCAACACATAGTTCTCCAAAGTGAGCTGCACACCTTATTGGATTATACAACATACGAAGAAGAGTTGCCTAAAGAATTGATTCCTTGAGAATCTCAACGTGCATTTCTTACCGATAGAAGGTGAGCATAACTACAAATAAAAGAAATGTTTTTAACTTGTTGGTAAAAACGTATTACGCTCAGAGGAAGCGCCGCACTTGTCTCTTTTTTTTTTCCCCTCTTTCCCTAAACCAGGGTATTTCTAAATGCAATATTGATTGTGGGAGATGAACCACTTGGGTACGATGTGAATATTGCACAATGCTTTTATAGGCCTGATTTGACAAAGAGCACAAGTATCCGATTACGCAAATAAGGATAGGATATCCTATGGGTTCCTAGGTGATTACTATGATTTAGTGTGCAGTACCAACGCTAATTTGTTTGTCTTTGCACGTGCACCTGTATTTGTTTTTGTATTTTGAATTTTAATTGATCCTAATAAAGTATATTAGCTTTATCATACACACCTATTATGATACGCTAATCCCTACCTAATTAGATTGGATAAGGCTGGGTTCACATTGCGTCCTGGCAGTCCGTTAGACGGACTACGCTACACTGCGGCATAAACGCGGTGTAACGTAGTCCGTTAAGGCCGCCATTGACTGCAATGTCGGACACATCGCTAGCGCACGCCCACAATGTGGGGATGTGCAGTCATTGAGTGACGGACCCGGATACGCGGGCTGCAGCATTTCCGGGTCCGTCACTGCTAGCGCAGAGAGAGCTAGCAGATGCTCTATCTGCGCTAGCGCGATGCAAACGCCGGCACTTGCGCTAACAGCAGCCCGTTAGCGTATCTGCTGAACGGGCTGCTGCTAATGCAGTGTGAACTTAGCCTTACCATCTGCTAAATACTACTGAGAAGCAGGAAGAGAAGCTAATTGTCATGTGCCCATAAGCATAAAAATTGCATATAAGTGGAGTGGCCATGTGATGACTGCTGAAACCAGCAAGCAGAACTGAATCCTGACAGTGAGGATATTACATGCTGTTAGCACTAGCATGCCATAATGCTTCATATTGTAATTAAAAGGCTTGTCCAGGTTTGAGATGAAAGTCTACAGTCACTCTATGTGACAGCAGACTTCTAAATTCTTACAGCGCATGCCCTGCTGACTTATAGGATTCCCTCTTGCTGGTGGCAAGAGTGAACGTTCATGTCAGCACAAGCATGCGATTTGTATACGTCTCATTTTGACTAGACGTGTCCGGTCTCACACAATTCATTTTCATTGAGAGAAGCCACGCATGCCTAGTCGGCACATGACCTCATGTATGCAAATCACCAGCATCAGAGAATCCTGACAGCGTGCAGTGTGCACTATGAGAATTCAGAAGTCTGAAGTCACATCACAAACTTGAACAACCCCTTTAATGCTCCAAACATAACTAAAAATATGAGAATTAGTCAGCATCACTATATTCCCTGCACAAAATATAACCCCCATACTATCCCTTTTATGGTACATGCGCTCCACACTGTCCTTCCCGTCCCATATCAGGCCCTCTCTTCACACTATCCTGTCACACTGTGTCTCCTCTATAGGACCCAGTGTGTATGCTGTGCCCCCTTATCACACTCCCCCTCCTTGGCATACTGTCACCTCCTGGCTGAACCCTTACAGTGTCCTCCATGCTATCACCCGCAGTTCTCAGTCTCTATTCTGTGCCCACTCACACTTTTCTCCCCCCATACTGCCTCCTCACACTATTCCCCTCAATAGGCTTCTCACATATTTCCCCTTCCCTCCTCAAACTGTCCTCTCTCACTACCCTACTGCTAACCATACTGTCTCCTAATATACAGTACCTTGCGAAAGTATTCGGCCCCCTGGAACTTTTCCATCTTTTCCCACATATCCACTCCTTCAAACATAAAGATACCAAATGTAAATTTTTGGTGAAGAATCAACAACAAGTGGAACACAATTGTGAAGTTGAACGAAATTTATTGGTTATTTGAAATTTTTGTGGAAATTCAAAAACTGAATAGTGGGGCGTGCAATATTATTCGGCCCCTTTAACTTAATACTTTGTTGCACCACCTTTTGCTGCGATTACAGCTGCAAGTCGCTTGGGGTATGTCTCTATCAGTTTTGTACATCGAGAGACTGAAATTCTTGCCCATTCTTCCTTGGCAAACAGCTCGAGCTCAGTGAGGTTTGATGGAGATCGTTTGTGAACAGCAGTTTTCAGCTCTTTCCACAGATTCTCGATTGGATTGAGGTCTGGACTTTGACTTGGGCATTCTAACACCTGGATACGTTTATGTGCGAACCATTCCATTGTAGATTTTGCTTTATGTTTGAGATCATTGTCTTGTTGGAAGACAAATCTCCGTCCCAGTTTCAGGTCTTTTGCAGACTCCAACAGGTTTTCTTCAAGAATGGTCCTGTATTTGGCTCCATCCATCTTCCCATCAATTTTAACAATCTTCCCTGTCCCTGCTGAAGAAAAGCAGGCCCAAACCATGATGCAGCCACCACCATGTTTGACAGTGTGGGGATGGTGTGTTCAGGGTGATGAGCTTTGTTGCCTTTATGCCAAACATACCGTTTGGCATTGTTGCCAAAAAGTTTGATTTTGGTTTCATGTGACCAGAGCACCTTCTTCCGTATGTTTTGTGTGTCTCCCAGGTGGCTTGTTGCAAAGTTTAAAAGACACTTTTTATGGATATCTTTGAGAAATGGCTTTCTTCTTGCCACCCTTCCATAATGGCCAGATTTGTGCAGTGTACGACTGATTGTTGTCCTATGGACAGACTGTCCCACCTCAGCTGTAGATCTCTGCAATTCATCCAGAGTGATCATGGGCCTCTTGGCTGCATCTCTGATCAGTCTTCTCCTTGTTTGGGATGAAAGTTTAGAGGAACGGCTGGGTCTTGGTAGATTTGCAGTGGTATGATACTCCTTCCATTTCAATACGATCGCTTGCACAGTGCTCCTTGGGATGTTTAAAGTTTTGGAAATCATTTTGTATCCAAATCCGGCTTTAAACTTCTCCACAACAGTATCACAGACCTACCTGTTGCATTCCTTGGTCTTCATGATGCTCTCTGTGCTTCAAACAACCCTGAGACTATCACAGAGCAGGTGCATTTATACGGAGACTTGATTACACACAGGTGGATTATATTTATCATCATTAGGCATTTAGGACAACATTGGATCATTCAGAGATACACAATGAACTTCTGGAGTGAGTTTGCTGCACTGAAAGTAAAGGGGCCGAATAATATTGCACAACCCACTTTTCAGTTTTTGAATTTCCACAAAAATGTAAAATAACGAATACATTTAGTTGAACTTCACAATTGTATTCCACTTGTTGTTGATTCTTCACCAAAAATTTAAATTTGGTATCTTTATGTTTGAAGCATGATATGTGGGAAAAGGTTGAAAAGTTCCAGGGGACCGAATACTTTCGCAAGGACTGTGTTTACCCCCTTGCTCACCATACTGCCTCCTCATACATCCCCCACTCCCCATGCTGTGTCTGCACACATCCTATCACCCTCGCTCCCCATACTGTGTCTGCCCACATCCCATCACACTCACTCCCCATACTATATCTGCACATATCCCAAAACTCACCATATTGTGTCTGCACTCATCCATCCATACTATTTCCTCATACATGCCCCCATCTATACCTTGCTCCTCATACTGTCTTCAAATTTCTCCCGCTTTCCACATTGTGTCTGCACCTGTGCCTTCCTTGCTCTCCAATCTTGTGATCTCAAATCTTCCCCACCCCCGTTACACTAAATCTTCCTCATCCCTCCCTCCTCTCTAAATCTCCTTAACACACTACATTTTCCCCACACTCTAAATACCCCAACCCTAAATCTCCCTCCCCCCCCATTACACTGAATCTTCAATGCCTTCAGCTTTACTGGTCTGAACCACCTACCACTGATGCGTGACTTTGCAGAGTCAGAAAATGACATCAGCACATGACCTGATCATACTGCTGACCTTGCTCTTATCTGGCACTCAGATCTTCAATTGTACTCTCGTTTGAAATATGCATGTACAGTTGTTCACTGGAAGCCGATGTGCTGCACCTTCTCTGAGTCGACTGTCATCTTGACAGCTGCCTCAGAGAATGGCTGACTACCAGTCTGGGGGGCGGCAAAATGCAGACCGGGGAAGACATTTCATACCACCACATTAGGCAGACCTGCTGGCTGTGCCCGGGAAGATGACCCGCCTGTCTCCCCCTAGCTACACCTCTGACTATCTACACTATCTTCTCCAGCTGTACAGTAATTGCCCACCCTTCACCCTCCCTAGGTTAAATACTCCTCCAACCTTCGACATTTTTTCCTCTAGCACAGTTGTACCCTCTCCATTTAGGTGCAGCCCATCCCTAGCGTAGACCCAGTATTTCCAAGAAAAGTCATCTCAGTTCTCATGAACCCCAAACCCTCCTTCCAGCCCCAATTCGTGAGCCACTTTTTCACCTCCCTAACCTCTCAAACCTCTCTGGTGTGGCACGTGGTACAGGCAGTATTTCAAAAAAATATTGTGTACCTGTATTAAGGACTCTGTCCCCCACAAGGTAATGTGCTTGGTTTGAACACTAATTTTCTATCGACAGACTCACTTTAAGAACCATGTTAACTATGTTTTGTTTATCTAAGAAGCCATTATTGAATTAAATACTAATATTCCTTCATGTATAAACATTCTTTAAGTAATTTAAATTATCCCACAATTCAGGAGACTTGTTTCTGTAGCCATTTAACTGTGATTTCCGGCAACTTTTATTCATAGAATTTTATATTTCTCAGATCATGATTACTAAAAATACGCAATAAGTTGCTAGTGGAGTTACAGTATATACTCCATTAAACAGGGAAAGCGTGTAAGTATAGTTTTATAGTATCCTGCTACCAGTGCTTTTCAGCTTCATCTGGTCTCACTATTTTCACCTTAATACACTCTGCAATAAATAACCTGTCACTACATAAATATACAATACACAACAGTAAAATGAGCACAAATTGCGTTCTGCACATTTTCTGCATACAGTTTTCTTTATCACACAATCGGTTTCTGCTCAAATAGAGGGCTAAATGACTAAACTCCATCCCCACACTGAATAAGCAACTATATACAAATAACATATTTTTCTTATAACTGAGAGGCATCAGTGTACGGTAATAAGGTCTTTATCACTGAGCATGTCACAATATACATTGTAACATTTCTGGCAAAGACCTATCTGCACTGTTAATGTACCAATAAATCTGGGATCATAGAACATAAATCTGGGAACAGCTCATTCGATTTACATTGGTGCAAATAGGAATTTGATCCCTTGCTGATTTTGTAAACTTGCCCACTGACAAAGACATGAACAGTCTATAATTTTAAGGTAGGTTAATTTTAACATTGAGAGATAGAATATCAAAAATAAAATCCAGAAAATCACATTGTATAATTATAAACATTTATTTGCATTTCGCAGTGAGAAATAAGTATTTGATCCCTCTGGCCAATAAGACTTAATACTTGGTGGCAAAACCCTTGTTGGCAAGCATAGCAGTCAGACGTTTTTTGCAGTTGATGATGAGGTTTGCGCACATGTCAGGAGGAATTTTGGTCCACTCCTCTTTACAGATCATCTCTAAATCATTAAGATTTTGAGGCTGCTGCTTCGCTTCCTCCATAAGTTTTTTATAGGATTAAGGTCTGGAGACTGGCTAGGCTACTCCATGACCTTAACCCTTTTCTGACATTAGGTGTAATAGTACGCCCACGTCGGACTCCCTTGCTTTGATGTGGGCTCTGGCGGCGAGAACACATCTTTCCCCGGGACACATGTCAGCTATTTTGAACAGATGACGTGTGCCAGAGACAGCCGCGGGTGGAATCGCGATCCACCAGGGGCAGCAGGTCAGGGTTTACTCATTGTATTATTATATAAGTATTAGCCAAGCACATGCACTTTTTCTACCCTGTTCTTTTGCACTGCAAGCACTTCAGCACTTGCAGCAGCACTGGCTTAAACACACCCCACTTATATCTCCTTCTCATATGAGCAGAGTACTCTTTATGTGAGACATTTGGAGCAAACACTGGACTGGACTAGGACTTTCTTTGTGGGTGATATAAAACAATTTTTTGCGCCCTATTATTTCTGCTTTGCCTTTTTGCACATTTTTATTCTTAATGAACTGTGTTCTGATATACTTTAATATACAGTATACTGGAGATACCAGGGGCACTGTGGTAGGCAGAGGCTGCACATACTGCTGTCCACCCTGTCTTTCCTATCTAATACGAGAGATGCAAGGACTGCTGAGGAAATAAGAGGTTGCTCATAGGGCTGTCTATACTGTCTTTCTCATCAAATACAGGAGTTAGCAGGGGAGCAGAGGAAAGAGGCTGATCACCCAGCTGTCCACCATGTCTATTATTATTATTATTTATTTATATAGCACCATTGATTCCATGGTGCTGTACATGAGAAGGGGTTACATATAAATTACAGATATCACTTACAGTAAACAAACTAACAATGACAAACTGATACAGAGGGGAGCGGACCCTGCCCTTGCGGGCTTGCATTCTACAGGATTATGGGGAAGGAGACAGTAGGTTGGGGGTTGCAGTAGCTCCGATGGTGTTGAGGTGGCCGTGTGATCAATACATGTGTATCTGATATAATACATGAGACACCAGGAACACTGAGGTAAGAAGAGGCTGCTCTCACTGCTGTCCACCCTGCCTTTATGAGCTAATACCCCAGATTCAAGGAGTGCTGAGGTAAGAAGAGGCTGCTCGCACCGTTGTCCACCATGTTTATCTCATCTAATACTGGAGATACCAGGGATATTGAGGTAAGAAGATGCTGCCTACGCTGTTGACCACCCTTTCTTTCTGATTTAACATTGGGGATATCAGGATTGCTGAGGTAAGAAAAGGACACCCACAGTGTTGTCCACCCTGTCTTTCTGATAAATACTGGATATACCAGGGGTGCTGAGGTAAGAAAAGCAGCTCATACCGCTGTCCACCTCGTCTTTCTGTCCTAATACTAGAGATACCAGGAATATTAAGGAAAGAAGAGGCTGCTCAGATGGCTGCCTACCCTATCTTTCCCATCTAATACAGGAGATTCCAGGATTGCTGAGGTAATAGGAGGATGCCCACAGTGTTGTAGACCCTGTCTTTATGGTCTAATACTGGAGATAAGAAGTGTACTGAATTAAGAAGAGGCCTTACACTGCAGCCTACCCTATCTGATCTACTACTAGAGATAGCAGGGGTGTTGAGTTAAGTAGAGGCTGCTCACACTACTGGCCACCTTGTCTTTGTGATCTAATACTAGAGATACCAGGGGTGCTATGAACGACAACACATGGTATACTGTAGGTATCTCCAGGTACTTCCAGGTCATACTGCTTCCTACAGCAGATGCTCACTGGCTCCTGTCCTAACATTCTAGGACAGGTTTCTGTCAGAGTAGTTGGCGACCATCTTAATTCTATAGTGATTGCCTCCCTAGACAAAATGAATGTAATTTGCAAATTAAAAGTATTTAGGAATTTATTTGTAACAACATTTCCAGTTATATATATTTTTTCTGTTCCCAGGAAGCCACTCTAAGAACAAAGAAGCATAAATGGGTATCTCGGCTCCCAGAAAACCACCAGAAATTATTTAATGTCTGAAAATCCAAAACAGGAGATACATCTTTAATTTTGAATATTTCAACATTTTATGGGAGAAATGACACATTGCAGCAATCTGCTTGTTAGGCTGGATGTTAATCAAATATGAACATGTGCGATCAGCTTGGGAATTTTAAATACAAAAGTCTTCCAGTAATGTACAAAATGGCTGGTAATGGCAATGCAAATAAATGAACGCTGGCAGAAATTCCAGGGATAAAAGAGAGATAAATTATTAATAACTTGTCATAGAAACTTGACTTGCACATTACGAGGTAAAGAGTGCTGCATATTTTATATGTGGGTGTGAAATGTGTGCAAGTCATCTTTTATTTAATGTGTCTCTTCTAGGTTGTGATATGAACACGCATGGAGACAACAGCATTTTTACATTAACATGTAGATCTGATGACAAGCATTTGTGTCTGATTATAACTTATACAATAAAAATTATCCATATGTTATATTGCAAGAAATGACTATAAAGTTAGTTACTGTACATGTGAATGAAATGTATCAGGAACAAAGAAAAGCCATTTTCTCACATATTCAACAGAGAACATCAAAGTAGTCAGAACACAAACAGGGCACAGTGACATCCATGTATAAAACCACAATGGCTGCTTCCATCTAAAATTGACTGTGCAGAAACTAGAAAGATGTTATATCTACTTAGCACGGCCGGACTGGGACTAAAATTCAGCCCTGGCATTTGAAGTTACACAGGCCCACTTGTCACATGGTGACTGTACAATAACTTTGTACACTTGTAGGCAGGGCCAGTTTTAGGAAAAGTGGGGCCCTAGGCAAAGTTTAAAATTGGGCCCCAAATGCTTGTCTCTGACTGTGATTTTGCTTATTCCTTTGGTACTCCGCTACAGTCTAGGATTTGACCCGGTTTGTTTTGACTATTCTGCTGCCACCTGTGGTAGCCTCACTGTTGCACTGCAGGTTAGCTCTGTTGAGGTGCAGACCTGCTTCCTCTCTACTGCCATCTAGTGAAACCTGCACCTAAATGCATTGCAGCAGCATGACAATTTTGTATGTTTTATTGTTAGCCCACAAATATGAAAAGTGGCGTAATGCTCTGATAATATTATTCCCAGCGGCGACCTGGGAGTCAGAGATGTGCTGTTCCCTCCATTTGGTGATTCTCCTGCCTCCCTAGCCCTCCCCTTAGGGTCTTCCGGAAAAATACTTGAGTTTCCCATTGATTTCCACTATACCCTGTACAGTACTCAAGTCAAGATAGTCCGAGCATCCGACCTGCTTTATTCGAGTACTGAGCACTCAAGCATTTTATTGCTCAATCTGCACTACTGTGTACCCATCTTTCTTGTATGGAAAACAACAATGGCTTCTGGTAGCATCCATATGCTATTTTTTTTTACAATTTATTCACCCTAATGGCCAAATTTTGTCTGCAAATCAACCCAGTGTAGGAAATATCCCCATTTTTTGGTAAAAATAACTAAGATGTCAGTATGGTGTCTTTGATAAACAAAAGAGCATGAAAAATCATGTGTAAAAAAAATGTGTTCCCTCTCTTTGTCATGCCTGCTGTTGACTTCAAAAGGGGGGGGCATGTTGAGTAACGTGCTATAAAGGAACAGGAACTAGCTGACAACCCCATGTCCCCATGTGGCCCAGCACACATCGTCAAACATCACATCGGTAATTGACATAATTCATCTGCTTATATCTTTTGCACTTCACCTGTATTTGCATATCTGACCGTTGCACATGTAAAACCATTGTGAATATAGTATATTGTCTAGTGTGCCCTTAAGGCAATTAAATATATAATTTAACATTGGGCTGCTCTTTTATCTGGATCCACAAATCCACACATTCGTGTTCTCGGGTTTTAACCTTTCATGCTACCGGGGCTGGTTTCTAGCCCGATATAATCCCGTTAACGGACCAGGTTTATATCTAATGAGGAACTGGTGGCAGTCCTACCTGGCTAGCATCGCTCTGTTTCACTGGTGAAAGGGGCCTCTAAGCCTGTTATGGTTGTGACCAAGTGTGGTGCCATGTCAGTGACTGCGTGGGCCACATACTCTCACTGTCCTTGCCGTCAGGGCCCGTGAGGACAGGATGGTGTCTATGTAAAACTGCCAAGATGACCTTAAGTGTCTCCAGGGGTGCGGAATGTCACATTAGTGTAAGTGAGGAGACCGTACCACGTGATCCCTCTGATGTATTAGTGACGTCAGGTGGGGTGGCGAGGTATGTCACATGTGGTGGCAGCGGTGGGATTCTGCTTGATCTCTCTGGTGCCATCCTTCACACAGGTTTTTTGTATTATCAGAAAATGGTTAAAAGAAAGTTGCTTTTATTTCACTATGCCATAGGTCTCTGTTCACTGTCAAGCACAGATTCTCTGTTCTATTAGGCAGATGTTAAAAAGTTACTCAGAAAATCCAGCTTCTATGTTGAGCCATGTTATTCTTCTCACCAGAGAACTGTCATTTTAATTTTTACTTCATGAATCAATAGTACACATGAAAATAAGCAACTTTGTATTATATCTTATCAGAGAATTCTGCTTCTTTGCCAAAACTGATCAGTCATTATCAAAATCTTTCCCATTACTGAGATAGGAGATGGCAGTTGATACGGATTCTATATAGACAGGAGGGGGAGGAGCTACAGGCAGAGCTCCTTCCTCTTCCTCCCCTTCCAATCTAGATAGAAGCTGATGGCTGCTACTGATGAGAGTCTATCTCAGTAATGGGAAAGTCTGTCTTCACTGAATACAAAATTTACTTAAGAATTGAGAAAATCGATAATGACTGCTCAGTTTTGACAGAGAAAGGAGCAGATTTCTCTGAGAAGACATTTTACAGGCAGCCTATCTAAAGGGCTTCTCCGGTTCATTGTATTGATGGCTATCTTTAGGATAGGTCATCAATATCTGATAGGTTGGAATGCAAACACCTGGCACCCACTGCCAATCAGCCATTCTCGTTGACAGCGGTGAGCTGATGTGCTAAGTTGCAGAGCAGAAATACATGGGTCCGTCTTGTATATTTGCTGCAGTGGAGTACTGCAGATCCACCCCTACTCAAATGAATAGGCGTGGATGTGCAGTACCCTGATCAGTGGGGATATTGATTGGGTGTTGCACTCCACCGATCTGATGCATTGATGACCTATATACTAAGTATAGACCACCAATATAAAGTACTGGACTTTAAAGCAAAACTTGGCAATGTCTATTTGCCTGCACATCAGACTACATGTGTATACCTGAATTATCATTCATGTTTTATTGACACGACGTGCATGTGATCGTTAACTCAGATTTGTTCCTGGATTACACTCTTGTCTTGGCCATTCAATATGTCACCTGGTTCCTGGTATAAGCTTTTAGTCTATCCCATAACTACGGATCTGTCTGGTAATAGTCCAAGAGTTTTTACTGAGAACCAGGCGACAGATTTAATGGTGAATGTGAGGAGCTGGCCACAGGCTTTCTTCAGCACAGAGCACTGGTACATCAGTCTTATTGTTGTATTTATTAGAGACTTGCTTGCTCATCAGTTTAAGGTGAACATATCTCGCCTGGAAAGTGTTCATCCTCTCAAATCAATGTTTCCATTCAGTGACAATAACTAGACAAAGATATGCGGGCTGGATCTCATGTATACATAAGGCCTACATTAGCAATTCTGTCCTGCATCTGGTGGGGACATTTGTGTCTTTGCGCTTCTCTACAGTGGGCATCCTTAATACACAACCCTGCAGACAGGCTGGAGACTTGGCTTTGGGAATATCCTTCAGCAAATGTTTAAGAGGGAGAGTGTGAATACCTCTGCCCATCCAGGGTGCTGATCCCAGGAGAGGGAGAACAATATGCCACATGTTTAGTGAAGGAGTTGGTGCAGTCATGTCGAGGGGCGAGGTTCTGTTGTTTAGGTCCTGGTGCCCATGTATGGAAGGCCTATGGAGATTGGAGATCACTTGCTGGCTGGAGCTAGATACATATGCTACGGTCGTGTTATCTGTTGTCTTGAAGAGCGTGGACTGTGACTATAGACTATACTGGCAGGAGATACAAAAGTTGTCGGGCAGCCAAATGTTGGGAGAAAGTGGGTATCGCCTGCTATGGGGGCAATGGAACTATTACTTGTGGAGTAGGGGCAATGTATTTTGGCCATCTACTCAGAGATGTTGTAAGGCCATGAACGTAAAGAATAAAAATTTGTTGCATCATTAACCTGCGTAGATGATTATTATAACCCACAACCTCAAATCTACACAGTGAAGAGCCAATAGTAAAGGAACAATTAAGGTAGCCAGATAAGTGTAAAGTGACCAAGGGCGGTAGCCGTGGACAAGATGCTGCTTTATAACGTCCTAGCAGTTTACAGGAAAATTGTATCCCAGTCCCAATGTACTGTCAGTAGTGGGGTGCATCACATTCAGTTGCCGGCCGCATGCATCATCTTTCTCTAGGCCTCCATCTGCAGGAGCTGCCACATATAACTCAGGGGACACACAGTATGTTTTAACAAGCAAAAATTAACTGGAAAGTTCAAGTTCATCAGATTGTAACACGCAGTATTGGTTACAACACTTCTTAATTTCTGTTTCCTTAATACAGTGCATCTTCAGCATTACTATCCGTTCATCCACGACTAGCCCTATATTTACTGTTCCAGTCAGCCCCTGGGATTTCCTGTCCAGTACAGTGTGGCGCACCAGGGTCCTGGTCATCACAGTAGCATTGCTTTCCTCACGGGGAGAGTGATGTTAAGTTTGGAAGCGATGATGGATATCTTTTATCAGGTAACCACCGTACACACAACATGTTCACACTCCAGGCCACAAGGGGGAGCTTTTGATTCTATTTACTTGGTGACTCCCCTATATATATTGTGGTTTGGAGGGAAAGTGAGTTCAGACTGTCAGAGAGACGGAAGTGAGCAGACCGACCTAGAGGGTCAGAAGGTCTGAAGGGGCCGTGTAGTCTGAAGTACTACAGCTCCTGGAAAGAGACATACAGAAAGCCGAACATTATTCAGTGAGCGTGAAGGAGAGTGAAGCACAGGAGAGCAACATCAGAGGAGACCACCTATGAGCAGGCTGCCTCCCTCTGAAGCGCAGATAACCGGTAGCCGGACCATTGAGGTTGTAAGGGACTCTACGACTTACAGCAGAGATCGACTGGACAGCTGAATTGCAAGTTACCTGTCCGCCACACACACACCTGAGACACAGTAACACATAGAGCCCGGGGTGTCATAGAGTCCCTGTAAAATGTCTCGAGTTACCTGTCATGCAGGTATTGTCCTATCCTATATGGGGGACAAAGAGAAGAACTGTGAGGACCTTATCTGAAGCCATAGGCAGTAAGGGACTACAACACCACCGCGCTAGAGGAAGGCTTTTAACTCCACCTGGTAAACGGGACTCTGGATTCGTTTCCAAACTGGCCAGACCCTGCCTGTCCTGTGATCTGGTACCCTGGACTGTAGCTGCCTGAAGTCTTCAGTAAACAAGGTAAAGAGACTGCAAACCTGTGTCCTCGTTCTTCACTGTGCAATTCACCATCTTCCATCTACGATACGATACGATACACTTTATTGATCCCGTGGGAAATTATGGTATCACAGCAGCACAACTTACATCATAAAAATCATAAAATTAATTACTTAATTGACATGACAGTTTGTTGACAGAAGAACATTATACATTAGAATAGGACATACACAGCGGGTGAACTGAAAAGTAGAAGAAATAAAGACCCGGGAGCCCTGAGGATACACTTCACCTGTGGGAAGTTATACCATCTAGCTGCCATAACATCACCCCAGAGGACCCCTTAAAGCAGCGTCGGTCCCCACAGACCAAATACCACAGGTGGCATCACGAACATAAACTCTATTCACCAAATCCCTTTAAAGACCTTCCCCTTTTACATGAGCGCCCAGGGCCACGGACCGGGTCACCACCACCATGACATCCCCCTCTGAACACTGGACCTGGTACCGGGTACCCCACAGCCCTGGCGGGAGACTCAACAGTGCACCCGGGATCTGCTATCTTCCCTTCACGCGGTTGCAAGTCCATCAACCCCTTTACGCCAGAGAATAAGGCACTCTTCATAGTACCTGTACTGAGCCTTGAGCTCCAGACATTGCAGGAATATCCACAAGAGATTTCAGTAGGCTTCCCACTGCCCCGAACGATGGATGCTCATCCACTGCAACTTGAACTTGACCCTAGTTACCGTACATCCCTATCTGATCTGATATCAGGAAGCAGTCCCTTTTTACTGGAGCTTGCCACTCCCACTATGGACTATGCTCGAAATTTAACTATGTCCGTCCCTATGTCTACAGCTGACAGATATACTTTTAGCAACACTATGCATTGCATTTGCATACATTAAACATCTTGCATTTATACTGCTTACCAAAGTCTGTCTTATCCTACTATGGTCACTTCCTTATGTCCTAAAACCTAACCTTTGTATTATATCATTTATCTTCGTGGATAGCACTGTTGCTTTGCAGCATTGGGGTCCTGGGTTCAAACCCCATCAAGGACAACATCTGAGAGGAGTTTGTATGTTCTCCCTGTGTTTGTGTGGGTTTCCTACCACATTCCAAAGACCTACTGATAGGGAATTTAGATTGTGATCTCCAATGGGGACAGCAATAATAATGTATGTAAAGCACTGTGGAATATGATAGAGTTATATAAGAAATGTGTAATAAATAAATATCTTATACCTATATCTTATATCTTATTTCTTTACATATAGCCGTGCTGCACACTTTGCCTACTATGCTAACAATGCTCTATACATTATACATTACAGAATATATCTAAAACCGCATGATACTGCTCACATTATAATGTATCACATAGTGCGATTAATATCTTCTGGGGTAGGAACCAGTAGTGTAGCTACCGGGGGGGCAGAGGGTGCGAGCGCCCCGGGCCCGGAGCTCTTAGGGGGCCCACCGGGAGCCATGTTACTGTAACTGCATCGGCGCGCCAGATGGAAAAGACGGGAAAAGTGAATGATTCCATCAGAAAGAACGTCAGCGGTAAGTCACTATCTGTAACTCTGCTGTGATCGCTTATATGTTCTGCAGGGCTGGTATCTACCACTGAACATATGACAGTAATATCCATGTTGGTCATTATATAGAGATAAATAATAATCTTTATTTTCATATAGCGCTAACATATTTTGCAGCGCTTTACAGGTTGCACACTATCTTCAGTAACAGCGCGGTCATCTGCTGAGGTTCTCCTCAACTATTAGGGTGCGCCACCCAGCTGTATTCAAGATTACCTGGTTAGGGTCCCACTTAGAAGCTTCGCGCCCCCTGAACCAAAACCCTAGCTACGCCTCTGGTCGGAGCACAATAGTACAGTCCACCACTCTTACATACGCATGTACAATGATCTGCAGGCAAGAAGACTTTGCCAACATTTACTTTAGGCTGCCTGGGAGACAGCTGAGGAAATCACTGATTGCCATGGCAACTGTATGCTCTTGCAAGAGAGGTGAATAGCAATCGAGAAAAGGGGTAGGCTCAGGACATGGCTGCCCATGGTGCAATTGAGGCGTGGATTAAGGAAAAAAATCTGCCTTTTTAATTTTTTTATATAAGCATCTGATAATGCTGTAGGTCCCAGTAAATGCTGAGCACTTTCTCTTTAATTCAATTCTATGAATGATCTTCTATCTATTTTGTCAGACTTTAAAGCTATGTACACACGGTGAATTTTTGGTCCATTTTTGCAGTGTTTTTTCTGCTCGGAAATGAGCCAATAACGCTATGGAATCATTAATTCAATGAGAATCCTGAAGTACTGTGCACATGATCACTAATTTTCCTTGCATATTTACAGTGCGTTTTTTCCTGCAGCATGTCAATATTTGTGCGGATTTTTAACGTTTTTTACCCATTGACTTCAATTGAGTCAGTCAAATCAGAAAAAACAGAGGTATAAAAATGTTTGCTGATTTGCTGAGTTTTTGTTTGCGTTTTTACAGGTTTCCTATGGTGTTTACCACACTGTCATCTGTGTATCAGCATATCAGCATGGGAAACACCAGTGTGGCGGTACCACCGGTAAGATCTCTACCTTCGTCAGAGTACTGCGGGGTCACGCTGTCAGATGTCTGCATGAACCAGCAGAAATACTGTGACCCGCAGTAAAAAGCTTACCGCAGGACAGCAGGCGTCGGCTGATGAGAGACTACTCCTCCCATCACGCTACGTCTGCTGTCACTAATAACAGTGATAGCCAGAGCCACTGATGAGAGAAGAAGTCTCCCAGCAGCCAGCGCTTGTGCTCAAACTTAAGAAAAAAATAAAACATGTAAAATAATTAAGTACATATTCAAATAGAAATACAAAACACATTATACTCACCTAACACCAAATCTTTCATGCCCTTGTCTCCTATAAAAAATGAAAAATAAAAAAATATATACTCACCTTAGCGCCCAATCCCCGTTGCCTTTGTCTCCTGTAAACAATCAAAAATAACAAACCACCATATACTCCCCTGTCCACCTTAGTCCATGTAATACAGGCTGTTCCATGGTGATATCACGTGTAGAAAAGTCACATCGGGAGATGTGACTGCTCTAACTAGTCACCAGCGATACCCTGACAGGAGCTTCATCATTCCTGCAGTGTATAGCGCTGAGCTGCGCTCAGAGACTTCACTGGAATTCATCAGCTGATGAGCTCCACTCATCTCATGGCACCTCAACTGCGTGAGAACTAATGCAGTGCTGGTGCCGTAACTGGGGCTCATCAGCTGATGAACTCCAGTGAACTCCCTCATCGCAGCTCAGCGCTATACACTGCAAGAGCGATTACCTCCTGTGTCAGTGTGTAGCCGGCTGTTCTTGAGAGCAGTCACATCAGAAATTTTTCTTTTTAAATATCTTTATTCAGCTAAAAAAACCATTCATTGCTGTCCAAAAATGCATGCAAAAATGCATACAAAACAGAGGCAAAAATGCACCTGAAAACGTGGCAAACCGCGTATTTTTGCCACAGCAGTTTTACTGCCAAGAGATGCAGAAACCTTGTAGAAATTTCTCAACTCAACACGCGCAAATACCCTAAGGTTATTGGCGGTGGGTAAGATACTGAAATTCATGCCTCCTGTTAAGCTAAATAGGACACTAGCTGTGGATTGAATATTTTTTTTCTCTATAATGTGCAATATATGTACAGGTGCTTCTCACTAAATTAGAATATCATCAAAACGTTAATTTATTTCAGTTCTTCAATGCAAAAAGTTAAACTCATACATTATATAGAGTCATTGCAAACATAGTGATCTATTTCAAGTGTTTATTTCTGTTAATGTTAATGATTATGGCTTACAGCCAATGAAAACCCCAAAATCCTTATCTCAGTAAATTAGAATACTTTATAACACCAGCTTGAAAAAATGTTTTAAAATCCAAAATGTTGGCATACTGAAATGTATTTCAGTAAAAGCACTCAATACTTGGTCGGGGTTCCTTTTGCATCAATTACTGCATCAATGTGGCTTGGCATGGAGGCGAAAAGCCTGTGGCACTGCTGAGGTGCTATGGAAGCCCAGGTTGCTTTGATAGCAGCCTTCACCTCATCTGCATTGTTGGGTTTGGTGTCTCTCATTTTCGCAGATGGAAGCATGAAGTGCTCTAAAATTTCCTGGTAGATGGCTGCGCTCACTTTCGTCTTGATAAAACACAGTGGACCTACACCAGCAGATGACATGACTCCCCAAACCATCACTGATTGTGGAAACTTCACACTAGACCTCAAGCAGCTTGGATTGTCTGCTGCTCCACTCTTCCTCCAGACTCCGGGACCCAGTGGCGTAGGAAACCTGCGCTGGGAATGGGAGAGGTGAGGATTTTACTTTTTTTTTTTCTTTGTCTGACTCTGTCTGTCTGGGGGCAATGCTGGAGACCCTGGGGCAGATTTCTGGACATACTGGAGCAGATTTCTGGACACACTGGGGCAGATTTCTGGACAGACTGGGGCAGACTTCTGGACACACTGGGGCAGATTTCTGGACACCCTGGGGCAGATTTCTGGACAGACTGGGGCAATCCTGGAGACCATGGGGCAGATTTCTGGACACTGGGGCAATGCTGGACACTGGGGCAGATTGCTGGACACGCTGGGGCAATGCTGGACACTGGGGCAGATTGCTGGACACACTGGGGGCAATGCTGGACACACTGGGGGCAATGCTGGACACACTGGGGCAATGCTGGAGACCCTGGGGCAGATTGCTGGGAACACTGGGGCAGATTGCTGGACACACTTGGGGCAATGCTGGATACACTGGGGCAATGCTAGAGACCCTGGGGCAGATTTCTGGACACACTGGGGCAATGCTGGACATTGGGGCAGATTGCTGGACACACTGGGGCAGACTTCTGGACACACTGGGGCAGATTTCTGGACACCCTGGGGCAGATTTCTGGACAGACTGGGGCAATCCTGGAGACCATGGGGCAGATTTCTGGACACTGGGGCAATGCTGGACACTGGGGCAGATTTCTGGACACACTGGGGCAGATTTCTGGACAGACTGGGGCAGACTTCTGGACACACTGGGGCAGATTTCTGGACACCCTGGGGCAGATTTCTGGACAGACTGGGGCAATCCTGGAGACCATGGGGCAGATTTCTGGACACTGGGGCAATGCTGGACACTGGGGCAGATTGCTGGACACGCTGGGGCAATGCTGGACACTGGGGCAGATTGCTGGACACACTGGGGGCAATGCTGGACACACTGGGGGCAATGCTGGACACACTGGGGCAATGCTGGAGACCCTGGGGCAGATTGCTGGGAACACTGGGGCAGATTGCTGGACACACTTGGGGCAATGCTGGACACACTGGGGCAATGCTAGAGACCCTGGGGCAGATTTCTGGACACACTGGGGCAATGCTGGACATTGGGGCAGATTGCTGGACACACTGGGGCAATGCTGGACACTGGGGCAGATTGCTGGACACACTGGGGGCAATGCTGGACACACTGGGGCAATGCTGTAGACCCTGGGGCAGATTGCTGGACACACTGGGCCCGGGCAATGCTGGACATTGGGGCAGATTGCTGGACACACTGGGGCAATGCTGGACACTGGGGCAGATTGCTGGACACACTGGGGGCAATGCTGGACACACTGGGGGCAATGCTGTAGACCCTGGGGCAGATCGCTGGACACACTGGGGGCAATGCTGGACACACTGGGGCAATGCTGGAGACCCTAGGGCAGATTTCTGGACACACTGGGGGCAATGCTGGACACACTGGAGCAATGCTGGACACACTGGGGCAGATTCCTGGACATACTGGGGCAGATTGCTGGACACACTGGGGGTAATATGCTGGACACACTGGGGCAGATTGCTGGACAACCTGTGGGTAATATGCTGGACACACTGGGGGCAATGCTGGACACACTGGGGCAATGCTGGAGACCCTGGGGCAGATTTCTGGACACACTGGGGGCAATGCTGGACACACTGGGGCAATGCTGGACACACTGGGGCAGATTGCTGGACACACTGGGGGTAATATGCTGGACACACTGGGGCAGATTGCTGGACAACCTGGGGGTAATATGCTGGACACACTGGGGGTAATATGCTGGACACACTGGGGCAGATTGCTGGACACACTGGGGCAGATTGCTGGACACACTGGGGCAGGACTTGAGGCATGGGCAGAATGTAGATACGGGGCATGATTGGAGACACGGGGCAGAATGAAAGACATGGGGCAGGATTGGATCATGGGGCAGGATGGATACGATGGAGACTGATGGGGCAGGATGGGGAGATCATATGGGGTAGAATGGATACTCATGAGGGCAGGATGCGAGAACATATGGCTGGAGCCAGGAATGAGACACACGGGGCCAGGGTGGGGAATAGTATTACCATAGGGGCTAATTAAGGGATGTTATTACTGCAGTGATGTATTTATTTTATTTTTTGAGTATACTGTTTTAAATGGGGAGGGGGCGGTCCTGTTAGTGTGCAGAGTGACACTATATCGCCTCTTTTTCTTCATGTGGTGTAATGTAGAAGTTGTTAAAAATTAAGTAATGTGTTCTGCAAGCGGAGCTCGAGATAACTGTGTTATTTCCTGCAGAAACGAGTGCTGGCTGGGAGAAATGATGGCGGTCTGTGCTGGATGAAAGATGAATGAAGGACTTCATCTAGAGACGTCACTGGTGAGTCAGTGTTACCTATACACTGACACTATACACTATATACTATATACAGCAGTCCTGTGTACAATGTCACCAGTGATCACTGTATTACCTATACATTATATACAGAGCTCCTGTGTATAATACCACCAGTGATCTTTGTATTACCTCTACACAGACACTGCATACAAAGTACAGATCTCTTGTGAATACTGGCACTTATGGTGATAGTATTGTGTTTTTTTTTCTTTATTACTGATCAGTATTGTAGTATTCAGTCACTATGTGGTGGTAATATGTGGTCTGGAAATGGTGTTGTGGTATTTGTCCCTTGTATGTGCTATTTGGTCACCAAGTGGTGGTAATATGTGATCTGGTCATGGTGAGGCGGTATTTGTCCCTTGTATATAGTATTATTCGGTCACTATGTGGTCTGGTCATGGTGTGGTGGTGTTTCTTCCTGTATGTGATATTATTGGTCTTGGTATAATGGATTCTGTTGTGTATGGCGGTCATTTGTTCTCTCTGATATTAATTAATTAAAAGTCACAGGTTTGGCATGTGGGGGTGACACCATTAGGCCCAGTTTAAGTTCTACAAAACTGGAAAACTATTTTTTGGTAAACTTTGTGTGTATTGAGTGGGGGGGGGGGGGGGGGCGCCAAACTCGGGAGCAGCCCCGGGTGGCAAAAGCTCTAGCTACGCCTCTGCCGGGACCTTGATTTCCAAATAAAATGCAGAATTTACTTTCATCTGAAAACAACACCTTGGACCACTGAGCAACAGTCCAGTTTTTTTTCTCCTTGGCCCAGGTAGGTAATACGCTTCTGGTGTTGTTTATTGGCCATGAGTGACTTGACACAAAGAATGCGACACTTGTAGCCCATGTCCTGGATACATCTGTGTGTGGTGGCTCTTGAAGCAATGTCCATTCCTTGTGAATCTCACCCAAATATTTGAATGGCCTTTTCTTAATAATCAACCACACTTTTTCCTTCCACAATTTGTTTTAGCATATACAGTAACCCACACTTACATACAATTAGTATGCAAACATCGCCCATGGTTTCATAAGAACTTCTGTACACTTTGTTTGTTTTTACAGTTTAAATATATTTTAAAATGCATTTTTTTTTTATTTTTTCTGTAATTATCCATACTTTAAAAAAAACCTGAAATCTTGCAACCATCAATCTTCTGCAGACCTCTTATTATCATTACAGGCAGAATTACACTGAAAAGTATTACCTATATACATATATTCTCACATACGGTATACTGTATATACAACTCGAATTCCAAAAAACCTTGGTACGCTGAGTAAAATGAAAAGAAAACGAGAATTAAATTATTTAAAAATCACTTAAAAGCATATTTTATTAATAATAATAGTAATAATAATAATAATCTTTATTTTTATATAGCGCCAACATATTCCACAGCGCTTTACAGTTTGCACACATTATCATAAGCTGAAAACCAACGCAATGAAACACGGATTAAAGTACCAAGAAAATATATAGAGGCATGGGATAAATATGGCTTTATTAATGGAATACCTATGATTACACAAATCTCAAAAAAATATCAAAAAAAGGAGAATTTATACATATATATTAAAAACATAAATAATTGATTACGCGCAGTAACAGGATATAGAAAGCTGTATATATTTTTTTACAGCAATAGCACCACCAAAAAAATACCAGGATTATATTTAAAACAAGCTGTACAAAAAAGTAATAAAATATATATGAGATAAAAATAGTGAAAAACAACCCCGATTGTTTGTATATATAAAAACAGCAGTGTGCAATTTTGCAAATAAAGTGACCAAGTGTAAAAAGTAACCAAGTGCAAAAAATAATAATTAATTAATAACAATGACTCACACCTATAGTGTTATTGCACAAACATATCCCTGCCATAAAAAAAGTGTATGGCCAAATACTGGAAGGACAGCATATAGCTGACCTGAGTGTCTCACACAAGACAATATATAAGGGCACCAATAAGGAAAAGCCGCTGCGGGGTTAAAAAATGTGCCAATTTCTGCCAAAGAATTATAAAAATATATATATAAAGTGCACAAGTGCAATTAATTTCAACACATAATTAAAAAAAAAGTGTGGCACCCACAACAAAAACCGTGCAGCAGTACAGCCAAAGATTGGATTTGTATATACCTGAAGGGGTTAATCCTGTATATGCGCTCACCCGACGCGCGTTTCGGAACGTTATTTTTCCTTCGTCAGGTGTTGAAATTAATTGCACTTGTGCACTTTATACGTCGAAACGTGGCACATAAATGGACGAATAAATTACCACATTTTTTTCACCATCTTACACTTGCTGACATTTTTGTCGCACGTAAACAAAATACAACACCTATACATCACCTATAGTAAGTGGTGGATGTGTATGTATGCATGCATGCATGTATGTATATATGTATATATATATTGTGACAGGGTCAATGGCACTGTATGTGATGGGATATATGTGTCACGGAGATTGCTTTCCTCCGTGATCTAGAAACCCTTAAGTTTCTTTTCAGCATGCTATGCGCTGAAGGAGTTGAGCGGCCATGTTGTGGGCGGGTTTTTAGGTGGGTAGGTAAGAGATGGGTGGGACGCCTACTCACTATATCTCCACCTCAAGTGTGTGGCTGGGAAAATAAATGTCCAACCAGTTTTTTTTTCCCGCTGTCTATGTTGTGTGGAAGTAGGAAGCCTCCTGACTGCTACCTCCTGCGAGAGCTGCCGCATGAGTTGTCTCAGAGGACCTGGGCAGGACTGCATATGAACTTTGTATTTTCATTTGAACCGGACAGACTATTTTTTTGTTACCATTTTTGGTTTATGATGAAATAAACCACCCAGAAACTTCAACTACACGTGCGCAGCCAAGTGAGCCAACCTTCCACAATATACAGTATATATGTATATGTATATATATATATATATATATAAGCACATCCACCACTTACTATAAGTGATGTATGCTACAGTAATCTCTGCACAGGTCATGGAGCATGTATATAATACTCTCCCATAAAGGGCAGTGAACATCTCCATATTATTGCTGTCTGTAGACCATGTGGCTGCTGTCAAACATCTATAAATAAAAAAATTGTTTCAGGATCTGGTTTTAGTGAGTAAAAAAGGCAGGCGATACAATCCTTTAATTTACAGTCAACACATAATGGAAATATAAATCGGGAAGCACAGTAATACTCACATGTAATATGTGGGATATAATCCTTCGAAGTACCAGCAGTGTTTTTTGGCTTCGGTGCACTGAAAAACAGGACAGATCAATTCAGTGAACATAATGTCCTATTATGTAAGAAAGTGACTATCCAAATATGACTTTGTGATCAAATCTCCAAGTAACATTGCGTTATGCTTACTTCAAGGCATGAAGTGATGGTAAGAACATTTGTGTCATGTATAGATAAAGCAGTTTGAGCTTTCTATAGCCCCCATGAACTACACTAGTGAGTTAATCTCACATAAGGTGGCCAAACCCGCGACTGCAAACAGGGATCGGTACCTTCAAAGCATAAACGATGATTTTGGCTTTCACACCACCCCTCAGACTTTATGTCATATACTGTATATCATTGACTTGACACTAAAGTTTTTCATCACAAACCATGCTTAATTCCACTAAACAAATTAAGGGGGATGCCCATTACCTGGACAACCACCTTTTGAATGAAATTGTCCCCTTAATAAATTAAAAACGCCATATACAGTACTCATTTCCTGTACTGGTACTGTTCCAGAGACGTCGGTGCCGTGTCTTGAATTACATTGTTATGCCACATGAGCCCTGTAGCCAATCAGCACTGTTATTGGCCTGCTGCGCTCTGACCTCTTCCACTTGGCCAAGGTTAACACAACCAGAGGACCTTCAGAGAAGTAGAAGTAATAACTTGATCCGAGGTAATGGCTGATGATTGACTGCTAGGCTCAATTGGCATAACAATTTCAACCGATTCCAGGGAGACCCTATGCCGATATTGCTGGAACGGTGTCGGTGTGAGAGCTGAATATATGGTGTTTTTATTTTAAAAGGAAGACTATTTAATTTAAAAAGGGGCTGTACACATTTTCAGCAGACAGTATATCTATATCATTATTAACCCCTTAGTGTCACAACCTGTTTTAGCCTTTTTGACAAATAATTATTTTTTTTTTTAACTTTTTTATTGTGGCGTTTCCAGGAACGATTACTTTTTTTATTTTTTCCAGCAACATAGTCATATGAGTGCTTGTTTTTTTTAGGGATGAGTTGTATTTGTCAGTGGTATCATTTTGGGGCATGTCCACATTGAACTTTCCTCTCATCTCTCACCTAACACACTCTTTGACAACCTATAATCTGGCTTCGATGCCTACCACTCCACTGAAACTGTCCTAAGGGTATGTGCACATGTTGAGGTTATTTTTTGCGTTTTTTTTGGCGTTTTTTCATGATAAAAACGCGATAAAACCGCATTAGAAACTGCAGACATATGCATCCTATCATTTAGAATGCATTCTGCAATTTTTGTGCACATGATGCATTTTTTCCGTGAAAAAAACGCATCGCGGTGAAAAAAGCAGCATGTTCATATTTTTTGCGTTTTTTTTCGCGTCCTATAACGCTGTCCATAATCTGTCTACTCCATATGTCTCCAAACTAATCTCCCCATACTTCCCCACACATAATCTCTGATCCTCACATAACCTCCTTCTTTCTTCTGCTCTCGTATGTTCTTCACTGAATCACCTCCAAGATTTTTCTTGAGCATCCCCATCCTCTGGTATTCAGTGCCTTAGTAGGTCTGATTGTGTCCCACATTTGGAACCTTCAGACACAACCTGAAGACTAATCTTTTCAGGAAAGGCTATAACCTGCAATGCCATTTCAACCACCACCAGAGATGCTGCAACTCCCTCAACCTACTGTCTGGTCCCCATTAGCTTGTAGACTGTAAGTCGGTGAGGGCAAGGTCTTCTCCCCCTCTGAACCAGCCTGTCAGTTTATCTACTGTGTTTTTTAAATGTAATACATATCTAACCCTATTCACATGTAAAGCACCATGGAATTAATAGTCCTTAAAAATAAATAATAACTTTTATAAACTCTTTATTGTAAGGAATATAAACAAATCTACCACTCTTTTCTTTTGTGTTTTAAATTTGGGTCAGCATGATTATCACAATACCAAATTTCTATGTTTTCATTTATTTGTTATACAGAAAAAAGTAGATTTTTTGCTGCCATATTCTGAAAGCCAGTTCTCCATCAGTCAATAGGGCTATGTGAAGGATTATTTTATTTTAATTGCAAGCTGTAGTTTTCATTGGTGCAGTGGCGTAGGAAGGGGGGTGCAGTGGGGGCGGGCCCCCCCGGGCGGCACAATGCGGGGGGCGGGCATCTAGCCCTGCTGGCACAAGCATCTTTTCAGTGAGTGCAGGGCCAGGCAGTGCAGGCACATCGGGGTTAAGAACGCAGCCAGCCTGACATTGTTTGTGGGCGGAGAGTTCTCCTGCTCTGCTCTCCCGCCCGCCCCTCGCTGGCTGCTGAACTTATCAAGACAGATGCAGATTCTGGAGGAGCTCCTTGGCAAGCCTTGCCGCCCTGAGAGTGAGTACGATGTATCTTTGTATTCTGACAGTCTGGGTGACCTGGGGCGGCCACAGCTGATGGAGAGCGCCCCTATATGTGGCCGGGACTGTCAGATCACATGGAGAGAGCCCCTATATGTGGCCGGGACTGTCAGATCACATGGAGAGAGCCCCTATATGTGGCCGGGACTGTCAGATCACATGGAGAGAGCCCCTATATGTGGCCAGGACTGTCAGATCACATGGAGAGCGCCCCTATATGTGGCCGTGTACTGTCAGATCACATGGAGAGCGCCCCTATATGTGGCCGGGACTGTCAGATCACATGAAGAGCGCCCCTATATGTGGCCGTGTACTGTCAGATCACATGGAGAGCGCCCCTATATGTGGCCGTGTACTGTCAGATCACATGGAGAGCGCCCCTATATGTGGCCGGGACTGTCAGATCACATGGAGAGAGCCCCTATATGTGGCCGGGACTGTCAGATCACATGGAGAGCGCCCCTATATGTGGCCGTGTACTGTCAGATCACATGGAGAGCGCCCCTATATGTGGCCGGGACTGTCAGATCACATGGAGAGCGCCCCTATATGTGGCCGTGTACTGTCAGCTCACATGGAGAGCGCCCCTATATGTGGCCGTGTACTGTCAGATCACATGGAGAGAGCCCCTGTATGTGGCCGGGACTGTCAGATCACATGGAGAGCGCCCCTATATGTGGCCGTGTACTGTCAGATCACATGGAGAGCGCCCCTATATGTGGCCGTGTACTGTCAGATCACATGGAGAGCGCCCCTATATGTGGCCGTGTACTGTCAGCTCACATGGAGAGAGCCCCTATATGTGGCCGTGTACTATCAGATCACATGGAGAGCGCCTCTATATGTGGCCGTGTACTGTCAGCTCACATGGAGTATACTGTATATTATATACTTCAGCAGCCGCCCAGGCCCCCAGCACCTGTCCTGTATATATACTGTATCTATACAGCCTGCATGACAGTATATATAATATATATACAGGACAGGTGCTGGGGGCCTGGGCGGCTGCTGAAATATATACACTGCACAGTACCATCACTCCCCTGTATATATACACTGCACAGTACCACTGCCCTGTATATATACACTGCACAGGACCACTGCCCTGTATATATACACTGCACTGTACCATCACTCCCCTGTATATATACACTGCACAGTACTCTCCTCCTATCCTGTATATATACACTGTAGAATTTACAATAGCTGTCACTCATGTTAGAAGTGAAATCTGGCATTGTACTATACCTAGATTTCTCTGCCGTATCTGGGCATCATGAATCGTGGTATGTGTTAAAGGGGGGGCCACTGAGACTCTTTTGCCCGGGGCCCTCAAAAACCTGGAGCCAGCCCTGGGGGTGGGTCACCGGGCCGCGGCCGGCGCTGCAGCTGTTTAACGCTATTGACGTGCGGGCCCGCGCCCACATGTCAATAGTTAACAGCCGCCAGCCAATCTGAGGCTGGCAGCTGACGTCAGTCCCAGTGTGCATGTCGCCGGCGTCTGACATCATTGTCAGTCGCCGGCGAGTGCACGCTTCAGCTGCGTGGAGAGAGCAGGAGCGCGGTCAGGTAAGCAGAACTTGTTTTTTTTTTTGCAGTCCCGATCATGTGATGGTAACATTCACCGGCGAAACAATTAAAGTTCTACATCTGAGGTCTTATTCTTGCTGGGGGGGGGGGGGGCGCCAAGCTCGGGAACAGCCCCTGGCGGCAAAAGCTCTAGCTACGCTTCTGCATTGGTGCCATTTTGCTGTAGATGCGACTTTTTGATCATTTTTTATGACTTTTTTTGCGTAGGAAAAATAGCAAAAAAATCAGCAATTCTATACTTTACTTCATTTTGGAAAACATCCTTCTTTATTGTATATAATTGTCATTTTAGGCCGGGTTCACACTTGCAACTGCAAGTGCAACTGCAATGCGTGAGTCTCTCGCATCAATACCCGGCACTTGGAACCGGAGCATTCAGCTGCATAGAAATACATGCAGCCGCACACTCCGGTCCCGGCAGTATTGGGTATTGAGGCGAGAGACTCGCGCGAGTTTCTCGCATTGCAGTTGCAAGTGTGACCCTGACCTTATATTTATTCTTCAGGTTGATACAATCATAACAATACCAACTTTATACAGGGCTTTTAAAAAAAATTCACACTTTTGCACAAGAAAGGACTTTAAAAATAAATTATTTTTTGGGTCACCATATTCTGTTGCCCAAAACATTCTTATTTTTCCATATATGAGCTACTGTATATTAGGGCTCATTTTTTACAAGACAAGCTGTACTTATACAGTTACTATTTTTGGGAACATTCAACTTTGTAATCACTTGTTAATTCTTTTATTTTGGCATTAGACATGAACCAAAAATCATTTTGCACAGAGATCACTGTGCAATTTCATCGAAACTTTAATGTCCTAGTTCTGTCTGTTTTTTTTCTCAGACAGCACAATGACCCATAGAGTGTCATTGATCTATACAAACATCATTTTTAAAAACAGGTTGGTGTCTCCGCTCAGAGGCTCAGAGCATGTCCTATTCTTATCTATCTTACAGATCACAGTTAAAGTCTTTGTGGATCCAAGTAAAACAGATAAAATACAGAAGACATACTTCATACTACAAAGTTCCGTCCGTGTTTCATATGTTTTTTAGTTATACATTATTAAGAATCAATGGATGAAAAATGCTCAGTGAAAAAAATGGATGAGAAAAAAATGGAAGCAACTAAGATAACAAACAGAGAAAAAAAAATCTGTTCAATTCTCTAGGATGATAACGCTCACTCGTGTGATTGTAGTCTGCGGGTGGACTCGATTGTGTCAAAACCATTTTTATGTTTTACTACTTTTTTACAAGAAAAATTACTGTTTTAAAAAAGAAAAAAAATCTTTTTTTTGGTCATCATATCATAAGAACTCTAACTTTTCATTTCTCTGTCTACAGTGTTAAAGGGAACCTGTCACCCCCTCAGGCGTTTGTAACTAAAAGATCCAAATTGTGCAGCACAAATGCTGCATTCTGGCAAGGTGGCTCTTTTAGTTATGCTCCCTGCACACGCTGAAATAAATGCTTATAAAATGTGCCCCCTCATACCGTGAAATGTTCCTCGAGGCGGGTCTTTCCCTCTAATCAGACGCAGCACAGCCGTCACTCCGGGCCTGTGCGCGCCGGGCGCTGCCTCCTCTTGCTTCATTAACGTCCCCGGCACTTGCGCTGTAAGGGTATGTTTCCACGTTCAGGAAACGCTGTGTGTTTGACGCTGCGTAGAGCCACAGCGTCAAACACGCAGCGTCCAGATGTTACAGCATAGTGGAGGGGATTTCATGAAATCCCGTCTCCACTATGCGGTAAAACACGCAGGCGGCAGACCCACGTAAACGGGCATGCGGCACATCTTTTCAGAATGCAGCATGTCCTTACAATGGGGCGATGCGTCAAAAAACGCATGAAAAATGCAGGAGACCTGCCAGTGACCTCAGGTGCAGATTTGGTGCAGATTTTACCTGCGTCAAATCCTGATGCAATCCTGAACGTGGACAAGTATTTTTTTCCAGACATGTTCAGTTGCGCTGCCCTTCGAACTTACAGCGCAGGCGCCAGGGACGCTGATGAAGCAAGAGGAGGCGGCACCACAGGCCCAGAGCGACGGCTGTGCTGCGTCTAATTAGGGGTAAAGACTTGCCCCCAGGACAATTTCACGGTATAAGGGGGCACATTTTATAAACGTTTATAAAATGTGCCCCCTCACAAGAGGGGTCCAAGAGATAAGGGGGCCACTACCTTTTACGAGTCAGCAAACAGAACTATTGGACCGCAAAGGGCCCATATACTGTTCTTGCACAGGGGACCTTTTCTACTAGAGTCCGCCATTGAAAAGAGGGTTGTGCATGAATCATGAGAAAATACAATCACAGAGATGTTTAATGTAAGTTAGAAATAGAGATTTTTACATGTAAATTGAGTCTTTATTCATTTTTTTTGTAGGAATGTGGTGCAGTGAGAGGAGAACATTTTTAATCTCTGACTCAGGCATTAGGAAGCTATAATTGGCCCGGCCAATGACTCGACTCAGAGCAGTGTTCTGCGGAAAAAATTTGGAATTCTTTGGTTTGCTGTACATTTGATAGAGAAAAAAGATCCCTGAAGATTGACCTGTGTGTTGATTCTTGTCACTTGCTCTTAGTTCTGGACAGTGCACCTGCAATTACAGTAATAATACAAGCAGAGTAACAGAGACGTGATGGTGTTGGAGAAACATTACAACGATGTATCTCTTAGATTGTGTTTCATACCATTTGCTTTTATTAGCGGCTACTGAAAATGAATCTGTCACCAGGATTTTACCGCCCAAATTATTTATATGCCCATGTAGCTTTTTCTCAGACAAGTCCTGGCACACTTTACATTGCCAGTCTGTTTCTCTGTTACTGAGCAAACCTTAGCCTATCTCTCACTCTTGACTCAAAGTACCGTACTGCAAAATGTACTAAGTCCAAAAGTACTGTAATATATGTACATATATAGGAGATCTGACTAGAAAAATTATCCATTCTGACTGCATCTAACCACTACTATGGGGAGATATTGACTTACACTACGGTTCCAAAGTTTAGGCTCACCCAGACAATTTTGTGTTTTCCTTGAAAACGCATCCTTTTATTAATCAAATGAGTTGCCAAATGAATTGAAAATCTAGTCCAGACATTGACAAAGTTCAAAAAATAGATTTTTATTTGAAAAAATAATTTTTTCCTTCAAACTTTGCTTTCGTCAAAGAATGCTCCCTTTGCAGCAATTACAGCATTGCAGACCTTTGGCATTCTGGCAGTTAATTTGCTGAGGTAATCTGGAGAAATTGCACCCCATGCTTCCAGAAGCCCCTCCCACAAGTTGGTTTGGCTTGATGGGCACTTTTTGCTTACCATACGGTCAAGCTGCTCCCACAACAGCTCAATGGGGTTGAGATCTGGTGACTGCGCTGGCCACTCCATTACAGATAGAATACCAGCTGCCTGCTTCTTCCCTAAATACATTACCTCCACCATGCTTGACAGATGGCGTCAGGCACTCTTCCAGCATCTTTTCAGTTGTTCTGCGTCACACAAATGTTCTTCTGTGTGATCTCAAACTACAGACTCTAATTTACTTGTCTTGTTGCTCAGTTGTGCATCGGGGCCTCCCACTTCTCTTTCTACTCTGATTAGAGCCTGTTTGTGCTCTCCTCTGAAGGGAGTAGTACACACCGTTGTAGAAAATCTTTAGTTTCTTGGCAATTTCTCGCATGGAATAACCTTCATTTCTAAGAACAAGAATAGACTGTCGAATTTCACATGAAAGTTCTTTTTTTCAGGCCATTTTGAGAGTTTAATGGAACCAATTAAAGTAATACTCCAGATTCTCAACTAGCTCAAAGGAAGGTCAGGTTTATAGGTTCTCTAATCAGCCAAACTGTTTTCTTCTGTGCTAACATAGTTGCACAAGGGTTTTCAAGGGTATACTGACCATCCATTAGCCTACCACCCGCTGTCATCACAGTGGCGCAATTGTGTTGGGTCAAACAGATCCTGTAACATCATATACATGCCTGTGTCACCAAATGGATGACTGGATGAAGCAGAGCGGCAGCAGCACACAGCTTGCATGGGCATCTTGGCGGCCATACTTCCGAAGTCCACAGTGGGCGTCCAGTTCTAAGACTATCTCCATGTAAAATATAGGAAAACCATATATATACTGTATATATATAAACATAGGAGTTACCATATATTTTAGCACCCAGGATTTTAATAAGCCTTTACCCAAAATGCTAGAAACATGCAAACACCATACAATATTGCAGGTTTTTATGTATTATTATGTAGAAAATAGCTGCACAAAAAACCATGGCCTTCCGATGCGGACTTGTATCAAATCTTTTCATAGTTTTTGCTTTTTTGCTGCATCCATATGAGGATACTGTTTAGCAAAGACAGTACTCTGAATATAATAAACTTCATTTTAAAGTACGGTAAAATCTATTTCATACACACCCTTGATAGGCTGATATATTCTCCCATTCATACATAATACTCCCTTCACTGACAGATGTTTCGCAGTACAGCTGCTCATGTAAGCTTGACACTGAAGTGCACATATACAGATGTCAGTGTTATTGTGTCACTACTTTTTTCTTATTTTATATGATTACAGCATATCTGTCACCAGGTATCAAAATTACACTGGATACATTATTAAATGGAGATCTTAGACCTTATGAGGCAGGTGTACTAGATGTGAAAATATTTTCTGAATGATTAAACTAAATTACCACCGACCTTGTCTCATTAACAGCTCCTCCATCATTCCTGCTGCAGATGAACTCTCTCAGTGCTCAGAACAAGCTGCAACTGTCAGGCTTGGTGGACAAAGACTGAATACACTTGAATTCATGAACTCTCTCTCTCCTTATTAAATGCTCATTTTACTATCACAATTATTTTGACATTCTGGCATGGATTTTCACAGAAAATTCATCAGACTCACCAGATTGAACCCCTTAACCACCAAGGGTGGTTTGCACGTTAATGACCGGGCCAATTTTTACAATTCTGACTGGAACGCTTCAACGGATCCTGATGATTCTGACATTGTTTTCTCATGACATATTGTACTTCATGATAGCGGTAAAATTTCTTTTATATTACCTGCGTTTATTTGTGAAAAAAACGGAAATTTGGCGAAAATTTTGAAAATTTCACACTTTTCCAAATTTGAATTTTTATGCCCTTAAATCACAGAGATATGTCTCACAAAATACTTAATAAGTAACATTTCCCAAATGTCTACTGTACATCAGCACAATTTTTCAACCATATTTTTTTTGTTAGGGAGTTATAAGGGTTAAAAGTTGACCAGCAATTTCTCATTGTTACAACACCATTTTTTTAGGGACCACATCACATTTGAAGTCACTTTGAGGGGTCTATATGATAAGGAAGTCTTATTGTCCTCTGATTGGGGTCTCGTTTTATGTTGTGATGGCCCCTCACGGTCAGAGGAGCAAATTCCTTAATTGATGTAAAAAGACATAAATCCATGCTACACATTCATTCCTGCACTGAGAGTGTCAAATGTCATCATCAGCTTATATTCCCAGACTCTACTACTGTCTCTCTGAGATTTGAAGTTACCTTTTAATACAACCTTTCCTTGCAACCAGATTTACCACTTGCTCAAGGTATATATATATATATAATATATAAAGCTGAATGTGTGTGTGTATGTATGTTTGTATATATGTATGTGTGTATGTCCGGGATTGGCATCTGCACTGTCGCAGCTACAGCCACAAAATGTTGCACAGTCACATGTCTGGACCCCGAGAGCGTCATAGGCTATGTTGTGAGGCGAAATTTTAACCCCGCGCATTCCAATTCACCAAACAATTTTGCCCCTATCTACATAATGGGGAAAAAGTGAAAGGAAAAGTGTTGGAGGTGTCGCAGCTGCAGCCACAAAATTTTGCACAGTCACACGTCTGGACCCCGAGAGCGTCATAGGCTATGTTGTGAGGTGAAATTTTAACCCCGCGCTTTCCAATTCACCAAACAATTTTGCCCCTATCTACATAATGGGGGAAAAAATGAAAGGACAAGTGTTGGAGGCAAATTGACAGCTGCCAGATGTGAACAAGGGGGACTTAAAGAGTGAGAGCGATGGCGCCAAAGAATATATACCGTACAGTTGCTAAGGTGTGGCCCCGACATGGGATACTCACCACACATGGTGATATGAACACACACACACAAAATGCACCACACACTACCACGTGCTTGAACACATATACCACCCTCAGCAAACATTTCACCACACATACACCAACCTCGCCACATAAAAGTCGAAACACAAAAGTCACCGCTCAAAACTCGCCATGCGCAAAACTCGCCACATGCCAAACTAGGCTCACGCAAAACTCGCCACACGTGCAAAACTCACCTCATGGAAAACTCGCCACACGCAAAACTTGCACCCGCGGAAAAATTGCCACATGCTCAAAAGTTGCAACACATGCAAAAGTTGCCTCACACAAAACTTGCGCATACTCAATTTCTAGGTTCTTCAAAGTAGCCACCTTTTGCTTTGATGACTGCTTTGCACACTCTTGGCATTCTCTTGATGAACTTCAAGAGGTAGTCACCGGTAATGGTTTTTACTTCACAGGTATGCCCTGTCAGGTTTAATAAGTGTGCTTTCTTGCCTTATAAATGGGGTTGGGACCATCAGTTGTGTTGTGCAGAAGTCTGGTGAATACACAGCTACTACTGAATAGACTGTTAGAATTTGTATCATGGCAAGAAAAAAGCAGCTAAGTAAATAAAAACGAGTGGCCATCATTACTTTAAGAAATGAAGGTCAGTCAGTCCGAAAAATGAACTCTCATCACCATACAAAACATTTTGGTCTCCCTGATTACAGCATAATGGACATGAGATTACTTGTATTAAAGGGTAATTTCAAATTTCAGTGAGACAGAAGAGTCTGGGAATATAAGCTGATGATGACCTTTGACACACTCAGTGCAGGAATGAATGTGTTGCATGGATTTGTGTCTTTTTACATAAATTAAGGAATTTGCTCCTCAGACCGTGTGGGGCCATCATAACATAAAACCAGACCCCAAGAAGAGGACAATAAGACTTCTTTATCTATGAACTGTCCCAATATTTATGGACATAACTGTTTATCACTCACATATGGTAATTCTGCTTCACGTCACCTGTCTTATCTATGGCATTTTTCTGTGCTGTGTTGTGCATAAATATGTGATTCTTCAGAATTTCTATTAGTCAGTGCCTGATGAAGAGACTTGAGTAGTCTCGAAAGCTTGCAATTTGTTACCATCTTTTCAGTTAGCCATTAAAAGGTATCAACCACTGAGGACTCTCAAATCTAAATATTTTTCTATCCACTGGCTAACATGGTACCAAGAGAATAAGATGGGCACACTGTATAGTTCAGTGAGAGAGGTGCTGGCTGGACATCCAACATCACATATACAAAAAACAGCCGCACTCAAGTCTTGGTTTCAACATAGAAAGTTTTTTTTGTTTTTATTCAAGTGCACAGGCACCACCAAATAATTTTTAGAGAGAAAAAAAACGAAAAAAAAAAAAACAAGTGATTTTATTACAACACGGTAACACGGTAACGTTTCGACCTGGCACGGTCTTTTTCAAAACCTCACTTAAATGGGAGGAGTGGTAAGGAAGAGAAAGTATGAGCAGAGAGTCCCCAAGGACAGTTCTAAGTAGAATCCAGGAGTAAGATGTCCGTATCGACTACACCACCAATGATACGGACATCTTACTCATACTTTCTCTTCCTTACCACTCCTCCCATTTAAGTGAGGTTTTGAAAAAGACCGTGCCAGGTCAAAACGTTACCGTGTTGTCCGCAATCACTTTTTTTTTTTTTCTCTCTAAAAATTATTTGGTGGTGCCTGTGCACTTGAATAAAAACAAAAAAAACTTTCTACGTTGAAACCAAGACTTGAGTGCGGCTGTTTTTTGTATATGTAACATGGTACCAAGATATATATCTTTCCTGTTAGCATATACAGTTTTTGTTGTTGCTTTAACCCCTTAGCGACCGCCGATACGCCTTTTAACGGCGGCCGCTAAGGGTACTTAAACCACAGCGCCGTTAATTAACGGCGCTGTGGAAAAAGTCCATAGCGCCCCCCAGAGGCCGATTTTCTCCGGGGTCTCGGCTGCCGAGGGTAGCCGAGACCCCAGAGAACATGATTCGGGGGGTTTTTAACCCACCCCGCATTTGCGATCGCCGGTAATTAACCGTTTACCGGCGATCGCAAAAAAAAAGAAAAAAAAAGCGATCTCTTTTTAATTTCTCTGTCCTCCGATGTGATCGCACATCGGAGGACAGAGAAAAGGGGTCCCAGGTGGCCCCCCAATACTCACCTAGCTCCCCCGATGCTCCTCGTGTCTCCCGGTGGGCGCCGCCATCTTCAAAATGGCGGGCGCATGCGCAGTGCGCCCGCTGGCCGGCACCGGGAGAATCTTTGGGGTCTCGGCTGCCGGGGGTAGCCGAGACCCCAAAGAGCACGATCGGGGTCGGTATTACCGACCCCTGTTTTGCGATCGCCGGTAATTAACTGTTTACCGGCGACCGCAAAAAAAAAAAAAAGTAAAGTGTAATTCTCTGTCCTCTGATGTGATCGCACATCAGAGGACAGAGAAATAGGGGGATTCGGGGACCCTAGCATACTCACCTAGGTCCCTGGATCCTCTTGCTGCTCCTCCTGGCCGCCGGCAGCAGAACATGGCGGACGCATGCCCAGTGCGCCCGCCATCTGTTTCCATCTGCCGGCCGGCAGGAGAACAGCAGTTGGGGCTAAAATTAGGGGTAGGGTTAGGGTTAGGGTTAGGGGTAGGGTTAGGGTTAGGGGTAGGGTTAGGTTAGGGTTAGGTTAGGGGTAGGGTTAGGGGTAGGGTTAGGGGTAGGGTTAGGTTAGGGTTAGGGGTTGGGTAGGGTTAGGGGTAGGGTTAGGTTAGGGGTAGGGTTAGGGTTAGGGGTAGGGGTAGGGTTAGGGTTAGGGTTAGGTTAGGGTTAGGTTAGGGGTAGGGTTAGGGGTAGGGTTAGGTTAGGGTTAGGGGTAGGGTTAGGGGTAGGGTTAGGTTAGGGTTAGGGGTAGGGTTAGGGTTAGGGGTAGGGTTAGGGGTAGGGGTAGGGTTAGGGTTAGGTTAGGGTTAGGTTAGGGGTAGGGTTAGGGGTAGGGTTAGGTTAGGGGTAGGGTTAGGTTAGGGGTAGGGCTAGGGTTGGGGCTAAATTTAGGGTTAGGGTTGGGGCTAAATTTAGGGTTAGGGTTGGGGCTAAACTTAGGGTTAGGCTTCTTTCACACTTACGTCGGTACGGGGCCGTCGCAATGCATCGGCCCGACATACCGACGCACGTTGTGAAAATTGTGCACAACGTGGGCAGCAGCTGTAGTTTTTCAACACATCCGCTGCCCAATCTATGTCCTGGGGAGGAGGGGGCGGAGTTACGGCCACGCATGCGCGGTCAGAAATGGCGGATGCGACGTACAAAAAAACGTTTCATTGAACGTTTTTTTGTGCCGACGCTCCGCCAAAACACAACTGATCCAGTGCACGACGGACGCGACGTGTGGCCATCCGTCACGATCCGTCGGCAATACAAGTCTATGGGCAAAAAACGCATCCTGCGGGCACATTTGCAGGATCCGTTTCTTGTCCAAAACGACGGATTGCGACGGAATGCCAAACGACGCAAGTGTGAAAGTAGCCCTAGGGCTAGGGTTAGGGTTGGGGCTAAAGTTAGGGCTAGGGTTGGGGCTAAAGTTAGGGTTAGAGCTGGGATTAGGGTTAGGGTTTGGATTAGGGTTCGTATTAGGGTTAGGGTTGGCATTAGGGTTATGCTTGGGATTAGGGTTAGGTTTGGGATTAGGGTTAAGGTTAGGGTTGTGATTAGGGGTGTATTGGGATTAGGGTTAGGTTTGAGGTTAGGGTTGAGATTAGGATTAGGGGTGTGTTGGATTTAGGGTTTTGATTAGGGTTATGGTTAGGGTTGACATTAGGGTTGTTTTGGGGTAAGGGTTGTGATTATGGTTAGGGTTAGTGATTAGGATTATGGATGAGGTTGGGATTAGGGTTAGGAGTGTGTTGGGGTTAGGGTTGGAGCTAGAATTGGGGGGTTTCCACTGTTTAGGTACATCAGGGGGTCTCCAAACACGACAACCAATTTTGCGCTCAAAAAGTCAAATGGTGCTCCCTCCCTTCTGAGCTCTGCCGTGCGCCCAAACAGTGGGTTACCCCCACATATGGGGCATCAGCGTACTCGGGATAAATTGGACAACAACTTCTGGGGTCCAATTTCTCTTGTTACCCTTGTGAAAATAAAAACTTGGGGGCTACAAAATCTTTTTTGTGAAAAAAAAAATATTTTTTATTTTCACGACTCTGCATTCTAAACTTCTGTGAAGCACTTGGGCATTCAAAGTTCTCACCACACATCTAGATAAGTTCCTTGGGGAGTCTAGTTTCCAAAATGGGGTCACTTGTGGGGGTTACTACAGTTTAGGTACATCAGGGGCTCTGCAATCGCAACATAATGCCCACAGACCATTCTATCAAAGTCTGCATTCCAAAAAGGCGCTCCTTCCCTTCCGAGCTCTGCCGTGCGCCCAAACAGTGGTTTACCGCCACATATGGCGCATCAGCGTACTCGGGATAAATTGGACAACAACTATTGCAGTCCAATTTCTCCTGTTACCCTTGTGAAAATAAAAACTTGGGGGCTACAATATCTTTTTTGTGGAAAAAAAAATATTTTTTATTTTCACGACTCTGCATTCTAAACTTCTGTGAAGCACTTGGGCATTCAAAGTTCTCACCACACATCTAGATAAGTTCCTTGGGGGGTCTAGTTTCCAAAATGGGGTCACTTGTGGAGGGTTTCTACTGGTTAGGTACATCAGGGGCTCTGCAAACGCAACATAATACCCGCAGACCATTCTATCAAAGTCTGCATTCCAAAACGGCGCTCCTTCCTTCCAAGCTCTGCCGTGCGCCCAAACAGTGGTTTACCCCCACATATGGGGTACCAGCATACTCAGGACAAATTGTACAACAACTTTTGGCGTCCAGTTTCTCTTGTTACCCTTGTGAAAATAAAAATTTGGTGGCTAAAAAATCTTTTTTGTGGAAAAAAAAAATATTTTTTATTTTCACGGCTCTGCATTATAAACTTCTGTGAAGCACTTGGGCATTCAAGGTTCTCACCACACATCTAGATAAGTTCCATGGGGGGTCTAGTTTCCAAAATGGGGTCACTTGTGGGGGATTTCTACTGTTTAGGCACATCAGGGGCTCTCCAAACGCGACATGGCGTCCGATCTCAATTCCAGCCAATTCTACATTGAAAAAGTAAAACGGCACTCTTTCTCTTCCAAGCTCTGCGGTGCGCCCAAACAGTGGTTTACCCCCACATATTGGGTATCGACGTACTCAGGAGAAATTGCACAACAACTTTTGTGGTCTAATTTCTCCTGTTACCCTTGTGAAAATAAAAATTTGTGGGCAAAAACATCATTTTTGTAGAAAAAATGCAATTTTTTTTTTCACGGCTCTACGTTATAAACTTCTGTGAAGCACATGGGGGTTCAAAGTGCTCGCCACACATCCAGATAAGTTCCTTAAGGGGTCTAGTTTCCAAAATGGTGTCACTTGTGGGGGGTTTCCACTGTTTAGGCACATCAGGGGCTCTCCAAACGCGACATGGCGTCCAATCTCAATTCCAGCCAATTCTACATTGAAAAAGTAAAACGGCACTCCTTCTCTTCCAAGCTCTGCGGTGCGCCCTAACAGTTGTTTACCCCCACATATTGGGTATCAGCGTACTCAGGAGAAATTGCACAACAACTTTTGTGGTCTAATTTCTGCTGTTACCCTTGTGAAAATAAGAATTTGTGGGCAAAAAGATCATTTTTGTGTAAACAAAAGCGATTTTTTATTTTCACGGCTCTACGTTATAAACTTCTGTGAAGCACTTGGGGGTTCAAAGTGCTCACCACACATCTAGATAAGTTCCTTAAGGGGTCTAGTTTCCAAAATGGTGTCACTTGTGGGGAGTTTCCACTGTTTAGGTACATCAGGGGCTCTCTAAATGTGACATGGTGTCCGATCTCAATTCCAGCCAATTCTGCATTGAAAAAGTCAAACGGCGCTCCTTCACTTCTAAGTTCTGCGGTGCGCCCTAACAGTGGTTTACCCCCACATATGGGGTATTGGCGTATTCAGGAGAAATTGCATAACAAAATTTATGGTTACATTTCTGTTTTTACACTTGTGAAAATAAAAAAAATGGTTCTGAATTAAGATGTTTGCAAAAAAAAGTTAAATGTTCATTTTTTCCTTCCACATTGTTTCAGTTCCTGTGAAGCACGTAAAGGGTTAATAAACTTCTTGAATGTGGTTTTGAGAACCTTGAGGGGTGTAGTTTTTAGAATGGTGTCACACTTCATTATTTTCTATCATATAGACCCCTCAAAATGACTTCAAATGTGATGTGGTCCCTAAAAAAAAATGGTGTTGTAAAAATGAGAAATTGCTGGTCAACTTTTAACCCTTATAACTCCCTAACAAAAAAAAATTTTGTTTCCAAAATTGTGCTGATGTAAAGTAGACATGTGGGAAATGTTATTTATTAACTATTTTTTATGACATATCTCTCTGATTTAAGGGCATAAAAATACAAAGTTTGAAAATTGCAAAATTTTAAAAATTTTCGCCATATTTCCGTTTTTTTCATAAATAATCGCAAGTAATATCGAAGAAATGTTACCACTAACATGAAGTACAATATGTCACGAAAATACAATCTCAGAATCAGCGGGATCCGTTGAAGCGTTCCAGAGTTATAACCTCATAAAGTGACAGTGGTCAGAATTGCAAAAATTGGCCTGGTCATTAAGTACCAAATTGGCTCTGTCACTAAGGGGTTAAATTAAGTTAGAACTAAGAAAGTTAATCTAGAAATGTCATCAATGTGCTTTTATAAACCATCTGCACTGCAGTACTGTAAAAAAAGGGTTTTATTTTGTATTTGGTTCAGATATGTCAATCAAATTTTATGTCTTCTGGATATTACAACTATAAATATATCTAAACTGATTTATTTATCGTGTTCACTTGCTTTCAAAAGCAAAAACAATACATTTCCTAAGGAGTACTTTAAAAATTTCCTACCAGTAGCTGATGTAGAGTCAATTCAACTTATTCACATAGTTAGCTGTTCTGCTACTTCTGAAAAACATTTGGCAGGACACAGCAAAGTATTGTTTCTTTTCTTTTTTTTTCTACGCCATATTTGAAAAAAAAATAAATATAAAAGTTTGATAACTTCTATAAGGTCTTAAAAATAAATAAAAGATTCCCACTTTATCAATCTCCATGTATGGAAATTACAATATTACAGATTTTTGCATTTATTAACACTCATTGATAATTGGCTTGCTTTCAACCTCTTTAAATGGTGCAGTGAACTTAAAAGCCAAGTGCTGGCATTGACATGAACACATGATGGTGCCAGAATAAAAATCTGAAAATAATATAAACATAATGCAGCTAATCAAATTTTGGGCAGGTACCGATTATTATTTGCCATCTGCTTACATCAGTTGTGTCCAAAATGAAAACATAAGTAATAGGCAAAAATTGTCAAACGTTTGCCCAACTTTGTCCTGACGTGTTCAAGTTCCGTAACTGCCTCTTTAAACTAATATTAAGATAAGATTTTAATTTTTTTTTTAGCAAAACACAAAAATGAATTGAGATTTTAATAAAGTATTGAAAAACACCTGCATACTCTGGGGTTAAAAAGCAAAGGACATTTATTCCAGTAGCCACTTTTAGCTTGGTTATTGGCCCAGCTGTGTGGCAAACTCCATTGTAACATCTTGGCAGTGGCGTCACAACGGCGGAATAAGGTTCACACATACACGACCACACTTATTGTCTGTACACAGAATAATAACACTTACACCACATCTGAACTTTCTTTTGTCCTTGTCATGGCTGTGGATCTTTCTATTATCCTCTCTGTAGTGTCTAATTAGCATCCGGGAGCGTGGGAGTTGCTTGTTAAAAAGCCTAAAACATTCCATGCTTGGAGAATGGCCCAAGCTGCTACCAAGGAGTCGAACAATCACTGCAGCTAATAAAGCAGACATAAAGGATGATGATCTCATGAGAACGTGTTCCGCATAAGACATATGACACTATAGTTTTACACTAAAAATATTAAGAAATCCGATTTTTGTTTTTTCCTGCTTCTTATTAAAGTGAATTGCCCACAACGGAATACTACAAATTGTCTGGAACCTAAACTTTATTAGAAATATTCCTGCTTTCTTCAATTGATTGGAATTTTAAATGTTTAAGCTTCTTACACACATTGCATAATTGGTAACTTCTGCATCTTGTAAAAGGAAAATAAAATGGAAAAATATAGCTTTAGCTTCATATTTCAGGTAATTTCCCACAATCGGGTGCACGGTTTTGTCTCGGGGATGGTACGGGCGCAGGAGTTGTGCCTGTGCTATCTTCAACATAGACTGACTCTAAGGGCTCTCTCACACTAGCGTCTAACACAGCCAAGTGCTATCTGATGTTTTATCAGCACTAGGCCCAATGTTATACCATGGGGTAGGGCAGATCGGCTTTATTTTCTTATGCCAACTCGGCATGAGAAAAATATTTCAGCATGCTGCAACTACATCTGATAATTGGACAGTGCGCACTGTGAGACAGTGACAGGTGTTATACGAGAGGGTCGCTATGTGTCCCCTAGGATGCGCATGGAAGCGTATGAACGCTGCTGGAGTGCATTGCAGTCACAGGTATAGCTGTGGTTGCAATGCAGAATTAGTTTGGTCTTTGACAAGCTATATGATTTAAGATTTAAGAAAATCCGGCAAGGGCTTTTATTTTTGGAGCAAACTACAGGATGGTAGTAGGGCGGTTCGCTCCCTTCAGGCTGGGTCTTACAAGTGGCCCATAGCCACAGATTCCATTTAAATACCCTGCAGCAAAGAGTTGGGTATGCTGAAAACAAGAGGAAAGTCCAGCTCCAGGTAAAACCAATGCGTTTATTTGAAAAATAGATTTTTTGAAAAATACATCCTTGTCATGAAAAAAATAGAGAGGTGGGAGGGGAGGGCAATGCAATGCGTTTCAAACGCAACTCCGGCGTTCTTTGTGACAGCTTCCAATATGGAGTGCGGTCAACTCATATATATGTGCTAATTGAAGACAGGTGGGATAAACACACCATGTGGGAGTAGCTGGGTGGCCGCACGCCAGAATGAAAAAGGTCAGCATTATTGCAATTGAAAAAAAACAGCTGTGGGGGCAACCATATTGAGTGGGGATAATCATGGCTATCATATTGAGGGGAGGACTGTAGGGGGTCATTTTACTATGTAAGGGGCCAAGTGACCGTTCATAATGTGTCTCAGCGCAGTGGCGGTAATGATACTGTGTGGGGGAAGTGGGGGCATCATATTGAGTGGGGGCTGTGGGGCATAATACTGGCAGGTCGTCATACTATGTGGGGGCCATGATACTGTTTGTGGGGGAGCTATCGTGACATAATACTATGGGGGGTTGTATTATGCTGTGTTTGGGGTACTGTGAGGTGTTATACCTTGCTGGAGGCACCGTAGAGTCATTTTAGTGTAATGGTGTAGGGGGGCTGTGGGGTAAAATTGTGGGGGAGGGATCACTGTGGAGGTATCATACGGCAATGAAAGGAGTACTATGGGTTAGAACACTAAGGGATTTCAATAGTTGCATAATTACTGTGTGTTATGACCCCTGCTGAATATTTTCTAGGGCAAGAGGGGGATTTATAACTTTTGCTGTAGGGCCCTGTGATTTCTATGTATGCCCCTCTTTATACGTATAAGTTTGTGTAAGATTTAAGTGTTCATTTGCACTAATGGCTACAATGCTGTGTAATTTGCCGCCAATCTAATTTGCAGCCTATCTGGCTTTAGATTGTGATGTAATGTAGCTTTGGGGGCACTTAGTTCTTCGCCTACAGCCTGGAATGAATGAGAAACACTTCTCTAGTGAATAAAGAACTCCCTCAGATCAATAGTTTAAAAACAGTATTTATTATTATGTTGTAAAGAAAAATATGTCTAGGAGGGGGCAGGAATAGGCGAAGTAAATGGAGGCCCCCCATGACTGTGCTTGGTCATGGGCTCCAGTTTTAAATAAAATAGCCGCATTGATTGGTCAATAGTAGGGTGGGAGGGGTTATGAGAGGGAGGTGGGGGCTATATAGGTAAAAGTGCGGGAAACTGGGCACACTTTTAGCTGGCAGTTCAGGATTTTAGTGAGAGCAGCCACCCACACAGCCTTTCCACCTACCTGAAAAGGCCTGAAGAGCGACCAGCCATGGAGTCGGTGGATACCTTGGTGGGGCGCTTGAGGGATGCAGCCAGATCCAGAAGAGGTGGATGGCTGGAAGAGCAGCTAGCGGCGCTGCTCGGAGCAGCGGGAGCACCGGAGCCCAGCAGCAGAAGAGGCCGGCGCACGAGGCCTCCTCAGCGACTCTCACCGGAGGTGAGCACGCGCGGCCGGCGCAGGCCTAGGAGCCCCTCACGGGACCCTGCGGAGGCTGGGTGCAGCGGTGCGGCGTCCCCCCGCTGTGCTCCCTCCGGCAGGAATCCTCCTTGCCGGCCGGTTGGTGTGGGGAGCAGGAGAGGCGCGCAGCGTGGAAGAGCGACGCCGGAAGTGAGGACGGCAGCAGCGCGGCCCACAGCTCCGAGGACCAGGAGTGCAGCGGCGGCAAGTCCGGAACACAGCCGCATGACGTCCGGGGCGGCGAGTACCGGGGGTACGAATGAAGGTGCGGCGAGCGGCGGTAGAGGGACGGCAGGAGGAAGGCCAGGCAGAGGGCGTGCAGGAGGTCGGATGACGGCGGATGCTGCGGTGCAGGCGGCATCTGAGCTGAGGACACCAGGAAACGAGCGCGGTTCTGGAGGAGCGGCGGGCAGTGGGACCCCACTGTCTGGCAGGCGGAGTGGTCGGGAGCCTGAGAGGGAACAGAGGTCGGCGGAGCAAGTACGGTCCAGGTCCGGGAGAAGGTCGGTCGAACGTGGAGCAGCTGACGCTCAGGTCCCCCCTGGTGACGTGGAGGCCAGGGGCGCGGGCCGGGAGCAGCACGATGGTGCCGAAGAATCGTGGTCGGACGGAGAACCTGATGCCGGGGAGGATCGGCGGGATGCGGGACGCACGGCTGGCAGGGACACAGCACCTGCGCAGCTCGGTGAGTACCATGCTATTTCTGACTTGTCGCCCAGAGGGGCTTATGGTGAGGGGGTTAGAGGTGATCAGGCGTCGGGTGGGCGGGCGCCGGACATTGGAGGGAGCAGCGGGGCGTCGGAGCCTGCGCTGCGGGATGTATTGCTGAGCGTGTCGCAATTGCTGAGTAGTTTACAGAATGGGGCAGTGAGGGAAGCGGGGGTATCACCGGCCAGGGCTTGGCTACCTGGGGCCGGGGCTTCGGGTTCGTCTACAATGGATTCGGGGAGTCTGTTAGTGGGCGAACAGTCGCCATCAGTGTCTGGAGTGTCTGTATCCGTGCAAACGGAGAAGAATAAAGGGGATACGGTAAAGTTGGATGATAGAGCAAAAGGCGAGGTATATGTTTGTTTTGAGGGGCCGTTGGGGGCTCATTTGAAAAAGGAGGTAAAAGAAAAGATTTGGCGCGATGATTATGTGGAGATTTTTTCTTTGCTGCCATTAGAAAAGTTTAATCTTGATAAGGGGAAAAAGGACGATAGTAAGAAAGAGGAAGAAGAGAAGAGGAGGTGGCGTCTTATACCACAGACGTTCATTAATTGGTTGCAAGCATTCGCTATACTAGCGAGCGTAATAGGTGAAAAGGCCCCGGAGAATTGTTCCGGTTTATTTTGTTATCTTGATGCGATAGGTGAAGCGCATCGTACTTATGGCGGACAGGCTTGGTTACGCTATGATGAACAGTTCAGGCAGAGGAAAGCGGTAAGGCCTGAAATACGCTGGGATCAAAAGGACATCGGGCTCTGGTTAAAAGTGATGGCTCCTAGCAGATACGGGCAGTCCTTTCATGGGGGCGGAAGTAGCTCCGGACAACAGGCGGGACATAGCGGTAGTAGTCAGGGGGGACAGGGAGCTAAAGAAAAATCAGGAACGTGTTGGCAATTCAATGAGGGCCAGTGTAAGTTTGGGAACACCTGCAGATTTAAACATGTGTGTTCCCATTGTGGCGGAGTTTCGCATGGGGCTTCCAAATGTTTCAAAAAAGCAAGAGGCAAGCCGTCAGTGGGTACCGGTCAAGGGGGAGACGCCAGTGAGGCTGGAAAGGATGGCCCCCTTTCTAAGTAGGTATCCGGATCAGGAGAAGGCCGGTGTCATTACACGGGGTTTTGCGGAGGGTTTTCGTATCCCTCCTCCAGAACACGTTGTTCCGTTTTCAAAAAAGAATTTGAGGTCAGCAATGGCGCAAGCAAGTGTGGTGAATGATAAGTTGAGGAAGGAGGTGGAGTTGGGGAGAATGGCTGGTCCGTTTACTTGTTTGCCGATAGAGGGGCTGATCATCTCACCGTTGGGGGTGGTCCCCAAAAAAGAGCCGAATAAATTCCGTTTAATTCATCATTTGTTGTACCCAAAGGGGTTGTCTGTGAATGACGGCATTTCGCAGGAGTTGTGTTCAGTTGTTTATACGTCGTTTGACATGGCAGTGCACTGGGTCCGCTGTTACGGGCCAGGAGCCTTGTTGGCAAAGACGGATGTGGAGTCGGCTTTTCGTTTGCTTCCGATTCATCCGGATAGCATCCCGTTGTTGGGGATGTGTTGGAATGACGGTTACTATGTAGACAGATGTCTACCGATGGGTTGTTCCATTTCGTGTTCCTTGTTTGAATCTTTTAGTACGTTTCTGGAATGGGTGGTTAGAAAAGTGGCTGGTGTTCCATCCGTCATTCATTATTTGGATGATTTTTTGTTCATAGGTCCTCCTGACTCGAATGTGTGCAGGAATATTTTGGCGGCTATGGAGTGGGTAGCGGACCATTTCGGCGTTCCCCTTGCTAGGGAAAAAACTGAGGGCCCTTGTACGGTGTTGAGCTTTCTTGGAATTCTGATAGACTCTGAAAACATGGAATGCAGGCTTCCGGACGATAAATTGTTGGCGCTGAAGCAGGAAGTGAGTCGCGTGGCTAAGCTGAAGAAAGTGACATTGAAGGAATTACAGTCTCTGCTTGGTCGTTTGAATTTTGCATGTAGGATTATGCCCATGGGGAGCATATTTTGCCGAAGGTTGTCCAGGGCGACGGCGGGGGTGCGGTGCCCGCATCATTTCATTCGACTTGGGCAGGAGCACAAAAACGACTTGTTGGTATGGCATAATTTCTTGGAGCAATATAACGGTCGCTCGCTGATGCAGCAGCAGTTGGTGAGTAATTTTGATTGCGAGATCTACACGGACGCAGCGGGAAGTGTGGGTTATGGGGCCTATTGCGCAGGCCAATGGAGCGTTGGAGCATGGCCGGACTGCTGGCACACGAGTGGTTTTACAAAGAATCTGGCCTTGTTGGAGTTGTTTCCCATTGTGGTAGCGGTATTCATTTGGGGGGACGCGTTTGAAAATCGCAGGATCAGATTCCATTGTGACAACATGAGTGTCGTGTCCGTGATCAACTCGTTATCGGCATCGTCACCACCCGTAATAAAATTAGTGAGAAAACTTGTCTTAAGATGTTTGAAGATCAATACGTGGATTTCTGCGGTTCATGTGCCTGGCGTTCAGAATTCGTTAGCGGATGCATTATCTCGTTTACAGTGGGAGCGTTTCCGGGAGTTGGCACCAGAAGCGGACGCAGCAGGAGCAGTATGCCCTTCGCACTTGTGGCAGATACCTATGGAGGAGCGGGACGTTTGATTCGGGCCTCGGTTACGAGTCAGACCTGGGCGTCTTATGAAGCTTCCTGGAATGTTTGGCAGAATTCTTTGGCGCAGTGGGGGGAATTGGTGTCTGACGAAGACAAGTCATTAGCTGTTTTGTCATTGGTGGGTAAGGCGGCGGATCCAGGTTGGTCGTTTTCGAAAGTAAACAAGTTGGTGACCGGGTTAGCTTTCGGTTTTAAGCTTGAGGGCTCAGTAGATGTGACGAAAAATTTTTTGGTGCGGCAGGCACTGAAGGGTTATAGGAGAGATGTTAGACGGGTGGATGGGCGCAGGCCTATTTCGTTTCAGGTGCTTGAACGTTTGGGTGGTGTTCTGGGTGATATATGCTGCTCTCATTTTGAAGCGGTGTTGTTTCGTTTGGCTTTTTCCTTGGCATTTTTTGGGGCGTTACGGATAGGTGAATTGGTGTCTCGTAGCAGGGTTCAAGCGGGTGGTTTATTGGCGCAAGATGTGGATTTCTGGTCTGGGGGCATCGTTTTTTGGATACGTCGTTCAAAGACGGATCAGACAGGGGTTGGTAAAAGAGTTGTGTTGGGTAAAGTTTCGGGGTCATTGATGTGCCCTGAACAATGTTTACGTGAGTATTGGTCTTTATGGTCGGGTCGTACGGGACCATTGTTGTGCCACCAGGACGGGGTCTTCTTGTCCCGTTTCCAATTTATAGCAATTCTGCATAAAAGTTTGAGGGTTTTGGGCTTTTCGCGGTCCGATTTCGGTTCGCATTCCTTCAGGATAGGGGCAGCGTCAGAGGCCGACAGCCTGGGCTTGGGGTCGGATGTTATCAAGCGTATTGGGCGTTGGAGCTCAAGCCGTTATCAGTCCTATATCCGACACTAAAATGGTTGGTTTGTTTACGTTAAGTGGCATTATGTTAACGGTTACTGTTATTGTATATTGCAGGTCGGGAGCCGTATCTCGTCTGGATTTTTGGTCATTCGTTTGTCTATTGGGGGGCGCATCGGGCGGATGCCAGGCCGGACGGTAGGCAGTTGGGTCTCAGCCGGAAAGATGCGGTAGTTCGGTGGCTGGGTTTTCGAGGTATGGTGTGGAGCAGGGCGATTCCTTGTTTTTCTCGTGCGGTCCGTCTGGATAGAGCACCGGATATCGTGGTTTTTCATTTGGGAGGGAGCGATTTAGTTTCCAAACCAGTGAGGGAGTTGATACGGGACATTCGTTCCGATTTTCTCCGTTTGTGGACGGCCTTCCCCGGTGTTCTAACTATATGGTCGGACATTGTTCCTCGAAAAAATTGGAGGGGTGCGCGATCAGTCAAGGGTATCAACAGAGCGCGGGTGAAGTTGAACAGGGCAATTGCCAAGTTTGTAGCCAGAAATGGTGGGATATGCGTTCGGCACTTTGATTTGGAGTCGGGTGTTGGTGAATATTGGAGGGACGACGGGGTGCACTTGAACGAGGCGGGGATTGATTTATGGGCCTTGTCCATTCAGGAGGGAATTGAAAAAGCGTTAGTGTCTTTGGGGCACTCGCGGGCCTGAGGTGTCCGGGCGGCGAGTTTGTGGCGGGGGTGGGGTTCTTGGAGTTTATGCGGATTCAGCGGCGAAGGAATTTGATGGAAATTCCGGACAGTTAAACGGGTTTGGTGTTCTGGCATTTTGGTTACAGGCTCTGGACGGGGTGTTTACCCTGGGAGCTGGTGGTGGTTTAATTGTTCCCAAAACGGGAATTATGGTGCCCCTGAGCTGGTGTTACGGCTGGGGGTAAATTGAGGTGTTTTACGTTTTTTGGTTTTTGCCAAAATAATTTGAAGCCAGAACTTTTTCCCCGGTGGGCTCCAAGAACCTCCCCTCAAATTATTTGCATAAAAATTATGCTAATGTTTATTTAAATGTTTTTGTTTGTTTGTTAATAAACTGGCCGCTGTGGCCATAATTATCCAAAGACATTGGAGTTACGTTTTTTATTGGAATGTGGGTTTGCTTTTAGCAATGGTGGTTGGGTGGTTTGGAATGGTTAGTAAGGGAGCCATATTGGCCATACACGGTCATGTATCCTAATCTTTACCATCATTATTTTGAAATATGTTATAGCATTTGATTTATAAATTACTACTTTTCAATCCTGCACTCCACTGTACTCATCTGTAAGACACGAATGACAAGCAAAATGTAAATTCCAACAACAACGTCATAACGCTACAATTTATTATTTGAATAATGCAGAATGACTGAGGAAATACCTTGATAAAGTTGGAAAAAAACAGCTGGATGAGAATCTGCCATGGGGTTCAAATTATTAAGAACAAAACTTGTCTGATATAGAATAAGAGTGAAAATATAAGGGAGCACATGATACATCAAAACGGAGCTCAGATTAATTAAAGGGGTTATCTGAGAGTTGTAAAATAAACGCAAAAGATGTTAAATTCCTAGCCATTGCAGCACCTATGCTCCAGTTGTCCCCACTGGTCTATTTTCGGCAGTGATTACATTTCTTACCACCATATGACCACTGCATCCAATCACTGGCCTCAGCAATCACTTTTCTTAAATATTGATTGGCCCCAGGACAGTTAGGGATTACTGGAGCATATCGGCTGAAGCTGTAGAGGAATATAACTGGTAAATAATGTTTGCTGCTAACTTTATATTTTAAAGGGAATTTGTCAGTAGGTTGAACCCTCTAAAGCCAACTAAATGAGCATGTAGGTCATAGGAAGCTGAATAAAATGATACCTTGATCCCTGTGATCTGATGTCTGATTCCAGAGAAATCCATGCTTTTCTTACATGGAAATGAGCTGTTTAGGACTATGGGCAGGACACTGATCTGCATGAGAATCTGCCTCCAGAGACTATTTTTAATGAAAGTGGCATTAATAGTGAGAGACAAGTAACAAAGAAAGAACAGTAGAACTGAAGTTTGACTCATAGCAAACATTAACAGCTGCAACACTCACAGCTCTGCTGCATTGTAACACTATTGCAGCCCTGTCTGCCTGTGAGCTGGAAGCTGAAGATGAGAGGAACCTGCAGATGTGTCAGGTATAATCACACACAGCTCTGAAGGAGATCAGGAGACCAGAGAGCGGCCATTACACATCACACTGGTAATTCCCTAATTCATCTAAAATAGGTTCTGAAGGCAGATTCTCATGCAGATCAGTGTCCGGCCCATAGTCCTGAACAGCTTATTATACATAAGAAAAATTTGGATTTCTCTGGAATTAGACATTGTATTACAGATACAAGGTATCACTTTGTCCCCCCTTCCTTGCCGAAAACAGTCACAGCGTGACCTAGGCATAGGCATACTACAGTTTTCTCCACGTTCTTTTAAGAGATCAAAAAGTGTAAGCAGATTATTCACCGTGTTCGACCAGGATTCCAAGGGCTTATCGGTAACATTGACTCAGGGGACCACTTTTCAGCTACATGCAAATATTACATTACCTCATTCACAAATTTACTTCTGCTTCGTTATAAAAATAAATTGGGTAGTTTTTTAAATGAATGATGAGATGTTGCTTTTGTCTTTACATCGAGTATATGTAGGCAACTATTGCATTCATATAGGATGGCAGTGAGACACCTGCAAAGGTGCCCACCAAGGGGTTTACTTGTCCCCCTGTGGTCCAGTCCGAGCCTGATCAAGGGAATGTGTTGTCAGAAAATGACTTATTGTTTGACTTGAGCTATTATCGTTAACATATTTTGTCAATTTTCCCTTGTCATTATCTATATTGATAAAAATAATTCTAAAGTCTTGCAGAATTTTTTTCAGTAATTGTCACTTTTCAGAAATCATGATATTATCATCACAGGCAGGATTATAAATAAAAGTATAATCCTATATATAACAAACATAGGATCACATTACAAACAATAGAGCAGGCCGGAGCGAGCCGTCCCCTTCCCACAGACGGCGTACGTGCAGGTCGACATGACAGGGGTTTGGAGCAGAAGGGTAGAGGGTGGGGTTATGTTTAAGGGGAGGGGGGTAATATGCATTAGGGGGGTTTATAGGGAAATCAGGGGGTGGGGTTTGGTCAGTTCCCGCTCTGGAGGCAATCAAGAGTTCACGCCCGCCCTGTTTTTGTTTTCTCGTTTGGAGGGTTTTTTCTCGGTTAGTTGCTTTGGGTCATAGTGGCTGGTGGCTGTGGGAGGGTTCCTTGGAGTTGGTGCTAAATTGGCCTGGGGGATCTGTCGGGATACGGATTCTTCAGTTGGTGTAAAGTTTGGTTTCGAGTCTTGTGGTGGGGGGATCTTGGCAGCGCTGGGCTGGATTCCAAAGTGTTAATTGGACAATGGTAACCCTTCGGGGTATTTTGGTGCTCCCGAGCCAGTGTGGTAACAGCTGGGAGTAAATTATGGTCTGTTTCTGTCCACTCTCTCTTATGGTTTAACACCAGTTTGGAGCTTCAAGGACCTCCCCACGTTACTTTACTGTTATGTTTGTATGTTTATAATAAAGGCCGCTGTGGCCAATTATTATCCAAGTTTAGAATCCTGTTGTTTTTGGGGATGGGGTTTATCCAGTGAAAATCGGGGGTAGGGGCTGAAAGGTGGGAGAGTCCTACCAAGCTATCGAACAATACCAATGTCAAGATGATACTTGCAGATCACAAGGGGACAAACAATTGTATCTAGAACTGGGACCCTAACTATCCCTGTCCCAGGGGTATTCTTAAAGGTAGAGTGGCCAGAGTTTCTGACCTTACTATGCTCCTGTTAAGGTCCTAAGTTGTCTCCTCCCCCCTCCCAGGAGGCCAGGGACAGATGTGTTAGTGTAAATACATGTAAGATGAACAGGGAGATCACAAAGCAACTTACATACCAAAAGACTCACCAAGAGTTTAATAAAGGGAAGGGTAGGAAGGTACAAACCAAATGGGATTAGGATGATGGAGAAAGCATACACCCAAAAACAGCAGACAACAATCTCCAGCAGCAACTGCGAACTCCAACTTCAGCACACCAACTCCAGCTAGCCAGGAAGCAAAGCTTTCACAGGCGGGAATGATAAGGTCTATCCAGGTTTTATAGAGGGTTAAAACCAGGTCAGGAACAGCTGTGAGATGGAGCTGCATGTCTCTAACCAGCATACAAAGAGTTGTTAACCTCTTCAGCGCCACAGGAAACAAAGTCCATTTAATATGAGGAACAAAACACACAGGCTAAATGGAAGACCTACAATTCACAGTTCGTTAAGATCACCTAACCCCAGATCTCCCAGGAGGACATGACACACTTGTGACAGCCTAGTACTAAAACTGGATACCTGAGTTGAGGTCACAGGAAATCAAATATAATGATTGAGATTCCCTGACTTATGTACTGACCCTCATGCCCCATATGGGAATAGTTCCTGTAAAGTGAAAGTCCACCCTTAACCCCTTCATGACACCGTTAAACATTAAATGGGCCTTAATCCTTCATCGGGAATAAGAGAAAGATGCTGCCCCCCAAAATTCCTGTGGGTGACAACTGTGCATGAGAGCTGACACCATGCGGTATCAGCCCTGGCCATTTTTGGAGCTGATTGACACCGATTAACCCATTAAATACAGCTATAAATCAAACAGAACTTTGGAGTATAACTGCGCTCAGAAGAAAGTGGGTAACAAACGGAGTGGTCCGCTTTTTCATATTACCTCTTGAAACAAATACAAATTTGGGATAAATCAATATTTTCATGAAAAAGATGAACATTTTCAATATGAAGACCTCGTGTTATCAAATTCTGTGTAGCACCTATGAGCTCAAAATGCTCAGAATCAGTGGGATACATTAAAGTGTTCCAGAATTGTTACTACATGACGAGACACTGGTCAGATTTAAAAAAATTTGGCATGGGCATTAAGGTTAAAGTTGGATCGGTCAGTCAATGAGAGGTTAATACCAATTTGATGTTTTTTTTCCTTAAAAGAACTAAAACTCAATGATTTCTAAAAAGAAACATGTGGATTGAAACTGAGCTGAAATTCAATCCTCACAATTCCTTACAGTCATAGCTAAGTGATATATCAATGCCACCACTAGGCGAAGTTTAAGAGATTCCCGTATACTATTAAAGGGTTTTTCATGTTTGGGATGAAAGTCTGTAGTCAATCCTCATAGCGTGTGCACAGCATGATGCCAGGACTCTTTGGTCCTGTTGGCAAGTGTGGGCGGTCATGTGACTGCAAGTATGTGATTTGCATACATGAGGTCATGTGCTAACTAGATGTGCTCAGCCTCGATTAATTCACTTGTATTGAGCAAGGCAGCACACTTCTAGTCAGAATGTGGCAGAAAATATGCAAATCGCTTACTTGTGGTCACATGACCGCCCACTCTCGATGCCTGCACCAGAGACTCCTGACAGCATTGCGATGTGTGCTCGGCGAGGATTCTACAGTCTACAGTCAATACAAAACAGGATTCCGAATACATATCAATTGACACTGGGAATAACTGCTAATGCATATAGTAATAATAACCCAGGTAGTATATATGGTTGCTCAAAACACTAAATTAAAAAAAAGAGGAGGACCAAGAGCATATAGTAAAGCTATAAAACGCAATTTTTATTCATACAAAAAACTATTAAAATATGGACATCAGTACTAATTACAGCATATACCACGATACAGCATAGATAGGGGGACAAAGAAGGACAGTAAACACCCCACATCTCAACACCCCTTATACAAATGTGAATAGTGGTAACAATTGCGGCTAAAAAACGGGAAAACACCGCATAGCAGCAAGTAATTGCATGGGAGAAGGTGTACACAAAACTGCCAGGACCTAGTCAGGCGAAACGCGCGTCGGGGCGTACCCACCAGGCGGGACCCCTTCACCTCTCTCCCCCCTCTGCATGGGTAAGCATTTTTGCTTAGGTTTTCACCGCTGTCATAGGGGTTACTTTAGACATCGCTGTGCACTTGCCTTATACCCTGACTAGGTCCTGGCAGTTTTGTGTACACCTTCTCCCATGCAATTACTTCCTGCTATGCGGTGTTTTTCCGTTTTTTAGCCGCAATTGTTACCACTATTCACATTTGTATAAGGGGTGTTGAGATGTGGGGTGTTTACTGTCCTTCTTTGTCCCCCTATCTATGCTATATCGTGGTATATGCTGTAATTAGTACTGATGTCCATATTTTAATAGTTTTTTGTATGAATAAAAATTGCGTTTTATAGCTTTACTATATGCTCTTGGTCCTCCTCTTTTTTTGAGTCTACAGTCAAGTAGAATGACTGTAGACCTTCACACCAAACCTAGACAGCCCCGCATTGAACACAGTATGCTGAAAGCTCCCAGGCTCCCTCTAGTGGTGGTAGAATGTTGTCTTTTAGCTATACACAGTAATTCGGATAAATATTTGGATTACTATTTCATTAAAACTAAGCTCCAGTCACAAAAGGTACATGATGATATTAATCAATTTGTGAAACAGTGTAAAAATGCAATCTCTATTAACACAAAATACAACAATAGATAGTGTAGAAAAGCCAGAAGTAAAGTCCTAGATGGGAAGTATGTGTCACAGAAGCGGCTAGCCTCAGTGATGTAAGTCCGGAGGTGAAGGCTCCCGCAACAGTAGGTTGCTGGGAGTTTTTTGTATTGGGACAGATAAGGGATCCATGTTTTAGGAGTGACCAGAAGAGCTTAGGAGGGAATAGTCACTCCCATACCTCCAGTCCGGGCTTTGCAAGTTCTAATAAAGAAAGCTGGGCTGTCTCAGTGATGTCTGTGCATGGGAAGAGGAAAAAGATTCTAGTGAGAGAGTTGGACTGTTATCTGAGCGGGTAATCCCGTATTTGCTGTATGAACTTTTTACTTTATATTGTTATACCTTTTTGCCAAGAAGAGGCTGTTTTTTGTGTGTTGAGTCCTTCAAAGTTTTTGAGAGCAATAAACATTTCATTGTTGGACAAGAACCCACTGCTTGTGTGTACGCTAATGGCTGCCAATGAATGTGAATCCCTACAAAGGTGTATGAACTATAGCTGTAACTCCATCATATTGCCACCTGTAAAAAAAGAAACGCTACATGTAAGTGATACATCCTTTCCTCTTGCAACGCCGATCCCCAAAAATGTAGATTTGAAGTGCTAATGATACAGTGCTTATTAGCCAGTGGTAGAACTTCGCACAGTCCTATGACTGTGAAAACTAAAAAAAGATCAAAGAAACTGAAATCTAATCCAATTGTAATGTCTTAGAAATAATTAAGCCAGTAAACCATGGCAAGTTTCCTCCATAACAGCTAAAGAAAGAGGAAGAAATAGAAAGAGTTCAGAAAACCTTTTCGATGACTAATGCCATTAGGAAACCTCCAACGCATCGTATGCCCACACAACCCACTGTGCTGTATGTAATGCATTATAATCAGGTTTTATTTGGTGAAAAAGAAATGTTATTGTGTTCTGTATGTAATGCCAGAAGAGTGTGAGCAGCATACACATGTGTAACGGCACGGAACAGCCGACAGATGTCTACTCCCATACTTATTCCCAGAAGACCGAGATGCCTCAGTCAGCTATTAACTTGCTTCCTTCCCTTGGTTGACTAAAATGCACCAAAGCTATCAAATTCTGAAAGCCTTCTCCCTGGAGGTAGATATCAATCCCTGCCAGTGAAATCACGAAAGGAAAAAAAATCATTCCAGCGTGAAGCAGATTTTATTAACGTGCGCTGGAGACCTGAGCAGGGGCCTTCTAAGGCCATCATGTTGACATGTCACATGCGAATATTCACCGCAAAATCTGTGCACCTTATAAAATGTACAATGCCTTGAAAAAGTATTCATACCCTGTGAACTTTTCCATTTTTTTTCATGTTGTACCCACAAAATTGAATGTATTTTTTTCCAGATTTTATGTGACATACCAATACAAAGTAACAACTATTTGTGAAGTGTAAAGAAAATTCGACTTTTTTTTTAAGTCCAGACCTAAATCCTATTGAGAATCTGTGACGAGAAAATTGCTGTTCACAGACGCTCTCCGTCCAATCTCACTGAGGTACTGGCAGTGTGCAAAGAAGAATAGGCAACATTTCAGCCCCTAGATGAGCAAAGCTGGCAGAGACCTACCCCAAAAGACGTGCAGCAACAAGTAGTCCTACAAAGTATTGACTCAGGGGGGCTAAATCCAAATGCAACTCACAATTTTCAGATTTATGTTTTTAAATAATTAGAAAAACCACGTATCGTTTCCTTTAGGCCGGCGTCACACTTGCGAGTTTTACGGACGTAAGAGCGCAGAATCTACGTCCGTAAAACTCGCAAAAAATACGGCACAATTATTCTCTATGCCCCTGCTCCTATTTGCCGTATTTTACTGATCAGTATTATACGGCTTTCTACGGCCGTACAAAATCGCAGCATGCTGCGTTTGTCACCGTACTGCGCAAGAAATACGCCAATGAAAGTCTATGGAAGCGTGAAAAATACGGATTACACACGGACAAGCAGTGTGACTTGCGAGAAATACGCAGCGCTGTTAGAGAGAAAAGCCGGTAATTCAGTGCGGTGTACAGTAAAATCACACTGACAGCTTACAGTAGAATAGGTAGAATAAATGTGTACACATAGAATAGGTATATATATATATATATATGTCAGTGAGACACATATGTGTATATATATTAATATTTTTTCCAGCGCTATACAGCTTGAAAGCCGGTAATTCAATTACCGGCTTTTTCTTTCTCCTTCCTAAAACCCGACATGATTTGAGACATGGTTTACATACAGTAAACCATGTCTTCTCTCCATTTTTTTTGCAGATTCCACACTACTAATGTCAGTAGTGTGTATCTGCAAAATTTGGACGTTCTAGCTCTTAAAATAAAGGGTTAAATGGCTGAAAAAATTGGCGTGGGCTCCCGCGCAATTTTCTCCGCCAGAGTAGTAAAGCCAGTGACTGAGGGCAGATATTAATAGCCTGGAGAGGGTCCACGGTTATTGGCCCCCCCCTGGCTAAAAATATCTGCCCCCAGCCACCCCAGAAAAGGCACATCTGGAAGATGCGCCTATTCTGGCACTTGGCCACTCTCTTCCCATTCCCGTGTAGCGGTGGGATATGGGGTAATGAAGGGTTAATGCCACCTTGCTATTGTAAGGTGACATTAAGCCTAATTAATAATGGAGAGGCGTCAATTATGACACCTATCCATTATTAATCCAATTGTAGTGAAGGGTTAAAAAAAACACAAACACATTATTTAAAATTATTTTAATGAAATAAAAACAATGGTTGTTGCAGTATTTTATTCAACGCCCAATCCAGTCACTGAAGACCCTCGTTCTGTGAGTAAAAAAACATAATAAACCAACAATATACTTACCCTCCGCAGATCTGTAACGTCCAACGATGTAAATCCTTCTGAAGGGGTTAAAACATTTTGCAGCAAGGAGCTGTGCTAATGCAGGCTGCTCCTCCTCCTCCTCCTCCTCCTCCTCCTCCTCCTCCTCCTCCTCCTCGCTGCAAAACTCCAGGGAATGAGGCTAAAAATAGATCAATGATCTATATTTAGCTTCATTTGCGGTGAGGCGCCCTCTGCTGGCTGTTCATAGATCGTGGGAAATTACCTAGAAAGCTCCCTGGCTACTGACATATATATATATATATATGGACAGTATATATATATTTTCTTTTCTTTTTGGGACACATGGATCACTTCTATAGCGGTATGTTGGTTTTGCTAGCCTGCGAGAAAACCACGCAGTACGGATGCCATACGGATTACATACGGAGGATGCCATGCGCAAAAAACGCTGACACACCCTGCCTACGGAGGAGCTACGGACCACTTTTTTCGGGACTTTTCAGCGTATTACGGCCGTAATATACGGACCGTATTGTTTTACGCTGTGTGTGACGCCGGCCTTACATTCACAAAATACTTGCCACTTTGTGTTGGTATATCACGTAAAAACCCAATGAAATACATTTCGGTTTCTGTGTGTAACATGGAACAAAATGTGTAAAAGTTCAAAGGGGTATGAATACTTTTCAGAGGCGCTGTAAGTACAGGTAGATACGAGAAAATACTCTAAAATCACCATAAAGTAGTAATAATTCAAATGCAAAAATAAAAATTAATCACCTCCTCTCCATGTCAAATGAGTCTCCTTTGTAGCTAAACTTGAAGTTTAATTACAGAATTACAATGATATGGGAACATTCTCCTTATGGGCGGCACTGTGTATAGTAATGCACACATACTCATGCCAGGGTCTTATAGGAATTCATTTCTATCATGTCATGATAATCCAGGAGAGATTAAAGGGAATCTGTCAGCAGTTTTTTCTTTGTAATCTGAGGACAGCATGTTGTAGGGGCCGGGACACAATTTCAGGGATGTGTCACTTATTAGACTGTGTGCTGTTTTATCAACAGAAGATTATCAATAGATTATCAATGCCTGAACTACAGCTCCATGAGCCGTGGTCTGACTAGTGATAAGCAGCTCACTGTCAGTATACAATATACACAGAAAGCTGTGGTGTGGGTGTGGATAGCTTTCTCAGCTCTGCTTCATAGTATATATAAAAATTCTGATTGTGTCACAGCTGCTGCACCCAGCAAACTAAGTGATACATTGCTTGAATCAGGGTCTCTTTAGCTAAATGTTACTATTCTCAGATGAGGTGGCAAAAACTGGGTGACAGATTTCACTTTAACCTGTGAAAGTCGATTTTTTTCCATCTTTCTGCATCCTGGGAAGTTATTGGAAATGGATACTTGTCATGTTTTCACTATAGAGATAACTATGTTTGGTATAGTAATTTCTCACTTAGTACAGAACCTTAATACTATATGAGAGCCATTTTACCCATCATGCTGTGCACATTTTGGGCATTTAGTGTAAGCAAGAGTAAGATAATGTATATTCTTCTCTTATCAAGTAATCAATTTGTTCCTTACGTGAATAGAATCAAGTAGTCATTATGAAGCCCAAACATAGCTGTACCAGCAGACTAATAATATGTCGATCCATAAATAAGTGTAAAAGATTGTACAGTTTATTTTAAAAGTTTGTCCAACTTTTTCTATTAAAATCTTTTAAAATGGCTAAAAAATGTTACAAAATATATAAATAAAAAGCTAAACAGTAGTCACACTGATGCTCTAGTGGTCAGCAGTCTTGGCATTCCAAGGTAAGGGGACTATTTCTGGAGCGCCCCCAGACGCAGGGCCGCGGGGTACTCGGTACCGGTTCTCTCTGTCTTGGTGCTGGGGTTGTCATGGTGGCTGGACCCGGTCCGTGACCCTGCTAAGGGGCGTCCAGTAAAAGGGGTGATGAAAGTGGCTGGACCCGGTCCGTGGCCCTATGAGGGGCGCCCAATAAAAGGAGCTAGAGTTTGTAGATAACGGTAGTGTTCGTAACGCCACCTGTGATTTTCGGTCAGGGTGACCGACGCTGCTTAGGGGTCTGCTGGGGGGAAGTAATGTCAGCTAGATGGTATACCTTCCCACAGGTGAAGTATATCCCCAGGGATTCCCAGTAGTGTAGGTGGCGATGATGTGGGGCGCAGTTAATAATGAGGACACAGGGTTGCAGTCTCTTTACCTTTTTACTGAAGACTTCGGGATCTGCAATCCAGAGCACTGCTAACAGGGCTGGCTGAGTCCGGCCGGTCCGAAGGCACATCCAGAGTTCCCTTTGCAGGTGGAGATCAGTGCCTACCAACTAGCGCCTGTGTGTTGTAGCCCTTCCCTGCTGAGCACCACGGGATAGTCCTCACAACTTTCGTATTCGTTCGTTCTCTCCGTCCCCCAAGTTTATCTGGCTAGGACGCACCCATTTGACGGGAAAGCCTGGAGTTATTCTGGGACCCTAGAGACGCCCCTCTTCCACAATTGCCCCCTATGTCTGCTTAGGTGATGTAAGGTAGACAGCCAACCTATAATCAACTGTCCTGCCGCTGTTTGAAGTAATGCTTGAAGTCTGTTACTTCCTCGGCGTTCCGGCCACTGGCTATGCGCCTCAGTAGGATGTTGCCGATTTCGGGGCACGACTCCTACTGGTCTATCTCCTTGTGCTGTGATCTCGTTTCTCACTTCTCCACAATATCCTTAGCTTCGTGTCCTTCCTTAGGATGCCGCCGCAAGGTAGTGCAGGCGCAGCTCCGTAATGATCTGTCCTTTCGGCTAGGTACTTGCCAGGAACCCACCCCTGACAGGTCCTCCCTGGAGCTCTCCCAGGCTGCGTTCTGTCCTAACTTCCTATCCAACCCCCAGTTTTATCAAAGTGTGAGGAGTGGCCTAATACATAGTGCCTTTTGCTCCCCCTGGTGGCCGAAGTGTGAAGTGTAATGTGTGACTGTGATACCTGGTCAGGTGAACTCCTTTAGTGCAATCAGACGTAACATCACTCCCCTTAGTGGCAGAGCGACATTACTGCAACGACCAGGACTCTGGAGCGCTGCATTTCCACCTTCAAAGCAGGTGGCATTGTCCATTCTGATGAGCTATTGGGCTACCAAGGGCTCATATACTGTTCTTGGGCAGAGGCCTTCCTCTGTGTTCGACTGCCAGTGGCTTGTAGAATGCCTGATTTAACGAACAAAAAAAAGCCAAATGACCTGTTTAAAAGGGAAGCTGTGTGTGATCTTCAGAGATTGTTACACCCGAGAATACATGCAAAAGGCTCATAGAAAGCCCTGAAAGCTCCCCAGCTCACTCTGACGGGAGGGACAACAATCCTGAAGCGGCATAACCTCTATAAAGCCACCAGTCCCGAGAGTCACCATGAGTACCAGGCAGGGGCGGACATAGACACACACACGTACATGTATATAAGTATATAATACATAGTCTCCTTTATTATGTGTATTGCCGTCCCTTATTATACAGTGCCCTCTCTTGTTATGTACAGTACCGTCCCTTACATATTGGATTTTATAGAGCCCTGTTTTTTATTACATACCATCCTGTCTTGTTAGCTGTATAATGCAATGATGGCTCATGGACATGGGAAAGCTTCTTTTCTAAAGGAGGAGCTGATGACTGGTCATCTAGTCACCGGCTCCTCCATCAGTAGTCATTTTATATCTAACAAGAGAGGGTACTATGTAATAAAAGAGGGAGCTGTGAATAACAAAAATAACAAGAATACACTATGTAAGAGACAGCACTGTACATAACAGCAGAGGAAGCTATATAATAAGGGAGGGCATCATATGTAACTAAAGAGGATGGTACGTACTGTAATAAGGGATGGTGTTATACATAACAAAATAAGAAATTATGTAACTAAGGATGGTGTTATACATAATAAGTGAGAACACTTTACACTAAGGGACTGTGCTATACGTAAGTGAGTATGCTATATACTAAGGGACTGTGCTATACATAATAAGTGAGTACACTTTATACTAAGGGACTGTGTTAGACATAATAATCGATAATAACGTCTTCCTCCACCACCCCGTTCCTAAATCCATTATAAATCCCCCTTCCTTCCATCCCCCACACCCCTCATTGTCGTCCTCCCCTCGCATCCCATTATTGCCCTCTCACTCATGACTGCCCTCTTCACCACCTCCATCATTGCTTTCTCCCCACCACCGCATTATTGCCCATTCCACCACCTCCATCATTTCCTCCTCCCCACCACCCTATCATTGTCCTTTCCACTGCCACCATCATTGTCTTCTCCTCCACAACCCCATCATTACCCATTCCATGACCTCCATCATTTCCTCCTCCCCACCACCCCCATCATTATCCATTCCACCACCTCCATCATTGCCTCCTTCCCACCACTCAATCATTGTCCTTTCCACTGCCATAGTCATAGACACATGCAACACCATTCACCTCTCTGCATACACATATACACAGATTACCATTCACCTCTCTGCATGCACATACACACAGAGCACCATTCACCTCTCTGCATACACATACACACACAGACAGACACACACACACACAGCCCCATTCACCTCTCTGCATATACATACACACACAAACACACGCAACACCATTCACCTCTCTACATACACATACACACAGAGCACCATTCACCTCTCTGCATACACATACACAAACACACACAGACACACACAGAGAGCACCATTCACCTCTCTGCATATACACACACAGACACATGCAACACCATTCACCTCTCTGCATACACACACACACAGAGCACCATTCACCTCTCTGCATACACATACACACACAGACAGACACACACACACACAGAGCACCATTCACCTCTCTGCATACACATACACACAGAGCACCATTCACCTCTCTGCATACACACATACACACACAGAGCACCATTCACCTCTCTGCATACACACATACACACACAGAGCACCATTCACCTCTCTGCATACACATACACACACACACGCACATACAGACACACACCATTCACCTCTCTGCACACACACACAGAGCACCATTCACCTCTCTGCATATACATACACACACACACAGACAGACACGCGCAACACCATTCACCTCTCTGCATACACAGACACACACAACACCATTCACCTCTCTGCATATACATACACACAGAGCACCATTCACCTCACACAGCCGCGGCACTGAATGATGATGTCATTCAGCAGCTGCTGTGTGAGACAGGAAGCGCGGGCAGGAAGCAGGACGGATCCATTCCCTGCAGCTCCGTTCCGCTGCCATATTCTCTTGCATGCAGAGGAGCTGCAGAGACTGCACCCTGCCCACCGCACATGAGGTCAATCTGGCAAGGAGCCCCCTGGAGCCTCGGGGCTGGATAAACTGGCCAGATTGCCCTTATTATTAGCCACCCTGCAGGGGCCCCCCTGGAGCTTCCGGGCCCCGATGCAGCCACACCAGTTGAACCAGCGGTATGTCCGCCCATGGTACCAGGGTCCGCCTCCAAGGATTATTCTGCCTCCAATTACATTAGCATCCCTGCTGCTCCAAGAGGCACTCCACAACCTGCGGTTTTGTAACATTGTTGTTACTTTGTGCTATGTATTTTCTTGTACTTTTTTCTATATTTGTATTATTTCTACTTGGTCTAACACAATGTAACCTCTTAAAACATAATCCTCATATTTGTTTCATTCTCCTTTCTTGTAAGCATGAGTATGCCCTGAGTTCAGGCTGGGGTTTCCCTGCAGACGAAGAAGACCCTCCTGGATCTCTAGAGAACTCCCACCCAGATTGAAGTTGAGCCTCTGTGTCAGGCCGGAGTCACACTACCGTATAATACAGACGAGTGCTATGCGATAAAACATGCGATCCGGTGCCACTTCTCCCATTAACTTTTGGTAAGTGTTGCTCCTGTTATGTTTTTGCATATTCAGACCACTTGGTCTTAACAAGTATATACTGCATTTGGAGCATACCTCTACCTTTTTTAGATGTACTGTGCACTATTGGGATATGGGTGGCGCTGATGATCTGGCACATCATCTGTTTTTATTACATTTTTGGGAGTATATTTATGTCACTTGATGCGTTTATAATAAAGTAAATTTTTTTAAACCCTAAACACTCTTGTTTCCTCCGATTTTCTATGCGATAAAACATGGCCTAGCACTCGGACCAGTATTCATCTATGGGGCAGCTCACATCTTATTTTTCCTCGTTTTTCTCATCCCAGTCGCACTCATATAAGCATATGGGTGCGAATGAGACAACGCACATCACTCAGATATCATCCGAGTGATGTGCGTTATATGCTGACCCCGGCAATGGAGGAGATGGAGAAATTCTGGCTCCGATAATCACTGTGTCAGAGGCTCGGAGCACAGACACATGACACTCGGCTCCCGCTCGCAGCAGAGCAGGAGCCGAAGGTCATTAGCATATCGCATCTGATGCTCTCGCATCGGATGCCATACGCTCGTCTGACCCCAACCTTATAGTGAGTTGTCAACTACAAGAAACCAGAGGTCGACACAAAAGAAAAAATGGACAAATAATTATTTTATATTATTATATTACTATGATTCATTTAGCATACAACTTAACAAAATGTGCCATATATAAAAGTAATTGAAATTAAATTAGTATATCCATGTTGACTTTTTGTTTGACTACTATTGCATTTAATGAGGTTCAGTTATTGTTTTGGCTTCAAGTTTAATGCTGGTAAAATCTAATATAACTAAACAGCGACAAGACTGCAGGACATGATTTATAGTATATGAATTACAAATAAGATAATTATAGTTTAATAAAAAAAGTCCAGAGAACACCTGCTGCCGTAGGGCGACCAGCAGAAAGTGAGATAATACGGCAGCGAGTGTAATTATCTTTCTCCAGGGATTCTGCCCTAATTGCACAGTCGCAGACAAGCTGATGCAGCATTAACCTCGATTGCGTGATGGCTGTATTAATAGGAAAGAAGGGCATGCTTCACACATCTTGTTTCCAAGGAAAGAGCAAAACTGAGTATTTTGTATCTTACAGATCATTATTGTCATAATTCTATATCACTAGGACCTGCCTGCTCTCCTGGCATACCTGTTTAGCAAGGATTTGCATTGGCCACCGAGGTAGTTCCCCAAGGATGTCACCCACCTTCAGTAAGCTAGATGAATAAAGCACCTAGGGGCTGCTTTGACATCTTGGTTGGTGCTACAGGCTCCAATGAAGACTACAACAGTCAAGATAAAGTGGCATCAGCTTCTGCGCTCTGCATAGGCAGCAACCGAGTTGCAAGAGATCTAAGTATAATTAAATGAGTTGTCATGTTAGATGCTGCCTATGCAGAGCAAAGCAGCCAATGAAAAACTCCTTTTGATTGCTGCGCTCCACATAGGCAGTGAATGAGATTACAGAGGTGGCACTGCGCTCTTTAGCGGCACCTCTACTCTAATTTAGTGAGAGGAGAGACAGAGACTTGCTGGGGGAGCGGTCTTAAATTAAAAAAAAAAATCCCCTGTAGAAAATACTACTAACATTATAAGAAATGTTAAGATTTTACTTTCTTGCAAAAATGCTTGTTTTGGAATAACCCTTCAAAAAAAAGTATTCATTTTTAAATCTGGGGAGCAATGTATTATGTAACCCCTTCTTTTATAAAATGGTCTAAAATAAATGGTCAGTGGCAAGTAGTGATGAGTGAGTACACTCGTTACTCGAGTTTCTTTGAGCACGCTCGGGTGGTCTCCGAGTATTTCGGCGTGCTCGGAGATTTAGTTTTCGTCACCGTGGCTGCATGAGTTGCGCCTGCTAGACAGCCTGAATACATGTGGGGGTTGCCTGTTTGTTAGGGAATCTCCACATGTGTTCAGCCTGTTCAATTAAATTCAACATTGTACATTACTTAGAAGATACTTTAGCCAACCGGAGAGAATTTATCATATTTGCATCATTTTTGGGCATTTTTTTTAACTTTTTTTGTAGTGAGTTTTTTTCTGACCCTTTTGTGTTGTTTTTTTAAAAATGTTTAATGCCTATGTACCAAGTTTGTCATTTTTTGACAAGGGTGAGCATATGACAATTATTATTTGTGACCGCTTGAGCAACCGTACTTGGCATAAAGACGATTGGCGTGCGCTAATGGAATATTAAATAAATTAAACAAATAATTTTTGCTGTGCAAAGTTTTTGATATATCGTATGCCAAATTAATAAATTAGGTGCAAATTCATGCACACACGGACTTAAAAAATGGCAAAAAAACTGAGATCTTTACCTTATTATGGATAAGAAGACACTACTGATAACAATGATCAGCTCAAAGATCTTAACCAGAACTAAAAAGATCTGTAATATTTGACATGGATCCTTCAAAAGCCACAGTCAGTATAACAAGAATATTAGGTCCTCCTCAGTTATATATGGCATTCTAAAAGTGAAAAGTTACATTAATCCAATACAATAGCTAAATGTATCTACATTGTAATAAAACCACTCTGTCAGGAAAATGATAAAGCCAGTATGATAATTCTCCATCCTGTTGCTGAAGTACTCCCATGAGTAATCTGATGCCATCTCTCTCTATGGAAATGACGAGTTCTTGTCACAACACAGCTATACTAACGCCAGAAGAGGCCCATGGAGACTGGATGGAAGGATACACTGAAATGAAATGTCAGCCCAGGTGTTTGGAGAATACATCACTGTCAGGACAATATGAGGAGCGCTAAAGCACAAAGAATACGCCACTTTAGTAGTGATACCCAAGCTAAATCAATATTTCAAGATGTCTGTCTGTCTAGCAGAATGATAAAGGTTACATTTTAGAAGATAAATTGTAGAGATGCCTGCAGAGATTTATAAGTAGAGGAGATGTTGTCATGACTCTGGATGGGCTGGTTCTGGCTCCTTCCTGGTCAGGTCTGGGTTAAATTAGTCCGCCTCTCTTTGGTTCTGGGGCGGCTATTTAATGCTGGTGGTTCCTGGGTTCTGAGTCGGTTATACTTCCGTCTATCCGGAGATAGCTGACCCAGGTTATTTGTCTGTAATCGTTGTGCCTCTGTGCGTGTGTGCCTTGCTGTGTTTGACCCGGTTTGCCCCCTGACTACTGCTCCTGTTTTCTGCTTTGTACTTTTCTGTCTGTCCTGTCTTTCTGACCCCTTTACTGGTCTCTGACTAATCTGCTGTTTTGCCCCTCGCTCACGTCTGGCTCGCGACCCTCGGCTTGTCCTTTGACTACGTCTCTGTCTTAGTACTCTGTGTCTTGCGTTTTTTGTAGGCCCACCGTTCTTGTGCGATAGCTCCGCCCCCATCGTCCTTGCAGTGATCACGTGACCTGCCTAGCTCAGGTCCTGTATGCAATGTGTGCCTCATTCCTCCCTCTCCCTGCGCTCCTGCTAGCACCCCATTAAGCTGCCTCTCTTCTACACCAGGCAGCGTCATTACAGATGTATACGCAAAGGATGAGAGGCAATGTCAATGGCTGCTTGGAACCTGAAAGAGTCTTACAGATGTTGTCTATTCCCTAAATCTTCATGGCAATGAAGGAGAATAGATAAATATAGACAAAGCTGCACCACACTATACAACCACCACACCACACAATCACCAAAGCATATAACTACAACACCATATGTCAATGCCACCACACCATTCAACCACCTCACTGTTCAACCATTAAAGCCCCACATCATACAACCAACACACAATACAGCCACCTCACTGTACAACTACAGTAATACATCATACAACCACCACACCATACAACCATAACATCAGACTGCCACCACACCATACAACCACAACAGCATACAGCCACCACAACACCATAGAGCCACCAAAACATACAGCCACCACACCATTCAATCACTACACCATACAAACACCACATCATAAAGCCAACACACAATACAGCCACTTCATTGCACAACCAAAACACAATACAACAACCACATCATACAAACACACTATACAGCCACCACACCATAAAATCACAACACTATACAACCACAACACCAAACAACCACATCATAGCGCCACCACAACATATAACCATAACACCATACTGCCATCACACCATACAACCACAACATACAGCCATTGTTTATAGATTTTTCTTTATAGGTCTTTATTTTTCCTCGGCCCATCCTGTTTCCCATCTGTTTGTAGCGGGACTGTGACTATTTAATGAGGAATCTAGTTATGCTTTGCTCTACTTGATTCCCCCATTTTTAGGAGGTTACACAGATTACTGTGAAGAACCTTGTGATAAAAAATATTCCTCGGATTTACTGACATGCTGTCTATAGGTAACCTAATGAAATCGCATAAGTTTTTCATTGGTTTCTGATTTAGCCCAGGATTGGAGGGTAATAGGTGCCCTGTAATATTTAAATATATATGAGTGTTTATGCGATATCTCATCAATTTGCTTCATCTGCGATTTTCTATGCTATTCCTTGTTGGAGCTCAAAAAGATGGAAATGCGCTCCATTTGAGGCATGCGCAATGATATGGGATTACTTACAAGCCGGCAATATGTGTGTTGAATGACAGGGAAATGCAATAGCTACAGTTGCGTTCCACCGGGAGTATGCGCAATGAATACTCTCTATCCACTAAGAGGCGCACTTCTGGCTTTATAAATAGGAGGAGGGGTGGAACGCTAATAAGATGGAGTTACATTCCTTTTCACGCATGCGCAAGGAGAAGGAAAGTACCTGCGAGCTGCACTATATTGGAACACCGTATTTAGAGGTGCGTTCCATCGGGAACATGCACAATACCCATCCTCTACCCATGGTGCAGCGGGAGAGGTGCACTTCCTGTCAACAAACAGGAAGTGGGTCGGCATCATATGCGCTCGAGCGGGCCTTTTTAAACCGAGGTTAGTATATTGAGATTGAATACATCACATACTATTGAGACACATGTTATGAGATCGGGCCTTCTGATGAGCCAGAGGGGCGAAACGCATTGAGGCGATGTTTATCGAAGGTGGGCAGCATACGGTCTCAGGATGAGTACCCTGCTTGTTCTGATTGTACCATTCTATCTGTCACAGTATCTCAAAAGCACGGCATAAGAAATAAGAAAAATCTGTGGCGGTTATATCTAGATAATGATTAGGTGCTGATAATTTTGGGCACTGAGGTCTGTGTATTGGTACTATATTGTTACATATATTTATATAAAAGTATAGACCGGTATCATGCCAAATCTATGTATATTGCCGCCTTATGTCAAGATACATGTTCTCTATTATTAACTCTATGGTTTGGGGATCAGGATTTCCTTGGTAATAGGTGTGACCTTTGTTTAGACACTTTCTTTAGCTACTTATCTGGGCAGAGGGGCCCAACAGATTTGGCAGGGTGTATCCAGGGACCCTAGCGCTAGCCATCGTTGAGCGGGGCGCCACAACCCTCCCCCTAGGGTGCCAACCCCCGCAGCTAGGAAGATATCAGTGTAAGCACCACAACAGGGAAACAGTATCCCTTAAAATCAGTTTTTGGTTCACAGTGTTTGTTAGTTTGTGTGGTAGTAGCCACAGGTTTGGTGGCATTTTAAATTAAGGAATAAAATTTGTATTTTATAGGGTTTGTTATGATTTATATATTTGATAGGTACCCTGGATTACTATTCTAACTTGAAAATTACCACAGCATACAGCCACCACAACACCACAGAGCCACTACAACATACAGCCTCACACCATTCATCTACTATACCATGACATCACAGCACCATACAGCCACCATACCATATATCTACCACACCTTACAACCACCAAATCATACAGCCACACACCATACAATTACTACACCAAACAACTACCACATCATACAACTGCAACATTATACATTAAATCCACCATACTATAAAACCAGCACACCATACATCCATGGCACTGTGCTACTACCACACCATACAAGCTATACAGCAATTTCAATATACAACATCATCATAAAACCACCACAGTATACAACTATCACACCATATAGCCACCACACAATACAACTGTAGCATCAGACGACCAGTAAACCATAAAGCCAACACACCATACACTCACCACTCCATACAATCACCATGCCATACAACATCAACACCAATTTCAAAGAGACCACATCAAAAAAATACCACACCATAAATCCAACACACTATACATAATCTCCACACTACACAGCCACTGCACTATACAACCACATCATTAAGCCACTGCACCATACATCACACCATACATCACACCATATAACCACCACAAAATACAGCTGAACCACCAAACAACCACCAAACCATACAACCACCACACAATACACACTGCACCATACAATTACCTCATTATACAGCCACCATGCACAACACAATACGTACAAGCCACCACACTATAAAAAAATTACGTTACATCCACAACCATCACCACACCATATAGCCACCTCATTATACAACTACCACACCATACAGCCAGCACACTATACACCCTCGATATCATTTAACAGAAGCACATAAAAACACTACACAATACAACAGCAGCATAATACAACTGTAATACCATACTAGCACCCCACCAGACAGCCACCACACGCACTAGTCTATACAACTACCACACCATTATTTTATACTATTGATGGTCATATAGCATTGTAGCTAGGAGATTCTCTACATTTAGTCACACATCACCAAACATGCCGTACATGAAAATCATTTTGAGAATGGCCACAACATCAATAGTCCTTATTAACATTTCCTGTGAGGTTACTAATTACATGGAGATGATGGAGCATTTTATAACATTCGGTAGAATCTAAATAGCAGTCTAGGGTATTCATACCTGACCTTTAGTTACAAATGTGCGAAAGACCCCTTTAATGCGTGAAAGACTTCCTTTACCTCAAAAAGTCTCCATGAGTTGCAGTTTTTGGATGCTGATGATAATCATATTAATGTTTTTTAGTTTCTATATATATATAATGGTACAAAAAATACTGAATTACAGCAAGTGCTCATCCAAATATTGGATCTGAATTCTACAACTGACCATTTTTCAGAATGAGACATACAGAAATCCATATATCATACTTCCACTGAAAAAGACTCCATTTAGATGAAAATAACTAATTTTCAGTTGCTGAAATTTATGGAATAAATGTACCACATTTGACTATACCCTTAAGCATGCCTTGCTTGTTCAGTGACTGCAATGTATTTGCTTTAGCAATGAAAACCATTAGTTCAGTCCTTTACATGCAATCTCATAGGCAGTAGAAAATTCCTTCTTAGAGCAGTGTGACTGAACGCTTTTCATATATGGTATGTACAGTTGTAGCCAAAAGTATTGACACCCCTGTAATTCTGTCAGATAATACTCAGTTTCTTCCTGAAAATGATTGCAAACACAAATTCTTTGTTATTATTATCTTCATTTAATTTGTCTTAAATGAAAAAACACAAAAAAAATTGTCCTAAAGCCAAATTGGATATAATTCCACACCAAACATAAAAAAGGGGGTGGACAAAAGTATTGGCACTGTTCGAAAAATCACGTGATACTTCTCTAATTTGTGTAATTAACAGCACCTGTAACTTACCTGTGGCACCTAACAGGTGTTGGCAATAACTAAATCACACTTGCAGCCAGTTGACATGGATTAAAGTTAACTCAACCTCTGTCCTGTGTCCTTGTGTGTACCACATTGAGCATGGAGAAAAGAAAAAAGACCAAAGAACTGTCTGAGGACTTGAGAAACCAAATTGTGAGGAAGCATGAGCAATCTCAAGGCTACAAGTCCATCTCCAAAGACCAGAATGTTCCTGTGTCTACCATGCGCAGTGTCATCAAGAAGTTTAAAGCCCATGGCACTGTGGCTAACCTCCCTAGATGTGGACGGAAAAGAAAAATTGACAAGAGATTTCAACGCAAGATTGTGCGGATGTTGGATAAAGAACCTCGACTAACATCCAAACAAGTTCAAGCTGCCCTGCAGTCCGAGGTTGCAACAGTGTCAACCCGTACTATCCGTCGGCGTCTGGATGAAAAGGGACTGTATGGTAGGAGACCCAGGAAGACCCCACTTCTTACCCCGAGACATAAAAAAGCCAGGCTGGAGTTTGCCAAAACTTACCTGAAAAAGCCTAAAACGTTTTGGAAGAATGTTCTCTGGTCAGATGAGACAAAAGTAGAGCTTTTTGGGCAAAGGCATCAACATAGAGTTTACAGGAGAAAAAAGAGAAATTCAAAGAAAAGAATACGGTCCCTACAGTCAAACATGGCAGAGGTTCCCTGATGTTTTTGGGTTGCTTTGCTGCCTCTGGCACTGGACTGCTTGACCGTGTGCATGGCATCATGAAGTCTGAAGACTACCAACAAATTTTGCAGCATAATGTAGGGCCCAGTGTGAGAAAGCTGGGTCTCCCTCAGAGGTCATGGGTCTTCCAGCAGGACAATGACCCAAAACACATTTCAAAAAGCACTAGAAAATGGTTTGAGAGAAAGCACTGGAGACTTCTAAGGTGGCCAGCAATGAGTCCAGACCTGAATCCCATAGAACACCTGTGGAGAGATCTAAAAATGGCAGTTTGGAGAAGGCACCCTTCAAATATCAGGGACCTGGAGCAGTTTGCCAAAGAAGAATGGTCTAAAATTCCAGCAGAGCATTGTAAGAAACTCATTGATGGTTACCGGAAGCGGTTGGTCGCAGTTATTTTGGCTAAAGGTTGTGCAACCAAGTATTAGGCTGAGGGTGCCAATACTTTTGTCTGGCCCATTTTTTGAGTTTTGTGTGAAATGATCAATGTTTTGCTTTTTGCTTCATTCTCTTTTTTGTTTTTTCATTTAAGACAAATTAAATGAAGAAAATAATACCAAAGAATTTGTGATTGCAATCATTTTCAGGAAGAAACTGAGTATTATCTGACAGAATTGCAGGGGTGTCAATACTTTTGGCCACAACTGTATGCATTTGAAAGCTGAGCTCATTCTTTCCCATATTTTTCATTTTGATACATGTATTGACAGACACAAAAGCGCACAGAGAGGTAAAAAAATACTCTGTTGTAAAAAAGTCACAGTAAATAAGCAAGTGCTAGTCAAGAAATGAAAAAAATACAGAAATACAGGGTATTTAGTTAATACGTTTTTTTTTGCAAAAAAAAAGTATGTTAAGCTGCTCCGCCAATCGCCAAGGTATACCCATAATAGAGCAGTCCTATCTAATGTATATAATCCCTATCTGATGTATTTAAAAACCTGATCATCTGTATAGTACCTGTATAAGCAGGGTTCAGAGAGAAAATATCCATGTGGAACTTGCAGGATGGAACAGCTACAATGCAAATGACCCACAGAGGAGTGGTGAACTCCCCAGTCTTGTAGAAACAAGAGAACAATTATAGAACCAAAAACACATGGGCTACTTGCACAGTGAACAAGTCTGTAGAAACCTGTTCACACCACCAAAGAACTTGAAGACACAAAAGCGCAGATAGATGTAAAAAAATACTCTGTTGTAAAAAAAGTCACAGTAAATAAGCAAGGGCTAGTCAAAAAATGAAAAAAATACAGAAATACAGGGTATTTAGTTAATATTATACAGATGATCAGGTTTTTAAATACATCAGATAGGGATTATATACATTAGATAGGACTGCTCTATTATGGGTATACCTTGGCGATTGGTGGAGCAGCTTAACATACCTTTTTTTTGCAAAAAAATGTATTAACTAAATACCCTGTATTTCTGTATTTTTTTCATTTTTTGACTAGCACTTGCTTATTTACTGTGACTTTTTTACAACAGAGTATTTTTTTTACCTCTCTGTGCGCCTTTGTGTCTTCAAGTTCTTTGGTGGTGTGAACAGGTTTCTACAGAATTGTTCACTGTGCAAGTAGCCCATGTGTTTTTGGTTCTATGTATTGACAGACAGTCTGCTTTCCTCAGTACAAAGTGATAATATGCTGGAGAACAGCAGACCTGAGTATGATGATTAAGTGACAGCTTTTTGCTCTCATTTCCAAAAGTATGGGGAACAGGGCAGTGTTGCATAGTTGAGTATCATTGCAAAAGCTTCTAGTAACTCATCTCTCATAGTGCTGCCGGCTCTGCCAATCCTAAACAGTCATCTACATACATCCACTTTGAACAGGCTCTGTGTTAGACGTAATGATGCAATTTAGGCTACTTTCACACTTCCGTCTTTTCAGATCCGTCACAATCCGTCGATTTTTGAGAATGCAGGATCCTGCAAAAAAACTTTGCAGGATCCTGCATTTTCCCATAGACTTGTATTAGCGACGGATTGTGACGGATAGCCATCCGTTTCATCCGTCGTGCTCTGGATCCGTCGTAAAATAGCGGTCTGTCGTGCAGAGAAAACGTTCATTGTAACGTTTTTTGTGTACGTCGGAAAATCGGTCAGCGACGCATCCTGCGCTGCCCGTCGTCGGCTACAATGGAAGCCTATGGATGCAGGATCCGTCCCTGACCGTCACACACAGGAATCCAGCGACGGATCCAGTTTTTCCCTTCTGAGTATGCCCAGAAGGATTTTCAAGTCTGGAAAAATATCTCTCTCTCTCATCCCCTCTCTCTCTCTCTCTCGTCCCTGGACATTTAATTCCCGGAATTTCTGTACGACGGATCAGTCATTACACTGGATCCGTCGCACACGTTTTTACCTATTTTCATGTCGTCCGTCGATATTTCATTTTACTGCACCACGACGGACCCCAGAAAACGGAAGTGTGAAAGTAGCCTTACTCTCCTCACTGCAGAGATATTACATGTGCTGGAGCACAGCAGACCTCAGTGTGATTAACATTCCAACAGTTAGTGTAGGGGAGGGACAGCAAGCAGAGTTGGTAGCACCACACTTGCTTTGGCAATGCTAATGTGTATTTGACCCTAGCAATAAAGCTCATTTGAATTGGAGAAGTGAGCTACAAAAAGTATGATGGCCATAGAGCAGGGGTGTCAAACTCAACGTCCGCGACAACGTTTTTTGTGGCCTGCAAGGTCAGAACACAGAAGGACCAGCTCTACATTTTCCCAGCATGGAGCTAGTCCTTCTGTGTCTACTGCCTGTTCATTTCTTTTAAAGAGCAGTGTGAAGGAGTGCACCAGCGCTCCAAGATAGCAACCTCCTCATGTGCTAACACCATCCCTTCTATTAAGTACTGGCTGCGTTCTACGTTGACACAGCCAGCAAATAGCAGAGGGGGTGGAGAAAGTGGTATTATATTGGAATCTGAATTTACACATCCAGCACTTAGTAGAGGAGGGCACAATCTTTGAAATTGAGAGAACAAAGTCAGCCTACATTTAAGAAAGGGGGTGGCAAAAGGAAAGGAAACAGGCTTCATCTTTGAATCATTAAATCAGAACTGAAGCAGCCAGTACTTAGCAGGGGGAACAGCAAGCAAGTGAGCAGTTTCTATCTTTGAATCAAAGCAGATGCAGCCAATACTTAGCATAAGGAGCAGTCCATTTTGGTCTGGCACAGCTTTCTTAGCCCTGCAAGTTAAGGTCAGCTCTCCTAGCCCTGCTACCCAGGGAAAGCTATCTTAGCGTTACTACCCAGGAATAGCTCTCTTAGGCCAGCTACAAAGGGACATCTTTCTTAGACTAATTGCCCAGGGACAGCTGTCTTAGTCCTACTACCAAAGAATAGCTCTTTTAGCCCCACTACCCAAAGACAGGGCTCTTAGTCCTGGTACTCAGGGAAAGCTCTCCCAGACCTACTACCCAGGAACAGTACTCTTAGCCCTACTACTCAAGAACAGCTCTCCTAGATCTACTATCCAGGAGCAGCATAGGGAGCAGTCCATCTTGGACTCTGAGGTCTGGCAAACCTCTTTTGCCCTACAAGTCAAGGAGAGCGCTCTTAGCCCTACTCTCCAGGAACAGCACTCTTAGCCCTACAGCCAAGGACAGCTCTCCTAGACCTACTACCCAGATTGCTAACTTGACAGATGTCCAGAAATAGGTCATTGACACATTCCGCAAGGAGGGTAAGCCACAAAAGGTCATTGCTAAAGAAGTTGGCTGTTCAAACAGTGCTGTATCCAAGCATACTAATGGAAAGTTGAGTGGAAGGAAAAAGTGTGGTAGAAAAAGGTGCACAAGCAACCGGGATAAACACAGCCTTGAAAGGATTGTTAAGAAAAGGCAATTCAAAAATTGGGGGGTGATTCACAAAGAGTGGACTGCTGCTGGAGACATTGCTTCAAGATCCATCACACACAAACGTATCCAGGAAATAGGTTAAAAGTGCCGCATTCCTTGTGTCAAGCCACTCATGACCAATAGATAACACAAGAAGTGTCTTACCTGGGCCAAGGAGAAAAAGAACTGGACTGTTGCTCAGTGGTCCAAGGTGTTGTTTTCAGATGAAAGTAAATTTTCCATTTCATTTGAAAATCAAGGTCCCAGAGTCTGGAGGAAGAGTGGAGAGGCACACAATCCAAGGTGCTGGAGGTCTAGTGTGAAGGTTCCACAATCAGTGATGGTTTGGGGAGCCATGTCATCTGCTGTTGTAGGAACACTGTGTTTTATCAATATCAAAATGAGCACAGCCATCTACCAAGAAATTTTAGAGCACTTCATGCTTCCCACTGCCAACAAGCAGATGGAAATTCATCTTTCTCCAGCAGGACTTGGCACCTGTCCACACTGCCAAAAGTACCAATACCTGGTTTACAAACAACAGTATCACTGTGCTTGATTGGCCAGCAAACTCGCCTGACCTTAACCCCATAGAGAGTCTATGGGGTATTGTCAGAGGAAGATGAGAGACACCGGACCCAACAATGCAGACGAGCTGAAGGCTACTATCAAAGCAACCTGGGCTTCCTTAACACCTCAGCAGTGTCACAAGCTGCTCGCTTCCATGCCACACTGCATTGATGCAGCAATTGATGCAAAAGGAACCCCGGCCAAGTATATTTACTGAACATACAATTCAGTAGGCCAACTTTTCGGATTTTAAAATTATTTTTCAAGCTGGTGTTATAAAGTATTCTAATTTACTGAGATAATGACTTTTGAGTTTTCATTCCGTGTAAGCCATAAACATCAACATTAACAGAAATAAACACTTGAAATAGATCACTGTTTGTAGTTACTCTATATAATATACGAGTTTCACTTTTTGTATTGAAAAACTGTAATCAATTAACTTTTTGATGATATTCTAATTTTATGAGCAGCACTTGTATACATTCAGCAGCCTCATCATTACCGACAAGATAACAATGAGGTGTACATAGAAATCATAGGGCCCATAAAAAATCTCTAATCTTACCCCCACTCCTCTCCCCCAAAAATATTTGTTAAAGCAAGAGGGGGTCATATCTTCCAACTTTTATAAATGGAGCTAGACATGCATGGAAGCAGGTTCACTGTTATTATGACCCTATTGAAGCCTCTAAACCTCTTAGTGTTTTCATCTATGATACCTCTTTCATGGCCATTATAGAGTATTCACAGACCCTACTCAGTATGATGGCCCCCACAGCCCTTCACTTAGTATGATGGCTCCCACAGCCCCTCACTTAATATGATGGTTCCCGCAGCCCCTCACTTAATATGATGGCTCCCACAGCCCCTCACTTAATGTGATGGCTCCTCATCCTCATCCTCATCCCCACATTTGTATGACGGTTTCTACATTGTTTTCCTCAGTATGATGGTCCTCAAAGTCCCTTACTTCGTATAATGTCACTAAACCCCATCACTCAGTTTGATGCCCCCACAGGCCCTCACTCAGTAGAGCATCTCACTTAGCATGCCCCTAGAGCATCTCACTTAGCATGCTTCCAACATAAGTATTGACATTTAAAAGAAAAAAAAAAAACAGCACCACTCAACTAGCCACATTCCTCCGACTCACTGCTTGGGTCTGTACAGTGTGAGCACTGAGGCTTTTCCCTGAAGGCGCAATATAATGACGTCTTTGCACATGCAAAGTACTTTGTCTCAGATGAACAGGCTGTTGGCTCCCTAAATCACCAATCTCTTCAATGAAGATGCGGATACCGCTGAAATTGTAATGATGGTCTGCTGCTATGAACGGGACGCCCCAGCCTCTATACACAATATATAACATAGGTTACACCATTCACAGTTGGTGATGGTCACAATGTGAGGGAGCGCCAGGGCCGTAGTCATGGCTGAGAATATCTGTTTACACGCCCCCCTGGTCTCCCGCCACATGAAAACAGTGTCCCCTTTTCAGCATACCTTCAGCAACACCATCTGCACTGTCAGGGTCCCATCTGGGCGGCCGAAGTTCTGCTGCTGGCGTTGTTGCACAAATGGAGTCCAATTTCAACTTTAAACATAGAACTTTACTTGTTTTCAATCACAGCACGTCCACATCAGTTACAGCATCAACACAGAGTTCTGAACCGTTCACATCCTTTACTTTCCCTGTGCTATTCCCTATGTCCTTCAGTTTGTACCTGGCTCGTCCCATCTCAACTGATACCACAGCGTCCTCCCTGTTCAGCTTCACTCCATTCAGGAGTTCCCTTTTCTGTTTCTCGCCTCAGACATGAGAGCATCGGCCCATGTAGAAAGCTGCCACATCTTGGAGCGACCTGCGTTCTTATTCTGCTGCACTTCTGGCCCACTGGCCCTGGATGGCGGGGCCCTTTGCTTAAAACATTGCAGAGTCACTGCGCTGTCCTGGCGGCTCTACAGCCCAGCAGGACGCCTTGGGCTCCCTGGCCCTTCTGCCTACATTCAGGAAATGCTTTTGGCTTACCCACAGTCTCCTCCTATTAGTTAACTATATACACTATTGTGCCCCATCTAGTGTCCTAACTACTAACTGCACTTTCCCTAAGCTACAACATAATGCATATCTTACAACACTATTTACACAGTAAGACAAGAATCATCAATTTACCGGGACAAGTGTGAGGAATAATACCGTCTTTTGTAACCCTTACAACAGTTCTCTTCCTCCCCACCTATTGCTGCTAATGTCCATTTGAAAAACGTGCAGTACTTTTCTAAGGTGAGAGTCTAGTGGCCTAGTATAATATTTAATATAGCTAATGTCATGAGAAATGTATTAAAAAAAACTATCAAAATTCTTTAAATTGTATATTTAACATAAAAATCAGATTTAAATACCGGTAATATGTCATTTTTTGATGACACATTCCCTCCTAAAAACCAAGGAATGAGTCTCTTTTCCAGTCTGAAGAGCTCCTGTTATTCAGCTCCTGCATACAGTTCTTATTTCAGGCTGATTGTTCTAATATAATAGACTTTAAAACAGCCACTTTTATTATTTTCCGTAAAACTTTTTTTTCAAAATAGCAGCAATGACCTGAATAATATAAAAATAGCAGGAGGTAAAAGAAAAAGAAAAGGGTACATTAAAGTAGTCATACAGAAACCGAGAGGAAGATAATAATAATATGCCAAAAAAAGAAGTAACAAAAGCAAACGTCGGTGAAAATCATTTGGAAAAATCCAGGAAGGCGGAAGATGGGGTCTGAAATTATACCTCTGCTGGTGAAATGAACACTCAGTTAAAATGAGTCAATTAAACCCTTAGTAACACGTATAAAGTCAACCTTTTTAACCTTATTGTAATGAGTTCAGCTTGTAGAGATGTGACACTGCCACATCCCAACATTACTGCTATTAAGACACAGAATATATCAATGACAGACGGCTCTGATTCACAAGCTTCTGCGGCTTGTGGTCTAACCCCTTTAAAATATAAGCAAGTCATGATTATGAATGAATATAGTCTATATTAATAAACATTGTGTCCGCATGAAAGTTGAAAGAGTATTTCTGTGCAGAAGTAACTGTATAATACATTACATTATGTAACACACAACTAAACAGGGTCACAGGGATGAAATACGCTTCCGACACATTATAAATGCTGCTCCGGAGTATAATACAGGCTGTGACTGCAGAGAAATAGAATGTCAGAGATGTCATTTACCTTCAAAGTCTCAACTCTTGATGAAAATCTTCCACTGACATGTCTGTATGTGATATTTATACACTCCTCAACATTGAAATATTTTGATATATATATATATATATATATATATATATATATACATATACAGTTAGGTCCATATATATTTGGATAGAGACAACATTTTTCTAATTTTGGTTATAGACATTACCACAATGAATTTTAAACAAAACAATTCAGATGCAGTTGAAGTTCAGACTTTCAGCTTTCTTTGAGGGTATCCACATTAAAGTTGGATGAAGGGTTTAGGAGTTTCAGCTCCTTAACATGTGCCACCCTGTTTTTTAAAGGGACCAAAAGTAATTGGACAATTGACTCCAAGGCTATTTCATGGACAGGTGTGGGCAATCCCTTTGTTATGTCATTCTCAATTAAGCAGATAAAAGGCCTGGAGTTGATTTGAGGTGTGGTGCTTGCATTTGGAAGGTTTTGCTGTGAAGTAAACGTGCGGTCAAAGGAGCTCATCCATGCAAGCCATCCTTAAGCTGCGAAAACAGAAAAAACCCATCCGAGAAATTGCTACAATATTAGGAGTGGCAAAATCTACAGTTTGGTACATCCTGAGAAAAAAAGAAAGCACTGGTGAACTCATCAATGCAAAAAGACCTGGGTGCCCACGGGAGATAACAGTGGCGGATGATCGCAGAATAATCTCCATGGTGAAGAGAAACCCCTTCACAACAGCCAACCAAGTAAACAACACTCTCCAGGAGGTCGGCGTATCAATATCCAAATCTACCATAAAGAGATGACTGCATGAAAGTAAATACAGAGGGTTCACTGCACGGTGCAAGCCACTCATAAGCATCAAGAATAAAAAGGCTAAAAAACATCTAAAAAAGCCGCACAGTTCTGGAAGAAGATTCTTTGGACAGATGAAACCAAGATCAACCTCTATCAGAATGATGGAAAGAGAAAAGTATGGCAAAGGCGTAGTACAGCTCATGCTCCAAAGAATCCCACATCATCTGTAAAACACGGCGGAGGCAGTGTGATGGCTTGGGCATGGATGGCTGCCAGTGGCACTGGGTCACTAGAGTTTATTGATGATGTGACAGAGGACAGAAGCAGCCGAATGAATTCTGAGGTATTCAGAGACATACTGTGTGCTCAGATCCAGCCAAATGCAGCAAAACTGATTGTCCATTTGTAGTATGAAACGTGACCAATGACCCAAAACATAAAGCCAAAGCAACCCAGGCGTTTATTAAAGCAAAGAAGTGGAATATTCTTGAATGGCCAAGTCAGTCTCCTGATCTCAACCCAATTGAGCATGCATTTCACTTGTTAAACCCTAATCTTCAGACAGAAAGGCCCAAAACAAACAGCAACTGAAAACCACCACAGTGAAGGCCTGGCAGAGCATCAAAAAGGAGGAAATACAGCGTCTGGTGATGTCCATGAGTTCAACACTTCATTGCCAACAAAGGGTTTTCAACCAAGTACTAAAAATGAACATTTTATTTAAAATTATTGAATCTGTACAATTACTTTTGGTCCCTTTAAAAACAGAGTGGCACTTGTTAAGGAACTGAAACTCCTAAACCCTTCATCCAATTTTAATGTGGATACCCTCAAATGAAAGCTGAAAGTCTAAACTTCAACTGCATGTGAATTGTTTTGTTTAAAATTCATTGTGGTAATGTCTATAACCAAAATTGGAAAAATGTTGTCTCTGTCCAAATATATATGGACCTAACTGTATATATCTCAAGAAGAAAAAGTTGTGGAAGTATGGAAATCTGAAGATCGATAGATTTGTTAATTATATTTTAAAAAATTAAAAAAAATGTCAAAACATCCTATGTTATTAAATGTTGAATAAAAGCACCATGTGCAGTAATACATGCACTTACACGTCTGTAAGTGCACTTAATAATGCTTGTCCGAGGAATGTTCTGCCATGCTGAATGCACTTGGGCAAAAAATCAGCCCCCTTTGCAACTGCCAATGACGTCCCAAACGTGCTGGGTAGAAGACATGTCTGGTGATGCTGCAGACCATAATATCATGTTTAGTCAACACAGGATGCTTACAATAGTATGAGCAACATGTAGACTGGCGTTGTTGCTTTAATAACTGGATCCTGGGACACTTTGGAAAAATGGCAGTACCACTGATTCCACGTCCAAATCATTGTAACACAAAGCTGTTAGTGTACGTTGAATGAAGTCTATAGGGGTCTGGTACATCCTGCCGGCTTTGCCAAATGCGAAATGTCCAAGTGAGGTAGTTATGGGCAACCTTCTGTTCTGATTCACTTTGGCATCCTAGTAGTGCAAACTGTAGGAAAACAAGGAGCGCAAATAGGGTATTTTCCCACATTATACGAAACGTGCAGAATAAACCACCATCATCCTTTAACCATATTTTGCATTCCGAATTGTCTGGCAGCGCGGATATAATCCACTATCTTCCTTGATAATCACTTTGGCATCCTACAGACAACACGTGCCCCAGTCTCAGTGCACTGCTGTGTGTGGGGCGCATCATACTTACTTCAGGACCGCAGGCCTCTTCAGACTCCAGGAAACCCTCTTCTGGAAACAGGGCAGCAATCAATTCAGGAGACACAAGGTTCATAAAAACAACCAAACTGTTACTTGGAGACTGGCAGTATTTACAGGCAGGTGTAGAAGATAAGGCCCAACGGTTTGTCATCTTTCCCACAGGTACCGGCCAAACTTCAGCCGGTACCTGTGGTCTCGGTATAGGTGGAACATACCCCTTACTATTTTATCAGGCTTTACGGAAGCTTCTCTTTTTCTAGCAGTAATTCTCGATTCCATCTCACTTTGCCTCTTAGCAGAGGCGTAGTTAAGGTTTTGGTTCGGGGGGGCAAAGCTTCTGAGTGGGCCCCTAACCAGGTAACCTTCATTACAACTCGATGATGCCCCCTAATAGTGGAGGAGAACCTCAGCAGATGACTGCGCTATTACTGAAGATAATCTCTATATAACGACCAACATGGATATTACCGCCATATGGTCAGTGGTAGATACCAGTCCTACAGAACATAAAAGAGATCACAGCACAGTTACAGATAATGACTTACCACTGATGTTCTCTGATGGAATCGTTCACTTTTACCGTCTTTTCCATCTGGCACAGACCGACATGACAACTTCTTCCAGCCAGGACTCGTCTGTAGAGAATACAACAAAGACACATTTCACTTCTCATATTCCTGCCCCATCACCATCTATTCCCAACCTGCACAAGCTCCTCATCCTGCTGATACCCCAATACTGAGCTGCTGCTGCTGTATGTGTCCCTATTACTGCCCCTGATACCCCAATACTGAGCTGCTGCTGCCATATGTGACCCTATTACTGCCTCTAATACCCCAATACTGAGCCGCTGCTACCGTATGTGTCCCTATTACTGCACCTGCTGTGCGGTTCTCTGTGCCTTCTAAATTCTAAAGCACCCCTCTGTCATGATATGTACTTTTGCCCTGTCCTGTATTTGAATAATATGCCATTTGATGTATGTAACTGTTCTCTGGTTTCTATTAGCTGTAATTTATGTATTTTCTTGGCTGGGAGTTCACCTGTAACAATGTCTCCTTCCCCCAATACTTGCAGCCCAAAGCTCTAATGTAATTAAGATTTGTCAACATCACTAGTGGAGGAATAGCCATTCTTCCTCACAGCAGGTGGCTAGTCAAATGTACATATTACATAGACTGCCTGGAGCCCACCAGTCTAGAATCTTCTGGTGGACCCAACCATTGAATAGAAGGTGTAACCCCTACCCCTTCATGGGTGGATCCCAGGAGCTCAGACAATCCATTCTTATTTTGAGATCAGATGTTAGTTGATCCTTGAAGGAGAAGGAGTGGGGATTCTTAGCTGAGGCAAGACCCCACGCCCATCTAGGACTGTGGAAGCGAACGGGGCGAGACTTGAGCTGAGGACATATCTCGTCGTTTGTGAGATTGTTTTGGGATCCCTTGGACTAATTGTGGACTATTGCTTTGTTACCTGGCACAAGGATTATCGGGAGGTGCCCCCGAACCTGTTCCATTGGACTAATTGTGGACTCTGTAGATCTACCTGCATGTGTTGTTCCAGCATTCTTGATAATAAATCTGTTGAATCATCCCTCGGCCTGTTGTCCCTTCTTGCTCTGCCGTACACCCCGTCACAAACTGGTGGCAGCAGTGGGAGCAGAGCAGAAGAAATGGAGGACAACGGCCCATCAACATCGAGAACCAGCACCACAGAGTACAAGAACTGGAGTTTGGAGAGCCTACAATCAAAGACCCGGGAAGTAGGAGTCCGTTTTAAAGGACTCTCCAAGGAGCAGCTTATTGAGGCTTTGGAAGGAGTTCGCCTGCAAGATGACGCTGAGGAAGGATCCTCACAGCAAATGAAGGAAAGACTGCAGCCGGAGGTAAATGCCCAAAGGAGTCAGTGAGTTGTGTGGTACGAGAAGGAGTTGACATTGCTGGGAGAAGAGGCCACCATAGACTATAAGAAAGAGGCCATTCACCGAGCTCAGGAGAGGGAGAGGGAGGCCATTCACAGAGCCAAGGAGAGGGAGGCCATTCACAGAGCCGAGGAGAGGGAGGCCATTCACAGAGCCGAGGACAGAGCTCAGGAGATGGCATTGCTGGAGAGGCAGATCACTTTGGAAGCAGCTAGAAGCTCCAGACAGACTCTAACCCCAGCACCCACCATGAGGGAACTCCCCAGAGTGTCCCGCAAAGACTTCAAGCCCTTTAATGAGGCTGCAGGCGACATTGAGGGCTTCTTCCAGGACTTTGAGCATCAGTGTCGATTAATGGAAGTCCCGGAAAGGGACCGAGTCCGACATCTGGTGGGGCTCTTAGAGGGTGGAGCTGCCGCAGCCTATAGAGCTATGGACCCTCAGGGGAACTGTGAGTATGCGGAGATTAAACGGACTATTCTAGAACATTATGCTGTTACCCCAGACACTTACAGGACTCAGTTCCGTACTTTAGCCTGTGATGAGGAAGTGTCTTTCAAGATGTATGCCCACAGACTCAAGCAGATATGTCATCGCTGGCTGGAGGCAGATGAGGCCTTAACCTGGGAGACCTTCCTCCAGGTTATCCTAAAAGAGCAGTTTTACTTCAAGTGCCCTGCTGAGATCCGGGAATGGGTGCGTGAGAGGAGACCAGCCACTGTGGAGGAAGCTGCAGCTCTAGCTGATGAGGCTCTCACCATCAAGCCTCAGTGGAGGGTTCTGTTGGAGGATGGAGAGAGGCATACCAGCTCCACAACACCGGTGGCCCCCTGTTCTTCTGTCCCCATTGTTCCCCGTTCCTCTAAGCCACCACCTCATGCTGATACCCGTGTAAATGTGCCTCCAGTTGCTTCTACTGCGTTTTCTGGAATGCGACGAGGAGAGGAAGTAGCAGAGCGCAAGTGTTATGGTTGTGGGCATCTGGGGCATCTGCAGGCCTCATGCCCAGCCAGCTCATGGAGAAGTCGTCCTCAAACCCCTACAGCACCTTCAGGTGGAAGCCGGCCTCCAGGTTCCTCTACCCCTCGCCCAAGAGGACGCCTTGGATGGAGTGAGACCCAGCAGAGATGCTATCGATGTGGACAGCCGGGGCATCTGCAAGCCTCCTGCCCAGCTGTTCAAATGAGGATTAATCCTGTACCCAGTCGTATTATTAATTATGTACACCCAAGTGCCATGGAGGACGACGTGTCACCACTACGTGAGGACTGGCCTAGTGCCTCACCCACCCATGTTGCACCACTAGGAGTTTATGGTGTGCGACCCGCAGCTATGACGACTTCTGCTCATCGAGGTAAGCACTTGCAGGAGGTTGTGCTGGATGGACAGAGACTTATTGGATTTTGTGACTCAGGGGCTTTCCTCACACTGGCTGATCCCCGAGTGGTTCGGCCTGAGGCAATCCATCGAGGACCTGGGATTGTCATTGAACTAGCTGGTGGACAATGGAGGACTATTCCCACAGCCACTGTGGATCTGAACTTTGGTTTTGGGGTCAGGCGATGTGTGGTTGGGGTGATGGGTGGTCTGCCTGCAGATGTTCTCCTGGGCAATGATGTGGGAGAGCTACGATGCCAATTCGTGGCTGCATGAAGCCACATGTAAGTTACGCTCTGCCTGTGTGTACTTAACCAGCGACCTGTAGAGGTCCCTGGTACGTACACAAATTGGGAGGGGAAGGGATTGTCATGATATGTACTTTTGCCCTGTCCTGTATTTGAATAATATGCCATTTGATGTATGTAACTGTTCTCTGGTTTCTATTAGCTGTAATTTATGTATTTTCTTGGCTGGGAGTTCACCTGTAACAATGTCTCCTTCCCCCAATACTTGCAGCCCAAAGCTCTAATGTAATTAAGATTTGTCAACATCACTAGTGGAGGAATAGCCATTCTTCCTCACAGCAGGTGGCTAGTCAAATGTACATATTACATAGACTGCCTGGAGCCCACCAGTCTAGAATCTTCTGGTGGACCCAACCATTGAATAGAAGGTGTAACCCCTACCCCTTCATGGGCGGATCCCAGGAGCTCAGACAATCCATTCTTATTTTGAGATCAGATGTGAGTTGATCCTTGAAGAAGGAGTGGGGATTCTTAGCTGAGGCAAGACCCCACGCCCATCTAGGACTGTGGAAGCGAACGGGGCGAGACTTGAGCTGAGGAAATATCTCGTCGTTTGTGAGATTGTTTTGGGATCCCTTGGACTAATTGTGGACTATTGCTTTGTTACCTGGCACAAGGATTATCGGGAGGTGCCCCCGAACCTGTTCCATTGGACTAATTGTGGACTCTGTAGATCTACCTGCATGTGTTGTTCCAGCATTCTTGATAATAAATCTGTTGAATCATCCCTAGGCCTGTTGTCCCTTCTTGCTCTGCCGTACACCCCGTCACACCCTCTATAATATAGTAATGCTGGATGCAAGTGCCCTAGAAAACAGTGCCCACATTTTGCACCCTAGAAAGTAATATTGCCCTGTGTGCAGCTTTGATAGTCACAGTAACCTGAGATCCCCTATAACAAGAAGTGCCCACTTTACATTTAATAATGTCCTGAGTCTGCCCCCCTGTACAGCTCCCCTATACAGTATAATGCCCCCTCACTGTATAGTACCATCCACACAGTATACTGACTCCTTAGTAGACCCCAAACTGTTTGATGGCTCCAACACTGTATGATGGCCCCTTTACTGTAATCTCCACACTGTACGATGGCCCACTAGATGGCCTCCATATAGTATAATGCACCAGATCATCCTAAATATAGTATAATGCACTCCCCACAGGTCTCCATATAGTATAATGCCCTCCCCATAAGCCTCCATATAGTATAATGCTCTCCCCATTGGACTCCATATAGTATAATGCACTCCCCATAGGACTCCATATAGTATAATGCACTCCCCATAGGCAGCACCCCTATAGGCAGATCCTGAAGTATAAGGCAGCCCCCCTATAGACAGATCCTGAAGTATATGGCAGAACGCATATAGGCAGACCCTGTAGTATAAGGCAGCCCCCATAGGCAGACGCTAGTAAAAGGCAGCACCCCATAAGCAGACCCTGTAGTATAAGACAGCACCCCATAGGCAGACCCTGTAGTAAAAGGCAGTACCCCCTTAGGCAGATCCTGAAGTATAAGGCAGCCCCCCTATAGGCAGATCCTGAAGTATAAGGCAGCACCTATATAGGCAGATCCTGAAGTATAAGGCATCCCCCCTATAGGCAGATCCTGAAGTATAAGGCATCCCCCCTATAGGCAGATCCTGAAGTATAAGGCAGCACCCATATAGGCAGATCCTGAAGTATAAGGCAGCACCCATATAGGCAGATCCTGAAGTATAAGGCATCCCCCCTATAAGCAGATCCTGAAGTATAAGGCAGCCCCCATAAAAAAAAAACAATAAATAAATACTCACATCTCTTCCTCCTTGTTCCAGCGGTGCTCCAACCTTCCGCTCATCTTCTGACAGCGGGCGTCGGGTGGTGACGTCATCGCGTCCACTGTCAGCGTCGGCATTGGTGACACCAGACACTGACAGAAGGAGTGCAGCTGTCCTTCCCTGCTCAGGGGCCCCATAGTGGGCGGCAGAGCAGGGAGATCGATTCCCCTTGCTCTGCCGCAGATGATAACTGTATCAGCGCGCTACAGTTACAGCAGCGTAGCTCTGGGAGGGCCCCCTATGAGCACCAGGCCCGGGGCGATGGCCCCTTCTGCCCCCCGGTAGTTACGCTACTGCCTCTCAGGGTTTCAATCCTATTTCTCCTGCAGCTTCACAGGCACAATGTGCCACCAGGCCCCGACATCTATTTAGAGATTCCCAGGCCGGCAAAGGGGACTTGAGCGGAGGGGTCCTCTGACAATCCACTGCCTCGAGGTTCTAGGCTCATGCTGTTCCTAGCAGCCCCTGACCTGAGCCTGCTGCTTGTCACTGCTCACAACCGACTGACTGTCACTTCCTGGACTTGCTGCTAATACTCTTCCGCCACCTTCCTCTACTGGGTCAGTCGAAACAGTTAACCCTACCTAGGCTAAACTGCAGCACCAGGGGGCTCTACCTTCAGAAACACACATTCAACCCCTTTTGAGTGTCAGGGGGCAGGCCATCACCTCCACCACTACTACAGATCAATCATAGAACCAGTGGAATGGCCATTTGTCCCAGGAGCTGTTTTTCAAGATGATGCCAAGCCGCATATTGCTAATGTTACAGTGAACAGCCTGCGGGGTCTAAACATGCTACCATGGCCTGCAGTGTCTACACACCTCCCATCAAGCATATCTGGGGATGCATTGGTCAGCAATTGTAAAGTGAGCTACTACTTGCGGATAATGTGCATATCATTAACATGTCTATCAATCATATGATTGCCTTAATTCCTCAACTTTCTCTTCTTGGTTTTGAAGGTACACTATTGAGGAGTGTATAAACAATACAATTCTGATGTCATGATTATCCGCTCATTATACAGATGAGCGGTGCTATATAGACATTCCTTAGCTCTTCCTCCAGAATTAATATTTTTTTCCAGTGCCAATCACTTTTAGGCAAAAAAAGAATAGAAGCATTATTATTCATGGGTAAAGCAGGAATTTTCGTCTGACTCTTCTGCAGCAGCTGAGGTGTATTATAGGGTAAAATTCACCACCTACTATAAATCATAAACAATATTAAATTGGGTTATTCATTTCTTATCCTATTCTTAGGATAGAGCATCAATATTAGATCAATGGGAGATCGATTTTTGGCACCCTTTACAATTAATTGTTTGTAGAGATGATGGTACTCCACAGATAGGCTGCAGCTTTCACGTTCTGTCTGAACTGGAAGAATAACCTACTGTATCTAGCTTTATAGACAAAATGTGAAGGTTGCAGTCAAGTAGTGGCTGATGATTAGTTGCAGTCGCCATGAGTGGCCCCATCCAGATGTTGATAGTCCTTGTAGGTGATGTAGGTAGACCAGTGGGGTCACAGTGCTGAGTTAGGTCCAGTAGAAAAGTATAGTTTATTAATTTCTTACACCACCCTAGGCCCATTATGGTTAAATTTTAAATTTGAGGACACCCCAGTTAAAGTGAATTTGTGTCAGATAACACTATGAACCTGAAGATATAGGGTTGATCTGCAGTTTAATAGTGTTATGAAGGTGTCTGACCACCATACTTAAAGTGCGGCATCCAGCCGAAAATGGACGTTATTTTTCCCTGGATCCACCGGCTTTCAGTCATGTAGATGTGGCGGCGTGGCTATAGTAACCACATAGTACACAGAGCAGCGGCTATGAGCACACCCCGGCACTGTAATTGACTGCAGCTGTCATTGTGCCTAGAGGTATGTACAATTGCCGCTCATGGTGCTGTGAGTGATGACTGCAGCTGTGTAGGCATCACTGAAAGCCGGCACCTTCCAGGAGAAATAAAGCACATTTTCTCCTGGGTATCAAATTTTCAGTACAGTGGTCAGGCACCATCATAAGGCTATTAACATGCAGGTTAACCCTATATCTGCACGCTAATAGTATTATCGGACCTAACAGGTTCCCTTTAGGCTTTATACCAAAATTACTGCAAATTGTGGTGCAAATCTGCACCTGCTCATTGTCGGTATAGATTTCATTCTCTGATGTTAGAACAGTCTAAATCTGCACCAGATTTACTATGTGGAATGTAGCTTTGATAAATTTGCTGCTTTTTCAAATTTTTTTAAACTGGCATATACTACAATCGTGATAAATCTGCCCCCCACTCCCAGAGTGCCTGAGGGTGTGTGGTGCAAAGAGCAAGAGGTCCTCCATTTACTACAATCTTCATATGGTTGCTTTTTATTCATCACATTCAAAATGAGCAGTCCTATCCAATGTAATAGCAAGTTCTTACATCTCCCACTGCATAATATAAAGTGTGAAATCCATTAGAAAAATGAGACACATACAGGCCCACGAGCACAATATTAGCTCAGAGCCCTTTGTTATGTATGAAAATGCTTATTCACAAGTGTCAAGTTCATTACAAAAGTTCAACACAAATTTATGCATAACAAAAAGCACCAAAACAAAGCACCCCCATGGTTCTATATACAAAGATGAAGAATAAAGCTATTAATGGGCTCTATTGGAGCAAAGAGTAAAGCTCTATACTGTGTCTCAGTGGGTGCTAAGATACCATTATTCTTAAGCTGAAGTGTCTGGAAACAAATATTTAAGAGGAAACTTATAAAATGGTAGAAATAATAAGGCATGATGTAAAAATGTTTTAATCCATCCTTCCGGCAATGGCAATTTCCATCCCTTCTACTACATTCTTAGCATGAAGACACAAAAGAGCATAGGAAAACCAAAAACACTCAGTTTCAAAAATATCACAGTAATCCGCAAGTGCTAGTAAAAAGATGTAAAAAACAGGGTATTTGGTTTAAAAATATTTAGAATTGAGAGTCCTCAGTGGTTGATACCTTTTAATGGCTAACTGAAAAGATGGTAACAAATTGCAAGCTTTCGAGACTACACAGGTCTCTTCATCAGGCAAAGACTAAAACAAATTCTGAAGAATCACATATTTATGCACAACATAGCACAGAGAAAAAAAAAGGGAAAAACCATGGATAAGCCAGGTGACATGAAGCAGAATTACCATGGGTGATAAACAGTTACGTCCATAAATGTTGGGCCAATTCTTAGATAAGGATTGTCCTGGGAATTAGGGTCTCTGTTGTGATGACCCCACATGGTCTGAAGGGCAAGTTCCTTAGTTGATGTAAAAAGACATAAATCCACATTCATTCCTGCAGTGTGAGTGTCAAAGGTCGTCATCAGTTTATATTCCCAGACTCTTCTGTCTCTCTGGGATTTGAAGCTACCTTTCAACACAAGTAATTTCACGTCCATAATGTTATGATTTGGGAGACAAAAATGTATTGCTACAGGTAGATCCATTCTTTTTTCTCTTATTGTATGGCGATGAGAGTTCATCCTTGTTCTCAGTTTCTGCTCTGTCTCCCCCACATACAGACCCCCAGTTGGACATTTAGTACAAATAATTAGGTACACCACATTAGAAGTGACGCAGCTGAAAGTACCTGGCTAACACGGTACCAAGATATATGTCTTTCCGGTATTTGGTTGATAAGTGTTTTGCAAAAAATGTATACTAAGCTGCTCCACCAAACGTCAAGGTATACCCATATAGAGCAGTCCTAACTGATGTAGGCAATCCCTGTCTGATGTATTTAAAAACCTGATTATCTGTATATTATCTGTGTGAACAGGGTTCAGAGAGGAAATGTCCATGTGGACACGCGAAGTGGAACAGCTTTTGTGCAGATTGCCCACAAAGAGTGGTGGGTAACTCCCTAGTCCTGTTTACATTCTTAGCATATCAACATTAATGATCGCTCATGCACAGTGGATTCACTGTTCAGCCTTAGCACAATTAAACCTTAGCACAGTTATAGATAGATAGATAGATAGATAGATAGATAGTAGGCGGATGACAGGGAGTATACTGTACAGAGTCCATATCTCTCCCAGAAAGTTAAGCTGGGAGAGATATTAAAAGCCGTTTAGTATTGGTTGGTGCAGCAGCTTAGGTGCTGAGCTGTTTTATTCATTGTAGTTCCAGGCCAGTTTTTAATGGAGTGGTGAGGAGGATTTGGTAGTGGGACTTATCACTCCTACTCCCAGACTAGTACGGGTAGTATTGGAGGCTTAGCCAGCTCAACTGAGGACAGGTAGTCTCATTACAGACACAGAAAAGGCTGAAGGAAAAGTTTCAGAGAAACACAGCCTCCGGACTGATATGGTGTGTCTCTGAGAAGGAGATGCATGATGGTTAAATGTGCTAAACACTGAGTTGCTGGAGAGCCAAGCCCCGCACACATCCCTGGTAGCGATAGTCTGAGGTATGGTGTATTTGTTAGCATCTAGCTGGGTAAGTCTTTGTTGTTTGCTGCATTTCATCTGAAAATAAAACCTCTACGTTTCTTTTATAAGGACTGTTTCTGTCTATGTCCCTGCCATGCTGTCCTACAACACCCCTAGCATTTTACAATATGGTGGAGAATGCGGGCATTCGGGTTTCTAAGGGCAACGGTATGACACATAAATGATTCACGGGACAGTGAGGGTTGCAGTGTGCTGTTGCTTTGAATTGGTGAGTTCAAGAAGACTCCTGGAGGCAGGAGAAGCATTTATAGGGAGTCCATGGGCTCCCAAAATTTTGTCTACCCTGCGGTTTGGGGAGTGTCCGGCTGATGTCCTGAGTGCAGTCATTGAATGTTATGCAGTCACAAGCCTGGACTACGGAGGAAGTGATCAAAACTCTGATCCAAGCCCAGGAACAGCGCCAGGCCCAGGAGCAGACTACCCGCCTAATGCTGGAGAAGATGGCATTGTTGAAAGAATAAAAGAAAAAATCGTTCCAGCTCCAAATAGTAAAATCCAAATTCCAACTTTATTAAACCAATATAAAAACAACGGTGGACATATGCTCTACATGTGCATATCAGGACACGAGCGACGCGTTTCGATCCTACACGGATCTTTATCAAAGCTACATATGAAATGGTCATCAACCAATATATAGACCCTATACACCAATGGCATTCAAATGAACGGTCACATGATCGTATGGGCGGTCCTTCATGAATACACATAGTAATGAAAAAAAAAAAAAAAAAAGGGAAAAAAAAGAAGAGAGAAAAAAAAAGGGAAATAAAAAAAAAAAAAGGAAAAAAAAGGAAAGAGAAAAAAAAAAGGAAAACACATTATGATAAAAACAAATCTGTGATAAACCACATAGCAACAACATATATAAACACATTCTAATAATGAAACATTAATTCGTTACGTCTATTCAAACCTGTGGGAGATCGAGTGCTGAGATGGTAAATCCAAAAGGCCTCACGGGTATGGAGGCAACGAATAATGTCTCCACCCCGTAGAGGTTTATTAACACGTTCAATCCCGTATGCCCGAAAGAATTTGGTGCTGCGAGCATGAGCAGTTACAAAGTGTCTGGAAGCCGCTGATAAGGTACGTGTAGATTCACCTGTATAACCTATATCATAAAGATGTTCATTGATACGAATTTTCAACTTTCGTGACGTACATCCAACATAGGACAACTGACATGCAGTACAATCAATTTTGTAAATAACACATTTAGTATTGCAGTTAATATACTGCTTGATATTAAAACATTGTGTGTTATTATAATTAGAAAATTTTTTGGTAATAACAGCATGTGCGCATGTTCTACAGTTATTAGTACCGCACTTGAAAAAACCATTGCACTCTAGCCATGTTTTATTTCTTTTTTTATCTGTGCAGAAAAAACTCGGTGAGACTCTGTTACCTATGGATGGTGCTTTTCTTGCAACAACATTGACACCAGTTTTCAAAATTTCTGCTAAATTTGCATCCTCATATAATATGGGAAGGAATTTATTTATGATCCCTTTAATTTGGTAAAATTGTCGACTAAATTGAAAGCACACATAGGGCTTTCTGTATGTGGGAGATGTCGATGTTGATATTTTCTTCTCTTTCCGTGCAATAAGATCTTCACGATTTTTATTATCGAGAATCTTTTTAGCTCTTTTGAGTGTCCAATCTGGATAGTTACGACGTTTCAATTTGCTAGAGACCAAATCTATCTCCGCATTTAAATCACCCTGATCGCTACAATTACGTTTAATTCTAACAAATTCACCAACCGGCACAGACCGGATGGTGTGTCTGGGGTGGCCGCTGCTGGCATGTAGTATAGTGTTTCCACTTAACGACTTATGGTATGTGCTAGTAGAAATGAAACAATTATTTATACCTTTTAATTTTAAATCCAAAAATTGAATATGAGCCGGATCTTGCCTGTATGTGAAACGAATGTTGTATTGATTGGAATTCAAATATTCAATGAATTTAGGTATGGCAGATATATCGGACCCCCAAATAATTAGTAGGTCATCAATATATCTGCCATACCATATCAAACACGACAGAAAAGGATTGGATGCTGAAAAAATAAATTCGTACTCCCAAAAGGCCATTACAAGGTTAGCTAGAGATGGTGAGAATTTAGCGCCCATAGCCACGCCTGATTTTTGCAAAAAAAATTACCATTAAACGAAAAAAAATTATGTGTCATCAGAAAAAGAATTGCCTGTAAAATGAAATTTTTTAAATCAAACGAATAATTACTGAAATGATCCAAATGAAATTGAATAGCATGCATAGCCAATTTGTGTGGGATACATGTGTATAATGAGATGACATCGCAGCATAGCCATGAATAGTTGGGCAACCATAATTTGTCAGAGAAGACTTTTAATACCTCTTTGGAATCTCTCAAATAACCAGGAATTCTACGTACCAGAGGCTGCAATACTGAGTCTACCCATTCACACAGGTGCTCATTTGCTGAGCCAATGCCTGACACTATTGGCCTCATGGGTGGAATCACATCGCTCTTGTGGACTTTGGGGAGACCATGAAGGATTGGGCACACAGGATTGTCCACAATCATATCCTCTTTTTGTTTCACAGATAATACACCAATGCTGTGCCCTTCCTCAATAATTTTGTCCACCTTTTCTTTAAATTTAATTGAAGGGTCACAACTCAGTTTATCATACACTAGTGTATCAGAAAGCAATTCCATGATTTTAGAGCAATAATCTGTAGAATTTAATACAACCACCAATCCACCCTTATCTGACATCTTAATCACAATGTCATCCATTTCTTTGAGTTCATGTAGCGCTTTGCGTTGTCTATAGGAGAAATTGCCAGACTGGTAATTACCATTAACAGAGGTGAGATTATCACTCAGCTTTTTTAGTTCTCTCTCCACAATCTCCTGAAATCTGTCCATGCAGTCAGATCTAGCATGGACTGGATAAAAATATGGATTTTTCGTTACAAAACTAGGGGAATGATCTATAATAACATTATCAACCCGATTCTCCATATCAAGAGACTGTAAAGAAACCAAAGCGACTTGCTCTGAAAAATTCATACCCAAAAACTCATTAATCAAACCTGTGTCACGGCAGATATGTTCATCAGGATTAATACCCTCTGTGTTGTCCATATTATTCAGAAAGTGTTTTTTCACATTAAGGTTTCGGACAAACTTGTTGATATCTAAAATTGTAGAAAATAAGTCAAAGTTCTGATTGGGCACAAAATTCAGACCCAGAGACAGAACCTCAAGTTGGTCTTGTGTTAGAGTCCTTGATGATAAATTCAAAACATTGTTATTAGCCGTAGAATTTATTTGAACAGACGTTTCTTCCGACGAGTCACAATTCCGTATGCTTCTGTGGTGCTTCCTGCCACCACGCCTTTTGCGTTTTTTGAGTGACGAAAAAACTTCTTTCTAGCTCCAAATACAGATTCTCCCGATGACACATCTGACATGCTGGGATTATTGTCCGATGACTCAGGATCAGATGGGTTGAAATTGACATGCGGTTTGGCTAGTTGTCTACGGTTACCTGAGCTGCTTTTCAAAATGGACCTAGGGGTCCTATTGCCGTGCTCCCATTGGCCCCACTCATAGACTTTTTTAGTGGCATAGTCATTGAGATCTCGGGCAAACTTGCGTTTTTTTCTCTCCATAATGTCCTCTTCCACAGCATTCACATTGTCCTGCATTTTATTAACAAGAGAATCAAACTGTGCCATAGTTTTAAATTGAACCAGGGACAAATTAACAGCCTCCATTTCTTGCTGAACTTCCCTCAGTTTAACCTCTTCATGCTTGACAATTAGTCTCATGAGATTCAAAGAACAATTGCTTAAAAGAGTATTCCATTCATCCATAAATTCCATGGAATAAACAGATTTGTTTTTATCATAATGTGTTTTCCTTTTTTTTTTTTTCCCTTTTTTTTTTTTTTCTTTCCTTTTTTTTAATTTTTTTTTTATTTTTATTTCCCTTTTTTTTTTCTCTCTTCTTTTTTTTCCCTTTTTTTTTCTTTTTTTTTTTCATTACTATGTGTATTCATGAAGGACCGCCCATACGATCATGTGACCATTCATTTGAATGCCATTGGTGTATAGGGTCTATATATTGGTTGATGACCATTTCATATGTAGCTTTGATAAAGATCCGTGTAGGATCGAAACGCGTCGCTCGTGTCCTGATATGCACATGTAGAGCATATGTCCACCGTTGTTTTTATATTGGTTTAATAAAGTTGGAATTTGGATTTTACTATTTGGAGCTGGAACGATTTTTTCTTTTCTTCATGAGATGACCGTCTCATCAACGCGTGGATCAGCGTTGGGTTCCGTGCTCCTGCGGTGGCTACTTGGTGAGCTGGCTTTTTTTCTTCATTGTTGAAAGAATGTAGATGTGGTGCACTCCAAGACAAGGCCAGCTAGAGGCCCCATTTCGTGGTATACCAGGGAGATGGTTCAATGCATCATGCAAAAAATGACTCCAGATGATGATGTGGAGACTTATCTCACTATCTTTGAACCGGTGACCCAAAGGTAGCAGCTCCCCACGGAAGAATGGGTGGATGTACTTGTGCCCTACTTGATTAGAGAGTCTCAAAAAGCCTACCATGATCTTAGTGAGCAAGATATGCAAGACTATGCTAAACTGAAAACTGAGATTCTTGCTCACCTAGGGGTCATGGCTATGGTGCGGGCTAGACAGGTCCGGGCCTGGGAATACCAGTCAGACAGATTTCCCCATGTTTGACTTATTTAATTTAGTAAAGAAATGGCTGGAATCCGATGTCTGCATACCAGCACAGATCGTGGAGCGACCCCATGGCCTTTCCAGTAAACTACAGCGCTGGGTCAGCCATGGTGATTGCTCGAGTGTGGACAACTAGTGGAGCTGGTGGAGAGATTTGTCACTATGGAGGATAATCTCCAGGATGCTTCCCCCAACCCGTCACCTGCAAGGAGCCACCGACCAACTCTCAATCAGAAATGTCTCACTGTCCAAGGGGTGATGGAAGTGGCTGCCAGGAAAAATCCTGGCCCTTGTTTAGAAAACCCAGGCTGGTCCAGTGTTGGAGGTGTTGTGAGTTCGGTCATGTCATGACAGAGCCACAAGTGTGTAAAATCAGACTGAATGGTTGTCCTTTCACCTCCCTACTAGAGATGGGCGAACCCGAACAATAAAGTTCGGGTCTGTACCGAACACCTACTGATCAAGCACGGACCCCGAACAAGGATTTCACAAGGATTTCACAGACGTGTTACTGTTCGGGTTTGACACCCTGAACACCAGAGGCTCTGACCGGACGTAAGTTAATACCACCGACGCCCCTGCTCTCTAAATTAATAATTTACAAAAAAATGTAATGGGACAGAATTACAAAAGACATAGATTATGGTGTGGTACAGAACAATGGACTGGTGGTGAGGGATATGGTTGGTTTTTATATTGTTTTTTTTTTACAGGAGACCATGACTTTAGTGGAATGGGCATTAGGAGAGAAAAACAGTTTTTCTTTATTTTTAGATAAAAAAGTAAAAGTGTGGGTTTTTTTGCAAATAAAATACTTTATTAGAGGCAGCAGGCATAGGCTGATGGGAGTAGTATTCCCATCAGCTGACGCCAATGACTAGAGGTAAATGTTTTACCTCCAATCACAGCTGCGGGCTCACCCTGTCAAATGACAGAATGGGTACTGCAGCTCTCTGACTGGCAGTAATGATTTTCCGCCGATCAGAGACAGTGTTTGCCATTCTGTCATGCATACGACAGCGTGGCAAACACTGGGTGAATGGGGTTCAGGTTCAGATACCTGAACCTAACATTTTTTAACTGTTCGTCCAGACCCGAACATCCAGGGGTTCGCCCATCACTACTCCCTACTAGACTCAGGTAGTCTTGTGACACTAATACATGACAGCCTCATACTCGAGGGTCATATATGCGACAGGTTCATAAGTGTGGTGTGTAGACATGGTGACAACAGAATGTATCCTCTGGCCCTTGATTTTTCCTATCATTAACCGTCTTTGCGTCTTTTTGAGCAAAAAGTCTCATCTTTTTCAAAAAATCGGGTGACGTTTGTAAAAAAAAAGATGTGAATAAAACCACACCATGGGGAAAATGAAGTGGAGTTGCACCAAATTTTGAAACTTTTTCAAAAGTCGCAGTTGATAAATCAGCCGAAAGCATCTTGAATCATTAAACTTCTCCTACAAAGCGAAAAACAAACAGACGAGCAGTGCACGTATAAAATAAACTTTAAAAAGGTGCAAACAAAAAGGTATAAACTACACAAAACTAGGCGAAAAATAGGCGCAAAGGCAATGATGAATAAGGGCCAAAGTTTACCAAAAAGATCTTCCAAAAACATAATAATAAAGGTGTATTTACAGAAAACTGGAAAGATCCTTTAAATAATATTTTTCTTTCCCTACTTTGTACAGTATAAGAATGGATACTTTCATACATGGATACTTTCATACATGGATTTTATGTAAAGGACAAGGAAGGAGTTCACCAACTATAAAAATGTATTGTAATGCTCTAAATAAGCCACAGTGAACCTGGCGTCCACCCAGCAAAGAATAATCCACGCACAGGTCACGTCCTTAAAGTAAAGCCTCTCCAAGCATTGGTTATGCAATGTTTTGGAAGCATTCTGAAACCTGAGGCTAACATAGCACAGAAGCGGTTAAACCAACAAAAACATTTTGTCTTATTAAAAATATATCTTATGGTTGGATAGGTTCGTGCGTTCCAGCACAGTATACATTATAGATGGCAATTCATGCCCATACGGAAACACACATATGGGATTTGGCATAGAAAGAGATGAAACAGTGGCGGCTCGCACATTTTAGTATTTGATCACTTTTCTTCTTTTCCAAAATCCAGATACAAAAGTGGATTCTCTGTCTTCAATTAATTTCTGATTTCCCCCCATCAAAAAATAGAACACAAAATACAGATGAAAAACTGAAGCGTGATTGAGGGCTAATTGTCTTTAGTGAGAAGCTCCATGTTTTTTTACAGATTATTTTAGATGTTATAAATAAAAGCCACACCAACGCAGCAGTATCATTTTGACCTACTTTTCACATAGGCTGCTAGGTAACGTTTCTTGAACACTACACTAGCAGTTTCAAAGGAAAAAGCTCCATTTGCTTTCATTTTGGCTAGCATCTTTTAAGACTGTAGTTCTTACTGGATCTGAACTTCAAAAATGGAAAATGCGAATGTAACTGTAAACTAAAATCTTAAAATGGAGTTTAAAGGGAACCTGTCACCCCGTTTTTTCAGATTGAGATATAAATACTGTTAAATAGGGCCTGCGCTGTGCGTTACTATAGTGTATGTAGTGTACCCTGATTCCCCACCTATGCTGCGCAATACATTACCAAAGTCGCCGTTTTCGCCTGTCAATCAGGCTGGTCTGGTCAGGTGGGCGTGGTGACATCGCTCTTTTCTTCCCCAGCTTTCCGTTGGTGGCGTAGTGGTGTGCGCATGTCGCAGTGACGAATCCACTGCGCGCACGTGCATCTCGGCTTTGGGAAAATGGCCGCCGCGATCTCTTCTGCGCACGCGCGGTATCCCGCGGCCATTTTCCTGAAGCCCCGTGCAGCAGAGCACTCCATCTGCGCACGCGCGGCCCCAGGAAGATGGCCGCCCCCACCGATGACAGGGGGTAATAGCGCAGATCGCGCGCTGCTCCTTCACGTGCGCGCAGTGGATTCGTCACTGCGACATACACTATAGTAACGCACAGCTCAGGCCCTATTTAACAGTATTTATATCTCAATCTGAAAAAACGGGGTGACAGGTTCCCTTTAATGTTACTAATGTGGGAAATTGCTCAGCATATTATTGTTCAAACATTCAACAGCTGCAGGCTTATGCTATGGAACAGCGCTGTGTTGTTACAGCTTGTTGATATGTCTGTAGATCCTCCCTAGACTGTGTTGCGCAACCTCTTAGCAGTTTATTTTATCAGTTATCAGTTATTATTTATCAGTTATTTAATCAGTTATCTTCCTGTATACATTGGTGATGATGATGATGCTAATGGTTGATGTATGTCACACATGTAATACTTCATTCTCCAACAATGAATGATGATGATTCTGCTGAAATGTTCAACAATTATCACCTAATACAGCTATAATGGTTCCATATACATACTGTACACTCCTCAACATTTAAACTTCAACACCAAGAAGGAAAAGGAAACGTCATGGAATTATGGATAAATTCCAGGTCTGATAAATATGTTAATGATATGCAATTTATGAAAAAATGGAAACAAAAAATATTCAAAACACCTTGATTTACTCAGCAACAGTTATGAGGGCCATGTGCAGTAAAACATGCACTTACACTCCTTGTCTGCTATTAATGGTTGTCTGCGGAATGTTCTGCCACGCTAAATGCACTTGAGCATGCAAATCATCAAGATCTGCTGCAGGCAGCATCCTTTGCCATTGCCAACCAATGATATTCCAGATAAGCACGATATAAGAAAAGTCCAGAGATGCTGAAGTCCATGGTAGTACTTTTAGGCCACGCAGGCTGCTCACATTAGCATGAGCAACAAGCTATCTAATGTTATCCTGTTGAAAAATGGCTTCTCGGACACTATGAAGAAATGTTTGTACCACTGGTTTCATGACCAAATCAATGTAATTCCAAGCTGTTAGTGTACCTGGAACATGTCTATCAGTCCTTTGATTTCCATAATTTCACAACTTTTCCTTCATTGTTGAGGGGTATATGTTCAAAATTTATTTGGTCTATGCCCTAAAAAAATTATACAGTTGTCTTTACAAAACATTTTTACAATTCAACAAAGTCTATCTTTTCTCGTGACATAAGTTACTGTTTCTATGTTTCTAGTATACTGTACATATGTCAGACACTGACAAACCCAGTTCAGGAGGTAAGCACTGGCTAGGGAACATCTTTAGCCCAAATTGTAAGCAGGTTGGGTTGCATCAGACATATTACTCAGCGGTGAATCATTACTGTAGATACAGGGCCTCAACCAAGCTTATGCTTATTACCATAAGAAAAAGGGTGATAAGAGACAAGTCCCTTTGGTCTCTGCTTATCTACTGACAACATAGCATTGGGCTATCAAAATTCAACATGCCTGATCCTTATTATCTCGGTAGAAAAAATGATGAAATAATGATTACATCTTTATAGTTTTCTTGTGTATTTAAATGATATTTTTACTATAGCCTCTGGATATTTGGACAAGCTAAGACTAAATTCACAAGAATATTTATGTATCAGCAGTGGAATTAAACATGACAACTAGCACCATGTGGCTGGAGAAAATCCCATATGTCGTATTATATACAGAATTAATCCATTACTTTAAAAAGTCTACTAATACCAAAGTGCAAAAAAGTATAAGGAGTGAAAGCCGATTTTAACATATGAATCACTAAGAACATTGTCACCAAAAGTAATGGCGTCCACACAATGCTCAAGACAGAGCTGACCGTGACATAGAAGCCGTCCTGTTGAATAATGAGATCTGAAAATGGAAATGGCATTCGCAGACTTGTTAAATTGTATCACCTCTGTGCTCACCACATATACACAGTCTTTTTCTTAAATTTTGAATAGTCCCTGTACTGTAGGATTTTCTTCAGGAAACATGTCAAGAATTCCACCTGAGTGTATGGACACAGTTCTGCCATCCTAGGAATGGGGCGTGCTGAGCTGTCAATGTCTGGAGTGACCGTTTAGTTGTTCAATCAGGCCTAAGTTGTGCAGGGCTTCATCCATGTGTCTCTTGTCCAGATTAATTACCTGACTATTTAACCAGCTCTCTGCCTTTGATTGCTGCCAATTGTAGCTTTGCTCATGAGGTGTGTGTGTCCTCAGTGCTCAGAGCCACATATTCTGATCTGTGCTGGTCGACCTAGGATTTGTCTTGACCATCCGTTTGCCTAGCCCTTTTGTTGTGATCTGCTACCTTCTTGGAAAATTGATGTCGGACTGTTTCCTGACTATGCCTTCATTGCAACCCTCCATCTATGACATACTCTCCTGGCTTTTGACTATGGATCTCTTGACTACCCAGCCTCCCAGCTTATCCGCGAGTAGTTGTTAAGGACCGGCGGAACGCATCAAGTATAGATGATATGAAACTAGGTGCGTTCGCAGTCAGAGGTCCACCGTGCAGGTAAAAGACCCTGCTGCTAGTAAGACGGACTATATGGCGGTACTAAGTATACACACATGGGTTAACTTCACCCTGCATGAAGGAAGCGATCCTGTTGCGTCACAGGACCGCAGTACCACACATAGAGCGCGAGCAAGAAGTCAGCGAACTCAACCCCTACACAGGATTGAAGTCCGATTAGACACTTGCTGGCACAACACCGCAACTGGGTGTGTAAGGAAACTTCTAAAATAGAATCTATAGGCATGAGAGTGCGTGCGGTGCCGCACTGACGGACGCCACTAACCACCCAGGCTTGGGTAAGGAAAGCGCAGAGGAAGCGCACGGCGCCGTACTGGCGGGCACAGCAACAGGACGCTGTGATGTGTGTTACGTGCAGATGGCTAGTCGGGCGCTAGATAGCTACCATCAACCGCGAGCAGTTAACAACTCTAGGGAGGGATACTTAGGAGCTTTCATCCATCGACATACATCCATCTACACACACACATAATATCAAGACAATACTAGCGCATGGCCGTGCGGTCATGCGCAGTTTATATAGCTGCAGCACAGGAAACAGCTACAGAAGTTTTGCCCTTTCAGGACCTGCCAAAAGGACCAATGGGATGTGCTGCAGTACCTGAGCATGTGACCCTCGATCTCCAACGGGAGATCTTGCCCTGGGCATGCTCAGTGTGTGCAAATAAGGACTTAGTCCCAGAGAAGCCCGCTCACCGCAGATCAGTGCAGGGTACAACAGGAGAGCCAGAAAAGGCAGCAGTAACCCTTTGCACAGAATCAGTCCCAGCAAGACACTGGGAGCGACGCCTCCGCTGAGCAGAGCCCACTGCGGCCGAAGCAGAATGGGAGACCGCAGCAGACACGGATCGAGATTCCCCCTGTGCAGCAGAGGAAACTCGACTCCTAATATTAACCCCCTCCTAGGGCCCCCCCTCCTTGGGCCTCGCTACGTTCGAAGGCAGCAATAAGCTGCGGAGCCCGAATGTGCTCAGCAGGCTCCCAGGACCTATCCTCAGGACCGTAACCCTTCCAGTCCACCCAAAAAATTTTTTTGCCACGTATCACCTTGTACCCCAAGATAGCGTTCCCCTCTAAATCGTCCGTAGACGAACCCAATGTCTCGGCAGATGACTCATTAAACCGGGACATGTATACGGACTTAAGGAGGGACACATGAAAGGTGTCGGTGATACCAAGGCGTGGAGGAAGGGCCAGACGGTAGACCACAGGATTAACCTGTTCGAGGACCTTGAAGGGGCCCAAGTAGCGAGGAGCAAACTTAGTGGACTCAACTCGCAGCCTGATGTTACGGGCGGAGAGCCACACCAAGTTGCCAGGAGCAAAGGTCGGAGCGGGGCGCCGATGAGCATCGGCGGATGAGCATCGGCGGAGGACCTCATTCTCTCCTTAGAGGCCCGAATGGCATCCTGAGTGCGGTCCCAAATATCCCGTGCCTCCACAGCCCAGTCTGCCACCCTGGAGTCTGCGGAAGACACGGGCATAGGCACAGGTACCCGTGGATGCTGACCATAGTTGAGAAGGAATGGGGTTTGTCCAGTGGAGTCGGCTACAGCGTTGTTCAGCGCAAACTCTGCCCATGATAGCAAGGATGCCCAGTCATCCTGCCTTGCTGAAACAAAATGTCGCAGGTATGTGACCAAGGTCTGGTTGGCCCTCTCTACCAACCCATTCGTCTCGGGATGATAAGCGGAAGAGAGATTCAACTCGATACTGAGAAGACGACAAAGCTCTCTCCAGAACCGAGACGCAAACTGGGGACCCCGGTCACTGACAATTTTGTCAGGCATACCATGTAGGCGGAAGATGTGTTTAATGAACAACGCTGCCAAGGCCCGTGCAGAAGGTAACCGTGGTAGCGGCACCAAATGCACCATTTTTGAGAAATGATCGGTGATGACCCAAATGATGGTACAGCCGCGAGACTTGGGTAAACCCACGACAAAGTCCATCCCGACCATCTCCCAGGGTCTATCTGCCACTGGCAAGGGATAGAGCAACCCAGCTGGCCTTTGACGCGGAGATTTATTTTTGGCGCAGGAAACACACGCCAGAATATAATCCCTGACATCCCGGACCATATGCGGCCACCAGTACATCCTCGCCAGTAGCTCAGATGTCCTTTTTGTCCCAAAGTGTCCACCCACCCTGGACGAATGAGCCCAAGAGAGAACCTCCGGTCGCAAATTAATGGGCACAAAAGTCTTGCCCAGAGGCACAGACTCTAGCGAAACCGGCGCGACGGTTCTCAGGCTCTCAGAAGGGACAATAAGCCGAGGCTCCTCTTCCTCCTCCTCAGTTGACATAAGGGAGCGAGAGAGAGCGTCGGCATGAATATTCTTCTCCCCGGCGAGATAATGCAGAGTAAAATGGAACCGGGAGAAAAATAAGGACCATCTGGCCTGACGAGAATTCAGCCGCTGGGCTGTGTGTAAATACACCAAATTTTTGTGGTCCGTGAAAACCTGGAAGGGAAACCGTGCACCTTCCAGAAGATGTCGCCACTCTGAAAAGGCCAATTTCATTGCTAGCAACTCCCTATCCCCGATGGAGTAATTTCTCTCCGCTGATGTGAAGGTCTTAGAGAAGAAGAAGCATGGATGCTTCCGACCTTGAGCATCCTTTTGATAGAGGACTGCTCCAGCACCAACGGATGAGGCATCCACCTCCATTAGGAATGGCTTATCCACATTGGGGCGATGTAAGATGGGAGCGCTAGCAAAATGAGACTTAACAGAAGTGAAGGCCTTGGAGACCTCTTCCGACCACAATTTGGGATTCGCTCCCTTCTTGGTGAGGGCCACCAAGGGAGCTACCAGAGTTGAGAAGTGGGGAATGAACTGGCGGTAATAATTAATGAACCCCATAAAGCGCTGCACCACCTTAAGAGAATGGGGCTCTTGCCAGTCCATCACAGCCTGTAGTTTGGCAGGATCCATAGCCAATCCCTGGGCGGAGATGATATAGCCCAGGAACGGTAAAGACTCCTGCTCAAACATACACTTCTCCAACTTTGCATAGAGAGAGTTTGCCCGTAAGAGGTCGAAGACTCTGCCAACATCTCTCCGGTGGGAGTCAATATCTGGAGAAAAGATGAGAATATCATCCAGATAGACTACAACGGAGGTGGAAAGCATATCCCGGAAGATGTCGTTGACAAAGTCTTGGAAAACGGCTGGGGCATTACAGAGCCCGAAGGGCATCACCAGATACTCATAATGCCCATCTCTGGTGTTAAACGCCATTTTCCATTCGTCCCCCTCACGGATGCGAATCAGGTTGTAAGCACCCCGCAGATCTAATTTAGTAAACACTCTAGCTCCCCGAAGCCTATCAAAGAGCTCGGATATCAAGGGCAAAGGATATTTGTTCTTAACGGTGATAGCGTTAAGACCCCTGTAGTCTATGCATGGACGTAGTTCCCCATTCTTCTTCTGCACGAAGAAGAACCCTGCCCCAGCAGGTGACACTGACTTCCTGATGAACCCTCTTGCCAGATTCTCTTGAATGTACTGAGACATGACCTCCGTCTCCGGAAGAGATAATGGATAAACTCGACCCCGGGGAGGCTCTGCACCAGGCAAGAGATCGATAGGACAGTCATAAGGGCGATGGGGCGGAAGGGTCTCCGCCGCCTTTTTGGAGAACACGTCTGCATAAGACCAGTATTGCTTGGGGAGAGAGGAAAGATCTGCGGGTACCTCAGTAGTAGCAACCTGAACACACTCTCGGTAACACCTACCCCCACATGATTCACCCCATCCCAGAATTCTGCCTGAGGACCACTCGATGTGAGGAGAGTGGAACCGTAACCAAGGTATCCCCAACAGGACCTCATCAATCCCCTCGGGAATGATGAGCAGAGATATAATCTCCTGATGGGATGGTGACATGGACAGAGTAAAAGGGATGGTCTGATGTGTTATCTGTGCGGGGAGTGTCGACCCATTCACCACTCGTACCGTTACTGGTTGAGATAGCATAACCAGGGGTATTGCGTGATGCTGGGCGAAGGCAGAAGACATGAAATTGCCTTCCGCCCCAGAATCCACACAGAGCTCTAACGAGTGGGAGGATGAGCCAAAAGTTATTGTCCCCTTAAAGGACAATTTGGAGGCAAACATCGCCGTGTCTAGTGCACCTCCACCTACTACCACTAGACGCTGATGTTTCCTCGACCGCTGGTGACATCTGGTGGCAAGATGTCCTGACTGTTGGCAAACATGGCAAACCTGGAGTGCACGAGCGGTCCGGGACTTAGATCCCGCTCGAGACACTACCTTAGGTTCATGGAACTCAGGAGCCTGGACTGGAGATTCCAAAGGTTTGGCGAAGGTGGGAGCCAGCCAAAACCTCTGCCTACACTGGGCTCGCTCTAACCTCCGCTCGTGAAAACGGAGGTCAATACGAGTAGACACTGTTATTAATTCTTCCAGTGTGGCGGGAATCTCCCTAGTGGCCAGGGCGTCCTTAACGTGGTCAGCCAGCCCCCTCCAAAATATAGGAATAAGACTTTTATCCGACCACTCCAACTCAGATGCTAGAGTGCGGAAGCGGACGGCAAAATGGCTGACCAAGGACGAGCCCTGAGTCAATGCCAACAGTTGGAGCGGCGTATCATGGGTGACACGAGGTCCTAAAAAGACCTGTTTCAGAGTGCTCAGGAATAACGGAGCACTCTGCACCACATGATCGCCACGCTCCCACAGCGGCGTAGCCCACTGCAACGCCCTGTCCGACAGTAAAGATACGATATAGCCCACCTTAGCCCGCTCTGTAGGGAAACAAGAGGCCAGAAGCTCGAGATGTATTGAGCACTGACTCACGAAACCCCTACAGGACTTACTGTCACCAGAAAATTTCTCTGGTAGCGGGAGGCGAGATAGCGTCGGTACAGGGGCGGCAGTGGACAAGGTAGCTGCAGCCACACTTGCAGCCTGAACAGCGACAGCAGTAACATATACAGCTGAGGTTGAACGCTCAAGAGCCGCCAACCTTCCCTCCAGCTGCTGGATGTACCGCTGTAAACGCTGATCGTCCGTCATTACTAGCCAGACCTTGGCGCTAGTATTATGTTAAGGACCGGCGGAACGCACCAAGTATAGATGATATGAAACTAGGTGCGTTCGCAGTCCGAGGTCCACCGTGCAGGTAAAAGACCCTGCTGCTGGTAAGACGGACTATATGGCGGTACTAAGTATACACACATGGGTTAACTTCACCCTGCGTGAAGGAAGCGATCCTGTTGCGTCACAGGACCGCAGTACCGCACATAGAGTGCGAGCAAGAAGTCAGCGAACTCAACCCTTACACAGGATTGAAGTCCGATTAGACACTTGCTGGCACAACACCGCAACTGGGTGTGTAAGGAAACTTATAAAATAGAATCTATAGGCATGAGAGTGCGTGCGGTGCCGCACTGACGGACGGCACTAACCACCCAGGCTTGGGTAAGGAAAGCGCAGAGGAAGCGCACGGCGCCGTACTGGCGGGCACAGCAACAGGACACTGTGATGTGTGTTACGTGCAGATGGCTAGTCGGGCGCTAGATAGCTACCATCATCCGCGAGCAGTCAACAACTCTAGGGAGGGATACTTAGGAGCTTTCATCCATCGACATACATCCATCTACACACACACATAATATCAAGACAATACTAGCGCATGGCCGTGCGGTCATGCGCAGTTTATATAGCTGCAGCACAGGAAACAGCTACAGAAGTTTTGCCCTTTCAGGACCTGCCAAAAGGACCAATGGGATGTGCTGCAGTACCTGAGCATGTGACCCTCGATCTCCAACGGGAGATCTTGCCCTGGGCATGCTCAGTGTGTGCAAATAAGGACTTAGTCCCAGAGAAGCCCGCTCGCCGCAGATCAGTGCAGGGTACAACAGGAGAGCCAGAAAAGGCAGCAGTAACCCTTTGCACAGAATCAGTCCCAGCAAGACACTGGGAGCGACGCCTCCGCTGAGCAGAGCCCACTGCGGCCGAAGCAGAATGGGAGACCGCAGCAGACATGGATCGAGATTCCCCCTGTGCAGCAGAGGAAACTCGACTCCTAACAGTAGTGACTAGTGCCACAAAGCACTTTTCCTTTTTTGATTTCAGGATTTTTGTTTAAATGTTGACAGGCGCCCATTAAAATCAGTGGTTGCCCATCACATACATTGTTTTCAAGGACCACTTGCCATTCTTTAGTTTTAACCCTAGCTAACGTGAGAGCACTGAAATTATAATAACCTTCTATTTTTGGTGAAAGGCCATAGATGAGTATAAAATACATGGATTATTACAGCAGACTTAGTATACATGTATAGTTACGTTTTAAATTAGCCAAATCCGAAGTTATACTGTGGCTATTGCTTTAAATGTGATGTTTTGGGCTTCTAATAGGTTGTTGTTCTGTTCTTGAAAAATAAGTGGCAAACAAATTTAAAAAAAAGCTATTCTTCTCTCCATATGGCGCTCAGATAATTGGGGCCTCGGGTTAGTTGGTGATTTTGGGTGAATGAATGTTAGGTTATATTTATTAAAAAACGAAGAAGACAAAAGACTCTACTATAAGATGCACACCACCCAACATAACAACAAAATACAAATTTTATTGGCACAAAGATTAAAACACAATTAAAAGCACTATGTTGCTTGCAATCCACTTGAATACATAGTATAAATTGCTACAAAACATGCCCCTGACGAAGTCTCATTCGGGAGGCGATACGCGTGGGGCTATGGCTTGTTAAACCCTCCTGTATCCTCCAGCCTGTTCTCTTCAAACGCTGGTTTGTATTTGTTTATGGCATTTTGTTATCCCTTGCATGGTTCTGATTATTGGTGTCCATATATATTTAGATACCCCATGAGCCATTAGGCAGGGCGCTCTTGAACCTTATATGGTATACAGATTATTATATAATTGTATCTGTGCCTCAGGCTGGAATATGGATGTTTTGTAGCAATTTATACTATGTATTCAAGTGGATTGCAAGCAACATAGTGCTTTTAATTGTGTTTTAATCTTTGTGCCAATAAAATTTGTATTTTGTTATTATGTTGGGTGGTGTGCATCTTATAGTAGAGTCTTTTGTCTTCTTCGTTTTTCATTCAGTTTTTTCTACTACATTGCACCCCCTATATGTTGTGAATTCTGTTATCGAACTCCCTCCTGTGGTCATGAATGGTACTTCGGCGAGTTCTGTCCATGGACTCCCTCAGGTGGCTGTGAGTGGAGCTGCTGCTTCTGAGGTTCCTTCCACAGGTGACTTAGTTTATTCTTTGGCTGGCTGCTCTATTTAACTCCACTCAGATCGTTACTCCATGCCAGCTGTCAATGTTCTTGTACTGGTTCAGTTCGCTCTTGGATCTTTCTGGTGACCTGTCTACTCCAGCAGAAGCTAAGTCCCTGCTAGTTTATTCTTTGTTTATTGTTTTCTTGTCCAGCTTGCTATCATGATTTTGCCTTGCTAGCTGGAAGCTCTGGGATGTAGAGTGGCACCTCCGCACCGTGAGTCGGTGCGGAGGTCTTTTTGCACACTCTGCGTGGTCTTTTTGTAGTTTTTTGTGCTGACCGCAAAGATACCTTTCCTATCCTCAGTCTGTTTAGTTAGTCTGGCCTCCTTTGCTGAAACCTGTTTCATTTCTGTGTTTGTGACTTTCATCTTAACTCACAGTCAATATATGTGGGGGGCTGCCTTTTCCTTTGGGGAATTTCTCTGAGGCAAGGTAGGCTTTATTTTCTATCTCTAGGGCTAGTTAGCTCTTAGGCTGTGAAGAGGCGTCTAGGCAGAGTTAGGTACGCTCCACGGCTATTTCTAGTGTGTGATAGGATTAGTGGTTGCGGTCAGCAGAGCTCCCACTTCCCAGAGCTTGTCCTGTGTTAGTTTAACCATCAGGTCGTTCCGGGTGCTCCTAACCACCAGGTCCATAACACCTATATACATACTAGCTTTATGGCGGTGCACCGGTTGTTTTTTGTATAATAAGGTTATATTTATTAGTCTTCATTTATGAAAGGACTCTTTCAGCAGAGTCTGAAAACCCCCTTAACTACAATTGCCCAAATTGGCTAACCTCTTTACCATTAAACATGACAATTAGTATGCCTACTATAAATCCAGTAATCCAGTGATCACCTACTTTCACTAGAGGATGCTATGGCACATATATAAATGGTATTTCTGATAGCTCTCATCTCTACACTCTGGTTTCCAAGGATCTAAGATATTCCTTATGCCCTTATCAGTCATAGTAAGTGTTTGTCAAGTCAAGGCAACCATTTAAAAAATACAGAAGTTTACAATGAAGGCCATATTTACAAGGAACTTAAAGGAATATTCTCACGTTCCTAAATTGATTTAGTTAATTAGAAAGCATGAAAATAAGCAACTCTACAATTGACTCACCTTTTACATCCACAGTCATTCTCCTGTGATGAGAGCTTTTGTCTTTTATAGTGTACAGCTGATTTCCATGGAGCTCATCCACAAGTGCTTACACAGAGCCTATTGTGCTCAGCAGTTACATTCCAGAAGAGGAGTTAATTCTAAACATTCCAGTCAGCTTTTTAAAACCATTGATTTCTATACAGCAGTTAGCTTCTCAACTCCCTCCATCACCCTCTCTCTCATCTTCTGAAGAGAGATGCTGTTATAAATCACCAGCTAGCAGTTTTTTAGAGCAGGTCTCCTAATCATGGTTCTCTGCACTTACTGTCTGGAACCATGTGCTTGTCCAAATTCCCTGTTATTTTTATGTGTAATAGTGACGGGTTGTTCGTGAAGGAACTGAGACAAAGAGCCAGCTCCCTAATGTGAATGACGGGTCTCACTTGGAGTAAAATTAGGGTGTTCGACGAATGTAATCCTGCCCACCCAAATCAAACCTCGCCGCTCATCAATTTAATTGGCTAGCTGCAAGTAGGCAGGGATTAGGCCGCAGGTAGATGGAGTTTTGGCAGCATTAATGTCATCTTAAATATGTGTTCACCCACGGTGAACACATATTTAATAGGGATCCATTAAGGATCCAAAACAGTCTGCTCTTTTTGGTGAGGGGAGCCAAGAGAGCTAGATCACCAAGAGAGTGGGATGGACAATCACTAATGTGTAAATGCAGAGCTAGCAGTGTACATGCCAGAGCAAAATACTGATAGCTGAATGTGTTACAGCAGGACTTGTGCTGAGCTATATACAGTTAGGTCCATATATATTTGGACAGAGACAACATTTTTCTAATTTTGGTTGTAGACATTACCACAATGGATTTTAAACAAAACAATTCAGATGCAGTTGAACTTCAGACTTTCAGCTTTCATTTGAGGATATCCACATTAAAATTGGATGAATGGTTTAGGAGTTTCAGCTCCTTAACATGTGCCACCCTATTTTTAAAGGGACCAAAAGTAATTGGACAGATTCAATAATTTTAAATAAAATGTTCATTTTTAGTACTTGGTTGAAAACCCTTTGTTGGCAATGACTGCCTGAAGTCTTGAACTCATGGACATCACCAGACGCTGTGTTTCCTCCTTTTTGATGCTCTGCCAGGCCTTCACTGTGGTGGTTTTCAGTTGCTGTTTGTTTGTGGGCCTTTCTGTCTGAAGTTTAGTCTTTAACAAGTGAAATGCATGCTCAATTTTGTTGAGATCAGGTGACTGACTTTGCCATTCAAGAATATTCCACTTCTTTGCTTTAATAAACTCCTGTATTGCTTTGGCTTTATGTTTTGTGTCATTGTCCATCTGTAGTATGAAACGACGACCAATCAGTTTGGCTGCATTTGGCTGGATCTGAGCACACAGTATGTCTCTGAATACCTCAGAATTCATTCGGCTGCTTCTGTCCTGTGTCACATCATCAATAAACACGAGTGACCCAGTGCCACTGGCAGCCATGCATGCCCAAGCCATCACACTGCCTCCGTCGTATTTTACAGATGATGTGGTATTCTTTGCATCATGAACTGTACCACGCCTTCGCCATACTTTTCTCTTTCCATCATTCTGGTAGAGATTGATCTTGGTTTCATCTATCCAAAGAATGTTCTTCCAGAACTGTGCTGGCTTTTTCAGATGTTTTTTAGCAAAGTCCAGTCTAGCCTTTTTATTCTTGATGCTTATGAGTGGCTTGCACCATGCAGTTAACCCTCTGTATTTACTTTCATGCAGTCTTCTCTTTATGGTAGATTTGGATATTGATACGCCTACCTCCTGGAGAGTGTTGGTCACTTGGTTGGCTGTTGTGAAGGGGTTTCTCTTCACCATGGATAGTATTCTGTGATCATCCACCACTGTTGTCTTCTGTGGGCGCCCAGGTCTTTTTGCATTGATGAGTTCACCAGTGCTTTCTTTCTTTCTCAGGATGTACCAAACTGTAGATTTTGCCACTCCTGATATTGTAACAATTTCTCGAATGGGTTTTTTCTGTTTTCACAGCTTAAGGATGGCTAGTTTAACCTGCTTGGAGAGCTCCTTTGACCGCATGTTTACTTCACAGCAAAACCTTCCAAATGCAAGCACCACACCTCAAATCAACTCCAGGCCTTTTATCTGCTTAATTGAGAATGATATAACGAAGGGATTGCCCACACCTGTCCATGAAATAGCCTTGGAGTCAATTGTCCAATTACTTTTGGTCCCTTTAAAAACAGGGTGGCACATGTTAAGGAGCTGAAACTCCTAAACCCTTCATCCAATTTTAATCTGGATACCCTCAAATGAAAGCTGAAAGTCCGAACTTCAACTGCATCTGAATTGTTTTGTTTAAAATTCATTGTGGTAATGTCTATAACCAAAATTAGAAAAATGTTGTCTCTGTCCAAATATATATGGACCTAACTGTAGTTGTACTAATACCACAATTCTGCTAGTCACCAGAACTGTCACTTAACGAAGAGCCGCCCTGCTAAAAAACAGTAAGGAAAAGTAAGGAAACTAAGGAGAGTGCAGATTTGTGTGCTATTCGAGAGATAACTTGAGAATCTCCCTTTAATTAACTTAGGCAAATCTACTGTGGCTTTTTCAAAAAATTCTTAGTCAAAACAGAAAGTGAAAATTAGATTTATGATGCATACCAGCCAGCAGATCCGCATATGGATTAGAAACATAGTAATTTCCGATCACAGCTAACTGCAATAGGCATATCAATGAAACTAAAATTCCAAATGATATCATTTATCATTCTTTATGCTTTGTTTATAAGCTCCCTATTCCAAAAAAACTAATAGTCCAAGATCTCCAATAATTGAGAAACCAGCAGTTGACTGATACGGTAGTTATACAGTTAATATTTGTACAAGGGGCTGTACATAACAGCAATAATAAAACTGCTAAGGAATAGTAATGGATATAATCCCGCAAGACGCACTGACTTGCATATTTGGATGGAGCAAGAAAAAAAATGATTTGAATTGAAAACACTGGCATGCTGAGAAGTGCAAAGCTTCTTACTGATGCCCAGGTGGACGTCTGCCAAGAGACAATGCGCAGCCAGAGATCAGCCAGAAGGGGTTGTCCTTGTAGTGGAGAACCCCTTCATCAATCAGGTGCATCCTATATTGATCCAATCCAAATTGCTAAGTTGCACCTCTCATTGTTAACTCTCCTTGACTATACTGACCCTGTGGAAATGTTTCACAGTCAAGAAATCACAACAAAAGCCTGTTAGATATTTAGGAAAGTAAGTGGCACATGACGCAAACAATTCATTACCCCCAACCATTCCCTGATTATCATGGGACAATTAGTTGGTTCAGGTTCAACAACAAGCTTCACTTTATAGTATACGTTTGGAAACTTTTATCTATAAATGCCGTATTACTGCACAACTATTAAGGCAGAAATTCACTTTGAAATCAGCAGAAAGGTACAAGGTTCCCTGCAGATATCTGTTTGATAAAATACATGTACGTATATTCATGTAACGGCTACAACTTGTATTTTTTACTTGGATTGTGAGAAGTTTCCTTACAATTACAAATGAACATCTTTCTCTGGATCTGAATGTTTGCCCCTTTTTAACATAAAAACACTTATACTCATCTCCCGTGGAGGCGGCGTTCCAGCCTGGGTTTGTTATGTCACATGAGCACCTGCGCCCAATCAGCACTAGCATCACTGTCCCCGCTTTCAGACAAAAAAGTAATCAACTTCCTCTTCATTACTTATACTGTATGTCCAAAATCCAAAACAGGATCAATGACCTTGGGGAGATCAAAACATCCAACACTGCGGAGACACCATCACGTGTTTCTCAACGCAGTTATTCAGAACACTGCCCCTATCCCTTATGGGAAATATGCAAATGCATGAAGAAAAGCCGCGGAGACACCATCACGTGTTTCTCAACGCAAGCAATAAATAGCCAGGTCTTTCACCAGGAAGGAACAACCACGGGAAGGGCAGCATCCAAAAAGGAAAACCACCTATGCCAAAACATGGTATCCATCCACAGACAGCTGTTTTGGGGTATTTGCCCCTCATCAGTGTGGGGTAGGAAACTGGCTATTAGGAGCAGTGCCTAGTAAAAGGACTATAAACATAAGGATGAATGACCTCGGGGAAATCAAAGCATCCGAAACTGCTGTCTGTGGATGGATACCATGTTTTGGCATAGGTGGTTTTCCTTTTTGGATGCTGCCCTTCCCGTGGTTGTTCCTTCCCAGTAAAAGACCTGGCTATTTAATGCTTGCGTTGAGAAACACATGATGGTGTCTCCGTGGCTTTTCTACATGCAAAATCCAAAACAGTGACACCAGTGCTGATTGGGAGCAGTGGTCTCCGTCAAAGACTACGCCAGAGTTTCTGTCCGACCTGAGCCACGACATGATGCTGAAAAATTAATTGTATGGCCTCTGTCCTGGCAGCATTTGTCTTTTCCGACATGCAGAAAAGGTGGCAGAACTCATTTTCTGACTGTCGGAAAATGACGAATACTGTAAGGACAGAGGTCATATGTTGATTTCTTTGGCTACATTTCGGTAATGGCTCTGTCGGCACTATGCCAGGGTTCTCATTGGAATCCATTTTTTCCTGGATTCTGAGAGAAACCACATTGCAATGCTCGATGAGGTCCCGTGTGTAAGTGTCATCCTACTCTTAGCTCTCCTGGTACATGATGTACGGGATATTTATGTTCTGTTTAGCTAAACGAAAACTTTTGGGTGTGTGACATCTGACTTTGAGTCTTATTACTTCTTCCATCTGTTCTGCACTTGCACAGATGGGAATAGGAACGTTGTATTACAGCACCACAACTGCCTCAGTCCCCATTGACCCCCATTAGGGATTGACTATGTACTGCAACTTCATTTTTACTAGGTGATATATATATACAGTTGTACTGAGTACTGAGTTAAGAGAGTTGTACAATGTTAGAAGATAGAAAAAGGAAAGCATAAAAAAAGTATGTCATGTGAAATATTTGTTTTTATGAATATGCCCCCCCTTCCCCCACTGCCACCTTTCCTCTCTGAATAGTGACAGTATTGCCTAAAGAGTAGTCATATAGGTAAAACTGCTTTGGGTGCACATCTACCGTAATATGTCTAGGAACCAAACCAGTTCTCATACTCTGTAACTTGCTACCCAATATCTTTGAATGGGCAGTTTTTCTTGATCAGCATTCTCCCAGCATCATGGGTGCTGGAACTCCTTTGCTTTCACTTCCCAGCATGTAGTGCATTTGACATTGTCCAGTTGAAGTGTATGCAAAGGACTCCAACTTTCACTAATCCGTGTCAGTATAAACTCTGCTGCTAGAGACAGATTGACAAGAGTTGAAGGTTGTGGGATCCACTTGTAAGGGGATTGAATAATTTTGCTGCTTTACCTTTCCTCCTTAATAGGTCCCGGTACCGTATGTTCTAGTGTAACATAAGTTAGTGTGTATTTGCTGCTATACCGTGGTACTGCTACATGAGTATATGTATTACCGCCTATATATAATGGTACTGCTACACTAATACTTGTATTACCGTTTCCTGTAAAACATACATATAATATGTTTCTTTGTGCAGTAATGAATATCTAGTGTTGTAATATTAGGTATTGTATTTTGTACTTTTGATAGGGAAAGTGTAGTGTTTATGTTTGACTACTAGATGGGGGGCACTATAGCATTTATAGTATATATGGAAACTTAGTGTAAGTAAATGGTTACTGTAGGAGAGGCTGCTGTGTGGTAAGCAAGTGTGTTATGTTAGGAAGTGCAGAAGGGCCTAGGCGCCTGAAGCGTCCACATGGGCTCTAAGCCCAGGACACTGCAGCAGCCGCGTAACGTTGCAAGTGGAGAATACAGTCATTCAGAGTCCTATAGGGACAGAAGGACAGTATACAGCAGCAGAGCTACTGCAGTTCGGAGTGGAAGAAAGGTAGCGGTCCGGGAAAGTACAGGGAGCAGATGGTTCAAGATGTGGTAGATCATTGCATGGGCAGATACTCTCAAATCCGGGGTGAAACGGATGAGAAGAATCCAGAAGTAGTGAGTCTGGACAAGAAGAATGCTGCGGTAGTGCCTAAGGCGTTATTACCCCGTACTGAAGGACATGGGGCTGAGTACAGGGAAGATGCAGGATGTGTACAGTATGGAGCATGATGTGTATGCTGATTCTGACAAGAATGTTCTGCAAAGTGCATTGAATAAAGGTCTTCGATTTGCATTTGAAACGGACTGTGTCTCAATTCTTGTAAAGACGACTACAGAATGTCCACCGCACCGCAGAGGAGTCCCTGACGGTGTAGAGAGAGAAGACACATATATGCTGACAGAAGAATGTTATTTTTCTGTGAGGGGAGGCCAGGACACAGAGAACCCGGTGTCCTCGGCCAGGACTACGGTCCTGGCCAAACCTTACACACTCTGCATGCTGAAATCCCATAACACGGAAGCTCGGGTCTGACTTTGGTAGAAAGTCAAGCACTTTCAGGGACATTCTTTGCACTTTTGGGTGATTTTGACACAAACTAATGTATAATAAAATAACCAGTCTTGGGCTGCTCACTCTTTTTTTTTTAAAGGAAATCAGTCAGCAAGTTTTTGCTATGTGTTCTGAGAGCAGCATAATGTAGGCAAAGAGACCCTGATTCCCGGGATGTGTCACTTATTGGGCTGTGTGTTTCTGTTTAAAAAAAACAAAACAGTATTTAATTATAATGAGATTAGCACTACCTGACTAGCCTCCTTGTGCTTACTAGTCCAACCATTCCCCACAACCGATTAGTGGCTTTCTGTCAATATACAGTGTACAGAGAAAGCTGTCAAGCAGTGGTGGGGGTAGGGTTAACATTAAAAGTTCTGCTAAATATGCAGCATAGAAAACTGATTCTGTCACAGCTGCTGCATCCAGTAAACTAAGTGATACAAAGAAAACAAGCCAAGGATAGTCATGTAGGATTGGAAGTGTCCTTTAAAATTATACTACCTGTCTAAAATGTAATTTCACCATCATGTCAACAGCCTGAAATATATCCATTATATATTTCTGCAAATAAAATATTGTATTAGGGAATTATTATTAATCTAGTACTCCAATATCATCTAGAATTGGTCACTATACAGTTAAACAGCCCAAACTAATTCATAGCTAATGTGCTATATAGGCAATCTGTAAGTCACTTAATTTAAAAATAATATTGTCTTACCTTAAAAAGATGTCTTCAGAGTAACACTAAATAGATATAAACATTCTGCCGAATTCGCAAAATCTTGCTTTTTGTGCTAGCCAAGTGGTGCCGTATATTTGACCGAGGTGTTGTAAGGGGTGTGCTGGGGGGCTAAGTTATGCCCTGCACCCCTTCATGTTCCTTCCTAATAAAATGGGTACGTTTTATGTGTAAAATGGTGTGTTATGCGGTACTGTTTTATTGTGTAGTAATACTCTAAATAATGTTATGATGTTTGTGTACTGTGTAAGTTATGTATCTTTATGGACTAGAGATAGAGATAGGGAAATATAGTGTTAAGATACCATCACACTCAGCGACGCAGCAGCGATATAGACAACGAGCCGATCGCTGGAGCGTCGCTGTTTAGGTCGCTGTAGAGACGTCAAACACAGCAGCTCCAGAACGATGCAGGAGCGATCCAGTGACGTAACGGCGACTCACTTATCGTTCTCGCTGGTTGTTCGCTCCATGTAAAACATTGCTGGCATGATTGCTTTTGATGTCAAACATGACGATACATGCTGACCTGATGACCAAATAAAGTTCTGGACTTCTAGCTCCGACCAGCAATGGCACAGCGGGATCCTGATCGCTGCTGCCTGTCAAACACAATGAGATCGCTATCCAGGACGCTGCAACGTCACGGATCGTTGTTGTTGTTCTCATTGCAAAGTTGCTGAGTGTGACGGTACCTTTAGAGTAAGGTTTAGTAAAAGTAATGGGTAATATACAGTTTAGTACAGTGGGGGGCACTATAAATTAGGAGATAAGATAAGGTTAGGATAAGAAGTAGAGGATTTCTGGGTAAAAGGAGCCAGGGTAGTTATAGTTGAGACACTTCCTGAGTTTAGTTAGAGTGTGGGATGATGAGAAGTGAGGTTGTTGCAGTAACAAGTTCAAGAGGAGCTCAGCAGTCCAGGGCCTCAAGGCCGAAGGTTACATGAGGACGAGAGGACAAGTGCAGCAAGAGAGTAATAGCAGCTAGGTACAGTGGGAAGACCTGGAATGTCCGAGACCTACAGTCTGAGAAGGATTGGAAAGCGCCATTCTCTGTTTCGCCCTCGGAGGGGAAAACGGCCAGGGAATCCCAGGCACAAACTAATCTGGCTAGTCGGGAAGCTGCGGTACCGGAAGGTATGGTATGGGAACAAGAAATTTCAGGAGGACAAGGTACAGCACAGAGGAAAGGATATATGATCAATGAGATTTACTGTGCTTTTACAGTATTGGGACCTGTTCTCTTCAACATATTCATTAATGATCTGGTAGAAGGTTTACACAGTAAAATATCGATATTTGCAGATGATACAAAACTATGTAAAGCAGTTAATACAAGAGAAGATAGTATTCTGCTACAGATGGATCTGGATAAGTTGGAAACTTGGGCTGAAAGGTGGCAGATGAGGTTTAACAATGATAAATGTAAGGTTATACACATGGGAAGAGGGAATCAATATCACCATTACACACTGAACGGGAAACCACTGGGTAAATCTGACAGGGAGAAGGACTTGGGGATCCTAGTTAATGATAAACTTACCTGGAGCAGCCAGTGCCAGGCAGCAGCTGCCAAGGCAAACAGGATCATGGGGTGCATTAAAAGAGGTCTGGATACACATGATGAGAGCATTATACTGCCTCTGTACAAATCCCTAGTTAGACCGCACATGGAGTACTGTGTCCAGTTTTGGGCACCGGTGCTCAGGAAGGATATAATGGAACTAGAGAGAGTACAAAGGAGGGCAACAAAATTAATAAAGGGGATGGGAGAACTACAATACCCAGATAGATTAGCGAAATTAGGATTATTTAGTCTAGAAAAAAGACGACTGAGGGGCGATCTAATAACCATGTATAAGTATATAAGGGGACAATACAAATATCTCGCTGAGGATCTGTTTATACCAAGGAAGGTGACGGGCACAAGGGGGCATTCTTTGCGTCTGGAGGAGAGAAGGTTTTTCCACCAACATAGAAGAGGATTCTTTACTGTTAGGGCAGTGAGAATCTGGAATTGCTTGCCTGAGGAGGTGGTGATGGCGAACTCAGTCGAGGGGTTCAAGAGAGGCCTGGATGTCTTCCTGGAGCAGAACAATATTGTATCATACAATTATTAGGTTCTGTAGAAGGACGTAGATCTGGGTATTTATTATGATGGAATATAGGCTGAACTGGATGGACAAATGTCTTTTTTCGGCCTTACTAACTATGTAACTATGTGCGAGGCCTGTGACTGAACTGGATGAGCTGAGTAAAGCTGTGTTGTTGAAAATGAACTTGGACTCTGATCATTGTGTGATGCTGATGGAAATCGGGACGCTACAACCTGAGGAGGACTCTAACCCAAAAGTGTGTGACTGGCACTGCACACACATCACACGGCAGATAAGACTTCGTAATTTCTTTGCGGGTTGCCAGGGTGTGGAAACATAACAGCCCTTCGCCATGACTACCACCCTGGTAACCTCACAGTGTTACCGAACAATGACATCAATAACGTGGTTACCATTGGGTAACAGCTCAGGAAAGCAGCAGCAGCGTTGGATTAGTGTAAAGAGCAAGATATCTTGAGGTCTCGCAAGACCTTACTCTTTCACTGCAAGAGTGGGGGAACTACAATACCCAGAGACAGTAGCAAAATTAGGATTATTTCGTCTAGAAAAAAGACTACTGAGGGGAGATCTTATAACCATGTATAAGTATATAAGAGGACAATACAAATATCTCTCCAAGGATCTGTTTATAACAAGGAAGGTGACGGTCACAAGAGTGCATTCTCTGCATCTGGAGGCGAGAAGGGTTTTCCAAAAGCATAGAAGAGGATTCTTTACTGTTAGGACAGTGAGAATCTGGAATTCCTTGCCTGAGGAGGTGGTGATTGCGAACTCAGTTGAGTTGTTCAAGAGAGGCCTAGATGTCTTCCTGGAACGTAACAATATTGTATCTTACAGCTATTAGGTTCTTTAGAAGGACGTAGATCTGGGGATTTATTCTGACGGAATATAGGCTGAACTGGATGGACAAATGTCTTTTTTCAGCCTTGCTAACTATGCTACTGTGTTACTATGTAAGTGCTCTGCATGCAGGGGTCCTACAACATAGAAAGTTGGGCCAGACTTTGGTAGATGGTTGGGCCAGACTTTGGGAGAAGGTTGGGCCAGACTTTGGGAGAAGGTTGGGCCAGACTTTGTTAGAAGGTTGTGCCAGACTTTGTTAGAAGGTTGTGCCAGACTTTGTTAGAAGGTTGTGCCAGACTTTGGGAGAATATTGGGGCAGACTTTGGGAGAAGGTTGGGCCAGACTTTGGGAGACGGTTGGGCCAGACTTTGGGAGACGGTTGGGCCAGACTTTGGGAGACGGTTGGGCCAGACTTTGGGAGACGGTTGGGCCAGACTTTGGGAGACGGTTGGGCCAGACTTTGGGAGACGGTTGGGCCAGACTTTGGGAGATGGTTGGGCCAGACTTTGGGAGACGGTTGGGCCAGACTTTGGCAGACGGTTGAGCCAGACTTTGGGAGACGGTTGAGCCAGACTTTGGGAGACGGTTGGGCCAGACTTTGGGAGATGGTTGGGCCAGACTTTGGGAGATGGTTGAGCCAGACTTTGGGAGATGGTTGAGCCAGACTTTAAGAGAAGGTTGGGCCCTTTCGGGTGTCATTAGGAGCACTTGTGATCAATTTGTACAGTAAAATTTTAAATAAAATCACCAGTCTGGGGCTGTCTACTCTCTTATTAAACAAAAGCCACAGATTGATGATAAGTGCTCTTTAAAGCCCAAACAACTATCTAAGTGATATCGTCATTATCAATGTAATTATATTTGCATAGCCGGAGATTTCATGGCACACAGAGCCCAAAAGCATCTGCCTTGGTCGACTCTTCTAATAAAATCTCCAGAATGAATAGACCCACTGTACTGTGCATTACAACAACTGCACTTATGATCTTCTGCTGCCCTGCAAGAAACCCATTGCTTCAAGCACTATAATTCAATATTGGAGAAGATAATATTATTGGGCTTTTGACAACCTTTTATTGATTTCTACCAAAGAGAGAACGAATGTTACACATAATGGATACTAGAGACAAAATGGAATTTGATCTTGGTGGACCTCATAAAACACTTGATCAAAATGTAAAATGGTAACACAGGTAAAACGAGGATAAAATAAGAAGGCAAGAACTAATCATATCTTGATCCTTCAAGTTCCATTTAAGAAGAGCAAATTCTAATGGCCTTACAATACTTATCCGTGCAAATAGACAACACTGCAGCTATATAAAATCTAATCTGAATTCTAAGCAAGATATCAACATTTTACATTTTGATTATTTTTTAATGTCCCATTCAACATTAAACTATAGCAGTAAAATATCTATAATACATAACCTGTAGCTCCTCTATAAACAGTTTCTTGGTAGGAGGAAAATCCTAAAGATTTGTATCCTTCCTTTTTTGGATATTTTTTGGCTATTCTGCCAATGACTTTCACAAGACACAGCCTCCATCCCTGTCTAGATTCTCATTAAATATAATCGATTCTGAATGAAAACTCTAAATACTGTATATATTTGGCTTGATTTTACAGATTTCCATCTCAGCTTGTTTCTTTTTTTAGGTCATACATTATTATTACATTACTAGATGGTGGCCCAATTCTAACGCATCGGGTATTCTAGCGTATGTATGTATATAGCAGCCACATAGTATATAGCACAGGCCACATAGTTTATAGGAGCCATGTAGTATATAGCAGACACGCAGTCTATAACACAGCCACGTAGTATATAGCACAGCCATGTAGTATATAACACAGCCCACGTAATATATAACACAGCCCAAGTAATTTATAGTACAGCCCATGCGGAAGGTGAGAATATAACACAGCCCACGCAGTATATAACACAGCTCACATAGTATATTACACTGCCCACGTAGTATATAGCAGCCACGCAGTATATAACACTGCCCACGTAATATATAACACAGCCCAAGTAATTTATAGTACAGCCCACGCAGTATATAACACAGGCCACATAGTATATAACACAGCCCACGCAGTATATAACACTGCCCACATAGTATATAACAGCCCACGTAGTATATAGCAGCCACGCAGTATATAACACAGCCCACGTAATATATAGCACAGCCCATGCAGTATATAACACAGCCCACGTAGTATATAGCAGTGTGGGCACCATATCCCTGCTAAAAAAAATAATTAAAATAAAAAATAGTTATATACTCACCCTTCCGTTGTCCAGTGAAGCTGTCCCTATGCGCGCGCTGCTGCCGCCAGCTTCCATTCCCAGAGATGCATTGTGAAATTACCCAGATGACTCAGTGGTCTCGGGAGACTGTTAAGTCTTCTGGGTAATTTCGCAATGCATCTCTGGGAAGAGAAGCTGGCAGCAGCCGCGCGCGCATCGGCGGACGATGGAAGGTGAGAATAGCAGGTTTTTTGTTTTTTTATTATTTTTAACATTAAATCTTTCATACTTCCCTGATTGGTCGCCCCGGCGGGCTGCCTGGGCGCGACCAATCAGCGATATTGGGGCGGGATTTAATTAAATCCTGTGCCAATGTCACTGATTGGTCACGTCGGCTGGGCGCAACCAATCAGCGAAGCGCTATTTAAAACCGGCGCCAATATCGCTGATTGGTCGCGCCGGCTGTCCGCGACCAGTCAGCGAAGTGGTGGGACCGGAGCGAGCTGCTGGAAAAGCTGCTGCGGAGGCGACGGGAGGTGAGAATATCATGATTTTTTTATTATTATTATTTTTAACATTATATCTTTTTACTATTGATGCTGCATAAGCAGCATCAATAGTAAATCTTGCACTAATGTCGCTGTTTGGTGGCGCCGGCTGGACGCAACCAATTAGCGAACCTTGATTTAAATCCCGTGGCAATGTGGCTGATTGGTCGCGCCGGCTTATCGCGACCAATCAGCGAAGCGTGATTTAAATCCCACGCCAATGTCGCTGAATGGTCGCGCCGGCAGGGCGAGACCAATCAGCGAAGCGTGATTTAAGTCCTGCGCCAATGTCGCTGATTGGTTGCACCAGCTGGCCACGACCAATCAGCAAAGCGTAATTTAAATCCCACGCCAATGTCGCTGATTGGTCGCGCCGGCAGGGCGCAACCAATTGGCGAACCGGTTTAAATCCCATGGGAATGTTGCTGATTAATTGCGCCGGCTTGCCGCGCGCAGTCAGCGAAGCGTATTTAAATCCCGCGCCAATGTCGCTGATTGGTCGTGCCGGCTGGCCGTGCCCAATCAGCAAAGCGATGGGACAGGAGCATCGCAAGCTGCAGGAAAAGCTGCTGCGGAGGCGACGGAAGGTGAGAATATCGTGATTTTTTATTATTTTTAACATATCTTTTTACTATTGATGCTGCATAGGCAGCATCAATAGTAAAAAGTTTGTCACACAGGGTTAATAGCAGCTTTAATAGACTGCGTTACATCACGTTATGCCGCGGTGTAACGCAGTCAGTTTAACGGACTGCTAGAAAGCCATGTGGTTGGTGGGTGCTGACTGGCAGGGGGGGAGTATAGAGGGGGCACTGAGTGCAGGGGAGTAGGGAGCGGTAATTTCGTGGCCGGACTGTGCCCGTCGCTCCCAAGAGTGCATTGCGGTCTCGCGAGATGATGATGTAGCGGTCTCGTGAGACCACACGTTATCTTGCGAGACCGCAATGCATGGACTGTCGCGAGGAGCGGGAAAGGCCTGGGCTGTATCAGGGGGGCCGACAGAAGGTGAGTATATAATGATTTATTATTATTTTTTTATAATTTTTAACATTAGATCTTTTTACTATTGATGCTGCATAGGCAGCATCAATAGTAAAAAGTTGGTCACACGGGGTTAAAAGCAGCATTAACGGAGTGCGTTACACCGCAGCATAACGCGGTCCGTTAACGCTGCCATTAACCCTGTGTGAGCACTGACTGGAGGAAAGTATGGAGCGGGCACTGATGGCTGGGGAGTAGGGAGAGACTAATTCTCGGCCGGACTGTGCCCGTCGCTGATTGGTCGCGGCCGTCAGGGATAGAAAGACAGACAAAAAGACAGACAGAAAGACAGACAGACAGACGGAAGTACCCCTTAGACAATTATACAGTAGATTCAGATTTAGCTCTCTAATGTGTACATATGCTTAAAAATATTTAAATAGAAAATAGCCCCCTCAGTGGAATGCCTTGGGCCGCATGAGATTCTAGGAAACACTCACTGAATTGTCAGCTTTCGCTTAACGATACATTTTAAAGGGGTTATCCATAATGCAGACAACAGCTCCAAAAATTGAAATCAGCAAAGTGCCAAGGCAAACAGATAATACGTTTGGAGACAATATATGGAATGAAGTGGTAGTTCCAGCTCCTTAAAATTCAAAGTCTTTATTTTCCAAGTTAAAACTTCATAGTCATAGAATCCTTGTAAATCATGGATGCATAGGCAGCGAAAAAGAAAGGTATAAGCAACGCGTTTCAATCAATTAAGATCTTTATCACAGCTGGAAACTTGGAAAATAAAGACTTTGATTTTTAAGGAGCTGAAACTACCACTTCATTCCATATATTGTTTCCACTGCATGTCAGGTCAGGACTAGAGATGAGCAGTGTTCGAGTCAAACTGTTCGCCAATCTCAAATTCGAGCTGTTTTGGGCGGTGTTCGAGTCGTTCGACGAACCCGAACAATTTGCTTAAAATTCGGCTGTTCGAGTTTCTGTTTGATAACTGTTCGTTCACAAAAAGCCTTGCTTGATTTGCACATTAAAACTGTTTATCATTGTTAATAGACTGTTTCAGTGTATAGTGGGCGGGGGGGGGCGGGGGATAGATCTGTGCTGAAATAACGCCGATCTCCATTTTTTTTCCCCGCATTTACAGTGGGGCGGTGCAGTCTCTCAGCCTATCAGCAGTGCACACACACAGCAATGTGCATGTGATGCACACAAGCAAGGGCATGTGTCATTGGCTGTGTATGTCACATGTCCTTGCCCTATAAGAACCAGCCATTTGCCCCATCGCCACCATTTCCTCACTGCTGCAGCTTAGTGTTAGACGACACCGCTGCTGCTGTGGCCGATATACAGAAAAAGAGTGTTTTTTGGAGTGAATTGTCAGAGAGATAGGTTTAGGGAGTCGGTCAGAAGGAGTCGGGACTAGTTGTAATATCAGCCCTTTTCAGGGTAGGTTACAGCAGTTCATAGCACTGTTTGCCAGGCAGGTCTGTGCCAGGGCTGTGCAAGTGTTTGTCACAGCATTTGGTGTAATATAGCTCAGCCAATCCTTGTGGGCAAGTAGCATTGTCTGATAGTCATCTGAGTAGCCCGCCTGTGAAACTAGCTACACCGCCTGTGTATCTCTATTTTCACTGCATCTAATCCAGTTAATAGTTTAGGGCCTAGGAGCAGTGTCTGCACATCAGCAGAGTAGCCCGCCTGTGAAACAAACTATAACGCCTGTGTATCTCTATTTTCACTGCATCTAATCCAGTTATTAGTTTAGGGCCTAGGAGCAGTGTCTGCATGTCAGCAGAGTAGCCCGCCTGTGAAAAAAACTATACCGCCTGTGTATCTCAATTTTCACTGCATCTAATCCAGTTATTAGTTTTGGGCCTAGTACCACAGTTTGGCCATTCAGTTCTGCTCGGTTTTCATCCATCGGTTGTTGTGCCAACAACTACAGATACAGAGTTGCCAATTAGTTAAGCACTAAAAATGAGTGGCAAAAGGCCTGCTGCTGGTGGAAAGTGGAAAGGGGAATAGGCTTGTTGGAAAGGTTGTGTCCGTGGGGTAGGTGGTAAAGCAACAGTAACATCTGCATAAGATAGACCATCTTCCAGCCAAAGTAAGATGTCTACTTCTTTTCGTGGACAATCTGATATGATCCCTTTCTTACAACCATCGCTACAAGCATCGCCAAAAATTGCAGATGAGGCACAAAAACAGCAGGTGCTTGAATGGATATCAAGTGCTCGTTCAAGTGGGATCTCCTCCATGTCAACTTCAACATCACAACTACTCCAGTCCTCAGAGTTGTCACCCCTTCACATTTGCTTCCTCACAGCTCCAAAGTCTCCAGCTGCCCGTCTGAGCATGGGGTAACACACATGGTTGAGTCTGTAGAGCTGTTTACGCATACTATAGCCTGGGAATCAGAGGTCTGCTCCAGAGCTTCTGTGAATCCAGATGAGGAAATGATCTGCACTGATGCCCAGAATCTTTGTGAGTCGGATCCAGGCCCAGATGAAGAAGGTTCTGATCATAATGTAGACCCTCGTTCCCAAACTGTAACTCCTGTTGGTGGAGACAATGAGGAAGATGATGGTGAGACTGAGATACCTGATTGGAAGAAAACTTGACTTTTCGGTCGGGGCAGGAAGAGGTTGGCTCTGAGGACGACGGGTGTAAGAACACACAGGATGATGATGACAAGGTTGTAGACCCCACTTACTGTCAACCCCCAGTCCGCCAGTCCATGAGGTCAGCAGAGGAGGTGGAGGAGGATGCTAGTGACGAGTCTGATGATGAGGTAACGGTGCGCCTTCCTGGACAGAGACGGAGTACTGGAAGCAAGTCAACAACTGCATCCTCAACCCCAACTGTGCCTCAGACCAGAAGTCGGGTTGGCTCTTCAGCTCGCATGGGCTCTAAGCCTTGCATAGCCTGGGCATTTTTTGACATTGCAAAGGATGACCCAACTCATGTTGTCTGTAAGATTTGTCAACAAAATCTCAGTAGAGGCCAAATAATCACTAGCTTGAGTACTTCGTGCATGAACCGTCACATGGATATGAGGCATAAGTTACAGTGGGAAGCTTACTCTGCTACAATGCGGCCTAGTGGGCCGGGTCAACCACCGTCTGCCCCATCAAGTGCATCTGCATCCTCTTCATCCTCTGTGACAGTCGCACATGGTTTTGGATGCAGACCTTCCACCTCTTTACCCGCAACAGCCAGTGTGATTGGCAGGTCGTCAGGACATTTCCTAGTGGAAACACCTGCTGGTGTTGAGCGCTCTCCGACATCGACACCACATTTTGATCAAGGCAACATAACTTCTCCGCCTGCACCTTCCTCACAGACCAGCAGTTTGCCGGGGACACCCTACTCAACTCCGTCTAAGCACGGCAGCCAGCCCTCAGTCTCTCAGCTGTGGACAAGTTCACCCGCTGAAATGCAATGTGCCCACACGGTGGAATTCAACTCTGCACATGTTGCAGCGACTGTGGCAGCACCGACGAGCCCTGGTGCAATAAGTTATGACGTATAGCCTGGGCCAATGAGATCAAGAGGTGGGGCAAATCACGCTGCAGGAGTGGTCTCAGATCAGGGAACTATGCACCCTTCAGTTTTGAAATAGCAACGAAGATATTTAGTGCTGAAGATGCCATAATCAGCATTACCATTCCAGTGATTTACATGCTGGAGCATACCTTACACAGTGTTCGGAGTCAGGTGGTGGAACAAGAGGAGGAGGAGGAGGAACAGGAGGAGTCGTATGCGGAAGGGATCATATCTCCAAGGTCAAGAAGGTTGGCAGCACCAACGCGGCTGGCATTGGAGTCTGGGGGAGAGGGGTTACCGTGGGCACATGGTAGCAGCCAAACTGTTGAGGAAGGTGCATGAGGCGAGGAAGAATTGGAGGATGAACTGGCGCTGGGCATGGAAGACTCATCAGATGAGGGAGACCTTGAACAAATTTCTGTTGTGCGAGGTTGGGGGGAGAGGGTAGACGAAAGAAGCATGATTCTCACCTCGCCACCACCAAGACAACAAGGACTTGGTCCTCCTGGATGCACAAGACACATAAGTGCCTTCTTGCTGCCCTACCTGCAACATGACCCTCAGATTGTCAGAATCTGAAGTAATGCCGACTACTGGGTTGCCACACTCTTAGATTCCCAGTACAAAAGCAAATTTGGCGAAATAATTCCTGCCATAGAAAGGGATTCACGCATGCAGGAGTATCAGCAGAGACTGTTACAGAATCTAACATCTGCTTTTCCACAAAACACCAGTGGTGCACGTAGTTAATCTCTGAGTTCTAACTTGCCAACCGTGGGACTATCGAGTTATCACTCAAACCGTAACAGTTAAATCGTATCTGGTGGTAACAGCAATTTTTTCCAATCGTTTCAAGATTTTTTAGACCATCCTTTGCAAGGCCACAGGAGACAAGAAGTCTGACGCACAGCTGACGCCTAGAGAGGATGGTACAAGAGTATCTCCAAGTTAACATCGATGCCATGACTGTGGAACTGGACCCTTGCTCATTTTGGGCTTCCAATCTTGAAAAATGGCCTGAGCTCACCACTCGCGCCTTGGAGATCTTGTTGTGCCCGGCAGCCAGCGTTCTCTCTGAACGTGTGTTCAGCGCTGCTGGTCATGTGCTGACAGATAAGCGCACGCGGCTGTCCAGTGACAATGTAGACAGACTAACATTCATCAAGATGAACAAATCCTGGATCCGCAAGGACTTTTCTACCTCTTTGTCATCTTGGGGAGACTAAAAGCTTGATGATTTTTGAAAATCACCTCATCAACCGTTTTAAAAAAACTCTGGCGAAATAGATGCCACTTAATTGGTGTCTGTGGCCGAATTTTGGAAAAAATTGAGACTCTTTTATTTTGTCCCCTTGCTGAGTTTTACATGACGTTGCCATCGTCAATTCCAGGTGGGTGGGGTCGTCTGCAGAGTTGTTTCCTCATACTATGGCCTGGGATTCAAAGCTTCAGTGCCTGCTAGCCAGCAGAGTAGCCCAGCCACCCACCGCCTGTTTTTAGCCCAGCCACCCACCGCCTGTTTACCTAAGTGCTATTTTTAACGGCATGTAGCCCAGGAAATCCTTTTGGGCCTAATGGAATTTGGTGCTATTCAGCAGCGTACTTCACCCATGAAGCAAGCTACACCACCTGTTTACCTAAGTACTATTTTTTAACGACATCTAGCCCAGGAAATCGTTTTGCACCTAATAGCATTTTGTGCTACTCAGCAGAGTACCCCACCCATGAAGCAAGCTACACTGCCTGTTTGCCTAAGTACTATTTTTTAACGACATCTAGCCCAGGAAATCATTTTGGGCCTAGTAGAATTTGGTGCAATGCAGCAGCGTACCCCACCCATGAAGCAAGCTACACCGCCTGTTGATCTAATTACTAATTTTTAACTGCATCTAGCCCAGGAAATCCGTTTGGGCCTAGTAGAATTTAGAGATACTCAGCAGCGTACCCCACCCATGAAGCAAGCTACACCGCCTGTTTACCTAACTACTATTTTGTAATGGCATCTAGCCCAGGAAATCCGTTTGGGCCTAGTAGAATTTAGTGATACTCAGCAGTGTACCCCACCCATGAAGTAAGCTACACCGCCTGTTGATCTAATTACTAATTTTTAACTGCATCTAGCCCAGGAAATCCGTTTGGGCCTAGTAGAATTTAGAGATACTCAGCAGCGTACCCCACCCATGAAGCAAGCTACACCGCCTGTTTACCTAACTCCTATTTTGTAATGGCATCTAGCCCAGGAAATCCGTTTGGGCCTAGTATAATTTAGTGCTAGTCGTGGGTACATGACTAAGGGTACCGTCACACAGTGGCACTTTGATCGCTAGGACAGCACGATCCGTGACGTTCCAGCGATATCCTTACGATCTCGCTGTGTCTGACACGCTACTGCGATCAGGGACCCTGCTGAGAATCGTACGTCGTAGCAGATCGTTTAAAGCTTTATTTCGTCGCTGGATCTCCCGCTGACATCGCTGAATCGGCGTGTGTGACGCCGATTCAGCGATGTCTTCACTGGTAACCAGGGTAAACATCGGGTTATTAAGCGCAGGGCCGCGCTTAGTAACCCGATATTTACCCTGGTTACCAGTGTAAATGTAAAAAAAAAAAACACTACATACTTACATTCTCGGTGTCTGGTCATGTCCCTCGCCTTCGGCTTCCCGCACTGGTGAGCGCCGGCCAGCCGTAAAGTACAGCGGTGACGTCACCGCTCTGCTTTCCGGCTGTCCGGCGCTCACTGTCAGTGCAGAGAAGCACAGCGCCGAGGGACGCGACAGGAATGTAAGTATGTAGTGTTTTTTTTTTTTTTACGTTTACGCTGGTAACCAGGGTAAACATCGGGTTACTAAGCGCGGCCCTGCAAAATGAATTCTTGCCCCGGGTGCCAGAAACCCTAGATACACCTCTGACCTCAAAGTCACCAACACTCTGATGACTCAGTGACTGCCGAGCTCCAACCTTCCCTGGTGTTAACAGCAACACAAAAATGGTGAGCCACAAGCGTCATGGCATGGGTGTCCATGGCCAAGTGGCTGCATGCAAAGCTGGACTGCACCAGTGATAATGAGTCTGGAGAACATTGCCTGTCTGGATAAATTGTGCAAACTGGAAAGTTTGATGGAGGAAGGAAAACGCAGTGGGGTTGTTTTTTAGACGTTGGCCTAGGGTCCTAAAGATCCATTCCCTCAGGCTGATAAGCAGAGGACAAGTATTCAAAGGACCGATCACAGCCAGTCACCCTTTAAAGTTGTCAAAGTTTGATTTTTTTTCCTCACAAAGTAGGATAAAAGATTTTTTATGTTTAAAGAAAGATTGTTTGTACCTGAGCAAATGTAGACTAAAATATGTATAGCTGTGTTGGCATGAAGTTTGTTCTTTAAACAATTGTTCAATCTGCAACACACTTTAAAGGGAACCTGTCACTAGATTGATGCTGTCCAAACCATGGGCTGGTTGCATGACTGTTGCCAGGTAAGTTTAAAGCCCCCATACACATCTGACTAATATCAACCGAACCTGATGATATTGACAGGTAAGGCTAATGGTCCAGTGGGTAATGGGGTGCCAATTTATTGTCCGAAGAGGTGATGATAGTGCATGTCCAATTTCTCACCCAATCACAATGTTCTCCCAGAGATAAGCCTCTGGCCAACGTGTCAGCCAAAACCTCATTAGGCCTCCAGCCATATAATGTATCGCCAGCTTTACTTGTGAAATGCTGTGGAGTTTCAGAATAAACATAGTTTGAAAAGCTGGCCTGGAGTCACAAAAAGGGCCCGACAAGTCTGGTGAACCCTTCTCCAGTGACTTGTCAAGTCTCTCCCATGCATGTACATTAGGAACGATCTGACGGTTATTCTAATTATTTTATTAGAAAAGTACCACAGTTTAAGTAAATATTTGCTATAAACTGAGATGAAAAAAAGTTGCAAATGATGGCGCACTTTTGGACAACAATGTATAACTTCCAAATTGGGGAGAACCCCAAATAAACCCCCACCAGAAGACCATAAAATTTAACTTTTATTTCTATGAATGAAAATAAAGTATGTACAAAAGGGTATCAAATGTTTTGTCCCTAATCTGTCTCAGAAGTCTGCAGTTATTTTATGCAGCATTCCTGATCATTTATAGTTAGAAAGTGTATAGCACCCGGTATGCTAATACATATTCACAGAATAGGGCAACAAATTTTAGCACCAGCTTCCCCCCAACATGTTTCCCAATGTTTTATGGTCGTCTAGTGAGGGTTTATTTGGGGTTCTCCCCAATTTGGAAATTATACATTACATCTCATTCCAAAGACCATCTTAGTTCCGCTGTTATGTTTGCTAGAACAATGTATAACTCATAATGTACTGAAAGTGGGTGTGGTCTGTAGCTTAGCTAACACCTAAAGTAGAAAATTATGCAAATTTATGCAAACCAGGTGTATAGCTAGTCTTCTTACTTTAGGATAGTCCAAAATGCAACAAATTATTATGAGTTGTGAGTTTTTTTAATTTAATTTGGCAAAATTCCCTCCAAACGGACTTGTCTTTTAGAATGGTGTGCGACATGCAAGTCGTTATAAAGGTGGGTCATAGTTTCTTTGTCTGTGGCTCAATTTTTTTTTTTTTTTTTTAAAGGGTGTCTGTAGGGACGTGGGGCACAAATACACAAATGTGACTTTAAGAAATAAAACTCAGGGATTGTGAAGCGCGGAAGGAGTCGCGGAAGATTTATTGATGATTGAAGAAGCGGGATATTTATCGATAATTGTAATGATATTCATGATCCAGGCAGCACCTCTTTCTAGAAACCTGTTGTCTACATCCCGAAATGTCAAATGACAAGTGCATTCTTTTACTTAACCGTCACACGTCTATAAGGTTGTGCCTTGCTCTAGCCGGACCGGATACACAGCTGCTCTGTTTGAATTTCACTTTTTGACCTCATTTACATGTACAACAGTGGAGTATTGATCACGACAACAACAGAAATTATTAATAACCCCGAGCCTTAACAAATCTGTTCTGCTTTCCAGGGTAAGAGGCACAAACCAGTTAAAGTTACACTAGTCCATTCACACAGTGAATACAATGCATCCATACATGTCACATAATAATAACTAGCTTGTAAGCAAATATAACGCATGTAAAACGCGTGGGAGAAGAAAGGTGCTTAGAATAAAATAGAGAAATCACAGCTCTCTGGGAGAACAATGGTCGCACACATGCAGGAAGAGTACAGGAGCAGTAAGGCCTTACATTTCGTACTATGCTGAGTACAGGCTTTTATTTTTTCCTGCTGTAAATAATGAATGAAACAAAGGAAAGGCTGCAGCTGGCAAGAGAAGCAAGAAGACATTTAGATGGCCTTGCCCCCGAGTCCAGACACCTAGCTACATTGCTAATGCACATCTCAGCTGCTGCGGAGCCTCTTTAAAGACAGCACTGACGGTGGTCCTAAAAGTATTTAGAAGTGCCATTTCTTTTAGAGTATAAAAGATGTTCTGCAGCAGTTATTACTTTGCAATCATTGGTAAATATGTAAATGTGGACTATGAGAAAAGGTACCGGGGATGGGGAGGCATGAACTAATGTCAAGAGGGATTTTGTTATTTCGGATGTATCCAATGCTTCCATACACAATGAATTATACAAGTTGACTAATCTGTTAGAAGTGACACCCTTGCTCATCAGGTATAGACATAGTAGGAGGGCGTCACTGGGCGCCTTAGCTGAAGATTTTAGAGCCATATATAGAAGCCAGGAGAGCAGTTTGTGCAACAAAGGAGGGTGGATGTTGGGAGATCTCTGGAATAGAAACTGCTTTCCATAATTTGTAATATCACATCATGTCGCAATATGGTGAGCGGATGACATCCATAATTGAGGACAACCCCCAGCAGTGTGACAGTAGTCCTGGCTGTGACCTGTGCTTACCTCCAGCAGCAGTGACAGCAAGAAGAAACCAGCACACTGCAAACTCTTCATGTCTCAAGCACTTCCTTTAAGACATCAACCCAGTGATCAGCCCTTCTTCGCCCAGCATCGATGGCCACCAGTTCTCCACAGATAGTAATGACAGCAGTAGAGTTCCCCCCCAAAAAAAACAAATTACTGCTCCAGCCTTTAGTTTAGGGTGTCCTCCATTTGTTGTGAACTCACATAGCGGGTTCTAGATCATCAGGACAATCAATACAAAAGCAGAGTATAGAAGATTGACCGTGGGACTCCGGCGCTGGTTACAGGCTCATCCTCATCAGATGACGGAGGGGGCGAGGATGCTGATCATGTGCGAAAGCGAACACAAAAAAAAAGGATGCGGGAGGGGACGGGAAAAATGAAGAAAGAAATAGCAGCTGGGAAGGGAAGGCAGGATGGAATTGTAAGCTTGATCCCTGATGGAAATGGACGGAGAGGAAAGCCTGAGAACACACAGCGAGGAGGGGATTAGGAGGAGGGGGTGCTGGCCTTTTACACCTCCCTCCCTCCTTCCCTCCCTGTCGGGTTTCTCTATGGCAGCAGTAATGAGATCTTTCATATTACATTATTATTGTTGCCGTGTCAGTGGCCTGTGAAGCATCCAGTGATGGTACAGACTGTACTGCCGGGCTCTGCTCCATGTCATGGGATTAATGCAGTGTCTATGGCCATACAGCACCTAACACCGAGCGCTCCATTCCTCATGGTGTGTCTGCTGGAGCTCACTGAGCCGAGATATTGCAATAAAGAAGCAAGTTAAGTGAAAGCAGTCAGAGGGGAGCGCAGAGGAATTGACCCAGGGAAGGGGAGATGAAAGGGAGTTGTCGAGAGATATTGCAATAGGGTTACCTTTATCTCATTAATTAGGTTCACCCTTATACAGTGCTCCACACCGGGGTTTCCGTTAGATTCCCCGAAAAACTGTATCCCAACTGACTGTGCACACCGTCTGGCCTCCATCCTATCAGTATCCATTGGTTTCAGACATGCATAAAAACATGGTTAAAAATGAGCCAAGTGAAAACTTAACTCATCTCAGCAGCACGGTGGCTCAGTGGTTAGCACTGTTACTTTGCAGCATTGGGGCCCTGGGTTCAAATCCCACCAAGGAAAACATGCGCATGAAGTTTGTATGTTCTCCCCGTTGTTTGTGTGAGTTTCCTCCCACTCTCCGAAGACATACTGATGGGGAATTTAGACTGTGAGCCCCAATGGGGACAGCGATGATAATGTCTGTAAAGTGCTGTGGAATATGATAGCGCCATATAAGTGAGTACAATAAATACATCTGTTAGGGCCTTTGCGTTGTAACAAGATGGTAAAAAGGTGTATAATAGATATAAAAAGGGCATGACACTTCAAATTTTCATAGTAGTGGTCTTGTGGTCTTTGGACATTGACAGTGAAGGCTACTGCACCAAAGTCAATTGGAATCATTCTGAGCCTCGGGAATATACAAAGCTGGCATCAAAGTGCTGCTTATTAAAAAAGTAACATGTTTGTATAGGTCTAAAAGCATTATTCGGCTGAAAGAAGCTTGAAACAAGTGGTTCTGGGTAGGGAACCTTTTTGTTTTATTATTTTTTAACTATCAATTTATTGACATTACTTATTACATCTATTTCCAGTATTTTATTGTGTTTTATCAGTGCAAGCAAAAGTTTAATTAGATATGCAACTTCAGCACTTTATACCAATCATGTTACAGCAAATCATGGAAAAAGAATAGTGGTGTATAACCTCAGAACTATAAAGATAGGGGCAATAAAACAAAGCACAATGGAAAAAAAGGGAGGGTGGGAAGGGGGTAAATCAGGAAGTGGGAGACAGAAGGGGCACACAGAAAATTAGGAGGAAGGGGGAAGATATTGATAAAAGTAAAATGCATTGTGGTATATAATTAACAGGGGAAGCGCCGATGGCAGGGCCTTTTTTATCTGGATGTGTGTCCGAGGATGCACATTCAGCTGAAGTGTATTGCAGCGCAGGGACCATGAACTGCAATACATGTGGCCGGGCATACAGAGGTCCGCAGCTGACGTTGGCGTGCCAGTCACCAGCAGCACATGGCAGTGACATCATGCGCACACTGAAGTCTGCTGCTGGCTCCAGAAGAGGACTCTGCAAGATGTGGGAGTGGAGGAAGGTAAGAAGAGTTGTTAATTTTTATTTTTACTGTAAAATGTTTTCAACATGAACAATATACCAGGAAGGGGTCATGGATGAGGGGCAAATACCAGGATGAGGGGTATTATAACAGGAAGGGGCCCATGATGGAGCAAAATACACCAGAAGGGCTCAGGATGGGGGTTAGTATAGCGAACTGGGTCTAGGATGGAGATCATTATACCAGTAAGGAGTTCAGAATGAGGGACAGTATACCAGGATGAGGGGTATTATAACAGGAAGGGGTCCAGGATGAAGTACATTACACTTGGAAGAGCCCAGGATGGGGGTTAGTGTAGCAGAATGGGTCCAGGATGGAGATCAATATACCAGGAAGAGGCCCAGGATGGGGGCATTGCTATAGAATGGGGGACATTATAAAAGGAAGAGGCCCAGGATGGGAGACATTGTTAGAGGATGGAGAACATTATACCAGGAAGGAGAGCTACAGTATGATGGAGGATTTTATACCAAGATGGAGGACATGGTTACAGGAAAGGGTCAGGATGGGGGTATTATAACAGGAAGGGGCCTATGATGGAGCAAAAAACACCAATAGGGCTAAGGATGGGGGTTAGTATAGCCAAATGGGTCCAGGATGGAGGTCATTATACCAGTAAGGAGTTCAGAATGAGGGACAGTATACCAGGATGAGGGGTATTATAACAGGAAGGGGTCCAGGATGAAGTACATTACACTTGGAAGAGCCCAGGATGGGGGTTAGTGTAGCAGAATGGGTCCAGGATGGAGATCAATATACCGGGAAGAGGCCCAGGATGGGGACATTGCTATAGAATGGGGGACATTATAACAGGAAGAGGCCCAGGATGGGAGACATGTTAGAGGATGGAGGACATTATACCAGGATGTAGGACATGGTTACAGAAAAGGGTCAGGATGGGGGTATTATAACAGGAAGGGGTCCATGATGGAGCACAATACATCAGAAGGGCCCTGGATGGGGGTTAGTATAGAAGAATGGGTACAGGATAGAGGTCATTATACCAGGAAGAGGCCCAGGATGTGGGACATTGCTATAGAATGGGGAACATTATACCAGGAAGGGTATCCATGATGGGGGATATTATACCAGGATGGGGGAAGGATTTGGTGACCTACTGGCATCTAGGCAATATTTTTAATGCTGTAAGGTCTCAATCAGGCATCTGTTCTTTTTTTTGCATATAGAAAAAATGCATTGATTTTAATCAGTGGTTTTATCCAATTTTCATCTTCAGATAGAGGAATTATCATTACTATAAAAATGTGGTGGTGAGAATAATAAGCCCGAGAATGGTGAGAGTGGCTTAAGTAATATCTTGTCCGAATGGTTTTAGATTGGCATTTTAAAACTTGTCCATATAACTAGGTCCCCAATGTGAACAGTGGTGCTACGGATCTGATGACTGTCTATGGACTGTCCTAAGTACTCATCTCCTGTAAGGGTAATTTGTCACCACTACGGAAGAAGGAAGAGATGAATCACATGCTAGCTAGCCAAAACTCAAGGATGCCTTTTATCAGCATAGCATAGAGCAATTAACATGGTGTTATCCAGTGAAGCAATTTTTGATTTATAATGTAGTAATTGATCTGTACAGCAGTATTCAAAGTCTAAGGTTTATGAATGTGGCCACTTTAATAAGCTGGCTCACCAGGAGACCGAGGGATCAGATAGTAACATGTCACGCAGTTCCTGCACACCTCGTAACTAGGATTTCCTTTTGATTCTGCCGTTACTGCGCTGTGTGAAGACTTCAAAGTGAGGGCATTAAATATTCACATTAATGTAGGCCTTGTGGAAGTCTAGGTCAATATGCATCCAAGGAAAGTGCTCTCTTTTGTTTTTATTCTCACAGTCGTAAATGCTGTAAAAATAAGGATAACCGTAGATTCTTCTACAGGACCTATGAAATACAGTGCCTACAAGTAGTATTCAACCCCCTGCAGATTTAGCAGGTTTAATACAGTTAGGTCCATATATTTTTGGACAGAGACAACATTTTTCTAATTTTGGTTATAGACATTGCCACAATGAATTTTAAACAAAACAATTCAGATGCAGTTGAAGTTCAGACTTTCAGCTTTCATTTGAGGGCATCCACATTAAAATTGGATGAAGGGTTTAGGAATTTCAGCTCTTTAACATGTACCACCCTGTTTTTAAATGGACCAAAAGTAATTGGACAGATTCAATAATTTTAAATAAAATGTTCATTTCTAGTACTTGGTTGAAAACCCTTTGTTGGCAATGACTGCCTTAAGTCTTGAACTCATGGACATCACCAGACGCTGTGTTTCCTCCTTTTTGATGCTCTGCCAGGCCTTCACTGTGGTGGTTTTCAGTTGCTGTTTGTTTGTGGGCATCTCTGTCTGAAGTTTAGTCTTTAACAAGTGAAATGCATGCTCAATTGGGTTGAGATCAGGTGACTGACTTGGCCATTCAATAATATTCCACTTCTTTGCTTTATTAAACTCCTGGGTTGCTTTGGCATTATGTTTTGGGTCATTGGTCGTCGTTTCATACTACAGATGGACAATCAGTTTGGCTGCATTTGGCTGGATCTGAGCACACAGTATGGCGGCTCTGAATACCTCAGAATTCATTCGGCTGCTTCTGTCCTGTGTCACATCATCAATAAATACTAGTGACCCAGTGCCACGGGCAGCCATGCATGCCCAAGCCATCACACTGCCTCCGCCGTGTTTTACAGATGATGTGGTATGCTTTGGATCATGAGCTGTACCACGACTTCGCCATACTTTTCTCTTTCCATCATTCTGGTAGAGGTTGAGCTTTGTTTCATCTGTCCAAAGAATGTTCTTCCAGAACTGTGCTGGCATTTTTAGATGTTTTTTATCAAAGTCCAGTCTAGCCTTTTTATTCTTGATTCTTATGAGTGGCTTGCACCGTGCAGTGAACCCTCTGTATTTACTTTTATGCAGTCTTCTCTTTATGGTAGATTTGGATATTGATACGCCGACCTCCTGGAGAGTGTTGTTCACTTGGTTGGCTGTTGTGAAGGGGTTTCTCTTAAACATGGAGATTATTCTGCGATCATCCACCACTGTTGTCTTCTGTGGGCGCCCAGATCTTTTTGCATTGATGAGTTCACCAGTGCTTTCTTTCTTTCTCAGGATGTACCAAACTGTAGATTTTGCCACTCCTAATATTATAGCAATTTCTTGGATGGGTTTTTTCTGTTTTCTCAGCTTAGGGATGGCTTGTTTCTACCCGCATAGAGAGCTCCTTTGACCGCATGTTTACTTCACAGCAAAACCTTCCAAATGCAAGCACCACAACTCAAATCAACTCCAGGCCTTTTATTTGCTTAATTGAGAATGACAGAACGAAGGGATTGCCCACACCTGTCCATGAAATAGCATTGGAGTCAATTGTCCAATTACTTTTGGTCCTTTTAAAAACAGGGTGGCACATGTTAAGGAGCTGAAACTCCTAAACCCTTCATCCAATTTTAATGTGGATACCCTCAAATGAAAGCTGAAAGTCTGAACTTCAACTGCATCTGAGTTGTTTTGTTTAAAATTCATTGTGGTAATGTCTACAACCAAAATTAGAAAAATGTTGTCTCTGTCCAAATATATATGGACCTAACTGTAAGATGCAAATAAATTAGAGCCTTCAAACTTCAAACAAGAGCAGGATTTATTAACAGATGCATAAATCTTACAAACCAAAAAGTTTTGTTGCTCAGTTAAATTTTTATAAATTTTAAACATAAAAGTGTGGGTCAATTATTATTCAACCCCTAGGTTTAATATTTTGTGGAATAACCTTTGTTTGCAATTACAGCTAATAATCGTCTTTTATAAGACCTGATCAGGCCGGCACAGGTCTCTGGAGTTATCTTGGCCCACTCCTCCATGCAGATCTTCTCCAAGTTATCTAGGTTCTTTGGGTGTCTCATGTGGACTTTAATCTTGAGCTCCTTCCACAAGTTTTCAATTGGGTTAAGGTCAGGAGACTGACTAGGCCACTGCAACACCTTGATTTTTTGCCTCTTGAACCAGGTCTTGGTTTTCTTGGCTGCGTGCTTTGGGTCGTTGTCTTGTTGGAAGATGAAATGACGACCCATCTTAAGATCCTTGATGGAGGAGCGGAGGTTCTTGGCCAAAATCTCCAGGTAGGCCGTGCTATCCATCTTCCCATGGATGCGGACCAGATGGCCAGGCCCCTTGGCTGAGAAACAGCCCCGCAGCATGATGCTGCCACCACCATGCTTGACTGTAGGGATGGTATTCTTGGGGTTGTATGCAGTGCCATCCAGTCTCCAAATGTCACGTGTGTGGTTGGCACCAAAGATCTCGATCTTGGTCTCATCAGACCAGAGAACCTTGAACCAGTCAGTCTCAGAGTCCTCCAAGTGATCATGAGCAAACTGTAGACGAGCCTTGACATGACGCTTTGAAAGTAAAGGTACCTTACGGGCTCGTCTGGAACGGAGACCATTGCGGTGGAGTACGTTACTTATGGTATTGACTGAAACCAATGTCCCCACTGCCATGAGATCTTCCCGGAGCTCCTTCCTTGTTGTCCTTGGGTTAGCCTTGACTCTTCGGACAAGCCTGCCCTCGGCATGGGAGGAAACTTTCAAAGGCTGTCCAGGCCGTGGAAGGCTAACAGTAGTTCCATAAGCCTTCCACTTCCGGATGATGCTCCCAACAGTGGAGACAGGTAGGCCCAACTCCTTGGAAAGGGTTTTGTACCCCTTGCCAGCCTTGTGACCCGCCACGATCTTGTCTCTGATGGCCTTGGAATGCTCCTTTGTCTTTCCCATGTTGACCATGTATGAGTGCTGTTCACAAGTTTGGGGAGGGTCTTCAATAGTCAGAAAAGGCTGGAAAAAGAGATAATTAATCCAAACATGTGAAGCTCATTGTTCTTTGTGCCTGAACTACTTCTTAATACTTTAGGGGAACCAAACAGAATTCTGGTGGGTTGAGGGGTTGAATAATAAATGACCATCTGAAAAGACTTTTCACAATTTAAGAAAAAAAATAAACAAAGAAATAACATTATTTTTTGCTGCAATGCATTTCACACTTCCAGGCTGATCTACAGTCCAAATGTCACAATGCCAAGTTAATTCCAAATGTGTAAACCTGCTAAATCTGCAGGGGGTTGAATACTACTTGTAGGCACTGTAACTGCATTTCTTAAAAAAGAAATAGTCGAAAATCTTTCATCCCTTTCACCCTAATTCTGCATACACATACAGCATATTGCTGGGACGTGCTGATGCCCCCTACTAAACCTGAAATTACAAGATCAGAGATTTCAATGTACAGTATGTAGTGATAACATGCTACAAAGAAAGTACATATCTGGTAAAATACATATACATCTTAAGATAGTGATTGTGGCATTACACTATATAACCCAGCTTTTATGTCATGTATTACACTTTGCCCCTGTCACAATTGCCATGGCAATATCTGAATCTACTATACTTATATAGTTTATCACATATGATACCTGCATCTCAAAAACATTTCTAGAATTCGCCCTTTTCTTACTCTCGACTCTGCAAAAACTCTGACTGTTTCACTTATTCATTCTCGTCTGGACTATTGTAACTCTCTACTTATCGGCCTCCCTCTTGCAAAACTCTCCCCGCTCCAATCTGTCCTGAATGCTGCAGCCAGGATCATATTCCTCACCAACCGTTACACCGATGCCTCTACCCTGTGCCAGTCATTACACTGGCTACCCATCCACTCCAGAATCCAGTACAAAACTACTACCCTCATCCACAAAGCACTCCATGGCTTAGCACCACCCTACATCTCCTCCCTGGTATCAGTCTACCACCCTACCCGTGCCCTCCGCTCCGCTAATGACCTCAGGTTAGCATCCTCAATAATCAGAACCTCCCACTCCCGTCTCCAAGACTTTACACGTGCTGCGCCGATTCTTTGGAATGCGCTACCTAGGTTAATACGCTTAATCCCCAATCCCCACAGTTTTAAGCGTGCCCTAAAAACTCATTTGTTCAGACTGGCCTACCGCCTCAATGCATTAACCTAACGATCCCTGTGTGGCCTATTTATAATAAAAAAAAAAAAAAAAAGGTTCCTCGCATCATGTTCTCATACACATTATGCAGTTAATAGCCCTCTGTGTCTGTACTGCTACATACTTAGGCAGGTAACTGGTTCATGCAGCTTTACATGAACACCTGAGCCTTACACTATAGCTGGTCCGAATAGCTAAAGCAATTGTTACCATCCACCTCTCGTGTCTCCCCTTTTCCCCATAGTTTGTAAGCTTGCGAGCATAGTAACATAGTAACATAGTAACATAGTTAGTAAGGCCGAAAAAAGACATTTGTCCATCCAGTTCAGCCTATATTCCATCATAATAAATCCCCAGATCTACGTCCTTCTACAGAACCTAATAATTGTATGATACAATATTGTTCTGCTCCAGGAAGACATCCAGGCCTCTCTTGAACCCCTCGACTGAGTTCGCCATCACCACCTCCTCAGGCAAGCAATTCCAGATTCTCACTGCCCTAACAGTAAAGAATCCTCTTCTATGTTGGTGGAAAAACCTTCTCTCCTCCAGACGCAAAGAATGCCCCCTTGTGCCCGTCACCTTCCTTGGTATAAACAGATCCTCAGCGAGATATTTGTATTGTCCCCTTATATACTTATACATGGTTATTAGATCGCCCCTCAGTCGTCTTTTTTCTAGACTAAATAATCCTAATTTCGCTAATCTATCTGGGTATTGTAGTTCTCCCATCCCCTTTATTAATTTTGTTGCCCTCCTTTGTACTCTCTCTAGTTCCATTATATCCTTCATGAGCATCGGTGCCCAAAACTGGACACAGTACTCCATGTGCGGTCTAACTAGGGATTTGTACAGAGGCAGTATAATGCTCTCATCATGTGTATCCAGACCTCTTTTAATGCACCCCATGATCCTGTTTGCCTTGGCAGCTGCTGCCTGGCACTGGCTGCTCCAGGTAAGTTTATCATTAACTAGGATCCCCAAGTCCTTCTCCCTGTCAGATTTACCCAGTGGTTTCCCGTTCAGTGTGTAATGGTGATATTGATTCCTTCTTCCCATGTGTATAACCTTACATTTATCATTGTTAAACCTCATCTGCCACCTTTCAGCCCAAGTTTCCAACTTATCCAGATCCATCTGTAGCAGAATACTATCTTCTCTTGTATTAACTGCTTTACATAGTTTTGTATCATCTGCAAATATCGATATTTTACTGTGTAAACCTTCTACCAGATCATTAATGAATATGCTGAAGAGAACAGGTCCCAATACTGACCCCTGCGGTACCCCACTGGTCACAGCGACCCAGTTAGAGACTATACCATTTATAACCACCCTCTGCTTTCTATCACTAAGCCAGTTACTTACCCATTTACACACATTTTCCCCCAGACCAAGCATTCTCATTTTGTGTACCAACCTCTTGTGCGGCACGGTATCAAACGCTTTGGAAAAATCGAGATATACCACGTCCAATGACTCACCGTGGTCCAGCCTATAGCTTACCTCTTCATAAAAACTGATTAGATTGGTTTGACAGGAGCGATTTCTCATAAACCCATGCTGATATGGAGTTAAACAGTTATTCTCATTGAGATAATCCAGAATAACATCCCTCAGAAACCCTTCAAATATTTTACCAACAATAGAGGTTAGACTTACTGGCCTATAATTTCCAGGTTCACTTTTAGAGCCCTTTTTGAATATTGGCACCACATTTGCTATGCGCCAGTCCTGCGGAACAGATCCTGTCGCTATAGAGTCCCTAAAAATAAGAAATAATGGTTTATCTATTACATTACTTAGTTCTCTTAGTACTCGTGGGTGTATGCCATCCGGACCCGGAGATTTATCTATTTTAATCTTATTTAGCCGATTTCGCACCTCTTCTTGAGTTAGATTGGTGACCCTTAATATAGGGTTTTCATTGTTTCTTGGGATTTCACCTAGCATTTCATTTTCCACCGTGAATACCGTGGAGAAGAAGGTGTTTAATATGTTAGCTTTTTCCTCGTCATCTACAACCATTCTTTCCTCACTATTTTTTAAGGGGCCTACATTTTCAGTTTTTATTCTTTTACTATTGATATAGTTGAAGAACAGTTTGGGATTAGTTTTACTCTCCTTAGCAATGTGCTTCTCTGTTTCCTTTTTGGCAGCTTTAATTAGTTTTTTAGATAAAGTATTTTTCTCCCTATAGTTTTTTAAAGCTTCAATGGTGCCATCCTGCTTTAGTAGTGCAAATGCTTTCTCTTTACTGTTAATTGCCTGTCTTACTTCTTTGTTTAGCCACATTGAGTTTTTCCTATTTCTAGTCCTTTTATTCCCACAAGGTATAAACCGCTTACACTGCCTATTTAGGATGTTCTTAAACATTTCCCATTTATTATCTGTATTCTTATTTCTGAGGATATTGTCCCAGTCTACCAGATTAAGGGCATCTCTAAGCTGGTCAAGCTTTGCCTTCCTAAAGTTCAGTGTTTTTGTGACTCCCTGACAAGTCCCCCTAGTGAAAGACAGGTGAAACTGTACAATATTGTGGTCGCTATTTCCTAGATGCCCAACCACCTGCATATTTGTTATTCTGTCAGGTCTATTAGATAGTATTAGGTCTAAAAGTGCTGCTCCTCTGGTTGGATTCTGCACCAATTGTGAAAGATAATTTTTCTTGGTTATTAGCAGAAACCTGTTGCCTTTATGGGTTTCACAGGTTTCACTTTCCCAGTTAATATCCGGGTAGTTAAAGTCCCCCATAACCAGGACCTCATTATGGGTTGCAGCTTCATCTATCTGCTTTAGAAGTAGACTTTCCATGGTTTCTGTTATATTTGGGGGTTTGTAACAGACCCCAATGAGAATTTTGTTACCATTTTTCCCTCCATGAATTTCGACCCATATGGACTCGACATCCTCATTTCCTTCGCTAATATCCTCCCTTAAAGTGGACTTTAGACAAGACTTTACATAGAGACAAACCCCTCCTCCTCTCCGATTTTTACGATCCTTTCTAAACAGACTGTAACCCTGTAAGTTAACTGCCCAGTCATAGCTTTCATCTAACCATGTCTCGGTTATTCCCACTATGTCAAAGTTACCTGTAGATATTTCTGCTTCTAGTTCTTCCATCTTGTTTGTCAGGCTTCTGGCGTTTGCGAGCATGCAGTTTAGAGGATTTTGTTTTGTTCCAATCTCCTCGCTGTGGATTGCTTTAGAAATGTTCTTACCTCCCATCTGAGTATGTTTTCCTGGGTCTTCTTTGTTCAAGTCTAATGTTTTTCTTCCCGTCCCCTCTTCTTCTAGTTTAACGCCCTCCTGATGAGTGTAGCGAGTCTTCTGGCAAATGTGTGTTTCCCAGGTTTGTTGAGGTGTAGTCCATCTCTGGCGAGGAGTCCATCGTACCAGTAATTCACACCATGGTCCAGGAATCCGAATCCTTGTTGTCTGCACCATCGTCTTAGCCAGTTGTTTGCATCAAGGATCCTGTTCCATCTCCTGGTGCCATGCCCGTCTACTGGAAGGATAGAAGAAAAAACTACCTGTGCATCCAGTTCCTTTACTTTCTTCCCCAACTCTTCAAAGTCTTTGCAGATTGTCGGTAGGTCTTTCCTTGCCGTGTCATTGGTGCCAACATGTATCAGAAGAAATGGGTGGACGTCCTTGGAGCTGAAGAGCTTTGGTATCCTATCGGTCACATCCTTGATCATCGCACCTGGAAGGCAGCATACTTCTCTTGCAGTTATGTCCGGTCTGCAGATGGCTGCTTCTGTGCCTCTCAGTAGTGAGTCTCCCACCACCACCACTCTTCGTTGCTTCTTGGCTGTACTTTTTGCTGTCACTTGTTGCTGTGTGCCCTTTTCTTTTTTGCTTGCTGGTATTGCTTCATCCTTAGGTGTGCCATCTTCATCCTCTACAAAGATTTGATATCGGTTCTTCAGTTGTGTGGTTGTTGATTTCTCCATAGTCTTCTTGCTTCTTTTGGTCACATGCTTCCACTCATCTTCTTTTGGAGGTTCTCTGACACTTTTTTCACCTTCTGTGACCAGTAGAGATGCTTCTGTTCTGTCTAGAAAGTCTTCATTCTCTTTGATGAGTTTCAAAGTTGCTATTCTTTCTTCCAGACCCCGCACCTTTTCTTCTAAAAGGGCCACTAGTCTACACTTCTGACAGGTGGAATTTGATTCTTCTTCTGGTCGGTCTTTGAACATGTAGCACATGCTGCAGCTCACCATGTAGGTTGTCACATCTGCCATGTTGCTCCTAGATCCTGCTGACTTGCTGTGTGTTTTCCTTCTTGTGTAATCTACTTAGCCAAGCTCTCTTGCAATAATATCCTACAGGTAAAAATTTGCGCGCCATAAGGCGCGCGGTTTGGCGATGCTTTCCAAGCAGCTGGTCCCGGCTGTACCCAACGATCTTCTAGCTTAGGGAGACTTCGCTTTTCCCAGAAGGCACCTGGAATATGCAAATTAGCCTCCTCAAGCTTGAATCCCTGGTTTGGCGATGCTTTCCAAGCAGCTGGTCCCGGCTGTACCCAACGATCTTCTAGCTTAGGGAGACTTCGCTTTTCCCAGAAGGCACCTGGAATATGCAAATTAGCCTCCTCAAGCTTGAATCCCTGGATTGGCGATGCTTTCCAAGCAGCTGGTCCCGGCTGTACCCAACGATCTTCTAGCTTAGGGAGACTTCGCTTTTCCCAGAAGGCACCTGGAATATGCAAATTAGCCTCCTCAAGCTTGAATCCCTGGTTTGGCGATGCTTTCCAAGCAGCTGGTCCCGGCTGTACCCAACGATCTTCTAGCTTAGGGAGACTTCGCTTTTCCCAGAAGGCACCTGGAATATGCAAATTAGCCTCCTCAAGCTTGAATCCCTGGTTAGGCGATGCTTTCCAAGCAGCTGGTCCCGGCTGTACCCAACGATCTTCTAGCTTAGGGAGACTTCGCTTTTCCCAGAAGGCACCTGGAATATGCAAATTAGCCTCCTCAAGCTTGAATCCCTGGTTTGGCGATGCTTTCCAAGCAGCTGGTCCCGGCTGTACCCAACGATCTTCTAGCTTAGGGAGACTTCGCTTTTCCCAGAAGGCACCTGGAATATGCAAATTAGCCTCCTCAAGCTTGAATCCCTGGTTTGGCGATGCTTTCCAAGCAGCTGGTCCCGGCTGTACCCAACGATCTTCTAGCTTAGGGAGACTTCGCTTTTCCCAGAAGGCACCTGGAATATGCAAATTAGCCTCCTCAAGCTTGAATCCCTGGTTTGGCGATGCTTTCCAAGCAGCTGGTCCCGGCTGTACCCAACGATCTTCTAGCTTAGGGAGACTTCGCTTTTCCCAGAAGGCACCTGGAATATGCAAATTAGCCTCCTCAAGCTTGAATCCCTGGTTTGGCGATGCTTTCCAAGCAGCTGGTCCCGGCTGTACCCAACGATCTTCTAGCTTAGGGAGACTTCGCTTTTCCCAGAAGGCACCTGGAATATGCAAATTAGCCTCCTCAAGCTTGAATCCCTGGTTTGGCGATGCTTTCCAAGCAGCTGGTCCCGGCTGTACCCAACGATCTTCTAGCTTAGGGAGACTTCGCTTTTCCCAGAAGGCACCTGGAATATGCAAATTAGCCTCCTCAAGCTTGAATCCCTGGTTTGGCGATGCTTTCCAAGCAGCTGGTCTCGGCTGTACCCAACGATCTTCTAGCTTAGGGAGACTTCGCTTTTCCCAGAAGGCACCTGGAATATGCAAATTAGCCTCCTCAAGCTTGAATCCCTGGTTTGGCGATGCTTTCCAAGCAGCTGGTCCCGGCTGTACCCAACGATCTTCTAGCTTAGGGAGACTTCGCTTTTCCCAGAAGGCACCTGGAATATGCAAATTAGCCTCCTCAAGCTTGAATCCCTGGTTTGGCGATGCTTTCCAAGCAGCTGGTCCCGGCTGTACCCAACGATCTTCTAGCTTAGGGAGACTTCGCTTTTCCCAGAAGGCACCTGGAATATGCAAATTAGCCTCCTCAAGCTTGAATCCCTGGTTTGGCGATGCTTTCCAAGCAGCTGGTCCCGGCTGTACCCAACGATCTTCTAGCTTAGGGAGACTTCGCTTTTCCCAGAAGGCACCTGGAATATGCAAATTAGCCTCCTCAAGCTTGAATCCCTGGTTTGGCGATGCTTTCCAAGCAGCTGGTCCCGGCTGTACCCAACGATCTTCTAGCTTAGGGAGACTTCGCTTTTCCCAGAAGGCACCTGGAATATGCAAATTAGCCTCCTCAAGCTTGAATCCCTGGATTGGCGATGCTTTCCAAGCAGCTGGTCCCGGCTGTACCCAACAATCTTCTAGCTTAGGGAGACTTCGCTTTTCCCAGAAGGCACCTGGAATATGCAAATTAGCCTCCTCAAGCTTGAATCCCTGGTTTGGCGATGCTTTCCAAGCAGCTGGTCCCGGCTGTACCCAACGATCTTCTAGCTTAGGGAGACTTCGCTTTTCCCAGAAGGCACCTGAAATATGCAAATTAGCCTCCTCAAGCTTGAATCCCTGGTTTGGCGATGCTTTCCAAGCAGCTGGTCCCGGCTGTACCCAACGATCTTCTAGCTTAGGGAGACTTCGCTTTTCCCAGAAGGCACCTGGAATATGCAAATTAGCCTCCTCAAGCTTGAATCCCTGGATTGGCGATGCTTTCCAAGCAGCTGGTCCCGGCTGTACCCAACGATCTTCTAGCTTAGGGAGACTTCGCTTTTCCCAGAAGGCACCTGGAATATGCAAATTAGCCTCCTCAAGCTTGAATCCCTGGTTTGGCGATGCTTTCCAAGCAGCTGGTCCCGGCTGTACCCAACGATCTTCTAGCTTAGGGAGACTTCGCTTTTCCCAGAAGGCACCTGGAATATGCAAATTAGCCTCCTCAAGCTTGAATCCCTGGTTTGGCGATGCTTTCCAAGCAGCTGGTCCCGGCTGTACCCAACGATCTTCTAGCTTAGGGAGACTTCGCTTTTCCCAGAAGGCACCTGGAATATGCAAATTAGCCTCCTCAAGCTTGAATCCCTGGTTTGGCGATGCTTTCCAAGCAGCTGGTCCCGGCTGTACCCAACGATCTTCTAGCTTAGGGAGACTTCGCTTTTCCCAGAAGGCACCTGGAATATGCAAATTAGCCTCCTCAAGCTTGAATCCCTGGATTGGCGATGCTTTCCAAGCAGCTGGTCCCGGCTGTACCCAACGATCTTCTAGCTTAGGGAGACTTCGCTTTTCCCAGAAGGCACCTGGAATATGCAAATTAGCCTCCTCAAGCTTGAATCCCTGGTTTGGCGATGCTTTCCAAGCAGCTGGTCCCGGCTGTACCCAACGATCTTCTAGCTTAGGGAGACTTCGTTTTTCCCAGAAGGCACCTGGAATATGCAAATTAGCCTCCTCAAGCTTGAATCCCTGGTTTGGCGATGCTTTCCAAGCAGCTGGTCCCGGCTGTACCCAACGATCTTCTAGCTTAGGGAGACTTCGCTTTTCCCAGAAGGCACCTGGAATATGCAAATTAGCCTCCTCAAGCTTGAATCCCTGGTTTGGCGATGCTTTCCAAGCAGCTGGTCCCGGCTGTACCCAACGATCTTCTAGCTTAGGGAGACTTCGCTTTTCCCAGAAGGCACCTGGAATATGCAAATTAGCCTCCTCAAGCTTGAATCCCTGGTTTGGCGATGCTTTCCAAGCAGCTGGTCCCGGCTGTACCCAACGATCTTCTAGCTTAGGGAGACTTCTCTTTTCCCAGAAGGCACCTGGAATATGCAAATTAGCCTCCTCAAGCTTGAATCCCTGGTTTGGCGATGCTGTCCAAGCAGCTGGTCCCGGCTGTACCCAACGATCTTCTAGCTTAGGGAGACTTCGCTTTTCCCAGAAGGCACCTGGAATATGCAAATTAGCCTCCTCAAGCTTGAATCCCTGGTTTGGCGATGCTTTCCAAGCAGCTAGTCCCGGCTGTACCCAACGATCTTCTAGCTTAGGGAGACTTCGCTTTTCCCAGAAGGCACCTGGAATATGCAAATTAGCCTCCTCAAGCTTGAATCTCTGGTTTGGCGATGCTTTCCAAGCAGCTGGTCCCGGCTGTACCCAACGATCTTCTAGCTTAGGGAGACTTCGCTTTTCCCAGAAGGCACCTGGAATATGCAAATTAGCCTCCTCAAGCTTGAATCCCTGGTTTGGCGATGCTTTCCAAGCAGCTGGTCCCGGCTGTACCCAACGATCTTCTAGCTTAGGGAGACTTCGCTTTTCCCAGAAGGCACCTGGAATATGCAAATTAGCCTCCTCAAGCTTGAATCCCTGGATTGGCGATGCTTTCCAAGTAGCTGGTCCCGGCTGTACCCAACGATCTTCTAGCTTAGGGAGACTTCGCTTTTCCCAGAAGGCACCTGGAATATGCAAATTAGCCTCCTCAAGCTTGAATCCCTGGTTTGGCGATGCTTTCCAAGCAGCTGGTCCCGGCTGTACCCAACGATCTTCTAGCTTAGGGAGACTTCGCTTTTCCCAGAAAGCACCTGGAATATGCAAATTAGCCTCCTCAAGCTTGAATCCCTGGTTTGGCGATGCTTTCCAAGCAGCTGGTCCCGGCTGTACCCAACGATCTTCTAGCTTAGGGAGACTTCGCTTTTCCCAGAAGGCACCTGGAATATGCAAATTAGCCTCCTCAAGCTTGAATCCCTGGTTTGGCGATGCTTTCCAAGCAGATGGTCCCGGCTGTACCCAACGATCTTCTAGCTTAGGGAGACTTCGCTTTTCCCAGAAGGCACCTGGAATATGCAAATTAGCCTCCTCAAGCTTGAATCCCTGGTTTGGCGATGCTTTCCAAGCAGCTGGTCCCGGCTGTACCCAACGATCTTCTAGCTTAGGGAGACTTCGCTTTTCCCAGAAGGCACCTGGAATATGCAAATTAGCCTCCTCAAGCTTGAATCCCTGGATTGGCGATGCTTTCCAAGCAGCTGGTCCCGGCTGTACCCAACGATCTTCTAGCTTAGGGAGACTTCGCTTTTCCCAGAAGGCACCTGGAATATGCAAATTAGCCTCCTCAAGCTTGAATCCCTGGTTTGGCGATGCTTTCCAAGCAGCTGGTCCCGGCTGTACCCAACGATCTTCTAGCTTAGGGAGACTTCGCTTTTCCCAGAAGGCACCTGGAATATGCAAATTAGCCTCCTCAAGCTTGAATCCCTGGTTTGGCGATGCTTTCCAAGCAGCTGGTCCCGGCTGTACCCAACGATCTTCTAGCTTAGGGGAGACTTCTCTTTTCCCAGAAGGCACCTGGAATATGCAAATTAGCCTCCTCAAGCTTGAATCCCTGGTTTGGCGATGCTGTCCAAGCAGCTGGTCCCGGCTGTACCCAACGATCTTCTAGCTTAGGGAGACTTCGCTTTTCCCAGAAGGCACCTGGAATATGCAAATTAGCCTCCTCAAGCTTGAATCCCTGGTTTGGCGATGCTTTCCAAGCAGCTGGTCCCGGCTGTACCCAACGATCTTCTAGCTTAGGGAGACTTCGCTTTTCCCAGAAGGCACCTGGAATATGCAAATTAGCCTCCTCAAGCTTGAATCCCTGGTTTGGCGATGCTTTCCAAGCAGCTGGTCCCGGCTGTACCCAACGATCTTCTAGCTTAGGGAGACTTCGCTTTTCCCAGAAGGCACCTGGAATATGCAAATTAGCCTCCTCAAGCTTGAATCCCTGGTTTGGCGATGCTTTCCAAGCAGCTGGTCCCGGCTGTACCCAACGATCTTCTAGCTTAGGGAGACTTCGCTTTTCCCAGAAGGCACCTGGAATATGCAAATTAGCCTCCTCAAGCTTGAATCCCTGGATTGGCGATGCTTTCCAAGCAGCTGGTCCCGGCTGTACCCAACGATCTTCTAGCTTAGGGAGACTTCGCTTTTCCCAGAAGGCACCTGGAATATGCAAATTAGCCTCCTCAAGCTTGAATCCCTGGTTTGGCGATGCTTTCCAAGCAGCTGGTCCCGGCTGTACCCAACGATCTTCTAGCTTAGGGAGACTTCGCTTTTCCCAGAAAGCACCTGGAATATGCAAATTAGCCTCCTCAAGCTTGAATCCCTGGTTTGGCGATGCTTTCCAAGCAGCTGGTCCCGGCTGTACCCAACGATCTTCTAGCTTAGGGAGACTTCGCTTTTCCCAGAAGGCACCTGGAATATGCAAATTAGCCTCCTCAAGCTTGAATCCCTGGTTTGGCGATGCTTTCCAAGCAGCTGGTCCCGGCTGTACCCAACGATCTTCTAGCTTAGGGAGACTTCGCTTTTCCCAGAAGGCACCTGGAATATGCAAATTAGCCTCCTCAAGCTTGAATCCCTGGTTTGGCGATGCTTTCCAAGCAGCTGGTCCCGGCTGTACCCAACGATCTTCTAGCTTAGGGAGACTTCGCTTTTCCCAGAAGGCACCTGGAATATGCAAATTAGCCTCCTCAAGCTTGAATCCCTGGTTTGGCGATGCTTTCCAAGCAGCTGGTCCCGGCTGTACCCAACGATCTTCTAGCTTAGGGAGACTTCGCTTTTCCCAGAAGGCACCTGGAATATGCAAATTAGCCTCCTCAAGCTTGAATCCCTGGTTTGGCGATGCTTTCCAAGCAGCTGGTCCCGGCTGTACCCAACGATCTTCTAGCTTAGGGAGACTTCGCTTTTCCCAGAAGGCACCTGGAATATGCAAATTAGCCTCCTCAAGCTTGAATCCCTGGTTTGGCGATGCTTTCCAAGCAGCTGGTCCCGGCTGTACCCAACGATCTTCTAGCTTAGGGAGACTTCGCTTTTCCCAGAAGGCACCTGGAATATGCAAATTAGCCTCCTCAAGCTTGAATCCCTGGTTTGGCGATGCTTTCCAAGCAGCTGGTCCCGGCTGTACCCAACGATCTTCTAGCTTAGGGAGACTTCGCTTTTCCCAGAAGGCACCTGGAATATGCAAATTAGCCTCCTCAAGCTTGAATCCCTGGTTTGGCGATGCTTTCCAAGCAGCTGGTCCCGGCTGTACCCAACGATCTTCTAGCTTAGGGAGACTTCGCTTTTCCCAGAAGGCACCTGGAATATGCAAATTAGCCTCCTCAAGCTTGAATCCCTGGTTTGGCGATGCTTTCCAAGCAGCTGGTCCCGGCTGTACCCAACGATCTTCTAGCTTAGGGAGACTTCGCTTTTCCCAGAAGGCACCTGGAATATGCAAATTAGCCTCCTCAAGCTTGAATCCCTGGTTTGGCGATGCTTTCCAAGCAGCTGGTCCCGGCTGTACCCAACGATCTTCTAGCTTAGGGAGACTTCGCTTTTCCCAGAAGGCACCTGGAATATGCAAATTAGCCTCCTCAAGCTTGAATCCCTGGTTTGGCGATGCTTTCCAAGCAGCTGGTCCCGGCTGTACCCAACGATCTTCTAGCTTAGGGAGACTTCGCTTTTCCCAGAAGGCACCTGGAATATGCAAATTAGCCTCCTCAAGCTTGAATCCCTGGTTTGGCGATGCTTTCCAAGCAGCTGGTCCCGGCTGTACCCAACGATCTTCTAGCTTAGGGAGACTTCGCTTTTCCCAGAAGGCACCTGGAATATGCAAATTAGCCTCCTCAAGCTTGAATCCCTGGTTTGGCGATGCTTTCCAAGCAGCTGGTCCCGGCTGTACCCAACGATCTTCTAGCTTAGGGAGACTTCGCTTTTCCCAGAAGGCACCTGGAATATGCAAATTAGCCTCCTCAAGCTTGAATCCCTGGTTTGGCGATGCTTTCCAAGCAGCTGGTCCCGGCTGTACCCAACGATCTTCTAGCTTAGGGAGACTTCGCTTTTCCCAGAAGGCACCTGGAATATGCAAATTAGCCTCCTCAAGCTTGAATCCCTGGTTTGGCGATGCTTTCCAAGCAGCTGGTCCCGGCTGTACCCAACGATCTTCTAGCTTAGGGAGACTTCGCTTTTCCCAGAAGGCACCTGGAATATGCAAATTAGCCTCCTCAAGCTTGAATCCCTGGTTTGGCGATGCTTTCCAAGCAGCTGGTCCCGGCTGTACCCAACGATCTTCTAGCTTAGGGAGACTTCGCTTTTCCCAGAAGGCACCTGGAATATGCAAATTAGCCTCCTCAAGCTTGAATCCCTGGTTTGGCGATGCTTTCCAAGCAGCTGGTCCCGGCTGTACCCAACGATCTTCTAGCTTAGGGAGACTTCTCTTTTCCCAGAAGGCACCTGGAATATGCAAATTAGCCTCCTCAAGCTTGAATCCCTGGTTTGGCGATGCTTTCCAAGCAGCTGGTCCCGGCTGTACCCAACGATCTTCTAGCTTAGGGAGACTTCGCTTTTCCCAGAAGGCACCTGGAATATGCAAATTAGCCTCCTCAAGCTTGAATCCCTGGTGAGCAGGGCCCTCACTCCTCTTGGTATCTATTTTGAACTGTGATTTCTGTTATGCTGTAATGTCTATTGTCTGTACAAGTCCCCTCTATAATTTGTAAAGCGCTGCGGAATATGTTGGCGCTATATAAATAAAAATTATTATTATTATTATTACATATGTGCTGCAAACCTTTGCTCACTTGCCAGTTTCCAATCTCAAATGGTCATCACAACTACCCAGATAAATGCCTGGCAGGTTGGCCAACTCTCTTGGCCCCTGAATTTCACTGTGATACCTGTCAGACAATCATTCATTTGTCTATTATATGGCTCTAAATAGAAGCATTCATGGTTCCCCAGGCACCTACAGCTTTATTAGCATCTCCGATGTTATGTCCACTAGGTTTTACTAATAATTGTCATAGCAGTTTACTTAAGATTTTGTAATCCCAAATAATCATAATAATAATAACAACAATTTTATTTATATAGCGCCAACATATTCTGCAGCACTTTACAATTCAGGGGGCACTTATACAGACAATAAAGACATGACAATCCAAGAAAGGATTTAGTCATACTGTTCCCACAAACCTCTTTTCTTACAAACCCCATTAAATAAAATACACGACTGCTTGGGTTAAATGGCCAGAGCAGACTTTTATTAAAAATTACGCACACAACCTGAGGCAGCCACAGCAATTGTGCTGCAAAACATTACAAACAATAATCATGTAAATCCATAGAAGAAAAGAGAGAGCACTCACCGTCCGTGTGTTCAAGTCCGGTCTTTATTAAAGTGGCTTACGATAAAAAACAGAGCATGGCAGGGAGATGCAGTGGAGGGACGACAGCTGTTTCGCGCTCCTGCGCTTCAACAGGTCCAATGATGACTGCAGGTGGGCGATACCTTTACTAATACACTTCCGCTCCGGGAGTGCAAGCCCAGCTGGAGTCATCACCACTAACCATATTCCTACTAATGGATAAAAACAATTAAAAACAACTTAAATAGAGCAACATTGAGATTAAATCCTTAGTAAATACAGAACACACCATAAATGATTATAAAAAAACAGACATATCGGTTCTCTCATTGAGCCCCAAGGGACCCGTAGCATTAACCCTTAATATCCACCTTCCTTCACTTCTTAACAATAATCTATTGTGGTCTCCTCCTTGTTCCGGTAACTCGATTTTTTCTATTCCTGCGAATCGCATGCAAGTCGCGTCACCGTCATGAACATTACGTATATGGTTAATGAGTCTTGGGACTCCTTTACCAGTACTGACAGATCTAATATGTTCCCTGAATCGGACAAATAAAGGGCGGATAGTTTTCCCTATGTAATAGAGACCACAAGGGCAAAACAACACATATACCACATATGTGGTCCTACAAGAAATGAAATCTTTCACTACTTTGTGTATGGGGCCAATTTGCAGAGTTGTACCTGTAAGGTGATATTTACAGAAATTACAATGGCCGCACTTTATATTACCCTGTGGAATCCCCCGGGATAGCCAATTTTCACGATTAGTTTTAACCCTATTGTGCACCAAAATGTCTTTTAAGTTCGTGCCCCGACGACAAGCAAACAGAGGACCTGCATTTACCGGATCAAATAAAACCGGATCACTTTCTAAGATGTGCCAGTGCTTGCGTATAGCGGTTCTAATACATTTGTCCATGGGGCCATATTTAAAGCTGAAAACAAATTTTCTTGGTTTGGCTTCTGGTACCATGTCCTGATTCCTTTCCCTGTTTACCTCAGTATTAGTTCCTACTGTCCTCGCCAAAGCCTGGTCTAAAACGGGGGGAGGATAACCTCTGGCTCTAAATCTGTTATACAATTCGCGTGACTGACGTGTAAAGCCCTCCTGACTGCTATTAACTCTTTTCACCCTAAGAAACTGGCTATAGGGGAGAGATGTCTTGGTGTAATGAGGATGCGCACTTTTAAAATGTAAAAGAGAGTTCGTTGCTGAAGGTTTTCTAAATATCTCCGTTTCAATAGTGCCTTCGCTAATCCAAACTTTCACATCTAGAAATTCTAAACTAGAGCCCCCAAATACTGATGTAAATCTCATGTTCATATCATTCGTCGACTCTAGATACTTTACAAATAATTGAAAGGCCAATTGGTCTCCATCCCATACAATGAGGATGTCATCCACAAATCTTATATAAAGTTTTATGTGTTTTAAAAAAGGGTTGTCCTCTGTATATACGTAACGCTTTTCAAAGACCGCTAGGTACAAATTTGCGAAGGTACAAGCTACGGGCGTACCCATTGCTGTACCTTCGGTTTGAAGAAACCATGAAGAATCAAATTTGAAAGCGTTATGCGTGAGGACAAACCGCAGGCCATCACATATGAACGCTATCGTTTTCTCATCCGTGGGGGTAGAAGAAAGGACATTTCTTACTGCCTCTACACCCTGTTGTTGAGGGATGCGCGTGTAGAGGCTTTCTACATCGATAGATGCAAGACAAAAACCTTCCTGCCAATTAAAACCTCTCAGTGTTTTTAAGAAATGTTTGGTGTCTCGTATGTAAGAGGGAATGTCAGGAAGGAGAGGGTGTAAAAGCCAGTCCAAGTAACGCGACAGGGGTTCCGTTACTGCCCCTACCCCCGATACGATTGGGCGGCCCGGTGGGGCTGATTGTGATTTATGTACCTTAGGTACGTGGTACCAATGTGGTTTTTGTGGGAAGGCAGGAAAAAGTTTTTCTGCCTGTCTCTCCGATAATATCCCTTTTTCAACGACCGGTCTCAGAAATGCTCGCAACTCATTCTTAAATTTAACTGTGGGATCCGATTTCAACGGAAAATACGTTTCTGCTTTGCTTAACTGTCGGTGCGCTTCCATCATATAATAATCTTTGGATAGAAGTACTAAATTGCCCCCCTTATCTGCTGCACGAATTACGACATCATCCCAACTACTGATTTCTTTCAGTGCACGTTTTTCTATCTGTGTGAGATTCGGAGGGGATTGCCGATAAATCAAAGCTTCCACCTCTTTCGTTACTTGTCTTTCAAAGATGTCTATAGCATTACCTGGTGTAATAGGTGGCATAAAGGTGGATGGTACGCCTCCTATAAAGGGAATATCGGCTACACGGGCTATGTTTGTTTTGGACAATTCCAAATCCGTGAGACTAAGCAACAAAAAAGCATCATTCTGTGCCTCTGTGTCTTCCACCGGATCTACCATAAAACCTAAGGGACCCACCGTGCAACGCACCTCTCCTGGATGCTGCATTTTATCGTTACCTGCTGTGGAATAATATTTAAACAAATGCATCTTTCTGACTGCTTTGAACAAATCTATTTTGAATTCGACTAAGTCGAAAGGTTCTGGTATACAAAAATTTAAACCCTTTGATAACACCTCTAAGTGGGCTTCATGCAAATTACGTGTGGACAAATTCAATACTGCGGTCGGCGATGTGTCTGTGGAAAAGTCTGTTTCCAAGACACTTGTTTCCTTTTTCGCCGATTTTCTTGCTCTATTTCTTTTGCCACCCCGCCGCGTCCTTCTTCTAAAGGGACTGTTTCTATCGGTGACACTTCGTTCGCCGCTGAACTGGTTGAAGGTAATAGATCTTCATTCAAACTGGAGTCAGAGTCTGTGGTCAAATAGTCCTTTTTTGATCTATAGAAGTTCCTATTTCTGTTGCCCCGAGACCTAAGGAACTTACGGGGACCTTGTGTTGTTTTGTTCTTATTCCAAGAAAATATTTGTCCGTTATCAAAGTCTGCTTTGTCCCTTATGAATTTGTCCCGTTTTCTTTGTTTTATTTCTGATTGAAGAACCACTAATTTGTTATCTAGTTTCTTGTCAATGGAGGTCCACTGGGTATCTGTTAACCGTGTTTAAATTTCATCTTTGGTTTTGATAAGGTCTGCTTTTACAATATCATAGTTAGTGATGTTCTGTTGTATGACCAACTGAAGAAGGTCTTGAGAGCACTTTAATAAAATCCTTTCCCATTCCTTTATGAAATTAGCATTGTCTTTAAATTGGGACATATCTTTATACACTCTCAGACCTCGTGGAACTCGACCATTATCCATGTAGGACTTCAATGATTTATTGGTCCAGAAAAGATTTACCTCTCTTTCCGCCAAACTGAAAAGTTTATGTTCCAGAGTCTTTGTACTTAAGGAAAAAATCTCATCTTGTTGCTCAACCTCCAAGAAGTAGGAGTCCACATTCTCCCTGCCTGCCATTAAGCCATGGGACAGTGGTAACGTTCCTGGTTCCATTTTGGGTGGATTTCCACCTGCTTGTGATTAACAAAGCTTGGGTGAAACTGTTCTGCTGCTGAGTGCTGCACCGTGAAGATAAATATCGAAAATAAACACAGTAGAACAAAAGACGTGCGCACTGCTCAGTCTGAGCTTCCTGTTTCACCTCCCTTCGGTTTAAGAACGTGTACTACCACTACGGACCAGGGGTGCTCATACAGAAAAAAAGCTAATCCACATGAATCCATAGAAGAAAAGAGAGAGCACTCACCGTCCGTGTGTTCAAGTCCGGTCTTTATTAAAGTGGCTTACGATAAAAAACAGAGCATGGCAGGGAGATGCAGTGGAGGGACGACAGCTGTTTCGCGCTCCTGCGCTTCAACAGGTCCAATGATGACTGCAGGTGGGCGATACCTTTACTAATACACTTCCGCTCCGGGAGTGCAAGCCCAGCTGGAGTCATCACCACTAACCATATTCCTACTAATGGATAAAAACAATTAAAAACAACTTAAATAGAGCAACATTGAGATTAAATCCTTAGTAAATACAGAACACACCATAAATGATTATAAAAAAACAGACATATCGGTTCTCTCATTGAGCCCCAAGGGACCCGTAGCATTAACCCTTAATATCCACCTTCCTTCACTTCTTAACAATAATCTATTGTGGTCTCCTCCTTGTTCCGGTAACTCGATTTTTTCTATTCCCGCGAATCGCATGCAAGTCGCGTCACCGTCATGAACATTACGTATATGGTTAATGAGTCTTGGGACTCCTTTACCAGTACTGACAGATCTAATATGTTCCCTGAATCGGACAAATAAAGGGCGGATAGTTTTCCCTATGTAATAGAGACCACAAGGGCAAAACAACACATATACCACATATGTGGTCCTACAAGAAATGAAATCTTTCACTACTTTGTGTATGGGGCCAATTTGCAGAGTTGTACCTGTAAGGTGATATTTACAGAAATTACAATGGCCGCACTTTATATTACCCTGTGGAATCCCCCGGGATAGCCAATTTTCACGATTAGTTTTAACCCTATTGTGCACCAAAATGTCTTTTAAGTTCGTGCCCCGACGACAAGCAAACAGAGGACCTGCATTTACCAGATCAAATAAAACCGGATCACTTTCTAAGATGTGCCAGTGCTTGCGTATAGCGGTTCTAATACATTTGTCCATGGGGCCATATTTAAAGCTGAAAACGAATTTTCTGGGTTTGGCTTCTGGTACCATGTCCTGATTCCTTTCCCTGTTTACCTCAGTATTAGTTCCTACTGTCCTCGCCAAAGCCTGGTCTAAAACGGGGGGGAGGATAACCTCTGGCTCTAAATCTGTTATACAATTCGCGTGACTGACGTGTAAAGCCCTCCTGACTGCTATTAACTCTTTTCACCCTAAGAAACTGGCTATAGGGGAGAGATGTCTTGGTGTAATGAGGATGCGCACTTTTAAAATGTAAAAGAGAGTTCGTTGCTGAAGGTTTTCTAAATATCTCCGTTTCAATAGTGCCTTCGCTAATCCAAACTTTCACATCTAGAAATTCTAAACTAGAGCCCCCAAATACTGATGTAAATCTCATGTTCATATCATTCGTCAACTCTAGATACTTAGCAAACAAGGAACAAGGAGGAGACCACAATAGATTATTGTTAAGAAGTGAAGGAAGGTGGATATTAAGGGTTAATGCTACGGGTCCCTTGGGGCTCAATGAGAGAACCGATATGTCTGTTTTTTTATAATCATTTATGGTGTGTTCTGTATTTACTAAGGATTTAATCTCAATGTTGCTCTATTTAAGTTGTTTTTAATTGTTTTTATCCATTAGTAGGAATATGGTTAGTGGTGATGACTCCAGCTGGGCTTGCACTCCCGGAGCGGAAGTGTATTAGTAAAGGTATCGCCCACCTGCAGTCATCATTGGACCTGTTGAAGCGCAGGAGCGCGAAACAGCTGTCGTCCCTCCACTGCATCTCCCTGCCATGCTCTGTTTTTTATCGTAAGCCACTTTAATAAAGACCGGACTTGAACACACGGACGGTGAGTGCTCTCTCTTTTCTTCTATGGATTCATGTGGATTAGCTTTTTTTCTGTATGAGCACCCCTGGTCCGTAGTGGTAGTACACGTTCTTAAACCGAAGGGAGGTGAAACAGGAAGCTCAGACTGAGCAGTGCGCACGTCTTTTGTTCTACTGTGTTTATTTTCAATAATCATGTAAACATTACATATATAATTACAGCAGATAAGTCTGGTCCAGAAGCAACCCCAATGGATAACCTAGTCGCAACACACCAGCTCAGGGATGAGGTATTAATATCCCGTAATTAATACCCCGACCCGCACGTTACCTTGACCTGTAACAGAAGCCACTATTCTCACTAGTGACTTCCCACCAAAATGGACCTTATCAATAACCAGCATCTGAACTAGACCTATCCCCACTACAGAAATCCAAAAAGAGAAAAACCGCACCCTATGTCCATACAGCTTCCATACGCATATTGGCGCAAGTCAATGCCAAGGGGTCCAGCCCGGCTGCAAGTCCATATCCCAGAATAGAAGAAAGACAGTGCCACAACGGTCAGTGATGAAGACCTTACGTGTTTAACCTGCCTCCTGCGGCGACGTTTCGGTACAATAACCTTTGTTATGGCGCTGTCTTTCTTCTATCCCCACTACAGACCTGGCCAAATGACACCTTACGTGGCCTGGTTCCGCTAAACCCCAAAGACTTGCTCAATAGCATCCCTTAAGAACAACATCCATAAGTTAATGCCAATCGTATTGAGATGAACTCCATCTGATCTCAAGTGTTCCCTCCAAATCATTGTCCCACCATAATACCGCCATTAGTTGCCACAAACGAGCCACTGTTTTGTTGAATTTAATCCTGGTCTTAATATTTTGCGTTCTTCCAACTCACACGTGCCATAATAGCCGCCAAAATGATAATAATTCCCAGATAAGATGACCACAACCTTTAAGGATCAAACTTGATGTCTCTAATTAACTCCCAATAAGATCTAAAGGTACCTTCACAAATAACGATTTCGTCACGCTTTTTGTGACGTAGCAACGATCCCGCTAACGATCTCGTTATGTGTGACAGCGACCAACGATCAGGCCCCTGCATTATCTGTGCAGGTGATTAAATTGCCACATGTGCAATACAAGGAAATCCTGAAAACATGACCTGTTTGCGGCCCTCGAGGAATGCAGTTTGACACCTCTGGTATAAATTATATAAATTTGTTTGTACTGTAAAGCCCCTTCAACTAACCATGAAGGTCTAAACAATAGAATAATACGAAAAACATAATAAAAAGCCAAAACAAAAGCTGCTGAAAATAACAACACCTTATATTTAGAGGGATACACACAACAAATCAACCTAGCCAAATGATCAAAGGAAACCAGTCTCCTTCTATCCCGAGTTATTGCTTTTTTCAAAAACGTTTCAGCACCTGGTTCACCTTACATTCCTTTGTTACATCACTTACGCCTTCCAATTCAAACAAAAATGCCAATGCCACTAACCTCTGCGACACCATTGACACCAATCTCCCGGATACAAAATCCTGCCACAAAAACGATAATACTAAAAATAACCTACGGTTGTGTGAAAAAGTGTTTGGCCCCTTCCTGATTTCCTATTCTTTTGCATGTTTATAACATTTCAATGTTTCAGATCAACAAAAAAATTAAATATTCGACAAAGATAACACAAGTAAACACAGAATGCAGTTTTTACATGAAGGTCTTTATTATTAAGGGAAAAAGAAATTCAAACCTACAGTGCCCTATGTGAAAAAGTGATTGCCCCTCCCACTTAAAACTTAAATTAACTGTGCTTTATCACATGTTTGGGAAGCTGAGTTAAAATTCCCTAGGCACACGCGGGTCTGATTACTGCCACACCTGTTCTCAATCAAGAAATCACTTAAATAGGACCTAGCTGACAAAGCGAAGTAGACCAAAAGTTCCTCAAAAGCTAGACATGCCGCGATTCCAAGAAATTTTGGAACAAATGAGAAACAAAGTAATTGAGATCCATCAGTCTGGAAAAAGTTATACAGCCATTTCTCAAGCTTTGGGACTCCAGTGAATCACAGTGTGAGCCATTATACACAAATGGCAAAAACATGTAACAGTGGTGAACTTTACCAGGAGTGGCCGGCCAACCAAAATTACCCCAAGAGCATAGCGACGACTCATCTAAAAGGTCACAAAAGACATTCAAATAACTGTAGGCCTCACTTACCTCAGTTAAGATCAGTGTTCATGACTCCACCATATGAAAGAGACTGGGCAAAAATGGCCTGCATGGCAGAGTTCCAAGAAAAAAAATCACTTCTGAGCAATAACAATATAAAACCTTGTCTCAGTTTTGCCAGAAAATATCTTGATATCTCCAAGACTTTTGGAGAATACTCTGTTTTTGGAACGTGTATGTCCCATTATATCTGGCGTAGAAGTAGCACAGCATTTCAGAAAAGGAACATCATACTAACAGTAAAATATGGTGGTGGTACTGTGATGGTCTGGGGCTGTTTTGTTGCTTCAGGACCTGTAAGACTTGCTGTGGTAAACGGAACCGTGATTTCTGTTGTCTACTAAAAAATCCTGAAGGACAATGTCCGGCCATCTGTTTGAGACCTCAAGCACACTTGGGTTATGCAGCAGGACAATCATCCAAAATACACTAGCAAGTCCACCTCTGAATGACTTAAGAAAAACATACCGGCAATTTAGACTGGAGTGGCCTAGTCGATATCCTGACCTTAATCTGATAGAGATGTTGTGGCATAACCTTAAAAAGGCAGTTCATGTTTGGAAACCCTCCAATGTGGCTGAATTACAACAATTCCACAAAGATGAGTAGGCCAAAATTCCTTGAGAGTGTTGTGAAAGACTCATTGCCAGTTATCGCAAATGCTTTATTGCAGTTGTTGTTGCTAAGGTGGCCCAACCAGTTATTAGGTTTAGAGGGCAATCACTTTTTCACACAGGTCCCTGTAGGTTTGAATTTCTTTTTCCCTTAATAACTACACGACACTTTCACCAGGTTCCACAGCAAATTAAGACATTCTGCTTCTACTTCGTCTGCCCAAGGTAGCAAATCTCGAAATCTGTTGTCCTGAAAACGAGACAGCCACTTCATTGGACATCCCTGGAACATGTCTAGCCCTTATGCACACATTCCACTCCAAACACTGCAACACTAAATGACGCAGATAACTTACTGAAAGTTAATTTATTGCATACACTGCCGACAAATTGTCAGAATAAAAACACCGTTTTTTCCAATAAATTCTGCCCCCCACAGCTCAAGAGCCACTACAAGAGGAAATATTTCCAACGAATACAAATTCCTCATTAAACCTGCTGCATGCCATGACAGAGGCCACTTTACAGTACACCAGTGACCCCAAAAGAATACACCAAAACCAACTGAGCCATCAGCATCCATGTAAAGCTGCAATCAACATTTGAACAGCACCTTATCCATCCACAATGTGCGACCATTTTAAAATTGAATCCCAAACAAATCAGCCTCGATCTCCTGAGTAATGTGAACAAAATGATGCTGGTCAAACTTCCCTGATATGGCCGCTGTCAACTGCTTTGAAAACACCCAGTTCACTGGCATAATTTGGCAAGCAAAGTTAAGCTTACCCAACAAAGTCTGTACCACTTTCAACGTAACTTTTTTGGTTCAAATAAAAGCCACTACCGCCAGCCGCAAGTCAACAAGCTTGTTTTCTGGAAGTCTACAATCCATGGCTATATTATCAATCAACCTTTTTACCGTCACCAATAAAACTGAACACAGCAATGAACCTGACCTGAGTAACGAATTATCGATGGAACACCTGTAGTAGATGTGGTTCTTTGGGGATGAAGTTTTGCTAGCAAAAGCATTTTGCTGTCATCAGATAATAAAGGTCCAGTGTTTGCAATAAATTGTTTATCGTCGAGATGTATTCTAGTGGTAAAATTGATTGGGCAGTTGGTCCTTCTACTGTATGTTTAAATTTTATTTTTGGTTGAAGGTGGTATATATTGAGAGTAAATCCAATTTAATAGCAGATTCGCTTTCTTGATTCCAGTTCAACAAATTCTCCAGTCTTGCCAGACGCCTAATTCATGGGCGAGGATTGTCTTGAGAATCTATGGGGATTAGTCTGGTCCTAGTGATGGAGCTTTTTCAGCGCTCAGAGGTAACGTCGACAAGGAAAGGTTGTTTGGCAGCACGGGGGGCAGTGGTCCAGTTTCTGAAAAAGCAGAGATTGGGATATGTTTAAAAATTTGGAGCAGGACACTTTGCTGTTTGGTGTTTTTTGAAAAAAGGCTTGCATATTCCTCCGCAGTGAGAAATTTGATTTGTGTCTTATTTTCTTTTTTTAGTCAGTGGGTACTAAACAGTTATTTTTTGGTGAAGCAAGTTTTAAAGGGTTACAAGAAGGATCATTGTGTCCAGGATGGCAGATGTCACTGTACTGCGTCTACACTACGGGATTTATGCATGATGGCACACGCATGATGTTTTAATTCATTTGAAACATTACTATTTTGTACAGCTGCTTCTCTACTAGCTCTCTGCTACCAAGGAGTAAACTGGGAATAGATGGTTTAGGCTTTATGAATGTGTTTCCGGGGGGGCTATATTATAGTACATATAGCTAGATGAAAACTGATCAGTCAGGAAAGGGCAATTGGTTGAGATTAATGTATTCACAATATATGTGCAATTTGTCTAGTCAAAGCATACGTAAGTTTGCACCTGGCAGGGGATAATCAATAGCTTGTACACCAGTCTGGTGAACCACTGACCCAGTTTCAGTTCAGGAGTATCCTACATAAGTGTGTAACTTGGGTCCAGACGATACGTATTTCTCTACGTACTCATTCCGTATTGTGGCTGCAACGAAGGTTGACAAATTGGGTTTGAGCAAAGCAGTGATAAAGAAGCTAGGTAGATGGGAGTCAAATTGTTATCAATTGTACATTAGGAATTAATATTTGCACTAATATATTTTTTATAGTTTTTATAGCTTATACAGTCTAGATTTTGGGTAGTTCCTTCATTTACTGGGCGGAATGCAGTGCGCAGCAGTAGTGTTATGGGCCAAACTTATTACTGTCTCCTGATAAAGTTAACGTTTGTTGGCTGGGGATCAGGAGTCAAAGATGGGGTAGCTTAATTAATCAAATACTCATGATGAGCGGCTGATCTCCAGCACCTGATATTATTATCATTTATTTAGGAGGAAACGACATCGGGAAAGTAGTGACAATGGAACTATTATTCCAAATGAAGAAAAGTTTGCTGGAAATCTAAAGACTATTTCCTAGTGTCAAAATGATCTTTTCAGAAATTGTTCCTAGATTGCTTTGGGTCAAATAAAAAAATATGGAAACATTTAAATAGCTCTATGTGTAAGTTCATGCCAACAATTATCTGTTTCTCCTTTTGTCATGCTGATTAGATGGTGGTGTGCCTGACCTTTTGAGCGAGGATTTGGTGCATTCATCTGAAGTCGGTAATAATATTTTTAATTTGAATCTACAGGCTATGATAGAGATAGCCCTTGGTGGGGCGGAGCCATGCTTGTCTAGTTAAAGGGAACCTGTCACCAGGAATAACGCTGTTAACCTGCAGATATGGGATTAATCTCCAGGTAGCGTTATGATGCTGTCCGGCACCTGCACGCAGACAAATGTAGCGGAGACAAAATGATCTTTATGCTTCCCGCCAGCATTTGGTATTCAGTTATAGTGGCGGGGCGGCGCTGGTTCAGTCACTGCTCTGAGTATACAGGGTGGCTGCTGTAATCACGCCCCTAGCTCTGACTGATACTGACTCTACATTGAGGCCAGCTGTCAGTGAGGGCCAGGGGCGCTTACAGCAGCCGCTCTATATACTCAGAGCAGTGATTGAACCAGCGCTGCCCCACCTCTATGACCGAATGCGGAATACTGGTGGGGAGAATACAGATAATTTTCTCCCAGCCGCATTAGGCCACTTGCAGGCACCAGATAGCATCAGATATGCGGTTAATCTGCAGGTTGACAGCGTTATTTCTGGTGACAGGTTCCCTTTAAGGCAAGATAGACAGTTGGGGTCAGTCATTCCGGCAACTTAATGGACAGCATGTCTTCTTTGGGTTATCGGGCTTGAGTTTTAGCTAAGCTTTGGTTATTGGTGTACTATCATGACTGCCAAAGCACAGTTACACAGGTAACGTACAAACCAGGGAGACAAATACTGGAACCTGACAGGTCCCTATTCAGGCAAGGTAAAGCCCTTCTCTGAGTCTGGTCTGTCTCTGCCTGACCACGGAGGCTGGCACTCTAAGACAACACAATAGCGCCACCACTCAACGGCGGCTTCTCTGGAATGTGCTAAACAGCTACAGTAGCTAGAGTAGCAGTTCACTAAGGAATACAGGAATCACACACAAAACAACTGCAGCCAACACAAACTACATCAAAGTGAATGAATCCAACAAAGTCTATCACCAGCAGGTAACACCAACCGGGGAAGGTAGTTAAGGCTGCACCCAAAAAGTGATAGGACAGACAAACAGAGGAAATGAAGAACACCAGTATTAAGTTAGACAGACTATAGTCAGAGAACAGAACCCAAACACTCAAAGAAAAGGTGTGTCTCGGCAGAAAGAGAAGCCAACCACAGAACACAAACTCAAGGGATTGAATCCAGGAGCATGACATGTACAAGTCTGATACGTGAGTTTTGATTAATTTTGGAATATTTCTGTATAATATAAATAAAAGCCATGGCCAAAAGTTTATCCACTAAGTCAGCGTATCATGTAATTAATTATACATTGTTATATAGTAATGGTATTTGTTAATTTACAGTGTAATGCCGTGGTGGACCCTGGACCTTCAGGAGAAGAACGAATGAAATTACCATGTATTAGATGTTCCTCTCCTGAAGGGGTTAATTGGTGGGAAAGGCACCCTTTCCACCAAGTCTCTCTCTGCACATCCATGGTGTCCTCTAATGGTGGTTGGATAGGGAGAGTAGCCAGTCAGCTGGCCATTACAGGGTAGGGTTAAAGGAGTATTCCCATCTCCAAGATCCTATCTAAATATGCTGTAGGTGTAATAATATTAGCAAACACCTCCAATTAGAAATGTAGTAAACTTTTTATGATTTGCTATGTCTCTTTCCTCATGTGCAGGTATTGCAGGACCTTTTATATGATAATGGTATTAGTTAATTTATGGTGTAACGACATATCCCAGTTGGATAAGTGGAACAGATGGGAAAAGAGAGCTCAGCTGCAGTGAATACGGAGATATAGATGTCAGTTGTTGGTAATCCTGAGACAACACAGCCAAAGTTGGGTCTGAGAAGGCAAATTGTAAGCTGGACCTGTGAGTCTTAATGAAGGAATCCTGGACTTGCCAGGCCAGACATGGGTACAGCTGGAAAGGGCTGTAGTCAGTGAAGAACAGTTAGCAAAGATGGAGTATTCAAGCAATGTTTGATGTATTACAACACTGTTGTTGCTAACAAGTGATGTGCCGCCACATGGAACTGATATGTCTGTGCCTCTGTGTAATGCAGAAGATGTAAGCAACAAGCTCCATACCTGCTAGCTATTGTATATACAGTGGAGGAAATAAGTATTTGATTCCTTGCTGATTTTGTAAGTTTGCCCACTGACAAAGACATGAACACTCTATAATTTTAAGGGTTTGTTAATTTTAACATTGAGAGATAGAATATCAAAAATAAAATCCAGAAAATCAGATTGTATAAATTATGTAAATGTATTTGCATTTTGCAGTGAGAAATAAGTATTTGATCCCTTTAAGAGTCCTGGCTCCTACAGACCAGTTAGATGCTCTTAATCAACTCGTTATGTACATTAAAGACAGCTGTCTTACATAGTCACCTTCATAAAAAAAACTCCTGTCCACAGACTCAATTAATAAATCAGACTCTAACCTCTAGAATCATAGAATCATAGAATGGTAGAGTTGGAAGGGACCTCCTGGGTCATCTGGTCCAACCCCCTGCTCAAAGCAGGATTCACTAAATCATCCCAGAGAGATGTCTGTCCAGCCTCTGTTTGAAAACTTCCATGGAAGGAGAACTCACCACCTCTCGTGGCAGCCTGTTCCACTCATTGATCACCCTGTCAAAAAAAAATTTCTAATATCTAATCTGTGTCTCCTCCCATTCAGTTTCCTCCCATTGCTTCTAGTCTTTCCTTGAGCAAATGAGAATAAAGATGATCCTTCTGCAATGTGACAATCCTTGAGATATTTGCAGACAGCTATTAAGTCTTTAAGCCTCCTCTTAGTGTTCTTTTTTGCAAGCTAAACATTCCCAAATCCTGTAACCGTTCCTCATAGGACATGGCTTGCAGACGGCTCACCATTCTGGTCGCTCTTCTCTGAACTTGCTCCAGGTTGTTGATTTCTTTTTTAAAATGTGGTGCCCAAAACTGGACAGTATTCCAGATGAGGTCTGCCCATTCCAGATGAGGTCTGTCTATTAGTACACCCTAGTCTTTTCACATGTGCTGTTGCTTAGCCCTATTCCTCTCTTTCTGTACATGCTTTTTTCATTTCTATTGCCCAGATGTAGTACTTTGCATTCTGTATTCTGTTAGTTGCTGCCCACTGCTCCAGTTTATTTATATTTTTTTGAATCCTCTCGCTCTCTTCTCTAGTATTAGCTATCCCTCCTAGCTTTGTGTCATCAGAAAATTTAATCCATGTACCCTCAATTGCTTCATCTAATTCATTGATAAAGATGTTGAAAAATACAGGGCCCAGGACAAAACCCTGTGGTACCCCACTTGAGACATTCTTCCAGCTGGATGTGCAGCCATTTACAACCACTCTTTGAGTCCGATTACTAAGCCAGTTATGAATCCACCTAACAGTTGCTTTGTCCATTCCATCATTTTTTCAATAAGAATGGTGTGAGATACTTTGTCAAATGCTTTGCTGAAGTCAAGATATACTATATCTACAACATTTCCCTGATCCACCCAGTCAGTGATTCTGTCATAGGAGGAAATTAAGTTAGTCTGACATGACTTATTAGTTACAAACCCATGCTGACTCTGGTTAATCACTTCATTTTTATCTTGGTGCATACATACATGTTGTTTAATAATTTGTTCAAAGATCTTTCCTGGTATAGAAGTCAGACTCACCGGATTACAGTTCCCTGGGTCCACCTTCTTCCCCATTTTGAGGATAGGAACAACATTTGCTCTTCTCCAGTCTTCTGGGATGTCTCCTGCTCTACAAGAATTTTTCAAAGATTATGGAGAGTGGTTCAAAAATTTCTTCTGCTATCTCCTTCAGTACTCTGGGGTGTAATTCATCTGGACCTGGAGACTTGAATTCATTTATGTTAGCTAGGTGTTTCCTCACTATCTTTCTGTTTATAGATATCCTGGATTCTTCTATTCCTTTAATAGGACAGTGAAGATCAGTTGATGTTACATTTTCTTTCTGAGAGAAAACAGATGCAGAATAGGAATTTTAAAAGTTCTGCCTTTTCAATATCTTTTCTTACCATTTCATAATTTTCATCCTGTAAAAATCCTATAGCATCTTTGACTTTTCTTTTACTTTTGACATATCCCCAAAATCCTTTTTTTTGCTTTTGATGTCTCTTGCAATCCTTAATTCATTGTCAACTTTAGATAATCTGATTCATGCCCTGCAAGTTCTGCAGACATCATTATATTCTTCTTTAGATATGCCTCCCTCTTTCCATTTGATAAACATTTTTCTTCCTTTTTAGCATGTGTTTAAGTTCTGTGTTCATCCATCCTGGTTTCCTTAAATGCTTTGTATTCTTCCCTCTTTTTGGAATTGTTAGCAATTTGTGCTTTGAGAATCTCATTTTTCAAGATTTCCCAACCTTCCTGGATATTTTTGTCCTTAAGGATATCCAGCCATTGGATCCCTCCGATTCTCTTTTTGAGTCCCTTAAAATCTGCTTTTCTGAAATCTAACCTTGATGTCTGAGTATTCACAGGTCTTCCTCTTCTAGTTAACCAAAATTCTAAAATAGCATGGTTGCTGCCTCCTAGGGTCCCAGCCACTCTTACCTCCTCAACCATTTCCTCCCTGTTTATAAGGATTAGATCAAAGGTAGCAGATCACCTTGTTTTCTCCCCTACCATTTGTAAGATAAAGTTGTCAGCAAGAGAGGATAAGAATTTGTTTGACCTGTTAGTTTTGCCTGAGAGAGATTCCCAACAAATGTCTGGATAGTTGAAATCTCCCATGACCACTATGTCATTTTTTTTGTAGAACTTGGCTATTTGATGCATAAAAACAGAGTTCATCCATATTTTCAGCTTGCACAGGTGGCCTGTAGTAAATGCCTACAATGGTGTCCTTTCCATTGTTCTCTCCTTGTTTTCCTAGGCTAGGTTCACATTGCGTTAGCAGCAGCCCATTCAGCACATACGCTAACGGGCTGCTGCTAGCGCAAGTGCCGGCGCTACATCACGCTAGCGTAGATGGAGCATCTGCTAGCTCCATCTGCGCTAGCAGTGACAGACCCGGAGACGCTGCAGCCAGCGTCTCGGGTTCGTCACTCAAATGACGGCACATCGCTAGCGCACGCCCATTGTGGGCGTGCGCTAGCGATGCATTCACCATTGCATTCAATGGCGGCATTAACGGACTACGTTACACTGCGTTATGCCGCGGTGTAACGTAGTCCGTTTAACGTAGTCAATGAACGCAATGTGAACCTAGCCTTATCCAAACAGTTTAAACAGAACTCCCAGTCTCTGAAGCTTCAATCTCTGTGGAGATATACGCTTTTCTAACATACAATGCAACACCTCCTCCTCGTTTATCAAGTCTGTTTCTTGCAAATAAGTTGTATCCTTCTAGCCTTGTGTTCCAATCATGGGTATCGTCCCACCAAGTTTCATTGAGTCCAATGACATCATATTTCTTCTCCTTGTTAGTAGTTCCAATTCTCCTTGTTTGTAGCCAATGTTTTGTGCATTTGTATAGAAGCATTTTAGTTTGTCATTGGTTTCTCTTCCTCCAATATTTTTATTATTTAGATTTTTTTTGTCTTTGTTCTTCCTTTCCACTTCTAATAGCAGAGTTCTCAATAGTATTTGTCAGGTGTATGGCTTTTTCTGTCCTTTTGCTTCCCTTCCCATATTGTTCTAGTTTAAAGCTCTCCTGATGATTGTAGCAAGGCGACTTCTAAATACATGTTTTCCAGTCTTCGTAAGGAGCACCCCATCTCCAGCAAGCAGTCCATCTTATAGGTAATTCACTCTGTGATCCAGAAATCCAAATCCTTGCTGATGGCACCATTGATGTAGCCAGTTGTTCCCATGCAGAATCTTATACCACCTCCTTGATTCATGGCCATCCACAGGGAGGATGGAAGAGAAGACCACCTGCGCTCCCAGTTCTTTCACTTTCTTACCTAAATTTTCAAAGTCACTGCAGATGGTTTCCTGATCCTTTCCTGCAGTGTCATTTGTCCCCACATGTATGGGTGGTCATCTGTAGGTCTGAAGAGTCCTGATATCCTGTCAGACACATCTTTAATTTTTGCACCTGGAAGACAGCACATTTCTCTTGAGGTTATATCCAGTCTGCAGATAGCAGCCTCTGTTCCTCTCAACAGGGAATCCCTCATGACAACTCTCCGTTTTTTCTTCACAACATTTTTCTTTCTCCATCCAGGAGGACTCTGAGGGCATACAAGGTTGTTCCCTTTGTGGATAAAGTCTTATCTTGATGTATTTCTTCATTGTTCTCCTGCGTGAGAGCCTGGTACTGGTTTCTGAGCAGTATGAGTGCTGACTGCCTGCGGATCCTCCTGCTTCTCTGTGTCACATGCTTCCATTTCTCTGTTTCTTCAGGTGCACTTCGAATTTCATCTCTTTCAGTAACATGAAGAAAAATTCTGCTCTAACAACTCTTCACCTTCCTTAATGGTTTTCAATGTAGCTAACGTCTCTAACTCTAAATCAGCAATGGATCAAATACTTATTTCCCCCACTGGAAATTACATGTGTTTGATCAGAAAAGTTCACTTTATTTTCATAAAATGGACTGAATATTTCCTTGCTAATACACCACTTCTGAGGTTCTTGAGTCATATGGTGGTATGCAGCCTAAGTGGGAAACATGAATGAATAACATCCCACACTCATAAGAAGCCATCTCAGTGGTGCCTAGTGTTCGACAGAATACCTCAGCCCCTAAAACCCTTGCAGTAACGTCACATATAAAATATACTGTAACTGCATTTTATAGGGAATATGACATGTTGAAAATGGAATATAGGAAACTCAAGGCACAGCGCACACAGGTACTTATGTAAGGGAGGAAACCATCACCACCAGTGTGCACCAATAGGAATTGTACTGGACAATCGGAAAACAAGCAATAAGAACGAAGAATAAAAACCCGACACAAAGTCCAAGATAGGGTATACTATAACAATATTTATTAAAAATATATATATATATCAACTGAAAAAATGGTGTGGTGAGAAGATACCGTAAAAAGGCACACCAGGGACCTATATTTACCTTCATTTGCGGTGAGGCGCCCTCTGCTGGTTGTCCTCATATGAGCTCGAGCCTGGGAGCTTTCTAGGAAAGTCCCCACGCTCGAGGAACAACCAGCAGAGGGCGCATCACCGCGAATGAAGGTAAATATAGGTCATTGACCTACTTTACCTTCATTCCCCGGGGTTTTGCAGCCACGAGCACCGCTGCATTAGCAGAGCTCCTGGCTGTAAAATATTTTAACCCCTTCAGATGGATTTACATCGTGGGACGTTACAGATCTTCGGAAGGTATATATATTGTTGGTTTATTATTTTTTCTTTGTTACAGAGCGAGGGTCTTCAGAAGGATTGAGTGTAGAATAAAATATTACAACAACCTTTGTTTTTATTTCATTAAAATATTTTAAATAATGTGATTGTGTTTTTTTAACCCTTTACTACTATTGGATTAATAATGGATATGTGTCATAATTGACGCCTCTCCATTATTAATTTGGCTTAATGTCACCTTACAATAGCAAGGTGGCATTAACCCTTCATTACCCCATATCCCACCGCTACACGGGAATGGGAAGAGAGTGGCCAAGTGCCAGAATAGGCTCATCTTCCAGATGTGCCTTTTCTGGGGTGGCTGGGGGCAGATGTTTTTAGCCAGGGGGGGGGGGCAATAACCATGGACCCTCTCCAGGCTATTAATATCTGCCCTCAGTCACTGGCTTTACTACTCTGGCGGAGAAAATTGCGCGGGAGCCCATGCCAATTTTTTCCGCCACTTAACCCTTTAATTTAATAGCTAGAACGGCCAAATTTTGCATATACTCACTACTAACATTAGTAGTGTGGAATATGCAAAAAAAAAGTGATATGAGATGGTTTACTGTATGTAAACCATGTCTCATATCATGTCGGGTTTAGGAAGGAGATAGCAAAAGCCGGCAATTGAATTACCGGCTTTAAAGCTATCTCGCGCTGTATGAAATATTAATATATATACATATATGTGTCTCACTGACATATATATATATATATATATATATATACCTATTCTATGTGTACACATTTATTCTACCTATTCTATTGTAAGCTGTCAGTGTGATTTTACTGTACACCGCACTGAATTGCCGGCTTTTCTCTCTAACACCGCTGCGTATTTCTCGCAAGTCACACTGCTGGTCCGTGTGTAATCCATATTTTTCTGGCTTCCATAGACTTTCATTGGCATTTTTTTTGCGCAATACGGTGACAAACGCAGCATGCTGCAATTTTCTACGGCCGTAGAAAGCCGTATAATACTGATCAGTAAAATACGGCAGATAGGAGCAGGGGCATAGAGAATAATTGGGACGTTTGTTAGGCGTGTTTTACGGACGTATTTTATGCGCTCTTACGTCCGTAAAACTCGCTAGTGTGACGCTGGCCTTAGAGGGGAGCCAGAGGAAATTATGCACAGCAGTGAGTGAAGTTTCCCCTGAGATACTGGAGGGTCGTGTGGATGTGAGGCAGGAACAGAAGAGTCTGCAGCCCCCCTCAGGTCCACCCCTGCACCCCTCCCAGAGTTACACATGCAAAAGGAACTTTCCAAGCAGAGCTGTGTATTAGCTCAGCCTGCAGCACAGGAGACATCTCCCATCCCAGAGCCAGGTCAGGGCTCTAACTACAGGCAAGATCCATATATAGCAGATTCAGAAGGGAATAAGGCTGATATATCAAGTACTCCCTGCCTGTCTCAATTTGCTAGTAATACAGACCAGGACTTCTCTTCAGACTCTGAGTTTACAGCACCTGATGATGCTCATGATAAATGGAGCACATATATGAAACAACTTCTCACAAAAGCAGATTTTAAATTGCTTATAGCTGAAGTGCGTGATGCATGCAGAGTGGAGATTGCGACTATAAGGAGGGATATTCAACTTATTTCACACAGAGTTGAGACCCTAGAAGATGACCATGATCTTACCCGTACATATGTTTCTCAGCTCCATTCCACGGTTATGGCGTAGCATGAAGCAATTTGTGACTATCAAAGACACCTGGAGGATTTGGACAATAGGGGTCGCAGACATAATATTAGGGTTCGTGGCTTGCCAGAACCTCACGGCGAGGAAAATGTTCCTAAGATTTTACAGAATATTTTAACAAAATAATCGACGCTCCTCTGGCTCAACAGATCAAACTTGATAGGGCACATAGAGCACTATATCCTAAAGGATCATCTCCTCTGCCCCCTGATATCATATGCTGTGTCACAGATTATGGACTAAAGGAAGAAATAATGTTCCATGCCAGGAGAAAACGGAGCATTGAGTTTGAGGGAAATCAACTCCAGATCCTGCCAGATCTCTCCTGGGTCACTCTGCAAAGGAGGCGTCTGCTATGTCCTCTTCTAACATTGAAAGATAACCAAATCATGTACAGATAGGGGTTCCTATTAAGCCTTACAGCCAGAAGAAATGGCCGCTCAACCACCCCTAGAGTTGCAGCTGACCTGCACCAGTTTTGCTCAGCCTTAGAAATTCCGGTCCCAAAACTACCAAACTGGGAACTGACCCCCCTGCTCCACCGCCGTCCCCAGCTTGGCAGCAAGTTTCAGCTAAAAAACGGCATGCCTCCCCCCGGTCCTATCTCAGGAGAAAAACCACCACCCTTCTAGGCTCTGATGGAAAATTAAGAGGACTATTTTGCCTGTGTTCACAACATGAACAGACCCTGGGACTTGCAATACGGATCATCTTATATCTACAGAAATATGACTGCATAAGATAATACTGCTCAACTGCAAGGCTGGCAGGGAGTGCAAGAAGGAACTCTAACGGCTCAGACTACTTGAAATCTCCAGAATCTTCTAGTTCGTTTTTTTCCTGTTTTTTACCCCCGTATTCACATTTCCAGTTTCCTGATGTCAGTTCGGGCGTCAAAGAAGGAATATGGTCAATGTAGGATTTTGACCACGGTTCAAAAAGTAATCGGGGTCTGGACTTGTTTTTGGAGTCTAATTTCGAAGGGGGTCACACTTGGTAACGTGACCAAGAGTTTGTTCCCTACCTTCCCTTCTCCCTCCTTTTCTTTTTCTTCTCCTAGGTAACGGCATCATGTATCTATCCCAATATGGAGTGGGCAGCTTGGTGGGACACTACTTGGTCAAGAGAGGGGGCCAGTGGACCTGGAAGGGGGTGAGATATATTGCTTCATCTCGTATATATTGTTTTTTTTTTAAACAATGGCTCTATCATGGTGCAGCTCATGTCATTAAATGTTAAGGGGCTCAACTCGCATGTTAAGAGATGCCTCCTTCTGCGAGAATTGAAGTCTTCAAAGGCAGATATTGTGTTTCTGCAGGAGACGCACCATGATGGAACAGGATCCTTCAACTTTGCTAGGGGAAGATTCCCAATAGTATATTCAGCCACCCAAAATAGGAAAAAAGCGGGAGTGGCGATTATGATAGCTCAAAATTGCCCTTTCCAGGTTATTAGCTTGGATTCAGACCCTAATGGACGATACTTGATCCTAACGGGAACTTTGAAGGGAGTCCCTGTGATACTATGTAACGTATATGTCCCCAATTCTGGACAGTTACTTTTCCTAAATCGGGTATTAGCTAAATTACGTCAAACCCCATCACATGCGCTATATTTGGGGGGTGATTTTAATTTGATGTTTTCAGTATTAAAGGACAGGCTTTCTGTAAGTGGCGCCCCAACCCCATTGACTTTGACTAGACAAACGAAGGCATTCCGTGCGCTAATTCGAAAGCATGGCCTCTATGACCTGTGGTGTACCTCGAACCCGACAGCCAAGCAATACACATTCTATTCACATCCACACTCAACCCACACGTGGATAGACTCTTTCTTTAGCAATCTCTTGCAACAGCAGACATTGGCCAAATTACGTGGTCGGATCATGCACCAGTTATACTGGATCTCTGCCCGGCCTCCTTGCCAAGATGGGAATGTCATTGGAGGCTAAATGATTATTTACTCAAACACCCAATGCATAAAGCCAAACTCCAAGAATAGTTGGAGGATTACTTTACTCTAAATAAAGACTCTGTCCCTTCGCTCTCCTCAGTTTGGAAGGCGCATAAAGTTGTAATGAGAGGGAACTTCATTTTATTAGCATCACACTTAAAAAGAGACAGTAATCATCAACAGATGACCCTTTTGGCACGTCTCAAAAAGTTGGAACAAAGAATGTCTGTGCAACCCTCTACACGTTGTTAGGGCTAGCGGAACGCACCAAGTAAATAGAGATGTTTATTATAAATGGTGCGTTCGCAGCCCGGGGTCCACCGTGCAGGAAGAACCTGCTGCTAGTGAATGGTGGCACTGTTTGGCGGTATAGACTAGCTCTGTTACCTCACAGAGCAGCCGCGAGAGGAAAGCACTGCGCCCTGTTAGCCTCACAGGAGCACAAGCTTACTGCCGAACTGATAGCAGTCAGTGGTTATGCACACACGCAATCTCCTCACCGGAGGTGCCGGTATTCTAGGGGCTTATTTCAGCCAGGTCCCTGAAACACGTTCACACAATCTCCTCGCCGGAGGTGCCAGCATTCTAGGGGCTTATTTCAGCCGGGTCCCTGAACACATAAATGCATAACCACACTGGCGCAAAGCACATATTAGAATTGATACTAGTGTATGGCCGTGCGGCCATGCGAGCCTTAAATAGTTGCAGCACATTTAGGACCTTTCAAAGAAGGACCAATGGAGTTGCTGCAGTACCTGAGCATGTGACCCCAGATCTCCACTGAGAGATCTTGCCCTGGGCATGCTGAGAGTGCAAAGCAGGACTTAGTCCTAGCACCTACAAGGACCTTCCAAGAAGGACCAATGACCTAGCTGCAGTATCTGATCATGTGACCCTCGATCTCCACTGAGAGATCTTACTCTGGGCATGCTCAGAACGTGAAAAGCAGGACTTAGTCCCAGAAGCGTCTGCTCGCCGCTGCCCAGCACTGACTTCAATGGCAGAAGCAGGAAATGCAGCAGTAACTCTTAGAACAGAGTCAGACTGAGCGAGACGCTGGGATCGACGTCTTGCGCTGAGCAGGCTCCACTGCGGCAGGAGAAGAATGGGAGACCGCAGCGGAGATGGCCCGAGATTCCTCCTGTGCAGAGGCAGGAACTCGACCACTAACACACGTATGCTTAATAAAATTGTTGAGGTAAGGGGTGGGCTGAGGGATCTCGCTATCCAGAAAGTTGAAAAAATGATGGTGTATACTAAGCAAAAATACTATGAGAGGGGTAATAAGGCCCACTCTCTCTCGGCAGCTCAGTTGAGGGAGCGATTGGTTCAGGCTTCCCCTTTACCATCAAAAATAAACAGGGACACCTCATACTGTATATGACCCACAGAAACAAGCAAATATATTTCAGGATTACTATTCCCGTCTATATTCTTTACCCTCAACTCTACCCATAGACCAGATTGCTAGATCTGAAAGACTCAAAATTTACTTGGACAATTACCAACCTTGAGTGCGGAAGCCCTTTTAACACTGAATAACATAATAACCGAAGAAGAACTGGAGAATACAATTAAAGAATTGCCCCAGGGTAAAGCTCCAGGACCTGATGGGTTAACATATTTATACTACAAAACATTCCAGAAAGAATTAATGGCCTTTATGTTACCACTCTTTAATTCCTTCATATCGGGTTCTCCCATTCCCCCCTCTATGCTGAGTTCACATATCACAGTAATACATAAGCAGAGAAAGGACCCTGCTGATTGCGCCAGCTATCGTCATATATCCCTACTAAATGCCAATCTTAAAATATTTACTAAATTCCTGGCTAATAGATTGAGTTTGCTTCTTCCGGATTTAATCCATAAAGATCAGGTCAGTTTTGTGACAAATAGGCAAGCGGGTGATAACACTAGACGTACTAAAGATCTTGTTGATGTCCTTGAAAGAAATGGGCAATCTGGTCTTCTGCTCAGTTTAGATGCTGAGAAGGCATTCTACCAACTGAGTTGGCCTTTTTTATTTGCGTGTTTACGCAGGTATGGCCTATCAGGTCCATTTCTTCAGGCTATACAAGCTTTATATTCCTTGCCCAATGCTGTGGTTAAACTCCCCCATGCGTCTTCCTCTCGTATCAATATCTCAAATGGATCTAGACAGGGGTGTCCTCTCTCTCCCCTGCTGTTTGTCCTCTGTATAGAGCCCTTGGCTTCCAAAATAAGGAATAATCCAGGTATCCAGGGCATTAAGGTACGGGAGAGAGAGTTCAAGTTGTCTCTATTTGCAGATGCTATTCTACTCACCCTCACCAACCCACACATTTCCCTCCCCAATCTTCAATCTATCTTGACAGAATATGGACTACTCTCAGGGTACAAGGTAAATACAACAAAGACTGAAGCTCTCCCAATTAACTTACCATCCGAAATAGTGAACGCTCTGAAATCAAAGTTTAAATTTGCTTGGAAGGACACCAAAATTAAATATTTGGGTATTTTCCTGACTGGCTCTCATGACTCCCTTTATAAACATAATTTCCTGGCCTTCTTTCAAGAGATTAATGGGTTACTTTCTAGATGGTCTAAACTTCTTCTCTCACTTTTTGGCAGCGCAAATGCGATAAAGATGTCTATTATGCCTAAGTTCTTATACATGGTGGAGGTTTTGTCGGTGCTGATCGCACGAGCGGTGTTGAGGAGGTTTCAGACTGTGCTTCTTAATTTTTTGGGGGGTCAGAGACGACATCGAATAGCTAAATCATTCCTCACATCTCCAAAAACGCAGGGGGGAATTGCCTTTCCAGACATCTGGAGATATAACTTGGCCGTGCACCTTAGAAGGATACCAGCTTGGGCCTCCTTGCGTGCTTATAGCAAATGGGTAGAAATCGAGAAACTTTGGATGGCTCCAGCGCATCCCAATTCATTGCTATGGGGAGATGGGAGTACATGTGCAGCGCCCCAGAGACATGGTCGTTGCAGTATGGCGCTCTGCCGCTAAGGGGAGCAGCGGTACGTCTGATGGCACTAAGGAGTTCTCCTGACCAGGTATCACCAGAACACATTACAATTCACACTACGGCCACTAGGGGGAGAAAAAGGCTTTATTTATTGGGCCACTCCTCACACTGGTAAAACTAGGGGCTGGGGAGGAAGTTAGAGAGAAGCTGACTGGGTTGGAACCAGGCAACTTCCCGTGGCAGGGGGTGTTGCAGGGAGAAGGCACAGGGGGTCCCTGTCAGGCGTGGGAACCTGGCAGGTGCCTAGCGAACAGAACAGAACGTGACGGAACCGCGCCTGCACACCTTGCGGCAGTATCCTAAGAAAGAGACACGAAGGGAAGGATATTGTGGAACCGTGTAAACGAGATCAAGCACAAAGGAGAGCCAGTAAGAGTCGTGCCGAGAAAGAGAGGCAACATCTTACTGAGGTGCGTAGTCGGTGGCCGGATCACCGTAGGACTAACTGACTTCAGGCCTTACTTCAAATTCCGCTGGACAGTTAATCATAGGTTGGCTGTCTACCTTCTACACCTACGAAGACATAGGGGGCAACATTGGGAGAGGGCGTCTCTAGGGTCCCGGAAGACCTCCAAGCCTTCCCGTCAAACAGGTGGCGTCCTAGCCATAACATGTCTGGGGACGTTAGAAACTAGTAACATCTGGAACCAAAGAACGAGAGAGAGAAAGAAAGCTGTAGAGAATGAACGAACGAGAGCAGCAGTTGTGAGGACTATTCCGAATGCTCAGCAGGGTAGGACTACAACACACAGGCGCTATTGGTAGGCAACGATTTCCATCTGCGAAGGAAATTCTGGATGTGCCCATCGGACCGGCCGGTCTCTGATAGCCCGGTTGAACGTGCTCTGGACTGAGGATATTGAAGCCTTCAGTAAAGAGGTAAAGAGACTGCAACCTTGTGTCCTCGTTATTGCCTGCACCTCACACCATCACCATCTACCTTACTGGGAAGCCCTGGGGACATACTTCACCTGTGGGAAGGTATACCATCCAGCTGCCATTCCATCACCCCAGCGGACCCCACAGCAGCGTCGGTCACCCTGACCGAACACAACAGGTGGCGTCACGAACCCCTGACAGACTGTACCATCACCTTTATTGGACGCCCCTTAGCAGGGTCGCGGACCGGGCCTAGCCACCATGACAGCCTCAGCACCGAACCAGAGAGGGTGATCCACATGCCCCTCAATGCCTCTGCTGGGCTCTATGGCATTTACAATGAAAATTTGGAGGATAAGTAGCAAGGCCTTTCATTGATCTCCCCCAAGTCCCCTATGATCTCCTTCCTTTTTACACCCTCCATACCTGATATTCTTACTGCAGCTATGACAGAACCATGGCTGTTGTGGATTCTGTTTTTGGGCTCCCTCTGGTGGTTACTGATGGTACTGGGTGACTGGTGTTTTCTGTGGTCTCTGGTGTCCACCTGTTCTATCAGGATATGGGAGTTTCCTATTTAACCTGGCTTTCTTGTCATTTCCTCGCCGGCTATCAATGTAATCAGTGTGTCTTGTTACCTCTGCTTCCCGCTTCTGTAAATCTTCAGGACAAGCTAAGTTTTTGATTTTCCTGTTCCACGTTTTGCTGCTTAATTTTTGTCTTAGTCCAGCTTGCAGATATGTGATTCCTTTTTGCTGGTTGCTCTAGTGGGCTGATATTACTCCTCATGTTCCATGAGTTGGCACATGAGTTCAAGTAATTTCAGGATGGTTTTTTGTAGGGTTTTTCGCTGACCGCGCAGTTCACTTTTGTATCCTCTGCTATCTAGCTTTAGCGGGCCTCATTTTGCTGAATCTGTTTTCATAACTACGTATGTGCCTTCCTCTCCTTTCACCGTCATTACATGTGGGGGGCTGCTATTTCTGTGGGGTGTTCTCTGGAGGCAAGAGAGGTCTGTGTTTCTTCTAATAGGGGAAGTTAGTCCTTCGGCTGGAGCGAGACGTCTAGGATCATCGTAGGCACGTTCCCCGGCTACAGCTAGTTGTGTGTTTAGGTTCAGGATCTCGGTCAGCTCAGTTTCCATCACCCTAGAGCTTGTTTTGTTTTTTGTGCTTGTCCTTTTGTGATCCCCTGCCATTGGGATCATGACAGTATAGCCGGCCCCAAAGTGGTATCGTATTGGCTGAAGTAGGAGGAAAAGTAGTCTGAGGAAGTTTTTTTTTTTTTTTTTTCTCCCTCAGAGTTTGCTGTCTAGCATTAATTGCAGCCTGGCTGCGTCTTTCCTCCTCTTAATCCTTGAATGGCTCTGACCTCAGCTGTTTATCATGGACGTCCAGAGTTTGGCTTCCAGCCTGAATAATCTTGCTGCTAAGGTTCAAAATATACAAGATTTTGTTGTACATGCTCCTATGTCTGAACCTAGAATTCCTATCCCAGAGTTTTCTGGAGATAGATCTAGTTTTCTGAATTTTAGGAACAATTGCAAGTTGTTTCTTTCTTTGAAATCTCGCTCTTCTGGAGACCCTGCTCAGCAAGTCAAAATTGTTATATCTTTCCTGCGGGGTGACCCTCAGAATTGGGCATTTGCATTGGCACCAGGGGATCCTGCGTTGCTCAATGTGGATGCGTTTTTTCTGGCATTGGGTTTGCTCTATGAGGAACCTAACCTAGAGATTCAGGCTGAAAAAGCTTTATTGGCTCTCTCTCAGGGGCAAGATGAAGCAGAAATATATTGTCAGAAATTTCGGAAATGGTCGGTGCTTACTCAGTGGAATGAGTGCGCCCTGGCTGCAAGATTCAGAGATGGCCTTTCTGAGGCCATTAAAGATGTTATGGTGGGGTTCCCTGCGCCTACAGGTCTGAATGAGTCTATGACTATGGCTATTCAGATTGATCGGCGTTTACGGGAGCGCAAACCTGTGCACCATTTGGCGGTGTCTTCTGAACAGGCACCTGAGACAATGCAATGTGATAGAATTCAGTCCAGAAGTGAACGGCAAAACTATAGGCGAAAAAATGGGTTGTGTTTTTATTGTGGTGATTCAGCTCATGTTATATCAGCATGCTCTAAACGCACAAAAAAGGTTGATAAGTCTGTTGCCATTAGTACTTTACAGTCTAAGTTCATTCTGTCTGTGACTCTGATTTGTTCATTATCAGCCATTTCCGTCGATGCCTATGTGGATTCAGGCGCTGCCCTGAGTCTTATGGATTGGTCATTTGCCAACCGCTGTGGGTTTAGTCTGGAGCCTCTGGAAGTCCCTATTCCTTTGAAAGGAATTGACTCTACACCTTTGGCTATGAACAAACCTCAGTACTGGACACAAGTGACCATGCGTATGACTCCCGTTCATCAGGAGGTGATTCGCTTCCTGGTACTGTATAATTTACATGATGTCTTAGTGCTTGGTCTGCCATGGTTACAAACTCATAACCCAGTCTTGGACTGGAAAACGATGTCTGTGTTAAGCTGGGGATGTCAGGGGGTTCATGATGATGCACCTCCGATTTCTATCGCTTCATCTACTCCTTCTGAGGTTCCTGTATTTTTGTCTGATTATCGGGATGTTTTTGAGGAGTCTAAGCTCAATTCGCTTCCTCCTCACAGGGATTGCGATTGTGCTATAGATTTGATTCCTGGCAGTAAATTTCCTAAAGGACGTTTGTTCAATCTGTCAGTGCCAGAGCATACTGCTATGCGGGATTATGTTAAGGAGTCCTTGGAAAAGGGACATATCTGTCCATCTTCGTCCCCTTTGGGAGCAGGTTTTTTTTTCGTGGCCAAAAAAGATGGTTCCTTGAGGCCTTGTATAGATTACCGTCTTTTGAATAAGATTACAGTCAAATATCAGTATCCTTTGCCATTGTTGACTGATTTGTTCGCTCGCATTAAGGGGGCTAAATGGTTCACTAAGATTGATCTTCGGGGTACGTATAATCTTGTGCGGATAAAGCAGGGTGATGAGTGGAAAACCGCATTTAATACGCCTGAGGGCCATTTTGAGTATTTGGTGATGCCTTTTGGACTTTCTAATGCTCCTTCTGTCTTCCAGTCCTTTATGCACGATATTTTCCGTGAATATCTGGATAAATTTATGATTGTGTATTTGGATGATGTTTTGGTTTTTTCTGATGACTGGGAGTCCCATGTTCAGCAGGTCAGGAAGGTGTTTCAGGTCCTGCGGGCCAATTCTTTGTTTGTAAAAGGTTCAAAGTGTCTCTTTGGAGTCCAGAAGATTTCTTTTTTGGGGTATATTTTTTCCCCTTCTACTATTGAGATGGATCCCGTCAAGGTTCAGGCTATTTGTGACTGGACGCAGCCTACATCTCTTAAGAGTCTACAGAAGTTCTTGGGCTTTGCTAATTTTTATCGTCGTTTCATAACTAATTTTTCTAGTGTTGTTAAGCCTTTGACGGATTTGACTAAGAGGGGTGCTGATGTTGCTGATTGGTCTCCTGCGGCTGTGGAGGCCTTTCAGGAACTTAAGCGCCGGTTTTCTTCTGCTCCTGTGTTGCGTCAGCCAGATGTTTCGCTTCCTTTTCAGGTTGAGGTTGATGCTTCCGAGATTGGAGCGGGGGCGGTTTTGTCGCAGAGAAGCTCCGATTGCTCAGTGATGAAGCCATGTGCGTTCTTTTCTAGAAAGTTTTCGCCCACTGAGCGGAATTATGATGTTGGTAATCGGGAGCTTTTGGCCATGAAGTGGGCATTTGAGGAGTGGCGCCATTGGCTTGAGGGTGCTAGACATCGTGTGGTGGTCTTGACTGATCACAAAAATCTGATTTACCTTGAGTCTGCCAAGCATCTGAATCCGAGACAGGCTCGTTGGTCACTGTTTTTCTCCCGTTTCGATTTTGTGGTTTCATACCTGCCAGGTTCAAAGAATGTGAAGGCGGATGCTCTTTCTAGGAGTTTTGTGCCTGACTCCCCTGGAAATTCTGAGCCCACTGGTATCCTTAGGGATGGGGTGATTTTGTCGGCTGTCTCCCCAGACTTGCGACGTGCTTTGCAGGAGTTTCAGGCGGATAAACCTGATCGTTGTCCGCCTGAAAGACTGTTTGTTCCGGATAATTGGACCAGTAGAGTCATCTCCGAGGTCCATTCTTCTGCGTTAGCAGGTCATCCTGGAATATTTGGTACTAGAGACTTGGTGGCCAGGTCCTTTTGGTGGCCTTCCTTGTCGAGGGATGTGCGTTCTTTTGTGCAGTCTTGTGAAGTTTGCGCTCGGGCTAAGCCTTGCTGTTCTCGGGCCAGTGGATTGTTGTCACCTTTGCCTATCCCGAAGAGGCCTTGGACGCACATTTCCATGGACTTTATTTCGGATCTCCCTGTCTCTCAAAAAATGTCCGTCATCTGGGTTGTGTGTGACCGCTTTTCTAAGATGGTTCATCTGGTACCCTTGCCTAAGTTACCTTCCTCCTCTGAGTTGGTCCCTCTGTTTTTTCAGAACGTGGTTCGTTTGCATGGGATTCCGGAGAACATCGTTTCTGACAGGGGATCCCAGTTTGTGTCTAGATTTTGGCGTACGTTCTGTGCTAAGATGGGCATTGATTTGTCCTTTTCGTCTGCATTCCATCCTCAGACGAATGGCCAGACGGAACGAACTAATCAGACCTTGGAAACTTATTTAAGGTGTTTTGTTTCTGCTGATCAAGATGACTGGGTTACCTTTTTGCCGCTTGCCGAATTTGCCCTTAATAATCGGGCTAGTTCTGCTACCTTGGTTTCTCCTTTCTTTTGTAATTCGGGGTTTCATCCTCGTTTTTCCTCTGGTCAGGTGGAGCCTTCTGATTGTCCTGGAGTGGACATGGTGGTGGATAGGTTGCATCAGATTTGGAGTCATGTGGTGGACAATTTGAAGTTGTCCCAGGAGAGGGCTCAGCAGTTTGCTAATCGCCATCGCCGCGTGGGTCCTCGACTTCGTGTTGGGGACTTGGTGTGGTTGTCTTCTCGTTTTGTTCCTATGAAGGTCTCTTCTCCTAAGTTCAAGCCTCGGTTCATCGGTCCCTATGGGATCTTGGAAATTCTTAACCCTGTGTCATTTCGTTTGGATCTCCCGGCATCGTTTGCTATTCATAATGTGTTCCATCGGTCGTTGTTGCGGAGGTATGAGGTACCTGTTGTTCCTTCGCTTGAACCTCCTGCTCCGGTGCTGGTGGAGGGAGAATTGGAGTATGTTGTGGAGAAGATCTTGGATTCTCGTGTTTCCAGACGGAAACTCCAATATTTGGTCAAGTGGAAGGGTTATGGTCAGGAGGATAATTCTTGGGTGGTTGCCTCTGATGTTCATGCTGCTGATTTGGTTCATGCATTTCATAGGGCTCATCCTGGTCGCCCTGGTGGTTCTCGTGAGGGTTCGGTGACCCCTCCTCAAGGGGGGGGTACTGTTGTGGATTCTGTTTTTGGGCTCCCTCTGGTGGTTACTGATGGTACTGGGTGACTGGTGTGTTCTGCGGTCTCTGGTGTCCACCTGTTCTATCAGGATATGGGAGTTTCCTATTTAACCTGGCTTTCTTGTCATTTCCTCGCCGGCTATCAATGTAATCAGTGTGTCCTGTTACCTCTGCTTCCCGCTTCTGTAAATCTTCAGGACAAGCTAAGTTTTTGATTTTCCTGTTCCACGTTTTGCTGCTTAATTTTTGTCTTAGTCCAGCTTGCAGATATGTGATTCCTTTTTGCTGGTTGCTCTAGTGGGCTGATATTACTCCTCATGTTCCATGAGTTGGCACATGAGTTCAAGTAATTTCAGGATGGTTTTTTGTAGGGTTTTTCGTTGACCGCGCAGTTCACTTTTGTATCCTCTGCTATCTAGCTTTAGCGGGCCTCATTTTGCTGAATCTGTTTTCATAACTACGTATGTGCCTTCCTCTCCTTTCACCGTCATTACATGTGGGGGGCTGCTATTTCTGTGGGGTGTTCTCTGGAGGCAAGAGTGGTCTGTGTTTCTTCTAATAGGGGAAGTTAGTCCTTCGGCTGGAGCGAGACGTCTAGGATCATCGTAGGCACGTTCCCCGGCTACAGCTAGTTGTGTGTTTAGGTTCAGGATCGCGGTCAGCTCAGTTTCCATCACCCTAGAGCTTGTTTTGTTTTTTGTGCTTGTCCTTTTGTGATCCCCTGCCATTGGGATCATGACACATGGCTTCAAGCACAATTATTTTATTACGCGGATATTGTAGATCCCTTTAATAGAAATATTCTTCCTTTTCAGACTCTTAGAGAGCGGTTTAAACTCCCACTTAGGACCTACTTCTCATACTTACAAATCCGCCACCTGGCCTAACTTTATATAAAAACACAGCGTCCTCCACTTCTACTCCCTTTGGGCGACTCTGTAAAGGGAATCCCTCTACAAAGGGTTTGATCACGGACATTTATAGTATACTGTTCACTCCGCCATCAGACCCCCCTCCTAAACATGCTTACATGATAAAGTGGGAGAGATACCTGGGGAGGGAACTTCCGCTTCCTATCTGGCAGGTCATATGGTCTAAGGCAGCTAAATCGTCACCATGCATAACACAAAAGGAAAATCAGTACATGATACTGATGCATTGGTATCATACGCCGGAGGTTTTATATAATATTTACCCTGCCACGTCGGATAAATGCTGGAGATATATTCTGGGATTGCCAGACTATATCCCCATTCTGGAAGAGAGTACAGGGGTTGATTTCTCAGGTGTTAGATGTAGAGATTCCTCTGGATCCTGTGACTTTTTTGCTTAATGTTCACCCCCGTGCCCATGACAAAGGTCCCTGCCAGGCTGCTCCTCCATATCCTAACATCGGTAAAGTGTCTATTAGCCTCGTACTGAAAGAAAAGATCAGCTCCCACTATGAAAAAAACTCCAGATGAAGATTAAAGAAATGAGACGTATGGAGAATCTTACGGCCTGTACTAATAATCAACTTGATTTGTTCAATCGCATGTGGGCTCCATGGGATGACTGTAACTAAGCTAACCAACTGATGTTACGTGCCTTTTTCCTTTCTTTCTGTGGCTTGTCCCTTCCCTGACTTTTTCTCTATCCCTTCTCTGTACCCCACCTACTCTTAGATGATGCATTAGATGTTTGCCCTAATTTTATTAGGAGCAGCAGTGCTGCGCACTGTACCGCTGGAAGAAACATCTAAAATGTTTTGCATTGTTTTGCATAATTTTGCTACAACTATACTTATGTTTATGATGTTATTTGTACGAGAAAAAGGAAAATCTTTAAAAAATAAACAGTTTAAAAAAAAAACAAAAAACCAAAACATAAACCATTCTACTTACCTTCCCTGCGCTCCCTCGCAGCATCCTGTTCTGATGCCAGCAGCTGATTTATGCTTGGAAGCTGTGCATGACAGTGATGTCAATCACTGCTTACAAGCAAAGTGCATCTGCCGAACTACCAACTGCTTTCAATGCCAGGACTATGGGCATGTGGAACAGTGAATATTCATTGATCTTTAATAACGGGCACATGTGATCGCCTGGCTGCTGTAGGAAGCCGGCGACTACAACTACTGTGCCCGCTATTAAAGATCAATGAATATTCACTGCTCTCCTCACCTATGGAAGTGGATAGCAGTGAATATTTATTCCCTTAAGTGGCGGGCACACTTCCTGAGCCCAGCCGCTGCAGGAAGAAGTCGGCTGCAGCTTTGTTATGACCTGGTGGTTAAGAGGCCACACTGATATGACCTGGTGGCTAAAATGCAACATGGGACGATCTCTGAGAAGGTGGTATCTCTACTGACCGCAGTCCCTAATCCTAACAACAACACTAGAAATAGCCGTGGGATGTTCCTGACTCTCCCTAGACACCTCTTCACATCCTAAGAAATAACTACCCCTAAAGAAGGAAATAGAAAGCTATCTTGCCTCAGAGAAACCCCCAAAAGGAAAGACAGCCCCCCACAAATATTGACTGTGAATGGAGAGGGAAATGACGTACAAAGAAATGAAATCAGAATTCAGCAAAGGAGGCCAATACTAAACTTGATAGACAGAGAGAAAAGGATACTGTGCGGTCAGTATAAAAACTACAAAATCCACGCAGAGTTTACAAAAATGAACTCCACACCGACTCACGGTGTGGAGGGGCAAATCTGCTTTCCCAGAGCTTCCAGCTAGCCTGAATAAGACATAGTGACAAGCTGGACAAAAAGAGACATATTTGCAAAGCAATAGAGTCCAAACAAATGGACAAACAAAACTAGCAAAAACTTATCTTTTGCAGACAAGGACTGGCCATATGAGAAATCCAAGGAGAGAACCAAATCCAACCATGAACATTGACAACAGGCATGAACTAAAGCCCAGAGCAGGTTTAAATAACAAACCCAGGCAAGGCGATTAGTGAAGGCAGCTGCTACAGCTACCTAAAGGAGCAGCAGTACCACTCAAAACCACCAGAGGGAGCGCAAGGGCAGAACTCACAAACATACCATTAGCAACCACAGGAGGGAGCTCCAGAACGGAATTCACAACACAGCTTACAGCGTGTCCGCTATTAAAAAGAAATGAATATTCACTGCTCTCCACTCCCATGGGCATGAAGAGCAGTGAATATTTCTCTTTAGCAGTGGTCACAGGTGGTAGCCGCAGCAGTCGGCTCCTGCTTCCTGTGACTTGCTGTTCCCCTGCTGCTGCTTGCCCACCTCCTCAACTATAGCAGGTACATCCAGACTATAAGAAGCACCCCCCATTTGCCTTCAAATTTTTGGAGGAAAAAAGTGCGTCTTATAGTCCAAAAAAAACAGTAATTATCATTTCTGCCGGGAATCGAACCGCGCTATTTACTAGTCATACAGGTGGGTCCCCGCATCATTTTAGAGACAAACATACATAACTGTGATTGCACAGCCAGTGGCTGATACATGCTGCCCATGGTTTGGGCAACATGTACAGATTCTTACCCATATGGTTCGTGCTGAAGTCTGTATCCTCTATGCTTAAAGTTTGTGAATAAAGAAAACTCTTTTTTATGGATTCGGTGAAGCTGGACTTGGGAACACAAAACCCACACTTGAATAAAATAAAACACAGACACAAATTATTGGAATATAATGGCCGAGGTGTTTATTTAGGGTTACCGAAATATATCACTTTAATTTAAAATAAATAAATAACCAATTACGAATAAATTATAAACCATACCAACCAAATCCACCCAGACACCTGGGCGATTTTCCCTCGAAATAAACACCACGACAGGGGGGAAAAACAATAGGGAGGGAGGGTGGAATCTTCTTTCTTCTTGATAACTGACAGGACTGACATACCATAGGGCTATAAATAGCCAAACTTTTCCCAGTCTTTTTCAAAACAGCCAATCACCTTCCTGGCAAAAGGCGCCAAAACAACTGGATAAAACCAGAATCCACCAGCTCGTGAACCTCACAGCTTAAACAAGGGCTAATTTCAACCCTAAAACCCGCAGTTAAAATTTACTTTTTTTTTTTTTAAACAGAAAAACAACCACTACCGACTAATTAAAAAACTCATAGTCAGGGTCCGTGTTCCCATGAGACCCCCCTACATTAGATTCGGGGGAGGGCTACAATGGGAACACAAAACCCACACTTGAATAAAGTAAAACACAGACACAAATTCGAATATAATGGCCGAGGTGTTTATTTAGGATTACCAAAATATATCACTTTAATTTAAAATAAATAAATAACCAATTACGAATAAATTACAAACCATACCAACCAAATCCACCCAGACAGCTGGGCGATTTTCCACACGCCAGCCTCAAAGAGGCATGGCCCCCCAAAAACACTGCAGCCATTGCTCAACCATGGATTGAAGATCAAGGTTGAAAATGTCCAACCCCACATCCAATAAATGAACTAGATCATTTCTGTATAAACCTGAGTAAAATCTTCCAACTCCCTATGCCTAAAAGAAAAAACAGCTAACAAGTGCATATAACGCTCCATGGCTCTATCGACTCTTTTACGAATCTTGTTAAGAAAAACTGAGATTTGAATTTGACCAGATGAGCCTGGGGATGATCTCCGAAAAAATAAAACATGTGCTGGGAAATTTGCACTTCAAGTAAGATAAATCATTCTTCATTTTGACCAAAAGGTCCAAAGTTTAACTTTTCCTGAGATGATTACCCCCTAAATGAATTATAATTACGTCAGGCAGCGGGATTAACGCAATTAGCTTAACAATTCTTTAACTAAGTCCCTCCATTTCATGCCTCTGACACTATGCCAGAAAATTCTGACGTGGGAACAGCTGAAAGATAGGTTTTCTGAATATGACCTTCGGCATGCTCTATTCTGTGCCCAAAACACAAAAGAGTGCCCGATAATCCAAATTGAGAACGGATCTGAAAGACAATATTGAAATTTAGTAAAAGTAAAGTCCTGGACGAACATAAATATTAAAACGTCTAGAGTTCCATTTCCCCAGCTGCATAATTTTATCATCCCTAAGACCAGATCTAGCCGCTTCTGTTGCAGCTCCAATCCTGAAAGAATGAGAGGTGATTCTCATATGTTCTTTCCCTAACTTACCCAAACATTTTTCAAGAACTGCGTTAAATTGAAAAATAGTGGCCGGTTCGCCATTTGCATGAACAAAGATCGGACCAGGCCTGGTGGATCTCAATAAAAGCCAACGTTTTGTGTTCGCTACTGGGCAAATAGGAGAGTCGGGAATTGCATTTAGCCGGGTACTAGCCCCTCTACCTAACTGATCCGATTTAGACTTTCTTATAAATAGAACTAAAAAAGAATATTTTAATAATAGATCAGATAACATCAAACCTGAGGGCTCAGATTTTTTATAAGACACTATCTCCCCTACTCTCATTGCCCCAAAAAATGCGAGACAAAAAGCAGTCCTAAACAAGCATGACTCAAAACTATCAGTGCAAACCGATGGCGAAATTAAGCATAAATCCTTTAATAGTTCAAAAGATATCAGCCTCCTCTCATCTACTTTAAAAGTGGCCTTCTTAAAGCCTTTCAAAAACTGCTTCACTGGAAAGAAATCGGTTAATGGAGTTTTCCCAGTCAACTTTAAAAAGAAAGAATCCCCAGCGAGGGATTTATATACTGCAGAATAACATAACCCTTTGCATACTAAAAACTAAGGGCTGAAATTGAGGATAATTCTAAGTAACTAAAGTCATTTGTAAGGCAGAAATTAACCCATTGCTTCCATGCGACTGAATAATTAGCCCATGTTTTTGGTGCCAATGAGTTTTCGATAAATTTCGGAATTATACCTGTATAATGTCCCAAACATGAGGGGGGCAAGGAGTTGGTTCCTTGTCTGCGTCCAGAGCCAAGCGATGAAACATTGACCACTGCTGATGACAAATAGAATCACAGATTAATAAATCATCCGTAACGCCTATCTTGGATTTTAGCCAAATATTAAACTTCAGGCAACATAAAACTAAGGCCCTCAATATCCTAGCGGCCAAAACGTTCTTTGAAGATAACGTATTGATACAAAAAACCATGCTCTGGCTGCCAGAGAAAATCAAAAGCCTTTTGTTTTGCAATAACAAACCCCATGTAGAAATGCAGACAAATAGCGCAAAAATGTCCAAAACCATTTGATTCGCAATCAATGTAGCAGTACCCCAAGACTCGGGCCAACTATGCCTCATCCAATGGCGATTGCACAAAATTCCAAAACCAAACGACTTATCGGAATAGAAAGATAAATGAATAGAGTCGGCACTAAACAACGAGCTGTGCCAGTACGAAACGCCATTGTAATTAGCAAGAAACTCAAGCCAAATCTTAATATCCTCCCTAATTTCAGAGTCGATCCTAATATGACAATGGGCAGACTTAATCCCTTTTGTAGCGTCATAAAGACGTCTAGAAAAAACCCGCCCCATGGGGAGAACCCTTAAAGCAAAATTCACCAAACCCAAAATAGATTGAAGCTCTTTTAAAGTAATTTTTTTCTTTGCAAGAACATTCAGAAGAGCACCCTGCAGTTTTGAAACTTTCTCCATAAGTAGCCTGCACTCCATTCTGGATGAATCTAAAACAATAACCAAAAATTCCAAAGTGTTAGTAGGCTGAACCGTTTTTTCATCACTATAGGAACACCGAAATAAGAACAAACTGCGATGAACTTATGAAGAAGGGCTTGGCAGATGTCAGAATTTGGGGGACCTACAAACAAAAAATCGTCCAAATAATGAAGGATACCCCTTCTCCAAATTCGGACTGAACAGCCCACTGTAAAAAAGAGGAAAAAGCTTCAAAATAAAAACATGAACGTGAAAACCCCATTGGTAAACATTTGTCAAAAAAAAAATTTATTGTCAAAACAAAAACCTAGGGAATTGAAACCGGATGGGCTCACAGGAAGTAATCGAAAAGCGGCTTGAATATCTGATTTTGCTAAAAAGGAGTCTTTTCCAAATTTTTTAAGGATATCTACCACTGAGTCAAATGAAGTGTAGTGAACTGAGCTTAGAGACTTATCCACTTCATCATTTAAAGAAAACCTGTGAGGGTATGATAAGTGGTGGATAAGTCTAAAAGCACCAGGTTCCTTCTTAGGAACTGTACCCAATGGGGATATTCAAAAAAGGGGGTTCATCAAATGGACCAGCGACCCGGCCTAAATGCAATTCCTTCAAAATCTTAGATCTGGCGGCATCAGGGAACTCGTTTAAAGAGCTAAGATTATTAACTATAAAGCAACCATTACCTTTAAAAGAAGGTATAAAATATCCAGAAGAAAAACCTTGAATTAAGAGCTCTCTAATCACTAGATCTGGGTAATTGCCTAGCCAAGGTAGCATTTTTTCCAGTATCACTGGTGTCAGAGCTTTTTAGAAAATTCTCCTTGTTAGGGTGTTGTTGAGAAACAAGGGATTGCTTCTTAAAGCATTTGGTTAAAGGATGCGACCCACCACAGAAAGAGCATTCATGCTTAAAACGTCAATTGTCTAATCATTTGCAATTTGACTCATTAAAAGCAAAGCAAATCCCCTTCTTAGCTGGTAAGGTGGTTTGCTGCTTTGTGAAAAATTGTCTCTGTGGGAGCATCAAATTCAACCAAAGGCCCACATCCTTAACACCCCATGATACATTCGGATGGACCGCTAGTTTCTGACGAAAGGCTTTGTCATAGCTAAGCCACGCCATACCGCCGAAATTATGGTAAGCCTCTAGTATTATGTCTACATGATGGAAAAGACCACTACATAGTTGAGGGAATTTTTCCCCGAGAACAGCAGAATATATTGGAAATGCCTGAAGCCAGTTATTAAAAGATTTAGAGATACCTGGCTTTTTTTCTTCATTTATCGATTTGTTATCCTTTCTTTCAAATCTATTCTGCTGTTCCTTTTGAGCAGGCAATAATGAAAATAACTCCACCTAGCCCTTACTCCAAATCAGCTCCTTAACTGATGCACTCAGGTGAAACCCCAGGGGAGACAATTCCCAAGTAATAGCCTCCTTAAACAAAGATTGGGGTACACCAGGGTGAACAGGGTTAGAACTACATGCAGGCTGAATAACCTTATTAGAGCCCACATCAGCAGACTCTTTTAAGGCTTCAGCCATCATAGAGCTAATTAAAGCTTTCAACTCTACTTGAGACACAGACAGGGGCATAAGAAAATTCTCATCCCTTCTGGAGCGTGTTACATCTTGATCTTCCATCCCACTTCCACTCACGCCTGCTGTGGGGGGCGAGGTGAGATGGACTGGAACTTGCCTTGTAGGGATCTCTTCTTCTTCTACCTCAGAATCCGACGATCTTCAGGCTCGTGCAGGCATTTCGGTCTCCTGGGGGTCCTGCTGCCATACACGGGGGCCACTACCGTGATACTCAGAAGCGATATCAATGGACTCTGCAGCGCTTTTACGGCCGTGGCATCTAGGATCATTGCTGGCGGGGCGTGATGACAGGCACGGTGCCGACATATGACGTCGACGAGAATCACGAACCGGACTGAGAGACTTCCGTGTCTTCGGCTCAGATGTCTTCACGCGCACGGACGGTGCGCGGCTGCTGGACCTATCTGTCGCATGGGGTGGTGAGTAGGGCATTCTCAGGTGCCGGCTCCTCTTGGCTCCAATGCTCACCTGACGCGCCTGGGCTGCTACACCTCCCAGCTGGCTGAGCAATGGAGAAGGGACCGGAGCAGAAGCTTCGCCCACTGACAGGGCTGGTTTAAAAGCAAGGCAGCTATGCAACCACTCTGCTCCATCCTCCTCACCAGCCCGTAACACGACCTGCTTTAGCAAACTGTCCATCTTCTTTCTTCTTGATAACTGACATGACTGACGTACCACAGGGCTATAAATAGCCAAACTTTTCCCGTTCTTTTTCAAAACAGCCAATCACCTTCCTGGCAACAGGCACCAAAACAACTGGATAAAACCAGATTCCACCAGCTCATCAACTTCACAGTTTAACCAAGGGCTAATTATAACCCTAAAACCACAGTTAAAATTTACTTCTTTTTTTTTTTTTTTAACAGAAAAACAGCCACTACTGACTAATTAAAAAACTCATAGTCAGGGTCCATGTTCCCATGAGACCCCCCTACATTGGATTCGGGGAAGGGCTACCATTCTCTTCTTTTTTTAACACGTACAGTGACATGTAAGTTTGAACACCCCTGGTCAATACTACTGATATTGTGAACAGTAAAGTAAGTTGAAGATGAAATGATCTCTAAAAGGCCTAAAGTTAAAGATGACACATTTTATTTGTATTTTAGGCAAATATATATACTAGATGATGGCCCGATTCTAACGCATCGGGTATTCTAGAATATCTCTGTAGTTTATTTATGAATATTTAAGAATAATGCAATGAATACACAGGATTTGGCCATCCATTGCGACCAATCAATGAAGCCAGGGCCGGCTCCAGGTTTTTGAGGGTCCCAGGTGAAAGAGTCTCAGTGGGTCCCCCTTTAACACATACCACGATTCATGATGCACAGATACAGCAGAGAAATATAGCACAGCCCACATAGTATATAACACAGCCCACATAGCATATATCACAGCCACGTAGCATATAACACAGCCCACAAAGTATATAACACAGCCCATGCAGCATATAGCACAACCACGTAGCATATAGCACAGCCACATAGCATATAACAGCCACGTAGTATATTGCACAGCCCATGTAGCATATAACACAGTCTATGTAGTATATAGCAAATCCACATAGTATGTAACACAGCCGTGTAGTATATAGCACAGCCACGTAGCATATAACACAGCCCACATAGTATATAACACAGCCCACGTAGCATATAGCACAGCCACATAGCATATAACACAGCCACATAGTGTATAACACAGCCACGTAGTATATTGCACAGCCCATGTAGCATATAACACAACCCACGTAGTATATAGCACAGCCGCATAGTATATACCACAGCTACATAGTATATAACAGCCCATGTAGCATATAACACAGCCCACGTAGTATATAGCACAGCCACGTAGCATATAGCACAGCCACATAGTATATAGCACAGCCACGCAGTATATTCCACAGCCACGTAGTATATTGCACAGCCACGTAGTATATAACACAGCCCACGTAGTATATAACACAGTCCACATAGTATATAACACAGCCCACGTAGTATATAGCACAGCCCACATAGTATATAGCACAGCCCATGCAGTATATAACACAGCCCATGTAGTATATAACACAGCCCAAGTACTACATAGCACAGCCCACGTAGTATATAACACAGCCCACATAGTATATAGCAGAGCTACATAGCATATAACACAGCCACGTAGTATACAGCACAGCCACGAAGTAAATAGCACAGCCACGTAGTATATTGCACAGGCACATAATATACTGCACAGCCATGTAGTATATAGCACAGCCCACGTAGTATATAACACAGTTCACATAGTATATAGCACAGCCCAAGTAGTATATAGCACAGCCCATGCAGTATATAGCACAGCCACATAGTATATAGCACAGCCCATGTAGTATTTAACACAGCCCACTTAGTATATAACACAGCCCACATAGCATATAGCACATCCACATAGTATATAGCACAGCCACGTAGTATATTGCACAGCCACATAGTATATAGCACAGCCCACATAGTATATAACATAGCCCATGTAGTATATAACACAGCCCATGTAGTATATACCACAGCCCACGCAGTATATAGCACAGCCCACGTAGTATATAACACAGCACATGTAGTATATAGCAGTGTGGGCACCATATCCCTATTAAAAAAAGAATTAAAATAAAAAATAGTTATATACTCATCTTACGGCGGCCCCCGGATCCAGCCCAGGCCTTTAGCGATGCTCCCGACAGGTCCGTTCCCAGTGATGCTTTGCAGCAATAACCCGTGATGATGTAGCAGTCGGGCGCGACCAATCAGCGACGCAAGATTTCCGTTACAGACAAACAGACAGAAGTGGACCTTTTATTATTATTATTATTATTTATTTATATAGCACCATTAATTCCATGGTGCTGTACATGAGAAGGGGTTACATCAAAATACAAATATCACTTACAGTAAGCAAAACCAGCAATGATAGACTGGTACAGAGGGAAGAGGACCCTGCCCTTGCGGGCTTATATTCTACAGGATTATGTGGAAGGAGACAGTAGGTCGAGGGTTGCAGTAGCTCCAATGGTGTTGAGGTGGCCATGTGGTCTTTAGAGGCTGTAAGCTTCCTTGAAGAGGTGGGTTTTCAGGTTTCTTTTGAAGGATCCAAAAGTAGTGGATAACCGGATGTGTTGGGGCACTGAATTCCAGAGGATGGGAGATATTCGGGAGAAGTCTTGGAGGCGATTGAGTGAGGAGCGAATAAGCGTGGAGGAGAGGAGGAGGTCTTGGGAGGACAGGAGATTACGTGAGGGAAGATATTGAAAGATTAGTGTGGAAATATACGGAGGAGAAAGGTTATGGATGGCTTTGTAGGTCAGTGTTAGTAATTTAAACTGGATACGCTGGGAAATTGGGAGCCAGTGAAGGGATTTGCAAAGAGGTGAAGCAGGAGTGTAGCGAGGAGAGAGATTAATTAGTCGGGCAGCAGAGTTAAGGATGGACTGGAGCGGTGCGAGAGTGTTAGAAGGTAGGCCACAGAGGAGTATGTTGCAGTAGTCGAGGCGGGAGATGATTAGGGCATGCACGAGCATTTTGGTAGAGTGTGGGTTGAGGAAAGGACAGATTCTGGAAATATTTTTGAGCTGGAGGCGACAGGAGGTGGCGAGAGCTTGGATGTGCAGTTTGAAGGACAGGGCAGAGTCAAGGGTTACTCCGAGGCAGCGGATTTTGGGGACAGGGGAAAGTGTGATTTCATTTATTTTAATAGATAGATCAGGTAGGGAAGATATGCGCGATGGATGAAAGATAATGAGTTCAGATTTGTCCACATTGAGCTTGAGGAAGCGAGAGGAGAAGAAGGAGGATATGGCTGAAAGACACTCTGGGATTCTGGAGAGCAGAGAGGAGACATCTGGGCCAGAGAGGTAGACCGGAGTGTCATCAGCATATAGATGGTACTGGAAGCCATAGGACCTTATGAGTTGTCCCAGGCCGAGTGTATAGATTGAGAAGAGTAAGGGTCCTAGGACAGAGCCTTGGGGGACTCAAACAGAGAGGGGGCGAGATGAAGAGGTAGTATGGGAGTAGGAAACACTAAATGTGCAGTTGGCAAGGTATGAGGAGATCCAAGATAGGGCAAGGTCTTTGACCCCAGAGGAAGAGAGGATCTGTAGTAGGAGGCAGTGGTCAACTGTGTCAAAGTCTCTAGCTCAGAAACAGGGAGCTAGACACTATATAAGGCTTCCCCAGTCTGGTGTTTCACTGGTTGGGCCCAGTCCTTTATGTCTGCCCTTATTCACACTGAGGTCAACATTGACACATGGTAAGGTTTTAATATTAGACAGTGTAGGACTGTCCCGATCAGAGTTACCGTGGCGAGGTGGGATGGCTTTTGTGCTATTTTTTTAATCAAAAAACAGTATTACTAAAACTCTGTATTAGTTAAATGCACTTTTGCTTTTTTACTTAGTTACATCAGGGTTTTCGCTTATTTTTTTTCTCTTGTAGGTTTTAATGTTTTGTGGCCAATATGAACATGCGTTTAACCTCTGCATGTGTACCAACTCAAAATAAGCTCAATTTTTGTGTTTTTTTTTTTAACTTTACCTACATAGCTGGATCTCGTAGCTAATGAAGGGATTGAGACGACCAAAGGCTATGGAACCTCATTCTGATGCTCCATAAACTTTGCCTACAGCCACTTTTGGTTCCGCTGCGCAGCACGAGACCCAGTCACTCTGAAGAGCGGTGACATCAGTAATGTCACTGCTCTTCAGATATTCCAGGTCTTGCGCTGAGCTCGGCGACTGTGAAGAGCGGTATTGTTACTACCGTCACCGCTCTTCAGAGTCGCTGGGTCTCGCCAGGTCTGGGCTAGTAGTGCGGGTGTCTGATAGACACCTCTCCATTGCTTTACACCAGGGATTGATAGCAGCTGACATTACGTAGCTGACATCAACCCTAAAAATCATTACACATACCAAAATTAAATGCTTTGATGGTTGGGAAAAGCAGTAGAGTCAGCGCTATTCCCAGGCGCCGGGTGCTAACTACAACTGTCATCATCCTTGCCTCATCTCCCTGCAAAGCATTTCTGCTGTATTTACAAGAGCTGATCTCAGGCCACTAAACGAGTGTGATCGACAATAGTGAAGTCTTTTTCTTGTTTCCCGGCCTCTTTACACCAACTGAGAAAGAATGAAGGGAACAGAACAATCACAATTAGATCAATCTGTCCCCATACAGTATCATGTTATCAGCAGCACAACTACAGTTTACACCGGCGATGTGCTGCTGAGAGCAAGGATTTCTGTTCCCACATACACAATCCAATCACTCAATGAATAGACAGCATTTTGCTTGTTTAGTAAAATACACGCCACAGTCCTCCATATATTATAATGTGCACCTCAGTCCTCCATATAGTATAATACACTCCTCAGTCCTCCATATAGTATACTACACTCCTCAGTCCTCCATATAGTATAATACACTCCTCATAGACCTCCATATATTAAAATACACTGCAATTCCTCCATATAGTATAATACACTCCTCAGTCCTCCAAATAGTATAATACATTCCTCAGTCCCTGCATATATAATATATGGTAGCCCCCTCATAGAGCATAATGCAGCCCCATAGAATATAATACAGCGCCCCATAGAACGTAATACAGCCCTCCCCCATAGAACGTAATACAGCCAGCCCCCATAGAATGTAATGCAGCCAGCCCCCCATAGAATGTAATGCAGCCAGCCACCCATAGAATGTAATGCAGACAGCCACCCATAGAATGTAATGCAGCCAGCCCCCCATAGAATGTAATGCAGCCAGCCCCCATAGAATGTAATGCAGCCAGCCCCCATAGAATGTAATATAGCACAGCCCCCATAGAATGTAATGCAGCCAGCCCCCATTGAATGTAATGCAGCACAGCCTCCATAGAATGTAATACAGCACAGCCTCCATAGAATGTAACGCACCCCCCAATAGCCCCACAATCCAGTTATCACTCAGTGATATATTTTTTTGCAAAAAACACTCACCTCTCCTCGTGCCCAGCGCTGCTCCTGGCTCCGGTTTCAGCAGCTGCAGTCTGCCCGGTCACACAGCAGGTGCGCGATGATATGACATCATCGCGCACCCTCAGTGTCAGCACCAGGCAGAGCGTGGCATGATGGGAGAGGGAGCGTCAGCAGACGCTCTCTCCTCAATCATTGCATTTAACTGTAGCGGCGTCAAAGACGCCGGTATAGTTGAATGAGGCGGCGCTGGGGGGTGAGTCAGCGGTGGCGGGGGGGTGAGTCAAGGGGGAGTCGGCGCTGGCGAGCGGCCCACGACTGCCACCGGCCCTTCTGGCATTTGCCAGTCTGGCCCGGAACACACACACAAAATGCGCCACACACTACCACATGCTTGAACACATATACCACCCTAAGCACACATTTCACCACACATACAGCAACCTCACCACATAAAAGTCGAAACACAAAAGTCGCCACTCAAAACTCGCCACGCGTAGAATTCGTCACATGCAAAACTCGCCACATGCAAAACTAGGCTCATGCAAAATTCGCCACTCCTGCAAAACTCACCTCATGGAAAACTCAACACACGCAAAACTTGCACATGCGGAAAAATTGCCACATGCACAAAAGTTGCAACACACGCAGAAGTTTCCTCACACAAAATTTGCACATACTCAAAACGCACCAAGCTCAAAACTCGCCATGCGCAAAACTTGCTGCACACAACTTGCTACACTAACCTGTCACATGCAACTCAACACACAAAAAAGTTGCTACGCACATGACGCCACACAAACTCATCTCACAAAAGTCGCTACATGCATGTCGCCATACACAACTCAACACACACAACTTGACACATGAAACTCACCCTAAAACACACGCAAGTCTGGTGTTACCCTTCAAAAATAAAAATCTGATTAATAAGCAGACAAATAACAAGAGCAACAAATGTACCATATAGGAAATACGGCAGCTGTCAGTCACATGACCTGTCTATTATGTGTATGTGTGAACTAATATACTGTATACTGCAAGGGGGGAGGGCTTCCTGTTCGCTTGGGATTTATCAGGCTGCCAATAGCAACCAATCACAGCTCAGCTTCTATTTTGCTACAGTTAAGTAATCGGAGCTCTGATTGGTTAATATAGGCAACAAAGGACATTCTCAGTATAACAAAGCTTGTGTGAGGTAATAGCATGTCAGTTAGGATGTGTTGGTGGAAAGGCTGATGTCAGTCACATTACCTCTGTGTGAGAGGATATAGAAACTGCCAGTTACAGACTATTTTTACTACAATAATGCCTCATAAGAAAAGGAATTCCATGGCACGAATGTCAGCTGATGCAAAAAGAAAAGCTGCATTACGGGCCAATGAAAAATGTGAAGACCGAGAAACAAGGCTGACACACATGAGAGCAGCTGATTCCTCAAGAGCCAATGAATTTTCTGAGCAGAGGGAAGCGAGGCTTACAGACAAGAGAACAAGAGCTGCTTCCTCAAGGGCCAATGAACTTTCTGAGGAGAGGGAAGCAAGGCTTGCAGACATGAAAACAAAAGCTGCTTCCTCAAGAGCCAATGAACTTTCTGAGGAGAGGGAAGCGAGACTTGCAGACATGAAAACAAGAGCTGCTTCCTCAAGAGCCAATGAACTTTCTGTGGAGAGGGAAGCGAGGCTTGCAGACATGAAAACAAGAGCTGCTTCCTCAAGGACCAATGAACTTTCTGAGGAGAGGGAAGTGAGGCTTGCAGACAAGAGAACAAGAACTGCTTCCTCAAGAGCCAATGAACTTTCTGAGGAGAGGGAATTGAGGCTTGCAGATAAGAGAAGAAGAGCTGCTTCTTCAAGGGCCAATGAGTCATCTCAGCAGAGAGAAGGCTGACTTGCCACTAAGAGAATTGCTATTTCTTCCACCAGAGCACAGGAAATGGTTGGAGATTTGAAACATGCTGCCTTTTGTTACCAGTCAGACATAAAGTATCAGGATAATCCTAAAGTTCAGATAGGAAAAATGGATGTGGTCTGCATGGGCTGCAGTGCCCTGAAATGGAAAGATGTACCGCCAGGTTTATGCTGTGCAAATGGCAAGATTTAAACTTCCACCTCTCCTGTCACCACCAGATCCCCTAAAGTCTCTGATGACAGGTACTAGTGCAATATCAAAGCATTTCTTGGACAACATCAGGAAGTACAACTCCTGCTTACAAATCACATCATTTGGTGCAACAAAAGAAATGTTTACAACAGGATTTATGCTGACATTTGAAGTTCAAGGACAGGTTTACCACTCAATTGGCTCACTGCTTCCATTATAAGGAGAAGAACCTCAATTTCTTCAACTCTTCTTCATGGGAAATGCAGAAGCAGAGGCTCAGCGGAGATGTTCTTCAATTCCTAACACTTGCCTTGATATTGTCACTATTTTGCAGCAGTTCCTTCACTCTAACAATCCATATGTTCAACTTTTCAAGACTGCACTTGAATGCATGCCAAATGACGATTACAAGGTTGTCATTCGAGCTGACAAAACACCACAAGATGAACATGAGCGACGTTTCAGTGCTCCCACATTTGATGAAGTAGCCATCTTGATTGTAGGTAATGATTTTCAAAGCCGTGACATTGTGCTTCAGAAAAGGAACAATAGTTTGCAACGAGTAGCAGAAACTCACAGGTCCTATGATGCACTGCAATATCCAATTTTGGCAGGAACAGGATGGCTATCACTTTGGAATACCTCAGACAGATCCTACAACAGGCAACCCATCAGGAAGAAAGTGTCTGCCATGGACTTCTATGCATACAGGATCATGACAAGATTTGCAGAGGAAAATCACATCTTGAAATGCAAACACCTCTTCCACCAATTTATTGTTGACATGTATGCAAAGATTGAGAGTGAACATCTTTTATATATCCGACTAAATCAAAAGAAACTCAGGGCAGAGGAATATATTCACCTTAGAGATGCTGTTGCAAATGATGCTGATCCAAAAGAGTTGGGGAAATGGCTATTCTTCAATCAACTGTCACTGGAAGCCCACGACACATGCATGAATACAAACAGGATGCAATGACTTATGTGAGAAAGTATGGCTGTCCAGATCTTTTCATCACCTTTACTTGCAATCCTGCCTGGGAGGAAATTGGAGGGCACCTTTTGCCGTGCCAAAAAACAGTGAATCACCATGACCTTATTGCTCGGGTTTTCAAACAGAAACTTTCAAAAATGTCTAATCTTATCCCAAAATCACATAGTTATGGTGAGACGCAGTGCTGGATGTATTCAGTTGAATGGCAAAAAAGAGGCCTTCCTCACGCCCACATCTTGATCTGGCTGAAGCAAAAAATACAGCCTACCGAAATTGACAATATCATCAGTGCCGAATTGCCAGACCTTCAGAATGACTCATTGCTGTTTTACACCATCACAAAAAACATGATCCATGGTCCATGTGGGAGTCTCAACAAAAATTCTCCCTGTATGATTGATGGCAGGTATTCAAAGCATTACCCACGATCGCTGGTCCAAGAAACCCAAACAGGACAAGATGGATATCCAGTCTACCAAAGAAGAAAGCCAGGGGATGGTGTTTTCACAGCAAAGCTCAAAATGCATGTTGGATCATCACTCCAAGAGATCAAAAATGACAATAGGTGGGTAGTTCCTTACAACCCTTTGCTCTCAAAAATCTTCCAGGCCCACATAAATGTCGAATCTTGCCACTCTGTGAAATCAATCAAGTATGTCTGCAAATATGTCCACAAAGGAAGTGATCAAGCAGTTTTTGAACTCCAGAAAAATGGACCTTTTACTGATGAAGTGGAGGCATTCCAGATGGGCAGGTACATAAGCAGCAATGAAGCTGTTTGGAGAATACTAGGATTCTCCATTCAAGAGCGCTACCCACCAGTTGTGCATCTGAGTGTGCACTTGGAAAACGGACAGAGAATTTACTTTAACCCAGCAAACTTGCAGCAGCAGCTCCTAACACCACCTAAGACCACCCTCTTGGCATTTTATGAGCTGTATCAACAAGACCCTTTTGCAAAAACAATTCTCTACTGTGATTTACCAAAGTACTACACTTGGAATGCCTCCAGAAAAACACTGGAATGGAGGAAACGGGGGTTTGATATTGAAGGCTATCCAGGAGTGAAAGTAACCGATACTCTTGGTCGTGTCTACACTGTTCATCCGTCAAATGCAGAGTGCTTCTACCTGCGCATGTTACTTCATGTTGTCAAAGGCCCTACATAATTTTCTGACCTGAAGACCATCAGAGGCCATGTGTGTGAAACATTCAGGGAAGCTTGCCAAAGAAAAGGACTCCTGGAAAATGATGGACACTGGGACATGACCTTCAGTGAAGCAGCAGCCACACAAACCCCAAAGCGACTAAGACACCTCTTTGCTATTATTCTAACAACCTGTAGCATTTCAAATCCTCTTGAGATTTGGACAAAGTACAAAACTGATCTCAATGAGGACATCCTCATGCAGATTAGAAGGGAAAATCCTCAGCAACTCATCAACTTCACTGAGGAAATGTTCAATGAAACTTTAATGCTCCTTGAAGATCAGTGCATAACAAAGTCAGGAAAAGCCTTACAGTTGCTTGGTTTGCCTGCTCCAATAAGAAATCCTGAAGGCATCCAAATGTGTAGGGAGATTTTCAACAAACTACAATATTGATGAACTGACAGCATTTGTGTCTCAGAACGAGCCAATATTGGTACCAGATCAAAGGGACGCCTATAACTACATTTTAAGTTTCAGTGAAACCAACAAAGGTGGGATTGTCTTCCTTGATGCTCCAGGTGGAACAGGAAAGACATTTGTAATCAACTTGCTCCTGGCAAAATTTCGACAACAAAAAAAGATTGCACTTGCAGTGGCATCTTCTGGAATTGCAGCTACGCTTTTAAAAGGTGGCAGGACAGCACATTCGACATTCGAACTACCACTTAACCTGTCTCATAGCGATAGCCCCATGCATAATATTGCCAAGGGATCAGGACTGGCCAAATTGCTTCAAAAATGCAGTGCCATCATTTGGGATAAATGCACCATGTCACACAAAATGGCTCTGGAAGCAGTGGACAGACTGCTGCAATACCTGTGTAGCAACAAATATATCATGGGAGGAGTAGTTGTTGTTTTGGCAGGTGACTTCCGCCAAACACTACCTGTTATTGCAAGATCAACCTCTGCAGACGAACTCAATGCCTGTCTCAAGGCATCGTACCTTTGGAGAAAAGTAAAGAAAATTTCACTGAACACAAACATGAGGGTCTACATGACAGGCGATGTTTCTGCTGGACTGTTTTCGAGCCAGCTGTTGACTATTGGAGATGGCAAGGCACCAGTAAACTCAACCACTGGACAGATCACCTTGCCAAGCAACTTTTGTTGCATTGTGACTCCCATTGAGGAGTTGAAAGCAAAGGTTTTTCCAAACATTCAACTCCACTTCAAAAATTCTGGCTGGCTGTGTGAAAGGGCTATTCTAGCGCCCAAAAATGATAGCGTCAACAAGATCAATCTTCAAATTCTAAATCTCCTTCCAGGTGTATGCACAACCTATAAGTTAGTGGATACAGTAATAGACCCTGCTCAGGCAACTGAGTTCCTCAATTCCTTGGAGCCACAAGGACTTCCTCCACACAACCTCTTTCTAAAACCTGGAGCACCTATTCTGCTATTGAGAAATTTGAATCCACCAAAGCTGTGTAATTGAACAAGACTCTTGATTAAGAACCTGTTTCCACATGTAATTGAGGCAACCATTTTGACAGGATGTGACACAGGAGAAGATGCTTTCATTCCAACAATTCCTCTCTTTCCATCTGATTTGCCTTTTGATTTTAAACGTCTACAGTTTCCTGTTCGACTGGCATTTGCTATGTCCATCAACAAGGCTCAGGGACAGTCCTTGAAAGTAGTTGGAATTGGTTTACAATATCAATGCTTTTCTCATGGTCAACTTTATGTGGCCTGTTCAAGAGTTGAAACAGCCAAAAATCTGTTTGTCTTTGCACCTGAAGGAAAAACTAAGAATGTTGTTTATCAAAAGGCTCTCAAATAAGTAGTAGAAGATTACTTCACATTAATTGGCCAATTTAGTTAAATCTGTGTGTAATGTCTCTGGTGTTGAAATATATGTTGTGAAATGCTTCTATTAGCTTAGTTTGTGGTTTTTGTGTGCAGAATAAATTTTTGTTAACACATTCTATTTTGCTAACAGCAGTTATTAACCCAAGTGAAGCCAGTAGTACAGCTAGTATAAATATATACAGTTAGGTCCATATATATTTGGACAGAGACAATATTTTTCTAATTTTGGTTATAGACATTACCACAATGAATTTTAAACAAAACAATTCAGATACAGTTGAAGTTCAGACTTTCAGCTTTCATTTGAGGGTATCCACATTAAAATTGGATGAAGGGTTTAGGAGTTTCAGCTCCTTAACATGTGCCACCCTGTTTTTAAAGGGATCAAAAGTAATTAGACAGATTAAATAATTGTAAATAAAATGTTCATTTCTAGTACTTGGTTGAAAACCCTTTGTTGGCAATGACTGCCTGAAGTCTTGAACTCATGGACATCACCAGACGCTGTGTTTCCTCCTTTTTGATGCTCTGCCAGGCCTTCACTGTGGTGGTTTTCAGTTGCTGTTTGTTTGTGGGCCTTTCTGTCTGAAGTTTAGTCTTTAACAAGTGAAATGCATGCACAATTGGGTTGAGATCAGGTGACTGACTTGGCCATTCAAGAATATTTCACTTCCTTGCTTTAATAAACTCCTGGGTTGCTTTGGCTTTATGTTTTGGGTCATTGTCCATCTGTAGTATGAAACGACGACCAATCAGTTTGGCTGCATTTGGCTGGATCTGAGCACACAGTATGTCTCTGAATACCTCAGAATTCATTCTGCTGCTTCTGTCCTGTGTCACATCATCAATAACCACTAGTGACCCAGTGCCACTGGCAGCCATGCATGCCCAAGCCATCACACTTCCTCCGCCGTGTTTTACAGATGATGTGGTATGCTTTGGATCATGAGCTGTACCTCGCCTTCGCCATACTTTTCTCTTTCCATCATTCTGGTAGAGGTTGATCTTGGTTTCATCAGTCCAAAGAATGTTCTTCCAGAACTGTGTTGGCCTTTTTAGATGTTTTTTTAGCAAAGTCCAGTCTAGCCTTTTTATTCTTAAAGCTTATGAGTGGCTTGCACCGTGCAGTGAACCCTCTGTATTTACTTTAATGCAGTCTGGATATTGATATGCCGACCTCCTGGAGAGTGTTGGTCACTTGGTTGACTGTTGTGAAGGGGTTTCTCTTCACCATGGAGATTATTCTGCGATCATCCACCACTGCTGTCTTCCGTGGGCGCCCAGGTCTTTTTGCATTGATGAGTTCTTCAGTCCTTTCTTTCTTCCTCAGGATGTACCAAACTGTAGATTTTGCCACTCCGAATATTGTTGCAATTTCTTGGATGGGTTTTTTCTGTTTTCACAGCTTAAGGATGGCTTGTTTCCCCTGCATGGAGAGCACCTTTATCCGCATGTTTATTTCACAGCAAAACCTTCCAAATGCAAGCACCACACCTCAAATCAACTCCAGGCCTTTTATCTGCTTAATTGAGAATGACATAAAAGAGGGATTGCCCACACCTGTCCATGAAATAGCCTTGGAGTCAATTGTCCAATTACTTTTGGTCTCTTTAAAAACAGGGTGGCACATGTTAAGGAGCTGAAACTCCTAAACCCTTCATCCAATTTTAATGTGGATACCCTCAAATGAAAGCTGAAAGTCTGAACTTCAACTGCATCTGAATTATTTTGTTTAAAATTCATTGTGGCAATGTCTATAACCAAAATTAGAAAAATGTTGTCTCTGTCCAAATATATATGGACCTAACTGTATATACTGTATATTCATCTAGACTCAGAATGGTAGAGCTGGAAGGGACCTCCTGTGTCATCTGGTCCAACCCCCTGCTCAAGGCAGGATTCACTAAATTATCGCAGACAGATGTCTGTCCAGCCTCTGTTTGAAGACTTCCATGGAATGAGAACTCACCACCTCTCATGGCAACCTATTCTACTCATTAATCACCCTAACTATCAAAAAGTTTTTCTAATATCTAATCGGTGTCTCCTCCCATTCAGTTTCATCCCATTGCTTCTAGTCTTTCCTTGTGCAAATGAGAATAAAGATGATTCTTCTACAATGTGACAGCCCATGAGATATTTGTAGACAGCTATTAAGTCTCCACTCAGTCTTCTTTTTTGCAAGTTGTTACATTTTAAAAAGGTAAATGGGCTGATGCAAAAGTTTGGGTACCATGCATAGTTAGTACCCAGTAGCAGGGCTGCCACTAAAACTTTTAGAGCCCAATATTGGCAAAATTTTCAGGCCTCCTTGAGACTCCACCCAGGCTCCACTCCAGCTCCGGCTCCACCCCTCAAACCTTGCACAGTCCCATCGCCCACTTTTGGAAAAACTTCTCTTCTGCTCCACATCCTCACTAATCAGATATTAATAGTTCCCATAAAACAGCATATCATATACAGTTAGGGCCAGAAATATTTGGACAGTGACACAATTTTCACGAGTTGGGCTCTGCATGCCACCACATTGGATTTGAAATGAAACCTCTACAACAGAATTCAAGTGCAGATTGTAACATTTAATTTGAAGGGTTGAACAAAAATATCTGATAGAAAATGTAGGAATTGTACACATTTCTTTACAAACACTCCACATTTTAGGAGGTCAAAAGTAATTGGACAAATAAACATAACCCAAACAAAATATTTTTATTTTCAATATTTTGTTGCAAATCCTTTGGAGGCAATCACTGCCTTAAGTCTGGAACCCATGGACATCACCAAACGCTGGGTTTCCTCCTTCTTAATGCTTTGCCAGGCCTTTACAGCCGCAGCCTTCAGGTCTTGCTTGTTTATGGGTCTTTCCGTCTTAAGTCTGGATTTGAGCAAGTGAAATGCATGCTCAATTGGGTTTAGATCTGGAGATTGACTTGGCCATTGCAGAATGTTCCACTTTTTGGCACTCATGAACTCCTGGGTAGCTTTGGCTGTATGCTTGGGGTCATTGTCCATCTGTACTATGAAGCGCCGTCCAATCAACTTTGCAGCATTTGGCTGAATCTGGGCTGAAAGTATATCCCGGTACACTTCAGAATTCATCCGGCTACTCTTGTCTGCTCTTATGTCATCAATAAACACAAGTGACCCAGTGCCATTGAAAGCCATGCATGCCCATGCCATCACGTTGCCTCCACCATGTTTTACAGAGGATGTGGTGTGCCTTGGATCATGTGCCGTTCCCTTTCTTCTCCAAACTTTTTTCTTCCCATCATTCTGGTACAGGTTGATCTTTGTCTCATCTGTCCATAGAATACTTTTCCAGAACTGAGCTGGCTTCTTGAGGTGTTTTTCTGCAAATTTAACTCTGGCCTGTCTATTTTTGGTATTGATGAATGGTTTGCATCTAGATGTGAACCCTTTGTATTTACTGTCATGGAGTCTTCTCTTTACTGTTGACTTAGAGACAGATACACCTACTTCACTGAGAGTGTTCTGGACTTCAGTTGATGTTGTGAACGGGTTCTTCTTCACCAAATTAAGTATGCGGCGATCATCCACCACTGTTGTCATCCGTGGACGCCCAGGCCTTTTTGAGTTCCCAAGCTCACCAGTCAATTCCTTTTTTCTCAGAATGTACCCAACTGTTGATTTTGCTACTCCAAGCATGTCTGCTATCTCTCTGATGGATTTTTTCTTTTTTTTCATCCTCAGGATGTTCTGCTTCACCTCAATTGAGAGTTCCTTTGACCGCATGTTGTCTGCTCACAGCAACAGCTTCCAAATGCAAAACCACACACCTGGAATCCACCCCTGACCTTTTAACTACTTCATTGATTACAGGTTAATGAGGGAGACGCCTTCAGAGTTAATTGCAGCCCTTAGAGTCCACTGTCCAATTACTTTTGGTCCCTTGAAAAAGAGGACGCTATGCATTACAGAGCTATGATTCCTAAACCATTTCTCCGATTTGGATGTGGAAACTATCATATTGCAGCTGGGAGTGTGCACTTTCAGCCCATATTATATATATAATTGTATTTCTGAACATGTTTTTGTAAACAGCTAAAATAACAAAACTTGTGTCACTGTCCAAATATTTCTGGCCCTAACTGTACATAGCCAGCAGCTTCTGGCCAAAAGATTTTTTAAAGCTGCCACCATGACAAGGCAGACTCATTTCACCTGGCCCTACTCTACTCTACTAAGCTATTAAACACTTCTTTAATCATCCAATGCTCTTTTTAGGTATATTTTTATGTATTTTTCTATACTACCACATACAAGGGAGAAATACCACCACACCATGACCAGATCACATACTACCATCACATAGTGACCAAATAATACCACATATAAGGAACAAATACTGTCACACATGATCACACCACATATTACCACCACACAGTGACCAAATACTACAATACTGATCATTAATTTAAAAAAAAACAATACTAAGTGGCATTAAACACAGACAGGAGTTCTATATTTACTGTCAGTGTACAGGTAATACAGTGATCACCAGCAAAATTATACAGGAGCTCTGTATATAGTGTCAGTGTACAGGTAATACAGTGATCACCAGTGACATTATGCATAGGAACTCTGTGTATAGTGTATACTGTACAGATAATACAGTGATCACCAGTGACATTATACACAGGAGCTCTATACATAGTATACAGTGTACAGGTAAAACACTGACTCAACAGTGACATGTTTAGCTGAAGTCCTCCATCTTTGCTTTGCTTTTTCATGCAGCGCAGACTGCCATCACTTCTTCCAGCCAGGACTCATCTCTGCATAAAATAACACATAATTACCTACAGCACAGCTTCCAGAGCACATGTCCCACTTTTTCCCTATCTTTTACACTACACAGCTGAATACAGACATGCACCCACCATTAATACAGTGCCTTGCCAAAGTATTCGGCCCCTGGAACTTTTCAACCGTTTGACATATATCATGCTTCAAACATAAAGAAACCAAATGTAAATGTTTGGTGAAGAATCAACAACAAGTGGTACACAATTGTGAAGTTGAACGAAATTTATTGGTTAATTTACATTTTTGTGAAAATTCAAAAACTGAAAAGTGAGGCGTGCAATATTATTCGGCTCCTTTAACTTAATACTTTATTGCGCCACTTTTTGCTGCAATTACAGCTGCAAGTCACTTGGGGTATGTCTCTATCAGTTTTGTACATCGAGAGACTGAAATTCTTGCCCATTCTTACTTGGCAAACAGCTCGAGCTCAGTGAGGTTTGATGGAGATCGTTTGTGAACAGCAGTTTTCAGCTCTTTCCACAAATTCTCGATTGGATTGACGTCTGGACTTTGACTTGGTCATTCTAACACCTGGATATGTTTATTTGTGAACCATTCCATTGTAGACTTTGCTTTATGTTTAGGATCATTGTCTTGTTGGAAGACAAATCTCCATCCCAGTCCCAGGTCTTTTGCAGACTCCAGCAGGTTTTCTTCAAGAATGGTCCTGTATTTGGTTCCATCCATCTTCCCATCAATTTAATCATCTTCCCTGTCCCTGCTGAAGAAAAGCAGGCCCAAACCATGATACTTCCACCACCATGTTTGACAGTGGGGATGGTGTGTTCAGGGCGATGAGCTGTGTTGCCTTTACACCAAACATATCGTTTGGCATGGGTGCCAAAAAGTTCGATTTTGGTTTCATCTGACCAGAGCACCTTCTTCCACATGTTTGGTGTGTCTCCCAGGTGACTTGCTTCAAACTTGAAACAACACTTTTTATGGATATCTTTGAGAAAAGGCTTTCTTCTTGCCACTCTTCCATAAAGGCCAGCTTTGTGCAGTGAACGACTGATGTTGTTGTTGTTGTCCTATGGACAGACTGTCCGACCTCAGCTGTAGATCTCTGCAGTTCATCCAGAGTGATCATGGGCGTCTTGGCTGCATCTCTGATCAGTCTTCTCCTTGTTTGAGATGGCATTTTAGAAGGATGGACGGGTCTTGGTAGATTTGCAGTGGTATGATACTCCTTCCATTTCAATATGATCGCTTGCACAGTGCTCCTTGGGATGTGTAAAGTTTTGGAAATAATTTTGTATCCAAATCCGGCTTAAAAATTTCTCCACAACAGTATCACGGACCTGCCTGTTTTGTTCCTTGGTCTTCATGATGCTCTCTGTGCTTCAAACAGAACCCTGAGACTATCACAGAGCAAATGCATTTATCCTGAGACTTGATTACACACAGGTAGATTATATTTATCATCATTAGGCATTTAGGACAACATTGGATCATTCAGAGATCCACAATGAACTTCTGGAGTGAGTTTACTGCACTGAAAGTAAAGGGGCCGAATAATATTGCACGCCCCACTTTTCAGTTTTTGAATTTCCACAAAAATGTAAAATAACCAATAAATTTCATTCAACTTTACGATTGTGTTCAACTTGCTGTTGATTTATCACCAAAAAATTACATTTGGTATCTTTATGTTTGAAGCATGATATGTGGGAGAAGGTTGAAAAGTTCCAGGGGGCCGAATACTTTCACAAGGTACTGTATATAATTAGTTATTATGTAACCGACCATTCCAAATATAAATTATAATCCACCACTGTGCCCCCAATAACTATACATAGCCACTTTCGCTACCTAAAAAATATATAAATTAACACCTGTACTCTTTCCCCCAATTCATTACCCATCACTGCATCTACAACACCCCCCACTATGTACCTCCCGCTCCCCCGATTCATTATATTTGTATGCCCTTTCCGTCCCATTTGATTGTCATGTCTTCTCTCTCTCCCATCCTCTATTTATTATCAACTGATCTCTCTCATATTCAATACATCATTTACTCCCCCACCCTCAAATTTCATCATTATTTGCTCTCCCCCAGGTCTTCATTTGTTCTCCCCATCCAACATCTTCAATTCATCATTTGCTCTCCCCAATCCCACCTTCAATTCAATTGCTGTCCTCTGTTCCTCAAATCATCACTTGCAGTCCTGATTTCTCCCCTCACTTCATAATTTGTATTCCCCCTCACTCCGACTTCATCATTTACAGTCCCCCTTACATCATCCTTTGCAGTCACCCTCCCCTCTCACTTCATCATTTGCAATCCCCTTCCCCCTCACTTCATCATGTGCAGTCCCCATCCCCCACTTCATCATTTGCAGTCCCCCCAGACACACTTCATCATGTTCAGTCCCCTCCCCCACCTCATGATTTGCAGTCCCCTACCTCCCCTATTAAATTAATTTTATAAAGAAAAACAAAAACATTTTTCATATCTACCTCACTGATGCTCCCTTGTAGGCGCAGCTCTTCTTCTAGATTCCTCGTACATGTTAGCACATTCGCAATGACGTCATCTTGTGTGCACCATCACCTGACTGGAAGTCCAGAGAAAGCGGAGAGAGCGTGAGCTGCGCAGCCATCAAGGTTAGAAGGCTGTGGAGCTCCGAGAAAGCTCCCAGGCCCCAGCGCCGACGTGTGAGCCAAAGTGCACAGTGCTTTAGTGCATAATGGGGCCCTGTGAGCAGAAATATTAGAGACAGGGCTCAGGCCCCCTCTGTACTGCTGCTCACCAAGCCCCATACAGCAGTAAAGGCAGTAATGTCCTGATGGCGGCCCTGCCTAGTAGCACCCTCTTTTGCAAGTATCACCAAATGTAAATGCTTTTTGTAGCCAGCCAAGAGTCTTTCAATTCTTGTTTAAGGAATTTTCATCCATTCTTCCTGGTAAAACTCTTCCAGTTCGGTGAGATTCCTTGGTCGTCTTGCAGGCGCTGCTCTTTTGAGGTCTATCCACAGATTTTCAATGATGTTCATATCAGGGGACTGTGAGGGCCATTGTAAAACCTTTCACTTGCTCCTTTTAAAGTAGTCTATTGTGAATTTTGACTTGTGTTTAGGATCATTATCCATTTGTGGAAGCCATCCTCTTTTCAACTTCATCTTTTTTACAGATGGTGTTATGTTTGCATCAAGAATTTGTTGAAATTTCATTGAATTCTTCCCTCTACCTGTGAAATGTTTCTTGTGCCATTGGCTGCAACACAATCCCAAAGAATGAATGTTCCACTCCAATGCTTAATAGTTGGCAAAATGTTCTTTTCCTGAAATTCTGTGCCCATTGTTCTACACACATACCTTAGTTCATTGTCATCAAAGAGTTCTATTTTAACAATCGGTCCTCAGGACTTGTTTATGAAATGCATCAGGCTTGTTTAGATGTTCTTTTGCATAATTCTGATGCAGAATTTTATGGTAAGGATGGAGGAGAGGTTTTCTTCTGATGACTCTTCCAAAGACTCTTCCATGAAGGCCATATTTCTGCAGGTGTCTCTGAACAGTAGAACAATGTACCACAACTCCAGAGTCTGCCAAATCTTTCTGAAGGTCTTTTGCAGTCGAGTGGGGGTACTCATTTGCTATTCTATCAATCCTACAAGCAGCTCTCACTGAAATTTTGCTTGGTCTTCCAGACCTTATCTTGACTTCCACTGTTCCTGTTAACTTCCATTTCTTAATTACATTTCAAACTGAGGAAAGTAAAACTTGAAAACGTTTTGCTATCTTCTTAAAGCCTTCTCCTTCTTTATGGGCCTCCACCATTTTCATTTTCAGAAGGCTATGCAACTGCTTAGAAGAACCCATGGCTGTTGGTTTTGCGACAAGGTTAGAGAAGGATGGGTTTTTATAAAGCTGAGAAATTTGCATCACCTGGCATTTCCTAATAATGATACTGAACAAACCATAACCCTAACAGGCTAATTAAGGTCTGAAATCTTGGTCAAAGTTATCTGAGCACACATATCTTAGAACTTTTGCATCCACCCATTTTCCTTTGTCTCCTTTGAAATATTTAGAATGTAAAAGATGAAAAAACATATATTTATTTTACCTAAAATACAAAGGAAATGTCATATTTAACTTTAGGCCTTTTAGAGATCATTTAATTTTCAACTTGCTAAACTATTCACAATAACAGTAATTTTGACCATGGGTGCCCAAACTTTTACATGCCACTGTATCAGCTGACAGATTCCCTTTAAATAGAAATTACCCAATAAGCCCGTAATGGTCTTGAATAATGAATGATGCTATAAACAACAGACTGTTCCCTTATGGCTTAAGGTGCTTTTGGCTAGAACATAAAGTAGTGGCCACCCATTCATTTGTCACTTGGCAATGGTGGCCTGTAATGGGCTCCAGCAGTCAGTTCACTGGAAGAGGAACTCATCGGTTTTGCATTACGTCATCGGATTCCAGTTGCCTGAACACTTTGGTCAATCACAGGCATCACAAGATAAGTGACAGTGGAACACGACATGGTTTTAGCCAGTCGTGTATAAAATCATTAATGATTTTAGAGAATCAACTGCCTGCTGGGCAATTTTTATGTAATCTGGATAAGGCTTGTTTTAACCTGTTCCACCATGACTACACAGTATTGCTTCTTTATCTTTCCTTTTGCAAAAAAAAAAAATAATTTTATTCGCCTGTGTGATAAGCAGTGTTTCGACCCAGTGTGTAGAAGCTTTTGTCAAACCTTAAAGAAGCACTCCCATCACATTTTTTTATCCTACTAATATATTGCAGTCATCATATCCTATAACATGGTGTACTTACATTTTCTTATTTTGTCTTTCTACCCAGTTAATTATTCTCTTTTCTGTTAGGTGTATGGCCTCACATGATTAAAAACTGACAATCCTTCTAAGCTCTATGTAGAAACAGGAGGTATATTTTCCCTTTATAAGTCATGAGTCACTGCAAAAGTTCCTGGTAGGAGAAGGAGCGGAGCAGTTGGGTCAGGAGTTAAAGAGGAGAATGATAAATGCAGGGACAAAAGACTTCCTGCTTCTACATAGAACAAAGAAAGAGAAGAACTTACTGGGTAAAAAGGCAAAATTAGCAATTGTAAGTACACAGTGCTGTAAAATACGATGACTGCAATGTATCACATGGATTAAAACTTTGATGGGAGGAGTGTTTCTTTAAAAAGGGCATGTACACGTTGAATCAAAGTGTTACATCTCTCAGGTGAATAAAAGGCAAAGGGTTTTTTGTAGTTAAAGTTGCTATGGAGTGCTGTCTCCTTTCTGAATATATGTTTATGTTGGTCAAAAATTTGAAACCATCCATCCATCTACAGTGGGGCAAAAAAGTATTTAGTCAGTCAGCAATAGTGCAAGTTCCACCACTTAAAAAGATGAGAGGCGTCTGTAATTTACATCATAGGTAGACCTCAACTATGGGAGACAAACTGAGAAAAAAAATCCAGAAAAATCACATTGTCTGTTTTTTTAACATTTTATTTGCATATTAGGGTGGAAAATAAGTATTTGGTCAGAAACAAAATTTCATCTCAATACCTTGTAATATATCCTTTGTTGGCAATGACAGAGGTCAAACGTTTTCTGTAAGTCTTCACAAGGTTGCCACACACTGTTGTTGGTATGTTGGCCCATTCCTCCATGCAGATCTCCTCTAGAGCAGTGATGTTTTTGGCTTTTCGCTTGGCAACACGGACTTTCAACTCCCTCCAAAGGTTTTCTATAGGGTTGAGATCTGGAGACTGGCTAGGCCACTCCAGGACCTTGAAATGCTTCTTACGAAGCCACTCCGTTGCCCTGGCGGTGTGCTTAGGATCATTGTCATGTTGAAAGACCCAGCCACGTTTCATCTTCAATGCCCTTGCTAATGGAAGGAGGTTTGCACTCAAAATCTCACGATACATGGCCCCATTCATTCTTTCATGTACCCGGATCAGTCGTCCTGGCCCCTTTGCAGAGAAACAGCCCCAAAGCATGATGTTTCCACCACCATGCTTTACAGTAGGTATGGTGTTTGATGGATGCAACTCAGTATTCTTTTTCCTCCAAACACGACAAGTTGTGTTTCTACCAAACAGTTCCAGTTTGGTTTCATCAGACCATAGGACATTCTCCCAAAACTCCTCTGGATCATCCAAATGCTCTCCAGCAAACTTCAGATGGGCCCGGACATGTACTGGCTTAAGCAGTGGGACACGTCTGGCACTGCAGGATCTGAGTCCATGGTGGCGTAGTGTGTTACTTATGGTAGGCCTTGTTACATTGGTCCCAGCTCTCTGCAGTTCATTCACTAGGTCCCCCCGCGTGGTTCTGGGATTTTTGCTCACCGTTCTTGTGATCATTCTGACCCCACGGGGTGGGATTTTGCATGGAGACCCAGATCGAGGGAGATTATCAGTGGTCTTGTATGTCTTCCATTTTCTAATTATTGCTCCCACTGTTGATTTCTTCACTCCAAGCTGGTTGGCTATTGCAGATTCAGTCTTCCCAGCCTGGTGCAGGGCTACAAATTTGTTTCTGGTGTCCTTTGACAGCTGTTTGGTCTTCACCATAGTGGAGTTTGGAGTCAGACTGTTTGAGGATGTGCACAGGTGTCTTTTTATACTGATAACAACTTTAAACAGGTGCCATTACTACAGGTAATGAGTGGAGGAAAGAGGAGACTCTTAAAGAAGAAGTTACAGGTCTGTGAGAGCCAGAAATCTTGATTGTTTGTTTCTGACCAAATACTTATTTTCCACCATAATATGCAAATAAAATGTTATAAAAACAGACAATGTGATTTTCTGGATTTTTTTTTCTCAGTTTGTCTCCCATAGTTGAGGTCTACCTATGATGTAAATTACAGACGCCTCTCATCTTTTTAAGTAGTGGAACTTGCACTATTGCTGACTGACTAAATACTTTTTTGCCCCACTGTATATTTCTATCCATTCATCTACCCTATATATATTTCTACCCATTCATCCATCTATCCATCCATCCATCCATCTATTCATCTGTATTTCCATCCACCCATCCATTCATCTACATTGCCAATCATCCATCCATCTATTCATCTACATAACCATTCATCATCCATCCATCAATTTATATTTCTATCCATCCAACCATCTCTATTTCTATCAATCCATCTATCTTTTTTTATTATTATTATTATTATTTATTGTTATAGCGCCATTTATTCCATGGCGCTTTACATATGAGGAGGGGTATTGTTATGGACCTGGTGGTTAGGAGCACCCGGAACGACCTGATGGTTAAACTCACACAGGACAAGCTCTGGGAAGTGGGAGCTCTGCTGACCGCAACCCCTAATCCTATCACACAACTAGAAATAGCCGTGGAGCGTACCTAACTCTGCCTAGACGCCTCTTCACAGCCTAAGAGCTAACTAGCCCTAGAGATAGAAAATAAAGCCTACCTTGCCTCAGAGAAATTCCCCAAAGGAAAAGGCAGCCCCCCACATATATTGACTGTGAGTTAAGATGAAAGTCACAAACACAGAAATTAAACAGGTTTCAGCAAAGGGAGGCCAGACTTACTAAACAGACCGAGGATAGGAAAGGTATCTTTGCGGTCAGCACAAAAACTACAAAAAGACCACGCAGAGTGTGCAAAAAGACCTCCGCACCGACTCACGGTGCGGAGGTGCCACTCTGCATCCCAGAGCTTCCATCTAGCAAGGCAAAATCATGATAGCAAGCTGGACAAGGAAACAATGAACAAATAATTAACTAGCAGGGACTTAGCTTCTGCTGGAGTAGACAGGTCACCAGAAAGATCCAAGAGCGAACTGAACCAGTACAAGAACATTGACAGCTGGCATGGAGTAATGATTTGAGTGGAGTTAAATAGAGCAGCCAGCCAAAGAATAAACTACGTCACCTGTGGGAGGAACCTCAGAAGCAGCAGCTCCACTCACAGCCACCAGAGGGAGTCCATGGACAGAACTCGCCGAAGTACCATTCATGACCACAGGAGGGAGTTCGATAACAGAATTCACAACAGGGTATAAATAATAAATACAAGTAAAATAATCTTAAACAATACAAGTCATAACTGGTACAGGAAGAGAGAGGACCCTGCCCGCGAAGGCTCACAATCTACAAGGGATGGGTGAGAATACAGTAGGCGATGGTAGAGCTGGTCATGCAGCGGTTTGGTCGATCGGTGGTTACTGCAGGTTGTAGGCTTGTCGGAAGAGGTGGTCTTCAGGCTCTTTTTGAAGGTTTCGATGGTAGGCGAGAGTCTGATGTGTTGTGGTAGAGGTTTCCAGAGTAGGGGTGATGCGCGAGAGAAATCTTCTATGTGATTGTGGGATGAGGAGATAAGAGGGGAATAGAGAGGGAGATCTTGTGAGGATCGGAGGTTGCGTGCAGGAAAGTACCGGGAGACGAGGTCACAGATGTATGGAGGAGACAGGTTGTGGATGGCTTTGTATGTCATGGTTAGGGTTTTGTACTGGAGTCCCTGGGCAATGGGGAGCCAGTGAAGGGATTGACAGAGGGGAGAAGCTGGGGAATAGCGGGGGGACAGGTGGATTAGTTGGGCAGCAGAGTTTAGAATAGATTGGAGGGGTGCAAGAGTGTTCGAGGGGAGGCCACAGAGCAGGAGGTTGCAGTAGTCAAGGCGATAGATGATGAGGGCATGGACTAGGGTTTTTGTAGATTCTTGGTTGAGGAATGAATGGATTCATGAAATATTTTTGAGTTGAAGTCGGCAGGAAGTGGAAAGGGCTTGGATATGTGGTTTGAAGGAGAGACCAGCGTCAAGGATTACCCCGAGGCAGTGAGCTTGTGGGACTGGGGAGAGTGGGCAACCATTTACTGTAATGGATAGGTTCGTTGGGGGGTCACGTGAGATGGGGGAAAGATGATGAATTCTGTTTTGTACATGTTAAGTTTCAGAAATCTAGCGGAGAAGAAGGATGAAATAGTGGACAGACATTGAGGGATTCTGGTTAGTAGGGAGGTGATATCTGGTCCAGAGATGTAGATCTGTGTGTCATCAGCATAGAGATGATACTGAAAGCCATGAGATTCTATGAGCTGTCCCAGGCCAAAGGTATAAATGGAGAAGAGCAGGGGCCCTGGGACTGAACCTTGTGGGACTCCGACAGGTAGGTGGCGAGGTGAGGAGGTGGTGTGTGAGTGGGAGACGCTGAATGTCCGGTCTGTTAGGTATGATGAGATCCAGGATAGAGCCCAGTCTGTGATGCCAAGGGATGAGAGGGTCTGTAATAATAGGGAATGGTCCACTGTGTCAAAGGCAGCCGACAGGTCCAGGAGGAGGAGGACAGAGTAGTGTCGCTTGCTCTTGGCGGTTAAGAGGTCATTGGTGACCTTATCTTTCCATCTATTCATCTACATTTCCATCCATCCATCCATCCATCCATCCTGACACTCATTATAAATTAGTTTGATTCTCTTTAAGTCAGATTATTTTATAACATTGTATTGCAGACTCATCATTTACAACACTAAACATTGTCTCAAAAGAACCATAATGCTGCTGTAGATCAATAGTTGTTATTAGTATTGCTGTTTATCCATATCGAGATTCCCTGGGTCTAGGATGTCAACTAATCTATTATAGTGGTTGGAATATTTATTGAAATGCAGGAAAATGTGTCCATTCATGTGTTTTTTATTAGCAGATATAGATTTGTGCTGCTTACAGATAAATCTTTCAGACTGTAGCAAGCCATGTTCTGCTTGGTTAACCCTACCTATTTTTCATCCTAAAATTGGTATGGGGGATAAAAGTAGCAGGTTTTTTGTTTATAACTGTGGTGTGCACCAAATTTACTACTTTTGACAAATTTGCTTGATGAATTTCCTTTCCAGTGACTTTTGTAATTTGTAGTGTCAGCATATAATAAAAAGAACAGACTCATCATATAACAACTGTATGAATGTACTGTATAATAAATATATACAGTAAAAGTAAGGTACATATGAGCTGCTTTTTAGATTAAAACAAGATTTTATAGTGATCAAAAAAATATGCAAATGCCATAAAGCTAGATATAGACCTAAGGGGAAATTATTATAAACCAATAGGAGCCGCGTCTATGGCAGTAGAGAGAATTACAACTTTTGGCATACACCATAGTTGCTCTAAAATTGTGGCTTTAAAATCTGTGGCTAGCACTTGTTTATGGGACTAAGTAGAGAGGGCCAACAGCCCCATTACACGGTCTGCGAATTGAGATACTGATTTGGCTTTTATCCTAAGTCATATTGCACGACTCGTTAAAGGGTTGTTTGTGACTTGTAGGATCGCTACTTCCAACAGGTGGCGCTATAGAGTTTAAGTCCTCTTTTTCTCTGAAGAGGCAATTTGCAGCTACAGTCATGGACAAAAGTATTGACACCTCTGCAATTCTGTCAGATACTACTCATTTTCTTCCTGAAAATAATTGCAAACAAAAATTATTTGGTATTATTATCTTCATTTAATTTGTCTTAAATTAAAAAACACAAAAAGAATTGTCCTAAAGCCAAATTGGATATAATTCCACACCAAACATAAAAAGGGGGTGGACAAAAGTATTGGCACTGTTCGAAAAATCATGTGATGCTTCTTTAATTTGTGTAATTAACAGCACCTGTAACTTACCTGTGGCACCTAACAGGTGTTGGCAATAACTAAATCACACTTGCAGCCAGTTGACATGGATTAAAGTTGACTCAACCTTTGTCCTATGTCCTTGTGTGTACCACATTGAGCATGGAGAAAAGAAAGAAGACCAAAGAACTGTCTGAGGACGTGAGAAACCAAATTGTGAGGAAGCATGAGCAATCTCAAGGCTAAAAGTCCATCTTCAAAGACCTGAATATTCCTGTGTCTACGTGCGCAGTGTCATCAAGAAGTTTAAAGCCCATGGCACTGTGGCTAACCTCCCTAGATGTGGATGAATCGCCCCCAAACACAGGGCCATGGGTTACTCGGCATCGGTCCTTTCTGTCTCAGTTCTGGGGTTGTCACGGTGGCTAGACCCGGTCCGCGACCCTGCTAAGGGGCGTCCAGTAAAGGGGGAATAGTCTGTCAGGGGTTCGTGACGCCACCTGTGGTGTTCGGTCAGGGTGACCGACGCTGCTGTGGGGTCCGCTGGGGTGATGGAATGGCAGCTGGATGGTATAACTTCCCACAGGTGAAGTGTGTCCCCAGGGCTTCCCAGTAAGGTGGATGGTGATGGTGTGAGGTGAATGCAATAACGAGGACACAGGGTTGCAGTCTCTTTACCTCTTTACTGAAGACTTCAGGATCCTCAATCCAGAGCACGTTTAGCAGGGCTATCAGAGACCGGTCGGTCCGATGGGCACATCCAGAGTTTTATTCGCAGATGGAAATCGTTGCCTACCACTAGCGCCTGTGTGTTGTAGTCCTACCCTGCTGAGCATTCGGAATAGTCCTCACAACTGCTGTCCTCGTTCGTTCGTTCTCTACAGCTCTCTCTCTTTTGTTCCAGATGTTTCTAGTTTCTCGTCCCCCAGTATGTTTTGGCTAGGATCCACCCGTATGACGGGAAGGCTTGGAGGTCTTCCGGGACCCTAGAGACGCCCCTCTCCCAATGTTGCCCCCTATGTCTGCTTAGGAAATTTAAGGTAGACAGCCAACCTATAATTGACTGTCCAGCGGAGTTTGAAGTAAGGCTTGAAGTCAGTTACTCCTGCGGTGTTCCGGCCACAGACTACGCGCCTCAGTAAGATGTTGCCTCTCTCTCTCTCGGCACAACTCTTACTGGCTCTCCTTTGTGCTTGATCTCGTTTACACTGTTCCACAATATCCTTCCCTTCGTGTCTCTCTCCTGGATACCACCGCAGGGTGTGCAGGCGCGGTTCCGTTACGTTCTGTTCGCTAGGCACCTGCCAGGTTCCCACACCTGACAGGGACCCCCCTGTGCCTTCTCCCTGCAACACCCCCTGCCACGGGATGTTGCATGGTTCCAACCCAGTCAGCTTCTCACTAACTTCCTCCCCAGCCCCTAGTTTTACCAGTGTGAGGCGTGGCCCAATAAATAAAGCCTTTTTCTCCCCTGTTGTGAATTCCGTTCTTGGGCTCCCTCCGGTGGTTGTAAATGGCACTTTTGTGAATTCTGCCCTTGGGCTCCCTCTGGTGGTTTTGTGTGGGACTGCTGCTCCTTGGATTTAGCTTTGCAGCTGCTTTCACTAATCGTCTCTCCTGGTTCTGCTATTTAACCTGGCTCTAGTCTTCAGCCTATGCCATTTGTCAATGTTCTTTGGCTGGATTCACATCTCTGCTTGGATTCTCCTGGTTTCCTGACCAGTTCTGCAAAGATAAGTTCTGGCTTTGCTCATTTCAGTCCACATGTTGTGGACTTATTGTTCTGTGCATTCTATTTTTGTCCAGCTTGTCATTATGGATTTTTTCTGTTAGCTGGAAGCTCTGGGAAGCAGATTTACCCTACACACCTTTAGTCAGGTGTGGAGATTTTGTAAACTCTGTGTGGATTGTTTTGTAGTTTTTATACTGACCGCACAGTATCCTTTCCTGTCCATCTATCAAGCTAGACTGGCCTCCTATGCTAAAATCTGATTTCATCTCTGTGTATGTTATTTTCCCCTCCTCTCACCGTCAATATTTGTGGAGGGCTATCTTTCCTTTGGGGATTTTCTCTGAGGCAAGATAGGTTTCCTGTTTCCATCTTTAGGGGAAGTTAGATCTTAGGCTGTGCCGAGGGGTCTAGGGAGCGTCAGGTACCCCCCACGGCTATTTCTACTTGCGCTGCTAGGTTCAGGGTCTGCGGTCAGTACAGATACCACCTCCTTCAGAGCTTGTCTCATGTTGTTCCTAAACCACCAGATCATAACACTCCCCCTAGTGGCCGGAGTGTGAAGTGTAATGTGTTCTGGTGATACCTGGTCAGAAGAACTCCTTAGTGCCATCAGACGTACCGCCACTCTCCTTAGCAGCAGAGTGCCATACTGCAACGACCAGGTCTCTGGGGCGCTGCATGGACAGAAAAGAAAAATTGACAAGAGATTTCAACGCAAGATTGTGTGGATGTTGGATAAAGAACCTCGACTGACATCCAAACAAGTTCAAGCTGCCCTGCAGTCCAAGTGTACAACAGTGTCAACCCGTACTATCCATCGGCGTCTGAATGAAAAGGGACAGTATGGTAGGAGACCCAGGAAGACCCCACTTTTTACCCCGAGACATAAAAAAGTCAGGCTGGAGTTTGCCAAAACTTACCTGAAAAAGCCTAAAACGTTTTGGAAGAATGTTCTCTGGTCAGATGAGACAAAAGTAGAGCTTTTTGGGTAAAGGTATCAACATAGAGTTTACAGGAGAAAAAAAGAGGCATTCAAAGAAAAGAACACGGTCCCTACAGTCAAACATGGCGGAGGTTCCCTGATGTTCTAGGGTTGCTTTGCTGCCTCTGGCACTGGACTGCTTGATCGTGTGCATGGCATTATGAAGTCTGAAGACTACCAACAAATTTTGCAGCATAATGTAGGGCCCAGTGTAAGAAAGCAGGGTCTCCCTCAGAAGTCATGGGTCTTCCAGCAGGACAATGACCCAAAACACACTTCAAAAAGCACTAGAAAATGGTTTGAGAGAAAGCACTGGAGACTTCTAAGGTGGCCAGCAATGAGTCCAGACCTGAATCCCATAGAAGACCTGTGGAGAGATGTAAAAATGGCTGTTTGGAGAAGGCACCCTTCAAATATCAGGGACCTGGAGCAGTTTGCCAAAGAAGAATGGTCTAAAATTCCAGCAGAACATTGTAAGAAACTCATTGATGGTTACCGGAAGTGGTTGGTCGCAGTTATTTTGGCTAAACGTTGTGCAACCAAGTATTAGGCTGAGGGTGCCTTTGTTTTCTGACAGGATCCCACCCCTAATCCCACCCCCAGGGACCAACTAACTGAGCGGAGCTCAGCCAGCAACTGACTAACTTTCCCTACAGGTGACCAGTTTTACCTATGTGGGGAGAGACCTAATAAATAGGAGCAAGAGCTCCCCCTGGTGGCCTGGAGTGTTAAACGTGTTGCATGTTTGTGATACCTGGATGCAGTTATCCTTCTTTGCCTCCAAACGTAGCACGTAGGAAAGAAATACCACTGCGAAGACCAGGACCCTGGGGCGCCTCACCTACAATTTATGGGTCAGGAGTGGACCAGCTAACTACTTAAAATCACCTGTGGCTATTGGGAGTGGGAGTGCACATGTCCAAAATGGCTAAATTTCTCAGAAATTCAGACTTCAGTCTTAGGCCTTGCTCACACATTCAGTATTTGGTCAGTATTTTACCTCAGTATTTGTAAGCCAAAACCAGGAGTGGGTGATAAATACAGAAGTGGTGACGAGTTTCTATTTTAATTTTCCTCTGATTGTTCCACTCCTTGTTTTAGCTTACAAATACTGAGGTAAAATACTGACCAAATTCTGAAAGTGTGAACGTGGCCTTAGAGAGGTATTTTTACACTAGACACGTCAAACCCAGCAGATCTGAGACCGCCTTGTCGTTGGCTGCTGGGCATGCATAAATTGGCCAAATTGTGTGCTAAGCTTCTCAGTTTATTTCTAGTATCCAGAAGCAGTATGCCTATTCATATTTCATATATATCACATTGACATGCTTCAGCACCACAGAGTGCAATTTTTTTTTGTTTATTGTATATGGAGATGGCTGCTCCATGTATGCACCTGTTCACATTAGCTTGGAAGTGCCAGTCAGTCTTTTGTCACCTCAGGTTCCGAGATAAACTAAAGCTGCTAGAATTGCCCATCCAATCACTTGACTTGAAGACAATAGCAAATTTATGGAAGGAACAAAAGCTCAGAATTCATATAATGAGCCCACAGAACCTTTAGGATTTGAAGTGCATTTTTGTGTAAGAATGTATCCTAATCATATCTGAGCAATGCATGTGACTAGTTTCTCCATACTGGAGGCGTTTGGAGCTGTCAACACCAACAAAGGCTTTTGTACAAAGTATTACTTCAATTTCATTAAGCATGTTAAATTATTCTCCCATTGTCATTTGTCATTATCACACATAACTTAATTTATGGACATCTATGGTTTGATTTATTTGCCTGTGTGGATTGGATGGGTTATTATTACCGACATCTGGTAAGAATTTCATGTCAATAGCTCCATTAGAAATATATTTACTTGGTGAATTTCATCAATTGTATACACAAGAGCTCACGCCAAAGATGTTCTACTTACAGTATGAGGCTGGGATCATACACAGCGAGATACGGCCGAGTCTCGCAGGTTAAAACCAAGCTCTGGCACCGGCACTCCAGAGCGGAGCGTGCGGCCGCATAGCAATACATGGAGCCGCACGCTCCGCTCCGGAGTGCCGGTGCCAGAGCTTGTTTTTAACCTGCGAGACTCGGCCGTATCTCGCAGTAGTGTGACTCCGGACTAATACTGGTATTTTTAATATGGCAGAAGGGTCATTGGGCTCCTAGACTCCATGGTCTGGATGCGATTGCTAGTTCTGCACACTATATAGCTACACTTTAGTTTTCATGCAAGTATATCAACCACATGAGCACGAATATGAGAACTGAGGATGTCAGGTCAGTCAGAAATAAAGGAGATTTAAAGGGTTGCCAAGGCATTTAACACTGATGAATACACCACCACATATTACTACTTTTTCACCAGTACATATATTAAAGTGTTTGTCGAAGCATCTAATATTTATGAGCTACCCTTACTATAGATCGTCAATTTCAGATTGGTGGAGGTCCGACGCATGGCATCCCCAGTGATCACCTGTTATTAGAGACCTGATGTAAGCATTAAATGGAGCTGATCAGCAGAAATCAATTCAATGCGAAGCAGCAGCAGCCAAGAGCTACACAGTACCTAATAAAAACTGATTAGTAGGGGTGCCGGGTGTCAGACCCCCATCGTCTCATATTGATTACCTAAAGTATGGATAGCTCATCAATATTAGATGACCGGACAACCATTTTAATATTTGTTGTGGTGGAAAGTAGTAATATCTGATAGTGTAGTGTAGAAAAAATGGATGTTTTATGGTGGCTCAGTAATAAGAGGATAGCAGCTATAGTGAAACTCCACTAGACATATGACATGATACCCACCACCTGGATGGACAGCAGCAGTATTTGCATTAGGCCAGATTAGATGGCCGCAGAATTGCATAGAACTCTGCTGACGTTATAGTCTTTGATATTAGTGCATTTTGCAGCCTTGTGATTGACAACGTGCAGATATTATGGAAATGTTATGTTGAAGCATGAGGCTCTGTATGAGCAATGGTGAAGGACAGCCCCATTATAAAACTCTGGATGTATTGGATGAAAGCAATGTTCCTAATAAATGAGTTGCTTTTATGTGCTGTCGTTTAGATGTGACTTTGCTGCATCTTCCTCAAATCATAAACAACAGTAATAATCAAAGGATATTGTATCCATATTAATAAGATGGATGCATCGTGATTTTCCTTATTAATATTTATGAGGCTTCAGCTTGCTTAATTGATGCTGTAGATGATTCAGAGAGGCCCAGCAGGAAGTCCATTTGCAACAGGAAAGATTATGACTTTCTTAGTCAAAACTGCAATGCACAGATGATAAATCTGTCCCTGCTGCTTGCAGTGTAAGCCGCACTCATGCTGGAGAGATAAATAGCTGTAAGTCTCTTTTTCTGATCTTCCTTTATAATAATGGAAACTTTAGGGGTATACATAAATCATACCTCCCAACTTTTGAAGTTGGGAAAGAGGGACAAAGTTAAATTTTAGGCCACGCCTCTGACCACACCCATTCACTAGTCACACCCATATCCACGTCCCAACCACACCCATTTAGCACTGCTGATCACTGCTGATCACACTGTTCATAAAGAATAATTATAAACAAAAAAATATGGCCACACTGCTCCATACTGTATAATGGCCACACAGTGCTCCATACTGTATAATGGCCACACATGATGCTCCATACTGTATAATGGCCACACATGATGCTCAATACTGTATAATGGCCACACATGATGCTCCATACTCTACAATGGCCACACATAGTGCTCCATACTGTATAATGCCCACACAGTCCTCCATACTGTACAACGACCCCACATGATGCTCCGTACTGTATAATGGCCGCACATGATGCTCAATACTCTATAATGGCCCCACATGATGCTCAATACTGTATAATTGCCGCACATGATGCTCCATACTGTATAATGACCGCACATGATGCTCCATACTGTATAATGGCCACACATGATGCTCCATACTGTATAATGGCCACACATGATGCTCCATACTGTATAATGGCCGCACATGATGCTCCATACTGTATAATGGCCACACATGATGCTCCATACTGTATAATTGCCGCACATGATGCTCCATACTGTATAATGGCCGCACATGATGCTCCATACTGTATAATGACCACACATGATGCTTCATACTGTATTATGGCCACACATGATGCTCAATACTGTATAATGGCCACACATGATGCTCCATACTGTATAATGACCGCACATGATGCTCCATACTGTATAATGACCACACATGATGCTCAATACTGTATAATGACTGCACATGATGCTCCATACTGTATATTGGCTGCACATGATGCTCCATACTGTATAATGACCCCACATGATGCTCCATACTGTATAATGACCCCACATGATGCTCCATACTGTATAATGGCCACACATGATGCTCAATACTGTATAATGGCAGCACATGATGCTCCATACTGTATAATGGCCACACATGATGCTCAATACTGTATAATGACCCCACATGATGCTCCATACTGTATAATGGCCACACATGATGCTCAATACTGTATAATGGCAGCACATGATGCTCCATACTGTATAATGGCCACACATGATGCTCAATACTGTATAATAGCCGCACATGATGCTCCATACTGTATAATATCCACACATGATGCTCAATACTGTATAATGGCCGCACATGATGCTCCATACTGTATAATGGCCACACATGATGCTCCATACTGTATAATGGCCACACATGATGCTCAATACTGTATAATGACCACACATGATGCTCCATACTGTATAATGGCCACACATGATGCTCAATACTGTATAATGACCGCACATGATGCTCCATACTGTATAATGGCCACACATGATGCTCCATACTGTATAATGGCCACACATGATGCTCAATACTGTATAATGACCACACATGATGCTCCATACTGTATAATGACCGCACATGATGCTCCATACTGTATAATGGCCACACATGATGCTCCATACTGTATAATGACCGCACATGATGCTCCATACTGTATAATGGCCACACATGATGCTCAATACTGTATATTGGCCGCACATGATGCTCCATACTGTATATTGGCTGCACATGATGCTCCATACTGTATAATGACCGCTCATGATGCTCCATACTGTATAATGGCCACACATGATGCTCCATACTGTATAATAGCCGCACATGATGTTCCATAGTGTATAATGACCGCACATGATGCTCCATACTGTATAATGGCCACACATGATGCTCCATACTGTATAATGACCGCACATGATGCTCCATACTGTACATTGGCCGCACATGATACTTCGTATCGTATAATGGCCACGCATAGCTACTCCTACACTTTGCACACACGGCTCCGCTCCGTACACACGGCTCCACTCCATACATCTCATACACACACGGCTCCGCTCCGTACACATTCAGCTCTGCTCCATACACCTCTTAAACATTCAACTCCGCTCCATACACCTCATACACGGCTCCGCTCCATACACCTCATACACACACGGCTCCGCTCCATACATCTCATACACATGGCACTACTCCGTACACCTCATACACACACCGCTCCGCTCCATACACATTGCACATGCTGCTCCGCTCCGTATACCTTCCACACACACGGCTCCACTGCGTACACATACGGCTCCTCTCCATACATCTCATACACACACGGCTCCGCTCCGTACACCTCGTACACATTCAGCTCCGCTCCGTACACCTCGTACACATTCAGCTCTGCTCCATACACCTCGTAAACATTCAGCTCCGCTCCATACACCTCATACACGGCTCCGCTCCATACACCTCATACACACACAGCTCCGCTCCATACATCTCATACACATGGCACTACTCCGTACACCTCATACACACACCGCTCCGCTCCATACGCATTGCACATGCTGCACCGCTCCGTATACCTTCCACACACACGGCTCCGCTGCGTACACATACGGCTCCTCTCCATACATCTCATACACACACGGCTCCGCTCTATACACATTGCACACGCTGCTCCGCTCCGTATACCTTGTACATGCATGGCTCTGCTCCGCACACCTCGTACACACGTGGCTCTGCTCTGTACACCTCGTACACACATTCTGTACACCTCGTACACACATGGCTCCGCTCCGTACACCTCGTACACACGTGGCTCCGCTCCGTACACCTTTCACACTCTGCTCTGATCCGCACACCTCTTACACACACGACTCCGCTCCATACACCTTTCACACGCTGCTCCACTCCGTACACCTCGTACACACGCGGCTGTGCTCCGTACACCTCTTGCACACGACTCCGCTCCGTACATCTTTCACATGCTGCTCCGCTCCGTACACCTCGTACACACGCGGCTGTGCTTCGTACACCTCGTACACATGCGGCTGTGCTCCGTACACCTCTTACACACGCGGCTGTGCTCTGTACACCTCGTACACATGCGGCTGTGCTCCGTACACCTCGTACACATGCGGCTGTGCTCCGTACACCTCGTACACACGGCTCCGTACACCTCTTACACACGACTCAGCTCCGTACACCTTTCACATGCTGCTCCGCTCCGTACACCTCGTACACATGCGGCTGTGCTCCGTACACCTCGTACACATGGTTCCGTAGACCTCTTACACACGACTCCGCTCCGTACACCTTTCACATGCTGCTCCGCTCCGTACACCTCGTACACACGCGGCTGTGCTCCGTACACCTCGTACACACGCGGCTGTGCTCCGTACACCTCGTACACACGGCTGTGCTCTGTACACCTCGTACACACGACTCTGCTCAGTACACCTTTCACATGCTGCTCCGCTCCGTACACCTCGTACACACGCGGCTGTGCTCCGTACACCTCGTACACACGCGGCTGTGCTCCCTACACCTCGTACACACGCGGCTGTGCTCCGTACACCTCGTACACACGCGGCTGTGCTCCGTACACCTCGTACACACGCGGCTGTGCTCTGTACACCTCGTACACACGACTCTGCTCAGTACACCTTTCACATGCTGCTCCGCTCCGTACACCTCGTACACACGCGGCTGTGCTCTGTACACACGACTCTGCTCAGTACACCTCGTACACACGACTCTGCTCTGTACACCTTTCACATGTTGCTCCGCTCCGTACACCTCATACACACGCGGCTGTGCTCCGTACACCTCGTACACACGACTCTGCTCAGTACACCTTTCACATGCTGCTCCGCTCTGTACACCTCGTACACACGCGGCTGTGCTCCGTACACCTTTCACATGCTGCTCCGCTCCGTACACCTCGTACACACGCGGCTGTGCTCCGTACACCTCGTACACACGACTCCGCTCCGTACACCTCGTACACACGCGGCTGTGCTCCGTACACCTCGTACTCACGACTCTGCTCTGTACACCTTTCACATGCTGCTCCGCCCCGTACACCTCGCACACACGCGGTTGTGCTCCGTACACCTCTTACACACGCGGCTGTGCTCTGTACACCTCGTACACATGCGGCTGTGCTCCATACACCTCGTACACATGCGGCTGTGCTCCGTACACCTTGTACACACGGCTCCGTACACCTCTTACACACGACTCCGCTCCGTACACCTTTCACATGCTGCTCCGCTCCGTACACCTCGTACACATGCGGCTGTGCTCCGTACACCTCGTACACATGGTTCCGTAGACCTCTTACACACGACTCCGCTCCGTACACCTTTCACATGCTGCTCCGCTCCGTACACCTCGTACACACGCGGCTGTGCTCCGTACACCTCGTACACACGCGGCTGTGCTCCGTACACCTCGTACACACGGCTGTGCTCTGTACACCTCGTACACACGACTCTGCTCAGTACACCTTTCACATGCTGCTCCGCTCCGTACACCTCGTACACACGCGGCTGTGCTCCGTACACCTCGTACACACGCGGCTGTGCTCCCTACACCTCGTACACACGCGGCTGTGCTCCGTACACCTCGTACACACGCGGCTGTGCTCCGTACACCTCGTACACACGGCTGTGCTCTGTACACCTCGTACACACGACTCTGCTCAGTACACCTTTCACATGCTGCTCCGCTCCGTACACCTCGTACACACGCGGCTGTGCTCTGTACACACGAGTCTGCTCAGTACACCTCGTACACACGACTCTGCTCTGTACACCTTTCACATGTTGCTCCGCTCCGTACACCTCATACACACGCGGCTGTGCTCCGTACACCTCGTACACACGACTCTGCTCAGTACACCTTTCACATGCTGCTCCGCTCCGTACACCTCGTACACACGCGGCTGTGCTCCGTACACCTTTCACATGCTGCTCCGCTCCGTACACCTCGTACACACGCGGCTGTGCTCCGTACACCTCGTACACACGACTCCGCTCCGTACACCTCGTACACACGCGGCTGTGCTCCGTACACCTCGTACTCACGACTCTGCTCTGTACACCTTTCACATGCTGCTCCGCTCCGTACACCTCGCACACACGCGGTTGTGCTCCGTACACCTAACACACGCGGTTGTGCTCCGTACACCTCGCACACACGCGGCTGTGCTCCGTACACACGACTCCGCTCACCTTTCACATGCTGCTCTGCTCCGTACACCTTTCACGTGCTGCTCCGCTCCGTACACCTTTCACGTGCTGCTCCGCTCCGTACACACGCGGCTGTGCTCCGTACACCTTGTACACATGGCTCCGTACACCTCTTACACACGACTCTGCTCCGTACACCTTTCACAGTACGAGGTGCACCGAGCGGAGCCGTGTGTGTATGAGGTGAACCGAGCAGAGCCGCGTGTGTGTGTGTGTCTGTGTACGAAGTGTACCGAGTGGAGCCTCAGCCGCGTGTGTGTACCGAGCGGAGCTGCAGCTTGTAATTAGCACATGATGATACAGTGACTGACTGTCATAGGGGCTTAGGCTTAGCACTTTTATGCCTGGGGAAATAAAGCAGCCACATTGATGTGTTGTCACTCTCTCCCAGGAGGCTGCAGCTGCTCCTCCTCCACAATGCACTGGACGGAGGAGTCATCTCTGTGACATCCACTACTCACTGATCTGCATCTGTCCCATTAGCAGCCTCCAGTCCACTCACGGTCTGCTGCTTACATTGCCGCCGGCACCCAGGCTGTGTCCGGCTGTGTTATGTCCCCTCAGGTGTCCCCTCTCTCTGAACTGTGAGGCACACTGAAGACTCAGGAACACACCGACGAGGAAGGGGCGTGGCCTAACAAAAGGGGGCGTGTGACAGCAGCTTCAACTGTTCTGTCTGCGGGAAGCTCTGCGTCCCGGGCAGGACAGACGGGGCAAGCATCAAATCCGGGGCAGTCCCGCACAATGAGGGACGGTTGGGAGGTATGCATAAATTAATGCCGGGGACTATAAAATGATGGCACATATACAGTAATGCTCCTGATGATAACGAAAAAAAGAAAACACAATGACAGTTTCTCCATACATTGAAGCGTCATTCTTTATACCACTTCCACATCGACTATTGTTTTTTTTTTTTTTTTTTTTTATTCGTTTATTAATTTCAGAATAAAACAAACATTACACAGATTGCATTTGTCATTGTCAGTTATACCACAGGATACAGATAATTACAGAGATATATCCTATCCAAAATTTACAGGGGTAATACATTGTGCATGTTAAATCACTAGTACCTTATGAAATACCTATTATTAACTTTAACTACCCGTATATACTCGAGTATAAGCCGACCCGAGTATAAGCCGACCCCCCTAATTTTGCCACAAAAAACTGGGAAAACTTATTGACTCGAGTATAAGCCTAGGGTGGAAAATGCAGCATTTACCGGTGAATTTCAAAAATAAAAATAGATGCTCCATACCGTTCATTATTGCCCCATAGATGCTCCATATACAACTGTGCTATATAGAATGCTCTGCACCTTTGATTATGGCCCCATAGATGCTCCTTATAATGCTGTGCCATATATGCTCTGCACCTTTGATTATGGCCCCATAGGTGCTCCTTATAATGCTGTGCCCCTTATATGCTCTGCACCTTTATGGCCCCATAGGTGCTCCTTATAATGCTGTGCCCCTTATATGCTCTGCACCTTTATGGCCCCATAGGTGCTCCTTATAATGCTGTGCCCCTTATATGCTCTGCACCTTTATGGCCCCATAGGTGCTCCTTATAATGCTGTGCCCCTTATATGCTCTGCACCTTTATGGCCCCATAGGTGCTCCTTATAATGCTGTGCCCCATATATGCTCTGCACCTTTATGGCCCCATAGATGCTCCTTATAATGCTGTGCCCCATATATGCGCTGCACCTTTATGGCCCCATAGATGCTCCTTATAATGCTGTGCCCCATTTATGCTCTGCACCTTTATGGCCCCATAGGTGCTCCTTATAATGCTGTGCCCCATATATGCGCTGCACCTTTATGGCCCCATAGATGCTCCTTATAATGCTGTGCCCCATTTATGCTCTGCACCTTTATGGCCCCATAGGTGCTCCTTATAATGCTGTGCCCCATATATGCTCTGCACCTTTATGGCCCCATAGGTGCTCCTTAGAATGCTGTGCCAATATATGCTCTGCACCTTTATGGCCCCATAGGTGCTCCTTATAATGCTGTGCCCCATATATGCTCTGCACCTTTATGGCCCCATAGGTGCTCCTTATAATGCTGTGCCCCATATATGCTCTGCACCTTTATGGCCCCATAGGTGCTCCTTATAATGCTGTGCCCCATATATGCTCTGCACCTTTATGGCCCCATAGATGCTCCTTATAATGCTGTGCCCCATTTATGCTCTGCACCTTTATGGCCCCATAGGTGCTCCTTATAATGCTGTGCCCCATATATGCGCTGCACCTTTATGGCCCCATAGATGCTCCTTATAATGCTGTGCCCCATTTATGCTCTGCACCTTTATGGCCCCATAGGTGCTCCTTATAATGCTGTGCCCCATATATGCTCTGCACCTTTATGGCCCCATAGGTGCTCCTTAGAATGCTGTGCCAATATATGCTCTGCACCTTTATGGCCCCATAGGTGCTCCTTATAATGCTGTGCCCCATATATGCTCTGCACCTTTATGGCCCCATAGGTGCTCCTTATAATGCTGTGCCCCATATATGCGCTGCACCTTTATGGCCCCATAGATGCTCCTTATAATGCTGTGCCCCATTTATGCTCTGCACCTTTATGGCCCCATAGGTGCTCCTTATAATGCTGTGCCCCATATATGCTCTGCACCTTTATGGCCCCATAGGTGCTCCTTAGAATGCTGTGCCAATATATGCTCTGCACCTTTATGGCCCCATAGGTGCTCCTTATAATGCTGTGCCCCATATATGCTCTGCACCTTTATGGCCCCATAGGTGCTCCTTATAATGCTGTGCCCCATATATGCTCTGCACCTTTATGGCCCCATAGGTGCTCCTTAGAATGCTGCTGGTGCTGCCATAAAAAAAAAAAAAAAATCACATACTCACCTCTCTTCTCAGGACGCCGGCGCTTTCTATAATTACCTGCTCCTCTGCGGCTCCGTCTCCAGCACTGACGCTCAGCAGAGGGCGCGCACTGACTACGTCACAGCGCCCTCTAACCTGAGCGTCATTGCTAGAGGACGCTGCAGACGGAGCCGGAGCGAGGAGCAGGTAATTATAGCGCTGCGCTCCCCTTACCTGCTGCGGCGCGGTCCCTGCAGTCCCTGGCTTCTCCGGCGCTGCAGCTTCTTCCTGTAATTGAGCGGTCACATGGCACCGATCATTTACAGCAATGAATATGCGGCTCCTCCCCTATGGGGGTGGAGCTGCCTATTCATTTCTGTAATGAGCGGTGCCATGTGACCGCTCAGTGCAGGAAGAATCTGCAGCGCCGGAGAAGCCAGGGACTGCAGGGACCGCGCTGGGAGCAGGTAAGTATGATTACATGGCCCCCGCTCTCCCTCACCTGCTGACACCCGGGTATATGACTCGAGTATAAGCCGAGAGGGGGACTTTCAGCCCAAAAAAATGGGCTGAAAATCTCGGCTTATACTCGAGTATATACGGTACTTTAACCATCTATAGTAAGTCGCCAAAAGGAAAATCATACGCAAATCCTGCTCTGCAAACGATGTCCCCAAAACCACCCATCCATCTCCCCGCACACACATCTAGCCAGTATGGATTATATAGCATGATAAGAGGAGTTCCATCTACCCCAGATCTTTTCAAATTTACCTGGACATCCTCTATTTTGGTATAGTGTTTTTTCATACGGGATAATCGAATTCACCAAATCCATCCAAGCTCTAAGAGTCGGGGGGGAACCACCCATCCATCTTAATGCCAACACCTTCCGTGCCATGAAGAGTGTCTCACGAAGGAAGATCCCAGTATAGTGATCCCACGTTTCCGCATCCCATACCCCGAATAAACAGGTCAATGGCTCAAGTGGGACAGGAATCGACAATAAAGATGTTAGTAGTGTCGTCACCTCTTTCCAGTAATGTAGAACTACCGGGCACCTCCAAATCATGTGAATAAAATCTGCATCATGTGTACGACACCGTAAACAATCTGACGAGAGGAGGCGACCCATTTTGAAAAGTCGTGTCGGGGTCAAATATGTCTGGTATATAATATATAACTGGGTCATCTTATTGTTTACTGAAGGAGAAACTTTAGTTGGAGATTCCAAAATTTCCTCCCATTCCTCCCCCAGTACATCAGGAAGAAGTTCCTCCCATTTCCCTTTGATAGAATTGATGGTGGACCCATCTCCGACAGATAATAGATATGTATACAAAGAGGAAATCAGTCCTTGGGGTCCCTGCGATTTGAGAATGCCTATCAGAGGTAAAGATGAAATCGCTCGACCTGTACCAACACTTCGCATGTGTGACTGGAAAGCTGACCTTAGCTGTAGATACCGGAAAAATTGAGATCTCGGGATGTTATAAGTTTTTTGCAGTTGTTCAAATGATACAAAAACCCCTTGGGCATGTACGTCACCTACCGAGAGAACACCACATGAGATCCAGAAATCAGTAGATGGGTGATTCAGTAGCTCTGGGATACAACTATTATTCCACAATGGCATTTCAGCTACTATATCTACAAATTTAATAACTCTTTTAATTTGTCTCCATATTAATCTTGCCAATCGGAGTAAAGGTAGTAAACGAGGAGTACTGACTTTCTCTATCTCCAAGAACCCCAGTGGGCAATCAATCCGGGCAGAGTGAAGTAAATGACTCTCAGAGTTGGGCAGAGAGTTATTGGGCATCCATTTATTTATCGCCTTAGCTTGTCCAGCAAGATAGTACAAATAAAAATTTGGTAAGGCCACCCCACCCCCTTTTTTCGGTCTCTGCAGAGTAGATAATTTAAGTTTAGGCCTAGTCTTCCCCCATATAAAGGATGTGATTAAGAAATTTAATTTTGTAAAGAAAGACTTAGGTATTGACATAGCACTATGTTGAAAGCAGTAATTAAGCTTGGGAAGCAATATCATTTTGATTAAATTAATGCGGCCTGCAACAGAGAGAGGGAGTTTGCTCCAAGTTATGAATTTAGATTTGACCATATCCAGTAACGGATAGATGTTAAATTGAAGGTCCAGCCGTATACATTGAGACATATGGATACCTAAATATTTGAAATTAGAAACGATAGGCAGAGGCGATAGAGCCTCGAGATCGGGCATCGGAGTGTGAGATAGAGGCATCAGGGCAGATTTATCCCAATTTATATAAAGACCAGAGAATTTACTGAATTTATCTATGGTCGCTATTACTTGTGGCAATGTTTCTTCCATTTTATCCATAAATATTATCATATCATCGGCATAGAGTCCTATACTGTCCACACGGTCCGCAATATTTATTCCCTTAAGATCCATAGAGGATCTTATGCGTATTGCCATGGCCTCTATTGCAAGGGCAAAAAGGGCCGGGGACAGAGGACATCCTTGGCGGGTTCCTCTGTGCAGGGTAAAAGAATCAGAGATGGAGTTATTCACAATTATACGCGCCTTGGGATTCTTATATAATGTGTCTATCCCTCTAATAAATTTATCCCCAAAACCGTATTTCCGTAGGCACGCAGATAGGAAAGGCCACTCAAGAGAGTCAAATGCCTTGGCCGTGTCTAGCGATGCTAATGCCCAATTATTATCTAACTCCAGAGAACTGTATTGAATCACCGATTGGACCCGCCTGATATTGATGGAAGTGCTTTTTCCAGGCATAAAGCCGGTTTGGTCTGGGTGTACAAGGTCCAGTATGATTGTGTTCAGCCTAGTAGCTAAAATTTTGGTGAAGATTTTGTAATCTACATTTACAAGAGATATGGAGCGATACGATCCACACTCCAGAGGATCCTTTCCCTCCTTCTTAAGTACAATAATATTTGCATCGTAAAATGTTTTGGGCATGAGTTCTCCCTCCCATATATTCCGAAGTACCTTCAGTAAAAGTGGTGCCAAGTGGCCTCGATATTTCTTATATAACTCAACGGGAAATCCGTCAGGTGCCGGGGCCTTCCCAGTGGCCATATCCGTGATAGCTTGCTCTACTTCCTCTAAGGTAAACTCAGCCTCCATGAAGGCTTGCTGGGCTGGACTCAGTGAGGGGAACGCTATATCCGATAGATAGTCTAAACATTCTGGGACACCAAGATCACTACTAGCCCTATATAATGATTTATAATAATCATGAAAACACCGGAGAATCCCTTCAGTAGAGGATACCAATGTACCATCAAGTGCCCGGATTTGTAATATTGTATTAGAGGTGTTATGTTGGCGTACTAAAAAAGCTAGAAATGTACTGGCCTGGTTCCCCAATTCGAAGTAGGATTGACGGGTAAAGAATAATTTGCGTTTTGATTTAGTGTCTATATATTGAGTATATAACCTCTGGGAAGTAAGCCATTCCGCCCTGTTACCACTAGTTTGGTTAGCCACATAGGCGGCCTCCGAGTCTCTCAACCGTCGCTCCATCTCCCCATCTTCCCCCGCCGTTATCCGTTTGATATAAGAGATCGTGGAGGATAGACATCCCCTTAAGTATGCTTTTAGAGTCTCCCAAAATAAACCAAGATTTGGAGGGTCTGGATGAGTGTAGATAAAGCATTTCAGCTGATCAACCGTTCTATCACTAGAATCTATTAATTTCAACCAAAAGGGGTTCAATTTCCAGGGTATATTATTATTTAATTTACCGTATTTAAGTTTAAGAATCACTGGACTATGATCCGATACCCCCCTATTGCCATGTTCAACACTATCCACCCATAATGCCAGGCCGCAAGATCCAAATATGTAGTCTATACGAGATAGAGACCGCTTAGTTGATGAATGGCAAGTGTATTCCATTACCTCAGGGTGACGTATTCTCCACAAGTCCAACCATCCACTACCATCCATAAACAGTGCCAATTGTGAGGGGGACTGGGGAGAAGGCCCTCCAGATATCACGTCGTCAAGCCTCAATCTATCCATGGAATTATCCATGACTAAATTAAAATCCCCCATACAAATAACGCTAGCATCAGGATAATTTAGGGAGAAACCCATTGCCATGCGAAGAATCGATATATTAGCCGGGGGGGGATTATAGACACATAATATCACATATTCCTGTGTGTTAATAAAGGCGTGTACAAAAACAAAGCGACCCTCTGGATCTCGTCGTGCCTCTCTAGCTTCCCATCTAACATTCCTATGTATCAGCAGTGAGACCCCTCTTGAATAACTGGTATGGAATGCGTGAAGGGACCATTGCACCCAGGGCTTTTGTGTACATTTAACTGTGTCTCTGGTCAGATGTGTTTCTACAAGAGCTACCACATGGGGATGATAGCGTTTAATCTGCGAAAAGACCTTTATTTTCTTTCGGGGAGTCTTAATACCCCGTATGTTCCACGTCATGCATATAATCTCAGACCCCATATCTACACTTAGAAAAAGGAAAAATATACACCATAACCTGAACAGGAATCAGGGACATACCGCAGAGCACAAAATTACCAATGGCGACTAATAAACTTATCAAACAATCAAAACTGGTATAAAAACCCATACAAAACAAAACTTGAACAGTAGAGGAGTATAATCCTACACTCCTACAGTCAGATAGCAAAGGGGATACCCTCACTGAAACCAGCGTCCGGTATTTTTTGATAAGCTCAGCACCTATACAGAGAGCTCCAATTTGTGTTGCCATTGAACAATTATAACAGCTCAGGAGTCCGGTACACCAGACACCTTGTATGACCGCAACCATTCGGCTGCCTCCGCCGGATATGTAAAGAACAGGGAAGAACCCTCATGGACAACGCGGAGCCGAGCCGGATAAAGCATGGAGTAGACAATGTTTTTATCCCTGAGCTGCTTCTTAACTTCCATGAACCGAACCCGCTGCTTTTGGAGCTCCATGGAGAAATCAGGGAAGATTGAAATTGCAGCATTATTGAACTTAATAGGGCCCTTCTGTCGCGCCAAGCGAAGAATCGCATCTCTGTCTCTGCAATTGAGGAGACGCGCCAAAAAAGGCCGGGGCGGAGTTCCGGGGGGAAGAGGTCTGGTTGGGACCATATGAGCCCTCTCCACAGAAAATGTTGAGGAGAATCCATCTCCCAGGGAGGTTTTAAGCCAATCCTCTAGAAATTGCTCAGGTTGCTGACCCTCCGAACGTTCCAGTAGGCCGATGATTCGAATATTATTGCGGCGCAGTCTGTTTTCCAGGTCATCTGCTTTTTGTTTCCAGGCATTTACAGAACCGGCAGCCTTTGACAACTTAGCTTCCATAGGGGTAATGGTGTCTTCTATATGAGACACTCTTGTTTCAATTTCCGAGATACGTCCTCTCATAGCTTGCATATCGTGGCGCAGACGGCCCACTTCTGTGTGTACGTCTTCTATCTTTTCAGTAAGAGAAGATCTAGTGAGGGATATGGCCTGCATTAATTGCTCAGACGCTTGTTTAAGAGTCAGATCGTCTTGCTCTCCCTCCTCATTACTGTCAGAGAGACGGTTTTTCGCCCGTTGGTTCTGTGTAGGATTATTTCTGAGAGTGCGTATATTATCAGGGGCATCTTCTCTGGCATATTTCCTTAATTTGTCAGCAGCCCCAGCACCTTTGGAATGATGCATAATGATCAGCAGAAGGGCCCCACAAAAGGATCACCTTTATAGTTATGGCTAGTCTATTCCACAGCAACAGTCCCAGCAGAGTTAAATATCCAAGCAGATCCTAGAAGGGTTACTGGCCAGGCAGAAAGATTGTCAGGGGTTAATGAAGTAGCAACTGAGGATTCGTCCAGGCACTGCGCCTTGAAGCAGCCTCACAGCCCCCACAGGCAGAGCAGCAGGGAGGGGGTTAATCCCTCCAGAGTTATGGCGCCAGCAGGGGTTTATCTGATAAGGGGGATGCAGGGCCCAATCTTCCAGGGCACACACCGCACCACCCCCCTACTATTTCAGGTTATCAGCTCACTCCTCAAGCTGCACCGCTGATGAACTGTAAAGCACCGCTCTCCTTGCTGCTGGAGTGCGCGCTATGATAAGGTCTGCTGCCTCCCCGGGCACTGCCGACCACTCCAGACCCCGCACCTGTTATCCGGCGTTCCCCAGCGCTCCTTCACTGCAGCGCAGGCATCTGCTGTGTCTCAGGGGAAGAGACACCCGGCGGGTGCTGCGTCCTGCCCGCCGGAGCGTGTGCACAAAAATGGCCGCTGCAGCCCAGGGATTCTGTCACCCTTCCAGGCCGCCTCCACGTCTGTCGCCCCAGGACTCCAAAACTGCCAGTCAAAGAGACCACCGGGCTCCTGAGGTCCTGAGAGTACCGTTCCGGCCGGTACAATCAGTGGTTTAGGGTTTTTTTATGGCAGGATACGAGTCAGGATGGCCGGAGCTCCACGAGGTGCGACTTTTCTCTAAAGTTACATAGCCACGTCCCCCCACATCGACTATTGTTGCCAGTAAAAAATACATTTTCTATAGATTTCTAGTAGAGCACATGGTAAAAGTAAATGTAGCATTACATGCAAAATGGATGGCCTACATGTAATACATAAAGGGGACAGGTCCTTCAGAGAGGGACTTGAAAGGGAGCCATGTACATCAAGGGGACAGGTCCTCCAGAGACTTGAAAGGAAGCCTTGTACAGTGGGTACGGAAAGTATTCAGACCTCTTTAAATTTTTCACTCTTTATTTCATTGCAGCCATTTGGCAATTCAAAAAAAGTTCATTTTTTTCTCATTAATGTACACTCTGCACCCCATCTTGACTGACTAAAAACAGAAAAGTAGAAATTTTGCAAATTTAATAAAAAAGAAAACTGAAATATCACATAGTCATAAGTATTCAGGCCCTTTGCTCAGACACTCATATTTAAGTCACATACTGTCCATTTCCTTGTGATCCTACTTGAGATGGTTCTACTCCTTCATTGGAGTCCAGCTGTGTTTAATTAAGGCTGGGTTCACACTGCGTTAGAGGCGTCCGTTAGACGGACTACGTTACACCGCGGTGTAACGCAGTCCATTAATGCCGCCTTTAAGTCCTATGTCAGACGCATTGCTAGCGCACGCCCACAAGGGGCATGCACTAGCGATGAGCCGTCATTCAGAAACGGACCCTGTGACGCGGGCTCCAGCGTTTCCGAGTTCGTCACTGCTAGCGCAGATAGAGCATCTGCTAGCGCTATCTGCGCTAGCTCGACAACATATCGGCACTTGCGTTAACAGCAGCCCGTTAATGCATATGTTGAACGGGCTGCTGTTAGCGCAATGTGAACCTAGCCTAAACTCAGGCTCAGACTGGCCCACCGGAGAACCGGTGGCCCCAGGCACTGACACAGGGCCCCCACTGCTCCAGGGCCCCCCCGCGCACGCCCGACTCCCTCCCACCCACCCTCCTTGAAGACGATACTCACCTGACCCTGCTCCAGCGATGCCTGGTCTTGGCGTCTGCAGCTCCTCCTGAATGAGCGGTATCACATGACCGCTCACGCAGGAAGAAGGTGCTGCGCCCGTGCGCCGGGAGTCGGGACAGAGGCAGAGGGATGTCGGCGCGGTGTGTGGGACAGGTGACGCCGGTCAGGTATGAGGGACGGGGGGATGGGGGATGAAGGAGGACATAAGCCGGTGCGCCATGCAGGAGCGGAAGGGGGGTGGTGGAGAGAAGCCATGCATTCAGGAGGGGGAATATGAGCCAGAGCCATGCATGCAGGAGGGGGGGATATGAGCCATGCATTCAGGTGGGGATATGAGCCAGAGCCATGCATTCAGGAGGGGGGAATATGAGCCATGCATTGGGGGGGGGGGAATATGAGCCAGAGCCATGCATTCAGGAGGGGGAATATGAGCCATGCATTCAGGGGGGGATATGAGCCAGAGCCATGCATACAGGAGCGGGAATATGAGCCATGCATTCAGGGGGGGGGGGGGGATATGAGCCAGAGCCATGCATTCAGGAGGGGGGAATATGAGCCATGCATTCAAGGGGGGGATATGAGCCAGAGCCATGCATACAGGAGGGGGGAATATGAGCCATGCATTCAGGGGGGGATATGAGCCAGAGCCATGCATTCAGGAGGGGAGAATATGAGCCATGCATCCGGGGGGGGGAGAATATGAGCCAGAGCCATGCATACAGGAGGGGGAATATGAGCCATGCATACAGGAGGGGGGATATGAGCCGCCATGCATACAGGAGGGGGGGTCATTATACAGTATTGAGCATCATGTGGGATCATTATACAGTATGGAGAACTGTGTGTGGCCATTATACAGTATGGAGCACTATGTGTGGCCGTTATACAGTATTGAGCATCATGTGTGGCCGTTATACCGTATGGAACATAATAGTTGTGAAATGGGTGTGGTCAGAGGCGTGGCCTAAAATTTGCCACGGCGCACTACGCGCGCCGCAAACTTTATACCTCCTTCCCCTCTTCAAAAGTTGGGAGGTATGGTACCACATTTGCCAGATCATGGCAAGTGCCGCAAATCCCATAGGGAATGAATGAGGCCGAATGCAGTGTTGCTGTAAGTGATCCGTTGTACGGCAGATGCAGAAAAACTGCCAGATCTGCTGCAAAAGGCGACTTTCACATCAGTGATTCTTGCCAAAGTCACTGCCGATAGTGTCATACTCACCAAAGGGGGAGGCGGCACTAAAAGTGCCTAGGGCAGCAGAAAATCTAAATACGGCCCTGGGGGGGAAACATTATATTATGTGGGGGGACTGCATTATACTCAGGGTACTACATTATATTATGGGGGGCTACAGTATACTCTATGGGGGGGGGCTGCATTATATTCTGTGGTGGAACTGCATTCTCTCAGGGGACTACATAATATTCTGTGAGGGGGCTACCCCAACCCTTGCTACATTATTAAGATGTGAACTACCTTATATTATGCCCTGATATTAGCACTTTTTACCGCACAGTTGGTGGTCTTGTATCTATTTCTATGTAGCTACATAGTGGGCCCCAAGAATGATTTTCTCTGGTGGGCCCAAGTTGCTCCATTCCGACGCTGCCTAAACTGATAGAACTTGATTTGGAAAGGCACACACTTGTCTATACTGTATAAGAACTCACAGCTCACAGTGCATGTCAGACCAAATGAGAATCATGAGTTCAAAAGAACTGGCCAAGAAGCTCAGAGACAGAATTGTGGCAAGGCACAGATATGGCCAAGGTAACAGAATTTCTGCAGTACTCAAGGTTCCTAAGAGCACAGTCACCTCCATAATCCTTAAATAGAAAAGCTTCTTACGCGGTACCACCAGCAGAACACAGTCGTGAACACGCCGACGACGGAATCAGCCGAATGATTCACTGACCGCCACCATCTTTGTACAGGAGGAGCGCATGCGCAGTTTTAATGTGACCGCCACTATCTGTCTGCACAAAGATAGCGGCGGTCTGATTTACTGTGCCTGCGCCTTCCACGTAGGAGCAGTGAATCATTTGGCTGATCCCAGCGGCAGATGCCCGACGTGTCTACAGACAGAGGAAGCTGGTCACATTTAAAGGGGTTTTCTCATGAACAAAAGTTCATTTTAAAAATTGTCTGTGTCTGACCGTGTACGGAGCATACCACATCTCATGGGCAGGGGAGGAAGCAAAAGACAATACTGACATTGCAGCAGGGGATCACATCGGATTTCTTTTGTCAGGTAAAATATTTCACTGACTGTTTTTAAACAATATTTTACCTCACAAAAGGTTTCTTCTGCGATCTCCTGCTGTAATGTCAGTATTGTCTTTGAAGGGAGATTACAGCACAGGAAGGAGAGAGACAGCAGACAAAGGGGGATAGCACTTGGGGTAGACAGGTCAAAGAAGAGAGCACAGACGGGAGAAGTCATGGGGAAAGAGAGAGTGGATAGGTGGGTGAGCACATGGGGGGAGAGATTCTCAACGCTGCAAAGCCTGCCCCCATCGTGACATTACCGCCCTCCCGGTGTGATAGCATTGGGCCTCCATCTAGTATCTAATAAGGACAGATGGTGTAGCAGTAATCATTAATCAGGGTAAACAGTGTGGTGGTCCAGCTACTCAGGGAGGATAGTGTGATGGTTATATCTAATTTGGTTGGGCAGTGTGTCAGTTGTAGCTAATAAGGACAGACAGCGTGGCGGTTACAACTAAGTTGACAGTTTGCCAGTTAGAGCTGATAAGTGTGGACAGTGTGGCAGTTATAGCTAATAACTATGGACAGTTTTGTGGTTGTAGCTAGTAAGAGCGGACAGTGTGGAAATTATAGCTATTAAAGGCGTACAGTATAGTAGTTATAGTTAATGAGAATAGACAGTGCTGTGCTTATAGATAAGTGCAGACATTGTGGTTGTTATAGCTAATAAGGATGGACATTATAAAAGTTATAGCTAATAAGGTCAGACAATGTGGTGGTTATATCTAATAAGGGTGGACAGTGTGGCAATTATATAATTGTAAATGGGGATGACCTGACATTGCAATTGATCACTGTACTAAGTTTGGCAAAGTATTCATGTACTGATGGCGGTTCTAGTGATGTATTCCTATACTGATTATGGTTCTGGTGCTGTTTTCATGTACTAATGGTGGTTCTGGTGCTGTATTCATGAATGGCTCAGTTGATGGATTCATGCACTGGTGGTGCTTCTGATGATGTATTCCTGTACTGATAGTGGTTCTGGTGCTGTACTCATGTACTCATGTTGCTTCTCGTGATGTATTCCTGTACTGACATTGCTACTGGTGTTGTATTCACATATTGATTGTGCTTCTGGTGATGTATACATATGCTGATGGTGCTTCTGATGATGTATTTATGTACTCATGTTGCTTATGGTGATGTATTCATGTATTGATGGTGCTTCTGACTATGTATTCATGTGCTTATGGTGCTTCTAGTGATATATTCATACAGTGATGGTGTTTCTGGTGATGTGCTCATATATTGATATTGGTTCTGGTCATGTATCCATGTATATATGGGGTTTCCGATGAGGTATTCATGTACTCAGGATAGTTCTGGTGATGAATTCATGTACAGATGGGGTTGTGATGCTGTATTTCTGTACTGATAGTGGTTCTGGAGATGTTTTAATGTACTCATGGTGCTTTTCGTTATGTTGTCATGTACTGATGGTTATTTAGGTGATCTATTCATTTACTGATGGTATTTTTGCTCCTGTATTCCTGTCATCACATGAATACATATATTTGCATACTTAGTCATATGCCAACTAGCTTCTCTTCCTGCTTCTCTTAATTAAGTAGGGCTGCAGATCTTCACTGAACATTAAGCTAATCAGGAAAAAATGCTAATCATCACAAGACTGTAAGAAGGTAAGTTTTCAAATTGCATATGAGCAGTCACATGACCACTACTCAAACCGCTTAAGATGAGTATAGAAGGGGCAGCAAACTGAATTTTTGCACCAGTTGCTGGGAAACCTAGATTCACCTCTGCTAGGAGGAAACACTATGCAACTTTGTTATGGAAAAAATTATAACATAGTGTAACTTTTTATTCTTAGGCTGTGTGCACACGTAGCAGATTTTTCGTGTATTTTTCGCGGTTTTTCGCTATAAAACCACTATAAAACCGCAAAAATACTCACATTAAGCATCCTATTTAATAGAATGCAATCCGCATTTTTTGTGCACATGCTGCATTTTTTTCCTGAGTGGATTTGTATTCCAGAAAAAAACGCAGCATGTTCATTAAATTTGCGGAATCGCGGGAATTCCGCACACCTAGGAATGCATTAATCTGCTTACTTCCCGCATGGGGCTATGCCCACCATGTGGGAAGTAAGCAGATCATGTGCGGTTGGTACCCAGGGTGGAGGAGAGGAGACTCTCCTCCACAGACTGGGTACCATATAATTGTTAAAAAAAAAGAATTAAAATAAAAAAATCGTGATATACTCACCTTCGATGGCCCCCGGAGTCTTCCTGCCCCTCAGCGCTGCACGCGGCCGCTTCCGTTCCTGTAGATGGTGTGTGAAGGACCTGCGATGACATCGCGGTCACATGACCGCGATGACGTCGCGGTCACGTGACCGCAACGTCATCGAAGGTCCTGCACACACACCATCTATAGGAACGGAAGCCGCTGAGGAGATCGGCTGTTTGCGGTAGGTGAGTATAACCATTTTTTTTTTTTTAATTATTTTTAACATTCTATCTTTTACTATTGATGCGGCATAGGCTGCATCAATAGTAAAAAGTTGGTCACACTTGTCAAACACTATGTTTGACAAGTGTGACCAACCTGTCAATCAGTTTTCCAAGCGATGCTACAGATCGCTTGGAAAACGCTAGCATTCTGCAAGCTAATTATGCTTGCAAAACGCTAGTTTTCTGCGGGAATATGCATGCCAATTCCGCATGCGATATACCCGCGGCAGGAGGCACAGAATTGCTGTGGAAATTTCTGCGGCAATTCTGCAACGTGTGCACTTAGCCTTAAAGTTTTATGAAAGATCTCACCAAATGCAGAAAAAAATAGAGGGCTATGAGAAAACAAAAAACGACATTAGCATTTTTTTAAAAATACAATACATGTATTTGGGAGATAAAAGAGACTAAGGAAGTGCTAATGATCCATGTGATAGGGGTGCAAATACTTGCTGTCAGTATGCCTTAGGCATGTGGAAGGAAACCTCAGTACTTGATGGAAACTCACATAAATGCAGAAAAAGCAAACAAACTTCATGCCCTTGGAAAAGGAAAAGTTTGGAATCATGGAAATCACAGGATCAATAGAAATGTTAGTGATATGTGTCACAGGAATACCAAGACAGAGAGGGGCCAGAAGATCACAGCATCTGGTTACACAAACTTCTGCACTGATTAGAACGGCTTCACCATCCTATTAAACAGAGCAGGTTTTCCTTGCTATGTCATGTCAAGGGTTTATCAGTTCAGTTCATCTGGATCTCTTCATCCTGAATTGTCTTAGCTGTTATGTGTTGGCCACTCCCCTCTGGTTTATATGATCGCCACTGGCACTTGGGAGTTGCCAGTGGTAGTGGTTTTACTTCCTGGTTTGGAGTTGAAGGAGAAGGTCAGTGTGTGGAATAGGTAGTTGGAGAGTTTTCCTGTTATGGACCTGGTGGTTAGGAGCACCCGGAACGACCTGATGGTTAAACTCACACAGGACAAGCTCTGGGAAGTGGGAACTCTGCTGACCGCAACCCCTAATCCTATCACACAACTAGAAATAGCCGTGGAGTGTACCTAACTCGGCCTAGACGCCTCTACACAGACTAAGAGCTAACTAGCCCTAGAAATAGAAAATAAAGCCTACCTTGCCTCAGAGAAATTCCCCAAAGGAAAAGGCAGCCCCCCACATATATTGACTGTGAGTAAGATGAAGTCACAAACACAGAAATGAAACAGGTTTCAGCAAAGGGAGGCCAGACTTACTAAACAGACTGAGGATAGGAAAGGTATCTTTGCGGTCAGCACAAAAAACTACAAAAAGACCACGCAGAGTGTGCAAAAAGACTTCCGCACCGACTCACGGTACGGAGGTGCCACTGTGCATCTCAGAGCTTCCAGCTAGCAAGGCAAAATCATGATAGCAAGCTGGACAAGAAAACAATGAACAAATAATTAACTAGCAGGGACTTAGCTTCTGCTGGAGTAGACAGGTCACCAGAAAGATCCAAGAGCAACTGAACCAGTACAAGAACATTGACAGCTGGCATTGAGTAACGATCTGAGTGGAGTTTAATAGAGCAGCCAGCTAAAGAATAAACTCCGTCACCTGTGGAAGGAACCTCAGAAGCAGCAGCTCCACTCACAGCCACCAGAGGGAGTCCATGGACAGAACTCGCCGAAGTACCATTCATGACCACAGGAGGAAGTTCGATAACAGAATTCACAACATTTTCCATGAGATTGCTGCATGGAGATGGTTTGCGTGTTTATCCTTATCCTCTCCCATTTGGTTTGTGCCTCCTATTTGTCCTTGTTTCCCACTCTGTTACTTTTTCAGTGTATTTGTTTGATTATAGTTTTCTTGTATTTTTCTGGATAGTGTTTTCCAATACACTTTGGCCTCACACCTATCTGGGGTGGAAAAGGGAACAGATTAGGGTTAAGATAGGAGCATAGAAAGGTACGAGACCCCAGCATCTCCACCATCTGGGGTAATATGGGAGACAGGGATAGCCTAGGGTGCCCCTAGTTCTAGGGATCAGATTGGTGCCCACAGTCCTTTGTCACTACGTAACAATAAAAATATAATAATAATAATCTTTATTTATATAGCGCCAACATATTCCGCAGAGCTTTACAGTTTAACAGTTTGAAACACAACAGTCATAAGTAACAACGATAACAATAGTACAATAATTAGAGCAAAATAAAACGACACTGCTCGTGAGAGCTTACAATCTACAATGAGGTGGGGGAGATACAAAGTACAGGTGTGTATTTACGATGATGGTCCAGCCATCTTGAGGGAGTGGGGTATAGATAGAGATAGTGAATGGGCTACACACACACATATAAAATGACTTTGATTAGATAAAATGATAGGCTGCTCTGAACAAATGTGTTTTGAGGGAGCGCCTAAAACTGTGCAAGTTGTGTTTAGTCCTAATTTCCTGGGGTAGAGCATGCAAGAGGATATGCGCAGCGCGTGAGAAGTCTTGGAGTCGGGAGTGGGAGGTATGGATTAGTGCAGAGGCTAGTCGAAAGTCATTTGCAGAGCGCAGCAATCGGCTAGGCCGATAGACAGAAAGGAGAGAGGAGATATATCCATGGTGAGAAAAGGGCAGATTCTAGAGCTGTTCTTTAGGTGTAAGTGGCAAGAGAGTTTCAGATAGATAGCGGCCATGATGTTGGAGACTGCGGATAGACAGACACTGGCATTCTGTAGTACAGCAGGGGTAAGGTCAGGGGATGATGTGTATAGTTGTGAGTCATCAGCATAAAGATGGTACTGAAAGCCAAATCTGCTGATGGTCTGTCCAATTGGGGCCGATGTAGAGAGAAGAGAAGGGTGCCAAGGACTGAGCCCTGAGGTACCCCAACAATGAGAGGAAGAGGAGATGAAGTGGAACCAGCGAACAAAACAGTGAAGGAGCGGTCAGAAAGATAGGAAGAGAGAGAGCAGGTCGAGAAGAATGAGCAGAGAGTGGTCAACATTACATTTTGCTGTCAGAAGATTATTGGTCACTTAGAGGAGTGCAGTTTCTGTCGAATGTAGGGGGCGGAAGCCGCACTGTGAAGGGTCTAGGAGGGAGTGAGTGGAGAGGTAAAGGGTAAGGTGGGAGTAGACCAGACACTCCAAGATTTTAGAGATGAAGGGAAGATTGGAGACTGGTCTGTAGTTGTTTGTGCAGGATGGGTCGAAAGCGGGTTTCTTTAATAATGGAGTAATGATAGAGTGTTTGAAGGAGGGGAAAATGCCCGAGGAGAGGGAGAGATTAAAGATTGTAGTTAGGTGAGTTGTAATGATTGGATAGAGGGACTAGAGGAGATGTGAGGGAATGGGGTCAGTAGTGCATGTAGTCGGACGAGAAGAGAGGAGCCTGGAGACTTCTTCTTCTGTGATAGGATCAAATGTATAGAATGAGCCAGGGGAAATGCAGGGAGGGATGGCAGTCACGGCACATGGTGGCTGGGAGCGGATTTCCTGAAGGATATTATCTATTTTCTCTATAAAGTGGGAGGCCAGGTCATCAGCACATATTTCTGTGATATGGGATTGTGCTTTTGGCCTGAGGAGGGAGTGAAAGGTATCAAAAAGTTTCTTGGGGTTGTTGGATGGTGAGGAGATCAGGGTGGTGAAGAAGGTCTGTTTGGGAGGTGAAGGCCAGAGTTATAGGTTCTTAACATAAATTTGAAGTGGATGAAGTCTTCTGGTGTGCGAGTTTTCCTGCAAAAGCATTCAGCACTCCTAGAGCATTGCTGGAGAAATCCAGTTTGCGATGTGAGCCAGGGCTGTTTTACTCTGTGCTTGGAGGTTCTGAGGGTGAGGGGAACTACTTTGTCAAGGGTGATCCTAAGGTGTCGTTGTAGTGATGTACAGCCAGATCAGGACAGGAAAAAAAGATTGGGGACAGTGACAAGTGTAGGGAGTCTGAAAGTGTATGAGGGTTAATGGCTTGTAGATTTCTGAATGTGTGGTAGGTAGGAGTGTGCTGGGGTGGGAGAGGATTTGTGAGCGTGAAGGATCTAGGGTGACAGTCAGGGTTTTTGTTGTTTCCATGGTGAGAAAAGGGCATATTCTAGAGATGTTGTTTACATGTAATCGGCAAGAGCGGTCAAGAGATTGTATATGGGAGGTGAAGGAGAGATTGGTGTCAAACATAACACCCAGTGGTGAAAAAAAATTCAAAACTTTGCTTAAAAAAAAAAAAAAAGTGCCATTTTCCGATACCCGAAGCGTCTCCATTTTTCGTGATCTGGGGTCGGGTAAGGGCTTATTTTTTGCGTGCCGAGCTGACGTTTTTAATGATACCATTTCGGTGCAGATACGTTTTTTTGATCGCCCGTTATTGCATTTTAATGCAATGTCACGGCAACCAAAAAAACATAATTCTGGTGTTTCGGATTTTTTTCTCACTACGCTGTTTAGCGATCAGGTTAATGCTTTTTTTTATTGATAGATCGGGCGATTCTGAACGCAGCGATGCCAAATACGTGTAGGTTTTGTTTTTTTTTAATTGTTTTATTTAGGATGGGGCAAAAGGGGGGTGATTTAAACGTTTATATTTTTTATATTTTTTTCATATTTTTAAAAACATTTTTTTTACTTGTGCCATGTTTAATAGCCTCCATGGGAGGCTAGAAGCTGGCATAGCCTGATCAGCTCTGCTACATAGCAGCGATCATCAGATCGCTGCTATGTAGCTGAAATGCAGGTGTGCTGTGAGCGCCGACCACAGGGGGGCGCTCACAGCAGGCCGGCATCAGTAACCATAGAGGTCTCAAGGACCTCTATGGTTACCTTCCTGATGCATCGCCGACCCCCGATCATGTGACGGGGTTGGCGATGACATCATTTCTGGCCGCCCGGCCGGAAGCACCGGTTAAATGCCGCTGTCTGCGTTTGACAGCGGCATTTAACAGGTTAATAGCGGCGGGTGAATAGCGATTTCACCCGCCGCTATTGCGCGCACATGTCAGCTGTACAAAACAGCTGACATGTCGCGACTTTGATGTGGGCTCACCGCCGGAGCCCACATCAAAGGGGGTGACACGGCATGCGCAGTACTAGTACAGCGTATGTCGTGAAGGGGTTAAGGGAGGTTAGTAGATGGCGGGAGCAGAAGAAGTTCAGTTTTGGAAAGGTTGAGTTTCAGATAGAGAGCGGACATGATTTTGGAGACTACGGGCAGACAGTCGCTGGCGTTCTGTAGTACAGCAGGGGTAAGGTCAGGGGATGACGTGTATAGTTGTGTGTCCTCAGCATAAAGGTGGTACTGCAAGCTAAATCTGCTGATGGTCTGTTCAATTGGGGCCGTGTAGAAAGAGAAGAGAAGGGGGCCAAGGACTGAGCCCTGAGGTACCCCAACATTGAGAGGAAGAGGAGATGAAGTGGAGCCAGCGAACAAAACAGTGAAGGAGTGGTCAGAAAGATAGGAAGAGAGAGAGCAGTGTCCTTAATGCCTAGTGACTGGAGCCTAGAGAGTAGGAGATGGTGGTCAACGGTGTCGAAAGCTACAGAGAGGTCAAGAAGAATGAGCAGAGAGTGGTCACCATTGAGGGGAGCTACTTGCTCAACGGTGCTTCTAAGACTGTCCTTGTTGTAATGTACAGCCAGATCAGTACTGGAAAAAGAGGAGATTGGGGACAGTGATGAGTGTAGGGAGTCTAAAAGTGTTTGAGGGTTAATGGCTTGTAGATTTCTGAATGTGTGGTAGGTAGGAGTGTGTTGGGGTGGGCGAGGATTTGTGAGCATGAAGGATCTAAAATTTTGTGGTCAGAGAAAGGAAGCAGTGAGTTATCTAGGTAGGAGATTGAACAGAGCCGGACAAAGACAAGGTTAAGGGTGTTACCGTCTTTGTGTGTTTCAGAGGTTGAGAGCTGTGAGAGGCTGAGAGAAGTGGTTAGTGATAGAAGCTTGGATGCAGATGTGGAAGCGGGGCTGTTAATGGGGATATTGAAGTCTCCCAGGATAAGGGTTGGGAGTACTGAGGACATGAAGTGCGGCAACCAGACAGAGAAATGGTCAAGGAAGTGGGTGGGTGGGTGAGCCTGGGGGCCGGTATACTCTGAGAGAGAGGGGAAGGTAGAGTCTGATGGTGTGGACCTCAAAAGAAGGGAATGAGAGTGATGGAACTGGGGGGATGACCTGGAAAGTGCATTGTGGGTACAGGAGTATGCCTACTCCACCACCAAGTCTGTTTGTGGGTCTCGGGAATGGGAGAATTGTAAGCCTCCATGGAAAATGGCAGCAAGGGAGACAGTGTCAGAATCCTGAAGCCACGTTTCAGTGAGGGCCAACAGATTAAGAGAGTTGTTTAGAAAGTAATTGTGCAGGAAAGGAAGTTTGTTACATACAGACCGTGGAATCCAGAGGGCACAATTAAAAGATGGAGATGAAGGAGTGCAACTAATATTAATAAGATTAGCAAGGTTTCAATGTGAGGTAGGGGTTGAGGTTGGGGGATGATGGACCAGGGTTGGGGGAGATGTCCCCCGAAATCAGTAGGAGTAAGAAGATAAAGAGCAAGTAGTTATTGGAATTGTAAGAATTTTTTTTATGCGATATGTTTGGGCAAGATGGGCTGAGGTTTTTCAGGAAAGTGAGAAGTGCATGGGAGCTGTACAAGGGAGAGGGAAGTATAGAGGGGCTGATGTATATGAGTCGTGATGGGACGGGGATGTTGCGGTGACTGTGGATGGAAAGGGAACGCAGGAGGATAGAAATAAAGCACATGGATAAAAGGGAGAGCAAAGTGTGGGTTACCTGTCTCCTGCCCTGACTAACTACCATGGGTTAACTGCTTCCAGATGCTTAGTTGTTGGGATGCTTTGCTGAGGGGATGCGTGCATGCACCCCACACTGTGTGCACCCCTTAGAATGCTTCTACATTTATAGGCCACACTACAGGGTCAGGAGAGAGGGATTGTGGGAGCTAGTTTGGGATAATTTAGCAGCTGCTCAACACACCAGGGGGTGGATAGATGATCAAAGACACTAGTCCTGGCTCCATCTCTATGCTTTAACACCCTTCCCAAGATAATATCTACAGTGACCACAGCCATGGATATACAGCAGTGAGTATTGAGTACAATGCAACAGATGAATTAAAGCAGGGATTCAGCAAGCAGAGTTCTATACCATTAAAGTTGTTGCAGTTGTTGCCGTATTAGCAGCATGTTCAGAAATTAAGGCATTTACATGTCTTGTATGCTATTGATGAACTTATTGGTTGTGTGAGGAATGTTCTGCCACGCTGAATGTACCTAAGCACGCAAATCATTAAAATCCACTACTTACTGCTCCCTTTGCAATTGCGAACCAATGACATCCTAGATGTGCTCAATGGGAAAAAAGTCTAGAGATGATGTAGTCCATGGCAGCATGCATAGGCCATGCATACAGCTCATGGTAGCATGAACATTTGTCTTGGTGTTTTTTTGTTGAAAAATTGTTTCTACTGACAAATCAATGTAACGTCGAGCTGTTAGTATACCTGCAATGAAGACTAGAGATTCAGCCATCATACATTAAGCTACCCTACACCGTAACCCAAGGACTAAAACCGGTGTGGCGTTCTGACATACAGACCTCTTCGTGAAGACCAGAGCCTGAAATGAAGTATTGGCAGCTTTTCAGCAAAGAGTCTTGCTTTTGTTTTGGACACAATAATAGCTAAAGATTTATCTGGAGACCACTTGTACAACTTCATAATCAGGCCTTTGTGAGGGAATGTCACACTGGTCTTGCTACTGGGATTATGATGTGGGATGGCGTAACGTAAATTAGTCAGACCCATCTAGTTTTCATTCCAGGTACCCTAACATCTTGGAGTTACATGATTTTACACACTTATATATTTATTTCATTTGCTTATATTATAACATTGACTTCCACAGCACTTTACAGACATTATCATCACTATCCCTTGTAGGGTTCACAATCTAAATGCATTATCAGTATGGAAAAAAACAGAGTACCCAGATGAATCCCATGCAAAAACAGGGAGTAAATGCTGTCCTTGGTGTGGTTTGAACCCAGCACCTCAGCACTGTAAGGCTACAGTGCTAACCACTGAACCATTGATTTGGTGGTGGTGTGGCCATTTCTCCACAGTGTCCCATGAGCCATATTGTAACACCACAACACTAGACCACATGTTGCTTATGATACATGAGCAATCTGCAAGGTCTAAACAAACTGCCATGGCATGCAGCACCTCTGGATTTGTTTCCCATCAAACACATCTGGGATGTCACTTGAAGACAATAGCAAAGTGAGCTGCCAGCAGTGGATTTTGATGATTTGCAGCCCAAATGCATTCAGTGTGGCAGAACATTCCTCAGATTATTATTAATATCCACATTGAAAGCATGCCAAGGCGTGCATGTACAGTGGGGAAAAAAAGTATTTAGTCAGCCACCAATTGTGCAAGTTCTCCCACTTAAAAAGATGAGAGAGGCCTGTAATTGACATCCTATGTAGACCACAACTATGGGAGTCAAAATGAGAAAACAAATCCAGAAAATCACCTTGTCTGATTTGGCAAGATTTATTTTGCAAATTATGGTAGAAAATAAGTATTTGGTCATTAACAGAAGTTCATCTCCATATTTTATTATACATCCTTTGTTGGTAATGACAGAGTTCAAACGTTTACTGTAAGTCTTCACAAGGTTGGCACACACTATTGATGGTATGTTGGCTCATTCCTCCATGCAGATCTCCTCTAGAGCAGTGATGTTTTGGGCCTGTCGCTGGGCACCACAGGCTTTCAATGCCCTCCAAAGGTTTTCTATGGGGTTGAAATCTGGAGACTGGCTAGACCACTCCAGGACCTTCATATGTTTCTTACAAAGCCATAGCCATTCCTTCGCTGCCCTGGCAGTGTGCTCTGGATCATTATCATGCTGAAAGACCCATCCATGTTTCATCTTCAATGCCCTTGCTGATGGAAGGTTTGCACTCAAAATTTCACAATACATGGCCCCATTCATTCTTTCATGTACATGGATCAGTTGTCCTGGTCCCTTTGCAGAGAAACAGCTCCAAAGCATGATGTTGCCACCCCCATGCTTCACAGTAGGTATGGTATTCTTTTGATGCAACTCAGCATTCTGTCTCCTCCAAACACGATGAGTTTTTTTTCTACCAAACAGTTCTACTTTGGTTTCTTCAGACCATATGACATTCTCCCAATACTCTTCGGGATAATTCAAATGTTCTCTTGCAAATTTCACATGGGCCCGGACATGTACTGGCTTAAGCAGGGCTACACACACAGTACAAACAAAGGAATATGCCCCTGCAGCAGATTGTATTCAGTGATTTATCAAAGATCAACGTGCTTTATTACATATTCAAGAGACACAACATAGAGCAAGAGCAACGTTTGATCAATTTTTTGTCACATTCACATATATAGCTTTCATCTTCAATCCAATACAGGGCTGGACACAGATAGAAGTTCAATAGCTCATCATAAGGCACAATTGCATCTGCTTTGTAGGTGGAAATGGGCCTGCTTACTTCTTAGGCCTCTAGGCCAGTGATTTTCAACCTTTTTTGAGCCGCGGCACACTTTTTATACTTAAAAAATCCCGAGGCACACCACCAACCAAAATGGCACAAAATGGTGCGTCCAGGTTTGAGATGAAAGTCTGCAGTCATTCTATGTGACTGCAGGCTTCTGAATTCTCACAGCGCAAGCACTGCACACTTTCAGGATTTTCCCTTGCCGGTGGCCAGAGTGGACGGTCATGACAGCACAAATATGTGATTTGGATACTTCTGGCCACATTCTAACTAGACGTGTCCGGCCTCAGTCAATTCATTTTCATTGAATGAGGCCACACATGTCTAGTCAGCACGTGACCACATGTATGTAAATCACCAACATCAGAGAATTATGATAGCAGTGTGCACTGTGAGAATTCAGAAGTCTGCAGTCACATAGTATGACTGCAGACTCATCACAACCTTGGACATCCCCTTTAATGTTCCTAACAAATAAAAATGAGAATTAGTATCACAAAAAAACACATTTACATCCGGGTACCTGATAGATGACGTTGTTTGTGGAGTCGCCTCTTTCTTTTCATCTTCACCTTGTCCAGATGCCATGATGACTCTTCTCATCCACCGGCAGAGCTCGTTTCTGCAGACTTCCATCTTCTCCTGTCTTCTGCAGCACATCCCGACACAACACCCTTAAAGATAGCAGTGTTATTATAATGCTCCGGAATAACAATATCTGCCCTAGGCTGAGCCCCTGAGTAAATAATTGCCCCTCACTTTATTCCCAGCACATAATATGACCCTCACTGTCCCTCTTATGGTACATGCCATCCACACTACCCTCTCTCTCTTTTCCATACTTCACACTGCCTTCTCATACTGTGTCCCTCCTAGAGAGCCTAGTCTCTCTACTGTGCCCCTTCATTACACTCCTCCTACTTGGCATACTGTCTCCTCCTGGCTGTTACCCTCACAATACTCAGTATCTATTATGTGTCCACTCACACTTTCATCCCCCCATACTGTCTGCACACATTTCTAATAGCCTCCTCCTGTACATCCCCCCCCCTGCTAACATACCCCTTTGCTCTCTCCATATTTCCTCCTCACACATTTCCCCGACTCCCCATACTGTCCTCACACATCCCATCACCGTTGCTCCCAGTACTGTCAGCACACATTTTTCCCCTCGCTACTGTGTCCACCCCCATCTCCCCACTCACCCCCACAGAATATATCCACTCCCCTTCCGATAAAATAAATCCATCCCCTTCCACACAGAATAAATGCACCCTGCCCCACACATGCTAAATAAATTCCAGCCCCCCCCCCCACGTACACACTGAATAAATCCCCCTCACACACTGAATAAATCCCCCCCACACACTGAATAAATCCCCACACACACTGAATAAATCCCCCACACACACACTGAATAAATCCCCCCCACACACTGAATAAATCCCCCCACACACTGGATAAATCCCCCCCACACACTGAATAAATCCCCCCACACACTGAATAAATCCCCCCCACACTGAATAAATCCCCCCCACACACTGAATAAATCCCCCCACACACTGAATAAATCCCCCCCCACACTGAATAAATCCCCCCCACACTGAATAAATCCCCCCCACACACTGAATAAATCCCCCCCACACACTGAATAAATCCCCCCACACTTAATAAATCCCCCCACACACTTAATAAATCCCCCCACACACTTAATAAATCCCCCCACACACTTAATAAATCCCCCCACATACTCCCCATAAACCCACCCCACGCTGAATCTTCGGTGTCTTCAGCTCCACAGCACAGGAGCACTTACCACCAAGTGTCTTCTGTCTCCTGCGCGCCGGATAGTGACGTCAGCAGCGTGATCACATGACTTGATCACGCTGCTGGCGTCGCTCTGACCCAGCGGTCAGAGCCTCAATTGTACTCGCAGCTGGTAGATGTCTGCGAGTACAATTGATCTCCGGGAGCCGGCGCGCTGCAGCTTCTCTGTGCCGGCTGTCAGCTTGACAGTCGGCACAGAGAACAGCTGACTCCCGTTCCCCGCGGCACACCCGACCATGTGTCGCGGCACACTAGTGTGCCGCGGCACACTGGTTGAAAAACACTGCTCTAGGCAATAGTATGTCTGCCCCTGGAACAATATACAAAAGAGTATTAAAATCTTAGCCCTGCAATACTTGATATTGAATTTCCAAGCAGTGAATCAGAGCAAATTGGATAAAAAAAATCACATCAAAAGACTAATTGTGTCATTCAGGGAAAGCATTAGGCGCATCCATGATATATTCATATTGTCCTGGTGAGCTTTCATTAGAGGGAGGTACCTCTATTATTGTATTTGCCACAATGTAGCCCTATTAATAAGATGTTCCCTCTAACTGAAAGTGAACTACCAATTTGGAATCCTACTTAACATATCACGTGTTGGCATCACATGATGGCAACACAAGTTCTGAATTATTCAGCAAGCTCCTAAATTGCTTTTAGTGGTGGATGCATCAGTCAGAATTTTAACATTTTCAATGGCCAGATAAGTATAGAATTTTAAGACCTATTTTAAAGAAACAGAGCTCTCACTCCAATAAAGATATATTCTAGAATTAATCAGCACAGAATTTTAAACCTACAATTTAATTTTTTTTTCTTCTGAAATAGGGCAACATAGGCTATTATTAAAAATGTACACAAATGCTCATACATATACCATTTTTATCTGTTTTAGGTATGCACCACTTCTTTATTGTCTGTACATTGATTCCTTTCTCCCGTCTGATACATGTCTCCTTATCCCCTGATTCACACTGCAGAATCTCTGTGTATGTTATCTTATGCAGCTTGAGACTGTCTCCTGCTTGTGATAAGTTACTCCCTGATGGCACGAAGCACAAGAAATAGGCTGAAGCTGCATTACATACCATACATTGGAGATTCTGTACACAGTACTTACAGATAGTATAGTGAACCTATAGAGTTATGTAACTGTGAAGATAATCATGTATGAACTCACCTGTAATATTCACAGCTCTTTAATATACTGTAAATTAGAAATGATATCTAAGCTGTATGGAGGACAAGTATGGCAAAGTTGGGTGATGGTGGGAAGGTTTTGAGTGCAGTCAGATGGAATGATAGATGTTGATGTCATCATCCTGTAAATCTCAAGAAGTCAGAAACTGACCTTTTTTAATCACATGATATAGCTGAGAATATTTGAAGGTTAAAGCGTAATTATTATTTTTTTTTTAAATCCACATCGAGAATATTGCTGGTAAATTACCAAATATTATGATCTAAAATGACATTATATGTGGTGTACATTTGTAGATATGTTAAACTTATTTTTAGATCATAAAGTTTGGATTAAATCCTAATGTCTCATTTTAGCCAGATATGACCAGATAATGATGACATTGGTTTTGCTCCCCTTTGAGTGCTGCCATTTGACCAGTGTTCTGCCTCCGCCATCTAATATTGTTACCCTGATTATCTGTTTGCATAATTGCAGGTTTCTCAGTATGGATATTCATACCTTTATTTGTTTGTGATGATTTGGCTCCCTCTAGCGGCCAGAGTTATGTTGGCAGTTCAATCTTCTGTGTTTGTATTATCCATGTCTGATTCTCCTCCTCCTTTGCAATGCATTATGGTAGCTCAGCCTCCATTTCCCTCCATTTTTCCTTTCACTTTCTTCAGTTTGCCTTCAAGGAAAGACGCTTCACTTCATCCCCCTTGCGATTGCATTGCCGGTATGTCTTTATGCTTTCTGTAGATATTTCTGCTCTATAGTAGCCTAGTTTAACCAGTTGTACTCCTAGTTCAGTTACTAGCTTTCTAAATGTTATGCATAATGTATATCATGTGTATTATGTATCTGTTCTATACCATGCACTGATTCTATGTATATCATTGTTCACAGTTTCACCGCATCAATATACCACTACGTTTAATAAAGCACAGACTCAACCACAGTCTCCTTATTGGACCCCGGTATAGCGGTTTAGCTGACTGTATAGCTACGTATGAGCCTGCCTCAGCTAGTGAGGACAGAACAGTGAAACGGCAGCCATCCAACTAGTGGGATTCAAGTCACCGGCTACTCAGAGACTAAATACAGCTACAGCAATCTCTGCACAGCCCAGCACTTTCCCAAGACACCATGTCTCACAAATCGCATAGGACAAGATCTGTTACTTCCGTCTCCTCAACGACAACATCTATCAGCAGCGCGGTCGCCATTGCCCGCGCAAATGCTGAAGCCGCCAAAATGCGAGCGAGCTTTGCTGACCAAGAGATGCAACTTAAATTAGAGAAGGCGCGCGTGGATGCCGCCTTAGAAAGCCTAGCAGCAAAAAGGGAGGCTGCCGCAGCCCTCCCTGAAGCAAAATCGCTAGAAGCCGCGCAAAATCCCAAGCTGCATAGCCAAAGCAGTACGTCGAGTCTGGAGTTTCCACTGCAAGACTCACCACAACGCATATCTCAGTATGTTAATGAACTTCCTGATCCAAACTATAACCCTGTACCAAAACCAGAATACGACACCTCCAGCGAAGTGAGCGAGAGTCGTCACGAGGCTCAGGACAGAAACAAACTCGAAAATGTGAGGCAAAACAACTCTGCTAATGACTACCTTACCCCTCACCAGGTAACCAACATGGATCTCCCTGCTGACACACCGTACATCAGGCCGAAGCAATACGACACCGGCTGGCGCCACCCTGAGGACACTAACAGGTACGAACGCACCTCACATCACTATCAGGGCGACCCATCACCAGTATACTCTGCTGACAACCGGTTCACGACAGAATTTGCCAAGTTCTTCACACGACGTGAACTGGTTGCCAAGGGACTCATGAAATTCACTGACCGAGCTGAAGGTTACAGAGCTTGGAAAGCTTCCTTCCAAAATGTCATTAGAGACTTGGGACTACAACACAGGGAAGAGATAGACCTGTTAGTCAAATACCTGGGAGAAGAGTCAGTCAAACATGCAGTAAGGATCAGAGACATTAATATAAACCGCCCTGAGACTGGCCTCAAAGAGATCTGGAAAAGGCTGGATGAGTGTTACGGCTCAGCAGAAGTAATAGAAAGAGCCTTGTTCAAAAGAATCGATGACTTTCCTAAAATATCTAACAAAGGTCTCCAGAAACTTAGAGAGCTAAGCGACCTGCTAAAGGAAGTCCAAGTTGCCAAATACGAGGACGACCTACAGGGACTTGCATTTCTCGACACAGCCAGAGGTGTTAACCCTATAGTCCAGAAGTTGCCCTACAATCTACAGGAGAGGTGGCTCACACATGGTTCCACGTACAAATACAAACACAGCGTTCCATTCCCTCCCTTCTCCGTTTTTGTAGACTTCATACACCAACAAGTGAAAATTAGAAACGATCCCAGCTTTGACTTTGCAATACCATATGCCACACCATCACCACCTGCAAATCCACGCAGAACATCTGTGGCAGTACACAAGACTTATGTTTCTTCTTCAGATTCTAATTACAGGTCTGCTGGCTGCTCCCAATCAGAGACAAAGGTGCAGGACCCTGACAAGCAGTGCCCACTTCATCAGAAGCCTCATCCTCTCCTGAAATGCAGAGCCTTCAGAGGAAAATCTATGCCAGAACGCAGAAGCTTCCTGAAAGAAAACGGTATCTGCTACAAGTGCTGCTCGTCCACAGCTCATCTCGCCAAGGACTGCAAGGTCAGTGTAAAATGCACAGAATGTGGCACCACAGACCATAACACTGCTCTACACCCTGGCCCAGCTCCATGGAGTACACAAAACACGCCTGCTGACAGTGAGCATGGTGGGGAGGAAAGGAACACTGATACAGCTACGCCAGAGATCACTTCACAATGCACCGAGGTCTGCAAAGGGACAATAGACAGTAGGTCCTGTTCAAAAATATGCCTCGTCAAAGTATACCCAAAGGGCCATAGAGACCAAGCTGTAAGACTGTATGCTATCTTGGATGATCAAAGTAATCGATCCTTGGCTAGATCAACGTTCTTTGACCTATTCAACATCAAAGGGCCAAGCACTCCCTACTCCTTAAAGACGTGTGCAGGTACTGTGACAACAGCAGGCAGGAAAGATATTGACTACCAGATCGAGTCTTTAGATGGACAATTTTGCCTACCGCTACCTACGATCATCGAATGTAACCAGATCCTAGACAACAGATCTGAAATCCCTATGCCAGATGTAGCAATCCATCACGCTAGACCTAGGATGGGTCATAATTGGCAACGTATGCTTGGGACGCATGCACGCCCCATCTTCTGTGACAAGCATGCTGACAAATACATTGGAGAAAGGACGTCTATCTCTGTTTCAACCTTGTAACAATGAGTTCCATGTCAGGGAACTGCCACACAGCATCCAACTGCCCAACCATTTAATAGACTTTACTCACGACAGCAGTATAGTGTCGGGAAGCTATGAGGATCAGTTAGGGTGCACAGTCTTCCAGAGAACTAAGCAGGACAACCAAGTGGCAATGTTGGTAGAGGACAAGTTGTTCTTAGAGGTAATGGACAAGGGACTCGTTAAAGATGAGACCAACAGCTGGGTCGCACCTCTTCCCTTCAAAACCCACAGAACAGAAATCAGGCATTACAACGTTTCTCCTCTCTCAAACGTAATCTGCAAAAGAAACCAGAGATGAAAGATCACTTTTTCTCCTTCATGTCAAAGATTTTTGAAAACCGTCACGCAGATCTAGCTCCCACTCTCAAAGACTCTGAAGAATGCTGGTTCCTACCCATGTTCGGAGTATACCACCCTAAAAAACCAGGCCAGATCAGAGTCGTGTTTGATTCCAGTGCTAAGTTTAATGATGTCTCCCTGAATGACGTTCTACTGACAGGACCAGACCTCAATAACAAACTACTGGGTGTACTTATGCGCTTCCGTAAGGATTCCATTGCCTTTATCGCTGACATCCAGCAAATGTTCCATTGTTTCCATTGTGAGAGAGAGAGACAGGAACTTCCTAAGATTCTTCTGGTACAGAGACAATGATCCTACTAAAGAAGTCACAGAGTATCGCATGAGAGTGCACATCTTTGGCAACAGTCCTTCACCTGCAGTCGCCATTTACGGACTCAAAAGGTCGGCTCAGGAAGGAGAAGCAGAATATGGAGCAGATGTCAGACAATTCATAGAAAAGGACTTTTATGTCGACGACTGTCTAAAAGCCATGCCTTCAAATGATACTGCCATCAGTCTTCTCAGGAGAGCCCAGGACATGCTTGCCTGCTCGAACCTTAGGCTTCATAAAATAGCCTCAAACAGCCAAGAACTCATGGAAGCATTCCCTTCTCAGGACCTATGTAATGGTCTCAGAGACCTGGACCTGGGGTCAGACCCCGCACCAATGCAACGCAGCCTCGGGCTTCTCTAGAATCTACAATCAGACACTTTCACCTTTCAGGTCAGCCAGGAAGAAAGGCCTTTCACACGTAGAGGCGTCCTGTCTACCATCAACAGTCTGTACGATCCCTTGGGTTTCGCAGCTCCTGTTACTATACAAGGCAAGGCCCTACTAGGAGACTTAACTAGGGAAACATCTGACTGGGATGCACCTCTGCCACCTGATAAGAGGATCCAGTGGGAAGAGTGGAAGAACTCATTAGCGGCACTCTTCAACCTGCATGTGCCGAGACCATACACCCCTGTGCCATCTACTGAAATACAAAGCCAAAGACTGTACGTATTTGCAGATGCTTCTGTCAAAGCAATTGCCGCTGTTGCCTACCTCAGAACTGTAGACTCTAAACGTCAGTGCCACATTGGTTTCATCATGGGAAAGGCTAAACTCGCACCACAACCAGAGCAACCTTATACCCAGGTTAGAGCTTTGTGCCGCAGTCTTAGCCGTTGAGTTAGCGGAGTTCATTGCATCCGAAATGGATATCGACCTGACACAGGCCAAGTTCTACTCAGACAGCAAAGTAGTCCTGGGATATATCCACAACGAAACCAGGCAATTCTACGTTTATGTCAATAACAGAGTGCTCCAAATCAGGAGATCAGTTCATCCAAAGCAGTGGCATTACATACCCACAGACCAGAATCCCGCAGATCATGCAACTAGAGCAGTTGACACAAGTCGACTAGGAAGCACAACGTGGCTCTCTGGACCAAAACTATTGTACATTGCGGAATGTTTTCCAGACACCTTTGAACTAGTAGGACAGGACTCAGATGCTGAAATCCGCCCTCAGGTGTCTACACTACATACAATGACCTCTGTTATCCAGCACGTATCTTGCAGGTTCAACAGATTCTCAAGTTGGAAGTCACTTACTTGAGCCATTACCTGCCTGACTCATATAGCTCGCTCATTCAGGACCACCAGAACTCGTGACATGGAAAAATGTAAAGGAGCAGCGAGGCTTACCCACGAAAGCCTAATCACCTTCATGGCTGAAGCTGCAGCTATAATCAACGCAAGACCCCTGGTTCCAGTTCCTAACGACCCTGAGGAGCCCTTGTTATTGACTCCATCTACTTTACTTACCCAGAAAACGGGACTGTCCAGTACCCCTCCAGGAGGATTCGACGCTAAGGACCTCTACAAGCGCCAATGGAGACAGGTACAAAGTCTTGCAAATACTTTCTGGGACAGGTGGCGCAAACAATATTTGTCTACCCTGCAGCCACGTACGAAGTGGCAATCTACTAAACCTAATCTGAACATAGGTGACCTTGTTCTTGTGAAAAACTGTCAAATTCATCGGAACCAGTGGCCACTTGGCCTAGTTACCGCAACGTTCCCGAGCAAGGACGGCAACGTCCGCAAAGTTGAGCTAAGGATGACCAAAGGGAATGAACCTAAGACATTTTCCAGACCGGTATCTGAACTGGTCCTATTGTTGCCTTCGGAAGAAAGGAGTAGTGACATCCGTTGATGCCAGATGGGGAGTGTTCTGCCTCCGCCATCTAATATTGTTACCCTGATTATCTGTTTGCATAATTGCCGGTTTTTCAGTATGGATATTCATACCTTTATTTGTTTGTGATGCTTTGGCTCCCTCTAGCGGCCAGAGTTATGTTGGCAGTTCAATCTTCTGTGTTTGTATTATCCATGTCTGATTCTCCTCCTCCTTTGCAATGCATTATGGTAGCTCAGCCTCCATTTCCCTCCATTTTTCCTTTCACTTTCTTCAGTTTGCCTTAAAGGAAAGACGCTTCACTTCATCCCCCTTGCGATTGCATTGCCGGTATGTCTTTATGCTTTCTGTAGATATTTCTGCTCTATAGTAGCCTAGTTTAACCAGTTGTACTCCTAGTTCAGTTACTAGCTTTCTAAATGTTATGCATAATGTATATCATGTGTATTATGTATCTGTTCTATACCATGCACTGATTCTATGTATATCATTGTTCACAGTTTCACCGCATCAATATACCACTACGTTTAATAAAGCACAGACTCAACCACAGTCTCCTTATTGGACCCCGGTATAGCGGTTTAGCTGACTGTATAGCTACGTATGAGCCTGCCTCAGCTAGTGAGGACAGAACAACCAGTAAGACAGATTGTTTGTTGCTCACCTTGCATGACAGACTGAATGGTAATTACTGCACTTCCTTGGGATTTAAGGACATTGTGCAGTTATTAAATATAGCTGCCAGTGTCGCTAAAGAATGCAATTTATTCGTTTATTACATGTTAAAATAGTGGACTGCTAGCAAAAACCCAATTAAATTAACATAGTGTTGTTCCTAAAAAGTTAATTTCTTATTTATAATTGTTGTTTGCCTGGCAGAAATAAAATAATTATTTGTCAATCACGCCCACGATACATATTGTAAGTCTTGTTTCTTATGTGTATTACAAGGTGCCGCAAACGTTTTACCACTACCCTACAATATATGATAACCAACAAAATATGGAAAATGTGATATATTAGACAAAAAATAAATAGTATATTTGAAGGAGCAGTACAGTTATTTAACAAGAAGGCATGGCCTAGGACCAAATGCAATACCTAATATCTTGTTTCACTATTATGGGGGCCATAGAGCATCTTAAAATGGGATATACAATAAGATATTATATGAAGATGTACCTTATCAGTCAAGACAATGGTATAGGTCCCTAAGTGCTAAAAATGGCTGCATCCTCCAATGAGATGAAGTGGCCTCACATATTGTATATGGAAAACACACCTTTATTTATATGGAAAACATGTATATGTATATGGAAAACACACCTACAATTATTAGGTTCTGTAGAAGGACGTAGATCTGGGGATTTATTATGATGGAATATAGGCTGAACTGGATGGACAAATGTATTTTTTCGGCCTTACTAACTATGTTACTATGTTATGTTACCTTTGTAATATTCATCTATTTTTATAGCTATTATATATTCTTATACAAGTATTCCCCTTCGTGCCACAAAAGCTCTGATGTTGTCCTATGGCATCTGGCCACTAAGATGTTAGCAAGAAATCCTTTAGATCCTGTAAGTTGTATTTTGGAGCCTCCATGGCTATCTGGCGCTTTTCAGCACATCCTGCAAATGCTCAATCGAATGGAGATCTTAGGAATTGGGAAACTAAGTCAAAATCTTGAACATTCTGGCATGTTCTTCTGACCAATGCTGTACAATTTTTGCAGTAGTGCATTGTGCATTACCCTCTTGTAAGAGGCCAATGGCATTTGGGATTTGGTAATACCTTTGACATGAAGGGATGCACCTGGGTGGCCTCAATCTTTATGTAGATGCAGCTAAAAAATTAGATCAATCGATGTCCAAATTTCCAAACTGACTTTGCCAGTTTGCCTTTGCCCCAAAGGGCATTTTGGTGTTATGTCTACTTCAGGTAAGCAATGCCATTTTTAGTGTAATATACAGGATAAATCTTTATATTTACTAGAATCAAAGGGGTAACGTTTGTGCTTCTTGAGAGTAAGTGCTTGACATGCTAGTGTAAGGAGACTTATAGGCCATGCAATGCGCCTCTGGGAAATTTTAATTTGCAACATGGTGGACGTACAGATTTTCTCAGTACGTTTTTTTTTAATGTGGTATGTGGGTTCCACTACTGGTTATGGGTTAGACTATGTTCACGCTAATTTGTGGACTTCTGTTTATTAGTGGATCCACAACTCTGTGCCATATATTTTGTGTGAAAATGTGATTTGTTTCAAGTGCTTATCCTCCAATAGCAACCCCTTACATAATAAATAAAATACATGAAGTAGGCTTTCGCTGATAGTTTCTTAGGAACAAGCAGCTTACTGAACATTTATGAAGAAGTCGGAAACTTTTTTAGAAGTTCAAAGAGACTTGAAAATGAATCATATCTTGCTTATGGCTTCGCAAAGGTGACGGTTCTCTCTGTGGAACAGAACTAAAGGTAAAAGACTGCAACTTAATATTCTGTACATTTGATATTTTGCTATATCCAGGATTTTAGTTTTGTCTTGTTTCACACAGTTAAAAAGATCTCGAAGATCTGACATCTAACAGAGTGGAAACAGAGTGGAAATAAAAAGTTTCATACATGGATGTCTAACTAGCTTATCAATCACAAGTTTCCACTAGTGTCACGAAGGACACAAGGTTATATGAACAAGGATATGAGAGGGGTAAACATGTCTATAGTATATCACTGCAGTCTGTTCTAGGATCTGTGAAACCTGTATTCCGTTGTACTATTTACACACATGAGAAAAATTAAGTACACCATCCTTCAATTCTATGGACATAATGAACAAAAATATCTAGTCCTCAAATGAGCAACAACACATGACAAATTATGCCTGGTCATTATTTATTTGCCAAAAATATGGCCAAAATGCAAAGACAGTAGATGAAGAATTAAGTACACCCCATGACTTAATAGCTTGTAGCAATAACTTGAAGTACGCATTTTCTGTGTGACTCAATCAGTCTTTCACATAATTCTATAGACGTATTGGCCACTCTTCTTTGCAATCTACTATATAATTGTCTAAGGGTCACTTCCGTCTTTCTGTCTGTCTCTCTGTCACAGATATTCATTGATCGCGGCCTCTGTCTGTCATGGAAATCCAAGTCGCTCATTGGTCGCGGCAAAACAGCCACGACCAATCAGCGACGGGCACAGTCCGGAAGAAAATGGCCGCTCCTTACTCCCCGCAGTCAGTGCCCGGCGCCCGCATACTCCCCTCCGCTCACACAGGGTTAATGCCGGCGGTAACGGACCACGTTATGCCGCAGGTAACACACTCCGTTACCGCTGCTATTAACCCTGTGTGTCCCCAACTTTTTACTATTGATGCTGCCTATGCGGCATCAATAGTAAAAAAATGTAATGTTAAAAATAATAATAATAAAAAGAAAACCTGCTATACTCACCCTCCGTTGTCCGACGATGCGCTCGTGCCTGCTGCCATCTTCCGTTCCTGGCGATGCATTGCAAAATTACCCAGAAGGCTTAGCGGTCTCGGAAGATGGCAGCAGCCGCGCGCATATCGCCGGAGCTTCGGTGGATCCCAGGGGGTGAGTATATAACTATTTTTTATTTTAATTATTTTTTTAACAGGGATATGGTGCCCACACTGCTGTATACTACGTGGACTGTGTTAGATTCCGCGTGGCTGCTATATACTACATAGGCAGTGTTATATACTATGTGGGCTGTGTGATATACTCCGTGGGTTGTGCTATATACTGCGTGGGCTGTGCTATATATTACGTGGCCACTGTTATATACTGTGTGGGCAGTGTTATGTACTACGTGACTGGGCAATATACTACGTGGCTCTGTGCTGTATACTATGTCGCTGGGCAATATACTACGTGACTGGGCAATATACTACGTGGCTGGGCAATATACTGCGTGGCTCTGTGCTGTATACTACGTGACTGGGCAATATACTATGTGACTGGGCAATATACTACGTAGCTGGGCAATATACTACATAGCTGGGCAATATACTACGTGGCTGGGCAATATACTACGTGACTGGGCAATATACGACGTGGCTGGTCAATATACTACACGGCTAGGCAATATACTACATAGCTGGGCAATATACTACGTGGCTGGGCAATATACTACGTGGCTGGGCAATATACTACGTGGCTGGGCAATATACTACGTAGCTGGGCAATATACTATGTGACTGGGCAATATACTACGGGGGCTGTGCAATATACTACGTGGGCATGCATATTCTAGAATACCCGATGCGTTAGAATCGGGACACCATCTAGTGTTGCATAACCACCTAATGACTGCCGATGTGTTTTTACAGTCATTAATGGGTCTTATTCCTCAATGCTCACTTTTTACATATACACACATTGTCAAAATTGTTAGTACCACTCATTTAATGACAGAAAAACCCACAATGGTCTCAGAAATAACCTGAATCTGACAAAAGTAATAATATATAAAAGATCTATGAAAATGAACAAATGAAAGTCAGACATTGCTTTTCAACCATGCTTACACAGAATTAAAAAAAAAATAAAACTCATGAAAGAGGCCTGGACAGAAATGATGGTACCCCGAAAGTAATGTGACAAAAGGGACAATCAATGTGTGTCCACTAACTAGCATCACAGGTGTCTACAATCTTGGAATCAGTGAGTGGGCCTGTATATAGGGCTACAGATACTGACTGTGCTGTTTGGTGACATGGTGTGTATCACACTCAACATGGACCGGAGGAAGCGAAGGAAAGAGTTGTCTCAAGAGATTAGAAAGAAATTTATAGACAAACATGTTAAAGGTAAAAGTTATAAGACCATCTCCAAGTAGCTTGATGTTTAAGTGACTACAGTTGCACATATTATTCAGAAAAGAGCCCAGAAAAACTTCTAAACAGATTAAAGGTAAACTTCTAAACAGATTAAAGGTGAACTTCAAGCTCTAGGAACATCAGTGTCAGATTGCACCATCTGTCGTTATATGAGCCAAAGTGGACTTCATGGGAGACGACTAAGGAGCACACCATTGTTGAAAAAGAAAATCATATAAAAGCCAGACTGGAATTTGCCAAACTACATGTTGACAAGCCACAAAGCTTCTGGGAGAATGTTCTATGGACAGATGAGACAAAAATTTGGACTTTTGGCAAGGCACAGCAGCTCTATGTTCACAAACAGAAAGATGAAGCATATCAAAAAAAGAACACTGTCCCTACTGTGAAACATGGAGGAGGCCCTGTTATGTTCTGGGGCTGCTTTGCTGCAACTAGTACTGGGAGTCTAGAATCTGTGCAGGGTACAATGAAATCTCAAGACTATCAAGGGATTCTAGAGAGAAATGTGCTGCCCAGTGTCAGAAAGCTTGGTCTCAGTCACAGGTCATGGGTCTTGTAACAGGATAATGACTAGTGATGAGCGAATATACTCGTTACTCGAGATTTCCCAAGCATGCTCGGGTGTTCTCCGAGTATTTTTTAGTGCTCGGAGATTTACCGTATTTTCCGACGACTGGGCGTATAAGACGACCCCCCAACTTTGCCAGTTAAAATATAAAATCTTCTTAAGGGTATGTGCACACGCTGCGGATTTTGCTGCGGATCCGCAGCTGCGGGTCCGCAGCGGTTTCCGATGCGTTTACAGTATAATGTAAATCTATGGGAAACAAAATCCGCAGTGCACATGCTGCGGAAAAAAACGCGCGGAAAACGCAGCAGTTTACATTCCGCAGCATGTCTTTGTGCGGATTCCGCTGCGGGTTTACACCTGCTCCAATAGAAAACTGCAGGTATAAACCCGCAGAGGAATCCGCAATAGAAACCGCGATAAATCTGCAGGAAAAACTGCAGCGGTTTTGCACTGCGGATTTATCAAATCCCCTGCGGAAAATCCGCAGCACTCACAGATACGTGTGCACATACCCTAAAAGTCGGGGGTCTTTTTATATGCCATGTGTCGTTTTATAGGGCCGGTGACTAATGTGCCTTTTGGGGGGGGAATGGTCCCGATGACGAAGAGGGGGCGTCTCACAGGAAAGTGTGAGTGGAGTATCCCCCATTGCCTCATTAATATCCAAATGGCGATGCTCAAGGGCAACATAGCGTGAGTAAGATGGATATAAACACTCACTGCTGCTCACTTGCCGGACTATTAATCGTACCAGTCGTAGCTGTATAGTACAGAGAAAATGTGGAAACCACAAAAGAAAACGACCAACAAGGGTAACTATAATCAAAATACAAAACTCTTTATTTAATATACATATTAAAAATAACTATGACACAAATAGGACACAGATGGGGAAACGGTATAGGTCACAATACAGGTACTCCCCTATACAAAACGTGTGGGCCTCGCACTGACTCCCTATCAAATATAGAAACAGAATATGGATAATGGGAGAAAACCCCAAAGGTAATGGAATGGCTACAGTAAGTGTAAAATACACTACATACCCCTGAACACTATACCATGGAACCAACGGATATATGATGTATGAGTCTCCATCACGCCCATCAAACTATGAAGTACATGTGAAAAATAAGGCCCAGAGAACTAGACTACTCTTATCGTCCAAAATGGCCGCTGGAACCAAGAAAGTGACATATGGAAAAAGCCATCCCTGAAAACCCTAACCTCGACCCCAGGGACACAACCAGGAAGGTGCACACGCACCCATACACATAAAGGCAGATAACATAGTATGATCTTTATTACCTGGTCCTGGGCGGTGTTAGCGGGAAAGAGCCAGATGCGCAGCCGACACGTCTACCCGACGCGCGTTTCGGAGCCGGAGCTCCTTCGTCAGGGGTGCGTGTCAGACTGTCACTAAGCCGGAGTTTAAATACATGACCGCCAATATCTGCAGCGGCGTCCGCCGGAAGTGACGCAGGCGTTGCCAGGACACGCCCACTCACAGCGGCGGCGACGTCACACAGGGGCGCCGCCAAAACTTTCTTCTGGACATCCTAAAATTTACACTTACTCATAATTTCTTCACGTTTAGGGGGTCCTTTTTCCTGCAGCTCCAGGGAACAGCCATGGGAGCGGCCTTTGCGCCCTCCTATGCCAATCTGTTCCTGGGGCTGTGGGAAAGGGACCTCCTACGGTCAGACAGTCTGTTATCTATGGAGCGCGTCCTTTTATGGACGCGCTACATAGATGACATCCTTGTGGTCTGGCAGGGTGACCAGAGGACCTTTTCTGAGTTTGTGGTTGCCTTGAATGCAAATGATAGAAACATTAAATTGACAGCAATATCTAGCAATTCTAGTGTCGATTTCCTTGATGTTAGGCTTACTAAAGATAGGGCCGATACTGTTCAAACTACAGTGTATAGGAAACCAACCGCCACGAATATGCTCCTCCACGCTTCCTCCTTCCATCCAGCGCATATGGTCCGTTCCGTCCCAATTGGACAATTTCTGCGAATACGCCGCATCTGCTCCACTAATGCTGAGTTTGAAGCACAGGCGGATGCCCTAAAATCCCGTTTTAAAGAAAGAGGGTACAGCAATCGCGCGATAAAGAAGGCATATCTACGCGCTAAGCATAGCAATAGAGATACACTCCTTTATAATAATGAAGGAAGGGGTGATGGGTCCGGCACCATTAGGTTTGTCACTAATTTTAGCTCACGTGCGGATGCCATCCGTGCTGCCCTAGAACGGGCCTGGCCTATTCTTAAAACCGACCCGACTTTAGCCAAACTGGTGCCCAATCGACCGACAATTGCGTACCGTAGGGCTAAGAATTTATGGGACCACTTGGTGCGCAGCCACTACACAAGCACGCCTCCTAGGACATTTCTAAATGATCCTAACAATAGACCGAGAAGTGGCTGTCGCACCTGTGGTAAATGTATAGCATGTAAAAATATCATAAGAGCAGATACATTTGTGGATTCGACAGGACAGAAGTCTTTTGATATCAAAAAGTATATAACATGTACGTCTAGGAATGTTGTATATTATGCATCCTGCCCGTGCCCCTTAATCTACGTGGGGCTTACCACGCGTCAATTAAAGATCAGAGTAAGAGAGCACGTTAGGGGGATCGAGGCGGCTGCTTCCGAAACAGATATTCAGTTATTGAAAACGATACCCCGACATTTTAAACAACATCACAATTGTGACAGTAGTTTTCTACAGGTTAGGGGTATTGATTCAATCGAAACAAATATTAGGGGCGGGAACATCTCACAACGTTTGGCACAGCTTGAGACTCGGTGGATATGGACGCTTAATAGCGTCCACCCCCATGGTCTGAACGAGACCATCAGTTTTGCGTCATTTCTGTGATCGCGGCCGGTATATAGGAGATGGTTGGGTGCGCGATCAGGTGCACCTTTATTTTGTTTTTAACACTGTTTTTATTTTTTAGATTCGTTTTTTGTATTGTGGACATGTCAGACGACTTCTTGATTGGACCCGAGTCATTATCTGTCCATCGTGTGATACTTTGGACCGCTAGTGTCCTGCGGAAATACCATCCAATTTCCCTTCGTGGGTCTTCATCCTGTCGGTGGACAGCTACAGATATATATATATATATATATATATATATATATATATATATATATTTTTTTTTATGTTTCCCATGTATATGTTTTTATGTCTGTTTTTCTTTTGTTTTTCCCTTTGGTGGTATATTTGTATTTGCTATTGTATTCTGGTCTTTTGTTTGTTCTATGTATGGTATCATGGCGTATGCCATGTATGGGTATCAATTGTATAGTAGTGTCATTATGCCGGTTCTTATGTAAAGCAGTTGTGGTGACGCCATTTGTTCTCTGAGGAGTAGTTTGAGGGGATTACACCACATATGAGTGGGCATCATAGGAGCACTTGAGTGTTAAATATATATATATATAAGTTCTTTCAATTAGCCCAGTGGTGGGTCATTACTAGTTACGTATATCCCGAGTCTAGTCTGTGCCTCACATCTGCAGCTGCGCCGCTTGTACGCATGCGCGCTGGGCATCGCTGCTCCCTGCGGCTTGCGGCGTCTCCACGCTCGGGCGGTTGCCATGGTTTTGGCGGCGCCCCTGTGTGACGTCGCCGCCGCTGTGAGTGGGCGTGTCCTGGCAACGCCTGCGTCACTTCCGGCGGACGCCGCTGCAGATATTGGCGGTCATGTATTTAAACTCCGGCTTAGTGACAGTCTGACACGCACCCCTGACGAAGGAGCTCCGGCTCCGAAACGCGCGTCGGGTAGACGTGTCGGCTGCGCATCTGGCTCTTTCCCGCTAACACCGCCCAGGACCAGGTAATAAAGATCATACTATGTTATCTGCCTTTATGTGTATGGGTGCGTGTGCATCTTCCTGGTTGTGTCCCTGGGGTCGAGGTTAGGGTTTTCAGGGATGGCTTTTTCCATATGTCACTTTCTTGGTTCCAGCGGCCATTTTGGACGATAAGAGTAGTCTAGTTCTCTGGGCCTTATTTTTCACATGTACTTCATAGTTTGATGGGCGTGATGGAGACTCATACATCATATATCCGTTGGTTCTATGGTATAGTGTTCAGGGGTATGTAGTGTATTTTACACTTACTGTAGCCATTCCATTACCTTTGGGGTTTTCTCCCATTATCCATATTCTGTTTCTATATTTGATAGGGAGTCAGTGCGAGGCCCACACGTTTTCTATAGGGGAGTACCTGTATTGTGACCTATACCGTTTCCCCATCTGTGTCCTATTTGTGTCATAGTTATTTTTAATATGTATATTAAATAAAGAGTTTTGTATTTTGATTATAGTTACCCTTGTTGGTCGTTTTCTTTTGTGGTTTCCACATTTACCCATTGCCTCATTGTAGCTGCAGCGTGGGGTCTCTGTGCTGGGGAGCAGCGGCGGCTGCTCCTCTTTGTGCCGCATGGGTGCTGTGCTGTGGGGCGGCGGCTCCTCTTCGTGCAGCGTCAGGGCTCTGTGCTGTGGGGTGGCGTATCTTTGTGCAGAGTCGGGGCTCCTCCGGCATTTCCCAATTCCTCAAATCCCGGAGGCACCGGCAGCTCCATTGCTGCGATGCGGTGGCCTCCAGGAAAATGGCCGCTGGGGGCGGCGCATGCTTAAATTCAGATCTCGTCTCCGGACGCAGCCTCATGGTATACAGCACGCAGCCTCATGGTATACAGCACGCAGCCTCATGGTATACAGCGCAGCTCCCCCACCCCCCCAGAATGGCCCCACAGTCCAGTACTCTCTGCTATAGAGTAAAAAAAAAAAACAAACAACACACTCCTCACCTCACCTCGTGCCCGCGCTGCTTCCACTTCCTGCTCCTGTCGGCACACAGTGAGTGCGAGGCAGTGTCTGTCAGAGCAGGCAGAGCGGGGAATGATGGGAGAGGGAAGCGTCAGGTGACGTTCTCTCCTCCATCATTCATTGCTTTGAACTCTACCGGCAGACGCCGGTATAGTTCAACGCGGCGGGGGAGTCGGCGCTGGCGGCAGGTGGGCCCCCCTGCCTCACAGGGGCGTCATAGCAGCTGCGTGATGTACCGCTAGCTGGGGGCCCCTGGGGGAGCGAGGACCTAGGCAGCTGCCTGCCCCTAACGCCAGCCCTGCCTGCAGGGGCCCCCTGGAGCCTCTGGGCCCCTGTGCAGCCGCACAGGTTGAACAGGCAGTATGTCCGCCCATGGTGAGGGGTATAGATGTCACTAATGTGGGTGGAGACATCTGAATGTTCTTAATGTGGGTATTCACTGGATGTCAATAGTGTGGAGGGGTACTGAATGGTACAACTGTTTATGAGCACTGGATTCCACTTATGCGAGGTATGGTACTTACTATCATTACTCTGGGAAGAGATCCTTGATGTCTCCACTATGGGGGATGCTGAATGTCAAAATATATATTTTTATATAGTAAGATTGTATACCAACAGAAAGGAGGGTGGTCAAGGCTTGATAAGCATCCAAGCCACCATCATGGATGAAACAAGGAGTATCCCGGAATACATCAGGAAAATGGCATCAAAGATGAGATGCTGAGAGAAAGCCTAAGGCAGCAACAACAGATCTGGAAGGAAGAACAGGAACATGAAGCGCCATGGCAAGACAAGCCACTGCATGGGACGTACCATCGACAGATAATGGAGGTGGCTGACATGGAGAAATCCTACCAATGGCTGGAGAAAGCGGGACTCTAAGACAGTACAGAGGCACTAATAATAGCGGCACAAGAGCAAGCACTAAGTACCAGATCCATAGAAGCAGGAATCTACCACACAAGACAAGACCCAAGGTGCAGACTATGCAAAGAATCCTCAGAAACAGTCCAACACATAGTGGCAGGATGCAAAATGCGAGCAGGAACAGTGTAAACTGAATGCCACAACCAAGTAGTGGGAATTGTATACAGGAACATCTGCACAGCATATGAGCTAAGTTCCCCTAAGCCCAAATGGGAGACCCCAGAAAAAGTGGTGGAGAATGAAAGGGCTAAAATCCTGTGGGACTTCAAGATCCAGACGGATAAGCAGGTGTTGGCTATCCAACCAGACATTGTGATAGTAGACCAATACAAAAATAGAGGAAAAAACGTGGCAACACTCACCAATCCTGTAAAGCAGATTGTGTCTTTATTCAAGCGATAATGAGACCGGGTTCACGGCTCGGGGGAGAAAAACATACAAGAGGTGAGCGGGGAGAGGACAACAGCCGTTTTGCGCCTACACCGGCGCTTCTACGGGGTGGACCCGTAGAAGCGCCGGTGTAGGCGCAAAACGGCTGTTGTCCTCTCCCCGCTCACCTCTTGTATGTTTTTCTCCCCCGAGCCGTGAACCCGGTCTCATTATCGCTTGAATAAAGACACAATCTGCTTTACAGGATTGGTGAGTGTTGCCACGTTTTTTCCTCTATTTTTGTATTGGTACACTTTGGCTGTGTTTTCTGACGTGAGCACCTCCCTGGACTTTCTGAGCTCAGTAGCTCCTCTAGTGATTCCACTATTATTTCTTGCTATTAGGCTGTGCTGCTTTTTCTATTTTCTTATATTGTGATAGTAGACAAGGATCAGAAGACAGCAATGATAATAGATGTGGCAGTGCCAAATGACAGCAACATCAGAAAGAAGGAATATGAGAAGTTGGAGAAATACCAGGTCCTCAAAGGAGAACTGGAGAAGATGTGGAAGGTGAAGGCAACAGTGATTCCAGTGGTCATAGGAGCACTTGGAGCAGTGACCCCTAGGGTTGAGCGACCTTGACCTTTTTAGAGTCGAGCCGTGTTTCGCGAAACCCGACTATCTTAAAAGTCGAGTCGATTGGAATCGGCCGATTATCTCGAAAAGTCGGGTATAGACCGAAACACGAAACCCAATGCAAGTCAATGGGGGAGCATAGTCGGCAGTGAGTGGAGGCCAGGAAAACACCTACACTGCCCATTTTAATGGCAAAAACATCCATTCTTGTTACAGAAGCTTGTCAATCGTAATTTAGCTTATAATAATTGGAAGGCATTTGAAATTGGGGGTCATTTGGCTAAAGTTGTGGGGGGTAGGGCTGGTTCAAGTAATTAGTGGGCCCAGTAAATCTGGACCACGTCACGGCAGTGGAGCAGGGAGAGGTAAGTATTTCAACTTTGCAACTGCTGTGATCCTGAGCAAGCAGGGGGGGCCCCCTCGTTGGCATTGGCACTGGCACAGGGCCCCTCAAAGTACAGCGGTGTGTTTGCACGGCGGGGGCGCCTCCCACCGGCAGCAACACTTTTGCGTACTATGAGAGGCCCTGTGGCAGTGACATCGCCAACTAGTATTCCTCCCCCCACCTGATAAAGGAACCTGCACTTTCATCTGCACCTTCCTCTTTGTCCCCGTGTAAGGTGGTATGGTATGCGGGAAGAGGAACCTGACTTTCAGCAGGGTCACAATCTTGCTGTGTAGCGTGCACTGGGAATGTTGCGTTATGGGTCAATGTACCAGCAGACTCATCTATCACTGGCTGGGCAATGGGCAGGATGAGGAGGAAACACAGATATAGGCCCAAAGAATAAAGTGGGCTAAATGCAGTTAAAAATTGGTAACACAGGACTAACCAGGGGGCATTGCAGTGGAGGACAACTGGAATGAGAGGCTGACACAGAGAGTAGGCCCAAATCAGTAAGTAGTCGAAATGCAGTTCAAAATTGGCAACAGTAGTAAACAGGCGGCACAGCTTTGTTCAGTGGAGGAGAACAGCAAGGAGTGGCAGACACCGATAGTAGGCCCCAACCCAACTAGTAGGCCAAATGCAGTCTAACATTAACAACTACTTAACGAGAGCCTGAAAATGGAATTTCAGGACAGGAAACCAGGAGAACAGCAAGGAGCGGCAGACACCGTTAGTAGGCCCTACCAAAGTAGTAGCCCCAATGCAGTTTTAAAATTCCTAGAGGCTGAAAACAAGACTATTGACGCTCTGCTTTTTTCAAAGGAGGACAGCTGTATTGAGTGGTGCAGACAGACACAGGAAGTAGGCCTTAAACCAAAAATGTGGCTCACTGCAGTTTAAAAAAGGTTACAGGGGTACACAGGCAGCAGTAGACTGGTCAGTGGAGGCCTAGTGGAAGGAGGGACCGTAGACAGGCTTCGAAGGCCTAACATAATAAAATTTGGCTGTAGGCACTTTATAATTGGTTCCAGGGGTACACGGGCAGCAGTGGTCTGGTCAGTGGAGGAGTAGTAGAAAGAAGGGACTGCAGACAGGCTTCGAAGGCCTAACATAATAAAATTGGGCTGTAGGCACTTTATAATTGGTTCCAGGGGTGCACGGGCAGCAGTAGACTGGTCAGTGGAGGCCTAGTGGAAGGAGGGACCGCAGACAGGCTTTGAAGGCCTAACATAATAAAATTTGGCTGTAGGCACTTTAAAATTGGTTCCAGAGGTACACGGGCAGCAGTAGACAGGTCAATGGAGGCCTAGTGGAAGGAGGGACTGCAGACAGGCTTCGAAGGCCTAACATAAAAAAATTGGGCTGTAGGCACTTTTAAATAGGTTCCAGGGGTACACGGGCAGGAGTGGTCTGGTCAGTGGAGGAGTAGTAGAAAGAAGGGACTGCAGACAAGCTTCAAAGGCCTAACATAATAAAATTTGGCTGTAGGCACTTTAAAATTGGTTCCAGGGGTACACGGGCAGCAGTAGACAGGTCAGTGGAGGCCTAGTGGAAGGAGGGACCGCAGACAGAGTTCGAAGGCCTAACATAAAAAAATTGGGCTGTAGGCACTTTTAAATAGGTTCCAGGGGTACACAGGCAGCAGTGGTCTGGTCAGTGGAGGAGTAGTAGAAAGAAGGGACCGCAGACAGGCTTCGAAGGCCTAACATAAAAAAATTGGGCAGTAGGCACTTTTAAATAGGTTCCAGGGGTACATGGGCAGCAGTGGTCTAGTCAGTGGAGGAGTAGTAGAAAGAAGGGACCGCAGACAGGCTTCGAAGGCCTAACATAATAAAATTGGGCTGTAGGCACTTTATAATTGGTTCCAGGGGTGCACGGGCAGCAGTAGACTGGTCAGTGAAGGCCTAGTGGAAGGAGGGACCGCAGACAGGCTTCGAAGGCCTAACATAATAAAATTTGGCTGTAGGCACTTTAAAATTGGTTCCAGGGGTACACGGGCAGCAGTTGACAGGTCAGTGGAGGCCTAGTGGAAGGAGGGACCGCAGACAGGCTTCGAAGGTCTAACATAAAAAAATTGGGCTGTAGGCACTTTAAATAGATTCCAGGGTACACGGGCAGCAGTGGTCTGGTCAGTGGAGGAGTAGTAGAAAGAAGGGACCGCAGACAGGCTTCGAAGGCCTAACAAAATAAAATTTGGCTGTAGGCACTTTAAAATTGGTTCCAGGGGTACACGGGCAGCAGTAGACAGGTCAGTGGAGGCCTAGTGGAAGGAGGGACCGCAGACAGGCTTCGAAGGCCTAACATAAAAAATTGGGCTGTAGGCACTTTTAAATAGGTTCCAGGGGTACACGGGCAGCAGTGGTCTGGTCAGTGGAGGAGTAGTAGAAAGAAGGGACCGCAGACAGGCTTCGAAGGCCTAACACAAAAAATTGGACTGTAGGCACTTTTAAATAGGTTCCAGGGGTACACGGGCAGCAGTAGACAGGTCAGTGGAGGCCTAGTGGAAGGAGGGACCGCAGACAGGCTTCGAAGGCCTAACATAAAAAAATTGGGCTGTAGGCACTTTAGAATTGGTTCTAGGGGTGCACGGGCAGCAGTAGACTGGTCAGTGGAGGCCTAGTGGAAGGAGGGACCGCAGACAGGCTTCGAAGGCCTAACATAATAAATTAGGGCTGTGGGCACTTTAACATTGGTTCCAGGGGTACACGGGCAGCAGTGGTCTGGTCAGTGGAGGAGTAGTAGAAAGAAGGGACCGCAGACAGGCTTCGAAGGCCTAACATAAAAAATTGGACTGTAGGCACTTTTAAATAGGTTCCAGGGGTACACGGGCAGCAGTAGACAGGTCAGTGGAGGCCTAGTGGAAGGAGGGACCGCAGACAGGCTTCGAAGGCCTAACATAAAAAAATTGGGCTGTAGGCACTTTAGAATTGGTTCTAGGGGTGCACGGGCAGCAGTAGACTGGTCAGTGGAGGCCTAGTGGAAGGAGGGACCGCAGACAGGCTTCGAAGGCCTAACATAATAAATTAGGGCTGTGGGCACTTTAACATTGGTTCCAGGGGTACACGGGCAGCAGTGGTCTGGTCAGTGGAGGAGTAGTAGAAAGAAGGGACCGCAGACAGGCTTCGAAGGCCTAACATAAAAAAAATTGAGCTGTAGGCACTTTTAAATAGGTTCCAGGGGTACACGGGCAGCAGTGGTCTGGTCAGTGGAGGAGTAGTAGAAAGAAGGGACCACAAACAGGCTTCGAAAGCCTAACATAATAAAATTTGGCTGTAGGCACTTTAAAATTGGTTCCAGGGGTACACGGGCAGCAGTAGACAGGTCAGTGGAGGCCTAGTGGAAGGAGAGACCGCAGACAGGCTTCGAAGGCCTAACATAAAAAAATTGGGCTGTAGGCACTTTTAAATAGGTTCCAGGGGTACACGGGCAGCAGTGGTCTGGTCAGTGGAGTAGTAGGAAAAAAAAGGGACCGCAGACAGGCTTCAAAGGCCTAACATAATAAAATTGGGCTGTAGGCACTTTAGAATTGGTTCCAGGGGTGCACGGGCAGCAGTAGACTGGTCAGTGGAGGCCTAGTGGAAGGAGGGACCGCAGACAGGCTTCGAAGGCCTAACATAATAAATTAGGGCTGTGGGCACTTTAACATTGGTTCCAGGGGTACACGGGCAGCAGTAGACTGGTCAGTGGAGGCCTAGTGGAAGGAGGGACCGCAGACAGGCTTCGAAGGCCTAACATAATAAAATTGGGCTGTAGGCACTTTGAATTCTCTTGCAGGGGTACACAGGCAGTGGGCACCATTGGTGTTGTCAGCGGCGGCCGATTGTAATGAGTGTCTGCCAGTTAGTAGTCCCAAAAAATCAATACATGTTAATGTCTCGCATTACAACAAAAAGAAAAACCAAAAGGGTGCAATCATTAGGTACAGGGTTGGACTCCTCTGCGTAGTTCCATACCTAGTAATTTTGCAAAAAATATTTACTTGGGTAAATATAGGACACTGCCCCTGACTATGTTAAGTACCATCATACATGTCAACACAATGGTATTGTCCGTGGCAGTAATTTACGGATGTCAGCGCATAGACTAAACATAGGTGTAACTGTGAGAGATAATTGTGCAAGTGGTAGAGCAATGTTTGAGCTGGGGGTGGGTGAACTTTCTTGTGGCCGGCGGTACATGCCCAGGGTCCCTCATGTTATAACAGTGTGTCTGACGTTGGGTGCGCACCACCACCGCCAGAGACACTTTATTGTACTATGAGGGACCCAGTGGCAGTGCCGTAGACCAAAAGCGGGCACACCCACCTCTTCAAACAAACAGCACTCTCACGGGTGCTTGCGCCAAGTGGCGATACCACGGCCCCGTGTGGGGAGTTTGGCCATTTAGGGAGGTGTAAACATGTCGTATGCTGGACAATCAGCTGCTGCAAATTACGAGATTGGTTAAGTCCTTCAGAGTAGTCCACAGGCAATACCTTTTCATAGGAAAGCTAGGTGTCGGCCGGGCAAGGTGGGGCAAAAGAATTCGAAATCCAGTTGTGGTTCATTTTAATGAAGGTTAGATCATCAACATTTTGGGTGGCCAGACGAGTCCTTTTTTCGGTTAATATTGAACCTGCAGCACTGAATACTCTTTCTGTTAGGACACTAGCTGCCGGGCAAGCAAGCTCCTGCAATGCATATTCTGCCAATTCTGGCCAGGTGTCTAATTTGGATGCCCAGTAATCAAATGGGAATGACGGTTGAGGTAGAACATCGATAAGTGATGAAAAATAGTTAGTAACCATACTGGACAAATGTTGTCTCCTGTCACTTTGAATTGATGCAGCAGTACCTGTCCTGTCTGCGGTCATAGCAAAATCACTCCACAACCTGGTCAGAAAACCCCTCTGTCCAACGCCACTTCGGATTTCTGCACCTCTAACACTTCTGTTCTGCTGCCCCCTGCTGCTCGTGTGAGAACGATCACGGGCGCTGTGTGCTGGGAATGCCTGAAGCAAACGGTCAACAAGAGTTGATTGTTTGGTTGCTAATATTAGTTCCAAGTTCTCATGTGGCATAATAATTTGCAATTTGCCTTTATAGCGAGGATCAAGGAGGCAGGCCAACCAGTAATCGTCATCGTTCATCATTTTAGTAATGCGTGTGTCCCTTTTGAGGATACGTAAGGCATAATCCGCCATGTGGGCCAAAGTTCCAGTTGTCAAATCTGTGGTTGGGCTGGGTTGAGGGGCAGTTTCAGGCAAATCTACGTCACTTGTGTCCCTCAAAAAACCAGAACCCGGCCTTGCCACGCCACCAATTTCCAGTGGCCCCGGAAAAGCTTCCTCATTAAAAATATACTCATCCCCATCATCCTCCTCGTCCTCCTCATCTTCGCCCGCTACCTCGTCCTGTACACTGCCCTGACCAGACAATGGCTGACTGTCATGAAGGCTTTCCTGTTCCTCTGCTGCAGACGCCTGATTTTTTATGTGCGTCAAACTTTGCATCAGCAGACGCATTAGGGGGATGCTCATGCTTATTATGGCGTTGTCTGCACTAACCAGCCGTGTGCATTCCTCAAAACACTGAAGGACTTGACACATGTCTTGTATCTTCGACCACTGCACACCTGACAACTCCATGTCTGCCATCCTACTGCCTGCCCGTGTATGCGTATCCTCCCACAAAAACATTACAGCCCGCCTCTGTTCGCACAGTCTCTGAAGCATGTGCAGTGTTGAGTTCCACCTTGTTGCAACGTCTATGATTAGGCGATGCTGGGGAAGGTTCAAAGACCGCTGATAGGTCTGCATACGGCTGGAGTGTACGGGCGAACGGCGGATATGTGAGCAAAGTGCGCACACTTTGAGGAGCAGGTCGGAAAACCCCGGATAAGTTTTCAGGAAGCACTGCACCACCAGGTTTAAGGTGTGAGCCAGGCAAGGAATGTGTTTCAGTTGGGAAAGGGAGATGGCAGCCATGAAATTCCTTCCGTTATCACTCACTACCTTGCCTGCCTCAAGATCTACTGTGCCCAGCCACGACTGCGTTTCTTTCTGCAAGAACTCGGACAGAACTTCCGCGGTGTGTCTGTTGTCGCCCAAACACTTCATAGCCAATACAGCCTGCTGACGCTTGCCAGTAGCTGCCCCATAATGGGACAACTGGTGTGCAACAGTGGCAGCTGCGGATGGAGTGATTGGGCGACTGCGATCTGTGGACGAGCTCTCGCTTCTGCAGGAGGACGAGGAGGAGGGGGTGCGAACGCCTACAGCCAACTGTTTCCTAGACCATGGGCTAGGCAGAACTGTCCCGAAATTGCTGTCCCCTGTGGACCCTGCATCCACCACATTCACCCAGGGTGCCGTGATGGACACGAAACGTCCCTGGCCATGCCTACTGGTCCATGCATCTGTTGTCAGGTGCACCTTTGTACTCACAGATTGCCTGAGTGCATGGACAATGCGCTCTTTAACATGCTGGTGGAGGGCTGGGATGGCTTTTCTCGAAAAGAAGTGTCGACTGGGTAGCTCGTAGCGTGGTACAGCGTAGTCCATCAGGGCTTTGAAAGCTTCACTTTCAACTAACCGGTAGGGCATCATTTCTAACGAGATTAGTCTAGCTATGTGGGCGTTCAAACCCTGTGTACGCAGATGCGAGGATAAGTACTTCCTTTTTCTAACCAGAGTCTCATGTAGGGTGAGCTGGACTGGAGAGCTGGAGATCGTGGAACTAGTGGGTGTGCCGGTGGACATGGCAGACTGAGAGACGGTTGGAGACGGTATTGTTTCCGCCTGTGCCCTAGATGCAGTGTTTCCTACTACGAAACTGGTGATTCCCTGACCCTGACTGCTTTGGCCTGGCAAAGAAACCTGCACAGATACTGCAGGTGGTGCGGAAAATGGTGGCCTTACAGTGACGGCAGGGATATTGCATTGGTGAGTAGCTTCATTGGCCGAGGGTGCTACAACCTTAAGGGACGTTTGGTAGTTAGTCCAGGCTTGCAAATGCATGGTGGTTAAATGTCTATGCATGCAACTTGTATTCAGACTTTTCAGATTCTGACCTCTGCTTAAGGTAGTTGAACATTTTTGACAGATGACTTTGTGCGGATCAATTGGATGTTGTTTAAAAAAATGCCAGACTGCACTCTTTCTACCATCGGATACCTTTTCAGGCATTGCAGACTGAGCTTTAACCGGATGGACACGCTGTCCTCCAACAGTTTTTGGCTTTGCCACGCGTTTTGGGCCAGATACGGGCCCGGCAGATGGAACCTGTTGCGATGTTGATGCCTGCTGCGGCCCCTCCTCCTCCGCTTCAGAACTACTGCCGCCTGCACCCTGTTCCCCCAATGGCTGCCAATCGGGGTCAACAACTGGGTCATCTATAACCTCCTCTTCTAGCTCGTGCGCAACTTCGTCTGTGTCACCGTGTAAGTCGGTGGTAGAGTGTTCGTGACGGGGCAACATAGTCTCATCAGGGTCTGATTCTGGATCAGTACCCTGCGAGGGCAATGTTGTGGTCTGAGTCAAAGGACCAGCATAGTAGTCTGGCTGTGGCTGTGCATCTGTGCACTCCATGTCAGATTCAACTTGTAATGGGCCTTCATCTTGCAGGAACTGCTGACACACTCCAGCCACATGAGGTCTGGCATTGTCCTGCATTAGGTGGAACCAAGGGCCAACTGCACCAGCATATGGTCACAAGGGGTCTGAGGATCTCGGTACCTAATAGCAGTCAGGCTACCTCTGGCGAGCACATGGAAGGCCCAAAGAAATACAACCCCACACCATTACTGACCCACTGCCAAACCGGTCATGCTGAAGTATGTTGCAGGCAGCAGATCGATCTCCATGACGTTTCTAGACTCTGTCACGTCTGTCACATGTGCTCAGTGTGAACCTGCTTTCATCTGTGAAGAGCACAGGGCGTCAGTGGTGAATTTGCCAATGCTGGTGTTGTGTGGCAAATGCCAAGCGTCCTGCATGGTGTTGGGCTGTGAGCACAACCCCCATCTGTGGATGTTGGGCACTTAGACCATCCTCATGGAGTCAGTTTCTAACCGTTTGTGCAGACAAATGCACTTTTGTGGTCTGCTGGGGGTCATTTTGGAGGGCTCTGGCAGTGCTCCTTCTGTTCCTCCTTGCACAAAGGCTGAGGTAGCGGTCCTGCTGCTGGGTTGTTGCCCTCCTACGGCCCCCTCCATGTCTCCTGGTGTACTGGCCTGTCTCCTGGTAGCGCCTCCAGGCTCTGGACATTACGCTGACAGACACAGCAAACCGTCTTGCCACATCACATTGATGTGCCATCCTGGATGAGCTGCACTACCTGAGCCACTTGTGAGGGTTGTAGAGTCCTCATGCTACCACGAGGCAGTCTGATGGACAAGTCTGTGAATGCCAGGAGAATGTTACCTGCCTGACTGCATTGTGCAAACTGGAAAGTTTGGTGGATGAGGTATCATGCTATGGGTTATTTTGGGGGCTTATGTTAGGATCCTTAGTTCCGTGAACAGAAATCTTAATACTCAAGTATACCAAGAGATCTAAGAGGGACCAAGCTAGCGTAAGGAGACTTATAGGCCATGCAATGAGCCTTTGGGAATTTTAATAGCTCGCAATCCTAAAAGTCAATATTGACCCTTTATCGAGTCTTGCCACATGACTTAGGATAAGAAGCAAACCAAACAATCCATTTGCAGACACTTGTTTTTGCCAGTATACCAAGACATTTAGGACATTTGTATTCTTCCAACTCTGTGGGAACTGTGTGGGTAGAGCACTTTTATGCTAAGACTGTGCTCCAGTGTGCAAAGCAGGGTCCATAAAGGCATGCTTAGGTGAGTTTGGTGTGGAAAAACCTGACAGCTCCATTAAACACCTTTGGGATGAATCAGAATGAAGATTGTGAGCCAGTCTTTCTCATCCAACATCATAGTGGATGCTTTCCTGAAACGGAAAGTACTTGCAAGCAGCATAATACAAAGAATAGCAGGAATACTCACTTCACTCACTTCATAATTGTTCGTCTAGATAAATGGGAAAAAATTCCCACAGCCACAGTCCAAAATCTAGTAGAAGGTCTTCCCACAAGAGTCGAATCTGTTTTATGTGCAAATACAGGACAAACTCCATATTAATGCTTATGGATTTATAAATGGGATACAATAAAAGCTCCTGTAGGTGTAATGTGTGGGTGCCGCATTATTTTTGTCCATATAGTGTATGAGGGTATAGGGATTTAATAATCCAGGTAACAATATAATCTTTGCTGCCCAAGAAGGTGTTAAGTGGAAATTATAATTGGTTTATCAAACAAAATTTCTTGCAAATTGCCTGTGAGTGTTGTTCTTCTTCTTATGCATAAATGTAATGGTTCAAATAATTCACATAATGCATCTATTTAAGCTTTTGCTCCTTGTATGACTATATGCCGAGAACAATGGGATGGAAGCTAATTGCTACAGAAGTGCTCACGATCCTTCAAAATCTGTGCAACAGCTCAGCCCCCATATAATCTGAATGGGCTTAATGGAGCCATTTAGTAATATAATGTGTTAAAACTTAGAAGGTTGCCAAACCCATAGCATTGATGCCAAATGTATAATTCTAACATGGGTATGAATGAAATATTGGGTGAAGTGGACAAGACTCATCATAACCAAGTGACAATCCCAGCTGTAACTAAAAAAAACCATACCATTTAGCTTTCTTCCTTTTTTACTCCATAAGGCAATACTGTATACACATGTTTAAAAAACAATGACATTTGTTATGAAAAATTTATTTTTTCTTTAAATCTGGCTACTGTAGTCTGTAGCTGCAAGTAAAGAAGCTGCGGAGACACCATCACTTGTTTCTCGACGCAAGCAGTGAATAGCCAGGCCTTTCCCCGGGAAGGAACAACCACGGGAAGGGCAGCATCCTATGAAGGAAAGCCACCTATGCCAAGCATGGTATCCATCCACAGACAGCTGTTTCGGGGTTATTGCCCCTCATCAGTGTGGAGTAGGAATCTGGCTATTAGGAGCAGTGCCTAGTAAAAAGGCTATAAAGGAACAGATGATTGGCCTCGGGGAGACCAAAACATCCAACACTGCGGAGACACCATCACGTGTTTCTCAACGCAGTGATTCCAGAACACTGCCCCCATCCCTTATGGGAAATATGCAGATGCAAGTAAAGAAGCTGCGGAGACACCATCACGTGTTTCTCGACGCAAGCAGTGAATAGCCAGGCCTTTCCCCGGGAAGGAACAACCACGGGAAGGGCAGCATCCTATGAAGGAAAGCCACCTATGCCAAGCATGGTATCCATCCACAGACAGCTGTTTCGGGGTTATTGCCCCTCATCAGTGTGGAGTAGGAATCTGGCTATTAGGAGCAGTGCCTAGTAAAAAGGCTATAAAGGCACAGATGATTGGCCTCGGGGAGACCAAAACATCCAACACCGCAGAGACACCATCACGTGTTTCTCAACGCAGTGATTCCAGAACACTGCCCCCATCCCTTATGGGAAATATGCAGATGCAAGTAAAGAAGCTGCGGAGACACCTTTTTACTAGGCACTGCTCCTAATAGCCAAATTCCTACTCCACACTGATGAGGGGCAATAACCCCGAAACAGCTGTCTGTGGATGGATACCATGCTTGGCATAGGTGGCTTTCCTTCATAGGATGCTGCCCTTCCCGTGGTTGTTCCTTCCCGGGGAAAGGCCTGGCTATTCACTGCTTGCGTCGAGAAACACGTGATGGTGTCTCCGCAGCTTCTTTACTTGCATCTGCATATTTCCCATAAGAGATGGGGGCAGTGTTCTGGAATCACTGCGTTGAGAAACACGTGATGGTGTCTCCGCGGTGTTGGATGTTTTGGTCTCCCCGAGGCCAATCATCTGTGCCTTTGTAGTCTGTAGCTGTTCTAAATCTTTGCACTCACTCAAAAACAACATCAACAAGCCACTGTATGACCAGCTCTACGCTCGCCTATTGTATCCTCACCCAACCCTTGTAGATTGTGAGCCCTCGCGGGCAGGGTACTCTCTCCTCCTGTACCATTGTGACTTGTATTGTACTGTACTTGTTTTTATTATGTATACCCCTCCTCACATGTAAAGCGCCATGGAAAAAATGGCGCTATAATAATAACTAATTATAATAATAATAATCAAGAGAGGATTCTGGCTGAGGGATCATTTTACACAGAACATACACTGTGAGAGAGAGGTGGGAGTAGGGGAGAGAAAGAGGTCTGCATATTTTGCATACACAAACGCCAACTGCACTTTTGGGCTTTGTTTTGTTTTTTATAAATCAACAGTATATATTACAAAGTTATACTTATACTATCAGAGAATCATGCTTGTTATGAATAGCACCATACTGTGTGTAGATGGGATGTACTGGGGATATCATACTGTATGTGGGGGATTGTTCTATGTTGGTGGCATCATACTGTGTAGGGGGAATGTACTGTGGGGGCATGATACTGTATGTGGGGGAATGTACTGTGGGGGCATGATACTGTGTGTGGGGGCATGATACTGTGTGTGGGGGAATGTACTGGATTGCCATGATACTGTGTGGTGGAATGAACTGTGGGGGCATGATACTGTGTGTGGGGGAATGTACTGAGGAGGCATGATACTGTGTGTGGGGGAATGTACTGTGGGGGCATGATACTGTTTGTGGGGGAATGTACTGTGGGGGGCATGATACTGTGTGTGGGGGAATGTACTGTGGGGGGCATGATACTGTGTGTGGGGGAATGTACTGTGGGAGCATGATACTGTGTGTGGGAAATGTACTATGGGGGCATGATACTGTGTGTGGGGAATGTAGTTTGGGGGCATGATACTGTGTGGGGGGAATGTACGGTGGGGGCATGATACTGTGTGTGGGGGAATGTACTGTGGAGGCATGACACTGTGTGTGGGGGAATGTACTGTGGGGGCATGTACTGTGAGGGCATGATGTGTGTGGGGGAATGTACTGAGGGGGCATAATACTGTGTGGGCATGATACTGTGTGTGGGGGAATGTACTTTGGGGGCATGATACTTTGTGTGGGGGAATGTACTGTGGGGGCATGATACTGTGTGTGGGGGAATGTACTGTGGGGGCATGATACTGTGTGTGGGGGAATGTACTGTGGGGGCATGATACTTTGTGTGGGGGAATGTACTGTGAGGGCATGATGTGTGTGGGGGAATGTACTGTGGGATCATGATACTGTGTGTGGGGGAATGTACTGTGGGGGCATGATACTGTGTGTGGGGGCATGTACTGTGAGGGCATGATGTGTAGGGGAATGTACTGTGGGGGCATAATACTGTGTGGGCATGATACTGTGTGGGGGGAATGTACTGTGGGGGCATGATACTGTGTGTGGGGGAATGTACTGTGGGGGCATGTACTGTGAGGGGATGATGTGTGTGGGGGCATAATACTGTGTGGGCATGATACTGTGTGGGGGGAATGTACTGTGGGGGCATGATACTGTGTGTGGGGGAATGTACTGTGGGGGCATGATACTGTGTGGGGGAATGTACTGTGGGGGCATGTACTGTGAGGGCATGATGTGTGTGGGGGAATGTACTGTGGGGGCATAATACTGTGTGTGGGGGAATGTACTGAGGAGGCATGATACTGTGTGTGGTGGAATGTACTGTGGGGGCATGATACTGTTTGTGGGGGAATGTACTGTGGGGGCATGATACTGTGTGGGGGGAATGTACTGTGGGGGCATGATACTGTGTGGGGGGGAATGTACTGTGGGGGCATGATACTGTGTGTGGGGGAATGTACTGTGGGGGCATGATACTGTGTGTGGGAAATGAACTATGGGGCATGACACCGTGTGGGGAATGTAGTTTGGGGGCATGATACTGTGTGGGGGGAATGTAGTGTGAGGGCATGATACTGTGTGGGGGGGAATGTACTGTGGAGGCATGATACTGTGTGTGGGGGAATGTACTGTGGAGGCATGATACTGTGTGTGGGGGAATGTACTGTGGGGGCATGATACTTTGTGTGGGGGAATGTACTGTGGGGGCATGATACTGTGTGTGGGGAATGTAGTTTGGGGGCATTATACTGTGTGTGGGGGAATGTACTGTGGGGGCATGATACTGTGTGTGGGGGAATGTACATTGGGGGCATGATACTGTGTGTGGGGGAATGTACTGTGAGGGCATGATACTCTTTGTGGGGGAATGTATTGTGGGGGCATGATACGTGGTGTGGGGGATTGTATTGTGGGGGCATGATACTGTGTTGTAGGGGTTATTATTATGTGTATGGGGAGTACTGTGTGTAGTCATGGAAGTATTACCGTGCTGTGAGAGAATACTAATGGGTTTAATGAGGAGCAATATTTCTGTGTAAGTACATATAAGGGACTGCGTGAGGTTAGGGAAGTGGCTCAGCATAAAATAGAAATAGTAGTCGTTCGCTATGCCACAGTATGTATCTTTCTTACCTGTCTTTTAAAATTGGGATGTATGGCTATGGCTTGTATACCACAATAGAAGGGATTCCATGTACATCAGAAATTATTTATTATTATTATTATACATTTTTATAGCGCCATTTATTCCATGGCGCTTTACATGTGAATACGGGGCAAATATAGACAAATACATTAAACATGAGCAGATAACAAGGCACACGAGTACATAAGGAGGGAGGACCCTGCCCGCGAGGGCTCACAGTCTGCAGGGGGTGGGTGAGGATACACTAGGAGAGGGAAGAGCTGGCTGTACGGCTGTTCAGTAGGTTGAGGATCACTGCAGGCTGTAGGCTTGTCGGAAGAGATGAGTCTTCAGGTTCTTTTTGAAGGTTTCTATGGTAGGCGCAAGTCTGATGTGTTGGGGTAGAGAGTTCCAGAGTATGGGGGAAGCACGGGAGAAGTCTTGGATGCGGTTATGGGAAGAAGAGATGAGAGGGGAGTAGAGAAGGAGGTCTTGGGAGGATCGGAGGTCGCGTGTAGGTAGGTACCGGGAGACCATGTCACAGATGTATGGAGGAGATAGGTTGTGGATGGCTTTGTATGTCAGTGTGAGGGTTTTGAACTGGAGTCTCTGGGCGATAGGAAGCCAGTGAAGGGCTTGACACAGGGGAGAGGCTGGGGAATAGCGGGGGGACAGGTGGATTAGTCGGGCAGCAGAGTGTAGGATGGATTGGAGTGGTGCCAGAGTGCTAGAGGGGAGTCCAGAGAGTAGGAGGTTGCAGTAGTCGAGGCGGGAGATGATAAGGGCATGCACTAGCGTTTTTGCAGTGTTGCGGTCAAGGAAAGCACGGATCCGGGAAATATTTTTGAGTTTGAGACGACAGGAGGAGGCAAGGGCTTGGATATGTGGCTTGAAAGAGAGGGCAGAGTCGAGGATCACCCCGAGGCACCGGGCGTGTGGGACTGGGGATAGTGAGCAGCCATTGACATTGATGGATAGGTCTGGTGGAGGGGTAGAGTGAGATGGGGGAAAGATGATGAATTCTGTTTTGTCCATGTTCAGTTGTAGAAAGCGAGCAGAAAAGAAGGCTGAAATGGCAGACAGACAGTGCGGGATTTTGGTAAGCAAGGAGGAGAGGTCAGGTCCGGAGAGGTAGATCTGCGTGTCGTCAGCGTAGAGATGGTACTGCATACCGTGGGATTCTATGAGCTGTCCCAGGCCGAAAGTGTAGATGGAGAAGAGTAGGGGTCCTAGAACAGAGCCTTGAGGAACACCGACTGACAAGGGGCGAAGTGAGGAGGTGGTGTGGGGGAGGGAGACACTGAACGTTCGGTCTGTCAGATATGACGAGATCCAGGAAAGGGCCAAGTCTGTGATGCCAAGGGATGAGAGGATTTGTAGCAAAAGGGAGTGATCTACAGTGTCAAAGGCAGAAGACAAGTCCAGGAGAAGGAGGACAGAGTAGTGTCGCTTGCTCCTGGCAGTTAGTAGGTCATTGGTGACTTTAGTTAGGGCAGTTTCAGTTGAGTGATGGGAACGGAAGCCTGATTGTAACCGATCAAAGAGGGAGCAGGAGGAGAAGTGGGAGGACAGTTCAAGATGGACGTGTTGCTCCAGCAATTTGGAGGCATAAGGGAGAAGAGATATTGGGCGATAGCTAGACACAGAGGATGGGTCGAGGGAGGGCTTTTTGAGGATGGGTGTGATCTTGGCATGCTTGAAGGATGAGGGAAAGACACCTGTTGTGAGTGAGAGGTTGAAGAGGTGCTTTAGGGTTGGGATGAAGACCGTGGAAAGGTTAGGGATGAGGTGGGATGGGAGCGGGTCAAGCGTGCAGGTGGTGAGGTGTGATCTTGACAGGAGGGTGGAGAGCTGATCTTCTGTCATGGTGGAGAAGCTGGTTTTGGAGGAGCAGGGTTGAGCAGCTAAGAGGGGCAGTGGGCGCTGTGGGCCAAAGCTTTCTCTGATCGTATCGATCTTCTGTTTAAAGAAAGAGGCGAAGTCATCAGCAGAAATGAGGGGGGAGGGAGGAGGTGCGGGGGGACGGAGTAGAGAATTGAAAGTGTTGAAAAGCTGTTTAGGGTTGTGGGACAGGGAGGATATGAGGGATGAGAAGTAAGTTTGTTTTGCGGCAGTGAGCGCAGACTTGAAGCTGGCGAGGGACTGCTTGTATGCAGTGAAGTGGTCGGCAGAGTGGGATCGCTTCCATCTCCGCTCAGCAATCCTGGAAGCCCGTCTCAATTCTTTGGTCAGGCTGGTCAGCCAGGGCTGCCTGTTAATTGTACGAGTTTTACTATGCATGAGTGGGGCGGCCGAATCGAGTGTTGTTGTTATTGTGGTGTTATAAAAAGTGGCAGCAGCATCTGTGTCATGAAGGGAAGCTATGTCTGTGAGAGGGAGAAGGGACTCAGAGAGTGATTGTAAGTTGAGATGTTTGAGATTTCTGCGAGGGTGAGTGAGTTTGTGGAGTGGGGGTTGCACACTAGGAGAGGAGAGGGACGAGAATGTCAGTAGGTTGTGGTCAGACAGGGGGAGGGGTGTGTTAGTGAGGTTAGTAAGGGAGCAGAGGCGGGTGAAGATGAGGTCCAGCGTGTGGCCATCTTTGTGAGTGGCCTCAGAGGACCATTGAGTGAGGCCAAAGGAGAAATATTAGGGAAGTAGTGGGATGCAGGGGCGGACATATCATTGGTGCAACCTATGCAGTCACACAGGGGCCCAAGAGGTAAGGGGGCCCATTTCAACCTCCAAACAGGGAACAATTTAGCATTTTTATGAACTCTTGGGCTGCAAAAGGCCCATATATTGTTCTTGCACAGGAGCCCTTTTCTGTGTCCGCCAGTGGTGGGATGTGTATTATTTCTAGGTCTAAATCAGATAGCATAGATCTACAGTGTATGTATTTCCATGTCCTACACCGGAACGAAATTTTTCAGATAAAACACTAATGAATCTCTTAAAACAAAGTTCCACTATGTGCTCACATTACATTGCACTTAATTCCCTTTTCACGAAAGAAAGTGATTTCAGCAAAATCCATTTGTGAAGTGAATCAGTATTCTTGTCTGAGCCAGATTCTTCCACATTTTATTATTCTGCACGCCTCATGCCAGGGGCAGCTTTGTGCACTTATATACTGGCTAGCACTGAATCTAAGTCAAGATTTAAGAGCTCAACAAACTATCAAGGGTTAGGATGTCTAATTCAGTGAAATCCGCTTTGAGGATTACATCTAATGGCAAGTAGTGCTCAGAATAACAACTGACCTGAGCGATCCTAGTTAGTAAGGAAGAGATGGTTAAATACATATGCCACACTGTGGATGATATACTGTAGAAGATAAATTAATATATCAGTCATATGGCAAAAAATATGTATTTTATCTGAGCGAGCTAACTGGTAACTCTACCAACAAAAGGCTACCAATATTCTCAGAAATCCAGCCGTGGAAACTGCGCCGGGCCCTTCAGTTCCTACCCAAAATATCTTCCAGTATGTTCTCACTGAGCAGAAATGCTGTGGATTTTCCAGGCTGAAAATCTTCATAGTATTACAAACAAATGCCCAACGAAAGATTTAAAAAAATGTGACCCAGGGCATGGAGAAGTGAAGACAAAATAATCACTTAAAGCAGGACTGTCAGCACAGTAACCTACAGACAGTGTCAGGTCGGCGCCGTTATACTGATTGAAATTATAACTTGGTTGATGAAATCCATCCTGTGGTTGTTGTTTAATCTTTATTTTCAGTTTTTCTTTAATGATATGCTTGTGTTATTTATGTGGTGCTCTGATTAGGTATTCACCAGTATGGCTTCTGTCAGGTCATAGATCCTTCAGTGAGATGCCTCCTATTTTACATAATGAATATATGGCAACAATTAAGAGACCACCAAATCAAAACCCTGCATGGGCAGCCCAATCTCCAGACCTGAACCCCACTGAAAACCTCTGGAATGTAATCAAGAGGATGATGGATAGTCACAAGCCATCAAACAAGTAAGATCGGCTTACATTTTTGCGCCAGCAGCAGTGTGAAAGTGGTGGAAAGCATGCCAAGATGCATGAAAGCTGTGATTATAAATCATGGTTATTCCACAAAATATTGATTTCTGAACTCTTCCTGAGTTAAAACATTAGTATTGTTGTTTCCAAATGATTATGAATTATTTTTAATTTTAACCATTTCTCCTTTTCAGAAACAAATACAAAATGTATTGCTTGGAAACTCGGAGACAAGTTTTATAGAATAAAAGAACAAATTTACATTTTACTCAAAAATATACCTATTAGTGATGACCGAATATACTCGTTGCTCCGGTGTCCTCCGAGTATTTGTAAGTACTTGGAGATTTAGTTTTCAGCTCCCCAGCTGGATGATTTACATCTGATAGCCAGCATAAGTACATGTGGGGGTTGTCTGGTTGCTAGAGAATCCCCACATGTAACCAAGCTGGCTAACCGATGTAAATCATTCAGCTGTGGCGCTGAAAACTAAATCTCCAAGCACTTACAAATACTCGGAGGTCACCCGAGCATGCTTGAGAAATCTCGAGTACCGTATTCATTTTTGAGGTAGCTTAGACATGTTATGTGCTAATAATACATTTAACAATTATCACTTATTGGTTGAGATTTTATTGAGCATCATATGATCTGTCCTGATGGGTTGTTGAGTATTGCAAACCATCCTATCATCACCTTCTCCAACGTGCCGTGATGAAGCATGGCGAAACACACATTGGAGTGGAGAGACACATGGCCTAACCTTCATTTATTACCACAACTTGTAATTACTACTATTAGGCGACATTCACACATTTAATATTTGGTCTGTATTTTTACATCAGTATTTGTAAGCCAAAACAAGGAGAGGACCAATCATAGGAAAAGTATAATAGAAACACGTCACCACTTCTGTATTTACCACCCACTCTTGGTTTTAGCTTACAAATACTAAGGTAAAACACTGACTAAATTCTGAATATGTGTACTTGGCCTTATGACAACGATACTATCTGTACTCTATACTTTATCACTATTCATATAATAAAACATGTGTATAATGCTTTAATGTTCACTGTTTTAAAAGATGAGGACTACACAGATCTTGCCATTTGCTCTGTTGATATGCTTGATATGTTTGAGTATGTTGTGGAGACACGGGGGGTGGCCCACTCCGCAAGTGGAAACATGTGGACCAGGGATCGTTCCACTGAATGCCTGCTCTCCTTTTACCATGGGCGTAATGCTACTCAGACAACACAGAATGAGAGTAAAACAGTGTGGCAATGCTTTATTGAACCATAAACCAGGCAGATAACATGTAGAACAGTCCCAGCACAGTATGTCTATGTAGTTTTCCATTTGGCAAGGCTCTGTGTGCTTTCAGTTGTCTTTATACCTCTTTGTATATTTAATACAATCATTTTTTAAGGGATTCTGTTGTCTTTACTTCTCTATACCCTGGGCCGAGCCTCTCTGACCTTTCCTGGCGCCTGCGCACTGCAGTACTTTGCCCTGCCCTCAACATGACAGACAAAGTACGCCTGCGCCGTGGCAGGAAGACCAGAAGAGGACATCATCGTATGAAGATAGGAGGCGCCGGACTGGATCGCGACGCCCATCGGACCGGACTGCAGCGGGAAAGCCCCTGGATGAGTATAATATAACCTGTTTTTCTTACCTTTCAGGTTACATCGGGGGCATATCTACAGCATTACAGAATGCTGCAGATAAGCCCCTGATGCCGGTGGCCTTATCTCATTTACGATTTTTGGGGTGACAGATTCCCTTTAATAATTATGGTAATCCTAATTGTCCTAAATCAGGAAAGGTTTAATCTGATTTCATGTCTGCTATTGAGAAAAACATGCATATGTGTCTTTTTATATAATGTATGTAAACTTCTGGTTTCAACTGTACATCTCTTTGTTGTGTCTTAAAAGTGTACAATACACTTCATGTGTGATCTGTAAGTGTGCCCCCCATACTGCCCTATTAAGATCCATGCTTGGATCATCTGATCATACATGAATTCTGCACTTTCGAGAGGATTGGATGCTGACCAACAACCGTGGCAGGACATCTCTTCCAGGGAACAAAGGGGCATTTTAAAATCCAACATGGCTGACCCATTTTTCCCAACCAGATGGCTGCTATATGACATTCGGAAAGAATAGGGATGAGGGTTTCTTCTGTATTTAGCTTTTATATCAATCACTGCACACGTCAAACCAGTCTTTAAAATAAATGAAATCACTAAACCTCTACACACAAACAATCAAGATATTAGATTTCTCTTTTGTAGGGGAGCAATACTACATATGAATTGTGAACATCTCTACACTACTCCCTCTAGTGGTTGAAGTGAAGATCTGTAATTTTTCCTCAATCAGGCGCAAACACACCTTCCTATGTAGATGGTCCATTCTTCAGCAAGATCTTTACTACAGCACCAATTCTGGTTATCAGATAAACAGTTCAAAGGCAACCTGTCCGCTGATTCGTGTTGCTTAAACCATGGGTAGCATGAATGAAAGACTGACTCTGTTATTGCCGCCAGGTATATCTCACTCAAACACTGCATCGTTTTAGAGAAAACATCTGAAAAGGGAGGGCAGTTTTTTACTTTAATTTTTTTGCGCTGCTCCTCTAAATATCCAGTTTTTTACTTATTCATTTTAAATCCACCATACGGTTCCAGAGATATGGGCTTTTATTTAGTCCTAATTTTTATGGTCTTTGTCAAGAGGGTGTGGCTTCCTGGATTCTCTGTGGGCGCACAAGAGGTTGCAAAAAAAATGGCCAGAGCTTCCAAACAGAGAAAAGCCAATGTGAACAGGCGCAAGCTGCTACACAGTCCTGCTCATCGTCATTGGCACCTCTTCATTTGTTTAATAGACTGTACAATATCTTCAGAAATAAATGGAAATGTACCAGAGTTCTATTCACAGGATTTTGTAATTAGTGGTCCAAAGTAACACAACAATAAAACATTGTTTTTCAACTTACATGTTGCAATTTCAAAGAAGAAACAGAACAAACAGCATGTGCAGCAATAAAGGCCCCCCAATTAACACTTGGTTGCACACCCTTTGGCATTTATGACAGTCTCCGTCTCTAGTAGCCATCTATAAGCTTCTTGCACTTCTCAGCTGGTATTTTCTCCCACTCTTCCTTCATAGTTTGTTCAAGCTCTTGAATGTTTGCAGGGTTCTTTTTCCCAATGGCAGATTTCAGCTCACCCCTAAAATTCTCAATAGGAATTTGGTCAGGACTAAGGTTGATCGAATAGCTTAGGATAAATGCTTATCCAAATAGCTATAGGGTTTACTGAATAGCTGCCACGGATACCTGGAGTGCTCCCGATAATCAGCTGTTCGGCGCCGCAGCTGCATTTGTCGATGCTGTGAGTCACAACACATGCATGGAGAGCCCAACAAACAGGCAGCTATTTGGTGAGCGATATAGCTATTCAGATAAGTAATTATCTGACACTATTCGATCAACCCTAGTCGGGACTCATTGTTGGCCATTTTAAAACAGTCCATTTTTTCTTTTTTAAGCATTCCCCTGTACTTTTGGATGTGTGCTTTGGGTCATTATTTTGCTGGAGGACCCATGATCTTCGACTTAAACCAAGTTTTCTTACACTGGGTAGGACACATCGCTTTAAAATCTATTACTAATTATCTCATTGCATGATTCCTGTGATACAGTCAAGGTCTCCAGTACCAGACACAGAAAAGCAACCCCACAGGATTATGGATTCTCCATCATGCTTAACTGTTAGTATGGCGTTGCTTTCCTTATAAGCTTCATTGCGCTGTCTGTAAACAACCTGCTGCTTTGCATGGCAAAAAATCTCAATTTTTGTTTCATGTGTCCACAGAACATTTTCCCAGAAAGATTGTGGTTTGTCAACGTACTCTTTGGCAAAGATCAATAGTTCCTTTTTATGTCTTTTCTTCAGCAATGGTTTCTTCCTTGTCCTTCACCCGTAAAGCTCTGCTTGGTTTAGTGTGTGGCATATGGTAATTATTGATACCATGACCCCACACTGTTCCAGGTTGGCCTTCAGGTCTTTGGATGTTTGACGTGGTGTTTTTTCCATTTGCACCAACCTTTGAAGACATCTCATCAGTTTTCTTCTTTCCCCAACATCCAGGGAGGTTCTTGATGGTTCCATGCTTGGCAAACATCTTAAGAACATTGCGCACTTTTGAAACTGGGATACCAAACTCTTTGGAGATGGCCTTATACTCTGAAAGTCTTGTGTTTGCAAATAATAGCATGATGTCCTCAGACAGCTCCGTTGTCTTTACCATTGTGACAAAGGAACAGGGCCTACCATGTGGCTTTTTAAAACACTGAAGTCATCATTCATTGGCTAATTCATGTCACATGGGCACCAACAATTAATCACAGGTGATTCTCATTTGTGATATACCATAGGCGAGTCAAAATGTGTTTCCATACTAATTTACTATTTTTACTGTAAAGGGTGCCAATACCAGTGTCACAGCAAGCTTTTCTATTTTTCAATAACAATGAGCAGGACTGTAACTGCATAATATACAAACCAAAGAATACAGCAGCCTCTATAAGGCAGGGGTCACATTTGCGTTCGGGGGCTTTGTGGAGGGCTGCTTACTTCCTCCATTAAGCTCCACCTACTTCCGCATACTTCTGTATGCATCCCGCGTACCTATCTTTAACATTGGGTACGCAGGACATGCGGATGTATGCGGATGCATTGTTTTGACACGCCCGCCGACTAAACAAGACGCAACTTGTTGCATTCCCCGTGTTGTCGGCGGGCGAGTTAAAATGCATCCGCATACATCTGCATGTCCTGCGTACCCAATGTTAAAGATAGGTACGCAGATGCATGCAGAAGTATGGGGAAGTAGGTGGAGCTTAATGGAGGAAGTACAAAGCCCTCCACAAAGCCCCCAAACGCAGATGTGAACTTAGCCTAAGTGATAAGATGTATGCAAAAATTGAATATAGCATTACTGCTATATATATATAGAATATACTTAGAAAAATGAAGGTACATAGCACATAAATTTTCCACTTCACCAGAGCTAATCACCACGAAAAGGTCTCCTTCCTTTGACATTTTTAATTAATTCTGGATCCTACCTTCTCTTTAAATTTGTAGGCTCTTAGGGTGGTTTCACACTTGCGTTTTTGTCTGCAGCGTTTTTTGCACAAAAAAAGCATGCATTTTTCCCCCTATATTTAACATTGAAAACGCATGCGTTTTTTTGTGTACGCGTTTGGTCGCGTTTTCAATCGCATGCGTTTTTTTACTGCATGCGTTCATTTTCAAAAATGCAACTTGTAGTATTTTTGAGAGGCGTTTTTTGGACACAAAAAAACGCATGCTTTTTTTGGGTAAAAAAGCACATTGGAGTCAATGGGAACGCATGCGTTTTTTTGTGCATGCGTTAAAAATGCATGCGTTTTTAAAAAAAAAAAACATAAAAACACACTGATAAACCACCCCACCCCATAAAATTGATAAAAGGGATCCTACCCCTAACCCTACCCCTAATCCCTTTAAGGGTAGGGTTAGGGGTAGGGTTAGGATCCCTTTAGGGTTAAGGTTAGGATCCCTTTAGGGTTAGGATCCCTTTAGGGTTAGGGTTAGGATCCCTACCCCTAACTCTTTCTGTTTATAGTGGGTTTTTTACTTTATTTTGATGATTGGCAGCTGTCACAAATTTATCTGCATGCGTTTAAAAAACGCAAACGCATGAAAAAACGCATGAAAAAACGCATGTAAACACATCAAAACGCCGCTTTTTTTCACCACATGCAAAAACGCATGCGTCAAAAAAACGCAGCGTTTGCACGCGTTTACATGCGTTTTTTCACCATGCGTTTTTTTTTTAAAACGCATGTGTTTTGAAATGCAAGTGTGAAACCAGCCTTAGCTACAAATAAAAATTAGATTTAGGATCTCAAAGAAAGGCCACCTTGCAATAGCTGATTAGCTTTCATGAATTGGCCAATTTATGCGCTCAGTACCTTCATTTTTATAAGTACATTTTATACAGCAGGAATGCAGTTCAAATTTCACATATTCAATGTTTGCATATATCTTGCAAGAGACTGGTCCTCAGTGGCTTCGCCCTACTATCTTGTCTCCGTGGACACACACTTAGAAGCACTGCCTCTTGGACTACTAATTATAATTGCATAATACCCGGCCTGCTTTTTAAAGTACGCTTTCTCTGAAATGTTTTAGAGTACGGCCGGAACTAAACAGGAACATTAATTGTGGTATATGTTGTGTGACCAAAGTAGACTAGGTGTCGCTGCTGAATACAAGTGAATGGGGTCGTGTTGCGGACTCCTGGCTACTGAGTATGCGACAAAGAAGTAGGATTTCGTGTTGCAATTTCAGTGACCTTGGGGTCGCAACTCAACTCACTTTTATAGCACTGTGATGCAGCAGCCACTCCCAGCAAACTTTGGCCATGACACGTATTGCGCTGTCAATGTCGCCATGTAGTCCCAGCTTAAAACACACATGACTACATGCCTATGGTTTGAGCTATATGTTTCAGATGACAGGTTACGGTTAAGGCTACTCAGTAACTCATTGTTAAAAAGAAATAAATCAAAGACACATTTGGTTGTCTTTTTTTAGTGTATGTATTTTTCTTTTTCTATGGCATATAAATGTAAATTTCCGCAAATTTGTGGCCCGATTTATATAAAAAATACCCCAAATAAATATATCATTTGCATTAAGTAGTACACAAACTTAAATTAAAAAGGATCTTTACCTTTACACCATTGCTTTTTCTTTTCTTCCCCAGAGAGGTATTGAAAGATGCCTTGTGAATAAATAAGTGCACTTCCCTGCTATGAAGTGACTCCTGAAGGAAACGTTTCCAAAATAGGCAATGTCCAGTTAGAAATCAGCAAACATTGCTTAAGGCAGAAAACTGTTCCAACGTTCCTAATACCCATTTCAGGAAAGGAAAAACTACTTAAAAAACTCCCCAAAAAACTGTTTTCTGAACCAGTTTCTGTATGAAATATTGTGTTTTTTGAACACCTCAAAAAACTTTGCATGAGCAAACCCCTAAAGGTCTCCATGAAGGATCATTTTCAGCCCTAGAAGCAACACGGTACCATAACAGGCAGAGAAACTACCTGAAACTGTGAAGGAAGACAATACTGTAAGGACAACCCATAGCAAACTACTTTATGTGCGTTGTCTGTGTGATACAGATTCCGAATAAGATCATGGACCTTGTACAAAAATCCATTGAAAATGTATGGCAACCCAAGAGAAAGCAATATATTTATACTGAACATCAGACGCTGGAAAGAAAATAGGTGTGGATTGGTAATTGTCATGATTTTCTCTTCAAATCTATTGATCTTCATTTTTGTTAAACTACAATAAACTTTTAATTTGGATTATTTCTTATTATTTGATGCATTTCCTTAATACAAAACACTGATCCTCCATCAGACATACTTGTGAAAAGCTTTGCGCTATCTTCCATGTCTGTATGATCCAATCCAAGTCTATCAATATGAATTGGGCCCTACTAATGGCAGAAAATGGCCTCCAAGTTTCTTACAAATATATATGTGCCGAATCAGTCATATTTAAGGAGTTGTTAAAATAATACCTTTATATTCCTTAAAAAATTATATAAAATGCACTAATCTACCGTATTTTTCGGACTATAAGACTCATTGGACCACAAGACACACCTAGGTTTTAGAGGAGGAAATTAGAAAAAAAATTCCTGGTATATATAGTCCCCCTCATTCCTATCCTGGTATGCATGGCCTCCTCGGTCCTCTCCTGGTAGGCATGGCAGCCTTATCACTATCCTGGTAGGCATGGTCTCCTCATCCCTATCCTGGTAAGCATGGTCCTCCATCTCCATCCTGGTAGTCATAGCCCCCATAAAAAACATAAAAAAAACCCATAAACCATTATACTTGCCTTCCCTGAATTCCCTCGCAGCGTCTTGTTCCGATGCCAGCAGCTGATTGGCTTGTAAGCAGTGCATGGCAGTGACATCATGTGCTTCTTACATGCCAAGGACAGCTGCTAGAATACTCACTGCTACCCATGCAGGGACTATGTGCCTGGAGAGCAGTGACTATTCATTTCTCTTTAATTGCGAGCACAGTGTTAGCTGCAGATGCTGGCTTCCTGCAGCTGCCGAGCTTTCACATGTGCCCGCTACTAAAGTGAATGAATACTCACTGCATTCTACTCCTATGGGAGTAGAGAGCAGTGAATATTCATTCTGTTAAGTATGGGAAACACGTGATTGTCCAGTCACTGTGAGAATCCGACTGCTGAAGCTAACAACATGACCGCAATTAAAGAGAAATTAATATTTACTGCTTTCATTCATTTCTCTTTAGCAACAGGCAGTTAGCCTCAGCCGCCGGCCCCTGCCTCCTGTGACTCACTGCGCTGCCGCTTCCACACATCCCCACCACAACCAGAGCAGGTACATCTGGACTATAAGACACCCCCCCTTCATTTTCCTCCACATTACAGGTGAAAAAAAAAGTGCGTCTTATAGTACTAAAAATACGGCAATTTTATTTCCAGACGTGGTTTGTCATCAGCTATCAGTGCAGACCCTGGTCCTGGCAGCACCACAGCTCCGACAAATTACAGGCACAGTAACGTCTGCTGTGTCACAAACTAGGCCGGAAATTGGGCTACTCACCCAAGGATCAATAGGATCGATGGTTCCCTGCAGCCATTCAGTGGCCACTTCACTGTCCCCTCCTTCAGACATATCACAAACATCTGGAGGAAGTTAAAGAGTATCAGCTCTCATGTCCTACTGATGTAAGGCCTGGTTCACATTAGCGTTTGAGTCTGCAGCGTGGTGCTGTGGACTTCTTTCCTTAAGCTCAGCCTACTTCCACATGCGTCCTGTGTACCTATCTGTAACATTGGGTACGCAGGGACATGCGTTGTATGCGGATGCGTCCATGTGCGTCGTTTTGATGTGCCTGCCGAACGCAACATGTTGCATTTTCTTGCGTTCAGCGGGCATGTCAAACGACGCTTGTGGACGCATCCGCATACAATGCATGTCCCTGCGTACCCAATGTTAAAGATAGGTACGCAGGACGCATACGGAAGTAGGCGGAGCTTAAGGAAAGAAGACCGCAGCACCATGCTGCGGACTCAAACGCTAATGTGAACTTAGCCTAAGTCATTTGTCTGAAGGTGGGGGACAGTGAAGCCAGCGAGCACACTGCTGGAACGACACTGGCACTGGAGGCGAGTAATTATTTTAATGGGGGGCAAACATATAAACTGTGAAAGATTTGTAAAGGCCGAAGTCTGATTGTGCCTGGACAAGGTCTGCACATACCACAGTTACAGGGCAGGGGAGGAAACAAAATAGTATACATACAGGAGAGCATGGGATCGCAGCTGCTGCTTTCTGTGAGGTAAAACATATGTGTTTTTTAAGCAATCAGGGAAATGTTTTACCTGACAAAAAGAATCAGCTGTGATACTGTACTGTCCTGTCTGTATACTCTCGTTTCCACCCCTGCCCAGGAGATCTGCTATGATCAGACCATGTCCCTGTACGGTTAGACAGACATTACACAGTACATAGCAGGGTCACATTGATTATTTCAGCCCAGGAACATTTTTTTAAGCATCCAATTGTGGAACTTATTTTTATCCTGAGATCTATTCATTAAAATGTATTTTCATCATAGAAAATCCCCTTTAAGCCTAAATATAGCATTCAAATCATGAAGGTGTTTTTGCTAGTTTTCTGATATAAAACACTATCAAAGGTCAAACATATTGCACAATTTTTAGTTGATTAAGAATTTTGCACCTTTTGATGTAATTACGCCAGTCCAGGCCAGCTTTGACAAAGTGGGCAGAGTTGGTAAAGGACTTTGAGAGTCCTGCACAACGAACGCATCAAAATTGACACCATCAAATATCCCCAGAACGATACTCCAAACCTTGGTGGCTGTTGCAAAATATGTCTAATTTCTTAAAGTGGCGTGGGCCTCTTAATGAATTAGGGGCATCTTACACAAGCAGTCACGGTAACTAAGATGCACATACAAAACACCAGTCTTGATACATCTGGCTCAAAGGTTTTAAATCAAGCTAATATATTAGATGGGATATTAACAGTGGCTTGCAAAAGTATTCACCCCTTGGCTATTTTTTACCATTTTGTTACATTACAACCTTTGTTTAAATATTTTTGTTATCCGATTTGTGTGTGATGCATTAGCACTAAATAATCTAGGTTGGTTAAGTGAAGTGAGAAAAATATAGGCATAAATTAAATTTATGGGATCAAAAAACTAAAAATTGGCATGTGCATATGTATTCACCCCTTTTGCTAAGAAGCCCTTAACATTTTCTGCAGCAAGCAATTACCTTAAGTCACATCCTTAGTGAAAGGAAGTCCTCCTGTGTGCAATCTGTGAGTCACATGGTCTGTCAGTATATACACACCTTTTCTGAAAGGCAACAGAAGCTGTAACACCATTAAGCAAGAGGCACCACTAACCAAACACCATGAAGGCCAAGGAGTTCTCCAAACAAGTCAGGGACAAAGTTGTTGAGAAGCACAAGTCAGGGTTGGATTATAAAAAAAATATTCCAATCTTTGATGATCACCTGGAGCACCATCAGATCAATTTTCAAATGGAAAGAACATGGTACCACAACAAGCCTGCCAAGAGAGGGCCACCCACCAAACTCTCAACTCGGGGAAGGAGTGCATTAATCAGAGAGGCAACACAAGACCAAAGGTAATCCTGAAAGAGCTGCAGAGTTCCCAGGCAGAGACTGGAGTATATGTCCATAATAAGCTGTACACTCCATAAAGTTGGCCTTTATGAAAAATTGGGCAGAAAAAAAGCCTTTACTTACACACAAAAACTGTAAGGCTCATTTTGAGTTTGCCAAAAGACATGTGGGAGACTCCCCAAATGTATGAACGAATGTGCTCTGGTCAAATGAGACCAAAATTTAACATTTTGGCCACCACAGGGAAATGCTATTTCTGGCACCAAAAAACACAGCTCATTACACCAAGAACACCATCCCCATAACGAAACATGGTGGTGGCACCATCATGCTATGGTGATATTTTTCAGCAGCAGGGACAGGTAAAATAGTCCAAATTGAAGGGAAGATGGATGGTGCGAAATACAGAGACATTCTTGAGTATTAGTCTGTGATTTGAGACTGGGACGGATATTTACCTAAAGCATACTGCTAAAGCAACACTCGAGTGGTTTAAGGAGAAACGTGTAAATGTTTTGGATTGGCCTTGTTAAGGCCCAGACCTTAATCAAATTGAGAATCAGCGGTTAGACTTGGAGATTACTGTTCACTAGAGGAAACCATCTATCTTGAAGGAGCTGGAGCAGTTTTGCCTTGAGGAATGGGCAAAAATTCCAGTGGCAAGAGGTGGAAAGCTCATAGAGACGTATCCAAAGCGACTTACAGCTGTAACTACAGCAAAAGGAGGCTCTGCAAAGTACTGACTTGAGGGGGTGAATAGTTTTTCACACTGAAGTTTTCAGTTATTTTGTCCGATTTGTTTTTTGTTTCACAAAAATAAGAAAACAAAAAAAACAAAAAAAAAAAAAATCAAATTCCAGGTTGTGAATTGCCAACGAGAGTGAATACTTCTGCAAGCCAATGGAAGAACAAAAAATTAGGAACTCGTCCTGAGACATTACACAGTCATCTTATAATTTTTTTTTTCTAAATTTGTTTTCCAAATACTTTGTACAATAAAAAACTTAAGTTGGTTTGTATGACACAACACAAATTGTTCTTAATCTCCTTTTGTGTAATTTGTCCTTTTTTCCCATAGCGAACCATTCCATTTTATTTGAATAAAAAAAAATTAGGAACTTCTCGGGTAATACAAAGATGATACAGACTAAGCACTTTTTTTGCAAACATTTATTTGGTTAAATCTCTGCCAAACGTAATCACCCGTAAAATGCATTGTTTTGAAAAGATGAATTTTCCCACATGGACTTTTAGGCACAAAGAGGTTAATTGGCTTATGTATTATAAATTACCACCTCAGACTATATCCATCAAGAGTTTTCTACCTCAGTTATTTCTAATTCTCTTATTTTATTAATCTACAGAAGTTCAATGAGCCTTAAACACCCTACCGAGCATGCTGGGTCGGCGTGCTCCATTAGGCCATTACTTACATATCGCTGAATCATTTCCTCCCAGCGCTCTATGAATCCTTTAATACAACTGAAAAATTAAATTATACTTCACCAGCTAGAACTAGTCTACAAGATGCCATCAAACAGAGCACAAAACATGTATTGCGGCAGATCTCTCGACTATGTACAAAACCCCAGGCCACTTCACTGCTGACAGAAAATCGGAGAAAGCCGAGCTTCAAGTGCCAAAGCCTAATTTTGTGCGAGCTGAGTGGCGAAGTGTGCGGAAAGTCACAGCTTTTACTTTGTGGGCTACAAAGACTAAACAGCAATACAAAGCACTTTAGAAATAGCAGAGGTAATGAAAATCTTGGGTTAAGAGACGTTCAACCTTTGCCATGTAGATCTGAAATTATATTGCACTGCACCACCATGAGAGAACATAAAAACTTGTTCTCAGTTGTGGCATTAGTTCGATAAAATAATCACTAGTTGCCAGCAAAATTTAAAAAAAAAAATTCACCTTGTTAAAAGAGTAAATAAATGTATGATTATTTTGCGTTTTTCAGTCAAACTATTCAGAATTAGGAAGGATTCCCTGCAGTATCCTAAAGAAATTCATCCATCCCAATAATACACTCAGAAACACAATTGTACTATGGATTTCAAGCCAGCAAGAAAACAAATCTGAAAAATCTCCCCATTTTAGGTCTCATAATAATGTTGCCTGGGTCATTTTTTGTGTCAATTACATTTGTTTTCCGTTTTTGACTATAAAGAATAGTAAGAGTAAAATTATATGAACAGCGATGCGTTCTGTAGCTGTAAAACCATCCATTACGGTGGAAGGTCCAACATATTTCCTTCACTGTAAGGCTACGTTCACACTAGCGTTATGCTAGTGTGCGTCGGGTTAGCGTCGGGCGACGCAGCGGCGATGCACGCGTCATGCGCCCCTATATTTATCATGGGGGACGCATGCGTTTTTGTTTGTTGCGTTGTGCGACACATGCGTCTTTTTTGCCGCAAGCGTCGGACCAAGAAAACGCAACAAGTTGCATTTTTCTTGTGTCCGATTTTCGGCAAAAAACGACGCATGCGTCGCAAAACGCAGCGTTTTTGCATGCGTTTTGCCGCGTTTTTGCGTGCGTTCTGCGTTGCGTCGCCGACGCAGCGGCGCACAACGCTAGTGTGAACGTAGCCTAATTCTTCCTCAAAAAATCAACCATAGGTAAAACGTATGGCAAACTCATCTCTTTTAAGCATAAAGGATTAGAGCTTTTTTTTATGGGTTTTCTTCAAACATTCGCTATAATTTTTTGTTTTTACATACAACTTTTGAAATATTTTGGCTACAAATCCCAATCTAGGGTTCTATGGACACAAACTACAATCAATTTTCTGAAATTTTGTTGAGATTGGGATAATAGATCAGCCTTAAGGCTCCTTTTCACTTGCGAGAAATACGTGCGAGTCTCGCATGTTAAAACCAAGTTCTGGTGCCGGCACTCCAGAGCGGAGCGTGCGGCTCCATGTATTGCTATGCAGCCGCACGCTCCGCTCCTAAGTGCCGGCGCCAGAGCTTGGTTTTAACATGCGAGACACGCACGTATTTCTCGCAAATGAAAAGGAGCCCTTAGAGTTGGGATGGTTAGCTGTCATTCTCGCATTATGCAAGGGTTAATCTGACTTTAGGGCTCGTGCACAAAGCCACAGTACAGTGCCGTTTTGAAAGGAACCATAAGGGGCCATGGGAGCTCCTTGAGGCTTCTACTGTGGGCTTGATTTCATACTAAAGCAAATGAGGTTTCTTTTATGGTAGGATCTGTAATAATCAGTCAGAACAATTTATGCTATATGACAAAGGACTACAGATGTATGGTGGCTTTAGGAAGAACATCTCCATAAACATGACGCCTCATAGAACATGAGTACTTGGGTTGTAATCTTGGGTTTACGATCTGCAAACACGATATAAGGCTTTACTATATACTTACTGTGAAAGCAAGCAAGATGCTTGACAAGGTAAACATTATGGTCTCGATTTATTATTGAATATGAGCCTTTTTGTCCTCTCCACCTGTTTTTTTTATCTGGTTCATTTCATACGGGTCTGTTTTGGGTTCTTTTACTGGTGGACATTATAGGCACGATTCTCGTTTTTCAAATGTTTAAGGCTAACTCATTGAAAAAGTCACATTTTTTTGACCAAACGTACTTCAGTCCCTCTCTGGAGTAATTTCATATACACCTGAAATTTTTGAGCAAATTTTTCAAACTTTTTGTTGCTACACACAGGTGATTTGATCATCGCCTACGTAGAGCAGAGGCAATCAGGTTATTGTAGCTTCTGGTCTCCCATAGAGACTATTGAAGCAAGTGAAAAGTTAAAAAAAATGTTTTTAAAAATATAATAAAAATATATAAAAGTTCAACTCACCCCCATTCAAAATAAAATTGTAAAAAAATAAATAAAATACACATATTTGGCATCACCGCGTTCAGAATCACCCGATTTATCAAGCTATAAAAATAATCAGTTCAGTAAACAGCATAGCGAAAAAAAAGTTAAAACGCCAGAATTACGTTTTTTGGTCGCTGCAAGATTGAATTAAAATGCAATAACGGGCGAACAAAACATCGTATCCACACCAAAATGGTATCATTAAAAACGTCAGCTTGGCACACAAAAAATAAGCCCTCACCCGACCCAAGATCACAAAAAATGGAGACCCTACAGATCTCGGAATATGATTAAGTGTTTTTTTTTTTTTTAAAACAAACTTTGGAAATTTTTTTCACCATTTAAATAAAAAACCTATACATGTTTGGACTCTCTGAACTCGTAATGACATGGAGAATCATAATAGGTCAGTTTTAGCATTTGGTGAACATGGTAAAAAAAAATTCCCAAAAACAGATGTGGAATTGCACTGTTTTTCATTTTTTTGCAATTTCACCGCACTTGGAATTTTTTTTTCCCATTTTCGAGTACATGATATGGTAAAATCAATGGTGTCGTTCAAAAGTACAACTTGTCCCCCAGAAAAGAAGCCCTCCCATGGCCATATTGGCGGAAAAATAAAAGAGTTATGGCTCTGGGAAAGAGGGGAGCGAAAAACAAACACGAGTTAGGCTGCCGTCACACTAGCAGTATTTGGTCAGTATTTTACATCAGTATTTATAAGCCAAAACCAGGAGTGGAACAATCAGTGGAAAAGTATAATAGAAACATATGCACCACTTCTGCATTTATCACCCACTCCTGGTTTTGGCTTACAAATACTGATGTAAAATACTGACCAAATACTGAGAGTGTGACGGCAGCCTTACTGGGATTTGCTGCTGGAGGTCAGTCCTGACAATATTGCTTTATCTTTTCGGCCAAATCAATGCAATGTAGGATGCGCGTCTTCTCCACCGTGAGCTCCTCCTGGGATACTTGGCCCAGAAGTTTTTTTGCAAACAGGTTCTGATCCTGCATAAACGGCCCGACAGCAGCACGAGGGGCTGGAGGCAAGGTGTCCATCATACCAGACTTAAATGAAAATTTGACTTTTTTCTCACGCTTCAAGCCTGGAGCCCTTTCTTCAATCCATGTGAGTGGTCTGCAGAAACCAACAGAGCATTTTATTAACGCAAAAGACTTTATATATGCATATATACATACACACACAGACTCCTTTCCCCTGCAATAAGTTTATTGAATATCTACATATTTTTATAGATCGGGCCTCCCTATTTATTAAAGAGAACCTGTCACTTGATACATGCAGGCTGGTCTGTGGACAGCACAGTTTAGAGAAGAAGTAGCTGAGCGGAGTAATAATGTACAGTTAGGGCCAGAAATATTTGGACAGTGACACAAGTTTTGTTATTTTAGCTGTTTACAAAAACATGTTCAGAAATACAATTATATATATAATATGGGCTGAAAGTGCACACTCCCAGCTGCAATATGATAGTTTCCACATCCAAATCGGAGAAAGGGTTTAGGAATCATAGCTCTGTAATGCATAGCGTCCTCTTTTTCAAGGGACCAAAAGTAATTGGACAATGGACTCTAAGGGCTGCAATTAACTCTGAAGGCGTCTCCCTCGTTAACCTGTAATCAATGAAGTAGTTAAAAGGTCAGGGGTGGATTCCAGGTGTGTGGTTTTGCATTTGGAAGCTGTTGCTGTGAGCAGACAACATGCGGTCAAAGGAACTCTCAATTGAGGTGAAGCAGAACATCCTGAGGCTGAAAAAAAAGAAAAAATCCATCAGAGAGATAGCAGACATGCTTGGAGTAGCAAAATCAACAGTTGGGTACATTCTGAGAAAAAAGGAATTGACTGGTGAGCCTGGGAACTCAAAAAGGCCTGGGCGTCCACGGATGACAACAGTGGTGGATGATCGCCGCATACTTAATTTGGTGAAGAAGAACCCGTTCACAACATCAACTGAAGTCCAGAACACTCTCAGTGAAGTAGGTGTATCTGTCTCTAAGTCAACAGTAAAGAGAAGACTCCATGACAGTAAATACAAAGGGTTCACATCTAGATGCAAACCATTCATCAATAACAAAAATAGACAGGCCAGAGTTAAATTTGCAGAAAAACACCTCAAGAAGCCAGCTCAGTTCTGGAAAAGTATTCTATGGACAGATGAGACAAAGATCAACCTGTACCAGAATGATGGGAAGAAAAAAGTTTGGAGAAGAAAGGGAACGGCACATGATCCAAGGCACACCACATCCTCTGTAAAACATGGTGGAGGCAACGTGATGGCATGGGCATGCATGGCTTTCAATGGCACTGGGTCACTTGTGTTTATTGATGACATAAGAGCAGACAAGAGTAGCCGGATGAATTCTGAAGTGTACCGGGATATACTTTCAGCCCAGATTCAGCCAAATGCTGCAAAGTTGATTGGACGGCGCTTCATAGTACAGATGGACAATGACCCCAAGCATACAGCCAAAGCTACCCAGGAGTTCATGAGTGCCAAAAAGTGGAACATTCTGCAATGGCCAAGTCAATCTCCAGATCTAAACCCAATTGAGCATGCATTTCACTTGCTCAAATCCAGACTTAAGACGGAAAGACCCAAAAACAAGCAAGACCTGAAGGCTGCGGCTGTAAAGGTCTGGCAAAGCATTAAGAAGGAGGAAACCCAGCGTTTGGTGATGTCCATGGGTTCCAGACTTAAGGCAGTGATTGCCTCCAAAGGATTTGCAACAAAATATTGAAAATAAAAAAATTTTGTTTGGGTTATGTTTATTTGTCCAATTACTTTTGACCTCCTAAAATGTGGAGTGTTTGTAAAGAAATGTGTACAATTCCTACATTTTCTATCAGATATTTTTGTTCAACCCTTCAAATTAAACGTTACAATCTGCACTTGAATTCTGTTGTAGAGGTTTCATTTCAAATCCAATGTGGTGGCATGCAGAGCCCAACTCGCGAAAATTGTGTCACTGTCCAAATATTTCTGGCCCTAACTGTATATAGGTTTGTTTTAAAAGATTCAGCATAACTTGTACTGTAGGTAGGACCACCCACTGCACTCTTCTGCATACAAACAACAGGGACTTCAATGAATGAAAAAAAAAAATCTCACAAAAGTATATACCAATTTGATCAGCTCCTCCTGCCTTATAATATCTGGCCTGCAAATCAGATACCATTCACCAACATGAAATTTTACATTGATGCCCTATCCTAAGTATAGGGCATCTGTGTGTCATCGGCCGGGGTCCGGCACTCAATCAGCTGTTATCAGTGCCAGCGTACCATATTTTTCGGACTAGTAAAAAACTGGAAGAAAATAAAAGCGCAATAGGGTCTTATCTACTATATAATTGTCTAAGGGTCACTTCCGTCTGTCTGTCTGTCTTTCTGTCTGTCACGGATATTCATTTGTCGCGGCCTCTGTCTGTCATGGAAATGCAAGTCGCTGATTGGTCGTGGCAAAACGCCCATGACCATTGCCACGACCAATCAGCGACGGCCATAGTCTGGCAGTGAAATGGCCGCTGCTTTACTGCCCTGCAGTCAGCGCTGAGCGATCACACAACAGGGTTAATGGACCGCGGTGTAACGCACTTCATTAACACAGCTATTAACCCTGTGTGACCAACTTTTCACTATTGATGCTGCGTATGCAGCATCAATAGTAAAAAGAGCTAATGTTACAAATAATAATAATAAAAGGTTATTCTCACCCTCCGACGTTCCGGTGCCAAGGATGCTATGCGAGAAGGACCTGCCATGACGTCATGGTCATGTGACCGCGACGTCATCACAGGTCCTGCGCTCATACCAACGCTGGAACCGGAAGCTGCCGCGTGACCGCACACAGGCGCCAGGACTTCAAGGGCCCTTCGGAAGGTGAGTATATGTTTTTTTTTTTATTTTAAGTTTTTTTTTAACCACGCATATAGTGCCCACATTGCTATATACTACGTGGGCTGTGTTACATACTGCGTGGGCTGTGTTATATACTACATCTCTGCTATATTCTATATAGCTGTGCAATATACAACGTGACTGTGCAATATACTACGTGCTGTGTTATATACTACGTAGCTGTGCAATATACTATGTGGCTGTGTTGGTTCTGTTATATACTAAGTCAACTGTGCAATATACTACGTGGCTCTGTTATATACTACGTGGCTGTGTAATATACTACGTAGCTATGCAATATACTACGTGCCTCTACAATATACTACGTGGCTATGTTATATACTACGTGGCTCTGCTATATACTATGTGCCTGTGCAATATACTACGTGGCTCTACAATATACTACGTGGCTATGTTATATACTACGTGGCTATGTTATATACTACGTGGCTTACCAATATACTACATACAGTGGGGCAAAAAAGTATTTAGTCAGTCAGCAATAGTGCAAGTTCCACCACTTAAAAAGATGAGAGGCGTATGTAATTTACATCATAGGTAGACCTCAACTATGGGAGACAAACTGAGAAAAAAAAATCCAGAAAATCACATTGTCTGTTTTTTTAACATTTTATTTGCATGTTATGGTGGAAAATAAGTATTTGGTCAGAAACAAAATTTCATCTCAATACTTTGTAATATATCCTTTGTTGGCAATGACAGAGGTCAAACGTTTTCTGTAAGTCTTCACAAGGTTGCCACACACTGTTGTTGGTATGTTGGCCCATTCCTCCATGCAGATCTCCTCTAGAGCAGTGATGTTTTTGGCTTTTCGCTTGGCAACACGGACTTTCAACTCCCTCCAAAGGTTTTCTATAGGGTTGAGATCTGGAGACTGGCTAGGCCACTCAGGGACCTTGAAATGCTTCTTACGAAGCCACTCCTTCGTTGCCCTGGCGGTGTGCTTTGGATCATTGTCATGTTGAAAGACCCAGCCACGTTTCATCTTCAATGCCTTTGCTGATGGAAGGAGGTTTGCACTCAAAATCTCACGATACATGGCCCCATTCATTCTTTCATGTACCCGGATCAGTCGTCCTGGCCCCTTTGCAGAGAAACAGCCCCAAAGCATGATGTTTCCACCACCATGCTTTACAGTAGGTATGGTGTTTGATGGATGCAACTCAGTATTCTTTTTCCTCCAAACACGACAAGTTGTGTTTCTACCAAACAGTTCCAGTTTGGTTTCATCAGACCATAGGACATTCTCCCAAAACTCCTCTGGATCATCCAAATGCTCTCTAGCAAACTTCAGACGGGCCCGGACATGTACTGGCTTAAGCAGTGGGACACGTCTGGCACTGCAGGATCTGAGTCCATGGTGGCGTAGTGTGTTACTTATGGTAGGCCTTGTTACATTGGTCCCAGCTCTCTGCAGTTCATTCACTAGGTCCCCCCGCGTGGTTCTGGGATTTTTGCTCACCGTTCTTGTGATCATTCTGACCCCACGGGGTGGGATTTTGCGTGGAGCCACAGATCGAGGGAGATTATCAGTGGTCTTGTATGTCTTCCATTTTCTAATTATTGCTCCCACTGTTGATTTCTTCACTCCAAGCTGGTTGGCTATTGCAGATTCAGTCTTCCCAGCCTGGTGCAGGGCTACAATTTTGTTTCTGGTGTCCTTTGACAGTTTTTTGGTCTTCACCATAGTGGAGTTTGAAGTCAGACTGTTTGAGGGTGTGCACAGGTGTCTTTTAATACTGATAACAAGTTTAAACAGGTGCCATTACTACAGGTAATGAGTGGAGGAAAGAGGAGACTCTTAAAGAAGAAGTTACAGGTCTGTGAGAGCCAGAAATCTTGATTGTTTGTTTCTGACCAAATACTTATTTTCCACCATAATATGCAAAAAAAATGATAAAAAAACAGACAATGTGATTTTCTGGATTTTTTTTTCTCAGTTTGTCTCCCATAGTTGAGGTCTACCTATGATGTAAATTACAGACGCCTCTCATCTTTTTAAGTGGTGGAACTTGCACTATTGCTGACTGACTAAATACTTTTTTGCCCCACTGTACCTGTGCAATACACTATGTGGCTCTGTTATATACTACGTGGCTGTGTTATATACTACGTAGCTCTGCTATATACTACGTACGCTGTGTTACATACTACATAGCTCTGTTATAAACTACGTAGCTATGTTAGATACTACGTCGGTTGTGTTATATACTACATCACTGTGCAATATAGTACGTAGCCTGTGCTGTATACTACCTACATATTCTAGAATACCCGATACGTTAGAATCGGGCCACCATCTAGTCTGGGTATAAGGAGATAAATTCTATTCAAATTTACTCACTAGATCGAGCCCTTACACAGGCTCATAGTAATGTAAGCTGCTGCAGATCTACCAGTCTCCTCGTGACCAACCAAAGTGAAAAAAATGGGATGAAAGGGTAGATTCTTCTCTGCGCTGCTTAACAGATAGAAAATCCAAAAAATAGGTAATTCAATGAAAGAGTGGCTTTATTCAACGCACTTCGAAACAACAAGGCTCCTTCATCAGGATGCCACACGGAATGTACCTAGTTCCGTGTGGTATCCTGATGAAGGAGCCTTGTTGCTCCAAAACGCGTTGAATAAAGCCACTCTTTCATTGAATTACCTATTTTTGGATTTTCTATCTGTTAAGTGGCACAAAAAACAATCTACCCTTTCATCCCATATTTTTTTTATATTTTTCGGACTATAAGATGCACCTTGGTTTTAAGAGGGGGAAATTAGAAAAAAAAGATTGAAGCAAAAAATGTGGTCAATTCTATACTAATATCCCTTATCCTGGTATGCATGGCCCACTCATCCCCTATCCTGGTATACATGACCCCCTCCTCCCCCCCTATCCTGGTATGCACGACCCCCTAGTACAAATGGCCCCCTCATCCCGATCCTGCTATCCTGGTAAGCATGGTCCCCCTCATCCTTATCCTGATATGCATGGCCTCCTCATCCCTATCCTGGAATATATGGTCCCCTCATCCCTTTCCTGGTATGCATGGCCTCCTCTTCCCTATCTTAGTATGCACGACCCCCTCATCCCTATCCTAGTACGCATGGCCCCCTCATCCCGATCCTGCTATCCTGGAAAGCATGGTCCCCCTCATCCCTATCCTGATATGCATGGCCTCCTCATCCCTATTCTGGAATATATGGTCCCCTCATCCCTTTCCTGGTATGCTTGGCCCCCTCATCCCTATCCTGGTATGCACGGCCTCCTCATCCCCATCCTGGTATGCACGGCCTCCTCATCCCCATCCTGGTATGCATGGCCTCCTCATCCCTATCCTGGAAAATATGGCCACCTCATCCCTATCGTGGTATGCATGGCCTCCTCATCTCTATCCTGGAATGCATGGCCTCCTCATCCCCATCCTGGTAGGCATGGCCCCCTCATCCCCATCCTGGTAGGCATGGCCCCCTCATCCCCATCCTGGTAGGCATCGCCCCCTCATCCCCATCCTGGCAGGCATGGCCCCTTCATCCCCATCCTGGCAGGCATGGCCCCCTCATCCCCATCCTGGCAGGCATGGCCCCCTCATCCCCTATCCTGGTAGGCATGGCCCCCTCATCCCCATCCTGGTAGGCATGGCCCCCTCATCCCCATCCTGGTAGGCATGGCCCCCTCATCCCCATCCTGGCAGGCATGGCCCCCTCATCCCCATCCTGGCAGGCATGGCCCCCTCATCCCCATCCTGGTATGCATGGCCCCCTCATCCCCTATCTTGGTATGCATGGCCCCCTCATCCCCATCCTGGTAGGCATGGCCCCCTCATCCCCATCCTGGCAGGCATGGCCCCCTCATCCCCATCCTGGCAGGCATGGCCCCCTCATCCCCATCCTGGTATGCATGGCCCCCTCATCCCCTATCTTGGTATGCATGGCCCCCTCATCCCCATCCTGGTAGGCATGGCCCCCTCATCCCCATCCTGGTAGGCATGGCCCCCTCATCCCCATCCTGGTAGGCATGGCCCCCTCATCCCCATCCTGGTAGGCATGGCCCCCTCATCCCCATCCTGGTAGGCATGGCCCCCTCATCCCCATCCTGGTAGGCATGGCCTCCTCATCCCCATTCTGCTAGGCATGGCCCCCTCATTCCTATCCTGGTAGGCATGACCCCCTCATCCCTATCCTGGTATGCAGTGCCCCCATCTCCGTTCTGGTATGATTGGCTACAACAGCCTAAAAAACAGCAGAAATGACCCACACTATTCATTGCCCCAAAATATGTGTAACTTCCACTATGCTATGGAGTCAAGAAGACGCACGCACTGTTCCAATTAGTGGCACACAAAGAGGCGCCCATTCCAGCATAGGGATGAAGGACTGGCACTAGGCAATAAGTGAAACAAGTCATACAATGACTGGACACTCACCGATTATCTGCAGTAGTGAAATTTGCAGTCAGCTTGGAGTAGTTTTCCTCTTTATTCTCTTCTTTCTTGGCTGATGTAACAGATAAAGGTCCAAAAAGATCAACCAGCCATGTTATCCTGGCAATGCCACTGAAGGAGGGGAACCCAAACTTCTGTTCATCTAGATGCGCGCCTAAACAGAGGAAAAGTGATGGTCAAAAACACTTTATTAAGGGGAGAGAAAATCCTTTTTAACTTTTTGAGATCCATATTAAATAATTACATCCTGTAAGTCTACAGTAAGCCATGTACTGTATGCAGCATGAAGGGATGGAGCATGGTGGGCTTTTATAACATTGCAGCAATGATATGGTCACACTGAGCACTAATGCACATTTTCTCTAATTTCCCCTTAAACAGAAATCACCTATCACGTAAAAGTGGCCATTATTTGCTCTTGTTTTATTCACACCGTTCTCATGAATATTCACCTTTTATTATTTTTTTACCTGCCATATGGTTCCAGAGATCTGGGTCTCTTTATGCTAATGTTTATGGTCTTCACAAAGGGGCCTGGTTCACAGGGTAATTATGCAAAGGAGCCAAAAGACACCCCCCCCCCAGGAAATCCAATGAGCCATGACCCCTTGTACAGACCATAAAAATTATCACTAAAAAATAGAACCATATCTCTGACACCATATGGCAGATTAGAACAGAAAAAAGCTGAATACTCAGGGGCGCAATGGTAGTCAAGTAAGAGCGAAAGCTGGCCACTTTGAACCTGACAGATCCCCCCTTAAAGTATTTGACCTTAAAAAAATATGTTTTTTTCTAACAATAAAATAACATTCTTTTATTTTTATGATGAAAAAGACCAAAAAGGTCAGAAACTGCCTTGAACAGTACTGAACGAGATCAGATAGGCTGTTTCTAATTGAGTCCTTGTATAAAATCGGCAGAGAATCTTTCCCTTGCTTTTAAAAAAAAGATTTTATTTTCCCAGGCCAGCTATCATAAAATCTGGGGTAGATAAATCGAGTACCCCCCGACTGCCTAGACTACATTTCCTTCAGATTGGCCCTTTATCATCTCAAATCCATTTCTTGGGGGCCTCGGACACTCGACAGGATCACAGTAGAAGCAGCTGATTTTTTCCTCTTGTGCTATTATTGGATTTGTTTGCACTTAGATCTGTTTAATTTACGACCTCATTGTACAAAACTTCTGTGCACTGCATATGATACGTTAACAGTACGGTGGCTCAGTGGTTAGCATTGCAGTATTGCAGTGCTGGAGTCTTGGGTTCAAATCCCACCAAGGACAACATCTGCCAGGAGTTTGTATGTTCTCCCCGTGTTTGCGTGGGTTTCCTCCGGTCACTCCAGTTTCCTCCTACCTTCCAAAGACATACTGATAGGGAATTTAGATTGTGAGCTCCATCGGGGACAGCAATGATAATGTATGTAAAGTACTGTGGAATATGTTAGTGCTATATAAATAAAGAGATTATTATTATTATCCTTCTACATTATTTCAAAACACTGTTTTTCGGTGATTCCTTTGTATCTCCGTTCATACTGCACCCACACAAATGATACACCATTTGAAAGGTAAACTTTCCCCCTTCAGCAAGAAAATAGCCAAACAAACCACACATCCACGATGTTATCATAAAATACATTTTAAACATTCATTTTCATAAAACTGCAGTAAGGAAAAATGACCTGCAGGTGGCACCACACTACCCCAAAGCACAATACCACAAGGCTGAAACAAACCCTAACATTTGCCTTGGGGGGGCTTTTCAGCTTGCCGAACTCTTTGCCCAGCAGATTTCAGGTAGGTACATATAAAATATTTGCTACATATGTGGAAGTAGAATAAAAGTAAAACTTTACCTGTTTAAGACTTCAGCTTTAAAACTGAAGATATAAATGAATGCAACCTAAAAGGGACCGGACAGGTTCTGAACCATCAGATTTTCCGTATTATTGGACGGTCATTGAAAAGTCTATCTTCCTTCTAAGGTTGCAGTTTATTGGTGACCTGGAGTCACCTCTGGTTCCAAGTTAAAAAAAAACTGCAGCGTTGACATAACTCAGATTGTACATTGTTTCCCGATGGGAGAGATTGGTGGAAACAACCTTGCAAAAATTGGAAAAAAAATCCAACCGTAGGGAGAAAAAAAAAAAAAAGGTAAAATAATCTGCAGATATTACTTTTTTTTTTTTTAGAGGGATATTCCCAATTATTATACAATGGTGTAAATAACCTCAGTGGGGTCAATACTCCATCATTTTTACTGTCAAAGTGGCACTGCTGTACAGGGAGCTGCTCCATTCACATACATGGGGCTGTGTTGCACTTCCCTACACTGCAGATAGATGGCAGTGCTGCTGTGGAGGGGGAAAAAATGCTGCTGCCCCTGTTCTTTTGCAAGGTCCTGACAATCAGACCCCTTCTGATCAGTAAGTAAAATACCATTATGTTTAATGTTGGGGGATCTCCTTTAGGCTGGAGTCACACACAACGTATGAAAAAATCAGTCCGTTTTACACGGACGAGAATTGCAGAAATGTTCCCTGAACAGTGATCCGTATGTTATCCATCTGCATTTTCTCGCATGTAAGCAAGATTATCTCGCCGGCTTCCAAAATGGACATATAATGGATCCATGGGCTCAAATATTCATGAAAACACATTATATATATATATATATATATATATATATATATATATATATATATATATATATATATATATATACACATACAGGGTGGAGCGCGGTAATTTGCTGATTTGGGAATGAAATTAAAAAATTATGATCATTAGAAAAATGTATTTTATATTTTAATTATACTGAACAGTAATGGAATTTTTAAATTACATGGTTTTAAATAGTGTATCTGGCAAATGTCGACCTTCGCTATACACACTGCTGCATACGTTTTCTGAAGTTTTCATGAACTCTAACAAGCATGTCCACTGGTATTCTGCCAATTTCAGCTTCAATATTGTTCCTTAGGTCTTCCAAGGTGTTGGGACGGTTGATATACACCTTAGACTTCAGGTAACCCCAAAGGAAAAAAATCGCATGGGGCTAAATCTGGTGAGCGTGCTGGCCAGTTCACATCTCCCCTCAAAGAGATAAGCCGTCCAGGAAACATTTGCCTCAAACAATTCATGGTAACCCTCGCTGTGTGTGCAGTGGCACCATCCTGTTGGAACCATGTATCCTCTAGTTCCATTGCCTCAAGAGCCGGCTGAAAATAATCCTGTATCATAGACAAATACCGTTCGGAGTTCACAGCTATGGCACGACCATTATCCTGAAAAAAGTAAGGACCAATGATGCAACGTCTTGAAATGCCAAGAGCAAATGATTGCTTCCGAGCAGAGCGTTTCGGAGATTGCAGTACTGCTGCTCTAACTCTCTCGATGTTTTGTGGTGTTGTAATCCTTCTCTCAGGTCCTCTTCGTACACATGACACATTCCCTGCTGTTCTGAATGCATTCACCCAATTTACAATTGATTGCCGTCCAGGAACACGTCCGCGTGGAGGAACAGCGAATTGTAAACGAAAAGCACGCTGCACTGCAATGATCGAGTGGGCATTTGAAAAATACGCTTCAACACAAAATGACCTCTCCTCACGTGTCCACTGCATGATGGCAACTGAAAGGCAGAGGAATACAAATCTCCCATCAGCCACTGTAAGCCACACCCACTCTCCCCTCTCTTCGACCGACAGTGCCGCCACAGCATGCAGTGCAAAAAAGCAAATTACCGCGCTCCACCCTGTATATGTATATGTATATGTATATATATATATATATATATATATATATACATATATACATATATACATATATACATATACACACACACACTAGATGGTGACCCGATTCTAACACATCGGGTATCCTAGAATATATATGTAGTTCCTTTATGAAGTTTTCAGGATAATGCAATTTATTCACAGGATTCAGCCGGCCGGCCGCGACCAATTAGCGAAGCGTGGTTCAAATTTGGCGCCAATTCGCGGGCGGACTGCGCCTGTCGCTGATTGTTCGCGGCCGGGCGTGACGAATCAGTGAAGCCAGGGCCGGCTCCAGGTTTTTGAGTTCCCCGGGCTAAAGAGTCTCAGTGGGCCCTCCTCTTTAACACATATAGCGTATAGTACAGCCACGTAGTATATAGCACAGCCACGTAGAATATAACACAGCCACGTAATATATTGCCCAGCCACGTAGTATATAGCACAGCCCAGGTTTTTGAGGGCCCCAGGTGAAAGAGTCTCAGTGGACCCTCCTCTTTAACACATACCACGATTCATGATGCACAGATACAGCAGAGAAATATAGCACAGCCAAGTAGCGTATAACACAGCCCACATAGTATATAGCACAGCCCACGTAGTATATAGCACAACCACGTAGTATATAACACAGCCATGTAGTATATTGCCCAGCCACGTAGTATATAGCACAGCCCACGTAGTAAATAACAGACATGTAGTATATTGCCCAGCCACGTAGTATATTGCCCAGCCACGTAGTATATTGCCCAGCCATGTAGTATATTGCCCAGCCACGTAGTATATAGCACAGAGCCACGTAGTATATAGCACAGAGCCACGTAGTATATAGCACAGAGCCACGTAGTATATTGCCCAGCCACGTAGTATATTGCCCAGCCACGTAGTATATTGCCTAGCCACGTAGTATATTGCCCAGCCACGTAGTATATAGCAGGCACGTAGATTATTGCCCAGCCACGTAGTATATTGCCCAGCCACGTAGTATATTGCCCAGCCACGTAGTATATTGCCCAGCCATGTAGTATATTGCCCAGCCACGTAGTATATAGCACAGAGCCACGTAGTATATAGCACAGAGCCACGTAGTATATTGCCCAGCCACGTAGTATATTGCCCAGCCACGTAGTATATTGCCCAGCCATGTAGTATATTGCCCAGCCACGTAGTATATAGCACAGAGCCACGTAGTATATAGCACAGAGCCACGTAGTATATAGCACAGAGCCACGTAGTATATTGCCCAGCCACGTAGTATATAGCAGGCACGTAGATTATTGCCCAGCCACGTAGTATATTGCCCAGCCACGTAGTATATTGCCCAGCCATGTAGTATATTGCCCAGCCACGTAGTATATAGCACAGAGCCACGTAGTATATAGCACAGAGCCACGTAGTATATAGCACAGAGCCACGTAGTATATTGCCCAGCCACGTAGTATATTGCCCAGCCACGTAGTATATTGCCTAGCCACGTAGTATATTGCCCAGCCACGTAGTATATAGCAGGCACGTAGATTATTGCCCAGCCACGTAGTATATTGCCCAGCCACGTAATATATAGCACAGTCACGTCGTATATAGCACAGAGACGTAGTATATAACACTGCCCATGCAGTATATAACCCAGGCAACGTAGTATAGAGCACAGCAATGTAGTATATTGCCCAGCCACGTAATATATACCACAGCCACATAATATATAGCACAGCCACGTAGTACATAGCACAGCCCACATAGAATACAGCACAGAGATGTAGTATATAACACAGCCTACGCAGTATCTAACACAGCCCACATAGTATATAGCAATGTGGCACCATATCCCTGTTAAAAAAAGAATTAAAATAAAAAATAATTGTATACTCACCCTCAGTCGGTCCCAGCCCAGGCATTTACCGATGCTCCTCGCGACGTTCTGGTCCCAAGAGTGCATTGCGGTCTCGCGAGATGATGACGTAGCAGTCTCGTGAGACCGCTACGTCATCATCTCGTGAGACCGCAATGCATGGACCGGTCACCGGAGAGTCGCGAGGAGCGGGAAAGGCGACGGAAGGTGAGAATATAATGATTTTTTATTTTTTTTATTATTTTTAACATTAGATCTTTTTACTATTGATGCTGCATAGGCAGCATCAATAGTAAAAAGTTGGTCACACAGGGTTAATAGCAGCGTTAACGGAGTGCGTTACACCACGGCCCGTTAACGCTGCCATTAACCCTGTGTGAACGCTGACTGGAGGGGAGTATGGAGCGGGCACTGACGGCAGGGGAGTAGGGAGCGGCCATTTTGCCGCCAGACTGTGCCCGTTGCTGATTGGTCGTGGCCGTTTTGCCGCGACCAATCAGCGACTTGGGATTTCCGTTACAGACGGACAGACAGACAAACAGAAAGACGGAAGTGACCCTTAGATAATTATTTAGTAGATAGATAGAGATATATATATATATATATATATATATATATATATATATATATCTCCCTCGATATATGTCAGTGACACACATACAGTACCTCTCTGTGTTCATCGTCTCATTAAATACATTTATATTTGCCAAGCTTGATTTTCCTGAAATTGCCTGCGTCCTCGACAACCAATGTGCGAAAATTTTGCACGGGCCAACTAGTTTTTAATATTATTATCTTCTTTGTATGCTGATCTATCCTAGAGATTCACTGTATATGATGTCTCCTTCAGAGTGCCATGTAAAAGTTTGGGCACCCCTGGTCAAAATTACCGTACTGTTATTGCGAACAGTTCATCAAGTTGAACATGAAATGATCTCTAAAAGCCTTGCAGCGCTGGAGTCTTGGGTTCAAATCCCACCAAGGACAACATCTGCAAGGAGTTTGTATGTTCTCCCCGTGTTTGCGTGGGTTTCCTCCGGGTTTCTCCAGTTTCCTCCCACACTCGAACGACATACTGATAGGGAATTTGGATTGTGAGCCCTACTGGGGACAGTGATGATAATGTATGTAAAGGACTGTAAATAAGATCATCCTATATAAGCAGGGCATAATAAATAAATAATAAATAAAAGGTCTCAAATTAAAGTAGAAAACCAAAAAACTGACACAAGACCTAAAACAATGAATTTTTAATATAATAATTAAAAAGTAAAAAATATATCATAAAGACCAGTAGGAAGGATCCTACGGAAAAAACAGGGTCTCTGGTATCAATGAAAAAATGCCAGAATAATGCAATGCAAATATACAGGAAAAGACTAGAATTACACAGAAGCACAACAAAATACAGCATAATCAAGATTATCTGTTGCTGACCAAAAAGAAAGGACTAAATAAACGGACTAGTCGCTAGCAAAATATACCATGCCCCCTGAAGAAGGAGTTTGGCCGAAACGCGCGTTGGGGTAGGCGTTTGACCCCGGGAGGAGTCTGTACACTGCGCTCTACTTAGAGGTAACATATTATCTGGTGCCTATGTCTTCTCTTATGTTCTAGCGCCACTTGTTTATTATACACAGGGCTCTGATAGCTATACTCTATTTATACTGTGGATCTGTGTCCCTGTGTATAGATGGCGCCTATATGTATTGCCATATGACATTAGGCTCAGATTTATAATATTGTCAGCTGTTTGGATATTTTTATGACTCCGTCCCGGTTTCATACGCCTGTGTAACATCTTAGTCGGTGCAGCGTTCCCGTACACCGGGTTGCACCTTTGTCTTACCTGTTCCATGATTGTCCCACTATGATGTTTTATCATTAATAAAGATTTTTCATATTTTGTATCACATGGATTTTAAGGTTGTTTTTTCGGGCCCTTGTGACCCATGTTCAGGAAAAGACTAGGGAAGATAGACGTGCCTGTCCCTCAAAAATTCCCTTCCTGACAGCGGAGGTTGGCACCCTGGGATACGATGTGGCGCCCCCGCTCAACGTCGACTGACCCTGCAATCCCTAAAAGGGGATCCCTCAAAAAAAGCCACCACCAACAATAACACCACAAAAAAAGAAAAACACAACAAGTGAAAAAGTGAAAAATAAAATACCTGTGCTGCTATAGGCTGACTGAAAGAGCGCTGATAGCTCAATAAGGTTGATATATATAGACTCTGGCATATAATGTGAGCTAAAGATGTACACTGAGAGGAGAGGAAAAAAAACAAAAAAAAATACAGTGCTATGTAAAGATATTTGAACACTGTAGAACCTCTCAAAAACATGTAATGGTGATACTACAGCAGTAGCAGTAATATAAGGGTATCCATAACCGGTCCTTCCACAGTTTCAGGATATACCGACAAAAGGTCACTGCTATAGAGTAAAACAGTATCGCTCAAGTACAGGACACCAAATACAGAGGGTCAGAAAAAGGCAGCCTCTAAAATTGTTGGTATTCTTGCCGTGCCCATAGAGTTCTTATAAAGCCAAATCAATAATGTAGTGGCTCTTATTCACTCAGTTTAAACATAACGTTCTTCTAGAGCATAACAAATAGTGCAATAGCTCTTTATTAGCTCAATATGGACACAGTAGGTGCTTAGATGAAAGTGGAAGTAAGTAAATTATAAATAAATATTTAACCTAGTGGCATCACCGCCAGAAACAAACAAAAAGGATACATAAGGAGATGTTATTAGCTTACTCCCAATGGGGTGACAATACTCAATAATATCACCAGCAGACCTATGAGTGTCGAGAGGTAGAGATATTCTCGTATCTCGTTTTAGAGAGCACACCTTGTCAGCCTCAAATCAATTGTGCTGTATGTTCAGATGTATATCGGTATTCAGGAGTTACGGATACAGTTTAAGCATATCTTATAGTACGATCACTCTTACCCGACTTAATTGAGTGGTGTCAGGTACTTATATGGATGTATATGTAAATATCACAGATACAGATTTAATGAACTGCTGGCATTACCGCCAAACAAGATATAGATATAAAGAAGTTGGTACAATTACCATACTTTTCAAAGCTCATATAGAACATCCCTCTTCCAGAGTTAGGCAAATCCCTTAGATACAATATACAGGTTTATTAAGCCACATATAACATAGTAACATAGTTAGTAAGGCCGAAAAAAGACATTTGTCCATCCAGTTCAGCCTATATTCCATCATAATAAATCCCCAGATCTACGTCCTTCTACAGAACCTAATTGTATGATACAATATTGTTCTGCTCCAGGAAGACATCCAGGCCTCTCTTGAACCCCTTGACTGAGTTCACCATCACCACCTCCTCAGGCAAGCAATTCCAGATTCTCACTGCCCTAACAGTAAAGAATCCTCTTCTATGTTGGTGGAAAAACCTTCTCTCCTCCAGACGCAAAGAATGCCCCCTTGTGCCCGTCACCTTCCTTGGTATAAACAGATCCTCAGCGAGATATTTGTATTGTCCCCTTATATACTTATACATGGTTATTAGATCGCCCCTCAGTCGTCTTTTTTCTAGAATAAATAATCCTAATTTCGCTAATTTATCTGGGTATTGTAGTTCTCCCATTCCCTTTATTAATTTTGTTGCCCTCCTTTGTACTCTCTCTAGTTCCATTATATCCTTCCTGAGCACCGGTGCCCAAAACTGGACACAGTACTCCATGTGCGGTCTAACTAGGGATTTGTACAGAGGCAGTATAATGCTCTCATCATGTGTATCCAGACCTCTTTTAATGCACCCCATGATCCTGTTTGCCTTGGCAGCTGCTGCCTGGCACTGGCTGCTCCAGGTAAGTTTATCATTAACTAGGATCCCCAAGTCCTTCTCCCTATGAGCGTCATTATAGAGGGAGACGTCCTTGCCAGAGTGCAGGATAGGGCATAAAGACCAGAAATAAACACGCACAGAGGAATATTTACTGTGTCAAAGAAGAGCGCCCTAAACAGATAGAGCTATACATATACCCCCAACAAACATGATCGCCACAAGCCCCACAGTAAGATACACAGTGGTCAGGCGCTGTTGGGGCACTGTTAAAACAATGTGAGCGCCGCACGCGGTCCGGATAAGGCCTTATCCGGACCGCGTGCGGCGCTCACATTGTCTGCTGCCTCCGTGCCCATTGATGGCAGTCCCCTGATGAGCCCCTTTGGACAGCCTTATGGGGCGAAACGCGTAGGGATGAGACATCTGTCTCCACGAGATAAGTGTTTGTTCATTTATACCTTTGTGCTGCGAGGCTGATGGAGTGTGTACTCCCCTTCTTTTTTGTTACTTGCACAGGATATGGGCTACTAGACACAATGTTTTAACAGTGCCCCAACAGCGCCTGACCACTGTGTATCTTACTGTGGGGCTTGTGGCGATCATGTTTGTTGGGGTATATGTATAGCTCTATCTGTTTAGGGCGCTCTTCTTTGACACAGTAAATATTCCTCTGTGCGTGTTTATTTCTGGTCTTTATGCCCTATCCTGCACTCTGGCAAGGACGTCTCCCTCTATAATGACGCTCATATGTGGCTATTAATAAACCTGTATATTGTATCTCAGGGCTTTGCCTAACTCTGGAAGAGGGACGTTCTATATGAGCTTTGAAAAGTATGGTAATTGTACCAACTTCTTTATATCTATATCTTGTTTGGCGGTAATGCCAGCAGTTCATTAAATCTGTATCTGTGATATTTACATATACATCCATATAAGTACCTGACACCACTCAATTAAGTCGGGTAAGAGTGATCGTACTATAAGATATGCTTAAACTGTATCCGTAACTCCTGAATACCGATATACATCTGAACATACAGCACAATTGATTTGAGGCTGACAAGGTGTGCTCTCTAAAACGAGATACGAGAATATCTCTACCTCTCGACACTCATAGGTCTGCTGGTGATATTATTGAGTATTGTCACCCCATTGGGAGTAAGCTAATAACATCTCCTTATGTATCCTTTTTGTTTGTTTCTGGCGGTGATGCCACTAGGTTAAATATTTATTTATAATTTACTTACTTCCACTTTCATCTAAGCACCTACTGTGTCCATATTGAGCTAATAAAGAGCTATTGCACTATTTGTTATGCTCTAGAAGAACGTTATGTTTAAACTGAGTGAATAAGAGCCACTACATTATTGATTTGGCTTTATAAGAACTCTATGGGCACGGCAAGAATACCAACAATTTTAGAGGCTGCCTTTTTCTGACCCTCTGTATTTGGTGTCCTGTACTTGAGCGATACTGTTTTACTCTATAGCAGTGACCTTTTGTCGGTATATCCTGAAACTGTGGAAGGACCGGTTATGGATACCCTTATATTACTGCTACTGCTGTAGTATCACCATTACATGTTTTTGAGAGGTTCTACAGTGTTCAAATATCTTTACATAGCACTGTATTTTTTTTTGTTTTTTTTCCTCTCCTCTCAGTGTACATCTTTAGCTCACATTATATGCCAGAGTCTATATATATCAACCTTATTGAGCTATCAGCGCTCTTTCAGTCAGCCTATAGCAGCACAGGTATTTTATTTTTCACTTTTTCACTTGTTGTGTTTTTCTTTTTTTGTGGTGTTATTGTTGGTGGTGGCTTTTTTTGAGGGATCCCCTTTTAGGGATTGCAGGGTCAGTCGACGTTGAGCGGGGGCGCCACATCGTATCCCAGGGTGCCAACCTCCGCTGTCAGGAAGGGAATTTTTGAGGGACAGGCACGTCTATCTTCCCTAGTCTTTTCCTGTATATTTGCATTGCATTATTCTGGCATTTTTTCATTGATACCAGAGACCCTGTTTTTTCCGTAGGATCCTTCCTACTGGTCTTTATGATATATTTTTTACTTTTTAATTATTATATAAAAAATTCATTGTTTTAGGTCTTGTGTCAGTTTTTTGGTTTTCTTTCTTAATAATAGACCTTGGTTATTGCTATTTTGGTTTTTTCTCAAATTAAAGTAGACAAACATCCTTTGTATGTTAGGTGGAAAAAAATATTGTCATCTTTTACATTTGAAAAATTACAAAAATAAAAATGGGCCAATGCAAAAGTTTGAGCACCCTTGGAAATTTGTTTGCTCACATAACTTTGATCAAGGTTTTAGACCTCAATTAGCCTGTTAGGGATATAGCTTGTTCGCCATCATAGTTAGGAAACGCCATGTGATGCAAACTTCCCAGCTTTATAAAAATCCAACCTCCTCTAACCTTGTGCCAAAAAATAGCAGCCATGGGTTCTTCTAAGCAGCTGCCTAGCACTATGAAAATGAAAAGAGTAGAGGCCCACAAAGCAGGGGAAGGCTGTAAGAAGATAGCAAAGAATTGTCAAGTTGCCCTTCCCTCAGTTTAAAATGTAATTAAGAAATGGCAGCTAACAGGAACAGTGGAGGTCAAGATAAAGTCTGTAATACCAAGAAAAATGTCTGTGATGGCTGCTCGCATGAGTGCTAGAGAGGCAAATCAGAACCCCCGCTTGACTGCAAAAGACCCTCAGAAAGATTTAGCAGACTCTGGAGTTGTGGTACATTGTTCTACTGGTCAGAGACACCTGCACAAATATGGCCTTCACGGTAGTCATCAGTATGGAAAACATCTAAACAAAAGCTGATGCATTTTGGAAACATGTCCTGTGGACCGATGAGGTTAAAATAGAGCATTTGAACACAATGATCATAAGGTATGTGTGAGAAAAAAGGGCACAGAATTTCAGAAAAAGAACATCTCGCCAACCATTAAGCATGGGGGTGGAGCAATCATGCACTGGGGTTGTGTTGCAACCAAAGACACGGGGAACATTTCACGGGTAAAGGGAACAATGGATTCACTGAAGCTTCAACAAATTCTTGATGTACGGTAAATGTAACAGCAGCTGTAAAAAAAAAGTTGAAGTTGAAAATAGGAAGGCCTCAACATATGGATAATGACCGTAAGCACATGTCAAAATCCACAATAGACTACCTAAAAAGGTGCAAGCTGAAAATTTTACAATGGCCCTCACAGTCCCCTGATCTAAACACTATTGAAAATCTGTTGATAGACCTCAAAATAGCAGTGCATGCAAGACGACCCAGGAATCTCACACAACTGGAAGAATGTTCCAAGGAATAATGAATGAAAATCCCTCAAACAAGAATTGATAAACTCTTGGCTGGCTAAAAAAAAAAAAAAACATTTGCAAGCTGCAATACTTTCAAAAGGGGGTGCTACTAGGTACTAACCATGAAGACACAAAAGAGAATAGTAAAACCAAAAACACTCAGTTTGAAAAAATGTTGCAGTAATCCGCAAGTGCTAGTAAAAGATGTAAAAAACAGGGTATTTGGTTGATACGTTTTTTGCAAAAAATGTATACTAAGCTGCTCTACCAATCTTCACGGTATACCCTTATCAGAGCAGTCCTAACTAATGTATGCAATCCCTATCTGATGTATTTAAAAACCTGATCATCTGTATATAACCTGTGTGAACAGGGTTCAGAGAGGAAAAATCCATGTGTGCATACAGGGTAGAACAGCTTTTGTGCAGATAGCCCAAGAGGAGTGTGGAACTCCCCAGTCTTGTAGACACAAGAGAACAATTATGGAAACAGGAACACATGGGCTACTTGCACAGTGAACAAGTCTGTATGATCATGTTCACACACCACCAAGAAACCTGAAGACACAAAAGAGAATAGTAAAACCAAAAACACTCAGTTTGAAAAAATGTTGCAGTAATCCGCAAGTGCTAGTAAAAGATGTAAAAAACAGGGTATTTGGTTGATAAGTTTTTTGCAAAAAATGTATACTAAGCTGCTCCACCAAACGTCAAGGTATACCCTGTTGTGAATTCTGTGGTCAAGCTCCCTCCTGTGGTCACAAGTGGTACTTCGGCTGATTCTGTCTTTGGGCTTCCGTTGGTGGATGTGAGTGGTACTGCGGCTTCTGAGTTTCCTTCCTCAGGTGATGAGGTTAAGTCGTTAGGTGCTGCTCTATTTAACTCCACCTAGTGCTTTGATCCTGGCCTCCAGTCAATGTTCTAGTATTGGTCTTGCTTCCTCCTGGATCGTTCCTGTGGCCTGTCTGCTCAGCATAAGCTAAGTTCTGCTTGTGTTCTTTTGTTTGCTATATTTTCTGTCCAGCTTGCTATATTGGTTTTTCTTGCTTGCTGGAAGCTCTGAGACGCAGAGGGAGCACCTCCGTACCGTTAGTCGGTGCGGAGGGTCTTTTTGCCCCTCTGTGTGGTTGTTTGTAGGTTTTTGTGTTGACCGCAAAGCTATCTTTCCTATCTATTCAGTAAGTCGGGCCTCACTTTGCTAAATCTATTTCATCTCTGTGTTTGTATTTTCATCTTACTCACAGTCATTATATGTGGGGGGCTGCCTTTTCCTTTGGGGAATTTCTCTGAGGCAAGGTAGGCTTATTTTTCTATCTTCAGGTATACCGTGAAGATTGGTAGAGCAGCTTAGTATACATTTTTTGCAAAAAACGTATCAACCAAATACCCTGTTTTTTACATCTTTTACTAGCACTTGCGGATTACTGCAACATTTTTTCAAACTGAGTGTTTTTGGTTTTACTATTCTCTTTTGTGTCTTCAGGTTTCTTGGTGGTGTGTGAACATGATCATACAGACTTGTTCACTGTGCAAGTAGCCCATGTGTTCCTGTTTCCATAATTGTTCTCTTGTGTCTACAAGACTGGGGAGTTCCACACTCCTCTTGGGCTATCTGCACAAAAGCTGTTCTACCCTGTATGCACACATGGATTTTTCCTCTCTGAACCCTGTTCACACAGGTTATATACAGATGATCAGGTTTTTAAATACATCAGATAGGGATTGCATACATTAGTTAGGACTGCTCTGATAAGGGTATACCGTGAAGATTGGTAGAGCAGCTTAGTATACATTTTTTGCAAAAAACGTATCAACCAAATACCCTGTTTTTTACATCTTTTACTAGCACTTGCGGATTACTGCAACATTTTTTCAAACTGAGTGTTTTTGGTTTTACTATTCTCTTTTGTGTCTTCAGGTTTCTTGGTGGTGTGTGAACATGATCATACAAACTTGTTCACTGTGCAAGTAGCCCATGTGTTCCTGTCTAGGTACTAACCATGCAGGGTGCCAAACCTTTTGCATTGACCCATATTCCTTTTTGTAATTTTTACAATTTGAAAAATTACAATTTTTTTTGGCCTAAAATAGAAAGGAAATGTGTCATATTCAACTTTAAGGGTATGTTCACACGTTCCTGATTTCCATCCTTTTTTTTTTCAGGACTGTTTTTTAAAAAAAACTGCAGCTCTTGGCAGAAAACGCAGGTCCTTTTTTTGTCCTTTTTTGATGCGTTTTTTGATCCTTTTTTTATGCAGTTTTCTATGCAGTTAAAATGGCTGAAAATACCCTAACCCTACCCCTAACCGTACCCCTAACCCTACCCCTATTCTAACCTTAGTGGAAAAAAAAAAAAAAAAATTCTTAATTTTTTTTAATTGTCCCTACCTATGGGGGTGACAAAGGGGGAAGGGGGGGTGTCATTTACTATTTTTTTTTATTTTGATCACTGAGATAGGTTATATCTCAGTGATCAAAATGCACTTTGGAACGAATCTGCCGGCCGGCAGATTCGGCGGGCGCACTGCGCATGCGCCCGCCATTTTGCAAGATGGCGGCGCCCAGGGAGAAGACAGCCGGACGGACACCGGGACGCCGGGTAAGTATAAGGGGGGGAGATTAGGGCACGGGGGGGGCATCGGAGCACTAGGGGGGGCATCGGAGCACGGGGCGGTGGGATTGGAGCACGGGGGGGCGGCCACACTCCGCCCACGCACTTCCGCCCGCTTCCCCGCACTTCCTGCTGCAGCGGTTCTGCACCACAAACCGCAGTAAAACCCGCAGATATTTGTTTCATCTGCGGGTTTTACTGCGGGTTTGACCTCACAATGGAGGTCAATGGGTGCAGAACCGCTGCGGCTCCGAAAAAAGAAGTGACATGGTACTTCTTTTTTCCCGCAGCTATTCAGCGCGGTTTTTTTTTTTAATTTTCCGCATTGTCGGCACAGCAGTTCCTGTTTTCCATAGGGTACAATGTAATGTACCCTGCATGGAAAACAGCTGCGGACCCGCAGCGGGAAAATCGCGGCAATTCCGCATGAAAAAAAGGATCGTGTGAACATGGCCTTAGCCTTTTAGACATCATTTCATCTTCAACTTGTTTAAGTTTTCACAACAGTTAATCTGACCAGGGGTGCCCAAACTTTTACATGCCACTGTATGTGTTGTAGTGTAAGCGTATTTCATCCTTCTTCATCATGTAATTTCCTAATAAACTTTATTTCTGAATAAAAAAAAACAAAAGCTAAGGTAATGCATCCACACATCTTACACCTCACAAATCATTTAAAATCCCTTAGAGATGGGCAGAAACCAGGTTATTTCCTTAAAGCGAACCTATCACCAGGTTTAGCCGATATAAGATACGGCCACTGCCTTTCAGGGCTTATCTACAGCATTCTATAATGATAAACCCCCGATCCGAGCTGAAAGATAAGAAAAATAAGTTTAAATATACTCACCGGGGGCGGTCCGGTCCGATGGGTGTCGCAGGTCTGGCGCCTCCCATCTTCTTGCGATGCCGTCCTCCTGCTTGCGTCATGGCTCCCCGGCACCGCGCTCCTGCGCAGGCGTACTTATCTGCCCTGTTGGGGGCAGAGAAAAGTACTGCAGTGTGCAGGTGCCGGGAAAGGTCAGAAAGGCCAAGCGCCTGCGCACTGAAGTACTTTGCTCTGCCCTCAGCAGGGCAGATAAGTACACCTGCGCAGGAGCACGGTGTCGGGGAGAGACAAAGCAAGCATGATGGAGTCATCGCAAGAAGATGGAAGGCGTTGGACGTGGACCTGCAACACCCATCGGACCGGACCGCCCTGCAGGTGAGTATAATAAAAGTTATTTTCCTTATCTTTCAGGTCGGATCGGGGGCTTATCTATAGCATTAGAGAATGCTGTAGATAACCCCTGAAAGGCAGTGGCCGTATCTTATATTGGCCAAACCTGGTGACAGGTGTGCTTTATTATAGGCCTCAACACTTCTAGCATAAATCTTAGCCTAACGCTTGATCTCTGAGCTGGGCACAATAATGCATAAAGATCAAGTAGGTTTCGCACCCCATAGACAAGCTTCAAATAATATACAAAAGGTTTCTCATCTTTTGTACTATGAAAAAAACACTAATTAGATGCAATGTTTTTGTTTCTTGACATTAAAAAAAGCCTTTGAATCATCTCATGGACCTACCGTACTTAATTGCGGTGCTGCAGAGATGGAACTGCCCTGAACATTTCCAATAGTGGATTTACGCCCTATACAGTCACCCCAACAGCTCAGATGCACTATAACTGTTTTTAAGAATGCCTTTTCCATCAAGAGCGGCACACGCCAAGGTTGTCCCTTCTCCCCACTACTCTTCCTACTTGTAATTGAACCCAACAGTCAGCCTTCGCCTCAACCCAAATATCCAAGGAATAGAAATTGCATTAATCTCTCATAAACTAATATCTTCAGACGACATTATGCTTTTACTCACCTCTCCTCAAACTTCCTGTCCTACTTCAAACTATCTAGCTTCGAACAAATATCTGGCCTAGAGGTTAACCAATCAAAATCTCAAGCCCTGAATATCTCCCGCCCGCTCTTATAATAGCACAATTAACAAAACACTATTTTCCGGTGATCCACAAATCAACTTTATTACCTTGGTGTAACCTTGAATCCCTCTTCACAGCAATTTACTCTCAAGCTGCTGCGTAAAGTCCCCTCACGTCTTCAAATGTGGGGAAATCTGGACCAAATATTCACAATTCCTTATCTTTTTCTGTACGAAGCCGGGATGGCCGGCGTCTGCGCAGTGTGGCACCGAAGTCAGCGCGTGTGCATACATAGGGTCTTTACCAAAATGGAGCAGGATATCACGTGTGGACTCCGGCACCACTTTATTGAAGAATTCTACTACAACGTCAGCGTAGCAATGCGCACTCGGCGGACATCGCCATTATCTCTATGGCCGACGCATGTTCCCTGCTATGTTAACGTTGTAATAGGTTACTTCCAGAAAATGTAGTCAGCGAGTGTGCATACCGTGATCTAAGGCGTCATTTTCTTGAAAACATTGTTTATGGAACTTTGTAGACACAGTCCTAAAAAAAAATGGCACCGGATAGCGCAGTATTGGCACGTGCTGACTTCGGCGACATTTTATCGAAGTATTGTACTACATAATTAAACATACTGTAGTACTGAGCACGCCTACACTCTGGCGCAATTTTAATTCTAATACGCCAGGAGAGGAATACATAGACAACACCCGACCTACAAAGTCCAGGCACGGTGCGACAAAATTACAAATAAAAGGGGGGAAAGCACCCAGGGGAGTAAGACATGCATAAGACCCCTATCACAAACTCCCGCAGAAACAACCGCTACAGAATAACACCAAAAATGGGATTTGCAAAAAAGTTTTTGCACACTAAAAAATAATGTTTTCAGCTAATACTTTAATAAAATTTAAAAAATGCTCACCACCTGGGTGTAGAATGGGTTCAATAGCTAGTTTCTTTGATATTCCTAGCGACTAAGCAAACTATAACCTCAGCTTGGAGAAAAAGGGACTAGACTTCACGGAAGTTAAAAGGCGATTAGCTATAATTACAGATAATGTATCTAAATTCAAGAGAATCTGGTTACCTTGGTCAGTATATTCCAACTGCAGGCTTCCATCAATCCTGATTCCAGTTAATAAATGCTCATCTAAAAAACTGAACTGGTGTCCCCATCAGACTTCACCTCCCTCATCTCACCTCCCTTCTATCTCGCATCCGGCATTCTCCCCTACTGTTCTATTCTCCGTGTTTTTACTCAGTCTTCTATATTGTTATATACTTAAGTATTAAGTGACTTAATTTTGTTGAATCAAAAAAAAAAAAAGATAATCATATAAAGGCAGACCTAACCTTTAGTATTTTATTCTGCACCATATAGACGGAACATATAACTTACGGGTGTGCTCCCTCCTATCTACTGTTCTGCCTCTGTAAGTACATGAAGCACGGTATGAACAGTACCATTTGTCACTCCCAAATCGGACATTTCTAGTTCTGATTACCAGTGAAATGCAGGACGCCCTCCACCAGTTCTTTGCCTTCTACTTCTCTTTTTAGCTGCTTGAATTCTTCGGTAAGAAGCTCAATATGTTCCACATGTAAGACTTTACCTGCAGGACACAGGAAAGGAAAAAACACAGTTAATCCTAATCCCACATTAAAACTAAATATCAGACCTGTTATATGAAAAAGCAGATTCAATTCTTAGCAATTTAATAAAACTGTATGAGTCCACTCCAGAGAGGCCCTTCTCAATAAGACTCCCTGCCCAGTTGGGTGCGTTATTGCTCAGACACCACCAAGTCTGCGAAACAGCAACCACAGGGGATGACACCCTACAGTGACTTTTACAACAAGACCCAGGTCTGTGTATGGGATCTGTTTGGAGACAGAAGTCTATTTTATCGGCCCACTTGCATGCAGTGTAGTGTGGCATTCTATATAGATGTGGTGCTTATGGGGGTCAGGGCCACTGGGGTTTAGCCTTACAACAGGGGTACTGATCGGCTTCTTCCCCTGTTGGAGCTGTGTTATAGTGGTTAGAATAGATGCCTGATCTAGTGCCAAATTTCAAGCAGTCATGTCTCTGTGGTCAAAGATCCTTACATTGCACTGACCTGGAGGCTTGGTCTAGCAGCATGATGGGGATCTGTGGTCCCGTTCGGTCAGGTCACGGGGCTAATAATTGGACAAGCATGGAGTTACAATGTCTGAGTGCCCATAAGCCAGGTATATACAGAATTATACACTAGAATACCTGTCTTCTTCCCATAATAGAATGTGAAGTCCATTAATAATCCAGAAATATAGGAAATGCTCCACTACTAGGACAGCCCCTTCTTAAACTAAATATTTGACTGCGAGAAAATCAACCTATACTAGCCTCTCGTGCAGGCTATATTCCAGTTGTGTCAGCACTCGCGGTCCCAGGATTTGATGCGGTGCAATGACATGTGGGTCCCGGTGCCCAATCAGTGCTGGCGCCACTGTCTCCACCTTAGTACGAACTGAACATGAAGAGGACGTCCAGGCTGCAGCTGATCTCGACTTCCTCTTCACATTCATTTCGACAGGAGATGAGCACAGTGACGCCAGCGCTTATACAGGGCATGGCATCATGTGTCATTCCACCATATCACAGTCCTGGGACCGCGAGTGCAGACACCGCTGGAACAGAGCCAAAACGGGAGGAGAGTATAGGTTTGTATATTTTATCGGGTCCGAACATTTAGTATAAGAAGTGAGTTGCAGTTGTTCTAGTAGTGGACAATCCCCTTACATAATGAAATGTTGGCATGCCCTACAATACATAGTAACAACAGAAACAATAGGATTAAAGAAACAATACTAAAATATTTATCTCATGTCTAATGAAACTGCAAAAGAATGAATGTATGTATGAATGTATGTAAGAATGTATGAAGGACAGCGAGCACTGTTACACTAATCCACCGATTACCTTTCTGCTCGGCCAACTGCCACAACTCATGAGCCGCTTGTGCAGACAGGGCCATGGGATACTCCACAAGAACATGCTTGCCGGCCTCCAGGAAACTCCTTCAAAAAGTAAAAATGAAACAAAATTACTGTTAAGTAATAAATATATCGCCTTGCTTTTCTGTAGTGCCATCATGAGTGAGATGAAACACGCAATGATAATTACAATATAAAAACTTTTAATAAAAAAACACATAAAATATCTACTATACAAATCCAAATCAACGCTCTATTGAAAATTAGATTTATCTGCAAAAATTTACAAACTTTTTGCTACTTGCAATAAAACAATGAAAAAAGAACAATTTAATAAACAATATAATAAATGGTTTCTCCAAAATTTACCACAAAATGCCACTGGGGAAGCAGATTGTCAAAAACTCTTGAGTGACTGCAAATTACCTGCCACAAGATCTGGTGGTGGTAAGCACTGAGCTTTTAGTTTGCACAGTAAGATACCTACTAACTAACTAATTATTCTGTAGATCTCCATGGCTGGACTCCTTCGTATACACCTGTACTGACCAAAAATAGAAAGCTCTGCTCTAAGTCACCTCTATCATGCTCAAAACCATATAAACAAGCCACAGATGTTTGGGAATTGTGCTGGTTGGAACTATTCAGGCATATACCGTAGATTAGTGGTATGTCTTGAGGAGGAAAAGTCAAACCTTTGGCAGAAAAAAACCCACTGTTCCTACAGTGAAGCATGGTGGTGTCTCAGTGATGTCTGGGGCTGCTTTGCTTCCTCCTGTAGCATGTGATGGCAAATGGATTACATTATCAGGAAATCCTAAAAAAATGTAATTCCTTCTGTGAGGAAGCAATAGCTTTGGTGTCATTGGACCTTCCAACAGTTCAATGACCAAACATATCTCAAAGTCTGTCAAGTTTTGCTCTCAGAAGTCCTGGGAGATTCTAGAGTGGTCGTCAATCGCCTGACTAGAACCCCACAGAAAATCAATTATGGGATTTGAAGAATATTTGTGAACCCAAAAATATTAGGGAATGCCATTGCCCATAAGGAAATGCCTCAGAAAAGTTGCCAGAAGCTAGTGTCTACTTTGAGAAAGAGCTATGTGCGTGTAACAGCCGTAGGCACATTACCTGCTGAGTGGGGTTCTTTTTGTATACATCTAGAACCTTGCAAAGAAAAACAGTTTTATCATACTATGTGATAAGAGCCAATCTACCTCATGTCACATTTGAACGCTTTCATACATTGTGAACCACACGTGTGAATACCGTCTCTATTCCAGAAGAGGTTCATCCTGTCTTTGGTAATGCAGAACTTATTTTCGACTATATGGACTTTCTGAAGCTGGTGTCTAGCATCACGTTTACCACAGGTAACAACAGCCAATGGGGCTTTATGAAGTACAGACGCTTCTCACGAAGGGGTTGAATCATTCTGAGACTGCAGTAGTAACAGTGGCATTTTGTGTTGAGTTTGAAGAAACCTCTTGTGATATCAGTTGTGTTGAGCAGTAAAATTGCCCTTATATCATTGGTTTACTGCAAACAGCAGAAAGATTGGACATTTTGCAAGGAAACCTAATTTGCAATGGCGGTTGCATCGTTTTGGTGCAACTTTTTGTAGCAATAAATAATGTAATTTACTTTTAGAACCAATATCTGACATTTTCTTCCATTTTTTAACCAGCTGACCACATTAATCAGAAGCGTTGTCATAGATCTGTAAATTAATGTATTTGACCTCCAGATGCCACTGCCTTGTGCTGCCAAGTACAAAGTGGGGGCAAATAACTGCACAATTTTTCAGGCTACTCCTCAGTATTACCACCAACTTGTGTGCATGTTCGCTCTCACTGGGGAACAAGACTTTAACCAAAGTGGTACCAGCATTATGGATCCCTGCCACAAGTCCTAAGCAGTATTATTAATACACACACTTGTTATTAATCTGTAAGCCAAAATCACTAGTGGAACAATACTGATGTAAAATACTGAACGTGTGAATGTGGCCTTACTAGTATACCTTGTTTTACCGAATAGAAAAGGGCGGATTGCTGCGTCTTCCTACAGAGCAGTGCGTCATGGTATACATTGTACGTGGGACCCATACCCATAGCCACGCACTATATGTATACCATGTATGCTACTGTGAATAGGCACGGAGTGAATACATTTCACCAACACTTATACACAGTACAGCAAACTATCAGGACCTAAGAGATTTGTGCCATTGATGTATGTAATCATTAAAGAGCACTGAGGCTATAAAAATACTTTGTCCCCTATTCTATAAAAATAATCTTTTATTAGATCAGTCTTCAACCATGTTCACAAAGAATGGACGTTTGATAGCCTGGAAGGACAGAAAGTGTAAGTGCACACTGAATAGCAGTAATCTATGTACCGCCTGGCTGTTACATTGTGCGGTATTCAGTGGTTTATGCAATGTCAGTATTGAATATAGATGCCGAGGAGCCAATACTTGGCAAGAACATCAAGGGCCAATGACCAGTGCTCAGTCTGCAGTGCAGCCAGCAGATGAAGCCTCATTAGACCCGTGGATAAAAAGAAACAGAAGCTCAGCTGCCGACTGATGGGGGTCCGATTCCTGGGACACCCCTCCCCCCCCACTGACTGCACAAAATACCGCTCTACAGAGCACAGTTGTTTTATGCAGTGGTGAATGAGCTTAATACTAAGTCTATGGGTCCGTCACTCCATCTCACAGGGCGGTGAATGGACTTAGACTTACTATTGAGCCCATACACCGCTCTGTGAGCATGCTGCATGCCAAAGCTGTGTTCTGAGTCATCAGTGGGGGTCTCTGGATCTGGACCCTCACCGACCCTTGTAGTGACTATTTTATACATAAAAAAATAGTATGACACTCACACCTTAAACAGATGTTATAACCAGTGGCTTTCCTGCTTTGTGCACTGCAGGCATCCAGCATTAATCAATGACTCATCTGAGTAATGCTGGCCATATTCAGTAGGTGGCTATCGGCCAAACCCACGCTCAGCGGAAGGCTCTCACTCTCCGACCTCTTATAAACGTGCACTCTTGGTTCAGCTGAAAGTAAATGTGTTTCAGCAGAAAGAAGGAAGAAAACTGCTGCCAGAGTCCATTATGGATGGCTTATCTCTACAGGAACAAAAGGACAGGGCAGCTTCATATCCTCAAACCCTATACCGATAGGCTGAAAAAGGGGGTACCATATAGCAAACAAAACCAAAGAGAAAAACACCCCTAAAAAATACTTTTATTAATGATAATTACACACCAATATATGTTAAATACATCCAATTGGAGATACAGTAATAACTAGGGAATCAAGGTAGTGGTCTTCTGAGGGGTGGAGGATGAAAAACGATGAAAAAAATAGGTGAAATAATATACCTAAAACTCCCCCTAGTAGGCCCTAGAATCTGATGGCCTACCTAACAGCAGAGGTTGGCACCCTAATATTGCGATGTGGCGCCCCCGCTCAACGACGGCTCTTCCTTCAATCCCTATTCTATACAAAGGACATGCAAAGCAGAATAACAGAAGTACACTTGGGTTCAGATGGATCCAGTGCATCTGGGTCAGGTTAAGCTCATCTAGCCTCTATACCAGGGGTGAGGAATCTTTTTTCTACCAAGGGCCATTTGGATATTCATACCATCCTTCGGGGGCCGTACAAACTCTGCCCACAAAGTACATCCTGACTGTGGCACTGGTTTCAGTAGGTAATCTTTCACTGCATGCCCTTCAGTGTTCAGTAGTGAACACTGCGTGTGTGTGCTAACAGAACAAGAAGAAATTAATGAGCTGGTTGTAATCTAAATACACCTCCCTGCACAAGAATGCGGTCCCTGAGAATCTGCCCGGGGGCCTGATAAAAGGTCATCGAGAGCCGTAAATGGCCCTGGGGCATGAGGTTCCCCACCCCTGCTCTAGACATATGGGTCTCTATTGATAGTTACACACAGCCTAGGTCTCCGCTAGTGTGGCCTAGTTGAATGAAGAATCTTGGCTTGTTTAATAAATGACAGCCTGTAATACAGACGAACAATCTACTAGTACTAGTCTGACAATCAATATAAAAAGAACCACTGTTGCATGGAGGTCAAAATTTCAATGTAGCAAAAAGGCTATATTCTCAGCCTACTCAGATAATGCTTATAAGGAGGCAAAAAAGCACAGACAAGTAGGATAATACCCCATCAGATAAAGTGCAGATGTGCTCAAAACAGTTCATAGCTCAAAAGCTAAAGGAGGATTTAGCTTTTCTGTGCGCAGCGTATGATCCACATAGATCCGTATGCGTACATATCTTTAACATGGGGACATGCGTTTGCATGCATTCGTTTGATCAAGATGAATCCCTTATCCCAGCTATAGAAATAAACTCATCCTGGACCCGACGCATTTCTCCCCCATCCGTATTACCTTGGGGGTTCATCAGGAGACTTGCATGGTGAAGACACCTAAATAGGTATGAATGCTGAGGACAGGTATCTGTCTGCCCACCCCAGGATGATTCCGTTGCTTCGGGTGTCAGGTCCCGGAATTCTTAAATAACAGGGAACCTGTGCTGATTACCCACCTGATAGAACCCGGTGTGTCAAGACGCTCCAAGCAAGTCAGTGTACCAAACACCTTCGGTCTGACAAAACAGCCAGCCGAAAAATGAAGAGATCCAGGTTAAGTCTGTAGCTTGATGTTCAAATAGTTTATCCTCTGAACATATCCTCTTGAGATGCAAGGATTGCCCAATGGGGATTCCCCTAATAGTTGATTTGAGGTGGGACGAATCCTCTTGTAACAGTGCATTAGTAGCCATGGGCTTCCTGAATACATCGGTACATCGGTATCAATAGAGACCCATATGTCTAGAGGCTAGATGAGCTTAACCTGACACAGATGCACTGGATCCATCTGGACCCAAGTGTACTTCTGTTATTCTGTTTTCTGTGTCCTCTGTATAGAATAGTGATTGCTAGGGATTGAAGGGAGAGCGTCTGCTGTTAGGTAGGCCATCAGATCTTAGGGCCTACCAGGGGGAGCGTTGGGTATATTATTTGCACCCATTTTTCATCCTCCACCCTTCATAAGACCGCTACCTTAATTCCCTAGTCATTATCTGTAATCGGATGTTTTTAACATATATTGGTGTGTAATTATCATTAATAAAAGTATTGCTTAGGGGTGTTTTTCTCTTTGGTTTAGTCAGCTTCTTAGCTTCAGCAGCAGGAGAATGGTGTACATCTCTGTGTGCACATTGCCACTACTTTAGTAGTTGCTGGAGTAAGATTTGTCGCTCGTCATGAATTTGGCAAGTAGTCATCGCCATGCCCGTGCCACCCCAGCTCAAACCATTTTGGCAAAGCTGAGAGAAACTGGAATAAAAATGCCAAAAGTCATAAGTTGTCGGTGCAATAATGAATTGTGCCTAAAATTTGAAACTTTTCAAAGCTTTTATGCCAGATGAAATGCCAAAATGCTAAACTACTTTTTCTCTTCAGTATTTACACAAGAAAATCCCATGACAGACGACATGATCAGGGGTGCTAGGAATTATCCAATAAATGTCACCTGCTCAACCCAGCAGGAAGTACAGCACCGCCTCAAAATCACTAAATTTGACAAACATCCGGGGCTCGGATGGTATCACTCCTAAGTACTGCAAGAATTAAGTACAGTTGTAGACAGACGATTATTTTTGATATTCACAAATTCTATAATATCAAGGTCTGTACCACAGGACTGGCGTATAGCAAATGTGGTGCCAATATTCAAAAAGGGACAAAATCTGAGCCTGGAAAGCTTAACCTCTACTGTGGGTAAAATCCTGGAGGGTATTCTAAGGGACGCTATGCTGGAGTATCTCAAAGACAATAGCCTCATGACCCAATATCAACATGAGTTTATGGAGGATCTGTCTTGTCAAACTAATCTGATCAGCTTTTACGAGGAGGTAAGTTTAAGGCTGGACCAGTGGACTTTGTCTACATGGACTTTTCAAAGATAGTGTGCCACACAAAAGGTTGGCTTAAAAAATGAAAAAAATGGGACTTTGGCAAAATGTGTAACTGGGTTAACAACTATCTCAGTGTTGGCATCTGCACGAAATTGCAACTTGTTGCGTTCGGCGCAGGTCGTCGCACCATCAAAACGACGCATGCGGCGGCATCCGCATACAGCGGCATGGCCTGTGTACCCAATGTTAAAGATAGGGTGCGTACGCCGCATGCAGCCATAGGCGGAGCTGAAGGAAGAGGTGCGGCAGTGGGCAGAGCTTCAAGGAGGATGTCCGCATCCCTCCGCAGCCAGGCTAAACGCTAGTGTGAAACTAGCCTAAGAAGGATATAGCTGAACTAGGAAGCAGAGAAAAGCAACCATGGTTATTATGGGAATGGGTGGGCCTCACGGCCCCCGACAGATCAAGTTTTCAGGATTTCCTTAGTATTGCACAGGTGAGAGATTGTGTGGCAATGTGTGATTCCTTAAGAATTCCATCACCTGTGTAATACTAATGAAGTCCTGAAAACACTATGTGTGGTGGGCCGACAGGACTGGAGTTTTGAAAACACTGGTCTGGATCAACATGTTCGGCTATAGGTTGAAGGTGATGGACTGAAGTCCACCTTCAACCTTAAGGCCGGCGTCACACTTGCGAGTTTTACGGACGTAAGAGCGCAGAAACTACGTCCGTAAAACTCGCAAAAAATATGGCACAATTATTCTCTATGCCCCTGCTCCTATCTGCCGTATTTTACTGATCAGTATTATATGGCTTTCTACGGCCGTAGAAAATCGCAGCATGCTGCGCTTGTCACCGTATTGCGCAAATAAAACGTCAATGAAAGTCTATGGAAGCCCCAAAAATACAGATTACACACGGACCAGCAGTGTGACTTGCGAGAAATACGCAGCGCTGTTAGAGAGAAAAGCCGGCAATTCAGTGCGGTGTACAGTAAAATCACACTGACAGCTGACATTAGAATAGGTAGAATAAATGTGTACACATAGAATAGGAATATATATATATACACACAGTTAGGGCCAGAAATATTTGGACAGTGACACAAGTTTTGTTATTTTAGCTGTTTACAAAAACATGTTCAGAAATACAATTATATATATAATATGGGCTGAAAGTGCACACTCCCAGCTGCAATATGATAGTTTCCACATCCAAATCGGAGAAAGGGTTTAGGAATCATAGCTCTGTAATGCATAGCGTCCTCTTTTTCAAGGGACCAAAAGTAATTGGACAATGGACTCTAAGGGCTGCAATTAACTCTGAAGGCGTCTCCCTCGTTAACCTGTAATCAATGAAGTAGTTAAAAGGTCAGGGGTGGATTCCAGGTGTGTGGTTTTGCATTTGGAAGCTGTTGCTGTGAGCAGACAACATGCGGTCAAAGGAACTCTCAATTGAGGTGAAGCAGAACATCCTGAGGCTGAAAAAAAAGAAAAAATCCATCAGAGAGATAGCAGACATGCTTGGAGTAGCAAAATCAACAGTTGGGTACATTCTGAGAAAAAAGGAATTGACTGGTGAGCTTGGGAACTCAAAAAGGCCTGGGCGTCCACGGATGACAACAGTGGTGGATGATCGCCGCATACTTAATTTGGTGAAGAGGAACCCGTTCACAACATCAATTGAAGTCCAGAACACTCTCAGTGAAGTAGGTGTATCTGTCTCTAAGTCAACAGTAAAGAGAAGACTCCATGACAGTAAATACAAAGGGTTCACATCTAGATGCAAACCATTCATCAATACCAAAAATAGACAGGCCAGAGTTAAATTTGCAGAAAAACACCTCAAGAAGCCAGCTCAGTTCTGGAAAAGTATTCTATGGACAGATGAGACAAAGATCAACCTGTACCAGAATGATGGGAAGAAAAAAGTTTGGAGAAGAAAGGGAACGGCACATGATCCAAGGCACACCACATCCTCTGTAAAACATGGTGGAGGCAACGTGATGGCATGGGCATGCATGGCTTTCAATGGCACTGGGTCACTTGTGTTTATTGATGACATAAGAGCAGACAAGAGTAGCCGGATGAATTCTGAAGTGTACCGGGATATACTTTCAGCCCAGATTCAGCCAAATGCTGCAAAGTTGATTGGACGGCGCTTCATAGTACAGATGGACAATGACCCCAAGCATACAGCCAAAGCTACCCAGGAGTTCATGAGTGCCAAAAAGTGGAACATTCTGCAATGGCCAAGTCAATCTCCAGATCTAAACCCAATTGAGCATGCATTTCACTTGCTCAAATCCAGACTTAAGACGGAAAGACCCACAAACAAGCAAGACCTGAAGGCTGCGGCTGTAAAGGCCTGGCAAAGCATTAAGAAGGAGGAAACCCAGCGTTTGGTGATGTCCATGGGTTCCAGACTTAAGGCAGTGATTGCCTCCAAAGGATTTGCAACAAAATATTGAAAATAAAAATATTTTGTTTGGGTTATGTTTATTTGTCCAATTACTTTTGACCTCCTAAAATGTGGAGTGTTTGTAAAGAAATGTGTACAATTCCTACATTTTCTATCAGATATTTTTGTTCAACCCTTCAAATTAAACGTTACAATCTGCACTTGAATTCTGTTGTAGAGGTTTCATTTCAAATCCAATGTGGTGGCATGCAGAGCCCAACTCGCGAAAATTGTGTCACTGTCCAAATATTTCTGGCCCTAACTGTATATATATATATATATATGTCAGTGAGACACATATATGTATATATATTATTATTTCATCCAGCGCGATATAGCAGAAAGCCGGTAATTCAATTACCGGCTTTTGCTATCTCCTTCCTAAACCCGACATGATATGAGACATGGTTTACATACAGTAAACCATCTCATATCCCAATTTTTTTTGCATATTCCACACTACTAATGTCAGTAGTGTGTCTATGCAAAATTTGGCCGTTCTAGCTAGTAAATTAAGGGGTTAAATGGCGGAAAAAATTGGCGTGGGCTCTCGCACTATTTTCTCCGCCAGAGTAGCAAAGCCAGTGACTGAGGGCAGATATTAATAGCCTGGAGAGGGTCCATGGTTATTGGCCCCCCCCTGGCTAAAAACACCTGCCCCCAGCCACCCCAGAAAAGGCACATCTGGAAGATGCACCGATTCTGGCACTTGGCCACTCTCTTCCCATTCCCGTGTAGCTGTGGGATATGGGGTAATGAAGGGTTAATGCCACCTTGCTATTGTAAGGTGACATTAAGCCAAATTAATAATGGAGAGGCGTCAATTATGACACCTATCCATTATTAATCCAATACTAGTAAAGGGTTAAAAAAAAAAACACACACACATTATTAAAAATTAATTTAATGAAAAAATCACAAAGGTTGTTGTATTAATTTATTCTACTCTCAATCCACTCACTGAAGACCCTCGATCTGTAAATCAAAAAAAAAATAATAAACCAAGAATATATATACCTTCCTAGGATCTGTAAGGTCTAACGATGTAAATCCATCTGAAGGGGTTCAAATATTTTGCAGGCAGGAGTTCGGCTAATGCAATGCTACTCCTGCCTGCAAAACCCCAGCGAATGAAGGTAAAGTAGGTCAATGACCTATATTTAGCTTCATTTGCGGTGAGGCGCCCTCTGCTGGCTGTTCCTAGATCGTGGGAACTTTCCTAGAAAGCTCCCTGGCTCGAGTTCATATGAGGACAACCAGCAGAGGGCGCCTCTTATGATCTCGAGCCTGGGTGACTGCTGATAGAGGAAGAGGCTGCGGCACCGAAGACAGCTGTGACAGGCAGAGGGAGCCGAACGTCGGGACCAGGTAAGTATGTAATATTCACCTGTCCGCGTTCCAGCCGCCGCTCCATCTTCCCGGCGCCGCTCCATCTTCCCGGCATCTGCGCTCTGACTGTTCAGGTCAGAGGGCGCGATGACGCATATAGTGTGCGCGGCGCCCTCTGCCTGATCAGTCAGAGCGGAGAGAGACGCCGGGACCGGACGCTGGGAGCTGCAATCAAGAAAGGTGAGTATGTGTTTTTTTTTTTTTATTGCAGCAGCGGCGGCACAGATTTATACCGAGCATCTATGGGGCAGTATGGACGGTGCAGAGCACTATATGGGGCAGATATGGAGCAATATGAACGGTGCAGAGCACTATATGGGCCGGATATGGGGCAATATGAACAGTGCAGAGCACTATATGGGGCAGATATGGGGCAATATGAACGGTGCAGAGCACTATATGGGGCAGATATGGGGCAATATGAACGGTGCAGAGCACTATATGGGGCAGATATGGGGCAATATGAACAGTGCAGAGCACTATATGGGGCAGATATGGGGCAATATGGACAGTGCAGAGCACTATATGGGGCAGATATGGGGCAATATGAACGGTGCAGAGCACTATATGGGGCAGATATGGGGCAATATGAACAGTGCAGAGCACGATATGGGGCAATATGAACAGTGCAGAGCACTATATGGGGCAGATATGGGGCAATAATGATCTATTTTTATTTTTGAAATTCACCGGTAAATGCTGCATTTCCACCCTAGGCTTATACTCGAGTCAATAAGTTTTCCCAGTTTTTTGTGGCAAAATTAGGGGGGTCGGCTTATACTCGAGTATATACGGTGTGTATATATATATATATATATATATATATATATATATATATATATATATATATATATATATATATATATATATATACATACAGTATATATGTTTTTTTTTTTTTTTACACATGGATCCCTTGTATAGCCGTATGTCGGTTTTGCAAGCCTGCGATAAAAACACGCATTACGGCTGCCATACGGATTACATACGGAGGATGCCATGCGCAAAAAACGGTGACACACCCTGCCTACGGAGGAGATACGGACCACTATTTTCGGGACTTTGCAGCGTATTACGGCCGTAATATACGGACCGTATTTTCATACGCTGTGTGTGACGCCGGCCTAAAACTATGAATACTTGATGAATCGGGCTCTTAGCCTAAGCCAGCCATAGGCTAGCATAGATTTGTACTAGAATTTCCACTTTCTGGAGTGGACTGTAGTAAATTTTCTGGGCCATGCATGCCCCCTCCTTCTACTAAGCTCCAACTAATTTTTAGAAAATTGCCAGAAGAAGTGGTAAAATACTAAGAAGTCATAAATTATACTGTAAATATGGTCCGCACCATAATTTGAATCTTTATGGCAGAAAACTGGGGCAGAGGCAATGATAAATTCCCTTCATTTTATTTGTATCTGTTGTTCATTGCATGCCATAATAAAAAAAAAAAAAAAACAAGGTCCTTTTTTTTTTAACACGATTTTGATGTTGTTCTGACGGAACGGAGGTAACAAAATGTAGCCAAGCAAACTGCACCATTTCATTTATCCCAAGCAACTGTGGCTGCCACAAATAGACAGCCATTCCATCTCAACTATGACTGGGAAGACCCTCGGGGAGCTTTCACAATGTGTTCTGTGTCCCCATCGGGGCATAGGTCAGAACTCCTCTGCAAAACGGGGTCCGACGTATGCACCGAAGGGCCATAGACTGTAATGATGCAGACAGAGTGAACGTGCACCCTGAAGTGCATAATTTTCATGTATATGCCTACAGGAGGTGGACACACAGGTGTAGCAGACTGCGTCTGAGTGTCCCCCTCCTGTAGGCATACAGTCCCAAAAATGATGCACGTCAGAGCCACATTCGCTTTGTCTGCATCATTACAGTCTATGGCCCTGTTGATGGATACGTCTGGACCCTGTTTTGCAGGGGGGTTCGGACATATGCCCTGACGGGGACAACACAATGTGAAGGCTCAACCATTTGCTGGCTTTCTGTAAAAGCCAGCTCTAATCTGGATCGTCGATTCTGGCTATATGTAGAACAGTTAATCTGATTACCTGATGCTTTGCTCATGGTTCTTATTGTCAGTACAAATAAACGCAGCATCAACCTCATTGCTCTGCAGCGCCTCCTCCAGGCTGACTTGCTTCACACCATTGAAGTGACCAAGATCCCTCCTGAGGGAGGAAGAAAATAATCATTAAAGCATATTGTAAGGCCCCTTTCACACATCAGTTTTTTGCCGTCAGTCACAATCCATTGGCTCAACAGATCCGACGCAGATTGTGAAAAACTGATGCGACGGATTCGTTTTTTGGACTCATCTGACTAGCGGATGTGGCTGATTGGATCGGAGCATGCTCAGTTAGAAAAAAATGGAATCCGTTGCCGGATTCCGTCATTTGATTGATCCGGCGCCATAGGCTTCCATTCTAGCAAACGACGGACGGCGACGGATCCGTCGCTGTCCATTTTTTCGACGGACGCAAAAAACTTTACTTTGTCCGTTGTCTCCGGCCACCGGACAAACAATTTTCGACGGATGAAACGTGAGGCCATCCGTCGCAAATACAAGTCTTACGAGAAAAAAACAAATCCGGCGGCATCAGTCGCTGGATTCGTTTTTTTTTTTCAAAATTCGTCGGATTGCGACTGATGACAAAAAAAGATATGTGAAAAGGGCCTAAGCTAAAACATATTACTGCCTAGACAAGGGCTGCTGCAGTACATAGGATCCGGCACTAGCAATTACTATACTCACCGAGACACAAAGCCTTGAAGTTTCAGACTTTCTGAATGGCTGGACTGCAGAGGGCTTAGGAGGTCCCTGACCCTCACAGAGCCGGCAATGCCAATTCCGACAACTACTGCACCAAACATTGCAACGGTCTAAAAAAAATAAAAATAATAATGTCAGTCACAATATATTGTTCTCCCCAAATATTCTGCAATGCAGATAAATAAATGATCTGTCTTTTAATCTATGTCTTATGTGTAGATTTAAATATACACACAAATATATAAGGACATACACTTATTGGGCAGCAAGGTGGCTCAGTAGTTAGCTTTGCAGCACTGGGGTCCTGGGTTCAAATCCCACCAAGGACAACATCTGCAAGGAGTTTGTATGTTCTCCCCGTGTTTGCGAGGGTTTCCTCTGGGTTCCTCCTACACTTCAAACACATGATAGGGAATCTAGATTGTGAGCCCCAATGGGGACAGTGCTGATAATGTCTGAAAAGCATTATAGAATATGATGGAGCTCTAATAAATAAAAAAAATTACAATGTAACAGAAGTGACCTAGGCACCAATAGTTTTCTCCTCTAGATGGCGCTCTCGCTCTTCCAATGTACTGCAGCCCTGCCTATAATATTCTGTCTGAATACAACTAGGATCTTACCAAAATGATAGGTGCTACATAAGAAAATAACATTTGGATGACAATAGACAACTAGAGCAATCGAAAAACGGGATTCATTCCATAATAACAGGAGGTAGAAGGGCTGTTCTCAGCAGAAAGGTTTCTGAGATAATGTCAAACTTCCTAATTTCACTTTTATTTATCACGTGATGGATGGCAACCGGTCAACTAGTGCAAACTCCGGGACTGATTCACATTCAGGACCAAGAGATTAGATACAACAGCAACGTTATTAGCAGCTGGGGGTTCAACCTCTTGGGGCAATACCGATCCTGAATACGGGGGTGAGCCTGCACAGCGGCCCCTCGGGCACCCAGATATGTGGGACAAGTGCAACAAAGCACCATTCAAGTGAAGAGTTAATGCCAGTGCTGCTGTGAGGGGAAAAGAAGCGGGCAGATAAGTGTTGGTCCCAGTTCAGACAGTCGTGTTTCACGGTCTCCTGATAGGGTATGTGTCCACGGTCAGGATTGCATCAGGATTTGGTTAGGGTCTTACGCAGGTAAAATCTGCACCAAATCTGCACCTGAGGTCACTGGCAGGTCACCTGCGTTTTTCATGCGTTGTTTGAGCATTGTAAGGACATGCTGCGTTCTCAAAAGACGCGCCCATGTCCATTTACGTGGGTCTGCCTCAGGCGTCTTTTAACGCATAGTGGAGACGGGATTTCATGAAATCTCCTCCACTATGCTGTAACATCTGAACGCTGCGTGGTTAACGCTGCGGCTCTACGCAGCATCAAACACACAGCGTTTCCTGAACGTGGAAACATACCCTTACATACATGATCTTGAAAGTTGGGGTGAGGAGATATGGGGTCAGTCAGGTCTTTGCAGTCAATATGTGGACTGAAATATGGTCATCGGAACCTGGCCCTAGTCCAAGAGGTCCCACACCGATCATAAAGTGAGGTCATCACTGGATAAAAGGAGAAAGCACTTATTACAGCATTTTCGGGAACTGCGGTTCTATGGATGTATAGAGATGTATTTCTCGCTCTTCATGAAGCTAGCAGACATTTCTCATTGAACCACCTATTTGCACTTGATAAGTACGAGCACATAAAGGACATGTTTTGCTGGTTACCTCTGAAGACAGCCTACAAGCTTGTCTACACAGATTCCTGACCACTAAGACTTAGGCTACTTTCACACTTGCGTTTTTAGCAATCCGCCGCAATCCGTCATTTTGGGCAAAAAAAACAGATCCTGCAAATGTGCCCGCAGGATGCATTTTTTGCCCATAGACTTATATTGCCATGTTTTGGCGGACCGTCGGCACGAAAAAACAATCAATGTAACGTTTTTTCGTACGTCGCATCTGCCATTTTCTACCTTGCATGCGCGGCCGGAACTCCGCCCCCTCCTCCCCGGACTTTAGAATGCGCAGCGGATGCTTCGAAAAACTGCATCCGCTGCCCAAGTCGTGGCACATTTTCACAATGTGCATCTTGTACGTCGGCCCAACGCTTAGCGACGGACCCGTACCGACGCTAGTGTGAAATTAGCTTAAGCTCCTTTTAAAAAAGTTTCAGAGCACCAGAACAAGTCAGCTGTTAAAAGAAAAAAAAAAGGGGGGTTCGGTATCATTAGCCAGTTTCTCTCAGTGGGAAATGGCTAACAAAAAAAAAACTTCCAAGACTTCTTAGGTCTCTTCCTTTGTTATACCATGCCCCCTTAGTAACCATCAGACCCACGCAATGTGAATTGCGAGTCCCAATGGTTACGATGGTACCCTGAGGTCATGTGATGACCCCAGGGTACGGTGGCCTGTGAGATCCAGCAAAAAGCTGACTCTTAGGCCATGTTCACACGTCACGGTTTTTACCGCAGATCCGCAGCGTTTTTGACGCTGCGGATCTGCAGCAGTTTCCCATGCGGTTTACAATACCATGTAAACCTATGGAAAACCAAATCCGCAGTGCACATGCTGTGGAAAAAAACGCGCTGAAACGCAGCGTTGTTTTTTCCGCAGCATGTAAATTCTTTGTGCAGATCTGCAGCGTTTATGCACCCATTGACTTGTATTGAGTCGGGCACATCCACAGCAAAACCGCAGATGTAAAAAAGATCTGCAGTTTTGCTGCGGGTGAAACGCTGCAGATCGGGAGGGGGAGTGTGTGGGCGGAGACTGTGCGTGTCTGTGTGTGCGGGTGGGGTCTGTGCGGGCTGTCGGGGGTCTGTGCGGGCTTGTCGTGGGTCTCTGCGGGCCTCTCGGGGGTCTGTGCGGGCTGTCGGGGGTCTGTGCGGGCCTGTCGGGGTCTGTGCGGGCCTCTCGGCGGTCTGTGCGGGCCTCTCGGCGGTTTGTGCGGGCCTGCCGGGGGTCTGTGCGGGCCTCTCGGGAGTCTGTGCGGGGCTCTAGGGGGGTCTGTGTGTGCGTGTGCAGGCATCGTCCGATGGGACTACAAGTCCCATCGGGCTATGCCTGCTACAGTGACAGTGATTGACACATTAGCTAATGATGGGACAGTAGTAGTCCCATCATCCGGCTAATGTGTTGAATGTAAAAAAAAAAACACAAACATATAACATACAACATATAACAGAACATACAACATATAACAGAACATATAACATATCACAGAACATACAACATATAACATACAACATATAACAAAACATACAACAGATAATATATAACATACAACATATAACAGAACATACAACATATAACAGAACATATAACATCACAGAACATACAACATATAACAGAACATACAACATATAACATACAACATATAACAAAACATACAACAGATAATATATAACATACAACATATAACAGAACATACAACATATAACAGAACATACAACATAACATACAACATACAATACATACATACAGTACATTCATACATTACATACAATACACACATATAGACATACAGTACATACAACATAGACTACCTACTCACCATCACCTTGATCCCCAAAGCCACTGTCACCTGTAAAAAATATTAAAATAATAAACAAACAAAATACTCCCTGATCTGCAGAAATCCAATTAAAACGAGTGCCCCACGATCTCCCGTGGAAAACAGCAGCATCAGCTGATGTGACCGCTCTCCAGGGGCTCCAGGAACACAATGACGGGAGGTATCCTTCTGCATTGTATTCCTCTGCCATTGTAGAAAATAGTCCCTAGTCTCACTTGTGGCACTGCTGTGTGAGAAAGTTCCCACGCAGCATTGCCATAAAGTGAGAGAGTGAACTAAGGTAACCTCAGTGATGCACTGCAGGAGCCATTGTGTCCTGTCAGTGTGTCACTGGAAGCCTATAGAACAGTGACATCACCCGATGTCACTGTTCTATAGGGGAGATCGTCGTGGGACACTCGTAATTAAATTGGACTGCGGCGGACAGGGAGTATATGGTTTATTTATTTTTAATTTTTTACAGGCAATCGAGTATGGTAAGTATGGTTAAATTAAGAATATTAAAATACTTTTTTCTGGCTGTGTCTTTATTTTGTTTTTAACTCTTTCACTACTCTAGGATTAATAATGGATAGGTGTCTTATTGACGCATCTCCATTATTAACCGGGCTTAATGTCACCTTACAATTGCAAGGTGACATTAACCCCTTATTACCCTATATCCCAACGCTACTCGGGAGTGGGAAGAGAGGGGCTAAGTGACGGAATTGGCGCTCACACATGTGCCATTTCTGGGGCGGCTGCGGGCTGGTATTTGTAGCTGGGGAGGGCCAATATCCATGGCCCCTCTTTAGGCTATGAATATCAGCCTGCAGCTGTCTGCGTAGCCTTTCTGGCTATAAAATATAGGGGACCCCACGTAATTTTTTTTGGGGGGTCCCCCTATTTTAATAGCCAGTAAAGGCTACGCAGACAGCTGCGGGCTGATATTCATAGCCTGGGAGGGGTCATGGGTATTAACCCCTTCCAAGGCTACAAATATTGGCCCCCGGCCGTCGGCTTTCCCCCTCTGGCGCAGAAAATTGCGTGGGAGCCCACGCCATTTTTCCCCGCTTTTTTTTAATTAAACGTTCATTAAGAAACATAGGCCTTGCTATTATATATCTATGGATATATCCATAGATAAATCTATCTAAACATGGATATCTATGGATATATGTATAGATAGATAACTATGGCTATATCTATAGATATAACTATGGCTATATCGATCTATAGATATATTCATAGATATATCTCTAGATACATAGATATATCTATCTGGCTACTTTCACACATCAGGTTTTTGCTGTCAGGCACAATCCGTCGGATCCGTTTTTTCTCATAGAGTTGTATTAGCGCCGGATTGCACCTGATGGCCTCAAGTGCATTTTTCCATTGAAATCATGCACATCTTCCATTCTCTCTCTCAAAAAAAAAAAATGATCAGTTGCATCAGTTTTTCACTATTTGCAACGGATCAGTTTTTCAAAAATTTGCCGGATCCTGCCTGATGGATAGATGTAGATAGATATATTGATAGTTAGGCTACTTTCACACATCAGTTTGTTTCCGTCAGGCAGGAACGGGCGAATTTTTGAAAAAACGGATCCGTTGCAAATAGTGAAAAACTGATCCGTTTTTATTGTTTTTTTTAAAGAGAGAGCGAGAGAGAGAACGGAAAATGTGCATGATTTCAATGGAAAAAATGCATGAGAAACCGGATTCGGAGGCCGGATTCATCATTTCACATCTCAGTATCATACGTTTTTCGCCGGATCCGTCGCTATGCGTTTTTTCGCTGGACAGAAAAAAACTTTCCTCTGCACGTTTTCTCCGTCCGCCGGAAACAGTGTTTTTTTATGGATCCGGTAAAAAACAGATGAAGCGTGTGACCATCAGGCGCTAATACAACTCTATGAGAAAAAAAATGGATCTGTTTTTTTCAAAACTCGCCGGATTATGCCTGACGGCAAACACCTGATGTGTGAAAGTAGCTTAACTATCCATATATCTATCTACATCTATCCATAGATATATCTACATCTATCTATCTATCTACATCTATCTACATCTATCTATGTGTATAATGGAGTGTGGGTTGGACAAATGTAAAAGAGGAGGTTGGACAAGACATGACAAATCTTTTTTTTTTCTGTTCAATAATACACCTTTATTTAGCTTTCAAAAAACGCATACAAAACCGCATTAAAACCGCGCAAAAAACGCACCTGCGTTTTCTGCCAAGAGCTGCGGATTTCGTGCAGAAAAATCCGCAGGCAAATCTGCAACATGTACACATACCCTTACAGGCTGAGTCACTGACTGTCCGTGAGACACTGACAGTATCATACAATGCTGTACATGTGTACAGTGTATGAGACCAGTGATCAAAGTAGAAATTATGCATGTCCCACATGGAAAAAGTGAAAAAAAAAAAAAAAGGAAAATAAAATATGTAAAAGAAACACAAAAATGTACACACAAAAAAAGAAATCAGTTTCGCCACTGAAAACACAGCATTTCTGATAAAAAAAAAAAAAGAAAAAAAAAAATGTACACATAGTTGGTATCACCGAGACCAAAACAACCAGCTCTATAAAACGGGCATGTTATTTATTCCATTTGGCGAACGCGGTAAAAAATAAAATAAAAAAAAAGCCAAAAATGATGCTTTTTCCATCATAGTGATTCACAAAAAAGTGAATAAAAAGCAATCAAGTTATATGTGAAAAAAATGATACAAATGAAAACTCCAAACCATCCTGCAAAAAACAAGCACTAATATGGCTCATTCGGCAAAAAAATTAAGTGACAGCTCTCTATAAGACGTGAAAACAAATTAATTTTGCTAAAATATTGTTTTTAGTGTGTAAAAATGGCAAATCATAAAAAAAACTATATACGGTAAATCTGGTATCGCTGTAATCGCACCAACCCAACAAATAAATTGGTCTTATCACTTCTACAGCGCCAAAACAAAAACAATAACTGAATTGCTGGTTTTTGTTCATTATGTCTGAAAAATCTGAATTAAAAGCGATTAAAAAAATATTATGCACCCCAATCTGGTACCATAAAAATCTGCAATTCGTCCTACAAAAAATAAGCCCTCCTATAGCAGTATTCACCAAAAAAAAAAGTTACAGCTCACAGAATATGGCAACATGAAAAAACACTTTTTAATTAAAAAAAAAAACAAGAAAAAGATTGGAGCGCACTTACCCAGGCAAAATAGTCACCACTTTATTAGGACTTTGTACAAAAAGCAGGGAAGGGGGTGGACAAAGATCGGACGACGGCCGTTTCGTGCAAAGTGGCACTTCAACGGGTCCCCACTTTATTAGGACTTTGTACAAAAAGCAGGGAAGGGGGTGGACAAAGATCGGACGACGGCCGTTTCGTGCAAAGTGGCACTTCAACGGGTCCTCCTGGACCCGTTGAAGTGCCACTTTGCACGAAACGGCCGTCGTCCGATCTTTGTCCACCCCCTTCCCTGCTTTTTGTACAAAGTCCTAATAAAGTGGTGACTATTTTACCTGGGTAAGTGCGCTCCAATCTTTTTCTTGTTTTTTTCTTCATGAACTCTGTATGCTTTTGTTGGATGCAGCACCCCGTTGGTAATGTTAAAGGATATTATCAGCCATACATGCCCAGTATATGTGGTTTAAGGTGTTGTGCACTTTGGGGTCAGCTAATCGCAGCAGTGCGGAAGTAGAACTTTCTTTTACTTCAAGACTTTTTAATTAAAAAAAGCATTTTTATTGTGATAGCAGCAAAACCTATAAAAAACACTATATAAATCTGATATCTCTGTAATCGCACTAACCCAAAGAATAAATCCGGCTCATCACTTATAGCGCACTGTGAGCCAAAATAAAAATAAGAACTATTCTTGTACTTCTGTCTATTTGTTCATTCTACCTCCCAAAAATCAGAATAAGGCTCGACTCACATTTATCCTGCGCTCTCCGCTTACGTCGGGGTTTCCGTGTAAATTCCCCAATAACGCAATTCATACAAAACTAAATACGGAACCACCCACTTATGAGGCAGATGGAGTCAGTTTGGTCCAGCGGTGTCCCAACATTTTAGGCGTCTTTTTAGCGCACAAGTGTGGGCGATCACCGATCTGTCTGTGCAAGACTAAAAAGATGGAGACTAAGGCTACTTTCACACTAGCGTTGTGTGACGTACGTCGCAATGCGTCGTTTTGGAGAAAAAACGCATCCTGAAAATTTGCCCGCAGGATGCGTTTTTCTCCATAGAATTGCATTAGCGACGCATTGCGACGTATGCCCACACGTCGCATCCGTTGTGCGACGGATGCGTCGTGTTTTGGCAGACTGTCGGCACAAAAAAAGTTACATGTAACTTTTTTTGTGCGACGTGTCCGCCATTTCTGACCGCGCATGCGCGGCCGGATCTAGGCCCCCTCCTCCCCGGACATTACAATGGGGCAGCGGATGCGTTGAAAAACTGCATCCGCTGCCCCCTTTGTTCATTTTTTCACAACGTGCGTCGGTACGTCGGCCCGACGCATTGCGATGGGCCCGTACCGACGCAAGTGTGAAAGTAGCCGAACAGAGCAGATGCTAAATGGACTCCAAAGTGTTCATCTATCTCATGGTGGGTGGTTCCCTCGGAGGTTTCATCCAAATCACAGTTGTGTGGTATTTACATGGAAACCCCCACATAAGTGCTCAGCGTAGAACACAAGATTGTCATCCAGCCTTATACTGGAAGCGATCAAATAAATATAATTTATCCCAAAATGTTACCAATAAAACCCCTAATTTATCCTGCACAACACCAGCCTCCACTCAAGTTCGTCATCAGTCACTGGAACTATAAGGGATCCCACGTTAATGGTAGAACAAAGGCTCTGGAAAAGCAACATGGCTCCTGCCCCCTCAAATAAAATCCAGTAAATTTTGTGCTCCCAAATCCAAATGCCACCTCCTGAGCCCCACTGTGCCTAAACTACAGTAATCGCCACGTTTGGCATTATTGTAATGGAGAAAAGGCACTTAATTTACATGAACGTATTGCCAGAAGCACTGGGCACAATGTGGCACTACACTGTATTGGGCACAATATGTGGGTACTAGACTGGCAGATTTGCAGTTCTCCAGAATAAAGCTCAGAGTAGATGTTACAAAATGGTCATTGCAGCCATAGATGAATTCATTGAGAGTTGAAGTGTCTACAATGGGGTCACTTTTATTTTTTTTCCTGCTGTTCTGGCACCTTCGGGTCTCTGCAAATGTCGCCCTCAAACTATTCTAGAAAAATCTGTGCTCCAAAATCCAAATAGCGCTCCTTCCTTCTCAGTAATTTCTGACAACATATTGTATATACAGTGGGGCAAAAAAGTATTTAGTCAGTCAGCAATAGTGCAAGTTCCACCACTTAAAAAGATGAGAGGCGTCTGTAATTTACATCATAGGTAGACCTCAACTATGGGAGACAAACTGAGAAAAAAAAATCCAGAAAATCACATTGTCTGTTTTTTTAACATTTTATTTGCATATTATGGTGGAAAATAAGTATTTGGTCAGAAACAAAATTTCATCTCAATACTTTGTAATATATCCTTTGTTGGCAATGACAGAGGTCAAACGTTTTCTGTAAGTCTTCACAAGGTTGCCAAACACTGTTGTTGGTATGTTGGCCCATTCCTCCATGCAGATCTCCTCTAGAGCAGTGATGTTTTTGGCTTTTCGCTTGGCAACACGGACTTTCAACTCCCTCCAAAGGTTTTCTAAAGGGTTGAGATCTGGAGACTGGCTAGGCTACTCCAGGACCTTGAAATGCTTCTTACGAAGCCACTCCTTCGTTGCCCTGGCGGTGTGCTTTGGATCATTGTCATGTTGAAAGACCCAGCCACATTTCATCTTCAATGCCCTTGCTGATGGAAGGAGGTATGCACTCAAAATCTCACGATACATGGCCCCATTCATTCTTTCATGTACCCTGATCAGTCGTCCTGGCCCCTTTGCAGAGAAACAGCCCCAAAGCATGATGTTTCCACCACCATGCTTTACAGTAGGTATGGTGTTTGATGGATGCAATTCAGTATTCTTTTTCCTCCAAACACGACAAGTTGTGTTTCTACCAAACAGTTCCAGTTTGGTTTCATCAGACCATAGGACATTCTCCCAAAACTCCTCTGGATCATCCAAATGCTCTCTAGCAATCTTCAGACGGGCCCGGACATGTACTGGCTTAAGCAGTGGGACACGTCTGGCACTGCAGGATCTGAGTCCATGGTGGCGTAGTGTGTTACTTATGGTAGGCCTTGTTACATTGGTCCCAGCTCTCTGCAGTTCATTCACTAGGTCCCCCCGCGTGGTTCTGGGATTTTTGCTCACCGTTCTTGTGATCATTCTGACCCCACGGGGTGGGATTTTGCGTGGAGCCCCAGATCGAGGGAGATTATCAGTGGTCTTGTATGTCTTCCATTTTCTAATTATTGCTCCCACTGTTGATTTCTTCACTCCAAGCTGGTTGGCTATTGCAGATTCAGTCTTCCCGGCCTGGTGCAGGGCTACAATTTTGTTTCTGGTGTCCTTTGACAGCTCTTTGGTCTTCACCATAGTGGAGTTTGGAGTCAGACTGTTTGAGGGTGTGCACAGGTGTCTTTTTATACTGATAACAAGTTTAAACAGGTGCCATTACTACAGGTAATGAGTGGAGGAAAGAGGAGACTCTTAAAGAAGAAGTTACAGATCTGTGAGAGCCAGAAATCTTGATTGTTTGTTTCTGACCAAATACTTATTTTCCACCATAATATGCAAAAAAAATGATAAAAAAACAGACAATGTGATTTTCTGGATTTTTTTTTTCTCAGTTTGTCTCCCATAGTTGAGGTCTACCTATGATGTAAATTACAGACGCCTCTCATCTTTTTAAGTGGTGGAACTTGCACTATTGCTGACTGACTAAATACTTTTTTGCCCCACTGTATATACACGCTATATACAATCAGGTGCATCATTACATCTCTTGCCTCCTTTGTGTAGTGGGCCCATCCATCTATTGGATGACATTTTCATTGACCTAATAAAGTTATGAATTTTTACATTATTGGTTCCTTATGTACAATTTTTTTCTCAGTGTATTTATAAAGTTATTTAACTTCTTATGCAGCTATATTCTACATATATGGAGCTGAATTATGAAAACTTTTATGCCAGAAAAGTGGACGGGACTTGCGCAAAAAAGTTGCAGCTTTTGGGTTGAGCTGTGGAGGAGCCGGATCATGGCCATGTCTGCCCATCAAAGATGACAATGCTTTGTATGCCAGAAATGCTAGCTTGGTCTAGGTTTGGAGTGCACAGAGGCGCAAGCCACTCAGGAGGGGTGACAAATTCATTAATTGGCATGTGCCTTTTAATGAATTTGGCGCTATGCCAGTCTTCTGAATCTTCTGTATTAATCCCAATCCAATAACATACTCCACACCCCATCAGTATTTTGAACCAGTGTTTTTATCATGGGGGTCTGCTGCATCCTTCAGTATATTAGAATAGTGATTAGGTATTTATAAGGGACTCACAAGATAATGAGGACCCCCTCCAACCACCGTCAGAGCTCTTGTCCATGGCGCACAGTTGTCCACTTTTCTCCTAGATTATTGGTCAGCAGGGATGTACAGTGGAGCAGAGGATCAGGTGATGTCAAAGGGAAACGTGGAAACAATCATGCACGAGTCTCTATGGAATTATATACAGCTAGTGGGTGAAAATGAAAGCACCATGTACCAAAACTGCCGACATAGGCTCTTTTTTTAATCAGCAACTGAGTGATGACCAAAACAACATGGCTGGTGAAGATAAAGAAAAGTATTCGACACACCCTGAAACATATCGCTTTAACCTTATCCATTTAGTTTTCACATCTTAAACCTAGAAGTGCACAAGGTGTTCATACACTTAAAGAACACACATTTGGCATATTCACTTTCATGCTGTATTAAAGGCATGTGTTCTAGATATCTATTAAGCCTGGCCATTAATTTCTGTAAGTTCTTTATATGCAAGTTTTCAGCCTGGAGGATGTGGGATAAGAACTTATAGGGTTGCCTAAAGGGCAAAATTACCCGGAAGTTGGATTTTTCTGGTTTTGTGAAGGAGTATCCATTTTAATTTAATAAATCAATAGTAAAAATTAAAAATAGGCAACTTTATAATGTGGCTTATCAGAGAAATTTGCTTATTTCACCTCCAGATTAATTTTTCACTGAATTCATGGGGGAAATATGTAGAATGTATATTCAGTGAAGACAGATTTTTAATATTACTGAGATAGGAGATTACGACTGGTGCTTTTAAAATTCTATGGAGCGGAGGAGGAGCTAGAGACAGATACAGACATTCTCCTGCAAGTTCTCCAGAAACAACAGTTACAGTTCTCCATAGAACCTTAGGAGCACCAACTACCATCTACTACGTCAGTTAAGGGAAAATAAGTGTTCACTCAAAAGACTTTGCCTGTCAATTGAGATTGATTGTTTAGCCCAGGATGATAGAGGCACATTTGTCTCATAAGAATATTTCAGCTTCTTATTTTCACGTGTTATATCGATTTATGAAAAAAAAAGTGGCAGTGCTGCAGATCTGCTCGATGGAGGCAATGGCCCTTGCGGCCCAGGAGACCAACATGGCTCTTGTGGAGTGAGCACTAAACTTCTCTAGAGGTCAATATGCTTCACAAATAGGTTTCTTAATCCAGTTGGTTATGGTACTCTTCAAATACTTTCTTCAGTTGTTTTGTCCACAATATTGGATAAAGAGATTCTTTCCTCCCGCACTGTGTCTGTTGGAGATGATGAAGAATAGTTCTCCATACGTCTAACAAATGAAATTCATTTTCTCTGTAGTTTGCTGGATCCTGGAGGGAAAATTATATCCCGAGTAGAGATCTGATGTCACTTTTGGTAAAAAAAAAAATAAAAAAAAATATGGGTCTAAATGGAACACAATTCCATCTTCTGGGATCCTCAGACATGGTTTTCTGATTGATAGAGCCTGTAGTTCACTAACTGTTCTTGCTGTTATGGCTACGTGAAAAGCTGCCTTCCAGGATAGCTTATTTAAATTCACTGAGGCTATTGGCTCAAAAGAAGGCAGAGTTAGACCCTTGAGAACAATATTTAGGTCCCAAGATGGGATTTTGTTAGCCCTTCTTGGGTGTTTCCAGGAAGCTGTGGTCGTGCATCTTTTTATTCACCAATGATTTGCTAAATTCTGATGAAAAAAAAAAAACTTAAGGCTGACACCTGAACTTTGAGGGTACCCGGTTTTAAGCCTCTTTCCAGACCATCCTGTAAGAAATCCAACATTCTTGCTATGTCTGAATGAAACAGATCTGGAGAAAAAAAAAGCCATAACAGGAAATAAAAAGTCTTCCATATTTTCCCATTAGTTATCGGTTTTCTGCTCTTCTACAGAGGGACAGTGGATCTTATGAATTCCATCTTGAATCTTCTATAGGCGATATACTTATCCTCTAGTCTCCTCTGGGTTTCTTTATTAGAAATAAGAGAAAATAATGACCTTTGCCGTGCTCCATCTCTGGCACTTGTGAGAGAACGCCTGACATCTGAAGATCTTGAAGTCCGTATATCAGAACCTCTTGTAACGAGATGTAGGGGAGATTATTCTTAAATTATGTGGAGAGTAGGCAGAGAACTCGATATTTACTCCTTCCCTGATGAATTCCAGGATTATTTGGTCTGAGGAAATTATCTGTCACTGCAAAACAATTTGAGATTCTGCCCCGAACATGCCTGTTGTCATTGTCTATCTTGGCGGTAGCTTTGAAAAATGTTCTTACCACTTCCTCCTTTGGGGTAGCTCCAGCATACAGTCTTCCCCTTCCCTCTGTACTGCAGAGTTTGGGCCTGTGGTGGACGAAAGGATCTTTGCCTCAGGACCTTCGGCTCAAGCAGTGATGTCTTTTTATGAGAGATGCCTTTTCAAATAGTTCATCTAGAGCAGAACTTCCCCTGACGAAGCGGTCTGCTGTACCGCGATACGCGTTGGGATCTCCTTCCTTTCGATCCCGTTCCAGATCTGGCTGCTGGGTTACCATCCTCATTATAGGTGATTTACGGGTAACCGGGTACTTACTGCTCCCCTCTTGCGGGTGCTGCGGCGCACTAGGCTCTTCTGGCATTTAGGTTTGCCTGCGGGCAGTATGGGGGTTGCAGGCATATCAGGCCTGTTTTGGTTATTGTGCTAGTATCTGTACCTTATCAATTCTTTGGCAGAGATTGTAACCTATTTTTCCCACCCCATTTTGGGGTAGTGTGCTGTGCATCCTGTTTCTAGCATCATTACGTGCATCCATACTTTGCCTGGCCTCCGCGGCAGTCACATTCATATTAGGCTATTTATAGCTGGTGGGGTACCCTTCTTGTTTATGCAGCCATTATCTGTACACATGTATATACATTTCGGACGGGTCTGATGGGGGAGATGTTGTTTTTTGTATTTTTTAAATGTTTTTAATTATTGTGTCACCAATAAAGTTGTTCTTTTTTTGATATCTACTATGGGTGGTGTGCAGAATGTTCTTTAGTGGCTTCTTTTTCTTTTGTTGGTACCATATTGCTGTTAGCCACTTCTTTTGCACCCCCACTATTTTATATATTGATGTTTATATAGTGTAGTGCGCCAGCCTTTTTGGGTTAACATCTAGAGCAGACCTGAACATGTATTCACCTTGAAAGGGAATGCAGCAAAGTTTGGCTTTGGATACATCTTCATTGGACATTTTCAGTCAAAGGGCCCGTTTTGTTGTGTTTGATAAGACCAAGTTCCTAGCAGCTACCCTGACCGACTCTTGAGGCATCTGTTAGGAACGCCGTAGCCTTCTGAAGGAGAGGTAAAGACACTAGTACATCTTCTCTGGGAGTGCCCATGCTCTGGTGACTGAAGTTGATTCAACAATCTGAACAAATATCTTGCCACACAGGTGGATGCTACATTTGTTAATTATGCCACCGACGGTTCCCAAGTTTTCTCTCAAAGGGCAATCCATCTTCCGATCCATTTGGTCTTTCAGTACGGAAGAATCCTCAAATGGAGTTGTTTTTCTAGCCACAGTAGCAACGTGGATATCCATCTTGGGAATTTTAGACCAAGCTAGCTCTTCTAACGAAAATCTTCCTTTTAGTCCACCCAGATTAACCAAACGCTTTTCTGGGAACTCCCATTCATTTAAAATTAAATTTTGTATATTGTCATGAACTAGGAACACCATCTTTTTTTATTTCAATCCCCCAAACATTTCACTTGGACTGTTAGGGGCATCTCTTCCTTGACTTCCATTGTATTTCTTACTGCTGTCAGGAGTTCCTCCATGTCTTCAGCAGAAAAATATTTTTTGTTCCCCTGGTCAAAGCTTTGTTGTGTTTAATTTTTCATTCTTCCTCCAGCCAAGCTTCAGAGATGGATGCATAAGTTTCTTCAGAGTCTGAACTCTTCTCTAAACTGATCTTTCTCTTTTTGGTCACAGGAGGTGTGTTATGAATAGGTAATTCAGAACCACAATGGACCTTGAAGTTCAGAGCACACAAGTGACCTGACAAAAACCACAAAACATAGGACGAGCTCTGAGACGTGGGAACTCTGCTGACCGCAATCCCTAAACCTATCAAACCACACTAGAGGTAGCCGTGGATTGCGCCTAATGCTCCCTATGCAACTCGGCACAGCCTGAGAAACTAGCTAGCCTGAAGATAGAAAAATAAGCCTACCTTGCCTCAGAGAAATTCCCCAAAGGAAAAGGCAGCCCCCCACATATAATGACTGTGAGTTAAGATGAAAATACAAACACAGAGATGAAATAGATTTAGCAAAGTGAGGCCCGACTTACTGAATAGACCGAGGATAGGAAAGATAGCTTTGCGGTCAACACAAAAACCTACAAACAACCACGCAGAGGGGCAAAAAGACCCTCCGCACCGACTAACGGTACGGAGGTGCTCCCTCTGCGTCTCAGAGCTTCCAGCAAGCAAGCAAAACCAAAAAAGCAAGCTGGACAGAAAATATAGCAACAAAAGTAACACAAGCAGAACTTAGCTTATGCTGAGCAGACAGGCCACAGGAACGATCCAGGAGGAAGCAAGACCAATACTAGAACATTGACTGGATGCCAGGATCAAAGCACTAGGTGGAGTTAAATAGAGCAGCACCTAACGACTTAACCTCATCACCTGAGGAAGGAAACTCAGAAGCCGCAGTACCACTCGTGACCACAGGAGGGAGCTTGATCACAGAATTCACAACAGAGTTGCTAGAGAACCCGATTGAGAGAAGGTGGTTAGAGAAGCCTGAATTTCGTGACGTACCATCCCCTTAACTCGTGTATTAGAAATGTTTTTTCATCCCTCACAATCTTTTCTGTGCATTCCTAACACAATTCCATTTTATGAGTGCTTTTTATTACAAATGGAACATCTACGGCTCAAAGTTTTAGATCTCGGTTTGGGTGTAGGATCCTTGTCCTCCTGATAGGTAAGAAGGCGGTAATAACCAAATTCTACTGCCCAAAATGAGGCACCTGCCCCAGGATTACTTACTGGGTCCACCCTCGGCTCAGCAGATGCAGATCCTAGAGAAGATGCACCCTCCATGGATATAAGAGATTGATCTTACCTTACCTTCTTGTCAGGGTCACTTACAGGGAAGTGACAGTTACCCAGTGTGTTAGCTATCCTTCGGTTGTGACTCCTTCCCTTCCTGAAGAATCCCCAGCTGATTCCAATGTGGAGGACTCCCTGAACGCATTGGTATCTTCCCGCTGATTCACTGTTTTTCCTGCCAGGAAGGCTGGAAAACGGTCTGCGTTCCACGGTGTAACGCAACCGGAAGTGACATCAATTGAAGGGGACCGGAATGACAAGGAAGTAGGACAGAGGCTGGGGAGCTACGGAAAGATCCCAGCCCACCTCCGATCAGTATTACCCAGAGGCGCAGGAGAACAGAGGGGTCTAGATCCTAGCAACACAGAAGCAGATGAAGAGGAAGGCAGCACAATCAACCTCACTGCTCAGCAGGTATTCTTTGCGCCCCAAAGTCTGCTGACCGCAGAACACCAGGATGAGGATAGGAGGTGGGGAAAGGATATTTAACCTTGGTGTTTCCTGTCTCTATTAGGGCAGGTAGACAATGTCCATAATGTTGTACTGTCGTGGAGGGTGAGGGGAGGAGAAAAAAACAAAAACACAGTAAATAGAGTCATACTCAACTGCATCTGGAAATAAAAATACAACTGACTAAGAATAAAAAAAAAAAAAAAGTCAATGCTACAGAGAAATGTTTACTAAAGAGATCACCCCAGCTTTCTGATCTAATATTGGAAACACCAGGGATGCTGGGGTAGGATGTGGATGCTCATATTGCTGTTCAGCCGGTTTTTCTGATGCAATATGGAGACACCAGCAGTGCTAAGGTAAGAAGAGGCTGCTCACACTGCTGGCCACCCTGTCTTTCTGATCAAATACTGGAGACACCGGCAGTGCTGAGGTAAGAAGAGGCTGCTAACACTGCTGGCCACCCTGTCTTTATGATCCAATACTAGGACAGGGTCCTGTCAGTGTCACAATATGTGGCGATATTAATTCTATAGTGGTTACCTCCCTAGACAAGACAAAATGTGATTAGCCAATTAAAAGTATTTAGAAATGAATTCAATATGAGTTATTTTTTTACTATTCCCAGAGTATCTACTATATAATTGTCTAAGGGTCACTTCCGTTCTTCTGTCTGTCACGGATATTCATTGGTCGCGGCCTCTGTCTGTCATGGAAATCCAAGTCGCTGATTGGTCATGGCAAAACGCCCACAACCATTGCCACGACCAATCAGCGACGGGCACAGTCCACCGGCAAAATGGCTGCTCCTTCCTCCCCGCAGTCAGTGCCCGCTCCATACTCCCCTCCAGTCAGCCCTCACACAGGGTTAATGGCAGCGTTAATGGACCGCAGTGTAACGCACTCCATTAACGCAGCTATCAACCCTGTGTGACCAAATTTTTACTATGGATGCTGCGTATGCAGCATCCATAGTAAAACGATCTAATGTTAAAAATAATAATAAAATAAAAGGTTATTCTCACCCTCCGACGTGCGTGCTGTCCTTGGCAGTGCAAGCGGCAGGTTCCGGTTCCAAAGATGCTATGCGAGAAGGACCTTCCATGACGTCACGGGCATGTGACCGCGACGTCATCACAGGTCCTGCGCTCATACCAACCCTGCGACCGGAAGCTGCCGCGTGCACCGCACACCGGCGCCAGGATTTCAATTGGCCTTCGGATGGTGAGTATATGTTTATTTTTTATTTTAAGTCTTTTTTTAACCACTCATATAGTGCCCACATTGCTATATACTACATGGGCTGTGTTACATACTGCGTGGGCTGCGTTATATACTACATGGCTGCTATGTACTACATGGGCAGTGTTACATACTATGTGGGCAATGTTATATACTTTGTGGGCTGCGTTGTATACTGCATGGCTGCTATATACTACGTGGGCAGTGTTATATACTATGTGGGCAGTGTTATATACTGCTATATACTACGTGGGCAGTGTTATATACTATGTGGGCAATGTTATATACTGCGTGGGCTGTGTTATATACTGTTTGGGCTGTGTTATATACTGCGTGGCCACTGTTATATACTGCGTGGCCTGTATTAACGCATCGGGTATTCAAGAATATGTTGTGGCCTGTGCTATATACTATGTGGCTGCTATATACATAGATATTCTAGAATACCCGATGCGTTAGAATCGGGCCACCATCTAGTACCATTATAATGTTCAAAGATGATAATGGTATACATTGAGAAACACATTGGAAAACTCACACTAAAAAAAAAAAAAAATCTCTCAATGAATATTCTCCATTGTGACAGTAAATTTGCATGTCATATGCAAAGGTCTCTAGTTAGACTGCAGCTGGGGAACTTCTGTAAGGAGAAGTGTACAAATGTGTCCTTAACTCACATACACAGTGGGCAGGGACCCAGCACCAACTACCAACACAACAGGTTCAACAGATAATCACAAGTGGAATGAATCCAATCATGTGGTGCAAGGTGCAGCGTAATAGCAAATACCACATGGTCCTTCCTCGAGGGGTTAAAGAATATTTTATTACTTATGCCTATTTTAAGTGTGCTTAGCAAAGATCTATGTTGTATGAGTTTACTGGAATCCTTGGGCATAACTTATGCTATGAAAAACAGCTGTAGGGCCAAAAGTCAGAAAGACCTCATATGCATTCATTTCTTTTTGCAGATGATCATCCTATTGGTGTTCTTCTGATTTAAAGCCACATTTAATAAGAAGATATGATTTCAGTATAGCATACCGCCATCCGTTCTCTATACCTTTGGAAGCTAATGTAGAATTTGTTTTTTGATGGGTTGCTTAACAGTGCTTGCTTGTAACGTACAGAGATAATTGGTCACCTAGGATTTTTTTTCTGTAATAAAATAATGGTGGGACTTCCAGGGTTAGGAAAGTTGACTCGCTGAAGAGGACGTTCAGGTATGCCTTCTTTATGTTGTATTTCTTAAGATCACACTACAAACGCTCCCTTAGCTCAGTCACTTACTTTTTCACACTCTTTTCATCCAGTATATCTAACTCATTCATAATGTTCATACATCCACACAGTAGCGTAACTTGAAACTGATGGACCCCAATGCGAAAGCTCCAGCGGGGCCCCCAAATATTTTAAATCTTTAAAAGCAATAGTTTTCTATAGGCCAAAGGGACTTTTAGGGCCCCCTAGCTCCAGGGCCCGGGTGCGATTGCAACCCCTGCACCTGTTGTAGTTACTCCCCTGCATCCACAGACAAGTATAGTTATGTATCGTCTCAAGAGTTGGTCATGCAGCCATTATCCGATAAATGCTGGCCAAGGTATGAGCAGTATGTCTTCATTGTCAGGTTCACTTTAAATGGGTATTTGCTAGCATTTTCAATCACTTTGTGATCAATTGGACCCCTTGTTCTGGATCCCTAGCGTCACTCACTTATCCATTTCCCCGTCATACGTCATCCCACAGCTGGAGTACATAAGTAAATAATTTATGCCATGAAGTGCTCAGTTTGGCATGTTTTTCCTCTGCCTTTTTCTTTTTTTCTTTACTTTTCAAAACCTGATGAAATAGATTTAGTAGTGCTAAAGTGTATTAGTAGGATCAGGAAATTTTTCTGAATAGGCTGGTATGTGAGTGTATGAGAAAAAACATTATTTCCGGCCATTATAGAATGACCAAAAATGTATTTTGCATTTTTCCCCTGTGCAGGCTCTCTCTCAAATCAGTGGAGGAAAAAGAACTATATCAGCACATCCATCCAGAATATAAATAAAATCTCTCTCGAATCAGCTCACTCTGATGTAGTGTGAGAATACCTGATATTATGTCTCTTATCCACGGCACAGACAGACACATTTCTGCTCTTCTTTCTCTGTAGAACACAGACAGAAGCAGCATGGAGGACAATACACTGCAGTACTGAGCTGCGCGGCTGTGGATCCAGAGCTGAAGCTCAATCTGCCTGTGTCTGACCATGCTAAATGCTCCATACACCAGCGGGGGCGTGCCATTCAATGTTGCTATCAGAGTACCACTGACAATGGCACTGGTTCAGATAGTGATGATTCTAGATTAACTGATACGTGACAGGAAGATAGCAGGTCCAAGTACTAGTTCAAACTAGGCAGGTTCAGGAAGGCAGAAGAGGTTCAGGTTTTTGGAAACAGGACAGGTGCAGGAACAGGGACTCGACGACCTAAGCAGCTTGCAGACTAACTAAACACTAATGTTGCTCAGGCACCTTTCAACAGGTGAAGGTGCCTTAAGTACTAAGGGTTTCACAGATATTGGCTGGAGACATTAGATGCGTGTGCACTGTCTCTTTTAGAGTCAGTGAGCATGAGAGGCTGGGAGGACATGCGTATGTCAGTGTCCCAGTAGGGGGGAGGGTAGGGGGAAGCAGGGTGCAGTAGGGCCAGCATTACACATGGGTAGCCTTTATCACCCTGTGTAGTTTGTTCCATTTACGGCATATTGCACAAATACAAAAATATAGTTATAGGTGGCTCATCCTTAATCTATCCTCAGTAGGTAATGTAGGATGTAATATGAATGTAGAAAGCATTAATTTGACATTTAATGAATTACGGTATATACTATACTAAACGTAGCAGGGTTATTCCCAAGTGATCACAGGGGGTCAGTGGGTTGTCATGACGGCTGGGGTCTGCTGATGACCCCCGATGCCTGTCATTATGATCCTCTTGTGAACGCCGACCCGTTCAATACCATAAAAAAAAAAAAAAAGAGAAAAAAAAAAGTTTTTAAGAATATGAAACCCCCTCCCTCCCACAAAACTTCAAGTCATCCCCCTTTTTCCCCATTAGAAATAAAACAATTTTTAAAAATTACCCATACTTGGTATCACTGTGTTTGTAAAACTCAGATCAAAAAATAAAATCAATCTGATTGGTAAACAGCATAAGACAAAAAAAAAATTGTCAGAATTACCGTATGTTCTTTTGTCAGCCGCAACATTGCAATAAAATGCGATAAGAGGGGTATGTACCCTGAAATTGTATAAATAAAAAATGTCTACTCAAAAAGAAGTCCTCACACAATCGCATAGATCCTAAAAACTTAAAATGTTAAGGGTCTCAAAAAATGGTGACACAAGTAAATTATTTGGCATCTGCACAACTCGTATAGACCTGGAGAATCTTCATGCCCTCTCAGTTTTACCGTAGGGTTTCTCGCTTTCCAGCGCATCACAGGATAAAATGAAGGAAGTCATTCCAGAGTGGATGGAAAGATAGAAATAATATGGCTCTTGGAAGAAAGGGAGGGAAAAAAAGGAAAAACAAACAAAAGAAAAATAGTAAGGTCGTGAAGGGGTTAAAATTTCTTTTCAGCGATTGTACTACTGATTTATGAAGTTTATTGAAACAGTGAAAATTAAAAAAAAAAAAATTGCTAATCACCATGTATTCTATTTTTATCATAGATGTTTTGTGTATTTTGCTCAGCAAACCTCCCCGAAGTTTAGCAGCAGTTTTGAGCACGGACTGTCTCCATAGGTCACCTACCCACATGCCCAGGCGGCAGCGCAGCTCTCCATTACTGAGGTCATATTACTCCAGGGCAGAACACACAGAACAGGATATCTGGATTTACTGGATTATCTGCAGCTCTATGACCCGCAGCAGCTGGAACGTGGAAAACACGGATTCTGCACACAAATGTTTACAACGTCCCCAAATAAAATGGAATTATAATAACTTCCTATTTTCAATCGTAACATTTAAAACAGATAATCTCATTTTCTTCGGGACAGTATGGAAGTGGCTACTGCTTCTCTTCTCAGGCTGGTGAGGAAGATATAGAAGGGTATTTTTTCTTTGCATTGCACCTCCTGCCATATACCAAGTGTGGTGTGAACGCCGCCCACTACAAAATGCCCTTCAATATGGCACAATGTGAGATTTTCCCCATTCTTCTCATCTGTCCACATAGTTAGTGTGGCAGACCCCGGACTCGTCTGCAGGCTGATGAGGGGAAGATGGGAACATTCCCCAGTTTCGGTGGTGGGCTGTGCTGGGGAGCAGGCTCAGTCTGCATGAGTGTTGGACCATGAACAATTACTGTTTAATCATTTATGGGCACTATCGCTATCAGTCCCATAAATTAATAAATTGTGGGGTAGTGGGCATGTGTGACAAACGCTCCACTTCGGGAGGAGACATGGGAGAATTACTCTTGTGATTGGTCACGTTCCCAGCAGCGGTCTAATCCTTAAGTGAAGTAGAAAGCAGGACTTATCATCAGCCCCTTGGTGGTAAAATAGCAACGTGTAACAGACCTTGCACCTTCCCTTACACCAAATGCCTCACTGTCTCTTCTGCCCCGTATCACATGCCTCACTGTCCCTGCTGCCTCCTCCCTGCACCCGGTGCCTCACCATCCCTGCCGCCTCCTCCCTGCACCCGATGCCTCACCGTCCCTGCCGCCTCTTCCCTGCACCCGATGCCTCACTGTCCCTGCTGCCTCTTCCCTGCACCCGATGCCTCACCGTCCCTGCCGCCTCTTCCCTGCACCCGATGCCTCACTATCCCTGCTGCCTCTTCCCTGCACCCGATGCCTCACCGTCCCTGCCGCCTCCTCCCTGCACCCGGTGCCTCACCGTCCCTGCCGCCTCCTCCCTGCACCCGATGCCTCACCGTCCCTGCCGCCTCTTCCCTGCACCCGATGCCTCACTGTCCCTGCTGCCTCTTCCCTGCACCCGATGCCTCACCGTCCCTGCACCCGATGCCTCACTGTCCCTGCCGCATCTTCCCTGCACCCGATGCCTCACTGTCCCTGCCGCCTCCTCCCTGCACCCGATGCCTCACTGTCCCTGCTGTCTACTCCCTGCACCGGGTGCCTCACTGTCCCTGCTGCCTCCTCCCTGCACCAGGTGCCTCACTGTCCCTGCTGCCTCCTCCCTGCACCCGATGCCTCACTGTCCCTGCTGTCTACTCCCTGCACCGGGTGCCTCACTGTCCCTGCTGCCTACTCCCTGCACCCGGTGCCTCACCGTCCTGCCGCCTCCTCCCTGCACCCGGTGCCTCACTGTCCCTGCTGCCTACTCCCAGCATCCGGTGCCTCACTGTCCCTGCTGTCTCCTCCCTGCACCCAGTGCCTCACTGTCCCTGCTGCCTACTCCCTGCACCCGGTGCCTCACTGTCCCTGCTGCCTACTCCCTGCACCCGGTGCCTCACTGTCCCTGCTGCCTACTCCCTGCACCCGGTGCCTCACTGTCCCTGCTGCCTACTCCCTGCACCCGGTGCCTCACTGTCCCTGCTGCCTACTCCCTGCACTCGGTGCCTCACTGTCTCTTCTGCCCCCGTATCAGATGCATCACTGTCCCCGCTGCCTCCTCCCAGCATCTGCTGCCTCACCCCTTCCCCAGGTGCCCACACAATGTAAGGGGGGCAGAATCTACTATATACTACGGGCTATGGAATCTCCATGTGCCGTCACCTGGTGCCTCCATACTGCAGCTTATTACAAACCATTCTTCCATTAGAGTAATGCTTCTAGTGGAAAGTAGCTCCAGGTTTGTGCCGATGCAGGAAGAAATCTGTGTATAATGGGAAATATAGAGAGAAGGAATTGATCAGAGTGGGGCTGATTTACTGACGTGATCTAATGTTTGCTGCACCCTGAAACCAGCCTAGGAGCGAGGACCGTGCCCGCCAGGCCTGAGGTTACAGAAGGCAGCAGTGGTGCCCGTCTCTATGCCAATCTCAGGCCACGTTCCCACCATTCTGATGTTGCAGAATTTCTGCACCTATTAAGTACAGATTAGATAACTTTTTGTTTTTCATTTGAGTAATTTTATAGTATTTTTTGTATCTTTTTTCTTGGTTTGTCGTGTTTTATATGAAGCCGTTTTGTTTTTTATACAGACGTGTAAATTACATGGGTTTGCGATGTGTTTCTGCGTTTAGTGGAAGTCTCTGGGGAAAATCGCGGGTAGGTCAGTTTATGCTGAGGAAAAAAACAAGCGCGGTGGCAGCGGATTCCTAGAAATTCACTTTGATGGAACTATTTGACACAGAAAATAGACAAATGTCCAAAACTCACCTAAAGCCCAATACCGGGGGCGCGGAGCATGTAATGCCCGGACACGGAGGGTGAGGAATCAGCCACTGGGGACGGGGAGTGTGGCACCGAGAACATGGGGGAGAAAGCTGCAGAACAGGTCTGACACTGGGGCCAAACCCTCAGCCCCTGGAGAAATCCCACCGTGTGACCCCTCAGTGCTCAGCCCCACCCCGGTACCGGGCAGCAGGTCCCGCCTGTGCCGCCGTCCGAGCAGCGCTCACCTCCCTGCACCATCAGCAGCCGCTGTCCAGATAAAGTTCTCGGATGACACTCGGGAGCGCGCACTGGAAGCCAATCCCGTGCATACAGTGCGCGTTCCCGCCAGTCATGTCAGCCCCCAGCTGAGCGACACCAGCACACAAGGAGGGAGAGCTGTGATTGGATAAAGGCGCAATGTCGTCATCACACTGCGCGCACCCAGCCGCCATTTTTCTTTTGGGACGGATAGCGCATAACTTGTTAGTTATACGTCATGTGTTTATCATCTTCGGCATAGAGACGTCTAATAGTGAATCCAGGCTCTGGGATGTGTGAAATCTTCCTGTAGTAGCTAAGGGCGTTGTCGGGAGTGTTGGGAGTGGGCGCTGCCCTGGCATATGCCCTTATCAGCGATGGCCGAGCTGTATTACGTGTAAATAAAGTTGCGACCTTCAAAGAAGCGCCGGGAGCAGCAGCAGCAGAAGCAGCAGCACACAGTGAGTGGCCGTGCGAGGTGCGGCCGGCTATGGGTCCATGCAGCAATGCGGTGTTTCTGCCGCAAATGGCACTTAGGCCGGAGTCACACACACAACAAAAATACGGTCCGTTTTTGATGGCCGAGATACGCAGAAAATCTCCTGAACAGGGATCCGTATTCAATGCGAGGATGAGATTTTTACTCCAAAAATTATCCGTGTGTCATCCGTACGGCAAGATTTTCTCGCCGACTTCCAAATAGGACATACAATGGATCCATGGCCTCAAATATTCATAAAAACACATATACAGTCTATATATATCACATATATATATATATATATATATATATATATATATATATATATATATACACACACATATATTTATATTTCATACAGAGCTAGATAGCAGAAAAGCTGGTAATTCAATTACCGGCTTTTCCTATCTCCTTCACAAACCCGACATGATATGAGACATGTTATAAAGGCACAGATGATTGGCCTCGGGAAGACCAAAACATCCAACACTGCGGAGACACCATCACGTGTTTCTCAACGCAGTGATTCCAGAACACTGCCCCCATCCCTTATGGGAAATATGCAGATGCATGTAAAGAAGCTGCGGAGACACCATCACGTGTTTCTCGACGCAAGCAGTGAATAGCCAGGCCTTTCCCCGGGAAGGAACAACCACGGGAAGGGCAGCATCCTATGAAGGAAAGCCACCTATGCCAAGCATGGTATCCATCCACAGACAGCTGTTTCGGGGTTTTTGCCCCTCATCAGTGTGGCGTAGGAATCTGGCTATTAGGAGCAGTGCCTAGTAAAAAGGCTTTAAAGGCACAGATGATTGGCCTCGGGGAGACCAAAACATCCAACACTGCGGAGACACCATCACGTGTTTCTCAACGCAGTGATTCCAGAACACTGCCCCCATCCCTTATGGGAAATATGCAGATGCATGTAAAGAAGCTGCGGAGACACCATCACGTGTTTCTCGACGCAAGCAGTGAATAGCCAGGCCTTTCCCCGGGAAGGAACAACCACGGGAAGGGCAGCATCCTATGAAGGAAAGCCACCTATGCCAAGCATGGTATCCATCCACAGACAGCTGTTTCGGGGTTTTTGCCCCTCATCAGTGTGGCGTAGGAATCTGGCTATTAGGAGCAGTGCCTAGTAAAAAGGCTTTAAAGGCACAGATGATTGGCCTCGGGGAGACCAAAACATCCAACACTGCGGAGACACCATCACGTGTTTCTCAACGCAGTGATTCCAGAACACTGCCCCCATCCCTTATGGGAAATATGCAGATGCATGTAAAGAAGCTGCGGAGACACCATCACGTGTTTCTCGACGCAAGCAGTGAATAGCCAGGCCTTTCCCCGGGAAGGAACAACCACGGGAAGGGCAGCATCCTATGAAGGAAAGCCACCTATGCCAAGCATGGTATCCATCCACAGACAGCTGTTTCGGGGTTTTTGCCCCTCATCAGTGTGGAGTAGGAATCTGGCTATTAGGAGCAGTGCCTAGTAAAAAGGCTATAAAGGCACAGATGATTGGCCTCGGGGAGACCAAAACATCCAACACTGCGGAGACACCATCACGTGTTTCTCAACGCAGTGATTCCAGAACACTGCCCCCATCCCTTATGGGAAATATGCAGATGCATGTAAAGAAGCTGCGGAGACACCATCACGTGTTTCTCGACGCAAGCAGTGAATAGCCAGGCCTTTCCCCGGGAAGGAATAACCACGGGAAGGGCAGCATCCTATGAAGGAAAGCCACCTATGCCAAGCATGGTATCCATCCACAGACAGCTGTTTCGGGGTTTTTGCCCCTCATCAGTGTGGAGTAGGAATCTGGCTATTAGGAGCAGTGCCTAGTAAAAAGGCTATAAAGGCACAGATGATTGGCCTCGGGGAGACCAAAACATCCAACACTGCGGAGACACCATCACGTGTTTCTCAACGCAGTGATTCCAGAACACTGCCCCCATCCCTTATGGGAAATATGCAGATACATGTAAAGAAGCTGCGGAGACACCATCACGTGTTTCTCGACGCAAGCAGTGAATAGCCAGGCCTTTCCCCGGGAAGGAACAACCACGGGAAGGGCAGCATCCTATGAAGGAAAGCCACCTATGCCAAGCATGGTATCCATCCACAGACAGCTGTTTCGGGGTTTTTGCCCCTCATCAGTGTGGAGTAGGAATCTGGCTATTAGGAGCAGTGCCTAGTAAAAAGGCTATAAAGGCACAGATGATTGGCCTCGGGGAGACCAAAACATCCAACACTGCGGAGACACCATCACGTGTTTCTCAACGCAGTGATTCCAGAACACTGCCCCCATCCCTTATGGGAAATATGCAGATGCATGTAAAGAAGCTGCGGAGACACCATCACGTGTTTCTCGACGCAAGCAGTGAATAGCCAGGCCTTTCCCCGGGAAGGAATAACCACGGGAAGGGCAGCATCCTATGAAGGAAAGCCACCTATGCCAAGCATGGTATCCATCCACAGACAGCTGTTTCGGGGTTTTTGCCCCTCATCAGTGTGGAGTAGGAATCTGGCTATTAGGAGCAGTGCCTAGTAAAAAGGCTATAAAGGCACAGATGATTGGCCTCGGGGAGACCAAAACATCCAACACTGCGGAGACACCATCACATGTTTCTCAACGCAGTGATTCCAGAACACTGCCCCCATCCCTTATGGGAAATATGCAGATGCATGTAAAGAAGCTGCGGAGACACCATCACGTGTTTCTCGACGCAAGCAGTGAATAGCCAGGCCTTTCCCCGGGAAGGAACAACCACGGGAAGGGCAGCATCCTATGAAGGAAAGCCACCTATGCCAAGCATGGTATCCATCCACAGACAGTTGTTTCGGGGTTTTTGCCCCTCATCAGTGTGGAGTAGAAATCTGGCTATTAGGAGCAGTGCCTAGTAAAAAGGCTATAAAGGCACAGATGATTGGCCTCGGGGAGACCAAAACATCCAACACTGCGCAGACACCATCACGTGTTTCTCAACGCAGTGATTCCAGAACACTGCCCCCATCCCTTATGGGAAATATGCAGATGCATGTAAAGAAGCTGCGGAGACACCATCACGTGTTTCTCGACGCAAGCAGTGAATAGCCAGGCCTTTCACCGGGAAGGAACAACCACGGGAAGGGCAGCATCCTATGAAGGAAAGCCACCTATGCCAAGCATGGTATCCATCCACAGACAGCTGTTTCGGGGTTTTTGCCCCTCATCAGTGTGGAGTAGAAATCTGGCTATTAGGAGCAGTGCCTAGTAAAAAGGCTATAAAGGCACAGATGATTGGCCTCGGGGAGACCAAAACATCCAACACTGCGGAGACACCTGTTATGGCTGGCAATCAGGCAACACAGCGTGCAGTAATCAGCGCACATACAGAGATCTGGCAATAACCAAAAACAATAGGACAAGCTCTGAGACGTGGAATCTCTGTAGACTGCAGTACCTAATCTATCCTCACACAACTATAAGCAGCAGTGGATTGCGCCTAACAACTACCTATGCAACTCGGCACTGCCTGAGGAGCTGACTAGCCTGAAGATAGAAATACAAGCCTGACTTACCTCAGAGAAATACCCCAAAGGAATAGGCAGCCCCCCACATATAATGACTGTTAGCAAGATGAAAAGACAAACGTAGGAATGAAATAGATTCAGCAAAGTGAGGCCCGATATTCTAGACAGAGCGAGGATAGCAAAGAGAACTATGCAGTCTACAAAAAACCCTAAAACGAAAACCACGCAAAGGGGCAAAAAGACCCACCGTGCCGAACTAACAGCACGGCGGTGCACCCCTTTGCTTCTCAGAGCTTCCAGCAAAAGTTAATAGCAAGCTGGACAGAAAAAACAGAAAACAAACTAGAAGCACTTATCTAGCAGAGCAGCAGGCCCAAGGAAAGATGCAGTAGCTCAGATCCAACACTGGAACATTGACAAGGAGCAAGGAAGACAGACTCAGGTGGAGCTAAATAGCAAGGCAGCCAACGAGCTCACCAAAACACCTGAGGGAGGAAGCCCAGAGACTGCAATACCACTTGTGACCACAGAAGTGAACTCATCCACAGAATTCACAACAGTACCCCCCCCTTGAGGAGGGGTCACCGAACCCTCACCAGAACCCCCAGGCCGACCAGGATGAGCCACATGAAAGGCACGAACAAGATCTGGGGCATGGACATCAGAGGCAAAAACCCAGGAATTATCTTCCTGAGCATAACCCTTCCATTTGACCAGATACTGGAGTTTCCGTCTAGAGACACGAGAATCCAAAATCTTCTCCACAATATACTCCAATTCCCCCTCCACCAAAACAGGGGCAGGAGGCTCCACAGATGGAACCATAGGTGCCACGTATCTCCTCAACAACGACCTATGGAATACATTATGTATGGAAAAGGAGTCTGGGAGGGTCAGACGAAAAGACACCGGATTGAGAATCTCAGAAATCCTATACGGACCAATAAAACGAGGTTTAAATTTAGGAGAGGAAACCTTCATAGGAATATGACGAGAAGATAACCAAACCAGATCCCCAACACGAAGTCGGGGTCCCACACGGCGTCTGCGATTAGCGAAAAGCTGAGCCTTCTCCTGGGACAAGGTCAAATTGTCCACCACCTGAATCCAGATCTGCTGCAACCTGTCCACCACAGAATCCACACCAGGACAGTCCGAAGACTCAACCTGTCCTGAAGAGAAACGAGGATGGAACCCAGAATTGCAGAAAAATGGAGAGACCAAGGTAGCCGAGCTGGCCCGATTATTAAGGGCGAACTCAGCCAACGGCAAAAATGACACCCAATCATCCTGGTCAGCGGAAACAAAACATCTCAGATATGTTTCCAAGGTCTGATTGGTTCGTTCGGTCTGGCCATTAGTCTGAGGATGGAAGGCCGAGGAGAAAGATAGGTCAATGCCCATCCTACCACAAAAGGCTCGCCAGAACCTCGAGACAAACTGGGAACCTCTGTCAGAAACAATATTCTCAGGAATGCCATGTAAACGAACCACATGCTGGAAGAACAAAGGCACCAAATCAGAGGAGGAAGGCAATTTAACCAAGGGCACCAGATGGACCATTTTAGAAAAGCGATCACAGACCACCCAAATGACCGACATTTTTTGAGAAACGGGAAGGTCAGAAATGAAATCCATCGAAATATGTGTCCAAGGCCTCTTCGGGACCGGCAAGGGCAAAAGCAACCCACTGGCACGTGAACAGCAGGGCTTAGCCCTAGCACAAATTCCACAGGACTGCACAAAAGCACGCACATCCCGTGACAGAGATGGCCACCAGAAGGATCTAGCAACCAACTCCCTGGTACCAAAGATTCCTGGATGACCGGCCAGCACCGAACAATGAAGTTCAGAGATAACTTTACTAGTCCACCTATCAGGGACGAACAGTTTCTCGGCCGGACAACGATCAGGTTTATTAGCCTGAAATTTCTGCAACACTCTCCGCAAATCAGGGGAGATGGCAGACACAATGACTCCTTCCTTGAGGATACTCGCCGGCTCAGATAACCCCGGAGAGTCGGGCACAAAACTCCTAGACAGAGCATCCGCCTTCACATTTTTAGAGCCCGGAAGGTATGAAACCACAAAATCAAAACGAGCAAAAAATAACGACCAACGGGCCTGTCTAGGATTCAAGCGCTTGGCAGACTCAAGATAAGTAAGGTTCTTATGATCAGTCAAAACCACCACGCGATGCTTAGCACCCTCAAGCCAATGACGCCACTCCTCGAATGCCCACTTCATGGCCAGCAACTCTCGGTTGCCCACATCATAATTACGCTCAGCAGCAGAAAATTTCCTGGAAAAGAAAGCACATGGTTTGAACACTGAGCAACCAGAACCTCTCTGTGACAAAACCGCCCCTGCACCAATCTCAGAAGCATCAACCTCGACCTGGAACGGAAGAGAAACATCAGGTTGACACAACACAGGGGCACAGCAGAAACGACGCTTCAACTCCTGAAAAGCTTCCACGGCAGCAGAAGACCAATTAACCAAATCAGCACCCTTCTTGGTCAAATCGGTCAATGGTCTGGCAATGCTAGAAAAATTACAGATGAAGCGACGATAAAAATTAGCAAAGCCCAGGAATTTCTGCAGACTTTTTAGAGATGTCGGCTGAGTCCAATCCTGGATGGCCTGAACCTTAACCGGATCCATCTCGATAGTAGAAGGGGAAAAGATGAACCCCAAAAATGAAACTTTCTGCACACCGAAGAGACACTTTGATCCCTTCACGAACAAGGAATTAGCACGCAGTACCTGGAAAACCATTCTGACTTGCTTCACATGAGACTCCCAATCATCAGAGAAGATCAAAATGTCATCCAAGTAAACAATCAAGAATTTATCCAGATACTCACGGAAAATGTCATGCATAAAAGACTGAAAAACAGATGGAGCATTGGCAAGTCCAAACGGCATCACCAGATACTCAAAATGAGCCTCGGGCGTATTAAATGCCGTTTTCCATTCATCTCCTTGCCTGATTCTCACCAGATTATACGCACCACGAAGATCTATCTTGGTGAACCAACTAGCCCCCTTAATCCGAGCAAACAAGTCAGAAATCAATGGCAAGGGATACTGAAACTTAACAGTGATCTTATTAAGAAGGCGGTAATCAATACACGGTCTTAGCGAACCATCCTTCTTGGCTACAAAAAAGAACCCTGCTCCCAATGGTGACGACGATGGGCGAATATGTCCCTTCTCCAGGGACTCCTTCACATAACTGCGCATAGCGGTGTGTTCAGGTACGGACAAATTAAATAAACGACCCTTAGGGAATTTACTACCAGGAATCAAATCGATAGCACAATCACAATTCCTATGCGGAGGTAGGGCATCAGACTTGGACTCTTCAAATACATCCTGAAAGTCCGACAAGAACTCTGGGATGTCAGAAGGAATGGATGACGAAATAGACAAAAATGGAACATCACCATGTACTCCCTGACAACCCCAGCTGGTTACCGACATAGAGTTCCAATCCAATACTGGATTATGGGTTTGTAGCCATGGCAACCCCAACACGACCACATCATGCAAATTATGCAGTACCAGAAAGCGAATAACTTCCTGATGTGCAGGAGCCATGCACATGGTCAGCTGGGCCCAGTACTGAGGCTTATTCTTGGCCAAAGGTGTAGCATCAATTCCTCTCAACGGAATAGGACACCGCAAAGGCTCCAAGAAAAATCCACAACGTTTAGCATAATCTAAATCCATCAGATTCAGGGCAGCGCCTGAATCCACAAACGCCATGACAGAATACGATGACAAAGAGCACATTAAGGTAATGGACAAAAGGAATTTGGACTGTACAGTACCAATAACGGCAGAGCTATCGAACCGCCTAGTGCGTTTAGGACAATTAGAAATAGCATGAGTAGAATCACCACAATAGAAACACAGTCTGTTCAGACGTCTGTGTTCTTGCCGTTCTACTTTAGTCATAGTCCTATCGCACTGCATAGGCTCAGGTTTACTCTCAGACAATACCGCCAGATGGTGCACAGATTTACGCTCGCGCAAGCGACGACCGATCTGAATGGCCAAGGACATGGACTCATTCAAACCAGCAGGCATAGGAAATCCCACCATTACATCCTTAAGAGCTTCAGAGAGACCCTTTCTGAACAATGCCGCTAGTGCAGATTCATTCCACAGAGTGAGTACTGACCACTTTCTAAATTTCTGACAATATACTTCTATATCATCCTGACCCTGGCATAAAGCCAGCAGATTTTTCTCAGCCTGATCCACTGAATTAGGCTCATCGTAAAGCAATCCGAGCGCCAGGAAAAACGCATCGACACTACTCAATGCAGGGTCTCCTGGCGCAAGAGAAAACGCCCAGTCCTGTGGGTCGCCGCGCAAAAAAGAAATAATAATCAAAACCTGTTGAGAAGGATTACCAGAAGAATGAGGTTTCAAGGCCAAAAATAGCTTACAATTATTTCTGAAGCTCAGGAACTTAGTTCTGTCACCAAAAAACAAATCAGGAATCGGAATTCTTGGTTCTAGCATCGATTTCTGATCAATAGTATCTTGAATCTTTTGTACATTTACAACGAGATTATCCATTGAGGAGCACAGAGCCTGAATATCCATGTCCACAGCTGTGTCCTGAAGCACTCTAATGTCTAGGGGAAAAAAAAGACTGAAGACAGAGCTAAGAAAAAAAAATGATGTCAGGATTTCTTTTTTCCCTCTATTGGGAATCATTGGTATGGCTCCTTGTACTGTTATGGCTGGCAATCAGGCAACATAGCGTGCAGTAATCAGCGCACATACAGAGATCTGGCAATAACCAAAAACAATAGGACAAGCTCTGAGACGTGGAATCTCTGTAGACTGCAGTACCTAATCTATCCTCACACAACTATAAGCAGCAGTGGATTGCGCCTAACAACTACCTATGCAACTCGGCACTGCCTGAGGAGCTGACTAGCCTGAAGATAGAAATACAAGCCTGACTTACCTCAGAGAAATACCCCAAAGGAATAGGCAGCCCCCCACATATAATGACTGTTAGCAAGATGAAAAGACAAACGTAGGAATGAAATAGATTCAGCAAAGTGAGGCCCGATATTCTAGACAGAGCGAGGATAGCAAAGAGAACTATGCAGTCTACAAAAAACCCTAAAACGAAAACCACGCAAAGGGGCAAAAAGACCCACCGTGCCGAACTAACAGCACGGCGGTGCACCCCTTTGCTTCTCAGAGCTTCCAGCAAAAGTTAATAGCAAGCTGGACAGAAAAAACAGAAAACAAACTAGAAGCACTTATCTAGCAGAGCAGCAGGCCCAAGGAAAGATGCAGTAGCTCAGATCCAACACTGGAACATTGACAAGGAGCAAGGAAGACAGACTCAGGTGGAGCTAAATAGCAAGGCAGCCAACGAGCTCACCAAAACACCTGAGGGAGGAAGCCCAGAGACTGCAATACCACTTGTGACCACAGAAGTGAACTCATCCACAGAATTCACAACAGACACCATCACGTGTTTCTCAACGCAGTGATTCCAGAACACTGCCCCCATCCCTTATGGGAAATATGCAGATGCATGTAAAGAAGCTGCGGAGACACCATCACGTGTTTCTCGACGCAAGCAGTGAATAGCCAGGCCTTTCCCCCGGAAGGAACAACCACGGGAAGGGCAGCATCCTATGAAGGAAAGCCACCTATGCCAAGCATGGTATCCATCCACAGACAGCTGTTTCGGGGTTTTTGCCCCTCATCAGTGTGGCGTAGGAATCTGGCTATTAGGAGCAGTGCCTAGTAAAAAGGCTTTAAAGGCACAGATGATTGGCCTCGGGGAGACCAAAACATCCAACACTGCGGAGACACCATCACATACAGTAAACCATCTCATATCCCTTTTTTTTTTTTTTACATATTCCGCACTACAAATGTTAGAAGTGTCTGTGCAAAATTTGGGGGCTCTAGGTGTTAAAATAAAGGGTTAAATCGCGGAAAAAACTGGCATGCGCTCCCGCGCAATTTTCTTCGCCAGAGTGGTAAAGCCAGTGACTGAGGGCAGATATTAATAGCCTGGAGAGGGTCCACGGTTATTGCCCCCCTCCCCCCCGGCTAAAAACATCTGCCCCCAGCCACCCCAGAAAAGGCACATCTGGAAGATGCGCCTATCCTGGCACTTAGCCTCTCTCTTCCCACTCCCCTGTAGCAGTGGGATATGGGGTAACGAAGGGTTAATGTCACCTTGCTATTGTAAGGTGACATTAAGCCAGGTTAATAATGGAGAGGCGTCAATAAGACATCTATCCATTATTAATCCTATGTTCTTAAAGGGTTAAAGAAAACCCACACACATTAGGAAAAATAATTAAAAAAAAATAAAGACACAGGGTGTTGTAATAGTTTATTAAACGCTCAATCCATTTGAAGACCCTTGTCACCCGAAACAAAGTTAAAATAAAAAGACAACAATATCCCATACCTCTCCAGCATTACAGTCAAGTCCCATCAGAAGGTGTTAATTAATTTTACAAGCAGAAGCTCTGCTAATGCAGCTGTGCTCCTAACTGTAAAAACTGGGGAATGAATGGACTACAGGGGAACGTAGCGACCTAGACTCGCGGTGCTGCGCCCCCTGCTAATATAAACTCATATGAACTTGAGCGTGGGAATTTTTCTGAATATTTTGTGAATGTTCCCACGGTGTTTATTCAGGTTTTCACGCAGCTGAATTTTCACATGAATCCCGCACCTCAGCTCACTTGCATTTTTACCGCATGCTTTTTTGTCTCTTTGATTTGTTATTAGATGTGAAAAGATACAGATAAATGGATATGGAGTAGATAAATATCCTTGATATATATAATTAGTGCCGTGCATTTGTAGTTTACTGTACATGGATTAACCAAATAGATAGTTTAAGAAAATTACATGGGTTCTCCCTATTTTTTATAACCAGCAAAGGTAAAGCAGACAGGTACGGTTTATATTAGGCTGGGAAGGTCCCTGGTTATTGGACCCTTCCCAGCCTAAAAATACAACTCTGCAGCTGCCCCAGAATTGGCTCATCACATTAGATGTGCCAATTCTGGTGCTTTCCCTGGCTCTTCCCGACCCGATTGCCCTTACAATGGGGTTAATGGTTGTTGGGCTTGATGACAGCTGTAATTTGTCAAAAATCAAATCAGCCCTCGACCCCTGGGGTTAGTATTGGATAGGAGTCTATCAGACACCTTCATTACTATCCCTGTAATAAAAAAAAATTAAAACCACAAAAAAAAAAAATTGCTGGTCCGAAGTAATTCCAATGAATTTGAAGTAGTCCTGAAACTGATACCTGAAAAACATAGAAAGACAGAAATAAAGACTACTTCCTCGCTCACCAATTTATTACCCAAAATGTTGACATGCAAGTCCAATGTAGTCACGTTCCTTGATGTCTCCGATGCTAGTGTAAACAGGTGCCAACCAAAAAACGTATAACTGGAAAAACTATAAGGTTGCACCATGAATTACCAAGAATGATTACTCTAGAACATTGAAACTGCATTACTGCCATAGAAAATGGGGAAAAAAGGAAAAAAACGCTAGATAATGTATATATGAAATATTCATCTGTAAAATTGCTATGAAAAATACCGGAAAAAAAGAAGGTACTTAGCGCATAGATTGACTAATATATGTGAGCCCAACTGCCACGTCGAGGCGTCTTTCAAAGTTGGGTCCCTGTCCCTGATATGTCATATCTGAACTTTGAAGGACGCCTTGACATGGCAGTTGGGCTCACATATATTAGCCAATCTATGCGCTAAGTACCTTCTTTTTTACTGTATTTTTCATAGCAATTTTGCAGATGAATATTTCATATATATTGTACATTATAAAGCGTTTTTTTTCCTTTTTCCCATTTTCTTTGGCAGTACATGACGTCAAGCTAAGGGGTTAGTAATGGAGAGGCATCTATAAGACGCAAAAATAGCACACTGAGAGAAGTCCTTCATTTGTACAAAGCACTCCCCCGCCCTTTTTTATCTATTTATTACCTTTAACACATCAAATATTCCACTGTAAATCCATCCCACATTGAACTCCCAACTCTGCTACATCTGGATGGTGTGTTGAGTGGTGACATGAGTGACTGCTCAGCAAGCCAGCCTGAACACAGTGACAGTAGCATGAGAGCACGCCTGCAGTGAAGGGTGGCGACGTCTGTAAGGTGACCGGAGTTCATCGGCTATGAACTACGGTAACCTTACTGATGTCACCGCTGGCAGCATTGAGAAATTTCTTCTGGATCTAGGCAGAGGAGGAGAGCAAAGCCTGATCTGAGCTTAGTCATGTGTGGTGCAGACTGACGGTCACTTCAGCTGACAAGCCCTGTGATACGCTTCCTAATGATCAGCACATCCCAGCATTTGTCAGCTGATGGGACGGCGCTCCAAAGCATCTGCAGGATCCAGCCAGAGAAGAAGAGTATGATCTGAGCATGCTCAGACTGGTGTCACTCACTGAGAAGTAGTCGCACCCCCACCGATCGGAAGTAGCAGTGGCTGCATCATAACAGAGGATTATATGACCCACACAGATGAGTTTACAGGAGCAGGGCAGGTAATAGCAGTATGTTAGAAAACCTATTATTAGGAAGAGTTAGGACACATGAAAGGAGATTAAATTAGTAGTGGAAAACCCCTTTAAGTAATTAACATTGACTTTCCTATTTATTCACAGGCCAAAGTGTACAAAGAGTTAATGCTGGAAAAACTTTAAAACTATTCCTCAGGTAGGTAAAATTTTCAGACCACCCTGTTAATTCTGAAATACTTTGGGTCCGATTCATCATTTGTATTTGTTTAAGTCATTTTTCTATTTTGACTTGTGATTTTCTCTGACTTTTTTGCGACACATTCATCAACTTGGTGCACGCGATTCCTGAATTTTACGCAAAGTCCAAAATGTCTTTAACTAGTTTTATCATGAAAACATTGCAAAAAAAAATGCTCCACAAAAAGCTGACGTGCAAAAAATCACTCCAAAGAGAGGGGATGGAGTAGATTTGTTCCAATTTTTGTGACTTTTAAAAAAAAAAAAAAAAGTTTAATTTCAGGAATTAGTATAAAACGTCTAGAAAAGCCACATTGACGTATAAACCAAAAAACTAAACCACAAAAGAAAACTTGAAAAAAGGCATAAATAAAAAAAGATCACTAATTAAGAGGTATTTACTAGTGATGAGCGAATGTGCTCCTTGCTCGGGTTTTCCCGAGCACTCGTGGGTTTTCTCTGAGTATTTGTGAGTGCTCGGAGATTTAGTTTTTTTTGACTCAGCTGCATGATTTACAGCTGCTAGCCAGGCTGAGTACATGTGGGGGTTGCCTGGCTACTAGGGAATCCCCACATGTAATCAAGCTGTCTAGTAGCTGTAAATCATGTAGCTGCGGCAAGGAAAACTAAATCTCTGAGCATTCACAAATACTCGGAGACCACCCGAGCGTGCTCGGCGAAACCCGAACAACGAGTACACTCGCTCATAATAATAATAATCTTTATTTTTATATAGCGCTAACATATTCTGCAGTGCTTTACAGTTTTGTACACATTATCATCACTGTCCCCCGTTGGGGCTCACAATCTAGAATCCCTATCAGTATGTCTTTTGGAATGTGGGAGGAAACCGGAGTGCCCGGAGGAAACCCACGCAAACACGGAGAGAACATACAAACTCTTTGCAGATGTTGTCCTGGGTGGGATTAGAACCCAGGACCCCAGCGCTGCAAGGCTGCAGTGCTAACCACTGCGCCACTGTGCTGCCCGTGCTCATCACTAGTATTCACGCCAAAAAACTGATGCAAATGCAGTGATGAATCAGACTTTTTTTCTCTAAGTGACTTTGCACCAGGTGTCGCCTTAATGCCCGGCTCATAGTGCTCCCCACTACACAGTGTGGGGGCAGAGCGGACTAAGCTCTCCACTTCCACAAGAGGCCAATTACCGCACAATTGTGTAACTACATCATGCAGCAGTTGGCCATCATAGACAGAAATTTGGCCATACCATCTGGTCCTACCCTTAGGTTGCGCTCACATGTAGCAGTCATGCTGCAGCGTTTACCCAACAAATATCCAACACATTTGGAAATATTTGTGACCCATTCACAGTCGAGGTGGGCCGCAGCGAAAAAGTGGAAAGGCCGCAGCGTTTTATACCATGCTGGGGGGTAAAAACCAGATAAGATGAATAAAAAATGATCCTTTTGTAACCCTTTAACAAGCACCCCCTACCTTAGTGCCCCTGTTCCCTGTGTGTTTAGTGCAGCAGGTTCCTCACACCATTATTCCCCTGCTTCAGACCTCTTCATATAAGTTCCACCTACTGCAATTGTTCCCCATTCTTAGACCTCATTCAGCCAGACAGGTTTTCTATACATGTTTTTCCATAGGTAGAACATGCACCCGTTATGGGTTTATATGAACTCGTTTTTTTTTTACGTATATAGACTGCGGTCCCGATTCATCAAGACCGGCATTTTTCCCGCCGTTCATGAGGTAGAGGTGTGCTGGATCATTACAGTCAATGGCCCGTCATTGTCTGCACGCCAAGCCCTTTTTCCACGGCTTCAGATGTAAGTCCTTACAGAGCCACTGACATGACGGTAAAATGCAATGCGAACTTGGACTGAGACTTTTAATAACTAAGCGGATGTTGTGTCCATTCTGAAGATGCCATTACGTCATAGTGAAGAATATGTTTTTTTATATTTGCCTATGTATATATGGCTGTGATTCCAGGTAATTAAAGGGTAAACTCTGCAGCAATAGTTAATAAATTATCCTTGAAATGAGGCATACTTTATATGAGAAAAAAAATGTACAATGGGTACGGAAAGTATTCAGACCCCTGTACATTTTTCACTCTTTGTTTCATTGCAGCCATTTGGTAAATTCAAAAAAGTTCATTTTTTTCTCATTAATGTACACTCTGCACCCCATCTTGACTGAAAAAAACCCAGAAATGTAGAAGTTTTTACAAATTTATTAAAAAAGAAAAGCTGAAATATCACATGGTCATAAGTATTATTATGTAAGTCACATGCTGACCATTTCCTTGTGATCCTCCTTGAGATGGTTCTACTCCTTCATTGAAGTCCAGCTGTGTTTAATTAAACTGATAGGACATGATTTAGGAAGGCACACACATCTATATAAGACCTCACAGCTCACAGTGCATGTCAGACCAAATGAGAATCATGAGGTCAAAGGAGCTGGCCAAGGAGCTCAGAGACAGAATTGTGGTAAGGAACAGATCTGGCCAAGGTTATAACAGAATTTCTGCAGTACTCAAGGTTCCTAAGAGCACAGTGGCCTCCATAATCCTTAAATGGAAGAAGTTTGGGACCACAAGAAGTCTTCCTAGACCTGGCCGTCCAGCCAAACTGAGGAATTGTGGGAGAAGAGCCTTGGTGAGAGAGGTAAAGAAGAATCCAGAGATGCAGTAGGGAGATGGGAGAAAGTTCCACAAAGTCAACTATCACTGCAGCCTTCCACCAGTCGGGCCTTTATGGCAGAGTGGCCCAACAGAAGCCTCTCATCAGTACAAGACATATGAAAGCCCGCATAGAGTTTGCTAAAATAACACATGAAGGACTCCCAGACTATGAGAAATAAGATTCTCTGGTCTGATGAGACGAAGATAGACCTTTTTGGTGATAATTCTAAGCTGTATGTGTGGAGAAAACCAGGAACTGCTCATCCTCTACCCACCCTACCCAATACAATCTCAACAGTGAAACATGGTGATGGCAGCATCATGCTATGGGGGTGTTTTCCAGCTGCAGGGACAGGACGACTGGTTGTCATTGAAGGAAACATGAATGCGGCCAAGTACAGAGTTATCCTGGAAGAAAACCTCTTCCAGAGTTCTCTGGACCTCAGACTTAGCTGAAAGTTCACCTTCCAACAAGACAATGACCCTAAGAACACAGCTAACATAACAAAGGAGTGGCTTCAGAACAACTCTGTGACCATTCTTGACTGGCACAGCCAGAGCCCTGATCTAAACCCATTTGAGTATCTCTGGAGAGACCTGAAAATGGCTGCCCACCAACATTCACCATCCAACCTGATGGAACTGGAGAGGATCTGCAAGGGAGAATAGTAGAGGATCCCCAAATCCAGTTGTGACAACTTGTTGCATCATTCCCAAGAAGGCTCATGACTGTACTAGCTCAAAGGGTGCTTCTACTCAATACTGAGCAAAGGGTCTGAATACTTATGACCATGTGATATTTCAGTATTTCTTTTTTAATAAATTTGCAAACATTTCTACATTTCTTTTTTTTAGTCAAGATGGGGTGCAGAGTGTACATTAACCCCTTAGTGACAGAGCCAATTTGGTACTTAATGACCGAGCCAATTTTTGCAATTCTGACCACTGTCACTTTATGAGGTTATAACTCTGGAACGCTTCAATGGATCCCGTTGATTCTGAGATTGTTTTTTCGTGACATATTGTACTTCATGTTAGTGGTAACATTTCTTCGATATTACTTGCGATTATTTATGATAAAAACGGAAATATGGCGAAAATTTTTAAAATTTTGCAATTTTCAAACTTTGTATTTTTATGCCCTTAAATCAGAGAGATATGTCACAAAAAATAGTTAATAAATAACATTTCCCACATGTCTACTTTACATCAGCACAATTTTGGAACCAAATTTTTTTTTTTGTTAGGGAGTTATAAGGGTTAAAAGTTGACCAGCAATTTCTCATTTTTACAACACCTTTTTTTTTTAGGGACCACATCACATTTGAAGTCATTTTGAGGAGTCTATATGATAGAAAATAACCAAGTGTGACACCATTCTAAAAACTACACCCCTCAAGGTTCTCAAAACCACATTCAAGAAGTTTATTAACCCTTTACGTGCTTCACAGGAACTGAAACAATGTGGAAGGAAAAAAATGAACATTTAACTTTTTTTGCAAACATTTTAATTCAGAACCATTTTTTTTATTTTCACATGTGTAAAAACAGAAATGTAACCATAAATTTTGTTATGCAATTTCTCCTGAATACGCCAATACCCCATATGTGGGGGTAAACCACTGTTTGGGCGCACCGCAGAACTTGGAAGTGAAGGAGCGCCGTTTGACTTTTTCAATGCAGAATTGGCTGGAATTGAGATCGGACGCCATGTCACGTTTAGAGAGCCCCTGATGTGCCTAAACAGTGGAAACCCCCCACAAGTGACACCATTTTGTAAACTAGACCCCTTAAGGAACTTATCTAGATGTGTGGTGAGCACTTTGAACCCCCAAGAGCTTCACAGAAGTTTATAACGTAGAGCCGTGAAAATAAAAAATCGCATTTGTTTACACAAAAATGATCTTTTCGCCCACAAATTCTTATTTTCACAAGGGTAACAGGAGAAATTAGACCACAAAAGTTGTTGTGCGATTTCTCCTGAATACGTCGATACCCCATATGTGGGGGTAAACGACTGTTCGGGCGCACCGCAGAGCTTGGAAGTGAAGGAGCGTCGTTTTACTTTTTCAATGTAGAATTGTCAGGAATTGAGATTGGACGCCATGTTTCGTTTGGAGAGCCCCTGATGTGCCTAAACAGTGGAAACCCCCCACAAGTGACCCCATTTTGGAAACTAGACCCCTTAAGGAACTTATCTAGATGTGTGGTGAGCACTTTGAACCCCCATGTGCTTCAGAGAAGTTTATAACGTTGAGCCGTGAAAATAAAAAATTGCATTTTTTCTACAAAAATGATCTTTTTGCCCCCAAATTTTTATTTTCACAAGGGTAACAGGAGAAATTAGACCACAAAAGTTGTAGTGCAATTTCTCCTGAGTACGTCGATACCCAATATGTGGGGGTAAAGCACTGTTTGGGCGCACTGCAGAGCTTGGAAGAGAAGGAGTGCCGTTTTACTTTTTCAATGTAGAATAGTCTGGAATTGAGATTGGACGCCATGTCGCGTTTGGAGAGCCCCTGATGTGCCTAAACAGTGGAAACCCCCACAAGTGACCCAATTTTGGAAACTAGACCCCCCATGGAACTTATCTAGATGTGTGGTGAGAACTTTGAATGCCCAAGTGCTTCACAAAAGTTTAGAATGCAGAGTCGTGAAAATAAAAAATAATTTTTTTTTCCACAAAAAACATTTTTTAGCCCCCAATTTTTTATTTTCGCATGGGTAACAAGAGAAATCGGACACCAAAAGTTGTTGTCCAATTTGTCCTGAGTAGGCTGGTACCCCATATATGGGGGTAAACCACTGTTTGGGCGCACGGCAGAGCTCGGAAGGAAGGAGCGCCGTTTTGGACTGTAGACTTTGATAGAATGGTCTGTGGGCGTTATGTTGCGTTTGCAGAGCCCCTGATGTACCTAAACAGTAGTAACCCCCCACAAGTGACCCCATTTTGGAAACTAGAACCCCCAAGGAACTTATCTAGATGTGTGGTGAGAACTTTGAATGCCCAAGTGCTTCACAGAAGTTTAGAATGCAGAGTCGTGAAAATAAAAAAATATTTTTTTTTCCACAAAAAAGATTTTTTAGCCCCCAAGTTTTTATTTTCACAAGGGTAACAGGAGAAATTGGACCCCAAAAGTTGTTGTCCAATTTATCCCGAGTACACTGATGCCCCATATGTGGGGGTAACCCACTGTTTGGGCGCACGGCAGAGCTCAGAAGGGAGGGAGCACCATTTGACTTTTTGAGCGCAAAATTGGCTGTCGTGTTTGGAGACCCCCTGATGTAACTAAACAGTGGAAACCCCCTAATTCTAGCTCCAACCCTAACCCCAACACACCCCTAACCCTAATCCCAACCCAATCCATAATCCTAATCACTAACCCTAACGATAATCACAACCCTTACCCCAAAACAACCCTAATGTCAACCCTAACCATAACCCTAATCAAAACCCTAAATCCAACACACCCCTAATCCTAATCTCAACCCTAACCTCAAACCTAACCCTAATCCCAATACACCCCTAATCACAACCCTAACCTTAACCCTAATCCCAAACCTAACCCTAATCCCAAGCGTAACCCTAATGCCAACCCTAACCCTAATACCAACTCTAATCCAAACCCTAACCCTAATCCCAAATCTAACCCTAACTTTAGCCCCAACCCTAGCCCTAACTTTAGCCCCAACCCTAACCCTAAAGCTACTTTCACACTTGCGTCGTTTGGCATCCGTCGCAATCCGTCGTTTTGGACAAAAAACGGATCCTCCAAATGTGCCCGCAGGATGCGTTTTTTGCCCATAGACTTGTATTGCCGACGGATTGTGACGGATGGCCACACGTCGCGTCCGTCGTGCACTGGATCAGTTGTGTTTTGGCGGACCGTCGGCACAAAAAACGTTCAATGTAACGTTTTTTTGTATGTCGCGTCCGCCATTTCTGACCGCACGTGCGTGGCCGTAACTCCGTCCCATCCTCCCCAGGACATAGATTGGGCAGCGGATGCGTTGAAAAACTACATCCGCTGCCCACGTTGTGCACAATTTTCACAACGTGCGTCGGTATGTCGGGCCGACGCATTGCGACGGCCCCGTACCGACGTAAGTGTGAAAGAACCCTAACCCTGAATTTAGCCCCAACCCTAACCCTAGTCCTAGCCTTAGCCCTAACCCTAGCCCTAACCCTAGCCCTAACCCTAGCCCTAACCCTAGCCCTAATTTTAGCCCCAACTGCTGTTCTCCTGCCGGCCGGCAGATGGAGACAGATGGCGGGCGCACTGCGCATGCGCCCGCCATTTTCTTTTGCCGGCGGCCAGGAGGAGCAGCAGGAGGACCCAGGGACACAGGTGAGTATGGCAGGGTCCCTGAATCCCCCTATTTCTCTGTCCTCTGATGTGCGATCACATCAGAGGACAGAGAATTACACTTTAATTTTTTTTTTTTTTTTTGCGGTCGCCGGTAAACAGTTAATTACCGGCGATCGCAAAACAGTGGTCGGTAAAACCGACCCTGATCATGCTCTTTGGGGTCTCGGCTACCCCCGGCAGCCGAGACCCCAAAGATTCTCCCGGGGCGGACTCCGTTAAAAGGCGTATCGGCGGTCGCTAAGGGGTTAATGAGAAAAAATGAACTTTTTTGAATTTACCAAATGGCTGCAATGAAACAAAGAGTGAAAAATGTAAAGGAGTCTGAATACTTTCCGTACCCACTGTATATATATAGAGAGATAGAAAAATAGGCATCTAATGTGTATTGCCAACCCATTATGGAGACCTACTCTTGTTGCCAAACACGTAACATTTTCTATTGCCAGCACAAGACCTCATTCACATTACGTTATGGTCGGAATTCTGTCGGCAGCTCCTGTTAAAACACTTGGAAAACGCTATTCAGACTTTCTCTAGAAGTCACTGGCGGACACAGACAGAAGAGGACTTCTGTACAAGAACAATATATGGGCCTTTGCAGTCCAGTAGCTCATCATAATGCACCGTTCCATTTACTGTGGAGGTTGAAATGGGCCCCCTTACCTCCTGGGCCCCTGTGCGGCTGCACAGGTTCCACCATTGATGTGTCTGCCCCTGCTATAAGTAGCTTTTTAAGAGAATGAGGCCGAAGGAGACTCAAATATGAAATATTGGACTGACTTTGACCTCAGTTCCATTGCTGACCTTCTGTACAGTGAGCAGTGACTGAAGCTGCACCCCAAACCCTGAAAGCCGGAGTAATAAAGCTCATTTCCTCCGGGTGCCAATCTTTCAGTGTAGCGGCCACGTGGCTTTACAACTCTTAACCCGGAGCTTTTTTTGGTTTTGCGTTTTCGTTTTTCGCTCCCTTCCTTCCCAGAGCCATAACTTTTTAATTTTCCATCAATATGGTCAACTGAGGCCTTATTTTTTGCAGGACGAGTTGTACTTCTGAACGACACCATTGGTTTTACCATGTCATGTACTAGAAAACGGGGAAACAATTCCAAGTGCGGTGAAATTGCAAATACAGTTTTTTTGTTTGGCTTTTTTGCTAGGTTCACTAAATGCTAAAACTGACCTGCCGTTATGATTCTCCATGTCAATACGAGTTTGTAGACACCAAACATGTCTAGGTTCTCTTTTATCTAAGTGGTGAAAAAATATTCCAAACTTTGCTAAAAAAAAAAAAAATTGCGCAATTTTGTGATACCTGTAGCGTCTCCATTTTTCGTGATCTGGGGTTGAGTGATGGCTCATTTTTTGCGTGCTGAGCTGACATTTTTAATGATACCATTTTGGTGCAGATATGTTCTTTTAATCGCTCGTTATTGCATTTTAATGCAATGTCACGGCCACCAAAAAAATGTAGTTCTAGCGTTTTGACTTTTTTTCTCGCTACGCCGTTTAGCGATCATGTTAATCTTTCTTTTTATTGATAGATCAGGCGATTCTGAAGGCGGCCATACCAAATATGTGTATGTTTAATTTTTTTTTTTAATCGTTTTATTTTGAATGGGGCAAAAGGGGGGTGATTTGAACTTTTATATTTTTTTATTTTTTTCATATTTTAACCCCTTTCTGACCTCGGACGGGATAGTACGTCCGAGGTCAGAAGCCCCGCTTTGATGCGGGCTCCGGCGGTGAGCCCGCATCAAAGCCGGGACATGTCAGCTGTTTTGAACAGCTGACATGTGCCCGTAATAGGCGCGGGCAGAATCGCGATCTGCCCGCGCCTATTAACTAGTTAAATGCCTCTGTCAAACGCAGACAGCGGCATTTAACTACCGCATCCGGCCAGGCGGCCGGAAATGACGGCATCGCCAACCCCCGTCACATGATTGGAGGTCGGCGATGCTTGTACATTGTAACCCTAGAGGTCCTTGAGACCTCTATGGTTACTGATCACCGGTAGCTGTGAGCGCCACCCTGTGGTCGGCGCTCACAGCACACCTGATTTTCTGCTACATCGCTAGATCGCTGCTATGTAGCAGAGCCGATCGTGCTGTGCCTGCTTCTAGCCTCCCATGGAGGCTATTGAAGCATGGCAAAAGTTAAAAAAAAAAAAAGTTAAAAAAAATGAAAAAAATATAAAAGTTTAAATCACCCCCCTTTCGCCCCAATCAAAATAAATCAATAAAAAAAATCAAATCTACACATATTTGGTATTGCCGCGTTCAGAATCGCCCGATCTATCAATTAAAAAAAAGCATTAACCTGATCGCTAAACGGCGTAGCGAGAAAAAAAATCGAAACGCCAGAATTACGCTTTTTTGGTCGCAGCGACATTACATTAAAATGCAATAACAGGCGATCAAAAGAATGTATCTGCACCAAAATGCTATAATTAAAAACGTCAGCTCGGCACGCAAAAAATAAGCCCCAACCGACCCCAGATCATGAAAAATGGAGACGCTACGAGTATCGGAAAATGGTGCAATATTGTTTTTTAGCAAAGTTTGGAATTTTTTTTCACCACTTAGGTAAAAAATAACCTAGTCATGTTAGGTGTCTATGAACTCGTACTGACCTGGAGAATCATAATGTCAGGTCAGTTTTAGCATTTAGTGAACCTAGCAAAAAAGCCAAACAAAAAACAAGTGTGGGACTGCACTTTTTTTGCAATTTCACCGCGCTTGGAATTTTTTTCCCGTTTTCTAGTACACGACATGGTAAAACCAATGATGTCGTTCAAAAGTACAACTCGTCCCGCAAAAAATAAGCCCTCACATGGCCAAATTGACGGAAAAATAAAAAAGTTATGGCTCTGGGAAGGAGGGGAGTGAAAAACGAACACGGAAAAACGGAAAATCCCAAGGTCATGAAGGGGTTAAAAAACTTTTTTTACTTTTGGCATGCTTCAATAATCTCCATCGGAGGCTAGAAGCTGACACAACTTTATCGGCTACATATCGGCTCTGTTACACAGAGACCATGCTCAGATCGCCTCTATGTAGCAGAATTACAGACTTGCTATGAGGGCCGACCACAGCGTGTTGTTCATAGCATTCCTGCATCAATAACCATAGAGGTCTCAAGGAGACCTCTGTTTGTCCTGACGACGCACCGATGACCCCCCCAATCATTTAATCGCTTATTAAATGCTGCTGTCAGAGTATGACTTGTATTAACTAGTTAATAGGTGCAAGTGGATCGCAATTCCACCCGCGCCTATTGCGGGTACATGTCGGCTGTTCAAAACAGCTGACATGTCCCGGGTTTGATGCGGGCTCACCAACAGAGACCACATCAAAGCAGGGGATACTGCCGTCGGACGTACTATTCCAGGGTTTAAAAGCAGACTAAACCCATATATGTAGGTTACTAGCATTTGGGGACATGACGGTTCCCCTGTTCCCTTTAAGGCTATGTTCACACTATGGTTTATGGCCTCCATTTAATGGGAATCTGTCAACACATTTGACCTATCTACACAGTCCTCCCTGTGTGTCTTATCAGATGCCTTCTGGATAAATGATCTTTTATCAGTTAATATAAATAATCTTTTCCCGGCTGTGGAAGATAACTCGGCTTCCAGATGTTATTATACATGAAGGGGAGTTACCAGTGTGATGTGTAATGGCCACTCTCTGGTCTCCTGCTCTCACTGCAGAGCTGAGAGAGTAGCTTAACATGTGTTTGCAAGAAGACAAGTTTAATTTCTCCTGTTCTGTGTTAGTTACTTGTCTCACACTGGTAACTCTCCCTTCATGTAAAATAATCTCTGGAGGCAGAGTTGTTCCAGGCACCATCCTCCTCATAGCCTGGAAGAGGTCACATAGGGAGGTATGTTTTCAGCTGTCTATAACCTGTGTGTCCATATTAATAGTATAGGTAGGTCAAATGTGGTGACAGATTCCCTTCAACCCCTTAACCCCCAGGCCATTTTCCGTTTTTGTGTTTTCGTTTTTTGTCTCCTTCCCAGAGCCATAACTTTTTTATTTTTCGGTCAATATGGCCATGTGAGGGCTTGTTTTCTGCGGGACGAGTTGTACTTTTGAACAACACCATTGTTTTTAGCATATCATGTACTTGAAAGCGGAAAAAAATTCCAAGTGCGGTGAAATTCAATAAAGTGCAATTCCACAGTTGTTTATTCTTGTCTTTTTTTTCATCATGTTCACCAAATGCTAAAACTGACCTGCCATTATGATTCTCCAGGTCATTGCGAGTTCATATACACCAAACATGTCTAGGTTCATTTTTATTTAAGTGGTGAAAAAAAATCCAAATTTAGTAAAAAAAAAAAAAGCGCCATTTTCTGAGACTTAGGCTATGTTCACACGTTCCTGATTTCCCTCCTTTTTTTTCAGGACTAAAAACCGCAGCTCTTGGCAGAAAACGCAGGTCCTTTTTTTGGTGCTTTTTTGGTGCGTTTTTTGATGCGTTTTTTGATGCGTTTTTTTATGCAGTTTTCTATGCAGAGTCTGTGTGTTTTCTAGGAAGTTTTTTAGGGTTAAAATGGCTGAAAATACCCTAACCCTAACCCTACCCCTAACCCTAACCCTATTCTAACCTTAGTGGAAAAAATAAAAATTCTTAATTTTTTTATTGTCCCTACCTATGGGGGTGACAAAGGGGGGGGGGGGGGGGTCATTTACTATTTTTTTTATTTTGATCACTGAGATATAACCTATCTCAGTGATCAAAATGCACTTTGGAACGAATCTGCCGGCCGGCAGATTCGGCGGGCGCACTGCGCATGCGCCCGCCATTTTGCAAGATGGCAGCGCCCAGGGAGAAGACGGCCGGACGGACACCGGGAGGCCGGGTAAGTATAAGGGGGGGAGATGAGGGCACGGGGGGGGCATCGGAGCATGGGGGGGTGGCATCGGAGCATGGGGGGGTGGGATTGGAGAACGGGGGGGCAGCCACACTGCAGCGGTTCTGCACCACAAACCGCAGTAAAACCCGCAGATATATTTTTCATCTGCGGGTTTTACTGCGGGTTTGACCTCACAATGGAGGTCTATGGGTGCAGAACCGCTGCAGTTCCGCAAAAAGAAGTGACATGGTACTTCTTTTTTACCGCGGCTATTCAGCGCGGCTTTTTCCGCGATTTTCCGCAATGTGGGCACAGCAGTTCCTGTTTTCCATAGGGTACATTGTAATGTACCCTGCATGGAAAACAGCTGTGGACCCGCAGCGGGAAAATCGCGGCGATTCCGCATGAAAAAAAGGATGGTGTGAACATGGCCTTATAGCGTCTCCATTTTTCGTGATCTCGGTTTGGGTGAAGGCTTATTTTTTTGCACACTGAGCTGGCGTTTTTATTGATACAATTTTGGTGTAGATACGATCTTTTGATCACCCGTTATTGCTTTTTATTGCAATGTAGCGGTGATCAAAAACGTAATTCTGGCGTTTTAATTTTTTTTTGTTACGCCATTGAGCGATCAGGTTAATTTTTTATATTGATAGATTGGGCAATTCTGAATACGGCGATACCATATATGTGTATGTTTAATTTTTTTTTATTGCTTTATTTTGAATGGGGTGAAAGGGGGGTGATTTGAACTTTTATATATATTTATATATTTTTTTAAAGACTCTTTTTGTACTTTTTCTCCATGGGAGACTAGAAGCTGCAGTACTTTGATCGCCTCTGCTACACACAGGCGATGATCAGATCACCTGTGTGTAGCAGAAATGCTCACTTGTTATGAGCTCCGACCGTGGGGAAATTGCAATCTGGAAATTGACAACCACAGAGGTCTGCTGCAGACCTCTGGTTGTCATGCCGACCCATCGTCGACCCTCGATCATGTTACGGAGTCACTGATGCATGGTGTCAGTGACATCATTCCTGTAAGCGCAAGTTGAATGCCGCTGTCTGAGATTGACAGTGGCATTTAACTAATTAACAGCCGCGAGTGGATCCACCCGTGGCTGTTGCGGGCACATATCAGCTGTATAGGTCAGCTGTCATGTGCTGGAAAGGTGCGGACTCAGCGCCGGAGCCTACAACAAACGGGGAATATGACGTGTGTATTATTACAGCACATGTCGGAAAGGGGTTAAAGGGAACCTGTCAGCAGGATTGTGCACAGTAACCTACAGACAGTGTCCGGTCGGCTCCGTTATACTGATTAAAATGATATCTGGGGTGATGAAATCTGTCTTGTGGTTGTTGTTTAATCTTTATTTTCAGTTTTGAATTAATGATATGCTCATTCTCCGGGGCGGCCTGTGGGGGGTCTTTACCCTTGTTACCCTTTTGCTCTTTACTATATGTGAAATGGAGGCTATGGCGGACTCTGGCATCCATAGACTTCCTTGCTTGAAAACTTTAGCTGTTTAACAAATCATTTTTTCTTACTTAATCCTGCAGGATAGAAGATCATAGTCTCCGGTGACAAACTTCCCTTTTTTATGATTTTTGTGTACTGTCCACTAGATGTCAGTAGTCACCTCGTTTTTCTACCTCCTGGATTTTGTAATTCTATGCAAAGAATGCAGGATGCGATATCATTGGGGAGTTTCATGTATAGGGGTCTGGGGGAGTCTATTTAATGTATAGTAAATGATAGATCTCAATTATGTAACTTATGCAGAGATTACTGACTCCAGTCATTTATGTAGAATTGTCATTTTCTGCCATTTATCCATCAGGTTGTTTGGGCTCTGAACTCTTACCGTAGAGAACGTTAGAATTGTGATACAATGCTGAGGAGGACTGATTCTAGATGTAACTGGCTTATATTAGGGATGGTAACATTCTAGTAATGATGTCACCAGGAGTCACTGCCTCCACTGGTGCTATAGCACTGCAAGCAATGCGACAGGTCATTGCACTTCTACTAACCAGCGTTCCTAGGATAATCTTTCAGTCTAATCAGGCTGTTGATCACCTGATGAACAAGCAAAACACTCATTCCTTAGGTGAAATGAGCTCATAGTTTTCCCAAAAGATCATCGCTCTCGGCAGCGCATTGTCCGCATTGTCCTCTGGAAACAAGACTTATGCTGCTGAGAACAATAAGTATTTGCTGCATTTCTTTGTGATTTTTTTTCTGCACAGTTTTGTCACAAAAAATGAAGCATTGTGTAGTACCTGCAAAAAGGGAATGAGATTCCTGAAACCTCATCCACACATTTCTTAATTTTTCCCAGATTTGAGCAAGATGTGCTGCCGAGAACAATAATCTTTTTGTACACAGCAAAAGATAATTTCACCTGATAAACAAGTGTTTTGCTCTATTCATCATGTGATCGACAGCCTGTTTAGACTAAACGATTATTGTGAGATGAACGTACACTTAGTAGACTACGTCTCGATGCCCACCTCCAATAGGCGTACACTAATGAAAATGATGAATGGGACCCACAGTGTGAAAAGAGTCTCATTAGGGTTTTCCAGCCTTATGATATTGATGTTTTATTAGGATAGGTGACCAGTATTAGATCGGTAGCGGCCTCACACCCATCACCCTCCACTGATCAATCTGACCATATAGAAATAACAGTCGGATCTGCTTAGTGTGGCACCCCTAGGGGTATTTGCCACAAAAATAGTTACTGACAGTAAATACAAATACTAAAGTAGCAAGACTGCACTACCACCTCCGGCCAGAAGGGGGAGCTCCAGAGACTCCCCTTGATCCATTCTGGTCTGAGAGAAGAAATGGCAGTTGGGCTAAGGAGCTGAAAGTGAGAGGTCATACAGTTGAATCTCTAACAGCCCTGTGACTGTTACCAGGCCTAAATCACCGGCCTGAGGAGAAGAGGGATAGAGAAAAAGGACATTGTGAGAACCGGGTAGCATTAATCACTACCCAGAACAGGCGCAAAGACGGATACCGGATCCGTGGCTGCATTCATTACATATAATACAGCAACCGGAAAAACGTGAGGTGATATCAGCTTCACTAGGGTCGGACGCAGCAACAGACACAGAGTTCAGCGGTACTCCTGGAGGGGGTAAGCCGATAAAAGGACTCGAGTTGCCCATCGAACCAGGACAGAGACGGAGGGGACAGATTGGGCCGGCAGCCAGTTCACATACAGCAGCAGGGCCACACAGATATTGCGTACAATAAGAGGCGAAGACCCCGGCAGGGTCAAAGTAACTCAGAGTTCCCATACAGACTCCGGTGACAGGACTGGTTGTAAATCCTTTTTTGTTAAAGTAAACTGGTTAAACGTTTCAGTGCCTCAGTCTTTCATTTGGACAATAGCCATCTATCCAGGATTGGGATCATCACCGCTGGGAGAACCTGCTGCTGATCAAGTAAGTGCCTGTTCCCTCACGATACCCTTTACACTGTGCATTGCCTGAGGCCACAGCACCGGGTCAAGCCACCCGTGACACCCCCCTCAACAGACAGACCCCATTGGTCCGGTGCTGGGTACCCCGGTCTCTTGGGCGTCACAATTGGCGTCACGAACAGGATCTAGCCAGCCCGTATACCGGGTATTGTGTGCCGTGATTGGAGCCCAAAACTGTGAAAACTTGGATGAAAAATCTTGAAAATTGACTTTATTAAAGAAAAATCAATTTTCCATTGAAAACTATTGAAAGTGACTTTTCCCCATTGGTTATAATGGAGTAAAGATGGCCGCCATCCCCTGAGGTAATCACTTCATAACCGTTAGGCACGAGACTGTTAATTGAGCTACGCCATCACCTGAGCCCCAGTCTAACTGAAAAACTTCAGAATCCGCCATTACAGAGCGCGGTGGGTGGGAGCAGCAGGGGGCGTGTCATTGTGGGCGGCACCAAGCTGAGCGCTCTGACATCAGAGCAAGGGGAAAATCGATCCTGCTGCACAGCGGAACGAATCTACACTATCCCGACGGAAGCGGAGGACCGGAAGGGTCCGGATTAACTAAGGGGGCACAGTATGTCGCAGCACGGAGACGCCGCAGCACCCGGCGACGCTAATGCAGCTGAAAGACAGAGTGTCGATAGAGAGTCCGGTAGCGCAGCGGTGCAAGGAGTGGCGCCCATCATGCCGGTGCTGATGCCATATACCCCGGGTGGCCCATGGCTTCCAATGTATGAAGGTGAGCCTAATACCCTTGACGATTTCAGAGAAAAGATGCTGGCCCATTTTGACATGTTCCCTGTGGGTGAAGTTCAGCGTGTTAGTCTCCTGATGATGCAGTTAAGTGGCCATGCTAAGCGAGAAGTCACAGCATGGGCAGCTGATCTAAAAGGCACTGTTGAACGCATATTTGCTGGATTAAAAGCTACATTTGAAACCACTGCCAGCAGCAAAGCTAAAGTACGATTCTTTAATTGCAAACAAAAAGTTAATGAGGGCGTGAGAGACTTTGCCTTAAACCTGCAGGAAGCCCTTAAATCACTTACACTGGCTGAACTCATTTTTAACACCGGAGCGGATAAACTGCTAAGAGATCAATTTATTGAGGGACTCTACACCCCTTCTCACCGGGGGCATGTGAGCATGCTTGTTTTTAAGAACCCTGAATTGACATTTGCCCAATTAAAGGAGAGCGTTATACGTCTCCAGCTGGCAGAGGCACCTCGGGATCAGGATCCTGCGCAACTCATGGCAGAGGCTCCTCAACAACATGGAGTACCAGTGACATCAGCTATGTCCGGGGCCATTGCTAAGCCCCTGGGGCCCAGTACTAATGAGGCTCTTCAACAAAAGCTTGACTCTTTAACTGATGTTGTTGCTTCAATGGCTAAAACCATGCAGGAGATGAGAGGACCCAAGATGGAGTTGTCAAACCGTAGAGAAGGTGTTCCATGGATGAGACCCCGGAGATACCCGACATGGAGAGGACGACCCCGCGACCGCTACCAACCGGATGGACAGCCCATTTGCCGCCGTTGCCAGCAGCCAGGCCACTTTGCACGAGATTGTGATTTAAACGGGAATCCCCTGGGAATGCGGGCCGCTTCGCAGGAATGAACTTTCAAGGCCCAACACCCTGGCACGACAGGTACATCGGAGGACGACCCATTATCCCTATCGTGCTGGACGGAATGCCCCTCAACGCTTTGCTGGACACAGGTTCCCAGATTTCATCTATACCGTATATCCTTTATAAGAGGTACTGGGCTGATGCAGATATTGATAAAGGGCCCTCTGATGTTGAACTAGATATATGGGCCAGTAATGGTAAGTTGGTACCGAAACTAGGATTCAGGGAGATGACCATAAAGATTGGTAAAGTAGAATTGAAGAAACAGGGTATAATTGTTGTTGATGTTGACCGGCGGAACTGTGAACCAACTGTATTGATAGGAATGAATGTGTTAGAGAACTGCTTTTCCGAAGTCATTTCTGTCTTACAGCAAATTGCTGAAACTGCCCAATCCTGCCAGCAGAGAGTTCTCCGGAGGGAAATAAAAGTATTGATGTTAAGGCAACAGGTAGAAGTTGCAGGTGGAGAAATCGGCAGTGTGAGGGTAAGTGATCCAACATCTATTGTAATCCCACCAAAAACAGAAATGCTGGTATGGTGTAGAGCAGCCATTGGTACTAAGGGACGAGATTATCAAGCCTTAATAGAACCAGTGTACACCGACAGCAGGCCCACTATACTCACAGCACGAGGGATAGTCGAGGTACACCGGGGACGAGTGCCGGTACGACTTTTGAACTGTGGAGAGGAAGAGGTCACTTTGCCAAGGTATGCTACAATGGCAAAGCTATATACTGTTGACAACAATGCCATCACAACCATTGAGCCCTTAGAACCAACCTGTCAGGTGGAAGGCAATGGCTCAGATGGAGAAATGGAGGATTGGTGCCAACAGCTACACGTGGGCATAAATTCAACACCTACCCATCAAAAACAAGGGGTGTATAGGCTAGTGACGGAATATGAACAAGTCTTCAGTAAACACCCATTGGACTTCGGACGGATAGAAGGGGTAGAACACACAATCCCCACCAGTGACCATCCCCCAATAAAAGAAAGATATAGACCCATACCGCCCGCTCACTATCAATGTGCAAAAGATATGCTGAGGGAGATGAAACAGGCCGGGGTAATAAGAGACAGCTGTAGCCCCTGGGCGGCCCCTCTAGTGATTGTCAAAAAAAAGGACGGAACCATGAGAATGTGCGTAGACTACCGGAAGATTAATAACATCACCCATAAAGACGCCTACCCCTTGCCTAGGATAGAAGAGTCCTTAACTGCTTTGAAATCTGCTAATTATTTTTCCACCTTAGACTTAACAAGCGGGTATTGGCAAGTCCCTGTGGCTGAGCGAGATAAGGAAAAGACGGCATTCACCACACCAATGGGTCTATGTGAATTTAATCGCATGCCGTTCGGACTCTGCAACGCATCCGGTACCTTCCAGCGGCTGATGGAATGCTGCCTCGGACACAAGAACTTCGAGACCGTCCTCCTGTACCTAGATGATGTGATCGTCTACTCAAAGACTTACGAACAACACTTAATAGACCTGGCAGAAGTGTGAAAGGCATGAAAGTCAAGCCATCCAAATGTCACCTTCTCAAGCCAAAGGTACAGTACCTGGGACACATCGTGAGTTCGGAGGGAGTAGCACCAGATCCCGAGAAAATAAGCGCCATAAGGGATTGGCCAAGACCTACCAGCGCAAAAGAAGTGAGACAATTCCTGGGATTGGTGGGTTACTATCGCAGATTTATAAAAGGATTTACCAAGTTGGCAGCACCCTTGCAAGACACCTTGGTAGGGCAGACGAAGAAACCTTCAAACCGAAACCCTCCTTTTCAGTGGAACGACGAAAGGGAAGACTCCTTTGAACAACTAAAGAAGGCACTAACCGGAGAAGAGGTTCTGGCATACCCAGATTACCATCAACCTTTCATCCTCTACACCGATGCCAGTAATGTGGGACTAGGAGCGGTGCTGTCACAAAAGCAAGAAGGTCGGGAGAAAGTCATCGCCTTTGCAAGTAGAAAGCTCCGGCCTACTGAAAGAAATTCAGAAAATTACAGCTCCTTTAAATTGGAACTACTGGCAGTAGTTTGGGCTGTGACTGAACGTTTCAAACACTATCTGGCCGCTGCAGAATTTATTGTCTATACTGACAAGAATCCGGTGACCCACCTGGACACAGCCAAATTAGGTGCGTTAGAACAGCGATGGATAGCCCGGTTATCTAATTACAACTTCAAGATCAAGTATCGAGCAGGTCGCAAGAATGGAAATGCCGATGCCCTATCCCGGATGCCACACTTGAGAGATGTAGAAGAAGAAATGGGGGAGCTTGAAGAAATTGAACTACCAGCCTTCCATCATCCCAAGGCAAAACATCATCAGTCAAGTACCTATCAGAAACAACAAGAGGTGAATTTAAATCCGTTAGCACACCATAGATGGGCTGACACCCAAGACAGCAATCCGGCTGTGAAGTTGGTGAAGGAACTGTTAACTGAGCAAAGTGCATATCCCGATGAGGATGCCCCAGAAGAGACGCATCAACTCTGGAAAGAGAGAGGCAAAATGTTCCTGTATCAAGGGAAGCTCTGTAGAAGGTACACCAATCCGAAAACACATGAATTGGTTTGGCAGATTATCGTGCCTAAACAAGATGTCAAGATGGTCCTCGAAGCTTACCATAATGGTGCTGGTCACTTTGGTTGGAAAAAGTTAGAAGTACTTCTAAGAGAAAGATTTTATTGGGTCGGGATGAGAAAATCAATCGAACAGTGGTGCAGAAATTGTGGCCCGTGCAACCTCAGAAGAAACGATCAAAAGAACCAAAGAGCACCACTGCAGCCCATAATCACCAAACAACCACTTGAACTTGTAGCCATGGACCACGTGAAGTTGACACCAAGCCGGTCTGGCTATGTCTATGCCTTGACCATCGTGGACCATTATTCACGCTTCTTGGTAGTAGTACCCGTAAAAGATCTGACAGCAAAAACAGCAGCCAAAGCGTTCCAAACGTACTTTTGTAGACCCCATGGATATCCAGAACAGGTTCTCACCGACCAAGGTACAGCCTTTGAATCAGAGATCTTCAGAGAATTCTGTAATATGTATGGTTGCAAAAAGATCCGGACGACGGCCTATCATCCACAAACAAACGGCTTATGCGAGAAGATGAACCATATTGTAATAGAACTACTAAAGACTTTACCTGAGGCAGAAAGGAATCAATGGCCAGAGAAATTGCCTGACTTGGTGGATCTGTATAATCATGTCCCGGTGAGTTCCACCAATTGCACCCCAGCTTACCTTATGCGTGCAAGACCCGGCCAATTACCAATCGATCTAGAAATGGGAATTCTGAAACCAGACGCAGAAGTCCAAGACTACAATTGGGATATCATACGGCAAAAGCAGTATCGCCAAGTGCAAGAGAGTGTGGAAAGAAGCCTTCAGCAAACTAGAGAAAGACAAGAGCGAACTTTCAACCAGAATGCTCTAGCGACCCCATTAAGACCAGGTGACCAAGTGCTCAAGAGAAATCGTCGAACCAATAAACTGGACAATCAGTGGGAAGCCGTACCCTACACAGTTTTACCAACAAGAGTGGATAATCCTAAAATGTGTCTCATTAGCAAAAATGGAGGCTTAACATCTGTACTAGTGTCAAGAGACAATCTTAAATTATGTCCGGAAGCATTGAAAGAGCCAGACGTTGTCCAGCCAGAACCAGAAGTTATTCAACTCATACAGGTTCAACCAGTAAAGGAAAAAGAAGAGGAAGTGTATCACACCTGTATAGGAGACTTTCCCAAAACCCTACTAACATACCATGGTGCAGTAGTGGTTCCCATGGTGGCCTTTTACCCAACACCAAACCCAATACCAGAAGTCCCAAGACAGGAAGAGGCTGACCCCGTACTACAGGAGGTTCCAGGCCAGGAAGAACAGATTCCTGGTCAGAGTAATCCCATTCACGGTGGACTTGCCAACTCCATAGTCGTGGAATTATCTTTAGCAGAGCGGGCAGATACTACATCCGCAGTAGACAGTAGTACACCACATGAAGAGACACCGCTATTACGTAGATCACAGCGTAGTACCCAGGGTCAATTACCGGCCAGGTATGCAGATTACCAACTATAAAGCTCATAATGTGAATTGTATATATGTTATGCCGTATATAGTTAAACAGAAAATGTAGTATAGTCATTGTTATCAGTCTGCAACGTTTAAGCCCAGTGCCTACAGAGACTTGTCTGTATGAACTTCTTGCATATTCTGGAACTTTTTATCAGCCCGGAGGCACTAAATCAAAGCTCCGGAAAGACTGCTTTTTGAACTTTGCTTTTTGCTCTTTTTGAACTTTCTTTAGACTTTATATTGATAACTCCGTTGGAAAAATGGTACTAAATTCCTGGACACTAAGTACAGTGCCTTTCCTAATACCTTCAAGAATAGAACTGTATTAATGGACGCTATTTGAAGTGACTTTTTACAGAACTCTATTTTTGTTTCCTTGAGTGGTTTTTGTAACTTTTCCTTTTTAAGACTCTGTACATATTAATTGTTATTTCAAAATGTTATTGTCCCACAGTCCCGGAGTACTGTTCTTAACTAAGGGGGAATGTGGCACCCCTAGGGGTATTTGCCACAAAAATAGTTACTGACAGTAAATACAAATACTAAAGTAGCAAGACTGCACTACCACCTCCGGCCAGAAGGGGGAGCTCCAGAGACTCCCCTTGATCCATTCTGGTCTGAGAGAAGAAATGGCAGTTGGGCTGAGGAGCTGAAAGTGAGAGGTCATACAGTTGAATCTCTAACAGCCCTGTGACTGTTACCAGGCCTAAATCACCGGCCTGAGGAGAAGAGGGATAGAGAAAAAGGACATTGTGAGAACCGGGTAGCATTAATCACTACCCAGAACAGGCGCAAAGACGGATACCGGATCCGTGGCTGCATTCATTACATATAATACAGCAACCGGAAAAACGTGAGGTGATATCAGCTTCACTAGGGTCGGACGCAGCAACAGACACAGAGTTCAGCGGTACTCCTGGAGGGGGTAAGCCGATAAAAGGACTCGAGTTGCCCGTCGAACAAGGACCCGGAGGGGACAGATTGGGCCGGCAGCCAGTTCACATACAGCAGCAGGGCCACACAGATATTGCGTACAATAAGAGGCGAAGACCCCGGCAGGGTCAAAGTAACTCAGAGTTCCCATACAGACTCCGGTGACACGACTGGTTGTAAATCCTTTTTTGTTAAAGTAAACTGGTTAAACGTTTCAGTGCCTCAGTCTTTCATTTGGACAATAGCCATCTATCCAGGATTGGGATCATCACCGCTGGGAGAACCTGCTGCTGATCAAGTAAGTGCCTGTTCCCTCACGATACCCTTTACACTGTGCATTGCCTGAGGCCACAGCACTGGGTCAAGCCACCCATGACACCCCCCTCAACAGACAGACCCCATTGGTCCGGTGCTGGGTACCCCGGTCTCTTGGGCGTCACATTAGTGTGATCCACTTCTCTCAAAAGAGAAAATCATAGCACAAGTGAGGAGAAGATGGAGAACAAAATTTCTCCATCCTGTGAGTCCATTCTAATTGAACTGCACTTGAATGTCATTCGAGTGCAGTCCTATTTTTTCCACGCACCCATAGCATTGAATGGGTGAGTGTGATCAGATTTGCACAGCAACTCACAGCAGGCTGCAAACTTTTTCTCGTGCCGAGTCCACATGAGAAAAAAAATCTGATCAGCACTGCACTGCATTAGTGTCCCCAAACTAGGTGGCCCACTTATATGGGCCATCTATAACTTATGTCATCGCTAGCGCCATGCTTATCTCAAGCATGTGCGAGGCTTCTTCCCCTCACATCATTGATCCCCTGAAGCTGGGTGTAGGCATGCCGGCTTCAAAGAGACGCACTGCGCATGATCTTAAGAGCGGAAGACTTCATAGACTTCTGTGTGATGCCATAGGCCTTATAATAGTGAGTGACTTCATCAGAGCTTCCGTCGGCATTATGTTTTCAAGGATCCCAATGGAAACCCCAACAAAGCATTCAGCAGTTGTGACCAAAAATGCACAGTGACTACAAGCTTTTTCCAATAGAGCTGGTAAGATCTGCTCTGAAGCTGGCCCAGGTTGCTGGAGCACAATGTTAGCTTCCAATCCAGCTTCCTTCAGTCCATCTCTGGAGAGTGCACAGTACCAGTGGCAAGAAACTGGGAGGCACGGAATGGATATCTCCTGCAGAAGATGAGAACAACCTTTTAAATAAAAAAAAAAGTATATAGTGGTTAGCATACTTTTTTGCTATGTAATCCGAGAGCAGCATGATATTTTAGGCTGTGTGTTGCATCAATAAAATAAGTGCTTTATCAGCAGCAGATTATTATTACAGGACTAGACTAGAGTTCTTATGCCTGAAGACACAAAAGAGAATAGTAAAACCAAAAACACTCAGTTTGAAAAAATGTTGCAGTAATCCGCAAGTGCTAGTAAAAGATGTAAAAAACAGGGTATTTGGTTGATACGTTTTTTGCAAAAAATGTATACTAAGCTGCTCTACCAATCTTCACGGTATACCCTTATCAGAGCAGTCCTAACTAATGTATGCAATCCCTATCTGATGTATTTAAAAACCTGATCATCTGTATATAACCTGTGTGAACAGGGTTCAGAGAGGAAAAATCCATGTGTGCATACAGGGTAGAACAGCTTTTGTGCAGATAGCCCAAGAGGAGTGGTGGAACTCCCCAGTCTTGTAGACACAAGAGAACAATTATGGAAACAGGAACACATGGGCTACTTGCACAGTGAACAAGTCTGTATGATCATGTTCACACACCACCAAGAAACCTGAAGACACAAAAGAGAATAGTAAAACCAAAAACACTCAGTTTGAAAAAATGTTGCAGTAATCCGCAAGTGCTAGTAAAAGATGTAAAAAACAGGGTATTTGGTTGATACGTTTTTTGCAAAAAATGTATACTAAGCTGCTCTACCAATCTTCACGGTATACCCTTATCAGTGCAGTCCTAACTAATGTATGCAATCCCTATCTGATGTATTTAAAAACCTGATCATCTGTATATAACCTGTGTGAACAGGGTTCAGAGAGGAAAAATCCATGTGTGCATACAGGGTAGAACAGCTTTTGTGCAGATAGCCCAAGAGGAGTGGTGGAACTCCCCAGTCTTGTAGACACAAGAGAACTATTATGGAAACAGGAACACATGGGCTACTTGCACAGTGAACAAGTCTGTATGATCATGTTCACACACCACCAAGAAACCTGAAGACACAAAAGAGAATAGTAAAACCAAAAACACTCAGTTTGAAAAAATGTTGCAGTAATCCGCAAGTGCTAGTAAAAGATGTAAAAAACAGGGTATTTGGTTGATACGTTTTTTGCAAAAAATGTATACTAAGCTGCTCTACCAATCTTCACGGTATACCCTTATCAGAGCAGTCCTAACTAATGTATGCAATCCCTATCTGATGTATTTAAAAACCTGATCATCTGTATATAACCTGTGTGAACAGGGTTCAGAGAGGAAAAATCCATGTGTGCATACAGGGTAGAACAGCTTTTGTGCAGATAGCCCAAGAGGAGTGGTGGAACCACTTATGCCACCTAGTCCTCCACCTCTGTTTATCCCGCCTGTACCACTGATAGTCAGTTTTCTGCTTACGTACAGTGAAAGCTGCCAATCAGTGGGTTGGGCGTTGTTATACAGGGCTCAGCATTCAGAGAACTGCTAGAGCAACAACAGAGAAAACAGGGATTTTATCAAAAGTGCACCAAGCAGCCCAGTAAGTGATACATCGCTGTAATCAGAATCTCTGAAAACATGCTAAATCTGGTGATAGAATGATTCCCTTTAACAACCTACACTAGGAGTGTATGATGGCGGTCTGCTCCCTAAGCTATGATGTACATTCCCTTTATAGTGATGATGTGCTTATTGCCTGTTCATCCGCAAGATCAGGTGGAGGAGTCGGTCTGCATGACACAAACTACACTGCTCAAAAAAATAAAGGGAACACTAAAATCCCACATCCTAGATATCACTGAATGAAATATTCCAGTTGTAAATCTTTACTCATTACGTAGTGGAATGTGTTGAGAACAATAAAACCTAAAAATGATCAGCGTAAATCCCAACTAATATCCCACGGAGGTCTGGAGTTGGAATGATGATCAAAATCAAAGTGGAAAATGAAGTTACAGGCTGATCCAACTACAGACAAAATACCTCAGTAGTGTGGGTGGCCTCCATGTGCCTGTATGACCTCCCTACAATGCCTGGGCATGCTCCTGATGAGGCAGCGCATGGTCTCCTGAGGGATCTCCTCCCAGACCTGGACTAAAGCCTCCGCCAACTCCTGGAGAGTCTGTCGTGCAACGTGGCGTTGGTGGATGGTGCGAGACATGATGTCCCAGATGTGTTCAATCGGATTCAGGTCTGGGGAACGGGAGGGCCAGTCCATAGCTTCAATTCCTTCATCTTGCAGGAACTGCTGACACACTCAAGCCTCATGAGGTCTGGCTTTGTCCTTCAGGGCCAACCGCACCAGCATATGGTCTCACAAGGGGTCTGAGGATCTCATCTCGGTACCTAATAGCAGTCAGGCTACCTCTGGCGAGCACATGGAGGGCTGTGCGGCCCTCCAAACAAATGCCACGCCTACACCATTACTGCCAAACCGGTCATGCTGAAGGATGTTGCAGACAGCAGGTCGCTCTCCATGGCATCTCCAGACTCTGTCACGTCTGTCACATGTGCTCAGTGTGAACCTGCTTTCATCTGTGAAGAGCACAGGGCACCAGTGGTGAATTTGCCAATCCTGGTATTCTGTGGCAAATGGCAAGCATCCTGCACGGTGTTGGGCTGTGAGCACAACCCCCATCTGTGGACAACGGGCACTCAGACCATCCTCATGGAGTCGGTTTCTAACCGTTTGTGCAGACACATGCACATTTGTGGCCTGCTGGAGGTCATTTTGCAGGGCTCTGGCAGTGCTCCTCCTGTTTCTCCTTGCATAAAGGCTGAGGTAGCGGTCCTGTTGCTGGGTTATTGCCCTCCTACGGCCCCCTCCACATCTTTTGGTGTGCTGGCATGTCTCCTGGTAGCACCTCTATCCTCTGGACACTACGCTGACAGACATAGCAAACCTTCTTGCCCCAGCTTGCATTGATGTGCCATCTTGGATGAGCTGCACTACCTGAGCCACTTGTGTGGGTTGTAGAGTCTGTCTCATGCTACCGCGAGTGTGAAAGCGCAACCAACATTCAAAAGTGACCAAAACATCAGCCAGAAAGCATTGGTACTGAGATGTGGTCTGTGGTCCCCACCTGCAGAACCACTCCTTTATTGAGTGTGTCTTGATAATTGCCAATAATTTCCATCTGTTGTCTATTTCATTTGCACAACAGCATGTGAAATTGATTGTCAAACAGTGTGGCTTCCTAAGTGGACAGTTTGATTTCACAGAAATTTGACTTACTTGGAGTTATATTCTGCTGAAGCGTTCCCTTTATTTTTCTGAGCAGTGTATTTTTGCTGCAACAGTGTAATATCGGCAGACAGTAATGCTTTGGAAATCTTCCAGTGAGATTTAAAAAAAATGTTACATTTAGTTTAATATAACAATAATAATTACTATTTGGCATGGCCACTATCATAACAACCTATAAAATAAGATTGATGACTTTTATTGACTCCTCATGATGCAAAAAACTCCAAAAATATTAAAGTAGAAAATGTACTGTCCTAGCTCGTCGTATGCCATGTACATGTGCCGTGTTACCATGCAAGTACTGTCACTGCCACAGGCATCTTTGATTTCACCTAATTTTTGATTACGCTGCCACAGTAAAGGACAATTACAGAAAAGACAACAAGTGGTTGACACTGGTTTAACCTGTTTGTGTGAATCTTACTGTAAGGCTTATCTCAGGAGACATGATGTTCTCGTGAGCGTCTAATGACATCATTGGTAGAATTACTTGCTGAAAGATCTGTTTAGTTCTGTATTATGGTACTTGGTATAAGTCTACATGCTAGCATTTGGAAACCACTTTCTTTTTGTCATAAGAAGGCCTGCCTATAGTAGGCTGAGGTTAGAAAATGTTCTGAAAATAGTACAAGCTTTCCATCTTCATTGTGATGCTGCTGGATGGTATTGGACATGTAAAAGCCCAATTATATTTAGATATTATGGTACTCACAATTTCTAATCTTATGTAATTGGGAACAGCACAGACATAGGGCCCTCCATGTTTAGACTCTCCTTGTTGCCCATAGTAACTGATCAAAACTCAGTTTAGGAAATGAAAGCTGATGGTTGTATGAGCAATAAAGACAGCCAGCAGCCAACTGTTCTAGGGCATCATTTATAGTGTGGTAGAGCGGCTCACTCGGCCGGACACAGAGGTATAACCAGAACACTGTCTCTTTAAGGAAAAAATGCTTGGTTTGTTGAAAACAGCATAAACCAAGCTTGGGAAAATAAAGATGGCCCTCTGGGCAAAACAAAGAAACAAAAAGAAACAGTCTTTCCTAGCGGGGATCAGCCCGCTCACAGGCAGCAATGTCCACGGTTCAGATTTAGCACCTACTTTCCTGGAATGCTCCGTCTACAGGAACACATTGAACACTGAACGCTTTGCCAGTCAGCCATTTAAGCCCAAAACCATGTGACTCCTTCATCATGTGACTGACCATATGATCTCGATATCACACAGGTCCTGTCAGGACTCTGCAGGTGGAGATAATTTGGACATACTCTCACCTGCTCTATGAATGTCCACTAAAACCAGCCCATAATATAACTTTCATTTAACCCTCCCAACACGTAGTATGCTGGAGGAAACTATTCTGGTTTTACATCACTGACAACTTTATGCGCAGTGACACATACAGTACATGCTTCCGGCTACATTCCTACTATACATGCTTGGCCTCACTCAGTACATTTGTATTGAGCGAGGTAGATCATGTCTAGTCGGCATGTATGCAAATCGTATATTGGTGGTAAATATGACCACTGCTGTCACCAGCAACACCGAAGAATCGTTGCAGTGTCTGGTGCACGCCCTGTAAGGATTCAGAAGTCTGCAGTCACATAGAGTGACTGCAGACCTTTATCACAACACTAGATCTCAGATGGTACAACCTATTTGATGTCCCAGAAAATCCATATAAAACATAATAGAATCCTGAAAGTGCAAAGAAATAAAACAGAAACCTATCACTACAAGTTCTCCAAAACCAGGCCTTGTATAATGTCATAGCTAAGTTGATTGTTGACTGTCTTTGTTACTCACAGCAACCACAAGAGGGCAGCTTTAACTTCATAATCTGGAAAGAAGTGATAGTTGAGCTTTACTCAGTTGCTATGGGCAACAAAGATAGTCTTTACTGTTAGTCTTAGGTGCAGTGTATCTGCTGTTCCCAATTACACAATGGTAAAGGTGTTGAGCACAGTAATTACTAAGGACACATGAGCTTGTACATGTCAGTTACCATCCAGATACACCACAATGGAGATTGATGGAAAGCTATTACAATTCTCAACATCTTATCTGCAGGTCTATTCAGACGAAGAAAAATGTGCTTTCTAAATTCCAAAATGTGTAAGTACAGTCAATATGATCTTTCCACAACATAATGATGACATCAGACGTGTAAAAGAACATCTTGTCTCCATCTATAAGCCTTAAACTTCAAATTGCAAAAACAGGTTAAACTAGTGACACCCACCTGTCGCCTTTTCTATCATTTCTCTATATTATGGGGCCTGCATTCATCCAACATTTATGGCATACCCTGTCAATGTCCCCGATGGGACAACCCCTTTAATATAGATAGCCTATCCTGTATGGTGGTGATAGACCCTAAAATTTTCCTTAAAATGTATCGACAATATGGAAACCCACTGGTGAGAGAATTTAAAGAGGAGCTGTCATTATTAGGTCAAAAGTGGGCGGCTTTTTCCTTTATTTTAACCCCTCTGATCTCTCGTTTCTTGTGTGTTTTTGAATTCTTCCATATTGTTCCAGAGATATGGGTCCCGAGGCATTATTGCATTTGCACTCTTTTTTTTGGCTCTTTTTCGTATTTTGTGTCTTTTTTGTTTTCACCAAATTCACCTTTTCATTTGCCTTTTTTCCTTTTTTTAATTCTATTGGATTATTAAATTCTATACCACTGCATTGTTGGATACAGTGGTATAGTGCGGTAAGGAAAGGGTGCTGTAACCCACCCTGCGCCCAACGAGCACCGTTTCACTGATATGCTTCTTCTTGTTGGGCGCAGGTTCGGTTACAGCACCCTTTCCTTACCGCACTATACCACTGCATCCAACAATACCTACTCCAGGTATAACTTACTAATACAAGTTTTCTCCTTTTTTTCTTTTGTTGTGTTTGCTGCACATTGTTCCCTTGGATTTGGACGCAATAGGAGGTATTTGGACATTCAGTCATTAGGATTACTCTTCCATTATACATTTGGTCCTCTTTAAGTATCTCATGAGGCATTCACTTTTTCCTCTTATCAGAAGGTTACAGTCATGGCCAAAAGTATTGAGACCCCTGCAATTCTGTCAGATAATACTCATTTTCTTCCTGAAAATGATTGCAAACACAAATAATTTGGTATTATTATCTTAATTTAATTTGTCTTACATGATAAAAACACAAAAAGAATTGTCCTAAAGCCAAATTGGATATAATTCCACACCAAACATAAAAAGGGGGTGGACAAAAGTATTGGCACTGTTGGAAAAATCATGTGATGCTTCTCTAATTTGTGTAATTAACAACACCTGTAACTTACCTGGGGCACCTAACAGGTGTTGGCAATAACTAAATCACACTTGCAGCCAGTTGACATGGATTAAAGTTGACTCAACCTCTGTCCTGTGTCCTTGTGTGTACCACATTGAGCATGGAGAAAAGAAAGAAGACAAAATAACTGTCTGAGGACTTGAGAAACCAAATTGTGAGGAAGCATGAGCAATCTCAAGGCTACAAGTCCATCTCCAAAGACCTGAATGTTCCTGTGTCTATCGTTCGCAGTGTCATCAAGAAGTTTAAAGCCCATGGCACTGTGGCTAACCTCCCTAGATGTGGACGGAAAAGAAAAATTGACAAGAGATTTCAACGCAAGATTGTGCGGATGTTGGATAAAGAACCTCAACTAACATCCAAACAAGTTCAAGCTGCCGTGCATTCCGAGGGTACAACAGTGTCAACCCGTACTATCCGTCGGCGTCTGAATGAAAAGGGACTGTATGGTAGGAGACCCAGGAAGACCCCACTTCTTACCCCGACACATAAAAAAAGCCAAAACTTACCTGAAAAGCCTAAAACGTTTTGGAAGAATGTTCTCTGGTCAGATGAGACAAAAGTAGAGCCTTTTGGGCAAAGGCATCAACATAGAGTTTACAGGAGAAAAAAAGAGCCATTCAAAGAAAAGACCATGGTCCCTACAGTCAAACATGGTGGAGGTTCCCTGATGTTTTGGGGTTGTTTTGCTGCCTCTGGCACTGGACTGCTTGACCGTATGGCACATCCAACAAAGGTAGAAACTTCAGCTCCAATAAAAACTTGAAAACTTTAATAATCCAAATGGTTAAAATCGACAATCCTTACATGCGATGGACCAAACAGGTGTTAGTAAAGAATAAGGCTACGCGTTTCGACCTGGATCGGTCTTACTCATGCCTGAGTAAGACCGATCCAGGTCGAAACGCGTAGCCTTATTCTTTACTAACACCTGTTTGGTCCATCGCATGTAAGGATTGTCGATTTTAACCATTTGGATTATTAAAGTTTTCAAGTTTTTATTGGAGCTGAAGTTTCTACCTTTGTTGGATGTGCTGCTGCTTAAACGTTTGGGTCAAGACGGACTTTCGTGCTCCATGACTGCTGGTCTGGTCGGTGAGCTGGCTTAGGCTTTTTTAGCCGTTTTTCTCTATATATCTGCTGGACCGTGTGCATGGCATTATGAAGTCTGAAGACTACCAACAAATTTTGCAGCATAATGTAGGGCCCAGTGTGAGAAAGCTGGGTCTCCCTCAGAGGTCATGGGTCTTCCAGCAGTACAATGACCCCAAACACACTTCAAAAAGCACTAGAAACTGGTTTGAGAGAAAGCACTGGAGACTTCTAAGGTGGCCAGCAATGGGTCCAGACCTGAATCCCATAGAACACCTGTGGAGAGATCTAAAAATGGCAGTTTGGAGAAGGCATCCTTCAAATATCAGGGACCTGGAGCAGTTTGCCAAAGAAGAATGGTCTAAAATTCCAGCAGAGCATTGTAAGAAACTCATTGATGGTTACCGGAAGCGGTTGGTCGCAGATATTTTAGCTAAAGGTTGTGCAACCAAGTATTAGGCTGAGGGTGCCAATACTTTTGTCTGGCCCATTTTTTGGAGTTTTGTGTGAAATGATCAATGTTTTGCTTTTTGCTTCATTCTCTTTTGTGTTTTTTTCATTTAAGACAAATTAAATGAAGATAATACCAAATAATTTCTGTTTGCAATCATTTTCAGGAAGAAACTGAGTATTATCTGACAGAATTGCAGGGGTGTTAATACTTTTGGCCATGACTATATATATATATCCAATTACCTTTTGGTTTATAGTGCAGGAGTTTTTCATTATTGGTGATTTGCTGTGCCTTTTCCTTTGAATTATTTTGGAGGTTTCATTCCCCTGTCCCCTGTCTTTTTAATTGTATTTGAATTTAAATTTTTGGTATTTAATAAAGAATTAATTTTATTTCACTTCACCTTTTCAGTCACTTTGTACTGCTATGATTTCCTACCAAAGCAGTTTGTCGTGTTATTTTTCAAAAAGTGGCAATATTTGTCGCCAATATACTCCAATCCTATCCTGGTGGTTACTAAGCAAGTCAGCAACCTTTTGGCGACAATGTTGCAAAACGTACAACTTTTTACACTAATAAGTTGCAAAAAAATTATTAAAAAGACCATTTTTTTTCTCTGTGCCAAATTCATGAACCTCATGTGCCATGTTGCTGAATTTGGCGCTAAAAAACATCAGCGAATACCACGAGACAATAATCCCTCGGAATGATGAATCCGTCCCATGGCTTTTTTATTCTGTGCTAAATTTTACGCTCCGCTCACAGCTAATAACGCAGCGCAGCCCCCCGAGAATCCAGTGCGCCAACCCCCTTTGGAAAAGACTATAAGAATCAGCTCTAAATAAAAAGGTGAATATCTCTGCAATTGTATGACGGATTTAGATAAGAGCAGAAAACAGAACACTCCCAGGAGCAGCAGAAAACATTATCATTTTTTATTCCCAAATATATGCATTTATGTAGTGAAAAATGGTCCCTGAATTTGTCCATTCCAGATTTCCCGAGCCCTCGTTGCATTGACATGCGTGACTTTGACATGAGTACTATACAATGAAGGACAGGCCTGTAATGCCGTGCTTTCTTGCGTAGAAGCAAATAGCAGCATGTTTGCGTTCTGATATTCTCCTTTTCATGTAATTGATCATCTGCAAGAACCGAAAAGAATAGCAGGCGCTGGGTAATCCCAAAGCCATGTGCACACTCCATTTAATCTCAATAAGCGGAGAATGAATTCCAAGCAGCATTGTGCGGAAGGCAAAGCCCGAGGCTTGTAGTCACCTATACAGACACACACCTTGGGCTTATTGTTAAGGATAATGCCTGCTTTGCACACTTTTGGGACTAAATTAAGTGTGCATTTATCATCTACAGTCTTTTCCATAAAAGTATTTGGGTGCGTTCACTTTTATGCTTGGGAAATCATGCCTGGAGATTTCCCTGATCCAGCCAGACAGAATTACAAGGCTTAGGTCTGGAAACAGAAAAAGCAAAGTCAATTGACTAAAGCACAGAAATATATTATACTTCATAATCCTCAATACGGCTGCTGATCTCATGTCTGCTTTGTACTATTCTTTTCTGTGTATTCCCGATCAGTGATTTCTAAACCAGCCTGTCAGACTCATTAATGTACGAAATGTCTAAAAGCTGCAAAACTGAGACACCGTTCTACCAGAATCACAGTCACCAGCAATCTCAGAGATTCTCTTGGCCTACTCAGTTTGGCTCATGGCAAAGTCTTGGGATAAGAAGATGAACCCCAAGACTACCAAATATGTATTATTAGATGGCTGTCGGCCCAGTGATACTTCAGCTGACTGTCATCTCAGCCGACTCACCCCATATATAGGAGCGCCCGCTTAGGCCTCTTTCACACTTCCGTCGGGACTCTCGCGTCCTGCTGCATCGCCGAGGCGTAGCGACGGACGTGTGTCAAAACGTATGTGATGGGTGCACTGGGCCAGTCTTTCTGATGGACCCCTCGAGGCTATATGCACCTGTTGTGTATGCGTCTTCGCAGCGGTTTTCCACTGCGAAAACGCATACACAACACAAACCAGGTTAAAAATAATTAAAAAAAAAAATTGCAATATTCTCACCTACCGGCGTCCCGCGCAGCGTTACCGATGCTCCCGGCAGCTAGCGTTCCTGGTAATACATTGCGAAATCTCGCGAGAAGTCGCGGTCCTGGCAGTTGTGGACTAAACGTTTGTTTGTCTACCTGACCGTGACTTTGTTTATACAGAGCCCCTGATTTTCCATTTATTAATCACAGTTTGAACACTGCTGACTGGCATTATCAATTTCTTGGATATCTGTCACGATCCATGTTTGGATCTGTGGCAGATCTGGTTTCCCTCAGATTAAAACCTTTTTCCTTTCAGGTCATTGGGGGTTAATGCAGTAATTACATTCCTGCTTGTTCTGCTGATCTGGGTGGTGACCACTCCCACCTTCCTTTAAAAGGTCACCTGGTGCATCAGCTGACTGTTGGTTATACAGATGCAGGTCCTTTGGTTACAACCTGGCTGGAAAAGGAGCTTGCTGAGTGTGGTTGTTCTTCAGCTGAATTCTCAGACTTGGTGCATTACTCTGCTGTACGGTGCATTGCAGTAGAGAAAGCTAAGTGTGGTGTTATTGTTTCTTTGTCCCCTTGTTGTGTAACTTTCCCTGTGTTGTATTAGTGCAGTGGTGGGACCAGTGCTCTCACCTGCCAATTCCCTACCCAGGGATAGGTGCAGGGCGAGTGAGAGCTAAGGTATCCAGCTCGGCGACAGGTTGTAAGAACCTGTATAGGGACATCAGGAAGATTAGGGCACATCTTTAGGAGAGTGCAGGAGGTGTCCATTTCCGCGTTCCCTATCGCAGGGCCCACCGTTGTTAAAGTGTCCCCGGTGTACCCTTGTGTGTTCTGCTGTTTTGTGACCAACCTTTTGTCGGGTCGGGTCACGCTAGGACAGTCACTTCGTGACAATATCTTTTTGTATCCCTTTCCTGTTTAATACAGTTCAACCACCTTTTCCCTTAGAACCATTGACAATTCTTTTACTTTACCTATGACTCTCAATCCAGAAACGTCAGTGGCTGGATGAAAGATGCAAGAGTCTGTCTAGATCCCAGAAACTCACTCAGCTTTTATGCACACAATGATTACAAGAAACAGGTCACAGGTGAGGATGTTTCCTTTAGTAGCCAAAACCCATTTGTGTCAACTTCTGTGCATGTGTTCAGGCCAAAATCACCAGGTTATGTAAATTTTTGATCAGGGTCATTTGGTTGTTTTGGGTTGTCATTAAGATATAAAAAGAGAAAACACGGTAGTTTGACAATAAATGGCTTCACCCAACCACTATCCATGAGTGGAGAAAATGTTTGGTGTTATCATTAGTGTTGAGCGATACCGTCCGATACTTGAAAGTATCGGTATCGGATAGTATCGGCCGATACCCGAAAAATATCGGATATCGCCGATACCGATATCCGATACCAATACAAGTCAATGGGACATCAAGTATCGGAAGGTATTCTCATGGTTCCCAGGGTCTGAAGGAGAGGAAACTCTCCTTCAGGCCCTGGGATCCATAGGGATGTGTAAAATAAAGAATTAAAATAAAAAATATTGATATGCTCACCTCTCCGGCGGCCCCTGGACTTCACACTGCTAACCGGGAGGCTTCTTTGTTTAAAAAGCGCGCCTTTCGGACCTGTGAATGACGTCCCGGCTTCTGATTGGTCGTGTGCCGCCCATGTGACCGGCACGCGACCAATCAGAGGCCGCGACGTCATTCGCTGGTCCTCAATTCCTATAATTAGCAGTTTTGTGAATGAGAATGACGTCGCGGCTTCTGATTGGTCGCGTGCCGGTCACATGGGCGGCACGCGACCAATCAGAAGCCGGGACGTCATTCACAGGTCCGAAAGGCGCGCTTTTTAAACAAAGAAGCCTCCCGGTTAGCAGTGTGAAGTCCAGGGGCCGCCGGAGAGGTGAGCATATCAATATTTTTTATTTTAATTCTTTATTTTCCACATCCCTATTGATTCGATACCGATACCCGATATCACAAAAATATCGGATCTCGGTATCGGAATTCCGATACCGCAAATATCGGCCGATACCCGATACTTGCGGTATCGGAATGCTCAACACTAGTTATCATTCATATTCTCTGAAAAAAGGCCAAGAAAGCACAAATTCTGCCGGGGTATGTAAACTTTTGAGTACAACTGTATATAGTTTATACAATGTGATTTTCTGGATTTTATTTTTGATATTCTATCTCTTAATGTTGAAATTAACCTACCCTTAAAATTATAGACTGTTCATGTCTTTGTCAGTGGGAAAACTTACAAAATCAGCAAGGGATGAAATACCGTACTTATGTCCCCCACTGTAAGTATTCTTGTTCCCTCTGAAAGCGACCTCTTTGTGTGTTGTGCATGTTTACATTGAAAAGACATGCATCCTTATATTAGGTGGTAATTCTAGAACTGAGGTACTATACGCACATCGGTAAAGGCCAGTATATGATTGCTGTATAAATCGGGGCCTACTTGGACTATAGAGCCAATACAGTTTTGAATTCTTTGAGCTCACATGGTATCTACTTAATGTGTATTTCTGTCGGTACCGAGCAGGTCTACTTAATTGTAGGCCATTCCTCATATGGTTCTCAGATCCAGCACTCCATTATGTCTATAAAGGGAACTGGTTGGGTTCTGTAATAGGACCATATCACAGCAGGAAACCTGTTAATAGACTATCACCCTACCAGTATAGGGTACGATACTGGTAATCTGCTACTTTTTTACTGTTATCGATGCACAACACTTTCGGCACGTTTGCACTTTATATGTCTTGTGTTTTTTGTGGTTTAAGCCTTTTTTATTAAAATTACTCAATAAAACTTAATTTTTAATATATCCCAAGTTGCTATTACTGGATTGTCATGTTAGACCGGACAACTCCTTTAAGACACTATTTTTAGGGCACTTTCAGATGGTTTTATGTGATGGGACCCGGTCTCCCTGCTGTTCTACCTTTTGTTCCTTTGATTATAGTATTGTGGTAACTCTGGAAGGGTTACTTTCGGCCCTCATACCTTTGTTGAGCACATCAGTGCCTTATATTACTAGGCTTCACTTTATTTATTACAGCTCAGGCAAAAATTAAAAGACCACTGCATCAAAGCCCTTTCATGGTTTGCCCAATCTCCAGACCTGAACCCCATTGAAAAGCTCTGGAATGTAAACAAGAGGAGGATGGATAGTCACAAGCCATCAAACAAAGAACTGCTTACATTTTTGCATCAGAAGCAGCGTGAAACACTGGTGGAAAGCATGCCAAGATACATGAAAGCTGTGATTAAAAATCATGGTTATTCCACAAAATATTGATTTCTGAACTCTTCCGGAGTTAAAACATTAGTATTGTTGTTTCTAAATGATTCTGGACTTGTTTTCTTTGCATTATTTGAGGTCTGAAAGCACTGTTTTTTTTTTGTTGTTTTTTTTTTTAACATTTTTCCTTGTCAGAAAAAAAATACAAAATTTATTGCTTGGAAATTCGGAGACATGTTGTCAGAAGTTTATAGAATGAAAGAACAATTTGTATTTTACTCAAAAATATACCTATAAAGAGAAAAATCAGACAAACTGAAAATTTTGCAGTGGTCTCTTAATTTTTGCCAGAGCTGTATATAGTTTCTTTTACCTTACTCAAATGTGTTTTTTTAGTTGGACGGCACCATCTTGTGGTAGACATGGATATTGCAGGGTGAATGTTCTTGTCCAGGTGTTTTCCCAACCCTCTTGTCTGTATTGTTGTGATATTGGCTTGTCCCTATACAATTACCATCTAGGTATTTCAGTTTTGGCACTTTCATTAAAATATGGTACTTGTACTTCTTGCTTTTGGCATGTGTTGCCTTTAAGGTACCGTGGTAGATCAGCTCACTCGGCTGCACATGGAGGTAGACATGGGTACACTGCGGCTTTAAAGGGAATCTGTCACCCCAAAAATCGTATCTGAGCTAAGCCCACTGGCATCAGGGGCTTATCTACAGCATTCTGTAATGCTGTAGATAAGCCCCCGATGTAACCTGAAAGATGAGAAATAAAGGTTAGATTATACTCACCCAGGGGCGGTCCCGGTGCGGTCCAGTCCGATGGGCGGCATCATGGCAGGCAAAATACACCTTCGCCGGAGCCGCTGCAAGAAGACAAGAAGAGGACGTCATCGAATAATGATAGGAGGCGCCGGACTCGGACCGCGACGCCCATCGGACCAGACCACAGCAAGACTGCCCCTGGGTGAGTATAATCTAACCTTTATTTCTCATCTTTCAGGTTACATCGGGGGCTTATCTACAGCATTACAGAATGCTGTAGATAAGCCCCTCATGCCGGTGAGCTTAACGCAGATACAATTTTTGGTGTGACAGACTCCCTTTAAGAACTTTCTTTGGTTTATTGTAGGCAGCATAAACTAAGGTGTAGTAAAGAAAATACAGCCCTCTGGGCAAAACAAGAAAACAAAACAAAATGGTGGCAGAACAAACAGTCGTTCCATAAGCAGGGTTCCTCCCGCTCATGGCTGGCAGAACACACACTGTTCAGGTTTACAAGTCTCATCCACACTTTCCTGGAGTGCTCCCTCTCCAGGCACATAATGAACACTGAAAGCTCTGGCCTTCAGCCATTTAAGCAAAGACCTTGTGACTCCTCCATCATTGACTGATCACTTGATCTTGACATCCTACAGGTCCTGTCAGGACTCTGCATGTGAAGATACGGTGGTTCCCCTCCCACCCGATCTAGGGAGGTCAACTAGAGCCAGCCCATAATATAACTCTCATTTCTTCCTCTCAATACGTAGTATGCTGGAGGAAGCGACTCTGGATTTACATCACTGACGCCATCATGTGCAGTGACACGTATCTCACCTCTAGCACTTCACCAGGAACGCTGTCACAGTACTATAGGCTAGACCATATGGGTATATATTATAAGTGTCTTATTAAATATCTAGGTGCAGTAATGTGCATGTAAACTTTTTTTATGGATAATTTCTGAAAGTCCTAAGTCGGGTTTCTGGGGTCCAGGGAATTTTCTGGATGTACTGATAATACACCCCTTCCTCTAAATATATAGTTTGTAAGCCTATTACAGACATAAAATGGTTTATTTCACCCCCACCACACACTGTTGGGGACTGTCTTGCATTGTTATGTAGAACTAAGAATTATCTTTTCCAGTCAGTACATCGACCCATGTAAACAGAGGACGTGGGGTAACGACAATGTAAATGAATGATCATTCCTTGTATCCCATTGACATTATAGACTGACCACCTGTTTACACTGCTGCATATGCTGCCAAACAACTATGATTTGTAGTTCAGGTTGAAAGATGATGGGGGAACTTGTTTACTCTGGGCATTGATCAGGATCGATCGTTTCGGCGATCATTGTCCTGTGTAAAAGGCACTCAAAAGGGTATTCTGAAGTTTCAAAGTTATCATCTATCTATTGAGGGAATAGGGGATAACCTCCTGACCTTTTGGACCTCCACCAATCCCAAGAACCTGGGCTCTGATGAGCCCCGTATGAATATAGCGCCTGTCCATCATGTACACTACTTTGTTATTCATTTTTATGTAAGTGTATTGTGTTGATATCTCTGGCGATCCCATTATGAATGAATGGAACGACAGAGCGCATGATTGCCCATCACTCCATTCACAAGGGACTCTTTAGAACCCCGGTTCTCTGGATCAGTGGTGGTCCCAGCAGTTGGATCTATAAAAGTTGGGAAGTTATCTCTTCCATGGATAGGTGATGACTTCCAGCTTGACAATACCCCTTTAATAAGCAGCTAGTATTGTAGCCTCTTCAATTTATGCAGTTATTGGTGCATACTTTGCTTGTCACTCATTGCTGTAGTATGGAACAGCATTGAAGTACCCTAGCAATGTTCAGTGGGTGCAGTAGCCCCTTTATACTTTTACCAGCTCTCTTTTAGACATTCTGTATAACCCCTCTAAGACCGTAAGTTGTTCAAGATGTGTTGCGCAATGAACGCTTCATGTCACAGGTTTACCGCGGCAGAGAGTAGTCGGAAGACTGCAGCGTCTGATTTCTCCTACTCCTGCACTTCACCTTCATATTAAATGTTGTAAATTTCTTTTAGCCATGAAGAGGTTAATCTGCTCAGGTGAGAGCTCCAGGGGCTCTCAGCTGTGCACTGTTAGCCACTCCCATCTCCTATATAAACTGGGCCCTTGCTAGCACTCATTGTCAGAGTCAGCTTATGCTGCATAACTGGAGGTTGTTGTTGGTTACTATAGGACTAGGTGTTTGGTGGGTTTATTGTGACTGTTGCTAGGTTTTGAGTGTGTGATATTCCCTTTTTTTTCTCCTACTTTAGTTTAACCCCATCTTCCACTCCCTGATCATCCCTCTGTTAGTTGTGTGTGTATATTTGTATGTTTGGTATTTTTCGTTACCCCTGTTCAGGTTATGTTAGTCTGGTTGGTGTATTACAATATACTGCTACTCTCCTCTTCCCTGGATGGGGGAAGCGTACAGACTGAGGGCGGATTCAGGAGCTAAGGCAAGGTTTGCGGCCCAGCATCTTCACCATCAGAAGTAATCCAGGAAACAGGGCGAGCTAGGGCACCTCTAGCATTAGGGACAGGGAAGGAGCCCCTGATCCCAGGACACCCCACAACAGAGTCGTAACACTGCACCTACAATAGACATAGTTATAAGTGCCCTTCTTATATTCCTGTGGAGCCTAATGTGTAGTAGATGGAAAGATCTGATGGACGGTATATAATCACAGGGATGATATAAGCGCTTGTGTGTCACACAGTGTTCCATCTTATAGCTCTTGCTTTTTGTGCCTAGAGGCTGTAATTGGGTGTTGCATGTGGCGATCTAATTCTGACCATTTTTAGAAGGAAGTGAGAAAGCTTGTCAGGGTAAGTGATACGCTCCATATCAGCACATAAATCTGCTATTAGTCACATTGGGATGGAAGCTGTCTTCATCCAGGCAGGGGAAGTGGTCTCTTGTGACTCACCTCTGGTTTTCATGACTCGAATATTTTATGCCCAATATGACATACTCTGTATATTTGGCCATCTACATTCTTGTGTAAGTGCTCGCTAGCTTATGTTCAGAATCGGAGACGGCTGTGGTTTACATTCTGTTTGAGATGCCAATAATGTAGAGACTAGCTGTAGCCTGCAGACCGCAGCTATGAGCAGGAAGCTGTTCGGAGGGTTTCTACTAGAAACCCATCATTTTGCCTTCAGAATGAGATATTAATGTGCTTTTATCGACACTCCTTGTTTGATGGTCTAACATGACTGTTTTGTAGCCTGATATGATTTAGTTAACAATAATAAAAAAGTCCTGTCACTAAAATTAAAAGCAAAGCCACAAAAAGAGGAATAAAAAAAATCCTCCTAGTGATAGGACTCACAAGTGTGAAGACCCTTGTATATCTTGGCCAAAATATCAACCAATACCTCATATATTATGATTTTTTTACACTTCATTTTTCAGAGTGCAGACAAGCCATTTTAGGCCTTGTAAACTAGGGTGTCTGTTCTCATGGGATGCACTTGGATAGTGCTGAGCAGACCACCTAATCTAATAGGATGGGTGTCACTAATAAGCTGTAAACCAGACACTGCATTACCTGTGTGTGACCAGCGCCCCTTACAATCCGCTTCTGTGCAATCATATACTGAGCAATCAACCCCTCCATGAATTGGTAGGTTGTCCCGGAGCTTTGCACCTTTCTTGTCCCAAGCTTTACTCCAAGGGTTTGCTCCCTCCTGAGAGTGCATTAGTTCGGAGACCTGGGCAGGTAAGCACTGCTGCCCTTTTTTTGCTGTATTAGTTCTTGAATTTTTGGAGGGTTTTTCAGTCCTCTTTTTGTGGGTTTGCTGTCCATTTTAAGGACCAGAATAATGCGTGCAATGTAAATCCAGCTCCTCCACACGTCTGCACACGAGCACATGGAGCTATCTGTAATTTGCAGACACAACTGATAACATTTTGAATATGACTTTCTGAACATGGCCTATGCTTCCACATGGTCAGTCTTTCATCTGAATCGCTGCCGTATATCTGCACATGTGCAGACGGACAAGATGTCTGAAGAGGTCTGATCTCTGTGACTGCTGCATTTACACAGGGGGTTTTCATGGTAAAATAACCTTTGTAATCACTATCAGTCATTAAAATATTCCAATTATTGTAAAAGTGACCGCATTGTGTCTGCGATATCGCCAGACTATTAGGACAATTAACACTTTGAGGTTTTCAGGAAATAATTAAACAGTAATGCTCGGATGCAGACGTTATGTTTGTGTACCACTTGGCAATATCGGACATCTGCAATACTAATGTACATGGGTATATAGGTGCCTGCACACAAACAGGAAGCGCGTCAAGCGCGCTGACCACAGCTTCCTTAAATCTACACTTACAGGATGTGGCAAAATGCAGACTCATATGAAAATCTCCAGAATTACACTAAGAAACCACATACAGCCATGTCTACATGAAAATATGCTGTAATGTCAAACAAAAACTGGGCAACACCACCAGCATGAGAGCCACACTAAACACGTCTTGTGAACGGAACCAGATGCTATGTATTACCGAAAATACTCAACAGTTCCCTGCTTGCCAGAGTTTGGAAGATGTAGAAAGGCATATGTGGCTAGCTGGTCCACACATTGGCACTGCCGGCCAGTGTGTCCCCATGAGTTTAGTCCTTCATGGAGGCGGTTATATGGTCTGCATACCTCACTGGACAATGTCCAGACCCACATAGTGGCCTACACCAGCGTGGTCCTCAGCATCTACAATGCAAATACACGCCTCTGACATAGAGTACCTGCTATAGACTATATGCAATGGTGATGCCAGGGCATGGACAAGTTAAGCAAGAGTTTATTATGACAGCAAGAGATAATCGGAGACCCGTGAGGAGCACAGTGCGTGCATCAGTTGGACACGACTTCTTTTACTATAAGGACACAGAAGTCTAGAAAACTGTGAGAAATAAAAATGAAGAAGTATGTAAGAAAATTGAAGAAGTTTATTATGCAAGAAATACTGGGCAGTTAACTTACAGGGTTACAGTCTGTTTAGAAAGGATCGTAAAAATCGGAGAGGAGGAGGGGTTTGTCTCTATGTAAAGTCTTGTCTAAAGTCCACTTTAAGGGAGGATATTAGCGAAGGAAATGAGGATGTCGAGTCCATATGGGTCGAAATTCATGGAGGGAAAAATGGTAACAAAATTCTCATTGGGGTCTGTTACAAACCCCCAAATATAACAGAAACCATGGAAAGTCTACTTCTAAAGCAGATAGATGAAGCTGCAACCCATAATGAGGTCCTGGTTATGGGGGACTTTAACTACCCGGATATTAACTGGGAAACAGAAACCTGTGAAACCCATAAAGGCAACAGGTTTCTGCTAATAACCAAGAAAAATTATCTTTCACAATTGTTGCAGAATCCAACCAGAGGAGCAGCACTTTTAGACCTAATACTATCTAATAGACCTGACAGAATAACAAATCTGCAGGTGGTCGGGCATCTAGGAAATAGCGACCACAATATTGTACAGTTTCACCTGTCTTTCACTAGGGGGACTTGTCAGGGAGTCACAAAAACACTGAACTTTAGGAAGGCAAAGTTTGACCAGCTTAGAGATGCCCTTAATCTGGTAGACTGGGACAATATCCTCAGAAATAAGAATACAGATAAATGGGAAATGTTTAAGAACATCCTAAATAGGCAGTGTAAGCGGTTTATACCTTGTGGGAATAAAAGGACTAGAAATAGGAAAAACCCAATGTGGCTAAACAAAGAAGTAAGACAGGCAATTAACAGTAAAAAGAAAGCATTTGCACTACTAAAGCAGGATGGCACCATTGAAGCTCTAAAAAACTATAGGGAGAAAAATACTTTATCTAAAAAACTAATTAAAGCTCCCAAAAAGGAAACAGAGAAGCACATTGCTAAGGAGAGTAAAACTAATCCCAAACTGTTCTTCAACTATATCAATAGTAAAAGAATAAAAACTGAAAATGTAGGCCCCTTAAAAAATAGTGAGGAAAGAATGGTTGTAGATGACGAGGAAAAAGCTAACATAAAAACACTTTCTTCTCCACGGTATTCACGGTGGAAAATGAAATGCTAGGTGAAATCCCAAGAAACAATGAAAACCCTATATTAAGGGTCACCAATCTAACCCAAGAAGAGATGCGAAACCGGCTAAATAAGATTAAAATAGATAAATCTCCGGGTCCGGATGGCATACACCCACGAGTACTAAGAGAACTAAGTAATGTAATAGATAAGCCATTATTTCTTATTTTTAGGGACTCTATAGCGACTGGGTCTGTTCCGCAGGATTGGCGCATAGCAAATGTGGTGCCAATATTCAAAAAGGGCTCTAAAGGTGAACCTAGAAATTATAGGCCAGTAAGTCTAACCTCTATTGTTGGTAAAATATTTGAAGGGTTTCTGAGGGATGTTATTCTGGATTATCTCAATGAGAATAACTGTTTAACTCCATATCAGCATGGGTTTATGAGAAATCGCTCCTGTTAAACCAATCTAATCAGTTTTTATGAAGAGGTAAGCTATAGGCTGGACCACGGTGAGTCATTGGACGTGGTATATCTCGATTTTTCCAAAGCGTTTGATACCGTGCCGCACAAGAGGTTGGTACACAAAATGAGAATGCTTGGTCTGGGGGAAAATGTGTGTAAATGGGTTAGTAACTGGCTTAGTGATAGAAAGCAGAGGGTGGTTATAAATGGTATAGTCTCTAACTGGGTCGCTGTGACCAGTGGGGTACCGCAGGGGTCAGTATTGGGACCTGTTCTCTTCAACATATTCATTAATGATCTGGTAGAAGGTTTACACAGTAAAATATCGATATTTGCAGATGATACAAAACTATGTAAAGCAGTTAATACAAGAGAAGATAGTATTCTGCTACAGATGGATCTGGATAAGTTGGAAACTTGGGCTGAAAGGTGGCAGATGAGGTTTAACAATGATAAATGTAAGGTTATACACATGGGAAGAAGGAATCAATATCACCATTACACACTGAATGGGAAACCACTGGGTAAATCTGACAGGGAGAAGGACTTGGGGATCCTAGTTAATGATAAACTTACCTGGAGCAGCCAGTGCCAGGCAGCAGCTGCCAAGGCAAACAGGATCATGGGGTGCGTTAAAAGAGGTCTGGATACACATGAAGAGAGCATTATACTGCCTCTGTACAAATCCCTAGTTAGACCGCACATGGAGTACTGTGTCCAGTTTGGGCACCGGTGCTCAGGAAGGATATAATGGAACTAGAGAGAGTACAAAGGAGGGCAACAAAATTAATAAAGGGGATGGGAGAACTACAATACCCAGATAGATTAGCGAAATTAGGATTATTTAGTCTAGAAAAAAGACGACTGAGGGGCGATCTAATAACCATGTATAAGTATATAAGGGGACAATACAAATATCTCGCTGAGGATCTGTTTATACCAAGGAAGGTGACGGGCACAAGGGGGCATTCTTTGCGTCTGGAGGAGAGAAGGTTTTTCCACCAACATAGAAGAGGATTCTTTACTGTTAGGGCAGTGAGAATCTGGAATTGCTTGCCTGAGGAGGTGGTGATGGCGAACTCAGTCGAGGGGTTCAAGAGAGGCCTGGATGTCTTCCTGGAGCAGAACAATAGTGTATCATACAATTAGGTTCTGTAGAAGGACGTAGATCTGGGGATTTATTATAATGGAATATAGGCTGAACTGGATGGACAAATGTCTTTTTTTGGCCTTACTAACTATGTTACTATGTTACATAAAACAGAAGCACTCTCCCCCTTGGAAAGCCAAGATTTCAGATATTTGGTTCCATGTTAGCAGGTGGAGTGATTGAAAATGTAGGCAGGATGTTGGAGATCCTCCAAGTTCTGTAGCCTCTGCCGATGCTGAGGCACAATGGAGCAGATATACTAATCCTGTATATAGGCAGTTTATCCGTTCTCTTTATGACTTGCTTGGGCACTTTTGTCTTTCACAATGTGCTGGTAGTCTCAGTTGTAGACCATTATTTTACTGACATTACGATGCATGTTGGCACATCTTCAAGGAGTTGTCCACTACTTGGACAACTCATTCTTAAATGCTGTAGTCTACCATGTAAAATAGAAAAATAGAAAAAAACCATATGCTCACTTAAGAGTTCTCTGTTACAGCGATGTTGGCGTTGGGTCTCACAGCACTTGCACGGAGCACAGAGTGATACCTATTTTTTCCTCCTTGGACTTTGTATGACGATGATCGTTTCAGGTGTTGCATCTGGGATTTTGCAAGCCAAACACTGCTGGTCCGCCGAGTAAGGCTAGTTTCACATTTGCGGTCGGGAGGGCTGAGGATGGCAGCGTACTTCCTCCCTTCTTCCTCCTTGAAGCCCCGCCTATGCTCCGCCTATTTCTCCATGCGTCCTGATAGGTACCCAGGGCAACGCAGGACGCATGGAGAAGTAGGCGGGGCTTCAAGGAGGAGGAAGGGAGGAAGTACGCTGCCATCCGCAGCCCTCCCGACTGCAAATGTTAAACTAGCCTAAGCTTGAAAAGGTATGTTTTAAGTTGTTTGGTGCTGGTTTTTCTCATTTTCCACATTTATAAGATTATCTCAGCACAGTTGTGGAACATAGTAATATTTCAAGATCTATTGATTAAAATGTATTTTAATCATTGGAAAACCCCTTTAAGGTTCTTACTAACAATGAACCAAGCACATGAAGTAGAGAGGAAACCAGGACAAGCTCATAAGAAGACCGAAAGGAAAAAAAACACTGCTTTAAAGCATTTGAAGGAGTCATGAGATTATAAATGCAGAACATACTTTTGGTACATTCTGTTACCAATCTGATAATGAGACAGACTGTGTACCTTACTCTTCTTGACATAACCCTTGTTCAGCACTTTAAGCAGCCAGATTCTTTGCTGAAATCTGCTAAGTGTTTACCAGTGTCCTTTCTGTTGAATAAGCCCGCACGTAAGAAACTGGTTCCTTCTGTTTCCCAGAGACATTAGAACAAGCATCATTTGCACTTCTTTTCCTCATTAAAAGAGCGGGTCTGATTTTCTTGTTGCCAGCATTGGTTCACTGCTTACAAGGCTCTTCACACGCATCTTTTCTGCACGTTTTATGGAGCTTCAGTGCCATCCATTGTGCAGAATTTCTAAAGCTTCAATGAGAATCAGCGAAAATAGTCAAGAATTGTTTTTGAGTTCTTGGTCCAGAAACGGAAAACAGATTTGTGTGTAGAGGTAAGAATAATAAGCTGTGGGCCACTTTGTTCAATCTCTTTTTGTTAGAACCGTCCTCTGTTGATGAGGCTGATCATAGACCATTGTATCACTGGGACCCTCAGCGAGTTCTGTTTCCTTACAGCATAAAGAATAGCACTGTTCCCATGAAAGTATTTGGGCGGCTCATTGCTCCACATACCACGTCTGGTTGACATGCTTAGCGATCTCGCAATCTGGAGCAAGTTGTGCTCCTCCTAAGAAATCTGCACTTAAACACGGGTCCCTTGGCTGGAGCCACAGAGTCAGCTGCTGGCCGGTGGTGCAGGCTGGCAGGCTAATGATAGGGAAATAAGGCAGTCCTGTTTGGTGCAGGTGCTCGGAAAGGGTCCCATTCCCTATAGATCAATTATTAGAGAAATCTGGCACTCAGAAGTGAGTATGATGCAAAAATATGAGCTTTTGATGATCCACAAGGCAATGTGCATACAGAACATGACTTTTTGGTCATTCACCGACCTTTCTCAAACATATACATTTGGTTCTGACCATAATAAGGATAGATGTACAAATAAGGACAGAGACCGCTCTGCAGTTTAGTCAGGCAAGCAGTTCCCCAGCGGCTTGTTCCTGCCCGCTGCCCTGGATTGACAGGTCTCTGCCTATGTGCGCATATTCCCTGAGACCTATTAATCCAGGCCAGCGGTCAGGGAGAAGCCGCTGGGGACCCGCCTGTCCAACTAGACTCCCGTGTGGCTCGGTTCCCTATGGCTATCAGAATGCAATTTTCTCTGAAATGCCACAGGGTGTCGTCAGCATAGTGCCTCTTGAGCCTCTCAGATGAGGTGAAGTTGGGGAATAAGATTTCTCAATCTTCTCCATTCTGTGAGAGCATGGAAATCGGACTGCACTCCGATATCATCCGAAGGCAGTCCAATGTTTTCCACGCACTCATTGACTTGAATGGCTAACAGATCAAACTTGGGCATGCAGTGACTGTTTCTTCGGACACTTTCTGTTCGAGGAAAAAAATTGGACATGTACACGGCCCCATAGACTTACATTAGTCTAAGCGTGAGCCAATGTTTTGCTGATTTGCACCTGCCCTAATAAGTGGGCTTTGGGATATGTAAGACCAAATGTAGAGAAGTCTTTCACTAACTGGAAATGTACTATTAAGTTAAGTTATCATTTCACTACAAACAGGGTTACACCAAAATATCTTGCTCCACTACATATCTCATAGATGACATTTCCAGGCCAATCAAAAAAGCATTTTGTATCCTTGCTTGTAAAAAAAAAAAAAACTGGCGCATTAGCCTGTTGTCTACATTTTGATTAGTGTCTAAGAGGCTTACTGGCAGGTAGAACAGCTGAAAAGTGAATCTTCTAAATCTACTGAAAATCCGCCAGCTTTTAACCTGCTCTGCCATTCATTTTACAGTTTTGTCTGGAGTTCATTTCAATGAGTACATTACTTCTAAATATACAATTAATAAAGGCTAGGTGTGTCCTGCTAGTCTGTATATCTGCACAAATTGAGCAGCTGCAGAACTCCATAGATCTGGAAATTAGTTTTTGTCTTACAAATTGTATTAATTGTTATTCAAATGAACATTAAATAGGCTCTCCAGTGGATGAAGAAGACTTTTAAATAGCCTCAGACACCTACCAAAATGATGCTTAATTATTTTCTGCTGATTTCTAATTGCTGGTCTCATCTCAACACGCTGGAAATGAGAGAAAATGCCAACTCACTGGCTAAGGTTGGTCACCACTGCAGCCATTGGTTGGGTGAGCTGGCAATTCTGGACATTTTTGGTGTGCCACAATGGAATCAGCAAGTTGTGTGACAAAATCATGGGCAAAGTGCTGGAGTGGAGATACGATTCACTGGGGCTATTAGTTTCAGTGAATTGAAATCCAGAAGTTTGCTCCAGTACACTATGTGTTGGGAGGAGATAATCGGCAATTTTATGGGCTGGGTTTTTGTGGTAAACCATAGAGTGGACGGTAGGTTGTCCACCTTATTTCCACCCCAGGCTGTTGTCTGGGGTTTAAATAGTTGGCCTCCTGAGGCATTCAGTGTTCAGTGTGTCTGGAGAGGCTAACTCCAGAAAGGGGCTCGTGTTTGTGCTAACCTGAACTGTGCAGTTTCCTAACCCTTAGCAGGCGGATCCCCGCTACCACAAGGGCTATGTTTTGTGCTACCACTTTGTTTTGTTTTCCTGTTTTTGCCCAAAGGGCCATGTTCATTTTTACTTCACTATGATTTATACCACATATGTAATAAACCAGTGAAGATCTTAAAGAGACAGTGTTCCTGTGTTTATCTCCGTGTACATCTGAGTGAGCCAGTCTACCACAGTTGAGACAGGCAGGTGGTGCCGAATAAGCATCAAAATGTTTCTTTTAGTGTCACCCTTAAATTTGGAATTCTTAAAAATGTAAAGACTTCTAATGTCACCATATATAGTGGATATAAAACGTCTACACACTCCTGTTACAATGCCAAGTTTTTGTCATAAAAAAAATCATACTAAGAAGAATAATTTCAGAACTTTTCCTTACAGAATACAGATCTGCTCCATTGAACATCACAGAACCCATAGATTTGTTTGGGGAAGTCAGGATTTGGACTCACCGGTCACCTAAGCCCCGTGGATACATTTAGAAAAGCCAGGATTGGGACTCACCAGTCACCTGGCTCCATTGAGATGTTCTGAGAAGCCGGGTTATGACCATCAGGTCACCTGGCCTCGTCACTCAATGGACTGTCAGCTTCCTAAGCTTGTTGTTACTTCCACTCTGTGCGTGTCACAAGTGGGGATAGTCGGTCCTGGAAATGTGATTTATTAACTATTTTGTGTGACATAACGCTATGGTTTAAGGGCACAAGAATTAAAAGTTTGAAAATTGCAAAATTTTCTCCAAATTTTACCACTATCATGAAGTACAATATGTCACGAATGAACAGTCTCAGAATCAGTGGGAACCATTGAAGCGTTCCAGAGTTATTACCACCTATAGTGATACAGGTCATAATTGTAAACTTTGGCCTGGTCGTGAATGTGAAAACAGATTTGGGGGTGAAAGGGTTAAAGTGAACCTGACTGCTGATACATGCTGTCCAATCCCAGGGCAGCATGTGTTAGTCACTGGCCGTATAATATTTGGCCAGGTATATTTGACTTTGAAGCGCTTTTCATGGAAAAACATACTGTAAAAGTTGCTTGGAACCAAGTCGTGGTGGAGACTTGTTGGAGAAGGTGCTCCATGGTAGCTTTTACCCCTCGCTGCCCTGGATTGACATGTCTCTGCCAATAACCATTGTTCGACTAACATCTATCCAAAATGTATGGTGGGGTTTAAGAAGTCTCTAGTCGAAACAGGGCTTACCTTGGCAAGAACTCACGTTAGCTACTCATAAACTTTTATTTGTTGTAATTGAGGACATTGAGCAGCACATTGGTAAACCATGTCATTAATGCTCAAAGCAAGGTATCCAGGCAGCTAAGGCTCAGAGAGCTGACTTGAATGGTATAATAATTTTAAGTGACTTAGAATACAATTGCAGGTGAGTGTTTTTAGTCTTTTAGGGGAATATGTCACTGGGCGTACAATAATGGTGGTATCGCTAAGCGTTATTGCACATTTCGCAGCAGATCAGCCAACAAAAAACAGAGAAACGCAACTGTGTATGACAGCTTACAAAGGAACACGAGTTTTGCCAGCTCACCAGATGGATGGCTCCAGTCCCCAGGCACAAACTGCACTTCCTAGCAGTGATAACTTTGAAGAGAAAGACTGAATGTAGCTTAAAGGGACACTGTCACCCCTCTCCAGCCGTTATAAACTAAAAGAGCCACCTTGTGCAGCAGTAATGCTGCATTCTAACAAGGTGGCTCTTTTAGTTTTGTGTTCATGTATTACTAAAATAAAGCGCTTTGAAACTTTTCAAAAATACCTATCTTTGTCCATGGAGGCGGGTCTGAAGCCTCCTCTGTGAAGCCCAACTGCCATCACTCATCTCTTCTGGGGCGATGGTCGCCGCCCTCTGCGCGCTGTTTATCTTAAATCCGGCGCCTGCGCTATGCGTGCCTGCCTGGGGCAGGCGCATTGAGAATTAGCAGTCATAGCTCAGATGCCGGGTTCCTGACTGCGCCTGTGCGGGCAGTGCGGCCACCCTGTTACTGAATCCCCGCCCCGCACTGTGTTATGCATTATGCACAGTGCGGGGCTGGGATTCCTGGGCAGATTCCTGCACAGACCGACGCTGGAAGGCCGGGAACCTGGGGGAGCGTCTGACAAGCGCAGTGCGCATGCCCAGGAATCTCAGCCCCGCACTGTGCATAATGCATAACGCATTCCGTTACCGCCGCTATTAACCCTGTGTGTCCCCAACCTTTTACTATTGATGCTGCCTATGCGGCATCAATAGTAAAAAAAAGTAATGTTAAAAATAGTAAAAAAAAAACAAAAAACCTGCTATACTCACCCTCCGTTGTCCGCTGAGGCGCTCGCACCTGCCGCCATCTTCCTTTCCCAGCGATGCTTTGTGAAATTACCCAGAAGACCTAGCGGTCTCGCGAGACCGCTAAGTCATATGGGTAATCTTGCAAAGCATCCTGGGAACGCAAGATGGCGGCAGCCGCGCGCCCATCTGCACAGCTCCATTGGATCCCAAGAGGCGGAGAGACGGGACGCTGAGGAGCAGCGACCAGAATGGTGAGTATGTTAAACTACAAGGGGCCCTCGGATCGTTAGGTGAGTATGTTTATTTTTTATTTTTTTAACCTGTGACATACGTGGCTCGGTAATATACTACGTCACTGGGCAATATACTACGTGGCTCTGTGCTGTATACTACAAGGCTGGGCAATATACTACGTCGCTGTGCAATATACTACGTGGCTCTGTGCTGTATACTATGTGGCTGGACAATATACTACCTCGCTGTGCAATATACTACGTGGCTCTGTGCTGTATACTACGTCGCTGTGCAATATACTACGTGGCTCTGTGCTGTATACTACGTGGCTCTGTGCTGTATACTATGTGGCTGGGCAATATACTACGTGGCTGGCCAATATACTATGTCGCTGTGCAATATACTACGTGGCTCTGTGCTGTATACTTCGTGGCTGGGCAATATACTACGTAAATGGGCAATATACTACGTAACTGGGCAATATACTACGTGGCTGGGCAATATACTTCGTCGCTGGGCAATATACTACGTCGATGGGCAATATACTACGTGGGTGGGCAATATACTACGTGGACATGCATATTCTAGAATACCCAATGCGTTAGAATCGGGCCACCATCTAGTATATATATAATTAGGGTGCCAAGGAAAAATGAACTTTGCAAATTGTTAATCTTACCCCTCAGATTTGTTGTTCCTTTTGGCATAAGGATTCACTATGTAAAATATATTGACATTAAATTTAGATTTACCACTTGCTCAAGGTGTGTGTATGTATTTATACAGTGGGGCAAAAAAGTATTTAGTCAGTCAGCAATAGTGCAAGATCCACCACTTAAAAAGATGAGAGGCGTCTGTAATTTACATCATAGGTAGACCTCAACTATGGGAGACAAACTGAGAAAAAAAAAAAACAGAAAATCACATTGTCTGTTTTTTTATCATTTTATTTGCATATTATGTTGGAAAATAAGTATTTGGTCAGAAACAAACAATCAAGATTTCTGGCTCTCACAGACCTGTAACTTCTTCTTTAAGAGTCTCCTCTTTCCTCCACTCATTACCTGTAGTAATGGCACCTGTTTAAACTTGTTATCAGTATAAAAAGACACCTGTGCACACCCTCAAACAGTCTGACTCCAAACTCCACTATGGTGAAGACCAAAGAGCTGTCAAAGGACACCAGAAACAAAATTGTAGCCCTGCACCAGGCTGGGAAGACTGAATCTGCAATAGCCAACCAGCTTGGAGTGAAGAAATCAACAGTGGGAGCAATAATTAGAAAATGGAAGACATACAAGACCACTGATAATCTCCCTCGATCTGGGGCTCCACGCAAAATCCCACCCCCTGGGGTCAGAATGATCACAAGAACGGTGAGCAAAAATCCCAGAACCACGCGGGGGGACCTAGTGAATGAACTGCAGAGAGCTGGGACAAATGTAACAAGGCCTACCATAAGTAACACACTACGCCACCATGGACTCAGATCCTGCAGTGCCAGACGTGTCCCACTGTTTAAGCCAGTACATGTCCGGGCCCGTCTGAAGTTTGCTAGAGAGCATTTGGATGATCCAGAGGAGTTTTGGGAGAATGTCCTATAGTCTGATGAAACCAAACTGGAACTGTTTGGTAGAAACACAACTTGTCGTGTTTGGAGGAAAAAGAATACTGAGTTGCATCCATCAAACACCATACCTACTGTAAAGCATGGTGGTGGAAACATCATGCTTTGGGGCTGTTTCTCTGCAAAGGGGCCAGGACGACTGATCGGGGTACATGAAATAATGAATGGGGTCATGTATCGTGAGATTTTGAGTGCAAACCTCCTTCCATCAGCAAGGTCATTGAAGATGAAACGTGGCTGGGTCTTTCAACATGACAATGATCCAAAGCACACCGCCAGGGCAACGAAGGAGTGGCTTCGTAAGAAGCATTTCAAGGTCCTGGAGTGGCCTAGCCAGTCTCCAGATCTCAACCCTATAGAAAACCTTTGGAGGGAGTTGAAAGTCCGTGTTGCCAAGCGAAAAGCCAAAAACATCACTGCTCTAGAGGAGATCTGCATGGAGGAATGGGCCAACATACCAACAACAGTGTGTGGCAACCTTGTGAAGACTTACAGAAAATGTTTGACCTCTGTCATTGCCAACAAAGGATATATTACAAAGTATTGAGATGAAATTTTGTTTCTGACCAAACACTTATTTTCCACCATAATATGCAAATAAAATGATAAAAAAACAGACAATGTGATTTTCTGGGGTTTTTTTTCTCAGTTTGTCTCCCATAGTTGAGGTCTACCTATGATGTAAATTACAGACGCCTCTCATCTTTTTAAGTGGTGGAACTTGCACTATTGCTGACTGACTAAATACTTTTTTGCCCCACTGTATATGCATGTCCACGTAGTATATTGCCCAGCCACGTAGTATATTGCCCAGTGACGTAGTATATTGCCCAGTCACGTAGTATATTGCCCAGCGACATAGTATATTGTCCAGCCACGTAGTATATTGCACAGCAATGTAGTATATTGCCCAGTGACATAGTATATTGCCCAGTGACGTAGTATATTGCCCAGCCACGTAGTATATTGCCCAGCCACGTAGTATATTGCCCAGCCACGTAGTATATTGCCCAGCCACGTAGTATATTGCCCAGCCACGTAGTATATTGCCCAGCCACGTAGTATATTGCCAAGCCACGTAGTATATTGTCCAGCCACGTAGTATATTGCCCAGCAACGTAGTATATTGCCCAGCCATGTAGTATATTGCCCAGCGATGTAGTATATTGCCCAGTCACGTATTGCCCAGCCACATAGTATATACCACAGCCCACGTAGTATGGTATATTGCCCAGCCACATAGTATATAGCAGAGCCACGTAGTATATTGCCCAGTCACGTAGTATATTGCCCAGCACAGAGGCACGTAGTATAGAGACTTAAAAAAAATAAATAAACATATACTCACCTATAGCCCGTTGTAGTCCTGCTATACTTACCCTCCGCTGCCTTTCTCGCTCCTCGCCACGCTCCCGAGATCGCTCCATTGCAAGCGGCAGCTTGCGGTCCCGTCCCAGGGCTGGTGTGAGCAGGACCTATGATGACGTCGCGGTCACATGACTGACCGTGACATCACGGCAGGCCCTTGTCGCACACCAGCCCTGGGATGGGAGCGGAAGCTGCCGCTTGCAATGGAGTGGTCCCGGGAGCGTGGAGAGGAGCGAGAAAGGCGGCGGAGGGTGAGTATAGCAGGTTTTTTGTTTTTTTTAATTATTTTTAACATGACATATTTTTTACTATTAATGCCGCATTGGCAGCATCAATAGTAAATAGTTGGGGACACACAGGGTTAATAGCAGCGGTAACTGAGTGCGTTACACCGCGGGCCGTTACCGCTGCCATTAACCCTGTGTGAGCGGTGAGTGGAGGGGATTACGGAGCGGGCGCCGGGCAGTGAGTGCAGGGGAGTAGGGGAGGGACTAATCGGACTGTGGCCGTTGCTGATTGGTCGCGGCAGCCATGACAGGCAGCTGCCGAGACCAATCAGCCAACGAATAACCGTGACAGAAGGACAGACAGATGGAAGTACCCCTTAGACAATTATGTATATAGATATACACACACACATTTGGTATCGCCGCGTTCAGAAACCCCCGATCTATCAAAATATAAAATGAATTACTCTGATCGGTAAACGGCATAACATACCATACATAACGCGGGATATGCATCACGATAAATAATAAACAAACATTTAAAACTGCAATATGACGTGCCATTGAACAACCAGTAAATGATAACTAATCTTAAAAAAAGTAAATTATAAAATATCTATGACCAAAAAGGAACAAAATTAGGAGTAGAGATGAGTGGTGTTCGAGTCGAAATGTTAGCCAATTTCAAATTCGAGCTGTTTTGGGCGATGTTTGAGTCGTTCGATGAACCCGAACAATTTGCCTAAAATTTGGCTGTTCGAGTTTCTGTTCGATAACTGTTTGTTCACCAAAAGCCTAGCTTGATTTGCACATTAAAACTGTTTATCATTATTAATAGACTGTTTCAGTGTATAGGGGGCGGGGGATAGATCTGTGCTGAAATAACGCCGATCTCCATTTTTTTTTCTTTCCCGCATTTACAGTGGGGCGGTGCAGTCTCTCAGCCTATCAGCAGTGCGCACACACACAGCAATGTGCATGTGATGCACACAAGCAAGGGCATGTGTCATTGGCTGTGTATGTCACATGTCCTCCTTGCCCTATAAGAACCAGCCATTTGCCCCATCGCCACCATTTCCTCACTGCTGCAGCTTAGTGTTAGACGGCACCGCTGCTGCTGTGGGCGCTATACAGACTAAGAGTGTTTTTTTGAAGCGAATTGTCAGAGAGATAGGTTAAGGCTACGTTCACATTTGCGTTGTTGTGTGTTGCGTCGGCGACGCAACGCAAAACGCATGCAAAAACGCATTGTTTTGTGACGCATGCGTCCATTTTTGGCCGATTTTGGACGCAAAAAAAATGCAACTTGCTGCGTCCTCTGCGCCCTGACGCTTGCGCCAAAAAAGACGCATGCATCACAAAACGCAAGACAACGCATGTCCATGCGCCCCCATGTTAAATATAGGGGCGCATGACGCATGTGTCGCCGCGGTTGCGCCCGACGCACCGCAAATGTGAACGTAGCCTTAAGAAGTCGGGAGGAGTCTGGACTAGTTGTAATATCAGCCCTTTTCAGGGTAGGTTACAGCAGTTGATAGCACTGTTTGCCAGGCAGGTCTGTGCCAGTGCTGTGCAAGTGTTTGTCACAGCATTTGGTGTAATCTAGCTCAGCCAATCCTTTTGGGCTAGTAGCATTGTCTGATAGTCATCTGAGTAGCCCGCCTGTGAAGCTAGCTACACCGCCTGTGTATCTCAATTTTTACTGCATCTAATCCAGTTAATAGTTTAGGGCCTAGGAGCAGTGTCTGCACGTCAGCAGAGTAGCCCGCCTGTGAAACTAACTACACCGCCTGTGTATCTCAATTTTCACTGCACCTAATCCAGTTAATAGTTTAGGGCCTAGGAGCAGTGTCTGCACGTCAGCAGAGTAGCCCGCCTGTGAAACAAACTACACCGCCTGTGTATCTCTATTTTCACTGCATCTAATCCTGTTAATAGTTTAGGGCCTAGGAGCAGTGTCTGCACGTCAGCAGAGTAGCCCACCTGTGAAACAAACTATACCGCCTGTGTATCTCAATTTTCACTGCATCTAGTTTTGGGCCTAGTACCACAGTTTGGCCACTCAGTTTTCATCCAACGGTTGTTGGGCCAACAACTACAGATACAGAGTTGCCAATTGATTAAGCACTAAAATGAGTGGCAAAAGGCCTGCTGCTGGTGGAAAGGGGAATAGGTGTGTTGGAAAGGGAAAAAAAGGTTGTGTCCGTGGGGTAGGTGGTAAAGCAACAGTAACATCTGCAGAAGAAAGACCATCTTCCAGCCAAAGTAAAATGTCTACTTCTTTTCATGGACAATCTGATATGATCCCTTTCTTACGACCATCGCTACAAGCATCGCCAAAAATTCCAGATGAGGCACAAATACAGCAGGTGCTTGAACGGATATCAAGTGCTCGTTCAAGTGGGCTCTCCTCCATGTCAACTTCAACATCACAACTACTCCAGTCCTCAGAGTTGTCAGCCCAATCGCACTTGGTTCCTTACAGCTCCCAAGTCTCCAGCTGTCCGTCTGAGCATGGGGTAACACACATGGTTGAGTCTGTAGAGCTGTTTACGCATACTATAGCCTGGGAATCAGAGGTCTGCTCCAGATCTTCTGTGAATCCAGACGAGGAAATGATCTGCACTGATGCCCAGAATCTTTGTGAGTCGGATCCAGGCCCAGGTGAAGAAGGTTCTGAGCATAATGTAGACCCTTGTTCCCAAACTGTAACTCCTGTTGGTGGAGACAATGAGGAAGATGATGATGAGACTGAGATACCTGATTGGAACGAAAACTTGACTTTTCAGTCGGGGCAGGAAGCGGCTGGCTCTGATGACGACGGGTGTGAGAACACACAGGATGATGATGGCGAGGTTGTAGACCCCACTCACTGTCAACCCCCAGTCCGCCAGTCCATGAGGTCAGCAGAGGAGGTGGAGGAGGATGCTAGAGACGAGTCTGACGACGAGGTAACGGTGCGCCTTCCTGGACAGAGACGGAGTACTGGAGGCACGTCAACAACTGCATCCTCAACCCTAACTGTGCCTCAGACCAGAAGTCGTGGTGGCTCTTCAGGTCGCACGGGCTCTAAGCGTTGCATAGCCTGGGCATTTTTTGACATCGCAAAGGATGACCCAACTCATGTTGTCTGTAAGATTTGTCAACAAAATCTCAGTAGAGGCCAAAAAATCACTAGCGTGAGTACTTCATGCATGAACCGTCACATGGATATGCGGCATAAGTTGCAGTGGGACGCTCACTGTGCTACAATGCGGCCTAGTGGGCCGGTTCAACCACCGTCTGCCCCATCAAGAGTGCATCCGCGTCCTCTTCATCCTCTGTGACTGTGGGGACAGCAGTCACACATGGTTTTGGATGGAGACCTTCCACCTCTTTACCCGCAACAGCCAGTGTGATTGGCAGGTCGTCAGGACATTTGCAAGTGGAAACACCTGCTGGTGTTGAGCACTCTCCGACATCGACACCACATTTTGATCAAGGCAACATAACATCTCCGCCTGCACCTTACTCACAGACCAGCAGTTTGCCGGGGACACCCTACTCAACTCCGTCTAAGCACGGCAGCCAGCCCTCAGTCCCTCAGATGTGGACAAGTAAAAGACCATTTCCTCCTAGCCATGACAAAGCTAAGAGGTTGAACTTCTCCATCTGCAAGCTGTTGGCTACAGAAATGCTGCCTTTCCGCCTGGTGGACACAGAGGATTTTCAAGACCTTATGTCCGTCGCAGTGCCCCAGTACCAGATGCCCAATCGCCACTACTTCTCAAAGAAAGCTGTGCCTGTGCTACACCAGCATGTCGCACACATCACCGCTTCCTTGAGAAACTCTCTGTGTGACAGGGTGCATTTCACCACAGACACTTGGACAAGTAGACATGGACAGGGGCGTTACATGTCAGTGACTTGGCACTGGGTAACTACGGCGACAGCAGGAGAAGGGGCTGCTGCCCAAGTCTTGCCGTCGTCACGAGTTGCTCGTCGATCCTCTGTATCTAGAAGTTCCTCCACTGCTTCTGCCTCCTCAACCTCCTCCCGGTCCTCCACCTGCACCCAAAGCCTGTCTGGTAATGCCACCCACGTTGTAACTGCGCAGAAGGAATCCTGCACACCTCCTCACTATGCTGTCACCAGGGCTCAACGGCATCAGGCAGTGTTTACATTGAAATGTCTGGGAAATGTGAGTCACACAGCTGAGGAGTTGTGGTCATCTCTGGAGACCGAGTTCCATCAATTGTTGTCTCCACTCAATTGTCTCCACTCAACCTGCAGCCAGGGAAGGCTGTGTGCGACAATGCTGCAAACCTGGGTGCGGCCCTTCGCCGGAGCAATGTCACACACGTGCCTTGTATGGCTCACGTTTTTAACCTGGTTGTCCAGCAATTTTTATCCCACTATCCCGGACTAGATGGGCTTCTGCAGAGGGCACGGTCGCTGTTTGCTCACTTCCGCCGTTCGCATCCCGCAGCTCGACGACTTGCATCTCTACAGAAGTCGTTGGGCCTGCCAGTTCATTGGCTGAAATGCGATGTGTCCACACGGTAGAATTCAACTCTGCACATGTTGCAGCGACTGTGGCAGCACCGACGAGCCCTGGTGCAATACATTATGACGTATAGCCTGGGCGAACGAGATCAAGAGGTGGGGCAAATCACGCTGCAGGAGTGGTCTCAGATCAGGGACCTATGCACCCTTCTGCACAGTTTTGAAATAGCGACGAAGATGTTTAGTGCTGACGATGCCATTATCAGCATGACCATTCCAGTGATTTACATGCTGGAGCACACCTTACAAAGTGTTCGGAGTCAGGTGGTGGAACAAGAGGAGGAGGAGGAGGAGGAGGAACAGGAGGAGTCGTATGCGGAAGGGATCATATCTCCAAGGTCAAGAAGGTTGGCAGCACCAAGGCGGCTGGCATTGGAGGCTGGGGGAGAGGGATTACCGAGGGCGCATGGTAGCAGCCAAACTGTTGAGGAAGGTGCAGGAGGCGAGGAAGAAGTGGAGGACGAACTGGCACTGGGCATGGAAGACTCATCAGATGAGGGAGACCTTGATCAAATTTCTGTTGTGCGAGGTTGGGGGGAGAGAGCTGACGAAAGAAGCATGATTTTCACCTCGCCACCACCAAGACAACAAGGACTTGATCCTTCTGGATGCGAAAGACACATGAGTGCCTTCTTGCTGCACTACCTGCAACATGACCCTCGGATTGTCAGAATTCGAAGTAATGCCGACTACTGGGTTGCCACACTCTTAGATCCCCGGTACAAAAGCAAATTTGGCGAAATAATTCCTGCCATAGAAAGGGATTCACGCATGCAGGAGTATCAGCAGAGACTGTTACAGAATCTAACATCTGCTTTTCCACAAAACACCAGTGGTGCACATAGTGAATCTCTGAGTTCTAACTTGCCAACCGTGGGACTATCGAGTCATCACTCAAACCGTAACAGTAACATCGTATCTGGTGGTAACAGGAATTTTTTCCAATCGTTTCAAAAAATTTTTAGACCATCCTTTGCAAGGCCACAGGAGACAAGAAGTCTGACACACAGCCAACGCCTAGAGAGGATGGTACAAGAGTATCTCCAAGTTAACATCGATGCCATGACTGTGGAACTGGACCCTTGCTCATTTTGGGCTTCCAATCTTGAAAAATGGCCTGAGTTCGCCACTCACGCCTTGGAGATCTTGTCGTGCTCCGCAGCCAGCGTTCTCTCTGAACGTGTGTTCAACGCTGCTGGTGGTGTGCTGACAGATAAGCGCACGCGGCTGTCCAGTGACAATGTAGACAGACTAACGTTCATCAAGATGAACAAATCCTGGATCCGCAAGGACTTTTCTACCCCTGTGTCATCTTGAGGAGACTAAAAGCTTGATGATTTTTGAAAATCACCTCACCAACCACTTAAGTGGCGAAATTGATGCCACTTAAGTGGTGTCTGTGGCCGAATTTTTGGAAAAAATGGACTCTTTTATTAATCCCCTTGCTGAGTTTTACATGACGTTGCTATCGTCAGTTCCAGGTGGGTGGGGTCGTCTGCAGAGTTGTTTCCTCATACTATGACCTGGGATTCAGAGGTCTGCTCCAAAGCTTCAGTGTCTGCTAGTCAGCAGAGTAGCCCAGCCACCCACCGCCTGTTTACCTAAGTACTATTTTTTTTTTAACGGCATCTAGCCCAGGAAAACCTTTTGGGCCTAGTAGAATTTGGTGCTACTCAGCAGCGTACCCCACCCATGAAGCAAGCTACACCGCCTGTTCACCTAACTACTATTTTGTAACGGCATCTAGCCCAGGAAATCCTTTTGGGCCTAATAGAATTTGGTGCTACTCAGCAGCGTACTTCACCCATGAAGCAAGCTACACCGCCTGTTCACCTAACTACTATTTTGTAACGGCAGGAACACATGGGCTACTTGCACAGTGAACAAGTCTGTATGATCATGTTCACACACCACCAAGAAACCTGAAGACACAAAAGAGAATAGTAAAACCAAAAACACTCAGTTTGAAAAAATGTTGCAGTAATCCGCAAGTGCTAGTAAAAGATGTAAAAAACAGGGTATTTGGTTGATACGTTTTTTGCAAAAAATGTATACTAAGCTGCTCTACCAATCTTCACGGTATACCCTTATCAGAGCAGAGAAGATTGTGTCTTCATATTTTGTAACGGCATCTAGCCCAGGAAATCCTTTTGGGCCTAGTAGAATTTGGTGCAACTCAGCAGCGTACCCCACTCGTGAAGCAAGCTACACCGCCTGTTTACCTAAGTACTATTTTTTAACGCCATTTGGCCCAGGAAATCCTTTTGGACCTAGTAGCAATTTCTTGCTACTCAGCAGAGTACACCGCCTTCTTTCTTTCTTAATCTAACCCCTCGGCTCTGAGGTGTCCACTCTCCCTCCAGCTCTCTCCTTCTCACAGGTGGACTACTGCGTGTTTTCACACTGTGGCGAATCTTTTGGGCCCAGGCATAAGAAGTTGTCGAGGTAATGGATAATATGTGCCGCCTTACAAACGTGCATGACGACACATTCGAGGAAGCAACTAAACGCCTCAAATAGTGAGCAGGATATGGAGCACCCCATGGGCAAACAGTGATCTATGGGAGGACACTATTCGGAGGCACAGGTAGTAACCGGAACGCCCCCTCAATGTCTGTTTTGGCCATTAGGGTGCCCCTTACCAACTTCTTGACCCGCCTGATTGCCTCGTCAAAGGAGGTACAGTACATAGTACTGTACTTGGTTCCGCGTTGATGTTGTCGTTTACTGACCTGCCCCTTGGATATGACAAATGGTGGATTAGTCTGAATGTATTGGGTTCATTTTTTGGCACAACGGGGGTACCACTACGTCTTCTAAGGAAAGTGTTCTGAATGGACCCGCAGCCATTCTACCTAAAGATACTTCTTTTTTTATTTTTTTTGTCAAGACGTCTGGGTGTTGGTACAGTGAGTTTAGATCTTTACTCCAGCCTTTCTTGATTTTATAAGCGCATGACATGCCTATATCTGTGTCTCCTCCTCCTTTTACTCCTCCACCTCTTTTCTTTTCGCATGACTATATGTAGTTGTGACTTTTCCATGTGTTTGTTGTGTCTTCTGAGTAGTTTGTCTGCTTTTGGACACCTTTTAAGGTGTTTTCTATGTGTTTTCCATGTGTTTGTATGTGTTTGTGTTTGCCTGCCATTGGTTTCAATGGGGTTCGACGGTGTTCGTCGGACGTTAAAAATGGGTTGTGTCTGGGTTTTCCAGCAAGATAATGACCCAAAACATACAGCCAATGCAACAAAGGAGTGACTCAAAAAGAAGCACATTAAGGTTGTAGAGTGGCCTAGCCAGTCTCCAGACCTTAATCCCACAGAAAACTTATGGAGGGAGTTGCGAAGCGACAGCCTCAAAATCATAATGATTTAGAGATGATCTGCAAAGAGAAGTGAACCAAAATTCCTCCTGACATGTGTGCAAACCCCATCATCAACTACAAAAAACATCTGTCTGCTGTGAAGGGTTTTGCCACCAAGTATTAAGTCTTGTTTGCCAGAAGGATCAAATACTTATTTCTCACTGCAAAATGCAAATAAATTTATATAATTTATACAATGTGACTTTCTGGAATTTATTTTTTGATATTCTATTTCACAAAGTTGAAAAGAGGATGGCTTCTACAAATGGATAATGATCCGAAACACACGTTAAAATCCACAATAAACTACCTCAAATGACACAAGTTGAAGGTTTTTCAGTGACCCTCACTGTCCCCTGATCTGAACATCATTGAAAATCTGTGTCTAGACTTCAAAATAGCAGTGCATGCAAGATAACCCAAGAATATCACAAAACTGGAAGAATATTCTAAGGAAAAATTGATGTAAACCCCTCACACCATAATTGAAAGACTCTTGGCTGGCTACAAGCTGTGATACTTTCAAAAGGGGGGTGCTACTAGGTACTAGCCATGCAGGTTGCCGAAACTTTTTCATCAGACAATTTTCCCTTTTGTAATTTTTAAAATGTAAAAGATGAAAATATATATATATATTTATTGCCTAAAATATAAAGGAAATGTGTCATCTTTAACTTTAGGCCTTTTAGATATCATTTAATCTTCAACTTACCTTAACTGTTTACAATAACAGTCATTTTGACCACGGTGCCCAAACGTTTACATGCCACTGTATGGCTCAGCATTTGAGTTCTGCTAGATCTGCAGCAGAGAAAACAGTGATTGTATTAAAATGACAGCATGCAGACCAGCAAGTAACACATTGCTGGAATTAGGGTCTCAACCCTGCTGAGCCTCATGATGTCTTAGATTGCATAGCAGAAACCCGCTCATTGGCTGCAACTGACACATGACACAACATTGTTATATCACCACCAGGAATAGTGGTGCCAACATCGTTGTGGCACAGTAAATATAAATAGTTTGTTTTGTTTTTTTTTGCCTTTTTTTCATTTGGGCCCTGAATCGATTAAATTGGGGTTGTTAAGGAGAGGACAACCGTTAAATGAACTCTTCCTGACTGCTTCATATACACATGTACTAGGGTAAGCTTCTTCCAAAGCCAATCACCCAATCAATATACACAATAAGGTGTCTTTATAAAATTATAGTAAGGAAAGTATGAAATGGAATGAAAACCCAATAAATGTTTGCACAATACATTCAGAACTTGCCTATGAACATGAAGAACATATTGCAGACAGTTTACACGGCTTACTTTTATTGTCATGACCATGGGTCTAGGAATGAACTATGCTGACCATCCCTGTCATAAAGCAAATTTGTGATGTTATTCATACATGTGTCTCTTTTAGTAGTCTAAAATTAGGTTGCATGGCTTTATGTGAGCGCTTTGATCTTCGCTCATTACAAGCATATTCCCAGTTTATTGCAACCACTTTCATACGGCATGTGTGGGAGTGACATTCATTAGTTTTATTAATGTGTTTATTTTACGCTGCATTCCGGACTGTATTACTCGTGATCTCCTTAGCTTACAGGGTGAAACACTAGTACAGAACCTATTGAGGTGTAAGGACACACAACAGGAAGCCCGAGAACGTGTCAAGTTTCTGGTAATTAAGCAAAATAACCTGCATTCATAACATGGATACATGCATGCTTATCAAAAATCATATGTGTATACACCGTATCGGTCATGCGATGGTTTTCTATGTTCTTTTAGGAATGTGTACATTGTAGATTCAAAATGAAGGGAGCATAACAACTGCGACGCTCCTTCATGTTGTCCCCTTCTCCCGCTATGCAGGGACACCAGCTTACTCACTGCCCCGGCCCCCGGTGCGGTCCCCAGCATGGTCTGTGCGTGTGCGCTACAGCTCTTGGTGGCGCACCTAGTGCGCACGTGCGCTCCCCCGCACTTGAAATGGCAGCATGCTCCTTTTGCTAAATGCCCTCAGCCTGTTGCTGAGAGGCATATGTCATAATGTGTAAACCTCATTTCATGGTTCCTGAGCAGTCAGTGCCTGAACCTCATTTCCTGGTTCTTGAGCGTTCAGTGCCTGAACCTCATTTCCTGGTTCCTGAGCGGTCAGTGCCTGAACCTCATTTCCTGGTTCCTGAGCGGTCAGTGCCTGAACCTCATTCCCTGGTTCCTGAGCGGCCAGTGCCTGAACCTCATTCCCTGGTTCCAGAGCGGCCAGTGCCTGAACCCCTTTCCCTGGTTTTTGAGCGGCCAGTGCCTGAACCTCATTCTCTGGTTCCTGAGCGGCCAGTGCCTGAACCTCATTCTCTGGTTCCTGAGCGGCCAGTACCTGAACCTCATTCTCTGGTTCCTGAGCGGCCAGTGCCTGAACCTCATTCTCTGGTTCCTGAGCGGACAGTGCCTGTACCTCATTCTCTGGTTCCTGAGCGGTCAGTGCCCGAACCTCATTCCCTGGTTCCTGAGCGGCCAGTGCCTGAGCCTCATTCTCTGATTCCTGAGCGGCCAGTGCCTGAACCTCATTCTCTGGTTCCTGAGCGGACAGTGCCTGTACCTCATTCTCTGGTTCCTGAGCGGTCAGTGCCTATACCTCATTCTCTGGTTCCTGAGCTGCCAGTGCCTGAATCTCATTCCCTGATCCCAGTGCGAACAGTGCCTCAACCTCGTACTCTGGTCCCAGAGTGGCAAGGTCTTGAACATTTTCCCACGGTCCATGTGTGGCCAAACCCTGATCCAGTATCCTAGACCTGCATATCTGAACCAAGCCCAAATCCGTGTCAGTAACTGTTCTATAGAGGTGCCAGAATTTTCTAGTCTGAACAGAGATCTAGCCCTAACCACTGTCCGCAAACCTAGCAGCTGCAACATCAGGATCTGCCTAGGAGTGGTACCTGGCAGCTACCTGCTGCCCAGTCTGTCTTCACCATCCACTTAGTTGCACCCCTTACTAGCCAGGCCCGGCCCTGTGACACAGTGGTTCCACAAATCGACATGCTCCACCGTTGGGCACAACTAGAATATAGGAACACATATGGAAACAAGGACAAGTGTGTGAAACAAGAATGTGTGTGACCTTGGATTCCTCAAAGTACCCCCCTTTTACTCTGATGACAGCTTTTAGTGCTTGTGCACACATTGCAGATTTGGTGTGTTTTGGGTGTGTTTTTGCCATGCAGATTTGCGATCAAAACCTGAAGAAATCCTGATGCCAGCAAAGTAAATGAGAAACCTGAAGTGTGATGCACACACTGAGTATTTTTGACTTGCAGATTTGGTGCAGAAAATAATCAGCAGCATGTCAATTCTCTGTGCGTTTTTGCATGCATTTTTCATCATTGACCTCACTCAAATCAGTCAGAAAACGCAGGGCAAAAACACATAAAAAAACGTATGTTTTTGCAGCTGCATTTTTCCTGCAAAGAGATGCGGACATGGTGCATAAATTTCTGCATTCATTTACTCAATGTGCGCACATAGCCTTACCTACCCTCTGGTATCTGTAAAGCAGCGTCATCAGGTCTTCAACTGGATGGCTTTCCAATAGTCTTGAAGGCGTTCCCAGAGGTTCTGAGCACTTGTCATTCTGCAAACTAACTAGCCCAAAACTCTCAATTGTGTTGAAGTTTGTGATTGTAGATGCCATGTCATCTGCGTGTACTCCATCCCTCCATCCCCTTCTTCAGGTATCTTTCCCTCCTCATTTAAACATGCAATCATGACCCTTTACTTAAAAAGCCATTCCTGGACCAGAACTGCACGGCTAACTACAGACCTGTCTCTAACCTTACCTTCATCTCTAAACTCTTGGAATGCTTGGTCCACTCCCGTCTAATCCGCTATCTCTCAGATAACTCTCTTCTTGACCCCTTACAATCTGGTTTCCGCTCTTTACACTCCACTGAAACTGCCCTCACTAAAGTCTCTAATGATCTAGTAACAGCTAAATCCAAAGGTCATTGTTCTCTGCTGATTCTCCTGGATCTCTCTGCCGCATTTGACACTTGTGGATCACCAACTCCTCCTCACTATGCTCTGCTCTATAGGCCTCAAGGACACAGCCCTCTCCTGGTTCTCCTCCTACCTCTCTGACCGCTCCTTCACTGTATCTTTTGCCGCCTCCTTGCTATCGGGGTTCCGCAGGGCTCAGTCCTAGGCCCCCTCCTCTTCTCTCTATACACTGCCCCTATTGGACAAACAATCAGCAGATTTGGGTTCCAGAATCATCTCTATGCTGACGACAACCAATTATACACTTCTTCCCCTGACATCACTCCTACCCTAATTCAAAATACCAAGGATTGTCTGTCTGCTGTCTCTAACATCATGTCCTCCCTCTACCTGAAACTAAATCTCTCCAAAACTGAACTTCTTGTGTTTCTCCCCTCTACTAACCTCACTCTACCTAACATTGAAATAACCCTGGAGAGTTCAACCATAACTCCCAAGCAGCATACCCGCTGTCTTGAGGTCATATTCGACACCGGACTTTCCTTTACTCCCTATATCCGATCACTCACTCGCTCCTGTCACCTGCATCTTAAAAACATCTCCAGAATCCGACCATTTCTGCTAAGACTCTTACTGTCGCTCTTATTCATTCTCGTCTGGACTACTGCAACTCTCTTCTGATCGGTCTCCCTCTTACCAAACTTTCTCATCTCCAATCCATCTTGACTGCAGCAGCCAGGGTCATATTTCTGTCCAGCCGCTTCACCGATGCCTCCATCTTGTGCCAGTCATTACACTGGCTACCCATTCGCTACAGGGTCCAGTATAAACTCATCTCTCTCACCCACAAAGCTCTCCACAGTTCTGCACAGCCTTATATCTCCTCTCTCATCTCCGTCTATCGCCCTACACGTGCCCTCCGTTCTACAAATGACCTAAGACTAACATCCCCCGTAATCCGTACCTCGCACCTCTGTCTCCAAGACTTCTCTCGTGCTGCGCCAGCTCTCTGGAATGCACTTCCCCAGACGATCAGACTGATACCTAGCCCCGACCTATTCAAGCGAGCTTTAAAGGGCCACTGTCACCCCCCTCCAGCCGTTATAAACTAAAAGAGCCACCTTGTGCAGCAGTAATGCTGCAGTCTAACAAGGTGACTCTATTAGTTTTTGTTGCTGATATTCCCACAATAAAGGTATTTATAATTTTGCTCAAATACCTGTCTTTGTACCTGGAGGCGGGTCTTAATCTCCCCTCTTTGAAGCGCCCAACTGCCGTCAGTCATCTCTTCTGGGGCGATTGTCGCCGCCCCCTCAGCACTGTTATTGTCCGAAATCCGGCGCCTGCGATCTGCTCTTCTGCCTGAAGATGTACTGTAAGTCTTTTCATGTACCATCACCTCTTTTTGATCATGCCCCTCTATACTTCCTCCAAGACCTCTAATTGTCTGTTTGGGTGCCACCAAAGCCTCCTGAGACCCGCTTTTTGGGATGTTTCAGGAAATTGCAATGATGATCTAATTATCTGCCACCTCATGTGGATATATCACCTAAAGATGAGTATAAAGTACTCATAGACCACTATGAACACTCAAGATATAAAATCAATATAGTTTATTGAAAAACTATCTTAAAAACACATACCGTAACTTGTGAGGTTCTCAGAAGACTATACCAAGCCAAAGTCCATGTAAAGCAGTGGTAACACGTCAACACATATCACATAGCATTGTATAATATGGAAAAAATATACATATCTCAGTCCCATATAAAGTTCACAGCACACCCTATGAGGTCACAATCATACATATATACATATACCCGGATATGTATGCTTCTAGCCGGTAGTATTTATTTATGCTGTTGGAAACTTTATTTTTTCACCTCATGTGGATGCCTGGAAGGTCTCAATTTTTTTTTTTTTTTTTTTTTTTTGGGGGGGGAGTCTCCACTTTTTCTGTAAGCCCCCCAAACATGTACAAAAGTTAATAATTATGAGATCTTTGACTTAAAAGTAAAGAATGAAATTTAGAGTTGAAATTTTAAAAAAAATTCACGTTGTCTGAAATGATATCCAAGGCAAAAAGTATGTAATAGGCAAAAACAACACTGGGATATCTTATGGACATAATGTCAGCATTAAATAAGCAGTAATGTTTATTTCTGTCAGATGCCAATGGGATGGTGTCATGCACATTTCAACTGAATTTACAAAAAATATTTTGTCATACGAGGGATATAAAAAAATGAATCAGCGAAAAAGAAAAATAAGATTGAAAATAGCAATGAACAATTTACTTATAGCTGTGAAAGTAATCTGTAAATTTAGGGCCGGGACACAGGAGGGTATTTCACAGTCCACATATGGATTGTAATGCCCGGACTGACTGCAGGTCTCCCAAACTGAACCTACACCCGAGGCAGTAAGTGGAAAGATGTGGTCCATACCCGGACCATGAACTACTCTTGTATGAACCAGCGGGTGTACACAATCAGTCTTATTTATTACCCCCTCTCTCCCCTAATTGTTGCACCTCAGCTTTGTAATACACTTTAATTGCTGTAAGGGGCTCATTCTCGGTCTCATGGTGCGCAATAACATGACCCGTTGAGATCACTGGGGGGCTTTCTAGGCCTCCAGTCTTGCCCCCTTGATGGGTCATAATTATTGACCAGTTTTGGGACAGTTCTATATGTAAGGCACATACTCCGAAAAAGTAGCTTTTTCTCTGTATGCAGTTTATGCATACAGCTCATCATTGATGACGTGCTATCGAAAGGGCTGTAATCCTGTGAAGATTTCACAGTCATGTGAGCTGTTGACGAGATGTAATCATGGCCGGATCACAACAGGAGAGTACTAGTCAGGTGATCACTATCCGTAAGACTGGAAAGAAGCTACTTACAATCTTGTAAGTATACTACATAGTTATAGGGGGCTACTAAATGAGTTGATCTACTTTAATCATACTTACCAGAATTTTTTAACATAACCGCACCTTTTTATAGACCATAATCTCTTTTTCATGGAGTCTCCTGGATGTCCTGGGACAGTTTACAAGTTTGATTTTAATATGGTCCTTCGGCAGAAGCCTTCCTCATTATACCTTTATCTTCACAAATCCATCTGTGCTCTGTATCAGCCACAAATCTCTTCATAGTACAATGATCACGCTTAATTTTTCATGAAATATCTAATGTTTTCATACCTTGTCCAAGGCGTTGCACTATTTGTCGCTTTTTAGCAGCAGAGAGATCCTTTTTCTTTCCCATATTGCTTGAATCCTGTGGACTGCTTAATAACATGGAAAGTCCTTCTTAAGTAGGTTTCCTTTAGCTGGGCTTACCTGGTAAACTAATCATCACAGACATTGATTTCAGTGATAGGTTTTCCTTGTTCCTTTGTACCTTAACTTTCCTTCATATCAGACCAAGTAGTTGGATAACAAGAGGTATAAAAGTCTCCAGAAATGCTTGCCACATCTCAAACCACATTATTGTCATTATGCTTATTCATTTAGTAGATCTTACCCTTCACAAACAACAAATAAATGGATAAAGAAGCCATTCATAGACCTGATGAAGTGGCCTTTAGTGCAGCTGATCATATCAGGGGTTGGCTTTATACCTTAATGTCATTTATTGAGAATAAGAAACACAAGACTTTTTGATACTGACTATATTTAATAGTCAAATACAGTAAATCAAATAATATATTTCCGCGGAAAGAATTTGTTTTACTTATGTATTGGTAAATCCATAGATGTGACCACAGTGGTTGCTGCTAACACCCTCAGGCTCCAAAACTGCATGTGATCTTATAAGCAAATTATTATCCAAACTCATGACTGCTAGGCCCTCCTGTAGCACCCCCACTCACTCTGACAGTACCCGCAAGGAGCAGTTGGCACAGCAGTGATGAGGGAAGGGTTCAAACTGGGTGGCACTGCAGGAGGGCCTTGATTAAAAATGATATTTGCTCCTGTAGGAAGGTAAAAACACATTGTTCCTATACAGTCATTAAGCATGGTGCAATGCCAAAATATGGTTATTATTAAATCAATCACTTAGGGTGTTTATATTCTGGAAGATTTCTTACGAAGAGACAATTAAAAGTGGCATTCACATCTGATAATATTATGATCGGTGGTGATGTGAGCTGTAGGCAGAGTGACATGGTGTGCCGGTGTGAGGGGAACTACAATAAGGGTCTACTCCATTGCTCTGCTAGCCTCACTGTAACAAAGATTCATAGCTTAGTTGTTATCTCTGAAGTGATTGCTTATCCTAGTAATATACCATCACTGACTACAGTAGGGAGACTTTTTCAGCAACAGGTAAAGATCCTTAAGTTGTAAGATTAATATATGACTTGTTCATCCCATGGATGCTTGATCAGATTGAAAATGACGGAATATGGAGGCCAAGTTATCACCGAAAATACATTCCTCAAACTATTACTGAACAGTACACCCCTTCTCAACACTATTGCCATGTAGAGGTGTAACAATGCTTAGGTAGGTGGTTCAAGATCCACATGAATGTCAGTACCCAAGGTTTCCGAGCAGAACATTGTCCGGAGCATCACTCTGCCGCCACTTTTGTGTTCTTCCCACAGTGTATCCTGGTGCCATCTCTTCCAAAGGTAACTAGTGCAAACATATCCACCCATCCACAAGAAAGTACATTATTCATCAGATCAAGCAACCCTTGTTCCATTGTTCTGTGGTCCAGTTATGATGCTTTTGTGTCTATTGCCAGCAATCTCAGCAGTAGACACAGGTCAGTATGGTTTTTCTGACGAACTTGTTGCTTTGTAGCACATAACACAGCAAGCTGTAAAAGCCCTATGTCGCTGTGACATTTTTGTGTAACTTTGTTCACAGTGGCTCAGTTGTGTACTGCCAGGAGAAGGATGGTTTCCTCAAAGATGGAAGCATACAGATCTCTAAAATGTCGTAAAACATTCCCCTTCACTTGAAATAGGAGGCTTAGGACCTCCTATGGTTTCTGAGGTTTCATTTTTTATCATGTTTTAAAGTTTTTTGTAATAAATAGTACATTTTATTCTCCTGTTGGACGTGCCAGTGGATTTCCCTTTACTTTTTTCTTTTGCTTGTGCTCATCAATGGGTGCGGCACCCTCAGGATGGATCCCGGCTGACATATGGACTTGAAATTGGCAACGTGGTGAGCTTTCTACACTTCCCCTCCCTCCTATGTTATTCTTTGGGTATAATGGCAGTGTAAGATGCCCAAGCGAGGTAGTCGAGGGTGAGTTCTGGTCCCCACTTGCTCTGGCATCCTACAGACAAGGTGCCTCTCAGTCCTGGTGTGCTCCTGTGTATGTGGTACTTTCCACTTACTTGTGGTCAGCAGGCCTGTTCTGAGTCCAGGAATCCCTCTTCTGGAACCAGGGCAACAAACAGTCCAGGAGACACATAGTTCATAAAAAACAAACTTTTACTGAGAGAATGGCAGTCTGTACAATATTTACAAGCAGGTTTAAAGGAACCGGATACAACTTTAGCCCTGGTACTCGGGATAGGTGGAATATCCCCCTTTCTGGCTTTCCTAGCCCTATGGGATCTTCCTCACCTCTAGCAGCATTTCTGGATTCCGCCACATGTAGTCTGAGTCCATCTTTCTATCAAGCTTCGCAAGCTGAGTGTGCCCTCTCGCCCCCGACGTCCATCTCGAGATTGCCCTTGGCAATCTTAGGCTGGTTTCACATTTGCGTTTTTTGCCGCTGCGTTTTTGCGCAAAAAAACGCATGCGTTTTTTTCCCTATACTTAACATTAAAAACGCATGCGTTTTTTTGCATGCGTTTTGCCCCTTTTTGCAGCCGCATGCGTCTTTTCTATGCATGCGTTGTGTTGCAGAAATGCAACATGTAGTAATTTTTAGCGGCGTTTTTTTGCCGCAAAAAAACCTATTGCTGTCTATGTAAACGCATGTGTTTTTAAGCACATGCGTTTGGTTGTGTTAAAAATGCATGCGTTTTTATAGAAAAAAAAAAACAGAAAACACACTGATATGCCACCCCCCACCATAAAGGTGATAAAGGGATCCTAACCCTAACCCTAAAGGGATCCTAACCCTAACCCAAAAGGGATCCTAACCCTAACCCTAACCCTAGGGATCCTAACCCTACCCCTAACCCTACCCCTAATACTAACCCTAAGGGTTAGGGTTAGGATCCCTTTAGGGGTAGGGTTAGGGTTAGGATCCCTAGGTGTAGGGTTAGGGTTAGGATCCCTTTAGGGTTAGGATCCCTACCCCTAACCCTAGCTATTTCTGTTTATAGTGGGTTTTTTACTTGATTTTGATGATTGGCAGCTGTCACACACTTCTCATCATGCGTTTAAAAAACGCAAACGCATGAAAAAACGCATGTAAACGCGTCAAAACGCCGCGTATTTTTCACCACATGCAAAAACGTATGCATCTAAAAAATGCAGCGTTTGCACGCGTTTACATGCGTTTTTTCAGCATGCTTTTTTTTTTTTAAACGCATACGTTTTAAAACGCAAGTGTAAAACCAGCCTTAAATGGAATCACATGAAATTTATTTACGGCAATCTGCTGTCCTGAATATTGAGCTTGCATCGTCCTTAGCAGCCTACTATCCCTGCTGCATCTGCACTCCTGCCCTCACATTAACTGACTGTCACTTCCTGCCTCTAACACTCAGTTTCCCCCTTCCCATCTGGGTTGGTCACTACAGTTAACCCTTTCCCAGCTAACTGCAGCCCATGGGGATATTTTACCTGTACCACATACAAGTACATAAACACATTTAACCCTCGGAGGTGGAGGGTTGCTTTACCTGGGCAAGTCCAGCTCTGTATTGTCGCAGCCTGTGAGGTGCTTCTGGCATAAGGCAAATCATCTGCTATTTTCTGTGGCAGGAGATGTTTGACATAACTTAATCACAATACATAATTGAATGCTGCAAGATGATGTGTCTGTCTGTGAATTAATTTGTATCATATCTTGTAATAGGATGATGAACGTTTTTTTTTGTTTTTTTTATCAAATGAGCTTTTGTGCCAGTTCAGAGTGTAGCTTCATAAAAGGAGGTAACACTGCTCAATATGATTTATATAATCAGATTTCACATTTATTACATTAGAAAACATAGTCAGGAAGCAGAGGCTCTCCTTCGCCCATGGCAAAGACTTACCTCACTGCACCAGTGCTGTACCCTCGTACCTCAGATCAGGGCAGATTGCCTTAATGGCTCACAGCAGCCCTTTTAAATACAATTATTAATTATTGCCTACACTATGTTTCAGTCACTTTCTGTGTATAAAAAAAATTGTATCTGGAAATAGATCCTGAAAAATTACCCTGTGCCAAAATGTGTTTTTACTATTCTATTCTATTTCCTGTTATTTCATTAGCAGCATAGGGCCATCTACTATATAATTGTCTAAGGGTCACTTCCGTCTTTCTGTCTGTCCTTCTGTCTGTAACGGAAATCCCAAGTCGCTGATTGGTCACGGCAAAAAAGCCACGACCAGCCACGACCAATCAGCAACGGGCACAGTCCGGCGGCAAAATGGCTGCTCCTTACTCCCCGCAGTCAGTGCCTGCTCCATACTCCCCCCAGTCAGTGCTCAAACAGGGTTAATGGCAGCTTTAACGGACCGCGTTATGCCGCGGTGTAACGCACTCCGTTAACGCTGCTATTAACCCTGTGTGACCAACATTTTACTATTGATGCTGCCTATGTGGCATCAATAGTAAAATGATCTAATGTTAAAAATAATAAAAAAAAATAAAAAATCATTATATACTCACCTTCTGTGGGCCCCTGGATCCAGCCGAGGCCTTTCCCGATCCTCGCGACGTTCCGGTGACCGGTCCATGCACTGCGGTCTCACGAGATGATCATCACCGTCATCATCTCGCGAGACCGCAATGCACTCTTGGGACCGGAGCGTCGCTAGGAGCATCGGTAAATGCCTGGGCTGGATCCGGGGGCCGACGGATGGTGAGTATATCACTATTTTTTATTTTAATTCTTTTTTTTTTAACAGGGATATGGTGCCCAGATTGCTATATACTAAGTGGGCTCTGTTAGATACTGCGTGGGCTGTGTTATATACTGCATCTCCGTGCTATATACTATTTGGGCTGTGCTATATACTACGTGGCTGTGGTATATTTTACGTGGCTGTGCTATATACTACATCGCGTGCTCTATACTACGTGGCCTGGGTTATATACTACGTGGGCTGTGTTATATGCTACGTCTCTGTGCTATATACTACGTGGTTGTGCTATATACGTGGCTGTGCAATATACTACGTGTCTGTGCTATATACTACGTGGCTGTTCAATATACTACATGGCTGGGCAATATACTACGTGGCTGAGCTATATACTACGTGGCTGGGCAATATACTACGTGGCTGTGCTATATGCTACGTGGCTGTAAACTACATACATATTCTAGAATACCCGATGCGTTAGAATTGGGCCACCATCTAGTACTGTATAAATGAGAGGAAACCTTGCCGATCGGCTTCTGTAATGCTATATACACATGACTGGGGCATAACAAATCTAGTGGTCACATCGGGGGGCTACACTGCATAAGAAGAGTCAAGAGCTCAGAACAGCAGATTGCAAGTTGTGTATTTTGTTTAATGCGGCCTATTAATCCGCAGGTTTAATGGAGTTGTCCAGGATTAGAAAAACATGGCTACCTCTGTCTGCAAACAGCTCCACGTCTGTTGTAGGTTATCTGTGTTATGAATGGAATAAAGCAGCAATACCACACATATACCACACACAGCTTGTTGGTAGGTATGGCACTGTTTTTGGAAGACGTACAACTTGTTTTTCTAATCTTGGGTAACCCTATCAAAATAACACCTCCATGGTTGTATGTTAGCAAGAAAACATTCACATCAGTCTTGATGAGGGGGCGCGTTGGAGTCAAACGCACCTAATTCTGATTTATCCCCCTGTCCCCAGAACCACCAGCATTTTGTGTCTGCATATATATATTCCTTGCCTAACAGTCCCTTTATTACATTATATACATAAACAGATCTTTAGAAAAAAGTATTTCTAAAGTCCGTTTAGGATATGTAAATGAGGCCTTTAACTAGTCGATGGGGCATTAGTCCCCAGACTAATCAGCCCATTTAGATGTTATCATACCCTTGTGGGCATGATAACATGACTTACAAGGTCCAGCATCATCGCCAGTGCTATACAAACCTCTGAAACCGGGTGTATGGGGGAAAGTAATGGATAGCACTCAGGTGCCATCCTTGTGTCATCTATGTCCTGGCTGTTTTTTGTATTGTTAATTGCTATTAAAGCTTGGAAACTTTGTTTAGTTTTTTACATAAAAATGTGTCCATTTGTGGTAAAAATGGACACATGCCAAACACGGATGAAATTCAGATGCGGCACACTAATGAAAAACCGAATATATTTTTCTCGTACTGAAAGAGTTTGGAGCCTAATGGTGAAATAAAATTTAAAGTACCGTACTTTAATGTTACATCAATATTCTAAATGGTAATTATCGGGTACAGCTTACAGAGCTGATTTCCACTTTTTCTTGATCATAGTATTTATATAAAGGGCAAGAGCAGCAAAATCAACCTTTGCCTCGGTTGATAGAGAGTATAACTATGGCTTTGAGTCACTGAACACTATAAAAACCTCACTTTGGGAGTAAAAACAAATATAAAATCTTAGCACAAAGTGTATGATTACAACCGGATTCTAGTCTGAGTAAAATATGGTCTATAGGATACACACAGCTTTCTGAAGCGATCCCAGTGAAGGCAACAGCACTGAGGCCCACTGGTCCCTATTCCAGCATAGATTCTTCCTGGCCCATGCATGACGATGGTGGTGTGGTCAGGTACCCTTGTAGGTCATCTAGCACGCAGGCCACCCTGATGTGAATGGTCTGACTTGACATTTGGGTGCCTCTCACCTCTCTTAAATACGCCTGGAGTTGTGTGGCATTTATCATCCTGTTCTGAAGGGCATTGTTCACAATGAAGCGGCCATCAATGTGGGAAAAGGACGTCCACTTCTCTGCCTTTCTCTGACTCTTCCGGTCTCTCTCTGTTCCTCTGTTGCAACCTGCTGATGACTCTGTGACACTCTTAGCTCAGTGGCCACTTCTGTCTGAGAACATCCTGCTTGAAGCCTCGCAATGCCGAGGTAGTGTTCATCAATTGTTAAGTGTAGTCTTGGTCTCATGAAGTCAAAATGTGAACACCATGATGTGGTAGACTGTTTAAATACCAATTCTTATTGAACCCCAAAATTTGTTGGGTGATTTGTGGATCAAACACCTGTTGTGAATTTTGCCATTAAGTTCCTTGTTGGAAAACCGCAAGTTGTGCAAAAAGTACTGAAACTTTGAACAAGTGGACATGTGCATTCAAAAGTTTAGAGATGGTCATGTTAAGTTCACCTAAAAAGGTTAAAGAGCATTTTAGGGTCATCCTGAAATTTCAACCCAAAGCCAGATATCCCTAACTTTTTGTGAGTAGTGAATGCAGTACCTGCAGATCATGCACATATCACTTTTATTCCGTCTTTTTTCGTGTTTTTAATATTGTGTGTTCGCCTGCCTCTTACACTGCCACCTCACATCAGCCTGTGTTCTCAATATAGGTTTTTCTATTTTAATAACATGTTTTCATTACTAGACCAATTTGTTCGGATTTTCTTCATTGGTTTGTGTATTTTCCCAAATGGATTGGGTATATATCCAAGAGATATATGCATAGGTGTTATCATACGTGTCATTACTACTCATATGCACCTACTTTCTTTACTCACACACATATACATATATTATCTTCATAGTCCTTTTCTTGTTTCCTATGTATGAGTTAATAATACACCTAAACGTCCACACAAATTATACCATGCATTTAGCATGCTAGATTATTATTTAGGATCACATGTTTTTCTTTCATGTCTTCCTTCCCTGCAGCCACAGTGCTGAAGACACAAACAATTAAGCCAATTGGTATTTCTAGGAAGGTGTCAGCGGATGGTCCCACTTACAGGGTAACAGTAGACATCCTGTGTGCCGCAGGCTGCATGGACCGGCCTCATTTCCCATTTGTTGCACAGTGACACCTCTGCACTTGGAGTGTTTTCTGAGTCGCAGGCAATGTTATGTATGTGTGACGCCCCAGGGCACTGGTTGTCACAGTGTCAATGCTTTCCTCACGGGGTGAGTGATGTCACACTTGGAAGCGATGGAGGATTCCTTTTGACAGGTAATTAGCACATACAACACCCTTCTGACTCCAGGCCAGAAGGGGGATCTCTGCACCCGACTTCAGGGGAGCTGCTCTCTCTGGTCGGGAGGAGGAGGAGTTAGTTGCTAGGCAGTTTCCAGGCAGTTTCTAGGCAGTTAGGGAGATTTAGACAGTTGATGCTGGATTGAAGACTGGAGCAGTCTGAGGCAGAAGGACGGGTGAGGGGCCGTACAGCCTGAGGTGCTGTAGCTCCTAGATAGCGAGATACAGAAGGAAGAACAGTCTTTAGCTAACGTGCCAGAGAGCAAAGCACAGGAGAGTGACAACAAGGGAGAATAGCTGCGACAAGGCTACCTCCCTGATAGAGCGCAGATACTGGTAACCGGAAAACCGAGGTTGCGTCATACTCTAGGAGGCACAGCAGAAACCGGTAGGATAGCTAGACTACACGTAACCTGTCCGCCCTAATGCCCAGGAGACACAGTGACACATAGAGCTCAGGTCATGATAGAGACCCTGTAAAAAGGCTCAAGTCACCTGTCATATGGGTTTGTGTCCCACTTCAATAAAGGACAGAGATAGCTGAGAGGACCTTGCTAAAAAGCCATAGGCAGTAAGGAACTACACCACAGCACTAGAAGGAAGGCTTTTAACTCCACCTGGTAAAGCTGAACTCTGAACTCGTTTCCAAGCCGGCCGGACCCTGCCTGTACCTGTGATCTGGTGCCCTGGACTGTGGCTACTTGCTACCATCAGTAAACCAGGTAAAAAGACTGCACAACTGTGTCCTTCGTTCTTTACTGCACCACTCACCATTCTCCAACTATTCACCGGGAGCCCTGGGGACCTACTTCACCTGTAGGAAGAGATACCATCTGGCTGCCATAACATCACCCCAGACGACTCCTTTAAGCAGTGTTAGTCATCCCTGACCGAATACCAAAGGTGGCGTCACAAACATTTATTATTTTACAAATCCCTTTAAAGACCGTCCCTTTAACATGGGTGCCCAGGGCCATGGACCGGGTCGCGGCCACCGTGACACGTCCCTTTAAGTACCGAACCAGGTACCGAGTACCCCTCAGCCCTGGCGGGCGTTTCAAATGGGATGTGGGTAATTCATAATCCCCAGCTTTAATTCTCAACCTGTGTCTCTCACACACTGTGTTTGGCATGCATGTTAACGTCTCTTCTACTCCTACAAAAATCGCACCTGTCAACGTTGCTTGTCATCACACAGCGCAGCAAACTAGGAATTGAATGGCCACTGTCATGACAATGTGCTTCATGAATAAATGTGCTGAATATACAACATGTTACAAAGAAGTAGTTATAGTTATAGCTTGTCCCCACTATAATGGGGTTGTCCGAGACATATATAATCTGGCAGAAAATATCTAATATATAATTGCCTAGAATACTACTTCCTGCAATTTGTGCCAACTTCCGTGGCTTTGTCCGGAGCTAATGTCCGGAGATAAGTGACGTCAACAGTGTCCAGTGTCTGATTGGTTGCCGCCTGCTGCGAGCGACCAATCAGAAACGTGCCGTACTGTGACACACTCCGCCCGCCATTTTGGTGTGATTTTTGAATTTTTACCTCACAGCAAGTTTCTACTGCGTGGAGGCGGGCCCAGTGACGTTGCTCTTCAAGCTCCTGCCGAATTTCGTCAAAAAAATGATAATACCATTTACCAAAACTATATATATTTAGTTGTGAAGTGGTTCAGTGACATTTTCACACCAATTTTGAACTTTTGTTTGGTGTTTTCTCCATATACTGCCTATTATTTTTGTTCTTTCTTACTATTATTTATTAATTGTATTATTCTTACATTTGAATAAAGTATATATGGATTCTAGACTCCCGATTCTTTAGAATCGGGCTGCCATCTAGTCTAATATATAATTGCCTAGAATACTACTTCCTGCAATTTGTGCCAACTTCCTGTCCGGAGCTAATGTCCGGAGCTAATGTCCGGAGCTAATGTCCGGAGATAAGTGACGTCAACAGTGTCCAGTGTCTGATTGGTTGCCGCCTGCTGCGAGCGACCAATCAGAAACGTGCCGTACTGTGACACACTCCGCCCGCCATTTTGGTGTGATTTTTGAATTTTTACCTCACAGCAAGTTTCTACTGCGTGGAGGCGGGCCCAGTGACTTTGCTCTTCAAGCTCCTGCCGAATTTCGTCAAAAAAATGATAATACCATTTACCAAAACTATATATATTTAGTTGTGAAGTGGTTCAGTGACATTTTCACACCAATTTTGAACTTTTGTTTGGTGTTTTCTCCATATACTGCCTATTATTTTTGTTCTTTCTTACTATTATTTATTAATTGTATTATTCTTACATTTGAATAAATAAAGTATATATGGATTCTAGACTCCCGATTCTTTAGAATCGGGCTGCCATCTAGTGTTAACATAATAAAATAATCATGACCTATTCAAAGCACCACCACTCATGTGATCTCCGCTGGTCCTGCAATGCCAGTCCTGCAACGATGACCCTGATTCATGTGACCACTGTAGCCAGTCACTGACCTCGACCATGACTCTTGTATAACTGCTCAGGCCTGTGAGCTGTAGCGGTCCATCTTCAATCGACACAGACTATAGGATCTACAGTTGTGTGAAAAAGTGTTTGCCTCCTTCCTGCTTTCCTATTCTTTTGCATGTTTGTCACACTTAAATGTTTCAGATCACCAAACAAATTTAAATATTAGATAAAGATAACACAAGTAATCACAAAATGCAGTTTATAAATAAAGATCTTTATTATTAAGGGAAAAATAAATCCAAACTGCCAAGGACCTGTGTGAAAAAGTGATTGCCCCTAAACCTAATAGCTGGCTGGGCCACCCCTAGCAGCCACAAATGCAATCAAGCATTTGCCATAACTGGCAATGAGTCCTTTGCAACGCTTCACACCGCACTGCTCTAGTTGGTTGACTGGATGCTAAAAACTGATTTCCATATACATTATTGGGGGATTTTGAGTTATTAGTTAGGGGTCCCCACTTCATAATCTTCTTCTACAAACAGCATCTCTCACTATGGAAAACATGTCTTATTCTGTATTAAATTAGCAACTCATTGATTTAATTTGACAGTGTTAGTGTGTAATGCTTAATTATCTTTGAAGTGGCACTGAAGTGAAATTAAACCTCTACTACCTGATTTGCCAACATTTTATAGCTGATAACTAGATGTCTCAGCAAAAGGATACTTATGTTTAGTTTAATGTCAGTGGACTTTTCTGACTGGTAGGCAAAGTACAAAGTGGAAAACTCCTTGAGGATATGTGCACATTCCGTCTTCTGGAATCACTCCTGATAAAGCACCGCAAATAAAATGAACATAATGCACAGCAATATAAAAACTACATTGCTGTGCACATGTTCAGATTTTTGATACTTTTATACTACTATAGTGCAAAATATTGAGAAAAGACACTGGTTTTACCTGGAAAAACTGGGCAGCTCAGCCGGCGGAACCAAGTTATCGTGTGCACATACACTGAAAAAGGATTTCCACAATATTTTAGTTGAAAGTCAGTGTTATAGAGTCTTGCTACTGATTAGTGATGGGCTAACCTGAACCGGTGGCTCTGTTTGAAAGTAAGATTATTACCGCCGGTCAGAGAGCCAGCAGCTGTGACCTGAGGAAAAAGTTTTCCTCCGGTCACAGAGGCATCGGCCCATGAGAGACTACTACTCCCATCAGGGTACGCTTGCTGCCGCTAATAACAGGAAGAGCAGGCGCCACTGATGTGAGTATTCATCAGTCAGCGCCTGTGCTATAAATAAATACATTTTGTAAAAAAAAAAATGACTTGGGGTCTTTTTATTTTTGATAACCAGCATGGCACAAATGACAGCTACGGGCTGCATCCCTCAGCTATCAGCTTTATCATGGCTATTTATCAAGAATAGAGGGGTGCCCCACTCCCTTTTTTGACAACCAGACAAGCTAAAGCAGACAGCCGGGGGCTGGTATTCTCAGGCTGGTAAGGGGCCATGGATATCACCCCCAACCTAAAAATAGCAGCGCACAGCCGCCCCAGAAAAGGCGTATATATTAGTTTTCCTAATTCTGGCGCTTTGCCCTGCTCTTCCCACTTGCCCTGTGGCAGCAAGTGGGGTTCATATGTGTGGGGTTGATGTCACCTTTTGTATTTTCAGGTGACATCAAACCCAGCAGTTAGTAATAGAGAGGTGTCTATAAGATGCCTGTCCATTACTAACCTCATAGTCATATTGTCAGTAAAAAATACAAATTTATTAAAAATTAAAAAATAGCAAACAAAGTTATACTCATGGTACACCCATTCCATTGAAGCCCTGGTCACCTGTAAAAAGAGAAAAAACAATGTCCCAACATACTGTCCCGTGTCATAATCCATGTCTCCGATAATTGGTTTTCAATCTTGATTGTGCCAAGATGCGACCATCCAGGCTAAAAACTACAGTAGAATGAGCTGCTGCGAGGGCCACCTCAGTGACTAGCGGTGACGTCATTGAGGTTACTGCAGATCACTGAGGCTGCTTTCCCAGCTCACTTCAGTGTTCGCCGGGCCGGTAAACTATAGTGACCTCAGTGAGATCACCGCAGTTCACCATAAGAAATCGGAACATTATTTAAATAATTTGAAAAAACGTTGTGGGGACCCCTCTGTTTTTCATAACCAGCCATGATAAAGCTGACAGCTGAGGGTTACAGCCCACAGCTGTCCGTTTTACCTGTGCTGGTTATGAAAAATAGACTCCCACATCATTTTTTTTTAAATGTATTTATTTATAGCGTAGGCGCTGGCTGATGAATACTCCCATCAGCCGCTCCTGCTCTCGCTATTATTAGCGGCAGCAGGCTTAGGCTGATGGGAGTAGTACTATCTCATCATCCGATGACCTCTGTTTACCTCTGTGACCGGAGGTAAACGTTTTACCTACAGTCACAGCTTCTGAATCATGCTGTCACCGCAGCTCTCTCACTGGCGTAATGATCTTAGAGGCAGTGTTTGTCACACTGTCATGCAGATGGCAGCATGGCAAACACCGAATGTTCAGGCCCCCATTCATCTGAATGGGGTCCAGGTTCGGGTACTGTTCTGTTAACCGAACCAAACTTTTTAACTCGTTGGACCCGAACATCCAGGAGTTCACCCATCACTACTACTTATATTTTCTTTCTTTCAGAGATATTAGCATTTTTTAGATTGAGCTGACATCTGCCTGGTCTAAGGCTATTCATTTCCAGTGAAGTTCTAGCCCCAACATAGCCAACATGATGATGACTATAGCTAGTGCCATTCAGAGGCACTCAAGGTCAATCACTTCAGCAAAAGTTTTAACAAATTGGCTTTGAAAAATGAACAATTATTCAGCTGCACAGTCCCTTTGACACAATTAAAGGATTTTGCTCAACTTTCACTCATTGGAAGTCTTCCAACGCAACAAATTAGCTTGTATATGTCAGACACCCTTTTTTCATTTTCTCCATAATACAAAAAAATTAAAAATGATTAATACAGTAATCCTTCATACAATACAAAATAGACAAAGAAAACAAAGTCATAGATGACACTCCCAAGACATTGCCAATACTTGTCTTGTATGAAAATTGTTTATCCATGTGTTTTCCATGGTTGGAATGATGAGATCCCTGTCAGTTTATCTAGAAATGGTAATTATATGTCTGTTCTGTTGTAATCAAAATAAGGAAGAATTTATTCATTGTCACTACTGCTGTATCATTATTAATCATCCACTGTGAAATTTAATTACAGAAGTAAATCCTAAAAAAAATGCCTTGGAAATTATACAGTTGCACGACACGATAACCGTGAGAGCCATATTTTGAGATATAGCCAGTAAACGCTCTTGACACACCTCACACATGTCTGATAGCTATTCCACCAAACTAGTAGTCCGGTCCAAGATATCGATACCATCTCCCAAGATTTGTAAGAGGATTGTACAGTATGTAGTTGACAATCTTAGTTGAGACTTGACTCCATCCTCTGCTCTTTTCTGTTTTTGATCTATACTAGAATTCTGACAAGACACCTAACTTCCGATACATGCACCTATATGGAAATATAGTAATTTTTGGAAGACTACCGCTCAAATGGTTGCAAAACAAATACACCCATTTCTTATTTGAAGGGGTTGTCCATGTTCGGGATGAATGATGTGACTGCAGACTTTTGAATCCTGACAACATGTGGTGTGCGCGCTGTGAGTATTCACAAGTCTTACATAGTAACAAAGTAAGGCCGAAAAAATACATTTGTCCATCCAGTTCAGCCTATATTCTGTCAGAATAAATCCCCAGATTTACGTCCTTCTAAAGAGCCTAATAACTGTAAGATACAATATTGTTACGCTCCAGAAAAACATCCAGGCCTCTCTTGAACCCCTCGACTGAGTTCGCCATCACCACCTTCTCAGGCAAGGAATTCCAGATTCTCACTGCCCTAACAGTAAAGAATCCTCTGCTATGTTGGTGGAAAAACCTCCAGACGCAGAGAATGCCACCTTGTGACCGTCACATTCCTTGGTATAAACAGATCCTCGGAGAGATATTTATATTGTCCCCTTATATACGTATACATGGTTATTAAATCGCCACTCAGTCAGTTTTTTTGCTTATCTCTCTGGATATTGTAGTTCCCCCATCTCCTTTATTAATTTTGTTGCCCTCCTTTGTACGCGCTCTAGTTCTGATATCCATCCTGAGCACCGGTGCCCAAAACTGTACACAGTACTCCATGTGCAGTCTAACCAGGGATTTGTACAGAGGCAGTATAATGCTCTCATCATGTGTATCCAGACCTCTTTTAATGCATGTGCGGGTAGAGCGCGCAGTTGTGGCTGTTACAGTGCATGCGCGGGAATAGCGGTGACATGAATGTCACCTGTGCAGGTGCAGTTCGTGGCCTTGCAGCCACGAACTTTGCATGCGCAAGTGATACTGCAGCAGTGCCTTATGGGATTCTGGGACAGCGGCTGGAAGTCCCAACTGGCGATTATATTATTATATTAGATTCTTATTTCTGAGGACATTGTCCCAGTCAAGCCAGATTAAGGGCATCTCTAAACTGGTCAAACTTTGCCTTCCTAAAGTTCAGTGTTTTTGTGACTCCCTGACAAGGCCCCCTAGCGAAAGACAAGTGAAACTGTACAATATTGTGGTCGCTATTTCCTAGATGCCCAACGACCTGCAGATTTGTTATTTTGTCAGGTTTATTAGATAGTATTAGGTCTAAAAGTGCTGCTCCTCTGGTTGGGTTCTGCACCAATTCTGAAAGATATTTTTTCTTGGCTATTAGGAGAAACCTGTTGCCTTTATGGGTTTCGTAGGTCTCTGTTTCCCAGTTAATATCCGGGTAGTTAAACTCCCCCATAACAAGGACCTCATTATGGGTTGCAGCTTCATCTATCTGCCTTAGTAGTAGACTTTCCATGATTTCTTTGTATTTGGGGGTTTGTAACAGACCCCCAATGAGAATTTTGTTACTATTTTTCCTTCCATGTATTTCAACCCATATGGACTTGACATCCTCATTCCCTTCGCTAATATCCTCCCTTAAAGTGGACTTTAGACAAGACTTTACATAAAGACAAACCCCTCCTCCTCTCCGATTTTTACGATCCTTTCTAAATAGACTGTAACCCTGTAAGTTAACTGCCCAGTCATAGCTTTCATCTAACCATGTCTCGGTTATTCCCACTATGTCATAGTTACCGGTAGATATTTCTGCTTCTAGTTCTTCTATCTTGTTTGTCGGGCTTCTGACGTTTGCGAGCATGCAGTTTAGAGGATTTTGTTTTGTTCCAGTCTACCCCCTGTGGATTGTTTTAGAAATTTTCTTACCTCCCTTCCGAGTATGTTGTCTTGAGTCTTCCTTGCTGCACCTCATATCCTTTATCAGTATATTTTCTGGCTTCATGTTCTTGTCTAATGTTTTTCTTCCCATCCCCTCTTCTTCTAGTTTAACGCCCTCTTGATGAGTGTAGCGAGTCTTCTGGCGAATGTGTTTCTCAGGTTTGTTGAGGTGTAGTCCGTCTCTGGCAAAGAGTCTGTCGTATAGATAATTCACTCCGTGGTCCAGAAATCCGAATCCTTGTTGTCTGCACCATTGTCTTAGCCAGTTGTTCGCATCAAGGATCCTATTCCATCTCCTGGTGCCATGCCAGTCTACTGGAAGGATAGAAGAAAAAAACTTCCTGTGCATCCAGCTCCTTTACTTTCTTCCCCAACTCTTCAAAGTCTTTGCAGATTGTCAGTAGGTCCTTCCTTGCCGTGTCATTGGTGCCAACATGTATCAGAAGAAATGGGTGGATGTCCTTGGAACTGATGAGCTTTGGTATCCTATTGGTCACATCCTTATTTTTGCGCGTTTAAGACAGCATACTTCTCTTGCAGTTATGTCCGGTATGTAGATGGCTGCTTCTGTGCCTCTCAGTAGTGAGTCTCCCACCACTACCACTTTTCTTCGCTTCTTGGCTGTACTTTTTGTTGTCACTTCTGGATGTTGCTGTGTGCCCTTTTCTTCTTTGCTTGCTGGTAGTGCCTCATCCTTAGGTGTGCCATCTTCGTCCTCCACAAGACCTTGGTATCGACTTCTCAGTTGTGTGTTTGGTGATGTCTCCATGTTCTTCTTGCTTCTTTTGGTCACATGCTTCCACTCGTCTGCTTTTGGAGGTTCTCTGACACTTTTTTCACCTTCTGTGACCAGTAGAGATGCTTCTGTTCTGTCTAGAAATTCTTCATTTTCTTTGATGAGTTTCAAAGTTGCAATTCTTTCTTCCAGACCCTGCACCTTTTCTTCTAAAAGGGCCAGTAGTCTACACTTCTGGCAGGTAAAGTTGGATTCTTCTTCTGGTCGATCTGTGAACTTGTAGCACATGTTGCAGCTCACCATGTAGGTTGTCACATCTGCCATGCTGATCCTAGATTCTGCTGACTTGCTGTGACTTGTCTTCATTCACATAGAGTGACTGACTGCAGACACCAAACCTTTATAACCCCTTTAAGCTCCCACCTAACTAAATATTTAAATAAGCAAAAAAATAAATCAGCACCTCCTAGTGTGAACACGTGCAAGCTGCGAGGACTGCGTTATATAGACAAAAAAAGAACACAGCAGCACATGTGCATGAATCTAGGCCATGTGAAAACACAGAAAAACATGTTTGTCCAAAGTTGTAGGCTCGTGGCCCAGATGTGGCTTATACTGTAGAGCAGGGTCCCATCAGAGGGAGGTCACCTTGTCTTGGTTGATGGGCATACATGAATTGGCCAATTTATGCGCTAAGAACCTTCATTTTCATCTATTACTGTAAGTTTAAAGAAAAAACATTTTTTACATTTTTAAAAAAAATATTTTTGAGAAGTATAATCTAAATTGTATGTTTTTCTGTGTTTTCACATGGCCTAGATTCATGCTCATTGCTGCTGTGTTCTTTTTTGTCTAACTAAAAATTTAATTACCGTATTTAGATTCTAGAATTTGCGGTACCATTGAAAGAATGGTACAGGATAGCTATGAAAACATATAGAGAACCTGTCACTTGATTGATGCTGCCCAAACAACAGGCAGCATGAATCGAAGCCTGGCTGCACTATTGTATATTTTTTTTTAAAACGCACTGTCTTCTCAGAGAAAACATAGTTCAGGCCAGATGAGACGAAATGAGATCAATGCAGCTTTGTCCCGCTCTAGTTGACTGACAAGTCTCTTCTGTGCTGTATATAGGAAGAGACTTATCAATAACCTAGAGCAGGGAGGCGAGAAGCCGTATCGGACTCTTCTCGTATCTCCTGCCTCATCTTTAAACCTTACTTTTTCTGAAACAACAGAGAGAGAAAAATGTACCTGACTGCAAACCATGCAGTCTTAGGCTGGTTTCACACTTGCGTTTGGCTGGTCTGCGTATGGCTGCGTACGTCCTACCTTAAGCTCCGCCTACTTCCGTATGCGCCCTGCGTCGTCCTGCGTACCTATCTCTAACATTGGGTACGTAGGTACATGCGTTGTCAAAACGCCGCATGCGGATACATCCGCATACAACGCATGTCCCTGCGTACCCAATGTTAAAGATAGGTACGCAGGGCGCATTGGGAAGTAGGCGGAGGTTAACAGAGGATGTTCACAGCCATATGCAGACCAGCCAAACGCTAGTGTAAAACCAGCCTTACTCAGATTCATGGTATCTACATTTTGGGTAGAATGATCCTAGTGACAGTTCCCTTTAAAGACCTCCATGAACTCTTGCTTTAAATTACTTTGTCTGTTATTGCTATCCTTTTATGATAGTGGATGAGTAATACTGAAAAGATAATTTCACTATTTTGAAAAAAATGTTAATCCAACAAGGGCAGCTTCAGAGAAGTATTGTTGATGTGTATGGTAGAAAGTTGGGTGTGATGATTGTAACTTTAGGTCAAACAAGCATAGAAATCAGTTAGTGTTTCCCAAAAATGTCAGTTGTGCATGTGTGTGTGTGTGTGTGTGTGTGTGTGTGTGTGTGTGTGTGTGTGTGTGTGTGTGTTGTTGAGGGGGAGGCAATGGTTCAAACTAGACATTAGTCTTAATCCATAGAAGGTATGTGCATTAGACTTTAAGCTGGCTACGAACATCTACTATATAATTGTCTAAAGGTCACTTCTGTCTTTCTGTCTGTCTGTCTTTCTGTCACAGATATTCATTGGTCGCGGCCTCTGTCTGTCATGGAATGCAAGTCGCTGACTGGTCTCGCCAGCTGCATGTCATGGCTGCCGCGACCAATCAGCGATGGCCAAAGTCCGATTAGTCCCTCCCTACTCCCCTGCAGTCAGGTGCCCGGCGCCCGCTCCATACTCCCCGCAGTCACCGCTCACACAGTTAACTTTTTAATTCCAAGTGGGCATTAGCTGATAGATTTCACTGAAGGCATGTACTTCCTTTATCTGACTCGGACCAGTCATATGAAGGCTGAAACACACTAGGTAAAAGAAGAACAGGCATTTAGCTTAGATCAGACTCCGTGTGAGATAGGTATTGACAGACACGCTCCCCTCCTCACTTTAGAGTGATGACATGTGCTGAGCACTGCAAACCTGAGTGTGATTAATTAATTGACAGCTTTCAGCTTTTATTTCCAGAAATTAGTGAATTAGTGTGTGGGGGAAGTGCAGTACTGCAGAAGTTGGGTTTAATGACAAAAACTTCTAGTAGCTCTACTCTCAAATTCAAACTCATGTGACCTTTATTGGCAGGATCAAATAAACATGAGCATTGCCATAGCAAGTGTAGTGGTGACAACCGTTCTGTACTGCTCCTCCCACACACTGAACACTGAATATGAAAGCTGTTAATCACACTCATGTCTGCTGTGTTCTGCACATGCAATCTCTCTGCAGTGAGGAGAACGGACTGTGTCATTATGTCTTACACATAGCTTACAAATGAGGATGTATGCTTATGATTGACAGAACTATGAGAGGAGAGATACTACAAGTTGTTGTAATGAGACTCAACTGTGCAGTACTGCCCCTCCCCCACACTGTGTGCTGGACGTGAGACCTGAAAGCTTTTAGTTAATCACACTGCCATACTGTAACTGTAGAAAGGACATGAACAGTGCATCCAAAAATTATACACTGATCTAATGCAGCCAGGCGAAAATGTGAGTGCACCATCAGATGAAGGGACCTAGTGCCCCACAGCACCTATGCTGCAGGTAAAGCCCCCATGGCTCCAGGCCACACCATCCCACAGGCACAGCAGCAATGGCCACCACACAGCACCAACACCAAGTGAATAGATCTAAAAGAATATTCACCTTCCACAAGCTCTCAGACTGTGAGCTGAGAGCAAAAATAGGGAGAATCCCTATTGTAGTCTCCTGTTAAATGTTAGACTGTGTCATGACCAGACATTCTCCTTCAGGATTTTTTGGTAGACAGCAGAATTCATGGTTCCATTTACTACAGCAAGCCTTCCAGGTGCTAAAACAGCCCCAGACCATCACACTACCGCCACCATATTTTACTGTCGGTATGATGTTCCTTTTCTGAAATGCTGTGTTACTTCTATGCAGATGTATTGGGGCATACACGTTCGAAAAAGTTCAACTTTTGCCTTGTCAGTCCAGAGAGTCAAGACGTTTTCTGGCAAATCTGAGACAAGCCTTTATGGTCTTATTGCTCAGCAGTGGTTTTCAGCTTGGAAGGCTGCCATGCAGGCCTTTTTTGCCCAGTCTCTTCCGTATGGTGGAGTCATGAACACTGACGTTAACTGAGGCAAGTGAGGCCTGCAGTTCTTTTGATGTTGTTATGCAGTCTTTTGTGACCTCTTGGATGAGTTGTCCCTGTTTTTTTTTGTTGCCATTTGTGCATAATGGCTCTCACTGTGGACCGCTGGAAGTCCCAAAGCTTGAAAAGTGGCATTATAACCTTTTTTAGACTGATAGCTCTCAATTGCGTTGTTTCTCATTAGTTCCAAAATTTCTTTGAATCGTAGCATGATGTTTCGCTTTTAAGGATTTTTTGGTGTACTTCACTCTGTCAGGTGGGTCCTTTCTAAGTGATTTCTTGATTGAGAACAGTCGTGCAGTAATCAGGCCTGCACGTGGTTAGGGAATTTGACTCGGCTTCCCAAGATGTGGTAGGCCACAGGTTATTTTTGTTTTAAGGGGGGGGGGGGTGAATGTGCACTCACTTTTTCACACAGGGTCCTGTAGGATTGGATTTCTTTTTCCCTTAAAGGGAACCTGTCAGCAGGATTGTGCACAGTAATCTACAGAAAGTGTCAGGTTGGCGCCATTTTACTGATTAAAATGATACCTTGGTTGATGAAATCTGTCCTGTGGTTGCTGTTTAATTTTTATTTTCAGTTTTGTCTTAATTATATGCTCGTGCTTCGGCGCAGCCTGTGGGGGGTCTTTATGTGGTGCTCTTATTAGGTATTCATCATGAAGACTGCTGAAAGGTCACTGATTCCTCAGTGACCTGCCCCATAGTGTGCATAATGAATACTTCTACATACTGAAGAAAAAAATATCCTTCTGCAGGTAGGTGCCAGCCATGGCATCTGTGCTGCAGCATAATCACATGTTTAGTGTCCTAGTAATCACTATTCTTGATGTTATTGAGCAAGTACAAAAAAAACAATTTGAAAATGACACCCGCCGCGCCTGTGCAGTAGCAGCTATCCGTGTGTATAGATATCCGATAGCTGCTATTGCGCATACGCCGTTGGCGCCATCTTGCTGGAGAACAAAAAAAATGTCCTTCTCCAAGATGGCGCCGCCCACGCCTGCACAATAGCAGCTATCGTATTTCTATACACACATCAAGAGCTGATACTGCGCAGGCGCGGTTGGGTGCCAATTTCAAATTGATTTTTTTTGTACTTGCTCAATGACATCTAGAATAGCTATTACTAGGACACTAAACGTGATTATGTTGCAGTGCACCTTCCTGCAGAAGGGTTTTTTTTCTTCAGTATGTACAGGTATTCATTATGCAAACTAGGGGGCAGGTCAATGAGGGATCAGTGACCTGTCAGCAGTCTGCATTATGAATATCTAATCAGAGCACAACATAAAAACCTCCCCATAGGCCGCCCAGGAGAACGAGCATATAATTAACTCAAAACTGGAAGTAAAGATTAAACAACAACCACAGGACAGATGTCATCAACAAAAGTATCATTGTAATCAGCAGAACGGCGCCAACGTGCCACTGTCTGTAGGTTACTGTGCATCTGCTGACAGGTTCCCTTTAATAATAAAGACCTTCATTTAAAAACTGCACTTTGTATTTACTTGTGTTATCTTTGTCTAAATTTATTTCGTGATCTGAAACATTTCAGTGTGACAGACATGCAAAAGAATAACAATTCAGGAAGGGGCAAACACTTTTTCACACAACTGTATATGGGCTACTCTGGAGGCACTGTTTTATTGTGTGTTCAGCACAACGTGAAAAATTTGATGGAGAGTCCCTTTTATTTACATAGAACCCAAAAACTCCTTTAAAAAGTCAAAGTTATTCACATGGCTGCCCTTGTGCTGTTACTCAAAATTCCATGTGCTTTGTTATTACATTTGCTCCTGTACCCACTTGTAACAACTAGCTACAGTCGTTTATTGCTTGAAGGCATTAAGCTTCACAAATGGCCGTGCACATGATCTCAGGCTCAAATAGATAATGTTTGTTTTTGAATGTACTTCTGCATATAAGTATGCTGTAATTTAGTAATGGGGCATGTGGCGTGGAGTTCTTTCCAAGCCCAAAATATACTACACTGTGATCTTACTCATATAATCACGATTATGGCAAGCAAGGAGTCTGTGTCATATGTTGCTTATTCCATTAAATTCAGTTTTCTTCTCAGATAGATAGATAGATAGATATGGGGTATATACAGTTGTGCTCAAAAGTTTACATACCCCGGCAGAATTTTTGCTTTCTTGGCCTTTTTTTCAGAGAATATGAATGATAACACCAAAACTTTTTCTCCACTCATGGTTAGTGGTTGGGTGAAGCTATTTATTGTCAAACTGTTTTTCTCTTTTTAAATCATAATCACAACCCAAAACATCCAAATGACCCTCATCAAAAGTTCACACACCCTGGTGATTTTGGCCTGATAACATGCACAGAAGTTGACACAAATGGGTTTTCCTGGCTACTAAAGGTAACATCCTCACCTGTGACCTGTTTGCTTGTCGTCAGTGTGTGCATAAAAGCTGAGTGAGTTTCTGGGATCCAGACAGACTCTTGCATCTTTCATCTAGCCACTGACATTCCTGGATTGTAGTCATGGGGAAAGCAAAAGAATTGTCAACAGATCTACGGGAAAAGGTAGTTGATCTGTATAAAACAGGGAAGGGATACAAAAAGATATCCAAGGAATTGATAATGCGAGTCAGCAGCATTCAAACTGTGATATAACAAATGGAAAATCAGGAGCTCTATAAAAACAAAACCACGGTCAGGTAGACTAATAAAAATTTTGCCCACAACTGCCAGGAAAATTGTTCGGGATGCAAAGAAAAACCCACAAATAACATCAGCTGAAATACTGGACTCTGTGAAAACTAGCGGTGTGGCTGTTTCAAGAGGCAAAATAAGGAGGCACTTGAATAAAAATGGGCCGCATGGTCGAGTCGCCAGAAGAAAGCCATTACTGCGCAAATGCCACAAAGTATCTCACCTTCAATATGCAAAACAGCACAGAGAAAAGCATCAAAACGTCTGGAACAAGACGTAATTTGGAGTGATGAGACCAAAATTGAACTTTTTGACCACAACCATAAATGTTACATTTGGAGAGAGGTCAACAAGGCCTATGATGAAAGGAACACCATTCCTACTCTAAAGCACAAGGCAACTTGGTCAAAATTGAAGGAAAGATGAATGCAGCACGTTATCAGCAAATACTGGAGGCAAATTTTCAATCTTTAGCACGGAAGCTGCACATGGGACGCACTTGGACACTCCAACATGACAACTGTTGTGAATTCTGTTGTCGGGCTCCCTCCTGTGGTCATGAATGGTACTTCGGCTGGTTCTGTCCATGGACTTCCTCTGGTGGGTGTTTCTGAGTTTCCTTCCACAGGTGACGAGGTTAATTCGTTAGCTGGCTGCTCCATTTAACTCCACTTAGATCTTTGCTCCATGCCACCTGTCAATGTTCCAGTATTGGTCTAGTTCACTCCTGGATCGTTCTTGTGACATGTCTTCCCAGCAGAAGCTAAGTTCCAGCTTGTATTTCTTTGGTTTGCTATTTTTCTGTCCAGCTTTCTATTTTTATTGTTGTCTTGCCTGCTGGAAGCTCTGGGACGCAGAGGGAGCGCCTCCGCACCGTGAGTCGGTGCGGAGGGTCTTTTTTGCGCCCTCTGCGTGGTCTTTTTGTAGGTTTTTGTGCTGACCGCAAAGTAACTTTTCCTATCCTCGGTCTGTTCAGTAAGTCGGGCCTCACTTTGCTAAATCTATTTCATCTCTGTGTTTGTATTTTCATCTTTTCTCACCGTCATTATATGTGGGGGGCTGCCTTTTCCTTTGGGGAATTTCTCTGAGGCAAGGTAGGCTTTATTTTTTTATCTTCAGGGCTAGCTAGTTCCTTAGGCTGTGCCGAGTTGCATAGGGAGCGTTAGGCGCAATCCACGGCTATTTCTAGTGTGTTTGATAGGATTAGGGATTGCGGTCAGCAGAGTTCCCACGTCCCAGAGCTCGTCCTTTATTATCAGTAACTATCAGGTCATTCCGTGTGCTCTTAACCACCAGGTCCATTATTGTCCTGACCACCAGGTCATAACAGACAACGATCCAAAACACAAGGCCAAGTCGACCTGTCATTGGCTACAGCAGGACCAAGTGAAGGCTCTGGAGTGGCCCTCTCAGTCTCTTGACCACAATATTATTGAGCCACAATATTTATACCAACACAAAGTAGCAAGTATTTGTAAAGTGTAGTAAATGATACATGGTTTTGTAAATATTTTATAATTTATAAATCTGAAAACTGTAATCTGTTTGTATTCAGCCCCCTGTAGTCTGGTACCTCGGAATAAAATCCAGAGAGACCAATTGCTTCAAGAAGTCACATAACTAATAAAATTGATTTTAAAAAAATCATACGGTAACGCCAGCATCTAACAATCTATGATTTATTTGTGTCAATATTTATAGACAATAGTTTAGACTCATCATTGCCTTTCTGCTTGTTTTGTCTAGTTTTGTGTGTTTTTGCTCCTTTTTTTGTTTGCACTCTATTCATTTTTGTATTTGGTCCTTTTTTGAAGCCTATTTTATATGTGCTAGCTTTTTGTTTTGGTGTTTGCTTTCTGGGCTGAGTTTAGCGATATCAGATGTTGTCGCCTGATTCATCAATTGCAACTTTTTAAAAAGTCACAGACTTTGGCGCAGCTCCAATCCAGTTATCAAGTTATGACCAGTGTGCGCCATTTTGATTAATTTGGTGCAATAAATGTCAGCACATGGCAAAAAAAAGTGACTTAAAAAAAAAGTAAATGATGAATCGCGGTCCATGTGTCAGTCCACACGAGGACCATTCTCACGATAACGTTGCATCCTTAGAAGGTCACAGTCGTGGATTCCTTCTGCCCAGCGTTTGTTCCTTGAACTTCCATCAGATTCTCACTGATTCTGTTCCCCATGTATTTATTGGGACTTTCATATAACTTGTGATCACATATGGTCCTTAGTAGAAATGCCCAACGTTCTATGTGTTTATGCAGTCATGGCTATTTTACATTATTTGCAGCATTTATTATACCATAGATTGAAGAAATATCTCCCATCTTACAAGAATGATAACATTTTTGACATTGCAATAGTGGCTTCCTGTAGTTAGTGATTGATGGAGCTGTAGACTCCACCCTGATGACTGTGCATTGTAATGTTTCTGTAACCCATTGGGTAAAATGCTAAAAAAAAGATGTCAATGCAGATAGAAAGAAGCTATCAACACAAGGTTGAAACTGCAGGCTGGATGTTGATAAACGTGTATGGTTGGCCCACCCCACCCTCTTGCGTGCTGACTTTTTCAGGTTAATTAAACATGACTAATCCTAATTAGTTTCTTGTAGTGATCTATAACAGTCTCATCTGAATGTATATCTTATCCAGTAATTGCACTGGAAGTTCCGTGGTTTCGGTGTAGGATAGTCAAACGCTGTGGAGACATATTATAGAGGATGGTAGATGTACTATGGCTGCTATGGCACAAACAGGAGGCAAGGGAGAACAATCCCAAATCTTCTAGGCTAATAGGGAAGCCATCTTTTCAATTGTATAATCACTAATCCCCTTCTGAATTTCGGAGAGGTAATGTTTTCTGTTTCATTTGCTTATTGTTTAGCCCCTCAAATTCCCTAGGTTTTTGTGGAAAGGGGTTCACAACAGTGAACAGTAATTCACTGATGACTAAGGCCTCATTCAGATCTCCGATTTTCTCATGATTGAGGAAAACAGACAGGTTATTTTCAGCAGACTGTGGTCTGAGAATTATCAGTTTTTCTAGTATGTGTGGGGAAAAAAAACAAGTTTCTCCACCTTTTCATTTCTGACAGTCTGTGAAAATCAAACCGCATTCTGATGTCATCTAAGTGAGATCCGATTTTTTTCCTGAACCCATTGACTTTTGATCCATGATTTTTTGCAGACCTCTTGTCATGTATCTGCTTTCGAACCCTTGAGAAGTGTTTTTTGGTAATCTTCTCTATCAGCTAATCTGCAGGTTTAATAGCATTATTATGCTGCCTGGTGCCTGCAGGCAGCTTAATGCAGTGGGGAGAAAATTAACTTTATTCTCCCCGCCAGCATTCAGTTTCAGTCATGGGGGTGGTGCCGATTTGGTCACCGCTCTGAGTCTACAGAGCGGCCGCTGTAACCTCGCCACCAACGCTGGCTCTACTTTGAGGCCGGCTGCCAGTCAGGGTCGGGGACTCGGTTACAACAGCCGCTCTGTTCACTAAGAGCAATGACTGAACCGGCGCCGCTTCCGCCTTCATGCATTCCGTTATCTCCGGTGCAACACTATTCCTCCAACCTCATCCTTGTCTATTAATGCTGGATGTGTCCTTCTGACTCCGGCCACACTGAGCAGGCACAGTGCACAGGCACAGTCTATACTGGCTTCAGACAGCAGTACGCATCCAGCATTATATCATAGATATACTGTATATATGTATGTCTACTGATCCGGTGCATGAATACCCTTAGAATGAAAACAGTGACATACAAGGATTGTGCATAGTAGCCTACAGACCGTGTCAGGTCGGAGTCGTTATACTGATTACAATGATACCTTGCTTGATGAAATTCGTCTTGTGATTGTTGTTTAATCTATATTTTCAGTTTTAAGTTAATAATATGCTCGTGCTCCGGGGCGGCCTGTGGGGGTCTTCATATGGTGCTCTGATAAGGTATTCATAATGCAGACTGCCGATAGGTCACTGGTGCCTTAGTATCCTACCCCCTATTTTACATACTGTATATAATATGTTTTGGAGAAAAAACACTCACATTCAGCAGGCAGGTGGTGGCCCTGCAGCATGATCATATCTATAATGTGCTGTTAATTATTCTATTTGCTGATAAAAGTTTATTCAGAGAAAAACAAATTCTCTCAAAATCGCGCCTGCGCAGTAGCATCTATCAACAATCCAATAGATGCTACTGTGCAGGCACCGCCGACGCCACTTCGCTAGAGGAAAAAAATCTCCACGAAGTTGGCGCTGACGGCGCCTGCGCAGTAGCATCTATCGGATCGGATGGGGTATGAATACTTTTTCAAGGCACTGTATATATCTGTGTGTGTATATATATATCTATATATAGATATATAGATATACACTGCTCAAAAAAATAAAAGGACTGCTTAAACAAAAGAATATAACTCCAAGTAAATCAAACTTCTGTGAAATCAAACTGTCCACTTAGGAAGCAACACTGTTTGACAATCAATTTCACATGCTGTTGTGCAAATGGAATAGACAGCAGATGGAAATTATTGACAATTATCAAGACCCACTCAATAAAGGAGTGGTTCTGCAGGTGGGGACCACAGACCACATCTCAGTACCAATGCTTTCTGGCAGATGTTTTGGTCACTTTTCAATGTTGGTTGTGCTTTCACACTCGTCGTAGCATGAGACGGACTCTACAACCCACACAAGTGGCTCAAGTAGTGTAGCTCATTCAGGATGGCACATCAATGCGAGCTGTGACAAGAAGGTTTGCTGTGTCTGTCAGCGTAGTGTCCAGAGGTTGGAGGCGCTACCCGGAGACAAGCCAGTACACCAGGAGACGTGGAGGTAGCCGTAGGAGGGCAACAACCCAGCAGCAGGACCACTACCTCAGCCTTTGTGCAAGGAGGAACAGGAGGAGCACTGCCAGAGCCCTGCAAAATGACCTCCAGAAGGCCACAAATGTGCATGTGTCTGCACAAATGGTTAGAAACCCACTCCATGAGGATGGTCTGAGTGCCCGACATCCACAGATGGGGGCTGTGCTCACAGCCCAACACCATTCATTACGCTTGGCATTTGCCACAGAACACCAGGATTGGCAAATTCGCCACTGGCGCCCTATGCTCTTCACAGATGAAAGCAGGTTCACACTGAGCACATGTGACAGACGTGAGAGTCTGGAGATGCCGTGGAGAGCGATCTGCTGCATGCAACATCCTTCGGCATGACCGGTTTGGCAGTGGGTTAGTAATGGTGTAGGGGTGGCATTTCTTTGGAGGGCTGCACAGCCCTCCATGTGCTCACCAGAGGTAGCCTGACTGCCATTAGGTACCGAGATGAGATCCTCAGACCCCTTGTGAGACCATATGCTGGTGCGGTTGGCCCTGGGTTCCTCCTAATGCAGGACAATGCCAGACCTCATGTGGCTGGAGTATGTCCGCAGTTCCTGCAAGATGAAGGCATTAAAGCTATGGACTGGCCCGTCCATTCCCCAGACCTGAATCTGATTGAACACATCTGGGACATCATGTCTCGCACCATCCACCAACGTCACGTTGCACCACAGACTGTCCAGGAGTTGGCGAATGCTTTAGTCCAGGTCTGGGAGGAGATCCCTCAGGAGATCATCCGCCGCCTCATCAGGAGCATGCCCAGGTGTTGTAAGGAGATCATACAGGCACATGGAGGCCACACACACTGCTGAGCATCATTTCCTTGTCTTGAGGCATTTCCACTGAAATTAGATCAGCCTGTAACTTCATTTTCCACTTTGATTTTGAGCATCATTCCAATTCCAGACCTCCATGGGGTATTAGTTGTGATTTACATTGATCAATTTTAGGTTTTATTGTTCTCAACACATTTAACTATGTAATGAATAAAGATTTATAACTGAAATATTTCATTCAGTGATATCTAGGATGTGGGATTTTAGTGTTCCCTTTATTTTTTTGAGCAGTGTATATTAAGTGTATGTTCAGGGTGAGTGATTACATTCTGCAATTTATTTTATTGTGTTTACATTTTCTGCTGTTCACGATTATCCCTACAAAGCTAAAGAGTTCCCAAAAGGTCAACGCTTTATCTTTGAGTGCAATTACTGGTGAAGACGTGTAAATTAGTGTAGATTTTGCTAATCCCGTCAAGTGGATTAAAGATTCTGGAACCAACTTGTGTGACATAGAAAATCCTTCATAGTTTATCTTCCACAGCTTGTGTATGTCACTTCGGCATTGCCACTAGCCATAGATATTTTATAAATACATAATTCTACCTTTTTGAGTTATATATATATATATATATATATATATATATAATTCACAAAAGTAGAATTATTTATTTATAATACGGCTATGCATAATGCCGGTTATTGTATTATGCCACCCCCACAACATAATTCCAGGAGAAGGACCAGTGTGATGTTTCCATCTGAAGGCCTCTTCATGGTGTTGCCCACTTGGTCTTCAGACCAATCTCCAACTATGATTGTATCAAGACAAAAGAGGGACTCATTACTGAAGAGGATAAACCTTGAATCCAGCCTCCATTGCTGTCTTGGTCTGCACCATTGCAGTGGTATGGAGTCAGTGGAGCCCCTGTAGCTGGACTTTGATTCATAGCACAATGTTGTGCAAACGCCCTTTGATGGTTTGTCCAGGTCCGTCCCCCATCCTCTGGAATTCCACACCTCAACACATCCGATTATCCACCACCCTCGGATCCTTCAGACGGAACCTGAAAACCCATCTCTTCAGGAAAGCTTACGGCCTGCACTGACCCCGCTGCCTCTAGAAACAAATAGAAAAGAAGCCACTACACAAATGTTCGCACACCACCTGATACGTATCAAAAGAGAACAACTTTAATGGGTAACACAGCAATAAAAACAGTTAAAACCAATACAACAAAACTCCCCCCGTCAGGTCCAAAATGCTCACAAATGTATATGTAAATATGCTGCATAAAACATATGACAATAGAACCGGCTGTGTTCACAATAAGGCACCATGTAATGTCACCTGGGATAGCATCATAAAGAACCGGGCATCCAGAGGGTCAGTGCCCCAATGCCCCGCACGATAAACTCAGAGGGGGGAGGGAGAAGGAGGACGACGAACCCCAACCCCGTAAATGAAACCCCCTAAAGAGTCCAAACTACTGAAACGTAGAGTATGTAAACGCTAAAGGCATCTAATAATGCTGTGGAATGTAAACAGGGATCATAATGCCTGGACACATGCTCTGAGCAGACCCCTAGGCTACCATGCTAGGTGCCTCACTAGCCATATAGTCACCTTCGGTAAGAACACACAGCCGCAAGTGGAGCAGGACCGACACGGGGGAGGACCCAACGCGTGTCGCGGTTACTCAGACCGCTTCGTCAGGGGAAAGTGCTTACCCTGTAGAAACCTGTGTCCTTATATGCAGCTGCCGGTGGTCAGAAGGCGCCCGCACGTGTGCGCCGCCATGGACCGGAAGTGGCGTGTCAAGAGAGGAAAGACAGCCCGCGCCTGCGCAGACGATAGAAATGATGATGGAAGGGCAGACGTCTCTGCCCACGGAGTTCCAATGCGCACGCGCCGGAAATAACCAGCGGTTCGCATCGCAACCTCAGCAGGGCCCCCCCCGGGGACGCGAGAGAGGGCGAACTGTGGCGTCACTGGTAGATAGGCGGTACATGTGAAAGGCGTGAGATACTCTATGCGCCGAGTGGAATCGGCATGTGGATACTTACCACCCGCTCCTACCAAGCTGTACGGAGGAAAAACAATGATTTAGACTTAGTAAGTAAACAGTAACAAAATTATTATGCTATACACAGTTCAAAAAATGCCCAAGTGAGCACACCCATAGTCCATATGTGGCACAGTCTCAGGCAAGCCGCAGCCATGCCCGTGAATCCCATCCTCCAGATGACACGCCATCAGCGGCTCTTGATCCATCCAATCCTGATCAGGGATATAAATCGTCCATTTGACCCCTCCTGAGCAGTGTCTATAATACCTTGTATAGCCCAAAGAGAAAATAACGCGTCAGCCGCCAGCTTAGTGTCCTGGAGACCTAATCTCCACACGACCCCCACTGCCCAGGAGATCCAATGAAAGCCCTAATCAATCACCAAATTAAGTGTCCTGGAGAACTGTACTCCTAATGACCACCTCAGCCCAGGAAGCCCGTGAAATGCAGGTCCTCATTGATACCGTGGGGTGCTGTGGAATTGAGTAGATAAATCCACCGTGACTCGACTTGTAAAAGCCGCTTGTGTAGGGAGCCACCTCTGCCCGAAGATCTGATCTGCTCCAAGCCTACCATCCTGATGTTGGCACAACTGCCACCATGATGGTGCAAAAAATGTGCGGCAACCGTGCTCAGCGTCTTGCCTTTTCTGACGTCCACAGATGCCGTGTTGATGGTGGATAAATGGCTCTGCATCCTTCGTCGCAATTCTTGCGAGGTTTGACCTACATAAATGCAAGGACACGGGCAGATCAGAGCATATACCACATGAGCAGATTTGCAATTAATGTAAGCCCTTAACTTATACTCCTTTCGATCCACAGGATTGCAAAATGAGTCCCGGACAGGGCGCATATAGGGGCAGATACTGCAGTCGCCACACGGGAAGGAACCCCTCAAGACCATACCCCGATTGAGCCTCCTAGTGGGTCTCCTATAGTGACTCCGGGTCAATAAGTCCTTGAAATTAGGGGCCCTTTTGGCCGTGATGAGAGGTCGAACACTAATAACCTGAGAGGTAAGTGGATCAGAGGCCAGGATCCTCCAGTGACTATTTAAGATCTTACTCATCTCTGGCCAATGGGTATGATACCCCGTGATGAACCGCACGTATTTGTCTGGTACTCTCCTATTGGCCACCAATAGAGAGTCTTGTGACTGTCCACTGGCCCTCTGATAGGCCCGTGAAATACATTTTTTGGGGTAATACCTGGACTTGAATTTAGCCGTAAGGTCCTTCGCTTCCCTCTTGAAATCCGAGTCCTGAGTACAGTTACGTCTGGCCCTGAGGAATTGGCCAGTCGGAACCCCCTCTCTTGTGTGTTTGGGGTGAAAGCTCCGATAGTCCAAAAACCCCGTGACAGCTGTGGGCTTCCGATAGAGACGTGTGGAGATCAAGCCTCCCCGGCAGCTAACCTCCAGGTCCAGAAAATTCACTGCAATAGAAGAGAACTGGTAGGTCAAGAAAATATTACACGAGTTGTTGTTGAGGAACCCCATAAACTGGGAAAGTTCCTCAGGGGAACCTGACCAAATGAAAAAAACATCATCAATAAAGCGTGACCACCGTCGCACTCTGTTCTTAAACAAGTCAGAGACGAACACAAACGTAGCTTCCCACCACCCCAAAAAAAGATTTGCAAACGAGGGGGCGCAACGAGCCCCCATGGCCACACCCGAGGTCTGTAAATAAAACACCCGGTCAAATAAGAAAAAATTGTGCCTCAATACAAAATCTAGCAAATCAATAATAAAGGAGTCGTGTAATCTATCCGAGTCTATCTGCTGGTCAATGAAGGAGAGGACGGCCCGCATCCCATCATCATGGTTAATATTGGAATAGAGTGACTCTACATCACAGGTGACCATAAGGTCACCTGGATCCAGTGCCACCCCTTTATAGACATTGATGAAGTGTGAAGAGTCTCTAATGTAAGATGGAAGCGCCGTTACCAGGGGTTGCAAAAAAAAGTCGATATACCCACATGCCCTTTCGCACATACTGCCCCTACTGGAAACTATTGGGCGACCCGGGGGTTTAGTGGTACTCTTGTGGATCTTAGGTACCATATAGAACGTTGGTGTAATGGGTTGATCCACCCAGATAAAATCCCTCTCATGATAATTAATAATTCCGAGCTCAAAAGTCTTGTCAAGTAACGCTCTCAACTTGACAGAAAACACCCCAGTAGGGTCAGAGGGCAGTTTGCGATAGAAGTGGGAATTGTTTAGCTGCCCGTGTGCTTCCTCAAGATACATCTGATGGGGCCAAAGGACGATGTTACATAGTAACATAGTAACATAGTTAGTAAGGCCGAAAAAAGACATTTGTCCATCCAGTTCAGCCTATATTCCATCATAATAAATCCCCAGATCTACGTCCTTCTACAGAACCTAATAATTGTATGATACAATATTGTTCTGCTCCAGGAAGACATCCAGGCCTCTCTTGAACCCCTCGACTGAGTTCGCCATCACCACCTCCTCAGGCAAGCAATTCCAGATTCTCACTGCCCTAACAGTAAAGAATCCTCTTCTATGTTGGTGGAAAAACCTTCTCTCCTCCAGACGCAAAGAATGCCCCCTTGTGCCCGTCACCTTCCTTGGTATAAACAGATCCTCAGCGAGATATTTGTATTGTCCCCTTATATACTTATACATGGTTATTAGATCGCCCCTCAGTCGTCTTTTTTCTAGACTAAATAATCCTAATTTCGCTAATCTATCTGGGTATTGTAGTTCTCCCATCCCCTTTATTAATTTTGTTGCCCTCCTTTGTACTCTCTCTAGTTCCATTATATCCTTCCTGAGCACCGGTGCCCAAAACTGGACACAGTACTCCATGTGCGGTCTAACTAGGGATTTGTACAGAGGCAGTATAATGCTCTCATCATGTGTATCCAGACCTCTTTTAATGCACCCCATGATCCTGTTTGCCTTGGCAGCTGCTGCCTGGCACTGGCTGCTCCAGGTAAGTTTATCATTAACTAGGATCCCCAAGTCCTTCTCCCTGTCAGATTTACCCAGTGGTTTCCCGTTCAGTGTGTAATGGTGATATTGATTCCCTCTTCCCATGTGTATAACCTTACATTTATCATTGTTAAACCTCATCTGCCACCTTTCAGCCCAAGTTTCCAACTTATCCAGATCCATCTGTAGCAGAATACTATCTTCTCTTGTATTAACTGCTTTACATAGTTTTGTATCATCTGCAAATATCGATATTTTACTGTGTAAACCTTCTACCAGATCATTAATGAATATGTTGAAGAGAACAGGTCCCAATACTGACCCCTGCGGTACCCCACTGGTCACAGCGACCCAGTTAGAGACTATACCATTTATAACCACCCTCTGCTTTCTATCACTAAGCCAGTTACTAACCCATTTACACACATTTTCCCCCAGACCAAGCATTCTCATTTTGTGTACCAACCTCTTGTGCGGCACGGTATCAAACGCTTTGGAAAAATCGAGATATACCACGTCCAATGACTCACCGTGGTCCAGTCTATAGCTTACCTCTTCATAAAAACTGATTAGATTGGTTTGACAGGAGCGATTTCTCATAAACCCATGCTGATATGGAGTTAAACAGTTATTCTCATTGAGATAATCCAGAATAACATCCCTCAGAAACCCTTCAAATATTTTACCAACAATAGAGGTTAGACTTACTGGCCTATAATTTCCAGGTTCACTTTTAGAGCCCTTTTTGAATATTGGCACCACATTTGCTATGCGCCAGTCCTGCGGAACAGACCCTGTCGCTATAGAGTCCCTAAAAATAAGAAATAATGGTTTATCTATTACATTACTTAGTTCTCTTAGTACTCGTGGGTGTATGCCATCCGGACCCGGAGATTTATCTATTTTAATCTTATTTAGCCGGTTTCGCACCTCTTCTTGGGTTAGATTGGTGACCCTTAATATAGGGTTTTCATTGTTTCTTGGGATTTCACCTAGCATTTCATTTTCCACCGTGAATACCGTGGAGAAGAAGGTGTTTAATATGTTAGCTTTTTCCTCGTCATCTACAACCATTCTTTCCTCACTATTTTTTAAGGGGCCTACATTTTCAGTTTTTATTCTTTTACTATTGATATAGTTGAAGAACAGTTTGGGATTAGTTTTACTCTCCTTAGCAATGTGCTTCTCTGTTTCCTTTTTGGCAGCTTTAATTAGTTTTTTAGATAAAGTATTTTTCTCCCTATAGTTTTTTAGAGCTTCAATGGTGCCATCCTGCTTTAGTAGTGCAAATGCTTTCTTTTTACTGTTAATTGCCTGTCTTACTTCTTTGTTTAGCCACATTGGGTTTTTCCTATTTCTAGTCCTTTTATTCCCACAAGGTATAAACCGCTTACACTGCCTATTTAGGATGTTCTTAAACATTTCCCATTTATTATCTGTATTCTCATTTCTGAGGATATTGTCCCAGTCTACCAGATTAAGGGCATCTCTAAGCTGTTCAAACTTTGCCTTCCTAAAGTTCAATGTTTTTGTGACTCCCTGACAAGTCCCCCTAGTGAAAGACAGGTGAAACTGCACAATATTGTGGTCGCTATTTCCTAAATGCCCAACCACCTGCAGATTTGTTATTCTGTCAGGTCTATTAGATAGTATTAGGTCTAAAAGTGCTGCTCCTCTGGTTGGATTCTGCACCAATTGTGAAAGATAATTTTTCTTGGTTATTAGCAGAAACCTGTTGCCTTTATGGGTTTCACAGGTTTCTGTTTCCCAGTTAATATCCGGGTAGTTAAAGTCCCCCATAACCAGGACCTCATTATGGGTTGCAGCTTCATCTATCTGCTTTAGAAGTAGACTTTCCATGCTTTCTGTTATATTTGGGGGTTTGTAACAGACCCCAATGAGAATTTTGTTACCATTTTTCCCTCCATGAATTTCAACCCATATGGACTCGACATCCTCATTCCCTTCGCTAATATCCTCCCTTAAAGTGGACTTTAGACAAGACTTTACATAGAGACAAACCCCTCCTCCTCTCCGATTTTTACGATCCTTTCTAAACAGACTGTAACCCTGTAAGTTAACTGCCCAGTCATAGCTTTCATCTAACCATGTCTCGGTTATTCCCACTATGTCAAAGTTACCTGTAGATATTTCTGCTTCTAGTTCTTCCATCTTGTTTGTAAGGCTTCTGGCGTTTGCGAGCATGCAGTTTAGAGGATTTTGTTTTGTTCCAATCTCCTCACTGTGGATTGTTTTAGAAATGTTCTTACCTCCCTTCTGAGTATGTTTTCCTGGGTCGTCTTTGTTCGAGTCTAATGTTTTTCTTCCCGTCCCCTCTTCTTCTAGTTTAACGCCCTCCTGATGAGTGTAGCGAGTCTTCTGGCGAATGTGTGTTTCCCAGGTTTGTTGAGGTGTAGTCCGTCTCTGGCGAGGAGTCCATCATACCAGTAATTCACACCGTGGTCCAGGAATCCAAATCCTTGTTGTCTGCACCATCGTCTTAGCCAGTTGTTTGCATCAAGGATCCTGTTCCATCTCCTGGTGCCATGCCCATCTACTGGAAGGATAGAAGAAAAAACTACCTGTGCATCCAGTTCCTTTACTTTCTTCCCCAACTCTTCAAAGTCCTTGCAGATTGTCGGTAGGTCCTTCCTTGCCGTGTCATTGGTGCCAACATGTATCAGAAGAAATGGGTGGACGTCCTTGGAGCTGAAGAGCTTTGGTATCCTATCGGTCACATCCTTGATCATCGCACCTGGAAGGCAGCATACTTCTCTTGCAGTTATGTCCGGTCTGCAGATGGCTGCTTCTGTGCCTCTCAGTAGTGAGTCTCCCACCACCACCACTCTTCGTTGCTTCTTGGCTGTACTTTTTGCTGTCACTTGTTGCTGTGTGCCCTTTTCTTTTTTGCTTGCTGGTATTGCTTCATTCTTAGGTGTGCCATCTTCATCCTCTACAAAGATTTGATATCGGTTCTTCAGTTGTGTGGTTGGTGATTTCTCCATGGTCTTCTTGCTTCTTTTGGTCACATGCTTCCACTCATCTGCTTTTGGAGGTTCTCTGACACTTTTTGCACCTTCTGTGACCAGTAGAGATGCTTCTGTTCTGTCTAGAAAGTCTTCATTCTCTTTGATGAGTTTCAAAGTTGCTATTCTTTCTTCCAGACCCCGCACCTTTTCTTCTAAAAGGGCCACTAGTCTACACTTCTGACAGGTGAAATTGGATTCTTCTTCTGGTCGATCTGTGAACATGTAGCACATGCTGCAGCTCACCATGTAGGTTGTAACATCTGCCATGTTGCTCCTAGATCCTGCTGACTTGCTGTGTGTTTTCCTTCTTGTGTAATCTACTCAGCCAAGCTCTCTTGCAATAATGTCCTACAGGCAAAAATTCTGGAATATGCAAATTAGCCTCCTGAAGCTTGAATCCCTGGTTTGGTGATGCTTTCGAAGCAGCTGGTCCCGGCTGTACCCAACGATCTTCTAGCTTAGGGAGACTTCGCTTCTCCCAGAAGGCACCTGGAATATGCAAATTAGCCTCCTGAAGCTTGAATCCCTGGTTTGGTGATGCTTTCGAAGCAGCTGGTCCCGGCTGTACCCAACGATCTTCTAGCTTAGGGAGACTTCGCTTCTCCCAGAAGGCACCTGGAATATGCAAATTAGCCTCCTGAAGCTTGAATCCCTGGTTTGGTGATGCTTTCGAAGCAGCTGGTCCCGGCTGTACCCAACGATCTTCTAGCTTAGGGAGACTTCGCTTCTCCCAGAAGGCACCTGGAATATGCAAATTAGCCTCCTGAAGCTTGAATCCCTGGTTTGGTGATGCTTTCGAAGCAGCTGGTCCCGGCTGTACCCAACGATCTTCTAGCTTAGGGAGACTTCGCTTCTCCCAGAAGGCACCTGGAATATGCAAATTAGCCTCCTGAAGCTTGAATCCCTGGTTTGGTGATGCTTTCGAAGCAGCTGGTCCCGGCTGTACCCAACGATCTTCTAGCTTAGGGAGACTTCGCTTCTCCCAGAAGGCACCTGGAATATGCAAATTAGCCTCCTGAAGCTTGAATCCCTGGTTTGGTGATGCTTTCGAAGCAGCTGGTCCCGGCTGTACCCAACGATCTTCTAGCTTAGGGAGACTTCGCTTCTCCCAGAAGGCACCTGGAATATGCAAATTAGCCTCCTGAAGCTTGAATCCCTGGTTTGGTGATGCTTTCGAAGCAGCTGGTCCCGGCTGTACCCAACGATCTTCTAGCTTAGGGAGACTTCGCTTCTCCCAGAAGGCACCTGGAATATGCAAATTAGCCTCCTGAAGCTTGAATCCCTGGTTTGGTGATGCTTTCGAAGCAGCTGGTCCCGGCTGTACCCAACGATCTTCTAGCTTAGGGAGACTTCGCTTCTCCCAGAAGGCACCTGGAATATGCAAATTAGCCTCCTGAAGCTTGAATCCCTGGTTTGGTGATGCTTTCGAAGCAGCTGGTCCCGGCTGTACCCAACGATCTTCTAGCTTAGGGAGACTTCGCTTCTCCCAGAAGGCACCTGGAATATGCAAATTAGCCTCCTGAAGCTTGAATCCCTGGTTTGGTGATGCTTTCGAAGCAGCTGGTCCCGGCTGTACCCAACGATCTTCTAGCTTAGGGAGACTTCGCTTCTCCCAGAAGGCACCTGGAATATGCAAATTAGCCTCCTGAAGCTTGAATCCCTGGTTTGGTGATGCTTTCGAAGCAGCTGGTCCCGGCTGTACCCAACGATCTTCTAGCTTAGGGAGACTTCGCTTCTCCCAGAAGGCACCTGGAATATGCAAATTAGCCTCCTGAAGCTTGAATCCCTGGTTTGGTGATGCTTTCGAAGCAGCTGGTCCCGGCTGTACCCAACGATCTTCTAGCTTAGGGAGACTTCGCTTCTCCCAGAAGGCACCTGGAATATGCAAATTAGCCTCCTGAAGCTTGAATCCCTGGTTTGGTGATGCTTTCGAAGCAGCTGGTCCCGGCTGTACCCAACGATCTTCTAGCTTAGGGAGACTTCGCTTCTCCCAGAAGGCACCTGGAATATGCAAATTAGCCTCCTGAAGCTTGAATCCCTGGTTTGGTGATGCTTTCGAAGCAGCTGGTCCCGGCTGTACCCAACGATCTTCTAGCTTAGGGAGACTTCGCTTCTCCCAGAAGGCACCTGGAATATGCAAATTAGCCTCCTGAAGCTTGAATCCCTGGTTTGGTGATGCTTTCGAAGCAGCTGGTCCCGGCTGTACCCAACGATCTTCTAGCTTAGGGAGACTTCGCTTCTCCCAGAAGGCACCTGGAATATGCAAATTAGCCTCCTGAAGCTTGAATCCCTGGTTTGGTGATGCTTTCGAAGCAGCTGGTCCCGGCTGTACCCAACGATCTTCTAGCTTAGGGAGACTTCGCTTCTCCCAGAAGGCACCTGGAATATGCAAATTAGCCTCCTGAAGCTTGAATCCCTGGTTTGGTGATGCTTTCGAAGCAGCTGGTCCCGGCTGTACCCAACGATCTTCTAGCTTAGGGAGACTTCGCTTCTCCCAGAAGGCACCTGGAATATGCAAATTAGCCTCCTGAAGCTTGAATCCCTGGTTTGGTGATGCTTTCGAAGCAGCTGGTCCCGGCTGTACCCAACGATCTTCTAGCTTAGGGAGACTTCGCTTCTCCCAGAAGGCACCTGGAATATGCAAATTAGCCTCCTGAAGCTTGAATCCCTGGTTTGGTGATGCTTTCGAAGCAGCTGGTCCCGGCTGTACCCAACGATCTTCTAGCTTAGGGAGACTTCGCTTCTCCCAGAAGGCACCTGGAATATGCAAATTAGCCTCCTGAAGCTTGAATCCCTGGTTTGGTGATGCTTTCGAAGCAGCTGGTCCCGGCTGTACCCAACGATCTTCTAGCTTAGGGAGACTTCGCTTCTCCCAGAAGGCACCTGGAATATGCAAATTAGCCTCCTGAAGCTTGAATCCCTGGTTTGGTGATGCTTTCGAAGCAGCTGGTCCCGGCTGTACCCAACGATCTTCTAGCTTAGGGAGACTTCGCTTCTCCCAGAAGGCACCTGGAATATGCAAATTAGCCTCCTGAAGCTTGAATCCCTGGTTTGGTGATGCTTTCGAAGCAGCTGGTCCCGGCTGTACCCAACGATCTTCTAGCTTAGGGAGACTTCGCTTCTCCCAGAAGGCACCTGGAATATGCAAATTAGCCTCCTGAAGCTTGAATCCCTGGTTTGGTGATGCTTTCGAAGCAGCTGGTCCCGGCTGTACCCAACGATCTTCTAGCTTAGGGAGACTTCGCTTCTCCCAGAAGGCACCTGGAATATGCAAATTAGCCTCCTGAAGCTTGAATCCCTGGTTTGGTGATGCTTTCGAAGCAGCTGGTCCCGGCTGTACCCAACGATCTTCTAGCTTAGGGAGACTTCGCTTCTCCCAGAAGGCACCTGGAATATGCAAATTAGCCTCCTGAAGCTTGAATCCCTGGTTTGGTGATGCTTTCGAAGCAGCTGGTCCCGGCTGTACCCAACGATCTTCTAGCTTAGGGAGACTTCGCTTCTCCCAGAAGGCACCTGGAATATGCAAATTAGCCTCCTGAAGCTTGAATCCCTGGTTTGGTGATGCTTTCGAAGCAGCTGGTCCCGGCTGTACCCAACGATCTTCTAGCTTAGGGAGACTTCGCTTCTCCCAGAAGGCACCTGGAATATGCAAATTAGCCTCCTGAAGCTTGAATCCCTGGTTTGGTGATGCTTTCGAAGCAGCTGGTCCCGGCTGTACCCAACGATCTTCTAGCTTAGGGAGACTTCGCTTCTCCCAGAAGGCACCTGGAATATGCAAATTAGCCTCCTGAAGCTTGAATCCCTGGTTTGGTGATGCTTTCGAAGCAGCTGGTCCCGGCTGTACCCAACGATCTTCTAGCTTAGGGAGACTTCGCTTCTCCCAGAAGGCACCTGGAATATGCAAATTAGCCTCCTGAAGCTTGAATCCCTGGTTTGGTGATGCTTTCGAAGCAGCTGGTCCCGGCTGTACCCAACGATCTTCTAGCTTAGGGAGACTTCGCTTCTCCCAGAAGGCACCTGGAATATGCAAATTAGCCTCCTGAAGCTTGAATCCCTGGTTTGGTGATGCTTTCGAAGCAGCTGGTCCCGGCTGTACCCAACGATCTTCTAGCTTAGGGAGACTTCGCTTCTCCCAGAAGGCACCTGGAATATGCAAATTAGCCTCCTGAAGCTTGAATCCCTGGTTTGGTGATGCTTTCGAAGCAGCTGGTCCCGGCTGTACCCAACGATCTTCTAGCTTAGGGAGACTTCGCTTCTCCCAGAAGGCACCTGGAATATGCAAATTAGCCTCCTGAAGCTTGAATCCCTGGTTTGGTGATGCTTTCGAAGCAGCTGGTCCCGGCTGTACCCAACGATCTTCTAGCTTAGGGAGACTTCGCTTCTCCCAGAAGGCACCTGGAATATGCAAATTAGCCTCCTGAAGCTTGAATCCCTGGTTTGGTGATGCTTTCGAAGCAGCTGGTCCCGGCTGTACCCAACGATCTTCTAGCTTAGGGAGACTTCGCTTCTCCCAGAAGGCACCTGGAATATGCAAATTAGCCTCCTGAAGCTTGAATCCCTGGTTTGGTGATGCTTTCGAAGCAGCTGGTCCCGGCTGTACCCAACGATCTTCTAGCTTAGGGAGACTTCGCTTCTCCCAGAAGGCACCTGGAATATGCAAATTAGCCTCCTGAAGCTTGAATCCCTGGTTTGGTGATGCTTTCGAAGCAGCTGGTCCCGGCTGTACCCAACGATCTTCTAGCTTAGGGAGACTTCGCTTCTCCCAGAAGGCACCTGGAATATGCAAATTAGCCTCCTGAAGCTTGAATCCCTGGTTTGGTGATGCTTTCGAAGCAGCTGGTCCCGGCTGTACCCAACGATCTTCTAGCTTAGGGAGACTTCGCTTCTCCCAGAAGGCACCTGGAATATGCAAATTAGCCTCCTGAAGCTTGAATCCCTGGTTTGGTGATGCTTTCGAAGCAGCTGGATGTTGCCCCCCTTGTCTGCCTCTCTGATGAGAAACTCATCATTGTTGCTGAGACCCAGTAAGACCTTGTGCTCCTGGCTGGTCAAATTGACGCCAACCACCGGTCTGCCAGATAACGCCTCTATATCCTGCTTGACCAGCTCGAAAAAAATCTTGACCGCAGGAATAGTGGAGAGAGAAGGACAAACCATGGACCTATTTCTGTGGGGAAACCGTGGCCTACCTCTGGGAGAATCACCTTCATCCAATAAGTCCAGAAGGTCCCGAAACACTTCCTGCTCAATACGATCAGGACCTGACGAGGAGTTAGGTTGATTGTGTAGGACCTGTAGCGTGATTTTCCTACAAAAGAGAAACAAATCCTTGATCAACGTAAACTTGTCCATCTTCTGGGATGGCGAAAAGGTCAGACCCCTTTTAAGAACCGACAACTCAATGGTACTGAGAGGATAACTGGACAGATTAATGATTTGGAGAGAATCGTTAGTAGTAGAGCTATCATACTCACGGGCTTCACTGGTGAACTGTGTGGTCATTAGTGATTCTTCCTCCGTTGGTTGTAAGACATTGGCCTGCGGTTCCTGTTCCTGGTGATCCGCGTGAACAGGCCTACGTCTCCTCCGCCCACGCCTGGTCCTGAGCCTGTGTCTGGCTCGCTTTCCGCGGAGGATAAAAAATCACTAGACAAGTGACCATCAGGGGATGAAGAATTCTGCACCGGTTTACTGGCACGGGGTTTGACATTTCTGTCCCGTCGCTGATTTCCCTGATGTCTCCAATGAAAAACTGCCTTGCGCTCAAAATCAGATTTATCCCTTAGAAATTTAGACCTCTTCTTGTCCATAATTTCTCTGTCGAATTTGTCAAGGACCTCTTTGAGTTTGGCCCTGAAGGGTTGGATTTGAGATGCCTCATCAAATTTGCTAAGGTCATTCTCAAGTCTTCTAATCTCCAATTTTACCTGGTTGAGCAGATCTCTATCATGTGTGATCAGGAGATTAATCAGTATCTGCGAACACCGCAAAAGGCCCCCCTCCCAAGTGATTCGGAAACTGTCCGAGGGTTCCCAGGCGGGAAAGATGGAGACCCTCAGACCCCTGGGTACCAAATTCAATTTGAGGTACTCCTCCAAGCACCTGATGTTCCATAATAATTTGATCCCCTGTTTCTGGGCCGCCATGAGCTGTGTAGTAACCCGCGTGAATTCAGATTCCGGACCACTGGGGGTGTGATCCGTGAAGGCGGCGGAGGCAGCGACCCTCCACGCAGCCTCTCTGGCTTCCCAATCCATAGCACGCCACCGGAACACGCGTCCACCTGACCACCGGAATAAAAAAGACCGTAAAGAATCAATAAGTAAAAAAGAGTCACTATAGACCGTGTGCTGCCAAGCCCAAGAAAGACATCAAATGATGCCTAGAAACAAGCAACATAACATAGCACAACAGCTGGCGCACTCCTGAATATATGTAAATGTAACTTGGGGGTGGGGGTGCAGAACCAGTGGCTGGAAAGTACTACTAGAAACAAATAGAAAAGAAGCCACTACACAAATGTTCGCACACCACCTGATACGTATCAAAAGAGAACAACTTTAATGGGTAACACAGCAATAAAAACAGTTAAAACCAATACAACAAAACTCCCCCCGTCAGGTCCAAAATGCTCACAAATGTATATGTAAATATGCTGCATAAAACATATGACAATAGAACCGGCTGTGTTCACAATAAGGCACCATGTAATGTCACCTGGGATAGCATCATAAAGAACCGGGCATCCAGAGGGTCAGTGCCCCAATGCCCCGCACGATAAACTCAGAGGGGGGAGGGAGAAGGAGGACGACGAACCCCAACCCCGTAAATGAAACCCCCTAAAGAGTCCAAACTACTGAAACGTAGAGTATGTAAACGCTAAAGGCATCTAATAATGCTGTGGAATGTAAACAGGGATCATAATGCCTGGACACATGCTCTGAGCAGACCCCTAGGCTACCATGCTAGGTGCCTCACTAGCCATATAGTCACCTTCGGTAAGAACACACAGCCGCAAGTGGAGCAGGACCGACACGGGGGAGGACCCAACGCGTGTCGCGGTTACTCAGACCGCTTCGTCAGGGGAAAGTGCTTACCCTGTAGAAACCTGTGTCCTTATATGCAGCTGCCGGTGGTCAGAAGGCGCCCGCACGTGTGCGCCGCCATGGACCGGAAGTGGCGTGTCAAGAGAGGAAAGACAGCCCGCGCCTGCGCAGACGATAGAAATGATGATGGAAGGGCAGACGTCTCTGCCCACGGAGTTCCAATGCGCACGCGCCGGAAATAACCAGCGGTTCGCATCGCAACCTCAGCAGGGCCCCCCCGGGGACGCGAGAGAGGGCGAACTGTGGCGTCACTGGTAGATAGGCGGTACATGTGAAAGGCGTGAGATACTCTATGCGCCGAGTGGAATCGGCATGTGGATACTTACCACCCGCTCCTACCAAGCTGTACGGAGGAAAAACAATGATTTAGACTTAGTAAGTAAACAGTAACAAAATTATTATGCTATACACAGTTCAAAAAATGCCCAAGTGAGCACACCCATAGTCCATATGTGGCACAGTCTCAGGCAAGCCGCAGCCATGCCTGTGAATCCCATCCTCCAGATGACACGCCATCAGCGGCTCTTGATCCATCCAATCCTGATCAGGGATATAAATCGTCCATTTGACCCCTCCTGAGCAGTGTCTATAATACCTTGTATAGCCCAAAGAGAAAATAACGCGTCAGCCGCCAGCTTAGTGTCCTGGAGACCTAATCTCCACACGACCCCCACTGCCCAGGAGATCCAATGAAAGCCCTAATCAATCACCAAATTAAGTGTCCTGGAGAACTGTACTCCTAATGACCACCTCAGCCCAGGAAGCCCGTGAAATGCAGGTCCTCATTGATACCGTGGGGTGCTGTGGAATTGAGTAGATAAATCCACCGTGACTCGACTTGTAAAAGCCGCTAGTGTAGGGAGCCACCTCTGCCCGAAGATCTGATCTGCTCCAAGCCTACCATCCTGATGTTGGCACAACTGCCACCATGATGGTGCAAAAAATGTGCGGCAACCGTGCTCAGCGTCTTGCCTTTTCTGACAATTGCCTTTTCTGACATTTACGGGGTTGGGGTTCGTCGTCCTCCTTCTCCCTCCCCCCTCTGAGTTTATCGTGCGGGGCATTGGGGCACTGACCCTCTGGATGCCCGGTTCTTTATGATGCTATCCCAGGTGACATTACATGGTGCCTTATTGTGAACACAGCCGGTTCTATTGTCATATGTTTTATGCAGCATATTTACATATACATTTGTGAGCATTTTGGACCTGACGGGGGGAGTTTTGTTGTATTGGTTTTAACTGTTTTTATTGCTGTGTTACCCATTAAAGTTGTTCTCTTTTGATACGTATCAGGTGGTGTGCGAACATTTGTGTAGTGGCTTCTTTTCTATTTGTTTCTAGTAGTACTTTCCAGCCACTGGTTCTGCACCCCCACCCCCAAGTTACATTTACATATATTCAGGAGTGCGCCAGCTGTTGTGCTATGTTATGACCCCGCTGCCTCCTCACCACCGCCAGATCTGCCGCACCCCCGACCTTCTGTCTCTTCCCATTATCCCATAGAATGTAAGTCTGCAAGGGCAGGGTCCTCTCCTCTCTGTACCAGTCTGTCATCATAAATTTGTTTACTGTAAACGATATCTATAACTCTGTATGTAACCCCTTTCTCATGTACAACACCATGGAATTAATGGTGATATATAAATAAATAATAATAATTCTGTTTGATGCTTTAAGTTTGGTATGTAATTCCTAACTTCCCTTTAAGTGCCGAATGGCATTGAGGAAGAAACGTAACTTCAGTCCTACTCCTTGGTAGTGGTATATATACATGAACTGGACCCCTCTAATCTACATTATTGGTGCAATAACAGTTCGATGTTACATTGGAAAAATGGCCAAACCACTGGTTCCATGACCAAATCAAAATGTCCCAGGAGCCATTTTTCAATACAATTTCAAGCCGCATGTTGCAGTTGCTCTTATGAGCAGCCTGTGTGGTCTAAATGTGCTACCATTGACTGCAGTGTCTCTGGATTTGTCTCCCATTAGGCCCATATTGGACATAGTTTGTCAGCAATTGCAAAGAGAGCTGCCAGCAGCGGATGTTGATGATTTGAGTGCCAAAGTGCATTCAGCATGGCAGAACTTTCCTCAGTCAACCATTAATAGCCTCATTGATAGCAGCCAAGGCATATCTCTGTGTATATTTCTACTCGTGGTACTCACACTCGATACTGAATAGTTTTTACATTTTGTTTATATTTTTTCATCATTAGCATATCATTAAAATGTCTATCCTGTGATTTCCAGAATTGCACAACTTTTCATTTCTGTATATGTATTTGAGTGTGTGCCTGTGCATACATACTGTGAACCTAGAACCTAGAATATAAGACATAATTTCAGTTGTTTCACACTTTTTGGTTAAGTATATAATTCCACATGTGTTAATTCATAGTCTTGATGCCTTCAATGTGAATGTACAACTTTCATAGTCATGAAAATACAGAAAAATCTTTAAATGAGAAGGTGTGTCCAAACTTTTGGTCTGTACTGTATGTATGTATATATATATATATATATATATATATATATATATATATACACATACACACACACACACGGGAAAACATGTATTTAGTCAGCCACCAATTGTGCAAGTTCTCCCACTTAAAAAGATGAGAGACTCCTGTAATTTACATCGTAGGTAGACATCAACTATGAGAGTCAAAATGAGAAAACGAATCCAGAAAATCACATTGTCTGATTTGGCAAGATTTATTTAGCAAATTATGCTGAAAAATAAGTATTTGGTCATTAAAAGAAGTTAATCTCAATATTTTGTTATATATCCTTTGTTGGCAATGACAGAGGTCAAACGTTTTCTGTAAGTCTTCACAAGGTTGGCACACACTGTCGGTGGTATGTTGACCCATTACTCCATGCAGATCTCTTCTAGAGCAGTGATGCTTTGGGCCTGCACTGCGCAAAACGGACTTTCAACTCCCTCCAAAGGTTTTCTATGGAGTTGAGATCTGGAGACTGGCTAGACCACTCCAGGACCTTCATATGCTTCTTATGAAGGCACTCCTTCGTTGCTCTGGTGGTGTGCTTGGGATTATTATCATGCTGAAAGACCCATCCATATTTCATCCTCAGTGTCCTTGCTGATGGAAGGTTTGCACTCAAAATCTCATGATACATGGCCCCATTCATTCTTTCATGTACACGGATCAGTCGTCCTGGTCCCTTTTTCAAAGCTACAGCTCCAAAGCATGATGTTACCACCCCCATGCTTCACAGTAGGTATGGTGTTCTTTGGATGCAACTGAGCATTATGTCTCCTCCAAACACGACATGTTTTGTTTCTACCAAACATTTCTACTTATGTTTCATCAGACCATATGACATTCTCCCAATACTCTTCTGGATAATCCAAATGCTCTCTAGCAAACTTGAGGCGGGCCCGGACATGTACTGACTTAAGCAGGGGGACCCGTCTGGCACTGCAGGATCTGAGTCCCTGGCGACGTAGTACGTTACTGATGGTAGCCTTTGTTACGGTGGTCCCAGCTGTATGCAGGTCATTCACTAGGTCCCCCCGTCTGGTTCTGGGATTTTTGCTCACCGTTCTTGTGATCATTTTGACCCCGCGAGGTGAGATCTTGCATGGTGCCCCAGATCGAGGGAGATTTTCATTCATCTTGTATGTCTTCCATTTTCTTAATATTGCTCCCCCAGTTGATTTAATCACACTAACCTGCTTGCTTATTGCAGATTCAGTCTTCCCAGCCTGGTGCAGGGCTACAATTTTGTTTCTGGTGTCCTTCAACAGCTCTTTGGTCTTCACCATAGTGGAGTTTGGAGTGTGACTGTTTGAGGTTGTGGACAGGTGTCTTTTATAATGATAACAAGTTCAAACAGGTGCCATTACTACAGGTAATGAGTGGAGGACAGAGGAGCCTCTTAAAGAAAAAGTTACAAGTCTGTGAGAGCCAGAAATCTTGCATGTTTTTAGGTGACCAAATACTTATTTTCCACCATATTTTGCAAAAATAAATCTTGCCAAATCACAGAAGGTGATTTTCGGGATTTGCTTTCTCATTTTGAATCTCATAGTTGTGGTCTACCTATGATGTCAATTACAGGCATCTCTCACCTTTTTAAGTGGGAGAACTTGCACAGTTGGTGGCTGACTAAATACAGTACAGACCAACAATAATTTGAACACAGCTTCTCACTTAAAGATTTTTCTGTATTTTCATGACTATGAAAATTGTAAATTCACACTGAAGGCATCAAAACTATGAATTAACACATGTGGAATTATATACTTAACAAAAAAGTGTGAAACAACTGAAAATGTCTTATATTCTAGGTTCTTCAAAGTAGCCACCTTTTGCTTTGATGACTGCTTTGCACACTCTTGTCATTCTCTTGATGAGCTTCGAGAGGTAGTCTCCGGAAATGGTCTTCTATTAATCTTGAAGGAGTTCCCAGAGATGCTTAGCACTTGTTGGCCTTTTGCCTTCACTCTGCAGTCCAGCTCACCCCAAACCATCTCGATTGGGTTCAGGTCTGGTGACTGTGGAGGCCAGGTCATCTGGCGTAGCACCCCATCACTCTCCTTCTTGGTCAAATAGCCCTTACACAGCCTGAAGGTGTGTTTGGGGTCATTGTCCTGTTGAAAAATAAATGATGGTCCAACTAAATGCAAATCGGATGGAATAGCATGCCGCTGCAAGATTCTGTGGCAGCCATGCTGGTTCAGTATGCCTTCAATTTTGAATAAATCCCCAACAGTGTCACCAGCAAGCACTCTCACACCATCACACCTCCTCCTCCATGCTTCACGGTGGGAACCAGGCACGTAGAGTCCATCCATTCACCTTTTCTGCATCGCACAAAGACACGGTGGTTGGAACCTAAGATCTCAAATTTGGACTCATCAGGCCAAAGCACAGATTTCCACTGGTCTAATGTCCATTCCCTGTGTTCTTTAGCCCAAACAAGTCTCTTCTGCTTGTTGCCTGTCCTTAGCAGTGGTTTCCTAGCAGTTATTTTACCATGAAGGCCTGCTGCACAAAGTCTCCTCTTAACAGTTGTAGAGATGTGTCTGCTACTACAACTCTGTGTGGTATTGACCTGGTCTCTAATCTGAGCTATTGTTAACCTGCGATTTCTGAGGCTGGTGACTCGGATAAACTTATCATCAGAAGCAGAGGTGACTCTTGGTCTTCCTTTCCTGGGGCGGTCCTCATGTGAGCCAATTTCTTTGTAGCGCTTGATGGTTTTTGCAACTGCACTTGGGGACACTTTCAATGTTTTCCCAATTTTTTGGACTGACCTTCATTTCTTAAAGTAATGATGGCCCCTTGTTTTTCTTTACTTAGCTGCTTTTTTCTTGCCATAATGCTAATTCTAACAGTCTAGTCGGTGGACTATCAGCTGTATATCCACCAGACTTCTGCACAACACAACTGATGACCCAACACCATTGAAGGCAAGAAATCCCACTTATTAACCCTGACAGGGCACACCTGTGAAGTGAAAACCATTCCCGGTGACTACCTCTTGAAGCTCATGAAGAGAATGCCAAGAGTGTGCAAAGCAGTCATCAAAGCAAAAGGTGGCTACTTTGAAGAACCTAGAATATAAGACATATTTTCAGTTGTTTCACACTTTTTTGTTAAGTATATAATTCCACATGTGTTAATTCATAGTTTTGATGCCTTCAGTGTGAATTTACAATTTTCAAAGTCATGAAAATACAGAAAAATCTTTAAATGAGAAGGTGTGCCCAAACTTTTGATCTGTACTGTATGTGTATATATATATATATATATATATATATATAAATATATATATATATATATATATATATTTACAGTATATATATATATATATATATATATGTATATATACTTTTATATATAATAAAAGGATACAGAGCAAATATATTTTAGTAAATCTATGACTTCTCTTAGCAGGTAAGGTGTTGGCACCCATCCTAAATACTAGCTGGATCTTTGTATTGTTTGGCATTTAATAACCATAAGTTATAAATGGAAAGACTGTGAAAAGGTTTGTGTAGCTATAAATATGAAATAAGACACAGAGGATTAAACAAACGCTGTCCTACCTACACACAGGTGTCTTTGTCTTTACTATTCAAGGTGGAATACTGTGATCCTTCAACATTTCTGCAAAAATGACAAAGCAAAAACTTTAGGTGGACAGATTGTACACCCAAGACTTCTTGAGAATGACAGAACATCTGTGTTTGTTTCTACAGGAAGGATGCCAGTGCCTTTGCGGAACCTTCAACAAATGGCCATTTATTTGGGTGTAGTGTCAGGAGGAGGATGTGCCATGATGTATTATTTGATTCAGAGTAAGTGGACTATGCTGCTCACACAGTATTTGATAGTTCTCTTCCGTTCTTGTATGCTCCAGATTTTTACATTGTCTGCTTATTTGTAGACACATTGATCAATTCAAAGTTTAAATCTTTATTTCCTTTCGGGAAGTTACTGTGTTGTCTACTGCTTGATACATAGTAAAATCTAACAGATGGTTATTTTGCTGTTTAATAGCCTATTGTGTCATATTCCTCTGCCTCCTCCCCCCACCATTACACCCACCCAAGGTGGTTCCACTTATTAAATATTTGTCATATATTGCATGATTGTCATAGGGAACACTAGTGATCACAAACCATAGTCTTACTGAATAATGCATTTATTACTGTAACACAATATCCAATACACATGTGGGAAAGTATACTGTACCTTTAGGACAGGAACGTCTAACAGTTGATTGTTGCAGGCCTGGCAGCAGAAACCCATGGAGATCAGCTGGTTTCACCAGGGAAAGCATCTGCCAGCTGCACACTTCTCCTGCTGCTCCACTAGTTGTAGAAATGTGGTATCACATGGTGTTTGTTCCTAGGGCATAAGTGCAGGGATTACCTTTATGAGTCCACCCCTTAGAAGTAACTAAACTTTTTTTAAAGATTTGATATGTTATGGCGACCATTGAGTAGTTTTGTGGATGTCAAAAACATAGCATCTTACAGTTTCAGCAAAGTAGAAAGGATTTATAGAAATCTCACGCCCACTGTGGTTTTTTCTTAACTCTGCATGAACTGACCTGAGGTGTGTATATCAAATCCACAACATGTCAATGTCTCTTGCGGGTACGCTGAGTTTTATCTTCAGATTTTCCCCATAGATTTGCTTTAGATGCGGAAAATCCACGGGTGAAAAACGCACCAGCGCTTGCAAAAAAATTATCAAAGCCAAATACTATAAAGTATCAAAAAGCAGGCAGCTTTGTTTAAATCATGACACACCAACAAGAGACAAAAACGCATTCAACAATGTGATGAAGAAAGAAAACGCAAGTAGCTTAATTTACAAGATAGGTGCAGAAATGATGCAACAATAAAAGCTCATCATGAGAACATGGCCTAACTATGCAAGGAGCAGTTCTGATCAATTTCGTTAACTTGCAGCTGGTTTCATGTAGGATAGGATGCACTGATGCTTTAAAACTAGTGATGAGCGAATATACTCGTTACTCGAGATTTCTCAAGCACGCTCGGGGGTCCTCCGAGTATTTTTTAGTGCTCGGAATTTTAGTTTTTCTTACCGCAGCTGAATGATTTACATCTGTTAGCCAGCATAAGTACATGTGGGGGTTGCCTGGTTGCTAGCCCAGCCGAATAGTATATTGCCCAGCGACGTAGTATATTGCCCAGCTTTTTGAAACGCCATACACTCTGTGCAGAATTATTAGGCAAGTTGTATTTTAGAGGATTATTTTTAGTACTAGACGGTGGCCCGATTCTAACGCATCGGGTATTCTAGAATATGCATGTCCACGTAGTATATTGCCCAGCCACGTAGTATATTGCCCCGACACGTAGTATATTGCCAAGTAACGTAGTATATTGCCTACAACAACAAGAAAGAAATGTCACACTATATACAATGGGGATCACCAATTAAATAGTGTATAAATTGCTTTTAAATCCTTTATTTTGTCAGCCTAGAAAAACACAAAACAGCACATCACACTTAAAAACATTTAAAAACAAAATAAGACATCAAAGAGGCTCCTAATAAGGAAAACCTCCCCCTTGACATGTAGCACAATAGGTATAATAGGATATCACATATTACAGATGGTATAAATATCAGAGGTACATAGTTACAATAAGGTCATGTATAATATATAGTTTTGCTGGTAATTTATAACAATAAAACAGTATATAGTCAAGAAACTAAACAAATTGTCTCTAACCCAGCTAGCAGCACTTTAGAAGAGAGTATATCTATTGCAATAATGTCATGTAAAATTATACTAGTAATTGTAACAACAACAATAAATCAGTATATAGTCAGGGAACTAGTCCAATAACTATCTGACCCAGCTCGCAGAACTTGGAAAGAGTATACCCATGAAATAACACATACACCTGCTACGAGTAGATACCTAGAAAACTGTGGCCAATTTGATGGTAATAGTAGTGACCAAGATACAGAAAGAATAATAAATGTCAGATATTACCTAGGTAGACATAGCTATTCATAATGAGTCCCCTCAAAAAGAGGGGGGAACCACATCTGATGTAAAATAACAAACCAAACGTAATGAACCTATAATACCAAAATATACTATCAAAAATCAAAAGGGCAACCTCAGAGCGATATGCATTATTTCAAATATACTTTGCCCCATATACAGAGTGGGTGTTCCAGAGGTATAATAAGACCCCTTGCCAGTATACAAGGTTCCCTCACAACCAGGTATACACCCAAGTGTTAAGCTGAGTATATGTTAGAGATGAAAAAAAGAAGGAAAACCTCCCTCAGCTATGCATAGCAAAAAATGCTGCCACGCTAGTAAGAATGGAAATAGTGCTGCAAACAAAACCTGACCATGATACCTATTGCTACAGCGGTACAAGGGGCCAAAGCCTACCCACATAGTACAGTTAGGGCCAGAAATATTTGGACAGTGACACAATTTTCGCGAGTTGGGCTCTGCATGCCACCACATTGGATTTGAAATGAAACCTCTACAACAGAATTCAAGTGCAGATTGTAACGTTTAATTTGAAGGGTTGAACAAAAATATCTGATAGAAAATGTAGAAATTGTACACATTTCTTTACAAACACTCCACATTTTAGGAGGTCAAAAGTAATTGGACAAATAAACATAACCCAAACAAAATATTTTTATTTTCAATATTTTGTTGCAAATCCTTTGGAGGCAATCACTGCCTTAAGTCTGGAACCCATGGACATCACCAAACGCTGGGTTTCCTCCTTCTTAATGCTTTGCCAGGCCTTTACAGCTGCAGCCTTCAGGTCTTGCTTGTTTGTGGGTCTTTCCGTCTTAAGTCTGGATTTGAGCAAGTGAAATGCATGCTCAATTGGGTTTAGATCTGGAGATTGACTTGGCCATTGCAGAATGTTCCACTTTTTGGCACTCATGAACTCCTGGGTAGCTTTGGATGTATGCTTGGGGTAATTGTCCATCTGTACTATGAAGCGCCGTCCAATCAACTTTGCAGCATTTGGCTGAATCTGGGCTGAAAGTATATCCCGGTACACTTCAGAATTCATCCGGCTACTCTTGTCTGCTCTTATGTCATCAATAAACACAAGTGACCCAGTGCCATTGAAAGCCACGCATGCCCATGCCATCACGTTGCCTCCACCATGTTTTACAGAGGATGTGGTGTGCCTTGGATCATGTGCCGTTCCCTTTCTTCTCCAAACTTTTTTCTTCCCATCATTCTGGTACAGGTTGATCTTTGTCTCATCTGTCCATAGAATACTTTTCCAGAACTGAGCTGGCTTCTTGAGGTGTTTTTCGGCAAATTTAACTCTGGCCTGTCTATTTTTGGTATTGATGAATGGTTTGCATCTAGATGTGAACCCTTTGTATTTACTGTCATGGAGTCTTCTCTTTACTGTTGACTTAGAGACAGATACACCTTCACTGAGAGTGTTCTGGACTTCAGTTGATGTTGTGAACGGGTTCTTCTTCACCAAATTAAGTATGCGGCGATCATCCACCACTGTTGTCATCCGTGGACGCCCAGGCCTTTTTGAGTTCCCAAGCTCACCAGTCAATTCCTTTTTTCTCAGAATGTACCCAACTGTTGATTTTGCTACTCCAAGCATGTCTGCTATCTCTCTGATGGATTTTTTCTTTTTTTTCAGCCTCAGGATGTTCTGCTTCACCTCAATTGAGAGTTCCTTTGACCGCATGTTGTCTGCTCACAGCAACAGCTTCCAAATGCAAAACCACACACCTGGAATCCACCCCTGACCTTTTAACTACTTTATTGATTACAGGTTAACGAGGGAGACGCCTTCAGAGTTAATTGCAGCCCTTAGAGTCCATTGTCCAATTACTTTTGGTCCCTTGAAAAAGAGGACGCTATGCATTACAGAGCTATGATTCCTAAACCCTTTCTCCGATTTGGATGTGGAAACTATCATATTGCAGCTGGGAGTGTGCACTTTCAGCCCATATTATATATATAATTGTATTTCTGAACATGTTTTTGTAAACAGCTAAAATAACAAAACTTGTGTCACTGTCCAAATATTTCTGGCCCTAACTATATATTCCCCAGCTATGTAGTATATTGTCCAGCCACGTAGTATATTGCCCAGCCACGTAGTATATTGCCCAGCCACGTAGTATATTGCCCAGCCACGTAGTATATTGCCCAGTGACGTAGTATATTGCCCAGCTACGTAGTATATTGCCCAGCCACGTAGTATATTGCCCAGCCGCGTAGTATATTGCCCAGCTACGTAGTATATTGCCCAGCGACGTAGTATATTGCACAGCGACATAGTATATTGCCCAGCTACGTAGTATATTGCCCAGCCACGTAGTATATTGCCCAGCCGCGTAGTATATTACCCAGTGACGTAGTATATTGCACAGCGACGTAGTATACAGCACAGAGCCACGTGGTATATTGCCCAGCCACGTAGTATATTGCCCAGCTACGTAGTATATTGCCCAGCGACTTAGTATATTGCCCAGCCGCGTAGTATATTGCCCAGCTATGTAGTATATTGCCCAGTGACGTAGTATATTGCCCAGCTACGTAGTATATTGCACAGCGACTTAGTATACAGCACAGAGCCACGTAGTATATTGCCCAGTGACGTAGTATATTGCCCAGCCACGTAGTATATTGCCCAGTGGCGTAGTATACAGCACAGAGCCACGTAGTATATTGCCCAGTCACATAGTATATTGCCCAGCCACGTAGTATATTGCCCAGTGACGTAGTATACAGTACAGAGCCACGTAGTATATTGCCCAGTCACATAGTATATTGCTCAGCCACGTAGTATATTGCCCAGTGACGTAGTATACAGCACAGAGCCACGTAGTATATTGCCCAGTCACGTAGTATATTGCCCAGCCATGTAGTATATTGCACAGCGGCGTAGTATATTGCCCAGTGACGTAGTATATTGCCCAGCCACGTAGTATATTGCCCAGTGGCGTAGTATACAGCACAGAGCCATGTAGTATATTGCCCAGTCACATAGTATATTGCCCAGCCACGTAGTATATTGCCCAGTGACGTAGTATACCGAACACAGCCACGTAGTATATTGCCCAGTCACATAGTATATTGCCCAGCCACGTAGTATATTGCACAGCGGCGTAGTATATTGCCCAGTGACGTAGTATATTGCACAGCGACGTAGTATATTGCCCAGTGACGTAGTATATTGCCCAGTCACGTATATTGCCCAGCTACATAGTGTATTGCCCAGTCACGTAGTATATTGCCCAGCTACGTAGTATATTGCCCAGCCACGTAGTATATTGCCAAGCTACGTAGTATATTGCCCAGCCACATGTCACAGGTTAAAAAATAAACATACTCACCTTCGGATCCGAGGGCCCCTTGTAGCGCGCAGCTGCTGCCATCTTCCGTTCCCAGGATGCATTGCGAAATTACCCAGATGACTTAGCGGTCTCGTGAGGCCGCTAAGTCTTCTGGGTAATTTCGCAATGCATCGATGGGAAAGGAAGATGGCGGCCGGCTCTGCGGACAACGGAGGGTGATTATAGCAGGTTTTTTGTTTTTTTATTATTTTTAACATTAAATTTTTTACTATTGATGCCGCATAGGCAGCATCAATAGTAAAAAGTTGGGGACACACAGGGTTAATAGCGGCGGTAACGGAGTGCGTTACCCGCGGTATAACGCGGTCCGTTACCGCCGGCATTAATCCTGTGTTAGCGGTGGCTGGAGGGGAGTATGCGGGCGCCGAGCAGTGACTGCGGGGAGTAACGAGCGGCCATTTTCTTCCGGACTGTGCCCGTCGCTGATGGTCATGGCTGTTTTGCCGCGACCAATCAGCGACTTGGATTTCCTTGAGAGACAGAGGCCGCGACCAATGAATATCCGTGACAGACAGACAGAATGATAGAAAGACGGAAGTGACCCTTAGACAATTATATAGTAGATTGATCAACAACTATGTTCTCAATCAACCCAAAAGACTGATAAATATCAAAGCTTAATATTTTTGGAAGTTGGAGTTGTTGTTTTTTTAGATTTGGCTATCTTAGGAGGATATCTGTTTGTGCAGGTAACTATTACTGTGCAGAATTATTAGGCAACTTAGTAAAAACCAAATATATTCCCATCTCACGTGTTTATTTTCACCAGGTAAACCAATTTAATTGCACAAGATTTAGAAATAAATATTTCTGACATGCAAAAACAAAACCCCCAAAAATTAGTGACCAATAAAGCCACCTTTCCTTATGATGACACTAACAGCCTCCATCCATAGATTCTGTCAGTTGCTTGATCTGTTTACGATCAACATTGTGTGCAGCAGCCACCACAGCCTCCCAGACACTGTTCCGAGAGGTGTACTGTTTTCCCTCCCTGTAGATCTCACATTTTATGAGGAACCACAGGTTCTCTATGGGGTTCAGATCAGGTGAACAAGGGGGCCATGTCATTATTTTTTCTTCTTTGAGACCTTTACTGGCCAGCCCCGCTGTGGAGTAGTTGTAGGCATGTGATAGAGCATTGTCCTGCATGAAAATCATGTTTTTCTTGAACGATACCGACTTTTTCCTGTACCACTGCTTGAAGAAGTTGTCTTCCAGAAACTGGCAGTAGGTCTGGGAGTTGAGCTTCACTCCATCCTCAACCCGAAAAGGTCCCACAAGTTTTGATACCAGCCCATACCAGTACCTCACCTCCACCTTGCTGGCGTCTGAGTCGGAGTGGAGCTCTCTGCCCTTTACTGATCCAGCCTCTGGCCCATCAAGAGTCACTCTCATTTCATCAGTCCATAAAACGTTTGAAGATATTTCTTGGCCCAGTCTTGATGTTTTATCTTATGTTTCTTGTTCAAAGGTGGTTGTTTTCAGCCTTCCTTACCTTGGCTATGTCCCTGAGTATCGCACACCTTGTGCTTTTTGTTACTCCAGTAACGTTGCAGCTCTGAAATATGGTAAAACTGGTGGCAAATGGCATCTTGGCAGCTTCACACTTGATTTTCCTCAATTCATGGCCAGTTATTTTGCGCCTTTTTTGCCCAACACACTTCTTGCGACCCTGTTGGCTATTTGCCATGAAACGCTTGATTGTTCTTTGATCATTCTTCAAAAGTTTGTCAATTTCAAGACTGCTGCATGCCTGCATCCCTCTGCAAGACATCTCACAATTTTGGACTTTTCAGAGCCCGTCAAATCTCTCTTCTGACCCATTTTGCCAAAGGAAAGGAAGTTGCCTAATAATTAAGCACACCTTATATAGGGTTTTGATGTCATTAGGCAACACCCCTCCTCATTTCAGAGATGCACATCACCTGATTTATTTAATTGGTAGTTGGCTCTCAAGCCTGAACAGCTTAGAGTAGGACAACATGTATAAAAAGTATCATATGATCAAAATACAACTTGCCTAATAATTCTGAACACAGTGTAGAGGCTGCAACACCATTAATCAAGAGGCACCACTAACCAAACAAGATCATGAAGACCAACGTTATCTCCAAACAAGACAGTTGTTGAGAAGAACAAGTCAGGGTTGGGTTATAAAAAAAAAATCCCAATCTCTGATGATCCCCCGAAGCATTATCAAATCCATTATCATCAAATGGAAAGAACATGTTACCACAACAAACCTGCCAAGAGATGACCGCCCACCAAAACTCTCAGCCCGGGCAAGGAGGGCATTAATGAGAGAGGCAGCCCAGAGACTGTTATGAAAGGCAATTCAGTACTACAATGGACATAGCGGTCAGAGCACATACAGTGATCTGACAATAACCCAAAATCATAGAACGAGCTCTGAGACGTGGGAACTCTGCAGACCGCAATCCCTAATCCTCTCCAAACAACACTAGAGGCAGCCGTGGATTGCGCCTAACTCTGCCTATGCAACTCGGCACAGCCTGAGAAACTAACTAGCCTGAAGATAGAAAAGCCTACCTTGCCTCAGAGAAATACCCCAAAGGAAAAGGCAGCCCCCCACATATAATGACTGTGAGTTAAGATGAAAAGACAAACGTAGAGATGAAATAGATTCAGCAAAGTGAGGCCCGACTTTAACAGATAGAGGATAGAAAAGGTAACTTTGCGGTCTACACAAAACCCTAAAGAAAACCACGCAAAGGGGGCAAAAAGACCCTCCGTACCGAACTAACGGCACGGAGGTACACCCTTTGTGTCCCAGAGCTTCCAGCAACAAATTAGACAAGCTGGTCAGAAAAAATAGCAAACAAATAGCAAAGAAGAACTTAGCTATGCAGAGCAGCAGGCCACAGGAATGATCCAGGGAAAAGCAAGTCCAACACTGGAACATTGACAGGAAGCCAGGATCAAAGCATTAGGTGGAGTTAAGTAGAGAAGCACCTAACGACCTCACCAGATCACCTGAGGGAGGAAACTCAGAAGCCGCAGTACCACTTCCCTCCACCAACAGAAGCTCACAGAGAGAATCAGCCGAAGTACCACTTGTGACCACAGGAGGGAGCTCTGCCACAGAATTCACAACAAGAGACCAAAGGAAACCCTAAAGGAGCTGCAGAGTTCCCAAGAAGAGACTGGAACATCTGTCAATATGACCACAATAAGCCGTACACTCAGAAGAGGTGGCTTTTATGGAAGAGTAGGCAGAAAAAGCCTTTACTTGCACACAAAAATTGTAAGGCTCAGGAGTGGACATACCATTGGTGCAACCTGTTCAGCTGCATACCGAACCAAGATGTAAGGGGCCCACCTTCACCTCCAAAGCTGGTGGAATTGTGCATTACGAAGAGCTATTGCACTTGCAAAAGGCCCATTTATTGCCCTTGCACAAGGGTTCTCTTTTCGTCCACTAAGGTATATTCTATGTCTGGCACCAAACCAACACAGCTCATCGCTCCAAGAACACCATGCCCACAGTAAAACATAGTGGTGGCAGCATCATGCTGTGGGGGTGTTTTTCAGCAGCAGGGACTGGGGAAATGGTCTGAGTCGAGGGGAAGATGGATGGTGCGAAATACAGGGATATTCTTGAGCAAAAACCTGTTTGTCTGTCAGTGATTTGAGACTGGGACTGATGTTCACCTTCCAACAAGACAGTACTGACTTGAGGGAGTTGAATACATATGCACATGACAATTTTTAGTTATTTGATCCCATGAATTTTATTTTATGCCTATGTTTTAGTGCTGATGCATCACACACAAATTGGATTACAAAAATATTTACACACTGGTTTCAATGTAACAAAATAGGGAAAAACCCAAGGAGATTGAATACTTTGGCAAGTCACTGTAGGTAGTTTTCTTTCCTACCTTATAACCAAACTAATGAAATCTGCCCAGATCTTCTCTTCCATGTATTCATCCAGTAAATTTCACAGGAAAAAGAATTAGTATTCACTTTTAAAGCATTATTTCTATTGGTTTCTATCTGCTCTCCAGAAAGGATTTTACTCACATACAGGTGCTTCTCACAAAATTAGAGTATCATCAAAAAGTTCATTTATTTCAGTTCTTCGATACAAAAAGTGAAACTCTTCATTATATAGTCATTACAGAGTGAACTATTTCAAGTGTTTATTTCTGTTTATGTTGATGATTATGGCTTACAGCCAATAAAAACATAAAAGTCATTGTCTCAGTAATTTAGAATACTTTATAACACCAGCTTGAAAAATTATTTTAAAATCTGAAATGTTGGCCTACTGAAATATAGGTTCAGTAAATGCACTCAGTACTTGGTCGGGACTCCTTTTGCATCAAATACCGCATCAATGAGGCGTGGCATTGATGTGATCAGCCTGTGGCACTGCTGAGGTGCTATGGAAGCCCAGGTTGCTTTGATAGCAGCCTTCAGCTCGTCCACATTGTTGGGTCCGGTGTCTCTCATCTTCCTCTTGACAATACCACATAGATTCTCTATGGGGTTACGGTCAGGCGAGTTTGCTGGCCAATCAAGCACAGTGATACTGTTGTTTTTAAACAAGGAATTGGTACTTTTGGCAGTGTGGACAGGTGCCAAGTCCTGCTAGAGAATGAAATTTCCATCTCCAAAAAGCTTGTCAGCAGAGGGAAGTATGAAGTGCTCTAAAATGTCCTGGTAGATGGCTGCGCTGACTTTGTTCTTGATAAAACACAGTGGACCTACACCAGCAGATGACATAGCTCCCCAAACTATCACTGATTGTGCAAACTTTACACTAGACCTCAAGCAGCTTGGATTGTGTGCTGCTCCACTCTTCCTCCAGACTCTGGGACCTTGATCTCCAAATGAAATGCAAAATTTACTTTTATCTGAAAAGAACACCTTGGCCCAGTTAAGATGCTTCTGGCATTGTCTATTGGTCATGAGTGGCTTGACACAAGGAATGCGAAACAATCCTTTCAAGGCTGCAGTTATCCTGGTTGCTTGTGCTCCTTTTTCTACCACACTTTTTCCTTCCATTCAACTTTCAGTTAATAAGCTTTGGTACAGCACTCTGTGAACAGACATCTTCTGTAACAATGTCCTTTTGTGGTTTACCCTCCTTGTGGAGTGTGTCAGTGACTGCCTTCTGGACATCTGTCAAGTCAGTAGTCTTCCCCATGATTGTGGAACCTACTGAAACAGACTAAGGCTAGTTTCACACTAGCGTTTGGCAGGGCTGTAAATGAAATCCTTTTTCCTCCGTTATGCCCCGCCCACTGCCACACCTCTTCCTTCAGTTCCGCCTATGTCTGCATTGTGGAACCTACTGAAACAGACTAAGGCTAGTTTCACACTAGCGTTCGGCAGGGCTGCAAATGAAATCCTTCATCCTCCGTTAAGCCCCGCCCACTGCCACACCTCTTCCTTCAGTTCCGCCTATGTCTGCATGTGTCTTGCGTACCCTATCTTTTACATTGGGTACGCAGGCCATGCGGATGTATGCGGATGCGTCCGCATGCGTCGTTTTGACCCTGCACCGACTGCAACAAAATGCAATATGTTGCATACAACGCAGGTCAGTGCAGCGTCAAGACGATGCATTCAGAGGCATCCGCATACATCTGCATGGCCTGCGTACCCAATGTTAAAGATAGGGGTACACAGGGCGCATGCAGATGTAGGCGGAGCTGAAGGAAGAGGCGCTGCACTGGGCGGGGCTTAACGGAGGAAGAAGTATTTCATCCGCAGCCCTGCCGAACGCTAGTGTGAAACTAGCCTAAGGGACCTTTTTAAACGCTTAGGAAGCCTTTGCAGGTGTTTTTTGTTAATTATTCTAATTTACTGAGATAATGACTTTTGGGTTTTCATTGGCTTTAAGCTATAAGCATCAGCATGAACAGAAATAAACACTTGAAATAGATCACTCTGTTTATGATGACTCTACCTAATATATGAGTTTCACTTCTTGTATTGAAGAACTAAAATAAATTAAGTTTATGTGAAAAAAAAATTATGGGTATTGAACAAGTGGATATTATCATATTCATTCTGTTTTTCTGAATGGCAGACATTGGTGGACAATCTGCCAGGAACATATGAATAAAAAAGGCCTTCTAACCATTTCCAGAAATGTTATATTACTTTATAGCGTTTTCCATGTTTTCTGGAATTTTACTTGGTGGTGGCATAGTGTATTATGGAAATTATGTGGTTCAATGTGAAGGATTTTTGAGTTTATGTAAAAACATGCTTTTTATTTACATACATTTGGTTTTTGGCTTGTGTTTTTACGAAAAAAGACTTTTGCTCCATCTAGATGGAGTAAATGTGATATTATGTTTCTCAAAATTTCAGAATCCTTTGCACAGAAAGAATATTACTTGGATGCGCTGCAGAAACTTCAGTCCCAGTCTAATGTGTTAGAGATGTTGGGAGCACCACCTCTTAAGGTCCACAATCTTCGGCTTACAGACAGATACAACCATGTTGATAAGACAACAGCCCAGGTAGGTTCGTTATAGGATCTGCTGAGACATCAAAGTGCAGCACGCATTAGATTATGACAACTTGTGCCGGGTCAAGTTAGAAGAAATGAATGGCGCTCACCGAAAATAGATATTCTTCTTATCGGTAGAAATCCACGAAAAAAGTGGACACCGATAAAAGGGAGTGAGACACACTACAGGCAAGGACTATTTTTTGCAATAAAAAGGGTCTTTCAGTGTGTGACGGCTGCCAATCATAAAAATCCGCTAAAAAACTCGCTATAAAAGTAAATCAAACCCCCCTTCATCACCCCCTTAGTTAGGGAAAAATTAAAAAAATGTATTTATTTCCATTTTCCCATTAGGGCTAGGGTTAGGGCTAGGGTTAGGGTTAGGGCTAGGGTTAGGGCTAGGGTTAGGGTTGGGGCTACAGTTAGGGTTGGGGCTAAAGTTAGGGTTAGGGTTTAGGTTACATTTACAGTTGGCAATAGGGTTGGGATTAGGGTTAGGGGTGTGTCAGGGTTAGAGGTGTGGTTAGGGTTACCGTTGGAATTAGGGTTAGGGGTGTGTTTGGATTAGGGTTTCAGTTATAATTGGGGGGTTTCCACTGTTTAGGCACATCAGGGGCTCTCCAAACACGACATGGCGTCCGATCTCAATTCCAGCCAATTCTGCGTTGAAAAAGTAAAACAGTGCTCCTTCCCTTCCGAGCTCTCCCGTGTGCCCAAACAGGGGTTTACCCCAACATATGGGGTATCAGCGTACTCAGGACAAATAGGACAGCAACTTTTGGGGTCCAATTTTTCCTAATACCCTTGGGAAAATACAAAACTGGGGGCTAAAAAATAATTTTTGTGGGCAAAAAAAAGATTTTTTATTTTCACGGCTCTGCATTATGAACTGTAGTGAAACACTTGGGGGTTCAAAGTTCTCACAACACATCTAGATGAGTTCCCTGGGGGGTCTAGTTTCCAATATGGGGTCACTTGTGGGGGTTTCTACTGTTTAGGTACATTAGGGGCTCTGCAAACGCAATGTGACACCTGCAGACCATTCCATCTAGGTCTGCATTCCAAATGGCGCTCCTTCCCTTCCGAGCCCTCCCATGCGCCCAAACAGTGGTTCCCCCCCCCCCACTTATGGGGTATCAGCGCACTCAGGACAAATTGGACAACAAATTTTGGGGTCCAATTTCTCCTGTTACCCTCGGGAAAATACAAAACTGGGGGCTAAAAAATAATTTTTTGTGGGAAAATTTTTTTTTTTGTTATGGCTCTGCATTATAAACTTTTGTGAAGCCCTTGGTGGGTCAAAGCGCTCACCACACATCTAGATAAGTTCCTTAGGGGTCTACTTTCCAAAATGGTGTCACTTGTGGGGGGTTTCTACTGTTTAGGTACATTAGGGGCTCTGTAAACGCAATGTGACACCTGCAGACCATTCCATCTAAGTCTGCATTCCAAATGGCGCTCCTTCCCTTCCGAGCCCTCCCATGCGCCCAAACAGTGGTTCCCCCCTACTTATGGGGTATCAGCGCACTCAGGACAAATTGGACAACAAATTTTGGGGTCCAATTTCTCCTGTTACCCTCGGGAAAATACAAAACTGGGGGCTAAAAAATAATTTTTTGTGGGAAAAAATTTTTGTTTTATTTTTATGGCTCTGCATTATAAACTTCTGTGAATCCCTTGGTGGGTCAAAGCGCTCACCACACATCTAGATAAGTTCCTTAGGGGGTCTACTTTCCAAAATGGTGTCACTTGTGGGGGGTTTCTACTGTTTAGGTACATTAGGGGCTCTGCAAACGCAATGTGACACCTGCAGACCATTCCATCTAAGTCTGCATTCCAAATGGCGCTCCTTCCCTTCCGAGCCCTCCCATGCGCCCAAACAGTGGTTCCCCCCCACTTATGGGGTATCAGCGCACTCAGGACAAATTGGGCAACAAATTTTGGGGTCTAATTTCTCCTGTTACCCTTGGGAAAATACAAAACTGGGGGCTAAAAAAAATAATTTTTGTGGGAAAAAATTTTTGTTTTATTTTTACGGCTCTGCATTATAAAGTTCTGTGAAGCCCTTGGTGGGTCAAAGCGCTCAAAACACATCTAGATAAGTTCCTTAGGGGGCCTACTTTCCAAAATGGTGTCACTTGTGGGGGGTTTCAATGTTTAGGCACATCAGTGGCTCTCTAAACGCAACATGGCGTCCCATCTCAATTCCTGTCAATTTTGCTTTGAAAAGTCAAACGGCGCTCCTTCCCTTCCGAGCTCTGCCATGCGCCCAAACAGTGGTTTACCCCCACATATGGGGTATCAGCGTACTCAGGACAAATTGTACAACAACTTTTGGGGTCCAATTTCTTCTCTTACCCTTGGGAAAATAAAATATTGGTGGCGAAAAGATAATTTTTGTGAAAAAATATGATTTTTCATTTTTACGCTTCTGCATTATAAACTTCTGTGAAGCACTTGATGGGTCAAAGTGCTCACCACACCTCTAGATAAGTTCCTTAGGGGGTCTACTTTCCAAAATGGTGTCACGTGGGGGGTTTCAATGTTTAGGCACATCAGTGGCTCTCTAAACGCAACATGGGGTCCCGTCTCAATTCCTGTCAATTTTGCATTGAAAAGTCAAACGGCGCTCCTTCCCTTCCGAGCTCTCCCATGCGCCCAAACAGTGATTTACCCCCATATATGGGGTATCCGCGTACTCAGGACAAATTGTACAACAACTTTTGGGGTCCAATTTCTTCTCTTACCCGTGGGAAAATAAAACATTGGGGGCGAAAAGATAATTTTTGTGAAAAAATATGATTTTTTATTTTTACGGTTCTGCATTATAAACTTCTGTGAAGCACTTGGTGGGTCAAAGTGCTCACCACACCTCTAGATAAGTTCCTTAGGGGGTCTACTTTCCAAAATGGTGTCACTTGTGGGGGGTTTCAAACGCAACTTGGTGTCCCATCTCAATTCCAGCCAATTTTGCATTGAAAAGTCAAACGGCGCTCCTTCGCTTCCGAGCTCTGTCATGCGCCCAAACAGTGGTTTACCCCCACATATGAGGTATCGGTGTACTCAGGACAAATTGTACAACTTTTGGGGTCCATTTTCTCCTGTTACCCTTGGTAAAATAAAACAAATTGGAGCTGAAGTAAATTTTTTGTGAAAAAAAGTTAAATGTTCATTTTTATTTAAACATTTCAAAAATTCCTGTGAAGCACCAGAAGGGTTAATAAACTTCTTGAATATGGTTTTGAGCACCTTGAGAGGTGCAGTTTTTAGAATGGTGTCACACTTGGTTATTTTCTTTCATATAGACCCCTCAAATGACTTCAAATGAGATGTGGTCCCTAAAAAAAAATGGTGTTGTAAAAATGGGAAATTGCTGGTCAACTTTTAACCCTTATAACTCCCTAACAAAAAAAAAATTTGGTTCCAAAATTGTGCTGATGTAAAGTAGACATGTGGGAAATGTTACTTATTAACCCCTTTCTGACCTTGGACGGGATAGTACGTCCGAGGTCAGATCCCCTGCTTTGATTCAGGGCTTCGCGGTGAGCCCGCATCAAAGCCGGGACATGTCAGCTGTTTTGAACAGCTGACATGTGCCCGTAATAGGCGCGGGCAGAATCGCGATCTGCCCGCACCTATTAACTAGTTAAATGCCGCTGTCAAACGCAGACAGCGGCATTTAACTACCGCATCCGGCCGGGCGGCCGGAAATGACGTCATCGCCGACCCCCGTCACATGATCGGGGGTTGGCGATGCGTCTCCATTGTAACCATAGAGGTCCTTGTGACCTCTATGGTTACTGAACGCCGGTGGCTGTGAGCGCCACCCTGCGGACGGCGCTCACAGCACACCTGCATTTCTGCTACATAACAGCGATCAGCAGATCGCTGCTATGTAGCAGAGCCGATCGTGCTATGCCTGCTTCTAGCCTCCCATGGAGGCTATTGAAGCATGGCAAAAGTTAAAAAAAAAAAGTTGAAAAAAATGTTAAAAAAATAAAAATAATATAAAAGTTTAAATCACCCCCCTTTCGCAATTTTCAAAATAAATAAATTAAAAAAATATAAAATCTACACATATTTGGTATCGCCGCGCTCAGAATCGCCCGATCTATCAACTAAAAAAAAGCATTAACCTGAATTCAAAACGCCAGAATTACGTTTTTTTTGGTCGCCGCGACATTGCATTAAAATGCAATAACGGGCGATCAAAAGAACGTATCTGCACCGAAATGCTATCATTAAAAACGTCATCTTGGCATGCAAAAAATAAGCCCTCAACCGACCCCAGATCACGAAAAATGGAGACGCTACGGGTATCGGAATATGGCGCAATTATTATTTTATTTTTATTTTTTTAGCAAAGTTTGGAATTTTTTTTCACCACTTAGATAAAAAATAACCTAGTCATGTTTGGTGTCTATGAACTCGTACTGACCTGGAGAATCATAATGGCAAGTCAGTTTTAGCATTTAGTGAACCTAGCAAAAAAGCCAAACAAAAAACAAGTGTGGGATTGCACTTTTTTTGCAATTTCACCGCACTTGGAATTTTTTTCCCGTTTTACATAGTAACATAGTAAGGCCGAAAAAAGACATTTGTCCATCCAGTTCAGCCTATATTCCATCATAGTAAATCCCCAGATCTACGTCCTTCTACAGAACCTAACAATTGTATGATACAATATTGTTCTGCTCCAGGAAGACATCCAGGCCTCTCTTGAACCCCTCGACTGAGTTCGCCATCACCACCTCCTCAGGCAAGCAATTCCAGATTCTCACTGCCCTAACAGTAAAGAATCCTCTTCTATGTTGGTGGAAAAATCTTCTCTCCTCCAGACGCAAAGAATGCCCCCTTGTGCCCGTCACCTTCCTTGGTATAAACAGATCCTCAGCGAGATATTTGTATTGTCCCCTTATATACTTATACATGGTTATTAGATCGCCCCTCAGTCGTCTTTTTTCTAGACTAAATAATCCTAATTTTGCTAATCTATCTGGGTATTGTAGTTCTCCCATCCCCTTTATTAATTTTGTTGCCCTCCTTTGTACTCTCTCTAGTTCCATTATATCCTTCCTGAGCACCGGTGCCCAAAACTGGACACAGTACTCCATGTGCGATCTAACTAGGGATTTGTACAGAGGCAGTATAATGCTCTCATCATGTGTATCCAGACCTCTTTTCTGGATTCTGGTTTCATGTCGTGTTTTCTAGTGCACGACATGCTAAAACCAATGATGTTGTTCAAAAGTACAACTCGTCCCGCAAAAAATAAGCCCTCACATGGCCAAATTGACGGAAAAATAAAAAAGTTATGGCTCTGGGAAGGAGGGGAGGGAAAAACGAACACGGAAAAACGAAAAATCCCAAGGTCATGAAGGGGTTAAGTATTTTGTGTGACATATCTCTGTGATTTAATTGCATAAAAATTCAAATTTGGAAAATTGCGAAATTTTCATAATTTTCGCAAAATTTCCGTTTTTTTCACAAATAAACGCAGGTAATATCAAAGAAATGTTACCACTGTCATGAAGTACAATATGTCACGAGAAAACAATGTCAGAATCAATGGGATCCGTTGAAGCGTTCCAGAGTTATAACCTCATAAAGGGACAGTGGTCAGAATTGTAAAAATTGGCCCGGTCATTAACGTGCAAACCACCCTTGGGGGTAAAGGGGTTAATCTACTCACGGTGAGTGCCACCCATTTTTTCTGATTTTACCCACTACAGACTCTTCTTGCATACAGATAGAGCACCATCTTATAGTAATATGCAATGATATTTATGGAGAAATAAGGATTTCCTGACATAGTTTTGTTTATATGGGAATGGAGGTTATACCAAGTCTTTTTGACAATTGGCGCTATTGTTCTAAGCCAGCACAACGCTAGTTATTTCGTCTCTTTAGAAAGTTATTCATCATTTTATGCAACTCCTCACTGTGAAATGTTGAAATGGGAGTTTTCTCTACGTCCCATTAGGACACGACTTGCTTGTGTGGTGAGTCACCTGAAGCACATGTACGTACGAGTGTCTCCTAACCGCCTTACAGGCTACCGTGACAGTATTAGCTGATGTCACTCTTTGGGAATTCGAGTACTGCCTTCAAGCCTTTTTGTATTACTGTTTTCATGTGCTTCCAGATCAAGATACCAGTGTCGGGAACCACAATGGGGGGGTATCTCTACAGCACAGCTGTCAAAGACCAGTTCAGCCGAAGGTGTGTATGGGCCGGAGAGGCTGTGTATTCGGTTTGATTATTCTCCTCTTCTTGTGTCGTCTAATTCTATCCTAATCAGTTAAGGTACCGTCACACATAACGATATTGTTAACGATATCGTTGCTTTTTGTGACGTAGCAACGATATCGTTAAGGAAATCGTTATGTGTGACAGCGACCAACGATCAGGCCCCTGCTGGGAGATCGTTGGTCGCTGAGGAAAGTCCAGAACTTTATTTCGTCGCTGGATCTCCCGCTGACATCACTGGATCGGCGTGTGTGACGCCGATCCAGCGATGTCTTCACTGGTAACCAGGGTAAACATCGGGTTACTAAGCGCAGGGCCGCGCTTAGTAACCCGATGTTTACCCTGGTTACCAGCGTAAACGTTAGAAAAACAAACACTACATACTTACCTTCAGCTGTCTGTCCCCGGCGCTGTGCTTCTCTGCACTCCTCCTGCATCCTGTGTCAGCGCCGGACAGCCGGAAAGCACAGCGGTGACGTCACCGCTCTGCTTTCCGGCTGACTGGCGCTGACAGTGCAGAGGAAAGCAGAGCGCTGGAGGACAGACAGCTGAAGGTAAGTATGTAGTGTTTGTTTTTTTAACGTTTACGCTGGTAACCATGGTAAACATTGGGTTACTAAGCGCGGCCCTGCGCTTAGTAACCCGATGTTTACCCTGGTTACCGGGGACCTCGGGATCGTTGGTCGCTGGAGAGCTGTCTGTGTGACAGCTCTCCAGCGACCAAACACCGACGCTGCAGCGATCGACATCGTTGTCGGTATCGCTGCAGCGTCGCTTAGTGTGACGGTACCCTTAGGTAAGGTCAGCAAGGTCTATCACGACATATAAAGGGTTGTTGCCATCTTTATAGATGGGTATCGTTGGATAGTACTTGTAAAAACAAGCACTTTTGCAATTGTTCTTAAAATGTTAACCTTTTTTTTGTTTACTGATGGTTGCCTATGAGACTGACCACTCCTGCGGTCTAGCTTTTAAACACTGCACTGAAGCTGGCCTGGATTATTAGGTTACAGGGCGCTCCACTGATCATCACCAGCTTCAGCGCACTGCTTACATGCTCAGTAGAAAAGAGTTTGTACCGGGCATATTCTGCTTGTCTAGCAGCAGTGGTCGGGCTCCAAGACAACAAACTAAACAAAAAAAAAGTATTAATATCTCAAGAACGGCTGAAAATGTTAATAAGCAGAAACATTTGTAAAATTGCTTGTATTTACAAACCCAAAATTAATTAAAGCAGATGTGTATAACCCTTTAAAACTTTTTTTGTTTATTCTTTAGGTGGAATTTACAAGATGTCATGCTAAAACTGAATAATGGTGAAAGCGTTCCAATTTACCACTCCGATGTCTGTCCTGATGAGGCGGAAGACATAAGCAGTCATGTACCTTAAATGTACACATTAAACACTAATATGTTTTAGATTTCTTCTCACATTTTCTTTGGAGGTGAAGAATGTGAAATTATGGAAAATAAATCTTATATTTGCACCATTTTTTCCAAGAGATTAAAAGGGTAAGCCAAAAAATATAAAGACAACGGTTGGTCTTGCTGTTGGTACACCCCCTCTGCTGATGGGTTTTGGTCTCTAAATTTTAATTTATCTTGTGTAAAAATTGTTGTCTATTTTTTCTCCATGTGCTGGGGACATGATTTTGTGGCACTTACTAAAAAAAAACTCTGCACATAGGAAAACTGGTCTTCAATTAGAGGAGGCTTTTGGACAGATCTGGTCATATGCTCCTTCATGAGCAACCATATGTGAGAAGAGAATGTGTGAGGAAGGCTGCGCTAACAAGTGGCCTTCAAACAACACCATAGTTAATAATGGGAATGCACTTCAAAAAGGAGAACCTGTAATACTTATATATTAGTAAGTGCCACATATTCATGTCTCAACACATTTATTAAAATAAAGTGGCCAGAACTACAAAAACAGATCTAAGAATTGTTTTTCTGAAAATTTCAGTAATTTTCATAAACGCAAGTCATATCAAACTAAACTTACACCCTTGCGGTGTAAAGTGGAGAGGTCATTATCACTAATTTCAGTGCTCATGGGTAGATATGGAGGTAATAGATTTGTTTTTACTATTTTTCTGCAATGTGTAGTATAAACACAGCTCTGCTACATACATACGCACAGCTCTGCTACATATGCACATACATACGCACAGCTCTGCTACACAGGCACATATAGAAACACAGGTCTGTTACATACAACCCCTGGCAAAAATTATGGAATCACCGGCCTTGGAGGATGTTCATTCAGTTGTTTAATTTTGTAGAAAAAAAGATGATCACAGACATGGCACAAAACTAAAGTCATTTTGAATAGCAACTTTCTGGCTTTACGAAACACTAAAAGAAATCAAGAACAAAAAATGTGGTAGTCAGTAATGGTTACTTTTTTTTTTAACAAAGCATAGGGGAAAAATTATGGAGTCACTCAATTCTGAGGAAAAAAATATGGAATCATGAAAAACAAAAAAACACTCCATCACTAGTATTTTGTTGCACCACCTCTGGCTTTTATTACAGCTTGCAGTCTCTGAGGCATGGACTTAATGAGTGCCAAACAGTACTCTCCATCAATATGGCTCCAACTTTCTCTGCTGTTGCCAGATCAGCTTTGCAGGTTGGAGCCTTGTCATGGACCATTTTCTTCAACTTCCACCAAAGATTTTCAATTGGATTGAGATCTGGACTATTTGCACGCCAAGACATTGACCTTATGTGTCTTTTTTCAAGGAATGTTTTCACAGTTTTTGCTTTATGGCAGGATGCATTGTCATCTTGAAAAATGATTTCATTATCCCCAAACATCATTTCAATTGATGGGATAAGAAAAGTGTCCAAAATATCAACATAAACTTGTGCATTTATTGAAGATGAAATGACAGCCATCTCCCCAGTGCCTTTACCTGACATGCAGCCCCATATCATCATTGGAACGGCACCAAACAAACGTTCCAGCATCATCACCTTGCCCAATGCAGATTTGCGATTCATCACTGAATATGACTTTCATCCAGTCATCCACAGCCCACGATTGCTTTTCCTTAGCCCATTGTAACCTTGTTTTTTTCTGTTCAGGTGTTAATGATGTCTCTGGTTATAATAATAATAATAATAATTTTTATTTATATAGCGCCAACATATTCCGCAGCGCTTTACAAATTATAGAGGGGACTTGTACATACAATAGACATTACAGCATAACAGAAATACAGTTCAAAACAGATACCAAGAGGAGTGAGGGCCCTGCTCGTAAGCTTACAAACTATGAGGAAAAGGGGAGACACGAGAGGTGGATGGTAACAATTGCTATAGTTATTCGGACCAGCCATAGTGTAAGGCTTGGGTGTTCATGTAAAGCTGCATGAACCAGTTAATTAATTTTTTTTTTTTTTTAATATAGGCCACACAGGGATCGTTAGGTTAATGCATTGAGGCGGTAGGCCAGTCTGAACAAATGAGTTTTTAGGGCACGCTTAAAACTGTGGGGATTGGGGATTAATCGTATTATCCTAGGTAGTGCATTCCAAAGAATCGGCGCAGCACGTGTAAAGTCTTGGAGACGGGAGTGGGAGGTTCTGATTATTGAGGATGCTAACCTGAGGTCATCAGCGGAGCGGAGGGCACGGGTAGGGTGGTAGACTGAGACCAGAGAGGAGATGTAGGGTGGTGCTGAGCCATGGAGTGCTTTGTGGATGAGGGTAGTAGTTTTGTACTGGATTCTTGAGTGGATGGGTAACCAGTGTAATGACTGGCACAAGGTAGAGGCATCGGTGTAACGGTTGGTGAGGAATATGATCCTGGCAGCAGCATTCAGGACAGATTGGAGCGGGGAGAGTTTGGTAAGAGGGAGGCCGATTAGTAGAGAGTTACAATAGTCCAGACGAGAATGAATAAGTGAAACAGTAAGAGTTTTTGCAGAGTCGAAAGTAAGAAAAGGGCGAATTCTAGAAATGTTTTTGAGATGCAGGTAAGAAGAGCGAGCCAGTGATCGGATGTGGGGGGTGAATGAAAGGTCAGAATCAAGGATGACCCCAAGGCAGCGGGCATGTTGCTTTGGAGTAATGGTGGAACCGCAAACGGAGATGGCAATGTCAGGCAAAGGTAGGTTAGTAGAGGGAGAAAACACGAGGAGTTCAGTTTTTGACAGGTTTAGTTTCAGATAGAGGGAGGACATGATGCTAGAGACAGCGGTAAGACAATCACTGGTGTTTTCTAATAAGGCAGGCGTGAGATCAGGAGAAGAAGTGTATAGTTGGGTGTCGTCAGCATAGAGATGGTACTGGAAGCCAAATCTACTGATTGTTTGTCCAATAAGGGCAGTATACAAAGAGAAGAGGAGGGGGCCTAGGACTGATCCTTGAGGAACCCCAACAGTAAGGGGAAGGTGAGAGGAGGAGGAACCAGCAAAACATACAGTGAAGGATCGGTCAGAGAGATAGGAGGAGAACCAGGAGAGAACGGTGTCCTTGAGGCCGATGGAGCGGAGCATAGTGAGGAGGAGCTGATGATCCACAGTATCAAATGCTGCAGAGAGATCCAAGAGAATTAGCATGGAGTAGTGACCATTAGATTTAGCTGTTAGTAGGTCATTAGAGACTTTAGTGAGGGCAGTTTCAGTAGAGTGTAAAGAGCGGAAACCAGATTGAAGAGGGTCGAGAAGAGAGTTATCTGAGAGATAGCGGGTAAGACGGGAGTGGACCAGGCGTTCGAGGAGTTTAGAGATGAAGGGAAGATTAGAGACAGGTCTATAATTAGCGGCACAGTTTTGGTCGAGGGATGGTTTTTTAAGTAATGGATGTATGATGGCATGCTTAAATGAGGAGGGAAAAATACCGGAAGTGAGGGAAAGGTTGAATATTTTTGTTAGGTGAGAGGTGACAGCCGGGGAAAGGGACTGGAGGAAATGTGACGGAATGGGGTCACTGGTGCAAGTGGTCGGGCGAGAAGATGCAAGGAGCCTGCTTACTTCTTCTTCTGTAACTGGTTCAAAGTCAGAGAGTGAACTAGATGCAGTGGGGGAGGGAGGACAGTGCATGGTATGAAGAGATTGGGAGATGATTTCCTGTCGAATATGGTCAATTTTTTCTTTGAAGTAATTGGCCAGATTGTCAGCACGGAGATCCGTGGTTGGGGCCTGCGCTCTTGGGTTGAGTAGGGACTGGAACGTGTCAAAGAGACGTTTAGGGTTATTGGACAGGGAGGTGATGAGGGTGTTGAAGTAGGTTTGTTTGGAGAGGTGAAGGGCAGAATTGTATGTCTTTAGCATGAACTTATAATGGATGAAATCTTCGGGTAGATTAGATTTTCTCCACAGACGTTCTGCGCACCTGGAGCACCGCTGCAGGAAACGTGTTTGCAGCGTGTGCCACGGTTGTTGCCGTCTGTGCCGAGTTGTTTTATGTATAGGAGGAGCAGCTTCATCCAGAGCACTTTGCAGGGTTTCATTGTAATGCTTCAATGCAGAATCAGGACATGAGATGGAGGAGATTGGGGCCAATGAGGACTGCAAGTTCTTCATAAGTTCCTGGGTGTTAATGGCCTGTATGTTTCTATAAGTGTGGAAAGTGGGGGTGACCTGAGCGGGATGGCAGTTCTTGATAGAGAATGAAAGAAGGTGGTGGTCAGAGAGTGGGAGAGGGGAGTTTGTGAAATCATCCACTGAGCAAAGCCGGGAGAAGACCAAGTCAAGGGAGTTTCCATCTTCATGTGTTGGCGAGTTAGTATGCTGCGAGAGGCCGAAAGAGGAGGTTAGAGCCAAAAGGTGAGAAGCAGATGGGGAGAGGGGAGAGGCAATAGGGATGTTGAAATCACCCATGATAAGGGTGGGGGTGTCACAGGAAAGAAAGTGTGGAAGCCAGGTGGCAAAGTGATCCAGGAACTGATGAGAGGGGCCGGGAGGACGATACACCACCACCACTCGCATGGAGAAGGGGACGTAGAGTCTGACCACATGGACCTCAAAGGAAGGGAAGACAAGTGAGGGTACTTGGGGGATAACTTGGAAAGTACATTTTGGTGAAAGGAGCAGACCAACGCCTCCACCTGCTCTGTTGTCCGATCTTGGGGTATGAGAAAAGTGTAGTCCACCATATGAAAGAGCAGCAGCAGCGGTGGTGTCTGACTGCTGGATCCAGGTTTCAGTAAGAGCCAGGAGATTAAGAGAATTAGAAAGGAAGAAGTCATGGATGAAAGGAGAGTTTATTACACACAGAGCGAGAATTCCAAAGGGCACAATTCAAAGAGACAGAAGGCATGCAGGGAATCTTAATAAGGTTAGAGGGGTTTCTGGGTGTAGCAATTGGGAGGTTTGACTGGCTATAACATGGGGGGCCGGGGTTTGGAGAGATGTCTCCAGCAACTAGGAGGAGGAGGATCGAAAGAGTGAGCAGATGGTTAAGTGATTTGTGAGAGCGTCTCTTGTGTTGGATGGTGGGACTGAATGGATCTGCGCTGCTAAGCAATGTGAACAGAGCATGAGTGCTATACATAGGAGAGGCAAGGACAGAGGGGCCGATATGGATGGAGTGTAGAGAGTTAATGCAAGGGCGGTGAATGTGAGTGAATGCAGCAGCCAGGATATAGAATATGCAAATAAATATGGTGAGTATTTGTGTTGTTTCAAGTGAATAGGGAATAGATTTAGATTGTCTTACCTGTCTCCTGCCCTGTCTAACTGCCATGTTATAACTGCCGAGTACTTAGAAAAAAAAGTACTTTGAATAAAAATACACGAATACAAGTGCACGAATGCACCCCTGCATGAATGCTTCCCCAAGCTAAGTCTACATTTATAGAAGGCTAGCCCTTAGATCTTCCTATTTTTTTTTTTTTTTTTTTTTTTTTGTGTTAAAGCTCGTTAGCAATCAATCAAACTCAGTTGAGACAACAGGACACAATAAATGTCTGGTTTAACTTTTCTATAGGTGAAGAACATTTCCTTTAGGCGATTTCTTACAGCTCGGTCACAGACGTTGACTCCAGTTTCCACCCATTCGTTCCTCATTGTTTTGTTGTGCATTTCCGGTTTTGGAGACATATTGCTTTAAGTTTCCGGTCTTGATGCTTTGATGTCTTCCTTGGTCTACCAGTATGTTTGCCTTTAACAACCTTCCTATGTTGTTTGTATTTGGTCCAGATTTTAGACACAGCTGACTGTGAACAACCAACATCTTTTGCAATATTGTGTGATGATTTACCCTCTTTTAAGAGTTTGGTAATCTTCTCCTTTGTTTCAATTGACATCTCTCGTGTTGGAGCCATGATTCATGTCAGTCCACTTGGTGCAACAGCTCTCCAAGGTGTGATCACTCCTTTTTAGATGCAGACTAACGAGCAGATCTAATTTCATGCAGGTGTTATTTTTGGGTATGAAAATTTACAGGGTGATTCCATAATTTTTTCCTCAGAATTGAGTGACTCCATAATTTTTCCCCTATGCTTGGTTAAAAAAAGTAACCATTACTGACTACCACATTTTTTGTTCTTGATTTCATTTAGTGTTTCTTAAAGCCAGAAAGTTGCCATTTGAAATTACTTTAGTTTTGTGCCATGTCTGTGATCTGCTTTTTTTCTACAAAATTAAACAACTGAATGAGCATCCTCCAAAGCCGGTGATTCCATAATTTTTTGCCAGGGGTTGTATGCATATTGACACAACAGCTCTACATGCAGTTACATACACCCTATACAATACATGTTGCAGTTCCTTCAAGTCATGTGACTGATCATATGACCTGAAAGGTCCTGGAGCCAGCCCAGAGAAGGTCCTTCAGCTGCTCAGCTCCTAGCAGTTTCCTCTGCACCAATCACATAGATCAGTGTCAGGCAAGAGGACAGAGGGCAGCTCTGTGATCAGGGTCTAGTGTCTGCGTTCTTCATCACAGAAAGCTGCTTCCAGACTATAAAATCAAATATACCAACACTATGGAAATGCTAGCGCATGGTTGTCACCTTATATACCGTATATTAAATGAGGAAGAGCACAGTGCAAAGCTATGGGAAAAGAAGCTCCAGGATTATTTCTAGGGAATTACAGCTATTTATTAGAACATATTAGTCAGTAAACATTTTTCGTTGCTTTAAAGATTTGGTGGCACCAGAAAAATATGTTCCAAAGATGCTAAAAACTGTACATGTTAAATATACAATAAAACAAAAAAAACACCTGTGGTCCACTTCGCTCAGGTATCTTACATGCGATACACTGGTGTAATTTCTAGATGCCTTCATGCAAAATTCTTAAAAAAAACCTAGTTTTTTCATCATTACCAGCCATAAGACAAACTTTTTTGGTTACAAGACTTGCTGGCTGAATTTTTATAACCGAAATGCAGCCTCCTTTCAGCAGACACAGTGGGGCTGATTTACTAAGCTGCTTCCTCCAGACATTTGGCTTCATTTGTGAGGGAAAATAAGTCTTTCATATCTTGAACCACATTCTCTGTGGGTTTCAGACACGATTTTGACATGTCTAGGACCTTGAGGTGCTATCCTTTCATATTTCCTTTGCTAGCGCTCAGACACATGGTGTACTGGACACAAATCAGTTACCCGCTGTTCATGTTCAACAAGGGCGTGTGGTCTATAAAAGAGGCTGGAGATCTGGCATAACCTAAATAGTGATGCCCAAAGTAAGCCAACTTATAGATGTGGGGCATGGAGAGTGCAGTGCTAGGTCTAGACCACATCTTCCCTCCCACCCAGCAGAGGTAAGGCGGGGGAGGGGTGATTGAAACGTAACACTGTCGGCCAATCTGAGTAGGAGGCAATTGGTGGGCAGCAGAGTATATATTTCTCATGTAAAGTCAGTCACTTTTCAGTCCTTCTAAACTACAACTGCAAATTTCAAGGAGGAAGTTGGAGTATACTAGAAGCTTGTTTTGATTATTTAACATTGCTTTCAGATTGGATCTTAAAAATTCATGGCATAGAAAATGGTCACAAAAAACAAAGGTCATCACTCCAGTATTTCCAATCAATAAATTTAAACTCTTTTCTTCCCATATATCGTGGTTGGTATGAAGATGGCATTCACTGGTGGTAGATACTGCAAGTGGCCTTAAGATTCAGAAGATGGGCAGTTGCCTGTCTAGACAGCTTTAAAAAAAAAAATTGCTTTATATGTAAAGCCTTTGCACATCTTTGCAGTTTTTATTGTTTATTTACTGACTAAATGCAACTTTCTAACCAATAACCTTGTTATAGCAATTTGCTGCCGCAGAGTGTCTTTAAAGGGGTATTCTTAAATTGTCTCTTGAGCTGCTTATACAGTGCCTACAAGTAGTATTCAACCCCCTGCAGATTTAGCAGGTTTAATAAGATGCAAATAAGTTAGAGCCTTCAAACTTCAAACAAGAGCAGGATTTATTAACAGATGCATAAATCTTACAAACCAAAAAGTTTTGTTGCTCAGTTAAATTTTTATAAATTTTAAACATAAAACTGTGGGTCAATTATTATTCAACCCCTAGGTTTAATATTTTGTGGAATAACCTTTGTTTGCAATTACAGCTAATAATCGTCTTTTATAAGACCTGATCAGGCCGGCACAGGTCTCTGGAGTTATCTTGGCCCACTCCTCCATGCAGATCTTCTCCAAGTTATCTAGGTTCTTTGGGTGTCTCATGTGGACTTTAATCTTGAGCTCCTTCCACAAGTTTTCAATTGGGTTAAGGTCAGGAGACTGACTAGGCCACTGCAACACCTTGATTTTTTGCCTCTTGAACCAGGCCTTGGTTTTCTTGGCTGTGTGCTTTCGGTCGTTGTCTTGTTGGAAGATGAAATGACGACCCATCTTAAGATCCTTGATGGAGGAGCGGAGGTTCTTGGCCAAAATCTCCAGGTAGGCCGTGCTATCCATCTTCCCATGGATGCGGACCAGATGGCCAGGCCCCTTGGCTGAGAAACAGCCCCACAGCATGATGCTGCCACCACCATGCTTGACTGTAGGGATGGTATTCTTGGGGTCTTATGCAGTGCCATCCAGTCTCCAAACGTCACGTGTGGTTGGCACCAAAGATCTCGATCTTGGTCTCATCAAACCAGAGAACCTTGAACCAGTCAGTCTCAGAGTCCTCTAAGTGATCATGAGCAAACTGTAGACGAGCCTTGACATGACGCTTTGAAAGTAAAGGTACCTTACGGGCTCGTCTGGAACGGAGACCATTGCGGTGGAGTATGTTACTTATGGTATTGACTGAAATCAATGTCCCCACTGCCATGAGATCTTCCCGGAGCTCCTTCCTTGTTGTCCTTGGGTTAGCCTTGACTCTTCGGACAAGCCTGGCCTCGGCACGGGAGGAAACTTTCAAAGGCTGTCCAGGCCGTGGAAGGCTAACAGTAGTTCCATAAGCCTTCCACTTCCGGATGATGCTCCCAACAGTGGAGACAGGTAGGCCCAACTCCTTGGAAAGGGTTTTGTACCCCTTGCCAGCCTTGTGACCCTCCACGATCTTGTCTCTGATGGCCTTGGAATGCTCCTTTGTCTTTCCCATGTTGACCATGTATGAGTGCTGTCCACAAGTTTGGGGAGGGTCTTAAATAGTCAGAAAAGGCTGGAAAGAGATAATTAATCCAAACATGTGAAGCTCATTGTTCTTTGTGCCTGAACTACTTCTTAATACTTTAGGGGAACCAAACAGCATTCTGGTGGGTTGAGGGGTTGAATAATAAATGACCCTCTGAAAAGACTTTTCACAATTTAAAAAATGTCACAATGCCAAGTTAATTCCAAATGTGTAAACCTGCTAAATCTGCAGGGGGTTGAATACTACTTGTAGGCACTGTAGCTCTGCAGTCCCCCAACTTCCTGGTGGCTTGGGTGCATGCGAGCGAGTGCTCCTCCTCGAGTGAAAGTTCTGATGAGTAGCTTCATTCTGCTACTGCACATTATCAGTTTATCAATGTTTGTTCTATGTCTACACTATTATCACTCTAATTACATATAGAAACAACAGGGACTTTGAACAACCACACGGCTCTGGAAAGTAAAGGTACCTTTACACTAAACGACTTACCAACGATCACGACCAGCGATACGACCTGGCCGTGATCGTTGGCAAGTCGTTGTGTGGTCGCTGGGGAGCTGTTACACAGACAGCTCTCTCCAGCGACCAACGATCAGGGGAAAGACTTCGGCATCGTTGAAACTGTCTTCAACGATGCCGAAGTCCCCGGGTAACCAGGGTAAACATCGGGTTACTAAGTGCAGGGCCGCGCTTAGTAACCCGATATTTACCCTGGTTACCATTGTAAAAGTAAAAAAAAAAAAAACACTACATACATTCTGATGTCTGTCACATCCCCCGCTGGCGTCCACAGGGTTAAAACTGCGTTTGGCAGGAGCGCTGCTAATGCACGCGCTGCTGCCGAGAGTTTCCCTGCACTGACTGTGTCAGCGCCGGCCGTAAAGCAGAGCACAGCGGTGACTTCACCGCTGTGCTCTGCTTTACGGCCGGCGCTGACACAGTGGACGCCGGGGGATGTGACAGACATCAGAATGTGATTATATAGTGGGGTTTTTTTTTTACTTTTACAATGGTAACCAGGGTAAATATCGGGTTACTAAGCGCGGCCCTGCGCTTAGTAACCCGATATTTACCCTGGTTACAAGTGAACACATCGCTGGATCGGCGTCACACACGCTGATCCAGCGATGACAGCGGGTGATCAGCGACCAAAAAATGGTCCTGATCATTCCCCAACGACCTCCCAGCAGGGGCCTGATCGTTGGTCGGTGTCACACATAACGAGATCTTTAGCGGGATCGTTGCTACGTCACCAAAAGCGTGACGTGGTGACGATATCGTTATGACGGTACCTTAAGAGCAATGATTACGAGATCTGCCCTGGAAACTGGTGATGCCAAGTATCAAGGGGAGGTAGACCGCTCCATTCACATGTGACAGAGGCCCAGTTCCTTGCGATTGGTGGTTTATGGATAGGGAATAACTTCCAAACTTTGTCCCTTTTAAAATAGCAGAAAGTCACAATGCTTTTAAGAAGGTATTCTGGTATCTAAACATTTAGGAGTTATCCTTTGATGTCCCCCATGCTTGTTCTCAGACCAGGTGCAGACATATCACTGGTGCAACCAGTGGAGTAACTACAAAGTTACGGGCCCCAGTGTGAACTTTCAAAGGGAGGCCCACCATGCCAAAATATTTTCCACCCAAATTCACATTTTCCCTATTCATTTTGCACACTATAGCTTTATAATGCATTCCCCATAGGCAGCCAGTACAGAAAAATGCACCCCCATTAGGCAGCCTGTATAGTATAATGCACCCGATAAAAAATAAAACTTGTTCCCGCGGTGCTTCGAGCGCTCGCTCATCTCCTGATAGTGGGCACCGGGTATTGACGTCATCGCTACTCCGTCAGTGTCGGGGGGATGATGGGAGAAGGAGCGTAAGGCCGGGGTCACACTAGCGTATTGCATCAGATGCGAGAGCATCGGATGCAATATGCTAATGACACTCGGCTCCTGCTCGCAGCAGAGCAGGAGCCAAGTGTCATGCGTCTGTGCTCCGATTCGCTCGCACAGGGAGGATCGGAGCACAGCTGCGGAGGAGGCGGAGAAATGAATTTCTCCATCTCCTCCATTGCTGGTGTCCGCTTATAGCGCACATCACTCAGATGATATCCGAGTGGTGTGCGCTGTCTCACTCGCACCCATAGGCTTATATGGGTGCAAGTGAGCCAAGAGTTTTCCTCGGTCCGAGACAATCGCAGCATGCTGCGATTGTCTCGGACCGAGGAAAACGGCCGACAAAAAGTCGGCTGGTGGGAACTGCCCCACATGGTAACATTGGTCCGAGTGCAATGCGATTTTTTATCGCATTGCACTCGGCCGTATTACGGTCTAGTGTGACCCGGGCCCAACGCTACCGCTCTCTCAAGCTGACCCTGCGATTACTGGCGGGGGGCCCACTGCTGGCACAGGGCCCCCGAACCGCCTCCTCAGGCCGCAAAGTGGCAGAGCAGGGAGATAGTGTCTCTCTGCTCTGCCACAGAATGTAACCGTATCGGCACGCTGTGCACGCCGATACAGTAGCATAGCTCTGGGTGGCCCCCTCAGAGCACGGGGCCCTGGGCCACCACCCCCTCGATAGCTACACTACTGCTTGGAGGGTGGGTCTGTGTTGCTGTGCGGGAGGAATCTCCTGCACAGCTACAGATTTTGGCGTGCATCTGATCCGCGGATCCCTGGTCCGCCGGGCCCGATCGCAGTGGCGACCGCGATAATTACGCCCCTGGGTGCAACCATACAGGGGCAAAAGCGGTAAAGGGCCCAATTTCACCTCCAAAGCGGTTGAAATTGGATATTATGATGAGCTATTGTTCTTACAGAGGCCATCTTCTGTATGTGTCTGCTTCTGGCTCAGACACCCATTACACTGGACACAAAGATTACAGTTGCCTAAATCGGCCTACAAACTAGCTGCGGACAACAAAATAGTTCCCCTGACTGCTAGGGTCGCAGGAGAGCGGGAATATTGCCTATAGACAACTATAGTCTGCAGCTGACACTTACCTGTGCTCGGCCAAACTGTGGAAACTATACAAGTCACATCACATCATTGACAGAAGAGACGACACAGGTTACTGAACATCCACAGAGTGGAGGATCTCTTTATTATAAACAGCTTCAAATGCATGGATTGGCCTTTCCAGCCTGAAAAATCCATCAGTAGAAACACATTGTATTTTTCCGGAATAAAGATAACAGTATTATTAACAGGCTGCTTATAACTTACAAACTTTAATAGAACTATACAAAACAGCTCTGATTTATATAAAATGACTGTACAAAAAGGCACGACAGACACATAAAAATGGACACATTGCAGATCGAGCAGCCAGATGGATGAACTTAGCCTTGTGATTAGTGATGAGCGGGTGTACTCGTTGCTCAGGTTTTCCCGAGCACGCTGGGGTGGTCTCCGAGTGTATGACTGCTCGGAGATTTAGTTTATCGAGGCAGCTGAATGATTTACAGCTATTAGCCAGGCTGAGTACATGTGGGGGCTGCCTGGTTGTTAGGAAATCCCCACATGTAATCAAGCAGGCTAGTAGCTGTAAATCGTTCAGGTGCCGTGATGAAAACAATCTCCGAGCAGTCAAATACTCGGAGGTCACCCGAGCATGCTCAGGAAAACCCGAGCAGCGAGTATTCGCTCATCACTACTTGTGATACCTTGCATTAAGGGATGAGCACTACACCACCTCTCCTGCAAAGCAAGGAGTAATCAGGCATGGAAACCACGACTTGGTCTAGTGTTACTGGTGTACACTAGGATAAAAGGAGGCTTTAATACTGGGGTTTCTGTAGGCCGCCGTCACCCGTGTCCACAAGCTTTTCCGGAGGAGACTTTGTGGCATGTGTTACTTATAAACTCTAATGTAGACACTGAGGTTTCTACCCGCACCTAGACATAAGCAGAGGAATCAATCGCCGTACGCACTGCGTTCATTACACCTACCACGAGAGCTGACAAACGTGCTAGCTACGATTGTGGCAGCATAGTGTTGGTGTGTGGAGTCTATGAAGAGAAGTCAGAATTAAAAGGAACCAGGTTTTTCATGCGTCCGACTATACATTGAGGTGTAATGGGTTAATGATTTGTACTGGTCAGCCAATATGCGCTGGCCAAAGGATATTCCCATTGCAGCTATTCTAGTATAATAAGGATCAGTAATCCAGCGCACGAGATGGGAGATGTAGCATTGCCAATTAGTGATGAGGGAACGTGCTGGGATAAGGCGCCATCGGAGCACGCTTGTGTGCCAACGGAGTGTCTTCCGCATGCTCAAAAAATATATTCATGTCCCGCAGCTGCTCAACAGCCGCTACACATGCAGGGATTTCCTGTTTGTTAGGCAACCCTTGCATGTGTTGTGGCTGTAACAGCCGGTAGACATGCAACCGCACGCTGAAGACACTGTTACCCCCGAGCATGCTCAGATAACACCTTCTCAGCACATTCACTCATCACTAGTGCCAAGCTTATCATTACTCTCCAAATTACTAATGGCAACTGTATCTGGCCATAAGAAAATAAATAGTAAGTACACCTGTTGCATAAATTAATGGTACAACTGAAGATCAGAAACTTTGTAATGTAGATTATCAGAGCAACCTGCTCCTTTCTTGTCATTTGTTTAATCTCCTGCACTGATCATTTTCTAAACAGCTTATATCTGTCGGCATTACCCAGAAAAGCCTATGGAGAGGGGAAGCTGGAGGGAGAAAAGTCAAACAGAAAATGCCGAGGCTTATAATGCACAGGGAAAAACAGCAAAAAACGCAGGAGCCAAGTCATATAATGGCCAGAAATCGTGTACACGCAGGACAGTGCAGCTCCACTTGAAGGACTACAAAGGGTGATGGTTCAGACAGAAGTGATTGAAAGCAGCTTTACCTATGGGTAATCTTCCCTGCAATCTGCTTGCTGACACCCATTACATAATAAACAGGTAACAGCTAGTGAACGTAATGGACGACCTAAAGTGCATACTGTTCCCGTCTCAACAACTGAAGCCTCAAGCTCAACACTCACGAGGAAACGCTCCAAGAGCATGTGCTAACTAGTAGCCATTACAGTGGTGTAAAAGCCAGTGCCAGCCTAGATTGGGGGCTACAAGAGGTGCACACACAAGACCATCACTGAGGCATCTTACATTTGTGATGTACTTGTACGTACCGGCAGCACAATCATTTCTAGGAATAGGTTGACCTATAAGGCGTCTGTTTCCACACCTACTGCCAAGAATATAAAACAGCTCGTGACCCAACATGTGGAAGATACCTGTGTGCTTCATGTGCACCGGACTTGCGTATCCTTAAAGGGAACCTGTCACCTGAATTTGGCGGGACTGGTTTTGGGTCATATGGGCGGAGTTTTCTGGTGTTTGATTCACCCTTTCCTTACCCACTGGCTGCATGCTGGCTGCAATATTGGATTGAAGTTTATTCTCTGTCCTCCGTAGTACACGCCTGCACAAGGCAAGATTGTTTTGCGCAGGCGTGTACTATGGAGGACAGAGAATGAACTTCAATCCAATATTGCACCCAGCATGCAGCCAGTGGGTAAGGAAAGGGTGAATCAAACACCAGAAAACTCCGCCCATATGACCCAAAACCAGTCCCGCCAAATTCAGGTGACAGAGTCCCTTTAAGGACTTAGCATGGCAGAAGATAGCAAAGCATGGGGGAGATGAACTGTGAATACAGCCAACATATTCATTCTAATGGATGAACCTCATGATGAGATGTGTGGGGGTCTGCATAGACCCTTGAAAGATCAGGTCTCCGTTTCATAGCACATGGAGTTAGGAGGCACTTGGGAACTGTTGAGGAAGGTCATTATACATAGTCATGGCTCCTGCCTTCCAAGATTGCCATTTGCTGTTCACAAGGGTGAAATATACTCCTAAAGTGTCTTCCAATATAAATCTATGCCACATAGCTGACACTCGTATGCTCGCTCCCCCGGCTGCTAAGAGCTGCTATCATCAAAAACAATGACGTGTAGAATACATCCATACATTGGGCACATGTTCTGCTCACACTTGTGTCGTGGTTTCCTTTCATTAAAGAGGCCAGAATGCATTGCTGTACCAACAATACCAATGTCGCCCGACCAACCCCACAGATTTACAATGGGGTACGTCAGGGCTCCGTCACTTAGATGGAAGAAATGCAGTCAAATGGTGCAGGCACTCTGCTACAGTCAGTGATTTGCACCAGGACTGCTGTTTTGTCAGACACTTCTTGGGTTTAATGTATCACTTTCAGAAGTGATCCCACACTGGCATTTACAGGGAAGTCGGACCCACTAATATTCCCATAACAAAAAGTATCTGGCTGAACACGAGAGATGCACCTGAATATCATGAGATAAAAATGGCGCTACAAAATCTCACAAATATATCAAGTATAAAACATCATAATTGATTTTTTATTAAAATAAGAGTAGCGCAATGGAAAGCTAGCAACCAACCTCCCAAGGCATTAACCAGTACATAGTTAAATATGCCCCGAGCCCCAAAGCACGTTTCACCCAGCTTCATCAGGCGGCACCCTGACAAAGCTGGGTGAAACACGTGCTACGGCACAAGTCTACGCATTACTATGCATGTTTGCATCCTATACTCCATTTGATGTATGTGTGAACCACTCTGGTATATACTGCAATAGATATACTATATACGGTTATAGCCTTCAGAGGTTTGTTGCTAGCCTTCCATTGAGCTACTCTAACAAAATCCATTATAACATTTTATACTGAATAAAGTGGATATATTTGTGGGCTATTTCGTAGCACCATTTTTCTTTAGGTTTACTGGTAAGTTGCCTGATGCTTATAGAGGTTACAGTCTGGAGCATCGCTCTATATTGGAGTGTTACTGTAGGGCAAAAAGTGGTGAAGCACATTTTGGCACCTGCGCAAATGGCATTGAATGTGCAAGGTTACACTGAAATGGTATTGTGGCCAACCTGGGACTGAAGCGACGTAACAAGCCTCAATCTGACAGTACATCTTTACATTTCCAGCACTTTTTTTTTTATTATTCTATTTTCCATTTCTTAATTATTTTTTTGCCTCTTCTGCTTATATATACACATACATTTTTTATTATTATTACATATAGTGGTGCTGTCGATATTTTTGCTAGAAAGGAGTGGCACAAACATCCTAAAGCTGCTGATGGATGTATGCAGTGGAGACCGCCATATTAAAGCCTCGCTACTTTGCAAACTCATGCTCATGAGTTCCATATTTGCAGCATAGACCACATTTCCTTGAAGGATTCCATTTACAGAGGGAAATGCAGACCTCACGGTGGCCTCCACGTCAATACATGACAGATACTTTTCAGCTTTGCAGAAGAACAGACATAATTTGTTTACTTTTCATTTATTATGAATCAACCAGATTTCTGCAAAGCTGTCCCCTTTACCCCACAAAAAAATAAATCTCAGAACACAGACCAATTTTGATCATACTCTGGTGAGAAGTTCCAAAATGGACCTCATTAGATAAGACATCTTGTTGCCAATTCAAGACATCCAGTAGAGTGGGATATTATAGTGGTGAATTAGGCACAAGTCAAAAAAAAAAAAACCCTCTAAAAATAAATAAAATAAAAAAAATCTATATATGAACCACGCAGACAGAGCCTGCTCACTCAGATTTAACATGGCACTGTGAATTGGATTCGTATCGCCATGATGACCAGCTGACTACTGGAACGAGGAATTCGTCTTTACCAACAAGCTCCAGGACTCTCGGAAGAAAAGCAAGTCCGATCTCTAAGAGACACGTGTCCAGGTGCTGGAGCTCAGTAGATAAACTCTCCCGGGAGCTCTTGCAGCATTGGCTCCTCAAACTTAAATCTCTTTGTAATGGCTGTAGATTCAGTCTGTTTCTCCATCTCTGTCTGTCTGCACTGTCCCAACGTGTAAGAAGCCATTAATAACAACTCCTCTGTCACAGTCTGTCCATCGGTATCTGGCTGGGATGGACTGTCTCCAATGGAAGGGTCTGCTTTCAGCTCATCCTCCTTTTCTGCTGCTGGCAGGATTGGTGTGCCTTCTTGCACAGCATTCATAGCACTGCAGTAAAGATCCGGGAGATCGCCCTCAGCTAGCCAAGCGTGCTGAAGACAATCCTCTGCTGTCGCTCGACCTCTGAAATGCAAAAGAAATGTCATTTAGGCCTGTCCTAGACACCAGCAGCAGAATGAGTAGTCCCATACTGGATTATTCGGAAGATGCAATTAATGGAATAAAGGAATTATCAGGCTGCTCTACTGCCACCAGAACATTGGGTCCCGGGAGAGCCCTCTGCCTTAGGAAAGCATTACACATCATTTACACCCATCTAGAAACACCAAGCTCTGAAAATGCACAAAAAATAAAATCTCAACATTCTCTCTATTAAAGAGGTTTTCAGGCATCAGAAAACTCCCATTACAAAGCAGGGGGAAAAATGATATCTGGAAAATGTATGTATGATAGATCAACACATCTCATATACTGTATGTAGTATAGATAGACACATCTCAGAATGTGTGTGTGTGTATGTGTGTGTGTGTGTATGTGTGTGTGTGTGTATATGTGTGTGTGTGTGTATATGTGTGTGTGTGTGTATATGTGTGTGTATATGTATATATGTGTGTGTATGTATATATATATATATGTGTGTGTGTGTATATGTATATATGTGTGTGTATATGTGTGTGTATGTATGTATATATATGTGTGTGTGTATATGTGTGTGTGTATATGTGTGTGTGTATATGTGTGTATGTATATATATATATATGTGTGCGTGTGCATATATATATATATATATATATATATATATATATATATATACATATACATATATATATACATATATATATACATACATACATATATATATATATATATATATATATATATATATATATATATATATATATATATATATATATATATATATATATATTTTGTTTTTTTTTGTTTGCACATAATACAAGGGAGGAGGAAAACATTTGCAAAAATCTGTCCTGTGGAAGTATTTTTCCTTCTCTGTTGTGCCAGTGTGCTATAAACAGGAGCCGTGATACATTACAGACAAGCTATACCATACTACCGGCCATGACCCACCACCTCCCTGAGTTTAACTTCAAAATTAAAAAGTTTCCGTTTCATTTTTCTAATCTGCAAAGCTACCGACCTATGATAAATAATATGGGTGCCTCGTCCAATAAATCCACCAATGATGTCATGCTTAAAAAGGAACAACACCCGACTGGACAAGCTAGTACTAGACACGCACAGGAAGCAAGTCAAAGTGTGTAGTCAGCAGTTCATCCAGGAGCTGAGAGCACCGACAGGAAGCCGCAGATAAGACAGGGAAACGTGAGGCCCAAAGAGCCATTAGAAATATGGATGACCACTTACTCCGGCTCCCGCACTAGAAGGGCTTTCATGAAGTTAACTGCAGGTTCGGAGACTCCTTCAAAGTCTTCAGTGTAACTGATGTTCAGCTGGGAAATGTTCAGGAAAGTATGTTGTTTGTCATCACCAAGGAAAGGGGACATACCCGTCAGCATTACATATGCCAAGACACCAATGCTCCTGTTGGAGGGAAGAGACCAGAGTTCACATCACAGTGGATGGGATTGTTCCCAGTTGTGTCACTCAGTCTGTGCCATAAAGGGAGAAAGAAGAAATGTATAAGTGAACCTACCACATATCGGTCGCGGTGCTGATTGGCTCATAACTCAGGATTTCAGGCGCTAGAGGAAAAGTGAAGGATACAATTACTCCACCACATCTTCATGTGAAGCCAACTAAGGATAATTTGCTAGACTCTTACCAACATACTCCGGGGTCCCCATGATCTCTCGCAATTCTTCATTGTCATTGACTATTCTAGATAGGCCAAAGTCCACTATTTTTATGTCACCTAGTGGACAGTCACTGGTCAGCAAGATGTTTTGTGGCTATATGTGAGGACGAGAAAAAAAAGTGATTGTCATTCTACATTTGAAAAATTTCTTCTACAGTGAGAATTAATCCCAAAGCCACTTTTGACCTGACCTTCCTTAAAAAGGTGCCTTGGACCAAAGTGGACAACTTTTGGTCTTCTTGTTAAGACCCCTACAGATCTAGAGATATGCAAACTACACAGTATTGATCAGTGTAGATGTGAATCCAGCACTGGGGTGAAGAAATGCATTTTTACAAAGTTGAGCATGATCTTTGTGTCTCCCTCTGCACCTCACTCCTCATCCAATTCCCCATAGAGAATATGGGCTGTATTACACAACACCAGTGTGAGCCTGCAGTCCGTCCTGACTCAAGACAGAATTAGCTGGGTTTTTCCCCCAGAGTGAAAGCTTCAGGACGCAGAGGGGAGAGGAAGATTGTTCTGATAAGATATATTTCAAAGTTTCTTATATTTGCAAGTACTAATGATTTATGCAAAGTTTGAGTAAAGTACTTTTCCTACTTAAAGGGACACTGTCACCTGAATTTGGAGGGAACAATCTTCAGCCATGGAGGCGGGGTTTTTGATTCACCCCTTCCTTACCCGCTGGCTGCATGCTGGCTGCAATATTGGATTGAAGTTCATTCTCTGTCCTCCATAGTACACGCCTGCGCAAGGCTATCTTGCCTTGTGCAGGCGTGTACTACGGAGGACAGAGAATGAACTTCAATCCAATATTGCAGCCAGCAGGTAAGGAAAGGGTGAATCAAACACCCAAAAACCCCGCCTCTATGGCTGAAAATTGTTCCCTGCAAATTCAGGTGACAGTATCCCTTTAATACCTTAACTACTCCTTTATATAAGTCCGTATGTATTCAACCTCAGGAAATCTAATGAAGGCAGATTGCACTGTCCACGTTTTCTCACTATATTGTGTCCCAAACACGTGAGTCACTGGTAAGCCGAGCCTTCTCCATCACAAAGGACTGCACCCCAGCAATTACAGCACCGGCTCTGCAGTTGCTTCACACCATTAATAGCAGGCAGACTAGTAGTTTTCTACATGACTAAGCATTCTGATCTTATCACTTAGAAGACATTTTCTACCAAGTCCCTCACACCTGAGCTGCTCATGTTACTAGAATAGCCGGCCACTAGGTACATTTAGTGACTAAACAAGTGATGAGGTCTATGAGCCTTGCACAAGGCACTTCTCTAAGGTGTAAGGCCATGAAGCCCACATTTCCCACAGCAGATCTACGTTATGAACATCATAGTGCCTGCTATACATTTCACTCACTTCAATGGTCCAAAATGAGCAGTTTCCCAATAGTCCTCGAGGATCAATGTGTCCAGTAAAGTATTAATGTATTTAGTGTGGATTGTGCAGAGCGGCAGGTTACACAATCGGAAAGTGATTTGTCTGATCAGCAGCCGTCATCACACTAGAATGAGCTCTGCAGCCGTCGGATCAATTACTGAAGCTCCATTTCCCCTACTTTAGGAAACAGGCTCTCTGGCTGTATGCATTTTACAGCCATCTATAGGTGCTGACTTTTTCCTCAAACAGTCCCTGATCATTAACTATATATAAATGACAAATGATCAAGAGAGAGTGTACCCCCACCCCCCCAAAAAAAATGATCTGCATTGTGTGGAATAATCTATTAAGAGGGAAATCCTAATATGTCCCTATCCCAATGACTCAAGTGTAATATGAACTGAAGCCTCAGAAGAGCGAGTGACCGGAGAAAGCAGAGGATGTAGAAAGCTTCTGTTTATTGACTCGTGCTTACCTTCAGGTCAAGATGGACCACATTGTGTCTGTGGAGAAAGGAAACTCCTCTTAAGATCTGCCTCATGAGCCTCTGGACATCCTTCTCTTTGAAGGCCTCTTCCCTTTCTGCTACACACTGGTTGAAGATTTCACCGCCGGCAGCACTAAAGAATAGAAAGAATAGTCACATGTGTGCAAGGGAATAAAAACCCCTGAATGGCCATAATTAGAACAACAGATCCCAATTCAAGCAAGCTGGGGCCTAGTGCGTCCAAGCCAAGTGCTCGCTGCTCAAATACATCAATGTCCCCCTGAGGCTTTAATTATACACTACACAGGGACAGTGCCATTGTGCCACAGCACATAACCCACATGGTTACTCATAGGAAGGCTCTAGAACAGGGGTTTACAACCCAAGGTCTAAGATGTAGTTTTCATATCATAAAGAAGCAGCAAGAAGGTAGGATGCAGCCGGGACGGGCAAGTACTCTTGGTCCACAGTGTGCCCACCGCAGAAGACTAGTGCCCCGAATAGCCGAGTCAAGAGAAACTGGAGAGGACACGAAGCGCAAATAGGGTCTTATCTGGGTGACCATATAGAAGGATATGGAAGATTGCCTCACCTGGATGGGTTGTGTGCACACAACCACTTAGAAGGCTTCAAGGGAACCTGTCAGCAGGATTGTGCACAGTAAGCTACAGACCGTGTCAGGTCGGTGCCGTTATACTGAATAAAATAATACCTGGGGTGATGAAATCCGTCTTGTGGTTGTTTAATCTTCATTTGTAGGTTTCACTTAAATGATGTTTGTGCTCCGGGGTGGCCTGTGGGGGGCTTCAGTATTCACACTGATGGCTTATGTCAGGTCACCAATCCATTAGTGACCTGTCCCCTATTTTACATTGTTATATGCACTATGTTGCTAGAGAATATATATTAAAAGAAAAAATATAAATATAATATAATATAATATAATATAATATATATATATAGGAACAGCACAGCTTTTAAACTTATCTGCGGGTGCAAAGCCTTCAGGCAGCCCGTCCACCGGCTATCCTCAGTCCATAGATTTAAACAAAAAACAGGCAGCACTCCATAATCTTGAATGTCTTGTGCAGTTTATTCAGACCCACATGTCTTAATCCTTCATGTGGGTCTGAATAAACTGCACAAGACATTCAAGATTATGGAGTGCTGCCTGTTTTTTGTATATATATATATATATATATATATATATATATATATATAGCACCAGCACACGCACAATAGCATCTGTTGCTTGCTGAATTTAGCTGCAGCAAAATGGCACAAGCGGCTATTTTGCTGAAGTTAATTTTTTATTTTTTTCCTAAGGCAACAATATTATATGCATTATTATGTAAACGGGGGGCAGGTTACTGATGGATAAGTGACCGGTCATAAGCAATCAGTATGAACACCTAATCAGAGCACTACATGAATCCCCTCCACAGCACGAGCATATCATTAACTCAAAACTGGAAATAAAGATTGGATAACAAACCATGAGACGAATTTAATGAACCAGGTATCATTAATCAGAATAATGGCGCCGACCTGACACTGTTTGTAGGATACTGGGCACAATCCTACCAACAGGTTCACTTTAAGGCTATGTGCACATGTTCAGGATTTCTTAAAGAAATTTCCTGAGCAAAAACGGACATTTTCTGCAAGAAATCCGCATGCGTTTTTTTTTTTCGCGTTAATTTTCTGGAGCTTCCCAATGCATTAAATAGCAGGAAAAATGCGAAAAATCCGCAAAATTAATGAACATTGCCGCACTTTTTACCATGATGCGTTTTTTTTTTTTTTTTTTTTTTTTAACAGAAAAAAAAACACATGTGCAAAAATATTGCAGAATGCATTCTAAATGATGGGAAGCATAATGTATGTGTTTTTTATGCGTTTTATAGCGAAAAAAAACGCAACGTGTGCACACAGCCTAAGGCTGCTGCAGACTTATGAAATGTTGTACTCTTCTGGTCTATAACAGTTAATTGAATATTACACAGGTTATAAAAAAAATTAGTAACTGACTGACCCACATGTCACACGTGTTGATCACTACCTTCATACTGTAACCCTCCCCTCCCCCCTACAGTTGTAGCGGCCAGGAAACAGACAATTAGTTTAAGTATATAAAATGAAGAATAATGAGGATCATTCACCGATTGTCCGAAGATGGTTATGTAATGAACGCTTGGGATCCAGGAGGGGTGCTGAGCGGAGAAGGTCTGCCCACATGAAGCGGTGCCTCTGATCACACAATGGGGGAGGCCTGCAGCCATGCCACACAATGAGCAGCTAGGGGAACGCTTACATCACCACTTGGCAGCTCTTCCCAGGGGCTGGAGAAGATGAAGTGTCCGAGCTTACTGAATTACAACACAACTTACAGACAAACTTCTTCATTTCCAGCTTCTGAGTAAAAGCTCACATCCATGCAGGTTATCGTTTTACCCCAGTGTGTATACTTTATCCATGGGGCTGCAGGAGGCAGGCGTGACCTTCTGCCCCATCTACCTTCATACACATATCTAATACGGACCTGGAGTTATCCCACGTTACAGAAATTGCTAGAATATACGGACTTTCTGTATTTTATATGGAGCAAATCTAACGCACGTAGTCATCGAGTCTTCATACAATGTTAGAGTTAGATGGGACCTCAAGGATAACATTCGTCATCATCAAGGCAACACAATCTAATGCCAATCTCACGCACGGGTCACTTTCATAGGAAGATAACGAACATGGGGATATCATGCAGATTTCCTGAAGAAGAGATAAGGTCTCAAATTGTAAAACGAGTAGTAGAATAAGAGGACTGTGCATCGTGCCGATGAGCAATATTGTACCATACAGCGTCCTTGGGCAGAATGGTGCAGTTTCCAAAGAGGCCACATTTTCTGCATGCGAATACAACCTACACAGCTGTCATCTGCTTAAATAAAATAAAAAAAAAAAAAAAAAAAGGACAATTTGCAGATTGAGTACACAAAGCAGCTTCCACCATGAAAGTACAGGCCTCGTTTCCTCCTGCTAGATGCTACGAGGTAGCAGTCAGACCCCGGCAGTCATTAGGCTAGGACTCCACGGTGACATGTATAGAGCGACATTGAGCTCAAACTGCTGCAATCACTTCCTATGGTGATGCATCGCTACCTGTGACTGTAGAAAACACTTCCAAACGTGTTCATTTGTCACCGATCACAAGCCGCCCTCAGCTCACTTGCCAAAAGACAAGTCGGATGCGACTTGAAAGCAATTTGCCTTTTTCCCCCTAATCACACAACAAAATTGCATCTCTAAATAGTCTCAGAACAATAAGGTCAGAGAAGTGTTCTTTCCTTGGCCGCGTGACACAACGAGCCCTGGTGAATTACCACGTTCACTAGAGTACCCATGAAGCCACCTACGTCTGTGTGTACGTGTCACATCTCCAGAAACTTGGCTCTGGAGTATTTTATTGCCACACAAAAGAGAAATGACTTTCTGGGACATAGACATATCAGGCGCATTTTATTATAGTTGGCAATTAGTCTTCTGGCCATTGTACTAGGGGACTTTAGAAGGACGAAGGTGCTTGGCACGCACAGATGTGCCGCCAAATCACAATGACTGCAACTTATGTGCCGCATTATGTTACTGTGCAACAGTCACGTCAGCAACAAAAGTCTGAGAGTTACGGTACAGCTTTGCTAAACTGCACTGCACGGGTGTCGCAGCCTGATGACTGGACTACAGCGGAGGCTATCCGGTATCTGGAAACCTTATGATCGCACTAAAAGGATTTTGGACACCACTCAGAATTGTGTAATATACCAAGGAGCAACCCTTCCTGGTATAGAAAACACTAAAGGAAGTCATAAACTGAACTTCTGTAACCTATTCTAACAAAAAGTACAAGGTGTAGCCAACCAAGTATAAAAGACTCACTGATAGACCTCTTACTCAACGGCCTCATAAACCCAGGGGACCTTTACAGACAATATACTTTGTTTTAGGGTAGGACATATAACTAGACACCAGAGGCAAAGAAGAGAGAAGAAAAAAAAAGCAAAAAACAACTACCTAAAAAGAGAAAAGTGTATACACCATCACTGAGCATGAAACTGTGAAGAAGGCAGGAGTGTGTTAGCATTGAGGGCAGCACAGTGGCTCAGTGGTTAGCACTGCAGTGCCGAAGTCCTGGGTTCAAATCCCACCAAGGACAACATGTGCAAGGAGTTTGTATGTTCTCCCCATGTTTGCGTGGGTTTCCTCCCACATTCCAAAGACATACTGATAGGGAATTTAGATTGTGAGCCCCATCGGGGACAGTGATGATAATGTATGTAAAGCGCTGCGGAGTATGTTAGCGATTATATATATATATATATATATATATTATTTTTTTTTTATTATTGTGTACTCTTTACCTGTTCCTTACAAAGGTGGGAACTTGTTATAAATGGACAATGCATTTTATGTCATTCATCTCTCAACATCCAAATGGAAAAACCCAGAGCAAGAAAAAACAATGAGTCTAAATGCCAACAAATATAGTGTAGAAGATAAACTTGGCACACACTTAGTGGGATGCAGTGAAGATTTAATAAAGAGAGTACATACAGCAGACGTTTCGGTCAAACATAGACCTTCATCAATGTACTATAACAACAAAAATAATACGTATAACAAAATCAAAATAAAGTATTTACAATATGAGCCCATAGGTGGGTCAAAGATAGGCGGGTAAAGCATGTAAGTAACAGTGTATGGTAATAAACAGGAGCATAAGATTCATATGAAAAATAACCAAATTTTGTCCAAGCATCATAGACAATCCTAGCATGAAGGTAAGAAGCGTGCTCTAACAGAGTGAAGTCACTGGACGTGTTATTACTATTAGTGAGACCGACGTGCCACAATAAAAGTGGATGGACAAGTACCTACCCTCTCAAGAATCATAGATAGTAATGGGTCACTATGGTAATGGTAATAAGCGGAAGCCTATAGTAGTATAGAGAAGGAAAAATGCAGGACCCCTATGTTAAATTGGCCAGTATGGGATCTTAATTCCCTGCAGACAGATAAGGGTATAATTATTAAACCAGCAGATAAAGGGGGTGGGATAGTTGTTATGGATAAGGTTAAATATACCCAAGAGGCATATCGCCAATTACATGACACATCCATTTATACCCCCCTGGATAGGGATCCGACAAACACAATTAAGAATTTGATCAAAGATACCCTCAGGAAGTACTGTGAGGAGGGTGCTTTAGATCAAAAGACATGTGAATACCTTACCAAAAAGAATCCTATCACTTCGGTTTTTTACATCTTACCAAAGATCCATAAAAATTTAGACAATCCACCAGGCAGACCTATTGTCGCCTCGACAGAATCCATCCTATCACCAATCTCTAAATTCTTAGAAAAGATCCTTACACCTCTGATCCAACAAACCCCTTCTTTCCTACTAGACACGGGTAAATTCCTAGAACTCATCCAAAACCTCACCATTATTCCGAAAGAAGCATTCTTGGTGACATTCGATGTCAAGGACCTATATACATCGATACCGCACACTGAGGGGATTAAATCGGTCAGGACACTACTTACAGCCTCCAAAATGGACCCAGTACAAATTAATCTTTGCTGTGATCTACTTTATCATTCTAACTAAGAATTTCTTTCTTTTTGAAGATCAATTCTTTTTACAAACACGTGGGACCGCCATGGGCAGTAACGCAGCACCTCCGTATGCTAACTGCTACATGGCGGACTATGAGGAGAGTGCCATCTATACCAACTACCTATTCAAGTCACATGCCCTAGTGTGGAAAAGATATATCGACAATATATTCTGTATTTGGGATGGCCCAGAGGAAACACTGAAAACTTTCTTTTTTCTAAAAACATCATGGCCTGGTCTTGATTTCACAGTAACATATAATCAGAAAGAGGTTAATTTTCTAGATACATTAGTCTGCAAGAATGACCAGGGAGAACTCTCCACAGATCTCTTCACAAAACCCACAGACCGCAACAGTCTTCTTCACTACCACAGCTTCCATCCTACTAGAATGAAAAACGCCATTCCCAAATCGCAGTTTAAAAGGGTTCACAGGATAGTCTCTGACAAAACTAGACAGACAACGGTTGGATGAGATGCGCTCCAAATTCTTAGAGAGAGGCTATCCGCCCCAAACTCTAAATACATCAGAAACTATCCCCATTACCAGAACCAGCTCGAAAGATCGCATTCCTTTTGTCCATGACTACCATCCCCTGTCATACATCCTTCATAGGTCCATAAGACGCTATTGGCATATCCTGGGTACAGCTCACCCTGGGATTAAGGAATTTAAGGAACCATTCCTTCCCTGCTTCAGGAGACCACGTAATATCCGTGACAAGCTAGTAAGGGCTGACATAGGCACAACACAACAGACGTCAACACAACGCTTCCTCACTAACCCGAAATATGGGACATTTCCTTGTCTACAATGCACGCAGTGCAACAACGTCACGAGAGGCTCTACGTTTTACCATCCCCACAATGGGAAACAATATAACATCAAAGGATACTTTACTTGTGACACATCGTTTGTGGTCTATTTGATAAAATGTCCATGTGGATTATGCTATATTGGAGAAACAACACAATCTATAAAAGATCGAATCTCCAAGCATAAATCGACTATCAGGTGCAAAAATACATTGTTGCCCATTCCACATCATTTCGTAACAGAAGGACATACGGTTGCACAGCTCAAGTTCCGGGTCTTAGAGCAGGTTACACCGCTACGCAGAGGGGGTGATAGGGTGAACCTGCTGAAAAAGAGAGAAGCCTATTGGATACATGAGCTACAGACTTTAACCCCTATGGGTTTAAATAGGGAGTATGATATCATGTCCTTTATGTCTTGATTTAACATGACCACTGTTTTTCCTGTTTTTTCCAGTTTCTCTGTTATATTGCCATTAATGTGGAACTGACTCCTCTATTCATTGTACTAACTGCGTGTTTCTTTTACAGAATCGTCTATATTAATTTCTTGTGGCCAGGATCTGCACCCTCACTCTCTCATCAGTCACAAAGACTACAATCAGCAGAACACCATCACGCCTATCTAAAGTGGCACATTCACGTCAGCCAATAGACTCACAATCCTAGGAGCAGGGCATTCTCTCTGCGCATGCCCCGAGTGGAACGCACCTCTCCGCCCACTTCTCTCCAGGTGGAACGCACAATGTTACACCAACCCCTTGCGTCACTTCCGGTTAAACGCTTCCGGTAGCACGTCTGTCTTCAGCGCGCCTTTTTAAGGCTGCCTCTCAGCGCTCTCTTTACTTCCGTCACCGGGTAAGTTATGTGTACGCACAGCGGTACCACCGTGATAATATTTTCTGCCTCCTTATGTACCATGGCTATTATTTAACCCCATAGTGCCGTTTTCAGGCCTCGTTATCTATCAACTTCAGCAAGCTGGGTATGTAACGTTTATATCACACTATTCACCTGGAGATCCCATACTGGCCAATTTAACATAGGGGTCCTGCATTTTTCCTTCTCTACTACTATAGGCTTCCGCTTATTACCATTACCATAGTGACCCATTACTATCTATGATTCTTGAGAGGGTAGGTACTTGTCCATCCACTTTTATTGTGGCACGTCGGTCTCACTAATAGTAATAACACGTCCAGTGACTTCACTCTGTTAGAGCACGCTTCTTACCTTCATGCTAGGATTGTCTATGATGCTTGGACAAAATTTGGTTATTTTTCATATGAATCTTATGCTCCTGTTTATTACCATACACTGCTACTTACATGCTTTACCCGCCTATCTTTGACCCACCTATGGGCTCATATTGTAAATACTTTATTTTGATTTTGTTATACGTATTATTTTTGTTGTTCTAGTACATTGATGAAGGTCTAGGTTTGACCGAAACGTCTGCTGTATGTACTCTCTTTATTAAATCTTCACTGCATCCCACTAAGTGTGTGCCAAGTTTATCTTCTACACTATATGGTTTGGGCGCCTACCTGAGCACCACTGACATTAGCTGTGCCTACGGTTATCTAATATATAAAGCTGAATGTGTGTGTGTGTGTGTGTGTGTGTGTGTGTGTGTGTGTGTGTGTGTGTGTGTGTGTGTGTGTGTGTGTGTGTGTGTGTGTGTGTGTGTATGTGTGTGTCCGGGATTGGCATCTGCACTGTCGCAGCTACAGCCACAAAATTTTGCACAGTCACACGTCTGGACCCCGAGAGCGTCATAGGCTATGTTGTGAGGCGAAATTTTAACCCCGTGCTTTCCAATTCACCAAACAATTTTGCCCCTATCTACATAAAGGGAAAAAATGAAAGGAAAAGTGTTGGAGGCGTCGAAACTACAGCCACCAAATCTTGCAGTCACACGTCTGGACCCTGAGAGCGTCATAGGCTATATTGTGAGGCGAAATTTTAACCCTGTGCTTTCCAATTCACCAAACAATTTTGCCCCTATCAACATAAAGGGAAAAAATGAAAGGAAAAGTGTTGGAGGCAAATTGACAGCTGCCAGATGTGAACAAGGGGAACGTAAAGAGTGAGAGCGATGGCGCCAAAGAGTATATACCGTACAGTTGCTAAGGTGGGGCCCCGACATGGGATACTCACCACACACGGGGATATGAACACACACACAAAATGCGCCACACACTACCACGTGCTTGAACACATATCACCCTCAGCACACATTTCACCACACATTCTCCAACCTCGCCACATAAAAGTCGAAACACAAAAGTCGCCGCTCAAAACTCGCCACGCCCAGAACTCGCCACATGCAAAAACTAGGCTCTTGCAAAACTCGCCACAAGTGCAAAACTCACCTCATGGAAAACTCGCCACACGCAAAACTTGCACACGCGGAAAAATTGCCACATGCACAAAAGTTGCAACACATGCAAAATTTGCCTCACACAAAACTTGCACATACTCAAAAGGCACCACACAAAACTCGCCACGCGCAAAACTCGCCATGCGCAAAACTTGCTGCACACAAGTTGCTACACTAACCTGTCACATGCAACTCGACACACAAAAAGTTGCTACACGCATGTTGCCACACAAAACTCATCTCACAAAAGTCGGTACATGCATGTCGCCACACGCAACTCAACACACACAACTTGACAAACGAAACTCGCCCTAAAACACACACAAGTCTGGTCTTATCCTTCAAAAATAAAAATCTGATTAATAAGCAGACAAACTACAACAAATGTACCATATAGGAAATACGGCAGCTGTCAGTCACATGACCTGTCTATTATGTGTATGTGTGAGCTAATATATACTGCCAGGGGGAGGGCTTCCTGTTGGCTGGGGATTTATCAGGCTGCCAATTTAGCTTACAAATACTGAGGTAAAAATACTGAGCAAATAACGTGTGAACGAGGTCTAATACAGGAGGAGATGACACAGGTATATACTATATACAGGGGAGATGACACAGATATATACTATATAGAGGAGAGATGACACAGATATATACTATATAGAGGAGAGATGACACAGGTATATACTATATAGAGGAGGAGATGACATACAGATTATATATATATATATATATATATATATATATATATATATATATATATATATATATATATATATATATATATATATATATATATATATATATATACATATATATATATATATACATACACATATATATATATATATACATACACACACACATACATATACACACACAGGAGGAGATGACATACAGGTATATGCTATATATAGAAGATGACATGCAGGTATATACTATATACAGGAGGAGATGACACACAGATATATACTATATACAAGGGAGATGACACAGGTATATACTATATATAGAAGGAGATGACATTCAGGTATATACTATATATAGGGGAGATGACACACAGCAGGTATATAATATATACAGGGGAGATGACATACAGGTATATACTATATACAGGAGATGACATACAGATGTATACTATATATAAGGGAGATGACAAACATGTATATACTGAGGTGATGAGGTGAAAATGAGAGGTGTGAGGTGAAAATGAAAAGGTGTGAGTGCAAAATGAGAGGAGTGAGGAAAAATAATGGAGTGATCAGAAAATGACAGATGTGAGGTTGAAATGACAAGTGTTAGGGGGGAATGAGAGGAGTGAGGGAGAAAATGAGAGATGTGAGGGAGAAAATGAGAGATGTGAGGGAGAAAATGAGAGGTGTGATGGGAAAATAAGAGAAGTGAGGTGCTATAACTAACCACAGATATTTACTATGCCCAGGCAACGCCGGGCTCTTCAGCTAGTTAATCTATAAATGCCAACAAAGTCATGTGATCTGGAGTCTGTAGCGCCATAATTGGAAGCTGGAAGGGGGTAGATTTGGTCTCCTTGTGCGGCAGTACAAGATAGCCGACCATTGTAATGCTTCTAGGAAAAACTAGACTTCCATGTATAAAGAATCCAATGGGGGGGGATATGATCCTGAGGCATAAAGTATGGTGTGATATACTTGTGTGTCTTTAAGAAAGGGCAGCACGGTGGCTCAAATCCCACCAAGGGCAACATCTGCAATGTGTGGGCTTCCTCACACACTTCAAACACATACAGACAGGGAAATTAGATTGTGAGCCCCAATGGGGACAGTGCTGACAATGTCTGTAAAGTGCTGAGGAATTAATCGCGCTATATAAGTGCGTTGAATAAGTAACACCATATGTCACAACAGAAGCCTAGCAGCGTGGAGTAGATATGCACACTTCCTTCCACCTAGGGCCACCATCATTACCTCTAGAATGATGACCTAACGGGTAAATCTTTCAGATACCAGTGTGACTGCGGTCTTGGCTAGTTAGTAGCCCCTTCCTCTACAAGTGACAGGTCCAGATGATCGAGGACTGTAGCACCTACAAACTACATATGAATACATGGTACTCAGGTAACAAATCTTTAAAATATTTCAAGAGCTCACAATAATAATCAGCAGTGTAAAATCAATCCTGCTAGGATCATTAGTCTCCTGCTCCTGGCCCACATGTCGCGGTGTCTTATTGGGGAGACCGGCAGAAGAATCTGGGGTTCTCGAGGGCACTTCATCTTTATCCAGATACAGAAAAGCCCTTCAACCTTCAGAGCTCTCCAGAGGGACAGCCATAGAAAGGAGCAGCTTAGAGGTGAGCGGAGTGATAAGGCGGCCTGTCACATTCAGCAGGCTGCACCACAGCAACCTAATACCTTAGGCTACGTTCACATTAGCGTTGCGCGCCGGTGCGCAACGCACGACGCACAAAATACGCGCGCAAAACGCGCGCTAAAACGCTGCGTTTTGCGACGCGTGCGTCGTTTTTTGACGAAAATCGGACGCACGAAAAATGCAACTTGTTGCATTTTCTTGCGTCCGACGCTAGCGTCGGAAACGACGCATGTGTCGGAAAAACGCCACCCAAAAAACGCACGCGTCCCCTATGTTAAACATAGGGGCGCGTCGCCGCTGCGTCGCCGACGCAACAGCGACGCACATTAGCGGAACGCTAATGTGAACGTAGCCTTACAAAGACGAGCAGATTAACATGTCAACTGACGGCAACATGCTGCTCAACAAGGACACCCAACGCATGGTCATTGCGGCCATCACTGAGGAGATCCTGACCGGGGCTTACGAGGTGTGCAGGTCAGACGGGAGGAAAACCGTTGTAGCAGTGTAGTAAGCGCGACACGGCAGATCTCTTCCATAGCCAAAGATGACATTTGCTGTGAAAATCCATGACAGAACTGACCCGAGAAATCTGCAGCATGCCGGCTTCTGGAAAAATTGGAAGACAAACTGCTGCAGATTTTTTGCACAGAATCTGCCCTAAAAAGATAAATCCATACGGAATATCTGCAAGAGCAGCCAATACTCAGGTTATAGAAATCTCATGCATATGTAGCAGAAACTTTCCACGTGCAGCTTAACGGAAGTCAATTATTTCTGAAATCTAGAGTAAGACTAACAAAACCATTAACAGACAAAAGACCTCTGCACGGATTAACCCCCAGAACAAAAAACAAAGGGAAAAAAAAAAAAAGGAGTGTGTAGATGAAATTCAGTTTAAACTTGTCCCCTTTACTGGTACTGAAAATTCTAGGTGCAGGTAACCTGCAGCACAGCCGCCGTAGCGTGTGCACCCTGCCCAAGGGAGAGCTGCAGCGAGGGACTTCTCTGCGGGCGGCGTGTTTCCAGCACCATCATACAATCCGTGGATTGCCATTGTCAGGAGTTCCCCTAACAGCAGGGACAATCCAATACCCTTCTTTCCCCTGAGAGGGGACACTTGTGAACATTGTTATTTTGGGGGGAAATGAGACATTTCCTCATATTTCATAATGTACAATGCATTCTTCATCATCGGCTCTATGTTTAGCCTGGGAAGCATAGTGTGAGAGAGTACTACAAGTACGAGAAGAGGAAAGGGTAATGGCAATCCTGCAGCCAGAAGTCTGCATTATTCTGACCTTCATATCTTCTATGTCGAGGCCGGGAAGCCGGAGCCCACTGCAGTGCTAGAATCCACATCCCTGAGATAGCGGATAACACCGGCCTCTGTGGGATGGCGTGAGAAGCCCACAGGGCCAGGCTGGAGCCGACTCTTGTTTTACAAACTGTTTGTGTTTGGTGCGTGAGGACTGGGCACAAAGCCATGGCACAATTACGGCCACAATGCCGCCTTTCTTCTATCGCTCGCACATAGAGGACAGCAGCTAATTGCCAGCTACTGCAGACAGGGCGAACACAGCAATATGATCGTCAAAGCCATCATTAACCCTGGTCAGGAAGACATGTGGGTGGTCTCAATGCAAATGCCACAATGTGGAGATTTGCATACATGTATACACAGGCTAAGGCCATCACTGTATGCTTTCCATATCAGCACAAAGCTTATTAAGCATCTTGCATTGATCTGCAGTTCCATAGTCATTTACATCCAGAGCTGCATTCATAATTCTGCTAATCACTACTGACATCTGGAAAGCATTATGATTTTTACAAGTAACATGTAAGCGAATGGAAATTCAGAGAGGATACTTTTACATCACTGAACTCACAGCTCAGTACACGAGCAGAAATCCGGAACGCAGTGGATGATAATGGCGTAAGGAATTATGGAAGGCCAGATCAGCATGGGGTAAGGAAATTATACAGACAACTAGATGGAGGGTGGTAATGTCACAATGGGGGCAGGCTTTGCAGCGTTGAGATTGTCGGTGTCTGACCGTGTACAGAGCATACCACAGCTCTTGGGCAGGGGAGGAAGCAAAAGACAATACTGACATTACAGCAGGAGATTGCAGAGGATACAATATTGTTTAAAAACAGTCAGTGAAATATTTTACTTGACAAAAGAAATCCTCTGTGATCCCTGCTGTAATGTCAGTATTATCTTTTGCTTCCTCCCCTGACCAGGAGATGTGGTATGCTTTCGTTCATGGGAAAACCCCTTTAAAGGGAAGGTGCCACCAGTTTTCTTGTATTTTGTTTTTTTGTGAAATTAAGCTTAAAATAGTAATTAAAATGTATTAATGCAATGTTTGCACTGTTTGCAAACATTTCTTTATGAAAAATATTATATATTTTTCTACAAATATACATATTTACCACTAGGGGGAGCATTTTCCGTTTAGACCTCAAGCAGCTATAGTGAGATTTAGCAGCTCTGCCCCAGGGATATTAGACCACCCAAAAGGGGAGGGAAATGGTGATGTCAGCAGTTACTGCCCCAATTTTGCTTCTAACAGTAAGAATGAAGAGCAGCATCACAGGGCAGCACCATTTTGTGTGTGATTGCCCTGTGATCTGCTATCACCAGCAGTTACTGCATCAGAGGCACAGCTTGTTTACAGAGGAGCAGAACACAGTGGGCTCAGCAGCATTTTTTGTGAATAACATCCTTGCCATCCCCCTTCCCCCACATTAATCCCTGTCCTGTCAGCTGCCCTCACTGCTCTCTCTCTCCAGGTGTCACCTTCCTCTCTGCAGGCTGTGAGTGCAGCTTACAGGAGATCACAGGGACTGTGTGTGAGGGGGAGGGGGAGACATGGCAGGAGAAACACACAGGGCAGCGTGTGAGGAGCAGAGGACGTGTGCCTGCTTGGAGTACAGAGGGCTTCTTCTGTCCTGCGATAGAGAGCACAGGGCTATAATAAAATGGCAGCTAGTCACACCTACAGCAGTGAGTTGTGCAGCCCCCAGAGGCGTGCCCAGCTCACTGCTACTGCTGCTGCAATGTTACAGATAGGGTCCGTGCTGGTCTATTATCTCCTATGTCCATGGGGTGCCGTAATCTGACACTGATAGTGCCCTGCTACTGCTGCAAAACCAAAATGTCAGCCCCCAGTGCATTCTTTAAACTCATATAACACATGAAATCTGTTTCACATGCATTTCAAACTTGCTTATAGCAGCATGTTATGCTACATTACAGTGATTTATTAATGACCTACAAACGCGGTACCTTCCCTTTAATGTGACCGGCTTCCTCTGCCTGTAGACACGTCGCGCATCTTCCGCCGGCCTCAACTGAATGATTCACTGCGCCTTCACACAGGAGTAGTAAGTCAGACCGCTGCCATCTTTGTGCAGACAGATAGCGGCGGTCACATTAAAACTGCGCATGCGCTCCTCCTGTACAAAGATGGCAGCGGTCAGTGAATCATTCGGCTGATCTCAGCGGCGGTGTGTTTGCGAAGGTGTTCCGCTGGTGGTACTGCACAAGAGGCTGGTACCACCAGCAGTTTCCATGTTGAGACACCCATCACTTGAGTGTCCTAATATGGCAGTCGGTAAACTTCTGCAACTTGGAATTCTGGAATCCGGACACATTTGGACGGAACAGGATGTGAAGACATTACAAGTAGTGATGAGCGAATATACTCGTTATTCAAGATTTCTCGAGCACGCTCGGGGGTCCTCCGAGTATTTTTTTAGTGCTCGGAGTTTTAGTTTTTCTTGCCGCAGCTGAATGATTTACATCTATTAGCCAGCACTAAAAAAAAAATGCTCGGAGGACCCCCGAGCGTGCTTGGGAAATCTCGAGTAACGAGTATATTCGCTCATCACTAATTACAAGGTAAGTATATATTAAGATAAGTATACGATTGATTAAGGGTAGGGAGAGAAACAAAAATAGAATTTTCAGGCCTGAGTATAGTTTCTGCATTTATTGACAGCACATTGGCTTTGACACACTGCATGGCTTACAGCTAAGCACTAGACATCAGAAGGTCTGGATATAGTTCCACCACAAGCCATAAAGCCTGTCATGCTGCAATTTCCATACAACAAACCTCATTAAAATACAAGTTCATCCAGTGTAGGAGAATAATTCTGTGATGCAAAGAATGTGAAGGGCCTTTCGTGTTGGTACACGTGCATAAACTCCGCTCAGCGGAGATTCCCAAGTGGAGTATTTGCAGCAGATTTTTCTTTACGAAAAAAAAAAAATACTGCGTAAAATACGCACTTTTTTGGACATGCTTTTAGGTGCACATTTTCTGTTAGGAGCTACAAGGGTAAACTAGACAACTCAGGGTTGTTTGCAGGTGGCTAGGAGAGAAAATGTACACTGTACTCATTGCATTTCTTAGTCCCTCTGTCAGTCTCTCTACAACCGGACACCTCGTCCCATGTTAATCCTGCAGCCTGTTAATGCAAATGGCCAGATTATACATAGGAGGGCAAAAGGCCAAGCAAGCCATTTAGGTTCCAGCAAAGTTGAGTACAGGGATTCATTTTCTTTTTTTTCCCCCTTTCAAGACTTGCAAATCTTAAAAGGGAGTACTCCAGAGAGGAGGGATAGAGATATGATAAATACATATATTTATCATATCTCTATCCCTATATATACATACAGTGGTGTTCAAAAGTCCTGCATAGGATAAATTGATTAATTTTTAAGTTTTAAACGTTTTCTGTCGAATATCTTCGATGCCAATATGGCATACATATAGTTTTGTTCAGAATACAATTTTGCATTCTCTCCCAGTAATATTTTTAGCTTTTGAAGCAGTTTTGCCTGAAATTATTGCAACAATATGGGAATCGAAAGCAGAACTAAACATTGTACAGCTTCAGATCCAAAATTAGCCAATCACAGATGAGGTTCTTGTGACCAATCATAACCGGGATATGGCAGCCAATCACATTGCATGACATTGCATCACATCTGCTGCATTGTTATTTTGTTTTATCTGTTGGTCTATCTAGTGAATCATACTGTACAGTTTTATGATGGGAGCCTTCAGATTTTTGTCAGCGGAGGATCGTGTGCGAGTTGTGGTGCTACATGAAGAGGGTTATACTGGCCCCCAGATCGCAAGGAAGGTCGGCTGTAATCAGAGTACAGTCGTAAGAATTTTGCAGAAACATAAGCAGCTTGGAATCACCCAGGACAGGCCCAGATCTGGTCGGCCCAGAAAGTCAACTAAAAGGGAGGATAGAGTACTGATAAGAACATCCCTTGCCAATCGAAAGCTCACCTCTCCTCAGCTTCTGCGAGAATGGCAAGAAAAGTGCAATATTGAGGTAGCAACATCAACTGTTAGGAAGAGATGTTTGGAAGCAGGATTGAGAGGGTGCAAGGCCCGAAAGAAGCCATTGATGACAGCCAGACAAAGGCGAAAACTGTGGGCACTGAAATATTTAAAATGGAGGAAGGAGGAGTGGGAAAAAGTGCTATTTAGTGATGAAAGCACTTTTTGCATTTTAGGAAATGATGGCAAGTCTTATGTGAGAAGGTTCCCACATGAAGAGTACAAGCCAGAGTGTGTGAGCTCCTCTGTGAAACATCCGAAGAATGTAATGGTCTGGGGCTTCATTTTGGGGAGGGTATGGTTAATGCAAAAAAATACATAGACATCCTTAATAAGAAAATGCTGCCTTCTGCTCAACACTCTGAATTAAATAAAAAATAATAAATCTTAAAAAGTAAAATTTAAGTCTGTGTGAACTTGCATTAGAAGTTAGTGAACTTAGAAACCTGTTCCACCATTCTACACACTGTACTGGTGTAGGTATGGTTATGCTGTAAAAAAAAAAAAAAAAATCAAAAATTTGCATACCATAACAAATTATACACTTGGGACATTCAAAAGTGAGTATGGCATACAATGAGGGATTACAAAAACATGTATGTTCCACCAGTTTCACTGTAGAGATGCAGAAGTATGAAACATAGTTTTCTTCACGCCTATGCAGGACTTTTGAACACCAAGATATAGTCCGGACACTTCTCAGGCTGGTTGTTACTCACAGAGCACTCTCACTGAGTTTGCATCTCAGCTTCAGGAAAATGGCCGCCGCGATCTCCATCTGCGCACGCGCGGCCTCAGGAAGATGGCCGCCCCCACCGATGACAAGGGTAATAGCGCAGATCGCGCGCTTTTACTTCACCTGCGCGCAGTGGATTCGGCACTTGGACATGCGCACACCACTCCGCCACCAACGGAAAGCTGGGGAAGAAACAGCGATGTCACCACGCCCACCTGACCTGACCAGCCTGATTGACAGGCGAAAACGGCGACTTTGGTAATGTATTTCGCAGCATAGGTGGGGAATCAGGGTACACTACATACACTATTGTAACGCACAGCGCAGGCCCTATTTAACAGTATTTTTATCTCAATCTGAAAAAACGGGGTGACAGGTTCCCTTTAAATGCATGTATGTTTGGATAAAAAAACTTTGGCAACTGAGTTTCAGTAAAATTGTTGTCTTCTGTGTTGCACTGTCTATAGCTGGCTGCGGAATGAGTTAATTGTGAATCTGTCGGTCCAATGGGAGAGCTTCTAACTTTATTCTGCATTTCTGAGCGCCTTTCAGCAAGTGTAAGACCACAGACCCACATTAAAGATGAATGTGCAGGGAAGCAGAAAAAAAAATTATATAAAAGCCAAACTTCAAAATATTCAATGAAATTAACTCACGAAAATAAATGCAAGTATTTGGGGCTAAAAATTAAGCATACATAGCAAAAAAAATAGATGTCCATAAGGGAACAACCCCTTTGATCTACAGCAAAGACCTGGAGGTTTGCTGTAAGTTTTCACTTACCCACTGAAGTCAGTTGGTAAGCCTGTACAGCATACATGTCAATTTCCAAGCAGACTTTTCTTGCACCCAGTGTGAACATATCCTATGACTTAACTCTTCCCAATATTGTGAAGCTAGCATGTCACACCTACAGAAAAGAAGGTTTCATGTCTTACTGCCTGCGAGTCCTGTGTGAGGTTGATGCAAAGTACAACTCTACACAAGCATTTTATCACCAGTACGTCACCCATCTGAGCACAAACAATGTCGGACAGCAGCTTAAAGGATGCACATGGGCCCTGGAGAAAAAGCTTCACCATTACCGACCAATGATCCAATGACTGACTACATCATACTGTACAAGACTTAGAAAGTATAGAAACTTCAAGTATACTGGTAGGCAATGGCTAACAATATGTAGTACCTAAGCCCCCATCGCAGCCATCATCCTTATGCCACTGCTGATGAGCGCAGTTTGCCCTAGAGACATGGCATTATCCTTATGCCACTGCTGATGAGCGCAGTTTGCCCTAGAGACATGGCATTATCCTTATGCCACTGTTGATGAGCGCAGTGTGCCCCACAGATATGGCATTATCCTTATGCCTCTGCTGATGAGCGCAGTGTGCCCCAGAGACATGTCATTATCCTTATGCCACTGCTGATGAGCGCAGTGTGCCCCACAGATATGGCATTATCCTTATGCCTCTGCTGAAGAGCACAGTGTGCCCCAGAGACACGGCATTATCCTTATGCATCTGCTGATGAGCGCAGTGTGCCCCAGAGACACGGCATTATCCTTATGCCTCTGCTGATGAGCGCAGTGTGCCCCACAGATATGGCATTATCCTTATGCCACTGCTGATGAGCGCAGTGTGCCCCAGAGACACGGCATTATCCTTATGCCTCTGCTGATGAGCGCAGTGTGCCCCAGAGACACGGCATTATCCTTATGCCTCTGCTGATGAGCGCAGTGTGCCCCACAGATATGGCATTATCCTTATGCCACTGCTGATGAGCGCAGTGTGCCCCAGAGACACGGCATTATCCTTATGCCTCTGCTGATGAGCGCAGTGTGCCCCACAGATATGGCATTATCCTTATGCCTCTGCTGATGAGCACAGTGTGCCCCAGAGACATGGTATTATCCTTATGCCACTGCTGATGAGCGCAGTGTGCCCCAGAGACATGGCATTATCCTTATGCCACTGCTGATGAGCGCAGTGTGCCCCAGAGACGTGGCTATACAGGACTGTTCTGATGAACATTAAGGCTTTACTTACTATTCTAAGACGAGGATCACTTCACTTGCCGTTTCATACACTTCATACAGCTTGATGACCCAAGGGTTGTCTTTAGCCAGCTCCAAGACTGCAATCTCATGCAGGATTTCCATACGACAGTCCTGGCCCTTTCTCCGCTTTCTCATAATCTTTGCTGCAAACTCTTTCTCGGTTTCTTTTTCAATACATTTTCGGACCACAGCAAATTTTCCTCTAAAACGAGAGAAATAAAATATTGGTTTAAACAATTTGTATGTTCTGTTTTAATGATGTACCACAAAGCCCCTCTAAGGTTCAAAACTGCATTCAACCACAAAATATTCCAAGTTCCTTAGTCAAGTACAGATATACATGCGCCTTTAGTTCGCCAATATTCTTGAGATTGCGTCCTCACCTACCTTCGAATTATTCTGAGTTTTCAGTAGTCATTAAAAGACATTACAGGGCAGGTTAATTAAAGGAATCCATTAATGTCCACAAAATCTAAACTTGCAGATATGGGGTTAATCTACAGGTTAATGGCATTTTGAAGCTGCTTGGCCACTGCACTTAAAGCCAGCTACCAGGAGGAAATTAACTATTTTTCCCAGAAGCCTCCGGCTTTCAGTCATTCAATCACCGCTCCGTATACTGCTAGTGGTGGCTGTAAGCAGTGAGCACGCCCCAGCACAGACTGCCTGCTGAGCACTCATGTGCTACAGAGAACAGTCATTCAATGTGCTGGGGAATGCTTACAGCCACCGCACACTGTATACCGAGTGGTGACTGTAGCTGCGTCGACCGCACCTCTGACTGAAAGCTGGAGGAGGAATATAGTTAATTTCTTCCTAGTAGCCAAGCTTTCAGTACAGCGGCGGCACAGCTTTAGAACACTATTAACCTACAGATGTGTAACAAAATTCTGCCATACAATCCCAGGTTCAGACGATGTTACTCTAATGTGTATGGGGGCCCTAAGCATTTCCACCCCAGTGCTGGATTCACAGCTACACTGCTCAGAATTGCTGTATAATGTAGAAGCTACAGTCATGCTAGAGAGAAAGGAGAGCAGGAACTTATATTCTCCAATCACGCAGTGTATTGGGGGGCATCATACCGGTTAGCGTCCTCCCACTAAGGGAAAACTGGCAATGAGTTGGAGTGTGCAAGTCATGATTTCCTAGGGTACGTGTTCAACAAACTGTGCAGCAGCCATGTCTCCATATAACAGGACTCTGAGTAGCTGCCATTTCCTCCCTACAACAGATGGCTATACACAAGGACATAAAGAACAAATAGCTAAAAATAAATAAATCTTGAAATATTGAGAGAAAAAAAAAAAGGGATCACCGGTCCTACAGGTAGAACTGAAGAGATCCTGTGGTGTACGAGACAGGTCAGTCCCCGGATTCATGGAATGTAAACCCGCTTTTGTCCTGCACATTGCTGTGGCATGAAGTCATGCCGGCCTTAGCAGCATTATATGCTGACCTACTTCTAGGCAAACACTGATTAGCACATTGCATGCCTGAGAGGACGGAAGCACGCTGCTAAAGTACAAAGCCATATGGTTGCCAAGTTCTCCAGACTACTGAAGCTTATCATTTCCAGACAGAGGAGTCAAGGCAATAAATTAAAAAATGCACATGCAACCTTTACAGCTCCCAATATCGGCCGGGCACCCTCATGATACAGGCAGGCAGGACTCTACACATTTCATGTCCAGCAAGGTCATACATAGCTATCAAAAAAAAAAGTTTTATTTCTTTTGTCCCATGCTCTATCACACTATGGTTGCAAAATCAGCTTAGGAATTTTACCTAAGCTTACAGGTGCTTCTCACAAAATTAGAATATCAACAAGTGAATTTATTTCAGTCCTTCTATACAAAAGTGACACTCGTTATAGAGTCATTACAAACAGAGTGATCTATTTCAAGTGTTTATATCTGTTAATATTGATGATTATGGCTTACAGCCAATGAAAACCCAAAAGTCATTATCTCAGTAAATTAGAATGCTGTATAACACCAGCTTGAATAATGATTTTAAATCCAAAATATATGTTCAGTAAATGCACTCAATACTTGGTCGGAGCCCCTTCTACAACAAATACTGCATCAATGCGGCGTGGCATGGAAGCGATCAGCCTGTGACACTGCTGAGGTGTTATGGAAGCCCAGGTTGCTTTGATAGCAGCCTTCAGCTCGTCTGCATTGTTGGCTCTGGTGTCTCATCGTCCTATTGCCAATACCCCATAGATTCACTATGGAGGGGGGTCAGGTGCAGGGCTGTGGAGTCAGAGCCCATTTTGGTGGTGTCATGGAACTTGAGGAGTCAGAGGTTTGGCTTACCGACTCCACAGCCCTGGTAAGGCGAGGAGAATTTGCTGGCCAATCAAGCACCGATACTGCGGTTTTTAAACCAGGTATTGGTACTTTTGGCAGTGTGGACAGTTGCCATGTCCTGCTGGAGAATGAAATTTCCATCTATATGAATGGCCTTTCCCTAATCCTTTCAAGGCTGCGGATATCCCATTTGCTTGTGCTCCTTTTTCTACCATACTTTTTCCTTCCACTCACCTTTCCATTAATATGCTTGGATCAGCTTCTTTAGCAATGATCTTTTGTGGCTTGCCCTCCTTGTGGAGAGTGTCAATGACTGCCTTCTGGACATATGTCAAGTAAGCAGTCTTCCCCATGATTGTGGAGCCTACTGAAACAGACTAAGGGACCTTTTTAAAGGGACACTGTCACCTGAATTTGGAGGGAACAATCTTCAGCCATAGAGGCGGGGTTCTTTGGGTGTTTGATTCACCCTTTCCTTACCCGCTGGCTGCAATATTGGATTGAAGTTCATTCTCTGTCCTCCGTAGTACATGCCTGCACAAGGCAAGATTGCCTTGCGCAGGTGTGTACTATGGAGGACAGAGAATGAACTTCAATCCAATATTGCAGCCAGCATGCAGCCAGCGTGTAAGGAAAGGGTGAATCAAACACCCCAAAACCCCGCCTCCATGGCTGAAGATTGTTCCCTCCAAATTCAGGTGACAGTGTCCCTTTAAATGCTCAGGATTCCTTTGCAGGTGTTATTGTTAAGTATTCTAATTTACTGAGATAATGACTTTTGGGGTTTCATTGGCTGTAAGCCATAAGCATCAACATTGACATAAATAAACACTTGAAATAGATCACTCTGTTTGTAATGACTATATAATACATGAGTTTTCACTTTTTGTATTGAAGAACTGTAATAAATTAACTTTTTGATTATATTCTAATTTTGTGAGAAGCACCTGTAACTTGATCGTCCTCCCTCATGCTTTGCAGGTCTGCCTGTTCAGGTTGACTGCTTTGTATAGATTATACTTTAGAACAAGCTTGAATTAAATCAATTAAAATTGGGTTCATAACCAACAAGCAGCAAATAAAAGAATAGGATAGTAAATGAATAGGATAGTAATTGAATTTCAGATACACATCACACTGTAAGGAACCTCAAAGAAGGAGTTGGGTGAGGGACAAAAATCCTGTAAGGAGGTATTGCTTCCTGGAAACAGACCTAGTTCACCTTTCTGTAGTTGCCATGTAAGGCCATGTTCACACCTGTGTCATGGCTTCTGTCGCCATACTGCTGTGTCTTGTCTAACATCAGCTGGATCCAAATAAGGCTAATTTCACACTAGCGTTAACTGCAATCCGTCACAATGCGTCGTTTTGCAGAAAAAACGCATCCTGCAAAAGTGCTTGCAGGATGCGTTTTTTTCCCATAGACTTGTATTGACGACGCATTGCGACGGATTGCCACACGTCGCATCCGTCGTGCGACGGATGCGTCGTGCTTTGGTGGACCGTCGGGAGCAAAAAACGCTACATATAACGTTTTTTGCTCCTGACGGACCGCTTTTTCCGACCGCGCATGCGCGGCCGGAACTCCGCCCCCACCTCCCAGCACCTTACAATGGGGCAGCGGATGCGCCGGAGAAATGCATCCGCTGCCTCCGTTGTGCAGTGCGTTAAACGCTAGCGTCGGAATCTCTGCCCGACGCATTGCGACGGGGAGATTCCGACTCTAGTGTGAAAGTAGCCTTAGACGCTGTTTCAGAAGTGGGTCATTTTGAAGTGCAGGATAGGAATACATGCTCAGCTACTTTGTACTTTTTCTGCAATGGATCATTATGGCAGACGGATGCCACATCATCCATCCTGACAGTAGCTACTGCTGAGCACATCGCATGAGTGTACGCACCCGACAGTAGCTACTGCTGAGCACATCGCATGAGTGTACGCACTTGACAGTAGCTACTGCTGAGCACATCGCATGAGTGTACGCACTTGACAGTAGCTACTGCTGAGCACATCGCATGAGTGTACGCACTTGACAGTAGCTATTGCTGAGCATATTATCGCATGAGTGTAGGCACCTGACAGTAGCTACTGCTGATCATATCGCATGAGTGTAGGCACCTCACAGTAGCTACTGCTGAGCATATTATCGCATGAGTGTACGCACCTGACAGTAGCTACTGCGGAGCATATTATCACATGAGTGTACGCACCTGACAGTAGCTACTGCTGATCATATCGCATGAGTGTAGGCACCTGACAGTAGCTATTGCTGAGCATATTATCGTATGAGTGTACGCACCTGACAGCTACTGATGAGCATATTATCATCTGAGTGAATGCACAGTAACCTGTCAATGGCTACTGCTGAGCATATATTATCACACGAGTGAATGCAGAGTGCACTTAGTCTAAAGTGAAAGAACCTGCAGACTGTGAGCCCTCGCGGGCAGGGTCCTCCCTCCTTATGTACTCGTGTGCCTTGTTATCTGCTCATGTTTAATGTATTTGTCTATATTTGCCCCGTATTCACATGTAAAGCGCCATGGAATAAATGGCGATATAAAAATGTATAATAATAATAAAATAATAACTTCCACTTCCCATGTGGCTGAGCCTAAACAGGATGCAAATATACAGCGTGGTAAGTACCGTATTTCACGGACTAGGATGCACTCCCCCCCCCCCCAAACCCCCCAAAAAATGGGAGGAAAAATCGGGGGGGCGGGGGGAAGGTCGCGGTGGTTGTCATAGCCGGAGCGTATGCTTACCGGGGGAGGGAGGGGTAGTTGTGGCAGTGGAATAGCTGCGTCCCTTCCTCAGGGTATCGGCGGCAGAAGAGGTGTGGCGATGCTGAGGCTCAGTGTCTGCAGTGCGGCGTGCATCGCAGGTTTCCCTGCGGCCATCTTCCAGAAGCAGTGGGCTGCCGGAGGCGGCACTTGTGCAGACTGAGATCTCGGCGACCCTTGGCTTTATGAAAATAGCCACTGGAGATTGCCATTTTCCTGCAGCCAAGGGCCGCCGAGATCTCAATCTGCACAAGCGCCTTAGTAAGATGGCGGCCGAGAAACCGGTGATACACACTGCTCGCCTTGGCAGCGTCTCCACATTTTTTTTTGTCGGCATCTTGAGGAAGGGACCCTGCAGCATCGCACCGCTGGGATAACAAGTGACTGCAGCTTTGCCCCACTTCTGCTGCCGCCAGCTTCCTGAGGAAGGGACTATGCGTTTCGTGACCCAGTTCTACCACCGCCGGCCCTCAGGAAAGATACCTTAAAAATTCAGACAATAAGACGGACCCCAAAATAAATAAATACATTTCTGCCATTTTCCACCCCAAAATTGGGGTGCATCTTATAGTCTGAAAAATACGGTAAGTATATGATACACTGCCGATTTTGCAAGTTTTCACACCTACAAAGAATGGAGAGGTCTTTTTATCGTAAGTATACTTTAACTGATTGAAACTAAATTTCATACTATTGCATGAAATAAGTATTTGATCACCCACCAACCAGCAAGAATTGTGGCTTTCACAGACCTGTTAGTTTTTCTTTTAGAAGTCCTCCTACTCTTCACTCATTACCTGTATTAAGTGCACCTGTTTACCTCACTAAAAGACATCTGTCCACACAATCACACTCCAACTTCTCCACCATGGCCAAGACCAAAATCCTGTCTAAGGACACCAGGGACAAAGTTGTTGACCTGCACAAGGCTGGGATGGGCTATGGAATAATAGGCAAGCAGCTTGGTGAGAAAGCAACAACTGTTGGCACAATCATTAGAAAATGGAAGAAAAACAAGATGACTGTCACTCTTCCTCGGTCTGGGGCTTCATACAAGATCTTGCCTCATGGGGTAATGATTCTGAGAAAGGTCCGGAATCAGCCCAGGACAACACAGGAGGACCTAGTCAATGACTTGAAGAGAGCTGGGACCACAGTCTCAAACATTACTGTTAGTAACACACTACATCATCATGGATTACAACCTTGCAGGGCATGCAAGATCTCCCTACTCACGCCAGCACATGTTCAGGCCAGTTTGCAGTTCACCAATGATCATCTGGATGATCCAGAGGAGGCATAGGAGAAGGTCATGTGGTCAGATGAAAGCAAAATAGAACTTTTTGGTATTAAGTCCTCGTGGCATGCTTGGAGTAGGAAAAGGGACGAGTACAACTCCAAGAACATCTTCCCAACCGTGAAGCATGGTGGGGGAACCTCATACTTTGGGGGTGCTTTTCTGCAAAGGGGACAGGACGACCGCAAGAAGCATTTCAAGGTCCTGGAGTGACCTAGCTGTTGTGCAAACTTGGTCAAGAACTACAGGAAACATCTGACCACTAACTGCAAGCAAAGGTTTCTGTGCCAAAATATTAACCCCTTCATGACCCAGCCTATTTTGACCTTAAAGACCTTGCCGTTTTTTGCAATTCTGACCAGTGTCCCTTCATGAGGTAATAACTCAGGAACGCTTCAATGGATCCTAGCGGTTCTGAGATTGTTTTTTCGTGACATATTGGGCTTCATGTTAGTGGTAAATTTAGGTCAATAAATTCTGTGTTTATTTGTGATAAAAACGGAAATTTGGCGAAAATTTTGAAAATTTCGCAATTTTCACATTTTGAATTTTTATTCTGTTAAACCAGAGAGTTATGTGACACAAAATAGTTAATAAATAACATTTCCCACACGTCTACTTTACATCAGCACAATTTTGGAAACAAAATTTTTTTTTGCTAGGAAGTTATAAGGGTTAAAATTTGACCAGCGATTTCTCATTTTTACAACGAAATTTACAAAACCATTTTTTTTAGGGACCACCTCACATTTGAAGTCAGTTTGAGGGGTCTATATGGCTGAAAATACCCAAAAGTGACACCATTCTAAAAACTGCACCCCTCAAGGTGCACAAAACCACATTCCAGAAGTTTATTAACCCTTCAGGTGCTTCACAGCAGCAGAAGCAACATGGAAGGAAAAAATGAACATTTAACTTTTTAGTCACAAAAATGATTTTTCAGCAACAATTTTTTTATTTTCCCAATGGTAAAAGGAGAAACTGAACCACGTACGTTGTTGTCCAATTTGTCCTGAGTACGCTGATACCTCATATGTGGGGGTAAACCACTGTTTGGGCGCACGGCAGGGCTTGGAAGGGAAGGAGCGCCATTTGACTTTTTGAATGAAAAATTGGCTGCACTCTTTAGCGGACACCATGTCACATTTGGAGAGCCCCCGTGTGCCTAAAAATTGGAGCTCCCCCACAAGTGACCCCATTTTGGAAACTAGATGCCCCAAGGAACTTATCTAGATGCATAGTGAGCCCTTTAAACCCCCAGGTGCTTCACAAATTGATCCGTAAAAATGAAAAAGTACTTTTTTTTCACAAAAAAATTCTTTTAGCCTCAATTTTTTCATTTTCACATGGACAACAGGATAAAATGGATCCTAAAATTTGTTTGGCAATTTCTCCTGAGTACACCGATACTTCACATGTGGGGGTAAACCACTGTTTGGGCACATGGTAAGGCTCGGAATGGAAGGAGCGCCATTTGACTTTTTGAATGAAAAATTATCTCCATCGATAGCGGACACCATGTCGCGTTTGGAGAGACCCTGTGTGCTTAAACATTGGAGCTCCCCCACAAGTGACCCCATTTTGGAAACTGGACCCCCCAAGGAACTTATCTAGATGCCTAGTGAGCACTTTAAACCCTCAGGTGCTTCACAAATTGATCCGTAAAAATGAAAAAGTACTTTTTTTTCACAAAAAATTTATTTTCGCCTCAATTTTTTCATTTTCACATGGGCAATAGGATAAAATGGATCCTAAAATTTGTTGAGCAATTTCTCCCGAGTACGCCGATACCTCATATGTGGGGGTAAACCACTGTTTGGGCACACGGCAGGGCTCGGAAGGGAAGGCGCGCCTTTTAACTTTTTGAATGGAAAATTAGCTCCAATTGTTAGCGGACACCATGTCGCATTTGGAGAGCCCCTGTGTGCCTATGCAATGGAGCTCCCCCACAAGTGACCCCATTTTGGAAACTAGACCCCCCAAGGAACTTATCTAGATGCATACTGAGCACTTTAAACCCCCAGGTGCTTCACAGAAGTTTATAATGCAGAGCCATGAAAATAAAAAATAATTTTTCTTTTCTCAAAAATGATTTTTTAGCCTGGAATTTCCTATTTTGCCAATGGTAATAGGAGAAATTGGACCACAAATGTTGTTGTCCAGTTTGTCCTGAGTATGCAAATACCCCATATGTGGGGGTAAACCACTGTTTGGGCGCACGGCAGGGCTCAGAAGGGAAGGCACGCCATTTGGCTTTTTAAATGGAAAATTATCTCCAATCATTAGCGGACACCATGTCGCGTTTGGAGAGCCCCTGTGTGCCTAAACATTGGAGATCCCCCACAAATTACCCCATTTTGGAAACTAGACCCCCAAAGGAACTAATCTAGATGTGTAGTGAGCACTTTGAACCCTCAAGTGCTTCACAGAAGTTTATAACGCAGAGCCATGAAAATAAAAAAAAAAAATTATTTTCTCAAAAATGAATTTTAGCCCGCAATTTTTTATTTTCCCAAGGGTAACAGGAGAAATTTGACCCCAAAAGTTGTTGTCCAGTTTCTCCTGAGTACGCTGATACCCCATGTGTGGGGGTAAACCACTGTTTGGGCACACGTGGGGGCTCAGAAGGGAAGTAGTGACTTTTGAAATGCAGACTTTGATGGAATGGTCTGCGGGCGTCACATTGCGTTTGCAGAGCCCCTGGTGTGCCTAAACAGTAGAAACCCCCCACAAGTGACCCCATTTTGGAAACTAGACCCCCAAAGGAACTTATCTAGATGTGTGGTGAGCACTTTCAACCCCCAAGTGCTTTACAGAAGTTTATAACGCAGAGCCGTGAAAATAATAAATACGTTTTCTTTCCTCAAAAATAATTTTTTAGCCCAGAATTTTTTATTTTCCCAAGGGTTACAGGAGAAATTGGACCACAAAAGTTGTTGTCCAGTTTCTCCTGAGTACGCTGATGCCCCATGTGTGGGGGTAAACCACTGTTTGGGCACACGTGGGGGCTCAGAAGGGAAGTAGTGACTTTTGAAATGCAGACTTTGATGGAATCGTCTGCGGGCGTCACGTTGCGTTTGCAGAGCCCCTGGTGTGCCTAAACAGTAGAAACCCCCCACAAGTGACCCCATTTTGGAAACTAGACCCCCCAAGGAACTTATCTAGATATGTGGTGAGCACTTTGAACCCCCAAGTGCTTCACAGACGTTTACAACGCAGAGCCGTGAAAATAAAAAATCATTTTTCTTTCCTCAAAAATGATGTTTTAGCAAGCAATTTTTTATTTTCTCAAGGGTAACAGGAGAAATTGGACCCCAGTAATTGTTGCGCAGTTTGTCCTGAGTATGCTGGTACCCCATATGTGGGGGTAAACCACTGTTTGGGCACACGTCGGGGTTCGGAAGTGAGGGAGCACCATTTGAATTTTTGAATACAAGATTGGCTGGAATCAATGGTGGCGCCATGTTGCGTTTGGAGACCCCCTGAAGTGCCTAAACAGTGGAAACCCCTCAATTCTACCTCCAACACACCCCTAACCCTTATCCCAACTGTAGCCGTAACCCTAATCACAACCCTAACCCCAACACACCCCTAACCACAACCCTAACCCCAACACACCCCTAACCACAACCCTAATTCCAACCCAACTCTAAGGCTATGTGCCAATGTTGCGGATTCGTATGAGATTTTTCAGCATCATTTTTGAAAAATCCGCGGGTAAAAGGCACTGCGTTTTACCTGTGGATTTACCGTGGATTTCCAGTGTTTTTTGTGCGGATTTCACCTGTGGATTCCTATTGAGGAACAGGTGTAAAACGCTGCGGAATCCGCACAAAGAATTGGCATGCTGCGGAAAATACAACGCAGCGTTCCCGCGCGGTATTTTCTGCACCATGGGCACAGCGGATTTGGTTTTCCATATGTTTACATGGTACTGTAAACCCGATGGAACACTGCTGCGGATCCACAGCGGCCAATCCGCACCGTGTGCACATAGCCTAATTCTAAAGGTATGTGCACACGCTGCGGAAAACGCTGCGGATCCGCAGCAGTTTCCCATGAGTTTACAGTTCAATGTGAACCTATGGGAACCAAAAATCGCTGTACACATGCTGCGGAAAAACTGCACGGAAACGCAGAGGTTTACATTCCGCAGCATGTCACTTCTTTCTGCGGATTCCGCAGCGGTTTTAGAACTGCTCCAATAGAAAATCGCAGTTGTAAAACCGCAGTGAAATGCGCAGAAAAACCGCGGTAAATCCACGATAAATCGGCAGCGGTTTAGCACTGTGGATTTTTCAAATCCGCTGCGGAAAAATCCGCATAGGACCAGAATACGTGTGCACATACCGAAACCCTAACCCTAGCCCTAACCCTAGCCCTAACCCTAGCCCTAACCCTACCCCTAGCCCTAACCCTACCCCTAGTTCTTACCCCAACCTTAGTGAAAAAAAAAAAAATTCTTTATTTTTTTTATTGTCCCTATCTATGGGGGTGACAAAGGGGGGGGTCATTTACTTTTTTTTATTTTGATCACTGAGATAGGATATATCTCAGTGATCAAAATTCACTCTGGAACGAATCTGCCGGCCGGCAGATTCGGCGGGCGCACTGCACATGCGCCCGCCATTTTGGAAGATGGCGGCGCCCAGGAAAGAAGACGGACGGACCTCGGGCGGCCAGGTAAGTATAAGGGGGGGGAGATCAGGGCACGGGGGGGGCGTCGGAGCACGGGGGGGTGGATCGGATCATGGGGGGGGGTGGATCGGAACACGGGAGGGAGGATTGGAGCACGGGGAAGGATTGGAGCACGGGGTGAGGGATCGCTGTGCGGGGGGGGGGTGGATCGGAGCACGGGGGGTGGGTCGCTGTGTGCGGGGGGGGGATCGGAGTGCGGGGGGGTTTGATTGCAGCACAGGGGGTGTGATTGGTGCACGGGGAAGCGGACAGGAGGACGGGGGAGCGGAGCACAGGACGGAGGGGAGCGGACCACAGATCGGGGGGCTGGGGGGGCGATCGGAGGAGTGGGGTGGGGGCACATTAGTATTTCCAGCCATGGCCGATGATATTGCAGCATCGGCCATGGCTGGATTGTAATATTTCACCAGTTTTTTAGGTGAAATATTACAAATCGCTCTGATTGGCAGTTTCACTTTCAACAGCCAATCAGAGCGATCGTAGCCACGAGGGGGTGAAGCCACCCCCCCTGGGCTAAACTACCACTCCCCCTGTCCCTGCAGATCGGGTGAAATGGGAGTTAACCCTTTCACCCGGCCTGCAGGGACGCGATCTTTCCATGACGCATATGCTGCGTCATGGGTCGGAATGGCACCGACTTTCATGACGCAGCGTATGCGTCAAAGGTCGGGAAGGGGTTAAAGTTCTGTTTTCTATTGTATCTGTGGCGCCCCTGAGGTCCAGTCGCCACAAATGTACTGCACCTCGGTCAGAGGTGTGGTACTCCGCTCTCAGGTAAGGTGGGGGCACTACCCAGGACTCACACACTTATACCCAACACTAGACCTCTCAAGGCTGGGGAGGAGCTGGGTAGAGTGTGTGGGTGGAGAAAGTAGAGAAGGGAAGGAGCCAGAGAGAGTGGTGAGAGTTGAGAGAGAAGAGAGAAAGGACGAGGAGAGTCGTTTGAGGGGACAGAAGGAGCCAGAAGCTCGTCCCCAGACAAACAGGGAAGTGAGAGACAAGGAAGACGGAGTGAAAAAGAAAGGCTTCAGAGAGGAAGAAGGTGTCCTAGGGGTAAGGGTAGTGAGGAATCCACCCGTGGGGCCCGCATCTACGCCGACCATAGTCGGGTGGAGGGATCAGGTCGCAGTGAGGGATCCGGCCCTCAAACTAGTGGATGACTGCAAGACTCAGCTAGCCAACTGGAGGCTGCAGTATCTGCAAGTGTTGCAGCAACAGTCAACACATTCGCCGAAAAGGCAGCCAGATAGGACCAAGGGAACTAGACAGACGTCACCCGACAAGATCCAAGGTTGCTGGCTTGGGACACTGTGTGAAGGCGCAGGAGAGGAAAGCGTGCAGAGAGATGGCCCGCTACTTAAGAGTAATGAATATTCATTTCTCTCCACTCCCATGAGCGTGGAGAGAGGTGAATATTCATTACTCTTAAGTAGTAGCACATGTGACCCCCCCCCCCCCCATCATTGGCTGACTCTGTGCGTGCTATTTATTAGCAATAAATACTCACTTTCCACACACACACACACAGTTCCGGCCTGGGCAGCGGTGAGCATTCCGGCAGCTGTGCTGTGCTTGTGAGCAGCGCATGACGTCCCTGCTATGAGCTGCTTACAAGCATAAAGCAGCTGCTGGTACCAGAGCAAGACGCACGAGGGAGAGCAGGAAGGTAAGTATAATTTTTTTTTTTTATGTTTTTTTGATGGGACCAATCATATCAGGATAGGGATGAGGAAACCATGTATACCAGGATAGGGGTGAGGGGACAATGCAAACCCAGCTTATACTCAAGTCAATAGGTTTTCCCAGTTTTTTTGTGGTAAAATTAGGTACTTCGGCTTGTACGCGTGTCAGCTTATACTGTTATATGGTACTTATTTTCTGCACTGTAGCTAGGAGCTGTGCAACAAACATTAAGGGCATGTACAGAGGATCCTGAAACGGAAGCTTTGGACGCAGTGCATGTTTGCTGTGGCCAAAGCGCTGCCGGATATTCAACGCAGGAGAATCCGCATGTGTTCACTGAACTGTGTGGATTCACCGCGTTCCATACATTCTATGGGTGAAATTTCACTTGCAGAGACCAGTGTCTCCACAAGAGAAACAGACATGCTGCGGTCTGGAGAGATGCGCCACATGTCCATCTCCTTGGGTGAGCCGCAAGGGTCTGTGGACACATAGTGGACATGGGATTTCTTGAAATCCCATCCACTATGCTGTAACATCTGTAACAAGCATGCGGCGTCCAACACGCAGCATTTACTGATAGTCTGCACATACCCTTATGTCCTGATTCATCAAAGTGTTTGTCAGAAAGCCGCTACTGATGAGATGCACCCAATTCATAAAGTGGATTGCGCCTCTTATTCCAGAACGCCTCTCACCAAGACTGGGGTACGAAACGCTAATCTTAAAGAATTGGGGCCCAAGTGCTAATCCGTAACTTCACAGTCGCACTGTCATTCTCAATTATGTAATGTTGAGATTTTGTGATTGACGACTAATTACATGAGAATGTGCTTCCAGCAAATCCTATGCCAGGCGAGAAGTGGAAGCAAATGTTCATCCTACTCATTACAAATTGGTACAGTGCTGCACTACCATCTGCTCATTAAAAACCAAAGACAAGTCATTAATATTAACACGCGAGAAAATGAATTCTTCATTCCTCAACACCCAACACAAGAATACCTGTAAAACTGGTCAGAGAACAGCAGCTGGCACGCATGTGCCAATGAAAGGGAATCTGGCACCAGATTATTGCCACCTAATATAGGAGCAGCAGAATGTAGAGACAGAGACCCTGATTACAGTCATGTGTCACTTACAGGACCGCTTCCTGTAGTTTTGATATAATGACTTAGCAGGAATCATCACTAGAGGACTAGTAATCTCCTGCCAGGTTGTCCTCTATATTCATCAGCTTATATAATCCAGCCCCCACCAATGATTATCAGCTTTCTGTACACACTGAGCGTAAGCAGAAAGCTGCCATTGGTGTGGGCGGGGGTTATACAGTGCTCAGCATTCAGAGAACTGCTAGATCTGCAGCAGAGAAAACAGTAATTTTTATCAAAACTGCAGCAAAAATCCAAGTAGATACATTATTGGAATCAACATCTTAACTTTTCACTAAAGCAGCTAAAGGAAGTCTTGGGCTATGTGCACACGTTGCGGATTTACTGCGGATCCGCAGCGTTTTTTTTCCGCGCAGAAATGCTGCAGATCCACAAAGTGATTTACAGGTACAATGTAAATCAATAGGGGGGAAAAAAAATGCTGTGCTAATGGTGCGGAAAATTCCGCACGGAAAAGGCAGCAGATTGAAAGAAGGAGCAGGTCCCTTCTTTTGTGCGGATCTGCAGACTTTCTGCACCCATTCCATAATAGAAATCTGCAGTGGTAAAAAATGCATAAAATCCACAAGAAAAACGCATCAAATCTGCACCTGCGTTTTCTGCCAGGAGATGCAGATTTTGTGCAGAAAATTCTGCACCCAAATCTGCATTGTGTGCACATACCACGTTTTTGGTACTCTGACCACAGTAAAATGTATGGGCAGAGACCCAGATTTCAGCGATGTGTCACAGAGCTGACTGTCATTTTGGTCATGTTCATTGTACAGAGAAAACTGCCAATCAATGCTGGTGGCGGAGATCTATGGAGATGGCGACTATGATTGGCTTCCTGGCAGCAAGTTTACTAGTCCTCTAGTAATAATCTGCTGCTGCTGATAAAACAGCGACTTTATTAAAACTACAGGAAGCAGCCCAATAAGTGATACATGGTTGGAATCAGGGTCTCTGCCCTTACATCATGCTGCTTTCAGATTAGGAGGCAAAAACCTGGAAACAGATTCTCTTTTACAATGGAGAAAACATAAAATGGTGTAAATAAGACTATCCCCATTTTTTAGTCACATGGTAACACATTTAGAAAGGGTGACCTTTACATCCTGCACCCTTTGAGGTGCTCATGATTCCTAGCATAGACATTGAAGCACGTCATCATATCTATGGTTGGCCTTTACACATTGCCATTGGTGCAATATAAAGCCACAGACTACCATGCACCATAGGCTCGGCATTACGCTTGGTGTATATGCCAGGAAGATCTCTGGCCTATACGCCGAACACACCAGTGCTCCTCTCACACTCTGACATGGCATCATCTACTCTAGAACAGTCCGCTGTATATACGTGTGATCCCCGATCTGCAGCGCCATATGCGACAGGCTCGCCACCATGTTTCCAATTGTAATCTCCCACAAAACAAGAACAGCTGGTTTTTCCTGCACACTTGCACATCTAGGTTGTTAGCTACACTGTCCTGGGAGGCGAACATTACAGGAAACAATTGGGATTACACTAATGTAAATCACCAGTCCTGGATGAGGGGTGTCGCCACAAATAAAAACGCGGGTGAATTGAGGGAGGGGAACAATTGTTTGGCAAGCAATCTGGTGCTGGGGCTGTGAACCAGGGAGCAGAAAAAGCAATGGAAGTACAAATAAATGACCGGAGCAACATTATAAAAGAAGGAACATGGTAACATCACAATACAGGAAACCAAGCACAGGAGATGCCCCATCACCAAGCGGCGGCTACAGTCAGGCATTACCGGCACATTACACCATGGTGATTTGTCAGAAGTGATGAAGTAATTTGTGAGTAATTTGTGGCTGACACCACTATGATGGCAAACATAGCAAACACTTCCCTTCCTGCTTAAAAATTAGTCTGACTAAACAGGATAAGTGATGACATTAATAAGGAGAGAATATTCACAATTCTGAATAAACCACTGGAGGCAGCGACCATACTGTATGTAGTATTATCCTGAAGAGCCACCAGCAGGGAGGATTGTCGGCCAGGTATGGGGTAAACATGGCGCCTCATCTTACATATCAAGGGACAGAACAATTGGCTTCCTGGGCATTACAGATCCTTACATTTATACCATTCACACATCTCAAATCTGGGATTACTAGTTCTAAGGACACAAACTTATTTCAAATGGAAAAAGAAATAAAGGAAGTCCAGTAATCTTCAAAGCTAATATTTAGGTAACGCACTAATGGCCTTCTACACTCCTAAACGTTTCCCTGGGGACCTTAACAAAAGCTGGACAAGCCCTGTAGATGGCCGTCTGCCTACAGCTATTCCAACCCCCTACCTTCTCCATACACGTGCCCTCGGCCAAGCGTGCATATGGCCGGAATAGACTTCCTCCAAACCCACCGATATTATCATGCAGTCTAGTGTGTATGGAGGCATCCCGCCTTCCCCAGACAAAACATGATGGGAGAGAAGTATCTGGTGTGTCTAAGGCCTCTTTCACACTTCTGCACTTCGCAATGCGTCGGACTGACGGACGTTGTGAATTTACTGCACGACGTGGGCAGCGGAAGCAGTTTTTCGACACATCCGCTGTCCATTGTGCATTCCGGGGAGGAGGGGGCGGACGCGACGTACAAAAAAAAAAAGTTACATTGGAACGTTTTTTTGTGACGACGATCCACCAAAACACGACGGATCCGTCGTACGACGGACGCGACGTGTGGCAATCTGTCGCTAATACAAGTCTATGGGCAAAAAACGCATCTTGCGAGCACATTTGCAGGATCTGTTTTTTGCCCAAAACGACGGATAGATTGCTAAAAACGGAAGTGTGAAAGAGGCCTTATTGTGAACTGACAACTCCTTTGTTCCTCGGCAAGATAAACCGCCGCCAGAGGAGTCAACTACGACAATACCCTATATGTGGTGGCACACAACAAGCCTCAGGAGGGCTGTGTGAACAAGTTTTACTGGAGTGCCATATTTCCTCTTCAAAGCCCCTGAGGTAGCAGAGTACAGTGGAAACCCCACAGACCTCACCTCACTACACTCCTCAAAAAGGCATTCATCTAGGGGTGTAGTGGACATTTTCATCCCACAGGCGTAACAGATTCCTTTAACATTGCACTATGAAAATTGTAACTAACCTGAGTTCTTAGTTACCGTATATAGATATAGTTACATGTGGTAAAAAAAAAAATAAAGATATATGGTGTAATGTAGTAATTCATTTCTCCGGAGCCTGGAAATAACTTATATGTGGTTGTATACTCTTGTTTGGGCACACAGCACGGCTACAAAAAGGGAGGAAGCATCATTTAATGCTCAAAATTTGCTGGAATGGATTTCTATCGCCATATTTTATTTACAGAGCCCCTGAGGTAGTAATACAGAGGAAACCACCCCAGAAGTGATCCAATTTTGGAAAATAAAACATAAAGGCATTTATAAAAGGGATATAATGACTATTTTGACCTCCAAAGTGTTTTTTTTATTTTTTATTATTTTTTTTAATTTTGATCACTGAGATATAATCTATCTCAGTGATCAAAATGCACTTTGGAACGAATTTGCCGTACTGCGTATGCGCCCGCCATTTTGGAAGATGGCGGCGCCCAGGGAGAAGACGGACGGACCCCGGCAGGATCGGTAAGTATGATGGGGTGGGGGGGAGCACGGGGGGGGGGGTGAGAATCGGAGCATGGGGGGGGGGGGAATCGGAACGCGGGAGGGGTGGAATGGAGCACGGGGGGGTGCATTGGAGCATCAGGGGGTGGATCGGACTGCAGGGGGGGTGGATCGGACTGCAGGGGGGGTGGTTGGAGCACGGGGGGAGCGGCGCACAGGACGGAGGGGAGCCGGAGCTGTGTACCCGACAGATCGGGGGGCGATCGGTGGGGTGAGGTGGGGGCACATTAGTGTTTCCAGCCATGGCCGATGATATTGCAGCATCGGCCATGGCTGGATTGTAATATTTCACCCGTTATAATAGGTGAAATATTACAAATTGCTCTGATTGGCTTTTGAAAGTGAAACTGCCAATCAGAGCGATCGTAGCCACGGGGGGGGGGGGTGAAGCCACCCCACCTGGGCTAAACTACCACTCCCCCTGTCCCTGCAGATCGGGTGAAATGGGAGTTAACCCTTTCACCCGATCTGCAGGGACGCGATCTTTCCATGACGCCACATAGGCGTCATGGGTCGGATTGGCACCGACTTTCATGACGCCTACGTGGCGTCATGGGTCGGGAAGGGGTTAAAGCATGGCAAAAGTAAGAAGAAAAAAAAAAAAAAAAAAAAGAAGGATTGACCTGATCGCTAAACGGCGTAGCGAGAAAAAAAAAAAAAACGCCAGAATTACGTTTTTTCTGGTTGCTGCGACATTGCATTAAAAACAAATAACGGACGATCAAAAGAACGTATCTGCACCAACATGGTATAAAACATCAGCTTGGCGCGCAAAAAAATAAGCCCTCACCCGACATCCAGAAAAATGAAAACGCTACGGGTATCGGAAAATTGTGCAATTTCTTTATCTTTTTTAGCAAAGTTTGAATTTTTTTTTTTTCACCACTTAGATAAAAAAGAACCTAGACATGTTTGGTGTCTATGAACTCGTAATGACCTGGAGAATCACAATGGGAGGTCAGTTTTAGCATTTAATGAACCTAGCAAAAAAGCCAGACAAAACAAGTGTGGGATTGCATTTTTTTTTTTTTGCAATTTCACCACACTTGGAATCTTTTTCTTGTTTTCTAGAACACGACATGGTAAAACCAATGTTGCCGTTCAAAAGTACAAATCGTCCCGCAAAAAACAAGCAGTCATATGGCCATATTGACAGAAAAATTAAAAAAAAAAAAAAAAAGTTATGGCTCTGGGAAGGAGGGAAGTGAAAAACAAAAAAGGGCTCCGACATGAAGGGGCTAGTCTTTGATAAGTTAATTTCCATAAAATAATCCTCGCTTTTCACAAGACATACTCTATTAGGCGCTAAGACGACAAATGTTTGGGCATTGCCATATCAGATACTTCTAACAAATGTGTGTCCCACCTCGGAGACGAATCCATTATTAGAAAGAAACCCCTTCTTGTGTTGACTACCTAAGAGAAGAATTGACAGCACATGCTCTGCCGAGATCTCGGCTTGGACTCGAGGGCGGATCCCAAAGATGGGACATTCACCTAGAAGACATTTATGACTTCGCTTTTAAACATGTTATAAACGTGAATAACGTTTCAGGGTACATTTATTGGAAAATCAGAAAGGAGATTTACAGTGTTTGGTTGGAGCCATCGCATGGGACGGCATCCTGAATACACGGCACCCACGCATGCAGTGTCATGCTTCAGCCAGCAGCGACTTTCCTTCTCAGTACAGTGAAGACAGGCCTGGCACTTCACAACACGTCCGCTCCCGTCTATTGCGCCACAGAACACAAAGATGATCATGGTCCCATAACAGCTTTCCTGGGATAATCTACAGCAGATTTTCATCTACAGCCATTTGTCCATAGAGAACCACAGCAAATAAAGCAGGAAATTATCAGCAAGGTCCCAGCATCATCATCCTCATTACCCTGCACACATCCCAGTGGGTCCGATTCATCCAAGCACTGCACATAACAGGCCGCTTCATAGGGTTAGATTAGTCTGGCTAAATCCCTGCACTAAGCGTGTTCCTGTGCAGCAGACTGATCAAAGGCTTGGTCCAATAACGAAAAGCATGTGCTCACTGAGCATCAATTGATCGGCAGCGCCCCAGACCAAGCGTCCTACTGTGTCCAAGTCATCAATGACAGCTCCCTGCAAGGGGAAGAGATAAATCAGGGCCTGACAGCTTGTTTATTTCCCATTGGACAGACACATGACTCTTCCTCATGACCTGTACTTTAACAGTGCTCGTAATGATCCAAGCATTAATCTGCACACATAGCTCACATGCCGGCGTTACCCAGGACTTTAGCATTCATCTTACACAAATTAAAACTTCATACACATCAATCACTTCCTAGAAATATTCTCTAAAAGAAGGAAAAAAAAAAAAAAAAATCAATATTGTAACATTGTTGTATTAAGGGGGGAAAAAAGCCACCTTAGGCCTCTTTCACACTTGTGTCATTTTAGATCCGTCGCAATGCTTACCTACCCGCAACCTCCGATCCTCACAAGATCTCCTACTCTACTCCCCTCTTATCTCCTCTTCCCACAATCGTATACAAGATTTCTCTCGCGCATCACCCCTACTCTGGAACCCTCTACCACAACACATCAGACTCTCGCCTACCATCGAAACCTTCAAAAAGAACCTGAAGACCTACCTCTTCAGACAAGCCTACAACCTGCAGTTACCACCGATCGACCAAACCACTGCACGACCAGCTCTACCCTCACCTACTGTATTCTCACCCATCCCTTGTAGATTGTGAGCCTTCGTGGGCAGGGTCCTCATTCCTCCTGTACCAGTTATGACTTGTATTGTTTAAGATTATTGTACTTGTTTTCATTATGTATACCCCTCCTCACATGTAAAGCGCCATGGAACAAATGGCGCTATAACAATAAATAATAATAATAATAAATAATAATGCGTCGTTTTGAGAAAAAACACATCCTGCAAATGTGGATGCGTTTTTTTCCCCATAGACTTTGATCGCAACATATGGCCATACGTCGCGTCCGACGTGCACTGGATGCGTCGCGTTTTGGCAGACCGTCGTCACGAAAAAACGTTCAATGTAACGTTTTTTTGTACGTCGGATCCGCCATTTCCTACCGATCATGTGCGGCCAGAACTCCACCCGCTCCTCCCCGAGACTTAGGCTACTTTCACACTTGTGTCAGTACGCGGCCGTCGCAAAGTGTCGTCGCAACGTACCAATGGACGTTGTGTAAATTCGCCCCGGGGGGCACAGCTCAGCGCCATGGCCCCTGCCACCCAGAGGGGTCACAGCTCAGCGCCACGGCCCCTGCCACCCAGAGGGGGCACAGCTCAGCGCCACGGCCCCTGCCACCTGGGGGGGCACAGCTCAGCGCCACGGCCCCTGCCGCACAAACGTTTACCCTTAAATATATAGAGAAATGTAAGGTCATGAAAGGTGAGCGTACTTTGCATTTCTGTATCACATTTAATGTAGTTCAGCACTCCCAGTGTACAAGATCTACAATGTCTACATACCCTTTGCCACCTGTGAAGACCAGCCCAATATACAGAGGACCACCACATACACATACTGTATAACAAGCACAGTGCACTGGCATACATTTTTATTTAATAATGGGCGCTAGGGAGAACATATATCACTGCCTTCACAGAGACCGACGACGGTCAGACACAGGTCTCATGAACGTATGACCACATAAGGGCCCTGATATATTACAGCCATAGCTTCGATCAGATGCAAGTTCAACCGAAAATTCTCAAATGTTCCCAATGGGAGAAGGGGACGCATTGCTGCCGAGCACATCTGCCAGGGCTTATCCTCTGACACAAAGCAGGGAACATGTAGAATCCCAACAAACCCATGCTGACTTTACATAGACACCTACCATGGGAGGTGGGGAGTGGACACCATCGCTGTCACCCCCTGATACTGCAGAAGAGACCTACAATTATCACAGCCATCACCTATTTGAGCAAATAACACCACGGACACAACTCTCTTCCGGACGCTTACCACATCTATGTAACATTTGCCACCTGCACCCAGTTTGCAATAAACAGAATAGTAATAAAATATGGAACGCAGCCTGCCCAGGCCTTGCCCCATAGTGCTGAAATGTGCGCTCTGCCCGACAGCCACGCTACCTCCAGTGCAGGACACTGCTCATGTTATAGCTTACAGCTGCAGCAAACATTTACATTAGACAGAAGCAGAACACTATGCCGCCACATTAGACACTGCTGGCCTAGCTGCAATCCTGTTCCCCATTTTGTGCCATTTCAACCACCTCTGGGGGCGGGGGGGTCTGTTACACATAGTAAGCACAGTGCTGGGACTGATGTCCGATGGCACTGCTAAACACAAGATCCTGCCCGCATACCCGTTATATACACATGTGCCCTTATTAATGGGGCGACACCTATGACGCCACACAAAAAGATTAACAAGTTTGTACCAAATGTCATAATGAAGGTGTTAGAAATCACGGATGGATGGGATCATCACTGCCTGTACAGGAGAGTAATCGCTCCACAGAAGCAGCCGCTGAGAAACGTGTCAATCACAGAAATCAGACCTTGGGGTGAAACGCTGCAGACGATTACATACGCCGAGAAGGGGACACTCACCGGTGCTCAGAATAACGAGGCTCTGCACCCAGATTGGTGTTAAGACCTCTGATCTGAAGGCAGGGGGGGGGCTTGGAGGGACAATCCGGGTTATTTACAGACAGAGCGGAGGATCAGTGTAATCTGACAGTGGCTAGTAGAGCCTCCTGCCGGCCCACATTACCAGCTACTCTTGTGATCTACAAGTTTGGAGTGACATCATGCCGCCATGATGACGTTGTGCCAGGTGTAATCCAAAGAGGGGTCTGGGACTTTGGGAGGCTCACAGGTCCTGGATGAGGCTGCCGGACCAAGGTCTATACATTTTGGCTCATCTCTAGTTGCCCGGGATTCAATGCTGGCAGCATGGCCCAGAGATGGACTGTCAGCACAGTGATGGGAGCGGAAAAACAAAATCAACCTGCAGGCAACACACCTGTCACCTACTAACCCTCAGGGTCCTCAGCAGACACTTGGCGACACGTCACAGGCTCCAGCGTTACCCTGGAGCAACAAACAGCCAAAACTCAACAATGCCCAAAATATCCTCAATACCGGGGGGTGTACAGCGTACCCCACAAACTCCCCTACTGCAGCTGTAATCAGTTCCGGATTTCTGGAAAAACATTTCTGTGGAAAGTGATCTGGTAGAGGGGATTATTTCCTAATAACAGGCAGAGCAGGAGCTGTGGGGTCTGTACAGCGAGGGGCACCGCGACGTTGGGCACATCTTTACAGCTCGCCGTCCGCCATCATCGCAGAGCTCGGATTTTGATGCCAAATACGACAGTAGAGTTACGACTTGTCGCTTGTGACGTGAGAATCCGACTCATTGGGAAACATGGCGTGGCGCCCTAGGAGGTCATTACATGCCCCTTACCTGCCCAGCTCATGCCCGGGGCACATGGTGTAGCGACTGCTGAATGGCTGGCATTGGATGGGGGTGCTGGGGTCTCCGAGAAGCCCCGGCCTGTCAGGACCCTTCCTGTCCTCCGGCCGCCGTGCTGGCCTCGGGGTCCGGCAGCATTTCTCCATCATCCCATTTTCCTCTGGGACCATCCTAGAGCCAACTGTGGAAGATGGAAACCGTCAGTAAGTCAGTGACTGCAGGGCCACAGCCCGGGCACCCTCCCCCTGCCGGTGGGTAAGAACTAATGCCCGGTCACACACCGGGCAGTGCACTGTGGTAAACATACCCGTCTCCTCAGCCGCCTTCCTGCTGGAGCTCCGCTGGCTGCAGTCGTCCCGTACACACAGGCGGACACACACCTAACACACGCGACCACAGCGGCGACTGACTGAGCGACGCGGCTCAACTTCGCATTCAGGGATTTCAAAATGACCACGCCCTCAAGGCGTGTCCTCCTCTCACGGCAGGTTCTCACGGGGAGCAACGGAAAGAAGGCGTGGCTTACCGTCAATCAAACTGGGCATGCTTCTCAGTGCGTGCGCAGTGTTACCTGCGGCCGAGGCTTGTCCTATAGAGGGCGCTACAGCACGCGTGCGCAGTGTTACCTGCGGCCGGGGCTTGTCCTATAGAGGGCGTTAAATCGCTGCGTGCTGACTGCCGAGTGCCGAGGTGGAGGGAGGAGGTGCATGGTGCAGGGGCAACGCTGACCGCGGCCGGTGTGCTGAGTCCCGATGTACCGGCGTCCTGAGTCCCGATATACCGGCGTCCTGAGTCCCGATGTACCGTCGTCCTGAGTCCCGATGTACCGTCGTCCTGAGTCCCGATGTACCGTCGTCCTGAGTCCCGATGTACCGTCGTCCTGAGTCCCGATGTACCGTCGTCCTGAGTCCCGATGTACCGTCGTCGTGAGTCCCGATGTACCGTCGTCGTGAGTCCCGATGTACCGTCGTCGTGAGTCCCGATGTACCGTCGTCGTGAGTCCCGATGTACCGTCGTCGTGAGTCCCGATGTACCGTCGTCGTGAGTCCCGATGTACCGTCGTCGTGAGTCCCGATGTACCGTCGTCGTGAGTCCCGATGTACCGTCGTCCTGAGTCCCGATGTACCGTCGTCCTGAGTCCCGATGTACCGTCGTCCTGAGTCCCGATGTACCGTCGTCCTGAGTCCCGATGTACCGTCGTCGTGAGTCCCGATGTACCGTCGTCGTGAGTCCCGATGTACCGTCGTCGTGAGTCCCGATGTACCGTCGTCGTGAGTCCCGATGTACCGTCGTCGTGAGTCCCGATGTACCGTCGTCGTGAGTCCCGATGTACCGTCGTCGTGAGTCCCGATGTACCGTCGTCGTGAGTCCCGATGTACCGTCGTCGTGAGTCCCGATGTACCGTCGTCGTGAGTCCCGATGTACCGTCGTCGTGAGTCCCGATGTACCGTCGTCGTGAGTCCCGATGTACCGTCGTCGTGAGTCCCGATGTACCGTCGTCGTGAGTCCCGATGTACCGTCGTCGTGAGTCCCGATGTACCGTCGTCGTGAGTCCCGATGTACCGTCGTCGTGAGTCCCGATGTACCGTCGTCGTGAGTCCCGATGTACCGTCGTCGTGAGTCCCGATGTACCGTCGTCGTGAGTCCCGATGTACCGTCGTCGTGAGTCCCGATGTACCGTCGTCGTGAGTCCCGATGTACCGTCGTCGTGAGTCCCGATGTACCGTCGTCGTGAGTCCCGATGTACCGTCGTCGTGAGTCCCGATGTACCGTCGTCGTGAGTCCCGATGTACCGGTGACCTGTATGCCGACTAATAAGTGGAGGACACAGAGTTTGCAGTCTTTTACCTGGTTTACTGGTGGTAGCAGTCCTCAGTCCAGGGTGCCAGGTGCAGGGTAGCTGTAGTCTGGCCGGCTTGGAGGCAAGAAGGGATCCCACTTCAGGTGAGGTCTGTAAGGCTAGGTTCCCATTGCGTTAATGGGAACGCGCTAACGGACAGCGTTGCACGGCGAAATTAACGCCGTGCAACACGTCCGTTAGCGCGCCCATTCACGGCAATGGGAACGTGCAGCACTAGCACATGCTATGTTCGGCACGCGCTAGCGACGCGCCGGTGTTTTGTGGCGCGCCGCGGATGCTGCTTGCAGCGTCCGAGGCGCGCCCGCGGTCCGTTCCCCACTCTCGCAGATCGGGGATCTGCGAGAGCGGGGACGTTACTGCGACCCCGGTAAAAACATTGCGTTTGCGCAATCTGCTAGCACTAGCGCTAAACGGATTGCACTAACGCAATGTGACCCTAGCCTAAGGCTACGTTCACATTAGCGTTTCCCGACGCAGCGTCGGGAAACGCAGCGGCGACGCAAGCGTCATGCTCCCCTATATTTAACATGGGGGACGCATGGACATGCGTTGTGCGACGCATGCAGTTTTTTTGCCGCAAGCGTCGGGCAAAGAAAACGCAACAAGTTGCATTTTTTTTTTGCGTCGAAATTTCTGCAAAAAACGACGCTTTTTTTATTTGCGTTGTGCGTTGCGTCGCCGACGCAGTGGCGCACAACGCAAATGTGAACGTTGCCTTAGCCTTTCCTACTTGCGTCAGATGGCGAGGTCCCTGCGGCTTAAAGCTTGCTGACAGGGTCCCCCCTCTCCTGTCCTAAGACAGATGTCTGTACCATAGGCAGTTTGAGCCTGTTTCTAGGATCTCTTAGATGACCCGGCTCTTAGGCTGTGTGCACACGTTGCGTTTTTTTCGCGGTTTTTTCGCGGTTTTTCCCGATAAAAACGTTATAAAACCGCAAAAAAAATGCATACAATAAGCATCCCATCATTTAGAATGAATTCCGCATGTTTTGTGCACATGATGCGTTTTTTTCCGCGAAAAAAACGCATCGCGGCAAAAAACGCAGCATGTTCATTAATTTTCTGGGTTTTTTTTGCGGATTTCCCACTCCAAAATGCATTGGGAAGTGTCCGGAAAAAAACGCGGCAAAAACGCATGCGGTTTTCTTGTGGATTTCTTGCAGAAAATGTCCGGAATTCTCAGGAATTTTCTGCGAGAAATCCTGAACGTGTGCACATAGCCTTAAGGTCACTGCTTCACCTCAGACTTGTTACAGGCAATTGACACATAGTCCTATGCCTTCCGGGTCTGTCGCGTGTCCTGGAGAACAACACAACCTTGGGCTCCCGGGACCCGGCTTCTGCGCTCTGGCTCTGAGGGTGTCCTGCTGTTCCGCTCCTGAGCCCTTTCCTCCACTGTGCTTCTTCCCTCTCAGCTCCCTCACAATTAAACTCTCCTTCTAATTCTCGCTCTTTCCCGGGGTAGCAGCTCCCTCGTGGCTGCTCGGCCCGTACGTCTGCTCCAGAAGTCCTTCTGCCCTCCTGGAGACCAACTGTCTCCCTCAGACTGACTCCTTCTCCAGACCAGAATACATAAAGTGTAAGGAAGCTCTCCTAAATCCGGGTCCTGAGCTCCCCCTCCTGGCCTAGATTCAGATGTGTTAAATGTAAGTGCCTTACCTGATACAAAGAACCCCCCTTGCCTCCAAGCATGACATCACCTTCCCCGAAGGGAAGGCAACATCACTGCAGCAACCGACTACCTGGGGTGCTGCAGAAGAACATATGGGAAACATAAATAAAAGTCAAAAAGGTTTAAAAAAAACAAAATAAATAATCATAAAAGTAATCTTAAAAAGAGGAAGGAATAAGATCATTAATTCCACCAATTGTCATCTAGCAATAGTTTCTCGCATTCTCAGTCCGCTATCAATTCGGAGCACTCCCAAATTGTGTTTAACTCTTTTCCAACATCGGACGTAATAGTACGCCGATGTCTGACTCCCTCCCTTTGAAAGCGCCCTGTGTAAGCACCGGCCGTAAAGCAGAGCACAGCGGTGACGTCACCGCTCTGCTTTACGGGCGGCGCTTACACAGTGCAGGAAGCTGACGCCGAGGGACGTGACAAACATCGGAATGTGAGTATGTAGTGGTTTTTTTTTTTTTACTTTTACAATGGTAACCAGGGTAAATATCGGGTTACTAAGCGTGGCCCTGCACTTAGTAACCCGATGTTTACCCTGGTTACTCGGGGACTTCGGCATCGTTGAAGACAGTTTCAACGATGCCGAAGTCGTTCCCCTGATCGTTGGTCGCTGGAGAGAGCTGTCTGTGTGACAGCTCCCCAGCGACCACACAACGACTTACCAACGATCACGGCCAGGTCGTATCGCTGGTCGTGATCGTTGGTAAGTCGTTTAGTGTAACGGTACCTTAACTCTGAGTCCTCCCAGTAGTGTAGGAGAGCTATTTGAGCAGATAGGGGAGTAATGAGCTACAAAGTGTGCTTGCTAAAGTTTAGACTAATTTCCAGAAAATAGCAGAATCAGGGCACAGTCAAATGCCATGATAAAGATCAGAATTAGGCAGTTGGCATTTGGGGCAAGCAGTTAACCTATCTGTTGTTGGGTCCATTTTAGGAATATTGAACGCGAAAATGGCCCCATGTATAAGCTTAAATTGATCATGTTCTTTCGGAATGCAAACCACCCCGTTCTGATTTTAGATGAGACATCAATATCGTTCAGTTGTAGTATAATTGAGAGTTTAACTTGTTCATACTGAAAGTAATGGGAGGAATGGAGGCGATATTTTTCAAGGCTCTCTGCGTTTGTCAATCATCTACAATTCGTTTTGTGGAGAAGATGGGAAACATTAAAAATACCTGCCTTATGCCACACGGAATAGAACTTACTGTCCACACCCTGGGGAAATTGAGGATTGTTCCACAAACGGAGATATTTTGATATTCTAAAGAAAAGGCTGTACTTTTTTTCTGACTGCCCTCCACACTGATATCGTATCCTTAAAGGGACACTGTCACCTGAATTTGGAGGGAACAATCTTCAGCCATGGAGACGGGGTTTTTGGGTGTTTAATTCACCCTTTCCTTACCCGCTAGCTGCATGCTGGCTGCAATATTGGATTGAAGTTCATTCTCTGTCCTCCATAGTACATGCCTGCACTAGGCAATCTTGCCTTGTGCAGGCGTGTACTATGGAGGACAGAGAATGAACTTCAATCCAATATTGCAGCCAGCGGGTAAAGAAAGGGTGTATAAAACACCCAAAAAACCCGCCTCCATGGCTGAAGATTGTTCCCTCCAAATTCAGGTGACAGTGTCCCTTTAATTGATGGTGAATGGAGAATTACTGCAAGAATAAGGGGGGAGGTGAAATCTGATTTTAGGGTAGAGTCTGAGTAAGTGTGTTTGTTGTGAATCCAATCCACTATATACTGTGTAAGACATGCTAAATTGTAATTTCTAGCCCTAGGAAGATTTATACCCCCATAGTCCTTAGAAGACATGAGTTTAGGCAGACAAATTCTGGGACGTTTCCCCTTTGAAGGAAGTGGCTAAAGACTTTATTGAGTGAATTAATAACAAGAGTGTTTGAGTGGCAGTGGAAAGTTTTGCAGTTGGTATGAATGACTGAGCAAAGGCAATGCCCCCAAGAGGAGTATTTTGGAGGACAAGGGGAGTAGTTCACACTTATCAACATTCATTTTAAATCCCGATTATGAGCCAAAGTCCTTGAGAAGGCTGATAACTATTGGTAAATGGGCTTTAAAGGGAACCTGTCACCCCGTTTTTTCAGTACGAGATAAAAATTCTGTTAAATAGGGCCTGAGCTGTGCGTTACTATAGTGTATTTTGTGTACCCTGATTCCCCACCTATGCTGCCGAAATAACTTACCAAAGTCGCCGTTTTCGCCTGTCAATCAGGCTGGTCTGGTCAGATGGGCGTGGCGACATCGCTGTTTCTTCCCCCAGATCTTGCATATCTTTCCGTTGGTGGCGTAGTGGTTTGCGCATGCCCATCTTCTGAATCCACTGGGCAGGAGAAGAAAAAACGCGCGATCGGCGCTATTTCCCTGGTGATCTGTGGGGGCGGCCATCTTCCTGAGGCCGCGCGTGCGCATATGGAGTCCTCTGCTGCCCGGGGCTTCAGGAAAATGGCCGTGGGATGCCGCGCGTGCGCAGATGGAGATCGCGGCGGCCATTTTCCTGAAGCCGAGTTCGCATTTCCACACAGAAAGCTGCTTGTATTATCTTCTTATTAATCTTGAAACCTGAAAAAGTGTTTGGGTTCGACAGTGGTTTTATGGCTAGGTTAAAGGGAACCTGTCACCTCCAAAATCGAGGTTGAGCTAAGCCCACCGGCATCAGGGGCTTATCTACAGCATTCTGTAATGAAGAATGTAAAGAAAAGAAAGAAAGAAAGAAAAATGTAAAGAAACAATGAAAACCCTATATTAAGGGTCACCAATCTAACCCAAGAAGAGGTGCGAAACCGGCTAAATAAGATTAAAATAGATAAATCTCCGGGTCCGGATGGCATACACCCACGAGTACTAAGAGAACTAAGTAATGTAATAGATAAACCATTATTTCTTATTTTTAGTGACTCTATAGCGACAGGGTCTGTTCCGCAGGACTGGCGCATAGCAAATGTGGTGCCAATATTCAAAAAGGGCTCTAAAAGTGACCCTGGAAATTATAGGCCAGTAAGTCTAACCTCTATTGTTGGTAAAATATTTGAAGGGTTTCTGAGGGATGTTATTCTGGATTATCTCAATGAGAATAACTGTTTAACTCCATATCAGCATGGGTTTATGAGAAATCGCTCCTGTCAAACCAATCTAATCAGTTTTTATGAAGAGGTAAGCTATAGGCTGGACCACGGTGAGTCATTGGACGTGGTATATCTCGATTTTTCCAAAGCGTTTGATACCGTGCCGCACAAGAGGTTGGTACACAAAATGAGAATGCTTGGTCTGGGGGAAAATGTGTGCAAATGGGTTAGTAACTGGCTTAGTGATAGAAAGCAGAGGGTGGTTATAAATGGTATAGTCTCTAACTGGGTCGCTGTGACCAGTGGGGTACCGCAGGGGTCAGTATTGGGACCTGTTCTCTTCAACATATTCATTAATGATCTGGTAGAAGGTTTACACAGTAAAATATCGATATTTGCAGATGATACAAAACTATGTAAAGCAGTTAATACAAGAGAAGATAGTATTCTGCTACAGATGGATCTGGATAAGTTGGAAACTTGGGCTGAAAGGTGGCAGATGAGGTTTAACAATGATAAATGTAAGGTTATACACATGGGAAGAGGGAATCAATATCACCATTACACACTGAACGGGAAACCACTGGGTAAATCTGACAGGGAGAAGGACTTGGGGATCCTAGTTAATGATAAACTTACCTGGAGCAGCCAGTGCCAGGCAGCAGCTGCCAAGGCAAACAGGATCATGGGGTGCATTAAAAGAGGTCTGGATACACATGATGAGAGCATTATACTGCCTCTGTACAAATCCCTAGTTAGACCGCACATGGAGTACTGTGTCCAGTTTTGGGCACCGGTGCTCAGGAAGGATATAATGGAACTAGAGAGAGTACAAAGGAGGGCAACAAAATTAATAAAGGGGATGGGAGAACTACAATACCCAGATAGATTAGCGAAATTAGGATTATTTAGTCTAGAAAAAAGACGACTGAGGGGCGATCTAATAACCATGTATAAGTATATAAGGGGACAATACAAATATCTCGCTGAGGATCTGTTTATACCAAGGAAGGTGACGGGCACAAGGGGGCATTCTTTGCGTCTGGAGGAGAGAAGGTTTTTCCACCAACATAGAAGAGGATTCTTTACTGTTAGGGCAGTGAGAATCTGGAATTGCTTGCCTGAGGAGGTGGTGATGGCGAACTCAGTCGAGGGGTTCAAGAGAGGCCTGGATGTCTTCCTGGAGCAGAACAATATTGTATCATACAATTATTAGGTTCTGTAGAAGGACGTAGATCTGGGTATTTATTATAATGGAATATAGGCTGAACTGGATGGACAAATGTCTTTTTTCGGCCTTACTAACTATGTTACTATGTTACTATGTAGATAAGCCCCCGATGTATCCTAAAAGATGAGAAAAAGAGGTTATACTCACCTGAGCGGGCGGTCCGATCCGGTGGGCGTCATGGTCCGGTCTGGAGCCTCCCATCTTCTTATGATGACGTCCTCTTCTGGTCTTCACGCTGCGGCGCAAGGCGTACTTTGTCTGTCCTGTTGAGGGCAGAGCAAAGTACTGCAGTGCATAGGCGCCGGGCCTCTCTGACCTTTTCCGGTGCCTGCGCACTGCAGTACTCCCTGACGAAGCGGTAGCGAAACGCGCGTTGGAGTGGTGTGTGCAGGGGACGGTGGAGCTCCAGACTGGTGAGTACTCTGGCATTATGTGACTTCTCTTTATATTACTCCAGCGCCATTGGCTCTCTGATCACTTGATCACATTTAAGGCATATCTTGCCATTATTTGGCTTAGCTTATTTAGGTTATCTAGTCTCACTTCAATTTTGTTATTTATCATTCACTCTTTCTTTGTGCACTGTTGCATATATCACTTGGTATGAATTTTGGTGCAATCTTATTTTTATCACTATTGATTGTTATTATTTACTTCTGATCATATATTGAGTATTAATTCACTAATTTATTATAAATTATTCATTTTTTGCACGTACACTTTTTTATGCTATTATAATAGTACACATAGATATTCCTTTGACGCCGGTGGTATTTTGGTCAAATATAGTACATTGTATGCCTGCTGCCACACGGTCTGCTGCTCCCTGTCCCCTGCTGGACACATCTTTTTCTTTAGATATACTGTATATATACCGTATGTACTCGAGTATAAGCCGAGATTTCCAGCCCAAATTTTTGGGCTGAAAGTGCCCCTCTCGGCTTATACTCGAGTCATGATCGGCGGTGGGGTCGGCGGGTGAGGGGCAGAGAGGACTGTCATATACTCACCTAGTCCTGGCACTCCTGTCGCTGTCCCCTGCCTGTTCCATGGTCTCTGGGTGCCGCAGCTCTTCCTCTGTTCAGTGGTCACGTGGGACTGCTCATTAAAGTAATGAATATGGACTCCACTCCCATAGGGGTGGAGTCGCATATTCATTTCTGTAATGAGCGGTTCCCATGTGACTGCTTACTACAGGAAGAAGCTGCGGGCGCCGGAGACCATCTGTCCGGGAGAAGGAGAAGCTGCCTGGGACGCCGGGAGCAGGTAAGTATGTCATAGTTACGTGTCCGCTTTCCACCCACCGGGCACCGCTCCGTCTTCCGCGTCCTCTTGCTCTGACTGTTCAGGTCAGAGGGCGCGATGACGTACTAGTGTGCACACCGCCCTCTGTCTGAACAGTCAGTGCGGAGAGACGCCGAGATGGGACGCTGAGGAGCTGCAAGCAAGAGAGGTGAGTATGTGATTTTTTTTTTTTATTGCAGCAGCAGCATTATATCGGTAGCACAGCTGTCTATGGATCATTAATGGGGCAATAATCAACGGTGCAGAGCATTCTATATAGCACAGCTTTATATGGATCATTAATGGGGCGATAATCAACGGTGCAGAGCATTCTATATAGCACAGCTTTATATGGATCATTAATGGGACAATAATCAACGGTGCAGAGCATTCTATATGGCACAGGTATATATGGAGCATCTATGGGGCCATAATGCACGGTGCAGAGCATTCTATATGGCACAGCTTTATATAGAGCATCTATGGGGCCATAATGAACGGTGCAGAGCATTCTATATGGCACAGCTTTATATAGAGCATCTATGGGGCCATAATGAACGGTGCAGAGCTTTCTATATGGCACAGCTTTCTATGGAGCATCTATGGGGCCATAATGAACGGTGCAGAGCATTCTATATAGCACGGCTTTCTATGGAGCATCTATGGGGCCATAATGAACGGTGCAGAGCATTCTATATGGCACAGCTTTCTATGGAGCATCTATGGGGCCATAATGAACGGTGCAGAGCATTATATATGGCACAGCTTTATATGGAGCATCTATGGGGCAATAATGAACAGTATGGAGCATTATATATGTGGCACAGCTTTATATGGAGCATCTATGGGGCCATAATGAACGGTGCAGAGCATTCTATATGGCACAGCTTTATATGGAACATCTATGGGGCCATAATGAACGGTGCAGAGCATTATATATGGCACAGCTTTATATGGAGCATCTATGGGGCAATAATGAACAGTATGGAGCATTATATGTGGCACAGCTTTATATGGAGCATCTTATGGGGCAATAATGAACGGTATGGAGTATTATATGTGGCACAGCTTTATATGGAGCATCTATGGGGCAATAATGAACAGTATGGAGCATCTATTTTTATTTTTGAAATTCACCGGTAGATGCTGCATTTCCTACCCTAGGCTTATACTCGAGTCAATAAGTTTTCCCAGGTTTTTGTGGCAAAATTAGGGGGGTCGGCTTATACTCGGGTCGGCTCATACTCGAGTATATACGGGTATATTCTTTTATATATTTATTTTTTGTATCTTTTTACATATTGTATTGGTTCCATTGTTCCTCATGTATTTTTAATTATTTTTAATAACATTCTTGTGCATTGTGATGTGTTTATGATTCATTTATAGTAATTTAACATTTTTGTGTGTAATCATGATTTGATTATCAATAAAATAAAATTCATTTAACATTTTATTCATTCTTTTGAATACTTTTTTTTGGGTATGTATTATCGTTTTCAGTATTCATAGTGTTTTATATTTTCACAATAGTGGTATTTCTTTTCTGTATAGGTTTTGTACGTCGGAATAATATCCGCATTATTGGGCTACCAGAACGCTCAGAGGGTCAGAAACCGGAACAATTCTTGGAGAGTTGGCTCAAAGATACTTAAGGAGACAAATTCTCCTCTACATTCTCTGTAGAAAGGGCCAACAGAGTGCCAACAAAACTTCTTCCTCCGGGGTCCCCACCGAGACCCTTTTTGGCGCGCCTTTTGAATTGAAGGGATAGAGATGCAGTGCTCTGTAAGGCAAGACAAAAAAGCCCCATTAAATTTAATAATGCCACTATATCAATATTCCCGGATTTCTCTATGGAGTTGCAGAAACAACATGCCCGATTCATGGAGATAAAGAAACAACTCGGGGAGCACAACATTTTATATTCAATGATCTATCCAGCCCGTCTCAGGATTGTTTACAACGGGCTCTTTCTCTTTCTTTACGACTACAACAGAGGCCGAAGATTGGTTGCGATCTCATGTGGGAGCGAATGGGGGGGAGGGGGGATCCTAAATCACCTGCCGTCTCTACATATAGATACTCTGGAAGTGGAACTCTCTCACTGGGTTTTCTTCTTTTATTTTCTCTTCTATTTTCAATGATAAGAGCTCTTTCCGCCAAAGTCCAAGAAAACAACTATACCGGACTATGTGAGAGGTCTTGGATCACCCCGAAAGAGAGTTAAAGTATTTTCTCAAATAAGGCGTCATGATCCTCATATAGTAACCCTAGTTGAAACACTTGACCAGAAATTTGACCCATTATGTACAAAATCCGTGTGTACAATGGTCTGTACATACATTCCATACTAGTTATTCTAGGGGGGTCTCTATTAATACACAAGGATGTTAGATGGGAGGTTGGGGAGGTACAGAGAGACTCTGAGGGATGTTTTATCTTTGTACATGCGTGGATTAATTTGAAAGATTACGTTATAATGTGTACAGTTAGGGCCAGAAATATTTGGACAGTGACACAATTTTCGCGAGTTGGGCTCTGCATGCCACCACATTGGATTTGAAATGAAACCTCTACAACAGAATTCAAGTGCAGATTGTAACGTTTAATTTGAAGGGTTGAACAAAAATATCTAATAGAAAATGTAGGAATTGTACACATTTCTTTACAAACACTCCACATTTTAGGAGGTCAAAAGTAATTGGACAAATAAACATAACCCAAACAAAATTTTTTTATTTTCAATATTTTGTTGCAAATCCTTTGGAGGCAATCACTGCCTTAAGTCTGGAACCCATGGACATCACCAAACGCTGGGTTTCCTCCTTCTTAATGCTTTGCCAGGCCTTTACAGCCGCAGCCTTCAGGTCTTGCTTGTTTGTGGGTCTTTCCGTCTTAAGTCTGGATTTGAGCAAGTGAAATGTATGCTCAATTGGGTTTAGATTTGGAGATTGACTTGGCCATTGCAGAATGTTCCACTTTTTGTCACTCATGAACTCCTGGGTAGCTTTGGCTGTATGCTTGGGGTCATTGTCCATCTGTACTATGAAGCGCCGTCCAATCAACTTTGCAGCATTTGGCTGAATCTGGGCTGAAAGTATATCCCGGTACACTTCAGAATTCATCCGGCTACTCTTGTCTGCTCTTATGTCATCAATAAACACAAGTGACCCAGTGCCATTGAAAGCCATGCATGCCCATGCCATCACGTTGCCTCCACCATGTTTTACAGAGGATGTGGTGTGCCTTGGATCATGTGCCGTTCCCTTTCTTCTCCAAACTTTTTTCTTCCCATCATTCTGGTACAGGTTGATCTTTGTCTCATCTGTCCATAGAATACTTTTCCAGAACTGAGCTGGCTTCTTGAGGTGTTTTTCTGCAAATTTAACTCTGGCCTGTCTATTTTTGTTATTGATGAATGGTTTGCATCTAGATGTGAACCCTTTGTATTTACTGTCATGGAGTTTTCTCTTTACTGTTGACTTAGAGACAGATACACCTACTTCACTGAGAGTGTTCTGGACTTCAGTTGATGTTGTGAACGGGTTCTTCTTCACCAAATTAAGTATGCGGCGATCATCCACCACTGTTGTCATCCGTGGACGCCCAGGCCTTTTTGAGTTCCCAAGCTCACCAGTCAATTCCTTTTTTCTCAGAATGTACCCAACTGTTGATTTTGCTACTCCAAGCATGTCTGCTATCTCTCTGATGGATTTTTTCTTTTTTTTCAGCCTCAGGATGTTCTGCTTCACCTCAATTGAGAGTTCCTTTGACCGCATGTTGTCTGCTCACAGCAACAGCTTCCAAATGCAAAACCACACACCTGGAATCCACCCCTGACCTTTTAACTACTTCATTGATTACAGGTTAACGAGGGAGACGCCTTCAGAGTTAATTGCAGCCCTTAGAGTCCCTTGTCCAATTACTTTTGGTCCCTTGAAAAAGAGGACGCTATGCATTACAGAGCTATGATTCCTAAACCCTTTCTCCGATTTGGATGTGGAAACTATCATATTGCAGCTGGGAGTGTGCACTTTCAGCCCATATTATATATATAATTGTATTTCTGAACATGTTTTTGTAAACAGCTAAAATAACAAAACTTGTGTCACTGTCCAAATATTTCTGGCCCTAACTGTATATACAACCCCCCTCCTGCTAATATGTCCATCATAAAAAAGGCGCTAAGTTTTGCTCTAAATTATCCGGATGCATATACCATATGCATGGGAGACTTCAATTTGGTTATGGACGAGTGCCTTGATAGGCTCAGGCTGGATGGCGAGGCTTCGGGGGTAACTCCCCCCATCTCATTTGTACACATTCATGGAGGGTAGTGGGTGTTAGGTCTCGAGTTCCCGCTTCTGCACAGGGGGAATCTCGAGCCATCTCCGCTGCGCTCTCCCATTCTTATCCAGCCGCAGTGGAGTCTGCTCAGCAGGGACGTCGGTCCCAGCGTCTTGCTCAGTCTCACTCTGTACAGAGAGTTACTGCTGCTTCTTCAGCTTCTGCCATTAAAGCCAGTGCTGGTCAGCAGCGAGCGGACTTCTCTGGGACTAAGTCCTTGTCTGCACACACTGAGCATGCCCAGGGCAAGATCTCCCGTTGGAGATCGAGGGTCATGTGCTCAGGCCCTGCAGCACATTCCATTGGTCCTCTTGGCAGGTCTTGGAAGGGCAAAGTTTCTGTGGCCACTTCCTGTGCTGCAACTATATAAACTGCGCATGACCGCACGGCCATGCGCTAGTGTACATTTGCATATGTGTGTTTGTTGTGAGTGAAAGTCGTCCTTGGATACCCCTTCCCTATTGAATGTCTGTTCGCGGAAGGTGTATGGTTGCTATCTAGCGCCCGACATCCTACAGCACGAATCACACATTACAGCGTCCAGTTGCTGTGACCGCCAGTACGGCGCCGTGCACTTCCTCTGTGCTTTCCTTACCCAAGCCTGGGTGGTTAGTGGCGTTCGTCAGTGCGGCACCGCATGCACTCTTGTGCCCTAATATTGTTATTCAGCTTCCTTACACACCCAGTTGCGGTGTTGTGCCAGCAAGGGTCTAATCGGACTTCAATCCTAGTTGGGGTTGAGTTCGCTGACTACTTGCTCGCGCTCTATGTGCGGTACCGCGATCCTGTGACGCAACAGGATCGCTTCCTTCACGCTGGGTGAAGTTTAACCCACGTGTGTATACTTATGAGTACCGCCATATAGTCCGTCATTACTTGGCAGCAGGTTCCATCTCTGCACGGTGGACCCCGGGCTGCGAACGCACCATACTCTATCTGTCTTTGTATTTGGTGCGTTCCGCTAGCCCTAACAGTGGGTGGCTAGATCTGTGGAGAATGCGTCATCCCGATGTAAAGGAATAAATCTGCCACTCGTCCGTTAGACGCACTCTATCCCGCTTGGATTATATTTTTGCATCCAGTAACTTGGCGATGTGGGTGGGGAGATAGAACATGGGAACAGAGGCATTTCAGACCATAGTCCGGTAATACTTAACCCCTTAATCCCATATGACGTACTATCCCGTCGAGGTGCCCTGGGACTTAATTCCCAGTGACAGGATAGTACGTCATATGCGATCGGCCGCGTTTTTTTTTCCCACTGTTTAGGCACATCAGGGGCTCTCCAAACGCGACATGGCGTCCGATCTCAATTCCAGCCAATTCTGCGTTGAAAAAGTAAAACAGTGCTCCTTCCCTTCCGAGCTCTCCCGTGTGCCCAAACAGGGGTTTACCCCAACATATGGGGTATCAGCGTACTCAGGACAAATAGGACAACAACCTTTGGGGTCCAATTTCTCCTGTTACCCTTGGGAAAATACAAAACTGGTGGCCAAAAAATAATTTTTGTGAGAAAAAAAAGATTTTTTATTTTCACGGCTCTGCGTTATAAAATGTAGTGAAACACTTGGGGGTTCAAAGTTCTTACAACACATCTAGATAAGTTCCTTGGGGGGTTTAGTTTCCAAAATGGGGTCACTTGTGGGGGGCTTCTACTGTTTAGGTACATTAGGGGCTCTGCAAACGCAATGTGACGCCTGCAGACCATTCCATCTAAGTCTGCATTCCAAATGGCGCTCCTTCCCTTCCGAGCCCTTCCATGCGTCCAAACGGTGGTTCCCCCCCACATATGGGGTATCAGCGCACTCAGGACAAATTGGACAACAACTTTTGGGGTCCAATTTCTCCTGTTACCCTCGGGAAAATACAAAACTGGGGGCTGAAAAATAATTTTTGTGGGAAAAAATTTTTGTTTTATTTTTACGGCTCTGCATTATAAACTTCTGTGAAGCCCTTGGTGGATCAAAGCGCTCACCACACATCTAAATAAGTTCCTTAGGGGGTCTACTTTCCAACATGGTCTCACTTGTGGGGGGTTTCTACTGTTTAGGTACATTAGAGGCTCTGCAAACGCAATGTGACGCCTGCAGACCATTCCATCTAAGTCTGCATTCCAAATGGCGCTCCTTCCCTTCCGAGCCCTTCCATGTGTCCAAACGGTGGTTCCCCCCCCACATATGGGGTATCAGCGCACTCAGGACAAATTGGACAACAACTTTTGGGGTCCAATTTCTCCTGTTACCCTCGGGAAAATACAAAACTGGGGGCTGAAAAATAATTTTTGTGGGAAAAAATTTTTGTTTTAATTTTAAGGCTCTGCATTATAAACTTCTGTGAAGCCCTTGGTGGGTCAAAGCGCTCAAAACACATCTAGATAATTTCCTTAGGGGGTCTACTTTCCAAAATGGTGTCACTTGTGGGGGGTTTCAATGTTTAGGCACATCAGTGGCTCTCCAAACGCAACATGGGGTCCCATCTCAATTCCTGTCAATTTTGCATTGAAAAGTCAAACGGCGCTACTTCCCTTCCGAGCTCTCCCATGTGCCCAAACAGTGGTTTACCCCCACATATGGGGTATCAGCGTACTCAGGACAAATTGTACAACAACTTTTTGGGTCCAATTTCTTCTCTTAGCCTTGGGAAAATAAAAAATTTGGGGTGAAAAGATAATTTTTGTGAAAAAATATGATTTTTTATTTTTACTGTTCTGCATTATAAACTTCTGTGAAGCACTTGGTGGGTCAAAGTGCTCACCACACCTCTAGATAAGTTCCTTAGGGGGTCTACTTTCCAAAATGGTGTCACTTGTGGGGGGTTTCAATGTTTAGGCACATCAGTGGCTCTCCAAACGCAACATGGCGTCCCATCTCAATTCCTGTCAATTTTGCATTGAAAAGTCAAACGGCGCTCCTTCCCTTCCGAGGTCTCCCATGCGCCCAATCAGTGGTTTATCCCCACATATGGGGTATCAGCGTACTCAGGACAAATTGTACAACAACTTTTCGGGTCCAATTTCTTCTCTTACCCTTGAGAAAATAAAAAATTGGGGGCGAAAAGATAATTTTTGTGAAAAAATATGATTTTTTATTTTTACTGTTCTGCATTATAAACTTCTGTGAAGCACTTGGTGGGTCAAAGTGCTCACCACACCTCTAGATAAGTTCCTTAGGGGGTCTACTTTCCAAAATGGTGTCACTTGTGGGGGGTTTCAATGTTTAGGCACATCAGGGGCTCCCCAAACGCAACATGGCGTCCCATCTCAATTCCAGTCAATTTTGCATTGAAAAGTCAAATGGCGCTCCTTCGCTTCCGAGCTCTGTCATGCGCCCAAACAGTGGTTTACCCCCACATATGCGGTATCGGCGTACTCAGGACAAATTGTACAACAACCTTTGGGGTCCATTTTCTCCTGTTACCCTTGGTAAAATAAAACCAATTGGAGCTGAAGTAAATTTTTTGTGAAAAAAAGTTAAATGTTCATTTTTATTTAAACATTCAAAAAATTCCTGTGAAGCACCAGAAGGGTTAATAAACTTCTTGAATATGGTTTTGAGCACCTTGAGGCGTGCAGTTTTTAGAATGGTGTCACACTTGGGTATTTTCTATCATATAGACCCCTCAAAATGACTTCAAATGAGATGTGGTCGCTAAAACAAATGGTGTTGTAAAAATGAGAAATTGCTGGTCAACTTTTAACCCTTATAACTCCCTAACAAAAAAAAATTATGGTTCCAAAATTGTGCTGATGTAAAGTAGACATGTGGGAAATGTTACTTATTAAGTATTTTGTGTGACATATCTCTGTGATTTAATTGCATAAAAATTCAAAGTTGGAAAATTGCGAAATTTTCATAATTTTCGCCAAATTTCCGTTTTTTTTCACAAATAAACGCAGGTAATATCAAAGAAATGTTACCACTATCATGAAGTACAATATGTCTTGAGAAAACAGTGTCAGAATCACTGGGATCCGTTGAAGCGTTCCAGAGTTATAACCTCATAAAGGGACAGTGGTCAGAATTGTAAAAATTGGCCCGGTCATTAACGTGCAAACCACCCTTGGGGCTTAAGGGGTTAAGCTCAGCTTTGGTCAGACAAGACATAATGCGGTCTGGAAACTAAACCCATTCTGGCTAAAGCTGATAGGCCCTAATGACAGAACTATAGACCAACTAGACTGTTTCATAACGTCTGACCCGGAGCCACAGAATATAAATATGTTTTGGGATGCTCTTAAAGCATACCTGAGAGGATGCTTGACCTCTACAATTTCCTACATTAAACATATGACCTCACGGGAAGATGATAAGATGGAGAGACGTCTGAAAGACTCCGAAGCGGCCTATATTACTAGCCAAACCAGCGAGAATAGGGCTGAATGGTTATTTTCCCATAGATTATATACACAATATGTAGATACTAAATCTAAACGTAAACTCTTTTTTACTCGACAAGCATACTTTGAGTTAGGAAATCAATTGAGTAAACTACTAGCATTCATGGTATGTAACACAATGCATCTAATACTATACTTAAAATCCGGAAACCAGATGGTGCAATAGTGACCTCCACGAATGATATACTCCAATGCTTTCAGGAATACTATAAAGAGTTATATCGCTCTAAAGGGGACCTCGATACACCAGGTTGTTTAGACTATCTATTCGACATTGAGTTTCCTACGTTAAATCCTACACAACAAGCTTTTCTAGATGCAGACTTCACTCTGGAAGAGATTAATACGGCTATAGCAGATGTGGCTTCTGGAAAGTCACCAGGCCCAGACGGGTTCCCCATAGAAATGTATTGACAATAACGGGATATTCTAGCACCGAGTCTTTTGAAGGTGTTTCAAGGGATTTGGAGGAGAGGTTCTTTGCCAGACTCCTATTATGAAGTAAATACTATAGTTTTAAAAAAGGAAGGTAAGGACTCCCTGGAATGTGGATCATATCGCCCTATCTCATTGGTAAATGTAGAGTATAAAATTTTCACTAAAATCTCGGCCACTAGTTTTAACACGGTAACACTGGACATAATACACCCAGACCAGACCAGATTCATGCACCAGACCAGATTCATGCCAGGTAAAAATACGTCCATTAATATTAGGAGGGTCCAGTCGGTAGCCCAATACAGCTCATTGGTATTGGAGAATAGATGGGCTTTGGCCTCGCTGGATGTGGCCAAGGCATTTGATTCCCTTGAATGGCCCTTCCTATCCGCATGTTTACAGAGATACTGATTTGGCCCCAAATTTCAAAAATGGATTAGTGCAATATATATATAAAACCTAAAGCCCGGATAATTATTAATAGCTCCATGTCAGAGACATTTTTCCTGAAAAGGGGAACCCGACAGGGTTGCCCCCTTTCACCGGCCCTTTTTGCTCTTGCGATTGAAGCACTAGCAATACGTATGAGATCCACTCCATCCATTAAAGGTATTAAGATAGCAGACCGCGTGGAGGTTATTGGCTTATACGCAGATGATATGGTTATTTTCATGGATGATGTAGAGGAGACACTGCCACATGTGATTACCACCATAAATATATTTAGTAAATGCTCGGGATTGTATATTAATTGGGATAAATCCGCTTTGATGCCTCTCTCCCATGTTTCAGCAGATCATCTTGAAGAGCTATCCTTATTGCCAGTGGTGTCCCATTTTAAATATTTAGGAATAATTATACCCAAACATAGTAGATTTGACCTACAATTTAATGTTCTTCTGTTACTTGGATCTAGTTAAGCATAAATTTGTGGTGTGGAGTAAATTACCATTGTCTATTTCTGGTCCCTTCAGCACAGTGCAGTTCCTGTTCCCAGATCCTTTTTCTCAAATCTAAATTCTTTAATCTCATCCTTTATATGGGGGAAAGCCAGGCCTAAATTTAAATTATCTACCTTACATAGATCCAAGCAAATGGGAGGGGTGACGTTACCTGACTTTTTCCTGTATTATTTGGCCGGACAACTTAGGGCTCTGGGTAAGTGGATGCCTGGGGGTCATTTACCAAATTCGAAGAGTCATCTGGCCCACGCTGCGAAGCTTGATTGCCCGATAGGCTTTTTGGAAATTGATAGACCCAATACCTCTAAATTATTACCGCTTCTCCGCTTAGCGAAGCTGGTTTGGAAACTGGTGAAAAAGGTCATTCATTTTGAAGGTATTATAGCCGAAATGCCATTATGGAATAATATGTACTTCCCGGAGCTACTGAACCACCCATCTACTCAATTCTGGACCTCATGTGGTGTCGTTTCTATTAATAATTTATATGAGCAAGGCATTTTAATGTCTTTTGAACAGTTACAGACTAAATATGATATCCCGAGGCCCCAATTCTTTCGTTATCTGCAGCTCAGATCAGCAATACAATTGTACATGCGCAGAGTAAATACCGAGCTAACAATATCATCCTTCCCGTTAATAGGGATCCTTAAATCACAGGGACCCCGGGGTCTTATATACACATTGTACACGCATATGTGGTCCGTGGGTGCAGATTCGGCGGCACTGCCGGTTAAAGAAAAATGGAAACTCATAGTTCCTGATCTTCAAGATGAGGACTGGGAGACAATTCTTGAATCCCCATCTAGGTTATCCCCCTCGGCCAACAATAAAATGATCCAACTGTATATAATACATCAATCATATTTAAAATGGGTTGGACTAACTGTTCAGAATGTATGAGATGCCATACAGGGGAAGCAGACTTTATACATATGGTCTGGGGATGTCCAGTTATTCAATCCTTTTGGAGTGAGGTGACATCGTTACTAACCTCCCTTGTACATATTTCCGTTCCTTTGAGCCCATTAATATGCTTATTCGGGGTACTGGAAGAAGAGACATGGGGACACCATGTTCAAATTTTTTTGAGAGAAATGGTTTTTCTGACAAGGAAAATAATAGGTTTGTGCTGGATGGGAAACAATCACCCATCTCTTAGGGCCTGGATTGATTTGGTGAACTCAGTTATACCTTATGAACGTACGTTAAACCAGAATAGGGGCTGTATGGGGAAATGTGACAAGATCTGGGATATATGGAACTCATCGTACCTCAAAATGTCATCACATGACAGATAGCCTAGCCTCACTATGATAAATGGTAGAATTTTACATTGGATCGTGCCTCGTTTCAACATTTAAATACAATCAAAATGGAATTGGTTTTGGCAGCAAAACAGTTTTAGAGTTTTCTTACAGGTCCTTTGGATATACTGTATTATTTTAAGTTTTCTGAGACTAGGTCTATGTACCAAGATATCTGCTGATATGATTTGGGCTATACATTTGTACTGGATTGGTTGCAAGCAACATGTATGTCTTATTCCCTGTTTTTTTTATGTTTAATAAACGAATTAAAAAAAAAAAAGAAAACCCAAGTGCACAAAAATTGTGATGGACTAACTAATAATACAGACAATATATTTCATGTATGACTGCTCAAATATATCCCCTACTTCTTACAGTCAAACATATTTCAAAAGATTGCCACTATGTTGTCTCCTTCTCCTGACCACAGTCTGGGGATACAAGGCCTGTGGAGAGGCAGTGGGACAGAACAGGCTAGATAATCTCTATTGGGAAAGATCCCAGGTATAACCACACATGGCCTAGGAAGACCTATGTGTCCACTGTCATCTCTTCCTGCCAGCAGAGGTTGGCACCCTAAAAAGAGATGTTTGGCGCCCCTGCTCCATGATAGCTGTCCCTCGCTCACCCTGCAGGCCCTATACTGATATATATATGTGCAGGGAGCCTAGACCAGACAATGAACAACTAGGCTAGATGTTGGGACAGGAAGCTGGGTTACACGTGGTAAGCAAAGATAAAAAGTTATTTATCATGCTGATGTAGATGAGCATCAGATATTTTACTTCTATGCCTCTTCCTCGACGCGTTTCTCCTTTGGTGATTCATCAGGAGGCCAGTATGTTCATGAGAGGTATAGATGTTCATAAGATGATTTAGAGGCCCATGGTGGTGTCAATATAGGAATATAAGTTGCTTAAATAACTGAAGAAGGGACCTGACATAGTCATGTTAGATAGTACCATATATAGCCAATCCCAATTAATATTGTCAAATTATTTTTCTGCATCAATAGTTACAATAGCTGGTGCCTCTTTATTACTAATCTTATCTCTACAAGACTGGATTTTGTCTAATACTAACAACACCTTCCTAACATTAAGAGTCGCTGATCGGCCTTTTATAAAGCCTGCCTGCGAAAGTGAGATAAGGATAGAGACGACACGGGTCAATCTGGGCTCGGGCTATTTTTTATAACCCAAACCTGCTAAGTCTTCTCCACAACTTTATTCCTGACCCGTCTATTGTGCTCTTTAGTTTTCATGATGTTTTTTGAACCCTAATGTTCTCAAAAAACCTCTGAGGCCTTCACAGAACAGCAGTAGCTATACTGAGAATAAATTACACCCAGGTGGACTCAATTTACTAGTTATGCGAGACAATTGGTCACTTATTATTTAGGGGTAAGAGACTACAGGGTGCTGAATACAAATGCATGTTCGAATATTGAGATTTAAATGTGTTAAATATTTAAAAATCCATGTATAATTTCCTTTACACTTCATAAAAAATCTGTGGTACATTTTGTTGATAGATCACATATAATTACAATAAAATACGTTTTTTGGTTTATATGAAAAAATGTGGAAAAGTTCACTGAGTATGAATACTTTTTCAGGGCACAGTATATAGTAAAACATTCATATTTATTTCATAAGCAATCAAAGCTAGTAAATGTATTGATGGTTTAGAATCAGATATATTGATTTAGGACTTGATTTAGGAGTGCATACTGACTATAATTTGCATTATCTTGAGTTAATGAATGTGTCTGACCCACTTCATTATTCAGGACAATACATTGATGTTCTATTCTTCACTGTCATCCATGTTGATTTACAATTAGCTTCAAACAAAACACCTCTGGCAATTATGCAATTTGTCATCCCAAGCCTATTATACAATGGATCAGTCACGTGATCAAGTCTATTAGGACAATTCTTTTATAGAACTCTCCTGAAGTCACTCTTCTACTTTCTTCCAGTGCTATACATCTTTACACTTCAGATTTAAAGGGGTCAGAGCAGGTCCAGGGAATGAGAAGAAGAGCAATCAGAAAATAAACTTAATCATTCCTGCTAATGGACATATCTTTCAGCAGGCAGTCATGCTGGTGGTATCCACCTAAATACCAGGTTTTTTTTGATTAATAGCAAAGCAATCGCAGCCAAGAGAGACTAAAGGTACCTTCACACTAAACGACGCTGCAGCGATCCAGACAACGATCCGGATCGCTGCAGCGTCGCTGTTTGGTCGCTGGAGAGCTGTCACACAGACAGCTCTCCAGTGACCAACGATGCCGGTAACCAGGGTAAACATCGGGTTACTAAGCGCAGGGCCGCGCTTAGTAACCCGATGTTTACCCTGGTTACCATCCTAAAAGTAAAAAAAAAAAAACGCTTCATACTTACCTTCGGCTGTCTGTCCCCGGCGCTCTGCTTTCCTGCACTGACTGTGAGCACAGCGGCCGGAAAGCAGAGCGGTGACGTCACCGCTCTGCTTTCCGGCTGCCCGGCGCTCACAGTCAGTGCAGGAAAGCACAGTGCCGGGGACAGACAGACAATCCCCTCTTAAATTTAAGTAATGAATCACTCATTACAACATCATACGGCAGAGAGTTCCATAGTCTCACTGCTTTTACAGTAAAGAACCCGCGTCTATTAATATGCCTAAACCTTCTTTTCTCCAGACGTAGAGGATGCCCCCTTGTGCCTGTCTCAGGTCTATGATTAAAAAGATCATCAGAAAGGTCTTTGTACTGTCCCCTCATATATTTATACATTAAAATAAGATCACCCCTTAGTCTTCGTTTTTCCAAACTAAATAGCCCCAAGTGTAATTACCTATCTTGGTATTGCAGACCCCCCAGTCCTCTAATAACCTTGGTCGCTCTTCTCTGCATCCGCTCTAGTTCAGCTACTGTATGTCTTTCCCCAAATCAATTGAGATGGTTTGGGGTGAGTTGGACCGCAGACTGAAGGCAAAAGGGCCAATAAGTGCTAAGCATCTCTGGGAATTCCTTCAAGATTGTTGGAAGACCATTCCCGGTGACTACCTCTTGAAGCTCATCAAGAGAATGCCAAGAGTGTGCAAAGCAGTCATCAAAGCAAAAGGTGGCTACTTTGAAGAACCTAGAATATAAGACATAATTTCAGTTGTTTCACACTTTTTTGTTAAGTATATAATTCCACATGTGTTAATTCATAGTTTTGATGCCTTCAGTGTGAATGTACAATTTTCATAGTCATTAGGGTAGCATGTTATAGCTGCAGATTGTACCTAGGTCACCAAAGCAACACAAATAATTTTATTCCATTTGGATGCCACAGAATGAATACACTGGGCACATAGTTTGGGTATGAGGATATTCATGAGCTACCCCTCTTACTTGTAGGCTCCTGTGTATACAAGTCAGTCACCAATCTGGAGGCACTTTGGTTGCAACTGTTACAGGAGGACTGTGAATATCACTTATATAGGTGGTGTTGTGGCTGGACCTTATAAGGGGGTACTATGGCATTTAAGATATCTACATTTGGCACCCAACTAACTTGCTATGCCCTGAATGAGTGTGACATTGGGTATGAATCAATGGGCATAATGTCAGATGACAGTTATGTTTTGCTGAAGTATAATCATTCCAAATGACGGATGTGATATGTCACACCTTGTAATGATGTAGTCCACCTACTATTCCAGGTTATGTGGAATGAATACTTCATGCTGCCTTATCGCAATGCCACTAAAGATCTAACAAATGTTGATAAATTGACTACAGAATGAACATTTCTGAACCAACCTGCTTAAAATGCTATATGGGGTTGTCCAGTACTAGGACAACCCCTTCTTAAACCAAATGCCACAATAAAATAATAAAGCCTATACTCACCTCCCGTGCCGGTGTCGTTCCAGAGGTGTCAGCACTTGGTCTCCCCAGAGCTGTGATGTGGTGGTGTGAAACGTGATGCCGGCGCTCAATCAGCACTGGTGTCACTGTCTCTGCCTTTGGACAAACTGACCATGAAGAGAAAGCTGGGGATCAGCTGTGGCCTGGAATTCCTCTTCATGTTCAGTTTGTCCGAAGGCGGAGACAGTGACGTCAGCGCAGATTGAGCTCCTGACATCACATGTCATTCTACCGTATCACAGCCCTGGGACTGCGAGTTGCAAAGAATCGCCCCCACGTTAGGGCAGTGGGGTACTCAGAGCCGGGCCCTTCGGTTCTCAAGGGGGGTGTCACGGTGGCTGACCCGGTCCATGGCCATAGGGGAACGTCCGTTAATAAATGGGGGAAAGGTCTTTAAAGGGATAGTGTTCGAGTTACCACCTGTGGTATTCGGTCAGGGTGACCGACGCTGCTTAGGGGTCCGCTGGGGTGATGTTATGGCAGCTAGATGGTATACCTTCCCACAGGTGAAGTGTATCCCCATGGCTTCCCAGATTGTAGATGGAGAATGGTGGATGTTGTAAGGCGCAGTGAATAACGAGGACACAAGGTTGCAGTCTCTTTACTTTTACTGAAGGCTTCAGTGTCTACAGTCCAGAGTACAGAACACAGGGCAGGCAGGGTCCGGCCGGTCTGAAGGCAATTTCAGAGTCCCCCTTATCCAGGTGGAAATCAGTAGCCTTCCTCTAGCGCCTGAGTGTTGTAGTTCCTCCCTGCTGAGCTTCTTGGCGAGGTCCTCACAACTATCATACATGTAATGTCTCTTTCTCTCTGTCCCCCTGATGGATGGGATAGGACAAACCCATATGACTGATGGCCTGAGGATTTTTACAGGGACCCTACGACGCCCCAGCCCCCACAAGTTGCCACCGTGCCTCCTGGGTATAAGGTCGGGCAGCCAAGGTGGAATCAACAGTCCTGCCAGTCTCTGAAGTAAAGCATAGAGATCCTTACTCCCTCAGTGTTCTGGCTACCAGCTTCTGTGCTTCAGAAGCTTCAGTTCTTTTGAAACAATGTTCCCTTTAATGCAGGACCCCTTTAAGGAATAACCCTAGATGGGTTTCAAAGCAGCAAAAAGGAAATGTGTTTTTTTTAAGAACTATTTACACTCTTTTTCAGGGCTTCGAGGTTTACTGGTGAAACTGCATCCAGGGCCGGATACGGTATCTGGTAACTTTTGGCCTTGGACAACTCGTGTATAGATCCTCATCTACATCGACCCCATGGGTCCGTTGCTCATGCATAGTCAGGTCATGAGCTGCAATTGCGGTCTGAGTGGCTTGAGTGTGCATATTAGTCACCACATTAGCTTGTACCACCACATCCTGGGTAGCTGCAGGGGTGGCTAGATCAGCCCGCCAGGCACTGGGTGACACCATTAAGGGGATACTCCTCCTTACTCCCTGGGCACGCCAACCGTTGTCTGTCCAATAGCGGGTGTAAGTGACTATGTCTCCCTGACGCGGCTCATAGTACAGTTGGTTTCAGTGGGAGATGGTCCTTCTTGTTCGTGGCGGGGACCCCTATTGGTGGCTCTATCTCCTGAATGTAGCCCTTCCCACTCTGGAGGGGAGAGACCACCACCACCCCCCATCGCACCGGAAGCGCAGGCGTCAGGTCAAAGCCGGGGCGACGAGTGACCGCTGGAGTCGGCTTGGTCTTTGGGGAGATGGCGTTCTCCATACCTGTACCGGATATGGTCTCCCCGATGCCGACCCGTTCCGTGGTCTGGGATGCTGGAACCGATGACTGCACGGACGACAGCTCCGCCTGGGTGTTCTCCCGGTGTGGGGTGGGTCTCACTACCCTCGGTGCTGTAAAGCCGTTGTCCCACAACAGCCGACGCAGCTGTTCCACCCATAGCTGCACGAAGTCGACTTCCACTAGCGGCGGCATACCTGGGCACTCCTCCAATGACTTGAGGTTGCGGTGGATCGGGTCGCCCCCTTCCAGGTACCCGCCGGTAGCCATCTCTGCTCCGGGACCCTCGGTAGCACACACACGCTGCTCCTCCATTTTCTGAGGGTGGAGCTCCTTGGTTGCTGGGCACGTCATCATCTCGTAGCAGTAGTCGGAGGGGCAGTCGTCACTCTTGGTGCTGCTTTGGTAGTCCCCTCCCATTTTGGCACGCCCTTCTTCTTCGGCGCTCCTCATGGCATGGTAATGGCAGTTTTGGCGGGAATTTTGGCGGTAAATGGCGCTACACAGTCTTTAAGCACAAACAGCTGAAATACGATTCTGGCACAGTTCTTAGGCGCACATGACCTGATTTTCAGGCTTAAGTAGATCCTGTTTGTGACATCAAAGTTGGATCGCCCCCCCCCCCTTCCCCGTGTAGGGCAGTGGGGTACTCGGAGCCGGGTCCTTCGGTTCTCAAGGGTGATGTCACGGTGGCTGACCCGGTCCGTGGCCCTAGGGGAACGTCCGTTAATAAATGGAGGAAAGGTCTTTAAAGGGATAGTGTTCGTGACGCCACCTGTGGTATTTGGTCAGGGTGACCGACGCTGCTTAGGGGTCCGCTGGGGTGATGTTATGGCAGCTAGATGGTATACCTTCCCACAGGTGAAGTGTATCCCCAGGGCTTCCCAGAGTGTAGATGGAGAATCGTGGATGTTGTAAGGCGCAGTGAATAACGACACAAGGTTGCAGTCTCTTTACCTTTACTGAAGGCTCCAGTGTCCACAGTCCAGTGCACAGACCACAGGGCAGGCAGGGTCCGGCCTGTCTGAAGGCAATTTCAGAGTCCCCCTTATCCTGGTGGAAATCAGTAGCCTTTCTCTAGCGCCTGAGTGTTGTAGTTCTTCCCTGCTGGGCTTCTCGGTGAGGTCCTCACAACTATCGTACATGTAATGTCTCTTTCTCTCTGTCCCCCTGATGGATGGGATAGGACAAACCCGTATGACTGATGGCCTGAGGCTTTTTACAGGGACCCTACGACGCCCCAGCCCCCACAAGTTGCCACCGTGCCTCCTGGGTATAAGGTCGGGCAGCCAAGGTGGAATCAACAGTCCTGCCAGTCTCTGAAGTAAAGCATAGAGATCCTTACTCCCTCAGTGTTCTGGCTACCAGCTTCTGTGCTTCAGAAGGAAGCAGCCTGCTCCTGGCTGGTCTCCCTCTGATATTCCTCTCCTTTGCTATGACTTCGTTTCTCACTCTCAGCAGCGCAATTCCCTTCGTGTCCTTTCCTAGGATGCTGCCGCACGTGGGGCAGGCGCAGCTCCGTGAACCCTCGTTCTCCACAGACCTCAGTCTGCATCTGGCTCCCTCTCACTTCAGCCAGCTTCAGCTTCAGTCTGCTCCTCCACTGATCTGCCTTGCTCTGCCTAACTATCTGTCCAGACTACCAGTTTTACCTAATTGTGAGGAGTGCCCTAATAGATAGAAGCATGGCTCCCCCTCGTGGCCTGGAGTGTGAAGTGTGTTGTATGGTTTGTGATACCTGGTAAGGTGATCTCCTTCATTGACCTCAGACGTAACATCACTCCCCCTGGTGGAAGAATAACATTACTGCAATGACCAGGACTCTGGGGTGCTGCACCAACACCTCTGGAACGGCTCCAGCACGACAGGTGAGTATAGGCTTTATTATTTATCTGGGCAGAACATTTAGTTTAAGAAGGGGCTGTCCTAGTAGTGGACAACCCTTTAATGTAATTCTTGGGATTTCTGTTAAAACCAAATATCTTCAAGCAGAGGTTGGACAGACATCTGACTGGGATTGTTTTATTGAATCCTGCATTGAGCAGGGGGTTGGACACGATAACCCCGGAGGTCCCTTCCAACTCTTAACATTCGAAGATTCTATGTAAGCTAGGTCCCATAATGACTTTCATTTGCAATTTCCTTGTCTAGGTTTTACCTCTTCTGCAGTCCCAGGTTAGTTAGGGAGATCCCTATGTAAACACTCAGGCACTCTGTTAAGGTAAGAAGATATATAGAGTATACACCTTTGGCTTCCTGCTGTGAAGAGTCTTCTAAGACCAAGTGTGAAGTCAAACAGCAGTTAATAAACACTTCTTGTTCGCACCCCGCTTCCTGTGTGCACACAGAGCATACATCCTGCCTGTATCCTATATATATACACGAGTCGGTACTATGTTACCATACACATAAGTGATATACAGTAGTTCTGAAGACACGAGATGAGTATTATTGACTTCTGTTGTGAAAGTATGTGTCATAAGTCAGTAGGTTCTCGGTTATCACACTGTATTTAGCACACAGATTTATGCAGGTATATGAAGATCGGATAATGGAGTCATAAATATGAATGCGTGCATAAATGTAAGTAATCAGTTGGTCACAGGTATTTTAAAGGCTGACACCACTAAAATCATAATTCAATATTCTCAGTACTACAGGCTCCTCCAAGCTACACACACTGGAGACCAGGACCGGAGATATAGGGGATTGTTTGGCAATGGAGATCCAGTAGTCACTAGATTATTTTTCTCTGTTTAATAATAAGAAATATCAAAAGTCTAGTTTTTATTCTTTAACCCTGGTGATCACCCTGCATTATTGTTCCCTGGGAAACTAAACTCGGTACCTGAAGGTTAAATTCTAAAATGGGACTTCACACTGTAATAACCAGTCAATATGAAATAGAAGAATAGAACTGTCCAACTTTCAGTTCTATTTTGTCTCTAATAATTCAGAATTATTTATTGATGCCAGTCTCAACATTTTACAGAAGTTGCATTTTTCTGATCTATAACTCCAAATCCCCTGAAAACACAGAGTTAAAGGGGTTATCCAGGATTTTGGGAAAGTTGCCTAAGAGCAAGAAATGGTATAGCATAAAAGAATGACTGTTGCAGCCACTCACATGGTCTCCTTTAGTCCGACTCCTGAAGAAATAAAATCAAGTTGAAATTTCTCTTGACCACTGCAGTCAATCACAAGCTTCAATGGCTACGTGCCAAACATGTAAGGCCAATAATTGGCTGAAAAGTCTATGTGAATGATACGTGTACGTGATGTCATTGCAGTAGAACCGATGTGGACCACAAGAGCCGAGGCACTAAAGCAAATTAGAATTTAAAGTGAAAATTCTGTGTATTTTGCAATTTTTCCCACTCCTTGACATCTTTCTTAAAATCTCAGACAACCCATTTAAATGTGAAAAGTTCTGTCTCTCAGCAGACAAAACCTGGTGGTGGTGGTAGGAGCGAGGCATCAGTAGCTTACTGGATACAGATTTATACAGTATGAACTAGATAACAAAGTATATACAGTATACGCCTAAGCTTACAAGGGTGGTGGCTGTAGACTGAATTTTACCAAAGGCTCCAAGCCTATGCAGGTGATTTGGAGCTCTATGTCATAAAAATGGACCTCCGACCTCTATAACAATATAATAAGAAACGATGGGCGCAAAGTGTCACATGACGTGAGTGGTGAACATTCACTTTATGAATTCATCAACAAATGGTGGAATGTACTTTCTCAATGGCGAGAAGGACTCCGGCGTTGCATCACTGTTTATGCTTTTCTTGCACATTGTTCTGTGCCGGTCAGGGACACAATGAGCTGGTATTACAAATATTATGTCTATGTAGACTCCATAGAAACATAAAGCTGTGTGTTATCTTGCAAATAATATTGACCTTCAAACAATATTGTGTGTCATGACCTTTCAGTGACTTATCACAAGCCCAACAGGTTTCTGACATTTGCAATGGCAGATGTAGCACAAATGCTTTCATTGATAAGATCCAAGACCAAGTTTATTTTAGCAACAAAAATACTTTTACAGTAGATGTAATCATAAAGCTTTGATTTTAGGTGTATTGGTGCTACTACATTTAAAGCAATATAGCATCATTAATGTATTTATCTTATACAGCCACAACATATATATGGCACAAGTTCTTCTCATATCATCAAAAAGTTAACTTATTTCAGTTCTTCAATACAAAAAGTGAAACTCATATATTATATAGAGTCATTACAAACAGAGTGATCTATTTCAAGTGCTTATTAATGTTTATGATTATGGCTTACAGCCAATGAAAAGCCAAAGGTCATTATCTCAGTAAATTAAAATAATTAACAAAAAACACCTAAAAAGGCTTCCAAAGTGTTTAAAAAGGTCACTTAGTCTGTTTCAGTAGGCTCCACAATCATTGGGAAGGCTGCTGACTTGACAGATATCCAGAAGGCAGTCATTGACACACTCCACAAGGAGGGTAAGCCACAAAAGGTCATTGCTAAAGATGCTGGCTGTTCACACAGTGCTGAATCCAAGCATATTAATGGAAAGTTGAGTGGAAGGAAAATGTGTGGTAGAAAAAGGAGCACAAGCAATCGGCATAACCACAGCCTTGAAAGGATTGTTAAGAAAAGGCCATTCAAAAAATTGGGGGAGAGTCACAAAGTGTGGACTGCTGCTGGAGTCATTACTTCAAGAGCCATCACACAAAGACATATCCAGGACATGGGCTACAAGTGTCGCATTCCTTGTGTCAACCGCTCATGACCAATAGATAGCGCCAGAAGGGTCTTACCTGGGCCAAGGAGAAAAACAACTGGACTGTTGCTCGGTGATCCAAGGTATTGTTTTCAGATGAAAGCAAATTTAGTATTTAATTTGGAAATCAAGGTCCCAGAGACTGGAGGAAGAGTGGAGAGGCAGACAATCCAAGCTGCTTGAGGTCTAGTGTGAAGTTTCCACAATCAGTGATGGTGTGAGGAGGAATGTCATCTGCTGGTGTAGGTCCACTGTGTTATCAAGACCAATGTCAGCGCAGCCCCCTACAAGGCCGTCCACACTGCCAAAAGTACCAACACCTGGTTTAAAAACAACAATATCACTGTGCTTGATTGGCCAGCAAACTCGCCCGACTTTAACTCCATAGAGAATCCAACATTTCGGATTTTAAAATAATTTTTCAAGTTGGTGTTATAAAGTATTCTAATTTACTGATATAATGACTATTGGGTTTTCATTGGCTGTAAGCCATAATCATCAACATTAACAGAAATAAACACTTGAAATAGATCACTCTGTCTGTATGCAGCTCCCCAGAGTCCTGGTCGTTGCAGTGATGTCATTCTTCCACCAGGGGGAGTGATGTTACGTCTGATGGCACCAAAGGAGTTCACCCTGCCAGGTATCACAGCCACATACACACTTCACACGCTGGCCACCAGGGGGAGCAAAAGGTTCTATCTATTAGGCCACTCCTCACACTTGGGTAAAACTGAAGGTTGGTTAGGAAGTCAGGCAGAGAGAGTTGGAAAGAAGAAGGAGTTGGAGCCAGGAGGAGAGGAGAAGAGCAGACTGGGCTCAGCCCAGGAAAGGGACAGAAAGACACGGAGCTGCGCCTGCAACCCATGCGGCAGCCTCCTAAGAACGGACAAGAGAGGAAGTGTGCCGTAGTGAGTGAGCACAGAAGTCGTAGCAACAGGAGTGAAACACCAGTGGGAGACCAGCTAGAAGCAGGCTGCCTCCCACTGAGCGCAGATCCGGTGGCCGGAACACCGAGGGAGTAATAGACTCTACGCTTTACTTCAGAGACCGGCAGGGCAGTTTATTCCAAGTTGGCTGTCTGTCCTAAGAGCCTAAGCAGACAAGGTGGTAACGTGGAGGAGGGGCGACGCTAGGGTCCCTATAAAATAGCCTCAGGCCACCACCGTCATACGGGTTTGTCCTATCCATCTGGGGGACAGAGAGAGAAGTAACAAGAGTGAGGACCTTATGGTAGCTAATGCAAGTAGGGACCTACTACGTTACTGTGCGCAAGGGGAAGGCTACTGATTTCCACCTGGATAAGGGGACTCTGGAATTGCCATCAGACCGGCCGGACCCTGCCTACCCTGTTATCCGACACTCTGGACTGGGGATGCTGAAGCCTTCAGTAAAGGTAAAGAGACTGCACCCATTGTGTCCTCGTTATTCACCGCGCCTTGCACCATCCACCATCAACATCTACACTTCTGGGAAGCCCTGGGGATATACTTCACCTGTGGGAAGGTATACCATCTAGCTGCCATTCCATCATCCCAGCGGACCCCTAAGCAGCGTCGGTCACCCTGACCGAATACCACAGGTGGCGTCACGAACACTACCGTTATCTACAAACTCTACCCCTTTTATTGGGCGCCCCTCATAGGGCCACGGTCCGGGTCGGGCCACCGTGACATCCCAGCTGAGGGAACTGAAGGACCCTGTACCGGGTACCCCATTGCCCTTACGTGGGGGCGATCCATGTACATGACAATGTATTGAAAAACTGAATTAAATTAACTTTTTGATGATGTTCTAATTTAGTGAGAAGCACTTGTATTTGCTACCATTCTCATGGGCACAAAATATATGTACCCTATGCCACACACAAACAAGGTAGGATCACTCAATATATATATCAGATTTGGAATTTCAGTTGCGGAATCCACACTAAAACTTCACAATAAAGTACAGTACAATATTAGTAAATGGGGTTTTACAAATTCCATTCACTCACAGCATAAAAAATCTGCACTCTAGACAAGCTGCAGACTTTCTAATTCACAGGATCTGTTGCAGAAATACAGTAAACTTTAAGATTTTATCCTTTGCAGATTTCACTGCTAATTTTGGCTCAGATTTTCATGCCGTTGTAGTTTAGGAACAAGTATTTGCATGTGAATCCACCATAAAGAATATATATTTATATAATCTAAAAATAACAGTCCCAAAGCTCTAATCTAATCTAGACTAGTCTGTCTATTCCAATTCCATAGAACCCATGATGCACCGCAGCTTGCTGCTACTTATGTAGGTGTCAGAGGCGTAGTTAGGGTTTTGGTTCAGGGGGGACGAAACTTCTGAGTGAGCCCCTAACCAGGTAACCTTCATTACAACTGGATGACACACCCTAGTAGTAGAGGAGAACCTCAGCAGATGACCGCGCTATTACTGAAGATAATCTCTATATAAACACCAATATTGATATTACCGCCATATGGTCAGTGGTAGATATCAGCCCTACAGAACATATAAGAGATCACAGTACAGTTACAGATAATGTCTTACCGCTGATGTTCTTTCTGATGAGTTTTTCACTTTTCCGGTCTTTTCCATCTGGCCCAGACCGACACGACAACTTCTTCCAGCCAGGACTCGGCTACAGAGATTACAACAGAGACACATTTCACATCTCACATTTTCAGCACTGTCACCAAAGGGTCTATTCCCATCCTGTACAAACTCCTCATCCTACCGATACCCCAATCAGGGCCGGCGTCAGCACCCGGCGTACCCGGGCAAGTGCCGGGGCCCTGGTGAGATGGGGGGGCCCATTTAAGGTAGTAACACTACAGTACAGACACGGACGGTACTACACTGATGCGCTCCTGGGGGGCCCCCACAGCCGGACTACATCCGGCTGTGCTGTGTGTATTTACAAGATCAGCTCTGTGATCTCCGTCTCCCAGCCAGGACTCGGAGGCGGAGCCATCCCTGGCAGCAGGCGCGGCACAGAGCTCTCTCTGACTGAGTTTCGCTGCGCAGGTGCTGGAATACTCACCACACCATCACTATGGATATGAAGAGTCACTTCCGGGCCGGCGGTCGTCTGTGTCGTCACTTCCAGGTGAGCTCAGGTGCTCGGCGATCGTCCACCATCCAGCCAGGTCCGGCGCCAAGCATGAAGACGACGACGAGCAGCCAGCAGTCAGTGAATGGTGCACCCAGGCCATCCCTGTACAATGGGGTGACTGCGTGAGTGACGGTGAAAGCAGTGAGTCTTCCTGCCAAGTTCCACGCTGGTCCCAAAGCATTGCGGGGGGGGGAAGCAGCCTGGGAGGACAAGGTGCGACTGTACGGGGCCACCACAGACCTACAGTATGGCATCTGAGTGATGCTGGGTGTGGGTGGGACTTATATAGCACAGCCAGTCATGTAGTATATAGTCTATACTACGTGGGCTGTGCTGTATGCTATGTGGGCTGTGCTGTACGCTACGTGGGCTGGGCTGTACGCTACGTGGGCTGCGCTGTACGCTACGTGGGCTGCGCTGTACGCTACGTGGGCTGCGCTGTACGCTACGTGGGCTGCGCTGCACGCTACGTGGGCTGCGCTGTACGCTACGTGGGCTGGGCTGTACGCTACGTGGGCTGGGCTGTACGCTACGTGGGCTGTGCTGTACGCTACGTGGGCTGTGCTGTACGCTACGTGGGCTGTGCTGTACGCTACGTGGGCTGTGCTGTACGCTACGTGGCTGTGCTATATTTCTTTCCTGCATCTGTGCATTATGAATCATGGTATGTGTTAAGGGGGGGGCCCACTGAGACTTTCGCCCGGGGCCCTCAGAAACCTGGAGCCGGCCCTGACCCCAATGCTGAGCTTCTGCCGTATGTGACCCAATTACTGCACCTATTGTGTGGTTCTCTGTGCCCTCTAAATTCTAAAGCAACCCTCTAGAATATAGTAATGCTGGGTGCAAGTGCCCATATTTTGTCCCCTAAAAAAGTAATAATGCCCTGTGTGCCACTTTGACAGTCACAGTAACCTGAGTTCCCCAATAACAATAAGGGCCCACTTTACATTTAATAATGTTCCGAGTCTCCCCCCTGTACAGCTCCCCTATACACCATATGATGCTCTCTTATAGACAGTATAATGCCCCCTCACTGTATATATACTGACCCCTTAATATCCTCCAAAGTATTTAATGGCTCCAACACTGTATGATGGCCCTGTCACTATAATCCCCACACCATATGATGGCCCCCTAGAAAGCCTCCATATAGTATAATGCACCAGATAGTCCTCTATACAGTATAATGCACTCCGCATCTTCCTTTATGTAATATAATGCACTCCCCATAGTCCTCAATATAGTATAATGCACCCCCATAGGCAGATTTTATGGTGTAATGCACTCCCCATAGGTCTCCATATAGAATAATGCACACCCCATAGGCAGCCTATATATTATAATCCAGGCCCCCTCTCATAGGCAGCGTCTACAGTATAATATAATGTAGCCCCTCTCATAGGCAGCCTATCTATATAATATAATGCAGCCTCCCTCACATAGGCAGGCTCTGTAATATAATGCAGCCGCCCTATGAGGCAGCCTTTGTAATATAATGCAGCCCCCTCTCATAGGCTACGCTCACATTAGCGTTTTGCATGTTTGCGTCGGGCGACGCAGCGGCGACGCATGCGTCATGCGCCCCTATATTTAACATGGGGGACGCATGGACATGCGTTGTGCTGCGTTGTGCGACGCATGCGTTTTTATTGCCGCAAGCGTCGGGCGCAGAAAACGCAACAAGTTGCATTTTTCTTGCGTCCAAATTTCGGCAAAAAAGGACGCATGCGTCGCAAAACGCAGCGTTTTTGCGTGCGTTTTGGTGCGTTTTTATTTGCATTGTGCGCCACTGCGAACGTAGCCATAGGCAGCCTATATATTATAATGCAGCCCCCCTCTCATAGGCAGCCTCCCAATTATAATACAGCCCCCCTCTCATAGGTAGCCTCTGTAATATAATGTAGCCCCCCCTCTCATATGCAGCCTCTGTAATATAATGCAGACCCCTCTCATAAGCACCCTATATATTATAATTCAGTCTCCCTTTCATAGGCAGCCTCTGTAATATAATGAATCCCCCCTCTCATAGGCAGCCTCTGTAATATAATGTATCCCCCCTCTCATAGGCAGTCTCTGTAATATAATGCACCTCCCTCTCATAGGCAGCCTCTGTAATATAATGCAGCCCCTCTCTCATAGGCAGCCTCTGTAATATAATGCAGACGCCTCTCATAGGCACCCTATATATTATAATTCAGTCTCCCTCTCATAGGCAGCCTCTGTAATATAATGTATCCCCCCTCTCATAGGCATCCTCTGTAATATAATGCAACCCCCTCTCATGGAAGCTTCTCTATTATAATGCAGCCCCCATAGGCAGCCTTTGCATTATAATGCATCCCCATTCAAAAAAAAAATATATATATATACTCACCTCTCTTCCTCCTCGTTCCTCCGCTGCTCCGAGCTCTGACCCACTCATCTTCTCACAGAGGGCGCCAGGTAGTGACGTCATCGCGCCCGCTGTCAGTGTCTGCATCAGATGCTGACAGGGGGATGATGGGAGGAGAATAGCGCTCCTTCTCTCATCAATGTGGTCAGCTGTATCAGCTAGATGGTAATACAGTTGACCCTGCAATGACGGGCAGGGGGCTCACTGTTGGCACCAGGCCCGCCACCTGCTCAGGGGCCCCATAGTGGCCGGGTGGCAAAGCAGGGAGATCAATTCTCCTTGCTCTGCCACAGAATGTAACTGTATGGGCGCGCTGTGTATGCCATGTAAAAAAATGCAATATAATTATTTCATGTAATGACATTTTAATGCTCACTATGTGAAATGAAGGTATTTTTTTAACAAAAAGTATTTGAAAATACATTTTATACAATATGCTTTGCCCACTTCAGATCTGTCACATGGGCACTCTTAATAGGGCTTCCATGGACAGGTTTTATTCTATTTGCTCCATCTACCCAATCCCATGACACTCTTTAACTCGTTTACAAGGACCTGGATTTACATATGGACTACAGGGAAGGGGCCAAGTATAAAGCCTTTTATTTGAAATAAAAAAAAATCCCACTTTTCCATTTTTATTTATAAATAACAAACACAGTTATACTCACCTAACGTCCATACCATTGAACCAAAAATTCAACAGCAATATCCCTCATCTGTCCGATGTTCTGTCCCACGCCGTTACACATATCTGAGGATAAATATTTTTCAACCTGGACGGTGCCAAGATGCGACCGTCCAGGCTGAGAACCACTGGTCAATGAGCTGCTGTGAGAGCAGCATCAGTGACCAGCTGTGACATCATTGAGGTTAGTGCAAGTCACTGAGGCTGCGATCCCAGCCGTGCTGAATGGCGGTGAATTCACTGAGCTAAAGCGCGGTGAACTCAGTGACTTTTTCTCACGGTGCTGAGGTCACCGCAGTTCAGCCAGGCTGGAAACACAGCCTCAGTGAACGCGGTAACCTCGATGATGTCACTACTGGTCACTGATGCAGCTCATTCACCAGTGGTTCTCAGCCTGGATGGTCGCATCTTGGCACCTTCCAGGTTGAAAACTATTTATCCCCAGAAATGGATTACAGCATGGGACAGAACATCAGACAGGTGAGGTATATTGTTGTTTTTTATTTTTGGTTTATTACAGGAGACGAGGGATTCAATGGAATGGGCATTAGGTGTGTATAACAGTGTTTGTTATTTTTAAATAAAAATTGAAAAGTGTGTTTTGCTTTGATTTAAAATAAAAGACTTTATTCTGGCTGCGTCTTTACTTACAATACAGCTAAAGGATTAGTAATGGATAGGTGTCTTATAGATGCCCCTCCATTACCAAGCCGTGGGCTCAATGCCACTGGACAATACAAAGGTGACATAAACCCCACAAATATGAACCCCACTTGTGACCACTACAGGGAAAGTGGGAAGAGCCGGACAAAGCTTCAGAATTAGTGCATCTAATATATGTGCCTTTTCTGTGTGGCTGCAGGCTGCCGTTTTTAAGCTGGGGGGGGGGGGCAATATCCATGGCCCCTTACCAGCCAGAGAATACCAGCCACCAGATGTCTGCTTTAGCTTGGATTGTTGTCAAAGATCAGGGGGACCCCACATCAGTTTTTTAAAATTATTTATTAATAATTTAAAAAAAACAGTGTGGGAACCCCTCTATTCTTGATAATCAGCCTTGCTGACAGCTGAGGGTTGCAGCGCCCAGATGTGAGTTTTGCCTGGCTGGTTATCAAAAATACAGGAGGACCCACACAGTTTTTTTTATTTATTTATAGCGCAGGAGGTGACTACTGAGTACTCTCATCATCCTCCGCCTGCTCTGTTATCAGTTGAATGTAACTCATCATTTTCCCTTGCTCGCGCTGTTCGCCGGCAGAGCAGGGGAGAATGGTGAGCTTCAGCACCAGGGAGCAGCGCTGACTTTCTTGCAGCTTCTCAGGCACCGGTATGTGTGGTTCTGATATGGCACATGGTTGCCACATGTGTGTCGCAAGTATTACACACACGGAAGGACGGACGGACACTGATATCTCCGATACCATTTTTTCCAGTGCCAGAAATATCAGGAAGCGTTAAACAGGCCTAAGAACACCAGATTTGTAACATTATGGCTGGTCAGAGCAATGAAAGAAAATGCTACCATCCACCTTTAATGTCTCATCTATTTCCTCATAGATTGTAAGCTTGCGAGCAGGGCCCTCATTGCTCTTGGTATCTGTTGATTTATGTGATTATTGTTATGCTGTAATGTATTTTATTTATTGTATGTTCAAGTTCCTCCTAAAATGTGAAGTGCTGTGGAATATGTTGGCGTTATAGAAATAAAATTAGCTGTACCTCTGTATGTTAGAATTGGAAGTGGTGGCCCATATCATCAAGAAGACCCAAGACTGGCACAAAGGGCTGGGTACATTGGATGAACTGGTGCGGGATCAACTAGTTGCTGGACTGGGAAACCCATACCTGAGACAGGCCTTGAAGGAGTGTCGGCACGTGAATCAAGATCTGTGCTTTCCTGAGGTCGAAGCTGAAGCTAGGATCTTAGAAAGGGAATACCCTGTCTTGTCAGGCACAATTCGGAGCCATGAAGTGTCCACTCCTGGATCAATACACACAACTGGGCCTGGGAGCTGTATCAGGAAATAATTATGGAGACCTCTCATTGCATTCCCCCACTTGTGCCCACGGCCCAAAGTGAAAGGCAGCCGGTGCAAGAAAGTCGTTTCCCATGAGCCCTGTCACGCTGCGTCTGCAACCCATCAGTTGAACGCATGCCATAGTGTTGAACTTGCGGTGGAAGGGAACATATCTCAAGGGACTGTCCAAGTCAAGAAAGGAGGAAACGGGGGAATCCATTAAACTAAAGCACCCCACGATCGAGGAACATACCGTGGGGTTCTGAGCCTCAGAGTGAAGAGAAGATGACTCTGAAGATATTGTCTCAGAGAGACCCATTGTTGCGCTGAATTCAGTGGACAACGCATTCACTGCTTGATGATGACCACTCCCAGGTGACCACCATGCTTGAAGAATACATTCAGATCCACTTTCCCAAAAGTTCCTTGCTCCAGAAAGGAACACTCCATCCACCTGGTGGCAGTCAATCAACTGCCTATCTCAGTGACGGGAGCAGTGTGGATATTAGTACAGGTGTGCGGTAAAGATCTGGGCTGAAAAGGAATAGTGATGGTAAAAGGGTCCTGATGAGGCAGGCCTATCGTATCCCTGGGTATGAATGTGTTAAAAGAAGTAGAACAGTTCTTGGCTGATGGTCTGGATAGAAACAACTGGACCCGTGATCCACGATCCAGCCAGTAAGAAGGTGTTCCAACAGTTCGTGTGATGCACTTCGGCAAAATTCGGCAAAGTGTTGAAACATCTGGAATCCACGATGATACTGCCAGTGGGACAGACTGTACTCACTATGCCGATACTGGCCCATGTATACTTAGAGGATGTGGATGTCCAAATTGAACCGATAGAGGGGGGAGAAAGCAATTTTTGGACTATTGGTTGCCCATACCTTCACCACTGTACGTCAGGGACGTGTATCAGTGCATTGCATAAACCAGAGTGAAGCAAGTTTGCAGTTGATGCCACGACAAGAAGTGGCTCGAGTTTTCATAATGTCGGAAGATCACACCAGAGTCGATGCTTTAGAACGAACGCCTGCAGGGGGAAACCCATGGATCTTGGCAGTGTCGCTCAATAGCCAAAAGGGCAGAAGTAAAACACTAGCCGGAACAGATGGAGGCCAATCTCACAGAATTCTCCTCAAGGCAGTTTGGACAGGTTGAACAGTTACTGCATCGGTATCGAGGAGTATCAGCATAAGATCCCTACAGGAAATATTGGCAGATCCCACCTCAGATATAATAGGATGTGAAAGACCTGCTGGCGCACATGTTGCGCAATGGTGTGATCCTTGAAAAACTAGAGTCCTTGAGCTCCCCCGATTATGTTGATCTGAAAAAAAGATAGTATGTTAAGGCTCTGTGTGGACTTCCACAAACGAATGTGTGCACTGTGCGGGATTCTTATCCCTTTCCCCGGATTGAGGAGTCCATGTCCGCTTTGGGAAAGGCCAAATACTTCTCCCTTAACCCAGCCAGCAGCTATTCCCAAGTTCCGGTGGTCGTAGAATATTGTCCGAATCGGCCTTCAAACTCACTATGGGCCTGTTCGAATTTAACCGCATGCCTTTAGGTCTTACAAATGCATTGGGGACCTTCCAACGTTTGATGGAGAGATGCTTGGGGGATCTGAATTTCGAAGCAACCCTGATATATTTAGATGACATAATCATTTGGAAGTGCATTGAGTGGTTGGTTGGGTTAGTGCTAAAGGAAAAAAAAATCTCTTTAAATCTTCATTTTTAGTGAGTGTGAACGAGCTGAGTGTGTCCGGAGCGTAAGTGCGAACAGAAGTAAGTGTGTGACTTGTGATTCAGTGACTTTGGAGTCAGGGAGTTTGCAGGGGAGGAATCACTGAATTGCTGTTTGCATTTTATGAATACTCTACATTTCTTTTTACTTAACTTTTCTTTCTGGTGCAATCCCCATTAGGAAATGTGCTCCATAAATGACAATGCCATCCAGGGAACTTCTTGCCACATGTATGCAATCCTTGAGCAGCCGGTCGAGGGTGCATACTACTGTGCGAGATGTGAGCACGCTTGTGCATTTGGAAGCCCAGATACTGGATCTAAATGTACAGCTGGCAACACTGAGATCCATAGACAATATGGAAAGGAGTTTGCTGCTCACTGAGCAGAAGCTCAATGGGAGAGATATGGGGGAGGATGGTAGTATGGAGCTGCAGGAAAGTGAGGCAGCTAGCTGGGTGACAGTTAGAAGGCGGGGTAGAGGGAAAAGTTCCAGGGAGGCTAGTCCTGATGTGGCTCACCCCAATAAGTTTGCGAAGTTGGCAGATGAGGGGGGTGTCAGTGCAGGGGAAGCACTGCTGCAGCAAGGCATGTCCTCTGAAAGCTGGAGAAGTCTCTGCTCCAGTAAGGGAGAAATAGGAGAGCAGGTCAGGCCAGACAGGGGCTGGAAGTAGGTGGAGCGCCCCCAGACGCAGGGCCGCGGGTTACTTGGTACCGGTGTGCTGGGGTTGTCACGGTGGCTGGACCCGGTCCGTGACCCTGCTAAGGGGCGTCCAATAAAAAGGAGATGAACGGTTGTCAAGGGTTCATGACGCCACCTGTGGTATTCGGTCAGGGTGATCGACGCTGCTTAGGGGTCCGCTGGGGTGATGGAATGGCAGCTAGATGGTATCCCTTCCCACAGGTGAAGTATATCCCCAGGGCTTCCTAGTAGTGTAGGTGGCGATGATGTGAGGCGCAGTTAATAACGAGGACACAAGGTTGCAGTCTCTTTACCTTTTACTGAAGACTTTGGGATCCGCAATCCAGAGCACTGCTAACTGAGCTGGCTGAGTCCGGCCGGTCCGAAGGCACATCCAGAGTTCCCTTTGCAGGTGGAAATCAGTGCCTACCAACTAGCGCCTGTGTGTTGTAGTCCTTCCCTGCTGAGCATTCGGGATAGTCCTCACAACTTTCGTGTTCGTTCTTTCTCTTTCTCTCCGTCCCCCAAGTTTATCTGGATAGGACGCACCCGTTTGACGGGAAGGCTCGGAGCTTTTCTGGGACCCTAGAGACGCCCCTCTCCAACTTTGCCCCCTATGTCTGCTTAGGTGATGTAAGGTAGACAGCCAACCTAAAATCAACTGTCCTGCCGCTGTTTGAAGTAATGCTTGAAGTCTGTTACTTCCTCGGTGCTCCGGCCACCGGCTACGCGCCTCAGTAGGATGTTGCCGATCTCGGGGCACGACTCCTACTAGATATCTCCTTGTGCTGCGATTTCGTTTCTCACTTCTCCACAATATCCTTCGCTTCGTGTCCTTCCTTAGGATGCCGCCGCAAGGTAGTGCTCCGTACGTTCTGTCCTTTTTGCTAGGCACCTGCCAGGAACCCAGCCCTGACAGGTCCTCCCTGGAGCTCTCCCAGGCTGCGTTGTGACCTAACTTCCTATCCAACCCCCAGTTTTACCAAAGTGTGAGGAGTGGCCTAATACATAGTGCCTTTTGCTCCCCCTGGTGGCCGGAGTGTGAAGTGTAATATGTGACTGTGATACCTGGTCAGGTGAACTTCTTTAGTGCAATCAGACATAACATCACTCCCTTTAGTGGCAGAGCAAGATTACTGCAACGACCAGGACTCTGGGGCGCTGCATAGGGGACTCAATTATTAGGGGAACAAATAGATTGAAGCATGTAAAAAAAAAAGTTTAAAATTACAAAAAAAAATAAAAGTTCAAATCATCTGCCTTTTGCCCCATTCAAAATAAAACAATTTAAAAAATTACACATACAGTTATACGAAAAAGTTTGGGAACCCCTATTAATCTTAAGCTTAATGTTTTATAAAAAATTGTTTTTTTTTTGCAACAGCTATTTCAGTTTCATATATCTAATAACTGTTGGACACAGTAATGTTTCTGCCTTGAAATGAGGTTTATTGTACTAGCAGAAAATGTGCAATCTGCATTGAAACAAAATTTGACAGGTGCATAAGTATGGGCACCCTTATCATTTTCTTGTTTTAAATACTCCTACCTACTTTTTACTGACTTACTAAAGCCCTTTTTTTGGGTTTCTCAATTGAGCTTTGAGCTTCACAGCCAGGTGTATGCAATCATGAGAAAAGCTACTTAAAGTGGCCACTTGCAAATTGTTCTCCTGTTTGAATCTCCTCTGAAGAGTGGCATCATGGGCTCCTCAAAACAACTGTCTAATGATCTGAAAACAAAGATTATTCAACAAAGTTGTTCAGGGGAAGGATACAAAAAGCTGTCTCAGAGATTTAACCTGTCAATTTCCTCTGTGAGGAACATAGTAAGGAAATGGAAGAACAAAGGTACAGAAGTGGCAGGCCAAGAAAAACATCAGAAAGGCAGAGAAGAAGAATGGTAAGATCAGTCAAGGAGAATCCTCAGACCACCTCCAGAGAGCTGCAGCATCAACTTGCTGCAGATGGTGTCACTGTGCATTGGTCAACTATACAACACCCTTTGCACAAGGAGAAGCTGTAAGGGAGAGTGATGCGAAAGAAGCCGTTTCTGCAAGGACGCCACAAACAGAGTCGGCTGAGGTATGCAAAAGCACATTTGGAGAAGCCAATTTCTTTTTGGAAGAAGGTCCTGTGGACTGATGAAACCAAGATTGAGTTGTTGGGTTATACAAAAAGGCGTTATGCATGGCAGCCAAAAAACACAGCATTCCAAAAAAAACATTTGCTACCCACAGTAAAATTTGGTGGAGGTTCCATCATGCTTTGGGGCTGTGTGGCCAATGCCGGCTGTTGTGAATTCTGTGGCTGAGTTCACTTCTGTGGTCACAAGTGGTATTGCAGTCTCTGGGCTTCCTCCCTCAGGTGTTTTGGTGAGCTCGTTGGCTGCCTTGCTATTTAGCTCCACCTGAGTCTGTCTTCCTTGCTCCTTGTCAATGTTCCAGTGTTGGATCTGAGCTACTGCATCTCTCCTTGGGCCTGCTGCTCTGCTAGATAAGTGCTTCTAGTTTGTTTTCTGTTTTTTCTGTCCAGCTTGCTATTAACTTTTGCTGGAAGCTCTGAGAAGCAAAGGGGTGCACCGCCGTGCTGTTAGTTCGGCACGGTGGGTCTTTTTGCCCCTTTGCGTGGTTTTCGTTTTAGGGTTTTTTGTAGACTGCATAGTTCTCTTTGCTATCCTCGCTCTGTCTAGAATATCGGGCCTCACTTTGCTGAATCTATTTCATTCCTACGTTTGTCTTTTCATCTTGCTAACAGTCATTATATGTGGGGGGTTGCCTATTCCTTTGGGGTATTTCTCTGAGGTAAGTCAGGCTTGTATTTCTATCTTCAGGCTAGTCAGCTCCTCAGGCAGTGCCGAGTTGCATAGGTAGTTATAGGCGCAATCCACTGCTGCTTATAGTTGTGTGAGGATAGATCAGGTACTGCAGTCTACAGAGATTCCACGTCTCAGAGCTTGTCCTATTGTTTTTGGTTATTGCCAGATCTCTGTATGTGCGCTGATTACTGCACGCTGTGTTGCCTGATTGCCAGCCATAACAGTACAAGGAGCCACACCAATGATTCCCAATAGAGGGAAAAAAGAAATCCTGACATCATTTTTTTTTCTTAGCTCTGTCTTCAGTCTTTTTTTTCCCCTAGACATTAGAGTGCTTCAGGACACAGCTGTGGACATGGATATTCAGGCTCTGTGCTCCTCAATGGATAATCTCGTTGTAAATGTACAAAAGATTCAAGATACTATTGATCAGAAATCGATGCTAGAACCAAGAATTCCGATTCCTGATTTGTTTTTTGGTGACAGAACTAAGTTCCTGAGCTTCAGAAATAATTGTAAGCTATTTTTGGCCTTGAAACCTCATTCTTCTGGTAATCCTATTCAACAGGTTTTGATTATTATTTCTTTTTTGCACGGTGACCCACAGGACTGGGCGTTTTCTCTTGCGCCAGGAGACCCTGCATTGAGTAGTGTCGATGCGTTTTTCCTGGCGCTCGGATTGCTTTACGATGAGCCTAATTCAGTGGATCAGGCTGAGAAAAATCTGCTGGCTTTATGCCAGGGTCAGGATGATATAGAAGTATATTGTCAGAAATTTAGAAAGTGGTCAGTACTCACTCTGTGGAATGAATCTGCACTAGCGGCTTTGTTCAGAAAGGGTCTCTCTGAAGCTCTTAAGGATGTAATGGTGGGATTTCCTATGCCTGCTGGTTTGAATGAGTCCATGTCCTTGGCCATTCAGATCGGTCGTCGCTTGCGCGAGCGTAAATCTGTGCACCATCTGGCGGTATTGTCTGAGAGTAAACCTGAGCCTATGCAGTGCGACAGGACTATGACTAAAGTAGAACGGCAAGAACACAGACGTCTGAACAGACTGTGTTTCTATTGTGGTGATTCTACTCATGCTATTTCTAATTGTCCTAAACGCACTAGGCGGTTCGATAGCTCTGCCGTTATTGGTACTGTACAGTCCAAATTCCTTTTGTCCATTACCTTAATGTGCTCTTTGTCATCGTATTCTGTCATGGCGTTTGTGGATTCAGGCGCTGCCCTGAATCTGATGGATTTGGATTATGCTAAACGTTGTGGATTTTTCTTGGAGCCTTTGCGGTGTCCTATTCCGTTGAGAGGAATTGATGCTACACCTTTGGCCAAGAATAAGCCTCAGTACTGGGCCCAGCTGACCATGTGCATGGCTCCTGCACATCAGGAAGTTATTCGCTTTCTGGTACTGCATAATTTGCATGATGTGGTCGTGTTGGGGTTGCCATGGCTACAAACCCATAATCCAGTATTGGATTGGAACTCTATGTCGGTAACCAGCTGGGGTTGTCAGGGAGTACATGGTGATGTTCCATTTTTGTCTATTTCGTCATCCATTCCTTCTGACATCCCAGAGTTCTTGTCGGACTTTCAGGATGTATTTGAAGAGTCCAAGTCTGATGCCCTACCTCCGCATAGGAATTGTGATTGTGCTATCGATTTGATTCCTGGTAGTAAATTCCCTAAGGGTCGTTTATTTAATTTGTCCGTACCTGAACACACCGCTATGCGCAGTTATGTGAAGGAGTCCCTGGAGAAGGGACATATTCGCCCATCGTCGTCACCATTGGGAGCAGGGTTCTTTTTTGTAGCCAAGAAGGATGGTTCGCTAAGACCGTGTATTGATTACCGCCTTCTTAATAAGATCACTGTTAAGTTTCAGTATCCCTTGCCATTGATTTCTGACTTGTTTGCTCGGATTAAGGGGGCTAGTTGGTTCACCAAGATAGATCTTCGTGGTGCGTATAATCTGGTGAGAATCAGGCAAGGAGATGAATGGAAAACGGCATTTAATACGCCCGAGGGTCATTTTGAGTATCTGGTGATGCCGTTCGGACTTGCCAATGCTCCATCTGTTTTTCAGTCTTTTATGCATGACATTTTCCGTGAGTATCTGGATAAATTCTTGATTGTTTACTTGGATGACATTTTGATCTTCTCAGATGATTGGGAGTCTCATGTGAAGCAAGTCAGAATGGTTTTCCAGGTACTGCGTGCTAATTCCTTGTTCGTGAAGGGATCAAAGTGTCTCTTCGGTGTGCAGAAAGTTTCATTTTTGGGGTTCATCTTTTCCCCTTCTACTATCGAGATGGATCCGGTTAAGGTTCAGGCCATCCAGGATTGGACTCAGCCGACATCTCTAAAAAGTCTGCAGAAATTCCTGGGCTTTGCTAATTTTTATCGTCGCTTCATCTGTAATTTTTCTAGCATTGCCAGACCATTGACCGATTTGACCAAGAAGGGTGCTGATTTGGTTAATTGGTCTTCTGCTGCCGTGGAAGCTTTTCAGGAGTTGAAGCGTCGTTTTTGCTGTGCCCCTGTGTTGTGTCAACCTGATGTTTCTCTTCCGTTCCAGGTCGAGGTTGATGCTTCTGAGATTGGTGCAGGGGCGGTTTTGTCACAGAGAGGTTCTGGTTGCTCAGTGTTCAAACCATGTGCTTTCTTTTCCAGGAAATTTTCTGCTGCTGAGCGTAATTATGATGTGGGCAACCGAGAGTTGCTGGCCATGAAGTGGGCATTCGAGGAGTGGCGTCATTGGCTTGAGGGTGCTAAGCATCGCGTGGTGGTTTTGACTGATCATAAGAACCTTACTTATCTTGAGTCTGCCAAGCGCTTGAATCCTAGACAGGCCCGTTGGTCGTTATTTTTTGCTCGTTTTGATTTTGTGGTTTCATACCTTCCGGGCTCTAAAAATGTGAAGGCGGATGCTCTGTCTAGGAGTTTTGTGCCCGACTCTCCGGGGTTATCTGAGCCGGCGAGTATCCTCAAGGAAGGAGTCATTGTTTCTGCCATCTCCCCTGATTTGCGGAGAGTGTTGCAGAAATTTCAGGCTAATAAACCTGATCGTTGTCCGGCCGAGAAACTGTTCGTCCCTGATAGGTGGACTAGTAAAGTTATCTCTGAACTTCATTGTTCGGTGCTGGCCGGTCATCCAGGAATCTTTGGTACCAGGGAGTTGGTTGCTAGATCCTTCTGGTGGCCATCTCTGTCACGGGATGTGCGTGCTTTTGTGCAGTCCTGTGGAATTTGTGCTAGGGCTAAGCCCTGCTGTTCACGTGCCAGTGGGTTGCTTTTGCCCTTGCCGGTCCCGAAGAGGCCTTGGACACATATTTCGATGGATTTCATTTCTGACCTTCCCGTTTCTCAAAAAATGTCGGTCGTTTGGGTGGTCTGTGATCGCTTTTCTAAAATGGTCCATCTGGTGCCCTTGGTTAAATTGCCTTCCTCCTCTGATTTGGTGCCTTTGTTCTTCCAGCATGTGGTTCGTTTACATGGCATTCCTGAGAATATTGTTTCTGACAGAGGTTCCCAGTTTGTCTCGAGGTTCTGGCGAGCCTTTTGTGGTAGGATGGGCATTGACCTATCTTTCTCCTCGGCCTTCCATCCTCAGACTAATGGCCAGACCGAACGAACCAATCAGACCTTGGAAACATATCTGAGATGTTTTGTTTCCGCTGACCAGGATGATTGGGTGTCATTTTTGCCGTTGGCTGAGTTCGCCCTTAATAATCGGGCCAGCTCGGCTACCTTGGTCTCTCCATTTTTCTGCAATTCTGGGTTCCATCCTCGTTTCTCTTCAGGACAGGTTGAGTCTTCGGACTGTCCTGGTGTGGATTCTGTGGTGGACAGGTTGCAGCAGATCTGGACTCAGGTGGTGGACAATTTGACCTTGTCCCAGGAGAAGGCTCAGCTTTTCGCTAATCGCAGACGCCGTGTGGGACCCCGACTTCGTGTTGGGGATCTGGTTTGGTTATCTTCTCGTCATATTCCTATGAAGGTTTCCTCTCCTAAATTTAAACCTCGTTTTATTGGTCCGTATAGGATTTCTGAGATTCTCAATCCGGTGTCTTTTCGTCTGACCCTCCCAGACTCCTTTTCCATACATAATGTATTCCATAGGTCGTTGTTGAGGAGATACGTGGCACCTATGGTTCCATCTGTGGAGCCTCCTGCCCCTGTTTTGGTGGAGGGGGAATTGGAGTATATTGTGGAGAAGATTTTGGATTCTCGTGTCTCTAGACGGAAACTCCAGTATCTGGTCAAATGGAAGGGTTATGCTCAGGAAGATAATTCCTGGGTTTTTGCCTCTGATGTCCATGCCCCAGATCTTGTTCGTGCCTTTCATGTGGCTCATCCTGGTCGGCCTGGGGGTTCTGGTGAGGGTTCGGTGACCCCTCCTCAAGGGGGGGGTACTGTTGTGAATTCTGTGGCTGAGTTCACTTCTGTGGTCACAAGTGGTATTGCAGTCTCTGGGCTTCCTCCCTCAGGTGTTTTGGTGAGCTCGTTGGCTGCCTTGCTATTTAGCTCCACCTGAGTCTGTCTTCCTTGCTCCTTGTCAATGTTCCAGTGTTGGATCTGAGCTACTGCATCTCTCCTTGGGCCTGCTGCTCTGCTAGATAAGTGCTTCTAGTTTGTTTTCTGTTTTTTCTGTCCAGCTTGCTATTAACTTTTGCTGGAAGCTCTGAGAAGCAAAGGGGTGCACCGCCGTGCTGTTAGTTCGGCACGGTGGGTCTTTTTGCCCCTTTGCGTGGTTTTCGTTTTAGGGTTTTTTGTAGACTGCATAGTTCTCTTTGCTATCCTCGCTCTGTCTAGAATATCGGGCCTCACTTTGCTGAATCTATTTCATTCCTACGTTTGTCTTTTCATCTTGCTAACAGTCATTATATGTGGGGGGCTGCCTATTCCTTTGGGGTATTTCTCTGAGGTAAGTCAGGCTTGTATTTCTATCTTCAGGCTAGTCAGCTCCTCAGGCAGTGCCGAGTTGCATAGGTAGTTATAGGCGCAATCCACTGCTGCTTATAGTTGTGTGAGGATAGATCAGGTACTGCAGTCTACAGAGATTCCACGTCTCAGAGCTTGTCCTATTGTTTTTGGTTATTGCCAGATCTCTGTATGTGCGCTGATTACTGCACGCTGTGTTGCCTGATTGCCAGCCATAACAGCCGGCACCGGGAATCTTGTTAAAGTTGAGGGACGCATGGATTACTCTCAGTATCAGCAGATTCTTGACAATAATGTTCATGAATCAGTGACAAAGTTGAAGTTACACAGGGGATGGATCTTTCAGCAAGACAATGATCCAAAACACCGCTCCAAATCTACTCAGGCATTCATGCAGAGGAACAATTACACTGTTCTGGAATGGCCATCCCAGTCCCCAGACCTGAATATCATTGAACATCTGTGGGATCATTTGAAGAGGGCTGTCCATGCTCGGGGACCATCAAACTTAACTGAACTGGAATTGTTTTATAAAGAGGAATGGTCAAAAATACCTTCATCCAGGATCCAGGAACTCATTAAAAGCTACAGGAAGCGACTAGAGGTTGTTATTTTTGCAAAAGGAGGATCTACTAAATATTAATGTCACTTTTCTGGTGGGGTGCCCATACTTATGCACCTGTCAAATTTTGTTTGAATGCAGATTGCACATTTTCTGTTAGTACAATAATCCTCATTTCAAGTTAGAAACATTACTGTGTCCAACAGTTATTAGATTTATGAAACTGAAATAGCTGTTGCAAAAAAAACATTTTTTATAAAACATTAAGCTTAAGATTAATAGGGGTGCCCAAACTTTTTCATATAACTGTATTTGGTATCACTGCATTCAGAAACACCCGATCTACAAAATATAAAAGGAATTCATCTGATCAAAAAACGGCGTAAAGAGAAAAGCATCAAAACAATGTCACTCAGGGTGTAACCTTTATATAGCATTTCCTGTGCCAGTTTGTTATATTCTACAACTAAGGGCTTTGGCCAGAAACACGTCAGATGAACATGTTTTTAATCCTATGCCGTGGACTGTTCCCTGCCAAAGAGACACTAATATCCATTATACTTTATTCTGTGTTGTACCTGTAAGGCAAAATCCTAACCTATTCAGGAGCTTTTGTAGAATTAATTAATTTGATTTGCATTCCACATTCTTCTTAAATTGACACCTGTAAAGAGAACATTCCCATGTGAATGAAGTTTACCACAATGTTTCTAGAACATAATGCCACAATCAAAGGAAATTCCAATAAGGTTGAGAAAATACTGAAATATAGCAGTGTGCAAAGAGTAAAGCTGCTTATAAGGCTTTTGAAACCATAACTCAAGTGAGAACGATTCTGTCAAACAGTGAAAACAATAAGAAATTCCTTTAGGGCAAAGTGGTTGACCACAATTATTTCATGGATGCAGCAACAAATATAGTCGGTAAGGCCATTGCTAAGGCTCTGGGATTCCAGCGAAGCACCGTTCGAGCCATTATCCAAAATGGAAAAAACTTAGAACAGTGGCGATCCTTTCTTGGAGTGCCAAACCTACCGCATTCTAACAATGATGCTTCCAATAGGTAAAATTAAAAGCAAAGCCACAGAAAGAGGTATCAAAATTTCCCCCAAAAAGTCAAGAATTAACTCGGCAAAAAAAAGGGCAACAGTATTTACCTGGTTGTCTCATCTGTATTTTGCTCCTGTGTTGTCTCCATCTTTATTAAGTGGATGTGCTGCATTAGTTTTCGTGACTTGGGCAGATAAATAATGATGCCCTTTTTGGTATGTTAAAGCATCTATGAGGTCCCATAAGGCCTCGAACAAGAATAGCGAGCTTTATTTGCCTCAATAAAGGTCAATGTACAGGATTACACTGGGCAAAATTACATTCATGGTAGACGCAAACCACTGCTGACCAAAAAAAACCCACAAGGGCTCATCTTTATGGATAATATTCTGAGGATTGATGAGTCAGAGGTGGACCATTTTGGAAGACTTTGGCTCATTCAGACTGATGTTTTACTTGCCAGTCTTACTTTACGGGCTGTTGAAGTAAAATGTGCTTAATTTATTAAGAGGCGCACACCACTTAATGACTTAGGAACGTCTTATAACTGGCGGGTGCCTCTGCTAGATATGTACTCCACTCACTGACTAGAGTACATTTCTGAAGAAATTTCCACAAAAAAGTGGCATAAATTTGAATAGGTTTGCCAGGCAGGCTTAGGCACACCCTGTGAGAGCCATGCTCTGTCCATTTTGCCAAAGCTGTTCAGCATGTTTCATGAAAATGCCAAAAGTGACAATATTTTTGCCCTACTTTCAAGTTGCCCCAAAATGCTGTGACAGTTGGGGACTAGTGTTGAGCGATACAGCAACAGCAGGTTTTTTCCGGGGGCACCACGAGGAGGAACGGACTCACCCCCATACACTGCTTAGTCTTCTTCTGCTTATAATTTAGATAATATCTTTTGCTCTGATTTTTAGTCTTATGCTTAATGTACTTCTGCTTTTTGTTCTGCAGCTTCTTGTTCTTCTGCTTCTTGTTCTTCTGTCTCTTCAGGGTCGTCGTTTCCGGGGTCGTCGTCTTCTTCGGGGTGGTCTTCAGGGTCATCTTCTCCAGAGTCGTCATCTCCAGGGTCGTCATCTCCGAGGTCGTCGTCTTCTTCGGGGTGGTCTTCAGGGTCGTCATCTCCAGGGTCGTCATCTCCGGGGTCGTCGTCTCCAGGGTCGTCGTCTTCTTCAGGGTGGTCTTCAGGGTCGTCGTCAGGGAGATCCAGAGTGATTACCAAAAACCATTTAAAAAAGCTTGAACTTGGAAATGTAGCAGAAGGTACAAGAAGGCTGAGGAACTGCCGAGAACCAGCTAATGGTAATGGAACCCAGATGGGTAGCCGAAGGTACAAGAGCCAATGGAACTATCGAGGACCAGCTGATGGTACTGGAACACGGTTACAAAGCAGGAGGTACCCAAGCCATAAAGCACTACCAAGGAGCACCAGACGTTGGTGGAACTCGGATACCGAGAAGGAGGCACCTATGCCAAAGGCTCTGCCTGGAACCAGCTTATGGTACTGGAACAAGGATGGGTAGCAGAAGGTACAAGAGCCAGAGACACTGCCGAGTACCAGCTGGTGGTGCTGGAACCCGGATGGGTAGCAGAAGGTACAAGAGCCATTGGAACTACCGAGGACCAGCTGATGGCTTGGCACCTAAGCCAAAGGCTCTGCCTGGAACCAGCTGACGGTATTGGAACTCAGGGGGACCTATTCAAGATTGACTTCCAAAGAACCAGCTAATGGTGCTGGAACTCAGTTAGGCAGCAGAAGGTCCACATAAAAAAAATTGCAAGGCCGCGAGCCGGCCGGAGTTACTGAAAACCCACAGTCCTACAGGGGAAGCTTGTCATACTGGCACTACGAAACCAGCCTTGATTGTTAGATCCCGCAGCCCACATAGGAAGCACCTAAACTGCAGGCACCATAGAGTCGGCTAACCCGACCGCAACCCGACAGGACAACGTATTGGAGGCAAAGTGACCTTGACACTACCCGGAAACAGCTGGCGTGCTGGAACCAGGCTGGGCAGAAGGGAGTGCCCGTGCCAAAGACACTGCCGAGAACCAGGTGGCGGTGCTGGAGCCCAGGGTCAATGCTAGAAACAGAGTGGAGGCAGATTCGTAATTGGAGCAAGTTTAATATCTGTAGTAGTGTGAATGTGGAGGGAGCAAGAGACATTGCCGCACACACAGCAGGGGATCAGCTGACGTTACTGAATCCCAATAACACTGGAGCCTGTGTCTTCTGATTTATTCACACTGCAGGGCTGGGATTCAAGGGCATGCGCTGTGCATATCTTCGCCTCTCACTCATCTCCCTCTGCCTTCTTCAGACTGTGCGGCGTCAGCTGATCCTTAAGCGCATGCCACGGCGATTAGGGCTCAGCTGACGCCGCACAGTCTGAACAAGGTGGAGGGAGAGGAGTGAGAGGTGAAGATATGCACTGCGCATGCCCATGAATCCCAGCCCCGCAGTGTGAATAAATCAGAAGACACTGCGGGGCAGGACCTCGGCCAGCGCGGCCGCACAGGCGCAGTCAGCCTGGCATCAAATGATGTGAGAAGACAGGCAGCGCTAACTGCGCATACCCAAGGGATAGCATAACAGCGCAGGCTCTGGGACAGATTCAAACTACGCTCAGGAGGCGGTGCCCGGCGCCAAGGGGGTATGAATGACGGCTGTGCTGCATCTGATTAGAAAGGAAAGTCCTGCCTCTGGGACGGTTTCACGGTATGCGGGGCACATTTTATAAGTGTTTAGTTCAGCGTTTGCAAGGAGCATAACTAAAAGAGCCACCTTGTCCAAATGCAGCATTAGTGCTGCATAAGGTGGCTCTTTTAGTTACAAACGCCTGGGTGGGTGACAGGTTCCCTTTAATATCTGTAGTAGTGTGAGTGTGGATGGAGCAGGAGAAATTGCCGGATACACAGCAAGGGATCAGCTGACGTTACTGAACCTCAATAACACGGCAGCAAGTGTTGACTGTGCAGATGACACTTCTGAGCAGCAATTGGCAGTGATGGAGCCCAGGGTCAATGCTAGACACAGAGTGTAGCCAGAGGCCTAGTTGGAGCAAGTTTAATATCTGTTGTAGTGTGATTGTGGACAAAGCAGGAGAAATTGCCGGATACACAGCAGGGGATCAGCTGACATTACTGAACCCCAATAACACGGCAGCAAGTGTTGACTGTGCAGACAGCACTTCTGAGCAGCAACTGGCAGTGTTGGAGCCCAGGGATTACAGTTCAGGTGGTAGAAACATGAACACAACAGGAGACCTGGATGCTGTTACCAACCAATTATTTAATCTGAAAGAGGACTGGCAAATTCCTGCGAGATCCAGGCCTTGTTCATTTTCAGAAAAGTAAGCCAGTCAACGTTATCGGAGGATAGTCGCATGCAACGGTCTGTTAGTACACCACCTGCGGCACTAAAGACGCGTTCCAATAATACACTAGCAGCAGGGCAAGCCAGCACCTCCAATGCATACTGGCTACGCTCTGGCCATGTATCCAGCTTAGAGACTCAAAACTTGAAGGGGGAAGAGCCGTGTGAGAGAACACTGAGAGGACAAGACATGTAGTCTGTCACCATCTGACGGAAACATTGCCTCCTGCTGACTAGAGCCGTCTGTGATGGTGTAGACATTTGTGACGGGGACACAAAACTTTGGCACATTTGGGCCATAATGGGCTTGCCTTGTTCTGAGGCGCTGCTTCTGCTCCCTCTTTGTGCAGAGCTTCCCCCACTGCCTCGACGCACTGAGCTGCTTTGTAAAGCACTAGCAGCACTGCTCTCGGTTGGAAGGGAGAATGATGGAATGCACCAGTGTGTCTTGGTACTGCCGCATTTTACGCTCCCGGTTCAACTGTGTTATGAGGCTTTGTAAGTTGTCCCGGTAGCGAGGATCTAGGAGGGTGGACAGCCAATAATCAGCCGTGTTGAGAATGTGGGTGAAGCGGCGGTCATTTCTCAGGCACTGCAGCATGAAATCAACCTTGTGCTACAGACTGCCAACTGGCCAAGAAACGCTGTCCCCTGCTTGAGGCGTCATCTCTGCCTGCTCTGCATTACCCCACCCTCGCTCTACATACTGACTACTAGAGCATTGTGTAACTCCCTCCTCTGGACAGATGTCTTCCTCCTCCATTGACTCCTCCTCATCCTACTCACAAGGTATCCCCTGCATAGGCCTTTGTGAGGAACCACGTTGCGCAGACTGTCCAGAAGCAGATGGCATTTATGACTCCTCATCCTCCACCTCTTCCACAACCTCCTCCCTTAATGCTTGCAGTGTTTTTTCAAGCAGGCAGATAAGGGGGATAGTCATGCTGACTAGTGCATCATCTGCACTCGCCATCTGCGTGGAATCATCGAAGGCATGCAAAACGTGGCAGATGTCCTTCATAGAGGCCCACTCAGTGGTAGTGAAGTGTGACCGACGCGCAGTGCGACTTGTTTGCGCCTGATGCAGCTGGTACTTCATTACTGCTGCCTGCTGCTTCCCCTGACGAAGCCGCTGCGGGGGCGATACGCATGGGGTTCTCTCCACACACCCTTTTCTGATTCCATGCCGGTCACTTAGGGCATGGATAGCTGCATGGCATTTTAGAGCCAGTTTATCTGTGGGCTTCGGCTTATTTTCTTCCACATTCAGCTGAGTATATACGGCATTATATCGCTTTCATTGTTTGCATGGGCTATCAATCTTGTTCACTGTTTTCTACCCTGGTTGATGGTCTTTTGGTGAGCTTTTGGACATATTATTATTTTTTTTTTCTTAGGCTCACTATGCTGATATATCTATAGGGAGTGCAGCACATAGGGTCTGGTTTTCCTTATCTACAGGTCTTTTGCACGTCATAGAGACCTCTCCCTTTTCAGCTATTATATATAAATATGCTTCTTTGCAAACATGTGGTGATTTATTCTGCCAGCCCTATTTATCTTACTATATTATGTTAAAATATTTCTTGCAGACATATTATGTGTGATTAGAGGTGTTTTGTACACACTTGTTGTATTTTTCATGTTTTTAGATGTTCTTTGCTTTGGTGTTTAATAAACTATTTGGTATTTTTCTATTCCTTGGGCGGCACGGTGGCGCAGTGGTTAGCACAGCAGCCTTGCAGCGCTGGCGTCCTGGGTTCGAACCCCACCAAGGACAACATCTGCAAAGAGTTTGTATGTTCTCTCCGTGTTTGCGTGGGTTTCCTCCGGGCACTCTGGTTTCCTCCCACATTCCAAAGACATACTGATAGGGAATTTAGATTGTGAGCCCCATCTGGGACAGCGATGATAATGTGTGCAAAAAATGTAAAGCGCTGCGGAATATGTTAGCGCTATATAAAAATAAAAATTATTATTATTATTATTCCTTGTGATTGTGCTACTGTTTGTAGTCCAATCTTTTTTTTGTTTCTTTGCCATATACATTATTGGACTAGGCACTGCACCCCTCTCTTTTTATCCAATACAGCTTGAGTGCACCCTTTCTTATATTTTGTGCCTGCTGCTCACACAACCGCTCCAACATATGTAAGGTTGAATTCCACTTGGTGGGTAGGTCACATATGAAGCGATGTTCCAGAAGGCGGAATCGGCGCTGCAAAGCTTCAATGCGCGATTTTGCCATGCTGGAACGCCACAAGTAAGCGCACTCTAGGCGGACCTTGCGCAGCAGTGCATCAAGATCCGGATAGTCCCTCAAAAAACTCTGCACGACCAAGTTGAGCACATGTGCTAGACATGGGATGTAAGTGAGGTTGCCTAGGCCCAGAGCTGCCACCAGATTTCGGCCATTATCACACACTACCATGCCTGGCTGGAGATTCGCTGGCACAAATCACACGTCGCTCTCCTGCTTGATGGCATTCCAGAGCTCCTGCGCTGTATGGCTTTGATTCCCCAAAGAAATTAATTTCAATACGGCCTGTTGACGTTTGGCCACGGCTGTGCTCATATCGGTCGTAACAGGTAAGCGTTCATGGGTCAAGGTGGAGGTAGACTGTGACGGCTCCTGCAGCGCTGATTCAGAGGAACTGGGTTATGAGGAGGAGTCAATGTCTACAGACTGGATTCCTGCAATCCTTGGAGTTGGTAGAACACGCACAGCGCCACTCTCAAGATCTCTACCCAGCTCCACAACATTTACCCAATGGGCAGTGAGGGAAAGGTATCATCCCTGTCTATGGTTACTGGTCCACGCATCGGTGGTCAGGTGGACCTTGCTACTGACGGCATTTAGTAGCGCATGTTTAATGTTTCCCTCCACATGCTTTTGCAGGGCAGAGACGGCTTGCCTGCTGAAATATAAGCAGCTGGGCACGTTGTATTGTAGGACTGCCAATGCCATGAAGTTACAGAAGGTGTCAGTCTCCACCAGCCTGAATGAAAGCATTTCAAGTGACAGTAGTTTTGCAATGCCAGCATTCAGAGCCTGTGCTCGGGGGTGGTTTGCCGAGTATGGGCGCCTTTTCTCCCATGCCTGTGCTACCGATGGCTGTAGACTGGCCTGGGAGTGTGAGGATGGCAGGGAACGTGGTGCTGTGGGTGGAATTACACTGTGTCTCTGTCCAACAGTACCAGAGGTTCTTCCATGACGATCCTGTGAGGAAGCCAAACCAGCTGTGTGTGAGCTGAAGGAAGAGGCTACAACACGAGCTGAAGAGGTGGTAGGTGGCGCTGTAGGTTGGCCTAGGTCTTCAGTGTGTCTTTGTAACTCCACCACGTGGTCTGCACATGTTTCCACATATTTGTGGTATTGAGGTTGCTGACACTTTTCCCTCTTTTGACTTTCTGATTACACAGCTTGCATTTGACAAAACAAATGTCATCTGCAACTGTGTCAAAAAAGGACCTGGCATCTCAAGTCTTGGGAGCGCCCGTTTTGGGTTTTGGAAGAGGCATGCTCCTAATGGGTGCCGAAGTGGAGGCTACAGGCAACGCAGTCTTCCCCCTCCCTCTCCCTCCTTTTTGGGCCGTTCGGGGAAGCTCCTCCTCAGAGCTGCTCCCACCACCTTCCTGTACCTCACGCCATGATGGGTCAAGGACCTCATCATCTACACTACCCTTTTCCAACGACTGCTTCTCCAGGGTAGTCTCGGCAGCACAGTATGCACCAGAAAGTGGCACCTGAGTCTCATCATAAGATGCGTACTGAGGTGTGCTGACCATAGGCACTGGCCCGCCCTCCTTTTCAGATTCAGAGAGACAAAGCAGTTGCGCATCACTGCATACTGCCTCTTCTTCAATTTCTCGAATGCTCCTTGGCTGGCCCCCTCTCCAAGCCAAGAGATTCAGAGAACAGAAGATGACTCCTGTCCAGGGCTCTCTGACTGCCTGGGCAATTTGGCAAGTGGTCAAGAGACAGATGGGTGCTCTTCAGTGCTCTGGACCTGAGAGGATGTGGCACTAATTGAAGTCAATGCATTAGCTGCCATTTATCCGACAACGGCTTCAATTTGTTCATCCTGCAGCAGTGGGGTACGGCGAGCTCCTACAAAGCTGCGCATAAAGAACTGTTCCGTGGTAAAACTGGGGGATGCTGAGTCACTGGTGCCTGCAGCAGGCACATAATCCCCACGTCCTCTCCCTGCTGAAACTCCACGCCCATGACCACGTGCCTTACTCCCTGCCTTTTTCATCTTGGTAGACTGATAAAGATGGGCAGAAAAGTACTAAGAGCTTAGTGTGCTTATTCCAGAACAGCTGCTAACAGGTATAAGAAACACTAATTTTATAAAGTGTTGACTAGACTTTAATATGAGCTAATATGGCCTACACAACTGTAAAGTGGAGTGTTTGGTGAACTTTATTAACTTTTTGCTTTTTTCACAAAAAGACACTGGATGTTCCCAAACATGTTAAACCAATAGTATCACAAACTTTTTGTAGCTATTACAATGCAGGAAGGTAACCTACAATGCAATAGATGAAGCTCCAAAAAATACGCTAATACTAACCTGGCTGGGGCTGCAGGGCACAAGGCTTCAGAAAGGCCCCTCTATCTACACCTATATAGTGTGTGCACACCATCTAGCTGCATATAGATGGACACACACTAGGAGAAATCAGGAAAAATGTGCAGCTGCACTAATGCAAAAAAGGATAATTGAACAGTATGAGGCAGTGACGCACGCTGAGCGGACTACAACCAGATGTGGCTGCAGAACAGACTACAGCATGAGCTGCACTCACACACAGAGACCTTGCAGACAGCCGTGAACAGCGCTGAAAGGCTGCAGAAAAGCTCCTCTATTTACTCCTATATATTGTGTGCGCGCAATCTAGCTGGATATGGATGAAAACACACTAGGGGAAATCAGGAAAAATGTGCAGCTGCACTAATGTAAAAAAGGACAATTGAACAGTATGAGGCAGTGACGCATGCTGAGTGGACTACAACCAGATATGGCTGCAGAACAGACTACAGAGTGCGCTGCACTCACACACAGAGACCTTGCAGACAGCCGTGAACAGCACTGCAAGGCAAAAAAAAGCTTCTCACACAGCGGTTACTAAAGTAGCCTGGGTAAAGCACAATGAAGCAAATCGCTATCTCAAACTGGCCCTCAGTCAGAACAGCAGCGTCCTGTCCCTAACTGAATTCACAGTAGAGTGAACCCAAAATGGCGGCGGCGGCGGCTTTTAGAGTGCATCATGACATCATTTCAGCAGCCAATCACAGCCATGCCATTATTTACATGCCTAACAGGATGTGCCCACACTTCTTAGGATCCTCATTGGCTGAATTAAATCAAACTGGCTCATAGCATTATGGGAACTTCCGATTCCGGTATTTGATATTGCAAAAGTATCGGAACTCAGTATCGGAACTCCGATACCGCGAATATCGACCGATACCCGATACTTGTAGTATCGGAATGCTCAACACTAGTGTTGAGCGATACCTTCCGATATCGGAAAGTATCGGTATCGGATAGGATCGGCCGATATTCAAAAAATATCGGATATCGCCGATACCGATACCCGATCCCAATGCAAGTCAATGGGACCAAAATATCGGAATTAAAATAAACCCTTTCTTTCCTTGTAGGTTCATTCTACATGAAGGAAAACAACTAAGAATAATGCAGGATGTATTTGGGGAGGTGGCGGAGACATTAAAGTCATAGAGGTTTAGCCCAATCAAATAGAATAGCATGTTTTTTGTTTTGTTTTTTAAAGACGTTCGGAGTGACAAAGATATTGACTATGTAAATATTTTTTTTATTTTGTCAGATATTGATGTTTCACTATTCCACGACCTTCCCCTTCTTTTTTTTTTTACTTTTCCCACACTTTCATCTTCATCATCATCAGCATCTTTGACATCAACTTCTTCTTCACCTTATTCATCTTCTTCTTCATCCTTTACCTTTTTTTTTTTTTTTTATTACATTCTTCATATTCATTTTATTCAACTATTATTATTCTTCCTATTCTACATATTCATTTTATTCAACTGTATTATTCTTCCTATTCTACTTCTTCATCATATTCTCATTTGTGACAGGCATTCCCGTAGTTGTTATCTATAAAAGTTGGAAGATTACACCTTCCGTTCTGCCAGTCACAAAAGTTACATTTGTCCGCGTTCAGTTTGGCCTGCAGCATCAGGCTTTATCCAGGGGCACCAGGAGGAGGAACGGACTCACCCCCATACACTGCTTAGTCTTCTTCTGCATATAATTGAGATAATATCTTTTGCTCTGATATTAAGTGTTATGCTTAATGTTCTTCTGCTCTTTGTTCTGCAGCCTCTTGTTCTTCTGCTTCTCGGTCTTCCATGTCGTCGTCTCCAGTGTCGTCATCTCCGCCGTCGTCGTCTCCGCCGTCGTCGTCTCCACCGTCGTTGTCTCCGCCGTCGTCGTCGTCGTCATCGGGGTGGTCTTCCGGGTTGTCGTCGTCGTCGTCATCGGGGTGGTCTTCCGGGTCGTCGACTTTAGGGTCTTCAACTTGGAAATGTAGCAGAAGGTACAAGAAGGCTGAGAAAATGCCAAGAACCTGATGATGGAACTGGAACTCGGATGGCTACCCGAAGGTTCAAGAGCCTATGGAACTACCGAGGACCAGCTGACGTTACTGGAACCCGGTTACTAAGCAGGAGGTACCCGTGCTAAAAAGCACTACCAAGGACCGCCTGACGTTGGCGGAACTCGGATACCCAGAAGGAGGCACCTAAGCCAAAGGCTCTGCCCGGAACCAGCTGACGGTACTGGAACCAGGATGGGGAGCAGAAGGTACAAGAGCAAAAGACACTGCTGAGAACCAGCTGACGGTACTGCAACCCGGATGGGTAGCCGAAGGTCCAAGAGCCAATGGAACTACCGAGGACCAGCTGACGTTACTGGAACCCGGTTACTAAGCAGGAGGTACCCGTGCCTGAAAGCACTACCAAGGACCACCTGACGTTGGTGGAACTTGGATACCCAGAAGGAGGCACCTAAGCCAAAGGCTCTGCCCAGAACCAGCTGACGGTACTGGAACCAGGATGGGGAGCAGAAGGTACAAGAGCAAAAGACACTGCCGAGAACCAGCTGACGGTGCTGGAACCAGGTGGTGGACCCGAAGGCCCACAGGAGAGGAGAGAGCAGCTAGGCCGCGAGGCAGCCGCAGTTACCGAACCCCAACAGTCCTACAGGGGGAGCTGGGCCTACTGGCACTACAGAACCAGCCTTGACTACCAATTCATGCAGCCCACATAGGAAGCTCCTAAACTGGAGGCACCCTGGAGTTGGCTAACCCGACCGCACCACGACGGGGCAAGCATAGGCGTCTCAGTGAGCTTGACACTACCCGGAAACAGCTGACGGTGCTGGAACCAGGTTTGGCACGAGGGAGTACCTGTGACAAAAACACTGCCGAGAACCAGCTGGCGGTGCTGGAACCCAGATGCGTTGCCCCAGTGTGCAAGAGCCAATGGCACGACCGAGGACCAGCTGACGGTGCTGGAACCCGGTTACTAAGCTGTAGGTGCCCGCGCTTAAAAGCACTACCAAGGACCGCCTGACGTTGGCGGAACTCGGATACCCAGGAGGAGGCACCTAAGCCAAAGGCTCGGCCCGGAACCAGCTGACGGTGCTGGAACCAGGTGGTGGACCCGAAGGCCCACAGGAGAGGAGAGAACAGCTAGGCCGCGAGGCAGCCGCAGTTACCGAACCCCAACAGTCCTACAGGGGAAGCTGGGCCTACTGGCACTACAGAACCAGCCTTGACTACCAGTTCACGCAGCCCACATAGGAAGTTCCTAAACTGGAGGCACCCTGGAGTTGGCTAACCCGACTGCACCACGACGGGGCAAGCATAGGCGTCTCAGTGAGCTTGACACTACCCGGAAACAGCTGACGGTGCTGGAACCAGGTTTGGCACGAGGGAGTACCTGTGACAAAAAGACTGCCGAGAACCAGCTGGCGGTGCTGGAACCCAGATGCGTTGCCCCAGTGTGCAAGAGCCAATGGCACGACCGAGGACCAGCTGACGGTGCTGGAACCCGGTTACTAAGCTGTAGGTGCCCGCGCTTAAAAGCACTACCAAGGACCGCCTGACGTTGGCGGAACTCGGATACCCAGGAGGAGGCACCTAAGCCAAAAGCTCGGCCCGGAACCAGCTGACGGTGCTGGAACCAGGTGGTGGACCCGAAGGCCCACAGGAGAGGAGAGAACAGCTAGGCCGCGAGGCAGCCGCAGTTACCGAACCCCAACAGTCCTACAGGGGGAGCTGGGCCTACTGGCACTACAGAACCAGCCTTGACTACCAGTTCACGCAGCCCACATAGGAAGCTCCTAAACTGGAGGCACCCTGGAGTTGGCTAACCCGACCGCACCATGACGGGGCAAGCATAGGCGTCTCAGTGAGCTTGACACTACCCGGAAACAGCTGACGGTGCTGAAACCAGGTTTGGCACGAGGGAGTACCTGTCACAAAAACACTGCCGAGAACCAGCTGGCGGTGCTGGAACCCAGATGCGTTGCCCCAGTGTGCAAGAGCCAATGGCACGACCGAGGACCAGCTGACGGTGCTGGAACCCGGTTACTAAGCTGTAGGTGCCCGCGCTTAAAAGCACTACCAAGGACCGCCTGACGTTGGCGGAACTCGGATACCCAGGAGGAGGCACCTAAGCCAAAGGCTCGGCCCGGAACCAGCTGACGGTGCTGAAACCAGGTGGTGGACCCCAAGGCCCACAGGAGAGGAGAGAACAGCTAGGCCGCGAGGCAGCCGCAGTTACCGAACCCCAACAGTCCTACAGGGGGAGCTGTGCCTACTGGCACTACAGAACCAGCCTTGACTACCAGTTCACGCAGCCCACATAGGAAGCTCCTAAACTGGAGGCACCCTGGAGTTGGCTAACCCGACCGCACCACGACGGGGCAAGCATAGGCGTCTCAGTGAGCTTGACACTACCCGGAAACAGCTGACGGTGCTGGAACCAGGTTTGGCACGAGGGAGTACCTGTGACAAAAACACTGCCGAGAACCAGCTGACGGTGCTGGAACTCGGTTACTAAGCTGTAGGTGCCCGCGCTTAAAAGCACTACCAAGGACCGCCTGACGTTGGCGGAACTCGGATACCCAGGAGGAGGCACCTAAGCCAAAGGCTCGGCCCGGAACCAGCTGACGGTGCTGGAACCAGGTGGTGGACCCGAAGGCCCACAGGAGAGGAGAGAACAGCTAGGCCGCGAGGCAGCCGCAGTTACCGAACCCCAACAGTCCTACAGGGGGAGCTGGGCCTACTGGCACTACAGAACCAGTCTTGACTACCAGTTCACGCAGCCCACATAGGAAGCTCCTAAACTGGAGGCACCCTGGAGTTGGCTAACCCGACCGCACCACGACGGGGCAAGCATAGGCGTCTCAGTGAGCTTGACACTACCCGGAAACAGCTGACGGTGCTGGAACCAGGTTTGGCACGAGGGAGTACCTGTGACAAAAACACTGCCGAGAACAAGCTGGCGGTGCTGGAACCCGGATGCGTTGCCTATCAAAGATTGTCTTCCTACAGCCCCAACTAGCGGTGTTGGAGCAAAGGGTAAGCAGGGGGAGCAGAGTGTAGGCCGAAGCCTGCACTGGAGTCAGCTTTGTGTCTGCTTTGCGTTTGCAGGACACTTTGCCGGCTACACAGTGGGGGAACAGCAGGCGGTGCGGAACCCCACTAACACATTGGCTGGTGTTTTTCTCTGTGCAGCTAGCACTTCCGGGCAAAAACTAGCGGTGTTATAGCCCAGGGGCAGCAGGAGGAGGAGAGGAGCAGAGTGTAGGCCGAAGCCTAGTTGAACCAATTTCAAAGGTAACCTTTAACCCCCCCTCAGGTGTTACAAAGTACAAGAGCCACACCTTGTGCAGCATTAATGCTGCACAAGTAAAAGGTTGCTCTATTAATTTTTGCACTTGCACACGCTGAATGCAACACGTACACAATTTAGCCCATTCTACAGTCAAACTGTAGTTGAGGCGTGACTTGTATTTTTAAGGAGACGCAGCATAGGTGTCCCAAATAACGCCTTTGTGCTTGGCGCAGCTTCCTGAGCGTTGTTTTTTGCTGTACAGGAGTCTGCGCTCTTGTGTTATCCCTTGGCAATGCCCTGTTAGCGCTGCCCGTCTTATGACCTCATTTCATGTTGGCCGCTGCGGTTAACGATGGCCATAAATCCCAGACCCACAGTGCCTTTTCATAAAGTCACACTGCGGTGCTGGGATTCGTGGCCTTGAGCAGTAAATATTTTCGACGCTCACACACGTCCTTACACCTGCTTCAGACTGGGCGGCCTCTGCTGATCCCTTTTCGCATGCCGCGGCCATGAGGCCGCACAGTCTGAAGAAGGCGGAAGGAGATGAGTGACGACAGGCGAACATATGCACTGCTCGTGCCCATAAACCACACCCTCGCTGACAAAATAAATAAGACAACGAGGGGCGTTGTTTCACGCAGGGCGGATGCACAGGCGCAGCCAGCTAACCATGATGTTAAAAGACGGGAAGCGCTACCAAGGGGGTGCTGCGTATCATTAGAAAGGAAAGTCACACCTCAGGGACAGTGGAATGGTCTCAATGAGACACATTTTGTACGTGTTGAGTTCCACGTGGGCAAGGAGAAAAAGTCAGCCACCTTGTACAAATGCAGCAGTACTGCTGAACAAGGTGGCTGTTATACATAGAAACACCTGGGGGTGGGGGGCAGGCTCCCTTCAATTTCAGTTCATGTGCCTGCATGGCGTTTGCAGGTCACGTTGCCGGCTACACAGCTGGGGAACAGCTGGCGGTGCTGAACCCCACTGACACATTGGCTGGTGTTTTTCTCTGTGCAGCTAGCACTTCCAGGCTAAAACTGGCGGTGTTATGAGCCCAGGGTCAGCAGGAGGAGGAGAGGAGCAGAGTGTAGGCCGAAGCCTGCACTGGTGGCAGCTTTTGTTCTGTTGTGCCTGCGTGGCGTTTGCAGGTCACGTTGCCGGCTACACAGCTGGGGAACAGCTGGCGGTGCTGAACCCCACTAACACATTGGCTGGTGTTTTTCTCTGTGCAGCTAGCACGTCCGGGCAAAAACTGGTGGTGTTAGAGCCCAGGGTCAGCAGGAGGAGGAGAGGAGCAGAGTGTAGGCCGAAGCCTAGTTGAACCAATTTCAAAGGTAACCTTTAACCCCCCTCAGGTGTTGCAAGGTACAAGAGCCACACCTCGTGCAGCATTAATGCTGCACAAGTAAAAGGTTGCTCTCTTAATTTTTCTCCTTGCACACGCTGAATAAAACACGTACACTATTTAGCCCATTATACTGTCAAACAGTAGTGGAGGCGTGACTTGTCTTTTTAAGGAGATGCAGCACAGGTGTCAAAATTTACACCTAGGTGCTGGGCGCAGATTCCTGAGCGTTGTTATTTGCTGTACAGGAGTCTGCGCTCTTGTTATCCCTTGGCCATACGCTGTGAGCGATGCCTGTCTTCTCACCTCATTTCATGTTGGCCGGTGCGGTTAGCGATGGCCATGAAACCCAGACCCGCAGTGTCTTTTAATAAAGTCACACTGCAGAGCTGGGATTCGTGACCTTGCGCAGTAAATTTTGTCGCCTGTCCCTCATGTCCTTACACCTGCATCAGACTGGGCGGCCTCATCTGATCCCTTCTCGCATGCCGCGGCCATGAGGCCGCACATTCTAAAGAAGGCGGAAGGAGATGAGTAAAGACAGGCGAAGATATCCACTGCTCGTGCCCATCAATCACACCCTCGCAGTCAAAATATGTAAGACAACGAGGAGCGTGGTTTCAGGCAGGGCGGACGCACAGCCGCAGCCAGCCAACCAAAGATGTCAGAAGACGGGCAGCGCTAACAAGGGGGGTGCTGCGTGTCATTAAAAAGGAAAGTCACACCTCAGGGACATTGTAATGGTCTGTAATGAGACACATTTTTTACGTGTTTAATTAAACGTGGGCAAGTAGACAAAGTCAGCCACCTTGTACAAATGCAGCAGTACTGCTGTACAAGGTGGCTGTTATACATAGAAACACCTTGGGGTGGGTGGCAGGGTCCCTTTAATTTCAGTTCATGTGCCTGCGTGGCGTTTGCAGGTCACGTTGCCGGCTACACAGCTGGGGAACAGCTGGCGGTGCTGAACCCCACTAACACATTGGCTGGTGTTTTTCTCTGTGCAGCTAGCACGTCCGGGCAAAAACTGGCGGTGTTAGAGCCCAGGGTCAGCAGGAGGAGGAGAGGAGCAGAGTGTAGGCCGAAGCCTAGTTGAACCAATTTCAAAGGTAACTTTTAACCCCCCTCAGGTGTTGCAAGGTACAAGAGCCACACCTCGTGCAGCATTAATGCTGCACAAGTAAAAGGTTGCTCTCTTAATTTTTCTCCTTGCACACGCTGAATAAAAAACGTACACAGTTTAGCCCATTCTACTGTAAAACAGTAGTGGAGGCGTGACTTGTCTTTTTAAAGAAAAGCAGCCCAGGTGTCGAAAATAACACCTTGGTGCATGGGCGCAGCTTCCTGAGCGTTGTTATTTGCTGTACAGGAGTCTGCGCTCTTGTTATCCCTTGGCCATGCGCTGTGAGCGCTTCCTGTCTTCTGACCTCATTTCATGTCGGCCGTTGCGGTTAGCGATGGACATGAATCCCAGGCCCACAGTGTGTTTTCAAAAAATCACACTGCGTGGCTGGGATTCGTGGCCTTGTGCAGTAAATATGTTTGCCGCTCACACATGTCCTTACACCTGCTTCAGACTGGGCGGCCTCATCTGATCCCTTATCGCATGCCGCGGCCATGAGGCCGCACAGTCTGAAGAAGGCGGAAGGAGATGAGTTAAGACAGGCGAACATATGCACTGCACATGCCCATCAATAACACCCTCGCAGCCAAAATATATGAGACAACGAGGGGCGTTGTGTTGGGCAGGGCGGACGCACAGGCACCAACCAATGATGTCAGAAGACGGGCAGCGCTACCAAGGGTGGTGCTGCGTATTATTAGAAAGGAAAGTCACACCTCAGGGACAGTTGAATGGTCTCAATGATACACATTTTTTACGTGTTGAGTTCCACGTGGGCAAGGAGAAAAAGTCAGCCACCTTGTACAAATGCAGCAGTACTGCTGTACAAGGTGGCTATTATACATAGAAACATCTGGGGGTGGGGGGCAAGCTCCCTTCAATTTCAGTTCATGTGCCTGCGTGGCGTTTGCAGGTCACGTTGCAAGCTACACAGCAGGGAACAGCTGGCGGTGCTGAACCCCACTAACACATTGGCTGGTGTTTTTCTCTGTGCAGCTGGCAATTCCGGGCAAAAACTGGCGGTGTTAGAGGTGTTGCAAGGTACAAGAGCCACACCTTGTGCAGCATTAATGCTGCACAAGTAAAAGGTTGCTCTCTTCATTTTGCTCCTTGCACACGCTGAATAAAACACGTACACTATTTAGCCCATTATACTGTCAAACAGTAGTGGAGGCGTGACTTTTCTTTTGAAGAAGACGCAGCACAGGTGTCAAAATTTACACCTAGGTGCTGGGCGCAGACTCCTTACCATTGTTATTTGCAGTACAGGAGAGTGCGCTCTTGTGTTATCCCTTGGCAATACCCTGTTAGTGCAGGCCGTCTTATGACCTCATTTCATGTTGGCCGGTGCGGTTAACGATGGCCATAAATCCCAGACCTACAGTGCCTTTCCATAAAGTCACACTGCGGTGCTGGGATTTGTGGCCTTGTGCAGTAAATATGTTCGCCGCTCACACATGTCCTTACACCTGCTTCAGACTGGGCGGCCTCAGCTGATCCCTTATTGCCTGCCACGGCCATGAGGCCGCACAGTCTGAAGAAGGCGGAAGGAGGGGAGTGAAGACAGGCGAACATATGCACTGCTCGTGCCCATCAATCACACCCTCGCAGTCAAAATATATGAGACAACGAGGGGCGTTGTGTCGGGCAGGGCGGACGCACAGGCACAGCCAGCCAACCAATGATGTCTGAAGACGGGCAGCGCTAACAATGGGGGTGCTGCGTGTCATTAAAAAGGAAAGTCACACCTCAGGGACATTGTAATGGTCTCTCATGAGACACATTTTGTACGTGTTGAGTTCCACGTGGGCAAGGAGAAAAAGTCAGCCACCTTGAACAAATGCAGCAGTACTGCTGTACAAGGTGGCTGTTATACATAGAAACACCTGGGGGTGGGGGGCAGGCTCATTTCAATTTCAGTTCATGTGCCTGCGTGGCGTTTGCAGGTCACGTTGCCGGCTACACAGCAGGGGAACAGCTGGCGGTGCTGAACCCCACTAACACATTGGCTGGTGTTTTTCTCTGTGCAGCTAGCAATTCCGGGCAAAAACTGGCGGTGTTAGAGCCCAGGGTCAGCAGGAGGAGGAGAGGAGCAGAGTGTAGGCCGAAGCCAGCACTGGTGGCAGCTTTTGGTCAGTTGTGCCAGCGTGGCTTGTGCTGGACACGATGCAGGCTACACAGCAGGGGAACAGCTGGCGGTGCTGAACCCCACTAACACATTGGCTGTTTTTTTTCTCTGTGCAGCTCACATTTCCGGGCAAAAACTAGCGGTGTTTGAGCCCAGGGGCAGCAGGAGGAGGAGAGGAGCAGACTGTAGGCCGAAGCCTGCACTGGTGGCAGCTTTTGATCAGTTGTGCCAGCGTGGCTTGTGCTGGACACGATGCCGGCTACACAGCAGGGGAACAGCTGGCGGTGCTGAACCCCACTAACACATTGGCGGGTGTTTTTCTCTGTGCACCTACCACTTCCAGGCTACAACTGGAGGTGTTATAGCCCAGGGTCAGCAGGAGGAGGAGAGGAGCAGAGTGTAGGCCGAAGCCTAGTTGAACCAATTTCAAAGGTAACCTTTAACCCCCCCTCAGGTGTTGCAAGGTACAAGAGCCACACCTTGTGCAGCATTAATGCTGCACAAGTAAAAGGTTGCTCTCTTAATTTTTCTCCTTGCACACGCTGAATAAAACACATACACTATTTAGCCCATTCTACTGTAAAACAGTAGTGGAGGCGTGACTTTTCTTTTTAAAGAAAAGCAGCACAGGTGTCGAAAATAACACCTCGGTGCATGGGCGCAGCTTCCTGAGCGTTGTTATTTGCTGTACAGGAGTCTGCGCTCTTGTTATCCCCTGGCCATGCGCTGTGAGCGCTTCCTGTCTTCTGACCTCATTTCATGTCGGCCGTTGCGGTTAGCGATAGACATGAATCCCAGACCCACAGTGTGTTTTCAAAAAATCACACTGCGTGGCTGGGATTCGTGGCCTTGTGCAGTAAATATGTTTGCCGCTCACACATGTCCTTACACCTGCTTCAGACTGGGTGGCCTCATCTGATCCCTTATCGCATGCCGCGGTCATGAGGCCACCCAGTCTGAAGAAGGCGGAAGGAGATGAGTGAACACAGGCAAACATATGCACTGCACATGCCCATCAATCACACCCGCGCTGTCCAAAAAAATAAGACACCGAGGGGCGTTGTTTCGAGCAGGGCAGACGCACAGGCCCAGCCAGCTAACCAATGATGTCAAAAGATGGGCAGCGCTAACAAGGGTGGTGCTGCGTATCATTAGAAAGGAAAGTCACACCTCAGGGACAGTGGAATGGTCTCAATGAGACACATTTAGTACGTGTTTAATTAAACGTGGGCAAGGAGAAAAAGTCAGCCACCTTGTACAAATGCAGCAGTACTGCTGTACAAGGTGGCTGTTATACATAGAAACACCTGGGGGTGGGGGGCAGGTTTCCTTCAATTTCAGTTCATGTGCCTGCGTGGCGTTTGCAGGACACGTTGCCAGCTGCACAGCAGGGGAACAGCTGGCGTTGCTGAACCCCACTGACACATTGACTGGTGTTTTTCTCTGTGCAGCTCGCATGTCCGGGCAAAAACTGGCGGTGTTAGAGCCCAGGGTCAGCAGGAGGAGGAGAGGAGCAAAGTGTAGGCCGAAGCCTCCACTGGTGGCAGCTTTTGGTTGGTTGTGCCAGCGTGGCTTGTGCTGGACACGATGCCGGCTACAGAGCAGGGGAACAGCTGGCGGTGCTGAACCCCACTAACACATTAGCTGGTGTTTTTCTCTGTGAAGCTCGCATTTCTGGGCAAAAACTGGCGGTGTTAGAGCCCAGGGTCAGCAGGAGGAGGAGAGGAGCAAAGTGTAAGCCGAAGCCTCCACTGGTGGCAGCTTTTGGTTGGTTGTGCCAGCGTGGCTTGTGCTGGACACGATGCCGGCTACACAGCAGGGGAACAGCTGGCGGTGCTGAACCCCACTAACACATTGGCTGGTGTTTTTCTCTGTGCAGCTAGCAATTCCGGGCAATAACTAGCGGTGTTTGAGCCCAGGGTCAGCAGGAGGAGGAGAGGAGCAGAGTGTAGGCCGAAGCCTAGTTGAACCAATTTCAAAGGTAACTTTTAACCCCCCCTCAGGTGTTGCAAGGTACAAGAGCCACACCTTGTGCAGCATTAATGCTGCACAAGTAAAAGGTTGCTCTATTTAGTTTGCTCCTTGCACACGCTGAATAAAACACGTACACTATTTAGCCCATTATACTGTCAAACAGTAGTGGAGGCGTGACTTGTCTTTTTAAGGAGACGCAGCACAGGTGTCAAAATTTACACCTAGGTGCTGGGCGCAGATTCCTGAGCGTTGTTATTAGCTGTACAGGAGTCTGCGCTATTGTGATCCCTTGGCCATGCGCTGTGAGCGCTGCCTGTCTTCTCACCTCATTTCATGTTGGCCGTTGCGGTTAGCAATGGATATGAATCCCAGGCCCGCAGTGTGTTTTCAAAAAATCACACTGCGTGGCTGGGATTCGTGGCCTTGTGCAGTAAATATGTTTGCCGCTCACACATGTCCTTACACCTGCTTCAGACTGGGTGGCCTCAGCTGATCCATTATCGCCTACCACGGCCAGGAGGCCGCACAGTCTGAAGAAGGCGGAAGGAGATGAGTTAACACAGGCGAACATATGCACTGCACATGCCCATCAATCACACCCTTGCAGCCAAAATATATGAGACGAGGGGGGTTGTGTCGGGCAGGGCGGACGCACAGGCACAGGCAGCCAACCAATGATGTCAGAAGACGGGCAGCGCTACCAAGGGGGGTGGTGTGTGTCATTAAAAAGGAAAGTCACACCTCAGGGACATTGTAATGGTCTGTAATGAGACACATATTTTACGTGTTTAATTCTACGTGGGCAAGGATAAAAAATCAGCCACCTTGTACAAATGCAGCAGTACTGCTGTACTAGGTGGCTGTTATACATAGAAACACCTGGGGGGGTGGGGCCAGGTTCCCTTTAATTTCAGTTCATGTGCCTGCGTGGCGTTTGCAGGTCACGTTGCCGGCTACACAGCAGGGGAACAGCTGGCGTTGCTGAACCCCACTAACACATTGGCTGGTGTTTTTCTCTGTGCAGCTAGCAATTCCGGGCAATAACTAGCGGTGTTTGCAGTGGCGTAGGAAGGGGGGTGCGGGGGGGGGCGGTCCGCCCCGGGCGGCACAATGCTGGGGGCGGCCGGCGCTGCAGAAGAAGATAAAAAAAAAAAAAAAAAAAAAAAAAGACGCCCCTTTAAATCTTCGGGCGGCGCCGTCCGCCGCCACGACCAGGGCCAGCTCCCCCCACCCCCGGGTCCCGCCCCCGCCCCCGCCCCCCGCTCTATACTCACCTCTCCTGGTTCCTGCGGCGCCGGCAGCTGCAGCCTCCTCTGACTCTGCGACGTCTCAGAGCAGAGGGCGCGATGACGTCACTACTGTGCGCGCCGCTCTGCCTCTCTGTCCTGAGCGTCGCAGAGCCGGAGAGACGCTGACTGCACCGGACCTGCGCTGGGAACGGGAGAGGTGAGGATTTTACTTTTTTTTTTTTTTCTTTATTTCTGACTGTCTGGGGCTGGGGCAATGCTGGAGACCATGGGGCAGAATGCTGGACACACTGGGGCAATACAGGAGACCATGGGGCAGATTGCTGGACACACTGGGGCAATACTGGAGACCGTGGGGCAGATTGCTGGACACACTGGGGCAATACAGGAGACCATGGGGCAGATTGCTGGACACACTGGGGCAATACAGGAGACTATGGGGCAGATTGCTGGACACACTGGGGCAATACAGGAGACCATGGGGCAGATTGCTGGACACACTGGGGCAATACAGGAGACTATGGGGCAGATTGCTGGACACACTGGGGCAATACAGGAGACCATGGGGCAGATTGCTGGACACACTGGGGCAATACAGGAGACCATGGGGCAGATTGCTGGACACACTGGGGCAATACTGGAGACCATGGGGCAGAATGCTGGACACACTGGGGCAATACTGGAGACCATGGGGCAGATTGCTGGACACACTGGGGCAATACAGGAGACTATGGGGCAGATTGCTGGACACACTGGGGCAATACTGGAGACCCTGGGGCAGATTGCTGGACACACTGGGGCAATACAGGAGACTATGGGGCAGATTGCTGGACACACTGGGGCAATACTGGAGACCATGGGGCAGAATGCTGGACACACTGGGGCAATACTGGAGACCATGGGGCAGAATGCTGGACACACTGGGGCAATACTGGAGACCATGGGGCAGAATGCTGGACACACTGGGGCAATACTGGAGACCATGGGGCAGAATGCTGGACACACTGGGGCAATACTGGAGACTATGGGGCAGAATGCTGGACACACTGGGGCAATACTGGAGACCATGGGGCAGAATGCTGGACACACTGGGGCAGTACAGGAGACTATGGGGCAGAATGCTGGACACTCTGAATACTGGAGACCATGGGGCAGATCTCAGGACACATTGAGGCAATGCTGGAGACCCTGGGGCAGACTTCTGGACATACTGGGGCAATACTGGAGACCATGGGGCAGATTGCTGGACACACCGGGGCAATACTGGAGACCATGGGGCAGAATGCTGGACACACTGGGGCAATACAGGAGACCATGGGGCAGATTGCTGGACACACTGGGGCAATACTGGAGACCATGGGGCAGAATGCTGGACACACTGGGGCAGTACAGGAGACTATGGGGCAGAATGCTGGACACACTGGGGCAATACTGGAGACCCTGGGGCAGATTGCTGGACACACTGGGGCAATACTGGAGACCCTGGGGCAGATTTCTGGACACATTGAGGCAATGCTGGAGACCCTGGGGCAGACTTCTGGACACACTGGGGCAATGCTGGACACTGGGGCAGATTGCTGGACACACTGGGGGTAATATACTGGACACACTGGGGCAATGCTGGACACTGGGGGTAATATGCTGGACACACTGGGGCAGACTGCTGGACACACTGGGGAAAGGCTGGACACTGGGGCAGATTGCTGGACACACTGAGGGCAGATTGCTGGACACACTGGGGGTAATATGCTGGACATACTGGGGCAGATTGCTGGACACACTGGGGGTAATATGCTGGACACACTGGGGCAGATTGCTGGACAACATGGGGGTAATATGTTGGACACACTGGGGCAGATTGCTGGACAACATGGGGGTAATATGCTGGACACACTGGGGGCAGGACTTGAGGCATGGGCAGAATGTAGATACGGGGCATGATTGGAGACACGGGGCAGGATTGGATCATGGGGCAGGACGGATACGATGGAGGCTGGTGGGGCAGGATGGGGAGATCATATGGGGTAGAATGGATACTCATGAGGGCAGGATACGACAACATATGGCTGGAGCCAGGAATGAGATAAACGGGGCCAGGGTGGGGAATATTATTACCATAGGGGATAATTAAGGGATATTGTTACTGCAGTGATGTATTTATTTTATTTTTTGAGTATACTGTTTTAAATGGGGGGGCGGTCCTGTTACTGTGCAGAGTGACACTATATCACCTTTTTTTCTTCATGTGGTGTAATGTAGAAGTTGTGAAAAATTAAGTAATGTGTTCTGCAAGCGGAGCTCGAGATAACTGTGTTATTTCCTGCAGAAACGAGTCCTGGCTGGAAGGAATGATGGCGGTCTGTGCTGGATAAAAGATGAAGGACTTCACCTAGAGACGTCACTGGTGAGTCAGTGTTACCTATACACTGACACTATACACTGTATACTATATAGAGGTCCTGTGTATAATGTCACCAGTGATCTCTGTATTACCTCTACACAGACACTGCATACTAAGTACAGATCTCCTGTGAATACTGGCACTTATGGTGATAGTATTGTGGTTTTTTTTTTAATTACTGATCAGTATTGTAGTATTCAGTCACTATGTGGTGGTAATATGTGGTCTGGAAATGGTGCGGTGGTATTTGTCCCTTGTATGTAGTATTATTCGGTCACTATGTGGCCTGGTCATGGTGTGGTGGTATTAAGTCACAGGTGTGGCATGTGGGGGTGACACCATTAGGCCCAGTTTAAGTTCTACAAAACAGGAAAACCATTTTTGGTAACCTTTGTGTGTATTGAGCTGGAGGGGGGGGGGATGGGGGGATGGGGGGGGGGGGGGGGGCGCCAAACTCGGGAACAGCCCCGGGCGGCAAAAGCTCTAGCTACGCCTCTGGGTGTTTGAGCCCAGGGTCAGCAGGAGGAGGAGAGGAGCAGAGTGTAGGCCGAAGCCTGCACTGGTGGCAGCTTTTGTTCTGTTGTGCCAGCGTGGCTTGTGCTGGACACGTTGCCGACTACACAGCAGGGGAACAGCTGGCGGTGCTGAACCCCACTGACACATCACCTAGTGTTTTTTCTGTGTAGACAACACTTCCAGGTGGCAACTGACAGTGTTGAAACCCAGGGAATCAAAGAGGAGCAGAGTGTAGGCCGAAGCCTGCAGTGGAGCAAGTTGAAAGGGAACCTTTAACCCCCCCCCCCAGGCATTTGTTGCTGAAAGAGCCATCTTGTACAGCAGTAATACTGCACATGGAAAATGGTGGCTCCGAAAATTATGCTCCTTGCAAACGCTGAAGTACACACTCATATAATGTGTCCCCTCACACTGTCAAACCGTCCCGGAAGTGGGACTTTCCTTTGTAATGTGACACAGCAAAGCCGTCATTCCAACCCCCTTGGTGCCGTGCGCCACCTCCTCAACGTTGTTTGGTTCTGTCACGGAGCCCGCGCTGTAATGTTATCCCTTGGCCATGCACAGTTAGCGGTGCCCGTCTTCTGACATCATGTAGGTGTCAGGCTGGCAGTGCCTGTGCGTCCAAGCTGCCCGAGATCCAACCTTGCAGTGTCATCTAATGTAGTCCCACTGCGGGCCAGGGATCCATGGGCATGCGCAGTGCATATCATCGCCTCTCACTCACCTCCTTCCTGCTTCTTCAGACTGTGCGGCGTCACGGCCGTGGCATGCTATTAGGGATCAGCTGACGCCGCCTAGTCTGAAGAAGCGTGAAGAAAGGGAGTGAGAGGCTAGTATATGCACTGCGCATGGCCATGGATACCAGGCCCACTGTGGGATCACATTAGACGACACTGCGAGGTGGGATTTCGGGCAGCGTGGACGCACAGGCGCAGCCAGGACAACAACAAATGATGTCAGAGGACGGGCAGCGCAAACTGTGCATGGCCAAGGGATAACATAACAGCGCAGGGTCCATGACGGAATCAAACAACGCTAAGGAGCCAGCGCACGGTGGCAAGGGAGTAGCAATGACGGCTGTGCTGCGTCACATTACAAAGGTAAGTCCCACCTCCGGGACGGTTGGACGGTGTGAGGGGACACATTACATGAGTGTGTAGTTCAGCGTTTGCAAGGAGCATAATTTCAAGAGCGACCTTTCCCTTGTGCAGTATTAGTGCTGCACATGGTGGCTCTTTCAGTAACAAACGCCTAGGGGGGGGGGACAGGTCCCCTTACATTTTAGTTGTGCCAGCGTGGCGGTCGCATGACACGTTGCCGGATACACAGCTGGGGATCAGCTGACGTTACTGAACCCCAATAACAGAGGAGCGACTGTTGACTGTGCAGACAGCGCTTCCAGGCACCAACTGGCGGTGTTAGAGCCCAGGGACAGCAGGAGGAGCAGATTGGAGGTATTGCCACACACACAGCTGGGGATCAGCTGATGTTACTGAACCCCAATAACAGAGGAGCGACTGTTAACTGTGCACACAGCACTTCCAGGCACCAACTGGCGGTGTTAGAGCCCAGGGACAGCAGGAGGAGCAGATTGGAGGTATTGCCGCACACACAGCTGGGGATCAGCTGACGTTACTGAACCCCAATAACAGAGGAGCGACTGTTAACTGTGAACACAGCACTTCCAGGCACCAACTGGCGGTGTTAGAGCCCAGGGACAGCAGGAGGAGCAGATTGGAGGTATTGCCGCACACACAGCTGGGGATCAGCTGACGTTACTGAACCCCAATAACAGAGGAGCGACTGTTAACTGTGCACACAGCACTTCCAGGCACCAACTGGCGGTGTTAGAGCCCAGGGTCAGCAGGAGTAGCAGAGGAACAGAGTGTAGGCCGAAGCCTGATTGGAGCAAGTTGAAAGGGAACCTTTAACCCCCCCCCCCAGGCATTTGTTGCTGAAAGAGCCATCTTGTACAGCAGTAATACTGCACATGGAAAATGGTGGCTCCGAAAATTATGCTCCTTGCAAACGCTGAAGTACACACTCATATAATGTGTCCCCTCACACTGTCAAACCGTCCCGGAAGTGGGACTTTCCTTTGTAATGTGACACAGCAAAGTCGTCATTCCAACCCCCTTGGTGCCGTGCGCCACCTCCTCAACGTTGTTTGGTTCTGTCACGGAGCCCGCGCTGTAATGTTATCCCTTGGCCATGCACAGTTAACGGTGCCAGTCTTCTGACATCATGTAGGTGTCAGGCTGGCAGTGCCTGTGCGTCCAAGCTGCCCGAGATCCAACCTTGCAGTGTCATCTAATGTAGTCCCACTGCGGGCCAGGGATCCATGGGCATGCGCAGTGCATATCATCGCCTCTCACTCACCTCCTTCCTGCTTCTTCAGACTGTGCGGCGTCACGGCCGTGGCATGCTATTAGGGATCAGCTGACGCCGCCTAGTCTGAAGAAGCGTGAAGAAGGGGAGTGAGAGGCTAGCATATGCACTGCGCATGGCCATGGATACCAGGCCCACTGTGGGATCACATTAGACGACACTGCGAGGTGGGATTTCGGGCAGCGTGGACGCACAGGCGCAGCCAGGACAACAACAAATGATGTCAGAGGACGGGCAGCGCAAACTGTGCATGGCCAAGGGATAACATAACAGCGCAGGGTCCATGACGGAATCAAACAACGCTAAGGAGCCAGCGCACGGTGGCAAGGGGGTAGCAATGACGGCTGTGCTGCGTCACATTACAAAGGTAAGTCCCACCTCCGGGACGGTTAGACGGTGTGAGGGGACACATTACATGAGTGTGTAGTTCAGCGTTTGCAAGGAGCATAATTTCAAGAGCGACCTTTCCCTTGTGCAGTATTAGTGCTGCACATGGTGGCTCTTTCAGTAACAAACGCCTAGGGGGGGGGGGGGGACAGGTCCCCTTACATTTTAGTTGTGCCAGCGTGGCGGTCGCATGACACGTTGCCGGATACACAGCTGGGGATCAGCTGACGTTACTGAACCCCAATAACAGAGGAGCGACTGTTGACTGTGCAGACAGCACTTCCAGGCACCAACTGGCGGTGTTAGAGCCCAGGGACAGCAGGAGGAGCAGATTGGAGGTATTGCCACACACACAGCTGGGGATCAGCTGACGTTACTGAACCCCAATAACAGAGGAGCGACTGTTAACTGTGCACACAGCACTTCCAGGCACCAACTGGCGGTGTTAGAGCCCAGGGACAGCAGGAGGAGCAGATTGGAGGTATTGCCGCACACACAGCTGGGGATCAGCTGACGTTACTGAACCCCAATAACAGAGGAGCGACTGTTAACTGTGCACACAGCACTTCCAGGCACCAACTGGCGGTGTTAGAGCCCAGGGTCAGCAGGAGTAGCAGAGGAACAGAGTGTAGGCCGAAGCCTGATTGGAGCAAGTTGAAAGGGAACCTTTAACCCCCCCCCCCAAGACGTTTGTAGCTGAAAGAGCCATCTTGTGCAGCACTAAGGACGCAAAAGGAAAAGGTTGCTCTTTTAATTATGCTCCTTGTAAACACTAAAAATGTGTCCCCTTATACCGTTCAACCGTCCCGGAGGTGCGAATTTCCTTCGTAATGGGACACAGCACAGCTGTCATTCCTATCCCCTTGGTGCCGTGCGCTGCCTCCTCAGCGTTGTTTTAAGCTGTCACGGAGCCTGCGCTGTTCTGTTAGCCCTTGGCCATGCCCAATTAGCGCTGCCTGTCTTCTGACATAATTTGGTGTCAGGCTGTCAGTGCCTGTGCGTCCACGCTGATCCAGATCCCACCTCGCAGTCTCGTCTAACGTAATCCCACTGCGGGCCTTGGATCCATGGGCATGCACAGTGCATATACTCGACTCTCACTCCCCTCCTTCCCTCTTCCTCAGACTGTGCGGTGTCACGGCCGTGGCATGCTATTAGGGATCAGCTGACGGCGCACAGTCTAAAGAAGGCGGAGGGAAATGAGCGAGAGCCCGAGGGGAAGATATGCACTGCGCATGCCCATGGATCCCAGGCACGCAGTGTGACTCAATCAGAAGACACTGCGAGGCGGGATCTCGGGCAGCGCGGCCGCACAGGCGCAGCCAGCCTGACACCAAATTATGTCAGAAGACAGGCAGCGCAAATAGGGCATGCCCAAGGGATAACAGAACAGCGCAGGCTCCGTGACAGCTTAAAACAACGCTGAGGAGGCAGCGCATGGCTCCAAGGGGGTAGGAATGACGGCTGTGCTGCGTCACATTACGAAGGAAAGTCCCAGCTCCGGGACGGTATAACGGTATCAGTGAACACATTTTATAAGTGTTAAGTTCTGCGTGTGCAAGGAGCTAAACCAAAAGAGCTACCTTTTCCTTGTGCAGCATTACTGCTGCACAAGATGGCTCTTTCAGTAACAAAGACGGGGGAGGGGGGGACAGGTTCCCTTACATTTAGGTTGTTGTGCCAGCGTGGCGGTCGCAGGACACATTGCCGGCTACACAGCTGGGGATCAGCTGACGTTACTGAAACCCAATAACACTGGGTCGTATGTTTTTACTGTGCAGCCTGCACTTCTGAGCCGCAACTGGCGGTGTTGGAGCCCAGGAATAGCAGTTCAGGTGGTAGAAAGATGAACACAGCAGGAGACCTGGATGACACCCAATTACTTAATCAGGCAGAGGAGTGGCAAATTCCTGCGAGATCCAGGCCTGGTTCATTTTCAGGAAAGTAAGCCGGTCAACGTTATCGGAGGACAGTCGCATGCGACGGTCTGTTAGTACACCACCTGCGGCACTAAAGACACGTTCCGATAAGACACTAGCCGCAGGGCAAGCCAGCACCTCCAATGCATACTGGCTTAGCTCTGGCCATGTATCCAGCTTAGAGACCCAAAACTTTAACGGAGAAGAGCCGTCTGGGAGTACAGTAAGAGGGCAAGCCATGTAGTCTGTCACCATCTGACGGAACCGTTGCCTCCTGCCTGGAGCCGCCGGTGATGGTGTAGACATTTGGGGCGGGCACACAAAAGTGTGCCAGAGTTGTGCCATACTGGGCTTGCCTTGCGCAGAGGCACTGCTTCTGCTCCCTCTTTGGGCAGAGCCTCCCCCACTGCCTCGACGCACTGAGCTGCTTTGTAAAGCACTAGCAGCACTCCTCTCAGTTGGAAAGGAGAAGATGATGGAATTCACCAGTGTGTCGTGGTACTCCCGCAATTTACGCTCCCGGGTCAACGCTGGGATGAGGTTTTGGACGTTGTCCCGGTAGCGAGGATCGAGGAGGGTGAACACCCAATAATCAGGCATGTTGAGAATGTGGTCGATGTGGCGGTCGTTTCTCAGGCACTGCAGCATGAAATCCACCATGTGCTGCAGAGTGCCAACTGGCCCAGAAACGCTGTCCCCTGCTTGAGACATGATCTCTGCCCGCTCGTCATCACCCCACCCTCGCTGTACACACTGACCACTGGACAATTGTGTCGCTCCCTCCTCTGGACGGAGCTCTTCCTCCTCCATTGACTCCTCCTCATCCTCCTCACAAATTGGCCCCTGCGTACCCCTTTGTGAGGAACCACGTGGCGCTGACTCTCCAGAAGCTGATGGAAAAGGTGACTCCTCATCCTCCACCTCTTCCACAACATCATCCCTTAACCCTTGCAAAGTTTGCTGAAGCAGGCAGATAAGGGGGACAGTCATGCTGACTAGTGCATCATCTGCACTTGCCATCCGCGTGGAATAATCAAAAGGACGCAAAACCTGGCAGACGTCCTTCATAGTGGCCCACTCTGTGGTTGTGAAGTCTGATCGGCGCTGACTGCGACTTCTTTGCGCCTGATGCAGCTGGTACTCCATAACTGCTTGCTGCTGCTCACACAACCGCTCCAACATATGTAACGTGGAATTCCACCGGGTAGGTAGGTCACATATGATGCGGTGTTCCGGAAGGCGGAATCGGCGCTGCAGAGCAGCAATGCGGGATCTGGCCAAGCTGGAACGCCGCAAGTGAGCACACTCTAGGCGGACCTTGTGCAGCAGGGCATCAAGATTTGGATAGTCCCTCAGAAAACTCTGCACAACCAAATTGAGCACATGTGCCAGACATGGGATGTGAGTGAGGTTGCCAAGGGCCAAAGCTGCCACCAGATTTCGGCCATTGTCACACACTACCATGCCTGGCTGGAGATTCGCTGGCAGTAACCACACATCGCTCTCCTGCTTGATGGCATTCCAGAGCTCCTGCACTGTGTGGCTTCGATTCCCCAATGAAACAAGTTTCAAGACGGCCTGCTGACGTTTGGCCACGGCTGTGCTCATGTCGGTCATAGGTAAACGTTCACGGGTCCATGTGGAGGTGGACTCAGTGGCGTAGGAAGGGGGGTGCGGGGGGGGCGGTCCGCCCCGGGCGGCACAATGCGGGGGGCGGCCGGCGCTGCAGGAGAAGAAAAAAAAAAAAAAAAAAAAAAAAAGACGCCCCTTTAAATCTTCGGGCGGCGCCGTCCGCCGCCACGACCAGGGCCAGCTCCCCCCACCACCGGACCCCGCCCCCCGCTCTATACTCACCTCTCCTGGTTCCTGCGGCGCCGGCAGCTACAGCGTCCTCTGACTCTGCGACGTCTCAGAGCAGAGGGCGCGATGACGTCACTACTGTGCGCGCCGCTCTGCCTCTCTGTCCTGAGCGTCGCAGAGCCGGAGAGACGCTGACTGCACCGGACCTGCGCTAGGAACGGGAGAGGTGAGGATTTTACTTTTTTTTTTTTTTCTTTATGTCTGGCTGTCTGGGGCTGGGGCAATGCTGGACACACTGGGGCAATACTGGAGACCATGGGGCAGATTGCTGGACACACTGGGGCAATACATGAGACTAGGGTTGAGCGAAACGGGTCGAAATTGTTCAAAAGTCGCCGACTTTTGGCAAGGTTGGGTTTCATGAAACCCGACCCGACCCCAGTGGGGGGTCGGCCATGAAGTCGGCGATCTTTTGAATCTGGAATCGGAATTCCGATTCCCGATATGTTTAAGATATCGGGAATTGGTATCGGAATTCAGATTAAAGTGTAAAATATAGAATTAAAATAAAAAATATTGCAATACTTACCCTCTGACGCGCCCTGGTACTAACCGGCAGCCTTCCTCCTTCGAATCCGCGCTTCTAGGACCTTGCCGTGACGTCGCGGTGACGTCGCGGCTTGTGATTGGCCGCGCGGCCGCCCATGTGACCGCTCGCGCGGCCAATCCCAAGCCGCGACGTCACCGAAGGTCCTGGAAGGGCTGATTCTTAGGAAGGAAGGCTGTCGGAAGGAAGCAGGGCGCTTCCGAGGGTGAGTATATACCTAATAGGAATATACTCACCCTCGGAAGCGCCCTGCTTCCTTCCGACAGCCTTCCTTCCTAAGAATCAGCCCTTCCAGGACCTTCGGTGACGTCGCGGCTTGTGATTGGCCGCGCGAGCGGTCACATGGGCGGCCGCGCGGCCAATCACAAGCCGCGACGTCACGGCAAGGTCCTAGAAGCGCGGATTCGAAGGAGGAAGGCTGCCGGTCAGTACCAGGGCGCGTCAGAGGGTAAGTATTGCAATATTTTTTATTTTAATTCTATATTTTACACTGAAATATGGATCCCAGGGCCTGAAGGAGAGTTTCCGCTCCTTCAGACCCTGGGAACCATGGAAACCCAATGCACTGCATTGGGTTTCGAGTTTCGGCCGACCCCGACCCCGACTTTTTTATAGGATCGGCCGATTTCACTCGAACCGACTTTTCCAAAAGTCGGGTTTCGTGAAACCCGACCCGATCCTATAAAAGTGAAGGTCGCTCAACCCTACATGAGACCATGGGGCAGATTGCTGGACACACTGGGGCAATACATGAGACCATGGGGCAGATTGCTGGACACACTGGGGCAATACAGGAGACTATGGGGCAGATTGCTGGACACACTGGGGCAATACTGGAGACCATGGGGCAGATTGCTGGACACACTGGGGCAATACAGGAGACCATGTGGCAGAATGCTGGACACACTGGGGCAATACAGGAGACCATGTGGCAGAATGCTGGACACACTGGGGCAATACAGGAGACCATGGGGCAGATTGCTGGACACACTGGGGCAATACTGGAGACCCTGGGGCAGATTTCTGGACACATTGAGGCAATGCTGGAGACCCTGGGGCAGACTTCTGGACACACTGGGGCAATGCTGGACACTGGGGCAGATTGCTGGACACACTGGGGGTAATATGCTGGACACACTGGGGCAATGCTGGACACTGGGGGTAATATGCTGGACACACTGGGGCAGACTGCTGGACACACTGGGGAAAGGCTGGACACTGGTGCAGATTGCTGGACACACTGGGGGCAGTGCTGGACATACTGGGGCAGATTGCTGGACACACTGGGGGTAATATGCTGGACACACTGGGGCAGATTGCTGGACAACATGGGGGTAATATGCTGGACACACTGGGGCAGATTGCTGGACAACATGGGGGTAATATGCTGGACACACTGGGGGCAGGACTTGAGGCATGGGCAGAATGTAGATACGGGGCATGATTGGAGACACGGGGCAGGATTGGATCATGGGGCAGGACGGATACAATGGAGGCTGGTGGGGCAGGATGTGGAGATCATATGGGGTAGAATGGATACTCATGAGGGCAGGATGCGAGAACATATGGCTGGAGCCAGGAATGAGAAACGGGGCCAGGGTGGGAAATATTATTACCATAGGGGCTAATTAAGGGATATTATTACTGCAGTGATGTATTTATTTTATTTTTTGAGTATACTGTTTTAAATGGGGGGGCGGTCCTGTTACTGTGCAGAGTGACACTATATCACCTTTTTTTCATGTGATGTAATGTAGAAGTTGTGAAAAATTAAGTAATGTGTTCTGCAAGCGGAGCTCGAGATAACTGTGTTATTTCCTGCAGAAACGAGTCCTGGCTGGAAGGAATGATGGCGGTCTGTGCTGGATGAAAGATGAAGGACTTCACCTAGAGACGTCACTGGTGAGTCAGTGTTACCTATACACTGACACTATACACTGTATACTATATAGAGGTCCTGTGTATAATGTCACCAGTGATCTCTGTATTACCTCTACACAGACACTGCATACTAAGTACAGATCTCCTGTGAATACTGGCACTTATGGTGATAGTATTGTGGTTTTTTTTTTATTACTGATCAGTATTGTAGTATTCAGTCACTATGTGGTGGTAATATGTGGTCTGGAAATGGTGTTGTGGTATTTGTCCCTTGTATGTAGTATTATTCGGTCACTATGTGGCCTGGTCATGGTGTGGTGGTATTAAGTCACAGGTGTGGCATGTGGGGGTGACACCATTAGGCCCAGTTTAAGTTCTACAAAACAGGAAAACCGTTTTTGGTAACCTTTGTGTGTATTGAGCCGGGGGGGGGGGGGGGCGCCAAACTCGGGAACAGCCCCGGGCGGCAAAAGCTCTAGCTACGCCTCTGGGTGGACTGTGACGGCTCCTGCAGAGTTGATTCTGAGGAACTTGTGTAAGAGGAGGAGTCAATGCGTACAGACTGGATTCCTGCAATCCTTGGAGTGGGCAGGACACGTCCTGCGCCACTCGCACGATCTGTACCTGGCTCAACAACATTAATCCAATGGGCAGTGAGGGAAACGTATCGCCCCTGTCCATGCTGACTGGTCCACGCATCGGTGGTGAGGTGGACCTTGCTACTGACGGCGTTCAGTAGCGCATGTTTTATGTTTCCCTCAACATGCCTGTGCAGGGCAGGGACAGCTTGCCTGCTGAAGTAAAAGCGGCTGGGCACCTTGTACTGTGGGACTGCCAATGCCATCAAGTCACGGAAGCTGTCAGTCTCCACCAGCCTGAACGAGAGCATTTCCAGGGACAACAGTTTGGCAATGCCTGCATTCAGAGCCTGTGCTCGGGGGTGGTTGGCCGAGAATGCCCGCCTTTTCTCCCATGCCTATACTACCGATGGCTGTAGAGTAGACTGGGAGTGTGAGGATGACTGGGAAGGAGGTGCTGTGGGTGGAATTACACAAGGTCTCTGGACAACAGTGCTAGAGGTTCTTCCATGGCGATCCTGGGAGGAAGCCAAACCAGCTGTGCGTGAGCTGGAGGAAGAGGCAACACGAGCTGAAGAAGTGGTAGCTGCCGCTGTTGGTTGGCCTACATCTTCAGTCTGTTTCTGTAACTCCACCGCGTGCCTGGTCCGCACATGTTTCCACATATTTGTGGTATTGAGGTTGCTGACATTTTTCCCTCTTTTTACTTTCTGATGACACAGCTTGCATTTGACAAAACAAATGTCATCTGCAACTGTGTCAAAAAAGGACCAGACACTGCAAGTCTTGGGAGCGCCCTTTTTGGTTTTGGAAAGAGACAGGCTCCTAACGGGTGCCAAAGTGGAGGCTACAGGCTCCGCAGTCTTCCCCCTCCCTGTCCCTCTTTGGCCCGTAAGGGGAATCTCTTCCTCAGAGCTGCTCCCACCACCTTCCTGTTCCTCACGCCACGATGGGTCAACGACCTCATCATCTCCACTACCCTCTGCCACCAACTGCTCCTCCTGGGTAGTCTCGGCAGCACAGTACGCACCAGAAAGCGTCACCTGAGTTTCATCATCAGATGCGTACTGCGCTGTGGTCACCGGAGGCACTGGCCCACCCGCCTCTTCAGAGTCAGAGAGACAAAGCTGTTGGGCATCACTGCACACTGCCTCTTCTTCCATTTCTCCAATGCTGCTTGGCTGGCCCCCTGTTTCCAAGCCAAGAGATTCAGAGAACAGAAGTAGAGACGGCTCCTGTCCTGGGCTCTCTGACTGCCTGGCCAATTTGGCAGGTGGTGAAGAGACAGATGGCTGCTCTCCAGTGGTCTGTGCCTGAGAGGATGTGGCACTAACTGAAGTCGATGCCGAGGCGTTAGCTGCCATCCACCCGACAACGGCTTCAATTTGGTCTTCACGCAGCAGCGGTGCACGGCGCTCTCCGACAAAGCTGCACATGAAGGACTGTTCCCTGCTGAAACTGAGTGACGACGAGTCACCGGCGCCCGCAGCAGGCACAGAATCACCACGTCCTCTCCCTGCTCCTCTCCCTGCTCCGCGCCCACGCCCACGTGCCTTACTCCCTGCCCTCTTCATCTTGGTTGACAGATAAAGATAAGCAGAAAGGTACTAAGGCCTTAGTGTGCTTATTCCTGAAATGCTCCTCCTAACAGGTGTAAGAAACACTAATGTTGTAAAGTGTGGACTAAACTTTATTATTTTTCAAATGTGGCCTACACAAGTGTTAAGTTGTGTTTGGTGAACTTAACTTTTTTTTTTTTTGCAGATCGGGCTACAGAGCTAGTTTAAATCACACGGAGACCGTGCAGACAGCCGTAAACGGCGCTGCAAGGCCCAAAAAAACCTCCTCTAGGTTATCCTATTTAGTGTTTTTCCACTATTTAGCTGGAGACGGGTGGAAAGACACTAATAGGGAATTTTTTTTTTTAATTTTAAACAGGCTGCACTATTTGAAAAAAAAGGAAATTTTTTTTCAAGGTATGAGGCAGTAACGCACCCTGAGCTGAATCCAACCGGCTATGGCTGCACACAGACTACAGGGCGAGCTGCGCTCACACAGAGACCGTGCAGACAGCCGTAAACGGCGCTGCAAGGCCCAATAAACACCCTCTAGGTTATCCTATGTAGTGTTTTTCCACAATTTAACTGGAGACGGGTGGAAAAACACTAATAGGAATTTTTTTTTTTAAATTTTAAACTGGCTGCACTATTTGAAAAAAATGAAAATTTTTTTCAAGGTATGAGGCAGTAACGCACCCTGAGCTGAATCCAACCGGCTATGGCTGCACACAGACTACAGGGCGAGCTGCGCTCACACAGAGACCGTGCAGACAGCCGTAAACGGCGCTGCAAGGCCCAAAAAAACCCCCTCTAGGTTAGCCTATGTAGTGTTTTTCCACAATTTAGCTGGAGACGGGTGGAAAAACACTAACAGGAATTTTTTTTTTTACATTTTAAACAGGCTGCACTATTTGAAAAAAAGGAAAATTTTTCTCAAGGTATGAGGCAGTAACGAACCCTGAGCTGAATCCAACCAGCTATGGCTGCACACAGACTACAGGGCGAGCTGGGCTCACACGGAGACCGTGCAGACAGCCGTAAACGGCGCTGCAAGACCCAAAAACCCCCCTCTAGGTTATCCTATGTAGTGTTTTTCCACAATTTAGCTGGAGACGGGTGGAAAAACACTAATAGGAAATTTGAGAAAAAATGTGCAGCAGGCTGCACTATGAGCAAAAAAGGACAACTGTGTGAGGCAGTGTGAACCCCCCCTGAGCTGAATACAACCGGGTATATGGCTGCACACAGACTACAGAGTGAGCTGCACACACACACACACACACAGAGACCTTGCAGAACGCTGTTAAAACAGCGCTGCAAGGCAAGAGCAAGGTGAACAGTGAAGAACACACAGCGTTTTGCTAAATTAGCCTTTGGAAAGGAAAATAAAGCAATTAGCTATCTCAACTGGCCCTCAGTTAGAACACAGCGTCCTGTCCCTAACTGAAATCACAGCAGAGTGAGCGCAAAATGGCGGCAGCGTTTTTTATAGTGCAGAGTGACATCATTTCAGCAGCCAATCACAGCCTTGCCAGTACTTACATGCCCACCATGCTAAACAGGATGTGCCCACACTTCCAATCATTCCTCATTGGCTGCTGCGTTCAGTTTGAATTCTGGGAACTTCCGATTCCGGTATCCGATACGCAGGAAGTATCGGAATTCGGTATCGGAATTCCGATACCGCAAATATCGGCCGATACCCGATACTTGCGGTATCGGAATGCTCAACACTACTCAACACTATTGAGGACCTTTTCTGCTAGAAACCTGTCAAAAAAGTCTTCATGAAAAAGGGCCATTATGTGTTATTTCATCATAAACACAGTGAAAGCTCTGTTTAGTTTCATCACATTCTATGTAACCAGTTATCTTTGACAAGACATTTTAACCATTAAAATTATTTCTGTTCCCTGATAGGAGCAGAAAAACAAGTGCGGACCTGTCATTGGACAGGCAACAATTATGCCCTGTGACTGATTGTGAAGTTTGTCATAGTTTCTGCCTTTTTTACAGGAAGAACAGCACTGCATATTGCACTATTTTTCATGCCAAACATTACAGAAACTGCGATGAAGACTTCCTTATAGAAGTGTGAACAGATTATATTATGGACTAAATTAAATCTCTTGTATGACCAGGTATATGTGATCTGTATCCATACTGGCTATGAAGTATTTTTAGTATTATTGATATTTTTGCACTATTTATGTATGTTGTGCTGTTTAAATATTTAAAGGGAATATTTTGTCAGATATTTGCTATATAATAGTATAATATAGGTCAGGAAACCTATTTCCATTGTTGTGTCACTTACTGGACTGCTTGGAGTAGTTTTGATAGAATTCCTGTTTTGTCTGTTGTAAATGTAGCAGAGCTAAGACTTATGGACTGTGTATAACCCGCCCACACCTCCAATTGGCAAATTCCTGTGTACACTGTGATTTGTCACCACATTGCCAATCATTGGTGGGGGCGGAGTTACACAGATTAGCCGGACTGCCCTGCTCGTGAGACCTAGTCCTCTAGTGATAATCTCCTGCTGATAAAACACTGATTGTATTGAAAATACTATACACAATAAGTGACACATCCTTGGAATCAGGGTCTCTTGCCTGATATTGTACTGCTCTCAGATTAAATAGCAAAAACCTGTTGACAGATTTATTTTAAATAACTATAATTCATCTCCAATTTGAACATTTTTATGAATAAACCACAAGCAGTTGCTCGCCACAGCAGGTCGGAGCAGTTTTGGCCACACTGTATGGATCCATCCTCATAGGAATCGTTTAGGGTGCAAGTTCACAACATATAAATCTCAGGAGGAGAACTCTAGCTGTGGCAGCTGGGGCCAAGATTACAGATGCCGGGCGCCCAAAGAGTAACATACGACCAGAAGTGAATTAGAGCATAGACAAAGGGGTAAATACCAAGGCACCATTCCATCCCTACTTAAACAGGAGATTGATATTTGAGTACTGCATGTCACTCTTTGTGGGTGCTATGGTTTTTTTTTTTGCCCTCCTCTTCCCACTAAATCCTGACATGTAAGCAGTGTAAGGCACAATAATTGTATTATAAAAGTACAACTGGACCCAATGGGGCAGATGCATCAAAGATTTTACCTCAGTATTATGACATAAAAAGTAAACATTTTGCCACTTTTGACATTCTCACGCCATTTTCACCCTGCTCTGACAAAGTGGGTAAAACTGATGCGGAATTAGGGCGTGGTGACTGCCACTCATCAGTTATGATGGGCAGCGTCATTCGTACGCTACAAATCTTACTCCAGCTGGGGATGGAGTAGAATTGATGGTGATGCACAAACAGAGGTGCGTGTCACTTGTCCAACACTATTGATTCATGAAGGGGCACATGAATCAGTATCATCTGATTCCATCACGCATCCTCATCAAGACAGACGTGAACAATGCAGGCCTTGATGGAACGGGCCCGTTATGGGTCTCACTCTCTACCAATTACATGCCTTGCCTACAGTTCAATACCAATTTTAATCCTGCCCTGAATATGCCTTTACAACTGTGCCAAATGACAGTTTTTATAAAAGTGGGACTGGCAGTAATGTAGCTGTAGGACAGGCTGTTTTTTTTTTTTTACTTATACCGTGGCAATCTAAATTATTCATCCACCATATCAAATTAGGTTTATTAGTAGGGATGAGTGGGCCAAAACCCAAACCCCATAAAAGTCAATGGTGACTCAAACTTTTGTGCTGTAAAATGGCCATAAAGTGGTTGTAGTAAAAGCTAGGGAGCTGCCTTTTTCTAAGGCTGCCGTCACACTATCAGTATTTGGTCAGTATTTTACATCAGTATTTGTAAGCCAAAACCAGGAGTAGAACTATTAGAGGAAAAGTATAATAGAAACATGTCACCACTTCTGTATTTATTACCCACTCCTGTTTTTGGCTTACAAATACAGATGTAAAATACTGACCAAATACTGATAGTGTGACGGCAGCCTTTTAAAAGAGCCAAAGCACAGGACTCATCCCCCTACTTCCACCCTTCACCTCAGCGCATGGTGAAGGTATAGTGCTACTCTGTGTAAAGACACTGTGTGTGAAGAGAAGTTGTCTGTGAAGAAACTTTCATATGTTTGCTGGGAGCATTGTATAAAGAGAAGTGATTCTGTGTGATGGGAAGATGCTTGGTTAAAACCTTATAATCAATCCCTGTCTGCAACAGTGTAATAGCTGAATGCCTGTAAACTGTTACCTCACATCCACTGTAAAAGCTTCTGGTTTATGGTCACCGTGAGTAAAATCCCTTCAAGATTCCAAAGAAATCATGTTCTTTTGCCCTGTTTCCATATACTGAGTGGCGGAAATACAACATATACCTCAAGGTCCTCCGAGGCTTGGTTTCAGAAAAAGTTCTGGTAGATTCTGAAGTCACAGTTTCCTGACTTGAAACCTATAGAAAATGTTTGATGGGCTTTGAGTAAAGCTCACAAAACCAAGAGTATTACTTTGGCTACGCTCATACTATCAGTATTTGGTCAGTATTTTACATCAGTATTTGTGAGCCAAAACCAGGAGAGGAACAATCAGAGGAAAAGTATAATATAAACACGTCACCACTTCTGCATTTTTCACCCACTCCTGGCTTTGGCTTATAAATACTGATGTGAAATATTGATCAATTACTGATAGTGTGACCGTAGCTTTAATATGAGGCTATTGTTCATGATTATGGGCGAAGATTTTTCAGGATTACTCTGCTAGAAGCTGTTGTCTGGCTATGCATAACATTTTCAGCAGGTCTTTACAAACAATTAGTGCTCTTTTAGGTAATAAAGATGCTTGTCATAAAGGTTTTGAGTTATTCTGAGACTGTAGTAGTCATTAAAAGTGAAATTTTATGTTGAATTTGGAGAAAGTTCTTGTTATATTGTATACAGCTCTGGCAAAAATTAAGAGACCACTGCAAAATGTTCAGTTTGTCTGATTTTTCTCTTTATAGGTATATTTGTGAGCAAAATGTAAATTGTTCTTTTATTCTATAAACTTCTGACAACATGTCTCTGAAGTTCCAAGCAATAAATGTTGTATTTTTTTTCAGACAAAGAAAAATTGTCAAAATGTAAAAAAAATTACAGTGCATTCAGACCTCAAAAAATGCAAAGAAAACAAGTTCATAATCATTTAGAAACAAAAATACTAATGTTTTAACTCAGGGAGAGTTCAGAAATCAATATTTTGTGGAATAACCATGATTTATAATCACAGCTTTCGTACATCTTGGCATGCTTTCCACTAGTCTTTCACACTGCTTCTGGCACAAAAATGTAAGTAGTTCTTCTTTGTTTGATGGCTTGTGACTATCCATCCTCCTCTTGATTACATTCCAGGGGTTTTCAATGGGGTTCAGGTCTGGAGATTGGTCTACCCATGACAGGGTTTTGATGTGGTGGTCTCTTAGTTTTTGCTAGAGCTGTACATTGCAAACATCAGATTGTTTGTACATTTTGCTAATAAATCTATTTTGCAATGGGGGTTGAATAATATAGATACTCACTATAATATGGTAAGACATTGAGGCATGAATATATTGTCTCATGATGTTACAACTCAGATTTCATCTTACCTATTTGTACATGCTTGTGATGCAATTCTGATATGTCCGGATGTACGGAGCTAGATGATTACATTGCTAAAGCTAGATGGCACCACAGGATGCAAAGAAACAATGGCAAAAACAATCATATAACATAAACAAAACATACAGTTTGAAAACATCTACATGCAAAGAAATGCTACTTATAATCAGTTTTTTTTATCAGATTTTAACCAAAAGCTTGTACTTTTCAAAGAAACTGAGGCATGGTTAAACCTTCTAGCTAGATAATGTTCTCAAACAAAAATCAAAATATTATGTTCTGTGATGCCTTCCTCATCATTGAGAGCCATTTGAAAACTTGTAGCTTGCATTGAAGAAACTTATCTAAAGTGAAGTGACTCAAGAAAATGAAGCAACTAGACTTGATTTACAAGAAGTGGATGAAGATCTCTCAACAAACACCCTCCAACAATTATTTGGAATTTGACTGTTTATAAATTAGTAACTGGAAAAATTAATTATTGCATCAATCAGCTTATGTCTGTGGCAAGTTGATTATGGATGTACTGTTATATCGGTTATATGGCACTGATTTTTCAATCTCATCATGTATTGTCTTGGTGGGATAAAAAAAACCTTCACTAGAGATGACTCCCTAATAGGGTTGTCCCACAAACAAAGGACATTGTAATTATTGGGAGGGATGAACGAACGTGCTCAGTGATACTCGGTAATCACTCAAATATCACGATGCTCGGATGTGCGAGCAATGAGCGGTACGCGATGTAAAACTCAAATCCCCGCCCCACTTCTTTGGCACCTGTTACACAGCCAATAAGCACGCCAGGATTGCCTTTGAGTCACTGTAATGCTATAGCCATTTTGGATGTGGCATTACTGTGATTGGATGACTGTGTCACATCATCAGAGGTTATAAAAGGATATGTGCCGCCCGGCTCGGGATACTGACGCCATTGCACAGCTCTGTGACACTTCGTATTGGAGGGAGAAAGTGCTTGTCAAGGCCTGTGTGCACAGTATAACAGATCAGAGGCCTGTAGTGTTGATACTGGTGCTGAAGCTGAGCCATCATACTAACCTTCCATGGGCAAATCGTTTGCAGCATATACAATCTGCAATTAGCCTATGGAGGAGCAGGAAGAGTGACAGAATCCAGTCTGTAGACAGGCATTATGCCTGTGCAGTCTGTTAGCAAATATATAGCTGCAGCTTTTTTTGTGGGGGCTGAAAAAATGTAATATATTTTGATCCATCGATTATTATGTGCTTTTATTACATAACACACCCAAAACCATTGAAATATTTTCTTGGGATACATTTCTCAGCCATACACTATTCCGTAGTGTGGAGTACATTTCTGTGATGTCTAAAACTGAGAAAAAGCTTTAAAAAATTGTGCAAGCTTCCATTTGTCAGCACTACAGTGTTATGTGGTCTGTGACCATTTCTGTGATCTCTAAAACTGAAAAAAAAAGCTTTCAATTTTTTTTGATAGGCTTCCATTTGACAGTGTTACATGGTCTCTAACCATTTGTGTGACCTCTAAAACTAAAAAAAATTGAAACATTTTCTGGATTGAAATTGATTGTAATCCATGCACTTTGCATTCTTTCTGTTACATTATCGTGGCGTAAACTCCCCAAAACCACGTTGATTGCTGCAGGTTATCAATTTTTTTCTTTTATTAAAAACAACCTCGGTTTCAACAGTCCGAGTAATTACAAAATGCGTAAAATGTGCGTTAACGGAAGGGGAAGTGTAAGTGATGATGATGGTGCACGAAGATGCTGAGGGCGTAAGGCAGGTGCGACTTTGCCTGTTGCTGGAACAAAAGAAACACACCCATCTACGACACATAGGTTCCTGTCCCACTTTGTAGGGAGGCACTGTACACTCCCTGACAGAAGTTATGTCGCTTATCCATGTTATGTAAATAAAAGCTTATAACCTGAGATTAAATTCATCCATTGGTTGTACAAATTATTCTTTTGAAAGCTGAAACCCTCCGAAGTGTGGTTCAGGTTAAGAAAATAAATTGGAATCAATGCAGAAATATTTATCAGTTAATGGACACAGAATGGTCAGATTTTGCCAAGACAAAAGTTTTGTCGCTCACAGAAAGTAATGTGATATTCAAACAAATAATTAACTTAAAATACAAATATATGTTGCATAACATTGGTGAATGAAGTTGTGGTGCTATTAGACTTATATTTAATATTTTGTCTGACTTCCATGAGCTTGAAGGACTGCATCCATGCGGTTCAACAATGATTCATACAATTTATTAATGAAGTCATCAGGAATAGCAAAGAATGCAGTCTTACATGCCTCCCAGAGTTCATCTAGATTCTTTGGTTTTGTCAACAGGGCAGACAAAGTACGCCGGCGCCGAAGCCACAGCGTGAAGACAAGAAGAGGACGTCATCGTAAGAAGATGGGAGGCCCCGGACCGGATCGCGACGCCCATCGGACTAGAACCACAGCGGGACCGCCCCTGGGTGAGTATAATCTAACCTCTTTTTCTCATCTTTCAGGTTACATCGGGGGCTTATCTACAGCATTACAGAATGCTGTAGATAAGCCCCTGATGCTGGTGGGCTTAGCTCACCTTCGATTTTGGGGTTGACAGGTTCCTTTTAAACCTGTTAATTGTCTAAAATTCTTCTATATGTCTAAGACTACTTTCACACGCTCAGTATTTAGTCAGTATTTTACCTCAGTGTTTGTAAGCCAAAACCAGGAGTGGAACAATCAGAGAAAAGTATAATAGAAACATATGCACCACTTCTGTATTTATTACCCACTCCTGGTTTCGGCTTACAGGTACTGATGTAAAATACTGAGTGTGTGAACGCAGTCTAACAGAGATCAGAGAGACGACACAGTGTTATGCTGTCTGTGCCATCTTTAGGAATAAGATTTTGAAAGTTACCAGCTGTAATGAATCTAATGGTTTTACAGCTACTATTACATTGGAAAAAGCAAAAAAAAAAAAAACAAACATATATTCACATAGTAAGTTTTGTAACAAAAGTATATACCTAACTACAACCCCTGGCAAAAATTATGGAATCACCGGCCTTGGAGATGTTCATTCAGTTGTTTAATTTTGTAGAAAAAAAGCAGATCACAGACATGGCACAAAACTAAAGTCATTTCAAATGGCAACTTTCTGGCTTTAAGAAACACTAAATGAATTAAAGAACAAAAAATGTGGTAGTCAGTAATGGTTACTTTTTTTAACCAAGCATAGGGGAAAAATTATGGAATCACTCAATTCTGAGGAAAAAATTATGGAATAATGAAAAACAAACAAACAAACAAAAAAACACTCCAAAATAACACTAGTATTTTGTTCAACCACTTCTGGCTTTTATTACAGCTTGCAGTCTCTGAGGCATGGACTTAATGAGTGTCACACAGTACTCTTCATATATCTGGCTCCAACTTTCTCTGAGTGCTGTTGCCAGATCAGCTTTGCAGGTTGGAGCCTTGTCATGGACCATTTTCTTCAACTTCCACCAAAGATTTTCAATTGGATTGAGATCCGAACTATTTGCAGGCCATGACATTGACCTTATGTGTCTTGTTTCAAGGAATATTTTCACAGTTTTGGCTCTATGGCAGGATGCATTAAGAAAAGTGTCCAAAATATCAACATAAACTTCTGCATTTATTGAAGGTGTAATGACAGCCATCTCCCCAGTGCCTTTACCTCACATGCAGCCCCATATCATCAATGACTGTGGAAATTTGCATGTTCTCTTCAGGCAGCCATCTTTATAAATTGAATTGGAACTGCACCTAAACAATCGTTGAAGCATCATCACCTTGCCCAATGCAGATTCGCGATTCATCACTGAATATGACTTTCATCCAGTTATCCACAGTCCATGATTGCTTTTCCTTAGCCCATTGTAACCTTGTTTTTTTTCTGTTTAGGTGTTAATGATGGCTTTCGTTTCGCTTTTCTGTATGTAAATCTCATTTCCTTTAGGCGGCTTCTTATTGTTCGGTTACAGACATTGACTCCAGTTTCCACCCATTCGTTCCTCATTTGTTTTGTTGTGCATTTCCTGTTTTGGAGACATATTGTTTTAAGTTTCCGGTCTTGATGCTTTGATGTCTTCCTTGGTCTACCAGTATGTTTGCCTTTAACAACCTTCCCATGTTGTTTGTATTTGGTCCAGATTTTAGACACAGCTGACTGTGAACAACCAACATCTTTTGCAATATTGCGTGATGATTTACCCTCTTTTAAGAGTTTGATAATCGTCTCCTTTGTTTCAATTGACATCTCTTGTGTTGGAGCCATGATTCATGTCAGTCCACTTGGTGCAACAGCTCTCCAAGGTGTGATCACTCCTTTTTAGATGCAGACTAGTGAGCAGATCTAATTTGATGCAGGTGCTATTTTTGGGTATGAAAATTTACAGGGTGATTCCATAATTTTTTCCTCAGAATTGAGTGATTCCATAATTTTTCCCCTATGCTTGGTTAAAAAAAGTAACCATTACTGACTACCACATTTTGTGTTCTTGATTTCTTTTAGTGTTTCTTAAAGCCAGAAAGTTGCCATTTGAAATGACTTTAGTTTTGTGCCATGTCTGTGATCTGCTTTTTTTCTACAAAATTAAACAACTGAATGAACATCGTCCAAGACCGATGATTCCATAATTTTTGCCAGGGGTTGTACTTTCATGTAACGTTACCTGTTTTATGGGAAATCTTAGTCTTGTGTCTAGTAATAGGATATATGTGAACTAAAACAACATTTCTTACAGCTCTGCAGTGGTGTTTCGTAAAACCAAAACAGGAACCGACTAATCATTTCCTGCATATTATGTTTCAGAAAGACATTCTCGTTTCTCAAATATATGTTTTCCTCAAATTCTGCATATAAACCCTTTATTTTTGTAATTACAATATCACACTTGGCTATAGAGCTAGCATACATGCAGAATAAGGTCACCATAGTGCAGACTAGCCATGATATTTATTGGCATTCTACTATAAATTGTTGTCACTATGATCTCCTGTAAGGATATACCACGGTATGTAGATACACTTCTTCCCCTGCAGGACACTCCTAACCTGAGTAGATTTAACAGCTAGTCTTTGTTGGCATAGTGCTAAAATACCTTACAGAATACTCACTGGTATGCCTTAGTGTTTCCCATGAAATATAATCCAGGATAGTGTTCTCTTATGCATTAGTCTTTTCAAGTGCCCTATAAAATAATCATTACCTTGTGAACAACTATATCACCTACATCTGAAATGATCTGGAACTTACATTATGTTCCTTGTGCTGTAATAATTTTGCAGAGTTTTAAATAAACTGAAGGTTTTGGGAGGTTTACCAGCCAGTAATAGGAAGTAGTCTATGAAAAATGCACTTTAATTATTACTGTTACACTATTTGTAGCACTTTACAGTCATCACTCAGTCACAATCAGAATTTCTTTTCGCAAACACACAGAGGCTTATTTGTATTTTTTACTGTTTGAGAGAACTCACACAAACAGAGAAAATATTAACTCTATACAGATGTTAAACTCGGTTGGGTTTAAAGGGAGCCATGTTTAGAAACAGTATGTACTTGCAGACACAGGGTTAATCTGCAGGTAAATTACATTAAAATCATGCCGGCCTGTTTTAGGGCTCATGCAGATGTCTGTGGATATTGGTCTGATTACAGATCGCAATGTACGGACTGGCCGTCTCTCCCGACCCGAGCATGATAGGTTCATATACACTGCTCAAAAAATAAAGGGAACACTTAAACAACAGAATATAACTCCAAGTAAATCAAACTTCTGTGAAAACAAACTGTCCACTTAGGAAGCGACACTGTTTAACAATCAATTTAACAAGCTATTGTGCAAATGGAATAGACAACAGATGGAAATTATTGGCAATTATCAAGACACCCTCAATAAAGGAGTGGTTTTGCAGGTGGGGACCACAGACCACATCTCAGTGCCAATGCTTTCCGGCTGATGTTTTGGTCACTTTTGAATTTTGGTTGTGCTTTCACACTGATGGTAGCATGAGACGGACTCTACAACCCACACAAGTGGCTCAGATAGTACAGCTCATCCAGGATGGCACATCAATGTGAGCTGTGGCAAGGTTTGCTGTGTCTGTCAGTGCAGTGTCCTGAGGCTGGAGGCACTACAAGGAGACATCACAGTACACCAGGAGATGTGGAGGGGGCCGTAGGAGGGCAACAACCCAGCAGCAGGACTGCTACTTTAGGCTTTGTGCAAGGAGGAATAGGAGGAGCACTGCCACAGCCCTGCAAAATGACCTCCAGCAGGCCACAAATGTGCATGTGTCTGCACAAATGGTTAGAAACTGACTCCATGAAGATGTCTGAGAGCCCGACGTCCATAGATGGGGGTTGTGCTCACAGCCCAACACCGTGCAGGATGCTTGGCATTTGCCACAGAGCACCAGGATTGGCAAATTCATCACTGGTGCCCTGTGCTCTTCACAGATGAAAGCAGGCTCACACTGAGCACATGTGACAGACATGACAGAGTCTGAAGACGCCATGGAGAGCGATCTGCTGCCTGCAACATCCTTCAGCATGACCGGTTTGGCAGTGGGTCAGTGATGATGTGTAGTGACATTTCCTTGGAGGGCCGCACAGCCCTCCATGTGCTTGCCAGAGGTAGCCTGACTGCCATTAGGTACCGAGATGAGATCCTCAGACCCCTTGTGAGACCATATGCTGGTGCGGTTGGCCCTGGGTTCCTCCTAATGCAGTACAATGCCAGACCTCATGTGGCTGGAGTATGTCAGCAGTTCCTGCAAAATCAAGGCATTGAAGCTATGGACTGTCCCACCCTTTCCCCAGACCTGAATCCCATTGAACACATCTGGGGAATCGTGTCTCGCACCATCCACCAACACCACTTTGCACCACAGACTGTCCAGGAGTTGGCGAATGCTTTAGTCCAGGTCTGGGAGGAGATACCTCAGGAGACCATGCGCTGCCTCATCAGGAGCATGCCCAGGCATTATAGGGAGGTCATACAGGAACGTGGAGGCCACACACACTACTGGACATCATTTCCTTGTCTTGAGGTATTTCCTCTGTAGTTGGATCAGCCTGTAACTTCATTTTCCACTTTGATTTAGAGCATCATTCCAACTCCAGACCTCCGTGGGATATTAGTTGTGATTTATATTGATAATTTTTAGGTTTTATTATTCTCAACACATTCCACTATGTAATGAATAAAGATTTACAAATGGAATATTTCATTCAGTAATATCTAGGATGTGGGATTTTAGTGTTCCCTTTATTTTTCTGAGCAGTATATTTCTATGAGGCTGTCTGGAGATCCGCAACAAATGCGTGAATTGCGGGCCATAATCAAACCAGAATCTCAATTACGTCTCAATGAGCCCTTGCTGGAGCAGCAGCTACAGGGGTAAAATTAATCTCTATTCTCCTTGCAGCTGCTCACTTTCAGTCATTGGGGCGGTGCATGGAGCAATTACAGTCACTGCTCACTATACTGTGAGTGTGCTGTAATCACTCCCCGACACATTGACAGCTTGCTCGCTACATAGTGAGCGGTGATCGTAACAGCTCCGTTAACTGCCCCTCAAAGTGAGTGGCTGCAGAAAGATTAGAACTTCATTTTCTCCCTGTAGCTGGTGCTCCAGTAAGGCAGGCAGACAAAATTTTAAAGGGAACCTTTCATGTAAAATACGCTATTAACCTGCAGGTATGGGGTTAATCTGCAGGTTAATAGCTTTCTATCACCATACAGCGCCTGCACTGAGAGCCCCGCTGCCAGGAGGAAATGAAAGTTATTTCCCCTGGCAGCCTTGCTCTTTCAGTTACAGGGGTGGCTCTGGCATGATTTTAGTCACCGCTCTGTGTAGAGCGCAGGGAGTCTGTAAGGCTATGTGCCCACGTTGCGGATTTGTGTGCGGATTGTTCCGCACCGTTTTTGCAAAATCCGCAGGTAAAACGCAGTGCGTTTTACCTGCGGATTTACTGTGGATTTCCTGAGGTTTTTGTGCGGATTTCACCTGCGGTTTTACACCTGCGGATTCCTATTGAGGAGCAGGTGTAAACTAAAGAATTGACATGCTGCAGAAAATAGAATGCAGTGTTTCCGCGCGGTATTTTCCGCAGCATGTGTACTGCACATTTGGTTTTCCATAGATTTACATGGTACTGTAAACCGCATGGAAAACAACTGCCAATCCGCTGCGGATCCGCAGCCAAATCCGCAACGTGTGCACATACCCTAAACGTGCCCCAGCAATGACTACTAACAGGCTCAGCATTTTCACTTTTTATTCTTCTTTTGTTTCTGTATGGGAGACCTGAACCTGCAATTTTTTGACTGCTTGTTTTATATACTGCAATACCATTGTACCATATAGTGAAAAAGATGTTTTCCTGTGAAGCCTGGCCTGTGGATGTACCAGGGTGGAGATGATGATGGACATCAGCAGACCCCTGACTGCTTTGACAAATCAGCAGCATCCTGCATCCCAGTGGCAACATAGCCACTGCTGCGTCAAGAGAAGGCTCAGCTCCTGAGCTCTCTCCATACTTACAGACCCCAACTTGGACAGAGTATTACTTTCAAATGCACCAAGAAGTTAAATAATATTATCTATATTATGACCTAATGGTGACGTTCACATGGTCAGTATTTGGTCAGTATTTTACCTCAGTGTTTGTAAGCCAAAACCAGGAGACGAACAATCTGAGGTAAAGTATAATAGAAACTCGTCACCACTTCTGGTTTTGGGTTACAAATACTGAGGTAAAATACTGACCAAATACTGAACGTATGAACGTGGCCTAACTCTGAACGTTGCCCAGTACATCCATGAATGGGAGGACATTTAAACAGTTGTCAGTCACTGTTGCATGTGAAAGTGATGGGGTAACGTGAAACCTCAGTATGTCAATGGCTGTGTATTCTTCTTCCATCTGTATCCCTGAAATGCACTAATAGAGGAAAGCTACAGTTTTATGGGTGAGAGTCGTAGCCTTCATTTCTCTTGGATAATGTTTCTCATGTATGTTTATCAGAATATTTCCAATTTTTAATTTCCATGTAAATTAGACTTGTCCCCAGATTTCACAATACAGACTGCATACATTACTTATAAATAGACCAGGTTTTTACCAGTAAGTACACCAGTATAATGGACGCAGGGCGGATTGTGAAATCTGGTGACTGATCCACTTTCGTATTGATGAACTGCACGAGTTCTGATACAATGCCCTAAAATGTCCGGCCTGTTATTTCCCTGCCTGGAATCATTAGTAGTGGACAACCCTGGGGTACAATGGGAAGTTTTTTGGAATAAAATTGCACAGATCATTATATTTTCTGTGAACCAGATTAGACATTACATTACGTCATATAAACGTTTGACAATCAGAAATAGCTTGTGGGATATTCCGGGTGCTGCCAGTGGAGCTATATGGAGTAACAATTTGGTGGCGATTACTATTAGTAATTTTTTAGTTACATTTTAAATGAACTAATTTCTGTTAAATTAATTTATTGTTGCTTATGATGTGTGATGCTAATCGTAATGTCATCACTGACCCTTTTAAAGATCAGAGGTGATGTCCTGTATAATGTATCTGAGGAAGGAGTTGGATCAACATCAAAACGAATAATACAATAAGAAAACTCTTCATCTACTTGACTTTGGCATCCTTCATACTCTTGCATCATGAGGAATATTTTTTGAGCTTTTTTCTCATTCTCAAACGTTCATTCCAATAGTATACGCCTAGGAACCGGTGGTCGGAACTGCAGCCACCTCTAGTGGTCTCAGACACCCTCACCAGTGTTGTGCTTCCTATGTGCAACCGCATCAGGGGCACGATCTGGCATTGAAACTAGATCCACAGATTGACACAAGGAGCACTTTCCCCATTTCTGCATTACCTCATATAAGAGATGTAGGTTAAACCAGTTTTACACTCTATAGGAGAGAGGGGATCCACTGACCATGACAGCTCCCACTCTGCAGAACATCGGGGTCACGTGTGAGAGAACAGGGCCGATTATACTAATGACACTCAGTTCAAGCTCTGTAAGAGTTTGAACTGAGTGTCATCTGTAGTGTGATCCAATTTTCTTGCATGCGAGACTTGTATCACAGGTGTGCAGAGGATGGTGAACCTAATTTCTCCATCTTCTCCATTGTCTGAGTCCACAGATATCAGAATGAAGTCATACGATATCCGAGTGCAGTGTAATATCTACACGCACTCATAGACTTGTTTTGATCCGCCAAATTCCGGAGCCACTCGCAGTATGCTGCAATTTTTTTTCTCATGCCAAATCGGCATGAAAAAAAAACATAGCAGGTCTGCGCTTCCCCATAGAAAAACATTGATCCGAATGCAAACCGATAAAACATCAGATAGCACTCAGCCGGGAAAGTGAGCACAAAGACAGAGATTTACGAAGTGACGCTGGAGACGGAAATTGACTCTATTGTACAAACTGTGCTCCATTGGAAATCACTGGTCTGTAATGGCCCAGGTACTGACCACTACTGTACAAGGTATGAGAATGTGCAAGATGTCATAGCTGCAGCCATTATGGGGAGGCCCACACAACAACGGCAAATGATGTTTTCCTGCTCGCTCATCTCTAGTGTTATCTATGTTTATGCCATGTCTCTCCATCATATGACACTGTGGACAACTTAATGGTGAGTTCATTAAATGAGCAAATATAGCAGGGTATTTTGCAATGATGGTATAAATATCCAAATGGCCCTTGGCAGAAAAAAGGTTCCCCACCCCTGCTCTAATATTTAAAATGGCATCAATGCAGAGTTTTATCTTACAATCTGCTGCAAATGGTAGCATTTTGTATATTTTCACAGTTTTGTGTCACGAGAATACGGTAATTTAATTCTCGAAATACAGACGTTTTAATAAATACAATTTAATGTACAGCTTAGAACCTGCATCTTAGCTTCCTCTAGAAAGACCCATCATGCTACGCCATTTTTTTTTAGTAAAATGAAGAATACCTTACCGATAACTCAATGGGGTACGTTTGGCATCATTGCTGCCTTTTTTTTTTAAGATGAATCCATTAATTCACACTCTTTGTTTCTCTACAGAACACAGCCTAAATAAAAGGTTTTGTTGATGGAATATATACCGTATATATATATATATATATATATATATATATATATATATATATATGTACTGTACATATATTTTTCTTTTTTTTGCTACATTCTTGCATTACCCAGATGGGAACAAAAACTTGGACGCATGGAAAGATCTGAAATCACTTGAGCATAAGGTGCAGGATTCCTCTTGATCGCAACCAAATATTAGTTCAAAGAATTGCTTTACGCAGTTGTGTTTTAACTTTATTTTGAAGGTATGCACAGATATACAGAGCCTTGAGTCCGGTTGTTTTTGTATTTTTTTTTTTTATATTGCATACGGCTTTGTAGATTGCTGAAATCTGAGAAGGAAAGCACAAAGATAAGATCTCGGAGGGAACCAGTTCCCCATGCACGTTTATAAGTAGCTCCTTATGTAACAAGAACGCCAAAGGAAAATAAATAAATAAGTAATTAAATAAAAATGCAATGTGAAAACAAGACCACAACGACAACCTGTGCCTGTGGAATAGGAAGGTGAAGTCAGGAAAATAGGAGAAGTTCTTGCATCTGCTCATTCAAGTCCAAATGTGCTTGTCTCCTCAACTGCTATCAACAACTTTTCATGTAACATGGAGTAAGATGGGTATGGAGGAAGGTCCAGGCGGTTGAAGCACGTGTGCGCCCTATACAAAAACAATGGAAAGATGATGAAGGATATCATTTTGTTTTCATTTTGTTTCCAAAACCACTTTACCAGCCATGCTTTTTAGAAGGATAGCCTGCAGTTTAGGCTCCATGAGCAAGCTACAGACTACCATGAAAGGTTATGTAAAGTTTGGCGTCTGATTGCAATAAATTAAACTTTAACTTTTGTTACATTTCTGTAAACCAACATAGTGATATTCACTGCTCATTCCATTTACATGATTGTTTAATAGACTTTATATTATACTTTATTTTTATTCAGAGCATGGTGAACTTAGAACCAGAAGTGTATCATGATGCTCCAGGGCCCTAATGCCAGACATGTCACTAGAACCTCACATAACAAGTGTAAAGATTGGTCTTCTCATATTGGGCAGAGGAACTTTTAGGTTGCCCAGGAACATGCCTAGGATCTAGGATATCTGAACCACCTTTTTGCAATATCACTGCACTGCTTTTATTAGAGGGTGCAATGTTGGATCATACAGTGCTCTCCACTGAGCACAACGAAAGGCGGTTCTGTTGGAGACCCTAGAAATCAGGATTCTGATGGAAACTTGGATAGAGCCCTGACAGAGCCTTTCACTTCAATGAAGCCGAAGGGGTCACTTTGGAAATCCTCTGGCGTCCGTTGAGCGTAGGATCGAGCTTACTAGATCAAAATCATCACATTCATAGGAGACCTCATTTAGGCTATACAGTGAGAATTGGCTACCTGCTCTTGAAAGAACAAACTTCTACAAGCTAACGTTCTGGGGGAATGGTTTCTTTCTATAAAATGCATTTCAGTTTTATCATAAGAGACTAAGTTTATAATGTGACAAGATAGTTTTTATAATTACATATACATTAAGACTATTACCTTGGAAGAGATGTTATTTTCCCCCATTTTTCTATACAAAAGCGTCTGAGTCCATTACTCCCTCGCAGTGCTGCAAACCCCTCATACGGCACACTAGATGTCCCAGTCACAAACTGTAAAAGTCGTAACCTCTGCTCATTGTTAAATCTTTCCACAGCCGCCCAAAACCACCGGATGACAATGTGGCCATCGTGATACCCTGGAAAACCAAGAATGATATTGCAGATTGTTATACCAGAAACTGTTATAAATAATCTTTTCTTATGTATTATCATAAGAACTAACCTGTTTAAGGTTAACTAAAGTTTTTTTTAACAACTTTCATAGCCAAAACTGGGAATGGTTCTTAATGAAAGTAGAAATATAATTGGGTGACTTTCACTTTTTTGGATGCATTAAATGCTACCGTCTATGAACCCAGCCTTATACTAATTTTATCTACAGGAACAGAGCAGCGTACTGAATTCACCCAGAATTGCAATAGAGGGTCAAATACACTTTTTTACTTTACAATAATGATACAACGTATAACATTAGTGTACATTACCTCCTCTGTATTCGGTGTTATTACGCCAATCATTTAGGTCAATTTCTGCTGTACCAGCAATGACTAGTTCTAGCTCTCTAGCATCGAACACAGAGACAAGTCTGGAGTCTACAACCTAAAATAAGAACAATATATTATGAAAGAAATAAAGCCACTTTCAGATATGCCAATTTTGGCTCTCATTTCAAAAGGAAATTGACATGTTGCCATTGATAATGCCACATAAGAACATAAAGGCTGATTTATTTCATTGTCTTGAATTTAAACAGCTTAAAACTAAACCAGATAGGCAGGAGAGGTGCCACATTTACTACGGTGTCTCATGCCGGATGATAAAATTGGTGCATCTCTAATTGACATGCAGATGCTTCTAGATGCCAACTCTTGGTTTGCTTACTTTATGCCAATATTTAGTGCCCAATTGTTAGCATAATTTGAGCTTTGCCCCGTTTCTTAAAACCATGCAATTCTATTAATGCTCCCATAGACCTCCACACAGTATGATGTACCCACAGTTCCCCCACACACATTGTAAGGCCACCACAGTGACCTCTGCCTCACAGTATGATGTCCCCACAGTTCTCCAATACATGTTATGATGCCACCAGTGACCGCTAACACAATTTGAGCTCCCACACAGTATGATCGCCCCCCACAAAATAATGGCATACCAGCCCCCAACACAGTAGAATGGCCACCATACAGTGTAATGCCTCACACACAGTATGATGGCTCCCACGCTGTATGATCCCCTCCACATTACGATAGGCATAAATTAAATTTATGGGATCAAATAACTAAAAATTGGCATGTGCATATGTATTTACCCCTTTTGATATGAAGCCCTTAAAGATTTCTGGTGCAAGCAATTACCTTTACATGTCACATGTCTGTCAGTATATACACACCTTCTCTGATAGGCCACAGAGGCTGCAACTCTGGTAAGCAAAAGGCACCACTAACCAAACTACACCATGAAGACCAATGAGATCTCCAAACAAGTCAAAGAGACAAAGTTGCTGAGAAGAACAAGTCATGGTTGGGCTATAAAAAAATATACCAATCTCAGATGATGATCCCCCGGAGCACCATCAAATCCATTATCATTAAATGGAAAGAACATAGTAACACAACAAACCTACAAAACTTTCAACCCGGCAAGGAGGGCATTAATCAGAGAGGCAGCACAGAGACCAAAGGTAATCCTGGAGAAGCTGTAGAGTTCCCAAGTAGAGACTGGTGTATCTGTCCACAATAAGCCATACACTTTCTAGAGGTGTAGAAAACACACACAAATTGTAAGGCTTGTTTTGAGTTTGTCAAAAGACATGTAGGAGCCTCTTCAAATGTATGGAGGAAGGTGATATGGTCAGAAGAGACCAAAATTTAACTTTTTTGTCCAACAAGGTAAACGCTGTGTCTGGCACCAAACCATCACCGCTCATCACCCCAAGGACACCATCCCCACAGTGAACTGTGGTGGCAGCATCATGCTGTGGGGATGTCTTTCTACAAATACAGAGATATTCTTCAGCTAAACCGGTTTCAGTCTGTCAGACTGGGATGGAGGTTCACTTTTCAACAAGACAATGACCCAAATCATACTGGTAAAGTAACACTCAAGTGGTTTAAGGGGAAACATTTAAATGTTTTGGAATTTGGACCGTGTGATCGGTCACGTAACCTGTCCTGTTTGCCACCCCATCTATCATCCCCTTGAGAAAGCGGATTCTATATGCGAAACGCGCATTGGAGTCCTGCAATCTGGCATTTCTAGCCAGCCTGATCTTTCTCCATCTGTTCCTCCCCCAACTTTAAATTTATTTCCACTTGGTTTGATTTAGATATTGATTAATGTCTTGGTGGTGTGCCTCTCTTGCCCCCAGTAAAACTCACACATGTCACTGGATGTAGTGTGTTTTTTCTTGTATGCTTCAGGCTGGTTTCCATTTATCTGTCTTTTACACACCTTTTTCACGTCAGTTGTGATTTTAGCTGTTATATGCTACGTGGCTGTGCTTTATGCTATGTGGTTGTGTTATATGCTACATGGCTGTGCTATATACTACGTGGCTGTGTTATTTACTACTTGGCTGTGCTATATGCTATGTGGGCTGTGTTATATGCTACGTGGCTGTGCTATATACTACGTGGCTGTGTTATATACAACGTGGCTGTGCTATATACTACGTGGGCTGTTATATGCTACGTGGCTGAGCTATATGCTATATGGGCTGTGCTATATGCTACGTGGGCTGTTATATGCTACGTTTACTGAACAAGTTCTGTCATACATATTCTAGAATACCTGATGCGTTAGAATCGGGCCACCATCTAGTTTGTTCAATAAACTATTTTACCTTTATACCCTGTTTCCTCCTGAGTTTATGTTATCTTGGAGTAGGCTTATTTCTCCGAAAAGAGTGGTTGCACCTTTTGTGTGCAATTGTTTTTGCATCTAGTATGCAACTGGGTTTCCTCTTTACTCTTTTACTTGTTCAAGATTATTGTACCTGTTTTTATTATGTATAACCCTCCTCACATGTAAAGCGCCATGGAATAAATGGCGCTATATTAAATAATAATAATAATAATAATACATACAGTAAACTGATGCAAACTTGCAAGAAAAACAAAATTAGTGAAATTCCAGGTTGTGAGGTACCAAAACATGAAAAATGCCAAGGGGCATTAATACTTTTGCAAGCGACTGTATATTTCCACTAAAAGTTATTTTGATGTGACATTTTCTACATGCAAACCAAAATAATTTCGACATGAGGGTTTTCAGAAAGAAGAAGTGTCCCAACTATTTTTGTAATATTATAATGACACTCCCTTTTCACACTAATCTCTTTAGTTCTGTTATTTTGATTATCTTTTATGTAGCTGCATGTATAAGCTTGCAGAAGCAAAATATATAATGGAAATGGAAAACATGAGACATGGCTGAACCTATTGCATGATCAATACCACTGTTTCCTGATGGACTCCTATGATATCTGTGACGGTTACCATTATTTTGATCATAATAATAATAATAATAGCAGTCATGAAATTAAGGCCTACGATACTGATGTGAACATAGCCCTAGAGTATAAGTTTTTCATGGGGATGTTTATCCTGAAGCGTCTTCTCTGGCGTTATTTGCTACGCTTTTGCTGCGGCCCCGCCGCCAGCTTTTGTTTTCTTCTGATTTCACTTCTGATAGCCCATGGCTTCCCACCAAAATTACCTGAAGAATGAACATGTTACTTCTCATAACCACTACCTGGCTTTCAAAGCCTGAAGCAGATAAAAGAAGTGACAAAAGACTGAACTTCTGCACCGCAGGGGTTTTTATTTTGTTGTGTCTTGTGTTGCGCTATTTCAGGCATGTTCCAGGTCGAAATTTGCCTGAAAAATACGTTGTGTGGACAAACCCCATACCTAGTTGTGCATTTACACAGGCTGATTTCTGGCCATTAAAGAAGCACTCCTAAGAATTTTTTTTCCTAAGCCCCTGTACATGTGTATGTACTGTACTGTCAGGGTGTTACTATACTCACCTACCGCCATCTTCTCCAGTATTCAGCACCATTCTGGCCCTCTTCTCAGTGACATCACCAACCTGCAGACAGTTTGGGTCACCCTGTTTTCTGTGTGACCCGAAAGTGACTTTTACAATGTACGTGAGAACGAGGCCTCATAGGCTTAGATTGTAAAAGAGACGTCCAGCTCACACAGAGCACAGAGTGATGCAGAGAGAGGCTGAAGAGCGGTGACGTCACTGAGAAGAGGAGCAGAACGGAGCTGGACACTGGACAAGATGGCGATAGGAAAGTATATTAATACCCTGACAGTACAGTATATATATACACAGATTTAAGGATAAAGAAAGTTAATTGGAGGACATCTTTAAATGAATACTAATTGATGACATAGAAGTATTTCTGCGTTTGCTCACCAGTCTGTTTCCACATGCCGATGAACAATGATGGGGACAAAAAGATCGCTAAAATGATCATTCTGTCCCTGTGTAGCATCACGCTATTGGCAGCAAATCTTCAGTTTACACGCAGTGATGTACTGCAGAATCATCTTTTTGCTGGCATGATCACTTGGCAAACGAGTGATTTACTCATTCATTAGGTGATCGCCAGTATTTTTACACATCTACTTTTGTCTTGAGGCACCATGTGTCTTAATTATTCCCTGAACAAATCTGGATAACCCAGCACACCAAATTCTGTAAATTGTTGACCTAAAGTTTTTTTTTAGTTTTGGGTAATGGGGTGAGTAGGTACTGGAAATGTTCAATAACCAGTAAAATGCATTGATTTCCCAAACTTCAAAGCACCACCTCTAATACGGAATACAGTACGACTGTTCTCAGGACTGAAATATTACCCTCATATGATAAAATCCAATTATGGTCTTTGAAAATTCTTGGAGAGACAGTAAACTTCGGATTTAAATGGCTATCTTTTCACCGATACCCGTCCCAGGTGTCAGGTTTTACTATAAAATTTAGTATAGGAAAATTACTTTTTTTCCATAAATGGTAAATTTTGCATTAATTTTGATAATTATTGGCAAGCTTTACAAATGAGAAAATTCCATATCATCTTGTAACTAATAACAGAATAAATGTGGCCTGCACACTCCACAGAATTAACTAAGTACTTACTGACACAAATATGTGCAGCTCCATCTTGTGGTTGAAACATGCGCTTAGTTGCATATTAGAGTGTAACAATGTTATCGCTTATTTTTATGCCTATAATGATTATAAAATATTGTGGCCAGTAAAGAAGATGGAACATGGGATTTTCTGGTGACGTTGGGTTAAATCATTGAATTAAGGTACACTTGTAAGATTCAAACTTAAAGGCAAGGATCATCTTTTGAACCACATTTTTTATATGTTGTTTGTTCATTTGCTTCCAAAATACAATATTAAGCAACTTTCCAAATAGTCGTCTTTAAAAATGTTCTACCATTTTGCTTCTGCAGTGTCTGTAAGTTCTTTAGGTGAGTGTAAAAATGTTACAAATCCAGCAGATCTCCTTCTCCTGATACTGAGAGCTCTTTCTGTTCCCTCCCTCCTCTCTCTGATTTAATGAGGTTGTCCACGGCAAAGAAGTGATCACCTATACACAGAATAGGTGATAACTTGTTGATTGGAGGGGGTACAATCGCTGGGACTTGCACTAATTATGAAAATGGGTATCCCTGTTAGAATAGATGGGGTGTGCACATGATTGACTATCGCGCCTTTTTGCGACGGAGATAACAGTAACTTGTTGGGGATATTGTATTTTCCATCGGTCAGATACCCTACAATCAGGTTATGAGTTACTTTAACTGGACAACCCCTTTAAAGATAGCCGCAGTGAGGGGCACGGTGTGATAAACAGATCTCAACAGTGGAGAGGGAGGAAAGGATTTATAGTCTCACGGGAGGACAGAAAAACAGGGTGTAGAAAAGGAGTAAAGAACACAAAGAGGAAATAAGTGCAGGATAGAAGCTGTACTGATATATGAGCTAATGATGACAGCATTATCCTGGCTGTACCTAGTCCTTGCATTCAGCCTGTATTACACTCTCACAAAAGAAAAATCTGACTAAGACCAGGCTGCAAGCTGTATATCAGGGGGTCTGAAAATTAATGAAGAAATGAGGATTGCAAACTGAAAGTTAGTGCACTTTTATTAACGGGAATATGTCACCATGCTTTTGCCCTGAATCCAGTGATGTGTTACTTGCTGGGCTGCTTGCTGTTATTTTGATAAAATCACAGTTTTATCCGCTGCAGATCTACTAGTTCTCTGAATGCTGAGCTCTGTATACCCCCGCCCACACCACAGACTGGCAGCTCATGTATATAGAGGATCACATGGCAGCAGGTTTTAGCAGTCTTTTAGTGATAATCTCCACCTAATAAAACAGTATTCACTTTTCAACAAAGGAGAGCAATTACAAAGAGCATGTCTGGCTCTGGAGGACTGACGCGCCGAGCATTACTCAGACAACACATTCATTTGAAGAGCACTGGATAATGCTACATTTTCCCTTTGTTGGTGGCACATTTTTTGTCAGCTATCCCCACAAATTATAGCTGATCGCTATGTTTTTACTTAAAGCACCACTTCAGCGTTTTGTTTTCAGTGGTGGAATGGCACCTTAAATGTAAGGCCCCTGCCCCCATTCTTCGCCTTTTACCAACGCCTTTCCGGTCCCACGGCGCCATCTTGTGCCCGTAACTTCTGACTGGCCAGAAGTCACAAGAGCTCAATGCAAGTCTATGAGAGCCAGAACGACTCTGTCATAGAGATGTATTGAAAAGATGGACAGGAACGATGCTGGAAAGGTGGCGGCAGGTGACTATGACATGGGGCAAGGGAATTACATTTAAAGCGACATTCCAGCTGTGCAATAAAAAACCCTCTGGACGGGTACTTTAAAGGGAAACTCTGTGGGATTGTCTAATGTAGAGAAACAATTTAATTTCCCCGTTTGCCTCCTTATGGCAAGTGACGTTACCTCATAAAAGCCCCGTACAAGAGCTTCCGTCTGCTGAACCACCCCACGCTCCACTCGCCACTTCACCATTTTCTCAATATATTCTTTCTTGTTTTTCTCGGTAACTTGCAGATTTGCTCCCCCCGACTTCAGCTCTCGCTCTGTGACCTGTCACAAGGAGAAAACAACAACAGTCGTTCACAATCAACGACACTTTTTTCTTTCATTTTTTTACAATATCTGTGGTAATATAACATATTCTCTTTATGAATACAAACACTAAACTTTTCTACAAAACTATGCCACAAAACAATGGTCTAGAACATGACTGGCAAAACCCCCTCTGTAAAGCGAGTTGCACACTGCGTCTGTATGTCAGGGGCTTTGCACACATATACTGTAACATTTCCATAGGCTGCTGTTCACCAGACGGAGGCCAAAAGTGTGTTCTTTCGGGCCTCTATCTGACAGGTATGTACATACTGTTTATTTTAAGGGAATCTGTAACCAGGTTCTTGCTGCCTCTTTAACAAATCTGAAAGTAGCTTGATGTAGAGGCAGAGGCCCTGATTCCAGTGATGTATCGCTTACTTTCTGTTTGTTGTCATTTTAATAAAATCACAATTTTTTCTACTGCTGTAGATCTAACAGTTCTCTGAATGTTGAGCTCTGTACAACCCTGCCCTCACCACTGATTGACAGACAGCTATCCGTTTACACTGTGCATAGGCAGAAAGCTGCCAATCAGTGCTGGGGGCATGGTTACACAGAGATTATGAATAAGGGCTGGATCACACATGTCCGTGTCTCGCATGTGAAATCCCTCCTCTGGTGCCGGCATTCCAGAGCGGAGCGTGCGGCCGCATAGCAACACATGGAGCCGCACGCTCCGCTCTGGAGTGACGGCGCCAGAGCTTGAATTTCACATGCGAGACACGGACGTGTTTCTTGCATGTGTGATCCCGGCCTAAGAAGAATACATGGTAGGAAATCTACTATTCTACCAGTGAGAATGTCCTGCTGATAAAACAGTGATTTTATCAAAACTACAGCAAGCAGCCCAGTAAGTGACACATCAATGGAATCAGGGGCTCTGCCCCGCTCTCAGATTGGATAACAAAAACCAGGTGATAGATTTCATTTAACCGTAAAGGAAAACGCAGCATACTACGTTTCCTTATACACAGGGTTATTGCATAAAAATGTATACCATATGGTACATCTATATTTTTATACAGTGGGTCTGTAGGGTGGACTGAGGCCTCGGCATCTATTCTGACAATGGCCACTAGGTGGCACATGATTCCTGAGCGCATGCACATCACAATGTCCACAATGTTTAGCACATAACAAATGTTTCTCATTGCAATGCCAATAATATTTACAGTTAGGTCCATATATATTTGGACAGAGACAACATTTTTCTAATTTTGGTTATAGACATTACCACAATGAATTTTACACAAAACAATTCAGATGCAGTTGAAGTTCAGACTTTCAGCTTTCATTTGAGGGTATCCACATTAAAATTGGATGAAGGGTTTAGGGGTTTCAGCTCCTTAACATGTGACACCCTGTTTTTAAAGGGACCAAAAGTAATTGGACAGTAGACTCCACGGCTATTTCATGGACAGGTGTGGGCAATCCCTTCGTTATGTCATTCTCAATTAAGCAGATAAAAGGCCTGGAGTTGATTTGAGGTGTGGTGCTTGCATTTGGAAGGTTTTTCTTTGAAGTAAACATGCGGTCAAAGGAGCTCTCCATACAGGTGAAACAAGCCATCCTTATGCTGCAAAAACAGAAAAAACCCATCCGAGAAATTGCTACAATATTAGGAGTGGCAAAATCTACAGTTTGGTACGTTCTGAGAAAGAAAGAAAACACTGGTGAACTCATCAATGCAAAAAGACCTGGGCGCCCACAGAAGACAACAGTGGTGGATGATCGCAGAACAATCTCCATGGTGAAGAGAAACCCCTTCACAACAGCCAACCAAGTGAACAACACTCTCCAGGAGGTCGGCGTATCAATATCCAAATCTACCATAAAGAGAAGACTGCATGAAAGTAAATACAGAGGGTTCACTGAACGGTGCAAGCCACTCATAAGCATCAAGAATAAGAAGGCTAGACTGGACTTTGCTAAAAACATCTAAAAAAGCCAGCACAGTTCTGGAAGAACATTCTTTGGACAGATGAAACCAAGATCAACCTCTACCAGAATGATGGAAAGAGAAAAGTATGGCGAAGGCGTGGTACAGCTCATTATCCAAAGCATACCACATCATCTGTAAAACACGGCGGAGGCAGTGTGATGGCTTGGGCATGCATGGCTGCCAGTGGCACTGGGTCACTAGTGTTTATTGATGATGTGACACAGGACAGAAGCAGCCAAATGAATTCTGAGATATTCAGAACCATACTGTGTGCTCAGATCCAGCCAAATGCAGCCAAACTGATTGGTCGTCATTTCATACCACAGATGGACAATGACCCAAAACATAAAGCCAAAGCAACCCAGGAGTTTATTAAAGCAAAGAAGTGGAATATTCTTGAATGGCCAAGTCAGTCACCTGATCTCAACCCAACTGAGCATGCATTTCACTTGTTAAAGACTAAACTTCAGACAGAAAGGCCCACAAACAAACAGCAACTGAAAACCACCGCAGTGAAGGCCTGGAAGAGCATCAAAAAGGAAGAAACACAGCGTCTGGTGATGTCCATGAGTTCAATACTTCAGTGTTATGACCTGGTGGTCAGGACAATAATGGACCTGGTGGTTAAGAGCACACGGAATGACCTGATAGTTACTGATAATAAGGACGAGCTCTGGGACGTGGGAACTCTGCTGACCGCAATCCCTAAACCTATCAAACACACTAGAAATAGCCGTGGATTGCGCCTAACGCTCCCTATGCAACTCGGCACAGCCTAAGAAACTAGCTAGCCCTGAAGATAGAAAAATAAAGCCTACCTAGCCTCAGAGAAATTCCCCAAAGGAAAAGGCAGCCCCCCACATATAATGACGGTGAGTAAAGATGAAAATACAAACACAGATGAAATAGATTTAGCAAAGTGAGGCCCGACTTACTGAACAGACCGAGGATAGGAAAGGTTACTTTGCGGTCAGCACAAAAACCTGCAAAAAGACCACGCAGAGGGCGCAAAAAGACCCTCCGCACCAACTCACGGTGCGGAGGCGCTCCCTCTGCGTCCCAGAGCTTCCAGCAAGCAAGACAACAAATTAAATAGCAAGCTGGACAGAAAAATAGCAAACCCAAGAAATACAAGCTGGAACTTAGCTTCTGATGGGAAGACAGGTCACAAGAACGATCCAGGAGTGAACTAGACCAATACTGGAACATTGACAGGTGGCATGGAGCAAAGATCTAAGTGGAGTTAAATAGAGCAGCAGCTAACGAATTAACCTCGTCACCTGTGAAACTCAGAAACACCCACCAGAGGACGTCCATGGACAGAACCAGCTGAAGTACCATTCATGACCACAGGAGGGAGCCCGACAACAGAATTCACAACACTTCAGGCAGTCATTGCCAACAAAGGGTTTTCAACCAAGTACTAGAATGAACATTTTATTTACAATTATTGAATCTGTCCAATTACTTTTGGTCCCTTTAAAAACAGGGTGGCACATGTTAAGGAGCTGAAACTCCTAAACCCTTCATCCAATTTAAATGTGGATATCCTCAAATGAAAGCTGAAAGTCTGAACTTCAACTGCATCTGAATTGTTTTGTTTAAAATTCACTGTGGTAATGTCTGTAACCAAAATTAGAAAAATGTTGTCTCTGTCCAAATATATATGGACCTAACTGTATTGTCACAAAGTGAGAATAGCGTCCAACGAAGGCAAACTTTAATTTCATAAAGGGTATCAATTATTTCCATCCGACTTGTTTTGGATCTCCTGAAATTATGATAGATATATAATCAAAGCTTTTTCTTGGTGGTTGGGGAGAGCTCGTAGAGAGTGGCTTTTCTATATTCACTGCACAGTCATAGATGGGTTGTTGTTCCAAACTCTAAGCTCGCGTCTTGGATTGAAGCTCTAGAAATGTTTTTTCCCCATGACCCCTAACACTTCCCAATGTCATACGCTAGTGATTAAGAAAGTTCCATACTTTAATGTCTGACCAGGGATCTCTGTGAGGAAGAAGATCAATGGTTGGTTTGTAAAAAATCGGTTTTATTGGCTTCACAAAGAGAGAGTGCGAAAACAGAATAAAAAGCCTTCCAGTAAAAAAGGCGACAGTTTGTCAAGAATACCAGGGAGTTGATGGCCCTTAAAACAGTGTGCCGAATATCAGGGAGGCAGGAGGTCGTGGAAGGGGCTGGATGAAGTTTCATGGCGTGAGGCTTCTACGGGGATGGAATAAAATAGAAAACAACAATGTGGAAGGTTTTACATAATTCTCTCGTCTACTTTTATTAAATATAATGTATGGCTCTATGTATATAGTCATTTTGAGGTCTTTTGAACAAGTATTGAAGTCTCCTGGAGAACAATTTTCCAGGGCCTAAATGTTGTTTTTACTGTGGCTTATTAATTAGTATCTACGGTAATTCTGTGGACAACCATAAGTCATAAGATCAGAACAGATGGATTAAGTCCTACAAAACAGGAAAAAAGACACTAACAAAAGGTCCAAAATACCAAAATTCCAAGATATACTCCAACAGGTGGACTCAGGAATGTAAATGACACTTTCAGGTATCAGAGAGGAATGGCATTGTTTAAGCCCCGGAAACGAGAAATGCCTTATCGTGGCTTCCAGGTACACATGAATTGGCAAATTTATGTGCTAAACTTTCTCAATTTTTCATATTTAATTTTTCATATTTTTCAAATGTTTCACATTTTTCATATTTCTAATGCAGTAATGCAATTCAATTTTCATATTTGCATGCTATGGAGCTACAGAGTGCTGCCAGTAATGTCCTAAAGTAATATTGGATGTCTCCGGAAATGTTATTTTATGTGGAATGTGAGGATTTACTAACACAGATCTGTCAGAAGAAGCGGCAGGTCCTCTCTAAGGCCTCATGCACACTACCACATTATGAATTCAGGCACTGCAATACACATCTGTAATACTATGACTGTAAACTTCACCATGTCCATACTGTACCATCTCCAAGTTTCCAGTTTGGAGCTCAGCTATGTTTCCTCTGATGGATTTAAACAGAATCTGTCATCAGGTTTTTAATTCCCCATCAATCAGCAGAATAATGTAGGGGCAGAGACCCTCATTCTTGCAATGTGTTATTTGCTGGGCTGCTAGCTACAGTTTTGATAAAATCCCTTTTATTCTCAGCTGTAGACCTAGCAGTTCTCTGAATGCTGAGCTCTGTTAAGCCCCACCCACACCACCATTAACTGACAGTTTTCTGTGTACACTGTGCATAGGCAGAAAGCTGCCAATCAACAGTGGGAGCACAGTTATTCACAGCTCATGAATATGGAGGACTACATCACAGCAGGATTACTAGTCCTCCTAGCAGCCCAGTAAGTGATACACCATTGGAATTTGGGTCTCTGTCTCTACATTATACTGCTCTAAGATTAGTTGGCAAAAAAATTGTGACATTTTTTTTAAACATTAATTTGTGAGAAAAAAAATAGTGTTTTATTAAAGTACATGATGCAATATACAAGAGTTGTCAGTCACTATTGATTGTAGTTGTGAATTTTTTATCTACACGCCTATGATGTGAACCCTTTAAGATATAAGGAATTAACAAAACGTCGACTGTGCTAGGACTGACAATGTCAAGCATTTTAAACGGCTAATATGCAGTAAAAATATAAATAGTTTTATAAGTTCAGATATAGGTTTAATTGTAACCTTGTCTCCAACTAACCTGACCAAACACTTCCTCATTCACTGTGAACGTTAGATCCAAAATGTCTGTGATGTCGTTGTCCTTCATCCATTGCAAACTTTGGTGGAATTCTTCATCTAAGTATTCGAGATCGCTGAGATCACAGGGGCTGGGAAACGCATGTAAGAGTAAGCAACAGGCCATAACAGTTTAGAAAATGAACATGACACAAATTATATGCACAGAATTAGGCAAACATTGTATATGGCATCAAGGGGCTGGCTGTACTCACAGTCTTAGGAGAGCCTTATAGAATGGCCGTGTGAAAAAGGCATCCAGAAGATACTGGTGGATGAGGGCAAGACCAAGGATACGACCACTGAACCGGAACCTGGACAAAGGCAAATCTCTTAGTAAATAGATATTTATCTTCCGTATTACTTTGCAGAACATAGTGTAAGAGAATAATAAAGAAGGAGAAAGGATCAAGGAAATTTGACATACGGAGCTTCATATCTAATTGGAATGTGAAGATATTCATAGGGGTTAGGATAGGACAATCTATGGTGGATGTACGACACTTGGCACCCCCAGTGATCAGCTGTTTGCAGTGTCGGCAGCGGGCGCATGTAGACTGTGTACAATGCAGTGTTATATCTGGCAGCAGCCACTAAATAGTGTTACGCACCGTAATAAATAAAATCCATCAGTAACATTTTCTTTTAGGCCACATTCATACGTTCAGTATTTGGTCAGTATTTTACCTCAGTATTTGTAAGCCAAAACCAGGAGTGGATGATAAATACAGAAGTGGTGACGGGTTTCTATTATACTTTTCCTCTGATTGTTCCACTCCCAGATCTGGTTTACAAATACTGAGGTAAAATACTGACCAAATACTGAACGTGTGAACATGGCCTTAGTAGACCCTATAAATAGACCTTTACCCCTCACTACCTTTGACGTACCTATACATCATGGTTGGGTAGGGATTCCCGACCTTTGACATATAGGTACGTCATAGCGATCGTGTGGGCACAGGAGAGATGCCTGTGCAATCGCCACCGGGAGCTCAGATTACGTGACAGTGCCCCTACCGACCTCGGCTGTTTAACCCCCTAAATTCCATGATCGATATTGACTGCAACATTTAGGAGGCTAGAAGAGGGATAGGGCTCCCTCTCTCATCCGATTGGCACCCCCACAATGTTATCACGAGGGCCTGATCATTGTCATGGCTACCTGATGCTGTCATGATGACCTTTGGGGTCTGCCAGCTATAAAGGCCAGTGTTACATTGACAGGTATAATGCATTGCAATGCATTGTGCCAGCGATCAGAGTAATAAAAGTCTATTAGAAAGACTAAGTATAAAAGTAAAAAAATTGTACAAAAAAAAATATCTATATATATAATTGTCTAAGGGTTTTTCCGTCTGTCTGTCCTGGAAATTCCACGTCTCTGATTGGTCGAGGCCGCCAGGCCTCAACCAATCAGCGATGGGCACAGCATGGCGATGATGATGTCATAAAGGTTGCCTCGGCCAATCAGCGACGGGCACAGTCTGCCGCGAATTCACCTCGACCAATCAGCGACGGGCACAGTATCGACATAGATGTCATAATGGTTGCCATGGCGACGATGATGTCATAAAGGTTGCCTCGACCAATCAGCGACGGGCACAGTCTGCCGCGAATTCTGGAATCATCATTGTCCATATACTACGGGGACATGCATATTCTAGAATACCCGATGCATTAGAATCGGGCCACAATCTAGTATATATATATATATATATATATATATATATATATATATATATATATATATTATACCAATAAATAGGTATAGTTATGTTAAAGCAAAAATAAACAAGAAAAGTACACATATTTGGTATAGCTGCTTCCGTAACGGTCCACCCTATAAAACTGTAAATGAAGCAAAAACTATGCTTTTTCATCATGCCGAACACAACGTGATCGAAAAGTCGAATAGAAATAAAAATGGTATAGATGAAAACATCATCTTATCCCGCAAAAACAACAAACCACCATACATCTGCAAAGAAATAAAAAAGCTATAGCTCTCAGATTATAGTTACCGTATATACTCGAGTATAAGCCGACCCGAGTATAAGCCGACCCCCCTAATTTTGCCACAAAAAACTGGGAAAACTTATTGACTCGAGTATAAGCCTAGGGTGGAAATGCAGCATTTACCGGTGAATTTCAAAAATAAAAATAGATCATTATTTCCCCATAGCTGTGCCATATAGTGCTCTACACCATTCATATTTCCCCATAGCTGTGCCATATACAGTGCTCTGCACCGTTCACTGTGCCCCATAGCTGTGCCATATACGGTGCTCTGCACCGTTCATTGTGCCCCCTAGCTGTGCCATATACGGTGCTCTGCACCGTTCATTGTGCCCCCTAGCTGTGCCATATACAGTGCTCTGCACCGTTCACTGTGCCCCATAGCTGTGCCATATACGGTGCTCTGCACCGTTCATTGTGCCCCCTAGCTGTGCCATATACGGTGCTCTGCACCGTTCACTGTGCCCCCTGGCTGTGCCTTATACGGTGCTCTGCACCGTTCATTGTGCCCCCTAGCTGTGCCTTATACGGTGCTCTGCACCGTTCATTGTGCCCCCTAGCTGTGCCTTATACGGTGCTCTGCACTGTTCATTGTGCCCCCTAGCTGTGCCATATACGGTGCTCTGCACCGTTCATTGTGCCCCCTAGCTGTGCCTTATACGGTGCTCTGCACCGTTCATTGTGCCCCCTAGCTGTGCCTTATACGGTGCTCTGCACCGTTCATTGTGCCCCCTAGCTGTGCCTTATACGGTGCTCTGCACCGTTCATTGTGCCCCCTAGCTGTGCCTTATACAGTGCTCTGCACCGTTCACTGTGCCCCATAGATGCTCCACATTAATCTGTGCTGCCGCTGCTACTGCTGCAATTAAAAAAAAAAAACACATACTCACCTCCCTTGATTGCAGCTCCCAGCGTCTCGTTCCGGCGCCTCCATCTTCCCGGCGTCTCTGCTCTGACTGATCAGGCAGAGGGCGCCGCGCACACTGTATGCGTCATCGCGCCCTCTGCCTGATCAGTCAGAGAGCGCAGACGCCGGGAAGATGGAGGCGCCGGCCGGGAAGATGGATCGGCGCCCGGCGGCTGGAACGAGGACAGGTGAATATAACATACTCACCTAGTCCTGGCGATCCTCGCGCTGTCCCCTCCTGTCTTCGGCGCTGCAGCTTCTTTCTCTATCAGCGGTCACCGGCACCGCTGATTAGAGAAATGAATAAGCGGCTCCGCCCCTATGGGAGGTGGAGCCGCTTATTCATTTCTGTAATGAGCGGTCCCACGTGACCGCTGAAGAGAGGAAGAAGCTGCAGCGCCGAAGCCCGTGGGACGGCAGGGACAGCGCGAGGATCGCTGGGACTAGGTAAGTATACCCCAGCGCCCTCAGCCCCTCACCTGCCGACCCCACCGCTACCGTGACTCGAGTATAAGCCGAGGGGGGCACTTTCAGCCCTAAAATTTGGGCTGAAAATCTCGGCTTATACTCGAGTATATACGGTATGCAAAAACAATTCTTTTTTCCATAAAGTCCTTTTATTGTGTAAAAGTGGCAAAACATAAAAAACATAAAAACAATTATAAATGTGGTATTGCTGTAACTGTACTGACCCGAAGAATACTGCTGTCTTTATCACTTTTACCATATGGTGAATGGCATAAAAAAGCAATTCCTGAATTGCTGTTATTTGTTCATTCTGCCTCCTAAAAATTGGAATAGAAAGCAATAAAAAAAATGTCATGTGCCCGAAAATGGTGCCAATAAAAATAGCATTTGGTCCCACAAAAAACAAGCCCTCACATGATTCTTTTGGCAGAAATATGGAAAAATTATAGCTTTCAAAATATGGTGATGCAAAAACTTGTTTTTGCAGAAAAGCATCTTTTAGTGTGTGACAGCAGCCAAACATAAAAAACCCAATATAAATCTGGTTCGAAGAATAAAGTCGCCTTATCACTTATATCGCATGAGGAACGGTGTAAAAAAAATAAAATAAAATCCATTCTTCACCTGCTGTTGATTTGTTCATTTTACCTCCCAAAGATCAGAGTAAAGGTACCTTCACACATAACGATATCGTTAACGATATCGTTGCTTTTTGTGACGTAGCAACGATATCGTAAGGAAATCGTTCTGTGTGACAGCGACCAACGATCAGGCCCCTGCTGGGAAATCGTTGGTCGCTGAGGAAAGTCCAGAACTTTATTTCGTCGCTGGACTCCCTGCAGACATCGCTGGATCGGTGTGTGTGACACCGATCCAGCGATGTCTTCACTGGTAACCAGGGTAAACATCGGGTTACTAAGCGCAGGGCCGCGCTTAGTAACCCGATGTTTACCCTGGTTACCAGCGTAAAAGTAAAAAAAACAAACACTACATACTTACCTACCGTTGTCTGTCCCCGGCGCTCTGCTTCTCTGCACTCCTCCTGCACTGGCTGTGAGCGTCGGTCAGCCGGAAAGCAGAGCGGTGACGTCACCGCTCTGCTTTCCGGCCGCTGTGCTGTCAGTGCAGGAGGAGTGCAGAGAAGCAGAGCGCCGGGGACAGACAGCGGTAGGTAAGTATGCAGTGTTTGTTTTTTTTACTTTTACGCTGGTAACCAGGGTAAACATCGGGTTACTAAGCGCGGCCCTGCGCTTAGTAACCCGATGTTTACCCTGGTTACCCGGGGACCTCGGGATCGTTGGTCGCTGGAGAGCTGTCTGTGTGACAGCTCTCCAGCGACCAAACAGCGACGCTGCAGCGATCGACATCGTTGTCGGTATCGCTGCAGCGTCGCTGAGTGTGAAGGTACCATAAGGTTCAGCTCACATTTATCCAGCGCTGTATGCTGAGCGCTTACACTGGGTTTCCGTGTAAATCTCTGAAATATGTGATACAGACGAACCCCCTGCTGGAAGATTGAAGCAGAGGGAGTCACTGTGGATGCTGTTTGTTCAAAGATCCAGTGGTGTTCATCATTTTAGGCGCAGTCGGCCACAGTTTTGTGCACCTCTGAAAAGATACTGAACAGAGGCCAGATGGAGTGCAGAGTAACTCTGCTGCCTCATTATAGTGAATGGATCCATCGGGGGTTTCATCTGAATCACGTCACTCAGAGATTTAGATGGAAAACCCAAAGTATGTGCTCAGCGTAGAGCGACGGATAAATGTGATCCCAAATGTTATGTAAAATGTTCCGAATAAAAGCTTCAACTCAATCCACAAAAAAAGGAAGCCCCCACTCAGGTCTGGGGAAGACCTGACTACTTGACGCCCCAAGAACAAACATGTTCCTCATCATACAACCAGACTGTTTGTGCTCCAGGTCGGCCTTTGGGCAGGTTTTTTCTTGGTTTCTCTCGCTTAGAGCAGGAAGATAAGACTCTGCCTACAGTCCTATCCAGGAGCATGGGCATATCATTAGCTGAAAATTTCTAACCCTGGTTACACAACAACCACAAGACGGATTTCTTCACCCCAGGTATCATTTTAATCAGTATAACAGCAGCAAAATGACAATGTCTGTAGTTTACTAAAATCCAGCTGACAGGTTCGCTTTAAGGGCATAAAAATTTAAAGTTTGAAAATTGGAAAATCTTCCCATTTATTTTCAAATTTTCAATATGTTCTTAAATAAATGCAAATCATATCGACAGCAATTTACAACTAACATTAAGTACAACATGTCACGAAAAAAACAATCTCAGAATCACTGGGATCCGGAGAAGAGTTCCAGAGTTATTACCTCATAAAATGACAATGCTCAGAATTGTAAAAAATGACCTGGTCAGGAAGGTGAAAACAGCCTGGGGGGTGAAGGGGTTAATCTGATAAAGTAAAGTGATTTATGTGACAAATCCATTAGAACTGATGTGCTGTCAAAATTACTTCTCAATATATGCTTCAACAGCAACGCACTGAATAAAGTGAACTACCTGCAAAATGCCATAAAATTGAAATGACATGAATGAATGGCAGCCAATATTTCTGGAAAGTTTTGGAAGGAACATAAAGGGCTAATTATTTGCTTTTGTGAATTAATGACCCAATCTGAATTTCCATATGTTAAAAGTAAGATTTATGACTTTAGGGTCAGTATGCTAAGTATCAAGCAATTCTTCTGACCTCCGCCATAAAAGTACTGTAGACCCCCCCCCCATACCAGGTAATGATAACATATGAGCTTCGGGTCTATTAAATCTCATAAGTTTGTTTGACAAATGATTATAAATGGACACACTGCTCTATTTATGGCCTATAAGAATGTCAGGTGAACACAGAGGTAGTGCAAACAGAAGATCTTTGGTTAGCGGCCCTCTTCGGGAACACTGGCAGGATTGTGTTTGTCCCACAGATGTTCTTTAGTGGGCACGGTAGAAAATTAAAGTAGCTTGTCCCACCAGAGAAAATTAGTAGGAATGTCTTCTAGCAGGAAATAACATACATATGCCGATGCTGTATGGCTACATTTACGGTATATACTGTATATATTTCTGCAATAAAATGTGATATACTAATCTTTTTTCTTCATTGCATTTCAATAATGTACTAAAGGGAAACTCCACCATTAGTGTTCACTACATGTGTATTAGGCCGGAGTCACACTACCGTAGAATACGGCCGAGTGCTGGGCGAGAAAACACTGCATAGCACTCAGCCCAGTGTTAATCTATGGGGCAGCTCACATCACCGTTTATTTTCTTGGGCATATTCGTCATGCATGTAAAATGGCATCATGCCGCGATTGTCACCGAGACTCTGCTGAGACTCGCCAATGCAAGCATATGGGTGCGAGAAAAAAATGCTGTCCGATTTTTACGCACCGATGTCCTTTGAAAAGCCAGCAATTCATCTGCCAAGTACAGTAAAATCACAGCATGACAGGTTAGAACAGAATATAAAGAATATGCTGTATATACACAAAAGTGTCAATTTATGCCAGAAATGTAGGCTCCCAGCTAGAGTAACATTTTTGGTGGAGGACAGGCAAAATGTGCCTAAATCATTAAAAGGCACATGCTTCTTTATGAATTTGGCGCCCTGTACTCCAAAGCTCCTTCAATAGAACTTGCTTACAAAATGTCACATTATTATATTTACATCCTTTAGTAATTTAAGTGAAATTATTGGTATCGATACCGCACTCCGATCTTACTTATGATTTTAGAAGTGAATTGAATAAAGGCCTTTTAGGTTATTATAGTAAAAACAATGATTTCACCAGCTGTTTTCTCAGAAGAGAAATTCTATTACAATGAGATAACTTTATTCAACATTCCAAACATTCTGATCAACTCTAAAAGACCTGCAGGAATCTCTGTAATCTCACAGTTACTGATCAAACACTAGAAGTTAGCAATTATAGAGCTCCTCTAATGCAATATGTCTGCATTCACAGCTCCATGTGGTGGCTGTTGAAGTTGACGTGAATTGATTCTCAGTACCTGGTCATTGGGTAGGAGGCCTGGGAGCTGCCTCTTTACCTGACAAAATCTATGGCTCTTCTTTTGATTAGCCAACCTGGTGCGATATCAATTTTACGCTAACCAAAAGAAGAGCCAAGGTCCAGCAGTCAAAGACCATTGATGAGTTACATGGACGGGGTCCTGCTATCTTCTAGTTGCTTTATATTTCTAGAAAAAGTGTTCAGTTTTTCTCAGCCTTATTACTTAGAGCTCCAAAAAGTCTCTGTGCAATCCCAAGCTAAAAAATACATTATGCTAGTATTTATTTTGGGCTACCTTATGGATGCTCTAAAACTTAATAAGGATGGTACAATGATCCAATAATTACATTTATGTGTTAATTCAAACTGAAAGCAAGTTAGGCTTTGTTTGGTCTATAAAAAACAAAATGGAACCTGTATCAGAACATTTCGGTTACATATGGCAGTATCTTGACACCCCTAATGCACTTTTGACTTACTCTTAGATCATCGACCTAATGTGGCCATTGTTGGTGGCCATCCATGCTTACTTGCCCAGTCCCACAGCCTGGATCCTCTTGTGCAACATAGTGATTATTGCTATTGCACAGACCAGCCAAGAAGAACGTTAGAAGCTAACAAAGTACATTAATATTTTATTCTCGGACAACCCCTATAAAGACCATTATTATAATTTAGGCCAAAGAACAAAAAATTTGTCCCACCAAATTTGAGATTGAGATTTGCTGATATCACAGGAATAATTGGTCTTAAGACAATACTTACCATTCAAGATGGTTTTCCACAAATGCAGACATCGGGCTGATCTGCACAGTATACGTGTCATTTGCTGAATACTCAAATAAGCCATAATATGGATTGAATAGCTCTTGAGAAAGAAGAAAGAAAAACTCTCTTGACGGTCCGCTGTAGTCCAGCCTAGAATAGAAGAGCAAGAATTTTCTTGTCTTCATATAACCCATAACTCACTTTCAATGGTGCATTGCTAATGCTTTATGAAGTAGGAACTTATAGTGGGCTGTGTCACCAGACTTTTACATTATCTTTGACAAGCATCAGATTTCAAAATGACCACATTGGAAGGGTTCGGAATGGCATTGGTGACATTTGTGACTGGTCACGCTTATGGGCATGCACAATACATTTGGACAGTTGTGCCGAATGGTCTATGATTGACACACTCTCCTCTGTCTTGATTTTTATTGGGGAGGGGACTTCTATATGCTATAATGCAGAGGTGTCAAACTGCATTCCTCGAGGGTCGCAAACAGGTCATGTTTTCAGGATTTCCTTGTATTGCACAGGTGATAATTTAATCACCTGCACAGAATGATTCCAGCACTTTGTGCAATACAAGGAAATCCTGAAAACATGACCTGTTTGCGGCCCTCGAGGAATGCAGTTTGACACCTCTGGTATAATGTAAACCCTTCTATCAAAGTCCAGCCAGATAAGAGCGTATAGCAAAAAAGGGCATTCCAATATTATAAAACATTTTTTACAAATGTGAAATAGTTATAGGTCAAATGGTTACAGAGCTGCACAGATAACAGAGCATAAATGTGAAAGTCAGGTACCATGTTGAATTGAAAGCACTAATAATAGCATACATTTACTCCTTGCTCCCATTATGTTAGTTTGCAGATACAATAAATACCAAAACAATGTACGATTTGGTCAACTGTTACATGTAAACCTGTAAAACAATTGTTTAGCAAAACAGCTCTGTGACATAAAGCGGTTGTCTGGTGAAAACAAGTTAAGAACCATCCACAGGATAGGTGATGATTACTCTTCTGACCACTGGAACCCATACAGTTCAGCAGAATGAGGATTTTTTTATTCCCAATAGAATAGCGAAGCAGTTCACATGCTTGACATCTGTACCATTCCTTCAATGTAGGGTTGTTAAGTGCAACGCTCGGCTTTTTCCAACTGCTCACAGAGAATGCAGCGGTCAGGCAACTGGGGCGGATCCGTCCAGTTGGTGAAAACAAGTTACCTTAGTATTTACTAAGGCGGTTTTAGTATCTTTGGGACTGGTGTTGAATAGGTAAAATTTCTGCTGTACATATACTCACTAAATAGATTTATGGAATATCGTTAATAAATTCTATATTTGATAAATTATATATAAGCAGTTTATTCATGGCCCTTCTACAGACACTCATGTACAGTGGGTACGGAAAGTATTCAGACACCCTTTACATTTTTTACTTTTTGTTTCATTGCAGCCATTTGGTAAATTCAAAAAAGTTAATTTTTTCTCATTAATGTACACTCTGCACCCCATCTTGACTGAAAAAAACTGAAATGTAGTATTTTTTGCAAATTTAATTAAAAAGAAAAACTGAAATATCACATGGTCATAAGTATTCAGACCCTTTGCTCGGACACTCATATTAAAGTCACATGCTGTCCATTTCATTGTGATCCTCCTTCAGATGGTTCTACTCCTTCATTGGAGTCCAGCTGTGTTTAATTAAACTGATAGGACTTCATTTGGAAATGAACACTCCTGTTTATAAAAGACCTCACAGCTCACAGTGCAGGTCAGACCAAATGAGAATCATGATGTCAAAGGAACTGGCCAAGGAGCTCAGAGAAAGATTTGTGGCAAGGCACAGATCTGGCCAAGGTTACAACAGAATTTCTCAAGTACTCAAGCACAGATCTGGCCAAGGTTACAAAAGAATTTCTCAAGTACTCAAGGTTCCTAAGAGCACAGTGGCCTCCATAATCCTTAAATGGAAGACATTTGGGACCGCCAGAAGTTTTCCTGGACCTGGCCGTCCAGCCAAACTGAGCAATCGTGGTAGAAGAGCCTTGGTGAGAGAGGTAAAGAAGAACCCCAAGATCACTGTGGCTGAGCTCCAGAGATGCAGTAGGGAGATGGGAGAAAGTTCTACAAAGTCAACTATCACTGCAGCCCTCCACCAGTCGGGCCTTTATGGCAGAGTGGCCTGATGGAAGCCTATCCTCCATGCAAGGCATTTGAAATCCTGCATAGAGTTTGCTAAAAAAAAACACATGAAGGACTCCCAGACTATGAGAAATAAGATTCTCTGGTCTGATTAAACGAAGATAGAACCTTTTAGTGATAATTCTAAGCGGTATGTGTGGAGAAAACGAGACACTACTCATCACCTGCCCAATACAATCCCAACAGTGTAACATGCTATGGGGGTGTTTTTCAGCTGCAGGGACAGGACGACTGGTTGCCATTGAAGGAAACATGAATGTGGCCAAGTACAGAGATATCCTGGATGAAAACCTCTTCCAGAGTGCTCTGGACCTCAGACTTCGCCGAAGGTTCACCTTCCAACAAGACAATTACCGTAAGCACACAGCTAAAATAACAAAGGAGTGGCTTCAGAACAATGCTGTGACCATTCTTGACTGGCCTAGTCAGAGCCCTGATGTAAACTCAATTGAGCATCACTGGAGAGACCTGAAAATGGCTGTCCACCAACGTTCACCATCCAACCTGACGGAACTGGAGAGGATCTGCAAGGAAGAATGGCAGAGGACCCCCAAATCCAGGTGTGAAAAACTTGTTGCATCATTCCCAAGAAGACTCATGGCTGTACTAGCTCAAAGGGTGCTTCTACTCAATACTGAGCAAAGGGTTTGAATACTTATGATCATGTGATATTTCAGTATTTCTTTTTTAATAAATTTGCAAGAAATGCTACAGTTCTATTTTTTTCAGTCAAGATGGGGTAAAGAGTGTACATTAATGAGAAAAAAATGAACTTTTTTGAATTTATCACATGGCTGCAATGAAACAAAGAGTAAAAAATTTAAAGGGGTCTTAATACTTTCCGTACCCACTATATGTGGCTCATCCGTGCAGTAGGCAGTTATTGGCAAGAATATAAATATTAAAATGTGGATTGTCCGAACAGTGCTGTCTGTTGAGATACTGAATGATGACTTACTGTTAATACAGAAAACCCAGTGGTCTAGGACAGCAGTAGGACTGGTAGCCATTATAGAGAAGTTAACACCTCCTGGAACACTTCATGAAATAAGAGGAAACCAAAATATAAACCCTTCCTCAAATATTTATGATTAGGAAAACTAAAAAATCCTGTATAATTTTGTAATATTAGCTCTGGTCCTTTAAGAAAGAGACTGATCTCAATTGAAGTGCGGCTCTTTGCTGTCTCGCTATTTTGACAGTTGTGTAAGACTTCTTACTTTTGAAATGAAAGATACCACTGTAAGGGAGAGACCAGGTTGTGCAGCATAGAAACACAAGGTAGATCTATGTGCTTGATGTATTTAAAGAGTACCTGCCTATGACTTCCATTTCATTACAAAAAAAATAGCAAGACCTAGCCTAAATCTTTATCTAAATACAAGTGTTTTTAAAAAAAACTATTTAAACTATCGGTTTGGAGCCCGTAAAGGACCTGACTCTCCAGCAGGATTTGGTTGCATACCAGCAACTCATAGCCATTAGTGACGAGCGAGTATACTCGTTGCTCGGGTTTTCCACTACCACTGTCACGGAAGTCAGCTAAAGATCTGCATGTGCCTATAACGTACATTAACCCTACTCAAGCCCTTCCTAAATGTGCAGCCATCAGATAGAATCAAGGACCACATTTGAGACCACCATACTTTGTTTTTCTGACCACCATTTGTGTAGATGACATTTCTATTCCCTATGTCCATTCAAGCATAATTGTAACAGTGCAGTTAATAAGGACACAGATTCATCCAAACACCTTTGTATTATAGGAAACATGAAGATTTTTAATAGGAACTGAGAAAAAATAATGTAAAGTCCAACTTTTTTTTTGCTCTGGTTCTTTAAATGTATTCTGCACTTACCCTTCTTCCCCTACAAATGTGATGTATAATTTGTTTCTTTGAAGTTCTTTGCGTGAGTATGCCATTACTTGGTTAAATGTTCCTTCCAAAAGATGATCTCGACGTATAATAAGCCTATATAAAGTGCAAAGAATAGCAATCAATCAGAACTGTAGAGCAAAACAATGATCTGGATATGGATATTTGGAAGAAAAACAATACAAATAACTTACAAAAGGTTATGAATATTATAAGAAAAATAATACTAATAGCCCACAAAGGTAGAGAAAGAAAAGAAATGGAAGCTCTGTTTTCAGACTAGTGGGAACATCCATTTCCAGGAAAAAATGTTAGAGTCCATTCTCAAATGTAAAAAATGTAGTTGTGCAGCTTATTACTCTTGGATAAATGCACCTGCATTACACATAGACTTATTACATCGATGTCCGTCACAGTCCCGAGCAGCAAAAATAGTCAGTTAAATGTTCAGAATCACTTGCATAAAAAGCTCAGTAACTGAAAATATTTTGCCTAATTATCTTGAACTAAGTCCAAGTGCTCATGCAAACGTCCATGGAACTGGGTCCGATCAAAAAATTGCATGCACGAACTGGCCACAGATTTCCTGACCCAAACATGACAGCCACATAGAAATATATGTGTCATGCCCTGGTCAGTCTGTGCATCGGAACGACATCCACGGACGTCTGCATGAGCCCTACAGCTGTGTTCACACATTGCGGCTGTGTTAGTCTTTTTTAGCTGCAAAACAATTTGTTTTTCCTGTCCGTTTCCAAAATCATGGCAAAAAAAATGATGGTCTTATTGTGTTTATTGCGACATAACCAAAAGGCTATTATGGGCTGATTTTGGCACATAAACGAGCGCTGATTGGCTGTTCCTTTAATGGCCACAAGGGGTAACACAAACTATATGGGGACAGAATGATCCATAGCGGTACATGCTCTGTATACTTTGGGCGAATGTGCGGCCTATAACGATGATTTTTCTACCGGTATAAAATGTATAATAAACTGATGAACAATCGTTCTGCTCATCTATCGGGTGATCAGCGACATGTTTACATTGGCCGATAATCGTGAAAGGTTGTTGTTACCAATTATCGTCTTATGTAAATGGACCATAAGATAAGACGTTACAAAAGGATATCTACCTTCAGAGAAAGCTTTAGACTGACCATGAACAAGCAGGACACAAGCTCGGACTGGCCCACAGGTGAGCAGGAGAATCCCCCGGTGGGCCTCTGTGCAGGAGTAGGTCCTCTTACCCTTTATATGTAGTTGGCACAATACATTTTCCGACAAACAAACGACCTAGTATATTATTATGTAGAAGCATAGGCAAATTTGTGAAAGAGGGTAATGTAATATTAACATGTAAATGAACAGTGGGCCCCCAGAGTCAATGTCACTGGTGTTCCTTGGCAGGCCAGTCCGACACTAGCAGGACATGCCAGGTGAAGTGAGCTCATCAGCAACCAGGATTCATTTTGGATGAGGTGAATACTACCTTGTACTACTCTGAATAGGGATTATTACACAAGTAGAGCAAAGTACAGACTGTATTGATATTATATCACTATTAGTGATGAGCGAGTGTACTCGTTACTCGAGTTTTCCGAGCATGCTCAGGTGTTCTCCGAGTATTTTGGGTGTGCTCATAGATTATGTTTGAGCCCCCGCAACTGCATGATTTGCGGCTGCTAAACAGCCTGAATACATGTGGGGATTCACTAACAAACAGGCAATCCCTGCATGTGTTCAGGTCGTCTAGCAGCCGCAAATCGTGCAGCTGTAGGGATTCAAACATAATTTACGAGCACGCTCAAAATACTTGTAGAACACCCGAGCATGCTCGTAAAACTCGAGTAACGAGTACACTTGCTCATCACTAACCACTATGTGAGCTGCAAACTAATATTCAAAAATGAATCTATGATTTAAAGTAAAGAGACTTTCACTATTTAACAACTTCAATTGACACATGTCTATTACATACTCCAAATACTTCCTTCAGAATAAAATCCTGGCTGGTAAACTACCATGGTCTTCCCATAAAATCACAGAATAAAGTGCAGTATCACCTTCATACTACCGGCAAGTTTTGTTTTTCTGTGTTTTTATTTGGCCTGAAGACAAAAGTCTTCATGAAAACTTGATGATGAATTAAATATTTAAACCTCGTGAGTGCACCTTCATTACCTTGATTCGGAAAATAATTATTCCCTGTTATGGAAAGAGTAATCCAGTAGTTTGTATGGGAAAAGGACAATAACACATGATTAAACAAGATTACCGGAGGATTTAATAGCTAACAGCCTACACACGATCTGGAAATATAATAAAAGAAGATTGAATATTATTACTATACTCAACAATGCATACTTAGAACACTCCTCTCGTCAGTAAGTTAGTGCTCCTTTCTTCACACCACCCTTGCCCGAATAGAAACCTATTCCCTAAAAAGCTGGTCACACCTTTAATCTTCTTAAAAGACAACTAAGAACATGTCATACATAACAATATTTCACTCTATGATTGGAGTATTTGCCAACCACCAGACTCCCAGTGAACAGGACACCCAGTGCTGCATTTCTGAAGAACAGGGTGAAAGTGACTGAGTGGCCGTGTGTCTCCTGATCAGAACCCAACCGAATATCTATGGGGAATTCTAAAGAGACAAGTTGTCATCATTCTCCATCCAGCATCCAGACTGCAAGAGAAGTCGTTCTTGAAGAATGGAAAAAGATAAATTCTGCAGAATGTCACCATTTTGCTCATTCTATGCCTAGAAGACTTGGGAGCTGTCCTATAAAATCACATAGGTCATACAAAATACTGCATTTTTCAGACCATAAGACGCCCCCCAAAGTTTCAGAAGGAAACTGGGGGAAAAAAATGACTGTGTCAAATGGGGATCCGTCTTACAGTCCTCAATTCAGCTTACCGGGGGGATCAGCAGCAGAGTCACAGAGGGTGTTTTGTGGTCCAGTGATGATATGACCTAGACTGGTACGCAGGATCGGCGGGGCGCTACGGCGACATTTTGTGAAAGCCCGGAGTCCCTGCACGTTCATTGCAGCGATGCGGTGGTCTCCTGGAGATCCCAGTCTGGTGCTGCAGGGTGATGATCTTGCTCCCATCCCAGCGTAGTGTGGCTTGTGCTGCAGGTTCGGCGGTGCTCGGTGGTGCGGGGGCTACGGTGACATTTTGTGAAAGCCTAAAGCCCCACACTTCTATTGCTGCGATGCTGTGGCCTCCGGGAAAATGGGCACCGGAGGCGGTGCATGCACAGATTCTGATCTCAGCAACAAGATCTCGTCCCGAGATCTCGGGAGCCGAGATCTAAATCTGCACATGCACCGCCTACGGCGGCTATTTTCCTGGAGGCCAGATTAATTCCCCAGGCGCAGATTGAGATCTCGGTAACGAGATCTTGTCCTGAGATCTCGAGCTGAGAGCTCAATTTGCGCATGCGCCGCCTCAGGCGGCCATTTTCCCAGTGACCACAGCATCGAGGCAATAGAAGTTCAGGGGCTCCGGGCTTTCACAACATGATGCCAGAGCCCCCCGCACCACTGCACATTACCGAGCACCGCCGAACCTGCAGCACCAGCCAGGGATGGGAGCAAGATAACCGCCCTGCAGCGTCGGACCAGCAGAAGAATCGCCCGACTCCTGTTACCACTACACTAACTGTAAGTACATTTCGACTATAAGACGCACCCCAGTGTTCCCCCAAAATTTTAAGGAAAAAAAGAGCGTTTTATAGTCCGAAAAATACGGTACTTAATGTAGCAATTTTTTATATAGGGTGTATTTATTTTTGCATCAACTTATTCGAGTAGAACTGAAGATTTTGTAATGGAAGTTACATTATTAACCTTAATGTCATGTTATTTGCTAAAAAATGTTCTATGAAACTCTGTCTTGTCAAAATTTTGGAAATTGTTATTGTGATCAGCGACATATTAATTTAAAAACTTACTTTTCAAAGGTGTGTATTCATTTATGCTGAGTATTGTGCATACACCCAACTTAGCTGATAAGTAGTTTACAGGAATATTACAGAATGTAAAGCATGTTTATACTGTTCAGTAGTCATTTATTAGCTTGTTTAGACAATCTGACTGCACTCCTATGCACACAGAAGGATTGGTATGGTTCTGTGCACATAGGCTGTCATTGTTCCATACAGCACAAGTCCTGTTTACACAGGATGTGCGCTGTTGAGAATAATTATTTTTAAGTGAGCCTAAAAACCATTCCACCTGATGAACGAGCGTCTTACTTTGACTTTTTTTCTCGCTACGCCGTTTAGCGATCAGGTTGATCTCTTTTTATATTGATAGGTCCGGCGATTCTGAACCCGGCGATACAAAACAAGTGTAGGTTTGATTTTTTTTTTATTGTTTTATTTTGAATGTGGCAAAAGGGGGGTGATTTAAACTTTAATAATCCGGCCGGAGTTTGACAGTGGCATTTAACTAGTTAATAGGCGCGGGCGGATTGCGATTCCGCCTGCGCCTATTGCGGGCACATGTCAGCTGTTCAAAACAGGATATCAGCAACAGGAGATCTAAAACTCACAGGCTATGTGAATGCAGATTTGGCTGGAGACTTACAGTAAGTGATTGTAAATCAAAGAAAGTTCAATTTCTTGGTCTAGCAGAAAACAGGTGTCTGTAGCCTTGCCATCTACAGAATCAGAGTATATGTCTGCAGCTCACGCAATTTAAGAGGTAAATTGGTTAAGCCAATTGCCAGGTGATCTTGGTAAGCCATCAACTCAACTGACAATGATTTATGATGGCGACCAAGGATGCATTAAACTTCCATGCAGTGAGAAGATCAATGCAAGAACCAAACTCTTTGACTTTAAACATTATCACCTGCGTGATTTGATAGAACGTGGCATAATTGAGCTTGTTTATTGCAAGACTGACCAGATGATAGCTGATGTTATGACAAAGGCACTTCGAAGAGCCAAATTTGAAGAATTTAGAACCACTATGGGACTAAGGCCATGTTCACACGTTCAGTATTTGGTCAGTATTTTAGCTCAGTATTTGTAAGCCAAAAACAGGAGAGGAACAATCAGAGGAAAAGTATAAGAGAAACACGTCACCACTTCTGCATTTTTGGCCTACTACTGGTTTTGACTTACAAATACTGATGTGAAATACTGACCAAATACTGATAGTGTGAAAGTAGCCTTACAGGATAAGTAGTTGTGAGTGGGGGTGTTGGAATAATGCTTATTATTGTTCATATTGCAACAACTACTGTTACCTACTGTTTGGTAGTGCATGGATTTTTGTCTCAAGCAATAGTATTATATTGCCAGTAAAACACTGTTAAAAAAGTTCCTGCCCACTGTGTGTAGCTGGAGCACAGTTCTTTACTTTCACTTTGCAAGCTGACAGACAAGATGCTGAACAGTACAGTGATGAATCTGCTGCCAACAACACTTTTACCCCTAGTATGCTTGGGTCAATTATCAGGTAACAAAAGTGCAGTTATCTCCTTGCAGCTTCTTACCACCGGTTTCTTTCAGCTGAGGGTATGCCACTCTAATTCCTTAGAGTGGTATATAGCCTCACAACCAACCACCCTGAAAAAAAACGAGCCCCAAATACTTCAGGAATCTGTTGATTCTAATATTAACCCCTTTACCCCCGAGGGTGGTTTGCACGTCAATGACCAGGCCACTTTTTACAATTCTGACCACTGTCCCTTTATGAGGTTATAACTCTGGAACGCTTCAACGGATCCTGGTGATTCTGACATTGTTTTCTCGTGACATATTGTACTTCATGATAGTGGTAAAATTTCTTTGATAGTACCTGCGTTTATTTGTGAAAAAAACGGAAATTTGGCGAAAATTTTGAAAATTTCGCAATTTTCAAACTTTGAATTTTTATGCAATTAAATCACAGAGATATGTCACACAAAATACTTAATAAGTAACATTTCCCACATGTCTACTTTACATCAGCATAATTTTGGAACCAAAATTTTTTTTTGTTAGGGAGTCATAAGGGTTAAAAGTTGACCAGCAATTTCTCATTTTTACAACACCATTTTTTTTTTAGGGACCACATCTCATTTGAAGTCATTTTGAGGGGTCTATATGATAGAAAATACCCAAGTGTGACACCATTCTAAAAACTGCACGCCTCAAGGTGCTCAAAACCACATTCAAGAAGTTTATTAACCCTTCAGGTGTTTAATAGGAATTTTTGGAATGTTTAAATAAAAATGAACATTTAACTTTTTTTCACAAAAAATTTACTTCAGCTCCAATTTGTTTTATTTTACCAAGGGTAACAGGAGAAAATGGACCCCAAAAGTTGTTGTACAATTTGTCCTGAGTACGCTGATACCCCATATGTGGGGGTAAACCACTGTTTGGGCGCATGACAGAGCTTGGAAGCGAAGGAGGGCAATTTGACTTTTCAATGCAAAATTGACAGGAATTGAGATGGGACGCCATGTTGCGTTTGGAGAGCCACTGATGTGCCTAAACATTGAAACCCCCCACAAATGACACCATTTTGGAAAGTAGACCCCCTAAGGAACTTATCTAGAGGTGTGGTGAGCACTTTGACCCACCAAGTGCTTCACAGAAGTTTATAATGCAGAACCGTAAAAATAAAAAATCATATTTTTTCACAAAAATTATCTTTTCGCCCCCAATTTTTTATTTTCCGAAGGGTAAGAGAAGAAATTGGACCCCAAAAGTTGTTGTCCAATTTGTCCTGAGTACGCTGATACCCCATATGTTGGGGTAAACCACTGTTTGGGCGCATGGTAGAGCTCGGAAGGGAAGGAGCACCGTTTGACTTTTCATGCCAAAATTGACAGGAATTGAGATGGGACGCCATGTTGCATTTGGGGAGCCACTGATGTGCCTAAACATTGAAACCCCGCACAAGTGACACCATTTTGGAAAGTAGACCCCCTAAGGAACTTATCTGGATGTGTGGTGAGCACTTTGACCGACCAAGGGCTTCACAGAAGTTTATAATGCAGAGCCATAAAAATAAAACAAAATTTTTTTCCCACAAAAATTATATTTTAGCCCCCAGTTTTGTATTTTTCCAAGGGTAGCAGGAGAAATTGGACCCTAAATGTTGTTGTCCAATTTGTCCTGAGTACGCTGATACCCGATATGTGGGGGGGAACCACCGTTTGGGTGCATGGGAGGGCTCGGAAGGGAAGGAGCATCATTTGGAATGCAGACTTAGATGGATTGGTCTGCAGGCGTCACATTGCGTTTGCAGAGCCCCTAATGCACCTAAACAGTAGAAACCCCCCACAAGTGACCCCATATTGGAAACTAGACCCCTCAATGAACTTATCTAGATGTGTTGTGAGAACTTTGAACCCCCAAGTGTTTCACTACAGTTTATAACGCAGAGCCGTGAAAATAAAAAATCTTTTTGTTTTCCCACAAAAATTATTTTTTAGCCCCCAGTTTTGTATTTTCCCAAGGGTAACAGGAGAAATTGGACCCCAAAAGTTGTTGTCCTATTTGTCCTGAGTACGCTGATACCCCATATGTTGGGGTAAACCCCTGTTTGGGCACACGGGAGAGCTCGGAAGGGAAGGAGCACTTTTTTACTTTTTCAACGCAGAATTGGCTGGAATTGAGATCGGACGCCATGTCGTGTTTGGAGAGCCCCTGATGTGCCTAAACAGTGGAAAACCCCCAATTATAACTGAAACCCTAATCCAAACACACCCCTAACCCTAATCCCAACAGTAACCCTAACCACACGTCTAACCCTGACACACCCCTAACCCTAATCCCAACCCTATTCCCAACTGTAAATGTAATCTAAACCCTAACCCTAACTTTAGCCCCAACCCTAACTGTAGCCCCAACCCTAACCCTAACCCTAGCCCTAACCCTAGCCCTAACCCTAGCCCTAATCCTAACCCTAACCCTAGCCCTAACCCTAGCCCTAATCCTAACCCTAACCCTAATCCTAACCCTAGCCCTAACCCTAGCCCTAACCCTAGCCCTAATCCTAGCCCTAACCCTAGCCCTAACCCTAGCCCTTACCCTAATCCTAGCCCTAATCCTAGCCCTAACCCTAGCCCTAACCCTATCCCTAACCCTAGCCCTAATCCTAACCCTAATCCTAACCCTAGCCCTAACCCTAATGGGAAAATGGAAATAAATACATTTTTTTAATTTTTCTCTAACTAAGGGGGTGATGAAGGGGGGTTTGATTTACTTTTATAGCAAGTTTTTTAGCGGATTTTTATGATTGGCAGCCGTCACACACTGAAAGACGCTTTTTATTGCAAAAAATATTTTTTGCGTTACCAAATTTTGAGAGCTATAATTTTTCCATATTTTGGTCCACAGAGTCATTTGAGGTCTTGTTTTTTGCGGGACGAGTTGACGTTTTTATTGGTAACATTTTCGGGCACGTGACATTTTTTGATCGCTTTTTATTCCGATTTTTGTAAGGCAGAATGACCAAAAACCAGCTATTCATGAATTTCTTTTGGGGGAGGCGTTTATACCGTTCCACGTTTGGTAAAATTGATAAAGCAGTTTTATTCTTCGGGTCAGTACGATTACAGCGACACCTCATTTATATCATTTTTTTATGTTTTGGCGCTTTTATACTATAAAAACTATTTTACAGAAAAAATAATTATTTTTGCATCGCTTTATTCTCAGGAATATAACTTTTTAATTTTTTTGCTGATGATGCTGTATGGTGGTTCGTTTTTTGCGGGACAAGATGACGTTTTCAGCGGTACCATGGTTATTTATATTTGTCTTTTTGATCGCGTGTTATTCCACTTTTTGTTCGGCGGTATGATAATAAAGTGTTGTTTTTTGCCTCTTTTTTTTTTTTTCTTACGGCGTTTACTGAAGGGGTTAACTAGTGGGCCAGTTTTATAGGTCGGGTCGTTACGGACGCGGCGATACTAAATATGTGTACTTTTATTGTTTTGTTTTTTTTATTTAGATGAAGAAATGTATTTATGGGAATAATATTTTTTTTTTCTTTCATTATTTAGGAATATTTTTTTTTTTTTTTTTTTTTTTACACATTTGGAAATTTTTTTTTTTAACTTTTTTACTTTGTCCCAGGGGGGGACATCACAGATCAATGATCTGACAGTGTGCACAGCACTCTGTCAGATCACTGATCTGAAATGCAGCGCTGCAGCCTTCACAGTGCCTGCTCTGAGCAGGCTCTGTGAAGCCACCTCCCTCCCTGCAGGACCCGGATCCGCGGCCATCTTGGATCCGGGCCTGGAGCAGGGAGGGAGGGAGGTAAGACCCTCGCAGCAACGCGATCACATCGCGTTGCTGCGGGGGGCTCAGGGAAGCCCGCAGGGAGCCCCCTCCCTGCGCGGTGCTTCCCTGCACCGCCGGCACATCGCGATCATCTTTGATCGCGGTGTGCCGGGGGTTAATGTGTCGGGGGCGGTCCGTGACCGCTCCTGGCACATAGTGCCGGATGTCAGCTGCGATAAGCAGCTGACACCCAGCCGCGATCGGCGGCGCTCCCCCCGTGAGCGCTGCCGATCGCTATGACGTACTATCCCGTCCAGGGTCAGATAGGCCCAGGGCACCTGGACGGGATAGTACGTCTAAGGTCACAGAGGGGTTAAATTATGACTCATAAAACAGCTATTCCTCTGACATATTGCACTAGCATATCCTACTTATCGATTGAAATATTTAGCAATATGATGATGTAATGTGGCATGGGGCAGCAACCATGGGTGAGGTACTTGTCTCTTGCATCCAAGCACGTTACATGAAGGCGGGTGTCCTGGCTGGGTGTGTGGACTTGTGCTGTGAGGGTGCTACGCCTGTGCAGGCCGCATGTAACCCATGTTGCTGGTTTGACAGGACTAGTTGCTTTACAGTTTAATGAGGGAGACCACCATTCAAAAATAAACTTTTTATTGAATGGGAACTTGGTAGGGAATAAAGTATATACCGGAGATAACGGGCACACAGTCTTATGAACATTTCCTTCACATTTTCCACATAGTTTTAATTTCTTCCACTTTACTCTCCTTACTTGTCCTCTGCATTCACTGTTTCTCACTACTTTACCACAACCCAGCTCGACACTACAGTTCTTTTTAGCAAGAGTCCTTTACTCGACCTGCGGTCTTCAGGCGAGCTATGGTGCCTGCATGGTCAGTACTTATCTCCTACAATGCTGATGCTTTGAAACTCCTGCCCAGGATACTCTATATTCTTCCCATGTACTCAGTCCTGAGTCTTTCAGTCACTTCTGCTCCGGATTTCGTTATCTCTTCCTTTCAGTCTCCTCTCACTTAGGAATACCCAAAAATCTGGCACAGCTCACATTGGACCTTAGGTCCTTTCACTATGAACTCCAGACCCTATCTATCATTCCAACAGAAAACTGTCACTTTGGAACCTCAACTTTCCCCTCCCATGCTGGGCTGGTCCAAAACATTAACTCTTACTATCACTACTACAAACTACACACATTATCACCATTACTAACACAAGTCACAATTCACATTATAAATCACAGTTCACATTACACATTACAACACTTTGCATATTCTTAAAGGGGGACGTAGGAAATATGTCCATCTCCTTACAATGACAAAATATAAAAAAAAAGTATCAGTGAAGTGAGCGCATTCTAGTGATGAGCGAGTGTGCTCGTTACTTGAGTTTCTCGGAGCATGCTTGGGTGGTCTCCCAGTATTTTGGCGTGCTCGGAGATTTAGTTTATGTCGACACAGCTGCATGTATTGTGGCTGCTAGACAGCTTAAACACATGTGGGGATTGCCTGTTTGTTAGGGAAACCCCACATGTATTCAAGCTGTCTGGCAGCCGCAAATCATGCAGCTGTGGCGACATAAACTAAATCTCCGAGCACGCCGAAATACTCAGAGACCACCCAAGCATGCTTGGGGAAACTCGAGTAACGAGCACACTCGCTCATCACTAGACCTTTCCTTTGTATTTTGTAAGTGTGTAATGACAAAAAACAGAGTGGTCTATGATGTAAAATGTCGTTTGGCACTCGGCTAGCTTCATTTAAATGATACAATCACGAGCACTTTATTTGACGGAATCATTTTTAGTCATTGTCAATCGGGATTTCCTTGTTTAAATCATCAGCGAACAATAATTTTAAGCCCTTAGTGAACAGGCCTGAATCTGAATTAGGCCATGTTCACACAGTGCGTTTTTTACCGCGGAAACGCAGCGGTTTTGCCGCTGCGGTTCCGCGTCTGTTTTCCATGCAGGGTACAGTACACTGTACCCTATGGAAAACAGGACCCACTGTGCACATGGTCCTGAATTGAAAAAAAAAAAACCGCACTGATTAGCTGCGGTAAAAAAGAAGTACCATGTCACTTCTTTTTGTAAAACAGCAGCGGTTCTGCACCCATAGACCTCCATTGTGAGGTCAAACCCGCAGTAAAACCCGCAGATCAAAAATAGATCTGCGGGTTTTATTGCGGTTCGTGGTGCAGAACCGCTGCAGCAGGAAGTGCGGGGAAGCGGGCGGAAGTGCGTGGGTGGAGTGTGGCTGCCCCGATCCCACCCCCCCATGCTCCGATGCCCCTCCCCCGTGCTCCGATGTCACCCCCCCGTGCTCCGATGCCCCCCCCCGTGCCCTAATCTCCCCCCCTTATACTTACCCGGCCTCCCGGTGTCCGTCCGGCCGTCTTCTCCCTGGGCGCCGCCATCTTGCAAAATGGCGGGCGCATGCGCAGTGCGCTCGCCGAATCTGCCGGCAGGCAGATTCGTTACAAAGTGCATTTTGATCACTGAGATATAACCTATCTCAGTGATCAAAATAAAAAAAATAGTAAATGACCCCCCCCCTTTGTCACCCCCATAGGTAGGGACAATAAAAAAAATAAAGAATTTTTTTTTTTTTTTCACTAAGGTTAGAATAGGGGTAGGGTTAGGGTTAGGGTTAGGGTTAGGGGTAGGGTTAGGGGTAGGGTTAGGGTTAGGGGTAGGGTTAGGGTATTTTCAGCCATTTTAACCCTAAAAAAATTCCTAGAAAACACACAGACTCTGGCTAGAAAACTGCATCAGAAAACGCATCAAAAAACGCATCAAAAAACGCATCAAAAAAGAACCAAAAAAAGGACCTGCGTTTTCTGCCAAGAGCTGCAGTTTTTTAAAAAACAGTCCTGAAAAAAAAAGGATGGAAATCAGGAACGTGTGAACATACCCTTAGAGGGAATCTATCACAATGTTTTTGCCACTTAATCTGAGTGCAGTATAATGTAGAGAAAGAGACTTTGAATGCAGCAATGTGTCATGTACTGGGCTGCTTGCTGTAAATTTTCGATAACATCACACTTTTATCAGCAGAAGATTATCACTAGAGGACTAGCAAAACTGCTGCCAGGTAGTCTACCATAGTTATCATCTCCGCCCCAAAACAGAGTGGCAGTTTTCTGCCTATGCACAGAGTATACAGAAAGCTACCTATCAGTGTTGTGGGCGGTGCTACACAGAGCTCAGCATTAGAGAACTGCTAAATCAGCAGCAGATAAAACATTGATTCTATCAATACGGCACCAAGCAGCCCAGTAAGTGATACATGGGTGGAATCAAGGTATCTGCCCCTATATTATGCTGCTCTCAGCAGCAGCCATAATTTTTTTTCATTTTTTTCATTGACATAACTGTTTTAGGCTTTTTTTTTTATGTAGGACAAATTGTATTAATTTTAGCGCTGTTTTAGATTACATACAAATTACTCTTCTTTCGCGAAAAAGTAGAAATAAGAAGTAATTTTTAGTTTAGTTTTTTTTTTAATTATATTTTTTACTCATCACTTTTCACTCCAAATAACCTGTTAAATGAATACTCCAGAATATTACAGCCATCTAGATACCTAATATGTGCAGCGTCCATGTTTCTTTGTGGGCTGAATGTAATATAATGTAATTTCTATGAAGAAACAAAAAACAAATTGTCTGTTCTGTGTATATACAGTATACAGTATATATATATATATATATATATATATATATATATATATATATATAGATAGATAGATAGATAAATATATAGATAAATATATCTATAGATAGATAGATAGATAGATAGATAGATAGATAGATAGATAGATAGATATATGTAGAGAAACATAATGTTATTGCCAAGTCCTACTTTGCATAGAGTTCGTTGTGTGCTATGTAGATAGCAAAGTAGCAGACAGGAGTGGTAATAGAAAGTTTCTGTCTTCTGTCGAGCTTTAACCATAAATTTACAATGGTTGGGGGTTGAAGCTGCTGTAACTTTACTGCGCTTGTTCATTATTGAGTTGATTTCTGCATAGAAGATGCGATGACAGGAAATTGATCATCTGTTGTGATGTAAGCGACAGACATTTTTACAACGGCCAATCAACATTCTTCTGATCCTCTGATTTCGGTAGCAGATGACCTGTGACCATTTAAAAAAATTGTCCAGTTTTCCTGTTATTTTATTTCTGCTGCCCCCCCCTCCCCCGAGTACACCGTTATTGGTATGTTGTAAACCTGCTGTATGGGTCTAGTGATATGGGCCTTTTTAGTTAGAGCTAATATTTAAGGTCTTGATAAGGGGGTATTTGTCACGGGGTAATAATACAGAGTATCACTAAGGATAAATGCTCATCTACACACAGCCTCTTATGGGCTTTGCCCCTCATCAGTCTGGCTGGCTGAGTGTGACATCATTGAGGCAACATATGGGAAGATTAGGTTCTCCTTAAAGTAACCAACTGAGTATGGAGTCTTACAGGCAATGGTCCATGGGAGATAAATATGAAAATTAGCGCTAGCTGTACTAAAGAAACTACCGTAGTTTGTAATTACTAATTTTCCTTGGTTACATTCAAATGAGACAGCCAACATTCAGCTTATTATCGAGGAACCATACTACCAAAAGTAGACTCAACCAAGATGAACAACTCCTTTGTGACGTGGTGAGTGGGTCCAGGTATGGAGTATCTCATATTAGCATAATTGCATTTGATGAAAGAAGCCTTATAAAAATGTTAATTTCAATCCACAAAACACACGTCTTTCTTGTATTCCCAAACATTGGAGTGCATTTCCAGCAAGGTGAGATGCCGAGGACATACATGTCTCCTAAATGTAGCCTATAATAATAGTCCATGGAGTTACAGGCACACAAAGACCCTATTGTATGAAGAACAGCTTTTATACAGACCTAGAATCTTCACAAAAACAAGGCCGAAATATTTATAACTTGCCAGGTCTCCTGAGAGTCAGTCCACTCACATTTCTCCGACTTAGTCATACAGATTATTGCGCTTTAGAGACTCATTTGTATAGTTCTCCACAGTTTTTGGAAGAATTATTAGCTTGATGAAAGCTCTAGGAATATTATTTTAACCTCAGTTGTCTGATTTAAAGGATTCATGGCTGCCGAAGGCCGACACATGGGAACAAATACTTCCCTTAACAGCCGACCAGTTCACAGTTAATCAGCACATTATTATTCAACCAGTGGCGTAGGTGCAACCTGGCGAATGTCAATTCAATGACAACTACCACGGCCTGGGCTCATAAGATGCAGGCATATACGCATGCATAAAACCGAATTATGGACTTTGGTGTTACAGATCTTTAACATCGATGCCCAGACTGCAATGGACACATACTGTGCCTCCGATATTATACAGGGACATGCAGAGATGGCACACACATGCTGCTCCAGAGCTCGGACTAGAGGTAGGCAACGTAAATGGGCACTGTTAGCTGAAATATATGAATTAAAAAATACAATTATCTGCATTTACCTTTCTTTATACAACTAATCCACAGTTTCAGAATGGCCGATAATGCTGTAGGTACTGGGAGTATTGATGCCTAAAAGCACTTAGGAAATTCTCATTGGTGTGGGAACAGCTCCTGTCACTCCGGAATACATTTTTCCTTTGTGAGAAGTGATCATTGTAAACTATTATTGCTTCACTGTAGAATTAATCAGTTGTTAGAACAGTGTGAGTGACGATAATTGGGGGCACATTTGTAAACCGTATCTTGGGCACCGAGGGAGCTTGTTCCACCACTGGCTGTAGACGGCATCTACAGTAAATAGTAGTGCATTTCTCGGCCACTTTACACAAAGAATAAACTAAATTTAAAGAACATAAGAAAACGCTTACTTAATTTTCCCCGGGCCTTGCCCATATCCTTTTGCTTCCAATTTTCTGTAAAAGTTTCTTAACTTGGCTTCAAAATCTCTTCGGTATGGGGATGGAGCCCTTGCACTTGCACGTTGTAGACCTATGAAATAAATAATATATGATTTAACGTTTAGATATAATAATTATCGTGGCCAAAGTGACTGCCCATAGGTATTGCTTTACTGCTATATGTACTGCCTTCAACGCTGGCTGTTTTAATGCTTTCTCTGCATTAAAGGGAGTTAGTCACCCCCGAAATGCAAATTAACGAGTTATGTAGTGGACTTAGCCCCTATAAAAATCATACAAGCGGTATATAATTCATCTCTGAAATTACTTTTAAAATTCAAATTATTACATATGCAAATGAGGGGGTTTTGGTGTCCCCTTTCCATGGCCAAGAGCTTGTTGCACCTTTACCCCCCTCAATTTGCACACTGAGTAGTTCCTCTGACAGCACTCGATTGGCTAGAGAGAGCGCTGCCTGAACCCGAATTGTGGCGCAACACATGCGAAATGACTATGCAAGAGGCAGCGGTGTGCACACAGTGTGGGAGTGGGCACTCTTTCATCATTGCCCCCTGACAGTGGCCACCGCTTGATAAACTGATAGACCCAGAAGTGTAGAGAGCAGCTTTATAGAGGAGACGGCGACCAGGATCAGTTACATGTTCTTCTTGTCTTCAGTGCGTCACGGAATAGGTTAATGACAGTGGTGATATCAGTGCAGATATCGATAGTTGGACCCACAATAATCAGCAAATGTCATCTATCCTGTAGCTAAGTGATACCTCGTTAAAGAGGAATAACCCTTTAATTGCATTTACTGAAGTCAGTTTGGGTTAGTTTGAAATCCAACTACAGAGGCACAAGTATGTTACTCTCAGGACTGGCATCACCGCCAGCACAAACTGGGCATAAGCTGGACCCACACCTGCCTACCTATCTTGCCACAAGGGCCCACACAGACGAAGATCTGGCCTTAATTGTGCTAATGACCTGCATCCTGTCCAATAATGTCCCGTAGATGCCAAGTCTTACATATTTAGATAAACATCTTTTGATTCTCTAACAAGCAAATGTCCTCAACCTCATGTTTGGGATGCCTCAGAACAGCACATCTTATATCAGTAACAGAGCGTCTCGTTTTGGCAGAATTTCAGAATTAAAGTTCATGGAATGATGAATCACAAACATTTTCATTTAGAGCAATCTAAAATAAAAGCATTATTAAAAAACCCCTAACAAAACAAAAAAAAGACATACCAGAAAAAAAAAGAAGCAAATCCCCAGCGTGAAACTTGGATAAAAGTTCAATTTATTTAGACAAATCCATTAAAATCCTTGCTTCATAGTGGTACAGCAAATAATGGAGCACATGATGCGACCAACGCGTTTCGACCTGTTAAAGTCTTATTAGTCATGGCAAGATTTGTTCTTGTGCAAGCTTGCACACAAGGACTTCTGCTTCAAACTGGTGAGCTGAATATTTCCCCTTCCTTTTCCCCTTGCATATACAAAAAAGACATGCCGGTATATTAGTAATACAAATAACAGCATACCTGGGGAGTTCTGTGGGGAGGAACCTGGGGAACAGCGTGGAGAAAAGCTGTATCCAGGATGGAAGGCTGCTTGGAGTGGGATGTATGACATGATGTCTTCTTCAAAAAGGCTGCAAATTACAAAGTAGAATCTGATTTAGCATTGATTCTCTTTTGTTAGCATCTTTGTGTGTGTTGTTTAAAGAGGACCTGTCACTTGTTAAAGAAAAGGTTAAACACCTTGTACAAATCCCTGAACTACAATGATTCTGCAGTTTTTTTCCGTTTTTTTTCTCCATGATCTGTGCTTCACCTCTATGTAGCAGAGGCGATTGAGTTGTGCATGCTTCGAGCCTCCTATGGAGGCTATTGAAGCATGCCAAAATTTTTAAAAAAAGTGTTTACAAATATAAAAAAATAAAAAATATATAAAAGATCAAAAGATTTTGCCCCAATCAAAATAAAACAATAAAAAAATCAAACCTACACATATTTGGTATCACCGCGTTCAGAATCACCCAATCTATCAATAAAAACAAAGGATTAACCTGATCGCTATATGGCGTAGCGAGAAAAAAAATCAAAACGCCAAAATTACGTTTTTTTGGTCGCAGCAACATTGCATTAAAATGCAATAACGGACGATCAAAAGAACGTATCTGCACCAAAATGGTATCAATAAAAACATCAGCTCGGCTCGCAAAAAATAAGCCCTCACCCGACCCCAGATCATGAAGATTGGAGACGCTACTGTTATCGGAAAATTGCGCAATTTTGTTTTTTTTTTTCTAGCAAACATTGGAATTTTTTTTTACCACTTAGATAAAAGAGAACCTAGACATGTTAGGTGTCTATGAACTCGTAATGACCTGGAGAATCATAATGGCAGGTTAGTTTTAGCATTTAGTGAATCTAGCAAAAAAGCCAAACAAAAAAACAAGTGTGAGATTGCAAATGTCTTGCAATTTCATCGCATTTGGAATTTTTTTCCCGTTTTATGTTACACGACATGGTAAAACCAATGGTATCGTTCAAAAGTACATCTCGTCCCACAAAAAATAAGCCCTCACTTGGCCATATTGACGGAAAAATTAAAAAAGTAATGGCTCTGGAAATAAGGGGAGTGAAAAACGAAAACGAAAAAATGAAAAAAGCTCCGGGGGGTGAAGGGGTTAATGCTTACTATATTCTTCTCAAAATATATGCCCCATAGTGCAATGTTTTTAGTGGTTGACTATAGATTTTAAGGTACTGTATTCTATTGCAAAAATATTACTACTTCGTTAAAAATGTTGTGTCAGAGCAATGTGTAAGTATTTTAGCTGATCATTTAATTTAGAATTTTATAAATGCTTGAAAACGCCTAATTCTCTTCATTTACATATGACATAATGGTTTTTGCAACACATGTGTCAAAGGGTTTAGCTACAGTGTGACCAATGCCAAATAAAGACTCATGGCCTGGAAATGCGCAGATAATGATATCAGTGTTTGCATGGCTGCCTATTCACACAACCCAACCTCTGTTCATTTCAAGAGCCTGTGAACATCAAAGCCCTTGTGAGGCCTAGATAACACCTATGGCTGAATCATCAGAACACTACATTTCCTGATTCCCTAATCAAACAAGAAATGATGTCATGGTCACCGCCACCCTGTCACATTATGGAATACATTCTAAAGCGGAAAATTCAGCACATTTTTACCTATTATTAATTGTAATAGTAGAGCAATCATGAGGCGATTGTGTGCCAGAAGGTTCAATTTTCAGATCTCTGGCCATTACATACAATATATATAGGTTAATTCATTTTTAATTAGTTTTCTAGTTTTGAAAAAACCTTGTCCCCGTGGCTGCAGTTTGTTTCATGCTTTGCTCACCCTTCTGGGGTCCAACTGTGTGTCGCCGATGCTCCTCCCACTGTTATTGTCTGCAGCGCTGACATCATGTCAACAGTGCTGCAGCTAATCAGTGAGCTCAATGGCTCTGCCCGAGTGGATTGGCTGCACCACTGACGACATGATGTTAGTGCTGCAGACAGCGTCGGACTGGAGCACCTTGGGCCCACCAGAGAAAATCATTCTTGGGGCCCACTAAGTAGCTACATAGAAATAAATACAAGACCACCAATTGTGCGATAAAACACGCTAGTATCAGGGTATCATATAAGGTAGTCACGTCTTAATTATGTAGCAGGGGTTGGGGTGGCCCCCTCAAACAAAATAAAGTAGCCCCCTCATAGGGTACAATGTATCCCCCTCACAGAATATAATGCAGCCCCCTATAGAATATAATGTAGCCCCCCCATAGAATATAATGCAACCAGCCTCAGAGTATAATGCAGCCCCCATAGGGTATAATGTAGCCCCCTTAGAGTATAGTGCAACCCCCCTCATAAGGTATAATGCAGCCCCTTCATGGAATATAATGTAGCCCCCTCATAGGGTATCACGCTGCCCCCTCTCATAGGGTATCATGCAGCTCACCCTCATAGGGCATCATACAGCTCCCCCCATAGGGCATCATGCAGCTCACTCCCCCCATAGGGTATCATGCAGCTCACTCCCCCAATAGGGCATCATGCAGCTCACTCCCCCCATAGGGTATCAGGCAGCTCACCCTCCCCATAGGGCATCATGCAGCTCACTCCCCCCATAGGGCATCATGCAGCTCACTCCCTCCATAAGGCATCATGCTGCTCACTCCCCCCCATAGGGCATCATGCAGCTCACCCTCCCCATAGGGTATCAGGCAGCTAACCCTCCCCATAGGGCATCATGCAGCTCACCCTCCCCACTGGGCATCATGCAGCTCACCCTCCCCATAGGGTATCAGGCAGCTCACCCTCCCCATAGGGTATCATGCAGCTCACTCCCCCTATAGGGCATCATGCAGCTCACTCCCCCCATAGGGTATCATGCAGCTCACTCCCCCTATAGGGCATCATGCAGCTCACTCCCCCATAGGGTATCATGCAGCTCACTCCCCCTATAGGGCATCATGCAGCTCACTCCCCCCATAGGGTATCATGCAGCTCACTCACCCCATAGGGCATCATGCAGCTCACTCCCCCATAGGGCATCATGCAGCTCACACCCCCTCCTTGCCCCATAGGGCATCATGCAGCTCACACCCGCCATACAACCAGCCAGGACTCAATAATAAAAAAAAACACAAAAAAAGCACAATACTCACCTCTCTTCCTCGCTCCCACACTGACTCCAGCAGCGGCTCTGCTCCGATGTCAGGAGCTGTGCTGCTGTCGGCCTCCACGCCCATGGGCGCGTGGGGAAGTGTGAATATTCATTTCACTTTAGCAGCGGGGACAGGCTTAGGCTTCCTGTCACCAGCTGCTTCTCTGCTGGTACTGGGGGCCCCATAGCAGCTGCATGGTGTGCCGCTATTAGCGACACCCCACTTGCTGGGGGCTCCTGGAGCAGCGGGGGCCCTAGGCACTGTATGCCAGCAGGTGTCGGGGCCTGGGCCCACCGGAGAATCCTCCGGTTCTCCGGTGGGCCAGTCCGACCCTGGCTGCAGACAATAACATGTGGCGCTATGGAGTTTAAGTCCTCTTTTTGTCTGAAGAGGCAATTTGCATATTACATTTCCCAGAGGAGCATTGCACGGCGAATAAGCCTCCTTACCTTGACCTTACCCCTTAGACCTCAGTCAACAGCCTCTCACCTAGCCAAATTAGTTCTCATGCTTCGCACTGACGAGGGCCAACAGCCTGAAACACCGTGTCTGCGAATTGAGACACTGATTTGGCTTTTATCCTAAGTCATATTGCACGACTCGTTAAAGGGCTGATTGTGACTTGTAGGATCGCTACTTCCAACAGGTGGCGCTATAGAGTTCAAGTCCTCTTTTTCTCTGAAGAGGCAATTTTCAGACAATAACAGACACAGAGAGCAATAGCGGAGACTCAGATTTGGACCTGGGGAGCGAAGGGCAGTAAAAGACTGGCATTATAAGACTGGCAAGATTAACTTATATGGTGCCCTAGAACAGGGAAGGGTAAAAGGCTAGCTAGGTAGTTCAGAGTTGGGCAAGAGCCCACTCTGTTTCGGCTAGCAATGTTGGGGTATAGGGTGGATTATTATAGGGCTTGTGTGTTTGGCACAGTTGTAAAACATTGTGGATGTCAGTATTATAGGGATATGGCAAACACTGTTGGGTTGTGCTTTGCACTGATATTGTCACTTGCATTGATCTAAGATTATGATGATGCAAATGTGTTTTTTACCGAATTAGTTTCACTAGGACTACACTGTATATAGAGCAGACTCTGCATTAAAGTGACCCTCAATCCCCCATGTTAAACATGACTATATATTTCTAATGTAAAATGATCACACCTAGTGTGCTCCTTTCTGCTGCTGCTGACTTAGTCTTTGAGCTCAGTGCCCCGTCTTTATCCCCAAAGTGGCTGCTGCAGAAGTGTGGGCAGCGCTGTGGAAAGTCCGAACCATGCCCCATGTTCTCAACCATGGTACGTATACGGCACTGGTCCATCCCAGACCAATGGAAATGCACAAAGGAGTGGTTAAGACTTTTCACAGCGCTCCCCATATCTTTGCATTTTCTGGGTAGTCACAATTCATATGAGGGTTTGCTTTAACATGACATCTAGAGCATTATGGAAGATGGCAAATTAGCTAGTGTACGCAGTAGCCACAAATCTGCCAATACTATCCATGTACAACTGGCATGGTTACTGCTCAGGGCCACATATCTATTACAGGATCCAGTATTATACTGAAGAATGGCTATAATTACAAGAGGTTTTAAGAAAAGACCTATTTTCAGGTAAATTTGCAATATCCTGACTTTACCGTACCTTAGAAGAATAACTAAGTCAGCATCACAGGATAATTTTTCAAGACCGTGGGTGCCCTCTGTTCGAATGTAATGAATCTTCTCCCTGTAACATGAAAGGTTAAAGTGTAACTATAAATGATGTGCATGTAATAATCATGCATAGCATAGTGGAAATACATGCACTCACATACACATACAGCTTTTCTGCTTTGCCCACTGTTGGGCAAAGTATACTGCACACGCGCGAGATGCCTTTGGAATGTGCATGTGCGAAAACTACGCAATCACCGAAATTCACCACAAGGAATGCGTAGAAGCAAGCGAGGAGGGGGGGAGAGACGGACACTAAGCCACGCCCATCAGACCGGACCGACCATATTAACATACAGCGCAGGAGGAATAAAAAAGATATTTATGGATCATACGTGGGGAGTCAAGGGGTATCAGAAGTACTTGTGTAATGCATAGGGGCACTGAATTGAATGGTATTTTTACCTGGTAGCCCAAAAAAGTGGTGACAGATTTCCTTTAATGTCCCAGTTTCAGGGTCAGTTTGAGGAACCCCCTTGCTTACCCAAGAACGTCATAGCACATCTTAACCAAAACCATATTCAGGTAAGCCTCCAAGTCTTGCAATGTCCAAGTCTTGCCTGTTTATCTCCTGTTGTGGTTTTTGCTGTTAGAGTAGGACTGGCAAGCGTGAGGACCCGTGACGTTGGTTGCCAGCTTAAGTATTGTGGCCATAATATTAACTAATACCTTACATATTTTGATATGTTCTTGTGCACTTTTTTTACTTTTACTTTTTGAGGTGCAGTTGGGCCCTGAAGGCTTTGTAAGCTGTGGCCTCTGTTCACACAGGCGCATTACAGTTAGCACTGGGCAGCCCGCCACAGGACGTTACACAGGGCGTTACACAGGGCGTTACTAATAGGCTGTGATCCAGATGCTGTGCATACTCTCTGTGAACACTGCTGCAGATTATTTATTTGCACTGGTGTGCCAAGCGGCCAATCCCTGATTGTAGGCTGGCTGTCTCATTTTGTATTACCGCACCTGTGTAGTCGCCATCTTTACTTGGGCCCACTGCACCATGTTAGTGCATTTGATTTGAGGCCTAGACAGGTAAGCACCTTTGCCTGTTTTTCTGTGGTGTTTTTTCCAGAATAGTGGAGGTTTTTCCTCCTTTTTTTCCTCCTGAAGAGTACCCCCCGGGACAGGGATAGTTAAAGTCCCAGTTTCAGGGATAGTTTGAGGACCCCCTTGCTTACTGAAGAACGTCATAGCACATCTCCACCAAAATCATATTCAGGTAAGCCTCCAAGTCTTGCAATGCTACTGGATTTTGACAATATCCCCCAAAAATACCATAATCCCCTATCTTCTTTTTTACATTTTGCAGATGCTGAGATAGTGGGAACCCTACAGTATAATCTCTGTATTGCGAAATTGTAGTATCATACCTGGGGGCACAACGAGGAGATAGAGAGCTCTATAGCCCAATTCAATTTTCTACATGTCTTGTCTCTTCATTTATTGTTATGATAGGTAGCTGCACTTCCTATCTACGCGTGGAGATGGGTCCACCTAGTTATTAGGCCAGTAGCGAACAATGGTGCAACCTGTGCAGACGCACCGGAGCCCAAAAGATTAGGGAGCCAACTTCACGTCCAAAGCAGTAAGCAGCTTTTGCTACAAAGAGGGCCCAAATATTGTTCTTGCCCTGGGGCCCCCTTCTGTCTGTATCTGCCACTGTATTAGGCCCTATGACAAGTGCATGACTGTGAGCCTGGTAATTTCACCCATGATCTAAACCCTTAAGGCCTCTTTCACACTTCAGTCTTTTGGGGTCAGTCTGAAACCTGCCATTTTCCTCAAATAGCGGATCCGCCATTTTTGGGGGGCGGATCCGCTATTTTCCCATAGACATACATTAGCGACGGATTGTGGCGGATGGTCGTCCGTTCCATCCGCCACGTGACGAATCCGTCGAGATTTGGCGGACGTCATCTAGACATTGACAGACATTATAACGTTTTTCGTCTGCGCCGAAATGGCGGTTCGCGACGGATCCGTCACGTCCGCCATTCCATAGAATGGCCGCCTATGGGCGACGGATCCGTCGCGACCGTCATTTGGCGGATCCGTCGCCCCAATCCGCTTTTTCAATTGCGCATGCTCCAAAAAGTAGATACTTTTCCCAGACAACCCCCAAGTAACGGATCCGTAAAAAAAAAACGGATCCGTTAGAACCGTTTTCTCAACAATTGTGACGGATCCGTCGATCCGTCACTATGTCGGAGCAGACTGACGCCAAACAACTGAAGTGTGAAAGAAGCCTAAGTGGGAAAAACAGGATTTTTTAGCCTTTTTTTGGTGTTTTGTTTTGATCTGAGAGGAATCTCAACAGAATGGAAAACAGATGCAAATTGCCTATTGTGATATAAAACTGATCGAATCCCAGATGAAGTGATCATAATGGAAATTTACTTTGGCATCAGTTTGTTTTTGTTTCATCCATTGTGGCCATTTTTACATTAATATACAGCAAAAATACAACTGTGAACACAGTCTTTGTTTTATAGTGCTACCTTTCGATGAATGGGGCATTCCGTAAAGTGCTCAGTAGAAATGAGACAGTCGTACCACATACAAATCAATACTGATTATAAAGCATTCTGCTTTTAGAACTAACAGGACAAGTACCTGAGTGCATGGTTTCTTGCTAAACTTGGCTGACGTTCTTGGAGCATCTCAAAAATATTTGGCTGTCTCAGAAATGCCACAATCTTGTCATTATATGCTGAAAGTGAAGAATATTTTAGTTTTGTAATTAACGCTGAATAAAACTCTAAGATTTGATCAAATAAGTATTATTTCATGATACTTCTACTAGCTACGTAAAGTAATTGCAATGACGGCCGCTTGTAAAAAACAAGAAATTGGTGACATTTGGCAGACAGGTTTTGTGTTCGGCGACCCAGGCTATAATTGACAGGGTTCTTATCTATTGTTTGGCACTGATGATTTTCAAAATATTTTCAACAATTGCACCCCAAAAAATCCAATATGGCGGATTGACATTTCCACAGATAACTGAAACCTCATGCATGTCCTTACAGGGAACCTGTCACATGGATTTTCCATGTAATATGAGAGCATCATGATCAAAGGGCAGAGATTCTGATTCCATCGATGTGTCACTTACTGGTCTGCATGCTGACATTTTCACACAATCTGTTTTGTCTGGTGCAGATCTAGCAGTGCTCTAAATGCTGAGCCCTGTATAACCCCGCCTACACCACTGATTGGCAGCTTTCGATGTACACTCTACATCGCCAGATTGCTGCTAATCAGTGGTGAGGGTGTTTTTACACAAAGCAGTTGACTGAGGGGCATGAGACACCATGTCTTGTATTAATAATCTCCTGCTGATAAAACACTGATTTTATTAAAACAGTAACACAGAGCCCAGTAAGTTACTCATCATCGGAGTCAGGCTCTCAGCCCCTACATGATGCTACTCTGAGATTACATAGCAATAACCTGCTGACGGATTCTATTGAAACCAATACATATTTGTGCTTACCTAAAGGTACTGTTTCCTGCTGATGTTGACTTCTTATGGCAGAAACCAAACTGTTACCTGGTCTTGCTAATAGTGATGCCCCTCTGTTTCTGGAAACCTCTGATGCCTAGCAAAATACACACATGCAAATTAAAGGAAATACAAGACCTGTCCATCATTCAGTTTATGGAGATCTAACAATCTGAGTTCCTCTGGGTTTTTCAAAATCATAGAAACTTTGGCCAAATGCAGGCAATGAGCTAAGGTCATTCAGCTCCAGCGTTGCAGCTCAAATGCTCCAATAAATTGGATGGAAGCACAGAAATATCAACCCTGAAATGTCGGGTGATATAATATATGAACATAGGTTTTTTTTTTGTATTTTACTCCATTTCCTGCACTTGGACAAATTTTTACGATCTCGGAAAACCTGTTAACAAAGGAATTATAATTATGACTAAACTCTATACAATAAATAATTAGAATATGATATATTTTTTAATAAAAAAAAATATAAAAGAAAGACAAATAGAAAACATTTAAGGTGGTATTCCAATTTGGGACATTTGTCTGGGAGCTCCAAAAATTGGCAACAAAGTTCCCCTAGAAAGCAATGGAAATAGTGGCGCATGCGCAGTTATAGCTCTCTTCCTTAAAACGCACAAAGGGTTTCCATTGTTAAGGCTGGAGCGAGTCCTGTCGATATGCCACAAATGTCCTAGCTGAGACAACCTCTTTAAGTAAATCCCTAGAGAATATATCATTAACTAAAATAACACCCAATGTCTCATCACAGCTAGGAAACCAGTCTAAACTTTTTGTATTATGGAAAGTTCATAAGGAATTACTTCTCCAGCACTGTAACTCCTAAGCCTCTGAAGATGCTGCCTGTGGGTCAAATGATTTGGAAGTCGGCCATTTTGAAGAGGGATTCGTGGATCAATAAAGGTTGTTGCTCGACTGTTATGATCTACAAAGAAAGACTGGAAAAAAGAGATCTTTGTTAACATGTACGTAAGGTAACGAGAAAGAGGAAGACGAGGAAAAGAAGAAGCGTGAGAGTGAAGGAGTAAAGGTACCGTCACACTTAGCGACGCTGCAGCGATACCGACAACGATCCGGATCGCTGCAGCGTCGCTGTTTGGTCGCTGGAGAGCTGTCACACAGACCGCTCTCCAGCGACCAACGATGCCGGTAACCAGGGTAAACATCGGGTTACTAAGCGCAGGGCCGCACTTAGTAACCCGATGTTTACCCTGGTTACCATCCTAAAAGTAAAAAAAAAACAAACACTGCATACTTACCTACAGCCGTCTGTCCTCCAGCGCTGTGCTCTGCACTCCTCCTGCTCTGGCTGTGAGCACAGCGGCCGGAAAGCAGAGCGGTGACATCACCGCTCTGCTTTCCGGCTGACCGACGCTCACAGCCAGTACAGGAGGAGAGCAGAGCACAGCGCTGGAGGACAGACGGCTGTAGGTAAGTATGCAGTGTTTGTTTTTTTTACTTTTAGGATGGTAACCAGGGTAAACATCGGGTTACTAAGCGCGGCCCTGCGCTTAGTTACCCGATGTTTACCCTGGTTACCAGTGAAGACATCGCTGAATCGGTGTCACACACGCCTATTCAGCGATGTCTGCGGGGAGTCCAGCGACCAAATAAAGTTCTGGACTTTCTTCCCCGACCAGCGACAGCACAGCAGGGGCCTGATCGCTGCTGCCTGTCACACTGGACGATATCGCTAGCGAGGACGCTGCAACGTCACGGATCGCTAGTGATATCGTCTAGTGTGACGGTACCTTAAGGGAGAAAGTCATGGTGAGACCCGAATTTTAGTCAGACTATCCATGTATTTACAAGCAATTTATAACAAGGGTTAGTTCCACAAATGGTGAAGGGGTCTAAAAATATATATAAAGATATATGTGATCTGTTTTGTTGAAACAGGGCTCCAAAACCATTGTGGATGGAGCAACATGATGATAAGGAGAGAAAGAAGAAAACATGCATTTAAACAAGGGTTGGCTTTTAACATTTAACTAAGACACTGTGCCAAGTTATGCACTTTTACAATTATTTATTTTCCAATTGCTCCAGTGTGTATAAAATGATACACAAGCAACTCTGTGAAAATCTCCTGCCATTTTATATCTGCAGCTCTTATACAGGATTCATCTACATTCACACATCAGTCATTCTCATTAAACAGGCCACGGACCCACGCGTCCAATCCGTGAAACTCAGTGCAAAGGACAACATCTGCCAGGAGCTTGTATGTTCTCCCCGTGTTAGCGTGGGTTTCCTCCGGGTTCTCCGGTTTCCTCCCACATCCCAAAGACATACTGATAGGGAATCAACATTGTGAGCCCCAATGGGGACAGTAATGAAGATGTTTGTAAAGCTCTTCAGAATATGTCAGTGTTATTTAAGCATTTGCATGTTTTATTTTTGTCGGATCAGACTAGGGAATTCAAGTCCATAGAAATCCATCAAATAGGGAATTTGTCTATTTTCCATCAGTTTTCCCTCCGTTTTTAACTGATTACGGTAGTTGGTAAATGACAATGAAAACAGTTCAAACAATTTACCTCGCTCTTTTTTTAAAAACAGATTTAAAAAATGGATCACACATGGGAGAAAAATGGTGCCTTTTTGACAGATGCAAAAAATGGAAACAGATGTGTGAATACTTTGGTACGACCTATAAACAAATTCTGTGTAGTCTGATTGTGTAGTCATATAAGTTTCCATTTGTCCACTACTTCTTGCTAATGAGCATTAGGTTAACTAGAAATAGGGGACCTAAGTAGGAGTTTATGAGTGCGGGACTAGATCACACAGAGTTCATTTTTGGCCGGTAATCATACAGACATATAGGTTTGCATAAGAGCTGAAGATATGATTTGCTAGGATAATATACTGTATGGCTTCATTCTTCATTTTATATGCAATGAAGAAGTAAAACAGTCATTGGGCATGGCCTATAAACTTCTTATGTCCTATATGTTAGTCATTTCATACCTTTCCTTGTTGATCAGTTTTAATTTCCCAGCCACGGGGCAACTCCAGCCTAGTGTCAGCAAACATATTAATGAAGTTCACCAAGTCTCTGTTGTGCTGATACCGTTCAAAATTCCTGGCGTCCCTGCGGATTTTCAGAATCATGTGCTTCAAGCAGGTGCTGTTAGTGAAGACTCTGTAGGCACTCTGAGAAGGAACAAAACATATATTTAGAGATTAAATGGAAGTAGAATGTTGTCAAACTGTACACATTAAAAACTAGGCAACCAAACGATACAGCAAATACTCCATGGATCTATTATCTTTACTTAAAAATATTCCCTTTTTGATTAAATATTTAAAAGTCAGTGTAACATGACTACATTGGCCACTCTTTAAAAAAATTCAAGGTACCTATGGGGGAACTTTTCTTCTTGTGTAGAGTGCCAAGCTGGCTTAAGGAGACTTATTTAAAATATTCAAATAACCACCCATACTACTTAGGATAAGAAGCCAAAACAGACATGCCATTTGCAGACACGTGTTTCTGGGTGTTTGCCCCACATCAGTGCAAAGCAGGAGGTCTGATTTGGGAGGAGAAAGGCCTATCATACAATGCTCCTCTGGGAATCAAAATACGCACTTAGACCAGGACGCAGAGTGTAATCCTTTTAGGATTTGTCATACTATAGTGATGCACTAAAATTACCATAGGCCTGGAAAACTGGTTTAAGAAAAACAATTATCATATTTTTATTTATTTATACAAATTACAGAACACATTATGTACACTACCTGAGGTGCACACATACTCACACTGCTAATATAACTCTGCTCTGCTATATATTGATACACAGCTCTGCTACACACAAACACAACTCTAATTACACACACAACTTTGCTACATGCACACACCTCTACATAGCTGTGCCACATCTACATGCACACAGATTTGCTACATCAATACACATATTTTGAAATTCTTTTTAGGCATGAGACTGATCACATAGCCTCAAAGTGCAATCAGATAGTTTGGACCTGCAGCTTTAGTGATGCGCAAGTTTTGGTAGATTTTGCCCCTGCCTTTCACCGATCATACTGATCAGTCTCCAGCTGGAGTAGAGAGGATGGTGCCGCTGCACAGTTCTCACAGTGATTGGAAAGGATACTGTTTTAGCATTCTCCGCAATTGTAGGAAGCTGCTTCTGGATTATAAAAGATTTTTTAGATTTTTTTTCCTGTTAAAAAAAGTGTCCTTATAATCCCAAAAAAATACATTAAATATTGTCGGTCCTTGTTGATAGTAACCAATTAGAGTTCCGTAAATTGCTTTGCAAAAAGATAAACTCTGTAGTTTGATTTCTTGCTACAGGCTAAAAGGACAATAGTGTTAAAGGGTTTGCTAAATGTTGCCTGATATTTTTACCAAATGACCATAATATTATTTTCTGTCTGTATGGTAAAAGTAGCATTAATACTCACATAGTTTGCATGCAGCACAGTAAAAAACTCTGGATTGGTTATAAACTTGACAGCTGGAGACTGTAGTAACAGGGTAATTTTCTGAGAGTTTATTGGCGTTAATGTTGCGTCTCTTCTTAAATCTGTAAAAATAAAAATGCAAACACCTGCTGTTACAGTTTTTATGATGTCAGCACATGGTGGACCTGATGATAGAGGAAGCTTGAAGAACAGAGGACTTGTCTGAATGATACGATTTATAACATAAACTCTGGACACTGCTTAGCTTCTTTGCGACAACAGGACAGTTTTGATAAAATAGATCCTTAAATATCATCAGTCATTTGAAAACGATTTGACATGTATTTTTTTAATGCTTTTATATAGTCACTAAATAAAAATATAATTTTTTAAAATTTGTCCTTGCGTACTTTGTAGTTAGTTATAACATTGAGTAAAAAATCCAGCTCATCATCATAAAATTCTCATATAGTTTGGAACACGGAGGGCATCTTTGCCTGGACACAATCAGTAGCAGGAAGAGGTAGAAAATCGAGCTTCACAATTTTTTTTTAAATATATTTTCTTTATTGGTGAATAAAAGTAATCCAGTGAAAAAAATGGTCAACATTCCAAATTCATAGCATGGTTACACAATCCATGGAGAAGGCATAGTATAATCTACGCGTTTCGGGTGAGAAACACCCTTAGTTACGCTTCACTGGATTACTTACCGTATATTCACCAATAAAGAAACTATACATTTTTTTTTAAGTTTGTGAAGCTGTATTTTCTACCTCTTCCTGTTAGTTATAACATATATTTTCGGTGAACACGATTGCAAATGATTGGGAGTTTCGTACCTGGGCCAATAATATTATTGTCAGTCCGCATAAATCAGATATTGGTCATAAGGAGTTAGTTGAATGAATACGTTGAAGAAGTTAATACTTTACATTGTTTTTCCATAGTTCAATATTTTAATAATTAAAAAAAAAATCAAACACAGCCAACGTGTACCAACAGCAGTAGTGCAGTAAAGTTTACTTTTACATTTTGACATGAGCTTAGAATTTTTTGCTTTGGTGGGGATCCAATAGCGATTTAAATAGCAAAGCTGGTGACAACGGAAGGAAGGTAAAAGATTATTCATATTCTTATAAGATTCAGAAAATGGAAAGGGTTTTCCTATTCTAGAAATTTAAAGGATATCCAATGTTCAGTTAGAACTGTGGTTTTGCCTTAAATGTCATAAGTGGGAAAACCAGTTTGAACCAAGTTTGCACTGATGTGTCCATTGCATGTATACTATTCTATACTACTATTAAACAACTAATTTCCTTAATTTTGAAATGACCCCCACTTATATAAGTATATATTGTTGTAGTACCTGAATTTGGCTGCGATAGGTCAGTCTCCGAGTCACCAACCCCAGGGAGTCTATCATTTCGAGCACCAACTTCTTCTTCTGGCCTTTCTGTTGCAATAGTCCTCTGGATATTCTGATATCTTTGTTTATTTTTTTTATGAAGAAAACAATAAAAGTTGCAATTAGTAAAATGAGAAAAGTGCCATAAATGTATCTGTCATAGTTCTGTACAATAAGGTTCTGTTGACGTCCGAATTATCACTTTTACGTGCATTTTAGACGGCTACAACTGTGCGAGAGGAATATGCTGTCATGGCTGAAAGTGTTAGCATCCATGAAATTGTTCCACGAAATGAAGTATTTCTCCCAGAAAATTATTGCAGTTACACATGTTTTATTATACACATTTATCTCCTTTGCATGTGTTGGAACAACACAAAAAAAAGAGATAAAAAAGGAAAATCGAACATAATTTCACACAAAACCCCAATAATAGGCCAGACAAAATTGTGGGCACATTTCCAAAATTGTGGGTAAACAACCTTGTTTTATATATACAGTACAGAGCAAAAGTTTGGACACACCTTCTCATTTAAAGATTTTTCTGTATTTTCATGACTACGAAAATTGTACATTCACACTGAAGGCATCAAAACTATAAAGAGAATGTCAAGAGTGTGCAAAGCAGTCATCAAAGCAAAAGGTGGCTACTTTGAAGAACCTAGAATATAATACATAATTTCAGTTGTTTCACACTTTTTTGTTAAGTATATAATTCCACATGTGTTAATTCATAGTTTTGATGCTTTCAGAGTGAATGTACAATTTTCATAGTCATGAAAATACAGAAAAATCTTTAAATGAGAAGGTGTGTCCAAACTTTTGGTCTGTACTGTATATATATATATATATATATATATATATATATATTGACAAAATCACTGGCAAATAGAATCACCTATATCTCTCTGTATCTATATTTACAGATGTGCACAATATTGTTGGTGTATGTATAGACATTTGATATACTGTATATATGTGACCTAACCTAGTTTAGAATATTCCCATATATTGATTGTGTCAATTACGAGATATAAACAGCAGCATTATCTACAGTATGTTCAATAGTTTCGCTTTAGATAAGACTTGGGGCAGGGACCTGATTTCCTTGACTAGGAGCAGACAGATTTGTCTCTATTGTAGAGTGCCACATTCTTGCTTTCCAGATGCACTTGGTCTAATACCAACCTGCGGTTTAGTTGCTCCATCTGCTGGATGGATCCAGACCTACTGATTCCATCCGGTGTTGCAGCTGTTGTAGGCCTCTGCCATGTTGTAGTGCGGTTCACATGATCCACATAAAACACCCTGCCGTGGCTATCAATTCGAGCCTCCCAGTCTAGAGTACACAGATAGGGGTTAGAAGGGACATTCTAGAGATATACGAGTATATATACTGTACATACATACCAAACAATTTGCAACATTTTTTTTTACTCTGGAAAAGTATATGAAAATAATTTTAGTTAATAAATAGTGACGAGGGAACATACTCGGGTGCTAACCAAGTGTCTTCGGCATGCTCGAAAAATATGTTTGAGTCTCGTGTCTGTTTCTTAGGCAATCCCTACATGTGTTACAGCTGTGAGACATGCAGGTGCGGGGACTGCAACATATTTTTGGTCACGCCGAAGTCACTCAGATAGCACTGGAGCTTGCTCGGATAACACCTTAGGCCCCTTTCACACCTCAGTTTTTTGCCATCAGTCGCAATCTGTTGAATTTTGAAAAAAACGGATCCAGAGATTGATGCCGCCGGATCTGTTTTTTTCTCATAGACTTGTATTAGCGACGGATGGCCTCACGTTTCATCCATCGTTCGCCGGATCCGTCAAAAATTGTCTGTCCGGCGGCCGCACACAACGGACAAAGTAACGTTTTTTGTGTCCGTCGAAAAAACAGACAGCGATGGATCCATCACCATCTGTCGTTTGCTAGAATGGAAGCCTATGGCGCCAGATCTGTCAAATGACGGACGGCGACGGATTCTGCTTTTTTAAACTGAGCACGCTCCGATTTTTTTAGGATCCAAATAGTCGGATCAGCTAGTCGTATTGGTGAAAAAACGTATCCCTTGCATCAGTTTTTCACAATCTGCGACGGATCAGTTTTTTAAAAAATTCGATGGATTTCAACTGATGGCAAAAAACTGATGTGTGAAAGGGCCTTACCCAAGCTGGATCACTCATCACTATTAATAAACCGATACATTGTTAATGTGTTCTGCTTTTTTCTAATATTAATTATTAATTGGATCCTGACAGTATTAGGGGATGTTAGCACGTCTTGTATTTGTTGCGTTTTTTCCCCCAAACGTTTTTGTTGCAAAAAATGCAACATTTTACTATCCTAGCAAAGAGAATGAGTTTTCTGAACTCTCATGCACATGTTGATTATTTTTTTTCTTGCAGATTTCTAGCAATTTTATTTTTGCAGCATGTTACCGGTAATTCTTTCAGTGCTTTTGCAGCGTTTTTTCACCTATTCAAATGATTGCCAAAAAAACCGCATAAAACACTCATCTTTTCCTGCAGCGTTTTTCCTGGGAAGAGACACGTTTTTTGATGCAGAAATGTCTGCAGCAAATATTGTCGGAGTGCACACACCCTTAAGTGTAACCACGGGCGGCATGAATCACATACTCGCTGAATTATTGCTACAGCATTTTAGGGGAAACGTATTTTTAAAAGCCGTCCATGATATCATACGTCCATGATAACGGTCTCTGGTGGCTCCTCCGGCCCCACTAGGCTGGCAAGTCTCTCCCTAGACACACACACAGGAGAAGACTTGCCACCAGAGACCTGCCTCTTGGATTACTCATTTGACGCTTGGCCCACGGAGAGTTTTCAAAGTACGTTTGCTCTGATACACTGCAGCATTCCTTGATGAAGCAGCTTGAGAGAATGCCAAGGTGTTACACAGCCGTTATCTGAGTTAAAAGGGGGTACTCTGAGGAACCTACAGTAAGCTTTAACAACACACATTCTGGTTTGTTTCCCATGTGTTTCTTTACTATTTGTCTCAATATGTGTTCATTCGTGGTTTTTGCTACCTTCCCTTTTCCTTGTCCATTGAGCTTTCTCCGAGCCCCCCATAGAACACATGTACAGTATGTTCAGCTGAGATGATCGTTCCGGTGCATGGTGGAGTTGGGAGAGTTAGCTCTAAGTCAACGGATTATTCAACCAGCAGCTTTCTGATGTCTTCTGGGGACGTTAATCCAATACGCTATAATGTAGCCATCTTTTCAGTGAAGAAGTTACGGGGGCACCCTTCCTCCCCATAGATGAGGGTCTTAAAGGATATTTTGTGAATAAGTTAGATCTATAAACCCCTGTAAGGAGGATTTTTTTAAAACAAGAACATGCTTTAGATTTTTTCAGCCCAAATAGTTTTTCAAGTAATCCTGACACACCCAATAAATTAAAATTAACAAATATAATGGGTCATGAGGAATCTGGATCCTTCATAGATGCCATGACACCATTGTCAACAGAGCTCTACAGAAGGAACAATAAATGAAAGACAATACTTTACTTGGAGGAAGAGGCTCATCGATGGTAGGGTAATGATGATGGTCTGCTCTCAGAGAAGGCAGCTGACTGACAGGTGGGGTGCTGTGCGGTAAAGGACAGTCACCTAGAACACAAAAAGCAGGAAGGAGAGATTGGGCACAAATGCAAAAATATCTGTACAGCTTTTCATTACAGCTGATAATTCATAGATGAAAATATATGTTCAGATGTCATTTATGAAAAATGTTGAGAGTATAAACTGGTATTGAATATATTAATTTATTAAGAACATCATCAAACGACATGCTCAGTTAGATCAGGTAGCGTTTATGTCACCAGCACCTATAATGGTGGAGAACTTTCAGTGTATAAACCCCTACTTACAGTCCCATACTCCAGCAAGTACTGCAGACCGCTACTAACAGTCCCATGCTACAGCAAGTAATGCAAACCCCTACTAACAGTCCCATACTACAGCAAGTACTGCAAACCGCTACTAACAGTCCCATACTACAGCAAGTACTGCAAACCCCTACTAACAGTCCCATACTGCAGCACGTGCTGCAAACCCCTAACAGTCCTATACTGCAGCAAGTACTGCGGACCCCTACTAACAGTCCCACACTGCAGCAAGTGCTACAAACCTCTACTAACAGTCCCATACTGCAGCAAGTGCTACAAACCTCTACTAACAGTCCCATACTGCAGCAAGTGCTACAAACCTCTACTAACAGTCCCATACTGCAGCAAGTGCTGCAAACCCTTACTAACAGTCCCATACTGCAGCAAGTACTGCAGACCCCTACTAACAGTCCCACACTGCAGCAAGTGCTACAAACCCCTAATAACAGTCCCATACTGCAGCAAGTTCTACAAACCTCTACTAACAGTCCCATACTGCAGCAAGTGCTGCAAACCCCTACTAACAGTCCCATACTGCAGCAAGTACTGCAAACCACTACTAACAGTCCCATACTGCAGCAAGTTCTGCAAACCCCTACTAACAGTCACATACTGTAGCAAGTGCTACAAACGCCTACTAACAGTCCGATACTGCAGCAAGAACTGAAAACCCTTACTACCAGTCCCATATGGCAGCAAGTACTGCAAACCCCTAACAGTCCCATACTGCAGCAAGTACTGCAAACCCCTACTAACAGTCACATACTGTAGCAAGTGCTACAAACCCCTACTAACAGTCCGATACTGCAGCAAGTACTGAAAACCCTTACTACCAGTCCCATACTGCAGCAAGTACTGCAACCCCCTAACAGTCCCATACTACAGCAGCAAGTACTGCAAACCCCTACTAACAGTCACATACTGCAGCAAGTGTTACAAACCCCTACTAACAGTCCCATACTGCAGCAAGTGCTACAAACCACTACTAACAGTCCGATACTGCAGCAAGTACTGAAAACCCTTACTACCAGTCCCATACTGCAGCAAGTACTGCAAACCCCTAACAGTCGCATACTACAGCAGCAAGTACTGCAAACCCCTACTAACAGTCCCATACTGCAGCAAGTGCTACAAACCCCTACTAACAGTCCCATACTGCAGCAAGTACTGCAAACTTCTACTAACAGTCCCATACTGCAGCAAGTACTGCAAACCCTTACGAACAGTCCCATACTGCAGCAAGTACTGCAAACCCCTACTAACAGTCCCATACTGCAGCAAGTACTGAAAATCCCTACTAACAGTGCCATACTGCAGCAAGTACTGCAAACCACTATTAACAGTCCCATACTGCAGCAAGTATTGCAAACCACTACTAACAGTCCCATACTGCAGCAAGTTCTGCAAACCCCTACTAACAGTCACATACTGTAGCAAGTGCTACAAACCCCTACTAACAGTCACATACTGCAGCAAGTACTGAAAACCCTTACTACCAGTGCCATACTGCAGCAAGTACTGCAAACCCCTAACAGTCCCATACTGCAGCAAGTACTGCAAACCCCTACTAACAGTCACATACTGCAGCAAGTGCTACAAACCCCTACTAACAGTCCCATACTGCAGCAAGTACTTCAAACCCTTACTAACAGTCCCATACTGCAGCAAGTACTGCAAACCCCTACTAACAGTCCCATACTGCAGCAAGTACTGTAAACCCCTATCCTGCCCATTAATGTGCAGCAAGTTAATTCACAATGTAGTACCAGTTGTTACCATTAGAGGTCATTAGGTACACATTTATCCTGTTCCTGTATTCAGGAGCATTTCGCTTTAAGCCTGTGGTCTGATTCGAACCGCCCCCCCTGGTTTCCCAGGCACGAGTAGCCATGTTCCCCTGGACCTTGAGTTTTACACAGGTGTTCCTGGCTCTCTCTTCCTGCAGATCATTGCTCTTGATAAGCGGATTCCGGTGAGGCATAAATGTACTTACATGTGTGTGTTATGTTAGAACAGTTATGCAGCCACTGTGTAGCAGAGTGTGTAGTTAGGCATGTTGTGCTTTGTTTCGTTTCACATTACTGTTTCTCTGTATGCAGATAGATGTTTGCCTGTATAAAGTGTATGCAGATAGATGTTTGCCTGTATAAAGTAATACAATGCTCCCAGCCTGAACTTGCCCTAAGATAGCCATGATAACTGTGTATCTATCTGCCTTATGCTGTGTTAGCTCTGTAATCTCTGTTATTTATGTTATTGCATCCTATAACATGCTGTAATGTGCCAAGTACTGATGCACTGTTATTTCCTTTGTAGTTTTTACCTGATCATCCATTATATAGCATATCTCACAATATCATCTACTATTGTTGTTCATCGTTCACCATCTCAATCAATATAGAGTTAAGAACCTATACAGTCTGTTTACTGAGGAAATGGATGAAGGTTTATCTGTATGCTAGAATCCACACCGCATCATACGTGGAGGAAGGCAGAACAGTTAAAACGGAACCGCTGGTCGCACGCGGTGATTGCAAAGACTGTATGGGACCGCTACCACCCAGACTGCACCGCATATGGGTATTACAGCAGCTACCATACAGCTGCAAGGAGTAAGAGCTCAGGACCCAGTAAAAATGGATCGCCGGTCGCACGTGGTGATTACACAGACTGTATGGGACCGCTACCACACAGACTGCACCGCATACGGGTATTACAGCAGCCACCACACAGCCGCAAGGAACAAGAGTCCAGGCCCCAGTAAGAACAGATTAGCTGCCTTCAGTGAAACTGATAGCTGGTCACAGGCTGTAGTTGATCAGACTGTACGAGACCACTAACACGCTAACACCCACACTGCTCTGCATACGGGTATCACAGCAGCCGTCATACAGCCACAGAACGATACTACAGCCCGCCAAGAAGTGCTACGCCATTCCCGCCAAGCCTAAGCTGGCACGCACAAAGACTCAGTTTCCTGCCATACTCAGTAGTACGCAGATAAGCACACAATGTCTCGACGCGATACAGCCTCACTCAAAACGAGGTCACAAGCAGGCTCTAACAAGTCTTCAATAAAAGAGCTTGCTGCTGTTGCTCGTGCCAAAGCCGAAGCGGCCAAAGCGGGGTCCTCTTTCGCCGAACAAGAGATCCCTCTAAAGATGAGACAAGCAGAATATGCAGCAGCAACTGCAAGCCAAAACCGCATGTTTGCAGGCAGAGAAAGAAGAGGAGAGTGCGCGCCTGCGAGCGTCTCTAGAAAGACTGGCGGCAGACAAAGAGACAGCAGCTTCAATAGCTAAGGAAGAGTACTTGGAAGCTATGGAGGATCCTGATGATGAGAGACTCAGCAACGTTCTCGGAACACATCTAGAGCAGCAAGATCCAACACAGCGCATCGCAGAGTACGTCCATCAACATTCTGGCATGGATGACAGCCCTGATGCACTACCAGCCTATGCTAATTACCAGCGATCTAACCCTGAACTTTGCTACTATAGACAAGAGGACGCCCAGCATAGAGATGTCGACCACAGCTACCGTTCCACTGATCAGAAGGTACGGCTCCCGTCCTGCCTTAAAGAGACACCTTCAGTGGAAAGGTACTATGCAGACTATCCGAAACCAGGAACATCTCACAGGTATGGTGGTACACCACACATTAGACATGACTATAACACACCGGCTTGTATCAACACTGACCAAGCCATCATGGACTTTGCAAAGTTCTTTGCCCGCCGAGAACTGGCTACTAAAGGACTGTAAAGTACACTGATAAAGCCGAAAACTATAGATCATGCCTCGTTCCAGAACGCCATTCAGGGACTGGACCTTTCTAGTAGTGAGGAATCAGATCTCCTGGTAAAGTGACTCGGAAGTGAGTCGGTCGAGCATGCCAAAAGACTAAGAGACAGTAATATAAAGTATCCGCACATAGGTCTCAACGTAAAGTGTAGGAAAGACTTGATCAATACTATGGGTCCATAGAAGTCATAGAGAGTGCTTTATACAAAAGAATTGATGATTTCCCTAAGATAGGGCCTAAAGGTTGTCAGAAGCTTAGAGAATTGAGGGATTTATTGATAGAGTTACAGGTTGCCCAGAAGGAAGGTCACTTGCCCGGATTGGCATTCTTAGACACTGCTAGGGGTGTCAATCCGATAGTACAGAAACTCCCTTACAACTTACAAGAAAAGTGGGTGACACATGGTTCACGGTATCAGCAAACCCATAACGTACCATTCCCTCCTTTTACTGTATTTGTGGAATTTGTCACCCAACAAGCTAGGATCGGAAATGACCCTAGTTTTGACTTCACTCTGTCATGTTCCACTGCCCCTGGTGTCAAACCCAGTAAGACACCTGTGGCAGTCCACAAAACTAATATTGTTTCCACAGGTCCTCCTCACAATACAAGTAAGCCCCCTCCAGAGGAGAACAAACCTCAAGATGTCAGTAAGCAGTGTCCTCTACACAGGAAACCACATCCTCTACTGAAATGCAGATCCTTCAGGGAGAAGTCTTTGGAAGATCGCAAAGGTTTCCTCAAGGAAAACAACATCTGCTTCAAGTGCTTGGCCACAACCTCTCATCTCGCCAGGAACTGTGAAGCTAGCGTGAAATGTGCAGAATGCAGCAGCACGGATCACCACACAGCCTTGCACCCTGGACCACCTCCACGAGCATTGTCGCAAGCAGAGGAGCATGATGGTAAGCAAAAGAACACAGAAGACAGCCCTGTGGTCACCTCTCAATGTACGGAGATCTGTAAGGGACTCACAGGAGGAAGATCTTGTTAAAAAATCTGCCTTGTCCGAGTCTACCCAGCAGGCCGCAGGGACAAAGCGTTCAAGCTATATGCAATCCTGAATGACCAAAGTAACAGGTCTATAGCCAAGTCCATCTTCTTTGACAACTTCCGCATTGTAGGCCCCGGTTCTTCCTACTCCTTGAGGACGTGTTCAGGTACCATTCAGACGGCGAGGAGGAAAGCATCCGGATACAAGGTGGAGTCCATAGATGGCCAGACCTGCCTATCACTACCGACCATCCTGGAGTGCAACCAGATTCCCAACAACAGGTCAGAGATACCTTCAACGGAGGTGGCAACACATCACCCCCACCTGAAGTGTATAGCCCACATGATACCCGAGTTGGACCCAGAAGCCCCAATAGCTTTACTCCTGGGAAGAGATATACTATGAGTTCACAAGACTCGAGAATATATCAACAGCTCCTGGAACGCTGCATACGCACAGAGGCTCGACCTTGGATGGGTCATTATAGGAGACGTCTGTCTAGGAGGAGCACACAAGCCGGCCTCAGTCAACAGTATGCTTACCAGAACACTTGAAAATGGATGTCCGTCTCTCTTCCAGCCATGTCACAATAGTCTGCTGGTAAAGGAATTACCAAACAGCACTTCCCTACCTTGCCCTTTCTCAGTTCTTACCAACGAAGACCACACCTGTGAAGGTGAACAAGACCACATAGGATGTACAGTCTTCCTCAGGACAAAGGAAGACGACAAGGTAGCGATGTCTATAGAAGACAGGATGTTCTTGGACATCATGGATAGTCAAATTGTCAAGGACAAGTCAAATAGTTGGGTTGCACCATTACCATTTCAACCTCGGAGAAGACACCTACACAACAATAGGGAATTGGTCTACAACCAATTCATCTCCCTCAGACACAAGTTTCAGAAGTCAACTGACACGAAGGAACATTTCTTTACTTTCATGGGGAGGATATTCCAGAACAACCACGCAGAGATTGCACTTGCACTTCGGCACTCAGAGGAGTGTTGGTACTTCGGAGTGTACCATCCTAAGAAGCCAGGGCAAATAAGAGTTGTATTTGACTCAAGCACCAAATGCGAAGACATTTCATTGAATGATGTCCTACTGTCAGGCCCAGACCTGAATAACAGACTTCTAGAAGACTACTCTGTTTCTGCAGAGATTCCGTGGCATTTATGGCTGATATACAACAGATGTTCCACTGTTTTCTCGTCAAGGAGGAACACAGAAACTACTTGAGGTTCATCTGGTACCGCGACAATGACCCAGGCAAAGACATCGCAGAGTACCGGATGAGAGTACACATCTTCAGGAACAGCCCTTCCCCAGCAGTCGCTATCTGAGCAGCTGTCACTCAGGCTGGGTGGATGGGCTGAGATAGAATACATTGTGGCTCATGAGCTCTCTCACTCTTTAGCTAAACTCATAAAATGGTTATTACAAAATCAGAATTATACAGTCACTTTGATATGGATTTTAAAAGTAAGTACATCGGTTTCATAATTTTGTATTGTGAAGATGTCTGGTGACAGATCTGCTTTTAATTTACAATGCTTGAAACATAGAAAGCCTGCAAATGTAGCTATAACCCTCACTAACTCCTGATTTTCAAACAAATACATAGCATGTAACTATAAAGGATAAAAAGCTGATATGATTTTACATATTGCACAAGATGTTGGCTATGATCATTCAGATTTCCATCACCATATTAAAGAAATCAAGTATCAAGCAAAAAAAAAAAAGAGAAAATGTAGAAAAAACATTGGAGCACAAGGTGATTGGGTAGCTAGGACATAATGCAGGTTATGTTAGGTGCGTTGGATGGCTCAGATCTACAATTTAGTTTTCATCCAGAAAAGTCTGCTGTGTATTACAGTACCAAGTGTTCTGGATGATATTCTGCAACATCTTATCCACAGAAAAAAACTACAGTGTAAATTGATCAGCGCTGTGGATGCCACGGCTTTGCATATAAGTTGGCGGAATATCCGTACCATTTCTGCAGCAAGTACAGTACTTCCCTTGTGAACATACCTGACATATGCTACATATTGTCAAAATTCTATTAATACTTTCATTTGGAAGGATGCATGCAGCCATGTAATCATTATTCTAAAGCCCATCTTCTGGCTTGAAATTTAAAGGTGTTTTAAATAAAGCTTTTTAATTTCAAAAAGAAAAAACTTCAACTTTCTATTATCCTTAATGTCTCCCTTCTTCCCCAGTTCATTTAAAGAGGTATTCTCAAGCTGTCTCTTGAGCAGTTCAGACCAATGCAATTTCCTTATTTTCTGTTTTTTGGCAGGGCGGTCTTTAATCTTTGAGGGACAGGTCTTGTGACTAGTAGAATTGTAATTTGTAGTATTAGTAGAACTATAAAGCTCGGCACAAGTTCTGCTGTAATACATTCAGTGGCTTGTTCTTCTATGTACACGGTTATCACTGTATTTACTCAGTTAACATTGCATTTGAGCAAGAACAGAGCTCCAGACAGTGAGAGCAGAGAGCCATGATTAGCAAGATGGTGATTTATAACTGCATCACTTCAGAAGATGAGAGGGAGGGTGAGGGAGCTGAGCAGCTAACTGCTATATTGAAATCAATGGGCTGGAGAAATCTGACTGGAATGTTAAGAGTTAACTCCTCTCCAGGAATATAGCTACTATGCACTCAGCCATGGTCTGGAGGCCAAGCTTCATGGAAAGGAACTATACACTAAAGAACATAAAAGCTTCCATTGAAGAATAATGACGGCAAATAGAAAAGACAAGTGAATTGCAAACTTGCTTATTTTCATGCCGTCTAATGAAATCATTCAAATAACTTTTTTTTTAAAGTTGGTCTTAAATATTGGAAAGAACTGAAATAAAAAGGATAACAGAAACTTGCAGAACATTTTATTAAACAAAGAAAAACATAAATAAAGCGGAAAAAAAAATAATAAAATGATACTTAAACACCCTAAGAATATGCACACATGGAAGGAGGGGCATGGTATTAATTAGAAAATGCAACCTGCATGCATTCAGCTACATAACCTCTATAAGTCAGTACTGTATGTTCATCTGGTGGATGTACTATAAAGGTCAGTGATAATGGGTACAGCGCCACGTGAAGGAACATCTATCTATATAATTGTCTAAAGGGTACTTCCGTCTGTCTGTCTTTCTGTCTGTCTGTAACGGAAATCCCGCGCCGCTGATTGGTCGCAGGCCTGCCGGCTGCAACCAATCAGCGCCTGGACCAATCAGCAACGGGCACAGTCCGGCCACAAATTTGCCTCTCCCTACTTCCGTCCAGTCAGTGCCTGCTCCATACTCCCCTCCAGTCAGCGCTCACACAGGGTTAATGGCAGCGTTAACGGGCCGCGGTGTAACGCACTCCGTGAATGCTGCTATTAACCCTGTGTGACCAACTTTTTACTATTGATGCTGCCTATGCAGCATCAATAGTAAAAAGATATAATGTTAAAAATAATAAAAAAATTTAAAATCATGCTATTCTCACCTTCTGACGTCCACCGATGCGCGCGACGCTGCCGCCAGCTTCCGTTCCCAGAGATGCATTGCGAAATTACCCAGATGACTTACCTGTGCTATATACTACGTGACTGTCTGTGTTACGTGAGCTGTGTTATATACGGCGTGGCCTGTGCTATATACTGCGTGGGCTGTGCTATATACTACGTGTCTGTGCTATATACTACATGGCTGATATATACTACATGGCTATGCTATATACTACGTGGCTGATATATACTACGTAGCTGTGCTATATACTACGTGGCTGTGTTATATACTATGTGGATGCTATATACTATGTGACTCCTATATACTATGAGGCTGTGCTATGTACTACGTGGCTGCTATATACATACATACATACATATTCTAGAATACCCAATGCGTTAGAATCGGGCCACCATCTAGTTCTGAATAAAAGGCAAAAACAGCTGTTAAATGGCTAACTAACAACAGGTAAGTGATACATGCAGCTTGTATCTACAGTACCTCTATTAGAAATACAGTATGACGTGTTCATGAGGTGAGATAATGATCTGTCACTCCTTCAGAACAATGCAAAAACATCCTGTCCACTTGTCATGTGCAGCCCCATGATATGTATGATACCATTAGTACTGTGGGACGTTACTCTGTTGTAAACACCTGAAGCATCATTCTATGTGCAGCAGTAAAGATTTTAGGGCTACAGAGAAATTTGAGAACATAAAGGAGGATTTTCTTCTTGTCTGGGGGTCTTATGCTGTAGCTTTGCTTAACAGCACTTTATAGTAATAACATATACAGTATATTATACTACAGTGTTCCCCAACTACAGTTCTCAAGAGCCACCAACAGGTCATGTTTTCAAGATTTCCTTAGTATTGCCCAGGAAATGATTGCATCGCCATGACAGGCAATAATTCCATCACCTGTGAAATACTAAGGAAATCCTGAAAACATGACCTGCTGGTGGCTCTTGAGGACTGGAGTTGGGGAACACTATTATACCATATTCATATAAGAAATGATCAAAAAGATTTGCAGGATCCAGATCCAGCGGTCACGTCAGTAGTCCATGGCTGCTGGACCAGAGCCCAGCAAACATCATCCTACCTGCAGTCTTAGGATCTTCTGATTAGTAGGCCCAGTGTGACATCATGCAGCAATGATGACACCATGTCAAGACTACTATTCATAAGAGGCACAGGGTATCCTGGAGGTAGGAGGAGGCTCGTAGTGCTCTTGTCCTGTAGTTATGCACTACCGACATGGCCTCTTGACCAAGGTACTGCAAATGTTTATGATCATCTCTGATCGTAATATATATACACACGCTTTACACAAAAATGAAATACAATGTATAACATTTTAAGAGTAATTATTGAAAAAGCTTCAATCTAACCTTCTCTCCTGCTGCTTGGCCCTGCAACTGGAGATTCTGGGGCACCAGGAGTCCTTTCTGAATTAATACTTTGACTAGAGATATCATCAGACCATTGGATTAACCCATCACCATGGTCCCTGTCTGGCTCTGGGCTTTGGTTAGAATCAGGCATGGATTCAAATGCGCTGTTTTCCTCCTCCTCGTCATCTTGAGAGGAGAAGACAGTACTTTCTGAAATTCTGGCACTGTCCACGGAAGAGAAACGAGTGTGGCTAGAAAATCGATTGTGGCTATCATAACAGGAAGGACTATAACAGGAGGTACTGTAGCATGAGGTGCTATAACACGAAGTGCTATAGCATGAGGTGTCACATGTGTCACAGTCATGATCCCCAAGAACCCTGGGACTAGAGTCACTCTCACTTTCAGTCCTAGGGTGCTCTGCATCCACACAGAGATGGTTACAAACAGGTGGGTGATCACTGGAGCTATCATGGGGCAACGTACTTCTACTGTTTTCAATGTCATCAACTTCATCGGCTACATTTTCAAGAGAAGGATCAGCCACCATGGTTTCAGTTTCACTCACAATGTCCTTCTCAGACATCTCCTTAACTGTTGACTCTTCATCTATCTCTGCACTGTTCTGCTCCTCTTCCTCTTCTCCATCTCCATCCATCTGAGCTGATGGCAGACTGTGTAGTAAGTTGTGAATCCTAATGTAGTGTGTGCGGGGTGTTTCAGGCTCTCCACAAGCCGATGCTATAACTGTTTCTAACTCCGACACTGGCAGAGAGCAGGGCCTAGTTTTCCTTTTCACAGTGTTTCTAAGTTTAGGTTCATTATTCTCTTGCTGGTTCAATTCTTCTGGCTCTTCTAAAATTTTATCGTGCTCCTTATCTCCTTCCACTGGCAAACTTGCCTCCACAACAGTTATAACATCTGGGCCCACTCCTTCAGTGGTAGCACTAGGATCTACATTAGTATCTACTTTGGTTTCAGCTTCAGAAAGAACATCAATCTCCTGCTCGGGATCTGGAATTGATACCGGCAAATGGACATCAGCTGGGCTACTTTGAAGGTGTTCTGCTGTATTGGCCAAAAGAGTCCCATGACCCATACATAGTATTGTCGTCTTATGTAAACTGTTTTGACTTATTGATCTACTGTCTATTGCTGGGTGTTTATTATGCGCAGTTCTTGAAATACATCCATTTGGTAATTCTGATGTTGGCATTTCAGTGGCTACTGATGTTCTCCTCTGAGGTTCATTAGAGAGGACTTCAACTGGGTAGTGTAATGGACTTTCATTAGGTATTGGATCAGGGTCTGCAGAGATAGAGATGTCTTCATCATCTGTAAAAGAACGTAATAAAGTAATAATCACGCACCATTAATAAAGTTATCTTTATAATTAGAAACACTCCATAGTATTTTACATTGTTGAAACAGACTCTAAAGTGATCAGGATATATTGTATATATTGTATTTTTTGTTTTGCTTGTTTCTATGGCCAGTGTGAACATGCTTTTACACCATGCATGTTTTCAAGTCATACTCCGGCTCAGTTTTCTGTTTTTCTATATTGTATATTTGTATTTTGTTTGACGTATTTGAGTCTAGAGCTTTTTCAATGTGTATGCAGTCGTGATTCATTCTAAATTATATAAAGTTACTTATGAGAAGAAATACAAAAATGTGAAACCCATGCTTAAAGAAGACAAGATACTGTACCAGGATGAATAGATGATGTTATTTCAAAACGGAACTGTAGTTGTCCACTGACATGATCTGTGGGGAGGCGACGGCCCAGGGTATAGCTGACAACACGATCCCTAGACATACAATGAGAGAGTGACAGATTAAAATATTTGCGTACTACATAATTAGTCAAGGAAATGTCAGATTCATTACCTGTATGGTTTTCCAGGCACATCAAAGCCCACACAAGTGTGACTGTGCCTAGTACTGCCTCGATGAAATACAGTATCAGGAGCAGCCACACTCCTATAGACATTGCTGTGTTTGGAAAAACATCAAAGCAGATGCAATAGTTTTGTCGATCCAAGGATTAGACCAGGAGTAGACATACTATTGGTGCAACCTGTGCAGTGGCACAGGGGCCAAGAGGTATGGGGGTCCACTACCACCTCTAAAGAATATGGAATTGTAAATGATCATGAGCTATTGGACTGTAAAGGTCCCATGTACTGCTCTTGCTCAGAGGTCCTCTTCTGTCTGTCTCCACTACTCATTCACCATGCTTAAACTAAAACCAAAATTTGGAAGAACCTCTCAACAACTTATTTCTATGGTAGTAAAATTATTGGATCCAAGCAATGGATAGCAGTTCTGTCAATTGGAGCAAGCACAACTCTTCTTCCTAATTTTATTAGTTGTTATCCAATAAATGTTATGATTGCAGCTTGTATTTAATTGATGTTTTAGAAAATACACATGCACAAATATTAAAGCCATTTATTAAATAGGAAATAATTTCTATTATCCATCTATAATATAACGCTGGGAGCGTCACTCTGTCCCACCACTTTATAGACTGCGCAAGCGCAAGCTCCCAGTGTTACATTATGGCCACAGTGTCCGTTAAAGAAAAATGGCGCCGGAAAGCGCCGACTGCCCTGGTACCGATTTCGGCGTCATGATAACGCCCTCTGATTCCACCGAATCAATGTCCCCCTGCTCCCGGAATTGATGTCCCCCTGCTCCCGAAATCATCGCCTGCGCAGTCTGTGCTTTCCGGCGCCATTTTCTTGAAGAGACACTGCAGTGTGTCTTCAAGAAAAGAGTGCGCAGGCGCCGATTTTTGCGTCACGATCCCGCCCTCATGACGTTGCGGCAATCGGCGCCTGCACAGTCCGCGCTTTCCGGTGACACAGCCCAGGAGATCGCGGTATGCGTAAGCACTGAATGCATACCACAATCTCCGACGGAGAACCAGGGACGTGCCAGGAGGGTGAGTATATGCTATATTCACCTTTCCCCATTCCACCGCTGCGGGACGCTCTGTCTTCTGCATCCTCTGCCTGTGACGTTCAGGTCAGAGGGCGCAATGACGTGAATAGACTCAGCGCCAAGCAACGAGAGGTAAGTATGTCATTTTTTTATTTATTTTTTAATCGCAGCAGCATACGGGGCATATTTTACTATGGAGCATCTTATGGGGCCATCAACCTTTATGGAGCAGTGTACGGGGCATATGGATGGGAGCAGCACATGACAGAACGGTGGTGCAGGATGGGAGCAGCACATGACAGGATGGGGGAGCAGGATGGGTGCAGCACATGACAATGGGGGCGCAGGATGGGAGCAGCAAATGACAGGATTGGGGCGCAGGATGGGAACAGCACATGACAGAATGGGGGCGCAGGATTGGAGCAGCACATGACAGAATGGGGGAGCAGGATGGGAGCAGCACATGACAGAATGGGGGCGCAGGATGGGAGCAGCAAATGACAGGATTGGGGCGCAGGATGGGAACAGCACATGACAGTATGGTGGCGCAGGATGGGAGCAGCACATGACAGAATGGGGGCGCAGGATGGGAGCAGCACATGACAGAATGGTGGCGCAGGATGGTAGCAGCACATGACAAGATTAGGGCGCAGGATGGAAGCAGCACATACCAGGATGGAGACCATATACCAATATAAATGCTTGCCACCCGGGCGTAGAACGGGTTCAATAGCTAGGATACTATATAGAACTTATCAAATTCAACAGCTTCATCTAGCAGACAGAACTAATAAGTAGTGCTCACCCAATAGCATGCCTTTCCAACAGCCTCTGCACCGGCATAGACAGCTTTCCCAGAAATCGTTTGATGATTGGCCGACTCTTTGCAAACTTATCCTTCACTTCAACTTCTAGGACATCAGTTGGCAGAGAGACAAAGCTGTACAGCTGTTAAAGTAAGAGATTACTGTTAGACTGGTGAAGGCGTGTGCCTGCATTTTATTAACAGTAGAATGGAACTGAAGTGCAGTACTACATGTGAACACACTGAGGTGCTGCACCACATGTAAACAGCCTCAGGCGCAGCACCAAATGTAAACACTCTGGGTGCAGCGCCACATGTGAGCTCGCTGAGGTGTGTATGGCACTCTGGGGTGCAGCGCCACATGTGAGCTCGCTGAGGTGTGTATGGCACTCTGGGGTGCAGTGCCACATGTGAGCTCGCTGAGGTGTGTATGGCACTCTGGGATGCAGTGCCACATGTGAGCTCGCTGAGGTGTGTATGGCACTCTGGGGTGCAGCGCCACATGTGAGCTCGCTGAGGTGTGTATGGCACTCTGGGGTGCAGTGCCACATGTGAGCTCGCTGAGGTGTGTATGGCACTCTGGGATGCAGTGCCACATGTGAGCTCGCTGAGGTGTGTATGGCACTCTGGGGTGCAGCGCCACATGTGAGCTCGCTGAGGTGTGTATGGCACTCTGGGGTGCAGTGCCACATGTGAGCTCGCTGAGGTGTGTATGGCACTCTGGGGTGGAATGTACAGATAGTAGGTAATAAATGTTGCGTTTATCGTACTGAAAGTCACAGCATTAAAAGAAGCACAGATAACCGGTGTAGCACAGAATAACTCAGGAGATGCCAGCGCAGTGGGTACTAAGAAGGCAATGGAAACAAAACTTACACATCATAATTTAAATATAAACGTTGTCTGTTGTAATTAACATCTCTGCTGGCAACAATGTGAAATATTTATTAGATGCTCTTTTAATTATCCTTTAAAAGCACGTCGCTCTGTATGCCAGGGGACAGGAAATAGTCCCACACACCAATGAATGTGCACTCGCCGAAAGGCTTTAAGAAAATGGCTACATGTGATTTCAATGAATTAATTCAAATTGACAACTGTATATAGTAAATCCCCAAAATGTCAATTCTCTACTAGACATTGGCCACAATTTTCCATTCCGTGGGCATGCCCCGTCTTGGGCTCTGTCCTAGTGACCCTATAGCCATCCACAGTCGTGTGGCAAGAAATGTCATCAGGAATGTCGTACAACACATTAATGAAAGTGGCGCTAGAGAGCACATCCATCAACATATCATAAACTCACTGGCACTTGCTTCTTATCATCTAGGAGGGACGTGATGCTACAGTCACTATGCTGGATGGGGCACCGAACAAGCAAAATTGTCACACAACATTTTATAAGGATAAAATAATTAAGTCACTTCAATGCATTTCATACAGTCATTTCTAATTTGTTCTGTTTAATAAATACATAAAGCGACACCACAGGTGAAAAATAGAAATCCACAATAATCTACTATATAATGGTCTATGGGTCACTTCCGTCTTTCTGTCTGTCTGTCACGGATATTCATTGGTCGCGGCCTCTGTCTGTCATGGAAATCCAAGTCGCTGATTGATCGCGGCAAAACAGACACGACCAATCAGCGACGGGCACAGTCCGGCGGCAACATGGCCGCTCCTTCCTCCCCGCAGTCAGTGCCCGCTCCATACTCCCTTCCAGTCAGCGCTCACACAGGGTTAATGGCAGCGCTAACTGACCGTGCTATGCCGCGGTGTAACGCACTGTTAACGCTGCTATTAACCCGTGTGACCAACTTTTTTACTATTGATGCTGCCTATGCAGCATCAATAGTAAAAAGATCTAATGTTAAAAATAATTAAAAAAAAATAAAAATCGTTATATACTCACCGTCCGTCAGGCCCCTCGGATCAACAACAGGCCTTTCCCGCTCGCGACGCTCCGGTAACCGGTCCATGCTGCGATCTCGCGAGATGAGGACGTAGCGGTCTCGCGAGACCACTGTCATCATCTCGCGAGACCGCAATGCACTCTTGAGACCGGAGCGCACGAGGAGCGTCGGTAAACGCTTTGCTTGGATCCGGGGGCTCCGGAAGGTGAGTATATAACTATTTTTTATTTTAATTCTTTTTTTTAAACAGGGATATGATGCTCACATTGCTATATACTACGTGGGCTGGGCAATATACTATATGGGCTGTGCAATATACTACGTGGGCTGTGCAATATACTACATGGGCTGTGCAATATACTATGTGGGCTGTGCAACGTGGCTGGGCAATATACTATGTGGGCTGTGCTATATACTACATGGGCTGTGCTATATACTACGTGGGCTGTGCAATATACTACGTGGGCTGGGCAATATACTACGTGGACTGTGCAACAAATCTGGGCAATATACTACGTGGGCTGTGCAATATACTACGTGGGCTGTGCAATATACTACGTGGGCTGGGCAATATACTACGTGGACTGTGCAACAAATCTGGGCAATATACTACGTGGGCTGTGGTATATACTACATGGGCTGTGCTATATACTACGTGGGCTGTGCAATATACTACGTGACTGGGCAATATACTATGTGGCTGGGCAACGTGGCTGGGCAATATACTACGTGACTGGGCAATATACTACGTGGCTGGGCAACATACTACGTGACTGGGCAATATACTACGTTACTGGGCAATATACTACGTGGCTGGGCAATATACTACGTTGCTAGGCAATATACTATGTGGCTGTGCTATATACTACGTGGACATGCATATTCTAGAGTACCCGATGCGTTAGAACCGGGCCACCATCTAGTCTATATATATAATTGTCTAAGGTCCACTTCCGTCTGTTTGTCTGTCTGTCTGTCGCGGAAATCGTGCATCGCTGATTGGTCGCGGCCGCCCGGCTGGGCGCGTCCAATCTGTGACAGGCACAGTCCGGCCGTGAATTGGCCCCTCCCTACTCCCCTCCAGTCAGTGCCCCCTCCATACACCCCTCCAGTCAGCGCCCACATAGCGTTAGCAGTCTGTTAAATTCCACGTGAAGCTCCGGTCCCAAGAATGCATTGCGGCAATGACTCCAGATGTAGCTACATCATCACGTGTTATTGCCGCAAGGTATTACTGGGAACGGAGCATTGCGAGGAGCATCGCTAAAGGCCTGGGCTGGATCCGGGGGCCGCCGGAAGGTGAGTATATAACTATTTTTTATTTTAATCCTTTTTTTAACAGGAATATGGTGCCCACATTGCTATATACTACGTGGGCTGCGTTATATACTGCGTGGGCTGTGTTGTATACTGCGTGGGCTGTGTTATATACTAAGTCGCTGTGCTATATACTACGCTATATACGTAGTATGCTACGCTATACTGTGCTATATACTACGTGGGCTGTGTTATATGCTACGTGGGCTGTGAGATTCTTTCGCCCGGGGCCCTCAAAAACCTGGAGCCTACCCTGGCTTCACTGATTGTTCTCGGTAGGCCGGGTGCAACCAATCAGCGACAGACACAGTCCGGCCGTGAATTGGCACGGGATTTCAACCACACTTTGCTAATTGGTCGCGCCCCGGCCAGCCGAATTCTGTGTATTCATTGCATTATTCTGTAATCTTCATAAATAAACTACATACATATTCTAGAATACCCGATGCGTTAGAATCAGGCCTCTTCTAGTACTGTATAATGGACAAACACTTCTGTAGTATATAAATCAATATAATGTGTATTACACTGCCATCTAGTGTACAGAGACAGCATCTATCTGTACTGTCCAAGAAAACATGTTTCTCAACTCCAGTCCTCCCAGTAGCAGATCATGTGTTCAGGATTTCCTTAGTATTGTACAGGTGATGGAATTATCAATTGAGGAATACTAAGAAATTCCTAAAAACATAATCTGTTTGTGGGCCATGAGGACTAGAGTTGAGGAACACTGTATAATATATATATAGCGATTAAGAAAGACGTGTCTGAAGTCTTTATGAATTTAAAGCACCCACTTTTTGTTAATTCAGCGCTGGAGTGGTGGCACTAATGTAAGTTCCCTGACCATAGGTATATACTTACCAGCCGCTGTCTTCAGCTATACCCAGTGCAGGTCCAGTCCCGATCTGCCATATTGTGACTGCAACTTCTGACTGACCAGAAGTTTCAGAGGTAGGACCCACAAGCTCTCAGTGTAAGTCTATGAGAGGCTCATTCTGGTGCTCACACACTTGCATTGAGAAGTGATCTCTGGCTCACCCAGCGATCACTGGAGCGATCCAACAGATCACAAAGTGCAAAAGACGACCGGAGCAGCAAGAGAACAGATGAAGACAGCGGCTGGTAAGAATACTGGGGGCAGAGAACTTACATTAGTGTCACCAGTGGGCTTTCAGGGAATCTGTCAGCAGGTTTTTGCTATGTAATTTGATGACAGAATGAGGTAGGGGTTAAATCACAGAATTCAACTAATCTGTCACATGCAGGCTGTGTGGTGTGGTTTATTTACCCTGAAGGTCTTATCACCTGGTGATTACCATTGCTGTGACTAGATGGCTCCTGCTTGCAAGTCCGACTCCACCCCCTCCTGTGATAAGCAACTCTATGTCTACAGCCAATGTACTTAGAGAGCCTGGTGTGGGCGGGGTTAGCTTTCACAGCTCTGCTGCATTGCTAAACCTAAAAACTCTGATTGTATCAGAACTGTGGCACCCAATAAACTAAGTGATGCATCGTTGGATTCAGGGTGCCTTTGCCAACATCATGCTGGACTCAGATGAGGTAGCAAAAATATTTTCCATTAATAGGAGATTTACTACATCCTTGGACTTCTTGAAGCCATATTTAGTTGCACTTGATCTCGGCCATTACCCTTCATATCTTACAAGGAAAGCAGTACTTTCTTCTCTTTCATGAAGTCACATACCTCTCTTTTCCAAACCGGATTGACTGTGTTGCATATAATTTTCGATCTTTTCTCTTGGCCATGGTGAGGGAGCGCAGGAAAGATGCTGTGTTTTCCAGGCTGGATAGAGATTTTCAGATATGGGTCTGGATTGAAAAACATCCCTTTCTTTAAACCCAAAGCTTGGAAATCTAAAAATGCAAAAAATTGAAAAATAATGTGGCATGGAAAATATAAAAGAACTTTTACAAAACTAATAGGATAATCACAATCATACATATTTTGCGTTTGTTGACTGTGTCCAGTAGTTACATAATTCCCTTTAATTTACTATAAAAAGTGATGAAAATGCAGCTGCAGGATTTACTGATACAGCAAACCATTACTTAACATTTATCATATCACATACCATTGAAAATATCAAGTTAAAGGGTTATTTTTCATAAATGGATATTGTCAGATAGTGCTTGTAAAAACATGCTCGTTGGCAGTTTATTGCTTATTACTAGAGATAAGCGAGCACTAAAGTGCTCAGATGCTCATTTCTTGAACAGAGCAACTCCTAATGCTCAAATGCTTATTTCAAGTAACAAGTATAATGGAAGTCAATAGGAAATCCAAGCATTTTTCCAGCAGACCATACAAGGAGGTCTGGGAGGCAGAGAAAATGTTGCACTGGAGTCCCTCATTCAAATATTAACCCCTTTACCCCCAAGGGTGGTTTGCACGTTAATGACCAGGCCAATTTTTACAATTCTGACCACTGTCCCTTTATGAGGTTATAACTCCGAAACGCTTCAACGGATCCTGGTGATTCTGACATTGTTTTCTCGTGACATATTGTACTTCATGATAGTGGTAAAATTTATTTGATAGTACCTGCGTTTATTTGTGAAAAAAACGGAAATTTGGCGAAAATTTTGAAAATTTCGCAATTTTCAAACTTTGAATTTTTATGCAATTAAATCACAGAGATATGTCACACAAAATACTTAATAAGTAACATTTCCCACATGTCTCCTTTACATCAGCATAATTTTGGAACCAATTTTTTTTTTTGTTAGGGAGTTATAAGGGTTAAAAGTTGACCAGCAATTTCTCATTTTTACAACACCATTTTTTTTTAGGGACCACGTCTCATTTGAAGTCATTTTGAGGGGTCTATATGATAGAAAATGCCCAAGTGTGACACCATTCTAAAAACTGCACCCCTCAAGGTGCTCAAAACCACATTCAAGAAGTTTATTAACCCTTCAGGTGTTTAATAGGAATTTTTGGAATGTTTAAATAAAAATGAACATTTAACTTTTTTACACAAAAAATTTACTTCAGCTCCAATTTGTTTTATTTTACCAAGGGTAACAGGAGAAATTGGACCCAAAAAGTTGTTGTCCAATTTGTCCTGAGTACGCTGATACCCCATATGTGGCAGTAAACCACTGTTTGGGCGCATGGGAGAGCTCGGAAGGGAAAGAGCGCTATTTGACTTTTCAATGCAAAATTGACAGGAATTGAGATGGGACGCCATGTTGCGTTTGGAGAGCCACTGATGTGCCTAAACATTGAAACCCCCCACAAGTGACACCATTTTGGAAAGTAGACCCCCTAAGGAACTTATCTGGATGTGTGGTGAGCACTTTGACCCACCAAGTGCTTCACAGAAGTTTATAATGCAGAACCGTAAAAATAAAAAATCATATTTTTTCACAAAAATTATATTTTTGCCCCCAATTTTTTATTTTTCCAAGGGTAAGAGAAGAAATTGGACCTCAAAAGTTGTTGTCCAATTTGTCCTGAGTACGCTGATACCCCATATGTGGCAGTAAACCACTGTTTGGGCGCATGGGAGAGCTCGGAAGGGAAGGAGCGCAGTTTGACTTTTCAATGCAAAATTGACAGAAATTGAGATGGGACGCCATGTTGCGTTTGGAGAGCCACTGATGTGCCTAAACATTGAAACCCCCGACAAGTGACACCATTTTGGAAAGTAGACCCCCTAAGGAACTTATCTGGATGTGTGGTGAGCACTTTGACCCACCAAGGGCTTCACAGAAGTTTATAATGCAGAGCCATAAAAATAAAACAAAATTTTTTTCCCACAAAAATTATTTTTTAGCCCCCAGTTTTGTATTTTCCCTAGGGTAACAGGAGAAATTGGACCCCAAAAGTTGTTGTCCAATTTGTCCTGAGTACGCTGATACCCCATATGTGGGGGGGAACCACCGTTTGGGCGCATGGGAGGGTTCGGAAGGGAAGGAGCGCCATTTGGAATGCAGACTTAGATGGAATGGTCTGCAGGCGTCACATTGCGTTTGCAGAGCCCCTAATGTACCTAAACAGTAGAAACCCCCCACAAGTGACACCATTTTGGAAAGTAGACCCCCTAAGGAACTCATCTTGATGTGTTGTGAGAGCTTTGAACCCCCAAGTATTTCACTACAGTTTATAACGCAGAGCCATGCAAATAAAAAATATTTTTTTTTCCACAAAAATTATATTTTAGCCCCCAGTTTTGTATTTTTCCAAGGTTAGCAGGAGAAATTGGACCCTAAATGTTGTTGTCCAATTTGTCCTGAGTACGCTGATACCCGATATGTGGGGGGGAACCACCGTTTGGGCGCATGGGAGGGCTCGGAAGGGAAGGAGCATCATTTGGAATGCAGACTTAGATGGATTGGTCTGCAGGCGTCACATTGCGTTTGCAGAGCCCCTAATGTACCTAAACAGTAGAAACCCCCCACAAGTGACCCCATATTGGAAACTAGACCCCTCAATGAACTTATCTAGATGTGTTGTGAGAACTTTGAACCCCCAAGTGTTTCACTACAGTTTATAACGCAGAGCCGTGAAAATAAAAAATCTTTTTGTTTTCCCACAAAAATTATTTTTTAGCCCCCAGTTTTGTATTTTCCCAAGGGTAACAGGAGAAATTGGTCCACAAAAGTTGTTGTCCAATTTGTCCTGAGTACGCTGATACCCCATATGTTGGGGTAAACCCCTGTTTGGGCACACAGGAGAGCTCGGAAGGGAAGGAGCACTGTTTTACTTTTTCAACGCAGAATTGGCTGGAATTGAGATCGGACGCCATGTCGTGTTTGGAGAGCCCCTGATGTGCCGAAACAGTGGAAACCCCCCAATTATAACTGAAACCCTAATCTAAACACACCCCTAACCCTAATTCCAACGGTAACCCTAACCACACCTCTAACCCTGACACACCCCTAACCCTAATCCCAACCCTATTCCCAACTGTAAATGTAATCTAAACCCTAACCCTAACTTTAGCCCCAACCCTAACTGTAGCCCCAACCCTAACCCTAACCCTAGCCCTAACCCTAGCCCTAACCCTAGCCCTAACCCTAACCCTAGCCCTAACCCTAGCCCTAACCCTAGCCCTAACCCTAACCCTAGCCCTAGCCCTAACCCTAGCCCTAACCCTAACCCTAGCCCTAGCTCTAACCCTAGCCCTAACCCTAGCCCTAGCCCTAACCCTAGCCCTAACCCTAGCTCTAACCCTAGCCCTAGCCCTAACCCTAGCCCTAATGGGAAAATGGAAATAAATACATTTTTTTTTATTTTTCCCTAACTAAGGGGGTGATGAAGGGGGGTTTGATTTACTTTTATAGCGAGTTTTTTAGCGGATTTTTATGATTGGCAGCCGTCACACACTGAAAGACCCTTTTTATTGCAAAAAATATTTTTTGCAATACCACATTTTGAGAGCTATAATTTTTCCATATTTTGGTCCACAGAGTCATGTGAGGTCTTGTTTTTTGCGGGACGAGTTGACGTTTTTATTGAAAACATTTTTGGGCACGTGACATTTTTTTATCGCTTTTTATTCCGATTTTTGTGAGGAAGAATGACCAAAAGCCAGCTATTCATGAATTTCTATTGGGGGAGGCGTTTATACCGTTCCGCGTTTGGTAAAATTGATAAATCAGTTTTATTCTTCGGGTCAGTACGATTACAGCGATACCTCATTTATATCATTTTTTTATGGTTTGGTGCTTTTATACGATAAAAACTATTTTACAGAAAAAATAATTATTTTTGCATCGCTTTATTCTCAGGACTATAACTTTTTTATTTTTTTGCTGATGATGCTGTATGGCGGCTCTTTTTTTGCGGGACAATATGACGCTTTCAGCGGTACCATGGTTATTTATATCTGTCTTTTTGATCGCGTGTTATTCCACTTTTTGTTCGGCAGTATGATAATAAAGCGTTGTTTTTTGCCTCGTTTTTTTTTTTTTTTTCTTACGGTGTTTACTGAAGGGGTTAACTAGTGGGACAGTTTTATAGGTCGGGTCGTTACGGACGCGGCGATACTAAATATGTGTACTTTTATTGGTTTTTTTTTTTATTTAGATGAAGAAATGTATTTATGGGAATAATATTTTTTTTTTTTTCATTATTTTGGAATATTTTTTTTAATTTTTTTTACACATTTGGAAAATTTTTTTTTTACTTTTTTACTTTGTCCCAGGGGGGGACATCACAGATCAGTGATCTGACAGTTTGCACAGCACTCTGTCAGATCACTGATCTGACATGCAGCGCTGCAGCCTTCACAGTGCCTGCTCTGAGCAGGCTCTGTGAAGCCACCTCCCTCCCTGCAGGACCCGGATCCGCGGCCATCTTGGATCCGGGGCTCGAGCAGGGAGGGAGGTGAGGAGACCCTCGCAGCAACGCGATCACATCGCGTTGCTGCGGGGGGCTCAGGGAAGCCCGCAGGGAGCCCCCTCCCTGCGCGGTGCTTCCCTGCACCGCCGGCACATCGCGATCATCTTTGATCGCGGTGTGCCGGGGGTTAATGTGCCGGGGGCGGTCCGTGACCGCTCCTGGCACATAGTGCCGGATGTCAGCTGCGATAAGCAGCTGACACCCGGCCGCGATCGGCCGCGCTCCCCCCGTGAGCGCGGCCGATCGGCTATGACGTACTATCCCGTCCAGGGTCAGATAAGCCCAGGGCACCTCGACGGGATAGTACGTCTAAGGTCACAGAGGGGTTAAGCAAGTGTAGTTGTGGTACTTCTACAGTCATAAAAGATCTGCACATAGTGCAAAGGCAGAAAAAAAATTCTAAGGAGGGTCATCCATACACCCTTGTATGCACTAAATGGAGGGTCTCATTAAAATATAAAGACAGTGTAGTTGTGGTAACTCTACACTAATGAAGGCTCTGCACACAGGGCAATGCCAGAAAAAAATTCTAAGGAGGGTCATCCAAATACCCTTGAAGGCACCATCTAGAGAGCCTAATAAAAAATAAAAAAGTATAGTTGTGGTATTTCTACACTCATAAATGCTGTGCACACAGTGCAAAGCCAGAAAAAATTCTAAGGCTGGTCATCCATGCACCCCTAAAAGCACCAACTGGAGGGCCACGTAAAAAATTAAGAAAGTGTTCTTGTGGTACTTTTACACTCATAAAGTCTGTGCAAATAGTGCAAAGCCAGAATTTTTTTTAACTAGGGTCTGTCACGGGGGAACTGCAACAGAGAGGAGCCAGAAGACCGCAGCTTCAGATTGCTTCTACTCCTGCATCGAAAAGAAGCACTTCACCTTCTTTTTAAATGGTGTTAATTTCTTTTTGGCAGTACAGGGGTTAATCGGCCATGTTGGGAGCTCTGGGAGTCTGAGATCTCAGCTGACCACGATTAACCACTTCTATCCCCTATATAATCTGGGTCCTGACTGAAACACATCGTCAGAGCTAGCTTCTGCTGCATGGCTTGGAGGAGAGTTGTTTGGAGGCTACATAAGAAGGTGTTTGGTGGATTTATCTGTGAATTTTGCTTGGGTTAGTAAGTGTGATTATTCCCTTTCCTCCTCTTTATTTGTTTTTTTTCCCCCTCCCTCCACTCCCCGCTGCATTCCTCTGTTATATGTGAGTGGATATTTGTATGCTGGGTATTTTCAATGGCCCTTGTTCATTTTGCCTTGTTCGTCTGGTTGGTGTACTGCGGTGCACGGTTGATCCTCTCATCCCTGGGTGGGGGAAAAGAACAGGTGGAGGGCGGATACAGGAAATAAGGCAAGGTTGTGGTCCCGGCATCTTCATCTTCAGAAATACCATGGGGAATAAGGTGAGCTAGGGAGCCCCTTATTGTTAGGGACAGGGTAGGAGCCTCTGGTCCAGGGTCACCTGCCAATCGAGCTGTGACATTAGCTCTGACCGAAACCATTTTTTGATCCATTTTGGATCCTATTATAGCTCTCACAGGGCATCTGCACCAGCTCAGTCTTGAGGTAGCAGATATGTGCACTGTTGTTTTGCAGTACCCTAATACAACTGGTGTAGGAATCATGTCTCCCAGGCAAACCGTAGTAGAGTTCAAGATTGCTTTGCCTGACAGGTTCGTTGGGGGGTGTGACAAGATTGTTGTTTTCAGGGATGCCTGTAAACTGTACTTTAGGTTACATACTGTTTCCTCAGGGAAAGAGGAGCAACGTGTGGGGATAATAATCTCGCTCTTTCAAGGAGACCCCCAAGCATGGGCATTTTCTCTCCCGTCTGACGTCCAATCACTTCAGACAGGAATTTTTTCTGGTGCTAGATCTTATTTTTGACGACCTCGAACGCATTTCCTTGGCCGAGTCCACACTGCATCAGCTCCAGCAGGGAGAAGGGCTGGCAGAGAAGTATTGCTCTGAGTTTTGGGGGTGGTCAGTAGACACTAAGTGGAATGACCCCACACTCCGTAGCCTGTTCTGTGAGGGGCTATTAGTAAGGGAGAAGAATGCCTTAGCCCTGTATGAGATTCCAGTTTCCCTTGAGGAGGCCATATCTCTGGCTATCTGGGTTGATCACCGTCTTTGCCAGAGACATAGAGAGACATCCCAATGTGTGGGATGTCCTGGGCCAAGGGAGATCGAGTCTGAGTCATCTGAGGAACCCATGCAGGTGGATGCGGCATCTCTTCCTAGAAAACAGTCTGTTGTTCGGCGCAAAGGGGGAGTGTGTTTCTATTGCGGTAAAAGCCATTTTGTGGGCAGGTGTCCTTACAGACCTCGCAGTAAAACCGCCGGAAAACCTTAGGCCAGGGTTGTAGGGAGGTTAGCATCCCGGGTGTTCTTATCACCTCTGTGGGTAGGACACAATTTTTTCTGCCAGCTGAGATTCACCTGGGTGAAATTAACGTGGTTGTGTATGTATTTCTGAACAGTGGGGCGGAGTTTAAATTGATTGATGCTAGGTTCGTCCAGGTTCGGGGCCTCAATCCACATACTCTGTCCAGACCCATACCCATAATCGCCATAGACTCTGCCCCCTTGAAACAGGGGAATTTTACTCAAATCATCCGAGGTTTACATTTTCAGGTAGGGGCCATGCTCTCTGAAGTAATTAACTGTTATGTGCTAGAGAGTCTGCCCTCTCCCGTGGTTCTTGGACTTCCTTGGCTCACTCTGCACAATCCTGTGGTAGATTGGCAGACTCAGAAAGTAGTAAAGTGGAGTGAGTATTGTCAAGGACACTGCTTGGGTACCCGGCTTGGTAGGGTGGATACTCAGTCTGTGACTAAATACCTGCCTGACTTTGGGTACGTGTTCTCAGAGCAGGGGTACCAAGAACTTCCTCCTCATCATCCTTATAACTGCACCGTTAATCTTGTTCCTGGGGCCAAGCTGCCTAAGAGCAGACTGTATAATATCCCAGAGAGCCAAGCCATGAAAGAGTATATCGCAGAGAGTTTGGCAAAGGGTCATATTAGACCACCCTCAATACCATTGCTGCGGGGTTTTCTTTGTTATGATGGGGGGGTTATGCCCCTTCCTAGATTTCCGCGAACTCAATCTGATCAAGGACCGAGATCCATATCCCCTCCTTCTCATCCCAGACCTCTCTAATCAGATTGTAGGAGCAAAATGGTTTTCGAAACTGGACCTAAGGTGTGCATATAATCTCATTTGCATTAAAGAGGGAGATTAGTGGAAAACAGCTTTCAATACGCCTGTGGAACATTAAGAGAACCTGGTGATGTCATTTGGTTTGACAGACATCTTTCAGCACTTTGTAAATGACATCTTTAGTCACCTGGTAGGTAGATTTGTGGTGATCTATCTTGATGACATATTAATTTATTCACCTGACATTGAGTCACATCAGGTACATGTCAGGCAGGTCTTACAAATACTCAGAGACAATAAAATGTCTAAATGTAAAATAGCTAAATGTATGTTCTCAGTTGAGGAGATCCATTTCCTAGGATATGTGTTATCGTCCATTGGCTTTCACATGGATCCGGCGAACGTTTGGGCGGTACTAGATTGTGATCGTCCTGAGGATTTGAAGGTGTTATAAAGGTTCTTAGGTTTCGCAAACTACTAAAGTAAGTTTATCAAAAACTTTTTGGTAGTAGCCAAACCTCTAACAGATATGACTAAGAAGGGGACGGACTTTTCCAAGTGGTTTAGTCCAGCTAGGGAGGCATTTGATACTTTGAAGAGGTGTTTTGCATCTGCACCGTTCCTCATACAGCCTGACGTCACTCAACCTTTTATCTTCGAGGTTGACGCATCTGAGGTGGAAGTGGTCACGGGTCACCTGCCAACCAAGTCGTGACAGGGTCAACCATACATCCTTAAAGGCAACAAGTGGAGGGCCTCATTCAAATATTGAAGATTTAAAACACTTTATGTGCTGCTATCATCTGGTGGTGTGGAAAAGTCAGGGCTAATCCAGGCTTTGTTCATTTTTATCAGTGTGAGCCTGTCAGCATGTTCTTTTGACAGGTGAAAGCACCCTCGGCGGCACTAAAAACCCACTCAGACAAGATGCTAGCAGCAGGGCAACACAACAAAGTATAGAAGAACAGCTCATTACAGGTATCCAGCTCTGAGACTCAATAGTTGAAGGTCGCAGAGGAATTAGGGAGTACTCTGGTTTTATAGGCCAGGTACTGCTTGACCATCTTTAAAAACGTTTCCCTCCATGTCAAAAATACCCGTTCATCAGGGCCTGGATACTGAGAGGGTGTCATGAAATTGGCCCAGGCCTTTGACAATGTGTACCCCTGCCTCTGCTGTACTTAATGTGTGTCTCCCTTGCCTCTCCTCCTTGATTGGGAAAGGAAGCTTGTAACCTTCCACTAGCGTTGTCTGATGGGAATTTTTTCAACATATTTTCCACAATGGCCTTTTGGTATAGCAACATTTTAGTAGACCTCTCAGCCTTAGGAAGGAAAGATGCAAATTTCTCCTTGTAGCGTTTGTCCAGCAAGGTGACCAACCAGTACTCTTTTTTTTGCCCAAGATAAGTACAACGCGAGAGTCACAGGAAAGGCAGCGGTACATAAAGTTGGCCATATTTGCCAAGGTCCATACAGCTAACCCTTCCCTGTTTCCACCATGATGATGACTCTCCATCTCCTTCTATTTCCTCTCTTCCTCCTCATTCCCTTCCTCAGAACATCCACGTAGGAGAGACGGATGAAGCTTGTGTGGGTACTAGCCATTGTGTGGACATCCATGCCCACTCTTCAGTTATTATGGGTGGAAGCTGATCAGAACACCAACGGGCGTGTTAGAGCCAGTATTCCACAACTGGCCTCTGTTGCTCACAAAGTCTTGTGAACATGTGCAGTGTGGAGTTCCAGAACCTAGTGATGTCGCACGTGAATTGGTAAGCTGGCACAGCCATGCGATGCTTCAGCACTGCCAGAGCGGCGGCACCTGTAGACTTGTGGAAATGGGTGCTGATGCGGCATACCTTGACCAGAAGCTCTGACAAAACTGGGTAGGTTTTCAGAAATGGCTGAGCTAACAAGTTGAGCATGTGGGCCAAGCATGGAACATGTGTGAGCTTGTCAAGCTTCACAGCTGCGATCAGGTTATGGCCATTATGATACATGGCCATGCCTGGTTGTAGATTCAGCAGTGAGAGACACAGATATGCCAGGTCTGGTATTCCTTTAAATAACTCTTTCGAGTTGTGCGGTTTGTCTCCTAGACAAATTAGCTTCAGCAGAGTCTTTTGCAGCTCCGCTGAGGCAGTGCTGCAGAGCTTTCAGTTTCCAGCTGATGTGGTCGACGTGCTCTGCTCTGAGATGACACATCAGAGATGGAGGATGAGGAAGAGCAGAAGGGGTGCAGAACCTGGAGTGGGAGGTGGAGAAAAGCCTGATAGAAGTAGGGCCAACAATTCTCGGCATCGGTACCACATGTGCCGTGCCAGGGTGGGACTCAGCACCGGCCTCCACAGTGTTCACCCACTGTGCCATCAGGGTAATGTAGTGTCCCTGGCCACAATAGCTTGTTTATGTGTTGGTCGTTAAGTGGAGAATGCCAGTAAGTGTGTTGGTATGGGCACACGTGCTGGTACAAGGTGGGGACACCAATTGAAGAGAAATAGTCGTGGCTGGGGACCGAGTAGTAAGGGAATGCTCCGCCATGAGTTGGTGTAAATCCTCCATGTCTGCAAGCCTATATGGCACCATTTCCATGGCCTGCGGCATGGAAAAGTGCCCGTTTAGCATTTGGGCATGTGGCTGGGTGGCTGGAAATTTTCTTTTTTCTTCCAAGGCTTGGGGTAGGGACAGCTATTTCCTGTGGTCAGCTTCTATGGTTCAAGGGTCTGTCCTAAAGTCTAACCACATCAACAGGATCTCTAGTGAAGAACCAAATGGTGGCTTAGTTACACCCCTCCAGGCTCTCCCCTGTCTGTGGTGAAGTGGGTCCACACCCACCAGCGTGACACCATGTCCCTACTGATTAAGTGCAGATGCACCTATGTTATACCAAAATTCAAGTTATTGTTTTATAAATCTACATAACTTCTCTAGCAAGGAGGAAACTGTTGAGATAATGTATGGGAAGGAAGCTGCCACTTGCAGAAAGAGTGTGTATTGCCAGAGATGGTACACTGCAACTGCCAAGCGTTGTTATTGTAGTTCTATGTTGGCTAAGAGCAGTACCCACAAACGTATAAGCCATATGCTTGTGCCTCTTTGAGGTTAAAACTGTGTTTTCTTCATCAGCCCGTGTAAGTGTTGCTACACAATTCCCACCACCATCTTCTCACTAGGCAGACCACAATCACCCTGTCCTTTTTTATATATAAACCTGTCCATTATCTCGTGTCCCAGTACACCAGGGTCTAGGAGTCTTTACCTAGGCCTCTAGGGTATGTATATGATGACTGGCAGTACATTAGACACTCACACTACCCACATGAATTATTCTAGCAGAATATATTGAACATGTCCACAATACCTGACTGTGACAGGAATCTAAGTCTGTCCTATGGATTGATCTCCTTCCACCTTGTTACGTTGTTCACATTTCTGACTATACTATGAATGAAGCACTTCCTTTTAACAAGGAACTTTCAGTCAGTGACAGAAATAAGCTGAATATGACTCAGAGCCCATTGACGCAGACTCGCGTAAATGAATGAAACACTACAATGTAGCTCGTAGAGTTGTCTGTATATTTCTGTACTTGTGTTATTACCATGCGGGATGTGTAGGCTTCATCTAACAATGATGTTGTTGTTGTTACCTTAAAAAACTAACAATATCACTTTAGTGTTTAAAATCATTCTACGTGAACATTTTCAGTCCGAGTTTACAAAAAAATGCTTAAATAGATTATGTTAGTGTATAAATAAGTGTGAGCAAAAGAGCAGGGAAAAAAGTGTGAGCCTATCCTTGATTTGGCAAATATTAAAAGGAGACAGTTCAAGAATTGTAATGGAAAAGTGGGCAGATTAAGCGTGCGCGTCAGACCACATATACAACTACTGGGGTCACGTTCTGCCAATCAAATATATCCTGACTAAAATGTGCCAGAATTATGTTGAAGTCATATTTATTCTGTGAGTAAGACACTTTTTATTTCACACAAAGGGGGATGGCTTATCAGGAAAGGTGCAGGGACTAATATGAAATTGGCCGTGGCTTAATATTGGACACGTTGTGCCCAAATTTTGGGTCAATTTCAGCCACCTATAGGTGGTATAAAGTTAAGCTCCCCCAATATACATTAGATAGCTGACAACTATCTCTCAAGAGAATTTCCCATGCACAGGAACGCTAAGCTCCGCAGAATGTTCTGCTTTCTATGAGAAATCCACTGCCAGACTGTTCTGGCAGAGGCTTACTATGTGTCCCAGAGAACAAAAGGATCATCCATCCGCAATTCAATATCATCTGTCTAAGGGGAGTTGGGAGGCCCCCATACTTTCATATATGCATTAAATTGTTATACTTTATCAACAATAGTCTTTTTTTAGCATATTTATAAATAATATTGACATAAGAACATGATTCATCATTAAAGGGTGTAAGACTCATGCTGGTGTGGTAGTTGGAGGCAGATATATCTCGCCCAGGTGTTTGTCCTATGTGAATTAGGCCACTCAGTATCTTCAGGGTGCTAATGGGATAATGGTTGCAGGAATAAAAGATGACCAGCTGGGTGTTTCCAGTGTCTGCCTGGGGCACACAGATTGCCTGCCTGTGTGAGACAAACGTGAGTGAAGAGCTCTGCTCAAGATCTGTGTGATGTTAGCTGGGTGGGAGAAGCCCCCCCAGTTGTTGAGATAGCAAATTATTTGTTTAGTTAGTGCCGGACAGGCTAGGATTTATTTTTATGTTTTGTTTTTTGTGTTGCTTTCACGTTAATAAATCTGACCTGAGGTCAGCCTGCTCAGAAACCTGCTGTACGCCTCAGATTCAATGCACAAACCACGTGTCCTTTGACCCCAGCAAAGGCGATCCCAGAGTGTTTTGTCACATTGTGGTGGAGAATGCGGGCATACCGTGGCACAGGCGACAGCATGGAAGACGTGGTGAAAGCCTTAGTACAGTCCACTGCCATACAGCAGCAGGCCACTGCCGCACAGCACGAAGCTAATCGCTTGATGGCCGCACAGCTGAAGGAGTTAGTGGACATGACGGTTGCAGACCGCCAACTTCTCCAACAGGTGGCGCAGCGCCTGGTGAGCATGCCTGACGCTGACCCGGAAGCAGAGTCCAGAAGGATCCATGTGAGTCGATACTGGCAACAGCTGACTGCAGAAGATGACGTCGAGGCATACCTGACAACGTTTGAGCGGACGGCATTGAGAGAGAAGTGGCCGAAGGCACGATGGGCCGATTTGATTGCCCCGTTTCTCTCCGGCGAGGCCCAAAAAGCTTACCATGATTTGGACCCGGAGGTCGCTCAGGACTTTGAGAAGCTGAAAGCTGAGATCCTGGCCCGGCTGGGTGTGACGACGGCTGTCCGTGCACAGAGGGTACATCAGTGGACATACCAGCAAGATAAACCGGCGCGGTCTCAGATGTTCGACCTGATCTACTTGACAAAGAAATGTCTGCAACCCGAGGTACTGACAATACCCGAAATAATCCAGCGGGTTGTCCTGGACAAGTACCTGAGAGTACTACCCCCAGCGCTGAAAAGGTGGGTAAGCCAAGGAAATCCCACGACAGCGGATCAACTTGTGGAGTTGGTCGAGCGTTATTCCGTGGCAGAAGGACTTCCCGACGACACCGCCAGCCCCCGGTCTGTGCCTCCTCCTCGTGGAACCGGTAAGACTGTTCCAGGGACCACGGGTGAAGGAAAATCGCTTAAAACTGTGGGGGAGGAGTCCGGGACTGCTCGCACTCCGAGACCAAGAGTATTGGACGGTGGTCTCAGTAGGGGACATGTTAGGTGTTTCCGCTGCCATGAGAAGGGTCATGTTTCTGCGAACTGTCCTGTTACCGCTGAACCCATGCAGTGCGACGTTATAGACTCTAGAAAACGCATGTCTTTGGTTACACAGCTAGTGAGTGTGAATGCGGGTCAAAATGATACAGTGAAACACCTGTGTGAATTATCTGTTGATGGGAAAAATGTTGTGGCATTACTAGACTCTGGAAGTGTGGTGACTCTGGTGAAAGCTAGTCTGGTGGCACTTCCATCTGGTCCGTCTGACAAGTTTTCTGTGACGTGTGTGCATGGTGACACCCGCTCATACTTAACAGCGGTCATATGGATTTCTACTCCCTATGGGACAGTGCAGCACAAAGTGGGACTCGTCCCCGCATTGTTACAGGATGTAATCCTGGGCAGGGATTTTCCCTATTTCTGGCAGTTGTGGGAGAATCAGTTGCTCCTTCACGGTAGCTGTACCCGTGAATCTTCCCCCATGCCATCTGGAGGTCCCGAGTCCCTAGAGGAGACCCCACAGGAAGATGTTGCTGGGGAGGTTGGTGAATCTAACCTTCAGTACCCCTTCTCCGTCATGGCGGGGGAAACAGAGGAAACTGAGGAACCTCAGCGAGAGGCGGAGGCAGACAGCCATCCGGCACCCTGCCTGCCAGATTTGGGAGTCCAGGTGGATGACTTCCACAGCAAGCAAATGAAAGATCCTACCCTAACTCCGGCTAGGAAAAATGTAAAAATGATAGATGGGGTACCCGTAGAACCTGACACTAGGCTAGCGTACCCGTATATGGTTCTTGAAAATGATTTGCTCTACCAGGTAGAGAAAAAAGGGGAAGACACAGTGCAACGGTTAGTGGTACCCAAACCTTATCGGCGGAAGGTACTGGATTTGGCCCACGGATATATAATGGGGGGACATCTGGGGATACAGAAAACCACAGAAAGGATATTGCATTGTTTTGTGTGGCCTGGAATACATTGTGATGTGCGTAACTATTGTGAGTCCTGTCCAGAGTGCCAAATCGCGGCCCCTAAATCTCAGTTCCGTAGCCCTTTGGTACCCCTTCCTATCATCGGGGTCCCTTTTGAGAGAATTGGGATGGATTTGGTTGGGCCCCTTCCCCGATCCGCACGTGGGCACCAACATATCCTCGTCATCATGGACTTTGCCACTCGTTACCCGGAAGCCGTCCCTTTGCGTAACACAGCTACCAAGACGATCGCCAAGGAATTGGTACAAGTGTTTAGTCGGGTGGGAATTCCAAAACAGATACTCACCGACCAGGGGACTCCCTTTATGTCGAGGGTAATGAAGGAGCTCTGCAGGCTCTTACAAATAGACCCGTTGCGTACGTCTGTCTATCACCCTCAAACAGATGGCCTGGTTGAGCGCTTCAACAAAACCTTAAAACAGATGCTCCGGAAGGCGATAGACAAAGATGGGAAGAACTGGGATTACTTGTTACCCTATTTGCTGTTTGCCATTAGGGAAGTTCCCCAGTCTTCCACAGGGTTTTCGCCTTTCGAACTGTTGTACGCCCGTCGTCCCCGGGGACTGCTGGACGTCGCAAAAGAAACCTGGGAAGGTCAAGTCACTCCCTTTAAAACGGTGATCGACCATGTAACACAAATGCAGGATCGTATTGCCGCTGTCATGCCCATTGTTAGGGACCATATGTTACAGGCCCAGGGAGCCCAGAGGCAAAGTTATGATAGAGGCGCTAAGGTCCGTACATTTGCACCCGGCGATAGGGTGTTGGTCCTAATCCCTACGGTGGATAGTAAATTCCTGGCGAAATGGCAGGGCCCATTTGAGGTCCGAGAAAGAGTTGGTGAAGTGAACTATAAAGTGTACCAGCCGGGTAAGAGAAAACCGGAACAGATTTATCATGTGAATCTGATAAAATCCTGGAAAGACCGCTCTGCCCTAACGGCGGATCTGCCCCGTCCGGTTTGTTCACCTACTGTACCAGAGGTGCAGGTTGCTGAGACTCTCTCAGAACGACAAAAATCTGAGGTTAAGCAATTCTTGTTACAGAACTGACAGTTTTTCTCCGAAAAACCTGGCCGGACTAAATTGGTGAAACATGAGATTGTCACAGAGCCTGGCGTCACTGTTCATGTGAAGCCCTACCGGATTCCGGAAGCCCGCCGTGAAGCCGTCTCCCGGGAAGTGATGGCAATGTTGGACTTAGGAGTCATTGAGGAGTCACACAGCGCCTGGTCCAGTCCAATTGTGTTGATACCTAAACCGGATGGCTCCATCCGGTTTTGTAATGACTTTAGGAAACTGAATGCAGTTTCTAAATTTGATGCGTACCCTATGCCCCGGGTCGATGAGTTGATCGACCGGCTTGGTAAAGCCCGATACATTACGACCCTGGATTTAACAAAGGGGTACTGGCAGATTCCTCTGGCTGAGGCGGCCAGAGAGAAGACGGCATTTGCAACACCGGAAGGTCTGTTCCAGTATGTCTATATGCCGTTTGGACTTCACGGAGCTCCCGCAACGTTCCAGAGATTGATGGATCGAGTCTTGAGGCCTCACAGACAGTACGCTTCTGCCTACCTGGATGACATCGTAATTTACAGCATGGACTGGGAAACTCATCTCCAGAAGGTACAAGCGGTGATTGATGACCTGCGAGATGCAGGTTTAACGGCAAACCCCAAGAAATGCCACATCGGGCTTGAAGAAGCCCGATACTTGGGCTACGTGATTGGTCGAGGAGTGGTTAAACCCCAGATCGACAAAATACAGGCAATTCAGGGCTGGCCACAACCAGTGAACAAGAAACAAGTGCAGGCTTTCCTGGGGATTGCCGGCTATTATCGCCGGTTCATACCCAATTTTGCAGCCATGGCTACTCCCTTGACGGATCTTACCAAGGGGAAGGGTTCCGTCATGGTAAAGTGGACCTCAGCTGCTGAAGAGGCCTTCCACAGCCTGAAACGGGCTTTGTGCTCTCAGCCCGTACTAGTGACTTCTGATTTCAGCAGCGAGTTTGTGGTACAAACTGATGCCTCTGATACTGGTGTCGGAGCTGTACTTTCCCAGGTGAGGGACGGAGTCGAACACCCGGTCCTCTATCTCAGTCGGAAACTGAATGTACATGAGCAGAGGTATGCGGTGGTTGAAAAAGAGTGCCTAGCCATTAAATGGGCTCTCGACTCCCTCAAGTATTACCTGGCTGGTAGGAAGTTTAGGCTGGTCACAGACCATGCCCCTCTCAAGTGGATGCACCTCCACAAGGACCGTAATAGTCGGGTAACCCGGTGGTTCCTTGCCCTGCAGGCTTACTCTTTTACGGTGGAGCACCGACCTGGGGTGCAGATGGGGAACGCCGATGCCCTGTCCCGAGTGCACTGTTTCAAAAGTGTTCTTGCTCGACCGGAGTGGTCTGAGCAAGGGGGGGGGGGGGATATGTAAGACTCATGCTGGTGTGGTAGTTGGAGGCAGATATATCTCGCCCAGGTGTTTGTCCTATGTGAATTAGGCCACTCAGTATCTTCAGGGTGCTAATGGGATAATGGTTGCAGGAATAAAAGATGACCAGCTGGGTGTTTCCAGTGTCTGCCTGGGGCACACAGATTGCCTGCCTGTGTGAGACAAACGTGAGTGAAGAGCTCTGCTCAAGATCTGTGTGATGTTAGCTGGGTGGGAGAAGCCCCCCCAGTTGTTGAGATAGCAAATTATTTGTTTAGTTAGTGCCGGACAGGCTAGGATTTATTTTTATGTTTTGTTTTTTGTGTTGCTTTCACGTTAATAAATCTGACCTGAGGTCAGCCTGCTCAGAAACCTGCTGTACGCCTCAGATTCAATGCACAAACCACGTGTCCTTTGACCCCAGCAAAGGCGATCCCAGAGTGTTTTGTCACAAGGGGTTATTTTTAACTTAAACACTGACTGTCTATCATTAGAATCCAAACAAAAATGGGAATGCATCCCCTTTAAATTCAGTCCCATACAAATGACTAGGATGAATTTCAGTACCTACAACAAGCACACATACTGTACCCACACTGCTTCTGTTCCTGTGTAAACAAGGAAGAGAATGTGACGCTGGCGGGAGAATGTGACGTTTGTGATGATTGGCAGGTGTCATAACTCAACTGATGGATGCTGGATAGACCATCAATGTTTAAGTCCTTAGAACTAAACAAGAGCAGAAATAAAATCCCTCATCTAGATCATCTAGATTTGAAAATAGCACTGATCACCCAGGGGGTGATGAAATTGATCCATGAAAGTCAGTAAAACACAAAGAAATCATTTGGAGGCCAAGTATGTGCACATTATGGCAGAGCACTTCTCATGAAAGAAGAGTGCATCACAGAATGTGCAGGCTCGACACAATCAGGTGCAGGAGGGGATCCTGGCCTTTTAAGCCCTTCCTGAAATTTCCAAATTTATAAAAAAAAGCACTTTATTAACGCCATTTTAGGCAATGAGAGATCCTTCCCCCAATATTGGCATTTGCCTGTGTTGTGAATTTGGAAAGCTTTTTAATCTTGTAACAATGGTTTATATTGTTTTATTGGACAGATATTGTGCTATAAGGTTGACAGATTTTGCCACTATGATGGGATTCAATAATGATTTAATGTGCATGGCTCATTTTACATACACTTGTAATGGAGAGACCACTTTCCTACAAATATTTTTTGAAACTGGAGATCGCTAGTGAAATAACTCATTTTTGCTCATTTACTGTGGGGAAAAAATGATTTAATCAGCCACCAATTGTGAAAATTCTCCCACTTAAAAAGATGAGAGAGGCATGTAATTGATATCATAAGTAGACGACAACTATGAGAGTCAAAATAAGAAAATAAATCCAGAAAATCACCTTGTCTGATTTGGAAAGATTTATTTTGCAAATTATGGTGGAAAATAAGTATTTGGTCGCCTAAAAAACATGCAAGATTTCTGGCTCTCACGGACCTGTAATTTCTTCTTTAAGAGGCTCCTCTGTCCTTCACTCATTACCTGTAGTAATGGCACCAGTTTGAACTTGTTATCAGTATAAAAGACAGTATATAAAAACAGTTACACTGGCGCTCACCCTGAAAAAACAAATCCTAAGCTGCTGGAATCAAGACAGAGCCTGTGCTAAAATCTGTCCATTTAAAGGTTCAACACATAATACTAAAAAAGATGCTATAGGATTGTTACATGCGGATAGTGTAACACAAAGCCACAATGGGACTTCCCCTGACGAAGCTGCGTCCCGCAGCGATACGCGTGGGGCTCTTGCCTCACCCCTTACTTGGCTGTGTGTCCCACTGACTTTGGGGTACGGACTTGAGCTGTTAACACTGGCGCTGCCTCTTCCAATCTTTCTGGTAGTATCAGTTGTTTTATGGTACTGACCTTATTTTGGGTTCCTTTTGTCAGTAGGCTGCACCTTATTATGGGTGCGCCAGGATCCACATTGAAATGGTACCATTAATGTATGCACATGCCTTTTATTTGTTACAGGCAATAATTATGTGTGCATTTTTTGGCAAATATTCTCTGATATTTTGGCATATTTGAAATATATTGTATACTGTGATTTTTCTTAGCCGTGCCTTCGGGTCAGTTAGAATTCTGTGCCACATGTTTTGTTAGATCAGTACTGCATTATACTTTATGCATTAGGGACACTTTATGTAGCCATATTTTGCCATTCATGATATTGTCTTTGGGATTTTGTTTCACTATGCCATATTTTGTATTATTGTATAGGGGTGGGGCCTACTGGTCCTATATTTAGGCCCTTTTTAAATGGTTTTATATTTGTGTGTTTGTTGTTTTTTGAGGTGTCATTAAAGTTTATATTTATATTGATCTTTATGATTGGGAGTGCATACCGTTCTTTTGGTCTTGTCTTTTTTCTATGTTTTGTACAATGGGAATATAGTACATCACCTAGTTGACACAATATCCACCCTTCTGGTGTTGTTAAGGTTAATAAGCACAAGGATTCCCACGGGTTAATGTGTAATAGCAGGGGGAGGGGGAGAGGGAGAGGGAGGGGGGTTATGCCCGCAATCCACATTAACCCGTGGGAATCCTTGTGCATATTAACCTTAACAACACCAGAAGGGTGGATATTGTGTCAACTAGGTGATGTACTATATTCCCAGTATAAAAGACACATGGCCACAAACTCAAAAAGTCACACTCCAAACTCCACTATGGTGAAGAACAAAGAGCTGTCGAAGGACACCAGAAACAAAATTTTAGTCCTGCACCAGGCTGGGAAGACTGAATCTGTAATAGGCAAGCAGCTTGGTGTGATGAAATCAACTGTGGGAGCAATAATAAGAAAATGGAAGACATATAAGACCACTGTTAATTTCTATTGATCTGGGGTTCAACGCAAGATCTCAGCCCGTGGGGTCGAAATGATCACAAGAATGGTGAGCAAAAATCCCAGAACCACTCGGGGGACCTAGTGAATGACCTGCATAGAGCTGGGACTACCGTAACAAAGGCTACCATCAGTAACACACCACGCCGCCAGGGACTCACATCCTGCAGTACCTGACGTGTCCCCCTGCTTAAGCTCGTACATGTCCGGGCCCATCTGAAGTTTGCTAGAGAGCATTTGAATTATCCAGAAGAGTATTGGGAGAATGTCATATGGTCTTATGAAATCAAAGTAGAATTGTTTGGTAGAAACAAAACTTGAAGTGTTTGGACGAGATAGAATGCTGAGTTGCATCCAAAGAACACCATACCTACTGTGAAGCATGGGGGTGGCAACATTAAGCTTTGGGGCTGTTTCTCTGCAAAGGGAACAGGACGGCTGATCCAGGTACATGAAAGAATGATTAGGGCCATGTATTGTGAGATTTTGAGTGCAAACCTCCTTCCATCGGCAAGGGCATTGAAGCAGAAAAGTGGATGGGTCTTTCAGCATGATAATGATCCCAAGCACACTGCCAAGGCAACAAAGGAGTGGATTCGTAAGAAGCATATGAAGATCCTGGAGTGGCCAAGCCAGTCTCCAGATTTCAACCCCATAGAAAACCTTTGGAGGGAGTTGAAAGTCCGTGTTGCCCAGCGACAGGCCCAAAATATCACTGCTCTAGAGGAGAATTGGGCAAACATACCACCAACAGTGTGTGCCAATCTTGTGAAGATTTACAGAAAACGTTTGAACTCTGTCATTGACAACAAATGATATATAACAAAATATTGAGATGAACTTTTGTTAATGACCAAATACTTATTTTCCACCATAATTTGCAAATTAAATCTTGCCAAATCAGACATGGTGATTTTCTGGATTTGGAGAACTTGCACAATTGGTGGCTGACTAAATCCTTTTTTTTCCTCATTGTATATTTAGTCATTATGCCATGCTATGCGATGCATGTAAATGTGTGCTGTTTAATGCTGTTTTCAATGCATATTTATATATGAAGCCATGTTTATTTGCTGTATGGTGCTTTTAAAGCTGTAGGGGCAGCACGGTGGCTCAGTGGTCAGCACTGTTTATTTGCAGCACTGGGGTCCTGGGTTCAAATCCCACCAGGGACAACATGTGCAAGGAGTTTGTACGTTCTCCCCGTGTTTGCATGGGTTTCCTCCAGGTACTCGGGTTTCCTCCCATACTCCAAAGACATACTGATAGGGAAGTTAGATGGGGAGTCCAAATGGGGACAGTGGAAAGGTCTGCTATATAACATAATACAATATAATATAGTGATCCTGAGACCAAGCACGGCTCCGAAAATCCACCACCTAAGCCATGTTGTATTCTATACTACTGTTGCAATTCAGAGAGCATTGTTGTGGCCCTGGAGATTACAAGTGATCGTGGAGCACGTCTGGTCTATTGCTTCAATTTGGGTGAGTACAAGCTGAGACGCTATTGGATTAGAGTGTTGCATATATCAGTGATCGAGCCTGCCTTCTACCTGTGAGCCGCATTAAAGGACTGTTGCTGTTGGTAAGAGCCAAGCTCTATGACTCAGCTCAGACGTGTAACCGACAAGCTCTTTGCCTACATACCATGTGCAACTGCCAAGATTGTTCTCTCATTTTCAGACTGCTGTAACCTATACCCTAGTTGCCACCCCTGTAAAAAAAAATGCCGGTTCCAGTTATACCCTACTGCCTCATACTCATCTGTTCTTTCTACAAGGAACAAGAATATATGTTTGGCTGCACTGAGTTTGGATCATTAGGACAATAATCTGATGTATATGGCTGGACTGCCAGTAAGCAGCTCCTACTATTTTATAATCATTAACAAATATATAAACGGACACATACATAACCATTGCTCTGATTAACATAGTATCATCGTTATATCACTCAATGCACAGACAATTTCACAATTAGCACAGCATGAAGTACAATATCAAAAGTTTACCTGATAATGTAAAACTGATGAGCCTGCGGCTGCCTTGGCTGTGCGATGCATCTTCGCTGTTAATGCTTTTAAAGATCTATAACGAAAAGATGGTGTGAGATTGGTGTCGATAACATATTAGGTTCCATTAGTGCTATCCCTCTAGACTCCATCAATATGGATTGATAGCACTGTACCATACTCTGCCATTAGCTGAGGCAAGGCTTGAATTTCTGATGCTTCTACATTCTACCGGAATGCTTTATAACTGTGATTTCTTACTTATATATCTGCTTGCAGACTCACAAACCATTAGTTATATGCACACAAGCAAAGCATTCAGATTATGATTTAGCTCAGTATGTTTAGTGTAATGATATACCTCTTCACATAACACCCAAACCTAGAAATATGCAGAGAAAGTGGCCATGTTCCTGCCTTAGCGAGCTTGTGCGGAATATCATCAGGCTGTCGTTTTCATAGCCTTTTATTTACTTAGTTTAGCATGAGTACCAGAAATACATGGCTGCTTCCTTCCAAAATAACGTTGTACCTATCCACAGGCTGTGTGTGGAACCACAGCTTGCCCCCATTCACTTCAATAGAACAGATACACAATACCAGACAAGATCCATAGACAGATCTAGAGCCATGTAAGTTTGTATACAGTCATGAGAAAAAAATAAGTACACCCCCTTTGAATTGTATGGTTATTCTGTACATATCAGGAAATAAAAATAAAAAAAATCTAATATCTTAAAATTAGGCAAATACAACCTTAGATTGACAACAACACATGATAAACTACACAGTGTCATTATTTATTTACCAAAAACTTGGACAAAATGTAAAATCAGTGTATGAAAAAATGGTAAACCCTTGCTGATTCTTATAGAAATTAAGAGGGTAAGTAGCAACCAGATGCTACTAAACAAGTGTGTTTGAATAATTGTTCATTGGCAAGTGTGTTGTGAATTCTGTGGCCAAGCTCCCTCCTGTGGTCGAGAGTGGTACTTCGGCTGGTTCTGTCTATGAGCTTCCTTTGGTGGATGAGAGTGGTACTGCGGCTTCTGAGTTTCCTTCCTCAGGTGATGAGGTTAAGTCGTTAGGTGCTGCTCTATTTAACTCCACCTGGTGCTTTGATCCTGGCCTCCAGTCAATGTTCTAGTATTGGTCTTGCTTCCTCCTGGATCGTTCCTGTGGCCTGTCTATCCTGCATAAGCTAAGTTTTTGCTTGTGTTATTTTTGCTTGCTATTTTTTCTGTCCAGCTTGCTTTATTGGTTTTTCTTGCTTGCTGGAAGCTCTGAGACGCAGAGGGAGCACCTCCGTACCGTTAGTCGGTGCGGAGGGTCTTTTTGCCCCTCTGCGTGGTTGTTTGTAGGTTTTTGTGTTGACCGCAAAGCTATCTTTCCTATCCTCGGTCTATTCAGTAAGTCGGGCCTCACTTTGCTAAATCTATTTCATCTCTGTGTTTGTATTTTCATCTTACTCACAGTCATTATATGTGGGGGCTGCCTTTTCCTTTGGGGAATTTCTCTGAGGCAAGGTAGGCTTATTTTTCTATCTTCAGGCTAGTTAGTTTCTCAGGCTGTGCCGAGTTGCATAGGGAGCGTTAGGCGCAATCCACGGCTACCTCTAGTGTGGTGTGTTAGGATTAGGGATTGCGGTCAGCAGAGTTCCCACGTCTCAGAGCTCGTCCTTTGTTTTTGGTAATTGTCAGGTCACTTTGTGTGCTCTGAACTTCAATGTCCATTGTGGTTCTGAATTACCTGATCACAACACAAGTGTGAGCATTTCTATAAAAGCAGAAGTTTTGGCAGGTGCTGGTCTACAGCATTCAGGTGTGTGTTAACACAATGCAGAGGAGGAAGTACATCAACAATGATCTCAGAGAAGCAATTTATGTTGTCCATCAATCTGGGAAGGGTTAGAAGGTAATTTCCAAACAATTTAGAGTGCATCATTCTACAGCAAGAAAGAATGTTAGACCATGCAATGTTTAGAGAAACTAATGATTTTAGCATGTTGATTGTTATCTTTACAAATATAGCTTGTTTGGAAGGTTGCCAGGAGAATGCCTCTTATTCCTAAAAAAAAAAACATGGCAGCATGGCTATAATTTGCAAACTTACCCCTGAACAAGTTACAAGACCTTCAGAACAATGTCCTTTGGATAGATGAGACGAGGCAAAAACCAAACACAGCATGTCGGCTACCTTGCCGTAGTAGAGTCAACCATGAACTCCACCGCATAGCAAGTAAGCTAGAGAAATATGTGAGGTCATCTATTCAAAAGCTAAAGCTTGTCTGAGATTGAGTCATGCACCTGAAAAAGATAGGGTTGAAATGGGCGCAGCTACAGTAGGCCTGGACATGACAGGGGTTTGAAAGTAGTAGGCTGGGTAAGGGCTAACTACTAGTCTTGCAAGTACACCATAGGCGGTCAGTTAGAGGAGGTGGGTCAGAGGTCAGGCTACATGGGGTGGTTTTGAGCCAGAATTGGTTAGTTATGTTATTTGGGTGGAGTATCTCAGGGAACCTTATATGAAGAAGAGGATCCTTGGACTGCAACTACCATTCAAGACACAGGACCAGGAACATCCCGCCCACCTGCCCTTCTCTTAAGTTTGGTAGGTAATGGCCAAACTCCGGTGGGTGTGGGATTGTTGTGTTACACTATATTTATGTGAGGAGGTCCCATCCATGGTCCCATCGGATGTATGGTGAACCCTCATTATTGTGTGTGGATAGTTCCAGCTGGGATGGTTCTCGAGGAACAGAAAGTTGTTGTTTGGGCAGTACCATGATGGTTTATCAACCCCGAGTTGGAGTAGTGCGACTGTGGATTGTTGTGTTCAGCACTGTCCAGTGTTGGTGGTCCAACCAGGATCTCCTCAGAAAATGAATGGTGTTTTATTCTTAGGCTACTTTCACACTAGTGTCGGAATCTCCCCGTCGCAATGCGTCGGGCAGAGATTCCGACGCTAGCGTTTAACGCACTGCACAACGGAGGCAGCGGATGCATTTCTCCGGCGCATCCGCTGCCCCATTGTGAGGTGCGGGGAGGTGGGGGCGGAGTTCCGGCCGCACATGCGCGGTCGGAAAAAGCGGTCCGTCAGAAGCAAAAAACGTTACATGTAGCGTTTTTTGCTCCCGACGGTCCGCCAAAGCACGACGCATCCGTCGCATGACGGATGCGACGTGTGGCAATCCGTCGCAATGCGTCGTCAATACAAGTCTATGGGGAAAAAACGCATCCTGCAAGCACTTTTGCAGGATGCGTTTTTTCTGCAAAACGACGCATTGTGACGGATTGCAGTTAACGCTAGTGTGAAAGTAGCCCTATTCATATACTTGTCTTTAATAAAGGCTGCTGTGGCCAGATATATTCCATCGTCACTCAGCGTTATGTTGTTATTTAATAATGACAGACATTTTCAAAACCCTAGGCATGATCCCAAGCACAACAGCAATTCTACATCAGAATGGCTGAAAATGAAAAGAAAATGAATTGAAATGATGTGTGAGAACTTAAGAGGACTGTGCATAAACCAGTGCCCACAAACCTCAATGAACTTAAAGGGGTGGTCTGAAGGCAAAGTCATTTTGCTTCTAACTCCCTATCTATTTAGTCCCACAATATAAAGGGAATATTTAAAGCAAGCATATTAGAAAATAGCTTGGATTATGGGACTAAATAGATAGAGAGTTAGTAGCAAAATTAATTTGTCTTCAGACCACTCCTTTTAGCAACTTGTACAGAAGACTGGGCCACAGTTGCTGTAGAACCAGTCAGTCTTACACATCAGATTTTTTCTCATGTTTTTGTCAGTGTACTAGGCCCATTTATGGATCAGTTTGTAGAATCCTTGTATCATTCCTTTTTCTTGTATGAAGAAAAACATTTCTTAGCATCTCCTACCCATCTCCTACCTCTATGGGAGGTGGAGCCGCATATTCATTACTGTAATGAGCGGTACCATGTGACCGCTCAATACAGGAAGAATCTGCAAAGCTGGAAGAAGCAGGGACCTGCAGGGACCGCGCCAGCAGTAGGTGAGTATACGGGGAGGGGAGTGCTGCGCTGCGCGATATTTACCGCTCCTCGTTCCGATGCGGCTCCGTCTTCAGCGTCCTCTGGCCGTGACGCTCAGGTCAGAGGGCGCGGTGACGTGGTCAGTGCGCGCCCTCTGCTGAACGTCAGTGCTGAAGACAGAGCCGCACCGAGACGAGGAGCAGGTAACTATTGAAAGTGCCAGGGGTCCTGAGCGAAGAGAGGTGAGTATGTGATTTTTTTTTTTTATGGCAGCAAAAGCATATGGGGCAAGTGGCTGTACGGAGCATCTTATGGGCCATAAAGCTTGTGCAGCACTATATGGGGCAAGTGACTGTACGGAGCATCTTCTGGGGCCATAACGCTTGGGCAGCACTATAAGGGGCAAGTGACTGTACGGAGCATCTTATGGGGACATAACACTTGTGCAGCACTATATGGGGCAAGTGACTGAATGGAGCATCTTATGGGGCCATAACGCTTGTGCAGCACTATATGGGGCAAGTGACTGTACGGAGCATCTTATGGGACCATAACGCTTGTGCAGCACTATATGGGGCAAGTGACTGTACGGAGCATCTTATGGGGCCATAACGCTTGTGCAGCACTATATGGTGCAAGTGACTGTACGGAGCATCTTCTGGGGCCATAACACTTGTGCAGCGCTATATGGGGCAAGTGACTGAATGGAGCATCTTATGGGGCCATAACGCTTGTGCAGCACTATATGGGGCAAGTGACTGTACGGATGATCTTATGGGCCATAACGCTTGTGCAGCACTATATGGGGCAAGTGACTGTATGGAGCATCTTATGGGCCATAACGCTGGTGCAGCACTATATGGGGCAAGTGACTGTACGGAGCATCTTATGGGGCCATAACGCTGGTGCAGCACTATATGGGGCAAGTGACTGTACGGAGCATCTTATGGGGCCATAACACTTGTGCAGCACTATATGGGGCAAGTGATTGTATGGAGCATCTTATGGGGCCATAACGCTTGTGCAGCACTATATGGGGCAAGTGACTGTACGGAGCTTCTTATGGGGCCATAACGCTTGTGCAGCACTATATGGTGCAAGTGACTCTAAGGAGCATCTTATGGGGCCATAACGCTTGTGCAGCACTATATGGGGCAAGTGACTGTACGGAGCATCTTATGGGGCCATAACGCTCGTGCAGCACTATATGGGGCAAGTGACTGTACGGAGCATCTTATGGGGCCATAACGCTTGTGCAGCACTATATGGGGCAAGTGACTGTACGGAGCATCTTATGGGGCCATAACGCTTGTGCAGCGTTATATGGGGCAAGTGACTGTACGGAGCATCTTATGGGGCCATAACGCTTGTGCAGCGTTATATGGGGCAAGTGACTGTACGGAGCATCTTATGGGGCCATAACGCTTATGCAGCGTTATATGGGGCAAGTGACTGTACGGAGCATCTATGGGGCCATAACGCTTGTGCAGCACTATATGGGGGAAGTGACTGTATGGAGCATCTTATGGGGCCATAACGCTTGTGCAGCATTATATGGGGCAAGTGACTGTATGGAGCATCTTATGGGGCCATAACGCTTATGCAGCGTTATATGGGGCAAGTGACTGTACGGAGCATCTATGGGGCCATAACGCTTGTGCAGCACTATATGGGGGAAGTGACTGTATGGAGCATCTTATGGGGCCATAACGTTTGTGCAGCACTATATGGGGCAAGTGACTGTATGGAGCATTTTATGGGGCCATAACGCTTGTGCAGCATTATATGGGGCAAGTGACTGTATGGAGCATCTTATGGGGCCATAACGCTTATGCAGCGTTATATGGGGCAAGTGACTGTACGGAGCATCTATGGGGCCATAACGCTTGTGCAGCACTATATGGGGGAAGTGACTGTATGGAGCATCTTATGGGGCCATAACGTTTGTGCAGCACTATATGGGGCAAGTGACTGTATGGAGCATCTTATGGGGCCATAACGCTTGTGCAGCATTATATGGGGCAAGTGACTGTATGGAGCATCTTATGGGGCCATAACGTTTGTGCAGCACTATATAGGGCAAATATCTCTATGGAGCATCTTATGGGGCCCTTATTACCCTTTATGCAGGATTATATGGGGCATATTTTAATATGGAGCATCTAATGGGGCTCACCACACTTTATGGAGCATTATATGGGGCTCCTGATTCAATATGGATATTCAAAAACACTTAACCTACTGATGTCTCAATTAATTTTACTTTTATTGGTATCTATTTTTACTTTTGAAATTTACCGGTAGCTGCTGCATTTCCCACCCTAGGCTTATATTCGAGTCATTAAGTTTTCCCAGTTTTTTGTGGCAAAATTAGGGGGGTCGGCTTATACTCGGGTCGGCTTATACTCGACTATATATAATTATTTTTTTTTTATTTTGATAGACCAGACTTTTACAGACGTGGTGATACCAAATATGTTCATTTTTTTACAATTTTTCAAATGTATTTATTTTTAATGAGGGGAAAGAGGAGAGATTCAAATTTTTATATATTTTTTAAATAAATGTAAACTTTTTACGTTTTTTATTCTATTGTTGAATTAAAAAGAGTAATCATCATTTCAATTGTTATTTTATAAAACAATAGTACATATGGAAATAAGAAAATTTGGAATATATCTTGTAAGAGTAATTTGCCTCTTTCTCTGCCAGGGCTGATCATTCATTCTCAAAATTCTCAATTCGTCAATTCGGTTACACATATATGCTGCAATGCCATAGTATATCGTGAATATCTCCTATGGAGCTCAGCTTACAAAGGAGCTTCACTGGAGTACCAAGATGACAGTAACACCCTAGCTGCTATTGTAACCTATCAGTACCCCACAATCACATCATGGGGGCAAATGGGAACCAGTATGTGTGAGCACCAGTGCACCTTCCATTTAAATGCCGCTGTCACAGAAAATGGCGTTTAAATGTTTAACAGCAGCAATCGGAGCTCAGCTCTGGCCGCTGCTGTTAGACACATGTAATTTAGAGGGTATCTGCCGCGGGTGGATTGAGGTCAGCTCCTGAGTCCTCTCCACACAAGATCACCCTGCAATCACTAATGGATAAATAATGGCATGCTGTAACTTGTCATGTGTTGCATCAGAAGTTGTAGTTGCCTAATTTTGAGATCTTCTAAGAAGCAGATTTATTCCATTAAGTCCTGATACATAAAACCATAGAATTCACAGGGGGGCGTACTTACTTTTTCTCATGACCGTATGCAGCTCTAATACACATGGTTTATGTCCCACTCGCCAGCACACAGTAGATGTTTTCATTGCCTTGAAATCTGTTTCTGGCAGTCACTTGGATATTTCTGCTGGTGTTTATATAGATATGAGTGAATTGAAATAATCCTGTTTGTTGTACTCATATTAATACATTCACGGCATATCTTGGATGAGCACGGCGGATACAAATCGTCAGTTTGGCACAGAGGCCTTCGGATATTTTAGGCAGCTGTCAAAATAATTATGAAACACTTTGAGCTTTACAATCATATTTACAGGGCACTTGCTCTTCATCTCAGATATACCAACATTTGCTTCTGCTCCATTTGTGCTGACATCCAAACCTGAGGATGTCGCCCCCCGTGTAAACATGCGGTGCCGTAACTTGTTAGCAAACTTAGTAATGAAGGACTCGTTCCATCACTGCTCATTTCCAAAACTTTGCTCTGATTATCAGAACACAATATTAATATACGGTACCTCAAAGTATAAAAACCTTATGTATTGATCAGAGGTATGACCTATAACGGTTTTACTAGTTAGTTATAGTGCACATTAAACGTTCCATTTTATCAGATGTGATCAGAAATCATTCTGCTCTTGTTCATAATCACTGGCAGGTTAAGGCCATGTTCACACCACATTTCATGGCCTTGATGTAAAGGGAATCTGTCATTAGGATTAACCTTTAAAAACCACCTATATGGGTATGCAGGTCATAGGAAGCTGAATAAAATATGTATTATTCCAGAGAAAACCATGTTTTTCTTATATGTAAATGAGCTGTTCAGGACTATGGGCCGGACACAGATTTGCATGAGGATCTGCCTCCAGAGATTAGTTTTAATAAATGGGGGAGTTATCAATGTGATATGTAACGGCCGCTCTCTGCTGTTCTGATCTCAATGCAGAGCTGAGTGTGATTATAACTAATACAGCACAGCAATAAAGGAACCTGTCATTTAAAATAATATTATTAAACTGCAGATATGGAGTTAACCTGCAGGTTAATGGTATTCTAACCCCATGTTGCTGCTACCCTGAAAAGCACACTGCCCTTGAGAAATGAACTTTATCCCCCCCCGGAGTTTTACTCTTCCAGTCTTGATGGCGCGGCCTGCACAGTTTCAGTCACTGCTCGGTGCATAGAAAGCGATGACTGTAAGTATGCCCCCTGCACTGACTGACAGCTGGATCTGCATTAGAGCCGTCCTGTCAGTATGATAAGCAGTGATGCTGATAAGGATGTTACCCTTAGAGCATACTCATAAAATACTTCATAACAGCTCAGTAGGGTCTGAGTCAGAAAGAGTGGCATACAGTATATTCAAAACAAATATTGAGGAGCAGTTCATAAATTAAAGAACATTATTGATCAGTTTTTTCATTGGGAGTGAGGCATGGAGAAGCCACAAAGACCTACTTTCAACTAGTCATCCAAGATGCATAGTCCCCGGCCGGCTTTACAAAATATGTTTTCTCTGATTGATGCAACGTTTCAGAGTAGAACTTTGAGAGCTGCAATAACACAGCCGATCTCTGATGCATGCGGCCCATGGATCGGTCAGCATGTATGTCCTGTCAGGTCCACTTTAAAGTTTACATAAAAATATATATATACTGATGACAGTCAAAGACTCTCTTTTGGCCTCTGTCATGTGAATGGTATCCTATGGCTATTTTTGGTTCTGCTTCATGATCAGTCTAAGTCTACAGTTTTGCTCATGTGTATTGTACTGGGATGTTTTATAACAACAGAAAATTACTATTGTTCAGCACAGAGGCTGGAAAGGAAGGAGATTAACTGCACTTAGACCAAAAATAGCCAGAAGACTCGCTACACTCATCAGGAGGGCGTTAAACTAGAAGAAGAGGGGACGGGAAGAAAAACATTAGACTCGAACAAAGACGACCCAGGAAAACATACTCAGAAGGGAGGTAAGAACATTTCTAAAACAATCCACAGTGAGGAGATTGGAACAAAACAAAATCCTCTAAACTGCATGCTCGCAAACGCCAGAAGCCTGACAAACAAGATGGAAGAACTAGAAGCAGAAATATCTACAGGTAACTTTGACATAGTGGGAATAACCGAGACATGGTTAGATGAAAGCTATGACTGGGCAGTTAACTTACAGGGTTACAGTCTGTTTAGAAAGGATCGTAAAAATCGGAGAGGAGGAGGGGTTTGTCTCTATGTAAAGTCTTGTCTAAAGTCCACTTTAAGGGAGGATATTAGCGAAGGGAATGAGGATGTCGAGTCCATATGGGTTGAAATTCATGGAGGGAAAAATGGTAACAAAATTCTCATTGGGGTCTGTTACAAACCCCCAAATATAACAGAAAGCATGGAAAGTCTACTTCTAAAGCAGATAGATGAAGCTGCAACCCATAATGAGGTCCTGGTTATGGGGGACTTTAACTACCCGGATATTAACTGGGAAACAGAAACCTGTGAAACCCATAAAGGCAACAGGTTTCTGCTAATAACCAAGAAAAATTATCTCTCACAATTGGTGCAGAATCCAACCAGAGGAGCAGCACTTTTAGACCTAATACTATCTAATAGACCTGACAGAATAACAAATCTGCAGGTGGTTGGGCATTTAGGAAATAGCGACCACAATATTGTGCAGTTTCACCTGTCTTTCACTAGGGGGACTTGTCAGGGAGTCACAAAAACATTGAACTTTAGGAAGGCAAAGTTTGAACAGCTTAGAGATGCCCTTAATCTGGTAGACTGGGACAATATCCTCAGAAATGAGAATACAGATAATAAATGGGAAATGTTTAAGAACATCCTAAATAGGCAGTGTAAGCGGTTTATACCTTGTGGGAATAAAAGGACTAGAAATAGGAAAAACCCAATGTGGCTAAACAAAGAAGTAAGACAGGCAATTAACAGTAAAAAGAAAGCATTTGCACTACTAAAGCAGGATGGCACCATTGAAGCTCTAAAAAACTATAGGGAGAAAAATACTTTATCTAAAAAACTAATTAAAGCTGCCAAAAAGGAAACAGAGAAGCACATTGCTAAGGAGAGTAAAACTAATCCCAAACTGTTCTTCAACTATATCAATAGTAAAAGAATAAAAACTGAAAATGTAGGCCCCTTAAAAAATAGTGAGGAAAGAATGGTTGTAGATGACGAGGAAAAAGCTAACATATTAAACACCTTCTTCTCCACGGTATTCACGGTGGAAAATGAAATGCTAGGTGAAATCCCAAGAAACAATGAAAACCCTATATTAAGGGTCACCAATCTAACCCAAGAAGAGGTGCGAAACCGGCTAAATAAGATTAAAATAGATAAATCTCCGGGTCCGGATGGCATACACCCACGAGTACTAAGAGAACTAAGTAATGTAATAGATAAACCATTATTTCTTATTTTTAGTGACTCTATAGCGACAGGGTCTGTTCCGCAGGACTGGCGCATAGCAAATGTGGTGCCAATATTCAAAAAGGGCTCTAAAAGTGAACCTGGAAATTATAGGCCAGTAAGTCTAACCTCTATTGTTGGTAAAATATTTGAAGGGTTTCTGAGGGATGTTATTCTGGATTATCTCAATGAGAATAACTGTTTAACTCCATATCAGCATGGGTTTATGAGAAATCGCTCCTGTCAAACCAATCTAATCAGTTTTTATGAAGAGGTAAGCTATAGACTGGACCACGGTGAGTCATTGGACGTGGTATATCTCGATTTTTCCAAAGCGTTTGATACCGTGCCGCACAAGAGGTTGGTACACAAAATGAGAATGCTTGGTCTGGGGGAAAATGTGTGTAAATGGGTTAGTAACTGGCTTAGTGATAGAAAGCAGAGGGTGGTTATAAATGGTATAGTCTCTAACTGGGTCGCTGTGACCAGTGGGGTACCGCAGGGGTCAGTATTGGGACCTGTTCTCTTCAACATATTCATTAATGATCTGGTAGAAGGTTTACACAGTAAAATATCGATATTTGCAGATGATACAAAACTATGTAAAGCAGTTAATACAAGAGAAGATAGTATTCTGCTACAGATGGATCTGGATAAGTTGGAAACTTGGGCTGAAAGGTGGCAGATGAGGTTTAACAATGATAAATGTAAGGTTATACACATGGGAAGAAGGAATCAATGTCACCATTACACACTGAATGGGAAACCACTGGGTAAATCTGACAGGGAGAAGGACTTGGGGATCCTAGTTAATGATAAACTTACCTGGAGCAGCCAGTGCCAGGCAGCAGCTGCCAAGGCAAACAGGATCATGGGGTGCATTAAAAGAGGTCTGGATACACATGATGAGAGCATTATACTGCCTCTCTACAAATCCCTAGTTAGACCGCACATGGAGTACTGTGTCCAGTTTTGGGCACCGGTGCTCAGGAAGGATATAATGGAACTAGAGAGAGTACAAAGGAGGGCAACAAAATTAATAAAGGGGATGGGAGAACTACAATACCCAGATAGATTAGCGAAATTAGGATTATTTAGTCTAGAAAAAAGACGACTGAGGGGCGATCTAATAACCATGTATAAGTATATAATGGGACAATACAAATATCTCGCTGAGGATCTGTTTATACCAAGGAAGGTGACGGGCACAAGGGGGCATTCTTTGCGTCTGGAGGAGAGAAGGTTTTTCCACCAACATAGAAGAGGATTCTTTACTGTTAGGGCAGTGAGAATCTGGAATTGCTTGCCTGAGGAGGTGGTGATGGCGAACTCAGTCGAGGGGTTCAAGAGAGGCCTGGATGTCTTCCTGGAGCAGAACAATATTGTATCATACAATTATTAGGTTCTGTAGAAGGACGTAGATCTGGGTATTTATTATGATGGAATATAGGCTGAACTGGATGGACAAATGTCTTTTTTCGGCCTTACTAACTATGTTACTATAGGCCCTGAATCCTGTCCAGTTTACTGTGTGACCTTGGTTTAGGTGATCTGTTCACGTCTCATGAACACCCTGCTCTGCATAAGCTCTTCAGGACATTCTAGTGTATGAAATGCAAGCCTGGCAGTCACCTCAAATCCACACAGAAGACAATCATGGCACTGCTTGGGGTATAACGTTTCAACAATCTAAACCTATCGCTAACAAAATTAAAGTACAGTTTAAATTTGTTTGTTTTTTTAGTTTTACATAAAAAAATAAATAACACTAGAATAAATGTTCCATTCCCTCCAAATCCTCCACATGACTTCTGTGTACCGGTTTTAATTGAGGTGTCATGTCTGGGTTGTTAGTCATGCTGATTCCTTCTTCCCCTTTCATCATATTGATCTTCCTTCTATATAATGGCAGCCAGTCATAGACCAGTGACATAAGGCAGGTTTTACATTAGCGTTTCCCTGATCTGCGGCGGCCTGCGGACTTCCTCCATAAAGCCCCACCCTCGGCCGCACCTCCGCCGCTAGCTCCGCCTACTTCTGCATGCGGCCCGCATGCGGCCTGCGTACCTATCTCTAACATTAGGTACACAGGTCGTGCGGTTGTATGCGGATGCTGCCGCATGCGTCGTTTTGACGATGAGGCGACCAGCGTAGACGCAGCCTGTAGCATTTTTTTTTCCGCATCATCAAAACGACGCATGCGGCACCATCCGCATACAGCCGCACGACCTGCATACCTAATGTTAAAGATAGGTACGCAGGCCGCATGCGGGCTGCATGCAGAAGTAGGTGGAGCTAGCGGCGGAGGTGCGGCCGAGGGCGGGGCTTCACGGAGGAAGTCCGCAGCCCGCCGCAGATCAGGTAAACGCTAGTGTGAAACTAGCCTAACATTTCAGTCACTAATGTATATGCTGCAGAGTCTCAGTGTATTCTATATGATGTATACAGCAGTTGCAGTGTATCCTGTCATGGTTCTGGGATCGAACCCTTTAGCCTGTGCTTTGTGATCAGCGCCTGTCCGACACACCACAGCAGATACACCTTTCCTCTGGGTGTTTAGTTTCTGTTATCCTTGGTTCAGTCTTTTTAGGGTAACAGGTGTTTGCATTTACTCATTTGTCTGCCCTATCACCTTTCGGGTGCGGCTTTATATACTTTCCCCCTGCTGGTATTTCCTGCTGGCGATTGTCTCATTTCGATGTCCTATACTATGGACACTACTGTAGCTTAACCCCTTTAAAACCTTGGGATTTTCCGTTTTTGTGCTTTGCTCCCCATCTGCACAGAGCCATAGTTTTTTTATTTTTCCATCAATATGGTCGTGTGAGAACTTGTTTTTTTTTTAGATGATGTGTGCTTTTGAATTACACTATTGATTTTACCAGGTAGTGTGCTGGAAAATGGGAAAAAAATCCAAGTGCAGTGATATTGCAAAAAAAGTGCAATTCCACGATTGTTTTTTTTTTTTACCATGTTCACTACATGCTAAAACTGACCGGACATTATGATTTTCCAGGTCATTATGAGTTTGCAGATACCAAACATGTATAGATTCTTTTTTGTTTAAGTAGTGAGAAAATAATTCAAATTTTGAAAAAAAAAGCGCCATACTCCAAGACCTGTAGCGTCTCCATTTCTTTTTCAGGATCTTGGGCTGGGTGTGGGCCCTTTGGGATAGTTACAATGTTTTGATAATCTGTTATTGCTTTTTATTGCAATGTTGTGGCAACAAAAAAAACAATTCTGGTGATTTGATTTTTTTTTTCTCGTTACACTGTTTACCAGGGCCGGACTGGGACTAAAATTCAGCCCTGGCATTTGAAGTTACACAGGCCCACTTGTCGCATGGTGACTGTATAATATCTTTGTACACATGTAGGTTACAAGAAGTGAGGGGAGTGTAACACGACTATATAACATATAATAATAGCTGTATCCAGCATTACAGCTCGGTCCTATTTATTGCTTTTAGTTGCAGTACCAAGAAAAGCCGCTACTTTACCTACATACCGTAACTGGATCTCGTAGATAATAAAGGGATTGAGACGACCAAAGGCTATGGAACCTCTTTCTGATGCTCCATAAACTTTGCCTACAGCCACTTTTGGTTCCGCTGCGCAGCATGGGACCAGGTGACTCTGAAGAGCGGTGACATCAGTAACGTCACCGCTCTTCAGATATTCCGGGTCTTGCACTGAGCTCGGCGACTGTGAAGAGCGGTATTGTTACTACTGTCACCAATCTTCAGAGTCGCTGGGTCTCGCCAGGTCTGGGCTAGTAGTGGGGGTTTCTGATAGACACCTCTCCATTACATACACCAGGGATTGATAGCAGCTGGCATTACGCAGCTGACATCAACCCTAAAAATCATTACACATACCAAAATTAAATGCTTTGGTGGCTGGGAAAAGCAGTAGAGTTAGCGCTATTCCCAGGCGCCGGGTGCTAACTACAACTGTCATGATCCTTGCCTCATCAACCTGCGAAGCATTTCTGCTGTATTTACATGCGCTGATCTCAGGCCACTAAACGAGTGTGATCGACAATAGTGAAGTCGTTCGCTTGTTTCCCGGCTTCTTTACACCAACTGAGAAAGAATGAAGGGAACAAAACAATCAGAATTAGATCAATCTGTCCCCATACAGTATCATGTTATCAGCAGCACAACTACAGTTTACACCGGTGATGTGCTATGAGAGCAAGGATTTCTGTTCCCACATAAACAATCCAATCACTCGATGAATAGGCAGCATTTTGCTTGCTTAGTATAATACACCACATAGTCCTCCATATATTATAATGTGCACCTCAGTCCTCCATATAGTATAATACACTCCTCAGTCCTCCATATAGTATAATACACTCCTCAGTCCTCCATATAGTATAATACACTCCTCAGTCATCCATGTAGTATTATACACTCCACATAGTCCTCCATATAGTACAATATACTCCTCATAGACCTCCATATATTAAAATACACTGCAATTCCTCCATATAGTATAATACACTCCTCAGTCCTCCAAATAGTATAATACATTCATCAGTCCTCCAAACAGTATAATACATTCATCATAGTGCTCCATATAGTATAATGCCCCGCCATTGTCATCCGGGGCATTGTCATCCATGTAGTACAATTCACTTCCCATAGTATAATGCACTCCATAGTTCTTCATATAGTATAATGTATTGCCCATAGTCCTCGACACAGTATAATGCAGCCCACATATAGTATAATGATGCCACCCCAGAGTATAATGCAGCCACACCACAGAATATATTGCAGCCCCCTGAGTATAATGTAACCCCCCAGAGAATATAATGCAGCCCCCTCATATAGTATAATGCAGCCCTTGCATATATAATATACGGTAGCCCCCTCATAGAGCATAATGCAGCCCCCAATAGAATATAATGTAGCCCATCGTATGTAATACAGCCCTCCCCCATAGAATGTAATGCAGCCAGCCCCCATAGAATGTAATGCAGCTAGCCCCCCATAGAATGTAATGCAGCCAGCCACCCATAGAATGTTATGCAGCCAGCCCCCATAGAATGTAATGCAGCCAGCCACCCATAGAATGTAATGCAGCCAGCCCCCATACAATGTAATGCAGTCAGACCCCATAGAATGTAATGCAGCCAGCCCCCATAGAATGTAATGCAGCCAGCCACCCATAGAATGTAATGCAGCCAGCCCCCATATAATGTAATGCAGCCAGCCCCCATAGAATGTAATGCAGCCAGCCACCCATAGAATGTAATGCAGCCAGCCCCCATAGAATGTAATACAGAAAAACCCCCATAGAATGCAATGCAGCCAGCCCAAATAGAATGTAATGCAGCACAGCCCCCATAGAATGCAATACAGTAAGCCCCCATGGAATGTAATACAGCACAGTCCCATAGAATGTAATACAGCACAGCCCCCATAGAATGTAATACAGCACAGCCCCCATAGAATGTAATGCAGCACAGCCCCCATAGAATGTAATGCAGCCAGCCCCCATAGAATGTAATGCAGCACAGCCCCCATACAATGCAATGCAGCACAGCCCCCATAGAATGTAATACAGCACAGCCCCCATAGAATGTAATGCAGCACAGCCCCCATAGAATGTAATGCAGCCAGCCCCCATAGAATGTAATGCAGCACAGCACCCATAGAATGTAATGCAGCACAGCCCCCATAGAATGTAATGCAGCACAGCCCCCATAGAATGTAATACAGCACAAACCCCATAGAATGTAATGCAGCACAGCCCCATAGAATGCAATACAGCACAGCCCCCATAGAATGTAATGCACCCCCCAATAGCCCCACAATCCAGTTATCACTCAGTGATATATTTAAAAAAAAAGCACAAAACACTCACCTCTCCTCGTGCCCAGCCCTGCTCCTGGCTCTGGTCTCAGCAGCAGCAGTCTGCCCGGTCACACAGCAGGTGCGTGATGATATGATGTCATTGCACACCCTCAGTGTCAGCACCAGGCAGAGCGGGGAATGATGGGAGAGGGAGCGTCAGCAGACGCTCTCTCCTCCATCATTGCATTCAACTGTACCAGCGTCATAGACACCGGTATAGTTGAATACGGCTGCGCTGGGAGGTGAGTCAGCGGCGGCGTGGGGGTGAGTCTGGGGGGGGGGGGGGGGCGGCCCACGACTGCCCGATGGCCAGTCCGGCCCTGCCGTTTACTCATCAGATTAATTCTTTTTATATTTTGATGAATGGGGTGTTAACAGTGGATCTCGATTCCACCCGTGGCTATTAGGGGCACAAGACAGCTGATCAGAATAGCTATTATGTGCCTAAAACATGCGGGCTCAGTGCTGAAGCCTGCATCAAAGAGGGGGAGGTGACATATGATGTACCTATACATCATAGGTCGTAAATAGATTAAGCCAGGCAGTGATAGACCAGCTAGGGTTCTTTAGCAGGAATATAAAGCACTCTACTGCCTTTCAGGCATCATAGTTCTGAGTTGCCATCATCTAGTGTGGTTAGGGCTATGTCAGCTCAGGCAGGAACCACTAGGAACTGTGGGGTCAGGATCTCCAGTCTGTACAGGAACCAGCAAGGTCAGTTCCAGTTTTAGTGTGTTACCTATTTTCTCAAGTGAGTTACAATACTATCATAACATATTCTATGCAATGTATATAGCGTATTTCCAGTGTATCCTATGATATGGAAATCTGCACTCCCAACAAATCCAGTCTTCACAGATCATTTGAATAAAAGGAAATCTATTTAGAGTAAGAGTTACAATTAAATAGAGATAAAAAGATTTGTATGCAGAGATCTCTATGAATATGAGAGAGAGATTGGACCCATTGCAATGGGGTGCAGTGATTAAAGGACATTTGTCAGAAGAATTTCTCCCCCTAAACTATTTATATCCACATGTCGCTCTTTCAAATACTAGTCCAACAGTACCTTTACATGGCCTCTGTTACGGAGAAATCAACATTTAAAATAATATGCAAATGAATCTGTAGATTTGAAGTCTCTTTCACTCTAGCTCTATTCCCCGCCTCGCTCCGCCTCCTCCTGCTTGACTGATGCCTGTATGCTGTGTGTCTTCAGGCAGGGTGGAGTGACTATACCTGGTGTAATGACCAGAGGTCCGAATAAGATCCAGTGAGCCACAAACCAAGACCAAGGCAGAAATCTCCAACGGTATTTACTCAAAGGCAAAATAATCAAGGTAATATGGAGAATATTAAGGCAGATGCACCCCAAAGATACACTAATTCAGCAGCAACTGAAATCACTGTGCCACTCAAAGGTCTCCTGAGAACTGTGTACTACAACAGACTAGTAAGAAATTTACCTAACAGACAACTAAAAACAGGAACAAGTGTAAATTGAATGTAGTGTTATTAAGGGAGCCTCTGGAATGGCACATTGAGTATAACTTACACAACTCTAATATAAGATACACCTCTAAAGTAACAACTTAACACTCTGAGCAGAGATACCCGGGTATCTATAACTATGGTACCGTATCCTGAGATAGATTTCCTCTCAGGCAGGGATCCGCACAGGCTGTAGCCAGTCCATATCTTCAGCGCCAATAAGTTACAGCAAGCTCCTCTTGTCTTGTCGGCCGATACCGAGCCCAAACGCCGGGGACTTAGTTAGTGGTCTCACGATGTTGTCTCTGCTTCTGTAGCTCCTAGGAATGCTTCCACGACAATCCGTCCATCTCTGTATCAGCCGTCTGTCCAGACTTGTTTCTCCACTCAATGCACAGGGAATCCACAGACTTCCAAATTCGTACTGGGTTCTTAGCAAAGCCTCCGTCTTTTCTTAGATAAAGGGTTAGCTCCTCTCCAGGAAACGTTAGCAACACAAGTCTCTCACAGAGTTAAACAAAAGGTTAGCTCTTCTCCAGGGGAACGTTAGCAACAAAAAGTCTCTCAAAAGCTTCTTTTCCTCCAAAAACACTTGCAGTAAATCCACACAGTCTCTTTTTAAGATCTCACAGCAGCCTCTCCTTTTCTTCCCGCCTTTTCTCTCTCAGCTCTCACTTCCTACTTTCACTTTACACTCGAGACACTAGACCCCACCCCGCAGCACACATTGTCTCTGGGAGGTCTGTCCTCTGCTGCAACAGGCAAAAACCACAGGGTCCTAGTGCCCTCTCAGTGGGACTACAGTTCACCCTCTTACATGCCACCCCACTAGAGGTTGGCGTCCTCGACATACCTTCCCACTCAAATTCATCTTGAGCATATCGCTGAGGCGGTATTCCTGCCGTAGATCGTGTAGTTCTCCTGAGTCCTACATCAACAGGTGCGACCTTAGAGGGAGCTAGAGTCTCTTCCGTGGTCGTGTTAGTGGGCGTAAGTGGAGTTGTCTCCTCCTGCGGCTCGATGTCCTGTGATACAGCGTCAGGACCAAGCAGTTGACCTGATGCACTCTCCTCAACAACATCCTCCATATCCCCAACATTCTCATCACCCGAGGCCAGATCGGTCACAGGGGGCAAATAAGCAGGCGCAGGAGTAAGCACACCATCAAACTCAAGATCATTCAGAGCTTCCGCCCCTTGGAACATGGCCTCTGTCTCTAGGGGGGTAGGTGCCGAATCTTCAAACCAGCACCGTTGTAACATGTTACGATGCAAATTACGGGTTGGCCCCCCTGTCCCCACCGGTTCGACCTCGTACACTGGAATCTCAGGGTTCACCTGTTTTTTTATCAGATACGGTATCGCCTCCCATCGGTCACTCAGCTTTCCTGACCGTCGTTTTGTCCTCACCAACACTCTGTCCCCCGGAGAGAACAGCTCTGTTTGTACAGGTCGCGTGTCCTTATGGACCACCTGTCGAAGGCGGTCGCCCACCACCTGATGCACCACCCTCAACCGCCGCCGATGCTCTCGTACCCACTCGGATGCAGTCCGAAGGGGGGCGGAGGAGGGATCTGGCATGTTCAAATCCTCAATGTCTAGGCCAGGTCTACCAAACATCAACATGTGTGGTGAGTAACCAGTAGTACTGTGCACCCTGTTATTGTAAGCCCACATCAATTCGGGGAGATACTCAGGCCAGCATGTCTGTTGCTGACTCTCTAAGGACCTCAACATTTGCAACAGGGTCCGATTAAAACGCTCACACGCCCCGTTACCCTGAGGGTGGTAAGGCGTTGTTCTCGACTGCTCGATACCATAGAGCTGGTGCAACTCTTTCATCAGCGTCCCCTGAAAGCAGGCCCCTTGATCTGAATGTATTCTCTGCGGACACCCGAACACTTGGAAGAAATGTCGGCACACTGCCTCAGCCGCCGACTTGGCCGTCTGATCTCTTGTCGGCACCGCTACAGCATACTTGGTAAAGTGATCTGTCATCACCAGGCAATAGGAGTACCCTGACGTAGAGTACCCTATCAACACGTAGTCAATCATGAGTAGCTCCAGTGGAGCTGAAGTCTTAATAGACTGTGTGGGAGCCCGCTGCTCAGGGCTTTTGTTGAGCCCACAAATTCGGCACTGCCGACACGCGTCGGCCACCATCCCTCCCAACTCAGGGCAGTAGAGGACTCGCTGCAACCACTGAAGTGTCTTTTCACTTCCAAAATGGGCCCCCTTCTCATGCGCCTCACGAGCGACCACTGGCCCCATCCCCACAGGAATTATCAGTTGGTACCGATGCTGCAGCTCCGATGGCAGGTACACCTTACGATACAAAAGACCTTGCTCCACACACAATTTATCCCATTGTCGAAGGAGTTTCATTCCTTCCATGGACAACTGAGCCTTGTCCTCTGCACTGGGCCAGGCCTTGTTTTGTACCCAACGGCGCACAAGTGCAATGTCCGGACACTCATCCTGGACTCTTGTCCAATCTGAGGGTGTTTTACCCAGGACACAGGGCATCCCGGTGGCCACCCCACTTGAGTGTACCACACTTTGGAAGATAGGTATCTGCCCCAAAGCTGGAGTTTCAGTATCCTCAAGTTGTTCGTCAACATCTTCCCCGGATGACCCAAGGGGCACCCTTGACAATGCATCTGCATTGCCGTTCTCTCGACCAGAGCGAAATTTAATGCGGTAATTGAACTTGGCCAGTCTGGCGACCCACCGCTGCTCCAACGCCCCCAGTTTTGCATTCTCTAAGTGAGCTAGCGGGTTGTTATCTGTCATGACTAGCACCTCAGCTCCTGTTAGATACTCGGCGAAGCGTTCTGTCATTGCCCACACCAGGGCCAGCAATTCCAGCCGGAATGAGCTGTAGTTAGCCGGATTTCGCTCGGAGTCTCTTAAAGATCTGCTGCCATAAGAAATCACTCGTTCTCGGCCGTCCTGCACCTGTGCTAGTACTGCCCCCAACCCATGAAGACTACCATCGGTATACAACAAAAAAAGGGGTGTCAAACCGGGCGTAGGCCAGCAATGGGGCACTCGTTAGGGCGGTTTTCACTCCATCAAATGCCTTTTTCTGTAGGGGCCCCCATGGAATGGGGCGATTTCGAGGACCCAGCGCTGTCCCTCTCAAAAGTTCATTCAAGGGACTCACCACTTGTGAGAATTTAGGCACAAACCGCCGATAGTATCCTGCTAGGCCCAGGAAGGCCCGCACTTCTCGCAGGTCACAAGGAGGTGGCCACTCTTGTACCGCCTTAATCTTACTGGCTAAAGGTAGTACCCCGTCCGGGGTCACCAGATGCCCCAAATATTCAATCTGGTTTCGTAACAGTTGACATTTTTTTGGCTTTATTTTCAGGCCGTAGCTCTTGAGCCGCCGGAGAACTTGACGCAGCTTCTCCAGATGATCTTCAAATGAGGTTCCGAACACCACAATGTCGTCTAGATATATCAGGACTGATTCAAAATTTAGATCGCCCAAGCAATGTTCCATCAGGCGTTGGAAGGTTCCTGGGGCGGTAGCGAGGCCAAAGGGCATCCGGTTGAACTCAAAGAGCCCCATTGGCAAGACAAACGCCGTCTTGGCCCGATCTTTTTCAGCCATTGGGACCTGCCAGTACCCGCTTGCCAAATCCAACGTTGAGAAATACTTGGCCCGACCCAGGGCCGACAGGGATTCTTCAATACGGGGTAAAGGATATGCGTCCCGTACGGTGTGGGCATTCAATTTCCGATAGTCCACACAAAATCGGAGTGTCCCATCCTTCTTGCGGACCAAGACTACAGGGGCCGCCCAGGGACTCCGGCTCTCTCGGATCACTTGGTTGTCCAGCATACTGGCCACCATGCTCTTCACCTCTTGATAGAGCGCCGGAGGAATTTGACGATATCTTTCTCTAATGGGTGGAGTATCCCCCGTTGGAATCTCATGCTCAATCGTCTGGGTACACCCGAAGTCCTCTCCATGTCGGAAAAATGTCTCTTGATGTTCCCACAAAACTCTCTCCAACTGCTCCAACTGCACAGGGGTCAGCTTCTCCCGATCCACTCCCATCTGCTCCATGATCACATGAACATTCCATTCCTCCGTAGGAGGTTCAGTCCGGCCTACCTCGACCGCGAATGTCCAGGATGACTGTTGGTCTGGTCGCAATTCGAACCCTGCATTTTCCGGCACCTTCTCTGCCGGCACGAACAGTTCAGCCAGTATGGTCCCAGCGGGAATTGCAACAGCTTCATCTAAAACATTGATGCATCGGACCGGCACTCGTCCATTCTTCACAATCGCCAAAGACCGGGCCACATGTACCTTGGCAAATGAGGAACCCTCTCGGGCAGGCTCAAGTAGCACTTCAAGCCCATTCAATCTCTGTGCAGCTCCCACAGGCAGCATTAAGAGTTCCTCTTGTCTGGGTCCCAGCAGGATCGGGGCCCTCGAAGTCACTCGGACCCGGCCCACCCGGCCACCTGGGACCGCACTTTTCAGCAAGTCGCAACTCAGCACTAGACGGTGTAGAATTCTCTGTGTGGGTCGGTGTCTTGTCGCACGGGCCCAGTATCGGGGTCCTTCACTGGCATACATCTGGTGATTCAAATCTCGCAGCACGTTCATTCCGAGCGTCACTTCCATCCCTCTTCTAGGGGGGTGATCCACCAGTACTACCCCTTTCTGCCCCAGCTCTTGACCAAACATTTTTAGTTGCATCCACACGATCCCTTTGACTGACAATTGACCATTATTTGCGGCGGTCAGTCGTATCACTCGGCCATCCTCTGGAATCACTAGTCGACTGAAGTATCTCTCATATACTTCTAGAGGCATTATAGTACATTCGGATCCCGTGTCAACCAAGCACCTCATCTTCCGCCCTTCAAACTCTGCTTCTATCACTGGACTACATGCAAACAAATCTTGTTCATTCCGTCGAGGGCTTTGTGTGGGTGGGGCCGCTGCTGCTTGCCCTCTCATGGCAGCGGCCGGAAGTTTAAAGCCGGCGACGGGGTTTCTGGGGCTGTAAGCGCCCGGCAGTAGCGCGAGATGTGTCCCTGGCGGCCACACTTCCAGCAGGTGATTGTTCCTCGTGGGCGAGGGCTTGACTCATTCTGATAGGACGACCTGGCCATTTGCGGGGTCACCGTTCCAGGGGGTGGGGCAGGAGGTTCCCGTGAGGGGATAGAGGCGGGATCAACTGTCAGTTGAGACAATTTCAGCTTCAACTCCTTCACCTCAGCACGCAAAGCTTGTACCACGCTTACAAGCCCCTCTCCCCCCGACCCTGATGACACACCTTCCTCCAGCTGGGCACTGTTCACTGACCCCTCGGGAACATAGGCTGATTTCTCTTCCCTTTCCACTGCAGCTCGGTAAATCTGCCAGAAAGATAACTCTGGTGCAACCCGGGCCATTTCCAACAGCTTGTCCCGGAGAAGTCTATGGGCTAAACCGGTGATGAATTGGTCCCGGAGCAAGCGGTCTACCTCCCGGAATGCCCCCATGGCCCCCGGGTCTAGTCGTTGCATCTCATTCAACATCTCTTGTAAAATATTAGAGTACTGCATCAGGGACTCACACTCTCTCTGGGGACGATTAAAGAATAGGGACCGAAGCTGGGCCACACGCACTCGGCCCCCCAAACTCCCCTCTAACAGTTCCAAAATCTTTTCTAATGTATCCCTCTCTGATTCTGGGCGCACCATCACCATACGCCTAATATCACCCTCCAGTGCATTTAATGCCAGCTCAGCGCGTAACGCGGGGGTCAAATTACACATGCGCAGAATACTCCGGATTCTTTCAGCCCAATCTTGCAACGCCATATTGCGCCCATCGTATTTCGGCATGTGCTGAAGTAAAGCTCCTACAGGCACATACCCTCCCGGAGTCGCAGCGGCTGCCAGGGGAACCCCAACCCCCGAGGAGGATGCGGATACAGCGGGGTCATTTCCACCCTCGCCCTCGTCCATGACAAACACTGGATCCTGCCGACTACGCCAAAAATGTAATGACCAGAGGTCCGAATAAGATCCAGTGAGTCACAAACCAAGACCAAGGCAGAAATCTCCAACGGTATTTACTCAAAGGCAAAATAATCAAGGTAATATGGAGAATATTAAGGCAGATGCACCCCAAAGATACACTAATTCAGCAGCAACTGAAATCACTGTGCCACTCAAAGGTCTCCTGAGAACTGTGTACTACAACAGACTAGTAAGAAATTTACCTAACAGACAACTAAAAACAGGAAACAAGTGTAAATTGAATGTAGTGTTATTAAGGGAGCCTCTGGAATGGCACATTGAGTATAACTTACACAACTCTAATATAAGATACACCTCTAAAGTAACAACTTAACACTCTGAGCAGAGATACCCGGGTATCTATAACTATGGTACCGTATCCTGAGATAGATTTCCTCTCAGGCAGGGATCCGCACAGGCTGTAGCCAGTCCATATCTTCAGCGCCAATAAGTTACAGCAAGCTCCTCTTGTCTTGTCGGCCGATGCCGAGCCCAAACGCCGGGGACTTAGTTAGTGGTCTCACGATGTTGTCTCTGCTTCTGTAACTCCTAGGAATGCTTCCACGACAATCCGTCCGTCTCTGTATCAGCCGTCTGTCCAGACTTGTTTCTCCACTCAATGCACAGGGAATCTACAGACTTCCAAATTCGTACTGGATTCTTAGCAAAGTCTCCGTCTTTTCTTAGATAAAGGGTTAGCTCCTCTCCAGGAAACGTTAGCAACACAAGTCTCTCACAGAGTTAAACAAAAGGTTAGCTCTTCTCCAGGGGAACGTTAGCAACAAAAAGTCTCTCAAAAGCTTCTTTTCCTCCAAAAACACTTGCAGTAAATCCACACAGTCTCTTTTTAAGATCTCACAGCAGCCTCTCCTTTTCTTCCCGCCTTTTCTCTCTCAGCTCTCACTTCCTACTTTCACTTTACACTCGAGACACTAGACCCCACCCCGCAGCACACATTGTCTCTGGGAGGTCTGTCCTCTGCTGCAACAGGCAAAAACCACAGGGTCCTAGTGCCCTCTCAGTGGGACTACAGTTCACCCTCTTACACCTGGAGTGACAGAAGCTTGAGATTTACAACCTCATTTGCATATCAAATCATATATTGATTTCTCGGTAACAGATAAAAAGGTTGACCATGTAAAGATATTGCTGTACTTGTCTTTAAAGAGCTACAGTGCAACTAAATAGTTTGGGGTGTCAAAACCTGACATCGTCCCTTTAAAGCGCCACTCCAACGTTTTTTATTGCATCGATGGAGTGGTGCTTTAAATGTAATTCCCCTTCCCCCTGTCTCATACTCACCTGCCACCGCCTTCATCTCTTACCAGAGTTGCTCCCTTCGTTCTCTGACGAAAAGTGACCTGCCGGGCAGTTCCATTGTTTAATGGATCTGTGCGAATGTCACTTTCTATAGCTTTGTTCTGGCTCTCATATACTTGCCTTAAGAGCTTGTGAGTGATATCGTTTCTGACCTTCGGCCAGTCAGAACCTGTGCTCACAAGATGACGCTGCGGGACCGGACTGGTGCCAAAAAACGGTGAAGAAGGTTGGAGGGTGAGTATATGAACAAGGCAGGACACTGACACTTAAAGCGCCCCTCCAGCACTGTAAAAAAAAAACACTGGAGTGGTGCTTTAAGTCAAAACTATGGCTCACAGTCACAGAGGCTCTGAACATGACCAAATCAAAGAATGTTGCATACCAGTAATAATTAAACAATGCATAAGAAACTATAAAAGACCAATAGCCTCAAAAGACATCGAGAAATCTGGTTTCTGTGAGTCTATTTTATCAAGAGAACTGCATCTCATAGAACCTTCCAAGGATATAAGGATGTCTGCAGGCATAATTAATTTATTTTGCTGAATTTAAAGGGAACATGTCACATGAAAAAATGCTATCAACCTGCAGATACTAATATTAATAGAATTCTGAAACTGCCTAGTGCTGGCATTTAGATCCCCACTGCCGTTAGGATATTAACTTGATTCTCCCCAGAAACATTCGGTGTTCAGTCATGGGGCAGCACCAGCATGTGTTCAGTCCCCGCTCTGTGTTCAGAGAGCACCGGCTGTAACCACGCCCCCGGCACTGACTGACAGCAGTCCATCAATTACATTTGGCTGTCAGTCAGTGCCGGGGGCGCGGCTACAGCCGCCACTCTCTGTACACAGAGCGGGGACTGAAACTGCAGCGGCACTGCCCCCATGACTGAATGCTGAATGCTGCCAGAGGGGAATAAGGTAAGTTGAAGTTCAGGACTGGACCAAGGAAATGCAGTGGATGTGGTATATATGGACTTTTCAAAAGCTTTTGATACGGTGCCACACAAAAGGTTGATACATAAAATGAGAACAATGGGGGTCGGGGAAAATATGTGTAAGTGGGTTAAGAACTGGCTCAGGGATAGGAAACAAAGGGTGGTTATTATGGAGCACACTCGGACTGGGTCGCGGTTAGCAGTGGGGTGCCACAAGGGTCAGTATTGGGCCCTCTTCTTCTTAACATATTTCTTAATGACCTTGTAGGGGGCATGCAGAGTAGAATTTCAATTTTTGCAGATTACACTAAACTCTGCAGGGTAATCAATACAGAGGAGGACAATTTTATATTACAGGATGATTTATGTAAACTAGAAGCTTGGGCTGATAAATGGCAAATGAGCTTTAATGGGGATAAATGTAAGGTCATGCACTTGGGTAGAAGTAATAAGATGAAAAACTATGTGCTTAATTCTAAAACTCTGGGCAAAACCGTCAATGAAAAAGACCTGGGTGTATGGGTGGATGACAAACTTATATTCAGTGGCCAGTGTCAGGCAGCTGCTACAAAGGCAAATAAAATAATGGGATGCATTAAAAGAGGCATAGATGCTCATGAGGAGAACATAATTTTACCTCTATACAAGTCACTAGTTTGACCACACTTAGAATACTGTGTACAGTTCTGGTCTCCGGTGTATAAGAAAGACATAGCTGAACTAGAGCGGGTGCAGAGAAGAGCGACCAAGGTCATTAGAGGACTGGGGGGTCTGCAATACCAAGATAGGTTATTACACTTGGGGCTATTTAGTTTGGAAAAATGAAGCATAAATACAGGAGGGGACAGTACAGAGACTTTTCTTATGATCTTTTTAATCATAGACCTGAGACAGGCACAAAGGGGCATCCTCTACTTCTGGAGGAAAGAAGGTTTAGGCATAATAACAGACGCGGATTCTTTACTGTAAGAGCAGTGAGACTATGGAACTCTCTGCCGTATGATGTTGTAGTGAGTGATTCATTACTAAAATTTAAGAGGGGACTGGAGGCTTTTCTTGAAAAGTATAATGTTACAGGGTATATATACTAGATTCCTTGATAGGGTGTTGGTTGATCAGGGAATTAGTCTGATTTCCGTATGTGGAGTCGGGAAGGATTTTTTTCCCCCAATGTGGAGCTTACTCTTTGCCACATGTTTTTTTTTGCCTTCCTCTGGATCAACATGTTCGGGCATGTTAGGTTAGGCTATGGGTTGAACTAGATGGACTTAAAGTCTTCCTTCAACCTTAAAAACTATGTTACTATGTTACTCTCTGTACACATAGCGGGGACTGAACCGGCAGCGGCACTGCCCCTTGACTGAACGCTGAATGCTGCCAGAGGGGAATAAAGTTAATTTCCTTGCAGCAGCGGGGGTCTAAGTCAGGACGCCAGGCAGGTTCAGAATGTTATTAACTTGCAGATTAATCCCATATCTGCAGGTTAATGGTGTTTTTTTTCACATGAAAGGTTCCTTTTAAAAAAACATGATTTTATAAAGTAGGTATATAGGTGGCATATAACAAGTAATATAAGATATTAACACATTCTAGATTATAATAGCTGTATTGATTATTTTACTTATCGCCTATGTGATGCACTTTTGCTTGTCTCACCTCCTATGCTGCTAATGTCTTGTAGAAAACAGAAATAATAGGCTAGGTTTAAGAAATCAAAAAAGCAACCAAGCACAGAGCAGTTTTCACTTTACCAGAGGAGAGTACAATATAAAGCTGATTTATGATTGCTTTCTATGAACTGGTACAACAGTGTTTCTTTTAGGCTACGTTCACATTTGCGTTGTGCGATGTTGCGTTGGCGACGCAACGCACAACGCAAACAAAAATGCACAAAAACGCACGCTAAAACGCATAGTTTTGCGACGCATGCGTCCTTTTTTGCCGAATTTTGGACGCAAAAAAAATGCATCTTGCTGCGTCCTCTGCGTCCTCACGCTTGCGGCAAAAGAAACGCATGCATCGCAAAACGCATGCAAACGCATGTCCATGCGCCCCCATGTTAAATATAGGGGCGCATGGCGCATGCGCCGCCGTGGCTGCGCCCGACGCAGCCCGGCAGAATGCAAATGTGAACGTAGCCTTAAACAGTTTCATACGTTTTGACCTACAGTACTGTGCCACCAGTGGGACCCAACCATGCCCATCTAGTCTCTAAAGAAGTCTGGAGAGAAGTGACCTTCATTGAAGAATTTCACCAACAACCATACTTTAAATATGGAAGCAAGGACTCAACTATGCAAGAAAATATAGGAACTGGGGTGCATGTAAATGTCAGCAGATGCTCTGGACCGATGAGTCACAAAGTGACATATTTCACTGTAATAAAAGGCAGCTTGTTCTCTGAAGGGCTGGTGAACAATACAAATAATGAATGTCTGCAGGCAAAAGTGAAGCATGGTGGAGGTTTCTTCAAGTTTGGAGATGGGAATTTAGCCAAGATTAATGATGTCCTTATTGCTGACAAATTAGGGCAGATCCTAATCTATGAAGCAATATTATCCAATAGGCTCCAAATTTATTTTGCACCCGGATGACACCAAACATGCAGCCAATATCACTAAGAACTATCTTCAGCATGATGAAGAACAAGGAGTCATGGAAGTGATGATATGGTCCCCACAGAGTCTTGATCTCAACACTATCAGGTCAGTCTGGGATTATATGAAGAAGCAGAAGGATTGTCATAAGCCTATATTCACAGAAAGGAGGTCCCACCAAATATTGATGTGATTTGGATTTCTCTTTTGTTCGTTCACTTTGTATTTTGTTAATTGATAAAAATAAACTATTAACACTTCTATTTTTAAAAGCATTCTTTTTTTGCATCACTTTTTTTCAGTACCTGCTTAAAACTTTTGCAAAGTACTGGAGAACAGTATTTTTACTGCATTTTTTCTTGAAGTGCAGCAACCAAAAAAATGCAAATTTTGTGTTTCAATTTTTTTTCTTTTTAGCTTTTTATGTATGGTTTAAATACTTTTATATTTTGATAATTTGGACTTTTGCAAACATGAATATACCACATGGTTTTTATTATGTTTATCTTTCAACTGGGAAAAGCGGGGTGATTTAAAATGTTATGTTTATGTTTTTTTGTTTTCATTGCATAGTTTTTAAAATTATATAACCCGTCTGCCAACTAAATTCCACAGAGTGTGAGAAGTTAAACAGAAAAAGGACAAATATGAATGATTTTATAATAAGTAACTATTTATTAGATATTTAATGAAAGCAAAAATTGATGAAAATCAAAGTAACCTCTGATGTGAGAGACACAATTGGCTGCAGACACCATTAATCAAACCAGAGGCGTAGCTAGGGTTTTGGTTCATTGGGGGCGAAGCTTCTGAGTGGGCCCCTAACCAGGTAACATAGAATCATAGAATGGTAGAGTTGGAAGGGACTTCCTGGGTCATCTGGTCCAACCCCCTGCTCAAAGCAGGATTCACTGAATCATCCCAGAGAGATGTCTGTCCAGCCTCTGTTTGAAAACTTCCATTGAAGGAGAAGTCACCACCTCTCGTGGCAGCCTGTTCCACTCATTGGTCACCCTAACTGTCAAAAAGTTTTTTCTAATATCTAATCTGTGTCTCCTCCCATTCAGTTTCATCACATTGCTTCTAGTCTTTCCTTGTGCAAATGAGAATAAAGATGATCCTTCTGCAATGTGACAATCCTTGAGATATTTGTTGACATCTATTAAGTCTCCTCTGAGTCTCCTTTTTTGCAAGCTAAACATTCCCAAATACTGTAAACGTTCTTCATAGGACATGGTTTGCAGACCCCTCACCATTCTGGTCGCTCTTCTCTGAACTTTCTCCAGTTTGTTAATGTCTTTTTTTAAAATGTGCCCAAAACTGGACACAGTATTCCAGATGAGGTCTGCCCAAAGAGGAGTAGAGGGCAATAATGACTTCACGTGATCTAGACTGTATGCTTCTGTTAATACAGAATTGTATTTGCCTTTTTTGCTGCTGCATCACAGTTGATTAAAACTCGGCGACGCACCCTTATAGTGGAGGAGAACCTCAGCAGATGACCGCGCTATTGCTGAAGATAATCTCTATTTCAAGACCAACATAGATATTTCCGTCATATGGTCAGTGGTAAATACCAGCACTACAGAACATGTAAGAGATCACAGCACAGTTACAGATAATGTCTTAAGACAGCATCCCATAAGCAGACTCTGTAGTATAAGGCAGCACCCCATAGGCAGACCCTGTTGTATAAGGCAGCACCCCCACAGGCAGACCCTGTAGTATAAGGCAGCACCCACATAGATAGAACCTGTAGTATAAGGCAGCACCCCTATAGGCAGACCCTGTAGTATGAGGCAGCATTCCCATAGGCAGACCCTGTAGTATAAGGCAGCACCCCATAGGCAGATCCCGTAGTATAAGGCACCACCCCCAAAGGCAGATCCTGTAGTATAAGGCAGCACCCCCATATGCAGACCCTGCAGTATAAGGCAGCCCCCATAAAAAAAACTCACCTCTCTTCCTCCTTTTTCCAGCGGTGCTCCAAGCTCCCGCTCATCTCCTGACAGCAGGCGCCGGGTGGTGACGTCATCGCGCCCCCTGTCAGTGTCGGCGTCAGTGAAGTCACGCTGATAGGGGGATAATGGGAGGAGCATAGCGCTCCTTCTCTTATCAATGCGGTCAGCTGTATTGGCTAAATGCCGAAACAGCTGACCTTGCAGTGACGGGCGGGGGGCCCACTGCTGGCACTGGGCCCCCGTCTGCTCAGGGACCCCATAATGGGCAGGCGGCAGAGCAGGGAGATCGATTATCCCTGCTTTTCCGCAGAATGTAACTGTATTGGCACGCTGCGCGTAGCTCCGGGTGGGCCCCCTCTGAGCTCTAGGCCAGGGGCGATGGCCCCCTCTGCCCCCCTGGTAGCTATTGCTTAGCAGGGGGCCAATGGGACATGGTGGTTGAGTGTTCCCACCATTTAAATACTGCTGACTGATTAACAGCATCATTTAAATGGTTGCACAACAGCGATGAGGGCTCACGCTAGTCACTGCTGTTGTAGGCATATGTCGGCTGTGTATTACAGCGGGCATCTGTTCGGTATGGTTTGAGCATAGCTCCTGAGTCTGCTTCATACAAACCCACCCTCACTGTGACATACAGTTTCGTCATGGTGCTAGAAAGGGTTTGATAACTTTTTTGTGATTCAACCCATTAATAACAAATCCCTTGGCACTTTTTTTGCCAGATAATTAAATAACAATGATATTGTATGCATTATAATACTGGTGAGCATACAGAAACAATTTTGTAAAGATTGGACAAGAAATAAAATAGGATCCAATGTTTGACAATTAATATCCTCATACAGTATCCAAATAATCGGACTACATAGCGCACACGAATCACTGATATTTATTTCCCACCCAAAACTGCAATTCAAATGATATCCCAATTCAAAGTCTAAATAGTACTGGGTTCCTGATAATTTCCCTGATGGTCTATTGCAGGGGAGGGCCTAGATGTAGTCCCTGGTGATCCACTGTGATGAAGACTTACATGTTCAATTCTCAGTTGTTTGCAGTAATCCAGTTCTTGGGATCGTTAGGAAACATTTACCCAGTTTAGCACCCCTTGATTGAGCTGTGAAGTAATACACGTCTAGTGTTCACTTCCAGATAACCTGGACCTGGACATGACAAGCCTAATATTGTATCAGCAAATTTTAATAAGTATTTTTTTTGTCATGTCTTAATTTGAAATAATCAACAGAATGACTTTATTCCCTACTTGTGATTGATATAATTATTTGAGGATTCTACTTTTGTAGAAAATGCTTACTCTAAGGATCAAAACGTGACTTGAGATTAGTGGATTTTTATAAAAGGATCCAGGAAGCAGAGGGATTAACTTTTTAAAAATGATTATCATGGAGATTTTATAGGATCAGAAATATTAGACCGGTGGTTTCCGTTTGAATATGTTTCTGCTGGACTCATTAGATACACACTCTATTGACTTTTCTAAGCATTAACATATTTTAGCTCTTGTGCATCATGTGACAGTTTAGTAAGTCTTAAAGGTGGGATTCTCAGGTCTTTCCCCTTCAATACAGAACACAATTGCAGACCGATGTTACTCATACTGTAGAACTTTGCTTAATACAACTGCAGATATAGTGGTACTCAAAGCACTTTCTATGCTTTCTATTATCTAAAAAGAAATAGGACTAATAAGCTAGAAAGATAATAGGTGCAATAGGGTCTTATCTGGTTAAAATGTGAGCAAATGTGGGCAAATGTGTTCATCTGGTAGGGTTGTATGATCACAACTGCTTAAAAAACTTAAAAACACGCTGCTGCAGACCCACGAGAACATCTAAAGCTTTAGAAGAATGGGTTAAAACTGAGGTGCCGAAGGATCAGTGATGAGCAGGAATTAGATATCCAGGAATGCGGTTTATTTGTCAATGAGTTTTGAAGTATCACACTTCTTCATCACTTCTTTACTTGAAAGGCCGCCCACCAAAGGAGACGTTCGAAAGCCAAGAGGTGTACGTCCAGGCATAATATCAGACTCAACAAGTTGGCTCACCACAAGGTCTATCAGTTCTGGCAACACAAATATCGCAGTGGTCATGGCTCATATGCTTCATAATAGAGAGATCACAGACGTCCATGCAAGCACCATGAGATGCACATTTCATAAATCTGTAATGGTGGCTCAAAAAAAAGGTGACAAAGCCTAGACTTCAATATCGATTTAGCAAAAAAGTACGAAAAGTGGACATTAGAAGATTGGAAACAGGTGATTTGGAGTAATGAGATGAAAGTCAATAGAATAGACTGATGAGTGCAAATGGGTCTGGACGAAACAAGGGAAAAAAGGGGCTAAGCGGTTGAGAAATTGAAAGAACTGTCAAGTTCGGTGGAGTAAGTCTGATGATATGGGGTTGCTCCACAGCCAGACATTGGATACTTGACCAAGATTAATGGTAGTCTTAATGCTGTGCTATATGTGAGTATCCTACAGGACTAGATACTTGGTACACTTGAGTAGAGGTATGAAAAGGATGACATAGTGTTCCAGCAGGACAACAACTCGAAGCATATGTCGAGACTGGATAAGAAATGGTTCAATGACAATAAAGTAGTGGTGCTGGATTGGCCCCAACAGTCCCCAGGCCTCAACCCAACTGAACAATTGTGGGTAGAGTTGAAGAAAAAACTGTAGAAATAGCCAAGAGAGTCAACCAGTATGCACCGACTTTGGGAATGTGCAGAAGAGATCTGGGATCATATTTCGGTTGAGACATGTTTGAATGTGATCGTGAGCAGATCCCAGAAGGATTCATGCAGTGCTGAAACCAGAGGTGGATTTACAAAATATTAACAAAATTAAAAAAAAATGTAGTTGTGTAGGAACAAAACAGTACCAATGCAGTGACATGACGAGAATCTGCATAACTAATCATGTCCAAATTAGAAGCAAGTCAAGTTTATGTGTGAGATGATTGTCTATAAAATGATGGTAGTCTCACGTTTGAAGCAGTAGTGGATGGTGAGATATGGAGCCTGAAAGTCAAAAGTTCAAAACATTGTTACACTTTTGCTCGCCACTTTATATCTATTAACCCCTTGAATTATATTTATGGACATATAGTATTGTAGGCGATATTGGATGTGTGTGATTAGGTAATGTGGGTGGTATATCTACTATATAATTGTCTAAGGGTCACTTTCATCTGTCTGTCTTTCTGTCTGTCACGGAAATCCCAAGTCGCTGATTGGTCGCGGCAAAACAGCCACAACCAATCAGCGATGGGCGCGGAAAAATGGCCGCTCCCCGCAGTCAGTGCCCGCTCCATACTCCCCTCCAGTCAGCGCTCACACAGGGTTAATGGCAGCGTTATCGGACCGCATTATGCCGCGGTGTAACACACTTCGTTAACGCTGCTATTAACCCTGTGAGACCAACTTTTTAATATTGATGCTGCCTATGCGGCATCAAATAGTAAAAAGATATAATGTTAAAAATAATAAAAAAAAATTAAAATCATTATATACTCACCTTCCTGATCCAGCCCCAGCCTTTCCTGCTACTCGCGACGCTCCGGTGACCGGTCCATGCATTGCGGTCTCGCGAGATGATGACATAGCGGCCTAGCGAGACCGCAAGTCAACATCTAGCGAGACCGCAATGCACTCTTGGGAGCGATGGGCACAGTCTGGCCGCTCCCTACTCCCCTGCATTCAGTGCCCCCTCTATACTACCCCTCCAGACCTTGGCACGGGATTTAAATCCCGCTTCACTGATTGCTCGCGCCCAGCCGCCACGACCAATCAGCGACATAGGCGCAGGATTTAAATCTCGCTTCGCTGATTGGTCGCAACCAGCCGGCACGACCAATCAGCGACATTGGCGCAGGATTTAATGTTAAAAATAATACAAAATCATTATATACTCACCTTCCGGATCCAGCCCAGGCCTTTCCCGCTCCTCGCGATGCTCCGGTGGCCGGTCCATGCATTGCAGTCTTGCGAGATGATGACATAGCGGTCTCGCGAGACTGCGACGTCATCATCTCGCGAGACCGCCACATCATCATCTCGCGAGACCGAAATGCACTCTTTAGACCGGAGCGTGCGAGGAGCATCAGTAAAGCTTCGCTTGGATCCAGGGTCCGACGGAAGGTGAGTATATAACTATTTTTTATTTTAATTCTTTTTTTTAACAGGGATATGATGCCCACATTGCTATATACTACGTGGGCTGTGCAATATACTGCGTTGGCTGTGCAATATACTGCGTGGGCTGTGCAATATACTGTGTGGGCTGTGCAATATACTACGTGGGCTGTGCTATATATTGTGTGGGCTGTGCTATATACTGCATGGGCTGTGCTATATACTGCATGGGCTGTGCTATATACTGCGTGGGCTGTGCAATATACTACGTGGGCTGTGCAATACACTACGTGGGCTGTGCTATATACTGCGTGGGTTTTGCAATATACTATGTGGGCTGTGCAATATACCACGTGGGCTGTGCAATATACTACGTGGGCTGTGCTATATACTATGTGGGTTGTGCAATGTACTACGAGGGCTGTGCAATGTACTGCATGGGCTGTGCGATGTACTACGTGGGCTGTGCAATATACTGCATGGGCTGGGCAATATACTGCTTGGGCTGTGCAATATACTACATGGCTGTGCTATATACTTCGTGGGCTGTGCTATACACTACGTGGCCTGTGTTATACACTACGTGGCCTGTATTATACACTACGTGGCCTGTTTTATACACTACATGGCCTGTGTTATATATTGGGCGCGTCGGCTGTTATATACTATGTGAGCTGCGTTATATGCTACGTGGGCTGTTATAAACTACATGGCTGTGTTATATGCTATGTGGGCTGTTATACACTCCGTGGGCTGTGATATATACTACATGGCTGTGCTATATACTACATGGCTGTGCAATATACTGCGTGGCTGTGCTATTTACTGCGTGGCTGTGCTATTTACTACGTGGGCTGTTATATACTACGTGGCTGTGCTATATACTACGTGGCTGGCCACGAACAATCAGCGACAGGTGCAGTCCGGCAGCGAATTGGCGCGGGATTTGAACTACGCTTCGCTAATTGGTCGCGGATGGCCGAATCCTGTGTATTCAATGTATTATTCTAAAATCTTCATAAATAAACTACATACATATTCTAGAATACCTGATGCGTTAGAATCAGGCCACCATCTAGTTATTACATAATTGTGGGTTTGAACGTGTGATATTGTTTTGCTATTACTGTATTAGTGTTGTAGCACCAATATATGTGTATTTATAGATATATTTATAGTTGCCAGCTTCAGTATAAATATATATGTATGTTTGGTAATAGAATAAAAACTGTAGACTTACACGTGTGTAATAAATTTTCATTATAAATACACGGTTTTGTCTCAGTTAGTATATAATATAAGGAACAGATTATATACAACACTAAGTTGTATATTAATTGTAACTAGTCAAAGATGACATTAATATCGGACTTCAATAGAGGTGTAGGAATTACCCCTGTAATATTTTTAGAAATAACCTTTCCCCTTTTACAGACACTTCGAAAGAGTTGGGTCATTCATCAGTGTGGGGTCAGCTAACATCTCTGAAGCATCTCAGAATCCATAAAAGAGGGGACTTTCCCGCCATAAGATGAAAGACTCACATACAAATCCGACATGCACAAAGGAATCTTGCTCTGCAAGAATCCCAGTGCCCATGGAAACTAGAAGTGAGCGATAGCTAATACTATGTGCGACTCTATAGTTAAGTTAGGGGCACACAGAAGCATGTAAGAAGCCAAAACATAAGCTGCAGTGTGTGAGGTCTATCCATGGTGGAGGATATGAGCACACCTGGCAAGAGAAGCTGCCTGTAACGGGGATACCACGACGGCGTGGGGTCAGGCACCAACTATTACCGCAAGTTCATCAAGGACTTTTTGGTAGTGGCAAGGAAGGAAACTGACATTTCCAAATGGTCTAAACCAGCCTGTGAAGCGTTTGCTATCTTGAAAAAATGTTTTTACTCTTCGCTGCAGCCTTTTTGCTTCAGCCTGACATTACTCAACTGTTCATTGTGGAGGTAGGCACGTTGGAGGTAGAGGTTGGGGCTGTATTGTTACAGGGTTCGTCTACAAGTAAATGGCGTCCGTGTGTATATTTCTCAAAAAAACTGTCCACCGAAAAGAATTATGACATTGGTAATAAGTAGCGCTTGGCAATATTGTCTTTGAGGAATCGCGTCATTTTTTTGAGGGGGGCAGTTAATCCGGTCATGGTCATCACTGATCACAAAAATCTATTGTATCTGGAATCCGCTAAACGTCTGACACCTAGACAGGCAAGGTGGTCATTGTTTTTTTACCAAATTCAACTTTTTGTGACTTAAATCCTGGGGGATAAGAACATTAAGGAGGATGTATTGGCTCATTGTTTTTCCTGGGGTGGGGGGAGGGGGGTTATAATAGTGAGCTGGTTCTCATATATTACAGATAGGAGCAGTTATTGCTACCATATGTTATCAATCTGGAGAAGGAGGTCGTAGAGGCTCAGGGGGATGTCCTTGCTTCCTGTCCTTCAGGTAAACTGTTTGTCCCTGTGAATCTCCATCTTAGAATTTTGTGTCAACATCATGATTTGGTCGTGGCTGGGCATCCTGGTAGTAAAGCCCCCGCAGAGCTACTTACTCGTCATTTTTGGTGGTCTAGGATGCACCATCATGTTCAGGATTAAGTAGCTGCCTGCAGTACTTTTGTGCATTCTAAAACTCCACATACTTGTCCATCCGGGGCACTTCAACCTTTGGCGATTCCCTGTAGACCATGGAGTCATTTGTCTGTAGATTTCATCATTGATCTACCAGTGTCAGCAGGTAACACAGTAATATTGATGGTGGTGGATAGATTCAGCAAGATGCTGGCTCATTTCATGCACTACCTGCATTACCGCCGAATGCCAAGATTTTGTCACAAATTTTAGTTTTTTAACCCCTTAGCGACCGCCAATACGCCTTTTAACGGCGGCCGCTAAGGGTACTTAAAGCACAGCGCCGTTAATTAACGGCGCTGTGGAAAAAGTAAATAGCGCCCCCCAGAGTCGGATTTTCTCCGGGGTCTCGGCTGCCGGGGGTAGCCGAGACCCCAGAGAACATGATTCGGGTTTTTTTTTTACCGACCCCGCATTTGCGATCGCCGGTAATTAACCGTTTACCGGCGATCGCAAAAAAAAAGCGATCTTTTTTTAATTTCTCTGTCCTCCGATGTGATCGCACATCGGAGGACAGAGAAAAGGGGTCCCAGGTAGCCCCCCAATACTTACCTATCTCCCCCGATGCTCCTCGTGGCTCCAGGTGGGCGCCGCCATCTTCAAAATGGCGGGCGCATGCGCAGTGTGCCCGCCGGCCAGCCCCGCGAGAATCTTTGGGGTCTCGGCTGCCGGGGGTAGCCGAGACCCCAAAGAGCATGATCGGGGTCAGTTTTACCGACCCCTGTTTTGCGATCGCCGGTAATTAACTGTTTACCGGCGATCGCAAAAAAAAAAAAGTAAAGTGTAATTCTCTGTCCTTTGATGTGATCGCACATCAGAGGACAGAGAAATAGGGGGATTCGGGGACCCTATCATACTCACCTGTGTCCCTGGATACTCCTGCTGCTCCTCCTGGCCGCCGGCAAAAGAAAATGGCGGGCGCATGCGCAGTGCGCCCGCCATCTGTCTCCATCTGCTGGCTGGCAGGAGAACAGCAGTTGGGGCTAAAATTAGGGTTAGGGTTAGGATTAGGGCTAGGGTTAGGGCTAGGGTTAGGGCTAGGGCTAGGGTTAGGGCTAGGTATAGGGCTAGGGTTAGGGCTAGGGTTAGGGTTAGGGCTAGGGTTAGGGCTAGGGTTGGGGCTAAATTTAGGGTTAGGGTTGGGGCTAAATTTAGGGTTAGGGTTGGGGCTAAATTTAGGGTTAGGCTTCTTTCACACTTACGTCGGTACGGGGCCGTCGCAATGCGTCGGCCCGACATACCGACGCACGTTGTGAAAATTGTGCACAACGTGGGCAGCGGATGTAGTTTTTCAACGCATCCGCTGCCCAATCTATGTCCTGGGGAGGAGGGGGGGGAGTTACGGCCACGCATGCGCGGTCAGAAATGGCGGATGCGACGTACAAAAAAACGATTCATTGAACTTTTTTTGTGCCGACGGTCCGCCAAAACACAACTGATCCAGTGCACGACGGACGCGACGTGTGGCCATCCGTCACGATCCGTCGGCAATACAAGTCTATGGGCAAAAAACGCATCCTGCGGGCACATTTGCAGAATCCGTTTCTTGTCCAAAACGACGGATTGCGACGGATGCCAAACGATGCAAGTGTGAAAGTAGCCTTAGGGCTAGGGTTAGGGTTGGGGCTAAAGTTAGGGCTAGGGTTGGGGCTAAAGTTAGGGTTAGATTTGGAATTAGGGTTAGGGTTTGGATTAGAGTTGGTATTAGGGTTAGGGTTGGCATTAGGGTTACGCTTGGGATTAGGGTTAGGTTTGGGATTAGGGTTAAGGTTAGGGTTGTGATTAGGGGTGTATTGGGATTAGGGTTAGGTTTGAGGTTAGGGTTGAGATTAGGATTAGGGGTATGTTGGAATTAGGGTTTTGATTAGGGTTATGGTTAGGGTTGACATTAGGGTTGTTTTGGGGTAAGGGTTGTGATTATGGTTAGGGTTAGTGATTAGGATTATGGATCAGGTTGGGATTAGGGTTAGGGGTGTGTTGGGGTTAGGGTTGGAGCTAGAATTGGGGGGTTTCCACTGTTTAGGTACATCAGGGGGTCTCCAAACACGACAGCCAATTTTGCGCTCAAAAAGTCAAATGGTGCTCCCTCCCTCCTGAGCTCTGCCGTGCGCCCAAACAGTGGGTTACCCCCACATATGGGGCATCAGCATACTCGGGATAAATTGGACAACAACTTCTGGGGTCCAATTTCTCTTGTTACCCTTGTGAAAATAAAAACTTGGGGGCTACAAAATCTTTTTTGTGGAAAAATATATATATATTTTTTTTATGACTCTGCATTATAAACTTCTGTGAAGCACTTGGGCATTCAAAGTTCTCACCACACATCTATATAAGTTCCTTGGGGGGTCTAGTTTCCAAAACGGGGTCACTTGTGGGGGGTTACTACTGTTTAGGTACATCAGGGGCTCTGCAAACGCAACATAACGCCCACAGACCATTCTATCTAAGTCTGCATTCCAAAACGGCGCTCCTTCCCTTCCGAGCTCTGCTGTGTGCCCAAACAGTGGTTTACCCCCACATATGGGGTACCAGCATACTCAGGACAAATTGGACAACAACTTTTGGGGTCCAATTTCTCCTGTTACCCTTGTGAAAATAAAAACTTGGGGGCTACAATATCTTTTTTGTGAAAAAAAAAATATTTTTTATTTTCACGACTCTGCATTATAAACTTCTGTGAAGCACTTGGGCATTCAAAGTTCTCACCACACATCTAGATAAGTTCCATGGGGGGTCTAGTTTCCAAAATGGGGTCAATTGTGGGGGATTTCTACTGTTTAGGCACATCAGGGGCTCTCCAAACGCGACATGGCGTCCAATCTCAATTCCAGCCAATTCTACATTGAAAAAGTAAAACGGCATTCCTTCTCTTCCAAGCACTGCGGTGCGCCCTAACAGTGGTTTACCCCCACATATTGGGTATCAGCGTACTCAGGAAAAATTGCACAACAACTTTTGTGGTCTAATTTCTCCTGTTACCCTTGTGAAAATAAAAATTTGTGGGCAAAATGATCATTTTTGTAGAAAAAATGTGATTTTTTTTTTCACGGCTCTACATTATAAACTTCTGTGAAGCACATGGGGGTTCAAAGTGCTCACCACACATCTAGATAAGTTCCTTAAGGGGTCTAGTTTCCAAAATGGGGTCACTTGTGGGGGGTGTCCACTGTTTAGGCACATCAGGGGCTCTCCAAACGCGACATGGCGTCCAATCTCAATTCCAGCCAATTCTACATTGAAAAAGTAAAACGGCGCTCCTTCACTTCCAAGCTCTGCGGTGCGCCCAAACAGTGGTTTACCCTCACATATGGGGTATCGACGTATTCAGGAGAAATCGCACAACAACTTTTGTGGTCTAATTTCTCCTGTTACCCTTGTGAAAATAAGAATTTATGGGCGAAAAGATCATTTTTGTGTAAACAAAAGCGTTTTTTATTTTCACGGCTCTACGTTATAAACTTCTGTGAAGCTCCTTCAATTCTAAGTTCTGCGGTGCGCCCAAAAACTGGTTTACCCCCACATATGGGGTATTGGCGTATTCAGGAGAAATTGCATAACAAAATTTATGGTTACATTTCGGTTTTTACACTTGTGAAAATAAAAAAATGGTTCTGAATTAAGATGTTTGCAAAAAAAAGTTAAATGTTCATTTTTTCCTTCCACATTGTTTCAGTTCCTGTGAAGCACGTAAAGGGTTAATAAACTTCTTGAATGTGGTTTTGAGAACCTTGAGGGGTGTAGTTTTTAGAATGGTGTCACACTTCATTATTTTCTATCATATAGACCCCTCAAAATGACTTCAAATGTGATGTGGTCCCTAAAAAAAAATGGTGTTGTAAAAATGAGAAATTGCTGGTCAACTTTTAACCCTTATAACTCCCTAACAAAAAAAATGTTGTTTCCAAAATTGTGCTGATGTAAAGTAGACATGTGGGAAATGTTATTTATTAACTATTATTTGTGACATATCTCTCTGATTTAAGGGCATAAAAATACAAAGTTTGAAAATTGCAAAATTTTAACAATTTTCGCCATATTTCCGTTTTTTTCAGAAATAATCGCAAGTAATATCGAAGAAATGTTACCACTAACATGAAGTACAATATGTCACGAAAAAACAATCTCAGAATCAGCGGGATCCGTTGAAGCGTTCCAGAGTTATAACCTCATAAAGTGACAGTGGTCAGAATTGCAAAAATTGGCTCGGTCATTAAGTACCAAATTGGCTCTGTCACTAAGGGGTTAAGGAGATTGTGAAATTGCATGGGATTCCCTCTAATATTGTTTCTGACCGGGGTTCAATTTATATCTAAATTTTGGAAAGCATTTTGCTCTCGTTTAGGGATTCATCTTTCATTTTTATCCACCTTTCATCCACAATCTAATTTGCAAACTGAGCGAGTGGGTTTCGTATTTACCCCGGTGGACTTAATTGTAAATAATTGTTGTTATGAATCACCTGGGAAGTCCCTGTTTTTTGGGGCATATGGGTTTCATTCTCAGTTAAAATTTAATAAGGTGTTATCCGAGCATGCTCGTGTGAAAACCGAGTGTCTTCGGTGTGGTTGAAAAATATGTGAGACATGCAGTCGCAGGGACTCAAACATATTTTTTCGACTTTGTCGAAGACATTCGGTTAACACACGCGCGTGCTTGCATAATGCTTCATTCGAGTACATTCGCTCATCACTACTCACCACCTATTAGGTCCAATTAAAAAAATTGTACTATATATGGTAGAACTATAAAAAGGCTAATTTTTCTGCTTGGCAAAAAAGAGTATCTTATGAAATCAAATGCTGCCCGTTGTCTGGAATAATCAAGTAGATTTAATGTGAAAGCAAGGACGAGAGGGAAAATTATGGTGAAATTCCCTTGCGTGGCTTAGTGCAGACTATGGCGGTATCTAGTATATTAAAGTCAAGCTACAGGCAAAAGTATTGTAATTGTAAGATCAAGTTCTGACTTCAATAACCATGTGATTTTAAGAGCTCGTTCGCAAACACCAGATTTGTTGAGGAAACTAGCTACAGCAAATCCTCAAGTATCCTCTGGGGAATCCACAGCGGTATATCTTCACAAGATCTTGCTGATGATTTTCCTTTGGACTTCAGCATATTTATAAAAAAAATAAAAATACACTTGTCTTTGGCTGCTCCTAGAAGTGTTTCCATGCTGGTGTGAGTACATCCCAGCCTCATGTGATGATGTTTGGTCTCATGTGGTAGGTCCGGATGAACTGCGGTGTGGAAACACTGCTGGTAGCAGCGAAAGTGATCTTAGAGGAGAACATCACTTTTTTTTTCATTGTTTCACTTTTTTATCTTGAAGTAGTGTATATTGCTTCGACCCACTGGTAACAAAAGCAGACTTTTTCCACAAAAATAATTAACATTCTAAGGACCAAAAAAATCTGCACGATAGGTTAATATCAGCAGGATATTAAAATCTCATCCACTTTGCCGTCACTGTAAGATGTTGTGGACTGTTCAACTTGAAATCCAGGTGGAGAATCTGCAGCAACTCGTGTACATGGTCTAGATCTATTTGGATGTAGTTTAGACCTCAGAATTAGTTTTGTGTATTTTTCATGTTCTTTTTCACTTGAGAAAGAAAATGAAAATATGAAACCCTTTAAAATGTAATTTTGTAAAGCCCCAAATATTCTGTTCATGAATTGGTAATTTATAGAACTAATGATAATAATGTCACAGTAGTGGTGCCGTATATACATACTGTATACCATGTATTGTGACACATGAAGCCTATATGGGTTGGTATTACAGAGGGAAAGTATAAGTTGCTGTATAGAATATATATTAGGTGCAGTAATCCTAATAGGATTAGAAATAGCTAATGAATAATAAATATGAAAATGATGAACTCCATTTACAAGAAGTGCAAAGTGGCTATAGAGTGACTGACGTTGAGTACACCTTCCGGGTAACACCTCCTCATAATGACACCATAGTGATATAAAGCCTGCACTTAGCATATAGTACCCTATACAAGCACCAGCTGAGACAGCATTCCCCTATTTTTACCATTTACAACGTCTGGCCAGAGCACTGGTTGCAGCAGATGAAGTAATGCCAATTACGCTAAGTGTTCTTGACTGGAATCCTCTGGAGTCAATAAAAGGAAGCAACATGGAAGAGAAAGTCTGAATGTTATAACTAGGCCAGACTATGTGAAGATCTTTAGTTCATGGTTGTGGATATCACTGGCCATTGTGATAATTATTACATAAATTTGCAAACGGCACAGAGTACAGTGTACAATTCTAGAGGACAGTGTACATTTTCTAAAGAACTGTCCATAACAATTACATCTGCACTTACTACTTACATTGAGAACACAGAGACATATCGTATATATAGTAAGAGGTTAAACGATGAAGATGATTCGCAGGACACTGTCCATAAACTTATTTTACAAAATTCTACACAGGATGGACAGATCAAAGATACAAAGAAAACCACGCAAGAGTCTACATACTTAGGCATGTTTCACCTCTGAATGAGGGACCAATACCCATGGGTTCACCAGGGTTGCAAACGGACTTTTTCTTTATTTCTGTACAACTTTGAGGTCATTGATTGGCTGCAGTACTCATGTGGGTTTCAGACTACAAAGAGTAAATCTGTCTTCCACAAGGTGGTGAAAGAGTTTGCCCCGACATTATAAATGGTTAACATTGCATAATGCTTGTAAAATGTGCTTTGAAATTTACTAAAAATTATCTCAAGAGGGGAGGAATTCTTGATTCAATGATGTACTGCTTAGCAAACTGTTTACTACTCATTTCAATGCCAAAACCAGCCCTCTTCTCTGTTTCTCTGTCATGCCTGAGTCATAGACCGAGAATAAGACTTCTTAGGTATAAAACTGAAGATAAGCCAGAAGTAGAGCTTATGGGACCTGGGACCATGTATCCGGGAAATACAAGTCAGAGGTCAATATCAATTCCATATTACCGAGCAAAATAGCGCTGCAGTTATCTTACAATGTTTCTCTAGGTAAATGACCCGCGATCCACTAAACATTTCATGAACTTAAGTGAACACATCTCCGATCAGTTACATAAAGGTACTCAGTCATTTGTGTCCATTCACCATATACATGAACCTGTCCGGATAAAGAAGCTCTAGAACAAATGTCAGAAAATGCATTAATTCATAACTTACTGGGGCTGTAGGATTTTTCACAGTGATGCTGGGAGTTGTAGCACGTAGAGCTCCGCTCACACCATGGTAATACTTAAAACAGATCTTAGTTTCCGCTGAAAATAAGAAGAGATTGAATCAATTACTGAAATTAAGGATCATACAAAGTAAATGTTTTATATGAACAACCAGTAAACTGCTACACACATTCATCATAGTAGATTGAGTAGGCCAACATACAGTCAAGGGTCTGTATATGCACTACCCCCGACAATCCGATTCATTCCCAGTTGGCCCTAAACCATATCTGTTCGGGCAGGATTACAAATCACCTCACTAATCTAAGTGCTCTCAGTTCTCCCTTCTAAGGGCTCATGCAAATGTCTGTGTCTCCACTCCTGAGCCCACTCCGTACATCCAGTATGTACATCCGCTGTAAATATATGGCGTATGTCACCAGTGGAAATCTGGGTGAAGTTAGCCACCAGGTGCAGAGAGCCCTGACACTTGCCTTGGTTTTTAGGATGCTGATGCCAGCTCTGCAATTCCCCATTGATGGAGTTTTGGCCTCAAAGACTGTTATCCATTGTCTTTCTCCTCACAGAAAACTAAATAATGGATGAAATGCTGCTAACAATATTGGAAATGGTCTGGGCAACCATTAAGATAATGCAGATGGCACTGTAAAGAGACCCACACTAGTCTTTTTACTCTTATTGATATGTTGTTACTCCGTGTATAGAAGACAAATTGTTTTTTTGCATAGTTTATAGTTTTAATTATCCATGTTGCAAGAAAGTAAAACAATTCCTCTATTTTCGGTTATTAGAAAACATTAAAAGCTATGAATCCAACTCTCGGCTTTGAATATTTGCTCCTTTTTAATATCTTTCCCTACATCAATTTCTTTTGCAGTGAATGTATAATACTGCCCACGACGGTTGTTTAATTTTGCTCCTATGATGTCTGACTAATATCCTGCGCTGTCAGGGGCTGCAATGAAAAAAGCAATTTAAATGACTTAAGTGCGGCTTTTAAGCATAAGTTTCCTATTATGTCATTTGGGCTGGTTGATGCCGTCTTTGCCCCCTGCTGAGGAAATGAACTTAACTCTTCCAGGATAGGGTTGTTATGTACAATCACACCAGTTTTCACATTACCTACCAAGGGGTAATGGGAAACAGTTTAATAATCTAGTCACTGAGTACACCTGCAAATAAGCGCTACATGAAACGGTTCAACTCCATCAGTTGGACTCCATCAGGCGTTGATGTGCGCCCTTGGCTAGCTACCAGCCAAACTCTTCTTGACATCAGCAGTGTAGCCGATGTCCTAAGGTTTTGCAAAGTGTGCTCAACAACTCATCATAATTTATGACACAAAAATGACCAAGATTACAGCAGAAATGTTTGCCAGTCACTGACTCGTGTACTTTCTATGTGGTGGCACGCTGCAAATGAAAGATGTCCACATGCTTCCTAATGAGTTTGACGCCTCTTACTCCTGTGTGCAACGCTCCAGTCTTTATGAAACAGGGGAAAGGATTTAATACTGGTCTTCAAATCTACTATCATAACTTCAAATAAAAATGTACTAGAACAGAGAATAAAAAAACTCATTCATACTGGCATAATTTTAAGGGCAGCCTAAATTGGGAGTGTTTCAACTAAGACGCCAATATTTATAAGTCATATTTAATCTAGTTGGCAGACCTTAGATTGGGGCTGCACAGTGACGTCGAGATCTCTTATCGGAATTGTGATGATTGTCAAAGAGGCCAAATTGTAACTCATTATCTAATACCGACATCCATTGGTCTTTAAAAGCGGTATTTCACTTTTTAGGTGGTTTAGCCCAAGGAAATAGATTCTAAGAATAATCCATACTTTGGAAAAGGCTGAATAACCCCCTTTAAGTTCATATTCAGGAGTTAAATAGGTTTCCAGGACTTTGACATACTCTTAGGATTTAGAACAGGTGATCAATATAGGATCAATTTGGGTTGTACATCTGGTACCTCTTTTGATAATCTGTTAGCACAGTTCCATAATCTGTGTAATTGTGAAAAAGGAAATTTCAGGGTGCTTCCTTTAGAGGATCCTTAACCCAATTTGGAAAAAGGTTACATAGCCAAAGAACCAAGTATCTCTGATGTTGAATCAGATTATATTTTATTGACTAAGTAAAATGCAAAATTTTCTAAAACACATTAAATACATTAAAACATTAAAAAAAAACCCAAAAACAATGCGTTTCGGCCATGTAAGCCTTCATCAGGTATAATCTGTGTAATAACTGTTATCACATACTGCAGCTCAGTTCCCAATCACTTTTAAAGAGGTTGATCTAAAATATCATAGAACAGTCATTGCACAGTGTAAAGGATGGTGGTGTTCTGACACTGTACAATGTTTACTTCTTGTACCAGATATTGGACCTTAACCCATCTGCTAATAATAATAATTTATCCTAAAAAATACGCCATCAATATTAAAGTCCTGGACAACTCATTTCATATATATTAAGGGACTAAGTTGCAACTATATGTATATTATACATATCTTCAGTGTTTATTTTATAATTTTATTACAAAATTACAGGTTTCGGGCAGTTTTAATTTTTTCTAACTTATTTTTTTACATTAGAGAAAACAGGATATTTAAACATCAGTGTATTATTTTACAGAAGACATTTTCATCTGTTGCATCATTCAAATTTATGAGAAAACAATAGAAAAGAACCCAAGCTAAGTACATATGTGACAGTCTTCTTTTGCTCAACGTAGACAACGCCAAAAACATAGACAACCCGAAAATAATCTACCAAAGCCCACCACCCCTAAATTAAAGCTAACATTATTTTCTTGCTACTCTGCAGGCTTTAGTATACTTATATTTCCAAGTACAGCATTTTTTTCTATGAAGCAATTCAGCAGTATTTTATATTTTATGTGTAGGATTTTAAGACATGGAAAATTCAGAGATGCCTTTAGGATATGACATATAAAGCACATCAAATCTGCCCTACTTCTTTGATGTTTAAGATTAAAAACTGAAACGTAACTAATTCCTTTGAAGATGGTGAAATGCTTTATACACTGTACATCTGTAATAATTTATGAAAAACAATATATTTTAAGTATTTCAACTAATTACAGAAAATTGATAATTAGAGACATATTATGAATATGTAAAATTCTTTGCAATTTTTTTTAGATATGTGAATTATAACTAGTGTTGAGCATTCCGATACCGCAAGTATCGGGTATCGGCCGATACTTGTGGTATCGGAATCCCGATACCGAGATCCGATACTTTTGTGGTATCGGGTATCGGTATCGGATCAATAGGGATGTGTAAAATAAAGAATTAAAATAAAAAATATTGATATGCTCACCTCTCCGGCGGCCCCTGGACATCACGCTGGTAACCGGCCGGCTTCTTTGTTTAAAATGAGCGCCTTTAGGACCTGCGAATGACGTCGCGGCTTCTGATTGGTCGCGTGCCCCCCATGTGACCGGCACGCGACCAATCAGAAGCCGCGACATCATTCTCATTCACAAAACTCCTAATTCTAGGAATTAAGGACCTGCGAATGACGTCGCGGCTTCTGATTGGTCGCGTGCCGGTCACATGGGCGGCACGCGACCAATCAGAAGCCGCGACGTCATTCGCAGGTCCTAAAGGCGCTCATTTTAAACAAAGAAGCCGGCCGGTTACCAGCGTGATGTCCAGGGGCCGCCGGAGAGGTGAGCATATCAATATTTTTTATTTTAATTCTTTATTTTACACCTCACTATGGATCCCAGGGCCTGAAGGAGAGTTTCCTCTCCTTCAGACCCTGGGAACCATCAGGATACATTCCGATACTTGATGTCCCATTGACTTGTATTGGTATCGGATATCGGTATCGGCGATATCCGATATTTTTCGGGTATCGGCCGATACTATCCGATACCGATACTTTCAAGTATCGGACGGTATCGCTCAACACTAATTATAACATTTAAATAGAACCTGGCACATGCCATAAATGTCTTTTTTTAACCTGAAAAGCCTATGTTCTTCCAAATCTGCATTTTTTCCCTTTTCCTCTCCATACCTGAGATAACCACCACTTTCCTGTATGTAAATCTGTTCTTGTTAGCCAAGAGTGATCCTTATCTTTTCTATGTGGGCATATTCTTGACAATCATGCCCATTGACCTAAGTTGACTAGATTTACTTAAAAAGAAGATTCTGCTTTTTGAGGTAACACATTTTGCTGCCTTAGGTAACACATTTACCTACCTGTTTTGTCACAGGAGTGAGGGTGATGCATTTATATAAAAAGAGGAGGTGATCATATCTCAGGAATGAAGAGGCACTGGAATGAAAAACAACTCCAAATTCACTACAGCAACACTTGGAGCAGGTAAAACAATTACATATTATTAGCTAGTGACAGGTCCTATTTAAGTAGAAGAGTTAAGGTACCGTCACACTAGACGATATCGCTAGCGATCCGTGACGTTGCAGCGTCCTCGCTAGCGATATCGTCCAGTGTGACAGGCAGCAGCGATCAGGCCCCTGCTGTGCTGTCGCTGGTCGGGGAAGAAAGTCCAGAACTTTATTTGGTCGCTGGACTCCCCGCAGACATCGCTGAATCGGCGTGTGTGACACCGATTCAGCGATGTCTTCACTGGTAACCAGGGTAAACATCGGGTAACTAAGCGCAGGGCCGCGCTTAGTAACCCGATGTTTACCCTGGTTACCATCCTAAAAGTAAAAAAAACCAAACAGTACATACTTACCTACAGCTGTCTGTCCTCCAGCGCTGTGCTCTGCTCTCCTCCTGTACTGGCTGTGAGCGTCGGTCAGCCGGAAAGCAGAGCGGTGACGTCACCGCTCTGCTTTCCGGCCGCTGTGCTCACAGCCAGTACAGGAGGAGAGCAGAGCACAGCGCTGGAGGACAGACGGCTGTAGGTAAGTATGTACTGTTTGTTTTTTTTTACTTTTAGGATGGTAACCAGGGTAAACATCGGGTTACTAAGCGCGGCCCTGCGCTTAGTTACCCGATGTTTACCCTGGTTACCGGCATCGTTGGTCGCTGGAGAGCGGTCTGTGTGACAGCTCTCCAGCGACCAAACAGCGACGCTGCAGCGATCCGGATCATTGTCGGTATCGCTGCAGCGTCGCTAAGTGTGACGGTACCTTTACTCAGCATTTGAATTACACAAGACTAGAGGACATTTTAAAAAGTTGGCCAGGATGATCAAAAAAGATCTCGGGGTGGAATTCATCAAAAGTGACGTTTTACCTGCCAATCTTAATCAAAATTCTGTATGTCTATAAAAGAATGTTTGGGCTGTCTATGAGCCACAATGAGAAAATGTACAAGGAGTACATTTGTGCTATAAACTATAACAACATCTGGCTAAAATTATTGTTTCAGAGATGGCATAACAATGCTAATGAGCTAATTTATTATTTCTTTTGCGCCTTTTTGTCTAGTTTTGTGTTTTGCACCTGTTTTTAGTTTGTGCTATATTCATCTTTTCATTTGTACCTTTGTATTATGTCACTTTGTAAGGGTTCTTCTGGTTTTTTTTTCTTTTTAAGTTTGTCATTGTGGACAGGACTTAGGCTGCAGATGTTTTCGGCTGATTGATCAACAGTGACTTTTTAAAAAGTTACTAAATTTTTGTGCAAATGTGCTCCTGTTAATTTCCCCTCCTTGGAAGTGATTTTATATACAGTCAGGGAAATAAGTATTTGATCCCCTGCTGATTTTGTAAGTTTGCTCACTGACAAAGACATGAACAGTCTATAATTTTAAGGATAGGTTAATTTTAACATTGAGAGATAGAATATCAAAAATAAAGTCCAGAAAATCACATCGTATAAATTATATACATTCATTTGCATTTTGCAGTGAGAAATAAGTATTTGATCCCTCTGGCAAACAAAACTTAATACTTCGTGGCAAAACCCTTGTTGGCAAGCACAGCAGTTAGACCTTTTTTGTAGTTGATGATGAGGTTTGCACACATGTCAGGAGGAACTTTGGTCCACTCCTCTTTGCAGATCATCTCTAAATCATTAATATATTAGGCTGTCTCAATATTGTATGTCGAGTTCATAGATACCAAACATGTCTAGGTTCTTTTTTAATTTAAGTGGAGAAAAAAAATCCAAACTTTGGTAAAATAAATAAATAAATAAATAAATGGCGCCATGTTTCAAGACCTATAGTATCTCCATTTTTCATGATTTGGGACTGCCTAATGGCTTATTTTTTGTGTGCCAAGCTGACGTTTTTATTGATAACATATTGGTGTAGATACAATCTTTTGTTCGTCCATTATTGCATTTTATTGTAATGCAGCGGCGACCAAAAAAACGATTAAGAACACGGCGATACCAAATATGTGTATGTTTGTTTTTTTAATTGCTTTATTTTGAATGGGGAGAAAGGGAGGTGATTTGAACTTTTATATTTTTTTATTTCTTTAATATTTTTAAAAACTATTTTTTTACTTTTTGCATGCTTCAATAGTCTCTATGGGAGACTAGAAGCTGCAATTGTCTGATCGGCTCTGCTACATACAGGCAATGATCAGATCGCCTCTATGTAGCAGAAATGCTCAATTGCTATGAGTGCCTTGCACCAGGCGGGGGTCATAGCAATCCAACTATGATCATCATAGAGGTCTGCTGCAGACCTCTGGTTGTCATGCCAACTCATCGGTGACCGACGATCACATAACAGAGTCACCGATGGGCGGGATTTCTGACGCGCTTACCGGAAGTGCAAGTTAAATGCTGTTGTCAGAGATTTACAGTGGCATTTAACAGATTAATAGCCACGGGAGGATTGCGATTTCACTCGTGGTTGTTAGAGGCACATGTCAGCTGTTCAAAGCAGCTGACATGTGTTGTGAAAGATGTGGGCTCAGCGCTGGAGCCCACATCAAAGGGAGGGATTCCGACATGGGTGAACTATTTTGCCTAATATCGGAAAGGGGTTAAGAGGACCTCCTACTCTGCACTCATTACCTGTATTAATTGATCCTGTTTGAACTCGTTACCTGTACAAAAGACACAGACTCAATCACACTCCAACCTCTCCACCATGGCCAAGTCCAAAAGACCTGTCTAAGGACACCATTGTAGACCTGCACAAGGCTGGGAAGGGCTACGGGACAAAAGGGAAGCAGCTTTGTGAGAAGGAAGCAACTGTTGGCGCAATTATTAGAAAATGGAAGAAACACAAGATGACAATCTTCCTCGACCTGGGTCTCCATGCAAGATCTTGCCTTGTGTGTTAAGGATGATTCTTAGAAAGGTCAGGAATCAGCAGAGAACTACATGGGAGGATCTGGTCAATGACCAAAAGAGAGTTGGGACCACAGTCTCAAACATTACCATTAGTAACACACTATATCGTCATGGATTAAATGGATTAAAATCCTGCAGGGCACGCAAGGTCCCCCTACTCATGCCAGCACATGTCCAGGCCCATTTGAAGTTCACAATTGACCTTCTGGATGATCCATAGGAGACATGGGAAAAGGTATTGTGGTAAGATGAGACCAAAATAGAACTTTTTGGTATCAACTCCACCAGCAGTGTTTGGTGGAAGAAGAAAGATGGGTTCAACCATGAAGCTTGGTGGGGGAAACATCATACTTTGGGGGTGCTTTTCTGCAAAGTGGACAGAACAACTGGACCATATTGAAGGGAGGATGGATGAGGTCATATATTGCAAGATTTTGGCCAACTACCTCCTTTCCTCAGTAAGAGTATTAAATATGGGTCACGGTTGGATCTTCCAACATGACATAGAACAGAAACAAACAGCCAGGGTAACTAAAGAGTAGCTCCATAAGAAGAATTTCAGATCCTGGAGTGGCCTAGCCAGTCTCCAGACCTGAACCCAATAGATACTATTTGTAGGGAGCTGAAACTCAATGCTGCCCAGCGACAACCCCGAGTGTACCTCCAATAAAAATTACAGACCTCTCCATTCTTTGTAGGTGGGAAAACTTGCAAAACCGGCAGTGTATCAAATACTTATTTAGCATACTGTATATTGATGGGTACAGTGTGGCACATATTTGTATTCGCTGGAACAATGGGTGGCATTTTGTATTCAAGTCACTTATATATGTAACATTGTTGTTTTTCAGGACTGCAGTGATCTGCTGCAAAGAGCAGCGCAGAAGACACCTGAAAAACAATCTCTGCAAAGACAAGCTGTGTTTCAAATTTGACATGAAGAACTGGATGAGGTAGAGAGGAGAAGAAAAGAATGACTACAGTGTGACGATAAGTGGTCAGATGCGACCGTTAAATCACTGAATGTATATTTTTATGTTGATTCTGACCAGATTGAATCAATAGTGTAGAAACTGTACAGTCATTGATGGCCTAGCTTTAGGATAGGTCATCATTGTCTGATCAGTAGAGGTGCTGCACCCGGCACCCCCACTGAACAGCTATTCCCAGTGTAGGCAGTTTGCAGTACATTGTTGCGACCACTATTCCATTGACGGAACAGTGCAGCTCAATAACTGTCCAGTTCTGGCCGCTGACATCGGGAACAGCTGATCAGCAGGGGTGCTAGATGTCGCACCCCTACCAAACAGACATTGACGACCTATGCTATGTAATATAGCTCATTAATGGCAGAAAATACCCAAAGGTGACACCATTCTAAAAACTGCACCCCTCATGGGTTGTTGTGCAATTTCTCCTGAGTATGCTCGCTGATGAAGATACAAAAGAAACAGGGAAGGGAAGGCGGGCATGGGTCCTTGCATTACATCTCACCAGTAATTAGTCTTCAAACATTTTATCTTACTTTATCTCACACATGGCTTAGCACTATTTGCACTACCTAGCACTTTATTATCGTACTGTACATGAAGGTATCGTCACACTGAACGATATCGCTAGCAATCCGTAACGTTGCAGCGTCCTGGCTAGCGATATCGTTCAGTTTGACACGCAGCAGCGATCAGGATCCTGCTGTGATGTCGTTGGTCGCTGCAGAAAGTCCAGAACTTTATTTCGTCGCTGGATCTCCTGCAGACATCGCTGAATCGGCGTGTGTGATGCCGATTCAGCGATGTCTTCACTGGTAACCAGGGTAAACATCGGGTTACTAAGCGCAGGGCTGCGCTTAGTAACCCGATGTTTACCCTGGTTACCAGCGTAAAAGTTAAAAAAAAACAAACACTACATACTAACATTCCGCTGTCTGTCCCCGGCGCTGTGCTTCTCTGCACTGGCTGTGAGCGCCGGCCAGCCGGAAAGCACAGCGGTGACGTCACCGCTCTGCTTTCCGGCCGCTGTGCTTACACAGCGCAGGAAAGCACAGCGCCGGGGACAGACAGCGGAAGGTAAGTATGAAGTGTTTTTTTTTTTTACTTTTACGCTGGTAACCAGGGTAAACATCGGGTTACTAAGCGCGGCCCTGCGCTTAGTAACCCGATGTTTACCCTGGTTACCGGCATCGTTGGTCGCTGGAGAGCTGTCTGTGTGACAGCTCTCCAGCGACCAAACAGCGACGCTGCAGCGATCGACATCGTTGTCGGTATCGCTGCAGCGTCGCTTAGTGTGACGGTACCTTTACACTGAGCCTGTCTGTGCTATTATCCAGTCTTTATTTTTTTCAGCACTGTCTCGTTAGGTGGATATCAGCAGCTTGGCACTTTTCAGCCCTTAATTGTATTGACAGGTTGTGTATTATCTCCAATCATTTTAATGGTAATTTTCTTGTATATCCGAGGTGCTAGACTTTACGTTTTTTGTTACTGGTTGTTTAAGACTTAATTTTTGAATTCCCTCATAATCCTTCTTCGGTAGTTTTTATTCTGTTTAATTATTTATGTATTCTACTAAAATAAAATGTATTGTTTGGTACAAAATACTCTATGCCTCCTCCATTGTTTTGACTGATTGGCGGGAGCCATTTATGTCGTCTACATATATCACGATATACTAAGAGCTATAATTTTCCCATATTTTGGCCGACAGTCATGTGAGGACTTTTTTTTTGTGGGACGAATTGACATTTTGTATTGGTACCATTTTCAGATACATGACATTTTTTGATCAATTTCTATTCCAATTTTTGTGAGACAGAATTAACAAACTCTAGCAATTCAGGATTTTTTTTTATGCATTCCGCATGTGATAAAATTGATAAAGCAGTTTTATTGTTCAGGTCAGTACGATTACAGCGCTACCACATTTAGGCTATGTGCACACGTTCAGGTTTTTTCGTGTTTTTTTCTCACATTTTTCGCTATAAAAACGCGATAAAAATGCATAAAAAACGCATACATATGCATCCTATCATTCAGAATGCATTCTGCAATTTTTCCTGCTAGTTAATGCATTGTGAAAAAAATGCGAAAAAAAAAAACGCACAAAAAATGCATAAAAACGCGTAAAAATCACATAAAAACGCAAAAAAAAGCATGCGGATTTCTGGCAGAAATGTCCAGTTTTTGTCAGGAAATTTCTGCAAGAAATCCTAAACGTGTGCACATACTCTTATATTTTTTTTATGACGCTTTGGTGCTTTTACACAATAAAATATTTTATAGAATAATGTATTATTTTTGCGCTGCTTTATTCTCAGAGCTATATCTTTTTTTATTTTTTTTCTGATGGAGCTTTATGGTGGCTTGAATTTTGAGGGACAAGATGTTTTCAGCAATACCATTTTTATTTACATTTATCTTTTGATTGTATTTTATTCCATTCTTTGTTCGGCAGTATGATGATAAAGCATCGTTTTTTGCGGTATTCACTAAAGGGGTTAACTATAGTGCTATAGGTTTGCATAATTCCGGACACGGCAATACCAAATACCATATATACTCGAGTATAAGCCAAGATTTTCAGCCCATTTTTGGGGGCTGAAAGTCCCCCTCTCGGCTTATACTCGGGTCATACCCAGGGGTCGGCAGGGGAGGGGGAGCGGGGGCTGTCTAATTATACTCACCTGCTCCTGGCACGGTCCCTGCAGGTTTCTGGCTTCCCTGGTGCCGGCAGCTTCTTCCTGTACTGAGCGGTCACATGGTACCGCTCATTACACTAATGAGTATGCTGCTCCACCTCCCATAAGGGTGGAGCCGCATATTCATTACTGTAAAGAGGGGTAACGGTGACCGCCCAGTACAGGGAGAAGCTGTGGCACCAGGAAGTAGGGACTGCACAGCGCGAGGAGCAGGTGAGTATAACGGGGAGGGGAGCGCAGCGCTGCACGATATTCACCTACTCATCATTCTGGCGCTGCTCCATCTTCAGCATCTTCTACAGTGATGCTCAGGTCAGAGGGCCCAGTGACGTGGTTAGTGCGCGTCCTCGGCCTGAACGTCAGTGCAGAAGACGCTGAAGACGGAGCTGCACCCGGAACGAGGAGCAGGTGAATATTAAAAGTGCCGGGGGCCTGAGCGACGGTAAGGGCAAGTGTCTGTATGGGGCCATAACGTTTGTGCAGCACTATATGGGGCAAGTGTCTGTATGGGGCCATAACGTTTGTGCATCACTATATGGGGCAAGTGTCTGTATGGGGCCATAACGTTTGTGCAGCACTATACGGGGCAAGTGTCTGTATGGAGCATCTTGTGGGGCCATAATCAACGTTTGTGCAGCACTATATGGGGCAAATATCTTTATGGAGCATCTTATGGGGCCATAATTAACGTTTGTGCAGCATTATTATTATTATTTATTATTATAGCGCCATTTATTCCATGGCGCTTTACATGTGAGGATGGGTATACATAATAAAACCAAGTACAATAATCTTAAACAATACAGGTCACAACTGGTACAGGAGGAGAGAGGACCCTGCCCGCGAGGGTTCACAATCTACAAGGGATGGGTGAGGATACAGTAGGTGAGGATAGAGCTGGTCATGCAGTGGTTTGGTCGATCGGTGGTTACTGCAGGTTGTAGGCTTGCCGGAAGAGGTAGGTCTTCGGGTTCTTTTTGAAGGTTTCGATGGTAGGTGAGAGTCTGATATGTTGTAGTAGAGTTCCAGAGTAGGGGTGATGCGCGAGAGAAATCTTGCATGCAATTGTGGGAAGAGGAGATAAGAGGTGAGTAGAGAAGGAGATCTTGTGAGGATCGGAGGTTGAGTGCAGGAAAGTACCAGGAGACGAGGTCACAGATGTATGGAGGAGTCAGGTTGTGGATGGCTTTGTATGTCATGGTTAGGCTTTTGTACTGGAGTCTCTGGGTAATGGGGAGCAAGTATATTGGGCAAATATGTCTATGGAGCATCTTATGGGGCCAATATTAACCTTTATGCAGGATTATATGGGGTATATTGGTGTAAGCAAGTTTCCTAGCTCTGGTGACACAGATGTCTTCATGATGACATTGAATCACCATGGTAACGATCATCCACTAGCATTGACATCATAAGGGCGCCGATCAAAGAGAAGAGGGGGCTACCTCCCTCTGCTTGCTGGCTAAATACTGCGGTCATTATTGATTGCAGTATTTAGGGGGTTAATGTGACGGGAGTGGTGTGGTCACTGGTCCTGTACTGAGTGCCAGGTGTCAGCTGTCAGAGTCAGCTGACACCATGCAGCGATCGCGCATGCACATCTTCTGTGGGTGCAAAATCACCATGTCGTATCCATACGGGCAAGATTGGTAAGTACCAGGCAACCTGGACGTATGGATATGTCTCAAGTTGTAAAGTGGTTAAAATTTGTATTGTATGTTTTTTCTAAAGGGTCTTGTTCACTGTAAAATTTGTATAAAACTTAACCTTTATTCAACAAATCTACTTAAAAATACAGACAGTGTAGCAACAATTCACACCCTGATGGTGTATACAAACGTATAACCCACATCTTTACATGTAGAATGAGGGGCCAAACGCACCATCGCTTATAAAATCCCTTGTCTTTATGTGTTTCATTGTCCGCACGACAAATGACTCATCGGGAGACTTACCGTATTTAATTATTAGCCTATATACACTTAAACGAGACTGAATAATAACCCATAACAATGTGTATTACTACACACTATTATTTTTCCAAACCAGTCAGGAAGTTAACCATGATACCACCAGACTCAAATCCAATTCCAACAAACTATCAGATACTCTTATAGTCAATAAAATCTTATGCGGCATCAATAGTAAAAAAAAGTAATGTTAAAAATAGTAAAAAAAAAACAAAAAACCTGCTATACTCACCCTCCGTTGTCCGCTCGCGCCTGCCGCCATCTTCCTTTCCCAGCGATGCATTGCGAAATTACCCAGCGCGCCCATCGGCACAGCGCCGTTGGATCCCAGGAGGTGGAGAGACGGGACGCTGAAGAGCAGCGACAAGAATGGTGAGTATGTTAGAACTACAAGGGGCCCTCGGATCGTTAGGTGAGTATTTTTATTTTTTATTTTTTAACCTGTGACATACGTGGCTGGGTAATATACTACGTCGCTGGGCAATATAATACGTCACTGGGCAATATACTACGTGGCTCTGTGCTGTATACTACGTCGCTGTGCAATATACTACGTGGCTCTGTGCTGTATACTACGTCGCTGTGCAATATACTACGTGGCTCTGTGCTGTATACTACATGGCTCTGTGCTGGGCAATATACTACATCACTGGGCAATATACTATGTGGCTCTGTGCTGTATACTACTTTGCTGTGCAATATACTATGTGACTGTGTGCTGTATACTACGTGACTGGGCAATATACTTCGTCACTGGGCAATATACTACGTGGCTGGACAATATACTACGTGGCTGTGCAATATACTATGTGGCTGGGCAATATACTACGTGGCTGGGTAATATACTACGTCACTGGGCAATATACTACGTGGCCGGACAATATACTACGTGACTGGGCAATATACTACGTAACTGGGCAATATACTATGTCACTGGGCAATATAATACGTGGCTGGACAATATACTACGTGGCTGGGCAATATACTACGTGGCTGGGCTATATACTACGTGGCTGGGCAATATACTACGTCACTTGGCAATACACTACGTGCCTGGGCAATATACTACGTCGCTGTGCAATATACTACGTGGCTGGGCAATATGCTACGTGGCTGGGCAATATACTAGGTGGGCTGTGTAATATACTATGTCGCTGGGCAATACAGTACGTGGCTGGGCAATATATTACGTGGGCTGGGCAATATACTACGTCGCTGGGCAATATACTACGTCGCTGGGCAATATATTACGTGGACATGCATATTCTAGAATACCCGATGTATTAGAATCGGCCACCATCTAGTATACAGTACAGACCAAAAGTTTGGACACACCTTCTCATCACAGATTTTTCTTTATTTTCTTGACTATGAAAATTGTACATTCACACTGAAGGCATCAAAACTATAAATTAACACATGTGGAATTATACACATAACAAACAAGTGTGAAACTACTGAAATTATGTCTTATATTCTAGGTTCTTCAAAGTAGCCACCTTTTGCTTTGATGACTGCTTTGCACACTCTTGGCATTCTCTTGATGAGCTTCAAGAGGTAGTCACCAGAAATGGTTTTCACTTCACAGGTGTGCCCTGTCAGATTTAATAAGTGGGATTTCTTGCCTTATAAATGGGGTTGGGACCATCAGTTGTGTTGTGCAGAAGTCTGGTGGATACACAGCTGATAGTCCTACTGAATAGACTATTAGAATTTGTATTATGGCAAGAAAAAAGCAGCTAAGTAAATAAAAACGAGTGGCCATCATTACTTTAAGAAATGAAGGTCGGTCAGTCCGAAAAATTGTGAGAACTTTGAAAGTGTCCCCAAGTGCAGTGGCAAAAACCATCAAGCGCTACAAAGAAAGTCTAATTTTGATTCTTCAGGAAGGAAATATATTTAACATGTTAGTAAAGTGTCTGAAAGCTATAGAAGGGAAACAAAAAAGGAAGGGAGATTACTAATGGGGTGAAAGTAGTACGATAGTAGGAAAAAATTCTGATGATCAGGGTTTAGAACATATATACCTATTCATTGTCACCCTCACATGTGTAAGCTGGTGACTGGATGCAACGCACAGACTAGCACAAGGTGGAACAGACAACAAAACTATTTACTACTTCCGGTATGGTGTGAATTTCGGGAACTAGGTCAACAACTCAAACACAAGTGGGTTATTCAATGCAAAACACAGAATAAGTATTACAGTTCAATCAGAATAATTGGGGAAGTATCCTGAAGATTATACTAATGTCTCTTTGGCAGCCGGTGAGGCTGATATGCTAGCTCCTCTTAGCAAAATGGCCCTGGCGGGAGCCACTGGGTGTTCCCGCTAGGCCACAAGTCCTTCTAACTAAGTTGATGAAAGAATGCTGAGTTTCCTTCACTCCAGCTGACCCCCACCCCACCTGTTGTCCTATCCCAGGCTGATCCCTTTACCATACGATGGTATAGGAAGTGACGGCTCGTCTCACTTGTGTCTCCCTCGTTTCACCACAAGCATCCTCCCCTGGTCGAAGTCTCCTCGTGAGTGGCTGCTAATATAGATTAAGTTAAAACTATTCTGCTATGTAAATAGTGCCAATGGTTTATTACAAATGCTACTTGTAGGTTTTTATTTTCCAATAAATGTAATTAATAATTAATTTTCACTCTTTCTGTAGGATATCAAGAAATGATGGAGGCCGTGCCGAATCAATATAAGAAGTTCTTGGCTGATGAGGAAAGAAGTTTCATTCTTCCATGAACTGCAGAGATTTGAGTCCAGTCGAGAGCTTCATTAGTAGCATATTTTATAAAGTTTGTGGTATTTTCAGGTTAGGTTTCCATTTGCCAAATAAAAGACTATCATAAAACCATAATTTGAAAATATAGTCTGATTATCATCCGAAATACTTAATACCAGTTACTTGTCATGACTTTGTACATTTTTTTACCTGTTCTAAAGTGCTGCTGATCCCCTGAATATTGCTTTTTGTTATCTTTAGACTAGGTAAAAAATAAACATTTATGACAAGTCACAGGTCCTTTTACGGTAACATCACACGTTTTGCAGTGCCTACAACACTTTTTTGTAGAGCTTGCAGTGTTATATGATATTTCATTCATGATTTTTAGTTGTGTCTTGCTATTATAGCACATTCATTTCCTGAAGAAGAAGTGATGGCCCCACAGCTCATCAGTGTTGTGGTTTATACTTTCACTGATTATAATTTTCTTGGTCAATACCAGCTAATTGTCTGGACATTCGTCTCGTTTTACATTACTCCTTTTGCAAAATATTTCTCCCTGTATGCAAGTTCTTCTTTTGTGTATAGAGAGCGGTGGCTAAAAGCACGACCCTTCATTGACTGACAGCAGGCTCATCATTAAGGCCAACTGTGACGGGGGGGGGGGTGAGGTTGCAGCCACCGCTCACTAAACACAGAGCAGTGACTCTGTGACTGAAACTTTGCCGCCGCCATCTCTGTGACTGAAATCCAAATGCCACAGGGAGGAATTATATGTCACGAAAAAACTGTCTCAGATTCAGTTGAATCCATTGAAGCGTTCCAAAGCTATAACTTCATAAAGTGACAGTGGTCAGATTTGTAAAAATTGGCTTGGTCATTAAGTACAAAATTGGCCCTGTCACTATGGGGTTAATCAAGCAGAGTCAGTGACTGTACCTTTTCTACTAGTTGTACACCCGATCAATTGAGTCAAAGGTGCTCACTATATCTGATCTCTTCATGCAAACTGTTAAATGAGATATGGTTGTGTGTTCTTGGGGCATACAAGTGTTAGTGTTTTCAGGGGGCACACAAACATCAAGCCTTTTGCTGCAATCACATACTTATTATACATTATTATACATCTTATATTTTAGTGGTTAAATAATTCAGAACTTTGTCTAACAAAATTTGTATTTTTTCAATCTCTGAGACCATTTTTCCATCAATGGAGCTGTGTGAGGGCCTGTTTTTTGCGCAACAAATAGTAGATTTTATTGATATCATTCGATCTTCGATGTTAGTGGAAGGAATAATAGCTTTTGTCGCTGCTATTAGAAACAGGTACTGGCTATTAGGCCTCATGCACATGTCTGTTTTTATTTATAGCACTCGTACCTGTGATACTCTGACCAAGGGTCAGATCAAAATCGGCAATAGGTTTGTTGAATCAACAACCACACTCAGATGCCATACAAGTGCAGTTTGATTTTTACGGAATGTCAGAAAGGAGAAGGTGGAGAAAATTTATTTTTTCTCCATGTGTGAGAAAAACTGATGACACCCGAACCACATTCTGATCAAAGTCTGATTATAATTGGTCCATTTTTCTCATACTTGGAAAATACTGACATCTAAATGAGGCCTTAATCAGTTGGCTCCAGCCGACTATGGAGCAGGCTCATTGGACAAATGTTTCTTGGAACACTTACTCCTGATATTCATAAGAGTGTAAATAGACCTTAAAGATAGTGTCGTGATTTCTCCTCTCAGTGTGGTGAGTGGCAGCTCAGTCATCCAATCTAGGGCAGGGGCTGGCTGAGTTGTCAGTATTGTGATAGACAGCTCAACCATCTAATCTGAGGCTTGGTTGTGCTGAGCTCTCATTGTGGTGAGTGACAGTCCAGTTGCCCAAAGAGGGCTGAAACGTACTGGGTGTCCTACAGGTGTCTCCTGTACGAAATGATTCCCAGGTCATTTAGCTGGCTGTCTGCCTTTTGTCTCTGACAGTTGTAGCTCTGCTCTGCTTCATATGACTTTGCTCAGTGCTGTGAATTCTCTATTTTTGTCTTTTGTTGACCGACATTGGATTTGCCTTTGACCGTCTGTGTGATGACTAGAAAGGGACTGGCTACGAGAGTGGACCCTCTGGGTCGCGGCACTGAAGCTTCCACGGATGAGCGGACCTGGGTGGACCAACCCCTATACAGGGATCGTTAGGAGCAGACCAGAGGGAGTCAAGTACCGCAACAGCTGGCACCAAGAGGGATGGCTCAAGAGGAAACACTAGGATGAATGCACAGGCTAGGGACCATGGAGAGTAAGAAAGGTAGAACCGGGCAGGAAGAGACCGGACAGGTAGACAGGATGGGGCAGAAAAAGGGCCAGAACTGCATACGGAATGCACACGGTAATCAGGCGCCGCCAATATGGAAGAGCCGCCTGATATACCCTGTGCTGACACCTGATTGGAGTGCAAATGCCTCTGGGAAGGTGCAGAAAGGGTTAATAGGACAGAGGAGCGCGCGCCCACGGCCTAAGGCGCATGCATGGAGCCAAGACTGACCGGGAGAAGGAAGGAGAGAGAGCACCACGCTGAAGCCCTGTGGCGGCAGAATGACAGGATGGAGGATCAGCGCGGCGCCTGGATTGGTGAGCTGAAGGCAGGACAGAAGACCCGGAGATGGAGACAGTGGTGGCAGTGGCCACAGCAGAGGTAGTGGCAGCATGGTGCCTGGAGCAGTGAGCAGAGCAGAGGACCCAGGAGCGGAGGCAACGGTGGCAGCAGCCGGAATGGAGGCAGTGACAGTGAGGCACCTGGAGAGGTGAGCAGGGGCTGCAGTGGGGGTAGCGGAAGCACCGGCCGCAGGCATGACAGTCTGCTAACCCCTTTGTCTTGATCCAAATTCTTGGATTTCTTATCCCGGACTGTGACCTTTTCATCACTCCTGTTTATAATGTATCATCCTGGCTTTTGACCTCAGACTCACTGACCTCCCTGCCTCACAACGAGTCCATAAGTTGTGACTATCATCACAGGTAGGTCATCAATTCAAATGTAATGTTTTATTTATTTTTAACTCATTTACAGTGCAACATTAATTTCACAGAGCTTTACAGACTTCATCATCACTGTTCCCACCAGGGCTAACAATCTAGATTGCCTATCAGTATGTCTGTAGCGTGGGAGGAAACCCACGCAACCACAGGGAGAACGTGCAAACTCCCTGCAGATAATGTCTTTGGTGGGATTTGAACTCAAAATTCCAGCGCTGCAAATCAACAAGGCTAACTACCGAACCACCGTAGCGCCCACACTGGAAAGCTGACCTCAGGTGCAACTCACACCTCTGGGATTATGGTGGAAGCAGGGATTCTGATGGCAATCGTAAATGGTCAGGAGTGACAAAATATTACTTTATGTGGAAGATTAAAAAGAATAAATTTGGAATTACTCTTGGTGCAATGTTAATAAGTTACCTTTCTGCTTATAACAGATCAGATTGACAATAGATATCGAGGGTTGCTGGCTATTGATGGATCCTAAGGTACCTTCACACTAAGCGACGCTGCAGCAATACCGACAACGATGAAGAACGCTGCAGCGTCGCTGTTTGGTCGCTGGAGAGCTGTCTCACAGACAGCTCTCCAGCGACCAACAATCCCGAGGTACCCGGGTAACCAGGGTAAACATCGGGTTACTAAGTGCAGGGCCGCGCTTAGTAACCCGATGTTTACCATGGTTACCAGCGTAAAAGTAAAAAAAAACAAACACTACATACTTACCTACCGCTGTTTGTCCCCGGCGCTGTGCTTCTCTGCACTCCTCCTGCACTGACTGTGAGCACAGCGGCCGGAAAGCAGAGCGGTGACATCACCGCTCTGCTTTCCGGCTGACTGATGCTCACAGCCAGTGCAGGAAGAGTGCAGAGAAGCACAGCGCTGGGGACAGACAGCGGTAGGTAAGTATGTAGTGTTTTTTTTTTTACTTTTACGCTGGTAACCAGGGTAAACATCGGGTTACTAAGCGCGGCCCTGCGCTTAGTAACCCGATGTTTACCCTGGTTACCAGTGAAGACATCGCTGGATCGGTGTCACACACGCCGATCCAGCGATGTCTGCAGGGAGTCCAGCGATGAAATAAAGTTCTGGACTTTCCTCAGCGACCAACAATCTCCCAGCAGGGGCCTGATCGTTGGTCGCTGTCACACAGAATGATTTCCTTAACGATATCGTTGCTACGTCACAAAAAGCAACGATATCGTTAACGATATCGTTATGTGTGAAGGTACCTCTAGTCTGACAGGTAGAATTTGCACTGTTGATTTAGAATCATCCAGCAACTATAGGGGTAAAAATTGTTATAGCTGACAGGGGATACTGGGAAAGTTGTTATTGTGTCCCGGACATCCAAGAGTAAGGTGTGTATTAGAGAGTCTCCTGTCAGACTGAAATCAGACAAGCTGTATAGATCAGTTCTTCCTGGGAAGTGATTGCTTTAATCATAGTAGCAGTCAAGATAGCCAGGAGCATCCTTATTACCTCAATATAGAAGTAAGAGAGCTGCAGCACCGGACTCATTCCCCTCCCACCACCTCACTGCATGAGCAAGGTACAGTTCTGCTTAGGTTAAGGCACTGTGTGTGAAGAGAAATTATCTGTGCAGAGAAGTTGTCTGTAAAGATACTTTCATGTATGGTGATCAAGTATTGCAAGAAGAGAAGTGATTCTGTGTGATAAAAAGAAGCTTAAATAAAACCCCTGTAACTAACTTCAGCTCAGAACTGTGTGATAGCTGTGTGCCTGTACACCGTTACCTCCCCTCTACTGTGAAGAATTATAATTAATGGTCGCCCCGGGTAAGATTTCCCCAGGATTCCAACAAGAACTCGTGCTTCCTTTGTATCGCCCTCATATCCTGAGTGGCGGGCATGCAACATTAGTTTTCTCATTCATCATTTTGACTACTTGGATTTTTGACTATGTCACATGTAGATATGTTATACACATACATATTCATTAGTGCAGACACTTTGAAACCTGCCATTAGCCTCTTATTAACCAAGGGTGCTGCATAAAAAGTGAAAGCGTGGGAGGCAAGAAAACACTTTTTTTAAATTAATGCAGCACCCTGGGTCCATTAATAATAATTAATTAATTAATTAATAAGTTCGCTACTGGATACAAAGGTTGATTTATCACTATGGCCCTTACTCATCAAAGTAATTTCACCATATTTCTAGAGTAAAACACTTTGAGAAGTAGTTAATTATTTGTGCAACGTGAGTTTGTGCAACCATTTTGCAACTTTTGTAGTTTTTATGCCAGTTTTGCCCAGCTCCGTTGTAATAGGCACAGCTTTGGAATAACTTACAACAGAATGGAGTGAGATTTCTGGAGTAAGGTATGTCACAGCTCATCATAAATTAGATGAGCAGTGGCGTCACGCAGAGCGTCCCGCCCCAGCCGCAGATTTGTGGCGAGGCACACGAGGAGGCAAGACACTTTCAGATGCGCCAGATCCATTAAAGGCCATGCGCTTCTTAAGGAATCAGAAGCATCAGACTAAACAATGCCGATCTTTTTTTAACCATTCAATTTTTATTGAGAAAACAGAGTACAATTAAAATGCAACATGGGAAGGAAAAAGGGGGAGGAAGGGGGAGGGGAAGAGGCAGACATAAATGTAAATATCCACGATCAAGAATGAAACAAAAAAAAATTACAATACATGGGCGCATACATAGCTATGATATCAAACAATTGAGTCAGCTGGCAGAAGAAGGGGGATGGTGGTCAGGCGAGGAAATAAAGGGTGAGGAGACCCAAGGGTCCCACCACGTAAGGACCTTATTCTTTTTTGCAAGACAGTCCGCAGTAATCGACTCATAACTAAAGTGCAGATTAATTTTGGATATCAATTCAGGTCTGGAGGGAATATTAGAAGATTTCCAATTCTTTGCAATACATTGTCGGGCCGCCACAAGAATATTAGAAATAATGGGTTGAAGGGAAGATGGGAAGTCCAAGAGAGATATACCCAATATTGCTAAAGGGCCAGTTAGGTTGATAGGAAGATGGGTCACCTCTGAAAGAATCGCTTCAACCTGACGCCAAAATATTTGCACACTAGGGCAACTCCACCATACATGAGCCAGCGAACCAGAAACACCACAATTTTTCCAGCATAATGGGGAAGAGGAGGGATAAAATTTAGCTAATTTAACAGGAGTGAAGTACCATAGGAGCTGAATTTTTTTGCTTTGTTCGAGGTGACCAAGACACGAAGAGAATTTGGAAGGATGCAGCATAGCCATGCTCCAATCCTCCGGGGAAGCCTCGAATGCAAGGGCACCCTCCCAAGTGGACATAAATGGGAGTCTCTCAGAGAAATCATTGGAGAGGAGGGATTTATAAATGATGGAAATGCCATGATCAATCCACGTGTTTGGTCTGAAAAATCTGTGGATTGGGGTCTCCATACCCAGGGGGGACATGGCCACACCAAAGGAGTTACAATGTTTAAGGAGGCTACGAATTTGGAAATACTGAAAAAAAGCCCTAGGAGGCAAGTTATAGCGAGCAGTGAGGTCCGCAAATGATCTCAGGCCCGACTCATTATAGAGATCATTCACTCTGTGTATTCCGCAGTCCCCCCAGGCAGAGAGAGACAAACCATCTATTGCGTATTCTAATGCTTGAATAGAGACGTAGTCAAATATAAAAGGGAGGTAAGTAGGGCAGAGACTTGTCCAGACCTTAGTGGCGGAGCAAATTGTTTTAAGAGGGGAGCTCCGACTGGGCGGCTGGAGCAAACAGATCTCCAGCAAAAGTTTGAGGGAACCCCTAGGGGCAAAGCACGACTCAATATGGAACCACTGGAGGGAGGAGTTCCCCTCCCACCAAATCTTAAGGGGGTCTAGGAGAGCAGCTTTGTGGTAAAGGTGGATATTAGGGGCACCAAGACCTCCCCTGGCATATGGGAGAGACATTAGAGAGCGTTTTATTCTATGTGGCTTGTTATTCCAAATAAAACGGTCAATAATTGCTTGAAAAGCAGAGAGGTACTTAGAGGGGATAGCGAAGGGGAGGCATCTAAAAAGATATATAAGTTTAGGGAGAATTAACATCTTAGACGTTTGTATCCTAGCCATCCAGGATAGATGAGAGCAGGCAAGCTGGTCAATTTCTTTTTTAATTTCGTGGAGGGTTGAATCACAGTTAAGGCGAACAATGTTTTTAATATGGGTAATTTGAATACCTAGATAAGTGAATCCGAGCGGAGACCATATAAAAGGGTAAATATTTTGGATTTGAAGTTGGAGAGAGGAAGAGATAAATAGGGGAAAAATTGTGGACTTGGACAGATTTAGCTTATAATAGGAGGCTTCAGCAAATTGGGTAAGAATGGAAGACACTGCAGATAGTGACTGTAGAGGAGCAGAGCAAGACAACACCACATCGTCGGCGTAGAGGCCAATTTTGTGTTCCTGACTTCCCACCATTACCCCCCTAATGTCAGGGCATTGCCTCACCGCAGCCGCCAGGGGCTCCATGACTAAAGCAAAGATGATGGGGGAGAGGGGGCAACCCTGCCGGGTCCCATTTGAAATAGAAAATATACGGGATTTAAAGCCGGCTGAGCGAACTGAGGCACAAGGATTGGAATACAAAGCCATAATAGCTGAAAAAATCTGGCCAGTAAGACCAAATTTGTGCAATGTAGATGCTATATAGCCCCAGTGCACCCGATCGAACGCCTTTTCCGCGTCGAGAGATAGGAACACACTGGGGAGGCTCCGCCTCTCCACCACATCCAGCAGGTCGATCAAGCGTCTCGTACCATCTCTAGTTTGCCTACCCGGGACAAACCCAACCTGGTCTGAGTGAACCAAGGATGGGAGCACCGATAATAACCTATTGGCCCAGACCTTAGCATATATTTTTACATCGCAATTTAAAAGGGCGATGGGACGAAAATTGCCAGGAGAGGTCATAGGTTTCCCAGGTTTAGGAAGTGTCGAAATATAAGCCTCCAGACCCTCTCTCTCAATAGTACCCATAGAGCGCCAGTAGTTAAATAAACGAATGAGAAAAGGAGAGAGGATAGTGAGAAAATGAGAGTAGTATGAGAAGGAAAAGCCGTCTGGACCCGGGGCAGAGCGTTTTTTGGCCTCTTTGATTATTTGGGAGATTTCAATTGCTTCTATAGGGCCGTTAAGGAGCGACAACTGCTCCGGATTAACAGTGGGGAGATTCGCTTTATTCAAAAAAGCGTTAATTGAGTCCTGAGAAGGTTGAGGAGTATTTACGTCAGAATCTAGGTTATATAATGAGGAGTAGTATGAGGCAAATTCTTCAGCAATATGAATTGGGTTGTAAATCCGAGAACCATCTGACTTAAGAAGATAAGCAATTTTGGTTTGGGCTTCTTTTTTTTTAACGCGTTTAGCTAGTAAGGCGCCTGCCCTGTCACCCATGGAGTAGAATTTGGCTTTCGATTTCCTGAGCGAATTATCTGCTCTATGGAGGAGGAGCTGGCGAAGGCGCAGGCGTGCATCAGAAAGATTGGAAAATAATTGAGGGGAGGGGCAGGCTTTGTGGCAAGACTCCAGCCAGGCCACTTCAGCCAAGGCAGATTGAAGATTTAAGTTATACTTGCGTTTAGCTGTCGCAGCCATCTTAATGAAAAGGCCACGAGCCACTGCCTTGTGAGCGAACCAGAGGGAGTCCTCACGCACATCCGCCGAGTCATTAAAGGCAAAGAATTCCTGCAAAGAGTTTTCAATTAGTGTAAAGTTCGCTTGCTCAGAGAGAAGGTGGTCATTAAGGCGCCAGTGTGAAGGGGGTCTGATTGCAAGAGGGTCTTCTAGGGAGACTGACACAGGAGCATGATCAGACCAAGTGATATTACCTATATTTGCAGACATGCAGTGGGGGAGAGCGTCATCATCTACTAAAATATAATCAATTCTACTGTAAGAACCGTGACGAGGGGACCAAAATGTGTAGTCTCTCTCATTACAATGGAGATATCTCCAGATATCGTGTAAATTGTAGGAGCTAATCAGCTGGGCCGCATCACCCCTGGCCACGGCCGACGATGAACAGTCCAGATTCTTGGATACTGGAATGTTGAAGTCTCCGGCAACTAATTTATGACCATGCTGATAATTACCTAAGATTTGAAATAAATTATTTAGAAATTTAACCTGACCAAAATTTGGGCCATACACAGAGGCAATGGTGTAAGGGGTATTGTTGATTAAACATAAAATTATAATGTATCTGCCCGCAGGGTCGGCTGTAGAACTAATTAGCTGGAAAGAGTTAGCCTTGCTAAAAAAAATTGCCACCCCAGCCTTTTTGGTCTTCCCATTCGCAAAAAATTGGTGGGGGTATAGATTCGAATACATTCTTATATTGTCCCGTTCTAGTAAATGAGTCTCCTGTAAGCATATAATATCGTGTTTGGATTTAGCGAGCTGACGCCAGACAATCGATCTCTTACCAGGGGAGTTGAGGCCGTTAACATTAATAGAATATAAAGAAACACTCATTGTAATATGTTACACAATTTGCTGAAGAAGATACGCAAACCCATTACCCACAAAAAAAGCATAAACATGTCGTGGGATACCTCGCAAACTCCATCTGCGACAAGGGGGGGGGAAGAGGGAAAGGAGGGGGGAGAGGGAGGGAAGGGGGAGAAGGGAAAAACAAACATACAAAATCCAAACATTTAAACAAGGGAACATCCAGGGAAATCCTGAGTCCGAGGTGAAAATAGAAAACAGTTCACCAATGGGGCAATATGCTGAGCGGAGTCCTGCCAGGAACCAGCCTCAGCAAAAAACTCAGCAAGCAAAAAGAAGAGAAAAAAAAAAAAAAAACGAGAACTAGAACTGAGTGGGAAAAAGGAAAAAATAAATTCTTCCAGCCAGGAAATGGTTAAAATAGACACTTCAGGCGACCTTCCAGTCAGGGGTAATACGGCGTCTCCGGGGACCAGATCCTCCAGGTTTGGTGGAAGCAGAGGCAGGAGTGGGCGCAGGAGGGTCAAAACCCCATTGGGACAGGGTCTTGGCTGCTTGCGACGGGGATAAGCACGTGGTAAATGAACCGTCCTTACGAATGCAAAGTTTGGTGGGGAAACCCCAGCGGTATAATATACCCTTTTCCCTCAGGATTGAGGTGTATGGTGCAAAAGCCCTGCGGAGGGCTAGAGTTCCTGGAGACAGATCAGGGAAAACTGCAATGGTAGCAAATCGTTCAGGTAGCGACGGCTTCGATCTTAGTGCTTGCAGAAATTCCTCCTTCATAACAAAAAAATGGATGCGAGCTAGTACATCTCTGGGTACCGCAGGGTCAAGGCCTGAGGGTTTAGGGATCCGATGAATACGGTCGATCACAACGTCATCTTTGGAATAAAGTGGGAGAACAGATATGACAAAGTCTTGTAGAAAGGCTCTGAGATCATCAGCCCCAATTGATTCAGCAATGCCTCTTAGTTTCACATTATTTCTCCTGGATCTGTCTTCCAAATCCAGGGTTTTAGCATGAGTTTTGGTAACAAGCAGCTGCAGGTTATCATGAGCTTCCCACAAATCATTGTGAGAAGCTACCAGTTCGGACATTTTATTTTCAAGATGATCCGTGCGGCCTCCCAGCTCCTCCACCTCCCCCCTGAGCTCTGCCATCATGGAACGCATATCCTCCTGCAGGGAGGTACGGAGGTCACCAAGCATGTCTCTGAGCAGCGTTGCTGTAACTGGAGCCTCTGAGAGATCAGCTGCTGCTGTGCTTGAGGCAGAAGACTGAGAGCCTCGGCGTGCAGCTCTGGAGGATCTAGGAGAAAGTGGCGCCATCTTGGGCCTCTGAGGCTGCTGAGGGGTGGCTGCAAAGAAGTCCACAATGCGCCTGGAAGGGTCCCCTGCGCCGGCTTTAGATTTCCCCATACACTCACCGAACGGTAAGGAGCAGGAGTGGGGAGTTCTGGAGGAGAAAGCACCGTCTGTGCACTGCTGTGTGCCGCTTTATGAGTCCTGGGAATGGAGCTCCCACACTATGCAACCTGCACCATCAGAAGTCAGGCCACGCCCCAACAATGCCGATCTTGATGATTTGGGGCCTATATGTTTTTTCTGCTAAGATTTCAACTTTCCTATTCAGTAGAGTTACCCTTTCTGTGTTTTTACAAAGCCTAGTGCTTATTCTTTCACTGAACCATTTTCTTTAGTCTGAGAAGCTCCCAGTCACTTAGCCCAATAAATTTGTCTCAATTTCATAAATACAGAATTAGACAGAGGAAATGGAGGTGATGAGGAAAAATATAACATTTAGTTGCTGCAGCTGTTTAACAAGTGAATGTTATGTGAAATGGTGGCAATGAATTTGAGTAATTCTTACTTCAAACACAAGCATTGTTTTAGCATTATCCAGAGAGGAAGCTATTATTGCCTGATTCACAGTAATCGAAACATATGCAATACTTAAAGCTGAGAAACACATTTTATAATAATAATACTGCCATCACTTTGCACCTTAAAGGGGGCCTGCCACTATTTCCTTCACGGAAGAAACATAAAAGTATGTGCAGGTCATCAAAATAACCTATTCCTATTTTCTTTGAAGGCAATCTGAGCATAGAAATATTTTGCCTATGCAAATTAGGTTTACAAAACCCCCCAAAATTTCTGGCTCTGTTTAACATGTTGTCACGGGTTTTCCGCGAAAGAGAGGAGCCAGAAAACCACAGCGTCTGAGTTCTCATACTCCTGCACTGAATAGAAGCACTTCTACCTCATATTAAATGGTGCAGGTTTCTTTCAGTAGTGCAGGGGTTAATCTGTTCAGCCTGGAGACTCTGTTTGGAGGATTTCAGATGTGCAGTATGAGCCATTCCCCTCTCCTATGTAGTCTAGGTTCTCACAGTCAGGATTGCCAGTGTTAGTCTTGTACTGCCTGGTGCAGGAGTGGAGGACTCGGTGTTCGGTAGAGGCATTTTGGAGACATGTTCTGTGAATGTTGCTAGGTGTTTCGGCTGTGTGAAATCCACAGTCCTCATCTGTTTAATTTCCCTACCTTTTCTACCTGGTGTTTCCCTTTGTTGTCTGTGAGTGCATATTTGTATGATTGCTATATTCCTTTATCCCTGTAAGCCCTCCTTTGTTAATCTGATTTATGTATATACATACACTCTTCCTCCCCACTTCCCTGGGAGGAGGAGGGGACAGTTAAGGGCTGATTCAGGAGCTTAGCAAGGTACATAGCCCCAGCATATTCACCATTAAAAGTAACCTGGGGAACGAGGACAGCCAACGCGCGCCTAGTGCTAGGGACAGGGTAGAAGCCCCTGGTCTTGGGTTATTAGACAACAGAATTGTGGCACTTCATTAGTAGCATTTTAGAAAATCACATAATTGCCAAAAGCCCTGATTCCAAATGAGGTAATTTTTGAAAAGTTTAGCTTTGAAAAAAAGACGTCTCAGAGGAGATGTCATTTACATGTATAAATATACAGCTCTGGCAAAAATTAAGAGACCACTGCAAAATTTTCAGTTTGTCTGATTTTTCACTGTATAGGTATATTTTTGAGTAAAATGTAAATTGTTCTTTTATTCTATAAACTACTGACAACATGTCTCCGAATTTCCAAGCAATACATTTTTTTTTCTGAAAAGGAGAAATGGTCAAAATAACAAAATAAATGCATTGCTTGCAATCCTCAAATAAGGCAAAAAAAAACAAGTTCATAATCATTTAGAAACAACAATACTAATGTTTTAACTCAGAAAGAGTTCAGAAATCAATATTTTGTGGAATAACCATGATTTTTAATCACAGCTTTCATGCGTCTTAGTATGCTTTCCACCAGTCTTTCACACTGCTTTTGGGTGACCTTATACCACTCCTAGTACAAAAATGTAAGCTGTTCTTTGTTTGATGGCTTGTGACTATCCATCTTATTCTTGAAGAAGAGGTTTTCAATGGGGTTCAGGTCTGGAGATTGGGCTGGCCATGACAGGGATTTGATGTGGTGGTCCTTCATCCACACCTTGATTGACCTAGCTGTGTGGCATGGTGCATTGTCCTGCTTAAAGAAATAGTCCTCAGAGTTGGGAAACATTGCCTAAACAGAAGGAATCAACTGTTTTTGCAGGATTACCTTGTAAGCGGCTTGATTCATAGTCCTTCACAAAGAACAACCTGCCCAATTCCAGCCTTGATGAAGCATCCCCAGATCATCACAGATCCCCCACCAAATGTCACAGTGGGTGCAAGACACTGTGGCTTGTACGCCTCTCCAGGTCTCCGTCTAACCATTAGATGACCAGGTGTTGACCCGGGGATGCTTCAGCAAGGCTTGAATTGGACAGGTTAATCTTTGCGAAGGACGTATGAATCAAGCTGCATACAAAGTTATCCTAGAAAACCAGTTGATTCCTTTTGCTCAGGCATGGTTTGTTAGGGCTAGCGGAACGCACCGAGTAGAAATAGATATTTATTATAAATGGTGCGTTCGCAGCCCGGGGTCCACCGTGCAGGAAGAACCTGCCGCTAGTAAGACGGACTATATGGCGGTACTAAAAGTATACACGCACGGGTTAACTTCACCCTGCGTGTTGAGTCACAGGACCGCGGTACCGCACATAGAGCGCGAACAAGAAGTCAGCGAACACAACCCCAACACAGGATTGAAGTCCGATTAGACCACTTGCTGGCACAACACCGCAACTGGGTGTGTAAGGAAACTATTAAAATAGTATATGAAGGCACGAGAGTGCATGCAGTGCCACACTGACGAACGCCACTAACCACCCAGGCTTGGGTAAGGAAAGCGCAGAGGAAGCGCACGGCGCCATACAGGCGGTCACAGCAACTAGACGCTGTTATGTGTGTAACGTGCTGTTGGATAAGTCGGGCGCTAGATAGCAAACATACACCTTCCGCGAACAGTCATCCAATAGGGAGGGTATTTTAAAGAGCGACTTTCACACACAACACACACACATATTATCAAGACAATACTAGCGCATGGCCGTGCGGTCATGCGCAGTTTATATAGTTGCAGCACAGGAAGCTGCTACTGAAGTTTTGCCCTTTCAGGACCTTCCTGGAGGACCAATGGAATGTGCTGCAGTACCTGAGCATGTGACCCTCGATCTCCAACGGGAGATCTTGCCCTGGGCATGCTCAGTGTGTGCAAATAAGGACTTAGTCCCAGAGAAGCCCGCTCGCCGCAGGTCAGTGCAGGGTACAACAGGAGAGCCAGAAAAGGCAACAGTAACCCTTTGCACAGAATCAGTCCCAGCAAGACGCTGGGAGCGACGCCTCCGCTGAGCAGGCCCCACTGCGGCCGGTACAGAATGGGAGACCGCAGCAGACAGGGATCGAGATTCCCCCTGTGCAGCAGAGGAAACTCGACTCCTAACATGGTTCCCCAAATTTGAGGACTGCGCCATGCCACACAGCTAGGTCAATCAAGGTGTGGATGAAGGACCACCACATCAAATCCCTGTCATGGCCAGCCCAATCTCCAGACCTGAACCCCATTGAAAACCTCTTCTTCAAGAATAAGATGGATAGTCACAAGCCATCAAACAAAGAACAGCTTACATTTTTGTACTAGGAGTGGTATAAGGTCACCCAAAAGCAGTGTGAAAGACAAAATATTGATTTCTGAACTCTTACATTAGTATTGCTGTTTCTAAATAATTATGAACTTGCTTTTTTTGCATTATTTGAGGACTGCAAGCCATGCATTTTTTTGTTATTTTGACCAGTTCTCATTTTCAGACACTAAATATAAAATGTATTGCTTGGATCTTTGGAGACATGTTGTCAGTAGTTTATAGAATAAAAGAACAATTTACATTTTTTCTCAAAAATATACCTATTAAGAGAAAAATCAGACAAACTGAAAATTTGGCAATGGTCTCTTAATTTTTGCCAGAGCTGTATGTGTGGTCATTACAAAGGACTGGCACATGACTTATTCCTTCGAAAGACCTTACAAAGAACCAGGGGGCATTCATCGCATATAGAGGAAATGTGATTCCAGCAGCTAAATAGGAAAGGATTCTTGCTAGTTAGAGTAGTGAGACTGTGGAATACCCTACCACAAGAGGTAGTAATGGCAGCATGTAAATAAGAGCTTGATGCTTTTATGACAACTAATGACATTCTAGGATATAAATAATCTAGTGAAGGGGAATGTATAGCTGATGGAGAAAGGTTGAACTTGATGGACTTATGTCTTTTTCAGCCTATATAACTTTGTATTTGCCAAGAAATATTGAAAGGCAAGTTAAGCGCTTTTCTGACCTGGATCTACAGAGAAAAACCCATCTCCCTGTACAGATCAGCAAAATGAGTTTCATTAAATTGCATATTTTGATAACTAAAGTTTCTGAAGAAATTCACTTTAAGATATCCAGCGTTATAATAATTAACTGAGACTTCGGTCTCTATGCAGAGAGGGACACGATTTGCCTAAACAGAGACTGCTTAAAGACCTGGAGAACATTAAATGAGACAGGTCTGCTCCGGGTCCCAAGGCAACAAAGAGCCTTAATACGGTTCTCATCATAAGTCCGACAAAGCTGTCAGACCCCTTAATTTTACATGTTCAACTTTAAGGTATTAGCCATTGGAAATCTAGGTCAATGATAATCTAATTGGAATTCCATAACGCAGGACTTGGGCTTGGAGAAGCTGCAATACAAACTCTACAGCAGTGCTTAGCTCTGACCACGGGATAAGCTGATTTCACGCCCATACTTCGAGCTTTTTTGTATTCTGGTTTCATTGTCGTTAAAAACAGAAAACACTGGAATCTTATAATCGACTGAACGGAGACTTAAAACATCATAGGCAGAAATATAATAGAGAACAAAGGAAAAACAATTATATGACAATTGTGCTCAAAATGAAGCTGACGGCTCTTTTTCTATCACTCTGGTCTTTTTCCTGTGTCAGCAAGAATTGTCCATTACCTATTTTTCCTCTTGTGCCCAAGTCCCCGAATAAAATAGTGACAACAGAGCAGCTGTAGGGTTATTATTATTTGTTTGTACCCTGGCTTTATGAAAAACATGTATGGTGCCAATAAATATTTTAAAGGGAGTCTGTCAGCAGAAAATAACTGTTCAAACCACAAACAGCACACAATCCTAAATATAATGAGTCTTGCGTGTCCGGCAGCAGAAAATGACTGTTCAAACAAAGCATAGCATTTTATAAGACGCATAAGGAATGATTCATTAAGGTATTTACACAGAAATCTATGTATGCATTACACCAGTCTTAATGAATCGCCCCTATAATCTATATATACAATCGCCAGTTGGGACTTCCGGCCGCTGTCCCCGAATCCCATAAGGCACCGCGGCAGTGTCACTTGCACAAGTGACATTCATGTCTCCGCTATTCCCACGCAGGCGCAGTAACAGCCGCGTCGTTACTATGCATGCGCGGGAATGGCGGTGACGTGTATGTCAGTTGCGCAGGCACAGTTCGTGGGCTGCACAAAAATACAACAGGATGATATAGAACAGATATGTTGGAAAGCGCAAACGGTGTGAGACATGTCCACTGCTCCTGTCAGCACCACTAAGCATACACAGATGTTAATTTCACCGCACTCCTGATGCGATAGCATAGGGCCTATTTCTAGTCTTAATAATAATTGTATCTTTACAACCTGCCCCCTAGTTTGCACAATGAATATCTGTATATACTTAAAAAAAAAAAAACCTTCTGCAGGCAGGTGGCAGCTGTGGCACCTGCTCGGCAGCAAAATCGCATGTTTTGTGTGCCAATAATACATTCTTTTTTCAGATTATTCAGCTAGAGAAAAAAAAACTATTTGAAAATGGCGCCCATCGAGCCTGCGCAGTAGCTGATATTGGTGTCTGCTGCCATGATCCGATAGCTGCTACTGCGCATGCACCGGCAGCGCCATCTAACTGTAGAAGAAAAAAAAATCCTCCAAGATGGCGCCGCCTGCGCTAACTTCGAGAGCTGCTACTGCGCAGGCAACTGATAAAACTGATGCAACACCATGATGTCATGGCTGCTCATAAACACTGACTTGTAAGAGGTCTTTCGAGAGTTAGATGTCTCACTACTTTACTATCTTTCATTAGCAAATCAATTTGATACAAATTTTGTTAAGTTACGGCTCACACCGACGCTTCACATACTGTACGTGTACTGCACACCTGTTTCATAGATAAAGTCAATGGGACTGTTCACATTTTTGTGTTTTATCTGTTTTTGATCCAAATCATAAGCCACACTAGACCATTCAATTCAAGGGGCTCATGAAAAACATAGATATCACAGAGTTGCCATCCATCATCCGACAGGTGAAACTGCTACAATGATGCTAAAAACAGTCGCAGAGCAAAAATCGATAAAAATCTGATTCAGCATTCGATTGACTGACAGTTAGTTTTTACTTTGTCTGCAGAAAACCCCACATGTCTGAACAAAGTCTTATAAAAACTATTTAGATATTCATAAGGTTTTTGTATAATTAAGTCTTTAAATTCATTTGACTCAAATGCAGTAATGAATAAAGAATGCATTATCTTGCATCCTGCACTACTAAGTATAGTAAAATCTGACAAAATCTTTACGTTCCAAATTACATAAAATACAATGTAAAAAATGCATAGACTGCTACTTTTTTTGGTAATTTTAATCTGAATTGTGAAATCAAATTTAGATAATATAATATAATACCCACCACACACTGTGCTATATACATTCGAGTCTACTTACGTTCTACAAAGTATGAGCTGGCATCAATCTTCCAGATGATTTGTCCCCGGTGAGAGCCATTCACTCCACGGTTCTTATAATCCAAAAAGTTTTCTGACAACACTTCATCTGGAAAAAGTCAGAAAGTACAGTTAGCTATGGAGAAAAAAATCCACACTGAAAGGAAAAACAGTAGTCCTATGTCTTAGATAGCTGTCTCCATCAATAGTTGGAAACATTTTAGGGCTGACAAGGCACTACTCCCACCTACAGTGGGTTTATACATTAATTGGCCAGAAACCTTAAAGGGAACCTGTCACCTGAATTTGGCGGGACTGGTTTTGGGTCATATGGGCGGAGTTTTCGGGTGTTTGATTCACCCTTTCCTTACCCGCTGGCTGCATGCTGGCTGCAATATTGGATTGAAGTTCATTCTCTGTCCTCCATAGTACACGCCTGCACAAGGCAAGATTGCTTTGCGCAGGCGTGTACTATGGAGGACAGAGAATGAACTTCAATCCAATATTGCAGCCAGCATGCAGCCAGCGGGTAAGGAAAGGGTGAATCAAACACCCGAAAACTCCGCCCATATGACCCAAAACCAGTCCCGCCAAATTCAGGTGACAGAGTCCCTTTAATCTAATAGTCAAAAAGAAGCATAAATGTCCATTTCGGCTACACAGCTTAGATATATGATCTATCCATTAAACTCTTTAAATCCAAAACCATCCATATTTTGAAAATAGTCATCTATATTCCCCAGTAGAGGCCACGTAGTCGCCTTCTGACCAGTCATCCTCTTAATTATCAAAGCATCACTGAACTAGGACAGTGAGATATTGAAATTATTGCTAAATAATGGCTACATTTTGTTCATTATGTGCACCCTTAGTTTCAGACTACCTTAATAGTTGGATTGCAAGCCAGACCAAAAAATAGTCTTAGGCAAATAGTTTTGGGTCCTTTCCATTGCAGTTAGGCTCGGGTAACATTGCGTTATGTGACCACGTTTAACGGACTACGTTACACCGCGGCATAACGCGGTGTAACGAAGTCCGTTAACGCCGCCCTAGCCTGTAATGGCGAACGCATCGCTAGCGCACGCCCACATTAAGCGTGCGCTAGCGTTGTGCCGTTATTTGAGTGACGGACCACGAACGCTGCTTGCAGCGTTCGCGGTCTGTTCCTCGCTAGAGCAGATCGGGGATCTGCGCTAGCGGGATCGGCTAACGCGATCCCTTTTGGGACATTGCCTTAGCGCAGTCCGTAGCGCTATGCGCTAAATGGACTGCCCTAACGCAATGTAACCCTAGCCTTAGAATCTAGTTCACCATTACAGCAAAATCATCTTGTAATAAACATTGCTAAAGCAAATTGATTAGCGTTGAATGAACATGCTCTGATAAAGTGTTATCCGAGTATCTTGAGTGTGCTCGAATAATATGTTCGAGTCCCCGCAACTGCAGGTTTTGCGGCTGTTAGTCAGCTGCAACACATGAGAGATTGCCTAACAAACGGGCAAACCCTGCAAATCATGCAGCTGCGGGAACTCGAATATATAAAACAACATTTATCACTTGCGCAAAGAAGAGGATATAAATGTATGATCGCCAGGAGTCGACTACTGGAATCTCCAATGATCCTAAGAAACTGCAGTCCACAAGTCTCCTTTGTGAATGGAGCAGTAGTGCGCATGAATGACCGCTGCGCCATCCACTTCTATGGAACTGATGAAGAATGTACAATAATACATGTACAATAATACCTCTTCATTCACACAGAGACCTTGATTACCCCACTTCTCATCAGTGCTTTCCAGCAATCTGTCCACCAGGAATCATATATTTATTATCTATCCTAAGGATCTCATTTATAGGACACCCCCTTTAAGTTTTCCTCTTGGATTCAGTATTGTTCTGTTCAGTAGTGTTGATGTAGATACTGAATATATGAGTCATATTTACAATATATACTATTTAACATCCGTATTTGATGCAAACCCTAACAAGTATTACATGTATAGAAGTAATCCCCTAATTCTCTTCTTTCTTCACTGCTCGCAATGAATGGTCATTTTTGGATGACTTTACTCCCAATTCGTTTGATTTACTCTCTGCCAGCCATAATGAAACTAAATTAATCTTTGTTGAGCTGAAGTTGCATGAAGATTGGTGAAAAGTCATGTCTTATGTCCTTGTCTGAACTCTTAGCCTTGAAATTAGTTTCAATTCTTTTAAAAGACTTCTAGAAAAGCAGCCGCTCCCGCAAACCTTGTTAGTTGATCACAGCGATGTGTTCCAAGTGGCACATCTGAAGCAACTGAATTTCCGCACAGCAAATGTTATTCTGTATTACTGTGATTAATGCAAATTATAGTATTTTTACTTTTGCAAATCAGACCCATATAATTAAAACAACATTAATTAACCTACATTATACTTATTAAGGCTCTAGGAAAAGTACTATGGAGAAAAAGATATGGAATAAAAGCGAACTGCATCAACATCAATGTGCAAAAGCATGTAATTACTACGGGGACTTACCCAACAAAGTATTAAAGGGATTTAGAGATTTAAAAAATTGAGTGAGACATTACCAATGCAGGAAATAGCGGCAACTGTTAAAAGAGGTATCAACCAAGCATGTCACATTGATGACCTACCTTTACATAAGTCATCAGTATCTGATTGATAGTGGGCCGACCAACGACACCAATCAGGGGTCCAACAATCGCCACATCCAAATGAACAGCAAACCTCCACTTAAAGCTGAGTTCAGATGGCCGTGAGAAAACTTGGGCCAGTCACATCCGCAAATTGGTTCACTCCGAGTGCAGCTTTGTGTGCTCATCTGAATACCAAGTGCAGGAGAAGCCAGCCATTTCTATTCATTATTCTTGTCCATAATTCTGCCCAAAATACTACATTCAGCTATTTTTGACACACGGACACTCGCTAGGACAGAAAAATGGGTCATCTGAACAGCCCATTAACTAACAAGGGTCAGGGTCCTATGCAATTTAGGGCACCTGCAGACGAGCATATCAAAAATCTTCTAAGTTTCATCCAGTAAACTCAGACAATTTCTTTCTACTCTTCATAAGATTTTCATCCATGTGCCATCCATGTATTATTTTTTACATCTGTATGACATCTGTGTGTTATCTGGGTACGATCCATTTTCATACAGATACATTAAAACCTGTACATGATCACTTACAGTTTCCTAGGTTTTTAATAGAAATGTATTGGTAAAAATTGGATCCCACTCTGATTGTCCGTGCGGGATCCATTTTTTTTTAAAATCAAACACATAGACTTGAATTGGTGAGTCTAACCCGAGACTCTGAGGAAAGTAGTGCATGATGCCATTTTTTTTTTAATTGAGAGAGATGGCAGCACAAACGTGATCATGCCTGTACTAAAAATCTATTCATCTACACAATCAAATCAAAAAGGTAGAGCTAACCAAGACTATAGAAGGCTTTTAGGCAACGTTCACACGTTCAGTATTTGGTCAGTATTTTACCTCAGTATTTGTAAGGCAAAACCAGGAGAGGAACAATCTGAGGAAAAGTATAATAGAAACAAGTCACCACTTCTGTATTTATCACCCACTCCTGTAAACTGATGTAAAATACTGTCCAAATACTAGATGTGTGAACATACATGACCTTACTCTTAGGACATAGGTTTTTTTCCTTAAAATTTCATTGGCTTACATTTCTATCTGGCATTTATGCTTTTTTGTAGGCAAAAAACACTACTTGTCATTTTACAGCCACTAAAAAGTGCTTTTTCCTGCACATTCAATGTGTATTTTTAATATACAGTATGCTATCACAGTATGGCATTATTTATTTATTTCTTTTTTTAATATATCATTTTTATTGCATTTTTTTTTACATAATAATAATAACTTCAATAAATGCAACATATTAGATTGATAACATTTTCGTCCAGTTAAACAAGAGTTTGACATATTTTCGGGATACTTATTGGATATCATTCAGTCAATTGGTACCAAGAGTCTTAGTTGGAAAAACACAAGGGAAACTGTTGTGAATTCTGTGGCAGAGCTCCCTCTTGTGGTCACAAGTGGTACTTCGGCTGATTCTCTCTGTGAGCTTCCGTTGGTGGAGGAAAGTGGTACTGCGGCTTCTGAGTTTCCTTCCTCAGGTGTAATGGTGAAGTCGTTAGGTGCTGCTCTATTTAACTCCACCTAGTGCTTTGATCCTGGCCTCCAGTCAATGTTCTAGTATTGGACCTGTCTCCTCCTGGATCGTTCCTGTGGCCTGCTGCTCTGCATAGCCAAGTTATTCTTTGCTATTTGTTTGCTGTTTTTTTCTGTCCAGCTTGTCTATTTGTTTTTTCCTGCTTGCTGGAAGCTCTGGGACGCAGAGGGTGTACCTCCGTGCCGTTAGTTCGGTACGGAGGGTCTTTTTGCCCCCTTTGCGTGGTTTTTGTAGGGTTTTGTGTTGACCGCAAAGTTACCTTTCCTATCCTCGCTCTGTTCAGAAAGTTGGGCCTCGCTTTGCTAAATCTATTTCATCTCTACGTTTGTCTTTTCATCTTAACTCACAGTCATTATATGTGGGGGCTGCCTTTTCCTTTGGGGATATTTCTCTGAGGCAAGGTAGGCTTTTTTTCTATCTTCAGGCTAGCTAGTTTCTCAGGCCGTGCCGAGTTGCATAGGGAGTGTTAGGCGCAATCCACGGCTGCCTTTAGTGTGGTTGGAGAGGATTAGGGATTGCGGTCAACAGAGTTCCCACGTCTCAGAGCTCGTTCTTGTTTTTTGGGTTATTGCCAGGTCACTGTATGTGCGCTGACCTCTATGTCCATTGTGGTACTGAATTACCTTTCATAACAGGAAACAATAAAATAAATCATCATAAAAGTCATCTTAAAAAGAGAAATAAGAGCATTCGTTCCATCACTTGTCAACTAGCCAAAATCTCTCACTTCTCAGTCAACTATCAATTCAGAGCAGGCCCAAATTGATCTTCCAGAATATACCACGCAGTCCATACAAAGAGTTGTATAATTTTCTTCTTCTCCTCCTTATTGCAGTATTTCCCAATAAATTGTTTCCACTTTAGTAGAAATGTACCTGCTTGTGATTCTTTATTTGTAATGGCATCACCCTGTTCAATCTTCATATAATACTTAAGTTGGGTTATCAGTTTAGGTATAAAGGGGAGGATGGTTTTAACGAGTGTTTAAGAATTAGTTTCTTCGATAGTAATACTATGGTATGTAAAAGTTTTGGAGGACCTTTGCAGACACTATTGTCTAACTCTGAGTCATCCCAGTAGTGTAGGAGAGCTATTTGAGGAGATATAAAGTGTGCTTGCTAAATTTGAGACTGATTATCAGAAAGAAGCAATATCTGGACAAAGGCAAATGCCATGATAAAGATCAGAATTAGGACCTGATGACCATTAGAAGTCCGCTGTTGTAATTCCCCATGCATAGCAATAAGTCTACAATGTATAAGCAACATAAGCAGCACTCATCATGCTATACTTTTTGGGGATGATCTGCTAAAACTGTCTGACAGCTGTTAACCATTTAGATGCCACTTTAATTTCTGATAGCAGAGTTTAAATGGCACGTTACCCGATGCACTGGCTCCTATCGGCCCACTGCACCAATAGATTAACATGGCAGATGGACATAGTCACGGACATTCTGGTATTAGTTGAAGCTGAGCCACATGCTGAGCTTGAAAAGAGACCATGGTTTTAACTATATACTGGAAAACTGTGATATTGTAGTATTTAGTATAAGTGATCGAACGATAACAAGTTCAAATCCCCTAAGGGTACCAAAAAAATAATACATTATTTTTTCTTAAAAATATTAAAAATATTCTTTCCGTAAAAGACTGGCCAGAGTAGCGTTTTTTAATCATCACTTTTCACTATAAAAATGCAATAAAAAGTGATCAACATGTCATATGTACCCTAAACAGGTATCAATAAAACAGTCAGCATGCCGTCACTACTACCTATGGAAAAATTAAAATGAAATGGATCGAACTTCTGATTTTTTTTTTTCCCGTGGCAATTTCTACCGTAAAATGAATACTGTAAAAATACAACCCCAAAAGGCATGGCGGAATTGCATTTTTTTTTTACAATTTTACTTTACTTGGAATATTTTTCCTAATTTTCAGTATATTTAATGTTACAATTCATTGTATCATTCAAAATTACAATTAATCCTGCAAAAAAAAAGCAAGCCCTCATACAGATAAGTCGAAGGAAAAATAAAAAAATAAATGTATGGATCAAGAGGAGAAAAAAAAAGACAAATGAATATTTCTATTGTGTTTTTGTGATTGCCGAAAATCTGTTTAAAAAGTTTTACTTTTGCGTTAAGTTTATGGACTAAAATATCAGCATTTTGACATCAAAAGACAGAATTCTGAATTTTTTCTCTAACTTTCCATTTTCAGAACCCAAAATGTCGATCCCATATATATTTTTTTTTTACAGGCGGAGGTCTGTTCCATACAGAATATGTAAAAGGTTTTATAACACAATATTTGAAACAAACTCAACATTTTAAATGCCATAAAATATTACAAACACACACTCACCGATTAAGTACATGCCAATCCAATCTCCAGCATCCACTTCCTCCTTGATATCCCAATATATAACCAGATCTTGGGAGTGCCCTATAGCGTAGTAGGAGCTGCTGACCATAAGAGTGGAGCGACTGTCCGAAGTGACCAGGTCAGTGTCACTTGTGGACCGTGGTATAGTTACTCCTTCATGTGGACTGTTCCTGATATCCATGTTATGAAACTGGTCAGGGTTGTAACTGTACCTCAGCGGTTCTTTGCATCGCCGCCTGTTTTGAGAGTTCCTCGATGGAGAAGCCATGGCAGCCAGGCCGAGGAACCTGTTTTGGTACAAATTCTGTAATACAAAATGTAAAAAGAAAATTGAGAACTTTAATACAGTAAATGTAAGCAAACATATTATTAGGCTACAACCAAATCTAGAAAAAAATACAACGAACTTCTGCATTGTGACTACCATATTGGTACTTGAAGTAATAGTTTTGACACTTTCTCCACTCTTAGACCTCATTCAGACGTCTGTTCTCTACATACATGTTCTATTCATGTTTTGTGCTGGCAAAACATATCATAATCTAAGTTTTTACATACGTTGTGTATGCAAATAAATAATGGAGACTTGTCCTTTTTTAATCCAAGTCATGTATCAGAATTACCCATACAAGTCTATGGGTCCATGAAAATTAATGACAACACTTGGAGAAAATCACGGCATGAGTGTGCAATCCGTGCACTGTCTGTGAATAAAATTGCTAGGGATAGAAGTTATGCATTTTTGTTTATTTATTAATTTTTGTTAAATGTGAAAAATCATTGATGAAACACTGATGGTAGAAAAATTCACACTGACTAAACACTGATGGAACTCGGACCTAAAACACTGATCAAACTCAAAATGTTTCATTTGGAGAGGAAATAATTTGCTGACCAATGATGATCTGACCTCTGGGACTTCCTGTGATCCCAAAATCAGGGTTCTTGATCCCTAGAGAACAATGCTCTACAGCTCTATGCTAAATGGAGAGGAGGTGTGTATACTTGGCTTCCCATTCTTTAATTTTCAATTTCATTGCCAGAAATAGCCAAATACAGGACTTGACTTTCTCCAGTAGTACCATAGACAATGATTGGCATGGAGGCCTCTTACTGAATTCAAGACAAGAAAGCACAGCATAAATCGTGGGGTCCTAAAGCCCAATCTTGGGATTGCTGAACAAGTAACCAATGGTCAAACCACAATTGATCAATAAGTTAACTTGTGATTTGGGGAATAACCCTGCAAATCAATTTAATTAACAAATGAATCACTTCTGAATCATAAAAATATTTATCTAGATGTTTTTTAAGTTCTGTATTTTTCGCACGATAAGACGCACTTTTTTCCTCCAAAATTATGGAGGAAAATGGGGGGTGCGTCTTACAGTCCGGATGTACCGGCTCTGGCTGTGGTGTTGTGGGGGAGTGGCTGCTGCAGCTAACTCCTTTGCCCGCTGCTTAAGAGAAATGAATATTCACTGCATTCCATGGCCATGGACGTGGAGGGCAGTGAATATTCATTTCGTTTTAATAGAATCTTGGTATGATTGGCCCCCATCCCGGTCCTGGGATGCATGGCCCCATCCTTATGATTGGCCCCCACCCTCATCCTAGAATGCATGGCCCCATGAGAAAACATAAAAAAAACCCAAAACATTAACCCTGCTGTTCTGTTCGGTCTGGGGAGACCTATTTTGAACTTTGGTATTTTTTGGGGTGTTCAAGATGCGGTTCTGAAACTTGTGGTTGATTGACTTAAATGAGGATGGGTCGGTCGGCCACGGGTTTCAGAGCCGCATCTTGAATATTTTAAAGAATATTGAAGTTCAAAGTCGGTCATTTTTGACCAACAGAACAGCAGGGTTAAACTTACCTTCCCGGCACTCCCTCGCAGCATTTTGTTCTGATGCCAGCGGCTGCTTCATGTTTGTAAGCAGCGCATGGCAATGATGTCATGCGCTGCTTGCTAGCCGAAGGGCAGCTGCCGGAATACTCACTGCGCTGCATGCTGGGACTGTGTGCGCAGATAGCACTGAGTATTCATTGCTCTTCAGTAGCACGCACAATGTCAGCCGGAGCCTTCATGCAGCTGCCAGGTGGCCATGTGTGCCGCAACTTAAGAGAAATGAATATTCACCTCTCTTGGCAGTTTTTACAGTGCTGGCAGTGGCAGGTTGCAAGCAATGTATGAAGCCACAACATCTCAGCTCAGTACACCATGTAGTGGCCGTTCCTGGGTACTGCAGCTCCTCTTCCATTCAGTTCAATAGAAGCTGAGAGGCAGTACCAGGAAACAGCCACTATGGACTGCACACTGTTTTTTTCCAGCTGCTGGCAAAGCTCATAGCAGCAGGTATCAACTGTGATGTGATGACCTTTCCTAAGTTTAGGCAATCAAAATTTAATGTCTTATATAGACATCCATATTTTTGTGCAAAAAAAAAGTTGGACTTTGTTTAAATGCACATGATGTATTATAATGTCTAATAATACATCAATGTCTAATGCCATTTACTACTGAATTTGGACATATTTACTTATATTTTGTTCTTATATCATGTAACTTTAGTCCAAGTTAAAGGATTATTCCCCCCCAAAATCAAGTTATCCCCTATGCATGGGATAGGGAGTAGCTTCCTGTTCACTGGGGCAAAGGCTGCTGAGACCCCCAGCGATCCTGAGATCGGTGCTTTACAACCCTGAGAACAGGACTCTGCAGCCATGATCTAGATGGAATAGAAATGCGCATGTGCGGCCTCCATATCATTTGTTGTCTATGGGACTAGCCCAGGGCTGCACTCTGGACATGGCTGCAGGATGCATAGGGGATAAGTCTCGTGATGTCACTGTAGCCAAAAACACATATCTGCTGAGTGCAAATGATAAGAAATAGACAATGCAATACCTAGGATTTACACAACACATTGGTTATTTGTATCACCATTGACATGTGTGTTTGTTGTTTCCATATTTTATATAATTTGTCAGAAATGTTCTTTAGAAGAATAATTTTTGCTTTAGCTGGGGGGAAAGGATGGTGAAAAAACAGATACAGTGCGTGGTGTGAAATACAGAATCTCTTTATGTGAATTACGAAGCATGATGATAAATTATAGCTCAATGTGGGATCAAAAGTCCTTCCCCTGAGAGAATATATTCCATGCAGCGCACTGTCAGACATCGGAGTCCTGCTCTCTGGTCACAGGCCGCAGATACTAAATAAATAACAGCACTTTCGCTGAGCAAAATGCTATCGCTGGTTTTCTGTCTGAACATCACAGATAAAGGACTTAAGGCACATTTGTAACATTTCTTTTGGCTAAATAATTTTAGAATTTGACCGAACCCTTCAAGGACACTGGCCCTTTTAGCCTCCAGTACCAGAATATTTGTTTTATTTTTTGCAGGATGAGCTGCATTTTATGCAGGTATATTTTTTTTGTATGCTTACATTACTGTTTCATTTATATTCATTTTTATTTAGGCAAAAAGGCAGTCATTTTTTTTTTTGTCGCACACACCAAATGTTATTATAACTATAGGGTCCAAGTTATTACCAAATATATGCATAATATTTTTTTACATTGCTTTTTGCTAATATTATATGCTTCTTTTATTATACATTTGGTACACTGATTTCCATTCAGTTGCCTTGCAGTAGAAATAAATCCTAAGACCCTTCACACCATCTGGGCCATGACTTGAGTTGGGTTTTCAAATTGTTACAATATTCATTAAAATTCTGAGAATTATTAGCTATTATATGCACATTGTACAGATGAAACTACTAACTTATTTGTTATACTTAGCATACAACAGTGATAACCAGTAGTGGTGAACAGTAGATTGCAATTTACTATTCAAATTCAGAGTGAGGGCTAGCTCATCTTGAAGTTAGGCCACCAGGATGGATTCTTGCTGTGAAATTGCTTTTTTATAAGTCGGTTTTAGAGCTCCTGTCACCACTCTCTTACAGTGAAGAGCTTACTGTCAAACATTATACCAATTTATAGGGTTTGACAAACAGTATGATCTTGTGTGAGTCTCACACAATTCTTGACAGCTAATATGCACGGAATAGGTAAGAAACAGAACAGTCAGCAATAAAGAAGGAATAGTTACCAACTGTGGGTACTACCACTGTAAGGCTACATATACATGTTTAACATTTATTCAGTGTTAGGGGTCGAGTTCCCGCTTCTGCACAGGGGGAATCTCGAGCCACCTCCGCTGCGGTCTCCCATTCTTATCCAGCCGCAGTGGAGTCTGCTCAGCAAAGACGTCGGTCACAGCGTCTTGCTCATTCTCACTCTGTTCTGAGAGTTACTGCTGCTTCTCCAGTCTCTGCCATTAAAGTCAGTGCTGGTCAGCAGCGAGCGGACTTCTCTGGGACTAAGTCCTTGTCTGCACGTACTGAGCATGCCCAGGGTAAGATCTCCCGTTGGAGATCGAGGGTCATGTGCTCAGGCTCTGCAGCACATTCCATTGGTCCTCTTGGCAGGTCTTGGAAGGGCAAAAGTGCTGTAGCCACTTCCTGTGCTGCAGGTATATAAACTGCGCATGACCGCACGGCCATGCGCTAGTATTGTCTTATAATGATATATGTGTGTGTGTAGATGGATGTATGTCGATGGATGAAAGCTCCTAAGTATCCCTCCCTAGAGTTGTTGTCTGCTCGCGGATGTTGGTAGCTATCTAGCACCCGACTAATCATCTGCACGATACACACAACGTCCTCTTGCTGTGTCCGCCTGTACGGCGCCTTGTGCTTTCCATACCCAAACCTGGGTGGTTGGTGGCGTCTGTCTGTGCGGCATTGCTCGCACTCCTGTGCATTTATATATTTCTATTTAGTTTACTTTCTCGCCCAGTAGCGGTGTAGTGCCAGCAAGGGTCTAATCGGACTTCAATCCCGGCTGGGGTTAAGTACGCTGACTACTTGCTCGCGCTTTAGGTGCGGTACCGCGGTCCTGTTACTTAACAGGATTGCTTCTTTCACGCTGGGTGAGGTTTAACCCACGTGTGTATTCTTTAGTGTACCGCCATATAGTCTGCAATTTGCTAGCAGCAGGTTTTCACCTGCACGGTGGACCCCGGACTGCGAACGCATCTATATCATCTGTCTTGGTGCGTTCCGCCAGTCCTAACAGAATACTAGCGCCAGGGTCTGGCTAGTAAAATGGCGGACGACCAGCGTTTACAGAGGTACATCCAGCAGCTGGAGGGAAGGTTGGCGGCTCTTGAGCGTACAACCTCAGCTGTGGATGTCACTGCTGTAGCTGTTCAGGCTGCAAGTGTAGCCGCAGCCAGTTTGTCCGCTGCCACCCCTGCTCCGACTTTATCCCGTCTCCCGCTTCCTGACAAGTTTGCTGGCGACAGTAAACATTGTCGCGGATTCGTGAGCCAGTGCTCTATACATCTTGAGCTCCTGGCGTCACGTTTTCCTACGGAGCGGGCGAGAGTGGGATTTATCCTATCTCTCTTGTCGGGCAGGGCGTTGGAGTGGGCAACGCCACTCTGGGAGCGAGATGATCGTGTGGTACAGAGTGCTCCTCTCTTCTTGGACACTCTGAAGCAGGTCTTTTTAGGGCCTCGGGTTACCCACGATACCGCTCTCCAATTGTTGTCTATTACACAGGGTACGTCCGTGGTCAGCCAGTTTGCCATCCAGTTCCGGACTCTAGCTTCAGAGTTAGACTGGCCAGACAAAGTTCTTATTCCGGTGTTCTGGAGGGGACTGGCAGACCATGTGAAGGACGCCTTGGCCACCAGGGAGATACCGGCCACACTGGAGGAACTTATTTCTGTGTCTACCCGCATCGACCTCCGTTTTCACGAGCGGAGGTTGGAGCGGACCCAGTGTAGGCAGAGGTTTCGGCTGGCTCCAACTTTCGCCAGACCTCTGGAATCCCCTGTCTTGGCGTCAGATTCCCATGAGGCCATGGAGGTTTCTCGAGCGGGACCTAAATCTCTAGCCGCTCGAGTACCCGTGGTTTGTAATAACTGTCAACAACATGGACATTACGCCAATAAATGTCCGCGGCGGTCGGGAAACGATCGCGTCTAGTAACCATTGGGGGAGGTTCACTAGACACAGCTGCATTCTCCTCCAAACTGTCCTTTAAAGGGACAATCCTGTTAGGCTCCTCTACTCTAACAGTCGAGCTTTGTGTGGATTCTGGAGCAGAGGGAAACTTCATGTCCTCTGCTTTTGCTACACGTCATGCTATACCACTAGTCATGCTCGCCAAACCAGTAACGGTTAGAGTTGTGAATGGGGCGACACTCCCACTGCAAATCACACACCAGACAGTTCCGTTCTCGCTGTCCATATCTCCTTCCCACCAGGAGATTATTTCCCTTCTTGTCCTTCCTGAGGGAATGGATGAGATTTTGCTGGGAATACCCTGGCTCCGTTTCCACTCCCCACATATTGAGTGGTCCTCAGGGAGAATATTGGGTTGGAGTAAGTCTTGTTTGGGCAGGTGTGTGAGTGAGTGTGTACAGGTCTCTACTACCGAGGTACCCGCAGATCTTTCATCACTTCCCAGATATTATTGGTGTTATGCAGACGTGTTCTCTAAAAAGGCTGCTGAGACTCTACCGCCTCATCGCCCTTACGACTGTCCTATCGACCTCTTGCCTGGAGCCGAACCTCCTCGGGGAAGGGTATATCCCCTCTCTCTCCCTGAGACGGAGGCTATGTCTCAATACATTCAGGAGAATTTGGCTAGAGGGTTTATAAGGAAGTCAGTGTCTCCGGCAGGGGCGGGATTCTTCTTCGTGCAGAAGAACGGGGAGTTACGTCCTTGCATCGATTACAGGGGTCTCAATGCTATCACTATTAAGAACAAATACCCGTTGCCCCTTATATCGGAGCTCTTTGACAGATTAAGGGGAGCTAAAATATTCACCAAATTAGATCTGCGGGGTGCCTACAATCTGATTCGCATCCGTGAGGGGGACGAATGGAAAACGGCTTTCAATACCAGGGATGGGCACTATGAGTACCTGGTGATGCCTTTCGGGCTCTAATGCCCCAGCCGTTTTTCAGGACTTTGTCAACGATATCTTCCGGGATATGCTTTCTACCTCGGTCGTAGTCTATCTGGATGATATTCTCATCTTCTCTCCAGATATTGACTCCCACCGGAGGGATGTTGGCAGAGTCTTCGAACTCTTACGGGCGAATTCCTTATATGCAAAGTTGGAGAAGTGTGTGTTTGAGCAGGAGTCCTTGCCTTTCCTGGGCTATATCATCTCGGCCCAGGGATTGGCTATGGATCCTGCCAAACTACAAGCAGTGTTGGACTGGCAGGAACCCCATTCTCTTAAAGCGGTGCAGCGCTTTATGGGGTTCATAAATTACTATCGTCAGTTCATTCCCCACTTCTCAACTTTGGTAGCTCCCTTGGTATCCCTCACCAAGAAGGGAGCGAATCCCAAATCGTGGTCCGAAGGGGTCTCCAAGGCCTTCACTTCTATAAAGTCCCATTTTGCTAGCGCTCCTATCTTACATCGTCCCGATGTGGGTAAGCCATTCCTTTTGGAGGTGGATGCCTCATCCGTTGGTGCTGGAGCAGTCCTCTATCAAAAGGATGCTCAGGGTCGGAAGCACCCATGCTTCTTTTTCTCTAAGACCTTCACACCAGCGGAAAGAAATTACTCCATCGGGGATAGGGAGTTGCTGGCAATGAAGTTGGCCTTTTCGGAGTGGAGACATCTCTTGGAGGGTGCTCGGTTCCCATTCCAAGTTTTCACGGATCACAAGAATTTGGTCTATTTACAAACAGCCCAGCGGCTGAATTCTCGTCAGGCCAGATGGTCCTTGTTTTTCTCCCGGTTCCACTTTACCCTACATTATCTCGCCGGGGAGAAGAACATTCGTGCTGACGCTCTCTCTCGCTCCTTCGTGTCAGCTGAGGAGGAGGAGGACGAGCCTCGGCTCATTGTCCCTTCGGAGAGTCTGAGAACTGTAGCTCCGGTTTCGCTAGAGTCTGTGCCCCCGGGCAAGACTTTTGTTCCCATTAATTTGCGTCCGGAGGTTCTCTCTTGGGTTCATTCGTCCAGAGTGGGTGGACACTTTGGGGCAAAAAGGACATCTGAGTTACTGGCGAGAATGTACTGGTGGCCACATATGGTTCATGACGTCGGAGACTACGTTCAGGCATGTGTCTCTTGTGCCAAGAATAAGTCTTCCCGACAACGGCCAGCTGGTTTGTTATACCCTCTGCCGGTGGCAGACAGGCCCTGGGAGATGGTCGGGATGGATTTTGTTGTGGGTCTGCCCAAGTCTCGTGGCTGTACCATTATTTGGGTAATCACCGACCATTTTTCTAAAATGGTGCATTTGGTGCCGCTTCCCCGGTTACCTTCTGCACGGGCCTTGGCAGCGTTGTTTGTCAAACACATCTTTCGTCTTCACGGTATGCCAGACAAAATTGTCCATGACCGAGGTCCCCAGTTTGCGTCTCGGTTCTGGAGAGAGCTTTGTCGTCTTCTCAGTATCGAGTTGAATCTCTCTTCGGCTTATCATCCCGAGACGAATGGGTTGGTAGACAGAGCCAACCAGACCTTGGTCACATATCTGCGACATTTTGTTTCTGCTAAGCAGGATGACTGGGCATCTTTGCTACCGTGGGTGGAGTTTGCTCTTAACAATGCTGTCGCTGATTCCACTGGACAGACTCCATTCCTCCTTAACTATGGTCAGCATCCGCGGGTACCTGTGCCCATGCCCGTGTCTTCCGCCGATTCCAGGGTGGCAGACTGGGCTGTGGAGGCACAGGACATTTGGGATCGCACTCAGGATGCCATTCGGGCTTCCAAGGAGAGAATGAGGTCCTCCGCCGATGCACATCGGCGCCCCGCTCCAACTTTTGCTCCTGGCGATTTGGTGTGGCTCTCCGCCCGTAATATCAGGTTGCGAGTAGAGTCTACCAAGTTTGCACCTCGCTACTTAGGTCCTTTTAAGGTCCTCGAACGGGTTAATCCTGTGGTTTACCGCCTGGCCCTTCCTCCACGCCTTGGTATCACTGACACCTTTTATGTGTCCCTCCTTAAGCCCGTCTACATGTCCCGGTTTTCTGAGTTCTCTACTGGGACGTCGGGTTCGTCTATGGACGATTATGAGGTGAACGCTATCCTGGGCTTCAAGCTGGTTCATGGCAAAAAATTTTATTTGGTGGACTGGAAGGGCTGCGGTCCTGAGGATAGATCCTGGGAGCCTGCTGAGCACATCCGGGCTCCGCAGCTCATTGCTGCCTTCGAACGTAGCGAGGCCCAGGGAGGGGGGGTAATGTTAGGGGTCGAGTTCCCGCTTCTGCACAGGGGGAATCTCGAGCCACCTCCGCTGCGGTCTCCCATTCTTATCCAGCCGCAGTGGAGTCTGCTCAGCAAAGACGTCGGTCCCAGCGTCTTGCTCATTCTCACTCTGTTCTGAGAGTTACTGCTGCTTCTCCAGTCTCTGCCATTAAAGTCAGTGCTGGTCAGCAGCGAGCGGACTTCTCTGGGACTAAGTCCTTGTCTGCACGTACTGAGCATGCCCAGGGTAAGATCTCCCGTTGGAGATCGAGGGTCATGTGCTCAGGCTCTGCAGCACATTCCATTGGTCCTCTTGGCAGGTCTTGGAAGGGCAAAAGTGCTGTAGCCACTTCCTGTGCTGCAGCTATATAAACTGCGCATGACCGCACGGCCATGCGCTAGTATTGTCTTATAATGATATATGTGTGTGTGTAGATGGATGTATGTCGATGGATGAAAGCTCCTAAGTATCCCTCCCTAGAGTTGTTGTCTGCTCGCGGATGTTGGTAGCTATCTAGCGCCCGAATAATCATCTTCACGATACACACATTACAGCGTCCTCTTGCTGTGTCCGCCTGTACGGCGCCTTGTGCTTGCCTTGCGCTTTCCATACCCAAACCTGGGTGGTTGGTGGCGTCTGTCTGTGTGGCATTGCTCGCACTCCTGTGCATTTATATATTTCTATTTAGTTTCCTTTCTCGCCCAGTAGCGGTGTAGTGCCAGCAAGGGTCTAATCGGACTTCAATCCCGGCTGGGGTTAAGTACGCTGACTACTTGCTCGTGCTTTAGGTGCGGTACCGCGGTCCTGTTACTTAACAGGATTGCTTCTTTCACGCTGGGTGAGGTTTAACCCACGCGTGTATTCTTTAGTGTACCGCCATATAGTCTGCAATTTGCTAGCAGCAGGTTTTCACCTGCACGGTGGACCCCGGACTGCGAGCGCATCTATATCATCTGTCTTGGTGCGTTCTGCCAGTCCTAACATTCAGTATTTTACATTAGCATTTGTAATCCAAAACCCGGAGTGGGTGAAAAATACAGAAGTGGTGGTGTATTTCTATTACACTCCTGGTTTTGGCTTACAAATCCTGAGGTAAAATCTAACCAAATACTGAACGTGTGAGCGTGGCCTAATGAGGGTGCCAAAACTTTTGCAGAATTAAATATTGCTGTCAGACCTACAAAGACCTTGACAAAGCCCAAACACACATTTATGAGTCAAATAGGTGCTTCTAATACCATTTTAATCAGTTATACAATAGATCTCAGTGTTTAGAGCTTCTGTATAGCTGACGACATTTCTGAGTACATTCAAGCCTCACCCAATGTCTTCTAGGAACATACCCACCCCTGATGGTAATGGTTTGATTCACACCCAGAAATACCTAGGTTTTGATGGAGTTTACATAAATTTCATCCCTTTTAGCCCAGAGAAATTCAAAGCACTTGGTGACTATGGAGTATGTTATAAACCGAGTCTTAAGAGCTCATACATCTTAGATGTAGGATAAATGTTAGTTCAACCTTTAACTCTCTTCCCCAGCTCTTCCATATACATAATTGTTTGTTGCACCCAAGCGTAAATGCACTTTCAATAGAGAAAGTGTCTCTACGTAAGGGAACAGTCAGGTGGTTGTATAACTTGGACAATGATCGCAACGCAATACTCTGACCTACCAGCGCTTCTCCCAACCCGATCATAACATCTGCATAGAAATACATGCCTAAATACTCGGATTGGGAAGCATTGCGTTGTGATCCTCGTCAGAGTTAGATAGTGATCTATTCCCGTTGAGACTGATACATTTGGTCAACTTTAGTATAATGTGTATTAGCCAGGTACCTTTCCATGACTCTTGTAGAACGCCAGAAAATCAGTGAAAGTAACAATTACAGTTGTGTGAAAAAGTGTTTGCCACTTCCAGATTTCCTATTCTTTTGCAAGTTTGTCACAATGAAATGCTTCAGATCACCAAATAAATTTAAATATTAGATAATGATAACAAAAGTAAACACAAAATGCAGTTTTAAATGAAGGTCTTTATTATTAAGTGGAAAAGAAATCCAAACCTACAGGCCCTGTGTGAAAAAGTGATTGCCCCCTCTTTAAAATATAAATTAGCTGTGGTTTATCACATCTTTGGAAAGCTAAGTTCAAATTCCCTAGTCACATCCAGGACTCATTACTGCCACAACTGTTCTAAATCAAGAAATCACTTAAATAGGACCTGACTGACCCTTAAAAGCTAGACATCATGATGCAATCCTAAGAATTTCTGGAACAAATAAGAAATAAAGTAATTAAGATGCATCAGTCTGGAAAAGGTTATAAAGCCATTTCTAAAACTTTGGGACTCCAGCAAACCCCAGTGAGAATCATTATACACAAATGGCAAAACGATGGAACAGTGGTGAACCTTCCGAGGAGTGGCTGACTCACCAAAATTACCCCAAAAGCGCAGCGACGACTTGTGTAAAAGGTCACAAAAGACTCCACAATGGCATCTAAAGAACTGCAGGCCTCATTTGCCTAGTTAAGGTCAGTGTTCATTACTCCACCATAAGAAAGTGACTGGGCAAAAATGGCCTCCATGGCAGAGTTCAAAGACGAAAACCACTGCTGAGCAATAAGAACATAAAGGCTCATCTCAATTTTGCTAGAAAACATCTTGATGATCCCCAAGACTTTTGAGAGAATACTCTGTGGACTGACAAGACAAAAGTTGAACTTTTTGGAAGGTATATGTCCCATTACAAAATGAGGAAAAGGTGTATACTCCAGCTTCTAAAATCTTGAAATTCTTTATTGGTGCATATAAATATAGCGTGATTAAAATCCTTGCTGAAAGGTGGATGCAGCCTTATTTTTCTATATATTTATATGTCCCATTACATCTGATGTAGAAGTAACACAGCATTTCAGAAAAGGAACACCATACCAAGAGTTAAATATGGTGATAATAGTGTGATGGTCTGTGGCTGTTTTGCTGCTTCAGGACCTGGAAGACTTGCTGTGATAAATGGAACCATGAATTCTGCTGTCTACCAAAAAATCCTGAAGGAGAATGTCCAGCCATCTGATCGTGACCTCAGGCTGAAGAGCGCAAAGGTTATACAGCAGGACAATGATCCAAAATACACCAGCAAGTACACCTCAGAATGGCTTAAGAAAAACAAAATTAAGACTTTGGAGTGGCCTAGTCAAAGTCCTGACCTTCGTTCAATTCAGATGCTGTGGCATGACCTTAAAAAGGTTTTCATGCCCGGAAACCCTCCAATGTAGCTGAATTGCAACAATTCTGCAAACATGAGTCAGCCAAAATTCCTTCACAGGGTTTTAAAAGACTCATTGACAGTTATCGCAAACACTTAATTGCAGTTGTTGCTGTGGCTCAACCAGATATTAGGTTTAGGGGTGTCACAGAATCACTGGCAGGGTGGTAGAAGGGAGATATGTGTCACTGCACTTAACGGCATCAGTGATATGAAACAAGAACATTTTTCTCCAGCACACGTGTTGTGAGGTTTACATTGCAAAGAGCAGGTGGGAGAAGGTCCACTTTATCTTCCCTGGCAGACCTGCCAGGACTTGCGTGAGGTCACGATCATGCGATCAATCACATGATCGGAAAACACAGGCTTAGGTTAATGCAGCTAATGTTATATGACTGTATATTTGTTCTTTCCAGCTAAAATTAATAAGTCAAGGATATTGTAACATAGTAACATAGTAACATAGTTAGTAAGGCCGAAAAAAGACATTTGTCCATCCAGTTCAGCCTATATTCCATCATAATAAATACCCAGATCTACGTCCTTCTACAGAACCTAATAATTGTATGATACAATATTGTTCTGCTCCAGGAAGACATCAAGGCCTCTCTTGAACCCCTCGACTGAGTTCGCCATCACCACCTCCTCAGGCAAGCAATTCCAGATTCTCACTGCCCTAACAGTAAAGAATCCTCTTCTATGTTGGTGGAAAAACCTTCTCTCCTCCAGACGCAAAGAATGCCCCCTTGTGCCCGTCACCTTCCTTGGTATAAACAGATCCTCAGCGAGATATTTGTATTGTCCCCTTATATACTTATACATGGTTATTAGATCGCCCCTCAGTCGTCTTTTTTCTAGACTAAATAATCCTAATTTCGCTAATCTATCTGGGTATTGTAGTTCTCCCATCCCCTTTATTAATTTTGTTGCCCTCCTTTGTACTCTCTCTAGTTCCATTATATCCTTCCTGAGCACCGGTGCCCAAAACTGGACACAGTACTCCATGTGCGGTCTAACTAGGGATTTGTACAGAGGCAGTATAATGCTCTCATCATGTGTATCCAGACCTCTTTTAATGCACCCCATGATCCTGTTTGCCTTGGCAGCTGCTGCCTGGCACTGGCTGCTCCAGGTAAGTTTATCATTAACTAGGATCCCCAAGTCCTTCTCCCTGCCAGATTTACCCAGTGGTTTCCCGTTCAGTGTGTAATGGTGATATTGATTCCCTCTTCCCATGTGTATAACCTTACATTTATCATTGTTAAACCTCATCTGCCACCTTTCAGCCCAAGTTTCCAACTTATCCAGATCCATCTGTAGCAGAATACTATCTTCTCTTGTATTAACTGCTTTACATAGTTTTGTATCATCTGCAAATATCGATAATTTACTGTGTAAACCTTCTACCAGATCATTAATGAATATGTTGAAGAGAACAGGTCCCAATACTGACCCCTGCGGTACCCCACTGGTCACAGCGACCCAGTTAGAGACTATACCATTTATAACCACCCTCTGCTTTCTATCACTAAGCCAGTTACTAACCCATTTACACACATTTTCCCCCAGACCAAGCATTCTCATTTTGTGTACCAACCTCTTGTGCGGCACGGTATCAAACGCTTTGGAAAAATCGAGATATACTACGTCCAATGACTCACCGTGGTCCAGCCTATAGCTTACCTCTTCATAAAAACTGATTAGATTGGTTTGACAGGAGCGATTTCTCATAAACCCATGCTGATATGGAGTTAAACAGTTATTCTCATTGAGATAATCCAGAATAACATCCCTCAGAAACCCTTCAAATATTTTACCAACAATAGAGGTTAGACTTACTGGCCTATAATTTCCAGGTTCACTTTTAGAGCCCTTTTTGAATATTGGCACCACATTTGCTATGCGCCAGTCCTGCGGAACAGACCCTGTCGCTATAGAGTCACTAAAAATAAGAAATAATGGTTTATCTATTACATTACTTAGTTCTCTTAGTACTCGTGGGTGTATGCCATCCGGACCCGGAGATTTATCTATTTTAATCTTATTTAGCCGGTTTCGCACCTCTTCTTGGGTTAGATTGGTGACCCTTAATATAGGGTTTTCATTGTTTCTTGGGATTTCACCTAGCATTTCATTTTCCACCGTGAATACCGTGGAGAAGAAGGTGTTTAATATGTTAGCTTTTTCCTCGTCATCTACAACCATTCTTTCCTCACTATTTTTTAAGGGGCCTACATTTTCAGTTTTTATTCTTTTACTATTGATATAGTTGAAGAACAGTTTGGGATTAGTTTTACTCTCCTTAGCAATGTGCTTCTCTGTTTCCTTTTTGGCAGCTTTAATTAGTTTTTTAGATAAAGTATTTTTCTCCCTATAGTTTTTTAGAGCTTCAATGGTGCCATCCTGCTTTAGTAGTGCAAATGCTTTCTTTTTACTGTTAATTGCCTGTCTTACTTCTTTGTTTAGCCACATTGGGTTTTTCCTATTTCTAGTCCTTTTATTCCCACAAGGTATAAACCGCTTACACTGCCTATTTAGGATGTTCTTAAACATTTCCCATTTATTATCTGTATTCTCATTTCTGAGGATATTGTCCCAGTCTACCAGATTAAGGGCATCTCTAAGCTGTTCAAACTTTGCCTTCCTAAAGTTCAATGTTTTTGTGACTCCCTGACAAGTCCCCCTAGTGAAAGACAGGTGAAACTGCACAATATTGTGGTCGCTATTTCCTAAATGCCCAACCACCTGCAGATTTGTTATTCTGTCAGGTCTATTAGATAGTATTAGGTCTAAAAGTGCTGCTCCTCTGGTTGGATTCTGCACCAATTGTGAAAGATAATTTTTCTTGGTTATTAGCAGAAACCTGTTGCCTTTATGGGTTTCACAGGTTTCTGTTTCCCAGTTAATATCCGGGTAGTTAAAGTCCCCCATAACCAGGACCTCATTATGGGTTGCAGCTTCATCTATCTGCTTTAGAAGTAGACTTTCCATGCTTTCTGTTATATTTGGGGGTTTGTAACAGACCCCAATGAGAATTTTGTTACCATTTTTCCCTCCATGAATTTCAACCCATATGGACTCGACATCCTCATTCCCTTCGCTAATATCCTCCCTTAAAGTGGACTTTAGACAAGACTTTACATAGAGACAAACCCCTCCTCCTCTCCGATTTTTACGATCCTTTCTAAACAGACTGTAACCCTGTAAGTTAACTGCCCAGTCATAGCTTTCATCTAACCATGTCTCGGTTATTCCCACTATGTCAAAGTTACCTGTAGATATTTCTGCTTCTAGTTCTTCCATCTTGTTTGTCAGGCTTCTGGCGTTTGCGAGCATGCAGTTTAGAGGATTTTGTTTTGTTCCAATCTCCTCACTGTGGATTGTTTTAGAAATGTTCTTACCTCCCTTCTGAGTATGTTTTCCTGGGTCGTCTTTGTTCGAGTCTAATGTTTTTCTTCCCGTCCCCTCTTCTTCTAGTTTAACGCCCTCCTGATGAGTGTAGCGAGTCTTCTGGCGAATGTGTGTTTCCCAGGTTTGTTGAGGTGTAGTCCGTCTCTGGCGAGGAGTCCATCATACCAGTAATTCACACCGTGGTCCAGGAATCCAAATCCTTGTTGTCTGCACCATCGTCTTAGCCAGTTGTTTGCATCAAGGATCCTGTTCCATCTCCTGGTGCCATGCCCGTCTACTGGAAGGATAGAAGAAAAAACTACCTGTGCATCCAGTTCCTTTACTTTCCTCCCCAACTCTTCAAAGTCTTTGCAGATTGTCGGTAGGTCCTTCCTTGCCGTGTCATTGGTGCCAACATGTATCAGAAGAAATGGGTGGACGTCCTTGGAGCTGAAGAGCTTTGGTATCCTATCGGTCACATCCTTGATCATCGCACTTGGAAGGCAGCATACTTCTCTTGCAGTTGTAACACAGTAACACACAGTAACACAGTTAGTAAGGCTGAAAAAAGACATTTGTCCATCCAGTTCAGCCTATATTCCATCATAATAAATCCCCAGATCTACGTCCTTCTACAGAACCTAATAATTGTGGAAACAGGAACACATGGGCTACTTGCACAGTGAACAAGTCTGTATGATCATGTTCACACACCACCAAGAAACCTGAAGACACAAAAGAGAATAGTAAAACCAAAAACACTCAGTTTGAAAAAATGTTGCAGTAATCCACAAGTGCTAGTAAAAGATGTAAAAAACAGGGTATTTGGTTGATACGTTTTTTGCAAAAAATGTATACTAAGCTGCTCTACCAATCTTCACGGTATACCCTTATCAGAGCAGTCCTAACTAATGTATGCAATCCCTATCTGATGTATTTAAAAACCTGATCATCTGTATATAACCTGTGTGAACAGGGTTCAGAGAGGAAAAAATCCATGTGTGCATACAGGGTAGAACAGCTTTTGTGCAGAACGCCCAAGAGGAGTGGTGGAACTCCCCAGTCTTGTAGACACAAGAGAACAATTATGGAAACAGGAACACATGGGCTACTTGCACAGTGAACAAGTCTGTATGATCATGTTCACACACCACCAAGAAACCTGAAGACACAAAAGAGAATAGTAAAACCAAAAACACTCAGTTTGAAAAAATGTTGCAGTAATCCGCAAGTGCTAGTAAAAGATGTAAAAAACAGGGTATTTGGTTGATACGTTTTTTGCAAAAAATGTATACTAAGCTGCTCTACCAATCTTCACGGTATACCCTTATCAGAGCAGTCCTAACTAATGTACGCAATCCCTATCTGATGTATTTAAAAACCTGATCATCTGTATATAACCTGTGTGAACAGGGTTCAGAGAGGAAAAAATCCATGTGTGCATACAGGGTAGAACAGCTTTTGTGCAGATAGCCCAAGAGGAGTGGTGGAACTCCCCAGTCTTGTAGACACAAGAGAACAATTATGGAAACAGGAACACATGGGCTACTTGCACAGTGAACAAGTCTGTATGATCATGTTCACACACCACCAAGAAACCTGAAGACACAAAAGAGAATAGTAAAACCAAAAACACTCAGTTTGAAAAAATGTTGCAGTAATCCGCAAGTGCTAGTAAAAGATGTAAAAAACAGGGTATTTGGTTGATACGTTTTTTGCAAAAAATGTATACTAAGCTGCTCTACCAATCTTCACGGTATACCCTTATCAGAGCAGTCCTAACTAATGTATGCAATCCCTATCTGATGTATTTAAAAACCTGATCATCTGTATATAACCTGTGTGAACAGGGTTCAGAGAGGAAAAAATCCATGTGTGCATCCATTCGACTACGGCTTCAAATTGTTCATCCCGCAGAAGTGGGGTACGGCGAGCTCCTACAAGGCTGCGCATGAAGGACGGTTCCCTGCTAAAACTGGGGGATGATAAGTGTTATGACCTGGTGGTTAGGAGCACCAGGAATGACCTGATGGTTAAACTCACAGGACAAGCTCTGGGAAGTGGGAACTTTGCTGACCGCAATCCCTAATCCTATCAGACACACACTAGAAATAGCCGTGGAGCGTACCTAACAGGCCTAGACGCCTCGGACACAGCCTAAGAACTAGCTAGCCCTAGAGATAGAAAATAAAGCCTACCTTGATGATCAGGTTTTTAAATACATCAGATAGGGATTGCATACATTAGTTAGGACTGCTCTGATAAGGGTATACCGTGAAGATTGGTAGAGCAGCTTAGTATACATTTTTTGCAAAAAACGTATCAACCAAATACCCTGTTTTTTACATCTTTTACTAGCACTTGCGGATTACTGCAACATTTTTTCAAACTGAGTGTTTTTGGTTTTACTATTCTCTTTTGTGTCTTCAGGTTTCTTGGTGGTGTGTGAACATGATCATACAGACTTGTTCACTGTGCAAGTAGCCCATGTGTTCCTGTTTCCATAATTGTTCTCTTGTGTCTACAAGACTGGGGAGTTCCACCACTCCTCTTGGGCTATCTGCACAAAAGCTGTTCTACCCTGTATGCACACATGGATTTTTTCCTCTCTGAACCCTGTTCACACAGGTTATATACAGATGATCAGGTTTTTAAATACATCAGATAGGGATTGCATACATTAGTTAGGACTGCTCTGATAAGGGTATACCGTGAAGATTGGTAGAGCAGCTTAGTATACATTTTTTGCAAAAAACGTATCAACCAAATACCCTGTTTTTTACATCTTTTACTAGCACTTGCGGATTACTGCAACATTTTTTCAAACTGAGTGTTTTTGGTTTTACTATTCTCTTTTGTGTCTTCAGGTTTCTTGGTGGTGTGTGAACATGATCATACAGACTTGTTCACTGTGCAAGTAGCCCATGTGTTCCTGTTTCCATAATTGTTCTCTTGTGTCTACAAGACTGGGGAGTTCCACCACTCCTCTTGGGCTATCTGCACAAAAGCTGTTCTACCCTGTATGCACACATGGATTTTTTCCTCTCTGAACCCTGTTCACACAGGTTATATACAGATGATCAGGTTTTTAAATACATCAGATAGGGATTGCATACATTAGTTAGGACTGCTCTGATAAGGGTATACCGTGAAGATTGGTAGAGCAGCTTAGTATACATTTTTTGCAAAAAACGTATCAACCAAATACCCTGTTTTTTACATCTTTTACTAGCACTTGCGGATTACTGCAACATTTTTTCAAACTGAGTGTTTTTGGTTTTACTATTCTCTTTTGTGTCTTCAGAACCTAATAATTGTATGATACAATATTGTTCTGCTCCATTGTATTAATATTATTTACATTTATATACTTCCCCCTGCGAATGGATCCTTGTACTTCATATTCCATGTCATTCATGTTATTCTGATAATATCTGCAATAAAATTGTTGAAACTAAATAACCAAGCTCTACAGGCCGTCTGCGTTCGGCTAGTTTGGAGAGAGGAGTCTCCAGAGGCTTTGTGGCTCATCAATCGCAGACTGAACCTGAGCTGCCCCAGAGCGGGGTGCCGCCCTCATAATACAGACTGTGTTGCAGCATTATTGTTTTCCTTTTATTGTTTTTTTCCTGTTGCAGCCAGAAAGGATGAGTTTTTGTTCCCATGGGTTGGTTTATGCTGCCTGACAATAAACCAACAAGGACTTAAAAAGACGGTGTTCTCATTTTTTTACCTCTCTATGCTGCCACGTGAGTGAACTGCCACACGGGCAATTACTTTTTAACACAGGGCCCTGTAGGTTTGGATTTCTTTTTCACCTAATAATTAAGATCTTCATTTAAACACTACATTGTGTATTTAGTTTGTTATCTTTGTCTAATATTTAAATTTGTTTGGTGATTCGAAACATTTAAGTGTGACAAACATACAGAAAAATAGGAAATAAGGAAGGGGGCAAACTTTTTCACAACTGTATATGGATAATTTCTGAAAAAGAAAGAACAAACCCAGTGCTATGGATAATATGCAGTCCATACTGCGACAATATACAGCAGCGTTAATACATACTGGGCACTTTTGGCTCATATAGTTATTGACGCATGGTATCACCGTTACTATAGTAGTTCATTACATAGATTTCGATACACTAACACATGTTCTGAGTAAGACGTTACTGGCAGAGACCGATGTCTATTTCAGAGGTATACAATCTACATTACCATTAGATTAAATTAGCCCCAATAAACACATTATTTGTAAAAACCTGAAACACAATCTTTATTCTTCAGTATAGACGAGGAACATTTGCTTTGTTACTAGCAGACTATACAACACCAGCTTTGCCAGTAGAATCTCTAATTAAATCAGATGACTGCGTGCTACACTAATTAAGTACCAGAGTTTAATTTGATCTCTATTCAGCAGACCTCGAAGCACTTCTTACTCTACATAGCTAGACAGAGAGAAGGCTGAAATGGAAAATGTGCCCTACAATTATACAAGACGATGTGAAAGAGAGAACAAAATACTAATTATGAGCTTCAGCGGGAAATGCGGTGACAGGTGTGTGCAGATCCAATCCTATGGAACGATTTGTGTCCCTTAAGGCCATTTCAGACATAGAGCTAATTTTCATTCTATAGCCACTGTCCTTGCCGCATCTTTTAATCAAATGTATTACTCCCTTTTGTAGTGAGAAAAGCTTTCCGCAGTGTTCACTGAATATGACCTTCACAAAACTCATGGTCATATTTAACGCATTTATTTTACTCATCCTCACATTCCTTCTGTATTAATCCTAAAATCTAATGACTGTAATTCACATAAATTATTAAAATGCAGAATTCATTATGATATCCTAGCATGAATATGTGAGAGGATCATCAGAAGAATGGCAAAAACTTAAACTCCAAATGATTTTAAAGTTTTCTTATGACTTAAGTTGAGGCCTTCTTCTCCAAGATAGCTGATGGAGGCACTGAAGAGCAGAAAAGAACTAAGATCTGCAGCATGGGCACCAGTCCAAGAAGAGTGTGGCTGCAAACTTGCCAAGATTGAGGGTCAAAAGTACATGTTTATAGATAAGAAATTGCTGAGCTCAAAGAGGACGTCGAGCTAAAAAAGAAAGTTGCTTTATTAAATTTAAAGTGAAGATAGATGAATATAGTAAATATATTTGAAATGGATGTCAAATAATATTGATTGACCCACCTTTAAAACAAGTCATGAATATCAGGTCGGTAGGGGCCCGATAACCGGCACACCCACTGATCAGCTATTATTTGTTCTTGAAGTAGCCAGATGTGAATAGAACAGATGTACAGTACTCAATGGTACACTTGAATAGAATTGCACATTGCAGCTTTACAGTATTTGCTGATTACATCCAACCACTTCTAGAGCTAATGAGAGCTGACCAAAATGGTACCAGGGGTGGGACTTCCCTGATCTGAAATTCATGACCTATAGTAAGGATCAGTCATCAATACCAAATGAGCAGACCAGCCCTTTAAAGGGACTCTGTAACCCCAAAAATTGTATCTGAGCTAAGCCCACCGGCATCAGGGGCTTATCTACAGCATTCTGTAATGCTGTAGATAAGCCCCTGAAGTAACCTGAAAGGTTAGATTATACTCACCCAGGGGCGGTCCCGATGTGGTTCGGTCCGATGGGCATCGCGATCCGGGTCCAGCGCCTCCTATCTTCATTTGATGACGTCCTCTTCTTGTCTTCTTGCAGCGGCTCCGGCACAGGAGTACTTTGTATGCCCTGTTGAGGGCAGAGCAAAGTACTGCAGTGAGCAGGCGCCAGGAAGGGTCAGAGAGCCCCTACGCCTGTGCACTGCAGTACTTTGCTTTGCCCTCAACAGGGCAGACAAATTACGCCTGCGCCGGAGCCTCTGCAAGAAGACAAGAAGACGACGTCATCGAATGGAGATAGGAGGCGCTGGACCCGGATCGCGACGCCCATCGGACCGGACCGCACAGCACCAGGACTGCCCCTGGGTGAGTATAATCTAACCTTTATTTCTCATCTTTCAGGTTACATCGGGGGCTTAATTACAGCATTATAGAATGCTGTACTGTAGATAAGCCCCTGATGCCGGTAGGCTTAGCTCAGATGCGATTTTTGAGGTGACAGAGTCCCTTTAATGGAGAGAGCTGCTCCAATGTTGAGATTTCCATCCCAGCCACTCCACTTCTGACTTTGCTTCAAACCACAAGAAAGCCTCCTCCCTCTGCCTGGGTCAATGATGTGCTTGAAATGGGCTAACTGGCTCATTTTTATAGCCACCCACTTCACAGCATCAGTTATAGAAGAGGGATCTAGCTTAGCTGTTGAAATAAGTCTTCTACAACAAGCAAGTCATTCGAATGACACTAGTAGTAAAAGAAGTTCTGTCCAGTGTTGAAACAAAGCCAGAAGAGGAGACGCCATGACAGGTTTCGCAACCTGGACAGCATTTCCTATTTAACTCTTTCGTGCCAGAGCCTGTTTTCATCTTCCTGAGCAGGGCAATTTTTTCAATTCTGACCAGTGTCAATTTATGAGGTAATAACTCTGGAACGCTTCAACATATCACAGCGATTCTGAGACTGTTTTTTGTGACATATTGTACTTCATGTTAGTGGTAAATTTAGCTCAATATTTTATGCGTTTATTTGTGAAAACATTTGAATTTTGCCAAATTTTGAAAATTAAAGAATTTTCAAACTTTTTCTTTTTACGCCCTTAAATCAAAATATCACACAAAACCGTCAATAAATAACATTTCCCACATGTCTACTTTACATCAACATAATTTTTTTAAACAATTTTAAAAATTAGCAAAACCAATTTTTTTAGAGACCACCTCATATTTGAAGTGACTTCATGGGAGCTGTGTGACAGAAAATACCCCAAAGAGACATCATTTTTAAAACTGCATCCCTCACAGTGTTCAGAACCACATTCATGAAGTTTTTAAAACCTTCAGGTGCATCACAGGAATTAAAGCAATGTGAAAGGAAAAAAATGAAAATTTAACTTTTTCACACAAAAATATTATTTTAGTGCCAAATTTTGCATTTTCACAAGAGAAAATTGACCATACAATGTGTTGTGTAATTTCTCCTGAGTATGTCGATACCCCATATGTGGTGGAAAACTACTGTTTACACGCACGGCAGGGCTCAGAAGGGAAGGAGAACCATTTGACTTTTGGAATGCATAATTGCATGGAATAGATAGTGGACACCATGTTACATTTACAGAGCCTCTGATGTGCCTGCAGTGGAAACCCCCTGCAAGTGACACCAGTTTGGAAACTACACCCCTCAGTTAATTAATCTAGATGTGTGAAAGGCTTCTTGAACCCGCAGGTGCTTCACAGAATTTTATAATATCGAGCTGTGAAAATGACAAAACAATCAAATTTATCCTATAAAAAAGTTCCTTCAGCCCCTAATTTTTTATTGTTTATAGCCTGGGAAGGGGTAATACTCATGAAGCTTCCCAGGCTATTTGTTATGATCTGGTGGCCTTGGAGCAGCATGAGACGTACTCTGGAGAAGGTGGTCCCTGTACTGACCGCAAACCCTGAACCTAGCAGCGCAACTAAAAGTAGCCGTGGGGGGTACCTAACACTCCCTAGACCCCTCGGCACAGCCTAAGATCGAACTACCCCTAAAGACAGAAACAGGAAACCTATCTTGCCTCAGAGAAAATCCCCGAAGGATAGATAGCCCCCACAAATATTGACTGTGAGAGGAGAGGGAAATAACATACGCAGATATGAAATCAGATTTTAGCATAGGAGGCCATACTAGCTAAAAAGAAAGAATAGAACAGAGTACTATGTGGTCAGTATAAAAACACTAGAAAATATCCACCGCAGAAAATACGGATCACCACATCTGACTAAAGACATGGGGGGTATATCTGCATCTCCAGAGAAATAGCTAGGCTGCAAAAAATCCTTCACAGACCAAGCTGGACAAGACAAAAACATGAAAATGCAAAGAACTATAAGGTCCACCGCAGGTGGACAGCAAAAACAAAGCCAGGACTTATCTTTGTAGAGAAACACAGCAAACTGAAGAGACCAGCAGGGAAGTGAATCCTTCAAGAACAATGGACAACTGGCACTGACTAAAGGATCCAGCAAAGCTATAAACCCCAGTCAGTTTTGCAATTAGTAGATACACCTGTCCACTCCTGCAGTCCAGGCACAACTGCATTACCCTCTACAACCACCGGAGGGAGCCCAAAAGCTGAATTCACAACAGCTATTAATATCAGCTCACAACTGTATATTTAGCCTTTACTGGCTATTAAAATGGGGGAACATAAAAAAAGACGTAGGGTACCCCTATCTATCTATATAATTGTCTAAGGTGTACTTCCGTCTGTTTGTCTGTCTATAATGGAAATCCCGCGCCGCTGATTGGTCGCGGCCAGTAGGCCATGACCAATCAGCAACGGGCGCAGTCCGGCCGCAAATTCGCCCCTCCCTACTTCCATCCAGTCAGTGCCCGCTCCATACTCCCCTCCAGTCAGTGCTCACACAGGGTTAATGGCAGCGTTAACGGACCGCGTTATGCCACGGTGTAACGCACTCTGTTAACGCTGCTATTAACCCTGTGTGACCAACTTTTTACTATTGATGCTGTCTATTCAGCATCAATAGTAAAAAGATCTAATGTTAAAAATAATAAAAAATTGTGCTATTCTCACCTTCCGTCGTCCACCGATGCGCGCGAGGCTAACACCAGCTTCCGTTCCCAGCGATGCATTGCAAAATTACCCAGATGACTTAGCGGTCTCGTGAGACCGCTAAGACATCTGAGTAATTTCGCAATGCATCGCTGGGAACGGAAGCTGGCGGCCGCATCGCACGCATTGGGACAGCTTCGCAGGATGCCGGAGGGTGAGTATATAACTAATTTTTATTTTCACTCTTTTTTTAACAGGGATATGGTGCCCACACTGCTAAATAGTACTTGGCCTGTGTTATATACTGCGAGGCTGCTATATACTACGTGGGTAACGTTATATACTGCGTGGCCTGTGTTATATACTGCGTGGGCTGGGTTATATACTGCGTGGGTAGTGTTATATAATACATGGGCAGTGTTATATACTACGTGGGCAGTATTATATACTACGTGGGCAGTGTTATATACTGCGTGAGCTGTGTTATATACTATGTGGGCTGTGTTATATACTGCGTGGGCTGTGCTATATATTACGTGGGCTGTGTTATATACTACGTGGCTGTGCTATATACTACGTGGCTGTGTTATATACTACTTGGCTCCTATATACTACATGGCTGTGCTATACTGTATACTATGTGGCTGTCTGTGTTACGTGGCCTCTGCTATATACTATATGGCTGCTATATACAGTACAAGTTTGGACACACCTTCTCATTTAAAGATTTTTCAGTATTTTCATGACTATGCACATTTCAGGCATTCTACTAAGCGTCAATCTACTTCCTGCCAGAGGTATATATTTATATTTTCATTTTTACACTTGTAGGACTTAGTTACTGGCTATACGCCTTCCAGCACCACCTAGTATTTAACCCCTAAGCGCGACATCACCTTTGTTTGTAGTATTTCTTTACTTTCTTCCAGGATAGGCGCAGATCCTGCATAGTGATCCCAGCATCTAGGGGCATACAGTACGTTACCTATTCTCCCTTTCATCAGGCTTTGGCCCACAATGTGGTGAGCGCCAGTGTGTTTTTTACTTCTTTTGCTCAATAATTCTTTAAATTGTGCAACCCATTGAAAACAGCTGCCCTGACACTAATATTAGTAACTTAAAATATAAGGTAACTTGTTCTGATTAATTTAGTTCTATGCATTATTCAATGTTCTAGATTCTCCAATATCACAGTTTTTAATCATTTATTCAATTATACTCTGCACAAGCAGCACAAAAATAAATGAAATCCATGATTCTGATATTGAATGCATATCTGTATGCTCTCATTTATTACTGATGATGAATATAATGTCTCATTATTCACCTGTCATGTACTTTAATATGTACATCCATGTAACACTTTCTTAATTTAGAGTCATTAGCTCAAACAATTAATGTTAAATGATTTTATAGTATGTACGGAAAGTGCAGAAATTGTTTTTCCCACGAGCACTGTTTGTAAAATTAGAATATGTTAAACCTTAGGAATTAGCAGTCCATATTCCTGATACGGTATGTAAGTTATTATTGCACTTTATATGATATAGTTTATTATATCTATATTATATACTGTAAAAAGATTTTTCTCTATCCCTATATGATCCTCTAAAGTTGCTATTATATAAAATATTGTATACATTAAATTATAGTTATAATCTCTAGGGTTCAATTTAGTTTTATAGTTTCTCAGAAGAAAGCCACAGATATTGATCAGCTTAAAATAATTTTGTTACTTCAGATTAAAAAGAAGGATGATCAACGTATTTGTCATTTTACTTGTCTTTTAAGATCATTGTTAACTGGAAAATCAGAAGGCTGAAAATAATTTATGGATTTTGATAAAAATATAAGAAGTACCGATTTTTCCTTAGGCTAGGGCTACACAGTGACATAGGCCACGACAATGGTCTTCATGGTCTAAGATTGCTATCTGATGCTGCTCTACTACAGGTGAATGGGGTCACACTGAGACTTTTGGTACCAGCAGATTGCAAAACATCCGATTGGGTCCAACTTATTGTGATTTACCTCTCGTGATTGCAGTGCCTATCCGTTCACAATGTGACAACATTCCCCTGCATTACACTCCGATACACCAGGGGCACCTAGCGATCTTGGCCATGCAACCTGTAGCTCCAGGCGAATTATACTTTTCAAGGTACTGTACTAGAGTTATAAGATAACCTTCTGTAGGATATTGTTGATACAATTAAGCCCTTCGGGGAGAATATCTCTTCTTTACAAAGACAACTCCTTTATTTAGACATGATTTTTGGCATAGATTTTCAGTTCCATACTATATATTCTGACATTATTCTTTGTGAAGATCCCAATTCTAAAAGATCATTTTAATACAATTTTAATTGGTCATCTCAGTTTACTGTATTAGGTATTTTTATTTTCTTTACCTCTCCTGTCATATCTAAGGGCTGTTTCAGAAGTCACTGTATCCATTATCTGTGGTGACAGTTTTCACACATATCAGAGATACTTGGTTCAAGTTCAAGTGAAAGGGCATGTGCATATGTCAGTGTGTTTCCATGGACCATGTGTCCGAGGGTAAAATACATTGACTTGTCCATTCTTTACCAGCAGCATGGGCCGCTAAACGTCCAGCACACGAGCACATGGATGACACACAGGGAAGTCATCCGTGGGACACGTGCCTGGCAAGCAGCGGTAAAGTAAGCTATGTTCCCCTGGGGGTTCAAAGTGCTCACTATGCATCTAGATAAGCTCCTTGGGGGGTCTAGTTTCCAAAATGGGGTCACTTGTGGGGGAGCTCCAACTTTAGGCACACAGGGGCTCTCCAAACGCGACATGTTGTCCGCTAAAGATTGGAGCCAATTTTTCATTGAAAAAGTCAAATGGCGCTCTTTCCCTTCCGAGCCCTGTCGTGCGCCCAAACAGTGGTTCTCCCCCACATATGGGGTATCCGTGTACTCAGGACAAATTGTAGAATAACTTTTGGAGTCCAGTTTCTCTTTCTACCCTTGGGAAAATAAAAAAATTGTTGCTAAAAGATCATTTTTGTGACTAAAAAGTTAAATGTTTATTTATTCCTTCCATGTTGCTTCTGCTGTGAAGCACCTGAAGGGTTAATAAACTTCTTGTGTGGTTTTGAGTACCTTGAGGGGTGCAGTTTTTAGAATGGTGTCACCTTTGGGTATTTTCAGCCATATAGACCCTTCAAACTGACTTCAAATGTGAGGTGGTCCCTAAAAAAAAATGGTTTTGCAAATTTCGTTGTAAAAATGAGAAATCGCTGGTCAAATTTTAACCCTTATAACTTCCTAGCAAAAAAAAAATTTGTTTCCAAAATTGTGCTGATATAAAGTAGACATGTGGGAAATGTTATTTATTAACTATTTTGTGTCACATAACTCTCTCGTTTAACAGAATAAAAATTCAAAATTTGAAAATTGCGAAATTTATAAAATTTTAGCCAAATTTCCATTTTTTCACAAATAAACACAAAAATTATCGACCTAAATTTACCCCTAACATGAAGCCCAATATGTCATGAAAAAACAATCTCAGAACCGCTAGGATCCGTTAAAGCGTTCCTGAGTTACAACCTCATAAAGGGACACTGGTCAGAATTGCAAAAAACTGCCAGGTCATTAAGGTCAAAATAGGCTGGGTCATGAAGGGGTTAATAAGCAGAATACTCACTTATTAGCAAAGCCAGTGTTAGGATTGGCGGAACGCACCAAATATATTATTTATTAAGTGGAATTGGTGCGTTCGCAACCCAGGATCCACCGTACAGGAAAGAACCTGCTGCTAAATAATGGCGGCACTATATGGCGGTATATATCAACTCTGTTAGCTTCACAGAGCAATCGCAAGAGGAAAGCACTGCGCCCTGTTAGCCTCACAGGAACACAAGCTTACTGCCGAACTGATAGCAGTCAGTGGTTATGCAAACACGTAATCTCCTCACCGGAGGTGCCGGTATTCTAGGGGCTTATTTCAGCCGGGTCCCTGAATCACGTTCACACAATCTCCTCACCGGAGGTGCCGGTATTCTAGGGGCTTATTTCAGCCGGGTCCCTGAACACAAACATACATAACCACACTGGCGCAAAGCACATATTGGAATTGATACTAGCACATGGCCGTGCGGCCGTGCGAGCCTTAAATAGCTGCAGCACGTTTAGGACCTGTGAAAGAAGGACCAATGGAATTGCTGCAGTACCTGAGCATGTGACCCTAGATCTCCACTGAGAGATCCTGCCCTGGGCATGCTCAGTGTGAAAAGCAGGACTTAGTCCTTGTACCTGCAGGACCTTCCGTGAGAAGGACCAATGGGAGTCGCTGCAGTACCTGAGCATGTGACCTTAGACCTCCACTGAGAGATCTTGCCCTGGGCATGCTCAGTGTGTGTAAATTAGGACTTAGTCCCAGAAAAGCTTGCTCGCCGCAGATCAGTGCAGGGTACAATAGGAGAGCCAGAAGAGGCAGTAGTAACCCTTTGCACAGAATCAGCCTCAGCGAGATGCTGGGAGCGACGTCTCCACTGAGCAGACCCCACTGCGGCCGAATGGGAGACCGCAGCAGACACGGATCAAGATTCCCCCTGTGCAGCAGAGGAAACTCGACTCCTAACAGCCAGCTCTTTGAATTTACTAAAACTTAACGTTTAATACATATATATAAAACCAATTGACAAGAATTAAAGTGCTCAAAATTACAAGTGCGCTAATAAAAAAAATTGGCACAATCTCACCCAGTTGTCTCCTGATTCTCCCAAATTCCATACAGGATCGGGTATAATAGACCAAATGAAGAGAGGAGGGGGAGGGAAGGGAAGACACATTATCCAGGGAGGCTACATGTATCATGGGCACCACTAAGTAGTTCCATACTTGGGTACTGCCCTTGTCAGGGTGGGAGTGATTTGCAGAAGGCATGACAGGGTAAACTAGACCTGGAACCTCACCCCCTCCTCTCTTTATTTGGTCTATTATACCCGATCCTGTATGGAATTTGGGAGAATCAGGAGACAACTGGGTGAGATTGTGCCAATTTTTTTTATTAGCGCACTGGTAATTTTGAGCACTTTAATTCTTGTCAATTGGTTTTATATATATGTATTAAACGTTAAGTTTTAGTAAATTCAAAGAGCTGGCTTTGCTAATAAGTGAGTATTTATATTTGTCAGACTAGTCCTGAGCAGACTGTTCAGATTTTGGCTTGCTATTAATGTAATAAGCAGAATAGTAACATCCATTTTTCATATTTTTACAGGAGTAACAACAGGGTAATAACGGAATGCAAAGTAATAAGAAACCACACTTCAGAATTATTATTTTATGAGCAGTACCGGTGTTCGCTAAAACAGAAATAACAGGCGCGAGCTAACAGATCCAGTTTTAATTCACCTTCTTCAGATACATTTTACCATAAATGTGCCAAAATAAGGTAACTGGGTTTAATGTTTGTCTAGAAATGATGTTACAGGACGATAGAAAGAAAGATATGTATCGCCTTAACAAGGTTACAAAGGATCAGAAAACTGTGCCTGGTTTCTTCCAGAAACAGAATTATACCTGTCTGCGATGCAAGATGTGTTGTTTGATGAGCTGCAATACCACATACAACCTGTTAACAAGTGTGGCACTATTTGTGGAAGAAAGCAGCCATGTTTTTGCTGTTCGGTGACTTGAACAGATGTGTTGCACAAATAAAATCTAAGAGAAGTAAATCAGTAATTTGAATTTAAAGTAAATTGATTAATGACGAATCACAATACAACAAAGCCTCCAATTACCTGAAAAGACTTGTGCAGCTTTCTGAGGTCTCATAGGACTGCATCCAACCTCTTTCATCTGCTCTTTAACACAAACATAGCATAGTAATGTCCAAGGGACCTCATCATAGAAACAGATGGTAACCAGGTAGTTACCAGCAGTTCATTTAATAATATCCTTTCCTTTCATTTTTTTCTAATTAAAAAAGTATGAAAAATTATCCTTTGTGATCTGGCAGACTGTCTGTGCAAAACACTGATTGTCATCTGATTCCAATTGGAACAATTGATGTGCCATATGTTCCATAATGCCCTTCCTACTAGTAAACTTACTAGGTCTTTTTATTTTACACAAATCCTTCAAATGTTTGGAATTTGTGGATTTTTTAAATTAAAAAAACAACAGTTATCCCTCTTTCTCAAAAAGGATTGCACAAGAAATGCAAAATCTCAATGCAGTTGCTTGTATCGATAAGAACATTGCCTGTGATTGACATTGATTTCAGATTTTTATTTATGCAAAAAATATTGTTCTGTCTTGCTTCTGCTTTCTAGTGCACTTTAAATGAAGAACAATATGTGTAATTGTAACTCAAATGGAGGAAGACAAACGCCAGCTACATCATATAATTGATCCACCACTGATCTGGCACAGTTACTGAAACATCTCCTATTTCTCTCTTTCCCTATTAATGTAATATCTGTATTACATTCATCTTCATCACTGCTGCACTTATACAACACATTGGTGTTTGAAGTATTTGTCAAATGTCTTAGGGCTTTATCATCTGATCTCTATCCCACTACCCCTCTCTCCTATCTATCAGGATGTCTTCACACAACACTGTTTCATGGTCTGAATACAGCATAGCCAACAATGAGTCTGTGGAAGTCACTTTAGGAGTCCCAGCGCCAGTTCGTATCCTTTAGCTGATACTTGAGAGAGAGAGAAACAAGGATGTATGAAGCCGGGCTGAAGGTCCATTTACACTGGGGAATTATCAAGACAAAATATCACAACATTTTAGGAATATTCAACACAATAATGTATTCTAAACAGGCTGCCAATTACCTGATAAATAATAGTATGTTGGGTGAAATAATTTTTTTGTTTAAACAAAAGATCATGTTTCTCGGCAGTACATCACTCTGTGTAACCAGGGCATGTGCTATCGAGAAAAGGGGAAGCTTATGCACACTGAATCATCCATTATAGAAGATTCCCTACACATCTGAAGAGTGGTCTGCCTGTTTAAATTGCCTTTTAAACAACTGGCGATCATCAGACAAGTAACTAATTGGCGATCATTTAGTAACACTGGTTGGATAGGTGTACACAGAAACGTACACTGTGAGAAAGGAGGGGGGCAAAGAGTGCCTGATGAATTTGCAGATCACTTAACTAGATAAAGGACTTAAAGACACCATGCTGCAGCAAAACGTTTGATTTTATTATGAAATCTATTTAGAAAGTTGCTTAACTTAGCACTTAAAGTGTACAATGCCTTTAAAGACAAGAATAATTTACACGTCGTACTGGCCCAACATGCTCTGAAATCTTTGTTGTAAACTAAAACAGCCAAATGCCCAGAATTTTGGGGATCCAAATATAGAACTTAAAGCATGAATTCATATTTTAATGTAAATGAAAATTCCTGATGAGTTGCAGAAGACCTGTATGGATCTTTTGAGAACTTTTTGACTCTTTTTCACATTGTACTTCCTACTGATTAGTCATTATATAGGATCCAAAAACAGATAAATCTTAGTAGTCCAGCATGTAGTGGTCCAGAGGTGGCTGATATAATAGGTATATAATTAGTAAAGAAAACATTACATGTGAATAATTTAACAAAACAAAAGTTCCAACTCAAGTTTTAAGAATATGTAAATTGATTTGAATAAAATAATAAATCTTTAGATGACTTGTGGATTATCCTCTTGTCTGTTTTAGTAAATATTTCTAAGTTATTTCATGTGAAAATTTGGGAGAATTCTTTCTCATAACAATAAGTCGTGCTACTCGTCTGCTTTTGAACTAGCCAGAGTGGCCATATTTTCTTCTTTCATGATTTACGGAGGGGACAAAAGCCTAGATGTTACCATTTTGTCCTTGTGTGTACAAAATTTAAAGACAGGGAAGATGGACATACCCCATGCCAGGCTAAGGAATCATTCAGAGGATAACTATAGGACAATTAACTATTTTGTTTTCTTGCTCCTGGCCCCATTATTTCCTCGCTGTCCAAAAGCACAACAATTGCCTAATAAACTGATTGTCAGCTCTAAAAAAGTGAGTCAATGGGTGAGAGTATAAACCCCAAAACTATTTATTTGACAATAAAGTTTGTTACATTGTGTGAAACCAGCCTTAGGGCCCTATCACACTGCTTTCTCTCCCACGTTTGGTGGCCTAGTCGAGGCTCTAGCTGCCTGCTTGAAACAGGCGTATACAGCTGAAAATGATGCACAACAGAGCTCATTGTGACTCCGTCTGGTCTATTAGGCTATGTGCACACGATGCATGTTTGATGCATTTTCACAGCGTTTTTTTACGCGCGTAAATGCTACAAAAATGCAATGGAATACTATAGCAAGGTAATTCAATGACAATCCTGAAGTGTTGTGCACATGATCAGTAAACTTCCGTCCGTATTTGCAGCCTTTAATTTTCCGTAGCATGTCAATTGTTTTTGCGTTTTTGCAGCGTTTTTGACTCATTGACTTCAATTGAGTCAGTCAAATCTGCAGCAAAAACTCAGCTGTAAAAACGTTTGCACATTTGCTGCGTATTTGCTGGCAAAAAGGCTGCAATTTGTCAAAGGGAAATTATGTCAGAAGGAGGAAGAGTGTGTGGGCGGAGCATATGTGCATGTGTCTGTGTGTGTGTCTGTGTGTGTTCCAATGCAACGTGTGTACCTAGGCATTGTCCGATGGGACTACTACTCCCATCCGGCTTCGTGTTTTGTCACATATAAGATCATACGGCGCCTGTGTTCTAAAAAAAAATCGAAACATTTACATATTCACATACAAAATACATACTCACCGAACACGTAATCCTTGATGCCTGTGTCTCCTGCAAACAATCAAAAATAATAAACCAAAATATACTTACCTTTCCATTGTAGTCCAATACCGAGTGTTCCACTTCGATCTCACCCGGCCGCCGGCGATATACTGACAGAAGGTAATTGCTCTGCAGTATATCTCTGAGCCACCGTGAGAGTTCACCGGAGTTCATCAGCTGGTCAGCTCCAGTACTCTCACTTATGGCACTGCTGCATGGGAAAGTTCTCACACAGCGGTAGTGGCATAAGTGAGAGCACCGGAACTGATGAACTCTCACGGCGGGGATACACTGTGGGAGTGATTACCTCCTCAATGTATCGCCAGAGGCCAGGTACAGCGGTTACATCTCCTGATGTGACTGTTATTCACGTGAGATCGCCGTGGGACACTCGGTATTAAATAGACTACGTCGAACAGGATGGCATTATATGTTGGTTTATTATTTTTGATTGTTTGCAGGAGACGAGGGCATCAAGGATTAGGCGTTCAGTAAACATGGCAAATTTAGATTCAATAAAGGAGTCTGTGTGATTATTTAAAATAAAAGACTTTATTCTGGCTGTGTCTTTATTTACCATGTAACTATAGGATTAGTAATGGATAGGTGTCTTATAGACGCCTCTCCATTACTAACCTGTTGGCTTAATGTCACCTGACAATACAAAGGTGACATCAACCCCACAAATATGAACCCCACTTGCTCCCATTACAAGACAAGTGGGAAGAGCGAGGCTAAGTTCCAGAACTGGCGCATCTATAACATGCACCATTTCTGGGGCGGCTGAGAGCTGATGTTTTTAGCCTGGGGGGATGCCAATATCCATGGCCCCTTCCCAGGTTAATAATATCAGCCTGCAGCTATCGGCCTAGCCTTTGCTGGTTCGATTTTATAGGGGGACCCCATGTCAATTTTTTTCTGGGATTTCCCTGTAAACTAGCCAGTAAAGGCTAAGCAAACAGCCGTGAGCTTATTTTAATAGCCTGGGAACCTTTGGCAATTTTTCTCCTTCCCAGAATATTAACATCAGCCCTTAGTCATCGGATTTCCTTCTGCTAGTTATTAAAATTATGCGGGAGTCCATGCAATTTTTTAAAACATTTTTTTGAAAAATAAATATTGCATTTTACGCAGATTTCTGATTTCTTATTTTTTGTTACAGTATATGTAGGTTAATTATGTTAATGCTGCTATATAGGCTTGTGTGTGTGTCTTTATTAAATATTCATGAGGGTATCTGGTTGAAGAGGATGAAAAATAAAATTACATCAGAATTCTTTTTTTTAATAATATACAGGTCCTTCTCAAAAAATTAGCATATAGTGTTAAATTTCATTATTTACCATAATGTAATGATTACAATTAAACTTTCATATATTATAGATTCATTATCCACCAACTGAAATTTGTCAGGTCTTTTATTGTTTTAATACTGATGATTTTGGCATACAACTCCTGATAACCCAAAAAACCTGTCTCAATAAATTAGCATATTTCACCCATCCAATCAAATAAAAGTGTTTTTTAATAACAAACAAAAAAACCAACAAATAATAATGTTCAGTTATGCACTCAATACTTGGTCGGGAATCCTTTGGCAGAAATGACTGCTTCAATGAGGCGTGGCATGGAGGCAATCAGCCTGTGACACTGCTGAGATGTTATGGAGGCCCAGGATGCTTCAATAGCGGCCTTAAGCTCATCCAGAGTGTTGGGTCTTGCGTCTCTCAACTTTCTCTTCACAATATCCCACAGATTCTCTATGGGGTTCAGGTCAGGAGAGTTGGCAGGCCAATTGAGCACAGTAATACCATGGTCAGTAAACCATTTACCAGTGGTTTTGGCACTGTGAGCAGGTGCCAGGTCGTGCTGAAAAATGAAATCTTCATCTCCATAAAGCATTTCAGCCGATGGAAGCATGAAGTGCTCCAAAATCTCCTGATAGCTAGCTGCATTGACCCTGCCCTTGATGAAACACAGTGGACCAACACCAGCAGCTGACATGGCACCCCACACCATCACTGACTGTGGGTACTTGACACTGGACATCAGGCATTTTGGCATTTCCTTCTCCCCAGTCTTCCTCCAGACTCTGGCACCTTGATTTCCGAATGACATGCAAAATTTGCTTTCATCAGAAAAAAGTACTTGGGACCACTTAGCAACAGCCCAGTGCTGCTTCTCTGTAGCCCAGGTCAGGCGCCTCTGCCGCTGTTTATGGTTCAAAAGTGGCTTTACCTGGGGAATGCGGCACCTGTAGCCCATTTCCTGCACACGCCTGTGCACGGTGGCTCTGGATGTTTCCACACCAGACTCAGTCCACTGCTTCCTCAGGTTCCCCAAGGTCTGGAATCGGTCCTTCTCCACAATCTTCCTCAGGGTCCGGTCTCCTCTTCTCGTTGTACAGCGTTTTCTGCCACATTGTTTCCTTCCAACAGACTTACCATTGAGGTGCCTTGATACAGCACTCTGGGAACAGCCTATTTGTTGAGAAATTTCTTTCTGGGTCTTACCCTCTTGCTTGAGGGTGTCAATGATGGCCTTCTTGACATCTGTCAGGTCGCTAGTCTTACCCATGATGGGGGTTTTGAGTAATGAACCAGGCAGGGAGTTTATAAAAGCCTCAGGTATCTTTTGCATGTGTTTAGAGTTAATTAGTTGATTCAGAAGATTAGGGTAATAGGTCGTTTAGAGAACCTTTTCTTGATATGCTAATTTATTGAGACAGGTTTTTTGGGTTATCAGGAGTTGTATGCCAAAATCATCAGTATTAAAACAATAAAAGACCTGACAAATTTCAATTGGTAGATAATGAATCTATAATATATGAAAGTTTAATTGTAATCATTACATTATGGTAAATAATGAAATTTAACACTATATGCTAATTTTTTGAGAAGGACCTGTATATTTAGCTCTATGGATGTACAAAAAGGCATGAAAAACGCATGAAAAAACCACATGTATTTTCAGCTGCCTTTTTCTGCCAAAAGATGCAGAAATCTTGCAGAAATTTCTGCAAGTAAATACGCAACGTGCGCACATAGCCTTATAGTCAATAGCCCTGTCGATGCATACATCCAAATCCTGTATTGTGAGAGGTTTGGATGTTGCCATTATTGGGGCCACCAAACGTGGGAGAAAAAGATAGTGTGAAAGGGTCCTTAGGCTACATTTACACATCAATTTTACATTCTGAGTGATGTCTGTTTTTTTATGAACACAGACCCACAGAGTAGAATGGATTTACTCATACATCCACTAAAATCACAGATCCAAGAATGAGATCTGTGTGACTAAGTTAAGTCTACGGGAATCTGTTAAGACACATAAGATATACTTTGTACTTCAGTGCTCTATCTATGCTTTATCTCTTTTCAACAGAATAATTGCTAAGAATTAATGTATGAAAAAAGTTCAGTCTACGTGCTTCAGTAAAAAAAAAAAAGATGCAAAACAAAATGGATGCAACTAAAATGACACCTGAGAAAAAAAAATAGTTTCTTTTGGATGGTAACACTCACATAGATGTTTTGAGGCAGGCTTAGGCTACGTTCACACAACTGTAGTTTCAAGTGCTGTCCGTAGAAAAAACTGATAACAGACTCAATTGAGCTGTTAAGATGACTGTTTTTATCTTAAAGGTACTCTGTCACCTGAATTTGGAGGGAACAATCTTCAGCCTTGCGCAGGCGTGTACTATGGAGGACAGAGAATGAACTTCAATCCAATATTGCAGCCAGCATGCAGCCAGCGGGTAAGGAAATGCTGAATCAAACACCCGAAAACCCCGCCTCCATGGCTGAAGATTGTTCCCTCCAAATTCAAGTGACAGAGTCCTTTTAAACTGTTCGAGAATCCACAAGAAAAAAATTGCAGTATGTACTACTCTCTTCCCTATTTCGAATGAGAATCGTCTATTCAAGAATAAAGGTGGACAGATCCCATAAAGATCAACTGTCTACCATTCTAAAATCTGTTTTTTACAGACACATTGTGGGTTAATCAAATAATAAACTGTTTTTGGTCTTGCAAATTTTTGTAATTGCTGATGTATAAAAAAAAATGTAATGCCATATATATTGCATACACATGGAATATGGATGACAATACAGAAGAAAAATCATCCGTTTTTTTCTCAATTAAAATTGATCAATTTTTTTTTATACACTCGTGTAAATTTAGCGAAGCCAGATCTTGTTCTTTCCTCCCCTAAAGGAATAGAAGAGATTTGGAATAGAAAAAGTTCCATCATTCTGCTATTTCACCTTTTTGTATATAACTATTTTTCTTGTTTTATGACATCTACCGTATTTTTCAGACTATAAGAAGCACTTTTTTCCTCCAAAAATGTGGAGGAAAATGGGGGGTGCGTCTTGTAGTCCGGATGTATCTGCTCTGGCTGTGGTGGGGAGGTGGGGGAGCAGCAGTTGCGGAGCAGCAGGTCACAGGAGACAGGAGCTGGAGGATGCGGCTAACTCCTGTGCCCGCTGCTAAATAGAAATTAATATTTACTGCATTCCAGGCCCATGGGCAGAGGGCAGTGAATATTAATTTCTCTTTAATAGCGGACATGCTGTTAGCTTCAGCAGACGTCTTCCTGCAGCTGCCGGGCGTTCGCGTGTGCCCGCTTTTTAAGGCAATGAATATTCACTGCTGTCCACTCCCATAGGCGTGGAATGCAGTGAATATTCATTCAATTCAGTTGCGTGCACATGTGAACACCAAGCAGCTGCAGGAAGTCGGCGGCTGTGGCTAACACTGTGCTCGCTATTAAAGAGCAATGAATATACACTGCTCCACGCACAAAGTCCTGGCATGGAGAGCAGTGAGTATTCTGGCAGCTGTCCTCTGCTTGTAAGCAGCGAATGACGTCACTGCCATGAGCTGCTTACAAGCATAACTCAGCTGCTAGAATTGGAATAAGATTCTGCAAGGGAGCGCAGGGAAGGTAAGTATAATGGCTTATGTTATTTTTTTAATGCTTTTCTGATGGGGGCCATGCATACGTAGATGGGAATGTTAGCCAATCATACCAGGATAAGGATGGTTTCATGCATACTGACATTATAACATGATGTTCCCCCCTGTGGCAATGTTATAAATTAAAAAATATATATATACATATGTAAAAAAAAATTCCTAAATAAAGAAAAAAAAATATTGTTCCACTAAATACATTTCTTTATCTAAATAAAAAAAACAATAAAAGTACACATATTTAGTATCGCCACGTCCGTAACGACCCGACCTATAAAACTGTCCCACTAGTTAACCCCTTCAGTGATCACCGTAAAAAAAAACGAGGCAAAAAACAACGCTTTATTATCATACCGCCAAATAAAAAGTGGAATAACACGTGATCAAAAAGACATATATAAATAAACATGGTACCTCTGAAAACGTCATCTTGTCCCACAAAAAACGAGCCGCCATGCAGCGTCATCAGCCAAAAAATAAAAAGTTATAGACCTCAGAATAAAGAGATGCCAAAAAAATTATATTTTAGATAAAATAGATTTTATCGTATAAAACATAAAAAAAGATATAAATTAGGTATCGCTGTAATCGTACTGATCTGAAGAATAAAACTGCTATATCAATTTTATCAAACGTGGAACTGTATAAACGCCCCCCAAAAGAAATTCACAAATTGCTGGTTTTTGTTCATTCTGCCTCACAAAAATCGGAATAAAAACCGATCAAAAAATGTCACGTGCCCGAAAATGGTACCAATAAAAACATCAACTCGACCTCACATGACTCTGTGGACCAAAATATGGAAAAATTATAGTGTCTTTTAGTGTGTGACAGCTGCCAATCATAAAAATTCGCCAAGAAACCCGCTATAAAAGTAAATCAAACCCCCCCTTCATCACCCCCTTAGTTAGGGAAATATAATAAAATTTAAAAAATGCATTTATTTCCATTTTCACGTTAAGGTTAGGGTTGGGGCTAAAGTTAGTTTTAGGGCTACAGTTAGGGTTGGGGCTACAGTTAGGGTTAGGGTTGGGGATACAGTTAGGGTTAGGGCTACAGTTAGGGTTAGGGTTGGGGCTAAAGTTAGGGTTAGGGTTGGGGCTAAAGTTAGGGTTAGGGTTGGGGCTAAAGTTAGGGTTAGGGTTGGGGCTAAAGTTAGGGTTAGGATTGGGGCTAAAGCTAGGGCTAGGGCTGGGGCTAAAGTTACGGTTGGGGCTAAAGTTAGGGTTGGGGCTAAAGTTAGGGTTGGGGCAAAATTTAGCGTTAGGGTTCGGATTACATTTGCAGTTGGGATTAGGGTTAGGGGTGTGGTTAGGGTTATGGTTGGGATTAGAGTTAGGAATCTGTTGGAGTTAGGGTGTGGTTAAGGTAAAGATTAGGGTTAGGGGTGTGTTGGGGTAAGGGATGTGGTTGGGATTAGGGTTAGGGGCATGTTCGGGTTAGGGGTGTAGTTAGGGTTATGGTTAGGGTTGGGATTAGGGTTAGGAGTGTGTTTGGGTTGGGTTTCAGTTAGAATTGGGGGTTTTCCACTGTTTAGGCACATCAGAGGCAACAGACATGGCGTCCGATCTCAATTCTAACCAATTCTGCGTTGAAAAAGTAAAACAGTGCTCCTTCCCTTCCGAGCTGTCCCGTGTGCAAAACAGGGGTTTACCCCAACATATGGGGTATCAGCGTACTCAGGACAAAATGGACAACAACTTTTGGGGTCCAATTTCTCTGGTTACCCTTGGAAAAATAAAAATTGGGGGGGCTAAAAAATCATTTTTGTGGGAAAAAAAACTATTTTTTATTTTCACGGCTCCGCATTATAAAATGCAGTGAAACACTTGGGGGTTCAAAGTTCTCAAAACACATCTAGATAAGTTGGTTGGGAGGTCTAGTTTCCAATATGGGGCCACTTGTGGGGGATTTCAATGTTTAGGCACATCAGGGGCTCTCCAAACCCGACATGGTGTCCTATCTCAATTCCAGTCAATTTTGCATTGAAAAGTCAAATGGCGCTCCTTCCCTTCTGAGCTCTGCCATGCGCCCAAACAGTGGTTTACCCCCACATATGGGGTATCAGCATACTCAGAACAAATTGTACAACAACTTTTGGTGTCCAATTTCTGCTGTTACCCTTGGTAAAATAAAACAAATTGGAGCTAAAGTAAAATTTTTGTGAAAAAAAGTTAAATGTTCATTCTTATTTAAACATTCCAAAAATTCCTGTGAAATACCTGAAGGGTTAATAAACTTCTTGAATGTGGTTTTGAGCACCTTGAGGGGTGCAGTTTTTAGAATGGTGTCACACTTGGGTATTTTCTATCATATAGACCCCTCAAAGTGACTTCAAATGTGATGTAGTCCCTAAAAAAAATGGTGTTGTAAAAATGAGAAATTGCTGGTCAACTTTTAACCCTTATAACTCCCTAAATAAAAAAAATTTGTTCCGAAATTGTGCTGATGTAAAGTAGACATGAGGGAAATGTTACTTATTAAGTATTTTGTGTGATATAACTCTGTGATTTAAGGGCATAACAATTCAAAGTTGGAATATTGCGAAATTTTCAACATTTTTGCCAAATTTTCATTTTTTTTCACAAATAAACGCAGGTACTATCAAAGAAATTTTACCACTATCATGAAGTACAATATGTCACAAGAAAATAATGTCAGAATCACTGGGATCCGTTGAAGCGTTTCAGAGTTATAACCTCATAAAGGGACAGTGGTCAGAATTGTAAAAATTGGCCCGGTCATTAACGTGCAAACCACCCTGGGGGTAAAAATTACAAAAATGAAAAATGCAAAACATCGGGCACCCAGCCAAGAGTCTTTCAATTCTTGTTTGTCATTCTTCTTTGGAAAATTCTTCCAGTTCTCTGAGATTCCTGGGTCTTCTTGTATGCATTGCTTAAACCTTCAGCTTGCACCTTTTGAGGAAGTCTATTGTAGATTTTGACATGTGTTTAGGATCATTATCCATTTGCAGAAGGCATTCTCTTTTCAACCGCAGCTTTTTAGGGACGAAGTTATGTTTGCATCAATAATTTGTAGAAATTTCACTGAATCCATTTTTACCTTTACACGTGAAATGTTAGCCTGACCATTGGCTTCAACACAAGCATGATTGATGCACCTCTATGCTTAATGGTTGGCGAGATGTTCTTTTTCTGAAATTCTGTGCCTTTTTTTCTCCACACATACCTTTGATCATTGTGGCCAAAGAGTTTATTTTAACATCATCGGTCAACTGGACTTGTTTCCAAAATTCATCAGGTTTGTTTAGTGGTTATTTTGCATACTTCTGATGCTAAGTTTTATGGTGAGGACGCAGGAGAGGTTTTCTTCTGATGACTCTTCCATGAAAGCCATATTTGAACAGGTGTCTCTGAGCAGTAAAACAATGTACCACAACCCCAGAGTCTGCTAAATTTTTTTTGAAGGTCTTTCGCAGTCAAGTGGGGGTTCTAATTTGTGTCTCTAGCAATCCCACGAGCAGTTTCACTAACATTTTTCCTTGGTCTTTGAGATTTTATCTTGACCTCTACTGTTCCTGTTAACTGCCATTTCTTAATTACATTTCAAACTGAAGAAAGGGCAAGTTGAAAACGCTTTGCTATCTTCTTATGGCCTTCTCCTGCTTTGTGGGCCTCCATCATTTTCATTTTCAGAATGCTATGCAGCTGAAGAACCCATGGCTGCTGTCTTTTGCATAGGCCCATTTTCTGTTTTATATTTTTTAAAATGTAAAAAATGACAATATATACATTTTTGCCTAAGAGATCATTTCATCTTCAACTTGCTTAACTGTTCACATTAACATTAATTTTGACCAGTGGTGAACAAACTTTTACATGCCACTGTACCTATGCTTCTATATAATATTAAACTGGATAACTTGTTAAATGATGAGATTCTGCCCTTATCTTTACATAGCTCAAAATCAAGTGAATTGTGCCAGCTGCTGCTCACATAGGGAGGCTGGGGTCCCACTCCTGCACAGGGGCCTACCAGAGGATTCCTCTGTTCCCATGTTGGCCAGTCTGAGCCTTGAGATACTGTAGATCTATATTGGATTGATGTAAAGCTGAGTAAAAATTTTATCAGCCTCCAAAAATTAAAATATGATTTCCTGTTCTTACTATATTGTTAGCGGATCATATTATGCATAGAATGATACTATTACCTCATTAAGAGTGCATATTTCACTAAGATTTATTAAATACTCTGTTAGGCTTTTGTTTTTTGGCATGGTAGAGGCTAATCTACTATACAATTGTCTAAGGGTCACTTCCGTCTTTCTGACATTCTTGCTTTCTTTCTGTCACGGTCTTTCATTCGCTGATTGGTCTCGGCAGCTGCCTGTCATAGCTGCCGCGACCAATCAGCGACGGCCACAGTCCGGAAGAAAATGGCCGCTTCTTCCTCCCCGCAGTCAGTACCCGGCGTCCGCATACTCCCCTCCGGTGAGCGCTCACACAGGGTTAATGGCAGCATTGACCGCGGTGTAACGCACTCAGTTAACGCTGCTATTAACCCTGTGTGACCACCTTTTTACTATTCATGCTGCCTATGCAGTATGAATAGTAAGAATATCTAATGTTAAAAATAATAAATAAATAAAAAAATAGTTACATACTCACCCTCCGGTGGCCCCCCGGAACAGGAACCGGCCTTTCCCGCTCCGCGCTACGCCCCGGTGACCGCTGCATGCATTGCGGTCTCACGAGATGATGACGTACGGTCTCACGAGACCGCTACGTCATCATCTCGCGAGACCGCAATACAATCTTCAGACCGGAGCGCGCGACACGCATCGGGAACCGGCCGCTTCGATCCGGAGGCTCCAGGAGGTGAGCATGTAACTATTTTTTATTTTAATTCTTTTTTTTTTTTTAACAGGGATATGGTGCATACTACGTGACTGGCCAATATACTACGTGACTGGGCAGTATACTACGTGTCTGTGCTGTATACTACGCGACTGGGCAATATACTATGTCACTGTGCAATATACTACGTGTCTGTGCTGTATACTACGTGACTGGGCAATATACTACGTCGCTGTGCAATATACTACGTGGCTCTGTGCTGTATACTACGTGACTGTGCTGTATACTACGTGACTGGGCAGTATACTACGTCGCTGTGCAATATACTACGTGGCTCTGTGCTGTATACTACGTGGCTCTGTGCTGTATACTACGTGGCTCTGTGCTGTATACTACGTGGCTCTGTGCTGTATACTACGTCGCTGTGCAATATACTACGTGGCTCTGTGCTGTATACTACGTGGCTCTGTGCTGTATACTACGTGACTCTGTGCTGTATACTACGTGACTGGGCAGTATACTACGTGGCTGTGCTGTATACTACGTGACTGGACAGTATACTACGTGGCTCTGTGCTGTATACTACGTGACTCTGTGCTATATACTACGTGGCTCTGTGCTGTATACTACGTGGCTCTGTGCTGTATACTACGTGGCTCTGTGCTGTAAACTACATGACTCTGTGCTGTATACTACGTTACTCTGTGCTGTATACTACATGGCTGGGCAATATACTATATGGCTCTATGCTGTATACTTCGTGACTTTGTGCTGTATACTACGTGGCTGGGCAATATACTACGTAGCTGGGCAACATACTATGTGACTGGGCAATACACTACGTGAACTACGTGGCTGGGCAATATACTACATGACTGGGCAATATACTACCGTGGCTGGGCAATATACTACGTGGCTGGGCAATATACTATGTGGCTCTGTGCTGTACACTACGTGGCTCTGTGCTGTATACTATGAGGTTCTATGCTGTATACTACGTGACTCTGTGCTGTATACTACGTGGCTCTGTGCTGTATACTACGTGACTCTGTGCTGTATACTACGTGGCTGGGCAATATACTATGTGGCTCTGTGCTGTATACTACGTGACTCTGTGCTGTATACTACGTGGCTGGGCAATATACTACGTAGCTGGGCAACATACTATGTGACTTGGCAATATACTACTTGAACTACGTGGCTGGGCAATATACTACGTGACTAGGCAATATACTACCGTGGCTGGGAAATATATTACGTGACTGTGCAATATACTACGTGGCTGGGCAATATACTACGTCGCTGGGCAATATAGTACGTGACTGGGCAATATACTACGTGGCTGGGCAATATACTATGTGACTGGGCAATATACTACGTGAACTACGTGGCTGGGCAATATACTACGTGGCTGGGCAATATACTACGTCGCTGGGCAATATACTACGTCGATGGGCAATATACTACATGGCTGGGCAATATACTACGTGGCTGGGCAATATACTACGTCGCTGGGCAATATACTACGTCGCTGGGCAATATACTACGTGGCTGGGCAATGTACTACGTCGCTGGGCAATATACTACGTCGCTGGGCAATATACTATGTCGCTGGGCAATATACTACATGGCTGGGCAATATACTACGTTGCTGGGCAATATACTACGTCGCTGGACAATATACTACGTCGCTAGGCAATGTACTATGTGGTTGAGCAATATACTTTGTGGACATACATATTCTAGAATACCCGATGCGTTAGGGTCACCATCTAGTCTGATATAAATGGCTAAGGTCCCATCAGAGAAAGGTCACCTTTTTGTGGCTAGTGGACACACATGAGGTGGGCACACGTGAATCGGCAACTTTATGTGCTAAGCACCTTCTTTATATAAGGGAGAAATAAGTATTTGATCCCTTGCTGATTTTTTTTAAGTTTGCCCACTGACAAAGACATCAGTCTATAAATTTAAGGGTAGGTTAATTTTAACATTGAGAGATAGAATATCAAAAATAAAATCCAGAAAATCACATTGTATAAATTATATACACTACCGTTCAAAAGTTTAGGGTCGCCCAGAAAATTTTGTGTTTTCCATGAAAACTCAAACTTTTATTAATCAAATGAGTTGCCAAATGAATTGAAAATCTAGTCCAGACATTGACAAAAAGATTTTTATTTGAAATAATAATTTTCTCCTTCAAACTTTGCTTTCGTCAAAGAATGCTCCCTTTGCAGCAGTTACAGCATTGCAGACCTTTGGCATTCTAGCAGTTAATTTGCTGAGGTAATCTGGAGAAATTTCAGCCTGTATTTCCAGAAGCTCCTTCCACAAGTTGGTTTGGCTTGATGGGCACTTTTTGCGTACCGTACGGTCAAGCTGCTCCCACAACAGCTCAATGGGGTTGAGATCTGGTGACTGCGCTGGCCACTCCATTACAGATAGAATACCAGCTGCCTGCTTCTTCCCTAAATAGTTCTTGCATAATTTGGAGGTGTACTTTGGGTCATTGTCCTATTATAGGATGAAATTGGCTCCAGTCAAGCATTGTCCACAGGGTATGGCATGGCATTGCAAAATGGAGTGATGGCCTTCTTTATTCAATATCCCTCTTACCTTGAACAAATCTCTCACTTTACCATCACCAAAGCAACCCCAGACCATCACATTATCTCCACCATGCTTGACAGATGGCATTAGACTCTTCCAGCATCTTTTCAGTTGTTCTGTGTCTCACAAATGTTCTTCTGTGTGATCCAAACACCTCAAACTTGGATTCGTCTGTCCATAACACTTTTTTCCAAACTTCCTCTGTCCAATGTCTGTGTTCTTTTGCCCATATTAATCTTTTCCTTTTATTAGCCAGTTTCAGATATGGCTTTCTTTTTGCCACTGTTGTAGGAAATCTTCAGTTTCTTGGCAATTTCTCGCATGGAATAGCGTTCATTTCTAAGAACAAGAATAGCCTGTCGAGTTTCACATGAAAGTTCTTTTTTTCTGGCCATTTTGAGAGTTTAATGGAACCAACAAATGTAATGCTCCAGATTCTCAACTATCTCAAAGGAAGGTCAGGCTTATAGGTTCTCTAATCAGCCAAACTGTTTTCAGCTGTGCTTACATACTTGCAAAAGGGTATTCTAACCATCCATTAGCCTTCTTACACAGTTAGCAAACCCAAAGTACCATAAGAACACTGGAGTGATGGTTGTTGGAAATGGGCCTCTAAACTCCTATGACGATATTGCATTTCAAACCAATGCTTTGCAGCTAGAATAGTTATTTACCACATTAACAATGTATAGAGTCTATTTCTGAATCAGTTAATGTTAGCTTCATTGGAAAAAACTGTGCCTTTCTTTAAAAAATAAGGACATTTCTAAGTGACCCTAAACTTTTGAACGGTAGTGTAAATTTATTTGCATTTTGCAGTGAGAAATAAGTATTTGATCCCTCTGGCAAACAAGACTTAATACTTGGTGGCAAAAACCTTGTTGGCAAGCACAGCAGTCAGACATTTTTGTAGTTGATGATGAGGTTTACGCACATGTCAGGAGGAATTTTGGATCACTCCTCTTTGCAGATCATCTCTAAATCATTAAGATTTTAAGGCTGTCACTTCACAACTTGAAGCTTCAACTCCCTCCATAAGTTTTCTATGGCATTAAGGCCTGGAGACTGGCTAGGCCACTCCATGACCTTAATGTGCTTCTTTTTCGGCCACTCCTTTGTTGCTTTGGCTGTATGTTTTGGGTCATTGTCTTGCTGGAAGACCCAGCTACATGGCTCCATTCATTCTCCCATTATTACAGTTAAAGGGCCACTGTCACCCCCAAGCAGCCGTTATAAACTAAAAGAGCCACCTTGTGCAGCAGTAATGCCGCATTCTAACAAGGTCTTTTAGTTTTGTGTTCAGGTATTACTAAAATAAAGCGTTTTGAAACTTTGCAAAAATCCATACACCTAAAGAATACACCTAGAAAAAACACACACCAGCTAGCAGGCAAGTTGCCAATGTTGGTTCTTTCCCGGCGACTGCTAGTGAGAGAAGGACGAGGCACGATCAGCTGATTACAGTATAAAGACGCTGTAAGGCGGGGGGCGGGGGACGTGGGTGACAGGCTGAGAAGCGCAGTGCGCATGCCCAGGAATCCTAGCCCCGCACTGTGCACAATGCATAACACAGTGTGGGGCAGGGATTACCGAGGTGGGTGGCCTCACTGCCAGAACAGGCGCAGTCTGCAAGCCTGGCTGGGACGTCAGACCGCCAGAGCTTACTGCGCCTGCCCCACAAACATTTACACAGCGCCGGATTTGAAAAGAAAACAGCGCGGAGGGGGCGGCGCCGAAAGCCCCTGAAGATGTGAGTGACGGCAGAGTACCGTTCAATCTGGGGAGTGAGGACCCGCCTCCATGGACAAAGACAGGTATTTTTGCAAAGTTTCAAAACGCTTTATTTTAGTAATACCTGAACACAAAACTAAAAGAGCCACCTTGTTAGAATGCGGCATTACTGCTGCACAAGGTGGCTCTTTTAGTTTATAACGGCTGCAGGGGGTGACAGTGGCCCTTTAAGTAGTTCTGTGCCCTTGGCAGAGAAACACCCCTAAAACATAATGTTTCTCACCTCCATGCTTGACAGTGGGGACGATGTTCTTTGGGTCAAAGGCAGCATTTCTCTTCCTCCAAACATGGTGAGTTGAGTTAATGCCAAAGACCTCAATTTTTGTCTCATCTGACCACAGCACCTTCTCCCAATTACTCACAGAATCATCCAGGTGTTCATTGGAAAACTTCAGACGGGCCTACACATGTGCTTTCTTGAGCAGGGGGATCTTGCAGGCACTGCAGGATTTTAAACCTATACAGAGTAATGTGTTACCAATTGTTTTCTTGGTGACTGTGGGACCAGCTGCCTTGAGATCATTAACAAGTTACCCCCGTGTAGTTTAAGGCTGATCTCTCACCTTCCTCATGATCAAGGATACCCCATGAGGTGAGATTTTGCATGGTGCCCCAGATCAATGTCGATTGACAGTCATTTTGTATTTCTTCCATTTTTTTACTATTGCACCAACAGTCCTTCTCACCCAGTGTCATACTTATGGTTGTATAGCCAATTCCAGCTTTGTGCAGGTCTATGATCTTGTCCCTGACATCCTTATAAAGCTCTTTGGTCTTGCCCATATTGTAGAGGTTAGGGTCTGACTGATTGAGTCTGTGCACAGCAGTCTTTTATAAAGGTGACTATGTAAGACAGCTGTCTTTAATGCAGGCAACAAGATGATTAGGAGTGTCAAACTGGTCTGTAGGAGACAGAACTCTTAATAGTTGGTAGTGGATCAAATACTTATTTCTCACTGAAAAATGCTAATAAATTTATATAATATATACAATGTGATTTTCTGGATTTTATTTTTGATATTCTGTCGACCCACATTAATTATAGAAATTATAACTGGAACATATGCGGTGATCTAAAAATCGTTTCACATATTCTTGGACTGCAGCATGGATATACCAAGTATTGTAGTTTTATTTGTGAGTGGGACAGTCATGCACGAGAATTTCAGAAAGGACTGGCCACTCTGCGAAAACCTGGTTGCTGGACAGAAGAATGTTAAACATAATCCTCTCGTTGATCCAGCGAAGATAATTCTCCCTCTTTTGCATATTAAACTTGGGCTTATGAAGAATTTTGTCAAAGCAACGAACAAAGAATCGGAAGCCTTTTCTTACTTGCGACAGAAATTTCCAAGAATACAGGTCCTTCTCAAAAAATTAGCATATAGTGTTAAAGTTCATTATTTACCATAATGTAATGATTACAATTAAACTTTCATATATTATAGATTCATTATCCACCAACTGAAATTTGTCAGGTCTTTTATTGTTTTAATACTGATGATTTTGGCATACAACTCCTGATAACCCAAAAAACCTGTCTCAATAAATTAGCATATTTCACCCATCCAATCAAATAAAAGTGTTTTTTAATAACAAACAAAAAAACCAACAAATAATAATGTTCAGTTATGCACTCAATACTTGGTCGGGAATCCTTTGGCAGAAATGACTGCTTCAATGCGGCGTGGCATGGAGGCAATCAGCCTGTGACACTGCTGAGATGTTATGGAGGCCCAGGATGCTTCAATAGCGGCCTTAAGCTCATCCAGAGTGTTGGGTCTTGCGTCTCTCAACTTTCTCTTCACAATATCCCACAGATTCTCTATGGGGTTCAGGTCAGGAGAGTTGGCAGGCCAATTGAGCACAGTAATACCATGGTCAGTAAACCATTTACCAGTGGTTTTGGCACTGTGAGCAGGTGCCAGGTCGTGCTGAAAAATGAAATCTTCATCTCCATAAAGCATTTCAGCCGATGGAAGCATGAAGTGCTCCAAAATCTCCTGATAGCTAGCTGCATTGACCCTGCCCTTGATGAAACACAGTGGACCAACACCAGCAGCTGACATGGCACCCCACACCATCACTGACTGTGGGTACTTGACACTGGACTTCAGGCATTTTGGCATTTCCTTCTCCCCAGTCTTCCTCCAGACTCTGGCACCTTGATTTCCGAATGACATGCAAAATTTGCTTTCATCAGAAAAAAGTACTTGGGACCACTTAGCAACAGTCCAGTGCTGCTTCTCTGTAGCCCATTTCGGCACCTGTAGCCCATTTCCTGCACACGCCTGTGCACGGTGGCTCTGGATGTTTCCACACCAGACTTAGTCCACTGCTTCCTCAGGTTCCCCAAGGTCTGGAATCGGTCCTTCTCCACAATCTTCCTCAGGGTCCGGTCTCCTCTTCTCGTTGTACAGCGTTTTCTGCCACATTGTTTCCTTCCAACAGACTTACCATTGAGGTGCCTTGATACAGCACTCTGGGAACAGCCTATTTGTTGAGAAATTTCTTTCTGGGTCTTACCCTCTTGCTTGAGGGTGTCAATGATGGCCTTCTTGACATCTGTCAGGTCGCTAGTCTTACCCATGATGGGGGTTTTGAGTAATGAACCAGGCAGGGAGTTTATAAAAGCCTCAGGTATCTTTTGCATGTGTTTAGAGTTAATTAGTTGATTCAGAAGATTAGGGTAATAGGTCGTTTAGAGAACCTTTTCTTGATATGCTAATTTATTGAGACAGGTTTTTTGGGTTATCAGGAGTTGTATGCCAAAATCATCAGTATTAAAACAATAAAAGACCTGACAAATTTCAGTTGGTGGATAATGAATCTATAATATATGAAAGTTTAATTGTAATCATTACATTATGGTAAATAATGAAATTTAACACTATATGCTAATTTTTTGAGAAGGACCTGTAAGTGATGCAAAGATTAAAGAAGGCATTTTTATTGACCCACAGATCAGAGATGTAATGAATGACGGTAGATTTGATGGTCTTTTGCAAGGTGCTGAACAACTGGCATGGAGACCCTATAAAGATGTGACCTTCAACTTCCTTGGCAACAGCAGGGCACCGAACTTTGAACAACCCGTGGACAACATGCTCACAGTCACAGCATATCATTTGATGAAATGCAATATGTCACTAAAATTGCATTTTCTACATTCTCACTTGGACTTTGTTTCCAGCCAATCTTGGTGCCGTTAACGATGAACATGGTGAGAGATTTCACCAAGACATTGCACTGATGGAGAAAAGGTACCAGGGAAAGTGGAGTACGTCAATGCTGGCTGACTATTGCTGGAATCTTATTCGAGAAGCATCTAACACAGATTATAACCTAAAGTCGTCCGGAAAACACTTTCAAACAATTGCTTTTGCTACTGACTTCGATGCACATGTATGTTGTGTCTCGGGTGTCATAATGTAGACTACAAACTGTTGTTTCTTAAAAACCTTATGTGGTACAGACTTTTGGAGCACATATTCGTGTTCAGCATATCAAAATCTATAAGATACAATAAAATTTTCTCAGGAGACAAGAACTTCCCTGAAATTTGTTGTGCAGTGTAACCTATATCTCATACCCCATGTGCAGGGTATTGCAGTAGCTTAGATATCCATGGTTATGACCACTAACGGCTAACTGACACTACTGTATATGAGTGGTCACAACCATGGAAACCTAAGCTGCTGCAATGCCCTGCACCTGGGGAAAGAAACATAGCTAATCAGAAGAATTGTACTATATTTCTAATTGGAAATATTTGTTAATATTATTATTATTACACCTACTACATATTGGGGTAGTATGTTAGAGATCTGAATACCTCTTTAAGTTATATTTAAAGGGAACCTGTCACCCCGTTTTTTCAAGAAGAGCTAAAAATAGAGTTAAATAGGGGCAGAGCTGGGCTTTACATTAGTGTATTTTGGAGCCTATATTCCCCACCTATGCTGCCGAAATACCTTTGTAAAGTCGCCATTTTGGGCTGTCACTCACGCTGGTCAGGTCATATGGGCGTGGTGACAGCGCTGTTTCTCCCCCAGATCTCCGTTGGTGGCGTAGTGGTGTGCGCATGTCCAAGTGGCGAATCCACTGCGCAGCTTCAAGGAAAATAGCGCGATCTGCGCTATTCAGCCGTTTATCGGTGGGCGCGGCCATCTTTGTGAGGCCGCGCGTGCGCAAATGGTTCTTCTCGGCTTCCCGGGGCTTCAGGAAAATGGCCGCGGGATGCCGCGCGTGTGCAGATGGAGATCGCGGCGGCCATTTTCCTGCAGCCGAGATGCGAACTCGGCTTCAGGAAAATGGCCGCGCCCACCGATAAACAGCTGAATAGCGCAGATCACGCTATTTTCCTTGAAGCTGCGCAGCTCTTCTTGAAAAAACGGGGTGACAGGTTCCCTTTAAGGATATTGGGAATATTTTTGGGGATAAATGTATTAGTGGTATGCCATGTTAATAGGTTGTACAGGCTCACTTTTACTATCTAGTCAAATTTAGGTTACAATTATTCTTGCAGGTTCATGCAATCAAAAATGGATGCTTTGTTTAGAATGGGATGGCATCTCTGCTTTGATCAGTACATAAGGCCGATTGTGGGCTATGATGCATTCCATTATGAATGATTAGTGGATTTATAATGGAATGGCATGGATGGGATTTATAATCAGAAAAACACACTGACCTTAACACTACACAGGTGCAGCAGCATAATGACCCGCCAACTGCAAGCACATCAAATCCTAGAGAAAAGTTCAATGAGATTAACTCAGCAACAGTCCCAATACATTACACATAGTACATAGAAGTTTAGCATAAAATAGCCATGTATTGAAACCAATTTGAAGGAAATTAATCCTAATATATATCAACAGTCACATTGCATACGGTACATATGTATAATTGTTTTGCACACATTTCCAAGAAACAGCACCACTTGTAGTCATGGGCTGTGCCTGGTACTGCAGCTCATTTGTTCATTGCCCATACTGCATATTTCCTGCAATACCAGACACAGCCCAGAGACAAAAATGGAACTGTGTCTGGAAAAAAAACCTTTATGGTAAGAAAGCATAAAAGGTAAGAATAAGACATTATCATTATGAAATGGTAATACGCAAGTTTAATATTCATGCTATTTATCTTAAAAAATGTTTAGCAGAAATATGTAAAATTTTATTTAGTAGAAGTCTGGCAGAAGCAGGCAGTGCAGAGGAATCAGGGCATACAGGCAGTAGATATGACAGAAACAGCTTCACTGCCTAGCATACGAACATCTTTTTTGACAGGTTTTTGCTTTCTATTGCATATTTTTACATTACAGCCAACAGAATGACAGATCACAGTGGATTTCATCTTGTGGATGTTTAGCCCAGGTATCACTTCTGGCTGCTGAATACGTACCATTAGATATCATGCAGTTATGACTAACATGCAATCCTAAAGATAAAAACATCAAATGTGCTAAAATATTGAGAGTCTTACAGTAGGTCATGAATGTAATAGCTGTAAAGGAAATTTGAGATCAGAAGATATTAAATGTAATAAACAATTGTAACGGAATCCCACTTGACCTCAAGATTATTGATTATGTTCCCCGTGTTGTTTCTGTCTGATAATGCAAGTGGAACATGTACAAGATAAAATAAACTATAAACCTGTGAATCCCATAGACCACGTAATGTAAGTAAGATTCTGTTCAGAAAGGAACAGAAACTTAGGTATTTTGTTTGCATTAAACATATATACATTAGAGAAACTGTGCAGTAAAACTGCAGGATTGCCTGGATCCCCTATCTGTATAAAGCATAAGGTACCTTCACACTAAACGATATCGCTAGCGATCCGTGATGTTGCAGCGTCCTGGCTAGCGATATCGTTCAGTGTGACACGCAGCAGCGATCAGGATCCTGCTGTGATGTCGTTGGTCGGGGCTAGAGGGCCAGAACTTTCTTTGGTCGCTGGCTCTCCCGTTGACATCGCTGAATCGGCGTGTGTGACACCGATTCAGCGATGTCTTCGCTGGTAACCAGGGTAAACATCGGGTTACTAAGCGCAGGGCCGCGCTTAGTAACCCGATGTTTACCCTGGTTACCATCCTAAAAGTAAAAAAAACAAATGCTTCATACTTACCTACCGCTGTCTGTCCCCGGCGCTGAGCTTCTCTGCTCTGGCTGTGAGCACAGCGGCCGGAAAGCAGAGCGGTGACGTCACCGCTCTGCTTTCCGGCTGGCCGGCACTCACAGCCAGTGCAGATAAGCAGAGCGCCGGGGACAGACAGCGGTAGGTAAGTATGTAGCGTTTGTTTTTTTTACTTTTAGGATGGTAACCAGGGTAAACATTGGGTTACTAAGCGCGGCCCTGCGCTTAGTAACCCGATGTTTACCCTGGTTACCGGCATCGTTGGTCACTGGAGAGCGGTCTGTGTGACAGCTCTCCAGCGACCAAACAGCGTCGCTGCAGCGATCCGGATCGTTGTCTGGATCGCTGCAGCGTCGTTTAGTGTGAAGGTACCAATACAGTCAGGAGATATAATTGTCTGAAAGGAGCTGTGGAGTCATAATCATTATTTGTGATAAGAGCTGCAGCCCACTGCCCACTGCCCCCTGTGGAGCACTTCAGTGGAATTTAATTATACAGGAAGTGCTAATGACTGAGATACTGTTCTGGTGACTGAGGCATGCAATCCATTTGGGGTCACCATTAGATCACATGACCTAAATGGAAAGATGTGTACCATGAATTTTCAGATAGACAAGAACAAATGAGTAAGAAAATCCTAGCTGACTTTTATATTGAGAAATTAGTGGATAAAATGTACATTGCTCAAAAAATAAAGGGATCACTAAAATACCACATCCTAGATATCACTAAATGAAATAAGAAAATATTTATTCATTACATAGTGGAATGTGTTGCGAATAATAAAACATAAAAATAATTAATGTAAATCAAAATTAATATCCCATGGAAGTCTGGATTTGGAATGATACTCAAAATCAAAGTGGAAAATCAAATTAGAAGCTTATCCAACTTCAGTGGAAATGTCTCAAGACAAGGAAATGATGCTCAATAGTGCGTGTGACCTCCACGTGCCTATATGATCTCCCTACAATGCCTGTGCCTGGTCCTGATGAAGCGGTGGATGTTTTCCTGTGGGATCTCATCCTAGACCTGGATTAAAGATTAAGTCAACTACTGGATAGTCTGTGGTGCAACGTGGCATTGATGGGTGGAACGAAACATGATATCTCATATGAGCTTCATTTGTTGCAGGTCTGGGGAATTGGCAGGCCAGTCCATAGCATCAATGCTTTCATCATGCAGGAATTGCTGACACACTTCAGCCACATGAGGCCTAGCATTGCATCATGCATCAGAAGGAATCCAGGGCCGAGTGTACCTGCATATGGTCTCACGATGGGTCTAAGGATCTCATCCCGGTACCTAATGGCTGTCAAGGTACCACTGTCTAGCACACAGAAGAAATGCCTCCCCACATCATTACTGACCCACTGCCAAACCGGTCATGTTGGAGGATGTTGTAAGCAGCAGGACATTCTCTACGGTGTCTCCAGACTCTTTCACGTCTGTCACATGTACTCAGTGTGATCTTGCCAATGTCAAATCTGCCAATTTTGGTGTTCTCCAGCAAATGACAATCACCCTGCACGGTGTTGGGCTGTAAGCCTCATATGTATGCCTCATACCATCCTCATGGAGTTTCTGACAGTTTGGCCAGACACATTGATTTTAGTGGCCTGCTGGAGGTCATTTTGCAGTGCTCTGGCACTGCTTCGCATGTTGCTCCTTGCAAAAAGGAGGAGGTAGCGGTTCTGCTGCTAGGTTTTGCCCTCCTACAGCCCCCTCCATGTTTCCTGGTGTACTGGCCTGTCTCCTGGTACCTGTTCCATGCTCTGGAGACTGTGTTGACAGACACAGCAAACCTTCTTCTCATAGCTCTCATTGATGTGCCATCCTGGATGACCTGCAATGCCTGAGCAACTGCTGTGGGTTGCTCCTGTACCTCAAGGAGTGAAAGAAATGACAAAATGCAAAAGTGATCAAAACAACAGCCAAAAAGTATGAGAACAGAGAAATAGTCTGTGGTCACCCCAAGCAGAACCACTCGTTTATAGGGGATGTCTTGCAAATTTTCTATAATTTCTACCTGTTTTCTGTTCCATTTGCACAAAGGAGGACAAATTGATTCACAATTAGGGTTGCTTCATAACTGGACAGGTTGATTTCACAGAAGTATGATTGACTTTGAGTTACATTGTGTTGTTGTTGTTGTTTAAATGTTCCCTTTATTTTTTTGAGCAGTGCATGATAAAAAATAACTGGACTGCTCCTTTAAAAATTAATGCTTCTGACATGTGCATTGAATGTCTAACCCTCATGTATGCTACTATTTGCTATACATTTCTATACTTCACCCAATTACTCCTATAATAAAATTGTGATGCTAGTCACTTCTCACGGCCAAGCCATGAATCAGAGTGGTCAGGGACTCCAAGGTCAGAAGCCAGGAGGGTACATCATAAACAGAAGGAAGAGACAAAAGAGCAGTCAGGTAACGTTCCAAGGTCAGAAGCCAGGAGGGTGCGTCATAAACAGAAGGAAGAGACAAAAGAGCAGTCAGGTAACGTTCCAAGGTCAGAAGCCAGGAGGGTGCGTCATAAACAGAAGGAAGAGACAAAAGAGCAGTCAGGTAACGTTCCAAGGTCAGAAGCCAGGAGGGTGCGTCATAAACAGAAGGAAGAGACAAAAGAGCAGTCAGGTAACGTTCCAAGGTCAGAAGCCAGGAGGGTACGTCATAAACAGAAGAAAGAGACAAAAGCTTAGTCAGCTAACGTTCCAAGTCATAGTACCGGGAGGATAACAGATCAGAGCTGAAGAGGTTAAACAGGCGGATGGTCAGAACAAAGTCCAAGGTCAGGCAACAGACAGGAGAGCACAAAGTACAAACCTCACAAGATAAATGTACGTCTGGCAGTAGTCTAGGAGACGCTGCTCAGTTACGTCGGTATGACAATTACCCGGGATAGTGAACACCTGGAGACTGCCGATGCCTCCCAGTCACAGATTGGATAGTCGAGCTGTCAATAAACACACTGACCGCTCAGCACGCCCCTGAAACAGACTGGATGGTCATGCTGTCAATCAAAGTACTGACAGCTTAAGCATGCCCCTGTACCAGATTGGACGGCGGAGCTGTCAGCAACTGCATCCCAGACACCCTGAGAGACAAAAATAAAGTACATACTCCAGACCTATAAATATATAGTATATTTACGCAGGGTGCCCTTTCATCGCCCTATGCTTTTGGCATACTTTGGGCCAAAACATACAATGGGCGTATATTGGGCGGGAAGCCTATGGGCTTGTTCAAGTCCATAATGTAGCATTGCCTGTAAAGTCTTTGTCAGATTAAGTGTCCTATGTTACATAAAGATTTTGCTCCGTAGACACAGTGAGTCCCTTCTGCTAGATTGAAAGAGGAAAAATCCATGGTGAGAATACACAACAGAAGTTGACATGTTGCAGATCTAAAAAAATATGGCAAATGTCAAATTCCTTGCTAGAAAACTCGGCAGCATATGGATGAGATCTGTAAAATTGTATCCACTTGCCTGGTACTGTATACTGCAGCTGCTGTGCAATTCTGTAGATAAAAACCACAGCAATCCCCCTTGTGGGGATGCACCTTAAAGGGGTCGTTAGGTCCAAATCGATAAGGGTGCAGTCACACTGTGTGACTGCCGACTTACAAATTCCCCCACAGCGCACGCATTGGGCACTGCAGGGATTTGCAGGTTTCTGAACCAGGACAGAAGAATATGTATGAGTTATACATAGTCATTGAAACTCAACCTCTCCAAAACTGAACTTCTTCTGCTCCCACCATCTACTAACCTCCCTAAATCTGACATTTCCCTCTCCGTGGGTGGCACCATAATAACACCCCGGCAGCAGGCGCGCTGTCTGGGTGTTATGTTTGACTCCGATCTCTCCTTCACCTCCCATATACAATCTCTTGCCCGCTCGTGCCGCTTACACCTAAAGAACATCTCCAGAATCCGCCCTTTTCTCACCATGGAGACAGCTAAAAACCTCACTGTCGCCCTGATCCACTCCCGCCTGGACTACTGTAACGCTTTATTAATTGGCCTCCCCCTCACTCGACTTTCCCCTCTCCAGTCCATCCTTAATGCAGCAGCCAGGGTCGTCCATCTGGCTAATCGTTACTCGGACGCGTCCGCTCTTCGCCAGTCGTTACACTGGCTACCCATTCATTACAGGATACAATTCAAAGTACTTGTTCTCACCCACAAAGCTCTCCACAGTGCGGCACCCCCTTACATCTCCTCCCTCATTTCTGTCTATCAGCCTAACAGACCACTGCGCTCTGCAAATGACTTTCGATTAACCTCTGCACTAATCCGTACCTCCCACTCCAGACTCCAAGACTTCTCCCGTGCTGCGCCAATCCTCTGGAATGCTCTACCCCAAGATATTAGGACCATCCATAATTTGCATAGTTTTAGGCGCTCGCTCAAAACACATTTGTTCAGAGCGGCCTATCACGTTCACTAATCAAAGTTATGTTATGTTTGCGTGTGTGTAGCCCATTCACTATCTCCATCTATCCCCCACCCCCTGAAGATGACTGGACCATGATTGTAAATACATCATTGTAAATACACACCTGTACTTTGTATCTCCCCCACCTCATTGTAGATTGTAAGCTCTCACGAGCAGGGTCGGCTTATTTTGCTTTAATTATTGTATTGTTAACGTTGTTACTTATGACTTTTGTGCTTGAAACTGTTAAACTGTAAAGCGCTGCGGAATATGTTGGCGCTATATAAATAAAGATTATTATTATTATTATTAGTCATTCACTTCACTGGCGTCCAGATTGCTTTAGGTTTTGCTAGCAAATCTGCATGGCAAAAACGCACCAAATCTGCACTTAGGCCGCACGTCAGGGCTGAGAAGGAAGTAGAGTGATTTGGCTTTTAGAGAACAGATTTTATTAGAATAGTTTGCAATAGTTAGGAGCCCCTAAGGTGCCAGAACAGCAGAAAGCCCCCAAAGTGACCCCACTGTAGAAAGTGAACCTCTCAATGAATTCATCTATGGCTGCAGAGACTATTTTGTAACATCCCCGCCAGGCTTTTTTTCCTGTAGAATTGCATATCTGCGAGTTTAGAGCCCATACATTGTACCCCATACAGTGCAGAGCCCCTGCACAGCGGCACTGAGGAATAAGGCCACTTAACGGTTAAAAGGTGTGTTGGCGGTCATTAACGAATTAAGAGGGAGCTGCCGACTGCTTGCTGAAGGGGCGGACATATCATTGGTGCAACCTGTGCAGTCCCACCGGGGCACAAGTGGTAAGGGGGCCCATTATGATGAGATATTACAGGGGCTAGCTTCTATCTGAGTCTGCCATTGGCTTGTTGACAGCCTCCTCGTAACATTTGTAAATGGAGCCACAGAAAAACAGAGTGAATCACACTTAACAAAACAGGTAGAAAAGTAAATATAATGCATTTTTAACACTTTGGTTTTACTGAGTCAAAAATGCTTTATATCTTATTCTCATACCACAATTTGATTATCAATAACACAGAAAACTGACAGATTTGTTTTGCAGAAAATGAGAAATAACAGAAGAATTTCTCAGTACCTAAATTATAGGGTTCAAGAGCCCTTCTGTCTGTTCTAACTACAGCTGATGAGGTGCTTTTATTCTCATAAATTAAATATATTCTCAAGTGCCATATAGTTGTCATGGAAACGAGCAATCTACCCTTTTAGTCAAGCTTATTTTTCTTATGTATGTTCACCTTATTGCATTTGTGTATGGTGCATTATTTATACATATCGCACATATGCAGGCTATGTCAAAGTAATATTACTAAGAAATGTAGCCTTAAAATCTAAATATATCAAACTGAATAGAATTTTTTACAGTTCCCATTTCAGCACTAATCTTTGATGGAGCACTGCTTCGCTACGTAACCTTTTCAGTATAAAGACTACCATGATGTTCTTTATCTGTGCCATGAGAGACAATGCTCCAGTGTACACCAAGGGACATATCCGAACATAAAGTACCGGCAACCCATTGCCTACAGGAGACAAAAGGGAGCAGATAAAGGATATTCTTTTTATTTTAGGTTAGACCAAGTGACGGTAGGATACCAGAGGGATGCCAGCTTTTTTATACGAAATCCTTCAGAACATCACGTGCGCTTATATCTGTTCCAGAACAGGGAACTCCGGTACTGTGGCGTTATGTAAAGAAGCAAAAACCTGAAGAAAATATGTGAAAAATAGCAGACGAACGTGTAAAAAAATGTATGTGACGCTTATATATGATGTTATCAAACTCTTTAAAGGGGTTATCCAGGACTATATTTTTTTTTACTATGGACCTAAGAACAAGCAGGTAGTTGTTAAAGGGGTTATCCACTACTAGCCATTCCTGCGGTGTCGACAGGACTCTCATGCGGTGATGTGACACGTGACGCCGGCGACCAATAACCTCTGACGTCACTGTCTCCACCTTTGTACAAACTGAACATGAAGAGGTAGCCAGGGCTGCAGCTCATCCCGGACTTCCTCTTCATGTTCAGTTTGTCTGAAGGCGCTAATTGGGCACCATTCCACCACATCACAGCCCCGGCGCCGTGAGTGCCAATACTGCTGGAACGGAATCGGCACAGGAGGTGAATATAGACTCTATTATTTTACACATTTAGTTTAAGAAAGGACCACTTGTTTATCTGGCTGTTGTGCCAGTGACAATCTTTGCCGGCACAGAGCTGTCACAGACCACTCCTGCTGGCAATTCAGCGGCTTCCGCTGACATCACGTTAACAAATCAGCGGCTTCTATACTGCTCTGTTTTGCTGACAAGGCGTGACAGCTGTCAATGAGCATGACATTGTCAGTCGAGACTCATCCACCGAGCAGCCCAGAAAAAGATGTGCTGCTCTGTTGACGTGGAGCAGCTGAATCGCCGGTAGGAGTGGTCGGTGACCGCTCTGAGCCGGCACTGAGTAGAACAAGCAGGTAGTTGCCTGTGCTAGCAACTAGCTGCCTGTTAGTTTTTAGGCCTATAGTAAGAAACACAAAATAGTCCAGTATCTCCCCTTTAAGTAATTTTTGGATGAAAGAATTTTGGGCCAATTACACGTATGACTTAACTAAATATGAGCTGAAACTAAATATTATGACTCCATTTTGAACCTGCCATGGTGGTTCATGATGCCTCAAATTTCAAGCCTGCCAAATTCTTTATGAATATGCCAGAAAACAAATCTGTGTAAAACAAATGTGTGTAAGGATGCATTTGTTTTCAGAAGCATTTAATCTACGGTAACATTAACTATATAGACAAAATTATTGGGAGACACACTTAAACCTATAGGGATTTTTTGACATCCCTTTATAAACTCATGGGTATTAAAGCTTCATTCAGACATCATCAGTGCCTTGGATCAGATTTTCATCAGTATTTTGGATCCGAGTTTCATCAGTGTTTGGTCAGTGTGTCGCTTTTACCAACAGTGTTTCATCAATGACTTTCATATATAAATAAATAAATTGCATAGCTTTCCCTATCAAGCACAATGGTAATCAAGGATAGCACACTTATGCCAGTGGAACTAATGTGCCTAGACCAAGTCAGAAAAGGAACCCCATAGCATTACCCATCCTCCAGAAACATGACCTATCATTCCACAGAACACGTTTCCACTGCAACAGTGAGTCCATTGATGGTGTGCCTTACACCACTTCATCTGACACTTGGCATTGTGCTTGGTGATGTAAAGCTTGCATTGTCCTTATACTGTTTCTCTACTTATATGCAGTCCAATATACTTGTATGACAGGGCAATAAAGCCCCTGCCATAAGGCTACATGCTGTGACATCGCTTGTGCATAGCTCTGTGCTCAAGGTCTCCACTGGTGACCCTGGGGTCACTCAGTGAAAGTGGCCTGTAAGCTCCCGCTCAGAGCAGGAGCCGACATGCCTCCTCTCTGTGTGTATTGCAGAGTAATAGATCAACGATCAGGATGGGGAAAGTTGATGTTTCATCCTGGGACATGATAAAAAAGTTTAAAAAAAAGTTATAAAAAATTGTAAAAATATTTTATTCAAAATCACAAAATAAAGAACAAAAAAATGAAAATAAATACATATTTATGTAAAAAACAAAAAAAAAATAAAGTACACATATTTATTATCACCACGTCCAGACCAACCTGTGTTGTGAATTCCGCTCTTGGGCTCCCTCCGGTGGTTGTAAGTGGCACTTTTGTGAGTTCTGCTCTTGGGCTCCCTCTTGTGGATTTCAAGTGGTATGGCTGCTCCTTGGAGTTAGCTATCATCAGCTGCCTCCACTTATCGTCTCTTCTGCTCGGCTATTTAGGCCTGGCTGTTCCTTCAGCCAGTGCCACTTGTAAATGGTTCCTGGTTGGATTCACATCTCTTGGGATTTCCCTGTTATCCTGACCAGTTCAGCAAAGCTAAGTTTTTGCTTGCGCTTTTCTGTTCACAGATTGTGGACTTATCCGTTCAGTACTTTCTATGTTTGTCCAGCGTTATCAGTATGAATTAATTCTGTCTTGCTGGAAGCTCTGGGAAGCAGATTTACCCTCCACACCTTTAGTCAGGTGTGGAGATTTTTTGTAAACCCTGCGTGGATTTTTGTAGTGTTTTATACTGACCGCACAGTATTCCATCCTGTCCTATCTATCAAGCTAGACTGGCCTCCTGTGCTCATCCTGGTTTCATTCTGTGTATGTCTTTTTCCTCTCCACTCACAGTTATTATTTGTGGGGGGCTAATCTATCCTTTGGGGATTTTCTCTGAGGCAAGATAGTTTTCCTGCTTCTGTCTTTAGGGGTAGTTAGCTCTTAGGCTGTGACGAGATGCCTAGGGAGAGTTAGGAGCATTCCACGGCTACTTCTAGTGTTGTGTTGAGCTTAGGGACTGCGGTCAGTACAGTTACCACTTCCTTCAGAGCTCGTTCCATGTTGCTCCTAGACCACCGCATCATAACAAACCTGACCTATAAAACTGTCACACTAGTTAATAACCTGAGTAAACACTGTAAAAATAAATATAAAACATAGCAAATAATATTCCTTTTCATAATACTGCTGATTGCTGAATAAAAATGGAATAAAACAAGATCAAAAAGTAAATAAAAATGGCATTGCTGAAAATGTCATCTTGTGCTTCAAAAAAACAAGCTGCCATACAGCTCCATCCATGGAGAAATAAAAAAGTTATAACTTTCAGAATTTAGTGATGCAAAAACAATTCTTTTTTCTATAAATTAGTTTTTATTGGGTAAAAATGTGGTATCGCTGTAATTGTACTCACCCGAAGAATAAAGTTGCCTTATGACAGCATAAAAATAAACAAAAAAAATTTCTGAAATACTGTTTTTTATTCATTCTGCCTCTCAAAACTCAGAATAGTAAGCGATCAAAAAATGCTTTGTGACCGAAAATGGTACCAATAAAAACGTCAACTCGTCCCACAAAAAACAAGCCCTCACATGACTCTGTTGGCAGAAATATAGAAAAATGATAGCACTCACAATATGGCAATGTAAAAACTTTTAATTTTGTAAAGCATCTTTTAGTGTGTGACAGCAGCCAAATATAAACAATGATATAAATCTGCTATCGCTGTAATCACTGTCCTGAAAATTAAAGTCGCCTAATCACTTATACCGCATGAGCACAGTGTAAAAAAATAAATAAAACCAATTATTCAACTGCTGCTGATTTGTTCATTCTGTCTCCCAAAGATCGCAGTAAGGCTCAGCGCACATTTATTCTGCGTGCTGTGCTGAGCGTTATAATGGGGTATCCATGTAAATCTCTGAAATACATGATTCAGACGGAGCCTTCGGCAGAAGATTCCCAATAATGCAGCAGATGTTGACACTGGACACCGTCTGGTATATGATCTGGCGGTGCCCACCTTTTTAGTCGTGCATAAAAAGGCGGTCAACCACAGGTTTGTACACCTCTGAAAAGAAGGACACTGCTGAATAGAGGCCAGACGGAGTACACAGTTAGGCTATGTGCACACGTTCAGGATTTCTTGCAGAAAATTCCTGAGAATTCCGGACATTTTCTGCAAGAAATCCGCAAGAAAACCGCATGCGGTTTTGCCGCGATTTTGCAGCGGTTTTGACGCGTTTTTGCCGCGTTTTTTTCCGGACACTTCCCAATGCATTTTGGAGTGGGAAATCCGCAAAAAAAATGGAAAATTAATGAACATGCTGCGTTTTTTGCCGCAATGCGTTTTTTTCGTGGAAAAAAACGCATCATGTGCACAAAACATGCGGAATTCATTCTAAATGATGGGATGCTTATTATATGCGGTTTTTTTGTGGTTTTATAGCGTTTTTATCGGGAAAAACCGCGAAAAAAACGCGAAAAAAAAGTCTTCTGCCTCATTAGTGAATGGACCTGTCAGTGGTTTCAACTGAATTACGTCATTTGGAGATTTAGATGGAAATCCCGGTGTAAGTGCTCAGAGTTGAACACAAGATAAATGTTATGAAAATGTTTCCAATAAAAGCTTCAACTCAATCTATAAAAAAAAAGGCCTCATTCAGGTCTGCCTTGTGTTAATGGAAATATAGGGGGCTCCACGTTACTAGTAGCACAAAGAATATGGAAAAGTTGTTGGCTCCTTCGCCCCCCAAAAGAAATTCAGTGAATTCTGAGCTTCAAAAACCAAATGCCTGCCTGTCTTCTGAGTCCCAGTGTGCCAAAACCAAAATTAGTGTTTGGCATTTCTGTAGAAATGAGAGCCTGTTTAATTTACGGGGTCCATGTTTCCAGAAGCACAAGCTGGGCACAATGTATGGAAACTACAATGTTTGGGCATAGCAAGGGCAGATTTGCAATTTTGATGATTGTTTCTGACAAACATCCATGGAATCAATATTGTCAATGCACCTGTAGATAAATTCTCAAAGGGATGTAATTACCAAAATGGGATTACTTGATAGGGGAATCTGCTCTTCTGGCACTTATTTTTAAAAGGAACAATTTTGTTTGTATTTTTTAATTTTCAGAGCTTAACATTGTAAACTTCTGTGAAGAACCTGTGGGTTCAAGTTGCGCAGCACACCTGTAAATCCCTTGAAGGGTGTAGGTTCCAAAAAGGGGTCACTTATGGGGGGTTTCCACTGTTTAGGTACATCAGGGGCTCTGGAAACCCGACATGGTGTCCACTATCAAATCCAGCCAATTTTGTGCTCCAAAAGTCAAATGGCGGTTCTTTCCTTCCGAGCTGTACCATGCGCACAAACAGTAATTTCCTCCACATATGGGGTATCGGCATACTTAGGAGAAATTGCACAACAAATTGTTCAGTTCATTTCCTCATGTTACCCTTGAAAAAATGCAAAATTTGGGGCTAGATGAACCTTTTTGTTTGAAAATGGTAAATGTTCATTTTTTCCTTGCACACTGCTTAATTCCTGTGTAGCACCTGAAGGTTAATAAACTTTTTGAATGTGGTTTGGATCACTTTGAGGGATTTTTCTACAAAATTAAACAACTGAATGAACACCCTCCAAGGCCGATGATTCCATAATTTTTGCCAGGGGGTGTAGTATAAAAGGAAGCGACAGGAACTAGCAGCACAGATGACAGACTATAAATCTGTAATATAATGACCATGATGAAAAAGCCTTAAAGGGATCAGCCCATTGAAAATAATGTATCACTTATCCATCAAGCATGCATGACCACCACTATTACACCTTCTTGGATCTCTGTTTCTAGTGATTAGTGTTTATTTTTACATCGTGTTTGTAATTTTTTGTTTGCAGGTGTAGCCTAAAAGACATGCCGAAACACTAATCCGAAACATTGTGTCCGCATGAGGTGTGCAGGCGTTTAGGATCTTGACAAACTGAATGTTCAGACTGATATTTTAGTTGTGCGGTCATTTGTCAGTGAGTGCAGTCATCACCGGCTAGCCATGGAAATGTAACCACCTGTGTTTCGAAAGGCAGAGAGTGTGGAAGATGGCACAGCTGGAGACTGCTGCACTCCAAGGTATCTTACTGATCCTATGTGACAAAAATAAAACAGAGCTTAGTAAGTTGCTAAGCAACATAAAGCGTTTTTTTCTAAGATTAATTATTTATTTTCTTCCAGCCTCTTTCCTTCCATCTTAGTTTCATAAACTAAAAATCAAGGGAGGTGTTGAATACACTAACAACACATAACCAGATGTCTAACACCCCCAAAATAAGTAGTACAAAGAGGGAGAGATTCTACAGCAAAAATATGGAGCTTATTATATCTACTAAACTATTCAAAATGAAATACCACGCCAACAAGTTTCCAGCTCTTAAAAAGTGCAAAAATGAAATTAAGATTAACCCCTTAGGTTTTTGGCCTAAGACTCAATTTTTGGTTGAGTCAAAGCTGTTGACTCCCAGTGTTGGGTTAGTTTTTGACATGAATTCAGTTTATATTGAACATAAGCAATGCATGTCCTTACACGTCAAGCTATCACAATGCACACATTACATATAGCTTACCTATAGATTTATAATCTATACAGACCTTACACTATAAATTCTCATGTATGGAATATGGAAAAAGTGGGTTTTAGTAGGAAAATTCAAAAACGCTGTTATTATTTCTCGGGGCTGGCAGCAGATTTCTATCTGTGAATACTCGCTTTCTGTCTCCTTTGATGTCACATTTAAGCTGTAAATCTCAAAGTGAAAACAAATCTAACTAGAACCATTAATATACATTGTGCCATGTAACACAAGCAATAATGTGTCACCTTGAAACATTGACTGGGAATATTCTTAATACATAATTAACATTGTGGTGATTGAGACAGGATAATGTATCACTTTTATTTCATCGTTATAGACAGGTTTTGAAGCTTCCCCAGAATGATTTAGTGATTGAATATCTTGAAATTTCAATACTACCATATTCTGTTGTTACGTGTTACGGAACCACTCAGCACCCAGAATATGTTGTGCAGCTATATGTATGTATAATAGGTTTCATGTGAGACGCATGTCCCTAATGCATCAGCCCACAGGCTGCGCCCCTGGGCAGAGGGGACACGATATTCCCCTTTTGTCCGCCCCCCACCTTTGTAATTCCCACAGTAAATATCGGCAGGCTCCGGCCCCCTGCGGCTATTGTAATGTATGTCTGGCCTGCCACTTTTCTATTGGCCTGCCCTCTGTATCTGTGTGATATATTCTGTGTCCTGTGAGTAATGTGTTGTCAGACTGGAAATACGTGGAGAAGCAGTAATCTTTTATATGCGCCCATGTAACCAAGGAATTCCAGCCAGCGTCCTTCATTCAGACTCCAGCCAAAGCAGAGTGGACCTCCGAAAACACGGGGTGGTACTGAAAGAGGTACCCCAGTTTTGTAGACCCCGTTACATCTGTATTTTACAAAACAATAAATCTAAATTTCGACATACATTAAGGGGGATGGTTCGTCTACATGGGGAGTTTTCTCTCAGCATTAGTACCATAAATCTATCCAGAGAGGGTTGCTTGCTTTGATGTTCTTTCTAAGCCTAGTGATCTGCAGACAAACATATCCCGGCATATTTTTATAGGACTCGTACTCAAAAAGTAAGATTTCAACAAATTTTACCTTGAAACAACTACCCCCAATTCCAGTACTGTCTTTACTTGATATTATTTCTTCCATGCTTGTTCTCACTCTATAAATACATATCTCTAACACCAAAGTAAGAGTTTCCTGCATTAAAGCGATTATTTAGGTGACATCTTTAGGGAAAGTTTACAAACAAGCAGTGCAGCCTATTCTGTGTACACTGTGCATAGGCGGAAAGCTGCCATTCAGTGATGGGGAAAGGTTATACAGAGCTTATGAATATAGAAGACTACCTGTCAGCAGGTTTACTAGTTCTCTTGTGATAATCTCCTGCTGATAAAACAGTGATTACTTTCAAAACTACAGCAAGCAGCTGAGTAACTGGCACATCACTGGAGTCAGCATTTCTGTCTTTATATTATGCTCCTCTCATCACGAAACACAAAGCTACAAAACAACCACCCTTCTAGAAATATATAACTGTCTTACAGTTAGTGAATAATGCCACTATACAAGTGAATATACCACCCCTACGGATCCTGAACAAAACCTACTACGCTAACACCAATAATACCAACACCACTATAGAAGGAATAAATAATACTGCCTCACCGTGACCATATTTTACCACTAAGCAACCAATACCAAAACACTTATCTTAACAAAAACCACTGTATTAATAACAATATTACCACACACTGTGACCATACAGTTGTAAATACTAGTAGTACACTGGTGGTCTCTGTACCAAATATGTGCATTATGTAAGGATAATTCTAGTAATTTATCTGTGACATTATATGTGACTGAAGTTATGAACTTCATTTATTTGTCTCCATTTGGCTCAGTCCTTGTTTCTGAAGAATATAACACAGAAATATTTGGCTCACTGCTTTTACCCTACTGTAAATAAACTAAATGGCACCCTACACAGTAATAATTACATTCCTCATTGTCATACCCGAGTTTTGTGCCTTCCATGGCTAACATCATACCCCTTCTACATCAACACAGTTACAGTGCCCTCTCTATGCCTGAGCACTGTAATAGTGCCACCTTTGTGTCCCCCTGCAGAAGTATTGACATCTTTAAAATATCCCACATTGTGCCCCATACAATAATGATGTCCCAATCAAATAATTATATCTCCCTAAGTGCTTCATACAATATGGTACTCTATGGTCCCTCTACAATAATAATAATGCCCCATTTTCCCCCATGCAATACTAATACCTACTTTGCTCACAAACAATAGCATTGCCCCCTTTTCACCATATAATAATTCTAATGCCCCTTTGTCCATATGCAATAATAATGCCACATACAATAATATTAATGCTCCTTTTGCCCCATACAACAATAATAATGTTCCCTTTGCCCCAATTATACTAATTCCCCCGTTGCCCACATACAATAATAATAATGCCCCGTTTGCGTCCATACAATGATGCTTATGCCATCTTTTGCCCCATACAATTATAAAGCGTATCTCTGAACTCTGTTTCAGAAGATCAGGCAAATGGCAGACGCATATTCATGAATAGAAAATAAAATGAAAAAATCTACATGCTTGAATTTATTACATAGGCGACACAATTTCCTTTCATTTATGGGGCATTCGCTTGTAGTTGGCACTGGAAAACAGTTCTCTTCCCTCCGACACAAAGTCTTTGACCTAAGACAATTGTTTTAAAGTCTCCCTACGTTTTTCTGGATTTTTACAAGTAGGTTTATTATATTTATGAAGAGCAAGCTTACCTTATAGCAAAGGACTGACCATCTACTCAACCTCACCTTCCCCTAGTAATCCACTCACCATTAAGTAAAGTCAAGAATCATGTTGTAGAATCTTGCTAAAATTTTATATGATATGCTAGACTGTGAAAGATATGATAAAACGCATCTGATTGGTATGCTGCTCATGTTTTTGGCATATTTATGAAGAAACCGTTTAAAACAAAATAAGTCATGTCAAGTGCCCACCCATAAGAAGATAATTTTTGGGGTGTACTACTTTAAGGCCCTATGCCAGGGGTGTCAAACTGCATTCCTCGAGGGCTGCAAACAGGTCATGTTTTCAGGATTTCCTTGTACTGCACAGGTGATAATTTAATCACCAACTCATTATTTGTGTAGGGGATTAAATTATCACCTGTGCAGTACAAGGAAATCCTGAAAACATGACCTGTTTGCAGCCCTCGAGGAATGCAGTTTGACACCCCTGCCCTATGCTACATTGATGTACACACTTACTGTAGGATTTGTTATAATTCATAGTAAAAAAGATTGTTCTATTAAAATATACAAAAATGTTGCAATATTTTTTGGTTCATTTCTGTTGGTTGGCCTAGGGTCTGTTTACACCAGTCGACCAGCGGCACTAAACAACCTCTGATTTATCTACTTGTTTTCTGATTGACAGTCATTTAATAACCAGTTTACATGGGCAGAGCGCACTTCTGATGAGTACGTAACGACCTTGAATAGATTTCTCAGTGTGCATAGGCAGCCATTCTTCAGTGTCCTGTTTACACAGGACAATACGCTGCTGAGAACGATGATCTTCTGACCAAACCAAATGATCATTTGACCCCACAAACAAGTGTTTTGCTTATTCGTTGGATGACTGACAGCCTGTTTAGACTGCAAAATGATCAGGCTTAGATTAATCATGCAGTGTAAATGCACCTTTACTCATTTGGTGCCTACAAAACAGGAACTGTCCTGACTTACACCACCTCCAGGAGTTGGGACTTACCTTCTTCAGGGCCACTATGGCAGATACTTATGCAGTATTTTGTCTTGCACAATAGTAAATAGAAAAACTAACTAATGCTGTACTGATTTTACCCAAGATAAAATGGACACAGTGGTGTAAAAATCTATCATTAAAGGGGTTGTTCCACAAAGAACATTTTAATCCATAGATCTTAGAATAAATGTTCCACAGTTTATCAATTGAATGTATTTAAAAAGAATTGTTTCACTGAGATAATCTTATACATGTGCCCCTGCTGTGTACTGTGTAATGGCGGTGTCTGAATGTGCAGGGACATGGTCTGATCATACCACAGCTCCTGGGCAGGGGAGGAAGCAAAAGAGCATACACAGACAGCAGAGCATGGGATCAAAGCTTACGCTTTCTGTGAGGTAAAACATTTCCCTGCCGGTTTTATCCATGAGTGATGCTTTCTGCAGTGACATACGACATGAGCGAAGTGGTAGCCGAAGCTCCTTCCTCACTGACTTTTGATTTTGATGAGCTCAGGGGATTGGAGATCCGACAGATCACTTGCTCCTATGATAAAACAAGCAGAGTAATGTTTTACCTCATACAAAGCAGCAGCTGCAAGCCATTGCTATGTCATTTGATAATTATAACAATCATTTATTCTTCCTCCCCTGCCCATTATCTGTGATGTAATCAGACCATGTCTCTGTACGGTCAGACACCGCCATTACACAGTAGACAGCAGGGGCACATTTATAAGATTATCTCAGCACAGGGACATTTTATTTAAACACATCCAATTGTGGAAATTAATATTATTACAAGGTCTACTGATTAAAATGTACTTTGCTCATCGGACAACCCCTTTAAAATCGTTCTCACTGTTGAAATATTTTCACAAATTGCCTTGCGTGGTTTCCATATTTGACATGTACTTTATTGCACAAAGAATTGCTCATTAAAATGCTGACGTTGCATTAAAAACAACAGATTTCCCTATCACTTGACATTTACTGGCTGCATCACAACATTGCAGCCTTCCAGGTGGTTAAACAAGATGCTGCAAGAAACAGACAATTTGGAAAGTGCCAAGGAAGCATTTCATGCTTGTCATCCTATATCCATAGGTAGTAATAGTGACTACATAAGCACCATGTACTGCTGGCATATCCCTCAGTGGTCAGAGAATTTGCAAAAAAACCATCCATTTCATAAATAGGTCTCTACATTTATATATGTTATATTCCGGGAAATGTACAGAGCAATGGCTGGTCAATTTCCAGAAATTGCTAATAAAATAAAATCTTGTTATCTATAAAATATTATAACGATGTATATTATTTTTTTATATTTCAACTACAACCCCATCAAAAGCCTGGAGCATAGAAAAGAAAAAGACTTTTTAAGTAATGACCTAGTATATTTTAGCGTATTACCATCACTCAGGTCAGGTACATTCAGGTGCATATACAACTTACCAGGGCAGGATTTAAGAGGTGGGAGGCCCGGGACCCATTTTGGAGGGAGGCCCATTTTTCAAGGAGTTGCAATATGTAATGCAAAAACACAAAATAAAACGAACGCAAGTTTATTTCCAAAAATCATTTACGCAGGGTAATTCAGGTAAAATCATTCATTTTTTACAATCCAGGCACTTTCCTTGATTTTCGTGCTGCAAAATCACCAATGATGTCACTAAAGTCCAATTCACGCAGTATATGCTCATGATAGCCAAATTTACAAGTCGTTCCTGCTTCATGGATGTCCTTAATTGGTTTTCAACTAATTTGAGTTTTGAGAGGGAACACTCACCACTGCAGTTTGTTACCATCAAAATTAGATATATCCTTAGAGCAATCTCAATATTTGGGAAAGTGTCCTGCACAGCCTTTTCCATGAAAAGTTTGTACATGAAAAGTTCAGTGCTGATATCTTTTGGCTCCTCGTCTGTGAATAAATTGGCAAATGTTACAAACTGACACAGTTCTTCGATAAATGTAAGGTCCAAGTCTTCTGAATAAGACCTGACGAGTTGCTCTGCTGTGGCCTTAAAGGGAACCTGTCACCTGAATTTGGCGGGACTGGTTTTGGGTCATATGAGTGGAGTTTTCGGGTGTTTGATTCACCCTTTCCTTACCCGCTGGCTGCATGCTGGCTGCAATATTGGATTGAAGTTCATTCTCTGTCCTCCGTAGTACACACCTGCACAAGGCAAGATTGCTTTGCACAGGCGTGTACTATGGAGGACAGAGAATGAACTTCAAACCAATATTGCAGCCAGCATGCAGCCAGCGGGTAAAGAAAGGGTGAATCAAACACCCGAAAACTCCGCCCATATGACCCAAAACCAGTCCCGCCAAATTCAGGTGACAGAGTCCCTTTAACCCCTTCCCGACCCATGACGCCACGTAGGCGTCATGAAAGTCGGTGCCATTCCGACCCATGACGCCTATGCGGCGTCATGGAAAGATCGCGTCCCTGCAGATCGGGTGAAAGGGTTAACTCCCATTTCACCCGATCTGCAGGGACAGGGGGAGTGGTAGTTTAGCCCAGGGGGGGTGGCTTCACCCCCTCGTGGCTACGATCGCTCTGATTGGCTGTTGAAAGTGAAACTGCCAATCAGAGCGATTTGTAATATTTCACCCATTATAACGGGTGAAATATTACAATCCAGCCATGGCCGATGCTGAAATATCATCGGCCATGGCTGGAAATACTAGTGTGCCCCCACCCCACCCCTCCGATCGCCCCCCCACCCCCCCGATCTGGCCGGTACACTGCTCCGGCTCCCCTCCGTCCAGTGCTCCGCTCCCCCCCGTGCTCGTGCCCGCTCCCCCCGTGCTCCAATCACCCCCCCGTGCTCCAATCACCCCCCCTGCACTCCGATCCACCCCCCCCGTGCTCCGTTCCACCCCCCCGTGCTCCATTCCAGTCCCCCCGTGCTCCGTTCCACGCCCCCCGCGCTCCGTTCCACCCCTCCCGCGCTCCGATTCCTCCCCCCGTGCTCCGATCCCCCCCCCCGTGGTCCCCCCCCACCCTATCATACTTACCGATCCAGCCGTGGTCCCGTCCGTCTTCTCCCGGGCGCCGCCATCTTCCAAAATGGCGGGCGCATGCGCAGTGCGCCCGCCGAATCTGCCGGCCGGCAGATTCGTTCCAAAGTGCATTTTGATCACTGAGATATAATCTATCTCAGTGATCAAAATAAAAAAAATAATAAATTACCCCCCCCCCTTTGTCACCCCCATAGGTAGGGACAATAAAAAAATAAAGAATTTTTTTTTTTCCACTGTTAGAATAGGGTTAGGGTTAGGGGTAGGGTTAGGGGTAGGGGTAGGGTTAGGGGTAGGGTTAGGGGTAGGGTTAGGGGTAGGGCTAGGGTTAGGGGTAGGGTTAGGGGTAGGGTTAGGGTTAGGGTTAGGGCTAGGGTTAGGGTTAGGAATGTGCACACGTATTCTGGTCCTCTGCGGATTTTTCCGCTGCGGATTTGATAAATCCGCAGTGCTAAACCGCTGCGGATTTATGGCGGATTTACCGCGTTTTTTTCTGCGCATTTCACTGCGGTTTTACAATTGCGATTTTCTATTGGAGCAGTTGTAAAACCGCTGCGGAATCCGCACAAAGAAGTGACATGCTGCGGAATGTAAACCGCTGCGTTTCCGTGCAGTTTTTCTGCAGCATGGGCACAGCGATTTTTGTTTCCCATAGGTTTACATTGAACTGTACACTCATGGGAAACTGCTGCGGATCCGCAGCGTTTTCCGCAGCGTGTGCACATACCTTTAGAATTAGGCTATGTGCACACGGTGCTGATTTGGCTGCGGATTGGCCGCTGCGGATTCGCAGCAGTGTTCCATCAGGTTTACAGTACCATGTAAACATATGAAAAACCAAATCCGCTGTGCCCATGGTGCGGAAAATACCACGCGGGAACGCTGCGTTGTATTTTCCGCAGCATGTCAATTCTTTGTGCGGATTCCGCAGCGTTTTACACCTGTTCCTCAATAGGAATCCGCAGGTGAAATCCGCACAAAAAACACTGGAAATCCGCGGAAAATCCGCAGGTAAAACACAGTGCCTTTTACCCGCAGATTTTTCAAAAATGGTGCGGAAATATCTCACACGAATCCGCAACGTGGGCACATAGCCTTAGGGTTAGGGTTGGAATTAGGGTTGTGGTTAGGGTTAGGGGTGTGTTGGGGTTAGTGTTGTGGTTAGGGGTGTGTTGGGGTTAGGGTTGTGATTAGGATTATGGCTACAGTTGGGATTAGGGTTAGGGGTGTGTTGGGGTTAGTGTTGGAGGTAGAATTGAGGGGTTACCACTGTTTAGGCACATCAGGGGTCTCCAAACGCAACATGGCGCCACCATTGATTCCAGCCAATCTCGTATTCAAAAAGTCAAATGGTGCTCCCTCACTTCCGAGCCCTGACGTGTGCCCAAACAGTGGTTTACCCCCACATATGGGGTACCAGCATACTCAGGACAAACTGCGCAACAATTACTGGGGTCCAATTTCTCCTGTTACCCTTGTGAATCTAAAAAAATGCTTGCTAAAACATAATTTTTGAGGAAAGAAAAATGATTTTTTATTTTCACGGCTCTGCGTTGTAAACGTCTGTGAAGCACTTGGGGGTTCAAAGTGCTCACCACATATCTAGATAAGTTCCTTGGGGGGTCTAGTTTCTAAAATGGGGTCACTTGTGGGGGGTTTCTACTGTTTAGGCACACCAGGGGCTCTGCAAACGCAACGTGACACCCGCAGACCATTCCATCAAAGTCTGCATTTCAAAAGTCACTACTTCCCTTCTGAGCCCCGACGTGTGCCCAAACAGTGGTTTACCCCCACATATGGGGTATCAGCGTACTCAGGAGAAACTGGACAACAACTTTTGGGGTCCAATTTCTCCTGTAACCCTTGGGAAAATAAAAAATTCTGGGCTAAATAATTATTTTTGAGGAAAGAAAACGTATTTATTATTTTCACGGCTCTGCATTATAAACTTCTATGAAGCACTTGGGGGTTCAAAGTGCTCACCACACATCTAGATAAGTTCCTTTCAGGGTCTAGTTTCCAAAATGGGGTCACTTGTGGGGGGTTTCTACTGTTTAGGCACATCAGGGGCTCTGCAAACGCAACGTGACGCCCGCAGAGCATTCCATCAAAGTCTGCATTTCAAAACGTCACTACTTCAATTCCAAGCCCCGGCATGTGCCCAAACAGTAGTTTACCCCCACATATGGGGTATCACCGTACTCAGGAGAAACTGGACAACAAATATTGGGGTCAAATTTCTCCTGTTACCCTTGGGAAAATTAAAAAATTCTGGGCTAAATAATTATTTTTGAGGAAAGAAAACGTATTTATTATTTTCACGGCTCTGCATTATAAACTTCTATGAAGCACTTGGGGGTTCAAAGTGCTCACCACACATCTAGATAAGTTCCTTTGGGGGTCTAGTTTCCAAAATGGGGTCACTTGTGGGGGGTTTCTACTGTTAAGCCACATCAGGGGCTCTGCAAACGCAACGTGACGCCCACAGAGCATTCCATCAAAGTCTGCATTTCAAAACGTCACTACTTCACTTCCGAGCCCCGGCATGTGCCCAAACAGTGATTTACCCCCACATATGGGGTATCAGCGTACTCAGGAGAAACTGGACAACAACTTTTGGGGTCAATTTCTCCTGTTACCCTTGGGAAAATAAAAACTTGCAGGCTAAAAGATCATTTTTGAGAAAATAATTTTTTTTTTTTTTTTCATGGCTCTGCGTTATAAACTTCTGTGAAGCACTTGGGGGTTCAAAGTCCTCACCACACATCTAGATTAGTTCCTTTGGGGGTCTAGTTTCTAAAATGGTGTCATTTCTGGGGGATCTCCAATGTTTAGGCACACAGGGGCTCTCCAAACGTGACATGGTGTCCGCTAATGATTGGAGCTAATTTTCCATTTAAAAAGCCAAATGGCGTGCCATCCCTTCCGAGCCCTGCCGTGCGCCCAAACAGTGGTTTACCCCCACATATGGGGTATCAGCGTACTCAGGACAAACTGGACAACAATATTTGGGGTCCAATTTCTCCTATTATCCTTGGCAAAATAGGAAATTCCAGGCTAAAAAATCATTTTTGAGGAAAGAAAAATTATTTTTTATTTTCATGGCTCTGTGTTATAAACTTCTGTGAAGCACCTGGGGGTTTAAAGTGCTCAATATGCATCTAGATAAGTTCCTTGGGGGGTCTAGTTTCCAAAATGGGGTCACTTGTGGGGGAGCTCCAATGTTTAGGCACACAGGGGCTCTCCAAACGCGACATGGTGTCCGCTAACAATTGGAGCTAATTTTCCATTCAAAAAGTCAAATGGCACGCCTTCTCTTCCGAGCCCTGCCGAGTGCCCAAACAGTGGTTTACCCCCACATATGAGGTATCGGCGTACTCGGGAGAAATTGCCCAACAAATTTTATGATCCATTTTATCCTACTGCCCATGTGAAAATGAGAAAATTGAGGCGAAAAGAATTTTTTTGTGAAAAAAAATTACTTTTTCATTTTTACAGATCAATTTGTGAAGCACCTGAGGGTTTAAAGTGCTCACTAGGCATCTAAATTAGTTCCTTGGGGGGTCTAGTTTCCAAAATGGGGTCACTTGTGGGGGAGCGCCAATGTTTAGGCACACAGGAGCTATCCAAACGCGACATGGTGTCCGCTAACGATGGAAATAATTTTTCATTCAAAAAGTCAAATGGCGCTCCTTCCCTTCCGAGCCTTACCATGTGCCCAAACAGTGGTTTACCCCCACATATGAGGTATTGGTGTACTCAGGAGAAATTGCCCAACACATTTTAGGATCCATTTTATCCTGTTGCCCATGTGAAAATGAAAAAATTGAGGCTAAAAGAATTTTTTTGTGAAAAAAAAGTACTTTTTCATTTTTACGGATCAATTTGTGAAGCACCTGGGGGTTCAAAGTGCTCACTATGCATCTAGATAAGTTCCTTGGGGCGTCTAGTTTCCAAAATGGGGTCACTTGTGGGGGAGCTCCAATTTTTAGGCACACGGGGGCTCTCCAAACGTGACATGGTGTCCGCTAAAGAGTGGAGCCAATTTTTGATTCAAAAAGTCAAATGGCGCTCCTTCCCTTCCAAGCCCTGCCGTGCGCCAAAACAGTGGTTTACCCCCACATATGAGGTATCAGCGTACTCAGGACAAATTGGACAACAACGTTCGTGGTTCAGTTTCTCCTTTTACCATTGGGAAAATAAAAAAATTGTTGCTAAAAGATAATTTTTGTGACTAAAAAGTTAAATGTTCATTTTTTCCTTCCATGTTGCTTCTGCTGCTGTGAAGCACCTGAAGGGTTAATAAACTTCTTGAATGTGGTTTTGAGTACCTTGAGGGGTGCAGTTTTTAGAATGGTGTCACTTTTGGGTATTTTCAGCCATATAGACCCCTCAAACTGACTTCAAATGTGAGGTGGTCCCTAAAAAAAATGGTTTTGTAAATTTCGTTGTAAAAATGACAAATCGCTGGTCGAATTTTAACCCTTATAACTTCCTAACAAAAAAAAATTTTGTTTCCAAAATTGTGCTGATGTAAAGTAAACATGTGGGAAATGTTATTTATTAACTATTTTGTGTCACATATCTCTCTGGTTTAACAGAATAAAAATTCAAAATGTGAAAATTGCGAAATTTTCAAAATTTTCGCCAAATTTCCGTGTTTATCACAAATAAATGCAGAATTTATTGACCTAAATTTACCACTAACATGAAGCCCAATATGTCACGAAAAAACAATCTCAGAACCGCTAGGATCCGTTGAAGCGTTCCTGAGTTATTACCTCATAAAGGGACACTGGTCAGAATTGCAAAAAACGGCAAGGTCTTTAATGTCAAAATAGGCTGGGTCTTGAAGGGGTTAAGCTCGTCTGAAGACAGTTCTTTCAGATGGCTAAAAAAGCTAAATTTTCTTGATATACCTTTATTTGCTTGAAGAAGTTCGTCAAGAGAAGTGATAAACTGATCAATGATAGGCAAGAAAGTTTCTGTTTCAAGCTGTTTCATTTGTCTTAAGGTACCTTCACACTAAGCGACGCTGCAGCGATACCGACAACGATGTCGATCGCTGCAGCGTCGCTGTTTGGTCGCTGGAGAGCTGTCACATAGACAGCTCTCCAGCGACCAACGATGCCGGTAACCAGGGTAAACATCGGGTTACTAAGCGCAGGGCCACGCTTAGTAACCCGATGTTTACCCTGGTTACCAGCGTAAAAGTAAAAAAAACAAACACTACATACTTACCTTCCGTGTCTGTAGTGTTTGTTTTTTTACTTTTACGCTGGTAACTAGGGTAAACATCAGGTTACTAAGCGCGGCCCTGCGCTTAGTAACCCGATGTTTACCCTGGTTACCAGTGAAGACATCGCTGAATCGGCGTCACACACACCGATTCAGCGATGTCTGCAGGGAGTCCAGCGACGAAATAAAGTTCTGGACTTTCTGCAGCGACCAACGATGGCACAGCAGGGGCCTGATCGCTGCTGCGTGTCAAACACAACGATATCGCTAGCCAGGACGCTGCAACGTCACGGATCGCTAGCGATATCGTTGTGAAGTTGTTTAGTGTGAAGGTACCTTTAACAGTCCTTCTGCTTCACACCGTGTTAGGGACTGGCGGAACGCACCAAGAATCAGATGTTATGGTATTAGGTGCGTTCGCAGTCCGAGGTCCACCGTGCAGGTAAAAGACCCTGCTGCTAGTAAGACGGACTATATGGCGGTACTAAGTATACACACATGGGTTAACTTCACCCTGCGTGAACGAAGCGATCCTGTTGCGTCACAGGACCGCAGTACCGCACATAAAGCGCGAGCAAGAAGTCAGCGGACTCAACCCCTACACAGGACTGAAGTCCGATTAGACACTTGCTGGCACAACACCGCAACTGGGTGTGTCAGAGGAACATAAATAATAATATTAAGGCACAAGAGTGCGTGCGGTGCCGCACTGACGGACGCCACTAACCACCCAGGCTTGGGTCAGGAAAGCGCAGAGCAAGCGCACAGCGTCGTACTGGCGGACACAGCAACTGGTAGCTGTAATGTGTGTTTCGTGCTGTTGGATAAGTCGGGCGCTAGATAGCAAACATACACCTTCCGCGAACAGACATTCAATAGGGAGGGTTATTTAAAGAGCAACTTTCACTCACAACACACACACATATTTACAAGACAATACTAGCGCATGGCCGTGCGGTCATGCGCAGTTTATATAGCTGCAGCACAGGAAACAGCTACAGAAGTTTTGCCCTTTCAGGACCTGCCAAAAGGACCAATGGGATGTGCTGCAGTACCTGAGCATGTGACCCTCGATCTCCAACGGGAGATCCTGCCCTGGGCATGCTCAGACAGAGAAAAGCAGGACTTAGATCCAGAAACGTCCACTCGCCGCTGCCCAGCACTGGCTTCAATGGCAGAAGCAGGAAAAGCAGCAGTAACTCTTCGCACAGAGTCAGACTGAGCGAGACGCTGGGATCGACGTCCCTGCTGAGCAGACTCCACTGCGGCTGGAGAAGAATGGGAGACCGCAGCGGAGACGGATTGAGATTCCCCCTGTGCAGCAGAGGAAACTCGACTCCTAACATTACCCCCCCTCCTTGGGCCTCGCTACGTTCGAAGGCAGCAATGAGCTGCGGGGCCCGAATGTGCTCAACAGGCTCCCAGGACCTGTCCTCGGGGCCATAACCCTTCCAGTCCACCAAATAAAATTTTTTGCCACGTACCACCTTGAACCCCAAAATAGCGTTCACCTCATAATCGTCCGTAGACGAACCCGATGTCCCAGCAGATGACTCGGAAAACCGGGACATATACACGGGTTTCATGAGGGACACATGAAAGGTGTCAGTGATACCCAGGCGTGGCGGAAGGGCCAAACGATAGACCACAGGATTAACCTGCTCGAGGACCTTGAATGGGCCCAAGTAGCGAGGAGCAAATTTAGTGGACTCAACTCGCAGCCTGATGTTACGGGCAGAGAGCCACACTAAATCGCCAGGAGCAAAGGTCGGGGCAGGGCGCCGATGTGCATCGGCGGAGGACCTCATTCTCTCCTTCGAGGCCCGAATGGCATCCTGAGTGTGGTCCCAAATGTCCCGTGCCTCCACTGCCCAGTCTGCCACCCTGGAGTCAGCAGAGGACACAGGCATAGGCACAGGAACCCGCGGATGCTGGCCGTAATTAAGGAGGAAAGGAGTCTGACCGGTGGAGTCGGCTACAGCGTTATTAAGGGCGAACTCTGCCCATGGTAATAAAGATGCCCAGTCATCCAGCCTGGCAGAAACAAAATGTCGTAGATATGTGACCAGAGTCTGATTGGCCCTCTCTACCAACCCATTCGTCTCGGGATGATATGCGGAAGAGAGATTTAACTCAATGCTGAGAAGACGACAAAGCTCTCTCCAGAACCGAGACGCAAACTGGGGACCCCGGTCACTGACAATTTTGTCTGGCATGCCGTGTAGGTGGAAGATGTGTCTTATGAACAACGCTGCCAAGGCCCGTGCAGAAGGTAACCGTGGGAGCGGCACGAAATGCACCATTTTCGAGAAATGATCGGTAATAACCCAAATGATGGTACAGCTGCGAGACTTGGGCAAACCCACTACAAAGTCCATCCCGACCATCTCCCAGGGCCTGTCTGCCACCGGCAAGGGATAGAGTAACCCAGACGGCCGTTGTCGAGGAGACTTATTTTTGGCGCATGAGACACACGCCAGAACGTAATCTCTGACATCTCAGAGCATATGCGGCCACCAGTACATCCTCGCCAGCAGCTCAGATGTCCTTTTTGTCCCAAAGTGTCCACCCACCCTGGAGGAATGAGCCCAAGAGAGAACCTCCGGTCGCAAATTTATGGGCACAAAAGTCTTGCCCGGAGGCACAGACTCAAGCGACACCGGAGCCACGGTTCTCAAGCTCTCAGAAGGAACAATAAGCCGAGGCTCTCCTTCCTCCTCCTCAGATGACACAACAGAGCGAGAAAGAGCATCAGCTCAAATATTCTTCTCCCCAGCGAGATAATGGAGGGTGAAGTGGAATCGGGAGAAGAATAAGGACCATCTGGCCTGGCGAGAATTTAGCCGCTGGGCTGTTTGCAAATAGAGCAAATTTTTGTGGTCTGTAAAATCTTGAAAGTGAAAACGAGCCCCCTCCAAGAGATGTCTCCACTCTGAGAAAGCCAATTTCATCGCTAGCAACTCCCTGTCCCCGATGGAATAATTCCTCTCCGCTGGTGTGAAGGTCTTGGAGAAGAAGAAGCACGGATGCTTCCGACCTTGAGCATCCTTTTGGAAGAGGACTGCTCCAGCACCAACGGAAGAGGCATCCACCTCCATTATAAACGGCTTATCGACATCGGGACGATGTAGGATGGGAGCGCTAGCAAAATGAGACTTAGTAGAAGAAAAGGCCTTGGAGACCTCTTCAGACCACACTTTGGGATTTGCTCCCTTCTTGGTGAGGGCTACCAAGGGAGCTACCAAAGTTCAGAAATGGGGAATGAACTGGCGGTAATAATTAATGAACCCCATAAAGCGCTGCACTGCTTTAAGTGAATGGGGTTCTTGCCAGTCCATCACAGCCTGTAGTTTGGCAGAGATGATATAGCCCAGGAAAGGTAAAGACTCCTGCTCAAACACACACTTCTCCAACTTTGCGTAAAGAGAGTTTGCCCGTAAGAGGTCGAAGACTCTGCCAACATCTCTCCGGTGGGAGTCAATATCTGGAGAGAAGATGACAATATCATCCAGATAGACTACGACCGAGGTGGAAAGCATATCCCGGAAGATGTCGTTGACAAAGTCTTGGAAAACGGCTGGGGCATTACAGAGCCCGAAGGGCATCACCAGATACTCATAGTGCCCATCTCTGGTGTTAAACGCCATCTTCCATTCGTCCCCCTCATGGATGCGAATCAGGTTATAAGCTCCCCGCAGGTCTAATTTGGTAAATACCTTAGCTCCCCGTAGCCTATCAAAAAGCTCAGAAATCAGGGGCAGCGGGTACTTATTCTTAACGGTGATGGCGTTAAGACCCCTGTAGTCTATGCAAGGACGCAACTCTCCATTCTTCTTCTGTACGAAGAAGAACCCTGTCCCTGCTGGTGACACTGACTTCCTAATAAACCCTCTTGCCAAATTCTCCTGGATGTACTGGGACATAGCCTCCGTTTCCGGGAGAGAGAGGGGATAGACACGTCCCCGAGGAGGTTCTGCTCCAGGCAAGAGATCTATAGGACAGTCATAGGGACGGTGAGGCGGAAGGGTCTCCGCGGCCTTTTTGGAGAAGACGTCTGCATAAGACCAATAGTATTTGGGGAGAGTAGAGAGATCTGCGGGCATCTCAGTGGTGGAAACCTGAACGCACTCTTTCACACATCTGCCCTTACAGGATTCACTCCAACCCAATATCCTCCCAGAGGTCCACTCAATATGTGGGGAGTGGAAACGAAGCCAGGGTATTCCCAGCAGAATCTCATCCATTCCCTCGGGAAGGACAAGAAGGGAAATAATCTCCTGGTGGGATGGGGACATGGCTAACGTGAAAGGGACAGTCTGATGTGTGATCTGTAGCAGAAGTGTCGACCCATTCACCACTCTAACGGTTACTGGTTTGGCAAGCATAACCAGAGGTACTGCGTGGCGCAGAGCAAAAGCAGAAGACATAAAATTTCCTTCTGCTCCTGAATCCACACAAAGCTCTACTGTAAGAGTGGATGTGCCTAACAGGATTGTCCCTTTAAAGGACAATTTGGAGGAAAATGCCGCTGTGTCCAGTGAACCTCCTCCAATGGTCACTAGACGCGATCGTTTTCCCGACCGCCGTGGACATTTATTAGCGTAATGTCCCGGTTGCTGGCAATTTTTACACACCACAGGTACTCGAGCGGTCTAAGACCTAGGTCCCGCTCGAGAAACCTCCATGGCCTCATGGGAGTCAGACGCCATAACAGGAGATTCTAGAGGTTTGGCAAAGGTGGGAGCCAGCCGAAACCTCTGCCTACACTGGGTCCGCTCCAACCTCCGCTCGTTAAAACGGAGATCGATGCGGGTAGCAATAGTAATAAGCTCCTCCAGTGTGGTGGGAATCTCCCTGGTGGCCAAGGCGTCCTTTACATGATCTGCCAGTCCTTTCCAGAACACCGGAATAAGGACTTTATCCGGCCATTCCAGCTCAGAAGCTAGAATCCGGAATAGGATGGCGAACTGGCTGACCATGGACGAAGCCTGAGTAATTGCCAACAATTGGAGTGCGGTATCGTGGGTGACACGGGGTCCCAAAAAGACCTGCCTCAGAGCGTCCAGGAAGATAGGAGCACTCTGTACCACACGATCACCACGTTCCCAAAGCGGCGTTGCCCACTCCAACGCCCTGCCCGACAAAAGAGACAAGATGAATCCAACCCTCGCCCGTTCCGTAGGAAAACGTGCAGCCAGCAGCTCGAGATGTATGGAGCACTGGCTCACGAATCCCCGACATAGCTTACTGTCACCAGCAAACTTGTCTGGAAGCGGGAGATGGGATAAGGTCGGAGCAGGGGTGGCAGCGGACAAACTGGCTGCAACTGCACTTGCAGCCTGAACAGCGACAGCAGTAACGTCCACAGCTGAGGTTGCACGCTCTAGAGCCGCCAACCTACCCTCCAGCTGTTGGATGTACCGCTGTGAACGCTGATCGTCCATCATTACTAGCCAGACCTTGGCGCTAGTATTCTGTTAGGGACTGGCGGAACGCACCAAGAATCAGATGTTATGGTATTAGGTGCGTTCGCAGTCCGAGGTCCACCGTGCAGGTAAAAGACCCTGCTGCTAGTAAGACGGACTATATGGCGGTACTAAGTATACACACATGGGTTAACTTCACCCTGCGTGAAGGAAGCGATCCTGTTGCGTCACAGGACCGCAGTACCGCACATAAAGCGCAAGCAAGAAGTCAGTGGACTCAATCCCTTCACAGGATTGAAGTCCGATTAGACACTTGCTGGCACAACACCGCAACTGGGTGTGTCAGAGGAACATAAATAATAATATTAAGGCACAAGAGTGCGTGCGGTGCCGCACTGACGGACGCCACTAACCACCCAGGCTTGGGTCAGGAAAGCGCAGAGCATGCGCACAGCACCGTACTGGCGGACACAGCAACTGGTAGCTGTAATGTGTGTTACGTGCTGTTGGATAAGTCGGGCGCTAGATAGCAAACATACACCTTCCGCGAACAGACATTCAATAGGGAGGGTTATTTAAAGAGCGACTTTCACTCACAACACACACACATATTTACAAGACAATACTAGCGCATGGCCGTGCGGTCATGCGCAGTTTATATAGCTGCAGCACAGGAAACAGCTACAGAAGTTTTGCCCTTTCAGGACCTGCCAAAAGGACCAATGGGATGTGCTGCAGTACCTGAGCATGTGACCCTCGATCTCCAACGGGAGATCCTGCCCTGGGCATGCTCAGACTGAGAAAAGCAGGACTTAGATCCAGAAACGTCCACTCGCCGCTGCCCAGCACTGGCTTCAATGGCAGAAGCAGGAAAAGCAGCAGTAACTCTTCGCACAGAGTCAGACTGAGCGAGACGCTGGGATCGACATCCCTGCTGAGCAGACTCCACTGCGGCTGGAGAAGAATGGGAGACCGCAGCGGAGACGGATCGAGATTCCCCCTGTGCAGCAGAGGAAACTCGACTCCTAACACACCGTACACAGCTTTCTTCTTCAAAGTCATCAGCAATCTGTTTAAGTACATCTTTAATCTGCTGATAGTCATGCTTAAGGGCCTTAGTAGTGTCAGCTCTGCAGGACCAACGCGCTGTTGTGACACGTTTGAGAGTCAATGCTGTTGCTGTGTCAATATTTCTCTTCTCATGCCAACATCGTGGCTCCGCCTCCTTTCTTGAAGGTAGCTGAACAAACTCTCATCTGATCTAATCCAAGGGAGCGATCATATAGCTGAATAGGTAGCGCCTAGAAGCTTCTGTTGGGATCGGAGAAGGCTGCCGCATGCCATAAACTAAGCATTAGGTACAGGGAGGGTACTAAGGAAGGCTGGCTAGCCAGGTCAGTGGATGCTGACGCAGGTCATGTGCCATGACTCTGCCGCTGTGCGTCAGCCACTGAGTTGTAGGACCGTAGCCAGGTCCCTACACTTTCAATAGTTTCTCTTTTGTTAAATGTTCCCTATCATTAGAAATGGTTCACAGCAAAGAGACGTGTATTTTACATGTTTTGAGATATTTATCCCTTTATTGGTGGGAGGCCCCCGCTTGGTGGGTGGCCTAGGGCCCGGGCCCCTTGGGCCCCCCTAAATCCGGGCCTGCAACTTAAGATGCATTTTTTGGATGTGACGATCATGGAAACATTTGGAAACATCTTGATAACCAGGTGGCAATCAGTACACGCAACTCGGAGAGTAAATTACGATGACTTTGTCAGCCACGACCCTCCCTGCTAAGCTCCACAAAGTTTTCAAAAAAGTTGACGGAACTGGCCAGGACTGGTGTAGTAATTAGAGTTAAGTGAATATGTTCGGAATCGGTCACCGAATCTGAATTTGCCATATTCGTGTCATGCTGGTACCCTATTAGTGCCGACTTTATGTTTGACTATCAATTCCAAACATATTTGTTCATGTGTATTTGTTAAATATTAATTATTAATTGAATTATTCTTATTCTCAATTCTGTACTGAACACATTGTCTTTCGCTGACGTTACAAAAGTTATTTATGTATATATAGCTCAGAGTATAAGTTAACACCATATAGAGAGGACACGTGGTCTGTGGGACATATATATTATGTCTCTTAGGAGGGAGGGGGCTGTCACGTGGGGGCTGTCACCTCCTGCCTTCACCATCATTCTCCATGGAACTCACACAAGGAATGAACAGCTGGTAGCCATGATTCTACTCCATGAAAGAAAGATGACTTCTACTCCATCTCAGAACCGATGAGGAACAAGTGCTGATATGAACAAATGGACAATCTGTTCGTGACTATTTCACCTATTTTAATGTTTTGCTGCAATGTGGTTTTTCTGTGGACAATCCAAAAAACCACTACATTTTTTATGAAAATATCATGACATTTTTTCTTTAAGAGTATCGCACCTGGTGAAGAGTCTTGATTAAATAAATGTGCAAAATAAGCATATTTAACAGTATTGTAACTGTAATGTGTAATAAAGCTATTATATGTGCTATCATCTTGTATTTGCTGCTCCGTATTTTTTTTATTAATCTTTTGGTCAGACTATTTGTGTTTGATTTTCCACAATGTACCGTTACCGTTACTGTGAGATTATTTGGTTAGACACTTTGGCCTAATACTCACCTTACTGATCACTAGAGAAGAGCGACCATCGTTGGCTCCCTCCTTATTCGGCAAGCTATAGCGCTTACCAAAGAAGCTGTATCTGGAACCCGGATACCTGGAGCGCTCCTGCTGATCAGGTGTCCGGCGCCAGGCACAACAAACAGGCTCTCCAAGCATGTATAGTGACTGTCACACAGCGACACATGCTGCTGCGGCACTGGATAGCTGATTATCGGGTTACCGATGCAGCCTCTTCGGTAAGATCTATAGCTTGCTGAATAATGAGGGAGCCAACGATGTTAGAGAAAAGGGGGAGAAGGCAGCGCTGCCTATGGTCAGAACGCAATACATAAAGTGCACATGCACATATTGATTTCTAACTGTATTTCAAAATGAGACATTTAGCAAACAATTGATCAATTCTTTGAGCCACCCCTCCATGTCACAGCATTCTCATATTGGGGCAGTCCTACTCTACGTTTTTTATATTCGCTGTGCCATTATGGCCTCCTGAATGTATTAAAAGAAAGACCACATTAAAGGCAAACTAAAAGCCGACGATGTTCACTCATCTTTACTGATCACCCACTGCCCCTGTGTCTCATATAAGACTGATCTGAATATTGTAAAAGAATTCAAGAAAATCTCTGTCATTGAGGCTGTGAAATAAACACAGATTCCAACCAACCTCACAAACACCTGAATAGACTGCATTGCTGCAGATCATTCATGGTTGGCGTATCGCAGCATCTATACAATCATCTCATAGCAATAAATAAAGCTTTATTTTTGGGCCGATATCTCATTTCAGTCCATCCTGTACTCTCATATACATGCAATACGGTACTTTCCAAATGATGATTTTGTACCTCTCTAGGACTAACAGGAACACTATAAATCAATGTATACCACATCACGCTACATCAGTTGGTCCATGTCATTGATATTCCCCCATTAAAAATATAAAAATAAGGGCGCAAGGATGAAAAACACTTACAGCGCTAATTTGCTAAAACGCAGCGGATGAATCATTTTTGCAGGCCCCCAGCAAAGCTTGAATGTCACTTGAAAGTTAGCAGTCACGGAGATTAGTCTCTTTTTCTGGTGTTGATAAAATACTGTTTCATTAATTAGCTCTGCCAAAAAATTCTAAGATCATACTTTATTTATGGATCCTCATTTTTTCATAGTGAATCATTTATTAACATTTCCATTTTCTTCACGGTGTTTCGGCATTTCTTACTGAAAATTATGCACTGTTTGTCTCTTGTGAAATTTCAATGGAATTAAAATAGTTTATCCTAAAAAAAATACAGGAAAAGACTAAAAATAATGTGAGGGTTAAGCTCTGCCCCAGAATTCTCTGATCATGCTTTCTAAACCACTTTTGGTCATACTCTTTGTATATATTCACAATACTCATTGCTGATTGGAGCACACACAATGTCAGCCCTATAGTATAGACTTGCTTTAAATGTAATCTGTCAGCAGGATTTCACCCCCAAACTATTTTTAAGCTCATGTAATTCTTGCTGGTAAGACAAGTCCAGCAATACCTTTACCTAGCTATTCTGTTACCCATTACTGACAAATCTGCATATGAATCTATATGCAAATGAGGCTGAAGTGCTTTCAGCACTTGGAAGCTCTTCCCAAACCTCTGTCTCTCCAGATCCATTCCCCACCCAGGGCCTTATTCTCCTGATAGACTGAAAGCCTCTATACTGAGTGACTTCAAGCAAAAGGGCTATCAGTCATGCAGAAGGCAACATTGGCCAAGGAATAGATCCAAAGCGACAGAGGCTTGGGAAGTTCTTGCAGGTGTCCAAGAACCTTCAGCCTCATTTAAATATTGATTCAAATGCAAATTTATCACTAATGGGGAAAGGACTGGTTAGCTAAAGGTATTGCTAGATTTGTCTTTTGCAAGAGCTACATGTGCATATTCATAATTTAGGTGGTGAAATCCTGGTGACAGATTTCCTTTAAAGAGACCAGCTGAGTATGGAGTCTTACAGGCAATGCTCCATGGGAGAAAAGTATGTAAATTGTCTCTCTTGCTAATTTGCACGCACGTAATTAACAATCAGCATGGAAAATATATGCCATTATTATTGTGGTTCAGAAAGTGTTCCCCATTGGGAGACAGAATCACCTAGACCTAAAATATACCACAACCGTAATCCTGACAATGTCTATGGCCCCTTTAAGCTCAGTGGGCCAGGTTTGCTTTGTGCTGATGGAGTTGTGCGTCCCGTATGACGCTATAATGATTGCTATGGTTGTTGTCATCCTTCACTTTATCAATAGGACAATAGCATATACTATAAAAATCGAAAAGAATATTAGGTATTTTAAAGACCTCCTAAATGATTATTTACAAAAAATTATTATTACAGCAATATTCCCCTTGTATACATTAATTTCAGTAAGTTCCTTTAAACAGATAAGAAGCCTCTGCACGACTCCGAGTTATAGATCCTTCCTGCGCTTAGTCAGCATGTACGATGTGCTGCTGCCGCAGTGTAGGGCACTCATATAACCTGGCTGCAACACTTTTTTTAAATGCTTTACTTAGCTGATTTATGGAAATATATACAACCTTTCATTTGCATTAAATAAATCATTCAGGACAGAATTTTGTTTTAGATAAAAATATTATTACTTTTTTAGGTCTACCATATTATTTTTTATCCTAGAACAGAAAAATGACAGCTAAAGTACCGGACTGGAGCAGGTAAGACACCTGGACAAAAACCTGTTGTTGCGGGCAGCTTCATTTGGGTTAAAATGAAACCAATTTTTAGGTAGACTTGCAAAGGAAGCAAAAATCTCTGGTAGCTACTCATAATTCCTGATAACTAGAGACATGTTTGCCTGGTCACCAGATTTCTTATGGCTAGGCTGATTTCACATCTGCATCAGAGATATGCAGATGGCAAATAAAAGAAAAAAAAGCTCCTGGGACACTTTGGAGAATTGTCCATACCACTGGTTTCACTACCAAATTAATTAGTGTACCTGGAATGAAGACTAGGATTGCTTGTATATGTGTACATTATGCCACCCCACCCCATAAGTCTACGAGAGGGACCAGTGTCATGTTTCTTTGTGAAGGTCTCCTCATGGTGATGCCAATATGGTCTCCAGACCAATCTCCAGTTATCATTGCGTACAAGACCAAAACAGGACTCGTCGCTGTAGAAGTTCCATTCCAGACTCTATAGCTCTATTGAAGCCACCTGGATCATGCCATGAAGAAGTCTTTACAAGGGAACATCTCACTGGTCCTACTCTCTGTATCATAGTGTAAGGTGGCATAATGTACAGTAGCCAGATCCCTCTAGTCTCCATTCATGGTACATTACCAGATAGGCGTAAATTCATCGGTAGTGGGACCAGTGGTAAGGACATACCTCCAAAATGATCCAGGAGCAATTTTTAAAACAAAGCCAGGCTGAATGTTGATTGTGCCACCATGGCTTACAATGTATCTGTATTTGTCTTCCATTGCACTTATTGGGGACATCATTGGACAGCAATTGCAAAGGGAATGGTCAACAGCAGATCTTGATGATTAGCATACCAAAATTTTCAGAATGGCAGAACATTCCTCATTCAACAAATAATGGGGCTCCTTCCCTGTCCCTAACACTAGGGGGCACCACAGCTCGCTCTGCTCCCCGGGATACTTCAGACGATGAAGATGCTAGGGCCTCTGCCCTTGCCTTATCTCCTGAGTTAGCCCTGTTCTCTTCCCCCACCCTGGGAAGAAGGGGTGCTACTGTGCATCGTAGTTCACCATCCCGACAAACAAGGCAACACAGACAAGGGTTAATAAAAACTCCAGGCATACAAAATATTCACTCACATCTAACAGAGGAATGCACAGGGGTGTGAAGGTAGCGGAATAAACAAAAACAGAGAAGGATAAGGAATTACCATGAATGTAAACCAAGCAGCAGTCAATAATAACTCCTTCATCTCTCCTTCTCATATGTACTCCTCTCCCAACATTAGCCATGCAGCAAATGCTTACTCTGATAAGGATTTGTAACAGAGCCCAGATTATAAAGGGGAAGGGAGTAGCTAACCGATCTCAGCTGTACACACAGGTATTTCCAACATGGCCGATTAACCCCTGTTCTTCCAGAAGGAATAAACACATTTAAAATGAAGGAGAAGTGCTTCTTCTCAGTGCTGAAGTAGGAGCAACCAGATGCTGGGGTCTTCCAGCTCTACACTGTTGTGACAGTACCCATTTTCTATGAGGGACCTCTGGAACCTCAGGACCAGACCTATCAGGGTGTGCCACGTGAAAAGCGTGGACCAGTCAGGCCGCACCAAGGTCAGATGATGGTACCTACATCCTGTCCTCAGGACCGTACCCCCTCCAATGTACCAGATACTTAAGCGACTGACGAACAACAGGAGAATATAAGATTTTTGCAATCTGAAACTCCAAGTTTCCATTGACAATAACAGGAGATGGTGGTAGAGATGATGGTACTGAAGATGCAACATATTTTTTGAGGAGAGATTGATGGAATACATTATAGATCCTAAAGGTAGGTGGTAAAGGAAGGCAAAATGCTAATGGATTGACGATGGCTATGATCTTATAAGGTCCGATAAACCTGAGAGCCAGTTTCCAAGACAGAACCTTCAGCTTAAAGTTCCTAGAGGACAGCCACACCAAGTCACCAACACAAAGGTTCGGACCCACCAAACATCTCCGATCAGCCACACTCTTATATTTGGATCCCATCTTCCTCAAATTACTTGTAACCCCCCTGCCATATGGCAGTAATAGGAGATGAAAACCATTCTTCTTCCGTTAATCCAGAAGGGCGATTACTAGAGTTGAGCGACCTTGACCTTTTTAGAGTCGAGCCGGGTTTTGCGAAACCCGACTATGTCCAAAGTCGGGTCGAGTGAAATCGGCCGATTATGACGTAAAGTCGGGATCGACCGAAACACGAAACCCAATGCAAGTCAATGGGGCAGCATAGTCGGCAGTGAGTGGGGGCCAGGAAAACACCTAGAGTGCCCATTTTAATGTCAAAACCATCCATTCTTCTTAATGAAGCTTGTCAAGCGTAATTTACCTTATAATAATTGGAAGGCATTTGAAATTGGGGGTCATTTGGCTAAAGTTGTGGGGGGTAGGGCTGGTTCAAGTAATTAGTGGGCCCAGGAAATCTGGACCACGTCACGGCAGTGGAGCAGGGAGAGGTAAGTATTTCAACTTTGCAAGTGCTGTGAACCTGAGCAAGCAGGGGGGGCCCACTCGTTGGCATTGGCACTGGCACAGGGCCCCTCAAAGTACAGCGGTGTGTTTGCACGGCGGGGGCGCCTCCCACCGGCAGCAACACTTTTGCGTACTATGAGAGGCCCTGTGCCAGTGACGTCGCCAACTAGTATTCCTCCCCCCACCTGATGAAGGAACCTGCACTTTCATCTGCACCTTCCTCTTTGTCCCCGTGTAAGGTGGTATGGTATGCGGGAAGAGCAACCTGACTTTCAGCAGGGTCACAATGTTGTTGTGTAGCGTGCACGGGGAATGTTGCGTTATGGGTCAATGTACCAGCAGACTCATCTATCACTGGCTGGGCAATGGGCACGATGAAGTGGAAACACAGATATAGGCCCAAAGAAGAAAGTGGGCTAAATGCAGTTCAAAATTGGTAACACAGGAATAACCAGGGGGCATTGCAGTGGAGGACAACTGGAATGAGAGGCTGACACAGAGAGTAGGGCCAAATCAGTAAGTAGTCGAAATGCAGTTCAAAATTGGCAACCGTAGTAAACAGGCGGCACAGCTTTGTTCAGTGGAGGAGAACAGCAAGGAGTGGCAGACACCGATAGTAGGCCCCAACCCAACTAGTAGGCCAAATGCAGTCTAACATTAACAACTACTTAACGAGAGGCTGAAAATGGTATTTCAGGACAGGAAACCAGGAGAACAGCAAGGAGTGGCAGACACCGATAGTAGGCCCCAAACCAACTAGTACGCCAAATGCAGTTGTTCCATTTAACCACAATTTAATGAGAGCCTGAAGATAGAAGCTCAGGAAAGGCAACCTGGGGAACACCTTGGAGTGTAACACACCATCTCTCTCCACCCCATACCCATTTTGTAGGCCTAATGCTGTGTACTTTTCTACAACTACTAAACGAGAGTCGGAAGACCGAAGCAATGGCAAGGAAACCTGGGGAACACCTTGGAGTGTAACACACCATCTCTCTCCACCCCATACCCAATTTGTAGGCCTAATGCAGCCTACTTTCCGACACCTACTAAACGAGAGCATGAAGATCGAAGCTCAGGAAAGGCAACCTGGGGAACACCTTGGAGTGTAACACACCATCTCTCTCCACCCCATACCCATTTTTTAGGCCTAATGCAGTGTACTTTTCTACAACTACTAAACGAGAGTCGGAAGACCGAAGCAATGGCAAGGAAACCTGGGGAACACCTTGGAGTGTAACACACCATCTCTCTCCACCCCATTCCCCATTTTTTAGGCCTAATGCAGCCTACTTTCCGACACCTACTAAACGAGAGCATGAAGATCGAAGCTCAGGAAAGGCAACCTGGGGAACACCTTGGAGTGTAACACACCATCTCTCTCCACCCCATACCCATTTTGTAGGCCTAATGCTGTGTACTTTTCTACAACTACTAAACGAGAGTCGGAAGACCGAAGCAATGGCAAGGAAACCTGGGGAACACCTTGGAGTGTAACACACCATCTCTCTCCACCCCATACCCAATTTGTAGGCCTAATGCAGCCTACTTTCCGACACCTACTAAACGAGAGCATGAAGATCGAAGCTCAGGAAAGGCAACCTGGGGAACACCTTGGAGTGTAACACACCATCTCTCTCCACCCCATACCCATTTTGTAGGCCTAATGCTGTGTACTTTTCTACAACTACTAAACGAGAGTCGGAAGACCGAAGCAATGGCAAGGAAACCTGGGGAACACCTTGGAGTGTAACACACCATCTCTCTCCACCCCATACCCAATTTGTAGGCCTAATGCAGCCTACTTTCCGACACCTACTAAACGAGAGCATGAAGATCGAAGCTCAGGAAAGGCAACCTGGTGAAAACCTTGGAGTGTAACACAACCTGTCTCTACACCCCATACCAAATTTGTAGGCCTAATGCAGCGTAGTTTCCACCAACTACTAAACGAGAGCCGGAAGATCGAAGCTCATGAAAGGCAACCCGGGGAACACCTTGGAGTGTAACACAACCTCTCTCTACACCACGAAAGGGCTGATTCTTAGGAAGGAAGGCTGTTGTAAATAAGCATTGCGCATCCGAGGGTGATTATATTCTTATTCGGTATCTACTCACCCTCGGACGCGCCATGCTTCTTGATTTGTAATTAATGTTTATTTGCAATGTGCTTTTGACTTACTCAATTATTTTTTTAATTATTGATTTTATTAAATTAATAGTTTAACATCTTATTGGAAATAATTTAAAGGAGACGCGACAGGACAACACTCGGTGGATGCCATATCTGTGTTAACAACTCCAAAAAACTTTCAGTTAACTTCTTGCAGGAGAAAGAAATTGTAGCTGTTGGACCTTTGTAGTACAGTTCCAGATATTTGTTGTGTGTTTGTTTTGATTGTTAAAATGTCTGCATTTGAGATCTCAACACGATCTTATTTTTTATAATCAAATTAATTTTTTAAATATTTTATTAGGTTGGTTCAAGGGGTACACGGGCCGCAGTAGACAGGTCAGTGGAGGCCTAGTGGAAGGAGGGACCGCAGATGCGCCACTGTTTCACCCATACACAATTAGTAGGCCTAATGCAGCGTAGTTTCCAACAGCTACTAAACGAGAGCCGGAAGATCGAAGCTCAGGAAAGGCAACCTGGGGAACACCTTGGAGTGTAACACAACCTCTCTCTACACCACGGAAGGGCTGATTCTTAGGAAGGAAGGCTGTTGTAAATAAGCATTGCGCGTCCGAGGGTGATTATATTCTTATTCGGTATCTACTCACCCTCGGACGCGCCATGCTTCTTGATTTGTAATTAATGTTTATTTGCAATGTGCTTTTGACTTACTCAATTATTTTTTTAATTATTGATTTTATTAAATTAATAGTTTAACATCTTATTGGAAATAATTTAAAGGAGACGCGACAGGACAACACTCGGTGGATGCCATATCTGTGTTAACAACTCCAAAAAACTTTCAGTTAACTTCTTGCAGGAGAAAGAAATTGTAGCTGTTGGACCTTTGTAGTACAGTTCCAGATATTTGTTGTGTGTTTGTTTTGATTGTTAAAATGTCTGCATTTGAGATCTCAACACGATCTTATTTTTTATAATCAAATTAATTTTTTAAATATTTTATTAGGTTGGTTCAAGGGGTACACGGGCCGCAGTAGACAGGTCAGTGGAGGCCTAGTGGAAGGAGGGACCGCAGATGCGCCACTGTTTCACCCATACACAATTAGTAGGCCTAATGCAGCGTAGTTTCCAACAGCTACTAAACGAGAGCCGGAAGATCGAAGCTCAGGAAAGGCAACCTGGGGAACACCTTGGAGTGTAACACAACCTCTCTCTACACCACGGAAGGGCTGATTCTTAGGAAGGAAGGCTGTTGTAAATAAGCATTGCGCGTCCGAGGGTGATTATATTCTTATTCGGTATCTACTCACCCTCGGACGCGCCATGCTTCTTGATTTGTAATTAATGTTTATTTGCAATGTGCTTTTGACTTACTCAATTATTTTTTTAATTATTGATTTTATTAAATTAATAGTTTAACATCTTATTGGAAATAATTTAAAGGAGACGCGACAGGACAACACTCGGTGGATGCCATATCTGTGTTAACAACTCCAAAAAACTTTCAGTTAACTTCTTGCAGGAGAAAGAAATTGTAGCTGTTGGACCTTTGTAGTACAGTTCCAGATATTTGTTGTGTGTTTGTTTTGATTGTTAAAATGTCTGCATTTGAGATCTCAACACGATCTTATTTTTTATAATCAAATTAATTTTTTTTATATTTAATGATGTTGGTTCAAGGGGTACACGGGCAGCAATAGACAGGTCAGTGGAGGCCTAGTGGAAGGAGTGACGGCAGACAGGCATCAAAGGCCTAACATTGGGCTGGCTGTAGGCAAGTTAAAATTGGTTCCAGGGGAACACGGCCATCAGTGGCCTGGTCAGTGTAGTTGTAGTTGAAAGAACGGGACGCAGACAGGCTTCGAAGGCCTAACATAATAACATAGGGCTGGCTGTAGGCAAGTTAAAATTGGTTCCAAGGGAACACGGCCATCAGTGGCCTGGTCAGTGTAGTTGTAGTTGAAAGAACGGGACGCAGACAGGCTTCGAAGGCCTAACATAACAAACTTGGGCTGGCTGTAGGCACTTTTAAATTTGTTCCAGGGGTACATGGGCAGCAGTGTATGGTCAGTGGAAGTCTAGTGGAAGGAGTGACCGCAGACAGGCTTCCAAGGCCTAACATAACAAACTTGGGCTGGCTGTAGGCACTTTTAAATTGGTTCCAGGGGTACACGGGCAGCAGTGGTCTGGTCAGTGGAAGTCTAGTGGAAGGAGTGACCGCAGACAGGCTTCCAAGGCCTAACATAACAAACTTGGGCTGGCTGTAGGCACTTTTAAATTGGTTCCAGGGGTACACGGGCAGCAGTGGTCTGGTCTGTGGAAGTCTAGTGGAAGGAGTGACCGCAGACAGGCTTCGAAGGCCTAACATAACAAACTTGGGCTGGCTGTAGGCACTTTTAAATTGGTTCCAGGGGTACACGGGCAGCAGTGGTCTGGTCAGTGGAAGTCTAGTGGAAGGAGTGACCGCAGACAGGCTTCCAAGGCCTAACATAACAAACTTGGGCTGGCTGTAGGCACTTTTAAATTGGTTCCAGGCGTACACGGGCAGCAGTGGTCTGGTCTGTGGAAGTCTAGTGGAAGGAGTGACCGCAGACAGGCTTCGAAGGCCTAACATAACAAACTTGGGCTGGCTGTAGGCACTTTTAAATTGGTTCCAGGGGTACACGGGCAGCAGTGGTCTGGTCAGTGGAAGTCTAGTGGAAGGAGTGACCGCAGACAGGCTTCGAAGGCCTAACATAACAAAATTGGGCTGGCTGTAGGCACTTTAAATTGGTTCCAGGGGTACATGGGCAGCAGTGTATGGTCAGTGGAAGTCTAGTGGAAGGAGTGACGGCAGACAGTCTTCGAAGGCCTAACATAACAAAATTGGGCTGACTGTAGGCACTTTTAAATTGGTTCCAGGGTAACACGGCCAGCAGTGGCCTGGTCAGTGTAGTAGTTGTAGAAAGAAGGGACCGCAGACAGGCTTCGAAGGCCTAACATAACAAAAATGTCAAAACAATGGTATTGTCAGTGCCAGGCATTGAAGGATGTCAGCGCCTAGACTACACATTGGTGAAGCTGTGAGAGATAATTTTGCTAGTGGTAGAGCACTGTTTGAGCTGGGGGGGGGAACAGTCTTGTGGCCGGCGGTACAGGCACAGGGCCCCTCATATTACAACGGTGTGTCTGACGTTGGGTGCGCACCACCACCGCCAGAGACACTTTATTGTACTATGAGGGACCCAGTGGCAGTGCCGTCGACCAAAAGCGGCCACACCCACCTCTTCAGACAAACAGCACTCTCAAGGGTCCAAGCGCAAAGTGGCGATAGCACGGCCCCGTGTGGGGAGTTTGGCCATTTCGTGAGGTGGAAACATGTCGTATGCTGGACAATCAGGTGAAGAAAATTACGAGATTGGAAAAGTCATTCAGAATAGTCCACAGGCAAGACCTTTTCATAGGAAAGCTAGGTGTCAGCCGGGCAGGGTGGGGCAAAAGATTTTGAAATCCAGTTGTGGTTCATTTTAATGAAGGTTAGATCATCTACATTTTGGGTAGCCAGACGAGTCCTTTTTTCTGTTAGTATTGAACCTGCAGCACTGAATACTCTTTCTGATAGGACACTAGCTGCCGGGCAAGCAAGCTCCTGCAATGCATATTCTGCCAATTCTGGCCAGGTGTCTAATTTGGATGCCCAGTAATCAAATGGGAATGACGGTTGAGGGAGAACGTCGATAAGGGATGAAAAATAGTTTGTAACCATACTGGACAAATGTTGTCTCCTGTCACTTTGAATTGATGCTGCAGTACCTGTCCTGTCTGCGGTCATAGAAAAATCACTCCACAACCTGGTCAGAAAACCCCTCTGGCCAACGCCACTTCTGATTTCTGCCCCTCTAACACCTCTGGTCTGCTGGCCCCTGGAGCTCGTGTGAGAACGATCACGGGCGCTGTGTGCAGGGAATGCCAGAAGCAAACGGTCAACAAGAGTTGATTGTTTTGTTGCTAATATTAGTTCCAAGTTCTCATGTGGCATAATATTTTGCAATTTGCCTTTATAGCGAGGATCAAGGAGGCAGGCCAACCAGTAATCGTCATCGTTCATCATTTTTGTAATGCGTGTGTCCCTTTTGAGGATACGCAAGGCATAATCCGCCATGTGGGCCAAAGTTCCCGTTGTCAAATCTGCGGTTGTGCTTGGTTGAGGGGCAGTTGCAGGCAAATCTACGTCACTTGTGTCCCTCAAAAAACCAGAACCCGGCCTTGCCACGCCACCAATTTCCCGTGCCCCCGGGAAAGCTTCCTCATTAAAAATATACTCATCCCCATCATCCTCCTCATCCTCCACCTCCTCTTCGCCCGGTACCTCGTCATGTACACTGCCCTGACCAGACAATCGCTGACTGTCATCAAGGCTTTCCTCTTCCTCTGGTGCAGACGCCTGATCCTTTATGTGCGTCAAACTTTGCATCAGCAGACGCATTAGGGGGATGCTCATGCTTATTATGGCGTTGTCTGCACTAACCAGCCGTGTGCATTCCTCAAAACACTGAAGGACTTGACACATGTCTTGAATCTTCGACCACTGCACACCTGACAACTCCATGTCTGCCATCCTACTGCCTGCCCGTGTATGTGTATCCTCCCACAAAAACATAACAGCCCGCCTCTGTTCGCACAGTCTCTGAAGCATGTGCAGTGTTGAGTTCCACCTTGTTGCAACGTCTATGATTAGGCGATGCTGGGGAAGGTTCAAAGAACGCTGATAGGTCTGCATACGGCTGGAGTGTACAGGCGAACGGCGGATATGTGCGCAAAGTCCACGCACTTTGAGGAGCAGGTCGGATAACCCCGGATAACTTTTCAGGAAGCACTGCACCACCAGGTTTAAGGTGTGAGCCAGGCAAGGAATGTGTTTCAGTTGGGAAAGGGAGATGGCAGCCATGAAATTCCTTCCGTTATCACTCACTACCTTGCCTGCCTCAAGATCTACAGTGCCCAGCCACGACTGCGTTTCTTGCTGCAAGAACTCGGACAGAACTTCCGCGGTGTGTCTATTGTCGCCCAAACACTTCATAGCCAATACAGCCTGCTGACGTATGCCAGTAGCTGCCCCATAATGGGAGACCTGGTGTGCAACAGTGGCAGGTGCGGATGGAGTGTTTGTGCGACTGCGGTCTGTGGACGAGCTCTTGCTTCTGCAGGAGGACGAGGAGGAGGAGGAGGAGGAGGGGGTGCGAACGGCTACAGACAACTGTTTACTAGACCGTGGGCTAGGCAGAACTGTCCCAAACTTGCTGTCCCCTGTGGACCCTGAATCCACCACATTTACCCAGTGTGCCGTGATGGACACGTAACGTCCCTGGCCATGCCTACTGGTCCATGCATCTGTTGTCAGGTGCACCTTTGTGCTCACAGATTGCCTGAGTGCATGGACGATGCGCTCTTTAACATGCTGGTGGAGGGCTGGGATGGCTTTTCTGGAAAAAAAGTGTCGACTGGTTAGCTCGTAGCGTGGTACAGCGTAGTCCATCAGGTCTTTGAAAGCTTCGCTTTCAACTAACCGGTAGGGCATCATCTCTAACGAGATTAGTCTAGCTATGTGGGCGTTCAAACCCTGTGTACGCGGATGCGAGGCTAAGTATTTCCTTTTTCTAACCATAGTCTCATGTAGGGTGAGCTGGACTGGAGAGCTGGAGATCGTGGAACTAGCGGGGGTGCCGGTGGACATGGCAGACTGAGAGACGGTGGGAGATGGTATTGTTGCCGCCGGTGCCCTAGATGCAGTGTTTCCTACTACGAAACTGGTGATTCCCTGACCCTGACTGCTTTGGCCTGGCAAAGATACCTGCACAGATACAGCAGGTGGTGCGCTAAATGGTGGTCCTACACTGCCGGAAGGGATGTTGCGTTGATGACTAGCTTCATTGGCCGAGGGTGCAACAACCTTAAGGGACGTTTGGTAGTTAGTCCAAGCTTTCAAATGCATGGTGGTTAAATGTCTATGCATGCAACTAGTATTGAGACTTTTCAGATTCTGACCTCTGCTTAAGGAAGTAGAACATTTTTGACAGATGACTTTGCGCTGATCAATTGGATGTTGTTTAAAAAAATGCCAGACTGCACTCTTTCTAGCATCGGATACCTTTTCAGGCATTGCAGACTGAGCTTTAACCGGATGGCCACGCTGTCCTCCACCAGGTTTTGGCTTTGCCACGCGTTTTGGGCAAGATACGGGCCCGGCAGATGGAACCTGTGGCGATGTTGATGCCTGCTGCGGCCCCTCCTCCTCCTCTGCTTCAGAACTGCTGCCGCCTGCACCCTGTTCCCCCAATGGCTGCCAATCGGGGTCAAGAACTGGGTCATCTAATAACTCTTCTTGTACCTCCTGCGCAACTTCGTCTGTGTCACCGTGTCGTTCGGTGGTATAGCGTTCGTGATGGGGCAACATAGTCTCATCAGGGTCTGATTCTTGATCAGCACCCTGCGAGGGCAATGTTGTGGTCTGAGTCAAAGGACCAGCATAGTAGTCTGGCTGTGGCTGTGCGTCAGTGCACTCCATGTCAGATTCAATTTGTAATGGGCATGGACTGTTAACTGCTTCACTTTCTAAGCCAGGGACGGTATGTGTAAAGAGCTCCATGGAGTAACCCGTTGTGTCGCCTGCTGCATTCTTCTCTGTTGTTGTTTTTGCTGAAGAGGACAAGGAAGTGACTTGTCCCTGACCGTGAACATCCACTAACGACGCGCTGCTTTTACTTTTACCAGTTTCACGAGAGGAGGCAAAAGAGCTAGAGGCTGAGTCAGCAAGATAAGCCAAAACTTGCTCTTGCTGCTCCGGCTTTAAAAGCGGTTTTCCTAATCCCAGAAAAGGGAGCGTTCGAGGCCTTGTGTAGCCGGACGACGAACCTGGCTCCACAGCTCCAGACTTAGGTGCAATATTTTTTTCCCCACGACCACCTGATGCTCCACCACTACCACTACCCTCATTACCAGCTGACAATGAACGCCCCCGGCCACGACCTCTTCCACTAGACTTCCTCATTGTTTTAAAAACGTAACCAAACTAACGTTATTTGTTGCAGTCACACAACTTACACGGTGAGCTATAACTTCAGTATGATTTAGCTACCCCTTTACAGGTTGGTGAGACCACAGCGAAAATCAGGCCCAATGTTACACACTCTTTTTTTGGTGGCTGCAAATTAGAGAGATGCCCCACACGCAGGACTGTCACTGAAGCACAAATGTTAATATTAATGTCACACTATTATTTTTTTTTTATTTTTATTTTTTTCAGGAACACTTTAGAAACCCCCCCCAAAAAAAAAAATAGATTTTTGCAGGGAGAATTTAGAAAACAAATGTAACAAACTATATGCTTTCTATGGGCCACTGAGTGAGAGATGACGCACACAGGAATCAGGAGTGGCACACAAGCCCAGAGGCCAATATTTTTCTACCAGTGATTGATGGAGTTATTTTCTCTGGTAGATTTTGGAACCCAAATCAAGGAAAAAAAATATAGGCTTTCTATGGACCACAATTGGAGAGAGAGAGAGAGAGAGAGAGAGAGAGAGAGATGGCACACCCAGGAGTCAAGACTGGCACACAAGCAGAAAGGCCAATATTAATCTCCCATTTTTTGGGGGGGTTTGTTTTTTTTTTTTTTTTTTTTTTTTTTTCAGGGAGACTTTAGAAAAAAAAATAATAAAAAAAATATGATTTTATCAGGAAGAATTTAGAAACCAAATAAAATAAAATTATTTTTTCAGGGAGAATTTATAACACAAATAAAAACAAAAATAGGCGTTCTATGGCCCACTGACTGAGAGATGACGCACACAGGAGTCAGGAGTGGCACACAAGCCCAGAGGCCAATATTTTTCTACCAATGATTGATGTAGTTATTTTCTCTGGTAGATTTTGGAACCCAAATCAAGGAAAAAAAATATAGGCTTTCTATGGACCACAATTGGAGAGAGAGAGAGAGAGAGAGAGAGAGGGCACACCCAGGAGTCAAGACTGGCACACAAGCAGAAAGGCCAATATTAATCTCCCACTGTTTTTTTTGTTTGTTTGTTTTTTTTTTTTTTCAGGGAGACTTTAGAAAAAAAAATAATAAAAAAAATATGATTTTATCAGGAAGAATTTAGAAACCAAATAAAATAAAATGATTTTTTCAGGGAGAATTTATAAAACAAATAAAAACAAAAATAGGCGTTCTATGGCCCACTGACTGAGAGATGACGCACACAGGAGTCAGGAGTGGCACACAAGCCCAGAGGCCAATATTTTTCTACCAATGATTGATGTAGTTATTTTCTCTGGTAGATTTTGGAACCCAAATCAAGGAAAAAAAATATAGGCTTTCTATGGACCACAATTGGAGAGAGAGAGAGAGAGAGAGAGAGAGATGGCACACCCAGGAGTCAAGACTGGCACACAAGCAGAAAGGCCAATATTAATCTCCCACTGTTTTTTTTGGTTGTTTTTTTTTTTTTTTTTCAGGGAGACTTTAGAAAAAAAAATAATAAAAAAAATATGATTTTATCAGGAAGAATTTAGAAACCAAATAAAATAAAATGATTTTTTCAGGGAGAATTTATAAAACAAATAAAACCAAAAATAGGCGTTCTATGGCCCACTGACTGAGAGATGACGCACCCAGGAGTCAAGACTGGCACACAAGCAGAAAGGCCAATATTAATCTCCCACTGTTTTTTTTTTTTTTTTTTTTTTTTCAGGGAGACTTTAGAAAAAAAAATAATAAAAAAAATATGATTTTATCAGGAAGAATTTAGAAACCAAATAAAATAAAATGATTTTTTCAGGGAGAATTTAGAAAACAAATAAAACCAAAAATAGGCGTTCTATGGCCCACTGACTGAGAGAGAGAGAGAGATGGAACGCTTAGTACTGGCACACAAGCCCAAAGGGCAATATTAATCTCCCTTTTTTTTTCCAGGGAGAATTTCTAAAACCCAAAAAAAAAAAAAAATAGGCTTTCTATGGCCCACTATTTGTGAGAGAGATGGGACGCTCAGGACTGGCACAGATGGCACGCTCAGGACTGGCACAGAAGCCCAGAGGCCAATATTAATCTCCCTTTTTTTCTGGGAGAATTTATAAAACCAAAAAAATATTTAAATAGGCTTTCTATGGCCCACTATTTGTGAGAGAGATGGCACGCTCAGGACTGGCACAGATGGCACGCTCACAACTGGCACACAAGCCCAGAGGCCAATATTAATCTCCCTTTTTTCAGGGAAAATTTATAAAACCAAAAAAAAAATTAAATAGGCTTTCTATGGCCCACTATTTGTGAGAGAGATGGCACGCTCAGGACTGGCACAGATGGCACGCTCACAACTGGCACACAAGCCCAGAGGCCAATATTAATCTCCCTTTTTTCAGGGAAAATTTATAAAACAAAAAAAAAAATTAAATAGGCTTTCTATGGCCCACTATTTGTGAGAGAGATGGCACGCTCAGGACTGGCACAGATGGCACGCTCACAACTGGCACACAAGCCCAGAGGCCAATATTAATCTCCCTTTTTTTCAGGGAGAATTTATAAAACCAAAAAAAAAATTAAATAGGCTTTCTATGGCCCACTATTTGTGAGAGAGATGGCACGCTCAGGGCTGGCACAGATGGCACGCTCAGGACTGGCACACAAGCCCAGAGGCCAATATTAATCTCCCTTTTTTTCAGGGAGAATTTATAAAACCCAAAAAAAAATAAAATAGGCTTTCTATGGCCCACTATTTGTGAGAGAGATGGCACACTCAGGACTGGCACACAAGCCCAAAGGCCAATATTAATCTCCCACTGTATTTTTATCAGGGAGAATTTATACACCCCACAAAAAAAAATACAGAAAAATGAAAAGGCTTTCTATGGCCCACTATGTGAGAGAGATGGCACACACAGGGATGGCACTCTAGCAGAAATGCCAAATTGCCAATCTTAATCTCCCACCAAAAAAAAAAAAAAAAAAAAAAAACAGGGAATGTCCTACAATTACTATCTCCCTGCCTGCAGTAATCTCAGCCAGGTATGGCAGGCAGCTACTATCTCCCTGCCTGCAGTAATCTCAGCCAGGTATGGCAGGCAGCAATAAGGAGTGGACTGATGCACAAATGAAATAAAAAGTGTGGACAAACAAAAAAGATAGCTGTGCAGAAAGGAAGGAACAAGAGGATTTGTGCTTTGAAAAAAGCAGTTGGTTTGCACAGCGGCGTACACACAGCAATGCAGCTATCAGGGAGCCTTCTAGGGCAGCCCAATGAGCTACAGCGCTGAGGGGGAAAAAAAAAAAAAAAAAACTTCCACTGTCCCTGCACACCGAGGGTGGTGTTGGACAGTGCAAATCGCTGCAGCACAAGCGGTTTTGTGGTTAATGGACCCTGCCTAACGCTATCCCTGCTTCTGACAAAGCGGCAGCAACCTCTCCCTAAGCTCAGATCAGCAGCAGTAAGATGGCGGTCGGCGGGAACGCCTCTTTATAGCCCCTGTGACGTCGCAGACAGCAAGCCAATCACTGCAATGCCCTTCTCTAAGATGGTGGGGACCAGGACCTATGTCATCACGCTGCCCACACTCTGCGTTTACCTTCATTGGCTGAGAAATGGCGCTTTTCGCGTCATTGAAACGCGACTTTGGCGCGAAAGTCGCGTACCGCATGGCCGACCCCGCACAGGGGTCGGATCGGGTTTCATGAAACCCCGACTTAGCCAAAAGTCGGCGACTTTTGAAAATGTTCGACCCGTTTCGCTCAACCCTAGCGATTACTATTACATGAGCTAAACTGAGGATGGAACCCATATGCCCCAAAAAATGAGGATTTACCGGTCGATTCCTGACAAGGATTATTTATACCGAATTCGGCTAACGGTAAGTAGGTAACCCAGTCCTTATGATTTTCAAATACAAAACACCTCAGGTATGTCTCTAGATTCTGGTTAACCAGTTTAGTCTGCCCATTAGCCTGCAGGTGAAAAGCAGAAGAAAATGACAAATGGAGCCTCAGATGGGTGCAAAATGCCCTCCAAAACTTGGAGACAAACTGCATCCCCTGATCAGAAAGAATATCGGTTGGGATCCCATGCAATCTAATTATTTCTCTGACAAAAACTCGCGCCAAGGATTTGGCGTTCGGTAAAGCTGGTAAAGCGATAAAATGAGACATTTTACTTGATCTATCTACCACCACCAGTATTTTTACAGTATTCCCTTCCGACATGGGAAGATCTGTGATAAAATTGACCAACAAAGTCTACTGGGAGTCTCCAATGGTTGGAGAGCCCCCGACGGGCGAGTATGAAAGGTCTTAGTACGCGCACAGACACTGCAGGCGGCTACATACTCCCAGACATCCTGATGAGCACCTGGCCAACAAAAACATTGAGTAAGCAGGTCGGCAGAGGCTTTATTACTAGGGTGTCCGGCCCACACTGACTCATGATGTTTGCTAAGGACTCTAAAACGGAGATTAACAGGAACAAACAGTTTACCAAGTGGACAGGCTGCAGGGGAGTCCCCCTGAGTGTCAACAACCTCTCTTTCCAGATCGAAGCATATAGACGCCATAACCAAACATTTTTGAAGAATAGGTCCGGTTCACACCTATCTCCTCTCCCAGGAAAGCAACAGGATAAGGCATCTGCCTTAATGTTTTTGTTCCCCGGCCTATATGTGACAAAAAGTTAAACCTGGTAAAGAACAATGCCCATCTTGCCTTTCGATGTGTTAAGATGATTCGCAGATTCCAAATATACCAGATTCTCATGATCCATGATTACCAAAACTGGGTGAACCGCTCCCTCCAAAAATGATGCCACGCTTTAAAAGCCCATTTGATTGCTAAGAGTTCCCTGCTACCAATGTCATAATTTTTCTCAGCAGGTGACAGCTTTTTTGAAAAATAAGCACATGGTTGCCATTTACCAGGAGACACCCTGTGACAATACAGCCCCCACTCCCACCTGAGATGCATCGATCTCAACTATAAAAGGCTGAGAGACGTTATGCTGAATAAGGATTGGCACAGAAGTAAAATACCTCTTCAACATATCAAATGCCTTCCTGGCAGGACTGGACCACTTGGAGAAGTCCGTTCCCTTTCTGGTCATATCTGTAAGAGATTTGGCTACTACCAAAAAGTTCTTTATGAATTTACAGTAGTAGTTGGCGAAACCTAAAAACCTTTGTAACACCCTCAAACCTTAGAATGATCCCACGCCATTACCACCCAGATTTTCGCCGGATCTATGCGAAAACCGATGGAAGACAACACATATCCTAGGAAAGGGATTTCCTTAACCAATAACAAACACTTCTCCGGTTTGTCATACAATTTATTGTGTCAGAGTATACGTAAGACCTGCCTGACATGTACCTGGTGTGACTCAACGTCAGGTGAATAAATTAATATGTCATCCAGATAGATTACCACAAATCTGGCTACCAGGTGAACAAAGATGTCATTTATAAAGTGATGAAAAATGGTGGGCGCGTTCGTCAGCCCAAAAGGCATCACCAGAGTCTCATAGTGTCCCTCGGGCGTATTGAAAGCTGTTTTCCACTCATCCCCCTCTAAAATGTGGATGAAATTATATGCCCCCTGAGGTCCATCTTAGAGAACCATTTTGCCCCTTCAATTTGGTTAAAGAGGTTTGGAAAGAGAGGGAGCAGATAATGATTACGGACAGTGATCATATTAAGTTCACAGAAATCCAAGAAAGGGCATAAACCCCCTCCTTTTTCTTTACAACCCCCCCCCCCCATGCGGCAATGGGGGATGAGGATGGTCTGGTATGACCCTTAGTCAGGCTTTCCGCGATGTAGTCCTTCATGGCCTGTTTCTCTGGACCAGAGACATTATAGAGTCTGCTCTAGGGCAGCTTGGCACCAGGAACGAGATGAATGGCGCAATCATAAAGATAATGGGGAGGGAGTTCTTGGCATCCCTGCTCCAAGAACACATCTCCAAAATCCAACAGGTTACTAGGCACAGACTGGGTATCTATCCTAGCAAACCAGGTACCCAAACAGTGTCCTTCACAATACCCACTCCATTTTACTACTTCCTAAGTCTGCCAATCTACTACAGGATTGTGCAGAGAGAGCCAAGAAAGTCCCAGTACCAGAGGTGAGGGCAGACCCTCTAGCACAAAACAGTCTAACACCTCAGAGTACATGGCCCCCATCTGAAGCAATGTCTCGGATGACTTGAGTAAAATGCCCGTCTCAAGGGGCTGGAGTCGATGGCGATTATGGGTATAGGTCTGGACAGAATATGTGGGATGAGGCCTTGGATCTGGATGAACCTAGCGTTGATCAAATTAAACCCCACCCCACTGTCCATAAATGCAGATACACCCACCTTAAACCCACCTAGGTGGACTACAGCTGGTAGGAAAAATTGTGTCCTACCCACGGAGGTGATAAGGACACCCGAATTGCTAACCTCCCTGCAACCTGAGCCACCTAGTTTTCCTGGCAATTGTATATCATGTGATTGGGAGGGACACGTGCCCACAAAATGGCCTTTTTTACCAAAATTGAAACACACATGCCCTTTATGCCGGACAAAAGGTAGTTTACCTGAATGAGGTGCCACCTCACCTGCATGGGTTCCACAGTAGGCTCAGTGCTGACCTCCCTTTGACCACGGACCTCCCACACACAGAGGTGACTCCCTATGTCTCTGGTGAATACGGCAACCAACCCAGAGACATGGCTGCGTCCAGGGAGTCAGGAGTCTCATACAGAGCTAAGGCATCCTTCACCCTTACTGTGAGCCCCTCACAGAACTGACTACGGAGTGCGGGGTCATTTCACTTTGTGTCCGTGGCCTCTGGAACTCATAGCAATATTCCTCCGCCATAGGGTCTCCTTGCTGAAGTTGGCGCAGTGCAGACTCACCTAAGGAGACACGAATGGGGTCATCATATATAAGGTCCAGTGCCAGAAAAAATCCCTACACCGTCTGAAGTGACTGAGAGTCAGTCAGGAGAGAAAATGCCCACGCTTGGTTGTCACCGTAAAGGACAAAGATTACTATCCCCACCTGTTGCTCCTGTGTATCTGAGGAAACAGTACGTAACCTGAAGTACAGTTCACTGGCCTCCCGGAACACAGCAAACTTGGCTTGCCTCCCAGAGAACCTGTCAGGCCACACAACCTTGGCCTCCACTATGGTTTGCTGGGGAGATGAGAGTCCCACACCAGATGTAACAGGGTGCTGTAAAACCACCATGTGTAAATCTGCCACCTCAAGACTGAGATGCCACAGTTGCCCTGTCAGAGCAGCGATTGGATCCATAATGGATGAGAAAACGTGGTTTTGGTCTTAGCAAATGTCATGACACAGATGTCAGGTGACCCGGGACCAGGGGGTCCTTCCCTGTCCCTAATACTAGGGGGCGCCCTAGCTCTCCCTGCTCCTCGGGACACTTCAGATAGCGAAGATGCCGGGGCCTCTGCCCTTGCCTTACCTCCTGAGTAAGCCCTCCGTCTGCTACGTGTTTCAGACGCTCACATGCGTCCTTTGTCTGAGATGTTATATTGTATTATGTAACTTTCATTCCTATTTTTCACGTTATGCCATGGAATTTTTTAACCATATTCTATAAAAAGTTTAAATTTTAATTTAATCTGAAGCTGGATAGAATCTTTCATTTTCTCTTGGATACGTCACACTTGTCAGAACACATATCTATGCTCCCAGTACATTGTGAACTGTATTGGGTAAGCTGGCTACAATTTTTTTTCTTTTTTGATTATTGCACCTGACTAGCTCTGCATATACAAAGGCTAGTTGTTCATTTAAGACAGTCCGTTCAGGGAAGCTGACCATACTGGATGTGTCTTGGAGATAAAAATAAAGATACTACAAAATCTCTCTGAGAAGAGCCAGCACAGGCCGTGTGCAGAGAACTACAAGTATCAGCAGTTACTATGGACAATAGCTGTTTTGTTTGACCAAGCTGGGGCTAGATCAGCCGTGTACGAATAGCCAGTGTCTGTTCTGTTTAGTTAACACCTGCACAAGAGTAGGAATTTATTTCTACGAGTCTGTTTCGGTGCTGTGCAACTGGGGAAAGCAATAAAAACTGAATTGGCCGTGTGAACGCTTCTTAAGGCCTAATGCCTACCAGAAATAGTGAAGCCCTACAATATATATATATATATATATATATATATATATATATATATATATATATATATATATATAAGCGATGTATATAAAAAGTCTACACACCCCTATTAAAATGCCAGTTATTTTGTTTTGGTCAAAAAACCAAGGAGCGTAATTTCAGAACTATTTCCACATTTAATGTCATCCATAATCTGTGCAAATCCATTGAGAAACAAACAGAAATCATTTTGGTGGGAATTAAAAAATAACCAAAACTATACAAAATTGATTGCATAAGTGTGAACACCCTCTTACAAATGAAGATGTGGTTCTGTGTAAAATAAGTTATTCACACTTAAACTGATGTTAATAGCACACAGTTCCCATAATTTACAGTGATTCGGATTAACCCCATATAAAGCTCCAAGGCATTAGATATACCTTGAAACCCCGTTAAGACTGTTATGATGAAGTGCCTTAAATTTAGCACACCAGTGACATTACGTAGAACTGGACACCCTTCAAAAATTGATGAAAAGACAAGAAGATGGTTGATCTGTGAGAATGCCAAGAGGCCTACTGCAAAATTATAAGAGCTAGAAGAATTTCTGGCAAATACTGGTTGTGTACAGCATGTGACAGCAATCTTCTGTATATTTCTTAGGTCTGGCCTGTTGGGTATGGTGGCAAGGGGAAAGCCTTTCCTTGTGCAGAGAAACATCCAAATCAAAACCTACATCAAGGCTGTGGGGAAAAAGTGTTATGGTCTGATGAGACCAAGGTTGCCATAATTCCAAAATGTATGTTTGGCACAAATCCAACACTGGACATCACCAAAAGAAACGCATACCCCCAGTGAAACCTGGTGGAGGCTGCATTATGCTTGATGGCTGCGTATTAGCAGCTGGAACTGGAGGTTTAGTCAAGGTGGAGGAAATTGTGATCAGTTCCAAATATCAGTCTATTTTACATCAAAACCTTCAGGCCCCTGCAAAAAAAAAACTAAAGATGGAGAGAAATTTTACCCTACACAACGACAATGACTTTAGTTATACCTTCAAATATAAAATAAGAATTCCTTTGAAATGACCCAGACCGGAAACAAATTAAAAATATGTGGGTTTCCCTGAAGACAACTGTACCTAGGAGATGCCGTCGCAATCTTAAAGACAGAAGGAAGAGTGGGCAAAGATTGCTAATTCTACATGGCCATACTTTTAGATTCCTACCCAAAAAAAAGAATGCTGTCATAAATTCAAAGCGTTCTTCAATAAAATATTATCTTTAGGGCTCGCTCACACGAGCCGAGTGCTGTCTGATGTTTTATCGGATCGCACTCGCCCCAGTGTTATTCTATGGGGCAGAAAACAATTGCTGTGTGTAACTCAGAGTTCATTCTTAGCATGGAAATGATGTTTTCTGTCTTCTCTGCACCTGTGCTGCGATTCCCTCACCAGACCACACTCAGATGGTTCTCGGCTCAGACTCTGACAGAGTTTGACCCCAGTGTTATTAGCACAATCGGCCCGATTCTTGAATTGCAGAGATATAACACATTAAAAGTGGGAAAGAGTTCTGAAATTATTTATTTTATATCCACTTTATATAGTGTAAAGTATATTATATGTTCACCAGATATCAGAAGAGGTGTAAGCATGCATAATAATATTAAATGATAGCCGGCCTGTGAAAAAATCAAGACTATATCTTTACAAGTCAGAGAATCTTTAAGCTGATCTCAGGGCTGCGGAGCACCACGGGGAATATGTAAAAATTGAGATCAGTCCACAGTTTCTATTTCAATAACGGGGTAGACGTCTTCTCCCTGTAGGATTCCTCTATGATTTCTACACGCAGGTAATTGCTTCAGCAGGAATTCCAGCAAGCACAGGTTAGCTGATAGCTCAGAAACCTCGAATAACTATACCATGTGCCTGTAAATGTACAGATTTACCCACTTACACAAATGGGTTATGTACCTTCATAATGAAAGACAATGCTAAAAACATTGTTCTTAAAGAGACTCTGTCACCAGGTTTTTGCTACCCCATTCAAAAGCAGCATTAATATAAGGGCAGAGACCCTGATTCCAGCAATTAATCTCTTACTAGGCTGTTTGCAGCGATTTTGACAAAATCATTATTATCTGCTGCAAATCTACCAGTTCTCAAAACTTCTGAACTCTGTATAACCGCATCACACTACTCATTGACTGCTTTCTATGTGCACTGTGCATGGGCAGAAAGCTACCACTTAGTGGTGGGGGACAAGGTTGTATAGAACTCATGAATATAGAGGAATACGTGGCACCAGGTTTACTAGTCCTCTAGTGATAATCTGCTGATAAAACAATGATTTTATCAAAACAACAGCAAGCAGCCCAGTATATGGCCCATTGCTGGAACCAAGGGCTCCATCGTTACATTATGCTGCTTCTCTCATTAGGTGGCAAATATCAGGAGGCAGAATTACTTTATAAGAAATTTGCATGTCCTGTATACTTGAATAATGGGGGCACAAAGCTTCAGGAAATTATATTACTGCAAAATGTTGAAAATTTTGGTGCATGCCACATTTGCTCTAAAGTTTGTGATTTTTATTTTATGTTTTATGTTTCTATTTTCACTTTTCAAAAGTGACAAGGAAATTGTGTGGGGTTAATTAAAAAAAAGTGCAGCCACTAGAGATGGTGCAATCAAATTGCCTGATCTTTTGAGTAGATGACCTGGTACAACACCACGTGTATGTCACACCGCAACAATGACATCATGCAAGGACAGCTAATGAAAAGGGCAGACAGTAATGCCATCAGGGAGGAGGCGATCCACAGGTAGACAAGAGATTATAGATGTAGCAGCTGGACCGGTGTAATAGGACAATTTAACCCCTGTCCAGATTAAACCTGGTATAGTTTGGACCAGGCCAAAGTATTCCCCGGGGGAAAAATTGTCCTAGGCCAAACTATGCCCCTCCAGGCTACAGTATACCCCTCTATTTTATGAGCCCTTGTAAATGAGATAGATTTTAGATGCCATTTTTTTAATAACTTAAAACGAACTTACACGTAGTGGGAAGGAATTTGTGTTGTTAATCACACGATAAAGATTGATCTTCCAATACGATGTGTCTGGTAACGGACTACAGTCATCACATCTGAGATTACACTGTTGTCCGATAAGATAAGGGATTTTACCTTAAGGTACCGTCACACATAACGATATCGTTAACGAAATCATTATGCGTGACAGCGACCAACGATCAGGCCCCTGCTGGGAGATCGTTGGTCGCTGGGGAAAGTCCAGGACTGACTGTGAGCGCCGGCCGGCCGTAAAGCAAAGCACAGCGGTGACGTCACCACTGTGCTTTACGGCCGGCACTCAGTCAGTGCGGGAAGCTGAAGGCGAGGGACGTGACCAGACACTGGAATGTAAGTATGTAGTGTTTTTTTTTTTACATTTACAATGGTAACCAGGGTAAACATCGGGTTACTAAGCGCGGCCCTGCACTTAGTAACCCGATGTTTACCCTGGTTACCCGGGGACTTCGGGATCGTTGGTCGCTGGAGAGCTGTCTGTGTGACAGCTCTCCAGCGACCAAACATCGACGCTGCAGCGATCGACATCGTTGTCTAGATCGCTGCAGCGTCGCTTAATGTGAAGGTACCTTTAGAATGCAATTGTAACCTGATCTTATCACTTCACTGTTTTTTTCACCTTTCTATCATCCTCAGACACACAGCTGCTTTTCATGTGTAACTACTGAGAAGTGCGGTAGGATTCTTTACCTCATCTCTTTGTGAAAATCTAATATTTTTAAAGATTGAAGTTTTTCTGGTTCAAGTAATAAAAGTCTATGTGTTTAGAACTTTAAGATTTAAAGCCGTTATCTTCTAATATATCTTACCTGACAAATCTGAACCCCCAAAATTAAGGTTGAAAAATGAAGTAATTCTTGTGTACACCACTCAACGCTGCTGATATCAAGTGTTGCATAATCCGTTATGAGGGGGTATGAAATGACTTAGGCCAGTTTATACCCGGAGTAGAAATTGGTTTAGGCCATAACATACCAGGGGTATAATCAAGCCTGGGCCGCTTTATTCCTGCATATAGTCTAGACTCGGGGTATACTATAGCTTTATTTGTTAGACAAACTTATACCTGCTTATATCTATTGTAGATTTCAAACTTGGGCAGATGGACGGAGAACAAAATACCAAAATAATTAAAGGGTTTTTTCAGGCACAAAAAAACTGAAAAAAAAATGAGTTGGCTGTCCCTGTAATGTGTCTCCAACCCCTGGATATTTTTCTTATCTCACCTTGGGCCTCTGTGAGCCTATCCTTGTGGTTCTTTTCCTCTATACAATATTTCCCACAAGTTAGTATGTTGTGTTGTGGTTTCTCTATCCACAGCTTCCTCTATGGCTTCTGCTTTCCCTCCTTCCCTATAAAACTTGCTAATGATCACAGGCTGTACCCTATAACATCACCATTTAGGACACACTGAGGAGTTGTTGGGTGAGTTCTGCCTCAGGCATGAGGTGAGGTGCTTGACTGACAAGATACCCAACATTCAAAGCACAGACAGGAAATCTCTGTGCTCTGTGCTTTGACTGCATTGTAGCAGGAAGGAGCCAGAGATATAACAAGTAAATTATGAAGTTTCTTCATTTCACATTTGCTTTATAATAACTTAATTCAATAATCTGTGTGCTCCAAAAAACCTTTCAAATTCATACAATTGGCATACCTTACTCACACATAATGTTGTTTATGTTTGACATAATAAATGTGAATATTAGCAAATTTCCAAAGTATAGCAAAATGCACTCCCCATAGGCTTCTATACAGTATGATGCACCCCCATAGGCCTCTATGTAGTAAAAGGCACTCCCCATGAGCCTCCGTACAGTATAATGCACTCCCCATAAAATATTCAATACTCACCTCTCTTCCTCGTTCCCTCGCTGCTCTGATCTCTGCAGCGAGCGCTCTGATCACCACACATCTCAGCACATTGGGCGCCATGTAATGACCCCATCGTGCACGCTGCACTGAGACGTCAGGCGTAGAGAGGCAATGATGAGGGAAGGGGCTTTCAAATCATGATTGCCTTCAACTAAATTTGCGATGATGGGCAGGGGGGCCCGATGCCAAAGCTGACACTGGTCCCCCCGGCTTACAGCATTGATCATGTCTCCCTGCACTGCCGTAGAATTCACGCCGATTCAGTTAAAAGTAGAGTAGCTCCGGGTTGGCCCCTCAGAGCGCAGAGCCCGGGAGTACTGCACCCTGTGCCCCTCCGGTAGCTACGCTACTAGTACAATAAATTCTTTAACACGGTGACAAAGGACATATTACAAGACAACTTTTTGATTATTATATGGGATGAACTGGAATAATGTTTGAGTGGGTCTTAGAATTTAAACTTTGAGAGGTTACTAATACAATTTACACCTATCCACAAGAATCAATGACCCCCATACATTTTAAACCATAGAAGCTGCTGTGCGTAATTCTTCTATGGGGAAGTTCTACCAGTCAAATGGGCGATACATATTTTAGTTGGAAACCCAATTTGTTTCTGATAATCCTGTCACTGTGTTTATTTGGTACAATGGAAATATTATTTTGCAATAATTGTTTGCACCTTCCAACCTTTCTTAAGTATCAGTAATTCATGGCAGTTGTTCAATCAATATCAATCTTCAACCTCCAAAGTTGCAAGAAAATATTTCCCAGCATCAATATTATCACATTTTAATGTATTTTCTTTAAAAGATGGTCACTAGGGAAACAACACAACTATCAGCTTTGACTTGGATTCTCTTGACGTCTCTTATTTTAGTCAGATGTAGTCACCACGTCTCTTGCTACAAACTGTAACCACACTGGATGCAAGGAGCCGTGAATATTTAATACGATATCTTGTAATAGCTGCCAAGATTCCCTTTATTTTGGTCTTCAACTCATATTCGTTATTAAATATGCATCCCACTTCAGGTTCAGCGAATTGTCCATGCCTCGTCAGCTTGGCATTCACATACAGTCATACATGTTAAGAATGTATGCAGGAATGTCTACTGATTCTGCCGTCAGATCCGTATAAATCAATGTACGAGGTTAGTAACATTATATGTAGAGTATGAAGGATTCAGCACTCAAAATCGATTAAAAATCCAAATCTTCATCAGTACCTCCAAAAATTTTACAATACAACGACGTAAACTGACGCATCTCAGGTGGAGAGCACACCCTTACTCATAGGACACCTCACTTACATGGTGTAATCACCTTCAAACCTATACAAATAGTACATGTTACAGATGAGCGAATATTTAAATGTTCGTTTCGAATTACAATTGACTGTTTTGCAATATTCGCCAAGTTATTCGTCGAATATTCTCTGAACGTCATTGGAGTCAATGAGAGGAAAAACAAACGCATACACAACACCTTCAAACGGGCCCAAAAGCTGCCAAAATATATCAAATTATGGCCAGACACCAGGAAAGTTGCCTCAATTCACCCACAGTACAATTTTTAGAATGTTACAGCAGCAATCAGCCATGCATGAGGCATCAGGGTCCGGGCCAGCATTTACAGCTTTGAATTGAACTTCAAATTAAGATGAGGTGGGTGAGGGATTGGTGTAGGCCTGCTGTGCTGGGAGACCTGATATCACATGCAACAGCTCAACCTGCTTTTATGCTCAGGTGGCACAAATATCAGTTTTGTAGACTACTATTGTCAGAAAAATGTAAGGATAGTAACACGGGTAGTTGACTCAAAGGAGGAGGCCTGCTGGTCTGGGAGCCCTACTGCTACAGGCAACACACATGAAGGAGACTCAACCATGAGTCTTCAATTTTTAAAAAATTAGGGGCAGACATCAACAAAGTGGCATCAATTTCACCAGAGAAAATATTGTATAGTACGGACCTACATCTCTTTCACTACAGCCAACCCAGCAGATGTAGACCCAATCAACACTCTTCAAATTTAAAATAATTAGGGGCAGACACCACCAAAGAAGCATCAATTTCACCAGAGCAGAAATAGTATAATGGGGACTGGCACGTCTTCCACTTCAGCCAACCCACCAGATGGAGGCCCAATCAGGACTCTTCAAATCTAAAATATTTAGTGGCAGACACCACCAAAGTGACATCAATTTCACCAGAGTAGAAATAGTATAATAAAGACGGACACATCTTCCACTACAGCCAGCCCAGCAGATGGAGACTTAATCAGGACTCTTCAAATTTAAAATAATGAGGGGCAGACACCACCAAAGTGGCACCAATTTCACCAGAGTAGAATTAGTACAAAGGGGAGCAATATCTCTTCTACTACAGCCAACCCAGTAGATAGAGACCCAATCAGGAGTCTTCAAATATAAAATAATTAGGGGCAGACACCGCCGAAGTAGCATCAATTTCACAAGAGTGGAAATAGTATAATAGGGAACGACATGTCTTCCACTACAGCCAACCCAGCAAATGAAGACCCAACCAGGACTCTTCACATTTCTACAAATCAGTGTTAACATCTGCAGAAGCAACAGCAGGCACAGAAGCCCTAGTAAAGATATCAGATTGCAATTACACAGTAATTACATTGCCTAGTCTGTACAGACTGTACAGACTGTATAGTCTGTACAGTCTGAGATTGCAAAAATCCTTGGAGATCCATGACTTGTTCGTCTTGATGAAAGTTAGGCGGTTTACGCTTTCAGGGGACAGCCGGATGTGCTTATCCATCAGGACACCACCAGCAGCACTGAAGACACATTCTGAGAGAACGCTGGCTGCTGGGCATGCTAAAACCTCGAAGGCATGACTCAGGCTCAGGCCACTCATCCATTTTTGAAGACCAAAATGTGAAAGGGTTCAAACCCTCCCTGATGGTATCGATTTTGAATACTAAATACTCCTGTACCATCCTCTTCATTCATTCACCACGTCAGTCTTGAACTCTGTTGTGCTGGTGCACATGCTCATCTAAAAAATGTGTCAAAGAACTCACAGAATTTGCTTCTGCCACTTACACTACTGCTGCTGCTAATGTTATGGCGTTGACGAATTGACGTGACGGAGCTTGGAAGTCTAAAGCTGCGAAGCACACTGTGTGCCTTACTGTTTTCTTGGGAAAAAACTCTCTTAAGGTTGTGTAAAAGTGTGTTTCGATACTCCAGCATTCGTGGGTCTCTTTCCAGAGCGGGAAGCATCTGGCAAAACTTACTTTTTTTTTTTTTTTAATAAAGTATCTTTATTGAAGTTTTCCAACAATTTTTACACGAACATACTACCCGCTTCAGGTAAACACAGAAAATTAAGAACAACTGGGAAGGGGGAAAATGGGACATGGAAAGGGAAAGACCAAATTAAATTAAAAGCAAAAATTCCCATTCTACAAAGCAAGAAAGAAAAAAAGGGGGACAAAACAAATGGTCTTCACCACTGTAAGAAAGAAAACATCTCCTTTTGGAGCTTCTAGCCGTGCAATCATTATTATTGCTCGTGGGATAAACATGGATCATATCTCTCGCAATCCTCTTTATTAAATCAAGCCCAATATATCTCACTAATTCCCTCAATGGGAGCTCTGGTTCATCCATCCAGGCAGCCCAAAGCTGTTGAAATTTATTAATATTCCTTTTTTTTTGTACACACCTTTTTTCCAAACTTATAAACCAGTTTATTTTGTTGATATATTTCTTTTTGTTGGGCTCTCAGTATCTAATCAGTGTTGCACTATTAGTTTCCTTGCTAAATACAGCATTCTTGCATAGTTATTTTACCTGGCTCAGTTGTCTGTAGATCTTCCACATACCGCAGCACACAAACTAAGGGTGTAGTTTCCAATACCACCTTAAACACTCATCTAATTAATCCTAGTACTTTCCTCCAGTATCTCTCCAGCTTAGGACATGATCACATCATATGAAGTAGAGTAGCCGGCTCCACGCCACACCTAGGACAGCATGCGTCTGCTCTGACCCCAATCTTACACACAAACTCCGGTGTTCTATACACCTTATGTATTAGATAAAGTTGAGAAAGTCTATGCGCTTCACTAAGAGAGAGTTGAGGTACCCTTTCCAATATCTCTATCCATTGACCTTTTTCTATTGGGTCGATCTCTGCCTCCCATCTCACTTTACAGTGAATTGGGTGTTTGCTTAGCACTAATGTTAATAAAAATGTATATAGCGATATTATCCCAGATGAACTATTTGATCTACTAATTAACTGTATAACAGTATTTGGTACATAGACTTTCAAACCACTCTCCGTAAAGTCCGCATTGAACGCATGAGGTAGCTGGAGGTATTTATAAAAGTCCTTTGGATTGAGATCAAACTCCTCCTGTAATTGTGCATAACATTTGAGTACATTTTCTAATAGCAGCTGGGATGCAATTATAACGTGTATCTAACAGACTGACAACCCAGTAGTCAGCATTATTTCGAATCATAACTATATGGAGATCATGTTGCAGATAGTGCAGCAAGAAGGCACTCATATGTCGGGCTCTTCCATGAGGTCCAAGCCCATGTTGTGTTGGGCTGGGCAACAGTGATGCTTGTTTCCTCTGTCCCCTCCTGCCAACCACGAACAACAGAGAGGGGATGATTATCCTCTTCATCTCCTGACAGTTGCTCGCCCATCACCTCTTCCTCCTCCATTTGTTCCTCGGATTTTGCACCTTCACTAACAGTTTGCCTGGTATTACCAGCCCCCTCGATCACAGTAATCCACACTCCCTTGGCACCCGCCTGTGTGACGACAGTCTTGAATTTAGAGAGAATGTTAACTTCCACATCCTCCTCTGCTTCCTCCTCTTACTCTGGGACCACCACCTCCTCCCACAGGCTAATCAAAGTCTTCTCCAGCATGTAGATGACCGGACTACTGATGCTGATGACAGCATCATCAGTGCTATCCATCTTAGTAGCTATTTCGAAACTGTGCATTAGAGTGCAGAGGTCCTTATTCTGTGCCCACTCCATAAATGTGATATGCGCCATGTCTGTACTGCATGAGTCCAGGCTATACGACATGACATACTACATCAGGGCTTGTTGCTGTTGCCACAGTTGCTGCAACATGTGCAGAGTGAATTTCCACCATGTCGGCACATCGCATATCAACCTGTTAACTGGCATGGACAATGATCTCTGCATTGATGCAAGTCAAGGACCTGAGGGGTGCGAATGGCGGAAGTGAGCACAAAGCTTCCGTGCTTCCTGCAGCAGCTCACCCAGGCCAGAATAGTGGGGAAGAAATTGCTGTACTACCAGGTTTGCACCATTATCGGACAAGGCCTTCCTTGGATCCAGGTTCAGCAGAGACAGACATTGCTAAGTTGGCCTGGAGAGCTGTCCACAACTCTTCAGCTGTATGACTACGATCTCCAAGGCATATCAAATTTAACACTGCCTGATTGTAGTGGGGATTTGATCTGCGCTGTTGGAACATGTGTCTCATTAAGGCAGAGGTTAAGGGCATAGGTGGAGGCCCTACAGGAGGTAGAGGAGGCAGTAGCAGTGGAGGAAGTGTGAAATACAGAGGTTTGTCCTGCAACCCTTGGGGATTCCAAGACTTGTGGAGCAGCCCCTTCCCCGCCTGCCCCACAACCACCAGAGTCACCCAGTGCCCAGTCAGCGAGATCTAACGCTCTTGGCCATACTTACTTGTCCAAGTGTCTGTGGTGAAATGCACCCTGGCAGAAATAGATTTAGTTAGGGAACGGGTGATGTCTGCGACATGCTGGTGTAGCGCAGGCATAGTTTTCTTAGAGAAGTAATGGCGACTGGGCAACTGGTACTGGGGGTCTGCGACTGCCATATGCTTGCAGAAACCGTGTGCTTCTACAAGGGGGAAAGGGAGCATTTCCGTGACCAACAGTTTGGAGATGGTGAAGTTCAGCCTCTCAGCTTTGTCATGTGTAGAAGGAAACAATCTTTTACGTGACCACAACCGCAGTACCGTGAGTTGGCTGCAATGCTGAGAGAGGTAAGAGTACAGTGAAACAGAGAAACTGCTGTACCATGAGTGAGGTGCAGGCGGAGACATTACGGTGGATTGATAAAGTTGTGGTGTGCTCGTTCTCTGAGATCAGTAAAAAAAAAGCAGGCATGTCAGCTTCTGTTACAGCTGATGGGCTCTCACTCAGCCTGACTGGAGTGGGTAAAGAACTGGAGGTTCTGCGGTTGGAGACCTGTGTCACAATACTTGGCACGGTAACAGAGGAGGAAGAAGCAGCAGATGTGGTTGATGGAGTGGCTGATGGTTGTTGAGGTCAGCTGGTAAGCATTTTAATGCAGTAGGATTACCAGAGTAAAGCATTTCAATTACCCATGTGAAGGTTAATGCATATAGTAGTCAAATTATAGCACTTTTTCCCTCTACTCAGTTTTTTTTTTTTGCAAAGTTGGCAGATAACGTGAGTTGACTCATCCTTTGTGGTGTGAAAAAAGGTCCAGGCTAGGTAACCCTTGCTGCCCCTGCGAGCTGCAGACCTGCGTACTCTGCTAGCCACAGCCACAGTTGTGGCTGAGGACGCAGTTCTCATCGTGACTGCATCACTATGGGTCTGCAAAATTCAGCACAATGTAACCTCATCATATTACTCCTCCTACATCTCCTCGGATGTCCTAATCTGCTGTGTGCCTCTGAGTTCACGCCAAGTGCGATCTACAGCCTCATCACCATCCTGTGTTATTACATTCTCAGATATCTGAGCCTCATCAGGATCACCTCTTCCTCCAAGGGTTAACGTTTGGTGATGAGAGTCAGGATACTGTTCGGACACTGCCTCATCCTGCCCCGTCTCAAGCTAAAAAAGTTTTGGGCACTGGTGTAGATGATTTCCTCCTTTTGTCTCTGTGAAGCATTGGAGTACATTTCTGATGCCCATGGTATAGAATGTGTGAACAGTTTTGAAGACTCACCCATTATTATTATTATTTATTTATATAGCACTATTAATTCCATGGTGCTGTACATGAGAAAGGGGTTACATATAGAGTTATAGTTATCGTTTACAGTAAACAAATTTACAGTGACAGACTGGTACACAGGGGAGAGGACCCTGTCCTTGCGGACTTACATTCTATGGGATAGTGGGGAAGAGACAGAGGGTAGTGGTTCCCTACAGTCTGTGGTAGTCTGTGGTTCCCTACAGTCAGTTGGGTGGTTAGAGAGTTGTGACGCGGGGGGATCAAGGGTAATTCGGGTGCCACCTCTGTGGACTGTACTGAATGTGATGAGGTGGAAGAAGAGGAGGAGAGGCCACTTGAAGCTGCACTTGCTCTTTCTGGGCCTCATCAACAAGGCATGCCACTGTGCGGCTGCCAAAGAAAGGTAGTGGAGTAGCCCGCTCAGTAACAGAAGTTGCCAGTTGTGTTTGTATAGGAAGTGACGTCATTGGCTCACTAGTGCTTTCACTAACATTACCTCCAACCCCACGTACACCTTGAACACCAAGCCTAATCCCCTTTCCACCACGTCTTCGGTTTTTCACAGTCATGTTTCCAGATAGTGGTTTAGGAGCACAGTATTAGGAACAAAAAATAGATTTTTTCCTCTGCACACAGCTGAATTTCAGCTGCACTAAATGATAAGGTGAAATATGGCGTGCTGAATCGCATTAGTCACAAAAAAAAGAATTGTTTCAGTGTGGATGAGGCCTGTATGACAAAAAAGATACGCTCCAAGCAAATATAAAATGAGATCGCCCCTACTGTATGACATTAGTAACACAAGAAAGAATTGTTTCAGGGTATGCCTGTATGACAAAGATATACTCCAAACAATTTCAAACTGAGATCTCCCCTACTGTATCAAGTTAGTAACAGAAGAGAGTATTTTTTTTAGTGTGGATGAGGCCTGTATAACCTAGAAGATATGCTCTAAACAATTTCAAACTCCGATTTAGCCTGCTGTATCATGTTTGTCACAGAAAAATATATATTTTTTACTGTGCAACAGCTGTGCAGAAAGATGAATTTTTTTTTCCCAATAATCTTTATTGGGAGAAGAAAGATGAATTTTACCTCCACTAAATGACAAGGTGAGATATGGAATGTTGAATAATGTTAGCAACTGCAAAACAATATTTTTTTTACTGTGCAACAGCTCTACACACAGAACCATTTCACCGCCACAAAATGACAAGATGGGATATGGCGGGCTGTATCACATTTAGCAACAGAAAAATAGTTGTTTTTTTTACTGTGCAATAGCTGTTCAGAAAAATGAATTTCACCACCACTAAATATCAAGGGAGGATATGGCGGGCTGTATCATGTTTAACTAAAGATTTTTTTTCTTGTGGAGAAAGATGAATTTCACTAAATAACAGGGTGAGACATAGCGTGCTGAATCACGATAGCAACTTCCAAAAATATTTATTTTTACTGTGCAATCGGTCAAGTCACAGAACAATTTCACTGCCACTAAATGACAAGGTGGGATATGACGTGACGTATCACGTTTAGAAACTGAAAAAAATAAGATTTTTAAAGGTCTACTTGTGCACGGAGCACAATAGGAGCAGTGCACAACACACTTCTATGAAATGTGCTCTGCTGTCTTTGTCTGTGGACCTCAGTAATGGCACAAAAAAAACTGCTGGAAGGTTGATTTTATAGCCACACCAGACAATAGCTATCTAAACTATCTGACTTAGAAACAACTGCCTAGTTAACTTGCTAAAATCTATCAGCACCCAGGACCAGTGTCAGGAGCAGCCTCTCTGCATTGTTATATTGACAAAATGGTGCTAAAACAAGATGTCTGCTCTTTATATAGAAAGAGACATGTGATTTCAGCAGCCAATGACACAAGCTGTTATGTCTAGCCATTTTTGATGTTTCCTGTGCCCTGACTGGCTAGCCACAATGTGTACACAAAAAGATGGAAGAAAAAAATTACAGTTTACAAGCACGCTCAGGGCTCTCCCCACACCCTACCCTCAAACACATGCCCCACGGTCATGATACACCACCACTATTGTAGAGAAAGTGCTCCAAATACTTTAGTGGAAACGCAAATATTTTTCCGCACTTTTAACAAATGTTCCCAATTTTTACTGATTTTATCAAAATTTGCTCGTGCTTCCGATTACAAATCCGAATGTGCCATGTTAGTGCCGAATTTATGTTTGGCGATAAGTTTTTGGACATATTCGCTCATCTTTAGTGTACATCCCATGATGCAGTGCTCACCTAAAATCCTATTTAACCTAACAAGGTTAACCTAACCTTATATACAGTATGAGCCCACACATATCCTCCCATATAAAGAATGAGCCACCACATAGCCTCTTTTCATACAGTATGAGCTCTCACATAGCCTCCTATATACATGCAAACATGCCATACAAATATGAAAAAAACACATACTCACCCTGCTCCCATGCACTGGCGTTTCTGGTGCACTGACTCTCCAAACAGCAGACGCGAGGTAATGATGTCATTGAATCATCTGTCTCAGTCACACACGCTAACTGGTGGAAGGAGCTGGTGCCCTTCCCTCCATCAAAGTAATCACAGCTGTCTGCATCCTGATAATGCGGATATCGGTGATATCGAGAAGCGGGTGGCGGTGGACGAGGGCATCGTGCCGAACCGTGGGACTCTCTTTTCAACACTTTCGCTGTCTTGGTCCGCAGGCTTGACTGGATGCAGATGCATTTGCCCAGCTCTGTTTTTGAGGCATTGGCCCCATATTTCTGGTCACTATTGTCTGAAAATACAGTTTACATTGTATACAGAAAAGGAACAAAATTAGATTCACCACCTCTTCCCTCTAATAAAGTCACAATGAAAACCAAATAAAGTGAATCTTTACAGATCTCCTCAGATCTAAACCAGATTTTTCTGTAGTAAGTTTTAACATCCTATTTATCCTATGTACAGTAGGGAACACACCTAGGACACACCTAGGACCATATTATTCAACAGGAATTTTTGAAGTATAAATGATGAAAAATATGTTTTTAATCTTGTATATACACTGCTATACGCGCAGACTGCCGACTTGTAAATCCTTACAGCATGTGCACTGGATTTTCCGATGCCGGGAAAGGGCGATTATGTGACCGCAAGTATGCAATTTGCACACCTCTGGCCACATTCTGACGAGACGGCACTTGGTCGCATGTATGTATACTTGTTGTCATGTGCCCATCACTACCGGCGTCGGAATCAGAAAATCTGCTTAGCATACAGTATGTTGCAATTTCTATGTTGAGGAGTGTATTTATGCTATAAACTCACCATACACAACACAATCATGCTTACATGAACAATTTACAATGGTGACTACTGGGACAACTAGAACTTTATCTTCTGTTACATCGCATTGACCCTAACCAGCAGTTTCCACTAGCCTAATGTCTCTCAGCATCTGACAATACTTCCAGGCTATGTTCATGGTCAACTATTAACTGGAAAGTCTGTAGCAAGAGCCAACCTCTTATTTGCGTTATTCACAATCTACAATACTGGACTGTCTTAGCTGAGTGCAAGCTGAATTTGTAACTACAACTTCTGGCCGGAGTGCAGGATGAAACTGTGTAAAGGTACCTTCACACATAACGATTTCGTTAACGGTATCGTTGCAACGTCACGCTTTTTGTGACGTAGCAACGATCCCGCTAACGATCTCGTTATGTGTGACGGCGACCAACGATCAGGCCCCTGCTGGGAGATCATTGGTCGCTGGGGAATGATCAGGACCTTTTTTTGGTCGCTGATCACTCGCCGTCATCGCTGTATCAGCGTGTGTGATGCCGATCCAGCGATGTGTTCACTTGTAACCAGGGTAAATATCGGGTTACTAAGCGCAGGGCCGCGCTTAGTAACCCGATATTTACCCTGGTTACCATTGTAAAAGTTAAAAAAAAAAAACAGTACATACTCACATTCCGATGTCTGTCACGTCCCCCGCCGTCAGCTTCCCTGCACTGTTAGCGCCGGCCGTAAAGCAGAGCACAGCGGTGACGTCACCGCTGTGCTGCTTTACGGCCAGCGCTGACACAGTCAGTGCGGGGAAGCTGACGGCGGGGGTTACAATGGTAACTAGGGTAAATATCGGGTTACTAAGCGTGACCCTGCACTTAGTAACCCGATGTTTACCCTGGTTACCCGGGGACTTCGGCATCGTTGAAGACAGTTTCAACAATGCCAAAGTTGTTCCCCTGATCGTTGGTCGCTGGAGAGAGCTGTCTGTGTGACAGCTCCCCAGCGACCACACAACGACTTACCAACGATCATGGCCAGGTCGTATCGCTGGTCGTGATCGTTGGTAAGTCGTTTAGTGTAACGGTACCTTAAGGTCTATTTTATTCAGAATATTCATGAGAGCAAACTATCAGTCTTATCCTTCTCTAGCCAAGATAAAGGTCACATAGATCTAATTTGAAGCTTAACATTCAGAAACTGATTTGTGGGATCAGTATAATTGATAATCTTGTTATGAAGCCTAAGTAATCATAGTTTTAATTGTCTGCGCAGACTGATTCTACTTAGCAGTTTGACATTTTAATGAGAATGGTGTGTAATTTTATCCTTCTTTTAAGGAGGGAAAGAAATACAACACACTGCCTTACCATACTGAGTGTCATATAGGTGATGATGACAAATAGATATCCATAGGAATGCATTTGAAAAGATGTTTCATAGTTTTCGTTACCTGTTTTATTGCCATCAGACACTAAATTAAACACCCTGATACACACTTGGAGGACATGCTGCAGATACACTTCTGTTAATTGTGAAGTAAAAATGACCCATCGCACCATTCAGAGTAATAAAAGACTTTTAATTAGTGGTCCATCATGACGCTGTTTCGGTTCATTAGTGAGAACCTTTTTCACTTAAATTTCTACACAATTGGTTTTAACAATATTTTGAATTTTAAATAAAAAAAAGGTTTGTAACATTATTTTTAGAGTCTCCATACACATTAGATTACAGCTGGCCAAACCCTCTGATATTGACGGAGTACGCTGGCAGTCTAATGTTTATGGGGCCTGCTGACTTTCCCGTGAAAGATGATGTTGAGGAAGAGAAGAATCTTACACAGTGGATTTCTGAAGGCTGACCCTTCTGTTGAAGGCTGACCCTTCTGTTCTCCAAGAGATAAGCACAGGAGTCTGGAGGAGGACACAGAGGAGTTAGTCAGCAGTTCATTCATAGAGAATAGTGATGAGCAAATGCACTTGGATAAGGTGTTATCGGAGCATGCCCATGTGCCAACCGAGTGTATTCAGCATGTTTGGAAAATATGCTTGAGTCCCCGCGTCTGCATGTCTAGTGGCTGTTCGGCAGTCACAACACATGCTGGGATTGTCCCTTTATTAAGCAATCCCTGCATGTGTTGTGGATGTCGATCAGCCACTAGACATTAAACCGCGGGGACTAAATATACTATTCGAGCATGCTGAAGACACTCAGCACACGAGCATGCTCGAATAAGACTTCTTTCACATTTCCGTCAGCAAGGCGGCCGTCATAATGCGTCAATGTGATGTACCGACGGATGTGCACAAAATAGGGAAAACTGTGTGTAACGCATCCAGTGTTTTGACGGATGCGTCGAATTAGGCGCTGCCTGAATTTGAATGGATAAAATTCTGGAGAGAGAGAGATAATTTTTCCCTGACTAGAAAATCCTTCCAGACATGCTCAGAATTAAAAAATGGGATACGTCGCTGGATTCCTGTGTTTGACGGTCAGCAACCGATCCTGCGTCCATAGGCTTCCATTATAGCCAACTAAGGAAAGCGCAGGACCCGTCGCTATTTTCTGACGGATCCAGTGCACGACGGATGAAACGGATGGCCATCCATCACAATCCGTCGCTAATACAAGTCTATGGGGAAAAAAAACAGGATCTTGCAGAAAATTTTGCAGGATCCTGTTTTTTCAAAAATCGACAGATTTCGACGGGAGGAAAAAGACGGAAGTGTGAAAGAGGCCTAACACCTTATCCAAGCGGATTCGCTCATCACTAATAGAGAACTCAGCCCTCGGGAGAGACAGTTGGTCAACAGCAATCTAGTGTGTGTAAGAACTTTTTCATTTTTCCATTGATGGAACTGTGTGACAGCTTGTTTTTGAGCATCAAGCTGTTTTATTGATACCATTTTAGAGTACAGCTAATGTTTCAATCACTTTTATTGTGGTTTTTGTGGGAATTGCTTTGACTAAAAAAGGTTAGTTGTGGCGTTTCAAGCTTTATTCTATTTCACTGATCAGCATTTGAGTAAATATTTTTCTGTTTTATTAGTTCAGTCAATTACATATGCAACAAAACCAAATATGTTAATATATATAAATGTATACATATACTTTATATATGTATATATTTGATATGGCCCCCACATAGCGATGATCACAACATTGAGTCAGTCTCGAATTACATGAAGAGACAGAAGGACTTGCACAAGTTTACTTCCACAGAAGATCTGTTGTTAGTTCTCCAAGATATTTGGAACAAGCGCCCTGCCGAGTTCATTAAAAAACTGGGTGAAACTGTACCAAGTACAATTGTTGTGGCCATCATTGATTTGATTTAGATTTCTCTTTTGTTCATTTACTTAGCATTTTGTTAGCTTAAAAAAAATAATAAACTGTATTTTTAAAAGTACTCTTATTTTGCAGCATTCTTTCCACACGTGCCTGAATCTTTTGAATAGTACTGTATATACAGTCATTGTCAAAAGTATTGACACCCTTGATCTTCTTTACCAGAAAATGAAGCACTTCTCCCAGAAAATTATTGCAATTACACATGTCATGATAGACACATATTTATTTCCATTGTGTGTATTTGTACAACACAAAAAAAAACAAGGCAAATTGGTCATCATTTCACACAAAATCCTCAAAATGGGCTGGGCAAAATTGTTGACACCCTCAACTTAATATTTGGTTGCACACCCTTTGGAATAAATAACTACAATCGCTTCCTATAACCATAAACAAGCTTCTCCCACCTCTAAACTGGAATTTTGGACCACTTGGGAGCCTGTCCGATTAGTATGATCAGTCCAGATGGTTATTAAAAGTATGTTTCTGAAACGTCACAGGATTTCAGAGTCAAACATGCCTGTCTGTGATCATACGATCGTACAGCCAGTGCCCAATCCGTGGGCAGCATGTATCATGTTCTTTTGAAGAAAAGATTTCTACTGCTACTGGAACAATTTTAGGCTTTGAAAATAAAATTTCACTAAAAATGCATTGTGCTACTGGTCTCCTAACAAAACTGCATATCTAAATGAAGGATGTAACAGGGCTGTGACCTTGAAATCAATGAAGCAGAAAAGTTCAATAACAGCAATAGTTAGGCAGGAGCGACATTAGAGTTAGGCAGGGGTCACATTAGCATAAAGCATCTGATGCAAGAGCATCAGATGTGATATGCTAATAACGCTCGGCTCAAACCGCTGCTGTGAGAGGGAGCCGAGTGTCAGTGCTCTGATCCTCTCTGACAATGACAGTACGTCATGATTTTCTGTGCTATACCATAGAAAGTGATAGTTGCAGGGCATTATGGCAAAGCCAATGTTGTTACGTCTGAGGTCAACCTTTTGTACTTGACGTCATCTTCTACAATACGTAAACTGGCAGTGGGTATTTTTTTGTGACTCAAGCAAATCGAAACTCAAATTTTCCAAATGCGCTGGGACCTGTGACTTTTATAACATTTGACTCAAAGTTGATTCACACCAAATTGATTAAATCTCCATTACTGATGGCTCATTATATACACCGTGCATTTCTAGCAAAAAAAATGGACAAGGAATTGACGTAAAATTGGTGCTGTAGATTTCACATTGTGAAAAAACGATTTCTAGAAACTGCTGGAATTATTGCAGCTGACGAAAAAAAAATAACAGCACTTTTTAATTTTCTTATCCAGAAATCTGCACTCTGACAAGATTCAGTGAAGTACAGATGTGGTTTAATACATGCAAGAAAATATTCAATTTTATGGAGCAATATTCATTTACACTAAAATCTCTATTAAAGTCAATGTATGGCTAATTATAACCTTAATTTGACCAAACCCGCAGGGGAAAAACTCTGTCTGTTACCTAGAAACAAAAATAGCCCAGATACATCCATGTCTCCAATCATATTTGCTTAATAAATCTGTTATTTTTAGTCTTTCATACTAAACTTCTATATTTATTCTAGGAATGTTTTATTCCCATTATTAGACAGAATTCCCCATCATTAGTTTTGCACAGAAAACATGTGTAATATGTATATTAAAAGGACATTTCTATCCAATATGTATTTATACAAAAATGCACCAAGTATCTATTTATGTAAAGATTAGAGTTGAGCGAATTTGTTCAGATTCAGTTCCGAATATGCTTGGCAGCGAATATTGTTTTTGTAATATTCGTCGAACACAGACAAACGTCATTAGAGTAAATGGGAATAGAAATTACCGAATATGTTCGGAACCGAACATCAAACATACATTCGGCACAAAAAGGGTTCTAATTAGAGTTGTGCGAATTTGCTCGGATTCGGTTCCGAATACGATCGGCAGCGAATATTGGTTTTGCTAGATTTATCGAACACAGCCGAACATCATTAGAGTCAATGGGAGTGGAAATTGACAAATATGTTCGGACTTGATCATCAAATATACATTCGGTACAAATATGGCACGAATATGGCACGAATATGGCAAATTCAGATTCATCGACTGATTCCAAACAAATTCGCTCAACTCTAGTAACGATCCATGATTAGTGGTAATTTATTAAAATAGAAGTAACAGCCGCTGTGATCATACTGTTTACTTTGTACCTGCAGTATGATTTAAACCATGCATATTGTTTCATTCTTTCTATAAATTACCATTGCAAGGATAAGATACTTTGTATTATTAGAGTTAAGCAAAAACAATTTAATGCAAATTGAATTTGTGTTATTTTTTTAGTTATTCACAGAGCCTGGTGAATTTGAACAATTTGAGATTCGTGTTGCATGAATTTTCTAAAATGGCCATTAAACGTTTACACATTGCATAAGCCAGAAAGGGCCCATATGAACTCGGGCGCAGTCATGTGGACTTCCCCATAATGTTTTACAGCTATCACATCCCATAATACAGCCAATCAAGATGAACTAACATAGCCAGTATAAGGCCGGGATCACACATGCGAGAAACACGTCCGTGTCTCGCATGTGAAATCCAAGCTCTGGCGCCGGCACTGTGGAGCGGAGCGTGCGGCCGCATAGGAACACAAGGAGCCGCACGCTCCGCTCTGAAGTGCCGGCGCCAGAGCTTGGATTTCACATGCGAGACACGGACGTGTTTCTCGCATGTGTGATCCCGGCCTAAAAGCAAAATCAGGAAATGCAACAGCCATTTTGTGTTGAATCTGGATAGTGAGAGAACGTCACAGCTCGCAGCTTAGCCATAGTGATAGAGAGAAAGCCGTAAAACAAAATACAAACTGATGAAATAGTACAGATTGTGTGTGGCAGAACAGTAGTGAAGTGTGTAAGGAACAGGGTATTGGTTACTACTGATAAGCATCTATTTCACTTAGCCATATACAGCTCTGACAAAAATTAAGAGACTACCACATCAAAACCCTGTCATGGGCAGCCCAATCTCCAGACCTGAACCCCATTGAAAACCCCTGGAATGTAATGAAGAGGATGATGGATAGTCACAAGCCATCAAACAAAGAACTGCTTACATTTTTGCGCCAAAAGCAATGTGAAAGACTGGTGGAAAGCATGCCAAGACTCATGAAAGCTGTGATTAAAAATCATGGGTATTCCACAAAATATTGATGTCTGAACTCTTCCTGAGTTAAAACATTAGTATTGTTGTTTCTAAATGATTATGAACTTGTTTTTTTTTTTTGCATTGTTTGAGGTCTGAAAGCACTGTTTTTTTTGTTTTTTTTTTACCATTTTTCTTTTTCAGAAAAAAAATACAAAATGTATTGCTTGGAAATTCAGAGCCATGTTGTCAGAAGTTTATCGAATAAAAGAACATTTTACATTTTACTCAAAAATATACCTATACAGAGAAAAATCAGACAAACTGAACGTTTTGCAGTGGTCTCTTAAATTTTTGGCAATGCTGTATGTTGATTTCTCTTTGACATTACTAAGGCTGGGTTTGCATTATAGAGCTGAAAGGGGTTGGAGACCTCAGAATGCTAAACCCATCTTTCAAGGCAGTTAGAGGCTTTAGAGTACTTTCAATTCAAGGTGGATCGATTTGTCAGAAATCAAATTTCCTGGAAAAATTCAGCAAAGCTGGGGAATTCGAATTTCTAGACGTTTTCTCACTGTTTTATAATATATCTACCGTATTTTCTGGCGTATAAGACGACTGGGCGTATAAGACGACCCCCAACTTTTCCATATAAAATATGGAATTTGGGATAAGCCCGCCGTATAAGACGGGGGTCATCTTATACGCCCAGTCATCTTATACGGAGTGTGGTTCCCAGGGTCTGGAGGAGAGGAGACTCTCCTTCAGGCCCTGGGATCCATATCCATGTAAAAAATAAAGAATAAAAATAGAAAACATGGATATACTCACCCTCGGACGGGCCCTGGATCACAGCGCTGCTAGCGTCTCCCTCCGTTCCTGAGAGTGCGGTGAGTGAAGGACCTTCAGTGACGTCGCGGTCACATGAGCGGTCAGGTGACGTCACGGTCACATGAGCGGTCAGGTGACCGGTCACCTGACCGCTCATGTGACCGCGACGTCACTGAAGGTCCTTCACTCACCGCACTCTCAGGAACGGAGGGAGACGCTAGCAGTGCTGTGATCCAGGGCCCGTCCAAGGGTGAGTATATCCATGTTTTCTATTTTTATGCTTTATTTTTTACATGGATATGGATCCCAGGGCCTGAAGGAGAGTCTCCTCTCCTTCAGACCCTGGGAACCATCCAGGATCGCTCCCTGCACACGCCATACCCGGCGTATAAGACGACCCCCGACTTTTGGGACAATTTTTATGGGTTAAAAAGTCGTCTTATACACCGGAAAATACGGTAATTAGAGAAAAAGCCCCTTTCCCCACTTAACAGTCCTTCATGTCTCCTGCACTGATCAGTCACTGTCAAAACTGCTCAGATCTATATTCAAGTCGGTGTTCACTGAGGAATCAGAATACAATTTCTAGAAGTCTATGGAGAGGGAGAAGGACCTGGAGGGGGAGAAAGAGAGAGCTGCACAGAGAGAAGATGCTGCTATTTCGAATTGCAGCCTGCAAAGAAAAAAACTCTAAAAAATGTTGGGATACAAGTCATAGAATGACCCAAAATAGTGTTCACTCAGGAAGGTTTATTCTGAAAAGTCACTTGAAAGTGCACTGTAAATCATGTAATAGAAAATCCATAATGTACAATCTTCACTATTAGGTGTTGTATATGCTGCGCAAATAAAATGGCAACAAGCAATAGACCCACATCATATTTAACTCCTGTCCAACATGACATGCTATTATGTCATATATTGGGTCCCTGCCTTCGAAGCAGGCTCAAAAGCTGAGCCTGCACTAGTGCCAACAGATAATGGCTGTGTTATTTAGCATTTATCTGTCTATAACAAGATCGAGTGGAAAGTAGCTTTGCCCACTGCTGTTAACCACTTAAATGCCACTCTCCATCTCTGACAGCGGCATTTACAGTATTTCAGTGACCCATCACCACCAAAAAATACAAGCAATTAAAACGTCATATCTGCCCAAAATGGATGTCAATAAAACCATCAGCTTGGTTTGCAAAAAAACAGCCCTCATACTGCTTCATTGAACAAAAAATAAAAAAACATTATAGGTCTCAGAAAGCCATAAAAAATGTTTGCTAGGAATTTTTGATTTTCTTTGGCATACAAATAAATTATACAAGTTTGCTAATCATACTGAATATTAGAAATATGGTGCAGTTATTAATAACATAATATCAAAAGAGAAAAAAAGAGAAAAGACAAAAAGGAAGAACTCATTTGGAACCATTAAAAATATTAAAGTGCATAAAATGAGAAATAATTGCATAGTAATGGAAAAAGTTAAAGCACATAACTTAAAAGGAACCTGTCAGCAGATTTTGCCGCTATAAGTTGCGGGCACTGCCTTTCAGGGCTTATCTGCAGTATTCTATAATGCTGTAGATGAGCCCCCAGTCCGACCTCCAAGTGAAGAAAAATACTGTAAGTTATATTATACTCACCTGGGGATGGGGGGGGCGGTCTGGTCGGATGGGTGTCGCAGGTCCGGGTCCGGCGCCTCCCATCTTCTTGCAATGCCGCCCTCCTGCTTCTTCACCGCTCCCTGGCATCGGCACTCCTGCACAGGCGTACTTCTCTGCCCTGTTGAGGGCAGAGTAAAGTACTGTAGTGCGCAGGCGCTCGGCCTCTCTGACCTTTCCCAGCGCCTGCGCACTGCAGTACTTTACCCTGACCTGCGACACTCATTGGACCGGACCACCACCAGGTGAGTATTATAAAACTTATTTTTCTTCACTTGTAAATCTTACCAGGGGCTTATCTACAGCGTTACACAATACTGTAGATAAGCCCTGAAAGGCAGTGGCCGCATCTTATAGCGGCAAAATCTGCTGACAGGTTCCCTTTAAGAAATAACTGCACATAAATGAGAAGAGTCACATATCCACTATCTTATGTTACCATACATGTATCAGCCTCAATGTCTGCACCAGAAGTCAATGGAGATGTCTAAGCATGTTGTGATCTGAAATGAAATGTGGCAGTGAATCATACCAAATATAACATGTTGAACAACTACAGCAAAACATGCAACCTCCCAACATTACCTAGATGTATCTTGTTCCATGTGTGAGGTACACAGAAACTTTGACAAGTGTTTCACCGCTGGACTGAGTTTTCATCAGGAGGTCAGAAGCTCACATACGTAGACATCTCTTCAGACTTGTGCAATCATTGAGGCTGGTACATGTATGGAAACATATTAGTGGATGTCTGGCTCTACTCATTGCTGCGCAATTGTATCTTAGGCTATGCACTTTAATAGTTCTAATGGTTCCATATGTGAGTTACTAGTTTACCATGTAAAATGAGTTCTGTGTCCATTCTCTTTTTATACAAAGTTATTAATAATTGCACCTTATTTCTAATACTCAATAAATTATATATGCTCACATTGAATATATGGTCTGTGTGATGACACAGCATTTTATCTTAATTAACCAGTAACTTATTTTCAGTAAGCCAGGAGGAATAAACTGTTATCAATATGTTGACTTTTGAATGTATGTGTTTGTTCTATGGTTGGTCAAGAAAACACAGACTTTTGTTAGTATGAGCCTGCAGTATTGACTTTTAAGTTGATGTTTGTTGTAACATATTGTGATGTTATCATGGATGACAGAGTCACAGGGTAATTGAACAATGATGTTTGCTGATATGTTGATTACACATTGTTCAGGCCAGCTAGCTTGTTGACTTGCAAAATAGAGGAGTAAAAATTATGCAAATTGATTAAACAGTCAAACAATGCAAATTAACCTCATCACATAATTCTCTTGACCTGTGGATGCTGGCTAGAATGACAACAGTTGTGAACTATATAAGTGGGATATGCCTTTATCAATAAATATCCATACATCCAAGACATCCAGAGATCCATAGAACCAGAGATTATTTACAAGACAGCAGCTAAGACATCATGGCTCCATCACGAGGGACACAGATTTCACATTGTGCAGTATGTCAGCTCAGGGGACCAAGGACCTGGCTGAAAGAATACGGATCTGCTCCATTGACCATCACTAAACTATGGATACATTTGGGGTAGTCAGGATTTGGATGCACCGGTCACCTGAGCCCCATGGATATTATTATTATTATACATTTTTATAGCGCCATTTATTCCATGGTGCTTTACATGTGAAAGGGGCAAATATAGACAAGTACAATAAACATGAGTAAAACAAGGCACACACAAGTACAGGAGAAGAGGACCCTGCCCGCGAGCGTTCACAGTCTACAGGGGATGGGTGAGGATACACTAGGAGAGGGTAGAGCTGGTCATGCGGCGGTTCAGTAGACTGGGGATCACTGCAGGTTGTAGGCTTGTCGGAAGAGGTTCCTTTTGAAGGTTTCCGTGGTAGGCGAGAGCCTGATGTGTTGGGGTAGAGAGTTCCAGAGTATAGGGGAAGCACGGGAGAAGTCTTGGATGCGGTTGTGGGAGGAAGAGATGAGAGAGGAGTAGAAAAGGAGATCATGAGACGATTGAAGGTTGCGCGTAGGTAGGTAACGGGAGACCACATCACAGATGTATGGAGGAGTCAGGTTGTGAATGGCTTTGTATGTCATTGTTAGTGTTTTAAACTGTGCAGGAGGTGTGGGTTAAATCCGCGCTACCTTAAGGCAGCGCGGATTTAACCCACACCTCCTGCACAGTTTATATTGTCATAGGGCCGTTGATCGGCTTGTGGATCTGCAGCAGCCAAAATCGCTACGTGCTTTTCATTCAACAAAACCAGGTGAGCAATTCTAAGAAAGCTCTCTTGGTTATCTAGAGGATAAGACCCTATTTTGCGCTTTGTGTCTCCATTTTTTTTTCCTATAGCAATTGTTAGTGTTTTGAACTGTAGCCTCTGGGCAATAGGAAGCCAGTGAAGGGCCTGGCAGAGAGGAGAGGCTGGGGAGTAACGGGGAGACAGGTGGATTAGTCAGGCAGCAGAGTTTAGGATGGAATGGAGTGGTGCCAGAGTGCTAGATGGGAGGCCAGAGAGTAGGAGGTTGCAGTAGTCGAGGTGGGAGATGATAAGGGCATGTACTAGTGTTTTTGTGGTTTCATGGTCAAGGAATGCACGGATCCGGGAAATGTTTTTGAGTTGGAATCGGCAAGAGGAGGCAAGGCCTTGGATATGTGGCTTGAAAGAGAGGGTAGAGTGAAGGATCACCCCGAGGCACCGAGCGTGCGGGACCGGGGAAAGCGAGCAGCCATTGACATTGATGGATAGGTCGGGTGGAGGGGTAGAGAGAGGTGGGAGAAATATGGTGAATTCTGTTTTGTCCATGTTCAGTTTTAGAAAACGAGCAGAAAAGAAGGATGAAATAACAGACAAACATTGTGGGATTTTGGTCAGTAAGGAAGTAAGGTTGGGTCCAGATAGCTAGATCTGCGTGTCATTAGCGTAGAGATGATATTGTAAACCGTGGGATTCTATGAGCTGTCCCAGGCCGAAGGTGTAGATGAAGAAGAGTAGGGGTCCTAGAACTGAGCCTTGGGGAATACCGACAGACAGGGGGCGAGATGAGGAGGTGGTGTGGGAGACACTGAATGTCCGGTCTGTTAGATACGATGAGATCCAGGATAGGGCCAAGTCTGTGATGCCAAGAGATGAGAGATTCTGTAACAGGAGGGAGTGGTCCACAGTGTCGAAAGCAGAAGACAAGACAGGTCCAGGAGGAGGAGGACAGAGTAGTGTCGCTTGCTCTTGGCGGTTAGTAGGTCATTGGTCACTTTAATTAGGGCAGTTTCAGTTGAGTGATGTGGTCGGAAGCACCTGGGTAAGTTCCAGGGCCCTGGATGAACTAGAAGGCCCACTCACCATCAAGGACATTGGCGCGCGATGGGGTCCTTGAGTCTGGGAAGTCCAGTGCCAGGGCTAGCATTAGCCTCCTCCCCCCTCAAATATTCACGGCTCCGCTTTTCCCGCTGCTTTGGTCTTTTCAGCATCTTCTGACTCTGTGACATTTCAGGGCAGAGGGCACGATGATGTCACTAAAGTGCGCCCTCTGCTGAGCAGTGTAGAGAGTCAGAAGACGCTGAGGAGACTGGAGCAGTGGAGAACGAGGAAAGGTGAGCATTTGATCATTTTTTTATGTATAGAGCATTATACTGTATGGAGTAAGATATGGGGCCACTATATACCGTATGGAACAATATATGAGCCACTATAAACTATATGGAGCAATATATGGGGTCATTATATACTGTATGGAGCAATATATGGGGCCAATATACTGTATATAGCAATATATGGGCCATTATGTACTGTATGGATAAATATATGTAGTTATTATACGGTATGGAACATTATACTGTATCGAGCACTATGTGGGGCCATTACACTGTAGAGAGCAATACAAGGGGCCAGTATACTGTATGGAGCAACATATGGGTCCCATTATTCTGCATGGAGCAATATATTGGGCCCATTATACTGTATGGAGCATTATATGGGACTGCTATATCGCATGAAGCATTTTTTGGGGTCCATTATTCTGTATGGGACAATATATGGGGCCCATTATTCTGCATATGAGGCCAATATATGGTATAGAGCATTATATGGGGTACATTATACTGTATGGAGCATTATATGGGGCGCATTCTACTGTACGGAGCATTATATGAGGCCCATTATTCTTTATGGAGAAATATATAGGGCCTCATACATTCCTCCTTACAGAATACTGGGCTCCAGACCATAATAAGATATTGGAATACTGAACCCGCAAAAATCGGAAGTATGCATACTCTTACACTCCACAAAAACAGCAGCCGAGAGGACCAACACCTACCATCCAGATAGAGGTTGAGGGTAAACCTTTCAATTTCCTGGTGGGTACCGGTGCAGCCAGAAGTGTAATCTGGAATATTGATTTACCAGACCCCTACACATAGGCCTATGACCTACACATGCTGTCTCAACTAGTAGTCTCATCCACCTGCCCTTTCAATTTTCTGTGATCAGACCTACTGTCAAACCTCCAAGCCAACAAAGCTACAGTCCTTCCTTGGAATGCATCCGACTGCCATTCCCGGATCCTGGATGGTTCTCTACACATGCGACCCCTGTGTCATAATCCAGTCCTGAGTTTATTTTCAGCTGCCTTGTCTTTGGAATGGTCATGCGCAAGTTAATACCCTCTGCCTCGCTTTGAAGCTGGCTTGGCTATTTCAGTCCTCTGCAGCCTGTGGGCCAGTGTCAGCTATAGTTCATGCACCCCAGCTTGAGCCCCTGACCTGTATACTTGTATTAGTGATCCTTGTGCCTCTGACTGCCCGTACCTGTGTATGACTCTATCTGTTCTCTGGACTTCGCCCCTCGTTTCCGTCTCTGATACCACGCTCCCCGACTGGCTTAGACTCTGACTTGTACCCCAACTTTGTCTTACGTCTCACGTTTTGGTTACCACGTTCCCGGTAGGCTCTGATTTCTTGCTTGTCCCTGACTATTCTTCTGACTGCCCCTGTGTACAGCACTGACCTCTCTGTGTATGACCTTGGCTTGTCTGACTTCTCTTTCGCTACCTGTGGCACCTGTGCTGCTGTTCAAGTGTTGCTATGCCGTGTGTACAACCTCTCTTCCCTCACCAGCACCCCCTGGTGGAAGTTGAACTATACTGCACTGCAGCAGCACATTACACCCTGTATGACTGCCTCAAGGACACTCCCCTCAGTCTAACCAAAGAAGCCATTGATGGATTCCACATGCTAAAGGCTGCAATCATGTACTCTCCTGCTCTAGGACTACCAGACTACAACAAACTGTTCTGCTGTTTGTCATTGAGAAGCAAAGCCATGCAACTGGAGTCCTGACACAACTTCACAAAGGAAGACAATGCCCACTGCCAGACATGAGCCAGTTGCCTGTGAAGCACCAATCTGCATGAGAGCCGTATTTACAACCCACCTGTTGCTGTATAAGACTTCTGACATCATTCTGGGCCACGAGTTGAAGATAATTGCACCCCATGATAATACTGCCATTCTGGCCAAGACACAGCCAAAACACCTGTCTGCCGCCTGCCACCTACGTCTGTAATGCCCTATTATGCTCCCAGACGTCACCATCTGCGGATGTGCTGTCCTTTACCCAGCTACTCCCCTACCTCTCCCAAGGAGGAAGATGAAGATCACATCTCTGGTCACTCTAGTGGAAGAGGTAGTTGACTCTGAGATGACTCAACATGATTGTCTTGCTCTCATGAGGCAAGAAACCTCCACATTTGACTCAGTCACTGATACACCTTTGGAAGATCCTGACCTGACGCTCTTTGCGGAAGGATCAAGGTATGCAGACCACGAAGGCAGTTTCCACACTAGTATAGCAGTAGTCATAGAAGATACCGTGTTGCTAGCGAAACCACTGCCTCCATTCTTCTCTGCACAGGAGGCAAAAATGCGGGCCTTGACAGAACCATGCAAGATGTCTGCTCCACCCAAAGCTGACTCTCACTCATGGTGTGTGTCATGACTATGGACCAATCTGGAGGGCAAGAGACTTCATTACGGCTAATGGAACGCCTATCAGACACCACAAATCCATACAAAAACTGATGGAGTCCTTATTGATGCTAGAAAGAGTTGCGGGAGTAAAGGTGAAGGCACACACTGGAGAAACCTCAAGGGAAGCAGTGGGCAACAGACTGGCTGACGCAACAGTAAAAAAAAGTAGAAAAGATACCACTTGACACAGAAACATCTCATCTAATGAATCCAGAAACAGAGGAAAAGGGATAACCCTGGAACACTCCAGAAGCAAGCATGCAAAGAAGGAAAGGAGAAATGGACCCAAGATGGAGCCACACAGGATGAAAGATGCCTAATGATGAACAAAGGAAAAATGTAAGGCCTTAGAAAAAAATTAACCCTACACACTTAATGTTGCACAGGAAATAGGGAGCCAGAGCACAAGAGTTTTAGTCTTGCCCTTGGGTCTCAGACACACACTAGCAGATCCAACAAAAATTAACTCCTATAAGATCCTATTTGGAAGTGCTCACAGTTTAGGATTATATTTTCCCACTATATTTGTCCATACGCAGACTAAGTTTGTTGTTGAATTAACTAAGACATTTGACTAAAATATGTTCTCAAGTTTCATCCATCTCAGATCCTGAGGACCCAAAAGGAGCCCACCAGATCCTGTCAGGTGACTGGGTCCTCACTAAGAGGTTCAACAGACCTACAGTGCCTGGCGAAAGTATTTTGCCCCCTGGAACTTTTCAACCTTTTCCCACATATCATGCTTCAAACATAAAGATACCAAATGTAAATTTTTGGTGAAGAATCAACAACAAGTGGAACACAATTGTGAAGTTGAATTAAATTTATTGGTTATTTAAAATTTTTGTGGAAATTCAAAAACTGAAAAGTGGAGCGTGCAATATTATTTGGCCCATTTAACTTAATACTTTGTTGCACCACCTTTTGCTGCGATTACAGCTGCAAGTTGCTTGGGGTATGTCTCTATCAGTTTTGTACATCGAGATTCTGAAATTCTTGCCCATTCTTCCTTGGCAAACAGCTCGAGCTCAGTGAGGTTTGATGGAAATCGTTTGTGAACAGCAGTTTTCAGCTCTTTCCACAGATTCTCGATTGGATTGAGGTCTGGACTTTGACTTAGCCATTCTAACACCTGGATACGTTTATTTGTGAACCATTCCATTGTAGATTTTGCTTTATGTTTGGGATCATTGTCTTGTTGGAAGACAAATCTCTGTCCCAGTCTCAGGTCTTTTGAATACTCCAACAGGTTTTCTTCAAGGATGGTCCTGTATTTGGCTCCATCCATCTTCCTATCAATTTTAAACATCTTCCCTGTCCCTGCTGATGAAAAGCAGGCCCAAACCATGATGCTGCCGTCACCATGTTTCACATTGGGGATGGTGTGCTCAGGGTCATGAGCTGTGTTTCCTTTAAGGCAAACATATCGTTTGGCATGGTTGCCAAAAAGTTTGATTTTGGTTTCATCTGACCAGAGCACCTTCTTCCACATGTTTGGTGTGTCTCCCAGGCTTGTTGCAAACTTTAAACAGTACTTTTTATGGATATCTTTGAGAAATGGCTTTCTTCTTGCCACTCTTCCATAAAGGCCAGATTTGTGCAGTGAACGACTGTCCCACCTCAGCTGTAGATCTCTGCAGTTCATTCAGAGTGATCTTGGGCCTCTTGGCTGCATCTCTGATCAGTCTTCTCCTTGTTTGAGATGAAAGTTTAGAGGGATGGCCAGATCTTGGTAGATTTGCAGTGATATGATACCCCTTCCATTTCAATATGATCGCTTGCACAGTGCTCCTTGGGATGTTTAAAGTTTTGGAAATGATTTTGTATCAAAATTCGGCTTTCAACTTCTCCACAACAGTATCACGGACCAGCCTGTTGTGTTCCTTGGTCTTCATGATACTCTCTGTGCTTCAAACAGAACCCTGAGACTATCACAGAGCAGATGAATTTATACGGAGATTTGATTACACACAGGTGGATTATATTTATCATCATTAGGCATTTAGGACAACATTGAATCATTCAGAGATCCACAATGAACTTCTGGAGTGAGTTTGCTGCACTGAAAGTAAAGGGGCCGAATAATATTGCACGCCCCACTTTTCAGTTTTTGAATTTCCACAACCAATAAATTTAATTCAACTTCACAATTGTATTCCACTTGTTGTTGATTCTTCACCAAAAATTTACATTTGGTATCTTTATGCTTGAAGCATGATATGTGGGGAAAGGTCGAAAAGTTCCAGTGGGCCGAATACTTTCGTAAGGCACTGTACCCTCGAACCTAGAGATGACAGCCCATTCCATGTCCTGTCCACTACAACAGCAGTCACTGGATCCACACTTCCCACTGCAAGAAGATGCCAGATCCAGAGACCAGTGGCGGCAGACACTCTTCATCTATCTAACACTTATCCTTTATCTAGCCTAAGGTGTAGCCAGTCACCAGGGGGCAGTCACTCATGAGGAGGGTATAGAGACCTTCTAGTATAATGTCTCCACACCAAGAGTAACAGACAAATTTGACTATTGTCTCATAGCAGAATGCCCAGGCCCCATGGCACAGTTTGACATCTGGTTAGACACATAATTCATCTGTGTCACCACTGCTGAAATGGGATGGTTCAAACTGTGAGGATTGATATCAACCAGTCCAGGCCCTGCAACTCAGAGACAAATGGGGAACCAGCCTAATAACCCACATGACCCTGACCAAAGCCCCCATTGTGGTCCAGAGGGGCTTTCCAGGTTCAATACTCCCCATCCCTGCCACTCATTGCGCCAAGGAGGGATACATAGTTCTGAACCTTCTGTACCATTGACAATCCCTCAGAGAATGACCAAGGGTTATATGTACTAGACTCAAGTACTTTAAACTTGGGAGTGAGGGGAATGGTGCCAAAATGGGTAAATTTTGGTTAAGAAACATAGACGCCATTGGGGTCCCACAGGGAGTGCCTGATGAATTCAAAGCCAGAAAAAAGATAGCAGTTGGATTTGAATCCATCATCCCCATGATTGGGATAAACAAGAATGTAAAATTGACAAACTACCTATACTATAATCAACAATGGTTTGCAAAATACACTGGGGATTCCATAAATGGACTAATTGACCCATTAAATTTTCAATAGCTATTCTATGTGTTTTGATTGTATTAGCCTTAATTCTATGCTGCATAGCTCCATGCCTTAAGAAAATGATGAAAACCATGGAAACCACCATGATGACCATGCACGCCGACTTCGATGAGCTCCTAGATGAAAGATGCTGCTGTGACACCATTAGAGGAATGCCACCTCCCCCAGAATATGTCTGCCTGAAACATGAAACACGCCAATGAGGGAGAGAGTAGGATCTGACTTCCTTCTGCACAAGTCCGTTAGGAGGGGGTCCATCTACTAGAGATGAGTCCTCTCGTAAGCAGTGAAGAAAGCCATAAGTGCACTAGGACAGATCAATAGGCTCGACGGGATTAGGGTTTTGATTTTGCATATCTCCAATGGGGAGGCTGTTAAGGATATGTATTTGAAATGTATATTATTTGATTGTGAACATATACAAAAAAAGACTCTAGTAGACAAAATGGACGCTTTGCTGAATATGTATAAGAATCACAGATATTAATTAAAGTGTGTACGTGTTCTAAGTCATGTCAACAGGTTATACAACCCTCATGTGGACTCTGATAATACAATGTGTCCACTGAGCTAATCAAGAATGAATAATACTGAATATGTCTGTATCAAGGTCTACCAGTCCCCACTCTCCTCAAGTCGATTGAAGATCAGCATAGCTACGTGCAAAACAAGATGTCAGCTTGACCTAATTAATTAACCATTAGAGTAATATAGATAATGACATGTGGGAGACAGAAATCAGCAATGACTAGCAATAATTATGAGATAAGGCAGTGAGGTAATGCGTGGTAAAACCCCTTATTTCTCTCTATAAAATACTGTACATTTCAACCAATAAACCAGATTATTGATTTGAGACACGACTCATTGTCCATGTCCTGTGATTTCCCTGGCCAAAAACCTCCAAGACACAATTTGGCGGCAGACAACTAACGCAAGAACAAACACATTTTGAGTGCCCTAACAACGTCTTTTACATCAAACATTGAATTGAAATCTACAAACTTAAAAGTTATTCCAATTAACTTTCACATGCGGCGATCCCCTTCTCAATATCCATTAGGCCATACAATGTTCAGCATAACAAATGAAGAATGACTTTGCACGCTACCAGAATCCGATGCATTCTGCAGAATCTCCTTCCTCCAGTTCTCTTATGAATTATACAATGTGCAGAGTAATATATATTATTAGAAGAAGGAGTCACGAAACTGTCATGTAATCTATAAAAATTAACAAAATTTATTAAACAATATACCAATAAAATATATACATAAAATCCAAGGTTGTAAGTCATGATACAGTAACGCTGTGAATGGTGGAACTAGGTAACACCTATATGCCACACTAACACACCAAAGGGTTAACGACCAGAGATCACAGGTTCAGAAGGCATAAGTAAATAATTCCAATGTGGAGTCCCACTAGGGGCTATCTAGCATGCACAACCAGAGGATCAGATATATGACTGGATCTCACCCATTGTGGTCGCGGTGTGTGTGTGGCACAGCCAGCCCCTACGCGCGTTTCGCGTGGGCTTCTTCAGAGGGCCCCCCGTAGAAGCCCACGCGAAACGCGCGTAGGGGCTGGCTGTGCCACACACACACCGCGACCACAATGGGTGAGATCCAGTCATATATCTGATCCTCTGGTTATGCATGCTAGATAGCCCCTAGTGGGACTCCACATTGGAATTATTTACTTATGCCTTCGGAACCTGTGATCTCTGGTCGTTAACCCTTTGGTGTGTTAGTGTGGCATATAGGTGTTACCTAGTTCCACCATTCACAGCGTTACTGTATCATGACTTACAACCTTGGATTTTATGTATATATTTTATTGGTATATTGTTTAATAAATTTTGTTAATTTTTATAGATTACATGACAGTTTCGTGACTCCTTCTTCTAATAATATATGCTTCATATATGGGAGTTCTTCTGTCCAGTTTTGGACACTTTTGTTGCTCTGCTCTGATGATTTAAATGTGCAGAGTAAGCGGCGTGCCGTGCAATGTGTGTGACCTGTGTATTATTCCCATTTATACAATAACCCCTATTCCCGACAATCAAATGAGGAATCCGAATGAAGGTTGACAGTCTGAATTCCCTTAAATGGTATTTCTATTTTTGCCTATGACCTTGTAGCCTTGTGTGCATCTTAACAACATACTGTTGAGCTGCCTCCCTGCAAATATAAACCATTACATTGAAAATCTATAGAAATCAGTCATTTTGCATAAATATAGCATTACTGGAATATAATGGAAATTCAATAGGCAGAGTGACAGCTTAAAATCAATTTATTTGGCTAAAGAATAATGATTTACATTTTCGCATAATCCAGCATTTAAAACATCCGTATACCTGTACTTCTTTCATTGTTTGCCTGCTAGAAAGCATCATATAAATTCCGTTTTTTATACATAGGTCAACCATTCATGAAAATATTCTGTATGTGTGGATAATGAAACAAAAATACCAGTTCCAAATTATCAATGTACCAGTATGGCTATCGACTCATAATAATATGCAAAACAAGGAGAAACAGATTCAAAATATACTAAAATTATAATGACGCCCCATGAACAAGCGATATTGATGTGAAACGCACATTGGGGAACAGACAGGACAATGAAACAAGCAGAGTTGGTAACAGGAGGGACTAAACATGAAAACACCTAGACAGGAAATTAGAAGCAGACTGCAAACCAGAACTTAAGTCCAGGCATGGTGGGAAAGGTGGAGCTGACTAATATATTCCCTGCTGGCAGATGATAGGCCATGGAAGTTAATCTCTGCAGGGCACACAGGGGAGATTCTCAGCAAGTGGAGGCTGCAGCAGTGGTGGAATTGCTGCAAGAGACTGTACAACATGAAAGCCTGAGACTGGGAGGAGTAGAGCGGTGAGTGCAGTGAGTAGAACGGCGCTGAGAAGATGTACGAGGTGGAGCTGACTAATATATTCCCTGCTGGCAGATGATAGGCCATGGAAGTTAATCTCTGCAGGGCACACAGGGGAGATTCTCAGCAAGTGGAGGCTGCAGCAGTGTTGTAACTGCTGCAAGAGACTGTTCAACATGAAAGCCTGAGACTGGGAGGAGCAGAGCGGTGAGTGCAGTGAGTAGAACGGCGCTGAGAAGATGTACGAGTTCCCGGCTCGATGAAAGGTGTTTTTTTTTATGAATTTCCAAATTTTTTTTCACCACTTAAATAAAAAGAACTATACGTTTGGTATTTTCCTACTTGTATTGATCTGGAGAATCATATTGCCAGGTCAGTTTTACCGCATAGTGAACATGCTAAATAAGAAACTTAAAATGATTGAGACATTGCACTTTTTTTTGCAATTTCAACACCCTTGGATTTTTTTTCCGCTTTGCAGTGCATCACATGATGAAATGAATGGTGTCATTCAAAAGTACAACTCGAGCCGCAAAAGAACAAGTCCTCATACAGCTATATTGACGGAAAAATAAAAAAAAGTTATGGCTCATGGGAGACGTGGAGGAAAAAAATGAAAACACAGAAAATGGCCATGGCATGGAGTTGTAAAGATTCAGTCAAATTAAGCCAGACTAATTTGGCACTGCTCCTGTGAGCTCTTCCAGTGCTGATGCAGAAAATAAGTCTCAGTCTAATCTCGTCTCTAGCTATGGTCCCTGGCCAGATCTTTAGGGTATGTGCACACGTCAGGATTTCTCGCAGATATTTTCCTGACAAAAACCGGACATTTCTGCCAGAAATCCGCATGCGTTTTTTTCGCATTTTTTCATGCGTTTTTGACGCATTTTTTGTGCGTTTTTTGTGCGTTTTTTTCTAAATGCATAGAATAGCGGGAAAAACGCAGAAAATCCGCAAAATGAATGAACATGCTGCTTTTTTTACCGCGATGCATTTTTTCCGCGGAAAAAAACGCATCATGTGCACAAAACATGCAGAATGCATTCTAAATGATAGGATGCATAATGTATGCGGTTTTAATGAGTTTTTATAGCATTTTTACTACAAAAAAACGCAAATAAATGCAAAAAAACTTGAGCATGTGCACATAGCCTTAAAGTTTCTCTGCAACGCAGCAATGTGCTGCCAGGTTCTGATTAATGCTGCTCGCAGTTTGGGCAGCAAAAAATCGCTTGACAGGTTACAGTTGTGAGAAAAAGTGTTTGCCCCCTGCCTGATTTCCTGTTATTTTGCATGTTTGTCACACTTAAATGTTTCAGATCAACAAACAAATTTAAATATTAGACAAAGATAACACAAGTAAAGACAAAATGCAGTTTTTAAATAAAGGTCTTTATTACTGAGGGAAAAAGAAATCCAAACCTACAGGGCCATGTGTGGAAAAGTGATTGCCTCCCCATTAAAACATAAATTAACTGTGGTTTATCACATCTTTGGGAAACTGAGTTCAAATTTCCAACCACACGCAGGTCTAAATACTGCCACACCTGTTCTCAATCAAGAAATCACTCAAATAGCACCTGACTGACAAAGGGAAGTAGACCAAAAGATGCTCAAAAGCTAGACATCATGCTGCGATCCAAAGAAATTCTGAAACAAATGAGAAACAAAGTAATTGAAAGCTATCAGTCTGGAAAAGGTTATAAAGCCATTTCTCAACCAGCGACGACTCATCTAAGAAGCCACAAATTACACCACAACAACTTCCAAAGAACTGCAGGCCTCACTTGCCTCAGTTAAGGTCAGTGTTGTGTTCATGACTCCACCATAAGAAAGGGACTGGGCAAAAATGGCCTGCATGGCAGAGTTCCAAGAGGAAAACCACTGGAGAGCAATAAGAACATAAAGGCTCGTCTACATTTCTCAAGAAAACAACTTCATGATCCCCAAGACTTTGGGGAGAATACTCTGTGGACTGACACAAGTTGAACTTTTGGAAAGTGTATGTCCTATTACATCTGGCGTAGAAGTAACACAGTATTTCAGAAAAAGAATATCCTACCAACAGTAAAATATCGTAGTGGTAGTGTTATGGTCTGGGGCTGTTTTGTAGATTCAGGACCTGGAAGATATGATGTGGTAACTGGAACTATGAATTCTACTGTTTACCAAAAAATCCTGCAGGAGAATAACCGTCCATCTGTTCGTGACCTCAAGCTGAAGCGCACTTGAGTTATGCAGCAGAACAGTGATCCAAAACACACCAGCAAGACTTTAGAGTGGCCAAGTCACAGTCTTGACCTTAGTCTGATTGAAATGCTTTGGCATGACTTTAAAAAGCGGTTCATGCTTGGAAACCCTCCAATGTGGCTGAATTACAATTCTGCATGTGAAGAAACCAGATTGTATCTTAATTACCCAGACAGCTACCTTTTTGCAAACCAATAAGAACTGACTTTTCATTTGTATATTTGCTTGTGGATTTAAGTGTTTATGTCTGGTGGTTCAAGAAGACAGAAGTTACCATTTAACATACAGTAACTAGCTTGGTGACTTCTAAAGCCTGAGAAGGAAAGACTGTGCAAAGAGATTGAATGGTCAACTAGTACTACGTAATCTCATCACCATTGTTGGCCATATCTTGATGTTGAACTAAAGGACACTGGGTAATTCTAAAAATAGCTTACATGCCTTGGGTATAAAAAGACTCAGAGATCACATCCTGGGAGACTGAAGTACACAGAGCTACCAGCAAGACATTGTGCAAACCTCACTACAGACAGAAGAACGGACTGCAGCCAATTCATCATGGCACCATCACGAGGGACACTGATCTAGGATTCTATAGGAAACAACCTAGGGGTTTTCGGCTCCGGTTGGAAGGACACAGATCTGATCCAGTGACCATCTCTATGGAACCATGGATATGTTTGGAGAAAGCCAGGGTTGGGACCCGCTGGTCGCCTGGTTCCATGGAGATGGTCAGATAAGCCAGGTGGTGACTCTCGTGTCAACTGGCTTCGGACCTTGTATGGACTCTATGGACAGTTCTTGGTCATCTCCCTATGCTTGTTGTTGCCCCTTCTCTGTGCGTTCATCCACAGATGGAGTAGCGACCCTGGGAGCTCTGACATCATGTCAACTGGCTTTGGACCTTGTATAGACTCTATGGACAGTTCTTGGTCATCTCCCTATGCTTGTCGTTGCCCCTTCTTTGTGCGTTCATCCACAGATGGAGTAGCGACCCTGGGAGCTCTGACATCATGTCAACTGGCTCTGAACCTTGTATGGACTCTATGGACAGTTCTTGGTCATTTCCCTATGCTTTTCGCTGCCCCTTCTCTGTGCGTTCATCCACAGATGGAGTAGCGACCCTAGGAGCTCTGACATCATGTCAACTGGCTTTGGACCTTGTATGGACTCTATGGACAGTTCTTGGTCATCTCCCTATGCTTGTCGTTACCCCTTTTCTGTGCGTTCATCCACAGATGGAGTAGCGACCCTGGGAGCTCTGGCATCGTGTCATACTGGAAACACGTGGAGACGCAGTGATATTTTATATGCGCCCATGTACCCATACAATTCCAGGCATGTTGGGAATGCTCTGTTTGCTATTGTGTGCTGTGGTTCAATAAAGTAGTGCCGCCCTGTTTTACCTTAACCCTGTGTTGTCTGTGTAGCATATTGCCCACTGGGAGATAGACCGGGCGTTCAGTGGTATGAGCCGTGGTCCATGCAGTCTTGCTAAAGACAGCCGGGCCAGCGGACAAGAGCACCCACTGACCCCGCTTCTCCGTAACACTACAAGTGGGCCAATATTCCTCCAGAGCATTGTAAAAGACTCATTGCCAGATATCACAAATGCTTGATTGCAGTTGTTGCTGCTAAGAGTGGCCCAACCAGTTATTAAGATTAGGGGCAATTGCTTTTTCACACAGGACCCTATGGGTTTGGTTTCTTCTTCCCTTAATAATAAAAACCTTCATTTCAAAACTGCATTTTGTGATTACTTGTGTTATCTTTTGTCTAATATTTACATTTGTTTGGTGATCTGAAACACTAAAGTGTGACAAACATGCAAAAGAATAGGAAATCAGGAAGGGGCAAACACTTTTTCAGACAACTGCATATACACTCACCTTCTTTGATAGACTGCTTAAACTTCTTTTTATTTAACAAGGAAGAATAGTGGTGAATACTGATAGGGAATTTAGATTGTGAGCACCATCGGGGATAGAGATCACAATGCGTGCAAACTGTAAAGCGCTGCAGAATATGTTGGCGCTATATAAAAATAAAGATTAATAGGTAAGAAGCAGAGCACTGTCTATGTTGGTAGAACAATAAATCCAATTGCTGGAGCGCATCCAGTAACTGGATTTAAGAAAAGGATCACAATGACCCTCATTGACATTAGAATGCAATCAGCTCTGCCTATATAGCAAAGATAATGCCAATTCCATCTCAATATTTCTGATTTTTAAACAATTTAATTTGAAATTCCTTTGAATAACCATATAGTTTCTGGTAAGTAACAACACATTTCTGCAATATTATATGTTTATGTGATACATCCTGAAATCACATGAGTTGCAAAACATCTGTAAGCACTAATCCACATTTATATCAGTATGGTAACATTTATTACAGATTTTTGTGTACTACCCTGCCAAATAAATCAAGACTACAAGAAATGCTGCCCGATCACATGTTACGTAATGAAGCCATATGTCAGGTTCTATCTCTCCGTAGAAAGTGATTCCTGGGGTTCTACAAATTACTAATAATGATAATTATTAAATACTAGATGGTGGCCCGATTTTAACGCATCTGGTATTCTAGAATATGTATGTAGTTTATTTATGAAGATTGCAGAATAATGTAATGAATACACAGGATTCGGCTGGCCGCGACCAATTAGCGAAGCGTGGTTCAAATCTCACGCCAATTCGCGGCCGGACTGTGTCTGTCATTGATTGTTCGTGGCTGGCAGGGCGTGACAAATCAGTGAAGCCAGGGCCAGCTCCAGGTTTTTGAGGGCCCCAGGCGAAAGAATCTCAGCCTATGTAGCATATAACACAGCCCACGTAGTATATAGCACAGCTACGTAGTATATAACACAGCCACGTAGTATATAGCACAGCCACGTAGTATATTGCACAGTCGCATAGTATATTGCACAGCCACGTAGGATATAGCACAGCCCACGTAGTATATAACACAGCCCGCACAGTATATAACACAGGCCATGTAGTATATAGCACAGCCCACGTAGTAAAAAGCACAGCCCACGCAGTATATAACACAGCCCACGCAGTATATAACACAGCCAAAGCAGTATATAACACAGCCACGTAGTATACAACACAGCCCATGTAGTATATAACACAGCCACGTAGTACATAGCACAGCCACGTAGTATATTGCACAGCCACGTAGTATAAAGCACAGCAACATATTATATAACACAGCCCACGCAGTATATAACACAGCCCATGCAGTATATAACACAGCCCATGCAGTATATAACACAGCCCACGTATATAACACAGCCACGTAGTATATAGCACTGCCACATAGTATATAGAACAGCCACATAGTATATAACACAGCCACATAGTATATTGCACAGCCCACGTAGTATATTGCACAGCCACATAGTATATTGCACAGCCCACATAGTATACTGCACAGCCACGCAGTATATAACACAGCCCATGTAGTATATAACACAGACCACGTAGTATATAGCAATGTGGGCACCATATCCCTGTTAAAAAAAAGAATTAAAATAAAAAATAGTTATATACCCACCTTCCGGCGGCCCCCAGATCCAGCCCAGGCCTTTAGCGATGCTCCTCGCGACGCTCCGTTCTCAGTAATGCCTTGCGGCAATAACCTCTCAAGACCACTACATCATCATCTCGCAAGACCGCTACGTCATCACGGGTCGTTGCCACAGTGCATTCTTGGGACCGCAGCATAGGCAGCATCAATAGTAAAAAGTTGGTCACATTTACAGGGTTAATAACAGCGTTAACGGACTGCTAAAACGCTATGTGGGCGCTGACTGGAGGGGAGTATGGAGGGGGCACTGACTGGAGGGGAGAAGGGGGGCAATTCGCGGCCAGACTCTGCCTGTCGCTGATTGGTTGCGCCCAGCCGGCCGCGACCAATCAGCGACGCAGGATTTCCGTTACAGACAGACAGACAGACGGAAGTGGACCTTAGACAATTATATAGATAGATAATTTTAAATAAGAACTTGAGATGGATATAATCAGAGATTAGATAATCGCCTTTCATCTTTAATGCTCTGATTTTGGCAACACAGTATATGCCCATGTGAATTATGAAATTGTACAGGTGCTTCTCTCAAAATTATATAATTGAAAAGTTAATTTATTTCAGTTCTTCAATACAACAAGTGAAACTCCTATATTATATAGAGTCATTACAAACAGAGTGATCTATTTCAAGTGTTTATTTCTATTAATGTTGATGATTATGGCTTACAGCCAATGAAAACCCAAAAGTCATTATCTCAGTAAATTAGAATAATTAACAAAAAAGCAGCTGCAAAAGCTTTCTAAACATTTAAAAAGGTCCCTTAGTCTGTTTCAGTAGACTCCACAATCATGGGGATGACTGCTCACTTGACAGATGTCCAGAAAACAGTCATTGACACACTCCACAAGGAGCATAAGTCACAAAGGGTCATTGCTAAAGAAACTGGCTGTTCACAGAGCACTGTATCCAAGCATATTAATGGAAAGTTGAGTGGAAGGAAAAAGTGTGGTAGAAAAAAGTGCACATGCAACCAGGATAAACACAGCCTTGAAAGGATTGTTAAGAAAAGGCCATTCACAAATCTGGGGGAGATTCACAAGAAGTGGACTGCTGCTCTAGTCATTGCTTCAAGGGCCACCACACACAGACATATCCAGGACATGGGCTACAAGTGTCGCATTCCTTGTGTCAACCACTCATGACCAATAAACGAAGGGTCTTACCTGGGCCAAGGAGGAAGATGAGAGACACCAGACCCAATAATGCAGACAAGCTGAAGGCTGCTATCAAACCAACCTGGGCTTCCATAACACTTCAGCAGTGCCATAGGCTGATCGCCTCCATGGTACACCACAGTGATGCAGTAATTGATGCAAAAAGGCCCCGACTAAGTATTGAGTGCATTTACTGAACATACTGTACATTTTAGTAGGCCAACATTTTGGATTTTAAAATCATTTTTCAAGCTGGTGTTATAAAGTATTCTAATTTACCGAGATAATTACTTTTGGGTTTTCATTGGCTGTAAGCCATAATCATCAACATAAACAGAAAAAAACACTTGAAATAGATCACTCTATAGATCATAACAGATAACAGAAAGCATGGAAAGTCTACTTCTAAAGCAGATAGATGAAGCTGCAACCCATAATGAGGTCCTGGTTATGGGGGACTTTAACTACCCGGATATTAACTGGGAAACAGAAACCTGTGAAACCCATAAAGGCAACAGGTTTCTGCTAATAACCAAGAAAAATTATCTTTCACAATTGGTGCAGAATCCAACCAGAGGAGCAGCACTTTTAGACCTAATACTATCTAATAGACCTGACAGAATAACAAATCTGCAGGTGGTTGGGCATTTAGGAAATAGCGACCACAATATTGTGCAGTTTCACCTGTCTTTCACTAGGGGGACTTGTCAGGGAGTCACAAAAACATTGAACTTTAGGAAGGCAAAGTTTGAACAGCTTAGAGATGCCCTTAATCTGGTAGACTGGGACAATATCCTCAGAAATGAGAATACAGATAATAAATGGGAAATGTTTAAGAACATCCTAAATAGGCAGTGTAAGCGGTTTATACCTTGTGGGAATAAAAGGACTAGAAATAGGAAAAACCCAATGTGGCTAAACAAAGAAGTAAGACAGGCAATTAACAGTAAAAAGAAAGCATTTGCACTACTAAAGCAGGATGGCACCATTGAAGCTCTAAAAAACTATAGGGAGAAAAATACTTTATCTAAAAAACTAATTAAAGCTGCCAAAAAGGAAACAGAGAAGCACATTGCTAAGGAGAGTAAAACTAATCCCAAACTGTTCTTCAACTATATCAATAGTAAAAGAATAAAAACTGAAAATGTAGGCCCCTTAAAAAATAGTGAGGAAAGAATGGTTGTAGATGACGAGGAAAAAGCTAACATATTAAACACCTTCTTCTCCACGGTATTCACGGTGGAAAATGAAATGCTAGGTGAAATCCCAAGAAACAATGAAAACCCTATATTAAGGGTCACCAATCTAACCCAAGAAGAGGTGCGAAACCGGCTAAATAAGATTAAAATAGATAAATCTCCGGGTCCGGATGGCATACACCCACGAGTACTAAGAGAACTAAGTAATGTACTAGATAAACCATTATTTCTTATTTTTAGTGACTCTATAGCGACAGGGTCTGTTCCGCAGGACTGGCGCATAGCAAATGTGGTGCCAATATTCAAAAAGGGCTCTAAAAGTGAACCTGGAAATTATAGGCCAGTAAGTCTAACCTCTATTGTTGGTAAAATATTTGAAGGGTTTCTGAGGGATGTTATTCTGGATTATCTCAATGAGAATAACTGTTTAACTCCATATCAGCATGGGTTTATGAGAAATTGCTCCTGTCAAACCAATCTAATCAGTTTTTATGAAGAGGTAAGCTATAGACTGGACCACGGTGAGTCATTGGACGTGGTATATGTCGATTTTTCGAAAAAGCGTTTGATACCGTGCCGCACAAGAGGTTGGTACACAAAATGAGAATGCTTGGTCTGGGGGAAAATGTGTGTAAATGGGTTAGTAACTGGCTTAGTGATAGAAAGCAGAGGGTGGTTATAAATGGTATAGTCTCTAACTGGGTCGCTGTGACCAGTGGGGTACCGCAGGGGTCAGTATTGGGACCTGTTCTCTTCAACATATTCATTAATGATCTGGTAGAAGGTTTACACAGTAAAATATCGATATTTGCAGATGATACAAAACTATGTAAAGCAGTTAATACAAGAGAAGATAGTATTCTGCTACAGATGGATCTGGATAAGTTGGAAACTTGGGCTGAAAGGTGGCAGATGAGGTTTAACAATGATAAATGTAAGGTTATACACATGGGAAGAGGGAATCAATATCACCATTACACACTGAACGGGAAACCACTGGGTAAATCTGACAGGGAGAAGGACTTGGGGATCCTAGTTAATGATAAACTTACCTGGAGCAGCCAGTGCCAGGCAGCAGCTGCCAAGGCAAACAGGATCATGGGGTGCATTAAAAGAGGTCTGGATACACATGATGAGAGCATTATACTGCCTCTGTACAAATCCCTAGTTAGACCGCACATGGAGTACTGTGTCCAGTTTTGGGCACCGGTGCTCAGGAAGGATATAATGGAACTAGAGAGAGTACAAAGGAGGGCAACAAAATTAATAAAGGGGATGGGAGAACTACAATACCCAGATAGATTAGCGAAATTAGGATTATTTAGTCTAGAAAAAAGACGACTGAGGGGCGATCTAATAACCATGTATAAGTATATAAGGGGACAATACAAATATCTCGCTGAGGATCTGTTTATACCAAGGAAGGTGACGGGCACAAGGGGGCATTCTTTGCGTCTGGAGGAGAGAAGGTTTTTCCACCAACATAGAAGAGGATTCTTTACTGTTAGGGCAGTGAGAATCTGGAATTGCTTGCCTGAGGAGGTGGTGATGGCGAACTCAGTCGAGGGGTTCAAGAGAGGCCTGGATGTCTTCCTGGAGCAGAACAATATTGTATCATACAATTATTAGGTTCTGTAGAAGGACGTAGATCTGGGTATTTATTATGATGGAATATAGGCTGAACTGGATGGACAAATGTCTTTTTTCGGCCTTACTAACTATGTTACTATGTTACTATGTTACTCTGTTTGTAATGACTCTATATATTATATGAGTTTCACTTTTTGTATTGAAGAACTGTAATCAACAAACTTTTTGATGATATTCTAATTTTGTGAGAAGCACCAATGTGGCACCCCTAGGGGTATTTGCCACAAATATAGTTACTGACAGTAAATACAAATACTAAAATAGCAAGACTGCACTACCACCTCCGGCCAGAAGGGGGAGCTCCAGAGACTCCCCTTGATCCATTCTGGTCTGAGAGAAGAAATGGCAGTTGGGCCAAGGAGCTGAAAGTGAGAGGTCATACAGCTGAATTTCTAACAGCCCTATGACGGTTTCCAGGCCCAAATCACCGGCCTGAGGAGAAGAGGGATAGAGAAAAAGGACATTGTGAGAACCGGGTAGCATTAATCACTACCCAGAACAGGCGCAAAGACGGATACCGGATCCGTGGCTGTATTCATTATATATAATACAGCAACCGGAAAAACGTGAGGTGATATCAGCTTCACTAGGGCCGGACGCAGCAACAGACACAGAGTTCAGCGGTACTCCCAGAGGGGGTAAACCGATAAAAGGACTCGGGTTGCCCGTCGAACCAGGACCCGGAGGGGACAGATTGGGCCGGCAGCCAGTTCACATACAGCAGCAGGGCCACACAGAAATTGCGCACAATAAGAGGCGAAGACCCCGGCAGGGTCAAAGTAACTCAGAGTTCCCATACAGACTCCGGTGACAGGACTGGTTGTAAATCCTTTTATGTTAAAGTAAACTGGTTAAACGTTTCAGTGCCTCAGTCTTTCATTTGGACAATAGCCATCTATCCAGGATCGGGATCGTCACCGCTGGGAGAACCTGCTGCTGATCAAGTAAGTGCCTGTCACCTCATGATACCCCTTACACTGTGCATTGCCTGAGGCCACAGCACCGGGTCAAGCCACCCGTGACATCCCCCTCAAGAGACAGACTCCATTGGTCCGGTGCTGGGTATCCCGGTCTCCTGGGCGTCACAATTGGCGTCACGAACAGGATCTAGCCAGCCCGTATACCGGGTATTGTGTGCCGTGATTGGAGCCCAAAACTGTGAAAACTGGGATGAAAAATCTTGAAAATTGACTTTATTAAAGAAAAATCCATTCCCCATTGAAAACTATTGAAAGTGACTTTTCCCCATTGGTTATAATGGAGTAAAGATGGCCGCCATCCCCTGAGGTAATCACTTTATAACCGTTAGGCACGAGACTGTTAATTGAGCTACGCCATCACCTGAGCACCAGTCTAACTGAAAAACTTCAGAATCCGCCATTACAGAGCGCGGTGGGTGGGAGCAGCAGGGGGCGTGTCATTGTGGGCGGCACCAAGCTGAGCGCTCTGACATCAGAGCAAGGGGAAAATCGATCCTGCTGCACAGCGGAACGAATCTACACTATCCCGACGGAAGCGGAGGACCGGAAGGGTCCGGATTAACTAAGGGGGCACAGTATGTCGCAGCACGGAGACGCCGCAGCACCCGGCAACGCTAATGCAGCTGAAAGACAGAGTGTCAATAGAGAGTCCGGCAGCGCAGCGGTGCAAGGAGTGGCGCCCATCATGCCGGTGCTGATGCCATATACCCCGGGTGGCCCATGGCTTCCAATGTATGAAGGTGAGCCTAATACCCTTGACGATTTCAGAGAAAAGATGCTGGCCCATTTTGACATGTTCCCTGTGGGTGAAGTTCAGCGTGTTAGTCTCCTGATGATGCAGTTAAGTGGCCATGCTAAGCGAGAAGTCACAGCATGGGCAGCTGATCTAAAAGGCACTGTTGAACGCATATTTGCTGGATTAAAAGCTACATTTGAAACCACGGCCAGCAGCAAAGCTAAAATACGATTCTTTAATTGCAAACAAAAAGCTAATGAGGGCGTGAGAGACTTTGCCTTAAACCTGCAGGAAGCCCTTAAATCACTTACACTGGCTGAACCCATTTTTAACACCGGAGCGGATAAACTGCTAAGAGATCAATTTATTGAGGGACTCTACACCCCTTCTCACCGGGGGCATGTGAGCATGCTTGTTTTTAAGAACCCTGAATTGACATTTGCCCAATTAAAGGAGAGCGCTATACGTCTCCAGCTGGCAGAGGCACCTCGGGATCAGGATCCTGCGCAACCCATGGCAGAGGCACCTCAACAACAGGGAGTGCCAGTGACATCAGCTATGTCTGGGGCCATTGCTAAGCCCCTGGGGCCCAGTACTAATGAGGCTCTTCAACAAAAGCTTGACTCTTTAGCTGATGTTGTTGCTTCAATGGCTAAAACCATGCAGGAGATGAGAGGACACAAGATGGAGTTGGCAAACTGTAGAGAGGATGTTCCATGGATGAGACCCCGGAGATACCCGACATGGAGAGGACGACCCCGCGACCGCTACCAACCGGATGGACAGCCCATTTGCCGCCGTTGCCAGCAGCCGGGCCACTTTGCACGAGATTGTGATTTAAACGGGAATCCCCTGGGAATGCGGGCCGCTTCGCAGGAATGAACTTTCAAGGTCCAACACCCTGGCATGACAGGTACATCGGAGGACGACCCATTATCCCTATCGTGCTGGACGGAATTCCCCTCAACGCTTTGCTGGACACAGGTTCCCAGATTTCATCTATACCGTATATCCTTTATAAGAGGTACTGGGCTGATGCAGATATTGATAAAGGGCCCTCTGATGTTGAACTAGATATATGGGCCAGTAATGGTAAGTTGGTACCGAAACTAGGATTCAGGGAGATGACTATAAAGATTGGTAAAGTAGAACTGAAGAAACAGGGTATAATTGTTGTTGATGTTGACCGGCGGAACTGTGAACCAACTGTATTGATAGGAATGAATGTGTTAGAGAACTGCTTTTCCGAAGTCATTTCTGTCTTACAGCAAATTGCTGAAACTGCCCAATCCTGCCAGCAGAGAGTTCTCCGGAGGGAAATAAAAGTATTGATGTTAAGGCAACAGGTAGAAGTTGCAGGTGGAGAAATCGGCAGTGTGAGGGTAAGTGATCCAACGTCTATTGTAATCCCACCAAAAACAGAAATGCTGGTATGGTGTAGAGCAGCCATTGGTACTAAGGGACGAGATTATCAAGCCTTAATAGAACCAGTGTACACCGACAGCAGGCCCACTATACTCACAGCACGAGGGATAGTCAAGGCACACCGGGGACGAGTGCCGGTACGACTTTTGAACTGTGGAGAGGAAGAGGTCACTTTGCCAAGGTATGCTACAATGGCAAAGCTATATACTGTTGACAACAATGCCATCACAACCATTGAGCCCTTAGAACCAACCTGTCAGGTGGAAGGCAATGGCTTAGATGGAGAAATGGAGGATTGGTGCCAACAGCTACACGTGGGCATAAATTCAACACCTACCCATCAAAAACAAGGGGTGTATAGGCTAGTGACGGAATATGAACAAGTCTTCAGTAAACACCCATTGGACTTCGGACGGATAGAAGGGGTAGAACACACAATCCCCACAGGTGACCATCCCCCAATAAAAGAAAGATATAGACCCATACCGCCCGCTCACTATCAATGTGCAAAAGATATGCTGAGGGAAATGAAACAGGCCGGGGTAATAAGAGACAGCTGTAGCCCCTGGGCGGCCCCTCTAGTGATTGTCAAAAAAAGGACGGAACCATGAGAATGTGCGTAGACTACCGGAAGATTAATAACATCACCCATAAAGACGCCTACCCCTTGCCTAGGATAGAAGAGTCCTTAACTGCTTTGAAATCTGCTAATTATTTTTCCACCTTAGACTTAACAAGCGGGTATTGGCAAGTCCCTGTGGCTGAGAGAGATAAGGAAAAGACGGCATTCACCACACCAATGGGTCTATGTGAATTTAATCGCATGCCGTTCGGACTCTGCAACGCATCCGGTACCTTCCAGCGGCTGATGGAATGCTGCCTCGGACACAAGAACTTTGAGACCGTCCTCCTGTACCTAGATGATGTGATCGTCTACTCAAAGACTTACGAACAACACTTAATAGACCTGGCAGAAGTGTTCGAAGCCTTATCCAGGTATGGCATGAAAGTCAAGCCATCCAAATGTCACCTTCTCAAGCCAAAGGTACAGTACCTGGGACACATCGTGAGTTCGGAGGGAGTAGCACCAGATCCCGAGAAAATAAGCGCCATAAGGGATTGGCCAAGACCTACCAGCGCAAAAGAAGTGAGACAATTCCTGGGATTGGTGGGTTACTATCGCAGATTTATAAAAGGATTTACCAAGTTGGCAGCACCCTTGCAAGACACCTTGGTAGGGCAGACGAAGAAACCTTCAAACCGAAACCCTCCTTTTCAGTGGAACAACGAAAGGGAAGACTCCTTTGAACAACTAAAGAAGGCACTAACCGGAGAAGAGGTTCTGGCATACCCAGATTACCATCAACCTTTCATCCTCTACACCGATGCCAGTAATGTGGGACTAGGAGCGGTGCTGTCTCAAAAGCAAGAAGGTCGGGAGAAAGTCATCGCCTTTGCAAGTAGAAAGCTCCGGCCTACTGAAAGAAATTCAGAAAATTACAGCTCCTTCAAATTGGAACTACTGGCAGTAGTTTGGGCTGTGACGGAGCGTTTCAAACACTATCTGGCCGCTGCAGAATTTATTGTCTATACTGACAACAATCCGTTGACCCACCTGGACACAGCCAAATTAGGTGCGTTAGAACAGCGATGGATAGCCCGGTTATCTAATTACAACTTCATAATCAAGTATCGAGCAGGTCGCAAGAATGGAAATGCCGATGCCCTATCCCGGATGCCACACTTGAGAGATGTAGAAGAGGAAACGGGGGAGCTTGAAGAAATTGAACTACCAGCCTTCCATCGTCCCAAGGCAAAACATCATCAGTCAAGTACCTATCAGAAACAACAAGAGGTGAATTTTAATCCGTTAGCACACCATAGATGGGCTGACACCCAAGACAGCAATCCGGCTGTGAAGTTGGTGAAGGAACTGTTGACTGAGCAAAGTGCATATCCCGATGAGGATGCCCCAGAAGAGACGCATCAACTCTGGAAAGAGAGAGGCAAAATGTTCCTGTATCAAGGGAAGCTCTGTAGAAGATACACCAATCCGAAAACACATGAATTGGTTTGGCAGATTATTGTGCCTAAACAAGATGTGAAGATGGTCCTCGAAGCTTACCATAATGGTGCTGGTCACTTCGGTTGGAAAAAGTTAGAAGTACTTCTAAGAGAAAGATTTTATTGGGTCGGGATGAGAAAATCAATCGAACAGTGGTGCAGAAATTGTGGCCCGTGCAACCTCAGAAGAAACGATCAAAAGAACCAAAGAGCACCACTGCAGCCCATAATCACCAAACAACCACTTGAACTTGTAGCCATGGACCACGTGAAGTTGACACCAAGCCGGTCCGGCTATGTCTATGCCTTGACCATCGTGGACCATTATTCACGTTTCTTGGTAGTAGTACCCGTAAAAGATCTGACAGCAAAAACAGCAGCCAAAGCGTTCCAAACGTACTTTTGTAGACCCCATGGATATCCGGAACAGGTTCTCACCGACCAAGGTACAGCCTTTGAATCAGAGATCTTCAGAGAATTCTGTAATATGTATGGTTGCAAAAAGATCCGGACGACGGCCTATCATCCACAAACAAACGGCTTATGCGAGAAGATGAACCATATTGTAATAGACCTACTAAAGACTTTACCTGAGACAGAAAGGAATCAATGGCCAGAGAAATTGCCTGACTTGGTGGATCTGTATAATCATGTCCCGGTGAGCTCCACCAACTGCACCCCAGCTTACCTTATGCGTGCAAGACCCGGCCAATTACCAATCGATCTAGAAATGGGAATTCTGAAACCAGACGCAGAAGTTCAAGACTCCAATTGGGATATCATACGGCAAAAGCAGTATCGCCAGGTGCAAGAGAGTGTGGAAAGAAGCCTTCAGCAAACTAGAGAAAGACAAGAGCGAACTTTCAACCAGAATGCTCTAGCGACCCCATTAAGACCGGGTGACCAAGTGCTCAAGAGAAATCGTCAAACCAATAAACTGGACAATCAGTGGGAAGCCGTACCCTACACAGTTTTACCAACAAGAGTGGATAATCCTAAAATGTGTCTCATTAGCAAAAACGGAGGCTTAACATCTGTACTAGTGTCAAGAGACAATCTTAAATTATGTCCGGAAGCATTGAAAGAGCCAGACGTTGTCCAGCCAGAACCAGAAGTTATTCAACCCATACAGGTTCAACCAGTAAAAGAAAAAGAAGAGGAAGTGTATCACACCTGTATAGGAGACTTTCCCAAAACCCTACTAACATACCATGGTGCAGTAGTGGTTCCCATGGTGGCCTTTTACCCAACACCGAACCCAATACCAGAAGTCCCAAGACAGGAAGAGGCTGACCCCGTACTACAGGAGGTTCCAGGCCAGGAAGAACAGATTCCTGGTCAGAGTAATCCCATTCACGGTGGACTTGCCAACTCCATAGTCGTGGAATTATCTTTAGCAGAGCGGGCAGATACTACATCAGCAGTAGACAGTAGTACACCACATGAAGAGACACCGCTATTACGTAGATCACAGCGTAGTACCCAGGGTCAATTACCGGCCAGGTATGCAGATTACCAACTATAAAGCTCATAATGTGAATTGTATATATGTTATGCCGTATATAGTTAAACAGAAAATGTAGTATAGTCATTGTTATCAGTCTGCAACGTTTAAGCCCAGTACCTACAGAGACTTGTCTGTATGAACTTCTTGCATATTCTTGAACTTTTTATCAGCCCGGAGGCACTAAATCAAAGCTCCGGAAAGACTGCTTTTTGAACTTTGCTTTTTGCTCTTTTTGAACTTTCTTTAGACGTTATATTGATAACTCCGTTGGAAAAATGGAACTAAATTCTTGGACACAAAGTGCAGTGCCTTTCCTAGTACCTTCAAGGATAGAACTGTATTAATGGACGCTATTTGAAGTGACTTTTTACAGAACTCTATTTTTGTTTCCTTGAGTGGTTTTTGTAACTTTTCATTTTTAAGACTCTGTACATATTAATTGTTATTTCAAAATGTTATCGTCCCACAGTCCCGGAGTACTGTTCTTAACTAAGGGGGAATGTGGCACCCCTAGGGGTATTTGCCACAAAAATAGTTACTGACAGTAAATACAAATACTAAAATAGCAAGACTGCACTACCACCTCCGGCCAGAAGGGGGAGCTCCAGAGACTCCCCTTGATCCATTCTGGTCTGAGAGAAGAAATGGCAGTTGGGCCAAGGAGCTGAAAGTGAGAGGTCATACAGCTGAATTTCTAACAGCCCTATGACGGTTTCCAGGCCCAAATCACCGGCCTGAGGAGAAGAGGGATAGAGAAAAAGGACATTGTGAGAACCGGGTAGTATTAATCACTACCCAGAACAGGCGCAAAGACGGATACCGGGTCCGTGGCTGTATTCATTATATATAATACAGCAACCGGAAAAACGTGAGGTGATATCAGCTTCACTAGGGCCGGACGCAGCAACAGACACAGAGTTCAGCGGTACTCCCAGAGGGGGTAAACCGATAAAAGGACTCGGGTTGCCCGTCGAACCAGGACCCGGAGGGGACAGATTGGGCCGGCAGCCAGTTCACATACAGCAGCAGGGCCACACAGAAATTGCGCACAATAAGAGGCGAAGACCCTGGCAGGGTCAAAGTAACTCAGAGTTCCCATACAGACTCCGGTGACAGGACTGGTTGTAAATCCTTTTATGTTAAAGTAAACTGGTTAAACGTTTCAGTGCCTCAGTCTTTCATTTGGACAATAGCCATCTATCCAGGATCGGGATCGTCACCGCTGGGAGAACCTGCAGCTGATCAAGTAAGTGCCTGTCACCTCATGATACCCCTTACACAGCATGGGGCAGCATGGTGGCGCAGTGGTTAGCACAGCAGCCTTGCAGCGCTGGGGTCCTGGGTTCTAATCCCACCCAGGACAACATCTGCAAAGAGTTTGTATGTTCTCTCCGTGTTTGCGTGGGTTTCCTCCGGGCACTCCGGTTTCCTCCCACATTCCAAAGACATACTGATAGGAATTCTAGATTGTGAGCCCAATCGGGGACAGTGATGATAATGTGATGTAAAGCGCTGCGGAATATGTTAGCGCTATATAAAAATAAAGATTATTATTATTATTATTACACTGTGCATTGCCTGAGGCCACAGCACCGGGTCAAGCCACCCGTGACATCCCCCTCAAGAGACAGACTCCATTGGTCCGCTGCTGGGTATCCCGGTCTCCTGGGCGTCACACCTCTATATAGTGTTAGAACTAGAAAAATACATTTACAGTAGCACGTAAAAGTTTGTGCACCCCTGGTCAAAATTATTGTTATTGTAACTAGTTAAGCAAGCTGAAGATTAAATGATCTCCAAACGGTTTAAAGTTAAAAATGACACATTTCCTTTATATTTTATATTTAAAAAAATATTGTGTATACTCGTGCATTAGCCGACTTTTCAGCACATTTTTTGTGCTGAAAATGCCCCCTGGCTTATACATGAGTCATTATCCTAGAAAAATGGCAGGGGAGGGGGAGCAGCGGAGCAGCAGGTCACAGAGGCAGGAGCTGGTGACTGCAACTAAAGCCTGTGCCTGCTAAAAAGAAATATTCACTGCGCTGGCAGTGAATATTCATTTCTCTTATAGCGCGCTTTTACAGCTGCAGCCACCGGCTTCTAGCACATATCCTACTTACAGTACCTTCCCTGTGTGCCCTCACTGCATCTCGTTCTGGCTGGCGCCACCAGCTCTTATGGCCGAGTGATCATGTGTCCCCCGCTCATTAAGGTAATGAATACTAGGATCAGGATGAGGGGACAATGCGTACCCGGCTTATGCTCGAGTCAATATGTTTTCTCAGTTTTCGTGGCAAATTTAGGTGCCTCGGCTTATACTCAAGTATATATGGTATATTGCCATGTTTTAGATTTTAAAAATTATAAAAAGTAAAATAGGCCAATGCAAAAGTTTGGGTACCCTTTGTGATTTGTGTGCTCAGATAAATTTGACCAAGTTTTCAGACCTTAATTAGCCTGTTAGGCTAGGTTCACATTGCGTTAAAGCAGCCCGTTCAACACATGCGTTAAACGGGCTGCGTTAACGCAAGTGCCGACATGCCATCGCGCTAGCGCAGATAGAGCTAGCAGATGCTCTATCTTTGTTAGCGGTGACGGACCCGGAAACGTTGCAGCCCGCGTCCGAGGGTCCGTCACATTGCTAGTGCACGCCCATTTTGGACATGCGCTAGCGATGCGCTCGAAATAGGGCTTAATGGCAGAATTAACAGACTGCGTTACACCGCGTTATGCTGTGGTGTATTTTAATCCGTCTAACTGCTTATAACGTAATGTGAACCCATCCTTAGTGTTATGGCTTTTTCACTATTATCGTTAGGAAAGACCAGGTGCTGAAAATTTCCCAGCATTATAAAAAGCCAGCCTTCTCTAACCTTGTGCCAAAAAACATCAGTCATGCGTTCTTCTAAGCAGCACTCTGAAAATGGTGGAGGACCACAATGCAGGAGAAAGCTTTAAGAAGATAGTAAAGCGTTTTCAAGTTGCCCTTTCCTTAGTTCAAAGTGTAATTAGGAAATGGCAGTTAACAGGAACAGTGGAGATCAAGATGCAGTCTGGATAATCAAGCAAAATGTCAGTGAGAGCTGCTCACAGGATTGCTAAAGAGGCAAATCAGAACCCCGCTTTACTGAAAAAGTCCTTCAGAAAGATTTAGCAGACTCTGCAGTTGTGGTACATTGTTCTACTGTTCAGAGACACCTGCAAAAATATAGCTTTCATGGAAGAGTTATCAGAAGAAAACCTCTCCTGCATTGTCATTATAAAATTCAGCATCAGAAGTATGCAAAAAAAATTTGCACAAGTCTGCTGCATTTTGGGAACAAGTCCTGTGGATCGATGAGGTTAAAATAAAACTCTTTGGTCACAATGATCGAAGGTATATGAGTAGAAAAGAGGGCACAGAATTTCAGGAAAAGAACTTCTCACCAACCTTTAAGCATGGGGGTGGATCAATCATGCTTTGGGGTTGTGTTGCAGCTAATGGCACAGAGAACATTTCGCAGGTAGAGGAAAGAATGGATTTAATTAAATTTGAACAAATTCTTGATGCAAATATAACACCATCTGGAAAAAAGCTGGAGTTGAAAATAGGATGACTTCTACAAATGGATTATGATACTAAACATAATAGACTACCTGAAAAGGCGAAAGCTGAAGGTTTTACAATGGCCCTCACAGTCCCCTGATCTGAGCATCATTGAAAATCTGTGGATATATCTCAAAATAGCAGTGCATAGAAGACTACACAGGAATCTCACAGAACTGGAAGAATTTTTCAAGGAAGAATGGATGAAAATCCCTCTAACAACATGCTACTGTAGAGCTATTACTAAAAAAATTGAGTTGACTAAAACATGTAGTATAACACTAACTACAATTCAATGATTTCTCTTTTGAAAGCTGAGAAAATTGTTACCTATGGCTACTTGTTAAAGAGGACTTGACAATAGATCAAAAGTGGATGGCTTTTGCTCTTTTTTTCTAAAATTCGCCATATGGTTCCAGATATACATGGTAAGCCTTCATATTTTGTCCAACCAATATGCTAATTTTTAGGCTGCTCTGCATAATTACCCTGTGAGCAACGCCCCCTTGATAAAACCCATTCAAATTAACATATTGGGTGTATTAAATAGAAAAGCTAATTTCTCTGGAAATGTAAGATGGATCTAAGAAAAAAATGAGAAAATAATACTCAAAGCAGCAAAGGGATATGAAATTGGAGAAAAAACTGACCACATTCGATCTGGCAATTGGCCCTCTTTATATCGTATGTTGAACTTTTACACAAACAGTAATTCCCAATCATTGCCAAGTGTAAATCTGCCCAGCAATCAAACTAAATACACTAGCTTCTCCTTGATTGCATCTTTAATGCAGGCATAAAATTAAAAACAGACACATGCGTCTGATAATTATAAAAGCGGGAAAACAAACAATCACACAAATGATCATTTGTATGAACCACTTAATGATCAGTAGACTTCCTAAATCTCCAATCTTCATTTTTTAATCTGGCCTTGTAAAAGAAGTTGTCTGTTCATTCAGCAAGCAATGTACTGGAGATTGGTGCATGAAGCAGAGACCATTGGGCCAAATGAATGTATTAAAGGGGTTGTCCGATAAAAACAAGTTATGACCTACCCACAGTATAGGAGGGCTGAACCTAGTGACCGAATCCCATTAAATAGTTGAGCACTAAAAATTCTCTCACTTTCTAGTATCCCCCATGTTGAATTTTTTAATACCTTCCTGCAATCCTGCATGGGAGGCTTCCAAGTGCCTAAAATGTGGCGAGTGTCTTAGTCCTTTATGCTAAATATCCGCATTACATGTAGTTAATTCAAAAAGTTCAAACAGGAGAATAAAGTTACTTTATTATATTAAAAATGTGAGGTCCATTTTAATATTTTCTTTGTATTAAAATAATGTTATCTGAAGCATTAATCTCAAAGACAACACTACTGAGAAATTCTGATGACAGTTCTCATGTGCTTGCTTGATAAAGACCCTTGAGGTTGAAATGTTGCATTGCTTGATAAAGACCCTTGAGGTTGAAACGTTGCATTGCTTGATAAAGACCCATGAGGTTGAAACGTTGCATTGCTTGATAAAGACCCTTGAGGTTGAAACGTTGCATTTATGGCTTAATGAAGAATCTTTTCACCCTGACTGGATGCTGTCCTTCACTTCAACCGATAGTAAATTCTCATGTGCTTGCCTTGTGATGCAGGTTAGGGTGAGTGACAAGGACCAAAAGTGATGGTGCAGCAAAGCAGTGCTTGCCAGAAAACCAGGACTGCGAGGTATGCAGGAAATATCACAAAAAACAGAGCCAGGAGTATAGCTATATAAGAATTGTAGATGAGTCAATCCAAGACTAGCAGCAGGCAAATGGTTAAAGGCAGAGTTCTATGCTTTCAGCAGACAGATGGTCAATGGCAGAGACATATGCAACCTGGAAAGTGCGATGAACATGCAAACTGGACACTTGCTTGCAGAGACACTTGCACACTTTCGCAGTGGAGTTGTAAGCATGAACACCAGTATTCGCAAAGACAAGCTCATTATGCCTACTCAAAATGATTACCCATAGGCTAGTAGCCAAACTGGTTACCTGCTTGTAGAGAAGAGTACGCATTGCTGTAGCAAAATTGTAAGTTTGTTCAGCATGAGTATAAACAATTCTGAGCCAGGAAGGAATTGCAGATAGTAGAAAAACAAGCAGGAGTTTTCTGAAGAGATGATTAACCAAGTCAGTGAAGTGGATGGTGAGGTAAACTCCTGAAGTGTAGGTGGAAATTGATTGCTATGCTTACTGAATGCTTACCGAATACTCACAGCACATGACTGAATGAGCCGGCCTTAAAGGGCCTTGGGTGATGATGTCAAAAGGTGGTTGCCAGGCTACCATAGTAACCAAGTTTTAGACTTGCACAAAGGGAACCCAGCGTCTGAACTAGGACAGTTGAGTAACAACAGCATTGTCTTTCAAGGTTGAAGCGTTTTCATAGAGATATTATATGGCTCCACATCTACAACAATAGGTCTACCTGTCTAACCTGCTTAATAGCAGATGTGGCTGTATATGTGTAACCTCACGCATGCGACTGAATTACCGTATAACAACATTGGTCCTGTAAATGGTAATCCCACAGTATCTTGGTATATTGTGGGAAGATCATCAACTAACGATCTGTGGATCTGTGATCCTAATGATAGACCATCAATGTACATGTAAATCAATTACAGTTGAGCGAATCAATAGACCCTTTCATGCACTACACTGGATGGTAATTTGACGGCTAATAACAACTACCCTTTCTATAAATAAAGAGGCTATCCCATCCCTGACTGATGGGACCCCCTCTAACTCATGAGAAGGTGGTCCCTTGTGAATGGAGTCGTAGTACACATGTGCCGTACAGCTCCCACAGACCCATAGGATTGAATAGAGCATAGAGCAGCCATCAGGGAACTACTGATTCAGTTAGATAGGATTTGGGGACTCAGTCCATGGGATCGATGGTGGCTCAATAATATAGCTCCTTTACAAAGTCCATACAGATGACATGCAAGTAATATAGAAAAACAACCACATTTTTATGTTTCTCTGTAGACCTTAATAAACATTTTCCAACTCCCAAAACCAATTAAATTAGTGCATACTGCATTTACAGTGTACGTGCATAGTCTCATAGATTAACATTAGTGCAATATTACCAGCAAAAAAAAGCTATATTATTAATGAAAAATACGCTTGTGTGAAGACAGAATAAAAGACATGTGGAGGTGGCAGTCAAGTCTGCAAAATGAAAGAAATAAAACATATTGAATGTTGCATTATTTTTCCTCCATTTCGCTTTAGATCTACAGTCTAATAATAAACCTATATCAATTTGTGCTGCAGATTCCAGAAGGAAGCCCATTCTAAAAAGCTATCACATTTCTCCATTGTGGAGATTAGAACATTTTCAGCTTTTTTTTAAGCCTTCAGAGCCTCCTGAGATTTCTCCAATAGCTGCTTTTTCCTCCTCTGCAACCGAAGAAAGGCTCTTTCGCTTCATACATTATTCATGTGTGCTATTTTCCATCGTTAACATTGCTGGTGCCACCCAAAGAAGTATCGAATTTTTCTGTGCCCGTCTAATTTTCTCCCGGTATCAGAAACTGATTACACATACGACTTGATGATATTAGAATTAATTACCAGAAATCATAAATGGATTAATGTTAATGATCACATGAACTAATACATCTGAAAATTCCCAACATATATATTATTTACAGGGGTTCTACCATACTGAGGCTACTGGCCACAATATTCATGAATGTTAGAAATCTGAAGTACCGTATATACTCGAGTATAAGCCGAGATTTTCAGCCCACTTTTTTGGGCTGAAAGTCCCCCTCTCGGCTTATACTCGAGTCATATACCCGGGGGTCGGCAGGTGAGGGGGAGCGGGGGCTGTGTAGTTATACTTACCTGCTGCGGCGCGATCCCTGCAGTCCCTGGCTTCTCCGGCGCTGCAGATTCTTCCTGTACTGAGCGGTCACATGGCACCGCTCATTACAGAAATGAATAGGCGGCTCCACCCCCATAGGGGAGGAGCCGCATATTCATTGCTGTAAATGATCGGTAACTGTGACCGCTCAATTACAGGAAGAAGCTGCAGCGCCGGAGAAGCCAGGGACTGCAGGGATCGCGCCGCAGCAGGTAAGGGGAGCGCAGCGCTAATTACCTGCTCCTCGCTCCGGTGCGGCTCCGTCTGCAGCGTCCTCTAGCAGTGACGCTCAGGTTAGAGGGCGCTGTGACGTAGTCAGTGCGCGCCTTCTGCTGAGCGTCAGTGCTGGAGACGGAGCCGCACGAGGAGCAGGCAAATATTGAAAGCGCCGGCGTCCTGAGCAAGAGAGGTGAGTATATGATTTTTTTTTTTATGGCAGCACCAGCAGCATTCTATATGGCACAGCATTATATAAGGAGCATCTATGGGGCCAAAAAGTACGGTGCAGAGCATTATATATGGCACAGCTTTATATGGCACATCTATGGGGCCATAAAGAACGGTGCAGACTCAGAGCATTATATATGGCACAGCATTATATAAGGAGCATTTATGGGGCCAAAAAGTACAGTGCAGAGCATTATATATGGCACAGCTTTATATGGCACATCTATGGGGCCATAAAGAACGGTGCAGAGCATTATATATGGCACAGTATTATATAAGGAGCATCTATGAGGCCATAATGAACGGTGCAGAGCATTATATGTGGCACAGCTTTATATGGAGCATCTATGGGGCCATAATGAACGATGCAGAGCATTATATATAGCACAGTTGTATATGGAGCATCTATGGGGCAATAATGAACGGTATGGAGCATCCATTTTTATTTTTGAAATTTACGAGTAGCTGCTGCATTTCCTACCCTAGGCTTTTACTCGAGTCAATAAGTTTTCCCAGTTTTTTGTGGCAAAATTAGGGGGGTCGGCTTATACTCGGGTCGGCTTATACTCGAGTATATACGGGTATCTTGTTTTTGGCATTATGCAAGGATGGAAGAAGAAATGTACAAATCATTACTGTTCACAGGAATATGTTTCTAATTTGTTCTCCTAACATCCAGTCACATTTTGGATGTTACCGTTGGAGAGACCAACAGCAGCCATAGAGGTATCAATACAAAAAGGTGAAGTGAAATGTTTGCTCTATATGAGAAGTGACTCCAACAATAACATTATATAAGATAATCAGTGGATATGCAATTTAATAATAAAATGCTATCTCAATAATGTGTTTCTGAGTGGGGACCCCATCGACCATGTATTATTGGATGACTTTACCTTTAGAACTGTAACGCTCGCGCCTAGACTAGTTGGCGCAGGCGTGCGGGGGTGTGGCCCCACTGGACCACAGACCAGACTACCCTGGAAGGGGTGTAACTAAGTAGCTTCCTAGGTGTTCTCTTGAGCCTCTGATGGTGAGGTCAGACTTGTGCAGCAGGAAGCTACCAGGTACCACTCCAGGGTGGTGTTTGGCTGTGGCTGCTGATCCCACCGGGGAACAGAACATAGACAGGCAAGCGGGCATGGCTGGCACTCTGGCAGACAGGCAGGCAAGGCTGGGACACAGGCAGGCGGACGGGTACAACAGAGACACTGGCAGGCGGGCACGGCTGGCTCTCTGGCAGGCAGATACGGGTACTACAGAGACACTGGCAGGCGGACACGGCTGGCTCTCTGGCAGGCAGATACGGGTACTACAGAGACACTGGCAGGCGGTCACGGCTGGCTCTCTGGCAGGCAGATACGGGTGGCTCTCTGGCAGGACAGGAGGACAAGGTTGGTACACTGGAAGAACCGGTAGGGACCGGTCTGCAGGCTGGTATGTAAAACAGGTAAGAACCTGTTCAGACAGGAGGACTTATGAATAGGAAGAGAAAGACCGCAAGAGTGGATGCAGAGCAAAAGCACAGGAGCTAGAGCCAAGAAGAGATGCAGGAGGCGGAGCCTGGAGGAGGAGCCAAGTGTCAAAATGCAGGAGGCGGAGCCAAGTGCAGAAATGCAGGAGGCGGAGGCACGTGCAGAAACGCAGGAGGCAGAGCCGAGAGCAGGAGGCGGAGTCACATGCAGATACCCAGGAGTCGGAGCCAAGTGCAGAAACACAGGAGGCGGTGCCAAGAACAAGGTGCTGAGCTGAGAGCAGAACAAGGTCACAGAATGCAGAGCAAGGAGCAAAGCAAGGTCGCAGAGAGCAGAGCCAAATTCAGAGCAAAGCAGGACACAGAGTACGCACAGCAGGGAAAGGAAACCAAGGCAGGGATATAAACGGACACAGGAACAGGACTAGGCTAAGACAAAGTCAGGAACAGGAGAAGGGACAGAGACATGGACACAAGCCAGGATACGAAGCCCCTCTGGATGGCAAACACAGGACACAGACCAGGGTACAACGCCCCCCTGGTTGGTGGACATAAGAGGAACAGAGACATGGCCTGGCACCTCAGCAGCTAAGAACTGACTGAGGGAGTAAGTTGCACAGGCCCCAACCAATGGGTGGGATGTCTTAACCCTGCTGTTCTGTTCGGTCTGGGGAGACCTATTTTGAACGTTGGTATTTTTTGGGGTGTTCAAGATGCGGTTCTGAAACTTGTGGTTGATTGACTTAAATGAGGATGGGTCGGTCGGCCACGGGTTTCAGAGCCGCATCTTGAATATTTTAAAGAATATTGAAGTTCAAAGTCGGTCATTTTTGACCAACAGAACAGCAGGGTTAAATACAGGAAGCCTCATGGCGATTGGCCGGGGACACCTTAGCAAGATGCACACAGTCTCAATAAGACACAGGAGTTGCCGGTGGCGCCCCCCTATGCACACAGACAGAGCATGCACAGAGCAAACAGCAGACATGAGGCACACAGCATGGAACTGGCAGCAGAGAGAAGTCACAAGATGGCCCAGAGAAGCGAGTTTGAATGTAATGCAGGTGGGGGATGGGAGGCCATGCAGTGATGCCAGCAGGGTTGTTACAAGAACAAAGTAGCTGTTGGCTGAAGGAGTTTAGTACTGGATCGTAGTAATTATGTCAGGAGCGCTCAAATTATAAAGGTGATGACACAACCCCTTCAAGGTTCTCCAACTGAAGAACATCACTTTATTTGGGTTGTCCCATTTAGATATACCCGATTAGCAAGTTCAGACTTAATGAATGGAATTCTCCAGTTCAGGATCCTCAGCTCTTGGCCAAACTGGAGAGCATTACAAAAAGCAACATTACTCTGCAGGACCTGTCAAGTCCTGTATTACAACGAAAACCTATTGAACTGAATAGACAGTGTGCGATTCTTTATTGTGGTAGCGCTGTAGGTATGAACACTTATTGCCAAGTTCCTTCGCTGATCCAAGGGGTGGAAAAATTTGGGATCAGATAACAAAATGCTAACCAATGTTGACAAATCCTCTAAAGTGAATCTCAGACAGCATGAATCAGACATTGGCACTGTAATTTCAGATTGGTATGTTTGAAAACATACAGTTAAAAGACTACCACCGACCATGTGGCTTGTGTGACTAGTCTACTTCTCCCCATCCACTTCCTTTGAGTGGCAGGTCTCACCCTTTATTCTTGCTGCCAGGTTCACATTAAGCTGTCTGGAGGGTTGTTGAATCAGTGTTAATAACATTCCAGTAACCAGTAAGCTTAGAAAATGGTTCCTAGTTGCTAATATCTTGACTTGTTTATTATTAGATTTGCTTTTCTTTCCTGGCCCCTAAAATATAAACTGCTTCTTGAGTTTGAGGGGGATTGGCAAGATCCAATTTGCTTCCAATGTCTACAGAATTTTGTACATTCTGTTATCCTATCCTGATATAAATATTACATTGTTTTTATATTTAATCTCTTGATGTTTTACTAGAACAAAATGAACCATGTAATTAATATTCCAAAAAACGTTTCCCATATCACCTCAAACTGGTTCTATGAATATGATAATGAGTATGCTCCAATGATCAGGACATTTGCATAGTCACCAGCAAATTTGGGGGAACTGCACAATGAGCAAAAGGTCCTTCCAAAATATCACTTTACTAAAAAATACACTTCTTCACCTTGACCAAATTTCTCTGTTACATCCTTAATTAACCACATCTCATGCCGATTGGCCCTATTCTTTGAAAGCACCACTCCTTTAGGTGTCCCTTTTTCACTGTACTAATCAGTGATCCAATCTCACTATCTTTAAAAAGAAAAATGAACATCAAATGAGTTACAAAGTTTTATAGGTTGAAAAATCACTTAGGTCCATCAAGTTCAGCCTTTCTCCACCAGTTATACATTTTCTATCGCCAGATTATTTATAACCCATAATGTTATTTGTTGTGAAAAAAAGCATCCAAATCATCCAGCCCTTACTTAAAAGCTGTAATAGTGTCCGCCATTACTACCTCTTGTGGTCGGGCATTCCACAGTCTGACTGCTCTAACTGTAAAGAACCCTTTCCTATTTAGCTGCTGGAATCGCCTTTTGTGCGCTCATAATGAATGCCCCATGGAAGAATGCACAGAAGACCTGAGCTCATAGGTCTGTCATGTACAAAGTACAAAGCAGCCTCAGTTTGCCATCCAGAAGTTGGATTACCCAAATGGTTGGTATGAATAAAGTACTTGCTTTAATAATACTCCAGAATAGAGGATAAACTTTACATCCAGGATTTATTTAGCTGGGAATTATGTTAAGCATGACAAAACAGGAACGGCCAATTTAAAAGAAAGAAAAAAATAGCCAATAAAAAAAACAGTCAATGAAAAGGCAATTGTAATAGCCCAGAGTCCTACCAACACAAATGAGGCCAACAATAAACATGAGAACAAAAGCCTTGATGGACAACATATTCTTACGATATTGTTATGTTTGCTACAAATGATTGTTAAATTAGTGTCACGCTTGCAGTTTTCAGATAAGTGCTTGAATTCTTTTGACCCATGGATGTCACTGTTATAAATAGAAGCAGTAGAATTTGTGGTATGAAAAGAATAGAACATTGGCACTTGCATTACTGGTAATAATAACACATTGGGTGATACATTTTTAACTGGCACTTTTCAGATGCATAATTATCTACAAAAGAAGAACCATATTTGCATCTCTCTAATGTATTCCTGTTTGCTAGTATACAATGAAATCTTTACTACGGTCTGAAAGATTTCCGACAGCCTGCTGTGCTGTTAGTAATAATGACATCCTCTGACTGCTACCAATCAGTCCAAACTGGGAACAATGCAAAGTAACAATTCCACTGAGTAGTAAGTGAAAGCGATGGTGTATAAGCCACTGGAAGGGCTGTCTCCTGCCATCCCCATAAGTTACATGCCAGCTGAACACGTATTGTCTGGTGCCTGCACACTGCCCACATTGTCGCTCTACGAGGCACGCTTTTCTATGTGTGAGACGCGGTGTCATGTTCTTTTCAGGAGTCTTTTCTAAGCCCATTTTAAAAGGACAAAATCATCTTTATATACATTGACACACAATTCTCAATTAAAAGTAATTAGTTATTAACCAAGAAAAGCAAGTAAAGCCATCCATAAAGATTTATGTATCTGCCAACAATCTAATGAATACAGAAGCCCCCCGACTGCCTCCAAATGGCAGATGCTGATCTATTTGTAAAGTAAGGAAAAAGCTCCCGTCATAAGAATAAGGAGGCGACAAGAGTTGTCTGGCAGAGGCTCGCCCCCCTCTCCTTAGCTGACAATTTTTAGTTTTTAGGTGTGTAATCCTCTACATATTGGTAAAAGGCAACAGGCAAAACAGACATATTGCTTAGTGTAGAGCCTGAGCGTGAAAAATATAATAGATAATCCCTCTATCATGCCCCTCACACTTCATCCTAAAACACAATGTTTGAGTAATGTGCTTGTGTATTCCTTTATGTAATTATATATTTTTTCCAATTCTGCAAAATATTACGTTCCGGATTTTATCTTTGTCATTGCACTGTATGACACTGCAATTTCAGGAAGGTGACTGCAGCCCTAAATTTAGAACTCCAACCAAAACTACGCACCACCAAAACTCAAACATTAAAATATATAATTTTATTGAACATAACCATATAAAAAGTACAAGGGATGTGACAGGGATAAAGCCAATATGTGGGGAAACAGGGGGAAAGTAGGCACCGACAGGTATATGTAGTAAGATATAATCTGATTGCTCCCAAGGTGTGTCAGAGAGTAATATATATTGTAGAGCCCAAAATACAGGCACACACCACGGAACAAAGATACCTAACCACAGCGAGGCTGTACACCACCGCTGGGTCCAAAACCAAGAGAATAGGAATCAAAACCAATTGCTCATAATTATTACCTGAGAGTGCCTGAAGCCCCTGTGTAGCCCACGATCCCCTACGCGCGTTTCGGCGCTCAAGCCTTCTTCCGGGGGAACGCCCCGGAAGAATAGCACACAGGAACAAATAGACTTTAATTATCTAAACAGGATGAACCGAATGCGTACTCCTCCTAAATAACTTGTAAGTCAGATATTTCCTGTACTCCTGCTCCTAATGCACGAGTATCTGAGACGGATTCATGTATTCATTAATAGCTGAAGGCAGAAGAACTGCAATTCTGACGGATAATCAGGATGTAACTTGTATCGGTTCATATAATTCACTCACATGGGTTTTCATTGAAATAGAACAATCAAGACATCATGGCACTACACTGTGTAGCCGTAAAATTCAAGCCATGGACTTGAGATTTCATTACAGATACTGAGCTGTACTCAAGCTCAATTTTGCCATTTAAAACTGCTAAATTTGTCATTTAAAACATTTTTTAAACTTCTGATAATCGTATCAAAAGAAAAAAGGCGTAATACTCACCTTACTAATCCCCTGATGCTGCTGAGCTGACACTTGCTTTGTTCCCCGACGGTCTAGGTTGACTAAGCTAAGAAATTACGCATTAACATGATGTGACCTCAACGGCCAAATGTAATGTCAACTGTTAACATATTATCACTGGAGGCTGGGACACAGAGACTGGCAACGAACCAGGGAGGCATCAACATAAGATTGTCAGAGAAGTTATTTCTTATGTTACACCATTATCAGTTATGTGTCAAATATTTCATGGCTTTCGATGACCTCTTCAACATAAATGGGCACAACTTTATCTTGTGACTGTTATGTCCCATCAATGAGACATTTTACAGACTGTCCTGTACATTTTACATGCTGTAGTGCACTTTCTCATGTTATGTTATGTCACGTTATGTCATGTTATGTTATGTTCCCATGCCAATTGGACTACAACTGTTGTTGTTGTTACTTGCATGCTAGTTTTCCTTTAGTTTTTCAGGTCTACAGTGACATTCCCAGGGGACATTATATGAATTATGAAATCTAAAGATTTCAGACGGGGAGTGTTATGTCCCATGAATGAGACATTTTACAGACTGTCCTGTACATTTTACATGCTGTATTGCACTTTCTCATGTTGTTTTTTGTTGCTATGTGTTCCTGTGTTTTGCATAGCTGAAATTCTCCCTTTCCATCAAGTTTGTCCCTTCTGTCTCCCTGTCTCCCTCTGCTGGGTGTCATGTCACTTCCTTCTTCATCTCCCTGTGTCTCAGTCTCCATCTTGGCTTCATTAGAGGCACATGTGCTTTCAGCTTGTCTCAAAGAAAGTCTTTTTTTGCCTGCTGCTGCTGTTTATGCATTCAACAAGAATTCTTAAAGAAATCAAAGTGTCTTCTGGATTCTTCATAACATGTGCCTGTAGCTGAGTTAAGCTATCTGCGAACGTCGCCAATTGTAAGTAAGGTGAAGAGATTCAGCATCTCACAGAGCCATATTTGCAGCCACAGGCCCAAGGGACAGAATAGTAAAAAAAGACTTACCAGATTCATCTGTAAAGCCACCAACAGCTTCTATAAAGCTTCAGAACTTCCTGCAGAGCATCTGCTCTCAGCATATAAGAGCTATACAGCTCCCATTCTCCCTGTGAATCAGGATGGCTGAAGGAATGACTACACGTTCTCTGCCAGACCTATTGCTAGAGGAAGAGTGTATAGAACTTGATCCACCATCTAGTGAGAAGGCTAAAAACTGCTGAGTAACATAGACAGCCTGTCTCAGCCTGCTTCTCTGGAACGACCACCAGAGGGAACCCTTGCACAACTGTGTTCAGATTATCAACTGTATGCAGAAATTGCAGATCAGTGCACCTTCGTTTTACAGAGACTTAACCCGTCAGTTCCCTGCAAAGAGCTGCAAGCTTTCCAACAACTTAACTCTGAGAGAGAAAGCATGGTGCGCGATATAAAAGCCAAGACAGAGGCAAGAATCGCACTAATAGCCGAGATGTCATCTTGTATTTCCGGCTCAGCCAGACAGTCAAAGCGATCATCTAAGTCACGCTCTTCAAAATCCTCAACCCTCAACAGCTCGTAAGAGCACGTGCAGAAGCTAGCTGAGGCCACTAAAATGCAAGCTGCCTTCGCTCAAAAGAAAATTGAGATGGAAACAGAGGCAGCCGAAACAGAGGCCCTAGAGATGAAAAGAAAGGCAGAAACATAGTAACATAGTAACATAGTTATTAAGGTTGAAGGAAGACTTTAAGTCCATCTAGTTCAACCCATAGCCTAACCTAACATGCCCTAACATGTTGATCCAAAGGAAGGCAAAAAAAACCCATGTGGCAAATAGTAAGCTCCACTTTGGGGAAAAAAATTCCTTCCCGACTCCACATACGGCAATCAGACTAGTTCCCTGCAACATTATACTTTTCAAGAAAGGTATCCAATCCCCTCTTAAATTTAAGTAATGAATCACTCATTACAACATCATATGGCAGAGAGTTCCATAGTCTCACTGCTCTTACAGTAAAGAACCCGAGTCTGTTATTATGCCTAAACCTTCTTTCCTCCAGACGTAGAGGATGCCCCCTTGTCCCTGTCTTAGGTCTATGATTAAAAAGTTCATCAGAAAGGTCTTTGTACTGTCCCCTCGTGTATTTATACATTAAAATAAGATCACCCCTTAGTCTTCGTTTTTCTAAACTAAATAGCCCCAAGTGTAATAACCTATATTGGTGTTGCAGACCCCCCAGTCCTCTAATAACCTTGGTCGCTCTTCTCTGCACCCACTCTAGTTCAGCTATGTATTTCTTATACACCGGAGACCAGAACTGTGCACAGTATTCTAAGTGTGGTCGAACTAGTGTCTTGTATAGAGGTAAAATTATGTTCTCCTCAGAGGCCCTAGAGAAGAAAAGACAGGCAGAAATAGAGGCCCTAGAGAAGGAATGCGAACACGCCGCCGCCATGGCAAGGTTAAAGGTCCTGGAACAAGCCATCAGAGGGAGCCAAAGAGACAGTGTCAGTTTAAGTGATTTTGATACTGAAGACCATCTTAAGCGTACTACAGACTATATACAAAGCCAATACAGTGCTCTCCCTGCTCCTGCAATCCCTCCTGACCACACAGATGCTCCCCTGAGACAACAGGATACAGAGTGTTTACCCGCATCCTGCACCCAAGGTCAGTGCAATACACTGCCAACCCTGCATCCTGATCCTGCTCTGTGCACCGAAATGTACCGGAAACCTGCACCTCACCAAACCTTATACACAGAAACATATGTGCAGGCCAATATGCAGGCAAGTCACCACACTCCGGTCAGTCACACAATTCCAGTCCCATGTATGGCAGAAACTAAGCTCATTAAGCCAGTTAATGGACTGAACGCCTACACTGCCCCATACGTTCCTGCATTCCCAGGTCAAAGCACAGACTGTATGAACAATGCTACCCAGCCAGCAATGGTCCTTCCAAAATTGGAGAATGCCAATATGACTGGCTTTGCAAGGTACATGATTCGGCGTGACTTAACTAAGACCGGTCTTACAAAGTTTGACGATAAACCTGAGAACTACAGGGGTTGGAAGTGTACCATTATAACCACAATCAGTGACCTCGGCATTACCGCCACTGAAGAGCTAGACCTGCTAATCAGGTGGCTTGGGCCACAATCCACAGATCGGGTCAAGAGACTTAAATCCGTCTACATCAGTAATCCTATCGCGGGTCTCACCGCTGCATGGAAGAGGCTAGCAAGAAGCTATGGCAGTCCTGAGGCCATAGAAAGGGCCCTGTTCAAGCGACTAGAGGATTTTCCAAAGATATCAAGTAAGGACATGACAAGGTTCCAAGAGCTCAGCGACCTTCTGTTAGAGCTTCAGCTGGCCAAAGCATACCTGTACCTGCCTGGCCTCAGCTACCTGGACACTGCTCATGGGGTAACCCCAATAGTTTCCAAGCTGCCGTCCAATATCCAAAATAAGTGGGCCATGCTTGGATCAAAATACAAAAGGGAAAACCAAGTCTCCTTCCCTCCAGTTCATTGAAAATATTGCAGAGTGTAAGACTGATCCAAGTTTTTCCTATGAAGAACACAGCAACCCTGTTTCATCTCCTAAACACAAGAGTCCACGTCTTAACTACAGGAACCGCCGAGCTCCAATGTCCGTCAAGAAGACTGATGTTCTTCCCACACCTACAGTATCACAAGATAAGAGCAACAAAGGTGAGAATGTTGAGAATCCTAATCGTATGTGTCCAAATCACCAGAAACCTCACCCCTTAAAGAAGTGCATCGGCTTCAGAAAGAAACCAATCCAGGAACGCAACGAGCTTCTAAAGAACTTTTGGATATGTTACAAGGGCTGCGCTTCTACTGAACACTTGACTAAGGACTGTAAAATATCTATTAAGGAGTGCGACAGTGAGGAGCATGTGCAAGCGCTCCATCCATCACAGGCTAACACTGCACAGCCTACGCTTCCCCCCACCACGAGGCAAGGCGGGGAGAATGCTGTTCAAACAGTGAGTTCTATCACAATATCTTCTTCATGCACAGAAGTCTGCGGAGAAGGCCTCTGGGACAAGTCGTGTGCGAAGATATGCCTGGTGAATGTGTTTCCCAAGGGTTGACCAGAGAAAACCACAAGGGTGTATGTTATCCTGGATGATCAGAGCAACCGGTCACTTGCAAGGTCAGAGCTCTTCGATATGTTTGACTTAAAGGGAAACTCTCAAGCCCTACACCCTGGGCACCTGCAGCGGTGTTACAGAGGTCTCTGGGAAAAGAGCCAATGGACTCATGGTGTCTTCTCTTGAGAACAATGTGGAGATACCCTTACCCACTCTGGTCGAATGCAACCAGATACCGTCCAACAGAGAGGAAATCCCAAATCCAGAGGCTGCACTCCATCACCCTCATCTAAGGACTTTGGCAGGCAAGATACCAGCTCTCGACAACAGCGCAAACATACTGATCTTGCTTGGCAGAGACATTCTGTGACTACACAAGGTACGTCAGCAAATCAACGGGCCACACGACGCTCCATTTGCTCAACGCTTTGACCTAGGCTGGGTTATCATAGGCAATGTCTGTATAGGAAAGATGAAGAGATCCACGAGGATTTCCTCATTTAAGACTCACATCCTACCAAATGGTTGCAGCACTTACTTTCAACCATACCCACAACATTACTGTGTGAAAGAGAAGATAAGCAATAACAAGTAGAAGAACGAAACCTCTGATGACACAAACATATTCCTGTCCCGCAATGATGACCTCGGGTAAACAGTGTTCAACTCTACAAGAAAAGACAACCACCTAGCACCTGCAAGGGAGGACAAAGAGTTCATAAAGATTATGGAAAAGGAATTCGCCCAAGACGATTCAAATAGCTGGGTAGCACCTTACCTTTTCGTTCTCCAAGAACAAAGCTACCTAATAATCTGCAACAAGCAACGGCAAGGTTTTCATCCCTAAAACGCACCTTAAAGAGAAGGACAGAGATGGAGAAACATTTTGTCAACGTCATGCAGAATATCTTCGACAGAGGTCATGCAGAACCCGCACCCCCTCTAAAAGAAGGTGAAGAATGCTGGTATCTCCCATCCTTTGGTGTCTACCAATCCTTGCAAACTTGACCAAATTAGAGTGGTGTTTGACTCCAGTGCTCAGTATGAAGGCATCTCCCTAAAAAGCCTGCTGCTCACTGGGCCTAATCTAAACAACAGCCTTATAGGTGTACTGATTCACTCAAGGCAAGATAATGTTGAGGCAGTTGCCTGCCGAGAGTATGGATTGGGACACTCCGCTACCATCCCAGAAACAACAAAGGTGGGAGGCGTGGAAGAAGTCTCTGAAGGTCTTAGAGCATTTCCAAGTCTCACGATGTTATTCCCCAGGCACCCTTTCAGCCACCATCAGAAGAGAAATCCACATTTTCTCCGACGCTTCTACAGAGGCTATAGCTGCCGTAGCCTACTGAAGACCTTGGAAGAAGATAACAAGATGCATTGTGGATTCATCCTCAGTAACGCAAAACTAACCCCGAAACTTGCTCACTCTGTTCCAAGACTCGAACTTTGTGCTGCCGTTCTCGCAGTGGAGTTAGCTGAAGCTATAAGGGACAAAATGGACATTGCTATTGATTAATTTACCTTCTACACAGACAGTAAGGTGGTACCAGTAACATTGGACCCTGATGCACCAATGATCCTTACTCCTGCTACACTTCTTACTCAGAAGGTTAGAGCTGCCGCAATCCCTCCAGGGAAGTTTGTGGACGGGGACAATTACAGATGTGAGTGGAAACATGTACAACACTTGTCCAATGCCGTTTGGCACTGCTGGAAAACTGAATACCTGCACTTGCTTCAAAACAGTAACAAATGGCAGACTGCAAAACCTAATCTCCAAGAGGGAGACCTCATCCTCCTTAAAGATAAAGAAGCTCATCGCAACGACTTGCCAATGGGTCTTATCACCAAGGTTACACCAAGCAATGACGGGAAGATCCGTAAGGTAGAAGTTAAGGTTACGAAAGAAGGTTCAACTCGTATTTTCTTCCGTCCACTCACTGAGTTTGGGGAATGTTATGTCCCATGAATGAGACATTTTACAGACTATCCTGTAAATTTTACATGCTGTATTGCACTTTCTCATGTTGTTTATTGTTGCTATGTGTTTCTGTGTTTTGCATAGCAGAAATCCTCCCTTTCCATCAAGTTTGTCCCTTCTGTCTCCCTGTCTCCCTCTGCTGGGTGTCATGTCACTTCCTTCTTCTCCCTGTGTCTCAAGTCTCCATCCTAGCTTCATTAGAGGCACATGTGCTTTCAGCTTGTCTCAAAGAAAGTCTTTTTTTGCCTGCTGCTGCTGTTTATGCATTCAACAAGAATTCTTAAAGCAATCAAAGTGTCTTCTGGATTCTTCATAACATGTGTGCCGGAAGCTGAGTTAAGCTATCTGTGAACGTCGCCAATTGTAAGTAAGGTGAAGAGATTCAGCATCTCACAGAGCCATATTTGCAGCCACAGGCCTCGGGGACAGAATAGTGACTCATCATCAATACATATCAGAGGACAGTATTATTGGACCTCCAGATGCTAAGACCCTCACTGGTAGCTACAATTAAATGATTGCCCTCAGTTTGACTCAGTATAGACACTGTTAAAGTGTTTGTCTGGTCTTGTGGAGAAAGGCGGAAATCAGACGCGATTTGTATGCATTTGATCGCATACCGACTAGATGTGCTCAGCATCGGTCAATACAAGTGAATTGTGCAAGGTTGAGCACATCTAGTTGGCATGTTGCAGGAAGTATGCATATTACATGCTTGTGATCACATGACAGCCCGGCCTCAGCAGTAACACCAGAGAATGCTGACAGTGGGAGGTGCGCACATTGTAAGGATTCAGAAGTCTGCAGTAACAGAGTGATTGCGGACTTTCGCCACAAGAAAGGACAACCCTCTTAAGGCATAAACTAGAAATAAATGCTTTATGCACCATGATAAATTACTAATGATAATAACAAGTTTAATCTTAAAATCATTTTTTGCGAGCCAGATAAAACACTGTAAAGAAAAACTTGAAATTTGCTACATCTCTTACCACAATGTAAAATATAGCTTTAAGGGAATCTGTCACCAGAAAAAAAAACGCTATAAACCTGCAAATATCAGGTTAATTTGCAGGTTAATAGCACCCAGTGTCTGCATGTAGCCGAATGCTACTGTCACGAGTGTGCAAGGTTTTGGATCCGGCTGTAGAAGGTCATAGTGCTTGGCTTTGCAAGCTCCGTCTTGATTTTCATCTCTGTATGGAGTGATATCCTTGTCCCTTTAGTACCAAGCAGCGACATCCGCCATCTGCTGCTTATTGACACACCCTTACTAGATGTTTAAATACCCTGAGTCCCTTCAGCAAGGTGCTGGTGTTAGCTCTTTTTACTGGTTGAAAGTACTACTAGTCAACTAGTGCCTTTTTGGAGTTTTCTTGAAGGATTGCTGGTGTGAGCTCTTTTGTGTCATCTCAAGCTAAGTGTATTCCCTCATCTGTTTTCCTGCTTTGTCTTTAGTGATAGTGGGGGCTTACCCCGTCCCATTCCCTATCCAGGGCCTATCAGGGATTAGGTTCCTGCCCGGCGATAGGTGCAGAACCTATTTAGGGATGTTAGGAGAGACTGGGAGTTGTCAGATCTGCCTAGGGGTCTCCACTCACCCCTTTCCTAGTGTCTGGGCTTTCCCCCTGTTCCCATTGTTGTGCACCTAGCTTCTCCCTCATCCAGCGTGATAGCTGCAGGGAAAAAATTAACTTTATTTTCCCTGGCAGCATTCGTCATCATTCATGGAGGCGGCACCAGTACTGGTTCAGTCACCTTTATGTGAATGTAGAGTGGCAGCTGTAGCCGCGTCCCCAGCCCTGACTGACAGTCGGCCCCAATGCAGAGCGAGTGACAGTGAAGGCCAGGGGTGCAGTTACGGCCTCAATTCTGTATTCTCAGAGCAGTGACTGAACCAGCACCGTCACTGCCCCCGTGACTGAAACCGAATGTTGCTGGGGACAATAAAGTTAATTTTCTCCCTGCAACGTTCAACTACGTGCAGGCGTCGAGCAGATTAATAACGTTATTAACCTGCAGATTAACTTTATGTGGTGCTCTGCTTACTTATTCATCCTTACGGGCTTATGACAGTTCACTAATCCTTCAGTGACCCGTCCACTAGTTTATATACTACATATAATATGGTTTGGAAAAAAAAAATTCACATTCATCAGACAGTGCCGGCAGCGGCACCTGTGCTATATTAATCTAGACATACAGTTTTGTTAAAAAAAAAATAAAATGAAATATCTTAAAATGGCACCGGTGGCCGTACCAGCGCAGAAGCATCTGTCGCGTGCGGATGCTACTGTGCAGGTGCCGCCATTTTGCTAGAAAAAAAAAATCAAGGCTCCATTTTGATTAACATAATTTTTTTTTGTCAAACAAAACTATACATCTAAGTAAAACAAAAGCAGGCATATTATCCACCGTATCATGCTACAGTGCAGGTGTCACCGCCTGCCTGATGAATGCAAATTTTATTTTTTCAAATCATATTTGCAGCATGTAAAATAGTGGGCAAGTTCCTGAGTGATTAGTGACCTGTCATGAGCCTTACAGATGAATAAATAGCTAAGCAGAGCACGACATGAAGCCCCACACAGGCCGCCCCGGGCACGAGAAGCTCATTAACTGAAACTGAAAATAAAGATTAAACAACAACCACAATCCAGATTTCATCAACCACGGTATCATTGTAATCAGTATAGTGTCTCCGACCTGACACTGTCTGTAGGTTATTGAGCACAATCCTGCTGACAGGTTCACTTTATAATGAGGGTGCCTATCATTTTGTCAAGCCCATTTTGGCCTTTCTTATTGTTTTTGTTGTCTTGTTCCAATATGCACAAAGGAAATAAACACGTGTATACCAAAACATGTGTCATTGTAATAATTTTGTTGGTGAAATACTTCATTTTTTGGAACAATTTCAAGGGTGCTAACACTTCCGGCCATGACTGTACATGCAGTACAGGTTCTCCTCCTCTACTAGTTAGTTCTGCCTTTCTCATAGCCTGCACAGTTCTCCACTCCACAAAATGTCAGCTAACGGAGGAGCATAAAACCAGACTTGTCCATCAGTCTCCCCCAAGAGAAAGCACCGCACATGGGAAAACTTATTTTTTTCAATTGAACGAGGCTGATGGATAGACTGGACACGTGCTCACGGTATAATCCAAATAACATTCCATCAATACCTTTGTAATACAAGGCTGGCTGTAAAGAATCCAAAATAACATTGTCATTTTAGAAAGCTAGCTGCTGTTAGATACCTACATCTGACACATCAGGTAACTGTATAAGTAATAAGTAGGCTCACCACTTCTATTGTTTACTTATTGCTATGGCCTCAGCTGAACATTACTGCCTATAAATCATCTGTAGAGACGGAATTCAGTCCTGTCACTGTGATTGGAACCAAGCAAGGAAAAAAAGGGATTGATCCAGCGAAGGTGCTATGGATTTTCTATATAAAAGTAGCTTTTATTTAAAGTTATTAAAATGATGTGTTCATTCTGGGTTAAGCATTACCACACATAGAAGATTAGGGGGAAAGATCAACACATTTCAACGTGCGTCTTAGTCATGATCTAGATCTAAAAATAAAAACCTGAAAAATCACATTCTATGATTTTTACATAATTAATTTGCATTTTACTGCATGAAATAAGTATAAGTGGCTAAGCCACTCCAGGACCTTGAAAGGCTTCTTACGCAGACTCTCCTTAGTTGCCCTTGGCTGTGTTTTTCGGGCCATTGTCATGCTGGAAAACTCAGCCACGCCCCATCTTCAATGCCCTTACTGAGGGAAGGCGGTTGTTGGCCAAAATCTCGTGATATATGACTCTGTCCATCCTCCCTTCAGTATGGTGAAGTTGTCATGTCCCCTTTGCAGGGGGGCACCCACAAAGTATGATGTTTCCCCACCATGCTTCACGGTTGGGTCGGTGTTCATTCTTCTTCCTCCAAACACGGCGAGCGGAGTAGATGCTAAAAAGTTATATTTTGGTCTCATCTGACTAAATGACCTTCTCCCAAGCCTCCTCTGGATCATCCAAATGGTCATTGTCGAACTTCAAATGGGTCTGCACAAGTGCTAGCGTGAGCATGGGGACCCTGTGTGCCCTGCAGGGTTTTAATCCATGACGGCATAGTGTGTTACTAACGGTAATGTTTGAGACTGTGGTCCCAACTCTCTTCAGGTCAATGACCAGGTCCTCCCATGTAGTTCTGGGCTGATTCCTGACCTTTCTCAGAATCACCTTACCCCACATGGTGAGATCTTGCATGGATAATTGACAGTCATCTTGTGTTTCTGTCATTTTCTAATAATTCCGCCAACAGTTGTTATCACCAAGCAGCTTGCCTATTGTTCTGTAGCCCATCCCAACCTTTTTGCAGGTCTACAATGTTGTCCCTGTGACCTTAAACAGCTCTTTGGTCTTGACCATGGCTGATAGATTGGCGTGTGATTAAGTGTGTAGACAGGTGTCTTTTACACAGGTAACAAGTTCAAACAGGTGCTATTAATACAGGTAATGAGTGCAGAGTAGGAGGGCCTCTTAAAGGAAAATTAACAGATCTGTGAGAGACAAAATTCTTGCAGGTTGGTGGGTAATCAAATACTTATTTCATGCAATAACATGCAATTTAATTATTTAAAAATCATACAGTCTGATTTTCTGGTTTTTATTTTTAGATTCTGCCTCTCACAGGTGAAGTGTACCTACAATAAAATTTACAGACCTCTCCATTCTTTGCAAGAATTTGAAAAATTGGCAGTGTATCAAATACTTGTTTTCTCTCCTGCACATACAAACACCAAGGTCTTCAATCTTTTCCAACAAACCTATATATTTTTCTACTCAGCTTTGAAGGTGATGTCCTCAAAGCAAAATAAAACAATAGTCAGCTGTAAGGATCTGAGTGACTATGACAAGGGCCAAATTCTGAAGAAGAGATGACTAGACCAGAGCATCTCAAAAATGGCAAGCCTTCCGCAGTGCCTCGTACCTAATAAAACTTGTTCAAGGAGGAACCACCAGAAAATCAGTCATTCATTGATGCAAGTGGGACATTTATCAGATAACAAATGTTATTCTCTTCACCTACCGGAGGATAGGTCAACATGAGAATGTGAGGTCCGACACCCAGCATATACATCAAATTACATCGGGCAGTGGCCTATCATTGGTGCCACCTGTGCAGGCCCAAGAGGTAAAGCGGCCCATCTCTACCTCTAAGGCAGGTGAAATTGTGCATTATGATGAGCCATTGGACTGCAATGGGCCCATATACTGTTTTTGCACAGGGGTTCTCTTCTATATGTGTCCACCAGTGGACAGATGTGGACACCACAGCTGCGTACGTTGGAGATAAACTGTAGTACTTAGCAGTGGCCAGAAAACAATGTACAGAACTCTGTGTAATGCTCTGAACGTTGCTTACATCTGGCTGCCGCCGACATCTGCTAATCGGTGTCACAATTCCACAGATCTCATATTAAGGACCTGGGTAGTTCATCAATATGTTAGTGCTGGACAACCATTTTAATTTTGTGGCTAATTGGTGTTTATTTGATATTTTGTTATAGGTATCAATCAGCCATAACTTCAAAACCTGTGAGATTTTACTACTTATAGCAAGATCTCACAGCTATAATGCTATAATTGAACATGAATAGCACTCCTTTAGTCACAGACCTTGTGATAACTAGTGAGATCGTGTGGGTTCAGTGATGACAGGGCGGTGACTACGGTGCGTCGTGTGTATTGACACAGATCTGCCTTGGGGTGGGGTGGTGGTCACAACGAGGGGTATGCTTACAATGCCGTGAATGCGATTTGAGCATAATCACAAGTCTTGTACCAATGTCATCATATGATTCTCCATAGACTTTATGCCCATTTACAAGCTACATTGTTAGAAACCTCTGATCAACGATTGGTTGGAAACATTGTTATCAGCACTGGACGGCTCGTATTAACAGTACAGTTATTGTACATATTGCACCATATAAGCAGAAATGAATGAGTAATGCCGTTCAGTGGGAAAAGTCAATGACAACAATAGGTTTTATAGCTGCACTTTTATATAATGATCCATTTTATCCAGCGTTAGGATGACTGTAGACAAGACGGGCACACGGGCTATGTGTTCTTGTTGGTAAACAACCACACACAATGTCTCCGGAATGAAAGCTGCACATACTACCTTCTACAAAAAATAGTATATGAATTCAGGTCAGATATAAATATACTTTAATTTCAGAGTATATGGATGGGCAGCCTTTGGTTTATCATGTTTATTACATAAATGCAAAATCAGAGAGTTCATGACATATCCCTCCTTTGCCTAGAACTATATACGTGGTGTGAAGACAACTACAAAATCACACTAGGGAAAGAGTGTGTGAAATATTGTGACTCATTGAACGCTTCCTGTTGTAAATCCCAAATAATAGAACAATAGCCCTATTTCATATGACAACGGCGCAGTGATAAGTAGTCTTGGGTCGTGTTCACAGATTAGAGCCGGCCACCTGCTATGGGCATCCTGAACAAGAAGGACAATAAAACATCTACTAATTGTGGCATCATTGCCTGTTGTCTGTGACCCATGTAGGGTCAGATGGGAATGAAAGGACACAGATGTTATCCCAGGAAGACTCAGATATTCAACCAGAAATTAATGTATTTAAAGATTTTAATCTGTTGTGAATTTTCCCATCCAATCACTCACATCACAATGAACCAGCTCTTGCCAGACTCAATCATATATAGGTCAATGACAGATGACCAGGTTAAAGACTTTGTGACTAGTTTAGCACCTAAATTAGTTACCACTGCTATGGCCACCGACCATTTAGGATTATTTTTGTTCCCCAGTAATTACTTATGCTAATAGTGCTATGAAATCCAAACACATAAAGTAAGGAAGGCTGTGTAGTTTAGGAACTGTAGATAGACGTCAGTCTTCTTATTAAGGCCTAATGTAATGGCTGTACAGCAGATAATATGTTTATATAGGCCTCTCTATGGAGCCTACACATTAGCTGATCTCTAAGTGCCTATGGACATACATGCTGCATAAATAAACTGATCTATAGGCAGCTTATATACATATGTTTTGTGGATGCGATATGTTGGTAACTGCTCTATGAATGCAATATGAACGTATAGGAACTTGTAAATGTTATGGCTATACGTCAATTGATCCATGGGCACTAAGCTCCAAAATGGATGTAAAAGTTTAATATATTCTGACCTCCCCTGTGGATAGGATATGCATATATAATAGGCCGCTCAATGTATACTTGTACAAATAAAATCAATGCAACGCTTATAATATGTATACATATATAAAAGATGTTCTTTGAAAGTCAAAACGACATATAAATAAAAAACTTCATGTGCAGATGTGTAAGGGCCTCTGGATATATAGCAAGCAATGTATACAATATCCAACTCATGCCATACAGTTAGAAGTTATTTACATTATTTCATATTAATCTGCATCAATCTATTCTCCCAACTAAACTGCCTTACCTCCTTTTCTCCTGGTATTGTTTCTCTTATACTCATTTTCACTTTGACCTTGCAAGGCCCTGTATGACCACGGCATGATTGCTATTATGGATCGATATTATATACGTGGAGATACATACAGACATATACATGTATATATACTGTAGATACATGCATTACTCGGAGGCTTAGTAATGGCAAGCCTTAGCTCACTGCAGATTCCTGTATCATTCTCTGCATGGCGCTTGCAGGAGAGGCAGTCTGCTATATAGCACACATAACACAGCACACACAGGTTAGCTCCTATGTATTTATCCCATGTCAGGACCCTGAAATCAGAGGAGGCAGTGTGGGGAGCTGTCCAGTGCTGATGGTCACTCAGATACATTCACCTCCCTGTGCCCACTTGTAGCAGCACCTGCAATGGCACAATCCTAGCATACAAGGCAGCATCCCAGCCACACAGCCCTGCTATGACCACATGCATTCAGGAGGTCTTTGTTTAAAGCCTGGGCCAGCAGCCTATGAGCCACCCATATGGAACACTCGCCAATGTATAGCCAGCCCATTGTGCCTATAGCATCATGGCTTGTGCTGATGGCTACAGCTGAGCAACCATCCCAAGGAAGAGAGGGAGGGAGGGGGCAGGGCAGCCTCCGATGGGGCGCCACCATTCAATGCCACTCACACTCTCCATGCTCCATGCAGTGGGACAGAGCCGCATTGTGCATTACATGCCTGGCAGAGCAATGCATGGCAAACGGCAGGGCACACACTGGAGACCAGGGCCACACAATCTCAGTCCGGAGACCAGCTCCTGTGACCACAAGGGGTTAAAAGAGACGGCCTAGCACACAGTCAGCAGAGGGTACTGTACCTGAATGATAAGTGCCCGGGCAGAATAAATCATAATCCACCGTGCCAGCCTCACATCCACCACGTGCCAGGCATGGCTGCAGCAGGAATGGAGGCTCCCAGGGTTTCTCCTCTAGGTGAGGGTATTGTAAGTGCAGCAATCCTGGTCAGATACGCACCATATTCCAGCACAGGCAGCAGATGTGCTCTAATAATGCCGCACACGGCCCCCTCCCTGCACCCTCCACTCTCTAGGTACCAGGGAAGCTGCGACCAACCACAGGCTGCTGACAGTCCTCCCTGTCCCTCCTACCTCTCCTCCCCTCTCATCTACTCAGCTCCTGGGCTGCCCTGGGGTCCACCACTACCTGCCAGCTCTGTGTGAGGGTCTGCAGAGCAGCCTGTGTGTATGGAGACAGCACCAGACACTGAGCTTCCTGACTGGAGCCCTGTATACTGTGCCCCATATGATGCTCCTTGTATGTATCTCCATATAACTCACTACTGACTGTCCTGTAATAAACTCAGTATGTAGAACTCCACCACATCTTATACTGAGGGATAACGACTACTACTGTACTACCTGCCCTGTACTGTAATAATCTACAGAACTCCACCACATCTTATACTGAGGGATAACGACTACTACTGTACTACCTGCCCTGTACTGTAATAATCTACAGAACTCCACCACATCTTATACTGAGGGATAACTACTACTACTACTACCTGCCCTGTACTGTAATAATCTACAGGACTCCACCACATCTTATACTGAGGGATAACTACTACTACTACTACCTGCCCTGTACTGTAATAATCTACAGAACTCCACCACATCTTATACTGAGGGATAACTACTACTACTGTACTACCTGCCCTGTACTGTAATAATCTACAGAACTCCACCACATCTTATACTGAGGGATAACTACTACTACTACTACCTGCCCTGTACTGTAATAATCTACAGGACTCCACCACATCTTATACTGAGGGATAACTACTACTACTACTACCTGCCCTGTACTGTAATAATCTACAGGACTCCACCACATCTTATACTGAGGGATAACTACTACTACTACTACCTGCCCTGTACTGTAATAATCTACAGAACTCCACCACATCTTATACTGAGGGATAACTACTACTACTACTACCTGCCCTGTACTGTAATAATCTACAGAACTCCACCACATCTTATACTGAGGGATAACTACTACTACTACTACCTGCCCTGTACTGTAATAATCTACAGGACTCCACCACATCTTATACTGAGGGATAACTACTACTACTACTACCTGCCCTGTACTGTAATAATCTACAGAACTCCACCACATCTTATACTGAGGGATAACTACTACTACTACTACCTGCCCTGTACTGTAATAATCTACAGAACTCCACCACATCTTATACTGAGGGATAACTACTACTACTACTACCTGCCCTGTACTGTAATAATCTACAGAACTCCACCACATCTTATACTGAGGGATAACTACTACTACCTGCCCTGTACTGTAATAATCTACAGAACTCCACCACATCATATACTGAGGGATAACTACTACTACTACTACCTGCCCTGTACTGTAATAATCTACAGAACTCCACCACATCTTATACTGAGGGATAACTACTACTACCTGCCCTGTACTGTAATAATCTACAGAACTCCACCACATCATATACTGAGGGATAACTACTACTACCTGCCCTGTACTGTAATAATCTACAGAACTCCACCACATCTTATACTGAGGGATAACTGCTACTACTGTACTACCTGCCCTGTACAGTAATAATCTACAGAACTCCACCACGTCATATACTGAGGGATAACTACTACTACTACTACCTGCCCTGTACTGTAATAATCTACAGAACTCCACCACATCTTATACTGAGGGATAACTACTACTACTACTACCTGCCCTGTACTGTAATAATCTACAGAACTCCACCACGTCATATACTGAGGGATAACTACTACTACTACTACCTGCCCTGTACTGTAATAATCTACAGAACTCCACCACATCTTATACTGAGGGATAACTACTACTACTACTACCTGCCCTGTACTGTAATAATCTACAGGACTCCACCACATCTTATACTGAGGGATAACGACTACTACTGTACTACCTGCCCTGTACTGTAATAATCTACAGAACTCCACCACATCTTATACTGAGGGATAACTACTACTACTACTACCTGCCCTGTACTGTAATAATCTACAGAACTCCACCACATCTTATACTGAGGAATAACTACTACTACTGTACTACCTGCCCTGTACTGTAATAATCTACAGAACTCCACCACATCTTATACTGAGGAATAACTACTACTACTGTACTACCTGCCCTGTACTGTAATAATCTACAGAACTCCACCACATCTTGTACTGAGGGATAACTACTACTACTGTACTACCTGCCCTGTACTGTAATAATCTACAGAACTCCACCACATCATATACTGAGGGATAACTACGACTACGTGCCCTGTACTGTAATAATCTACAGAACTCCACCACATCTTATACTGAGGGATAACTGCTACTACTGTACTACCTGCCCTGTACTGTAATAATCTACAGAACTCCACCACGTCATATACTGAGGGATAACTACTACTACTACTACCTGCCCTGTACAGTAATAATGTACAGGCTCCACCACATCATATACTGAGGGATAACTACTATTACCTGCCCTGTACTGTAATAGTCTACAGAACTCCACCACATCATATACTGAGGAATAACTACTACTACCTGCCCTGTACAGTAATAATCTACAGGACTCCACCACATCTTATACTGAGGGATAACTACTACTACCTGCCCTGTACTGTATAATCTACAGAACTCCACCACATCATATACTGAGGGATAACTACTACTACTACTACCTGCCCTGTACTGTAATAATCTACAGAACTCCACAACATCATATACTGAGGGATAACTACTACTACCTGCCCTGTACTGTAATAATCTACAGAACTCCACCGCATCATATACTGAGGGATAACTACTACTACCTGCCCTGTACTGTAGTAATCTGCAGGACTCCACCACATCATATACTGAGGGATAACTACTACTACTACTACCTGCCCTGTACAGTAATAATCTACAGAACTCCACAACATCATATACTGAGGGATAACTACTACTACCTGCCCTGTACTGTAATAATCTACAGAACTCCACCACATCATATACTGAGGGATAACTGCTACTGCTTGCCCTGTACAGTAATAATCTACAGAACTCCACCACATCATATACTGAGGGATAACTACTACTACCTGCGCTGTACTGTAATAATCTACAGGACTCCACCACATCATATACTGAGGGATAACTACTACTACTGTACTACCTGCCCTGTACTGTAATAATCTACAGGACTCCACCACATCATATACTGAGGGATAACTACTACTACTGTACTACCTGCCCTGTACTGTAATAATCTACAGAACTCCACCACATCATATACTGAGGGATAACTACTACTACTACCTGCCCTGTACTGTAATAATCTACAGGACTCCACCACATCATATACTGAGGGATAACTACTACTACTACCTGCCCTGTACAGTAATAATCTACAGGACTCCACCACATCATATACTGAGGGATAACTACTACTACTACCTGCCCTGTACTGTAATAATCTACAGGACTCCACCACATCATATACTAAGGGATAACTACTACTACTGTACTACCTGCCCTGTACAGTAATAATCTACAGGACTCCACCACATCATATACTGAGGGATAACTGCTACTACCTGCCCTGTACTGTAATAATCTACAGGACTCCACCACATCATATACTGAGGGATAACTGCTACTACTGTACTACCTGCCCTGTACTGTAATAATCTACACGACTCCACCATATCATATACTGAGGGATAACTGCTACTACCTGCCCTGTACAGTAATAATCTACAGAACTCCACCACATCATATACTGAGGGATAACTACTACTACCTGCCCTGTACAGTAATAATCTACAGGACTCCACCACATGATATACTGAGGGATAACTACTACTACCTGCCCTGTACTGTAATAATCTACACAACTCCAGCACATCATATACTGAGGGATAACTACTACTACTGTACTACCTGCCCTGTACTGTAATAATCTACAGGACTCCACCACATCATATACTGAGGGATAACTACTACTACCTGCCCTGTACTGTAATAATCTACAGAACTCCACCACATCTTATACTGAGGGATAAATACTACTACCTGCTCTGTACAGTAATAATCTACAGGACTCCACCACATCATATACTGAGGGATAACTACTACTACCTGCCCTGTACAGTAATAATCTACAGGACTCCACCACATCATATACCGAGGGATAACTACTACTACCTGCCCTGCACTGTATAATCTACAGAACTCCACCACATCATATACTGAGGGATAACTACTACTACCTGCCCTGTACAGTAATAATCTACAGGACTCCACCACATCATATACTGAGGGATAACTACTACTACCTGCCCTGTACAGTAATAATCTACAGGACTCCACCACATCATATACTGAGGGATAACTACTACTACCTGCCCTGTACTGTAATAATCTACAGGAATCCACCACATCATATACTGAGGGATAACTACTACTACCTGCCCTGTACTGTAATAATCTACAGGACTCCACCACATCATATACTGAGGGATAACTACTACTACCTGCCCTGTACTGTAATAATCTACAGGACTCCACCACATCATATACCGAGGGATAACTACTACTACCTGCCCTGTACTGTAATAATCTACAGAACTCCACCACATCATATACTGAGGTATAACTACTACTACTGTACTACCTGCCCTGTACTGTAATAATCTACAGAACTCCAGCACATCATATACTGAGGGATAACTACTACTAACTGCTGCCCTGTACTGTAATAATCTACAGAACTCCACCACATCTTATACTGAGGGATAACTGCTACTACTGTACTACCTGCCCTGTACTGTAATAATCTACAGAACTCCAGCACATCATATACTTAGGGATAACTACTACTACCTGCCCTGTACTGTAATAATCTACAGAACTCCACCACATCTTATACTGAGGGATAACTGCTACTACTGTACTACCTGCCCTGTACTGTAATAATCTACAGAACTCCACTACGTCATATACTGAGGGATAACTACTACTACTACTACCTGCCCTGTACAGTAATAATCTACAGAACTCCACCACATCATATACTGAGGGATAACTACTACTACTGTACTACCTGCCCTGTACAGTAATAATGTACAGGCTCCGCCACATCATATACTGAGGGATAACTACTACTACCTGCCCTGTACTGTAATAATCTACAGAACTCCACCACATCATATACTGAGGAATAACTACTACTACCTGCCCTGTACAGAAATAATCTACAGAACTCCACCACATCATATACTGAGGGATAACTACTACTAGCTGCCCTGTACTGTAATAATGTACAGGACTCCACCACATCTTATACTGAGGGATAACTACTACTACCTGCCCTGTACTGTAATAATCTACAGAACTCCACCACATCATATACTGAGGGGTAACTACTACTACCTGCCCTGTACAGTAATAATCTGCAGGACTCCACCACATCATATACCGAGGGATAACTACTACTACCTGCCCTGTACTGTAATAATCTACAGAACTCCACCGCATCATATACTGAGGGATAACTACTACTACTGTACTACCTGCCCTGTACAGTAATAATCTGCAGGACTCCACCACATCATATACCGAGGGATAACTACTACTACCTGCCCTGTACTGTAATAATCTGCAGGACTCCACCACATCATATACTGAGGGATAACTACTACTACTACTACCTGCCCTGTACAGTAATAATCTACAGAACTCCACCACATCATATACTGAGGGATAACTACTACTACCTGCCCTGTACTGTAATAATCTACAGAACTCCACCACATCATATACTGAGGGATAACTGCTACTGCCTGCCCTGTACTGTAATAATCTACAGGACTCCACCACATCATATACTGAGGGATAACTACTACTACTGTACTACCTGCCCTGTACTGTAATAATCTACAGGACTCCACCACATCATATACTGAGGGATAACTACTACTACCTGCCCTGTACTGTAATAATCTACAGAACTCCACCACATCATATACTGAGGGATAACTACTACTACTGTACTACCTGCCCTGTACTGTAATAATCTACAGGACTCCACCACATCATATACTGAGGGATAACTACTACTACCTGCCCTGTACTGTAATAATCTACAGAACTCCACCACATCATATACTGAGGGATAACTACTACTACCTGCCCTGTACAGTAATAATCTACAGGACTCCACCACATCTTATACTGAGGGATAACTGCTACTACTGTACTACCTGCCCTGTACTGTAATAATCTACAGAACTCCACCACGTCATATACTGAGGGATAACTACTACTACTGTACTACCTGCCCTGTACAGTAATAATGTACAGGCTCCACCACATCATATACTGAGGGATAACTACTACTACCTGCCCTGTACTGTAATAATCTACAGAACTCCACCACATCATATACTGAGGAATAACTACTACTACCTGCCCTGTACAGTAATAATCTACAGAACTCCACCACATCATATACTGAGGGATAACTACTACTAGCTGCCCTGTACTGTAATAATGTACAGGACTCCACCACATCTTATACTGAGGGATAACTACTACTACCTGCCCTGTACTGTAATAATCTACAGAACTCCACCACATCATATACTGAGGGGTAACTACTACTACCTGCCCTGTACAGTAATAATCTGCAGGACTCCACCACATCATATACCGAGGGATAACTACTACTACCTGCCCTGTACTGTAATAATCTACAGAACTCCACCGCATCATATACTGAGGGATAACTACTACTACTACCTGCCCTGTACTGTAATAATCTGCAGGACTCCACCACATCATATACTGAGGGATAACTACTACTACTACTACCTGCCCTGTACAGTAATAATCTACAGGACTCCACCACATCATATACTGAGGGATAACTACTACTACTGTACTACCTGCCCTGTACTGTAATAATCTACAGAACTCCACCACATCATATACTGAGGGATAACTGCTACTGCCTGCCCTGTACTGTAATAATCTACAGGACTCCACCACATCATATACTAAGGGATAACTACTACTACCTGCCCTGTACTGTAATAATCTACAGAACTCCACCACATCATATACTGAGGGATAACTACTACTACTGTACTACCTGCCCTGTACTGTAATAATCTACAGGACTCCACCACATCATATACTGAGGGATAACTACTACTACCTGCCCTGTACTGTAATAATCTACAGAACTCCACCACATCATATACTGAGGGATAACTACTACTACTGTACTACCTGCCCTGTACTGTAATAATCTACAGAACTCCACCACATCATATACTGAGGGATAACTGCTACTATCTGCCCTGTACAGTAATAATCTACAGGACTCCACCACATCATATACTGAGGGATAACTGCTACTACTGTACTACCTGCCCTGTACTGTAATAATGTACAGGCTCCACCACATCATATACTGAGGGATAACTGCTACTACCTGCCCTGTACTGTAATAATCTACAGAACTCCACCACATCATATACCGAGGGATAACTACTACTACTACCTGCCCTGTACAGTAATAATCTACAGGACTCCACCACATCATATACTGAGGGATAATTACTACTACTACCTGCCCTGTACAGTAATAATCTACAGGACTCCACCACATCATATACTGAGGGATAACTACTACTACTGTACTACCTGTCCTGTACAGTAATAATCTACAGAACTCCACCACATCATATACCGAGGGATAACTACTACTACTACTACCTGCCCTGTGCTGTATAATCTACAGGACTCCACCACATCATATACTGAGGGATAACTACTACTACTACTACCTGCCCTGTACAGTAATAATCTACAGAACTCCACCACATCATATACTGAGGGATAACTACTACTACTGTACTACCTGCCCTGTACTGTAATAATCTACAGAACTCCACCACATCATATACTGAGGGATAACTACTACTACTACCTGCCCTGTACTGTAATAATCTACAGGACTCCACCATATCATATACTGAGGGATAACTACTACTACTACCTGCCCTGTACAGTAATAATCTACAGGACTCCACCACATCATATACTGAGGGATAACTACTACTACTGTACTACCTGCCCTGTACAGTAATAATCGACAGGACTCTACCACATCATATACTGAGGGATAACTGCTACTACCTGCCCTGTACAGTAATAATCTACAGAACTCCACCACATCATATACTGAGGGATAACTACTACTACCTGCCCTGTACAGTAATAATCTACAGGACTCCGCCACATCATATACTGAGGGATAACTACTACTACCTGCCCTGTACTGTAATAATCTACAGGACTCCACCACATCATATACTGAGGGATAACTGCTACTACCTGCCCTGTACAGTAATAATCTACAGGACTCCACCACATGATATACTGAGGGATAGCTACTACTACCTGCCCTGTACTGTAATAATCTACAGAACTCCAGCACATCATATACTGAGGGATAACTACTACTACTGTACTACCTGCCCTGTACTGTAATAATCTACAGGACTCCACCACATCATATACTGAGGGATAACTACTACTACCTGCCCTGTACTGTATTAATCTACAGAACTCCAGCACATCATATACTGAGGGATAACTACTACTACCTGCCCTGTACAGTAAGGGTATGTTCACACGTTCAGGATTTCCATCCTTTTTTTTTCCTGACTGTTTTTTAAAAAACTGCAGCTCTTGGCAGAAAACGCAGGTCCTTTTTTTGGTCCTTTTTTGGTCCGTTTTTGATGCGTTTTTTGATGCGTTTTTTGATGCGTTTTTTTTATGCAGTTTTCTAGCCAGAGTCTGTGTGTTTTCTAGGAATTTTTTTAGGGTTAAAATGGCTGAAAATACCCTAACCCTACCCCTACCCCTAACCCTACCCCTAACCCTACCCCTACCCCTACCCCTAACCCTACCCCTAACCCTACCCCTAACCCTACCCCTAACCCTACCCCTAACCCTAACCCTACCCCTAACCCTACCCCTAACCCTAACCCTACCCCTAACCCTAACCCTACCCCTAACCCTACCCCTACCCCTATTCTAGCCTTAGTGAAAAAAAAAAAAAAAATTCTTTATTTTTTTTATTGCCCTATGGGGGTGACAAAGGGGGGGGGGGGTGTCATTTACTATTTTTTTATTTTGATCACTGAGATAGGTTATATCTCAGTGATCAAAATGCACTTTGGAACGAATCTGCCGGCCGGCAGATTCGGCGGGCGCACTGCGTATGCGCCCGCCATTTTGCAAGATGGCGGCGCCCAGGGAGAAGACGGCCGGACGGACACCGGGACGCCGGGTGAGTATAAGGGGGGGCGATTAGGGCACGGGGGGGGCATCAGAGCACTGGGGGGGGGCATCGGAGCACTGGGGGGGGGGCATCGGAGCACGGGGGGGCGGGATCGGAACACGGGGGGGGCAGCCACACTCCGCCCACGCACTTCCGCCCGCTCCCCGCACTTCCTGCTGCAGCGGTTCTGCACATCAAACCGCAGTAAAACCCACAGATATATTTTTGATCTGCGGGTTTTACTGCGGTTTGGACCTCACAATGGAGGTCTATGGGTGCAGAACCGCTGCGGCTCCGGAAAAAGAATTGACATGCTCCTTCTTTTTTCCGGGAGCTATTCAGCGCGTCTTTTTTTTTACAATTTCCGGACCATGTGCACAGTGTGTCCTGTTTTCCATAGGGTACAGTGTACTGTACCCTGCATGGAAAACAGCTGCGGAACCGCAGCGGCAAAACCGCCGCGGTTCCGCGGTAAAAAACGCACTGTGTGAACATGGCCTAATAATCTACAGGACTCCACCACATCATATACCGAGGGATAACTACTACTACCTGCCCTGTACTGTATAATCTACAGAACTCCACCACATCATATACTGAGGGATAACTACTACTACTGTACTACCTGCCCTGTACTGTAATAATCTACAGGACTCCACCACGTCATATACTGAGGGATAACTACTACTACTACCTGCCCTGTACTGTATAATCTACAGGACTCCACCACATCATATACTGAGGGATAACGACTACTACTACTACCTGCCCTGTACTGTAATAATCTACAGGACTCCACCACATCATATACCGAGGGATAACTGCTACTACCTGCCCTGTACTGTAATAATCTACAGGACTCCACCACATCATATACTGAGGGATAACTGCTACTACTGTACTACCTGCCCTGTACTGTAATAATCTACAGGACTCCACCACGTCATATACTGAGGGATAACTACTACAACTGTACTACCTGCCCTGTACTGTAATAATCTACAGGACTCCACCACATCATATACTGAGGGATAACTACTACTACTGTACTACCTGCCCTGTACAGTAATAATCCACAGAACTCCACCACATCATATACTGAGGGATAACTACTACAACTGTACTACCTGCCCTGTACTGTAATAATCTACAGGACTCCACCACATCATATACCGAGGGATAACTGCTACTACCTGCCCTGTACTGTAATAATCTACAGGACTCCACCACATCATATACTGAGGGATAACTGCTACTACTGTGCTACCTGCCCTGTACTGTAATAATCTACAGGACTCCACCACGTCATATACTGAGGGATAACTACTACAACTGTACTACCTGCCCTGTACTGTAATAATCTACAGGACTCCACCACATCATATACTGAGGGATAACTACTACTACTGTACTACCTGCCCTGTACAGTAATAATCCACAGAACTCCACCACATCATATACCGAGGGATAACTGCTACTACCTGCCCTGTACTGTAATAATCTACAGGACTCCACCACATCATATACTGAGGGATAACTACTACTGCAGCGCCCCCACGTAAGGGCAATGGGGTACTCGGTACCGGGTCCTTCAGTTCCCTCAGCTGGGATGTCACGGTGGCCCGACCTGGACCGTGGCCCTATGAGAGGCGCCCAATAAAAGGGGTAGAGTTTGTAGATAATGGTAGTGTTCGTGACGCCACCTGTGGTATTCGGTCAGGGTGACCGACGCTGCTTAGGGCTCCGCTGGGGTGATAGAATGGCAGCTAGATGGTATACCTTCCCACAGGTGAAGTATATCCCCAGGGCTTCCCAGAAGTGTAAATGGTGATGGTGGATGGTGCAAGGCACGGTGAATAACGAGGACACAATGGGTGCAGTCTCTTTACCTTTACTGAAGGCTTCAGCATCCACAGTCCAGGGTGCCGGATTACAGGGTAGGCAGAGTCCGGCCGGTCTGATGGCAATTCCAGAGTCCCCCTATCCAGGTGGAAATCAGTAGCCTTCCCCTTGCACACAGTAACGTAGTAGGTCCCTACTTGCATTAGCTCCCACAGGGTCCTCACTCTTGTTACTTTTCTCTCGGCCCCCCAGATGGATAGGACCAACCCGTATGACGGTGGTTGCCTGAGGCTACTTTATAGGGACCCTAGCGCTGCCCCTCCTCCGCGTTGCAACCTTGTCTGCTTGGGTTCTTAGGTCGGGCAGCCAACTTGGAATCGACTGTCCTGCTGGTCTCTGAAGTAAAGCGTAGAGTCTATTGCTCCCTCGGTGTTCCGGCTACCGGATCTGCGCTCAGTGGGAGGCAGCCTGCTCCTAGCTGGTCTCCCACTGGTGTTATACTCATGTTGCTACGACTTCTGTTCTCACTCACTACGGCACACTTCCTTTCTTGTCCTTTCTTAGGAGGCTGCCGCATGGGTTGCAGGCGCAGCTCCGTATCCTTCTTTTCCTTCCTGGGCCGAGCCCAGTCTGCTCCTCTCCTACTGACTATTTCCTTCTCCCTCCAGTCAGCTTCTCACTCCGTCTCCTTCTGCCTCACTTCCTAACCAAACCCCCAGTTTTACCCAAGTGTGAGGAGTGGCCTAATAGATAGAACCTTTTGCTCCCCCTAGTGGCCGGAGTGTGAACTGTGTGTGTGGCTGTGATACCTGGCAGGGTGAACTCCTTTGGTGCCATCAGACGTAACATCGCTCCCCCTGGTGGAAGAGCGACATTACTGCAACGACCAGGACTCTGGGGCGCTGCACAACTACCTGCCCTGTACCGTAATAATCTACAGAACTCCACCACATCATATACTGAGGGATAACTGCTACTACCTGCCCTGTACTGTAATAATCTACAGGACTCCGCCACATCATATACTGAGGGATAACTACTACCACCTGCCCTGTCCTGTAATAATCTACAGGAATCCACCACATCATATACTGAGGGATAACTACCATTACCTTCCCTGTCCTGTAATAATCTACAGGACTCCACCACATCATATACTGAGGGATAACTACTACCACCTGCCCTGTACTGTTATAATCTACAGGAATCCACCACATCATATACTGAGGGATAACTACCATTACCTGCCCTGTCCTGTAATAATCTACAGGACTCCACCACATCTTATACTGAGGGATAACTACTACTACCTGCCCTGTACTGTAATAATCTATAGAACTCCACCACATCATATACCGAAGGATAACTACTACTACCTGCCCTGTACTGTAATAATCTATAGAACTCCACCACATCATATACTGAGGGATAACTGCTACTACCTGCCCTGTACTGTAATAATCTACAGAACTCCACCACATCTTATACTAAGAGATAACAGCTACTAACTGTCCTGTACTGTAGTAATCTACTGAACTCCACCACATCTTATACTAAGAGATAACAGCTACTACCTGTCCTGTACTGTAATAATCTACAGAACTCCATCACATCTTATACTAAGGGATAACTACTACTACTACCTGTCCTGTAATAATCTACAGGACTCCACCACATCTTATACAGAGGGATAACTGCTACTACCTGCCCAGTACTTTAATAATCTACAGGACTCCACCACATCTTACTCTGAAGGATAACTGCTACTACCTGCCCTGTACTGTAATAATCTACAGAACTCCACCACATCTTATACTAAAGGATAACTACTACTACTACCTGTCTTATGACATGAGTAATTGGGAACTTCTTGTGGTTATGTTGGCCTTTGAAGAATGGAGGCATTTTTTAGAGGGGGCGGTTCATCCCATTACTGTAGTTACGGACCACAAGAACCTGGCGTATATTGAGTCGGCTAAAAGGTTGACCCCCAGACAAGCCAGATGGTCACTTTTCTTTCCCTGGTTCCAGTTCTCGATCACTCTTTGTCCGGGATCCAAGAATGTAAAGGCCGATGCCTTGCCTCAAAGTCTGGACCCAGTTTCTCCCCCCGAGCCTCCATCCTCCATTCTTCAACCTGGGGTGGTGGTGGCTGATGTGTCTGCAGGTTTGGAGCAGGAGATTCAGGAAGCCCAGTCTAAGGCTCCCCCATCCAAGCCGGTGGGAAAATTGTTTGTTCCAGTTCAACTTCGACTCAGAGTCCTCCAGGAGTTCCATGATTCGGCACTGAGTGGGCATCCATGGATTTCGGCTACTCATGGGGCCATCGCAAGGGTTTTTTGGTGGGCCTCGCTTATATCTGATGTGAGGAAGTTTGTGTCTGCCTGTGAAGTTTCTGCCCGCAGTAAGAGCTCTCATAACCGTCTGGCAGGGGAATTTGAACCTTTGCCAGCTCCTGATAGACCATAGACACATTTAATCATGGACTTTATCACCTATATTCCTCCCTCCAAGGGTAATATTGTCATCTGGGTTGTGGTGGACAGGTTTACTAAGCAAGCACACTTTGTACCCTTAGTGGCACTACCCTCCGCTGAGACCTTGTCTAGGTTGTTCATTCAAGATGTGGTTCGTTTGCATGGTGTGCTGTTGAATGTGGTGTCTGACCATGGTGTTTGTGCCCAGGTTTTGGAGGGCATTTTCTAAAAGGGTGGGTATTGAGTTGTCCTTTTTGTCTGCCTACCATCCGGAGACCAATGGTCAGACCGAACGGACCAATCAGTCCTTAGAACAAATTTTGCACTGCCTTGCCACCTCCAGTCAAGAGGACTGATCCAATGCCTTGCCTTTAGCAGAGTTTGCGTTCAATAACCGTGTTAACCACTCTACAGTTACCTCCCCTTTTTTCTGTAAATATGGGTTCAATCCACACTTTGGGGAGTTTTCTAACCTGGATTCCGGTTGCCCAAGGGCTGTTGTTGCTGTACAGCAGTTCTGGAATTTATGGCGGGAGGTCCAAAAGAATATTGGGGAGGCCAGAGGAAATTTAAGATTTTTACTGACAGAAGACAGACTGTGAGACCCACCCTTCGGGTTGGGGAGAAAGTGTGGCTGTCTACCAGGAACAATAAGCTTAAGGTTCCTTTGGCAAAATTGGGACCTAAGTTTATTGGCCCTTATGAGATCATGGAGGTGGTGATTCGTTTGCGTCTTCCAGCGTCTTTTATGATCTCTAATGTATTCCATAGGGCCATGCTGAAACTATTGGGGGCTATGGAAGAAGCATCATTGGGTCTCTCACTGCCTGTATTGGTGGATAGTCAGGAGGAGTATGAGGTGGAGCGCATCGTGGATTCCCAATTGGTTGGCCGCTCCCTCCAGTATCTTGGGCACTTGAAGGGGTATTGTCCTGAAGACCGATCCTGGGTTCCTGCCCGGTCACTTCATGCTGATCGTCTGGTGTGCTCCTTTCATGCCCGGTTACCTGGGAAACCTGGGGGTCCGGTTGAGAGGGGGGTACTGTCATGACTCTGGACAGGATGGTTCCGTCTCCATCCTGGTCAGGTCAGGGTTAATTTTAGTTCGCCTCTCTTTGGTTCGGGGGTGGATATTTAATGTTAGGCAGTTCCTGGTTTTGGTGTCGGTGATACTTCCGTATTCTCGGTTTGTGGTTGCTGACCCAGGTTACTCATCTGTAAACGTTGTTCCTCTGTGCTTGTGTGATTTGCTGTGTATGACCCGATTTGTCCCCTGACTCTTGCCTCTGTATCCTTCCTTGTCCTGCTCTGTCCTTTCCAGTTATCTGAAACCTTGACTTGTCTCCGTTTACTCTTTGTGTTATCCTTAGGTACAAAGCTCTCGTCTGGCTTTTGACCCTCGGCTTTCCTTGACCATGTTTTACAGTCTGTGCCTTGCACTCCGTGCACTCAGTTACCTTCCCTGCACTCACGCGCTGTGACTCCGCCCCTGGTCACGTGACTGTTCAGTGCCAGGTCCTGTGCTCACTGCTTAGTGTCAGGTCCTTGCGCACAGTGTGCCTTGTTCCTGCACTCCCTGCGCTCGCTCCCTTGCCCCCTAAGAGCTCCCCCTAGGCAACACCAGTGACACCATTGGTGTCATCACACAAACAGGTCACAGGTGAGGATGTTACCTTTAGTAGCCATTCAAACCCATTTGTGTCAACTTCTGTGCATGTTATGAGGCCAAGATCACCAGGGTATGTGAACTTTTGATCAGGGTAATTTGGATGTTTTGGGTTGTCAATATGATTTTGAAAGAGAAAAGACAGTAGTATGACAATAAATGGCTTCACCCAACCACTAACCTTGAATGGAGAAAAGTTTTGGTGTTATCATTCATATTCTCTGAAAAAAGGCCAAGAAAGCAAAAATTCTGCCTGGTATGGAAACTTTTGAGCACAACTGTAAGTATTATTACTAGACTCCTTTCTAGGGATTTCGTATTAGAGTCAACAATTGGTTTCTGTTTGTATATGTGGTATTGCATATATTGTCATTCAGTACAGTGGTAATTGCAAGTCTGGTAGCGTTGCACAATTATTTAGATATATATTTCTAACAGACAGCACACAAATCCGTTTTTCCTACCTGCAGCTGCATCCTCAATTGAATATTTAGAGGAAGCTCCAGTGTTATACCATATACATAATAGTTTCACCTAATTGTCTTCTTAGACAGCAAAAATGCCCCATGTGACACTTTTGAAGATTATTATTCCCCCTAAGTTTGCCCCTTAACAAGTAATAATTATGTGTCCTGAGTTCCCCTTAAAAGTAATTCCTCTTGAGTGTCTCCATGAAAAGTAATAGTGCCCTTTGAGTGCCACTTTAAAAGGTTATAATGCCCTATTAAAATATGTAAAATGCCATTTGAGGGATCTTTAAAAAATAATACCTTCTGAGTGGCCGCTTAACCCCTTCACTACCTTGCAATTTGTTTGTTTTTGAGCTTTCGTTTTTTGTTCCCCTTCTTCCCAGAGCCATATCTTTTTTATTTTTATAGCAAATAGAGAAATGGCTGCACTCAATTGTACTAAAGCAAGTGAATGTGTGATACATGAAATGTGAATAGCATAATGGCTTGTGAAAACTATACAAAAACCACATGTGATGCTTAGCACATAATTTGACCAAAAAATGTGAGCCCATCCACCAACGTCAAGGTAATCTCATGGATGGGATGGGTCCCTGACCTAACTGCCTAGTGTGAACACTTACCTCTGGCTAATGTCTTGGTAAAGCCTGCATTTATAGGAAGGTCAGAACCAAATGTGTTTGGATGTAATTAAAATCACAGCATGGTAATGGGCGGGGTGATCAGGACAGAAAAAATAGTACATAGCAAGTAATGGTAAACTGACTGAACAGAGAACTAGTCTGAACTGGTGCATAACCAAAAACAACTTACATAGCAAATAGATAAATGGCTGCACTCAATTGTACTAAATATAAATACTAACTATAAATACAGGCTTTACCAAGACATTAGCCAGAGGTAAGTGTTCACACTAGTCAGTAAGGTCAGGGACCCATCCGATCCATGAGAATACCTTGACGTTGGTGGATGGGCTCACATTTTTTGGCCAAATTTTGTGCTAAGCATTTCATGTGTATTTTTCATAGATTTCACAAGCCATTATGCTATTCACATTCCCTTGCTTTAGTACAATTGAGTGCAACCATGTCTCTATTTGCTATGTTGATTGTTTTTTGGTATGCACCAAGTTCAGACTAGTTCTCTGTTCAGTCAGTTTACCATTTTAAATTTTTATGTTTATGTCAATATAGTCATATGAGGCTTGTTTTTTGCAGGACAAGTTGTTCTTTTGAATGACATAATTGATTTTACCATATAGTGTACTGGAAAACGGGAAAAAAATTGAAGTGCGTTGAAATTGCTAAAACAGCGCAATTTCACAATTGTTTATGGTTTTTTTTCATTTACCATGTTCAGTAAATGCTAAAACTGACCTGCTAGTATGATTTTCCAGGTCAGTACAAGAATGCAGATACAAAACATGTATAGGTTCTTTTTTATTTAAGTGATGAAAAAAGTTTGTAAGAAAAAAAATTCACCGTTTTCCGAAAGCTGTAAGCATCTTCATCTTTCAGAATCTGGGGCTGGGTGAGGGCACGCCAAGCTGATGTTTTTATTCATAGCATTTTGGGGTAGATATGATGTTTTGATCATCTGTTATTGCATTTTAGTGCATTGTTGTGGTGGCAAAAAAAACATAATTCTCTTGTTTCTATTCTTTTTCTCATTATGCCATTTTTACCGATCGGATTAATTTACTTTATATTTTAATAGATCGGACACTTCTGAACACAGCGATACCTAATATGTGTATTTTTTTATTTTTAATTGGTTTATTTTGAATGGGGCAAAAAGGGGGAGATTTGAACTTTTATGTTTTTATTAAACTTTTTTCTCTCACTTTTTACTGGCTTCAATGGTCTCCTTAGGAGACTATAACCCCTTTGAGACCTTGCCCTTTTTCGTTTTTGTGTTTTCGTTTTTCGCTCCCCTCCTTCCCAGAGCCATAACATTTTTATTTTTCCATTAATATGGCCATGTGAGGGCTTGTTTTTTGCAGAAAAAAAAAATTATTGCTTGGAAATTCGGAGACATGTTGTCAGAAGTTTATAGAATAAAATAATAATTTACATTTTACTAAAAAATATACCTATAAAGAGAAAAATCAGACAAACTGAACATTTTGCAGTGGTCTCTTAATTTTTTGCCAGAGGTGTATGTAAATCGATTCAATGCAGATTTACTGAAGCTGGAAAAATTGAACAGTTTAATTCACTTTACAAAAATCACCTAAAATGACAACTGCCAATTTACACATCGCAGAAGATTGTACCAGCCGGAGAGCTATCACCTGACATGTGGGCTTCGCCATAATATCATGCACCTAACCCATCACACAACATGGCGCCGCCAATCAAGAGGGACCATAGTCTGTATAAAAGCTGAAGAAGGAAATTCAGCAGCCATTTGGTGGTGAATCTGGATAGTGAAAGAACATCACTTTTGATCAATAGAGATAGTGACAGAAAGGAAAGCCATAAAACACAGAATAAATTGTATGGATAGTGTGTGTGCCAGAACAGCAGTAAAGAGGATTAGTGTGTGAGGACAGGCTGTTAGTTACCACTGGTCACTATTCATTTCCCCATAGTTAGATATTTTGAGGTCACCTAGACATTATTAAGCCTGTGTTTGGCTAAATAGCTTGGATACAGTCCTCAGAGACCTCAGAGTGCCACACATATATTTTCAGGGCAAATGGTGCCTTTGCAGTATTTTTGAATCATAGTGAACCAATTAGCAGTAAATGTAGTTTACTAACAAATTTATATTTTAATGACTTTTCTATGCACTCATCAAAGGCCTCATGTTTGTGTGTAATTTGGGTGTGATCAGTGAAATGGCTTTGGGGTACTGTGAGGTTTTTAGGGTTGCAACAAGCAAAACAGTAGATCTCTATTTATACATGTAAACAGCAACAGCTTTTCCATAAATGCTAGACCACATGGAAACAGGTTACTTAGATACAACAGCGCAGACAATGAGGAGACAGTGGTAATCAACCAACACAATTTATTTGACTAACATAGAAAGAAGTCTATCAGTATATATTTGTATACAAGTAACCTTGATATTGTGAGTAACAGTAGCAAGGTCAGTACAGTATATTATGACAGTATCTGAACACAGTGATGCAACCAAATACATTATCTATGCAAAGTTCTTTTATATATATTGTTATTATTGTTATTATTATTTATTTTTAGAGCACCATTGATTCCATGGTGCTATACGTGAGCAGGGGTAATTTACAGAACACAAATAGAGATTACAATGAGCAAAATAATAGTGACAGACAGGTACAGAGGGGAGAGGACCCTGCCCTTGCAGGCTTACATTCTACAGGACAATGGGGGAGGAAACCATAGGTTCAGGGCTCTCAGCGGCTCTGGTTGTTACAGCAGTGCCAACGCCCCGTCACGTGTTCTCTTTTTCCCAATTGCAGGGATGCTGGCATGTGCACACTTCTGTCTGCGCTCCTTCGGTGCTTGCTCCTTACTAGGACCTGCGCATGGCAAGCAGGCCTCCTGGAAGTGTGCTTAGTTCGCACGCGTGCTTCCGGCCTCCTAAAGGGCCAGTTCGCACATTGCTAAAAACGTCCCTATTGGGAGGTGCCTTGACAACTTTAGTGATTCAGTGTGTATCCTGCTAGCTAGTTGTTAGATCCCTGTACATGTGGTCTCTGATCCTATCTGCCCCATCTGCCCTGTCAACTCGTTTCAGTCCGTCCTGCTTTACCCATACCCGAATCAGCTCTGCCTGTGTTTAGGTCTGATTCTGGTCCATCTGACCCACGCCTGTGCTGCTAAACTCTCCTACCTAGTCTGAGCCTGCACCTGTAAACCTGCGTCAGTGATCCTGTACCAGTGGCCGTCCCATGTTCCTATACCAGTTCTGCTTGTGCCTTATCCAACACTGGTGTACCATCCCACTATCCAATTTCTGGTTAGTCCCGCTTCCCTGTCCCCCATGTGGGTCAGCTGTCACAGCTTTGTGAGTCCATCGTGGAGTAGCACCTGGGGTTCACCTGGAGTCCAGTAAACCAAATTCCTATCTGGGTGACTCCTACCACTCCCTGCGCACTCAGCTTCCTGGCAGCATATTGCCATGGATTTTGTTACAGATCTTCCTGTGTCCTCGGGCTGTTCTGACTTCTCGGTAGTGGTGGATCGCTTCTCGAAGATGTCACATTTACCCCCACTGCCAGGACTTGAATCTGCTCTAGAATTTGCAGAGAAATTAATTCAGCACATCTTCTGTCTTTGCGGATTCATTTCCACACCATGTCCGACCGAGGGGTCCAGTTCACATACAGATTCTGGTGGGCTGTGTGTAAACTTCTGAATATTGTTCTGGATTTCTCGACTGCATTCCCTCCTCAATCCAATGGACAGATAGTGAGAGTCAACCAGATACTGGCCAACTACCTGAGGAACTTCACTAACGCACATCATGACGATTAGGCCAAACTCTTACCATGAGGAAAGTGTGGCACAGGAAGGATCCAGGTGAAGTGTCAGTGGATGCGCTACTGATAAATATATTCAGATAGTTGATGATATTTTCAAACACTTTTTTGGACAAGTTTCAGGTCAACATGTTTCGAAGTAATACACAGGACCTCTTCATCAGGACAAAACCTAGGTTTTGTCCTGATGAAGAGGTCCTGTGAATGGCTTCAGGACAAAACCTAGGTCTGAGGAAGGTCTTTATGTAAGACCGAAACGTTACATGAACTTGTTGGGATTGCTTTACTTGAATAAAGGGATTCTGAATCATAAAGAGTGCCAGACTTTAAATTTATTTTTTTGAGGCATTTAAAGGCAAATGTGAGAGGTGAAATACTGTAGGTCGATAGCTGGATGTACAGGTCTGGTTGAGAGATGGCTTCTTCAGGAAAAGTGTAATATGGGCATGATTGAAAGCAGTAGGAAAGGTACCAGAAGTTAGGGATAAGTTGAAGAGATGGGTTAGGGCTGGAATAAGTATGATGGTGAGGTTGGGGAGGAGGTGGGATGACATGGGGTCAAGTGCACAGGTGGAAGTGTGATTTGGAGAGGAGATGAGTAAGCTCTCCTTAAGTAATGGTGGGGAGGAAGGTTAGTTGGGGAGGGCAGGTGTTATGACCTGGTGGCCAGGACAATAATGGACCTGGTGGTTAAGAGCACACGGAATGACCTGATAGTTACTGATAATAAAGGACGAGCTCTGGGACGTGGGAACTCTGCTGACCGCAATCCCTAATCCTATCAAACACACTAGAAATAGCCGTGGATTGCGCCTAACGCTCCCTATGCAACTCGGCACAGCCTAAGGAACTAGCTAGCCCTAGAGATAGAAAAATAAAGCCTACCTTGCCTCAGAGAAATTCCCCAAAGGAAAAGGCAGCCCCCCACATATAATGACTGTGAGTAAAGATGAAAATACAAACACAGAGATGAAATAGATTTAGCAAAGTGAGGCCCGACTTACTGAACAGACCGAGGATAGGAAAGGTTACTTTGCGGTCAGCACAAAAACCTACAAAAAGACCACGCAGAGGGCGCAAAAAGACCCTCCGCACCGACTCACGGTGCGGAGGCGCTCCCTCTGCGTCCCAGAGCTTCCAGCAAGCAAGACAACAAAAAAAAAATAGCAAGCTGGACAGAAAAATAGCAAACCAAAGAAATACAAGCTGGAACTTAGCTTCTGCTGGGAAGACAGGTCACAAGAACGATCCAGGAGTGAACTAGACCAATACTGGAACATTGACAGGTGGCATGGAGCAAAGATCTAAGTGGAGTTAAATAGAGCAGCCTGCTAACGAATTAACCTCGTCACCTGTGGAAGGAAACTCAGAAACACCCACCAGAGGAAGTCCATGGACAGAACCAGCCGAAGTACCATTCATGACCACAGGAGGGAGCCCAACAACAGAATTCACAACAGGCAGGTGTTTGGTATACATAGGGATTGTGGTGGTTGAGCAATAAAGACTTGTCTGATTTGGTAGACCTTGTTGTTGAAGTGTACAACAGTCTTCGGCAGAGATGAGGTTGGTCAGAGTGGTGGGTGGATGAGGGAGTTAAAAATGTTGAATAGTTGTTTGGGGTTGTGGGATAAAGAGGATATGAAGGTTGTGAAATTTACCTGTTTAGCAGATGTGAGGGTGGACTTGAATGTGAAAGTTGCTTGTTTGAATGTAGTGAAGTCTTTCTGTGAATGTGTTTTCTTCCCGTGCCGCTCTGCAACCCTGGACGCTCGCTGAATCTTTTTAGTGAGGTTGCTATGCCAAGACTGTCTATTGATTTGTCGCACTCTGCTATGCATGAGAGGGTTGACTGAGTCAATAGCTGATGTGAGTGTAGCATTGTAGAAAACAGTGGCAATGTCAACATTGTGGAGTGAAGATATGGATGACAGCTGTGGAATAGAGTTGGAGAGTGTGTGAGTGTCTAGGTGTGTGAGGTTTCTGTGAGGGTGAACTAGATGCTAGGCTTGGGGGACAGGTGGAGATGACAGGAAAGAGAATGTAAGTAGATGGCGGTCCGATGGGGGGGAGGTGAGGTAGTGAGGTTACATAGGGGGCAGAGGCGGGTGAAGATAAGGTCTAATGTATGCCCGTCTGTGTGGGTGGCCACAGACAGGACCACTGAATGAGGCCAAAGGATGAGGCAGGTGACAGGAGTTTAGAGGTTCCTGACTGGCTGGTGTCAGTCGGGATGTTGAAGTTGCCCATGATGATAGTGGGAATGTTGACTGAGAGAAAGTTTAGAGGTTAGATGGAGAATTGGTCAATAAACGTAATGGCATGCCTGTGGGTCGGCATATGATGAACACTTGGAGGTTGAAGGGAGAGCAGATGTGGACAGTGTGCACTTCAAAATAAAGAAGGATAAGGGAGGTGTGGAGAGGGAATTGGAAATTGGATGGGTTGAACATGCAGGTGTTAGAAGGGAGAAGACACACTCCTGCACCATGTCTGTTGCCAGGGTGAGGAGCGCGGGAGAAATGAAGGCCACCATAGCACAGAGCTGTAGAGGAGGCTATATTGGAGGGTATCAGACATATTTGGTGAGACAGGATAGATTAAAGGGAACCTGTCACCCCCAAAATGGAAGTTGAGCTAAGCCCACCACCATCAAGGGTTTATCTACAGAATTCTGGAAAGCTGTAGATAAGCCCGCGATGTAACCTGAAAGATGAGAAAAAGAGGTTAGATTATACTCACCTGGACGGGCGGTCTGATCCGATGGGTGTCGCGGTCCGGTCCGGGCCTCCCATCCTCTTACGATGACGTCTTCTTCTTGTCTTCACGCTGCGGCTCTGGCGCAGGCATACTTTGCCTGTCCTGTTGAGGGCAGAGCAAAGTACTGCAGTGCGCAGGCGCCGGGAAAGGTCAGAGAGGCCGGGCGCCTGCACACTGCAGTACTTTGCTCTGCCCTCAACAGGGCAGACAAAGTACGCCTGCGCCAGAGCCGCAGCATGAAGACAAGAAGAGGACGTCATCTGATGAAGATAGGAGGCACCGGACCACGACACCCATCGGACCGGACAGGGACCGCCCCTGGGTGAGTATAATCTAACCTCTTTTTCTCATCTTTTAGGATACATCGGGGGCTTATCTACAGCATTCCAGAATGCTGTAGATAAGCCCATGATGCTAGTGGCCTTAGCTCACTTTGGATTTTGGGGGTGACCGGTTCCCTTTAAGAGAGGTAAAGAGGTCATGTATGATGTGAAGCTTATTGTAGATGGAACGGGCGTTGCAAAGCGCTCTGGAGAGAGGGAGCGGCAAAGTGGGGTCAGTGGAATGGGTTTTATATTTGAGGGGTTGCGATAGTTTCTAGCAGGTGAGCAGTGATAGGAGGGAGAAATTATGGGGGTGTAAGCTGTGGAGGCCCAGGATTAGGAGATATTTCGCCAGCTGTGAGTTGAAGCAAAGAGAGAGCAAGCAATTGGAAGGAGAGAGGGTGGCTTTTGTGTTTCTGTGGGAGAGATGTGAGATTGAGGAGCAGTTCAGCAGATGCGGTCAGGTGGGAAGGTAAGAGGGAAGTTGAGAAGAGTATCTGTTTGAAGAGTGAGGGGATATGGGGATAACGAAGGAGGGTAAGAATAAGTGGAGCAATGTCTGTTAGTGCATAAATAAGCATGCTGAAAGTACTAGTGGGAAACTAAAGTGGTGGAGAAAGGCAGCAAATAGTTGTGTCTCTTACATCCTGGTCACTTCTGGAACATTCCTGGTATATATCTGATGTGCACCTAAAAAGCTGCACTTTAAGATGATGCATGCAGATAACCGACTAATCTCATTATCTAGCAGTTAAACAGAGGTCGATGGGTAATGCTTAAGGTACCGTCACACTCAGCAACTTTGCAAAGAGAACGACAACAATCCGTGACGTTGCAGCGTCCTGGATAGCGATCTCGTTGTGTTTGACATGCAGCAGCGATCTGGATCCCGCAGTGATATCGCTGGTCGGAGCTAGAAGTCCAGAACTTTATTTAGTCGTCAGGTCGGCGTGTATCGTCGTGTTTGACAGCAAAAGCAACAATGCCGGCAATGTTTTACATGGAGCTAACAACCAGCTACAACGATAAGTGAGTCGCCGTTACGTCACTGGATTGCTCCTGCATCGTTCTGGAGTTGCTCTGTTTGACGTCACTACAGCGACCTAAACAGCGACGCTGCAGCGATCGGCTCGTTGTCTATATCGCTGCAGCCTCGCTGAGTGTGACGGTACCTTTAGTCTTTATGTTTCAGCTTATTGGGCGTCACTCTCACTACTAGAACTAGCACTGTCTTAGTCTTGTTACATTGGCACTAGCAGGGGTCACCAGTATTTCCTCCTAGGGTGCAAGTCCTAGATATTAGTCACTTGATACACAATGTGCTTGTCATGCGAAGTCAGGTCTTCGGTAATTGACCCTCTGTCCCCTCGAAATTCTTCCTTCCAGGGAACACACTCTCCATCCTTCAGTTCTTGCCTATACAGTTCAACCAGCAGATGGCGGCATTTACTGGCAGGTGCTGTGAGATGTTGACTGGATGTCTCTTCTGTTCACCACCCCCTTACACACACCCACAAACGCACGCACGCACGCACGCACGCACGCACGCACGCACACACACACACACACACACACACACACACACATTGTGCTCAGTAGAAATCAGAGTAATATAGAAGTGTGGCTAGTACTAAGATGTGGTTCATGTTATCAAGTGCAAGGAATTGACACTGCCTAGTAATAGGACCTGCTTATTTGAATTTAATAAATCTATTAAGAAATTTACTCAATACACTTTTACATGGGGTGGTTTTGGAGTGAGTAAAAGCATTCCGATCATTCCCCTGGTGGTGTAGAGTTGCTTTGAGGTTGATAGCTAACACTTCTGAAAGTCGGAGGCGAGAAAGATTAGTGACAGCAGTTAACCAGTAACTATTAATGGGTTGTTCACTTAACCCTTTATTTGTTTAGGGTGTTGTAGAGGTTAGCAGTGGTCCTGAGCAATAAATTACCATATATTTAATAAATAGGTCAGAAATTCTTTTTAAGGTCAGGGCCTATACATATATATAGTATAACATATAAATATTAATAACATTTTGTATGCCAGAAACATCCACTAGAAGGCAATCCTTGCTGCTGAGTTGCTGAAGTCTCAGCAACTGCTGAATTTATTAATAAATTCATGTACACTCATTCATCTTTGTGGCGGTAGAAAGAATTACAACCTTTAACTACTTACTCCTGCATGATTTTGTATCCATTGTTCTCTTGATAATAGGTTTAGACATTGTTGGTTTCTTGGAAATAATAGACTCTGATTTGTTTTGTCTATTGAGTTGAAACATTGCACTGTATAAAATGCTCTCTTGGTCATAGGATGTTCCGATTGGTGCACAGCTTGTCACAGTTACAGTATAGTTATCAAAGTGATGTCTTTAAAGTTAAGAAGTAAAAATATACTGTACATTAGAGCTTCTATTAGCTATTAGTATACAATCTACTATGATACCTACATTCAGATAGCGTTTTATTCATGTGTCTGTTTCAGAGTTGTAGCTAGGGGTTCGGCTCAGGGAAGGTGGGGGTGTGGGAACACATCTAAATGGGCTCCTTACCAGGTAACCCTGATTATGACTATGGTGGTGCACCCTAAATGCGGGTATAGAAGAACTTCAGCAGATGACCGCACTGTGACTGAAAACAAATCAGCATACAAAGACCAAGCAGTATTATTCCTCCTTGCGGAGAGTGACATGTTAAGCATGTCGAGGTGAGGAGACTTAAAGCCGCAATGCTCCTCTGGGAAATATGCAAATTTTCCCTTCAAGAGGAAGAGTACTAGAACTCTAGTGCCACCTATTGGAAGTAGCAATCCTAACAGTCAATGTCAACCCTTTAACAAGCTTTGTCACATGACTTAGAATAAGAGCCAAACCAGATCTCAACTTGCAGACACTGTGTTTCGGGGTACTGCCCCTCATCAGTGCAAAGTGGAGAACTGGTTTGGCTGATTAAGAGGCGTCTGATCGGGATCCAAGAAATATCGTTTCTTCTTGTGGAGACTGACATGTTAAGCATGTCGAGGTGCAAACCAGATCTCCACTTTGCACTGACGAGGGGCAGTACCCCGAAACACAGTGTCTGCAAATTGAGATCTGGTTTGGCTCTTATCCTAAAGGTACCTTCACACTCAGCGACGCTGCAGCGATACCGACAATGATGTCGATTGCTGCAGCGTCGCTGTTTGGTCGCTGGAGAGCTGTCACACAGACAGCTCTCCAGCGACCAACGATCCCGAAGTCCCCGGGTAACCAGGGTAAATATCGGGTTACTAAGCGCAGGGCCACGCTTAGTAACCCGATGTTTACCCTGGTTACCAGCGTAAAAGTAAAAAAAAAAAACACTGCATGCTTACCTACCGCTGTCTGTCCCCGGCGCTCTGCTTCTCTGCACTCCTCCTGCACTGGCTGTGAGCACAGCGGCCGGAAAGCACAGCGGTGACGTCACCGCTCTGCTTTCCGGCTGACCGACGCTCACAGCCAGTGCAGGAGGAGTGCAGAGAAGCAGAGCGCCGGGGACAGACAGCGGTAGGTAAGTATGTAGTGTTTGTTTTTTACTTTTACGCTGGTAACCAGGGTAAACATCGGGTTACTAAGCGCGGCCCTGCGCTTAGTAACCTGATGTTTACCCTGGTTACCAGTGAAGACATCGCTGGATCGGTGTCACACACGCCGATCCAGCGATGTCTGCAGGGAGTCCAGCGACGAAATAAAGTTCTGGACTTTCCTCAGCGACCAACGATCTCCCAGCAGGGGCCTGATCGTTGGTCGCTGTCACACATAACGATTTCCTTAACGATATCGTTGCTACGTCACAAAAAGCAACGATATCGTTAACGATATCGTTATGTGTGAAGGTACCTTAAGTCATGTGACAAGGCTCGTTAAAGGGTCGACATTGACTGTTAGGATTACTAATTCCAATAGGTGGCACTAGAGTTCTAGTCCTCTTCCTCTCTGAAGAAACAATTTCCATACAAAGACCAAAGCTAATATTACCACCACAGAGAGACCATATAGTGGTAGATGCCAGTCCTGTAGGAGATAACAGTACAGTTCAAGATAATGATTTACAGATGATCGTAAACTTTTCCCATCTTTTCCATCTGACATTGCAATGTCTTTCTGCCTACAACAGACACACTTGACTCCTCACTTTTCCATCACCATCCATTCCTAACCTGCACAAACTTCTCATCTTGTGTTACCTCAATGTTGATCAGCTGCTGCTGTATATGTCAGTATGACAGCACCAGTTTGGCGCAAAAACAGTGCTCCTCTCAGTGCCCCACATATTAATAATGCCCCAAACTGTTCCCCTTACAATGTAAAATGCCTCCTTCTCTAGATGCTAGCTTTCTAAGGGGCGGAATTTCCCCTTAGAAAATATTAATGTCCTGTGCAAGTGCCGTAGAAAACAGTGTCCACATTTTGCACTCTTAAAAAGTAATAATGCCCCATATTCTCTTTTGACTGTCACAATTCTCTGAGTGCCCCTATTTCAATAAGTGCCCACATAACATTTAATAATGTCCCCTGAGTACCCCATTGTATAGCTCTGCATATAGTATGATGGACCCACAGCTCTCCTATACACAGTATGATGCCCCCACAAATTCCCTATATGCATTATGATTCCCCACAGCTCCCCTATATGCAGTATCATGTCCCACTATACACAGTATGATGGGCACACAACTCCGCTATACATAGTATGATGGGCCCACAGCTCCCCTATACATAGAATGATTCCCTCACTGCTCCCAAAAACACAGTATAATGACTTCCACAGTAGTCCTCACACTTTATGATGGCCCCCACAGTAGCCTCAACACAGAATAATGGCCCCAACATTGTATAATGGCCATCATAGTAGTCCCCACGCTTTTGAGGACTCCACACTATATAAGCCCCCCTCCAATAGTCGCCATGCTGTATGATGGCCCCCATGGAAGACTCCGAACTGTGTAATGTGTTCCACATAAGCTTTCACGCTGCATAAAGGCCCACTCAGTAGTCCCCACATTGTATGAGGGCCCTCCTGATCAGTTCCCAGACTGTATGATATGATGGCTCCCACAGTAGTCCCCAAAATGTATAATAGCCCTCACATTGGCTCCCACACTATATAATGACCCCCAGAGTAGTCCCACACTTTATGAGCCCCCACAAAAGAATCTACTCTGAATGAGGGCCCCCACACAGTAGCCCCCCACACTGTATAATGCACTCACACGGTATAATGGCTCCAATGTATGAGGGTCTACCACAGTAGTTAGCACACTGTATAAGGGCATCCATAGTAGCCCCAAAACTGTATAATGGCCCCCACATGAGCTCCCATACTGTCTAATGCCCCCACATTTTATGAGGATTCCATACTATGTTTGGGTCTCTCACAGTAGTCCCCACACCATATGATGGCCCCCAGAGTAGCACCCAAACTGTATAATGGCCCCCATATTAGCTCCCACAGTATATAATGGTCCCCACACTGGATGAGGACCCTCAAAGTAGCCATACACTGTATGGAAATCCCCCATACTTTTTGATGCCCCCACAGTCACAACACAAGCATTCAAATAAAATAAAAAATATCATATACACAACGAATCCAGGACCCTGAAGAGTCTCCGGCAAAGCAAGTTGATGCTATCCCCGCCTCATTCAGAGCAACACTCTACCGTTCAGTTAACCACAGGCTTAAAGCAACTTGCAGTCTATGTGAGCAGGTTGCGAGATGCAGTGATGGACAGGAGGCGGAGCAAGGGTTAACAAGTATACTAAACGGAAATACTCCACGCAGGGAGGCAAACAGATAAAGGGAAAACAAAACAGTTCAGATGCAAAAAAGATGTGCAGAGTCAACGATAACAAGGAGAAAAGATAGTGGCAGTTCATGTTAGATCAACTTAGCCTGTCAGTAGTCTTCCAGGCTGTGGCAATTACGTAGCCGGCGATGATACCAACAACAGTTGGCGCAGTGCTGTTCCAGTGGGGTCCTGCAAACAATGGTCAGACTTCTGGCAGCAGTGGTCGGTGTCCGGTACCTTCCACTGAGCCCCTAGTCCATGAACATATGCGGCCGGAGCAAACAATGCCGCAGCACAATCAGGGTCTCCCATGGGCAGGAAAGTATATGCTGGCAAGGTGGGTTACAAAAGTCTATCCTGTACTCGGTTCTCTGTTTGCAGCACATGCGCTGTACTCACGGTCACGAAGCACACAGCACCTCGATCTCTGTCAGCTACTGAACGCACTGCACTTTCTCTCTATGCTCCGCGCTGCCTGTTCCCACCAAGACTGAAGTGCCGACAACCACTGGCACGCTGCTTCTCCAGCGAGGTCCTGTGGACCACGGTCCGACAACAAGGGCAGCAGCAAACAATCCTGAACTCTGCCCTGGCTCATAGGCTGGCATGCGGCACTTAGCTGAACAGGGCTCCAGGCTCTTTCCTTATTACTGCGGTGGGCTCCGGCACTGTCTGAGCCCGACGTGGCCTGGCAGATATAACCTGGTGAATTGGGGCACAGATGGCAGTCCTGCACCCAATCTCTCTCTAGTCCACCGGGTCTGTCTGCTGCAGTCCATTGCAGCACCGGCGGTTGGGGTGCGGAGTGCACTGCCTGCCTTGTTGCTTGCACGCTGATGGCGGGGGCCTCTGCAGCTTCGCATGCTTTCTCTTTTTCCTTCTGTCCGGGTTCCCTCTCTAAACACACCCCCTTGTAACAATTATGAAGGTACTAAGGAATCTGATGGCATGGGATAAAACCAGTCTGAGAACAAAGCTGCAGCAAATGATGTATTTAAAAAAAAAAAAGAAATGCAGCAAACAGATCTAATACAGATATTCCTGCAATTGTAATGAGGTGCTCAGCGCAATATGGTAAACTGAAAAGCAAACAGAACTAACACAGATATTCCTACAATTGTAACGAGATGCTCAAGCACAATATAGTAATCATAGCACACTGAATAGCGGGACGCAACCGCTAATATGAACCAGTCCAGCAAGGATATGACGCGGGAGCAATCAAGACACGAGGAAGTCCAGTAGGTTGTTAGTGTGAATGCACACAGTACTTGAACGAGGAAGTCCAGCAAAACTTGATCACCTGTGCGCACAGCACTTGTTTGTGGAAGTTCAATAATACACAGATGGTGTGTTGTGAGAGTGAAGTGGTGCATAGAGCCTGGGTTGTGATAGAGACCCCGTAGAAAGGCTCAAGTCACCTGTCATACGGGTTCGCGTCCGTGTAAGGAGGACAGAGGGAACTGTGAGGACCTTGATAGAAGAAACAGGCAGCAAAAGACTACACCAAAGCAATGGTAGGAAGGCTACTAACTCCGTCTGGTAAAGGGGACTCGGAACTTGCTTCCAAGCCGGCTGGACCCTGCCTGTACCTGTGATCTGGTGCCCCGGACTGTGGTTGCCTGAAGACTTTAGTAAACCAGGTAATGAGACTGCAAACCTGTGTCCTCCATTTCTTACCGCACCACCCACCATCTTCACCAACACACCGGGAGCCCTGTGGACCCAACGTCACCTGTGGGAAGTTATACCATCTTAGCTGCCATACTATCACCCCAGAGGACCCCTTTAAGCAGCGTCAGTCCCCACTGACCGAATACCACAGGTGGCGTCACGAACACAAACTTTATTCCAAACCTCTTTAAGGACATTCCCTTTTACTTGGGCGGCCCAGGGCCACGGATCGGGTCACTGCCACCGTGACCACCCCTTTAATTGTGACCGGACCCAGTACTGAGTACCCCAGGCCCTGGCGGGCGACTCAGTTGATAGTACAGACTGGGGTACTGGTAACAGATTGTAATGGAGAGCCGGGCAGCCTTGAAGCAATTTTTGGATACACCTGGCCAGGTAGGTACGGTGGCCTTCCTTCTGCGCTGTCCTCCCTTTTTCTTTGCTGCCTAACAGCTTACCCTCCTGCTGCTAACTGCTCTCTCTGTTTTTAAAAACTAACCGTTGCCCGCATGGCAGGCAAATCGAGTCTATCACAGGTGCCGCTACTTTGTGTCGGCTCCAGGCTCTGGTATGCTGCTGTGCTGCCGGGTATTAGATCAGGCCAGGAGACCTGCATTCTTTTGCCCTCCGGATTTAGCTGCCAGGACTTCAGTACCCACGCAACCACGGACTGCGGTATCCGATTCCTAGCGCTCAGCTCTGGGGCGAGTTTAATCACAGCTCCTCTCCCCAGGTTCTGCTCTACTTCTCTCTTACTGACACCTGGTAAGGGGACCTCTCCTTGCTTCCAGGCATGACATTACTCTCTGTGAGGGAAGCAATGTCACTGTGGCAACCGGACTCCTGGGGTGCCACACATGGAGACGATATCTCAGTGCTATTCTGCAGAGCTCAACTATATCGGCATGCTATACAATATAGTTAAAAGTGGCAGTGACTCCGGGTGCTATGCTACTGGTCTGTGTAAATGCTCTATTGAGATACAATTTCTGCCAATATCAATTAATACGCTCCTTCTTTATGACAGTATTACAAGGTTTAGTTCTCCAATCCTTTCTCACCTTCCCCGTTAATCACTCCTACTCTTTCACTACAACATAAAGTCAGAAAATCAGCAGGGAAGGTGTAACTGCTTTGCTCTCCCTCCTGGGGCACACGCTGGCTGCACCTAACACTGTCCTAAGTAATTGGAATCACTTTCCTGTAGTACTTTTTTAACAGAAAAAACCTTGGCACAGAGAGCAGAAAGAATCCAGCGGTGATAGTGAGTATATTCTGTATAAGATTACTGACAGCACTTGGTAGCCTTAGTAAAAACTGAGAATGTTGAATATAAGATCGATACAATGTCAAAAGAGGTAGATGGAAGAGATTTTCTTACAATTTTCAAAACATATATTTTATACACTTATTTTGAGGAATAAAAGGAAAATGTTTTATATGTCATTATAAATTAACCCATTTACCCCCAAACCTGTTTACACCTTCATGAACAGGCCAAATTTTACAATTCTGACCAGTGTCACTTTATGAGGTAATAACTCTGGAACTCTTTAAGGACATGTGCACACGTTGCGGATTTTACCGCGGATCTGCAGCAGTTTCCCATGCGGCTTACAGTACCATGTAAACCTATGGAAAACCCAATTCGCTGTGCACATGCTGCAGAAAAAAACGTGCGGAAACGCAGTGTTCTTTTTTCTACAGCATGCCAATTCTTTGTGCGGATCTGCAGCGTTTCTGCACCCATAGACTTGCATTGAGTTGGGCACATCTGCAGCAAAACCGCAGATGTAGAAAAGTTCTGCGGTTTAGCTGTGGGTGAAACGCTGCAGATCAGGAGGAGGGAAGTGTGTGGGCGGAGTGTGGGTGGTGACTATGTGCGTGTATGTGTGTGTGGGCGTGGTCTGCGGGCTGTCAGTGAGTCTGCGGGGGTCTGTGCGGGGCTGTTGGGGGTCTGTGTGGGGCTGTTGGGGGTCTGCCGGGGCTGTGGGGGGCCTGTGCAGGGCTGTCGGGGGTCTGCCGGGGCTGTCGGGGGTCTGTGCGGGGCTGTTTGGGGGCTGCCGGGGCTGTTTGGGGTCTGCCGGGGCTGTCGGAGGTCTGTGCAGGGCTGTCGGAGATCTGCAGGCTGTCCGGGGGTCTGCGGGGCTGTGTGTGGGGTCTTTGGGTGTGTGTGTGCGTGCAGGGATCATCCGATGGGACTACAAGTCCCATTGGGCTATGCCTGCTACAGTGACAGTGATTTACACATTAGCCAATGATGGGACAGTAGTAGTCCCATCATCTAGCTAATGTGTTGAATGTAAAAAAAACCCCAACACATACACATATACAGTACATACAACATACAACATATAACATACAACATACAACAGTACATACAACATATGACATACAGCACATACAACATACAACAGTACATGCAACATATGACATACAGTACATAAAACAGTACATACAACATACATTACAGAACATACAACATACAACAGAGCATACAACATATAACATACAACAGTACATACAACATATGACATACAGTACATACATCATGCAACAGTACAAACAACATACATACATAACATACAATATACAACAGAACATACAACATATAACATACCACATACAACAGTACATACAACATATGACATACAGAACATACAACAGTACATACAACATACATACAGAACATACAACATAACATACAGCATATAACATACAACAGTACATACAACATATGACAAACAGTACATACATCTTACAAGAGTACATATAACATACATACAGCATATGCAACATACAACAGAACATACAACATATAACATACAACATACAACAGTACATACAACATATGACATACAGAACATACAACAGTACATACAAAATACATACAGAGCATACAACATACAACAGAACATACAACATACAACAGTACATACAACATATGACATACACTACATACAACATACAACAGTACATACAACTTACATACAGAACATACAACAGAACATACAACAGTACATACAACATATGACATACAGTACATACAACATACAACAGTACATACAACATACAACAGTGCAAACAACATACAACAGTACATACAACATATGACATACAGTACATACATACAGTACATACAACACATACATCTAGACATACAGTACATACATATAGACATACAGTACATACATATAGACATACAGTACATACATACAGTACATACAATACATACATATAGACATACAGCACATACATATAGACATACAGTACATACAACATAGAGTACATACTCACCATCACCTTGATCCCCCAAGCCATTGTCACCTGTAAAAAATATTAAAGTAATAAACAATATACTCCCTGATCCGCAGATATCCAATTAAAATGAGTGTCCCACGACGATCTCCTGTGGAGAGCTGCCACATCAGCTGATGCGACCGCTCTCCAGTGGCTCCAGGAATACAATGACGGAAGGTATCCTTCCGCAATGTATTCCTCCACTGCTGTGAAAAATAGTCCCTATTCTCACTTTGGGCACTGCTGTGTGGGAAAATTCCCACAGAGCTTTGCCATAAAGTGAGACCCTGAACTCAGATAACCTCTTCAGTGATGCACTGCAGGAGCCATTGTCTCCTGTCAGTGTGTCACTGGAGGCCCTATAGAGCAGTGACATCACCTGATGTCACTGTTTTAAAGGGGAGATCGTCGTGAGACACTCGTTAATAATTGAACTACGGTGGAAAGTGAGTATACGGTTGGTTTATTATTTTTAATTTTTTCCAGGCGATCGAGTATGCTAAGTAAGGTGAAATTAAGAATATTAAAATACTTGTTTCTGGCGGTGTCTTTTTTTTAACTCTTTCACTACTATAGGATTACCAATGGATAGTTGTCTTATTGACGCCTCTCCATTCACCGCTACAGGCGAGTGGGAAGAGAGGGGCTAAGTGCCGGAATTGGTGCATTTTACAGATGCGCCATTTCTGGGGTGGCTGGGGGCTGATATTTGTAGCCGGGGGGTCAAATATCCATGGCCCCCCTCTAAACTATGAATATCAATCCGCTGCTGTCTGCATAGCCTTTCTGGCTATAAAATATAGGGGGACCCCACATCATTTGTTTTGGGGGTCCCCCTATTTTAATAGCCAGTAAAGGCTACGCAGACAGCTGCGGGCTGATATTCATAGCCTGGGAAGGGGTCATGAGTATTACTCCCTTCCCAGACTACAAATATAATGCCCCCAGCCGTCAGCTTTCCCCCTCTGGAGCAGAAAAGTATGCGGGAGCCCGCGCCATTTTTTTCCGTTTTTTTTATTAAACATGTTCATTAATCAACATCGGCCTCGTTATTATATATATATGGATATAACTATGGCTATATCTATCTATAGATATATTTATAGATAGATAGTTATATCTATAGATACATATATATATCTATCCATATGTCTATCTGACTACTTTCACACATCACGTTTTTGACGTCAGACACAATCCGGTGAGTTTTGAAAAAAAAGGATCCATTTTTTTCCGCCGGATCCATTTTTTTCTCTATATAGAGTTGTATTAGCGCTGGATTGCGCCTGATGGCCACACGTTTCATCCGTTTTTTGCTCGATCCATCAAAAAAGCTGCATCCGACGGACGGAGAAAACGTACAGAAGAACGCTTTTTCTGTCAGATGAAAAAACGCCCAGCAACTGGGCGAAAAACGTATGAAACTGAGATCTGAAGTGATGAATCCGGCCTCCGAATCCGGTTTTTCATGCATTTTTCCATTCAACTCATGCACATTTTCCCTTCTCTCTCTCTCTCTCAAAAAAACGGATCAGTTGCATCAGTTTTTCACTATTTGCAAAGGATCCGTTTTTTCAAAAATTCGCCGGATCCTGCTTAATGGAAATAAACTGATGTGTGAAAATAGCCTAACTTGTTATGAACAGGTAATTCAGAACCACAATGGACCTTGAAGTTCAGAGCACACAAGGTGACCTGACATTTACCAAAAACATAGGACAAGCTCTGAGACGTGGAAACTCTGCTGACCGCAATCCCTAATCCTAACACACCACACTAGAGGTAGCCGTGGATTGCGCCTAACGCTCCCTATGCAACTCGGCACAGCCTGAGAAACTAACTAGCCCTGAAGATAGAAAAAATAAGCCTACCTTGCCTCAGAGAAATTCCCCAAAGGAAAAGGCAGCCCCCCACATATAATGACTGTGAGTAAAGATGAAATACAAACACAGAGATGAAATAGATTTAGCAAAGTGAGGCCCGACTTACTGAATAGACCGAGGATAGGAAAGATAGCTTTGCGGTCAACACAAAAACCTACAAACAACCACGCAGAGGGGCAAAAAGACCTTCCACACCGACTAACGGTACGGAGGTGCTCCCTCTGCGTCTCAGAGCTTCCAGCAAGCAAGAAAAAACCAATATAGCAAGCTGGACAGAAAATATAGCAAACAAAAATAACACAAGCAGAACTTAGCTTATGCAGGATAGAGAGGCCACAGGAACGATCCAGGAGGAAGCAAGACCAATACTAGAACATTGACTGGAGGCCAGGATCAAAGCACCAGGTGGAGCACCAAACGACTTAACCTCATCACCTGAGGAAGGAAACTCAGAAGCCGCAGTACCACTCTCATCCACCAAAGGAAGCTTATAGACAGAACCAGCCGCAGTACCACTCACGACCACAGGAGGGAGCTTGGCCACAGAATTCACAACAGTACCCCCCCTTGAGGAGGGGTCACCGAACCCTCACCAGAGCCCCCAGGCCGACCAGGATGAGCCACATGAAAGGCACGAACCAGATCGGCAGCATGGACATCAGAGGCAAAGACCCAGGAATTATCTTCCTGACCATAACCTTTCCACTTAACCAGATACTGGAGTTTCCGTCTCGAAACACGAGAATCCAAAATCTTCTCCACAACATACTCCAATTCCCCTTCAACCAAAACCGGAGCAGGAGGATCAATAGATGGAACCACAGGTGCCACGTATCTCCGCAACAATGACCTTTGGAACCCGTTATGGATGGAAAAAGAAGCCGGAAGAGTCAAACAAAAAGACACAGGATTAAGAACCTCAGAAATCCTATATGGACCAATGAAACGAGGCTTAAATTTAGGAGAGGAAACCTTCATAGGAATATAACGAGATGACAACCAAACCAAATCCCCAACACGAAGTCGGGGACCCACACAGCGCCTGCGGTTAGCGAAACGTTGAGCCTTCTCCTGGGACAATGTCAAATTGTCCACCACATGAGTCCAAATCTGCTGCAACCTATCCACCACAGTATCCACACCAGGACAGTCCGAAGACTCAACCTGCCCTGAAGAGAAACGAGGGTGGATGTCATGATTCCAATGGCAGGGAATCACAAAAGGACAAGCACCAACGAGCTCTAGGGTGATGGAACCTGAGCTGACCGCGACCCTAAACCTGAACACACAAATAACAATAGCCGGGGAACGTGCCTACGTTGATCCTAGACGTCTCGCACCAGCCGAAGATCTAACTTCCCCTATTAGAAGAAACACAGACCTCTCTTTCCTCCAGAGAAATACCCCACAGAAATAGCAGCCCCCCACATATAATGACGGTGAAATGAGAGGAAGGCACATACACAGTAAGAAATCAGATTCAGCAAAATGAGGCCCGCTAAAACTAGATAGCAGAGGATACAAAAGTAAACTGCGCGGTCAGCAAAAAACCCTTCAAAAAACCATCCTGTAATTACTTGAACTCATGTTCCAACTCATGGAACATGAGGAGCAATTACAGCCCGCTAGAGCAACCAGCAGCAAAGAAACAAGTATATGCAAGCTGGACAAGACAAAAATAAATCAAAACGTGGAACAAGAAAATCAAAAACTTAGCTTGTCCTGAAGATTACTGAAGCCAGAAGCTGAGGTAACAAAACACTCTGATAACCTTGATAGCTGGCGGGGAAATGACAAGAAAGCCCGGTTAAATAGGAAACTCCCAAATCCTAATAGAACAGGTGGATACCAGAGACAGCAGAACACAAATCACCCAGTACCATCAGTAACCACCAGAGGGAGCCCAAAAACAGAACTCACAACAGTACCCCCCCTTGAGGAGGGGTCACCGAACCCTCACGAGAACCTCCAGGGCGACCAGGATGAGCCCTATGAAAAGCGCGGACCAAATCATCAGCATGAACATCAGAGGCAACCACCCAAGAATTATCCTCCTGACCATAACCCTTCCACTTGACCAAATATTGGAGTTTCCGTCTGGAAACACGAGAATCCAAGATCTTCTCCACAAAATACTCCAATTCTCCCTCCACCAGCACTGGAGCAGGAGGCTCAGGCGAAGGAACAACAGGTACCTCATACCTCCGCAACAACGACCGATGGAACACATTATGAATAGCAAACGATGCTGGGAGATCCAAACGAAACGACACAGGGTTAAGAATTTCCAAGATCCTATAAGGACCGATGAACCGAGGCTTGAACTTAGGAGAAGAGACCTTCATAGGAACAAAACGAGAAGACAACCACACCAAGTCCCCAACACGAAGTCGAGGACCCACGCGGCGACGGCGATTAGCAAACTGCTGAGCCTTCTCCTGGGACAACTTCAAATTGTCCACCACATGACTCCAAATCTGATGCAACCTATCCACCACCATGTCCACTCCAGGACAATCAGAAGGCTCCACCTGACCAGAGGAAAAACGAGGATGAAACCCCGAATTACAAAAGAAAGGAGAAACCAAGGTAGCAGAACTAGCCCGATTATTAAGGGCAAACTCGGCCAGCGGCAAAAAGGTAACCCAGTCATCCTGATCAGCAGAAACAAAACACCTCAAATAAGTTTCCAAGGTCTGATTAGTTCGCTCCGTCTGGCCATTCGTCTGAGGGTGGAATGCAGACGAAAAGGACAAATCAATGCCCATCTTAGCACAGAACGTCCGCCAAAATCTAGACACAAACTGGGATCCCCTGTCAGAAACGATGTTCTCCGGAATCCCATGCAAACGAACCACGTTCTGGAAAAACAGAGGGACCAACTCAGAGGAGGAAGGCAACTTAGGCAAGGGTACAAGATGAACCATTTTAGAAAAGCGGTCACACACAACCCAGATGACGGACATTTTTTGAGAGACAGGGAGATCCGAAATAAAGTCCATGGAAATCTGCGTCCAAGGCCTCTTCGGGATAGGCAAAGGTGACAACAATCCACTGGCTCGAGAACAGCAAGGCTTAGCCCGAGCACAAACCTCACAAGACTGCACAAAAGAACGCACATCCCTAGACAAGGAAGGCCACCAAAAAGACCTGGCCACCAAGTCTCTAGTACCAAATATTCCAGGATGACCTGCCTGCAGAAGAATGGACCTCAGAGATGACTCTACTGGTCCAGCTATCCGGAACAAACAGTCTCTCAGGCGGACAACGATCAGGTTTACCCGCCTGAAACTCCTGCAAAGCACGTCGCAAGTCTGGGAAGACGGCCGACAAAATCACCCCATCCCTAAGGATACCAGTGGGCTCAGAATTTCCAGGGGAGTCAGGCACAAAACTCCTAGAAAGAGCATCCGCCTTCACATTCTTTGAACCTGGCAGGTATGAAACCACAAAATTGAAACGAGAGAAAAACAGTGACCAACGAGCCTGTCTAGGATTCAGACGCCTGGCAGACTCAAGGTAAATCAGATTTTTGTGATCAGTCAAGACCACCACACGATGTCTAGCACCCTCCAGCCAATGACGCCACTCCTCAAATGCCCACTTCATGGCCAAAAGTTCCCGATTACCCACATCATAATTCTGCTCAGCGGGCGAAAATTTTCTAGAAAAGAACGCACATGGCTTCATCACCGAGCAATCGGAGCTTCTCTGTGACAAAACCGCCCCCGCTCCAATCTCGGAAGCAACAACCTCAACTTGGAAAGGAAGCGAAACATCAGGCTGACGCAACACAGGAGCAGAAGAAAACCGGCGTTTAAGTTCCTGAAAGGCCTCCACAGCCGCAGGAGACCAATCAGCAACATCAGCACCCTTCTTAGTCAAATCCGTCAAAGGCTTAACAACACTAGAAAAATTAGTTATAAAACGACGATAGAAATTAGCAAAGCCCAAGAACTTCTGCAAACTCTTAAGAGATGCAGGCTGCGTCCAGTCACAAATAGCCCGAACCTTGACGGGATCCATCTCAATAGTAGAAGGGGAAAAAATATACCCCAAGAAAGAAATCTTCTGGACTCCAAAGAGACACTTTGAGCCCTTTACAAACAAGGAATTAGCCCGCAGGACCTGAAACACCTTCCTGACCTGCTGAACATGAGACTCCCAGTCATCAGAAAAAACCAAAATATCATCCAAATACACAATCATAAATTTATCCAGATATTCACGGAAAATATCGTGCATAAAGGACTGGAAGACTGAAGGAGCATTAGAAAGTCCGAAAGGCATTACCAAATACTCAAAATGGCCCTCAGGCATATTAAATGCGGTTTTCCACTCATCACCTTGCTTTATTCGTATAAGATTATACGCACCCCGGAGATCAATCTTAGTGAACCATTTAGCCCCCTTAATGCGAGCAAACAAATCAGTCAACAAAGGCAAAGGATACTGATATTTTACGGTAATCTTATTCAAAAGACGATAATCTATACAATGTCTCAAGGACCCATCTTTCTTGGCCACAAAAAAAAAACCTGCTCCCAAAGGGGACGAAGATGGACGTATATGTCCCTTTTCCAAGGACTCCTTAACATAATCCCGCATAGCAGTATGCTCTGGCACTGACAGATTGAACAAACGACCTTTAGGAAATTTACTACCAGGAATTAAATCTATAGCACAATCGCAATCCCTGTGAGGAGGAAGCGAACTGAGCTTAGGCTCCTCAAAAACATCCCGATAATCCGACAAAAATACAGGAACCTCAGAAGGAGTAGATGAAGCGATAGAAATCGGAGGTGCATCATCATGAACCCCCTGACATCCCCAGCTTAACACAGACATTGTTTTCCAGTCAAGGACTGGATTATGAGTTTGTAACCATGGCAGACCAAGTACTAGAACATCATGTAAATTATACAACACCAGGAAGCGAATCACCTCCTGATGAACGGGAGTCATACGCATGGTCACTTGTGTCCAGTACTGAGGTTTATTCATAGCTAAAGGTGTAGAGTCAATTCCCTTCAAAGGAATAGGGACTTCCAGAGGCTCAAGACTAAACCCACATCGCTTGGCAAATGACCAATCCATAAAACTCAGGGCAGCGCCTGAATCAACATAGGCATCGACGGAAATGGATGATAATGAGCAAATCAGAGTCACAGACAGAATGAACTTAGACTGTAACGTACTAATGGCAACAGACTTATCAACCTTTTTTGTGCGTTTAGAGCATGCTGATATAACATGAGCTGAATCACCACAATAAAAGCACAACCCATTTTTCCGCCTATAGTTTTGCCGTTCACTTCTAGACTGAACTCTATCACATTGCATTGTCTCAAGTGCCTGTTCAGAAGACACCGCCAAATGGTGCACAAGTTTGCGCTCCCGTAAACGCCGATCAATCTGAATAGCCATAGTCATAGACTAATTCAGACCCGTAGGCGCAGGGAACCCCACCATAACATCTTTAATGGCCTCAGAAAGGCCATCTCTGAACTTTGCAGCCAGGGCGCACTCATTCCACTGAGTAAGCACTGACCATTTCCGAAATTTTTGACAATATATTTCTGCTTCATCTTGCCCCTGAGAGAGAGCTAATAAAGCTTTTTCAGCCTGAATCTCTTGGTTAGGTTCCTCATAGAGCAAACCCAATGCCAGAAAAAACGCATCCACATTAAGCAACGCAGGATCCCCTGGTGCCAATGCAAATGCCCAATTTTGAGGGTCACCCCGCAGGAAAGATATGATAATCTTAACCTGCTGAGCAGGGTCTCCAGAAGAGCGAGATTTCAAAGAAAGGAACAGCTTGCAATTGTTCCTAAAATTCAGAAAACTAGATCTATCTCCAGCAAAGAACTCTGGAATAGGAATTCTAGGTTCAGACATAGGAGCATGTACAACAAAATCTTGTATATTTTGAACCTTAGCAGCGAGGTTATTCAAGCTGGAAGCTAAACTCTGGACGTCCATGATAAACAGCTAAGGTCAGAGCCATTCAAGGATTAAGAGGAGGAAAGAAAAAAAATCAGCCAGGCTGCAATTAGGGCTAGGCAGCAACCTCAGAGGAGAAAAAAAAAACTTCCTCAGACTACTTTTCCTCCTACTTCAGCCCAAACATTTTTGGCCGTCTATACTGTCATGATTCCAATGGCAGGGAATCACAAAAGGACAAGCACCAACGAGCTCTAGTGTGATGGAACCTGAGCTGACTGCGACCCTAAACCTGAACACACAAATAACAATAGCCGGGGAACGTGCCTACGTTGATCCTAGACGTCTCGCACCAGCCGAAGATCTAAATTCCCCTATTAGAAGAAACACAGACCTCTCTTGCCTCCAGAGAAATACCCCACAGAAATAGCAGCCCCCCACATATAATGACGGTGAAATGAGTGGAAGGCACATACACAGTAAGAAATCAGATTCAGCAAAATGAGGCCCGCTAAAACTAGATAGCAGAGGATACAAAAGTAAACTGCGCGGTCAGCAAAAAACCCTTCAAAAACCATCCTGTAATTACTTGAACTCATGTTCCAACTCATGGAACATGAGGAGCAATTACAGCCCGCTAGAGCAACCAGCAGCAAAGAAACAAGTATATGCAAGCTGGACAAGACAAAAATAAATCAAAACGTGGAACAAGAAAATCAAAAACTTAGCTTGTCCTGAAGATTACTGAAGCCAGAAGCTGAGGTAACAAAACACTCTGATAACCTTGATAGCCGGCGGGGAAATGACAAGAAAGCCCGGTTAAATAGGAAACTCCCAAATCCTAATAGAACAGGTGGACACCAGAGACAGCAGAACACAAATCACCCAGTACCATCAGTAACCACCAGAGGGAGGCCAAAAACAGAACTCACAACAGGTGGAACCCAGAATTGCAGAAAAACGGCAAAACCAAAGTAGCCGAGCTGGCCCGATTATTAAGGGCGAACTCAGCCAAAGGCAAAAAGGACACCCAATCATCCTGATCAGCAGAAACAAAACATCTCAGATATGTTTCCAAGGTCTGATTGGTTCGTTCAGTCTGGCCATTTGTCTGAGGATGGAAAGCCGAGGAAAAAGACAAATCAATGCCCATCCTAGCACAAAAGGCTCGCCAAAACCTCGAAACAAACTGGGAACCTCTGTCAGAAACGATGTTCTCTGGAATGCCATGTAAACGAACCACATGCTGAAAAAACAATGGCACCAAATCAGAGGAGGAAGGCAATTTAGACAAGGGCACCAAATGGACCATCTTAGAGAAGCGATCACAAACCACCCAAATGACCGACATTCTTTGAGAGACGGGGAGATCCGAAATAAAATCCATAGAGATATGTGTCCAAGGCCTCTTCGGGACCTGCAAGGGCAAAAGCAACCCACTGGCACGAGAACAGCAGGGCTTAGCCTGAGCACAAATCCCACAGGACTGCACAAAAGAACGCACATCCCGCGACAGAGACGGCCACCAAAAAGATCTAGCCACCAAATCTCTGGTACCAAAGATTCCAGGATGACCAGCCAACACCGAACAATGAACCTCAGAGATAACTTTATTCGTCCACCTATCAGGGACAAACAGTTTCTCCGCTGGGCAACGGTCAGGTCTATTAGCCTGAAATTTTTGCAGCACCCGCCGCAAATCAGGGGAGATGGCAGACAAAATTACCCCCTCTTTGAGAATACCCGCCGGCTCAGACAAACCCGGAGAATCGGGCACAAAACTCCTAGATAGGGCATCCGCCTTCACATTTTTAGAGCCCAGAAGGTACGAAACCACAAAGTCAAAACGGGAGAAAAACAGCGACCAACGAGCCTGTCTAGGATTCAACCGTTTGGCAGACTCGAGATAAGTCAAGTTTTTGTGATCAGTCAAGACCACCACGCGATGCTTAGCTCCTTCAAGCCAATGATGCCACTCCTCGAATGCCCACTTCATGGCTAGCAACTCTCGATTGCCAACATCATAATTTCGCTCAGCAGGCGAAAATTTCCTGGAAAAGAAGGCGCATGGTTTCATCACCGAGCAATCAGAACTTCTCTGCGACAAAACAGCCCCTGCTCCAATTTCGGAAGCATCAACCTTGACCTGGAACAGAATCGAAACATCTGGTTGGCACAACACTGGGGCAGAAGAAAAACGACGCTTCAACTCCTGAAAAGCTTCCACAGCAGCAGAAGACCAATTGACCACATCAGCACCCTTCTTGGTCAAATCAGTCAACGGTTTAGCAATGCTAGAAAAATTAGCGATGAAGCGACGATAAAAATTAGCAAAGCCCAGGAACTTCTGCAGACTCTTCAGAGATGTTGGCTGAGTCCAATCATAAATGGCCTGAACTTTAACAGGGTCCATCTCGATAGTAGAAGGAGAAAAAATGAACCCCAAAAATGAAATCTTCTGAACACCAAAGAGACACTTTGACCCCTTCACAAACAAAGAATTAGCACGCAGGACCTGGAACACCATTCTGACCTGCTTCACATGAGACTCCCAATCATCCGAGAAGACCAAAATATCATCCAAGTATACAATCAGGAATTTATCCAGGTACTCTCGGAAGATGTCATGCATAAAGGACTGAAACACTGATGGAGCATTAGAAAGTCCGAATGGCATAACCAGGTACTCAAAATGGCCTTTGGGCGTATTAAATGCTGTTTTCCATTCATGGCCCCGTTTGATACGCACAAGATTATACGCACCACGAAGATCTATCTTGGTGAACCAACTAGCCCCCTTAATCCGAGCAAACAAATCAGACAGCAGCGGCAAGGGGTACTGAAATTTGACCGTAATTTTATTTAGAAGGCGGTAATCAATACAAGGTCTCAGCGAACCATCCTTCTTGGCCACAAAAAAGAAACCCGCTCCCAATGGCGACGATGACGGGCGAATATGACCCTTCTCCAAAGATTCCTTCACGTAACTCCGCATAGCGGCGTGCTCAGGTACAGATAAATTAAACAGTCGACCCTTAGGAAACTTACTACCAGGAATCAAATCGATAGCACAATCACAATCCCTATGCGGAGGTAGGGCATTGGATTTGGGCTCATCGAATACATCCCGGTAATCAGACAAGAACTCTGGGACCTCAGAAGGGGTGGATGATGAGATAGACAGAAATGGAACATCACCATGTACCCCCTGACAACCCCAGCTGGACACAGACATTGATTTCCAATCTAATACTGGGTTATGGACTTGTAGCCATGGCAACCCCAACACGACCACATCATGCAGATTATGCAACACCAGAAAGCGAATATCCTCCTGGTGCGCAGGAGGCATGCACATGGCCAGCTGGGTCCAATACTGAGGCTTATTCTTGGCCAAAGGCGTAGCATCAATTCCTCTCAATGGAATAGGACACTGCAAGGGCTCCAAGACAAACCCACAGCGCCTAGCATACTCCAAGTCCATCAAATTCAGGGCAGCGCCTGAATCCACAAATGCCATGACAGAATAGGAAGACAAAGAGCAGATCAAAGTAACGGACAAAAGAAATTTCGACTGTACCGTACCAATGGTGGCAGACCTAGCGAACCGCTTAGTGCGCTTAGGACAATCGGAGATAGCATGAGTGGAATCACCACAGTAGAAACAGCCCATTCTGACGTCTGTGTTCTTGCCTTTCAGCTCTGGTCAAAGTCCTATCGCACTGCATAGGCTCAGGTTTATGCTCAGATAATACCGCCAAATGGTGCACAGATTTACGCTCGCGCAAGCGTCGACCGATCTGAATGGCCAAAGACATAGACTCATTCAGACCAGCAGGCATAGGAAATCCCACCATGACATCCTTAAGGGCTTCAGATAGACCCTTTCTGAAAATAGCTGCCAGCGCACATTCATTCCATTGAGTGAGCACGGACCACTTTCTAAACTTCTGACAATAAATCTCTATCTCATCCTGACCCTGACACAGAGCCAGCAAATTTTTCTCTGCCTGATCCACTGAATTAGGTTCGTCGTACAGCAATCCGAGCGCCAGAAAAAACGCATCAATATTACATAATGCAGGGTCTCCTGGCGCAAGGGAAAATGCCCAGTCTTGAGGGTCGCCACGTAATAAAGAAATAATGATTTTAACTTGTTGAACTGGGTCACCAGAGGAGCGGGGTTTCAAAGCCAGAAACAGTTTACAATTATTTTTAAAATTCAAAAACTTAGCTCTATCTCCAGAAAATAACTCAGGAATAGGAATTTTAGGTTCTAACATAGGATTCTGAACCACTAAATCTTGAATGTTCTGTACTCTTATAGTGAGATTATCCATCAAAGAGGACAGACCCTGAATATCCATGTCCACACCTGTGTTCTGAACCACCCTGATGTAAAGGGGAAAAGAAAGACAGATCACAGTGCAAAGAAAAAAAAATGGTCTCAGAGCTTTTCTTTTCCCTCTATTGAGAAGCATTAGTACTTTGGGCCTCCAGTACTGTTATGAACAGGTAATTCAGAACCACAATGGACCTTGAAGTTCAGAGCACACAAGGTGACCTGACATTTACCAAAAACATAGGACAAGCTCTGAGACGTGGAAACTCTGCTGACCGCAATCCCTAATCCTAACACACCACACTAGAGGTAGCCGTGGATTGCGCCTAACGCTCCCTATGCAACTCGGCACAGCCTGAGAAACTAACTAGCCCTGAAGATAGAAAAAATAAGCCTACCTTGCCTCAGAGAAATTCCCCAAAGGAAAAGGCAGCCCCCCACATATAATGACTGTGAGTAAAGATGAAATACAAACACAGAGATGAAATAGATTTAGCAAAGTGAGGCCCGACTTACTGAATAGACCGAGGATAGGAAAGATAGCTTTGCGGTCAACACAAAAACCTACAAACAACCACGCAGAGGGGCAAAAAGACCTTCCACACCGACTAACGGTACGGAGGTGCTCCCTCTGCGTCTCAGAGCTTCCAGCAAGCAAGAAAAAACCAATATAGCAAGCTGGACAGAAAATATAGCAAACAAAAATAACACAAGCAGAACTTAGCTTATGCAGGATAGAGAGGCCACAGGAACGATCCAGGAGGAAGCAAGACCAATACTAGAACATTGACTGGAGGCCAGGATCAAAGCACCAGGTGGAGTTAAATAGAGCAGCACCTAACGACTTAACCTCATCACCTGAGGAAGGAAACTCAGAAGCCGCAGTACCACTCTCATCCACCAAAGAAAGCTTATAGACAGAACCAGCCGCAGTACCACTCACGACCACAGGAGGGAGCTTGGCCACAGAATTCACAACACTAACTATTCATATATCTATCTACATCTATCCATAGATATATCTGTAGATACATACTGTAGATTAGGGTTGAGCGACTTTTGTTTTTTTAGGGTCGGGTCGGGTTTCACCAAACCCGACTTTTCAAAAGTCGGGTCGAGTGAAATCGGCCGATCCTATTAAAAAGTCGGGGTCGGGGTCGGCCGAAACACGAAACCCAATGCAGTGCAATGGGATACTAATGGTTCCCAGGGTCTGAAGGAGAGGAAACTCTCCTTCTGGCCCCGGGATCCATATTTATGTGTAAAATAAAGAATAAAAATAAAAAATAGGGATATACTCACCCTCGGACGCGCCCTGGTACTAACCGGCAGCTTTCCTTCCTAAGGCCGGCTTCACACTCAGCGTATGAAAATACGGTCCGTATATTACGGCCGTAATACGCTGAAATGTCCCGAAAATAGTGGTCCGTAGCTCCTCCGTAGGCAGGGTGTGTCAGCATTTTTTGTGCATGCCATCCTCCGTATGTAATCCGTATGGCATCCGTACTGCGTGGTTTTCTCGCAGGCTTGCAAAACCAACATACCGCTATAGAAATGATCCATGTGTCCCAAAAAGAAAAAAAAAAAAATATATATATATATATATATATATACTATATATATATATATATATATGTCAGTAGACACATATATGTATATATATTAATATTTATTCCAGCGCTATACAGCTTGAAAGCCGGTAATTCAATTACCGGCTTTTTCTTTCTCCTTCCTAAAACCCGACATGATTTGAGACATGGTTTACATACAGTAAACCATGTCTTCTCTCCATTTTTTTTGCAGATTCCACACTACTAATGTCAGTAGTGTGTATCTGCAAAATTGGGCCGTTCTAGCTCTTAAAATAAAGGGTTAAATGGCGGAAAAAATTGGCGTGGGCTCCCGCACAATTTTCTCCGCCAGAGTAGTAAAGCCAGTGACTGAGGGCAGATATTAATAGCCTGGAGAGGGTCCATGGTTATTGGCCCCCCCCTGGCTACAAATATCTGCCCCCAGCCACCCCAGAAAAGGCACATCTGGAAGATGCGCCTATTCTGGCACTTGGCCACTCTCTTCCCATTCCCGTGTAGCGGTGGGATATGGGGTAATGAAGGGTTAATGTCACCTTGCTATTGTAAGGTGACATTAAGCCTAATTAATAATGGAGAGGCGTCAATTTTGACACCTATCCATTATTAATCCAATTGTAGTAAAGGGTTAAATAAAAGACAAACACATTATTTAAAATTATTTTAATGAAATAAAAACAATGGTTGTTGGAGTATTTTATTCTACGCCCAATCCAGTCACTGAAGACCCTCGTTCTGTGAACGAAAAAACATAATAAACCAACAATATACTTACCCTCCGCAGATCTGTAACGTCCAACGATGTAAATCCTTCTGAAGGGGTTAAAACATTTTGCAGCAAGGAGCTTTGCTAATGCAATGCTACTCCTCGCTGCAAAACCCCGGGGAATGAGTCTAAATATAGATCAATGAGCTATATTTAGCTTCATTTGCGGTGAGGCACCCTCTGCTGGATGTTCATAGATCGTGGGAACTTACCTAGAAAGCCTGGGAGCTTTCTAGGTAAGTTCCCACGATCTATGAACCACATAGATCGCATTTTCTGCCAAGAGCTGCGGATTTAGTGCAGAAAAATCCGCAGGCAAATCTGCAACGTGTACACATACCCTAACAGATCCCAGAGATTCTGAGAATATTTTTTTCATGACGTATTGTACTTCCTGACAGTGGCAAAACTTCTTTGATATGACTTGCTTTATTTGTGAAAAAAAAGGAAATTTGGCCAACGTTTTGAAATGTTTGCAATTTTTAAACTTTTAATTGTTATGCCCTTAAATCAGAGAGTTATGTCACACAAAATAGCTATGAAATAACATTTCCCTAGTTTACAGCAGAACAATTTTTGAAACTTAACTTTTTTTGTTTGGAAGTTATAAGGGTTAAAAATTGACCAGCAATTTCTCCTTTTGCCAACAAAATTTACAAACAGTTTTTTTTAGGGACCACACTATATTTTAAGTGACTTTGATAGGCCTATATGACAGAAAATACCCAAAAGTAGACCATTCTAAAAGCTACATCCCTCAAGGTGTGCAAAACCACATTCAAGAAGTTTATTAACCCTTCAGATTCTTCACAAGAATTTTTGGAACGTGGAAGGAAAAAAATAAAGATTTAACTTTTTTTCACACTACAATTTTACATTGGGCCCCATTTTTTTAATTTTTACAAGAGTAAAACAGGAAAAAAAATAGACCACAAAATTTGTTGTGCAATTTCTCCTGAGCATGCTGATGGCCCATATGTGGGGGAAAGCTAATGTTTGGGCACATGGCAAGACTTGGAAGGGAAGGAGTGCCATTTGACTTTTTGAATATAAAATTTGCTAGAAAAATTAGCGGACGCCATGCAGCTTTTAGAGAGCCCCTGATGTGCCTAACCAGTGGAACCCCCCAACAAGTGACCCCATTTTGGAAACTAGACCCCTCATGTATCTAGATGTGTGGTGAGCACTTTGAACCACCAGGTGCTTCACAGAAGTTTATAAAGTATAGCAGAGAAAATTAAAAAAAATCACATTTTTCCCACAATAATGTTATTTTATCCCCACAGTTTTTTATTTCACAAGGGTAACAGGACAAGATGGACCTAAAAAATATTGTGCAACTTCTCCTGAGTACACCGATACCCCACAAGTGTTTGAAAACTACTTTTGAGGCACAGTGCAAAATTCAGAGGGGACAAAGCGTCATATTGGAGTTCAGATTTTTCTGGACTGGTTTGAGGGTGCTATGTCACAGTTGCAGAGCCCAAATCAGGTGCCAAAACAGCATAACCCACATAAGTGTCCCCATTTTACAAACTACACCTCTCAATGAGTTCATCTAGAGGTGCAGTGATCATATTGACATTACAGGTGTGTCACAGAATATTATACCGTTGGGCAGTGAAGAAAAATAATTACATTTTTACCACCAAAATGTAGTTTTAGCCCCAGATTTAACATTTTTAAAAGGGGAAATAGATAAAAATGGCACCAAAGTGTGTCCCACAATTTCTGCTACATGTAGAAATACCCCATATGAGGCTGTACAATACTGCTTAGCCATACAGTGAGACTCGGGATGGACGAAGCGGTATGTGCCTCCTGGAGCACAGAATTTACTAGAGTAGTTTATTGACCTAATATATAGAGCCCCTAAGTGCTAGAAGAGCTGAATCCCCCTTCAAGTGGCCTTATTTTGGAAATTATACCCCTTTGGCAATTTACAGGTGTAGTGATAATTTTGACTCCATGTGTGTTTTCCAGAAGCAAGCAGCAGAGGATGTTGCTGAGTGAAAAATGCAAAATACCGTTGTATTGACCAGTATTTTGTAGTGACCAGTACATTGTGCCCAGCTCATGCTTCTGGAGACACGCAACCGTAACTTAGGATGCTAAATGTAGTTTAGGCACATTGTGGGCCCATCAGAGAGAAGGTATATGGATTTGGGAGCACAGAATTCACTGGAGTCTGGGGAGAGGGGGGGCGAGGAGCCATTTTTATTTTCCAGAGCATTTGTATTACCAGTAACGTGGAAGTCCCCTAGATTTCCATTGACAGATGACAGACCTGAGTGGGGACTTGCTTTTTTTGTGGATTGATTTGAAGCTTTTGTTAGGAACATTTTACATAAAATTTTGGATCACATTTATCCGGCACTCTACGCTGGTCATATGCCAGACAACTTCCAAAGTGACTCCATCTGCCTCATTATAGGGAATCTTCTGCCAAAGGGGTCCATCTGAATCACATATTTCAGAGAATTACATGGAAACCCCGGTGTAAGCGCTCAGCATAAAGCATAGAATAATTGCGCTGAGCCTTACTGCGATCTTTGGGAGCCAGAATGAACAAATCAAAAGTAGGTGAAGAATTGGTTTTATTTATTTTTTACGCCGTTCCTCGTGCGGTATAAGTGATTAGGTGACTTTATTCTTCTATAAAGTTTTTTTTATGTTTGGCTGCTGTCACTCACTAAAAGACTCTATTTAGATGCCACATTTTGAGAGCTATAATTTTTTCCATATTTCTGCCAACAGAGCCATGAGATGTCTTGTTTTTGATATTTTTCTTGGTACCATTTTTGGGCAGGTTACATTTTTTGATCACTTTATATTCCAGTTTTTGGGAGGCAAATAAGCAAACACCAGCAATTCAGGAATTGGTTTTTTTTAAATGCCATTCCATGTGGTAAAATTGATAAGGCAACTTTATTCTTCACTTCAGTACGATTACAGGGATACCACACTTATATATTTATTTGTGTTTTGGCACTTTTATACAATAAAAACTATATAGAAAAAATAATTATTTTTAAATTGATTTATTCTAAGAGCTATAACTTTTTTTGTTTTTCTGCTAATTGAGCTGTGTGGCACCTTGTTTTTTGCAGGACAAAATTATGTTTTCAGCGGTACCATTTTTATTTACATTCATCTTCTTGATCGCGTTTTAGGCCGGGGTCACACTAGCGTTGAATAAGGACGAGTGCTAAACGAGAAAACATCGCATTGCTGGTCCTACACTGTTAATCTATGGGGCAGCTCCTATCACCGTTTTTTTCTCAAGTGTTTTCAGCGTGTGAGTGAAATTGCAGCATGCTGCAATTGTACGCGGATATCGCCCGAGTCCCGCCAATGCAATTCTATGGGTGCGAGAAAAACTCGGACACCACACGGACCATCTGTCTAGTTTGCTACAAATATGCAACCATTTTCCTCATTTCAGGCCATTGAGCCATTAAATTTAATTTGTAAAAGGAGTGAGAAATGTAAAGCCATACGCATGTCATACGGATGTCGTACGGATACATAGGTTGGAGAGAATCGCATCATCGCATTGCAAACGCATTACACACAGATGACCATACGGAGAACACTTGTGCGACTCTCAGCGGGGAGACTTGGACCGATTTTTCTTATGTTAAGTGTGACCCCGGCCTAATTCTAATTTCTGTTCGGCGGTATTTTTTTCTTTTTTTTTTACAATGTTCACTGAAGGCGTTAAGGCCATGTTCACACAGTGCGTTTTTTACTGCGGAACCGCAGCGTTTTTGCCGCTGCGGTTCCGCAGCTGTTTTCCATGCAGGGTACAGTACAATGTACCCTATGGAAAACAGGAACCACTGTGCACATGATCCTGAATTTAAAAAAAAAAGCCGCGCTGAGTAGCTGCGGGAAAAAAGAAGGAGCATGTCACTTCTTTTTTCGGAGCCGCAGCGGTTCTGCACCCATAGACCTCCATTGTGAGGTCAAACCCGCAGTAAAACCCGCAGATCAAAAATATATCTGCGGGTTTTATTGCGGTTTGTGGTGCCGAACCGCTGCAGCAGGAAGTGCGGGGAAGCGGGCGGAAGTGCGTGGGCGGAGTGTGGCTGCCCCGATCCCACCCCCCCATGCTCTGATGCCCCACCCTGTGCTCCGATGCCCTCCCCCCGTGCTCCGATGCCCCCCCCGTGCTCCGATGCCCCCCCGTGCCCTAATCTCCCCCCCTTATACTTACCCGGCCTCCCGGTGTCCGTCCGGCCGTCTTCTCCCTTGGCGCCGCCATCTTGCAAAATGGCGGGCGCATGCGCAGTGCGCCCGCCGAATCTGCCGGCCGGCAGATTCGTTCCAAAGTGCATTTTGATCACTGAGATATAACCTATCTCAGTGATCAAAATAAAAAAATAGTAAAAGACACCCCCCCCCTTTGTCACCCCCATAGGTAGGGACAATAAAAAAATTAAGAATTTTTTTTTCCCACTAAGGTTAGAATAGGGTTAGGGGTAGGGTTAGGGGTAGGGTTAGGGGTAGGGTTAGGGTTAGGGGTAGGGTTAGGGGTAGGGTTAGGGTTAGGGGTAGGGGTAGGGTTAGGGGTAGGGTTAAGGTTAGGGTTGGGTATTTTCAGCCATTTTAACCCTAAAAAACTTCCTAGAAAACACACAGACTCTGCATAGAAAACTGCATAAAAAAAAAGGATAAAAAAACGCATCAAAAAACGCACCAAAAAAGCACAAAAAAAGGACCAAAAAAAGGACCTGCGTTTTCTGCCAAGAGCTGCGGTTTCAGTCCTGAAAAAAAAGGATGGAAATCAGGAACGTGTGAACATACCCTAACTGGTGGGACAGTATTAAAGGTCAGGTTGTTGCGGATGTGTCAATACCAAATGTGTGTACTTTTTTGTTCATTTCTTTCTCATAAAAATATTTATTTTTGGGTACAATATATTTTTTTATGATTTTTTAAAAATATATTTAAAATTTTATTTTATTTATTTTAGCTTTTTTTTAAAACTATTTTACTAAGTCCTTGTTCTGGTCTTTTACTTTATGCTGTCTGATCGCAGTTCTTATCCATTGCAATGTACCAGCATTACAATGGATTAGAACTGTCAGCCCTGCAGACACAAGTTAGTTAGATCATGATCTAACTGACTGCTAGTGACTCGTGACCTGGATCTGGTCATGATGACATTGGGTCACCATGGCAACGATCAGATCCCTAATAAATGCTGGGATCTCAGTATTTAGGAGGATAAAGTGGCAGGAGTGATGTGGGCACTGCCTCTGCACAGATTGTCGGGTGTCATGCATCTTACATTGAAGCATCTATGTGATTACCTAGTTTATGGGTCCAACTTTTCCAGCTATGTTCCTCAGGGGGAAAGACCTGTGCAGTGCACAGCTGCCATTATCTACGGTTATTCTTATTAACACTATGTAAAGTTTAGCTGTTCTAATAGGATTTTCTCGTAATTTCTTAGTTGCATTTTGCAGCAAAAGCCATGGTCTGTAAATAGCATACAACACAGCAAAGGGATCTTATTGTTAAAAAATATCAGTCAAGAGAAGAATTACTCTCATCTCTCTGCAATACCGTTACACTTACCCTGAAAGATAATTGTGAATGAGCGTTCATCAGAAGGTTAATTTCGCAATAGTCTTTCAGTGTAAATAGGCTGCCGATAACCTTGATGAATGAGCAAAATGCTCATCCCTCGAGTGAAATGATCTTTTGGCAGCGCAAGAGATCATCATTCGCAGCAGTGCATTGTCCTGTTACTGGCACTGCTGAGAGGTTGACAGCTTTTGCTTATTGAGCAATTTATTACAGATCTATTATAGACCGCTCAGTATCCATCATTTACCGTGGTCTCCATCTGTAAACGGGCTATTAAACGACTGCTGATCGGAAAAGGTTTTCTGATCGGTGGTTGTTTAGCGCTCGTTTTTAGTGCTCATCTTTTTCTCCATCTTGTCAAATCTTTGTCGATGTCTTAAAGTCGCCAGGCAATCACTGCAGAGTTTGCTGCACTGATCACCATGCCTTTGAAAATAAAAATATTAGATATATATTCACATTTATAAGGTGTGCAGTGGTGCTTGTATGTATGCAACCAGCTAGCATAAAATAAAGCAAAAAAACACAAATTTGGCCAGTAAAGTATGTCACTGAAATTATTATTTGTGCTTTGCCGACCGATGCTAATTAGTATAAACAATTGTAGAGAACACATGCAATACCGGACCCATTGTGTATGTTTTGGGCTTATGGCACAAAGCATCTTGGTGTGCTGGGTTTTGCGGTTCTCCTACGGATAGTGAGTACTAATTAATTAATCCTGGTATTGGTCTGTGTCCAAAGTCAATACGGAAAGGGCATAGTTATCGGCATTGTTACATACACGATGTTCCAAATTATTATGCAAATTACATTTTTCTCAGATTTTCCTAAATGGTCGGTGCAAATGACAGTCTAATAAAAGTCATCAAAGGTTAGAGTATACATCAAATTTTATTTTAGAAACCTTCCAATGATAACAGTATAATCTCCAAAATAAATAAAAACTCAAAATGGACTGGTCACATTCACTGAACAAAAAAGCTATTTAACTCCAAAAGATCCTAACAGGCCAAGTTACATGTTAGCATAGGAAGTCTTCTTTGATATCACCTTCACAATTCTTTTATCCATTGAGCCTGTGAGTTTTTTGAGAGTTTCTGCTTGTATTTCTTTACATGAAGTCAGAATAACCCCCCTGAGCTGCAGTTTTGATGTGAACTGCCTCCCACCCTCATAGGTCTTTTGCTTGATGATACTCCAAAGGTTCTCTATAGGGTTGAGGTCAGGGGAAGATGGTGGCCACACCATGAGTTTATTTCCTTTTATGCCCATAACAGCCAATGACTCAGAAGTATTCTTTGCAGCATGAGATGGTGCATTGTCATGCATGAAGATGATTTTGCTCCTGATAGCATGTTTCTGCTTTTTATACCATGGAAGAAAGTTGTCGGTCAGAAACTCTATATACTTTACAGAGGTCATTTTCACACCTTCAGGAAACTTAAAGGGCCCTACCAGCTGTTTCCCCATGATTCCGGCCCAAAACATGACTCCTCCACCTCCTTGCTGACGTTGCAGCCTTGTTGGGACATGGTGGCCATCCACCAACCATCCACTACTCCATCCATCTGGACAATCCAGGATTGCTCGACAGATGTTGTGGATCTTAAGAGCCTGAGGTAGCTCAAGAAGAAACCCTGCTGGATTAATGATGGTGGTTATTATAGGGACCAATAAATCTAGAGGTCATAACTTCCAGGAAGGAACCTTCAACCTGATATTCCTGGTAGACAACCACACAAAGTCATTTACATTATGGTCCAGACCTGGTAAGCATTTTCTGTCAGTCATACATTTGTACCTGTCTCCTATTATCTTCAAATTACTCAGAAACCCCCCCCCCCACCACACTGAGAATGACAAAGCAAAATGTTCCTCTTCCAAAAGTCCTGAAGCCCCTCCCCCGATAAAGGTACCAAACTGTGGATGGCAACCGTATGCACCAAAGAACGGTGACCAGCCTGTAGATTCTTGACGGTGATTATTGATAGCAAATTTTGCCAGCGGTAAGTAGGATGCCCAATCCTCCTGATTTTCAGAGACAAAACACCCGAGGTAGGTCTCTAAATTCCGGTTAATGTGCTCGGTCTGTCCATTCAACTGGGGAAGGCAGAGGAAAAGGACAGCTGCACTGGGTCCCCCGATCTGACACCACATTGGAGGGAACCCCGTGAAGCTTCACGATCTCATTTATAAAAACCTGAGCAAGAGTCTTGGTATTCAGAACTGCTGGTAATGCGGTGAAACAAACCATTTTACTGAACCTATCTACAACCGCCAAAACCACAGTCTTGCCTGCAGATACTGGTAGGTCAGTAATAAAATCCATGGGCAAGTGTGTTCTTGGTTGACTAGGAATGGGTAGCAGAAGAAGAGTACCAGATGGACAGGTATGCAATACTTTAGAACTTTAGAAGCAGCTACTTGTTCAACCACATCCTGATGCAACCCCGGCTACCAAAAACGAGAAAGGAGGTCCGCGGTTGCTTTACCACCTGGATGACCAGCAAGCACACAGTTGTGATGTTCCCTAATTACTTTGAGGATCAGATTTGGTGGTACAAATAACCTTCCTGGAGGGCAGGTCTCCAACACCTCATACTCCAACTCAGGGTAAAATGCTGAAATGACGACCCCCTTCTGCAAGATCAGGGCAGGGTCCTCATGGTCACCATCACCAGGGAAGCTCTAGGACAAAGCATCAGCCTTGACATTTTTGGCCCCTGGATGGAAAGTGACCACAAAATTTAATCTAGAACACAGGGACCATCTAGCTTTTTAGGGTTGAGATATTTAGCAGATTGAAGATATGACAAGTTCTTATGGTCAGTGATAACAGTAATAGGATGGACAGTCCCCTCCATTCAATGTCAGTATTTTACAAATGCCAATTTAGTTGCCAAAAGCTCCCTATTACACACTTGATCATCTCTCTAAGCTGAAGAAATTTTTTTTAGAAAAGAAGGCGCATGGACACCATTTACCAGGGGATGGACCCTGAGACAACACAACCCCAACTCCCACCTCCAATGCATCAAACTCCACAACAAAGGTCTGGGAAACATCGGGTTGACTATGTATAAAAGCTGCGGCAAAACAGCTCTTATGGGAAGAAAAAAGCACTCAGGACATTGTCCGACCATTTGGAAAAGTCTGACCCTTTCCTTATCATGCCAGTAAGGCATGACAAGGAAGGGCACTGAATAATTATGGCTGAATTTCCTGTAAAATTTAGTAAAGCCCAAAAAACGATGAAGAGCTTTCAAGTTCTCGGGATGGTCCCAATCAAGGACAGCATGGATCTTCTCTGGATCCATCCGAAAACCTGAAGATGACAACAGGTACCGCAAAAACTGTACCTGCTAGATGGCGAAAACACATTTTTTTAGTTTGGCATATAATTTGCTATATCTTAACCCCTTTACCACCAAGGGTGGTTTGCACGTTAATGACCCAGCCAATTTTTACAATCCTGACCACTGTCCCTTTATGAGGTTATAACTCTGGAACGCTTCAACGGATCCTGGTAATTCTGACACTGTTTTCTCGTGACATATTCTACTTCATGATAGTGGTAACATTTCTTTGATATTACCTGCGTTTACTTGTGAAAAAAATGGAAATTTGTCAAAAATTTTGAAAATTTTGCAATTTTCCAACTTTGAATTTTTATGCAATTAAATCACAGAGATATGTCACACAAAATACTTAATAAGTAACATTTCACACATGTCTACTTTACATCAGCACAATTTTGGAACCAAAATTTTTTTTTGTTAGGGAGTTATAAGGGTTAAAAGTTGACCAGCAATTTCTCATTTTTACAACACCATTTTTTTAGGGGCCACATCTCATTTGATTTTGATCTCATTTTGAGGGGTCTATATGATAGAAAATAACCAAGTGTGAAACCATTCTAAAAACTCCACCCCTTAAGGTGCTCAAAACCACATTCCACTTTTTGTTCGGCGGTATGATAATAAAGCGTTGTTTTTTGCCTCGTTTTTTGTTTTTTTGTTTTTTTTTACGGTGTTCACTGAAGGGGTTAACTAGTGGGACAGTTTAATAGGTTGGGTCGTTACGGACGCGCCGATACTAAATATGTGTACTGTTATTTTTTTTTATTTACATAAAAAATATATTTATGGGAGCAATATTTTTTTTTTTTTTAGGAATTTTTTAAATTTTTTTTACACATGTAAATATATTTTTTTTACACTATAACATTGCCCCGGGGCTATGCACTGTGTCAGATCAGCGATCTGACGTGCACTCCTGGAGGCTTCCCGACACCTGAGCAGGCGCTGGTAAGCCACCTCCCTGCAGGACCCGGATGCAGCCCCGCGGCCATTTTGGATCCGGGGCCTGCAGGGAGAAGACAGTAGGAGACCCTCGGGGCAACGCAATCACATCTCGTTGCTCTGAGGGTCTCAGGGAAGCCCGCAGGGAGCCCCCTCCCGGCGTGATGCTTCTCTATACTGCCGGGACACTGCGATCATGTTTGATCGCAGTGTGCCAGGGGTTAATGTGCCGAGGGCGGTCCGTGACTGCATAGTCAGCTGCGATAGCCAACTAACACCCGGCCGTGATCGGCCGTGCTCCTCCCGTGAGCGCGGCCGATCGCTATGACGTACTATCCCGTCGGTGGGCCCACCCCACCTCGATGGGATAGTACGTCTAATGTCAGAGAGGGGTTAATATTTGCGGCATCTGTTTAACATGCCCTCGATGTGTCTCCAAATCAGGCAAATCAGGAGAGTAAACCAAAATATCATCTACATCGACTACCACAAACCTACCCACCAAATGATGGAAAGTATAATTAATGAAATGCAGCACACCACAGGTGCAATGTTCAGACTGAACGGCAAGACCAGTCTCTCAAAATGACCCTCAGGGGTATTGAACGCCATCTTCCATTCATCCGCTTCTCTGATTCTAACCAGGTTGTAGGTCCCCCTTAAATCCAACTTGGAGAACACCTTAGCTCCCACAACCTGGCTGAACAGATAACGAATCAGAGGAAGGGGGTATCATGGCAGTAATCCCTAACAAGAGCACAAAAGTCCCAAGTAAAGGCAGCATCAATAGTAAAAAGAGAGAGCGAGAGAGCGAGAGAGAATTTCTCTGACTGGAAATTCTTCCAGGCATGCTCAGTTTCAAAAGACGGCATCCGTCGCTTGAGTCCTGCTTTTGACGGTCAGCGACGGATCCTGTGTTCATAGGCTTCCATTATAGCCAACAATGGGCAGTGCAGGATCTGTCACTGGGCGATTTTCCGACTTACACAAAAAGTTTCTACGTGCGTTGTCTCCGCCCGACGGACAGCGATTTTACAACGGATCCAGCGCACGACGGATGAAACGGAAGGCCATCCGTCACAATCTGTTGCTAATACAAGTCTATGAGAAAAAAACGGATCCAGCAGAAACATTTGCTGGATCAGTTTTTTTTCACAAAACGACAGATTTTGACGGAAACAAAAAGACGGAAGTGTGAAAGAGGCCTAAGGCTAGTTTCACACTTGCGTCAGTACGGGTCCGTCGCTATGCGTCGGGCCGACGTACCAACGCACGTTGTGAAAGTTGTGCACGATGTGGGTAGCGGGTGCAGTTTTTCAACGCATCTGCTGCCCATTCTGAAGTCTGGGGAGGAGGGGGCGGAGTTTCAGCCGCACATGCACGGTAGAAAATGGGGGACGCGACATACAAGAAAAACATTCACTTGAACTTTTTTTGTTCCGATGGTCCGCCAAAGCACAACGGATCCGTTGCACGACGGACGCGACGTGTGGTGAGCCGTCGCTAATACAAGTCTATGGGCAAAAAACGCATCCTGCGGGCACATTTGCAGGATCCGTTTTTTGCCCAAAACGACGGATTGCGACAGATTAAAAAAAAGCCCTAGTGTGAATGTAGCCTTAGTGTGACCCGAATCTCTCGCAAGCGAGAATCTGAGCACGGGTGTGGAGAACATGGAGAGCTTAATTTCCCCATCTCCTCCATTGTCTGAGTCCACAGATGTCGAACGGTACTTGGATGACATCCGAGTGCCGTCTGATGTTTCATGAGCACTCATAGATGGGTTTATGTGGTCCGAATTGCGGGGCCACTTGCAGCATGCTGCGATTTTCTTCACAGGCCGATTCAGTGGGTAGAAAAATGATCACAAATCTGCTCTGCACTATAGTATAATATTGGGCTGAGTGTTATCCGATAAAGCATCAGATAGCTCTCGGACATGTTAAACGCCAGTGTGAGCGAGCCCTTATACACCTTGGCTGCTAACAATGAGTTTAGAATGGTTGCCTGAGGAAGGTTCTGCCCACTGATTGCAAGAACGTTTTCCTCTTAGGCCGGGATCACACATGCGAGAAACACGTCCGTGTCTCGCATGTGAAATCCAAGCTCTGGCGCCGGCACTCCAGAGCGGAGCGTGCAGCCGCATAGCAACACATGGAGCCGCACACTCCGCTCTGGAGTGCCGACGCCAGAGGAGGGATTTCACATGCGAGACACGGACGTGTTTCTCGCATGTGTGATCCCGGCCTTAGTGTGGAAATTTCAGTGTTCAGGAGTGTACAGTCATGGCAAAAAGTATTAACACCCCTGCAATTCTGTAAGATAATACTCATTTTCTTCATTTAATTTGTCTTAAATGAAAAAACACAAAAAGAATTGTCCTAAAGCCAAATTGGATATAATTCCACACCAAACATAAAAAAGGGGGTGGACAAAAGTATTGGCACTGTTCAAAAAATCGTGATGCTTCCCTAATTTGTGTAATTAACAGCACCTGTAACTTACCTGTGGCAGGTGTTGGCAATAACTAAATCACACTTGCAGCCAGTTGACATGGATTAAAGCTGACTCAACCTCTGTCCTGTGTCCTTGTGTGCACCACATTGAACATGGAGAAAAGAAAGAAGACCAAAGAACTGTCTGAGGACTTGAGAAACCAAGTTGTGAGGAAGCATGAGCAATCTCAAGGCTACAAGTCCATCTCCAAAGACCTGAATGTTCCGGTGTCTACCGTGTGCAGTGTCAGCAAGAAGTTTAAAGCCCATGGCACTGTGGCTAACCTCCCTAAATGTGGATGGAAAAGAAAAATTGACAAGAGATTTCAACGCAAGATTGTGCGGATGTTGGATAAACAACCTAGACTAACATCCAAACAAGTTCAAGCTGCCCTGCAGTCCGAGGGTACAACAGTATCAACCCGTACTATCTGTCGGCGTCTGAATGAAAAGGGACTGTATGGTAGGAGACCCAGGAAGACCCCACTTCTTACCCCGAGACATAAAAAAGCCAGGCTGGAGTTTGCCAAAACTTACCTGAAAAAGCCTAAAATGTTTTGGAAGAATGTTCTCTGGTCAGATGAGACAAAAGTAGAGCTTTTTGGGCAAAGGCATCAACATAGAGTTTACAGGAGAAAAAAAGAGGCATTCAAAGAAAAGAACACGGTCCCTACAGTCAAACATGGCGGAGGTTCCCTGATGTTTTGGGGTTGCTTTGCTGCCTCTGGCACTGGACTGCTTGACCGTGTGCATGGTATTATGAAGTCTGAAGACTACCAACAAATTTTGCAGCATAATGTAGGGCCCAGTGTGAGATAGCTGGGTCTCCCTCAGAGGTCATGGGTCTTCCAGCAGGACAATGACCCAAAACACACTTCAAAGAGCACTAGAAAATGGTTTGAGAGAAAGCACTGGAGACTTCTAAGGTGGCCAGCAATGAGACCAGACCTGAATCCCATAGATCACCTGTGGGGAGATCTAAAAATGGCAGTTTGGAGAAGGCACCCTTCAAATATCAGGGACCTGGAGCAGTTTGCCAAAGAAGAATGGTCTAAAATTCCAGCAGAGCATTGTAAGAAACTCATTGATGGTTACCGGAAGTGGTTGATCGCAGTTATTTTGGCTAAAGGTTGTGCAACGAAGTATTAGGCTGAAGGTGCCAATACTTTTGTCTGGCCCATTTTTGGAGTTTTGTGTGAAATGATCAATGTTTTGCTTTTTGCTTCATTTTCTTTTGTGTTTTTCATTTAAGACAAATTAAGTGAAGATAATAATACCAAAGAATTTGTGATTGCAATCATTTTCAGGAAGAAACTGAGTATTATCTGACAGAATTGCAGGGGTGTCAATACTTTTGGCCATGACTGTATGTGTAGGTCCGCCATTCCCCCCTGCAGCCCCCATAGAGCTCCCTCACCCTGAGGTACTTGGTGCTGACCATGCAAATAATGCACACGGTGCTTCTATCAATATTGTCTCAAGGACATTTTAATAGTATAGAAATAAATAACTATGGCATTTAAGGAATATCAGATGCATAATTTAAAAGTTATAAAATCACCCTAGTAATGCCTCCTTATTTAAATAAATGCAAGTTTCTGTATGGAACTGCAGGCTAGATGCCATGTGAATAGCTAAAATAACATAGTTTTACATGACAAAACCAATCCGCACGCTGTGGAGTCTTCATACTGACCACACAGCACGGCGCTCTGCTGAGTTTTGCTGTCCCTCATGCAGTCGTGACTGAGGTTGCTGGCACCGGGCTGCTCAGTGCATGTCATCTGCTTTTTCTCCACTAGGGGTGCACACCATGTAGACAAGTCTACGCCTCTGATTTGCTGCGCCTGTTGTCATGGTTGAGGTAATCCTGCCTTTCCAGTCTTCGCAGCAGAGGATCTCAACTTATCCTGACTTTACTATGAGAACTTGTACTGAGGATTGCTGTGGTTTAAACAGTTTCTCCCTGGTTTGAATATGCTACTGAGAAAAGTATTTATTTATTAGGGAGAAGTTAACTCATTATTACACACTCATTTATTTAAAAAATGATGTGTTGGGTATCAGGAGCAGACCAAAGTCATATCAAGGTGTGCGCGAGTGAAGACAAATTTCTTAAAGGGAATCAGTCACTACGTTTTGCTAACCCATCTGAGATCAGCATGATGTAGGGACAGAGACCCTGATTCCAGCGATGTATCACTAACTGGGCTGCTTACTGAAGTTATGTTAAAATCCTAGTTTTCTCTGCAGCAGATCGAGCAGTTCTTTGACTGCTGGGCTCTGTATAACTCCACCCACATCACTGATTGGCAGCTTTCTGTGTGAGCTGTGCATAGGCAGATAACTGCCAATCAGTGGTGGGGGTTAGAGCTTATGAATATGGAGGACTACATGGCCAAACCTTGAAGGAAAAATAATGGAATCATACACTCCTGCTGATAAAGCGGTGATTTTAATATTCATGAAAGGGGTGACTATTAATTTCTCTTAAGTAGTGGCACACATGACCGCCGGCAGCAGCAGGAAGTCTCCGGCTGACACCGTGCTCGCTGAAGGTCAATGAATACTCCCTGCTTTGTGCGCACACAGTCCCAGCGTGCAGAGCATTGAGTATTCCGGCAGCTGCCCTTCGGCTTGCAAGCAGCACATGCTGTCCCTGCCATATGCTGCTTTCAAGCATAAAGCAGCTGCTGTTTTCTGATGGGGTGTGAAATGCAGTGAGTATTCATTTGTCTTTAGCAGCGGGCACAGGAGTTAGCTGCAGCAGCCGGCTCCTGCCTCTGTGACCCGATGCTCTGCCGAAACCGCTCCCCCACCTCCCCACCATAGCCAGAGCCGGTATATCCGGACTATAAGAGGCACTTCCCATCTTCCTCCACATTTTTGGAGGAAAAAAGTATACGGTAACTTCTGAGATCCTGTAAGATCTCTTACAGTAAATCCCTTAATACAGCATGGGTATAAATTCAGAAACTCAGAACGTTTTTGTACTATTGTGTAATACAATAAACAGTAAAATAGCCTTTAACAGATAATTAAAGGGGTTGTCCCCTTAGATAAAATCTGGGCTGTGGGTGCAATTTGTAATGAAAAACAAATAAATTGCGCTTTACTCTCCATCTCCAAGACCAGCACTGAGTCTCTGCCTCTGCTTCTAGTGTTTGGTATTGGCTGTGGCCCTGGCATTAGGTCGACAGCATGACAGCGAATCACTGAGCTTAGTGGCTCTGCCCATGAAGACCAAATGCCCCGTGCAGAGCCACTGACACATGATGTCTGCGCCACAGCCAATATTGAACAATGAGAGCAGTGAAAGAGGCTCAACACTGAACCAGGGATGGTGAGTAAAGTGCAATTTGTTTTTTTGTTTTTTTTTATAACACACTGGTAACACCCGATGGTCCTGGTTGTTACAGTGGCATTGCTTTCCTCACGGGGAGAGTGATGACACGCTTGGAATCGAATGAAGATTTCTTCCATCAGGTAAACACAAGGATACATGTTCACACTCCAGGCCAGAAGGGGGAGATCTGATCCAGCTCCCCTATATAAATATTCTGGTCTGGAGGGAAAGTCAGTCAGTGAGCCTGAGATTGCCAGAGAGTAGCTTGTCATGGAACATCAGCTTAAGCGGAGCTGGTAAGAAAGGAATGTAGCTGAGCAAACGTGAGAGTTTGCAGCTACTGGCAGAGAGAGAGAGAGAAGAGAGCAGTCAGAAGGACTGGAGGGGCTGTGCAGCCACAAGGGTGCTGCAGCTCCTGGATAGAGATAACACGGAAAAAGAATGCAGCGCCCCAGAGATCTGGTCGTTGCAGTATGACACTCTGCCACTAAGGGGAGTGATGGTACGTCTGATGGCACTGAAGGAATTCTACTGACCAGGTATCACCAAGCACACATTACACTTCACACTCCGGCCACTAGGGGGAGAAAAAGGCTTTATTTATTGGGCCACTCCTCACACTGGTAAAACTAGGGGTTGGATAGGAAGTTAGTCAGAAGCTGACTGGGTTGGATTCAGGCAACATCCCGTGGCAGGGGGTGTTGTAGGGAGAAGACACAGGGGGGTCCCTGTCAGGCGTGGGAACCTGGCAGGTGCCTAGCGAACAGAGCAGAACGTAACGGAACCGCGCCTGCACACCCCGCGGCGGTATCCTAAGAGAGAGACACGAAGGGAAGGATATTGTGGAACAGTGAGAAACGAGATCAAGCACAAAGGAGAGCCAGTAGGAGTCGTGCCGTGAGACCGAGGCAACATCCTACTGAGGCGCGTAGCCGGTGGCCGGAACACCGCGGGAGTAACTGACTCTAGGCCTTACTTTGAACTCCGCAGGACAGTTAATTATAGGTTGGCTGTCTACCTTAAATTTCCTACGAAGACATAGGGGGCAACGCGTGGAGAGGGGCGTTTCTAGGGTCCCGGAAGAGCTCCGAGCCTTCCCGTCATACGGGTGCGTCCTAGCCATAACATACCTGGGGGACGAGAAACTAGTAACATCTGGAACAAGCGAGAGAGAATTAGAAAGAACGAACGAACGAGAACAGCAGTTGTGAGGACTATTCCGAATCCTCAGCAGGGTAGCACTACAACACACAGGCGCTAGTGGTAGGCACTGATTTCCACCTGCAAAGGGAACTCTGGATGTGCCCATCGGACCGGCCGGTCTCAGAAAGCCCTGTTAAGCGTGCTCTGGATTGAGGATCCTGGAGTCTTCAGTAAAGAGGTAAAGAAACTGCAACCTTGTGTCCTCGTTATTGACTGCACCTCACACCATCACCATCCACCTTACTGAGAAGCCCTGGGGACATACTTCACCTGTGGGAAGGTATACCATCCAGCTGCCATTCCATCACCCCAGCGGACCCCACAGCAGCGTCAGTCACCCTGACCGAACACCACAGGTGGCGTCACAAATCCCTGATAGACTGTACCACCTTTATTGGACGCCCCTTAGCAGGGTCACGGACCGGGTCTAGCCACCGTGACAGCCTCAGAACCGAACCAGAGAGGCCCGGTACCGAGAACTCGTGGCCCTGTACCTGGGGGCGATCCAAATTCACATTGTTGTAAATGTGGAGAAGAGCGAAGTGGAGGCGAGAAAAGAACTGGGGAGGACAGCTGAAAGTGGGCTACCTCCCTACAAAGCGCAGACTCCGGTAGCTGGAAGACCGAGGTTGTGAGGGACTTCAAGACTTACATCAGAAACCGACAGGACAGCTAGACTACATGTCCGCCATAATACCTGGAGACACAGTGGCGCATAGAGCCCGGGTCGTGATAGAGACCCTGTAAAATGGCTAGAGCCACCTGTCATACGGATTAGTGTCCCACCTTTATGGAGGACAGAGAACAGTGAGGACCTTAACAGAAGCCACAGGCAGCAAGGAACTAAACCACAGAGCTGGTAGGAAAGCTTTCAACTCCACCTGGTAAAGAGGACTCTGAACTCGCTTCCAAGCCGGCTGGACCCTGCCTGTACCCGTGATCTGGTGCCCTGGACTGTGGTTGCCTGAAGTCTTCAGTAAACCTGGTAAAGAGACTGCAAACCTGTGTCCTCTGTTTCGTACTGCACCATTCACCATCTTCATCTACACACCGGGAGCCCTAGGGACTCAACTTCACATGTGGGAAGTTATCTTAGCTGCCATAACATCACCCCAGAGAACCCCTTTAAGCAGCGACAGTCCCCACTGACCGAACACCACAGGTGGCGTCACAAACAAACTTTATTCTCAAAACCCCTTTAAAGACATTCCTTTTACTTGGGCGCCCAGGGCCACGGACCGGGTCGCCACCACCGTGACATCCCCTTTAAGTACCGGACCCGGTACCAAGTACCCCTAGGCCCTGGCGGGTGACTCACACTGCATCCAGGGGCCATAATTTTCTGAAAGGGGACAGCCTGTTTATGTATTGTAATGTGACACGAGATTGTAGCCACGTGCGGGGTACTCGTTTCCTGTGCCCCAACACATTACATGAAACTGGGAGTCCTGGCTGGGTGTGTGGACTTGTGTCATAGGAGCACTATGCCCGTGTAGGCCGCATGTAACCGATGACACTGATCTGCCAGGACCAGATTTTAACCAGTTCATGAAAGGAGATCACTGTTTAAAATTAAACTTCTTTTTACTGAAAAATAACTTGATATTAACTATATAGAGCAGATAGTTGGCATTTATCTTGAAGGACGTTGCTTTAACCACAAGCAACATGAACACACATGTAATGAGCAGGCCGAACGTTCCCTGCTATCCACCCCCACACGGTGTCCGCAGCCGAAGGAATTATGACACACACCGGTCTCGGGGATAACAGTTGCTTTTTCTTCAGCAGGGATGAGAATTATAAATTGGAACAAATATAGAACAGTCTCTCATGAGTTGTCCACGGCAATTACACTTCACACTTAGATGTTGAGATGTGATTGGGGTCTGGAGCTTTAAGAGCACTGGACAGTGTATTTTGGTATTTTACAGAAGGAGGTAGATGCAGCAATTAGAGGTTACAGAGCTGTACTCGGGGTTAACTCCGCAGTGTGTCACGGCACGTGCACAAGTACTTATAGGTGAATGTAAAAACTGAGGTGATTCCAGTCAGAGAGACTTTAGAATGATGTCTGTAGAGGTTTTAGAGGGAACCCAGGCTCTTAGGCCTGCAGGAGATCTTGCAGTGAAAACAGCCTCAGCATGTGTTCTGCTCTCCCTGAAGGCATCCCTCAGACTAAAGAACATTCTAGACTTGCCTAGAAAACAGCTCCTCCTATTGACCATGTGACTAGGAGCTGGCCAATGGGACACCAAATTCTCATCTCACATCCTTACAAAACAATAATCATGAGTCATTGTACACTTTCACCATTAGATGGCGCCAGGACACAGCAAATGAGAAATGCATTGCGTCTAAAATGGAGGTGACTAGAAATGGAGAATTACAGCTCACAAATGCAGGGGATAATGTAAAGGTGCAGTTAGAGAGTGAGCTGTAGTGTACAGAATTACTTAAAGGGAAGGACACACTGTGAACTGGTGAAAAAATAAAAACTCACATTTATTCTGCCTTCTGTAGCGACGTTTCGGTCAACAGACCGAAACGTCGCTACAGAAGGCAGAATAAATGTGAGTTTTTATTTTTTCACCATCCATTGTGGCGCTGTCTTCTTTCTTTGAAGTCTTGGTACGTTGTCCAGGATGGGCTCCCTGGTTCTGGACGTGCGCCCCTGTGTCCGCTGAGACCTTTATTTGCAAAGAAAAAAAAAGGGTGCGATTTTGACTTTTTTCTGTCTTGACACTGTGAACTGGGTCACTACAAACTTCTCCTCTGAAGATAAGCCGTCCTCTGCGACTGCGCGAGTGGAGGACTACTAAAGAAGAAAATATACAGGTAATGTAAAGCAACACCGAGGCAAGCATACTCTGATATATGGGAGAACAATTTGCAATAAACAACTGCAAAACATGAAGGTGGAAGTTTCTGTGTGGAATAGTGTCTCTTTCTGCAATATACTATTGTCCATATGGAAGGCTCTGGAAAGGCAATTTAGTGGCATCAAACAATCCATAATAAGTCCATGGCTGCATATGAAAATAATGCAAATAATAAGCAAAGTGCATGGTATTACCCATGTGCAGAGGCGGAAACGTTACTAAATTGGCTAGCTAACTAAATATACACATGAAAAAGGATGTTTGGTTTTTTTTAGTCACTGTAGTGGGCTGGAAGTGTTCCCTTTTTGCTTCGCTCTGAACGCCTCAACCTTTGATCTTCCCCTTGAGTAGGAATGAAACAGTCTCCTGGTTCAGGTGGGATTGTCAAAGGAGCAACAACTGGCGCAGGAATCAAGACGGAGACATATTGATGGCACGGGAGGATAAATTGATAGTTGAAAGAAGACTCTTCCACCGTGGGTTGTCTGGGTGGTGGCTCCAAGGTAGGAATTGGTGTGTAGACCGGCATGACTTGTGGAGGAGGTGAGGACATCACCAGTAGATCCTCTTTGGTACATAACTTCATGCGGTTTCTGTGCACCGTCTGTGGGGCCATTCCGGGTTTCTTCACTTCGTATACATCGGACTCCGGATACTATATATGACAGCTGTAATTGTATAGGGCTCTGTTTCCCAGAGTGAATCAAGTTTCCCTGTACGGCAGCACTTCTTTAGCCATACTTTGTCTCCAAGGTGAAGTGGGGAAGCATTAGCTTTTTGATTGTAGCTCTCTACCTGTCGACGGTGAGCTTCGCCCATGCGGTGATCGACGATCTGCTTGGCTTCATGTATTCTTCGCTTATGCTCTGAGACCCAAGCAGTTTTAGGCAGGGGATTGAACACATCAGGAACATGGATTCCCAAAGCACGATCTTTTGGGAGTTGACCTTGTCTTCCAAACATCAAGTAATATGGCGAGTAGCAGGTAGAACATTGGACAGTATTGTTGTAGGTTTCCAGTAACTCATCAAGTAGTTGAAGCCATTCAGCTTGTTTGGTAACAGATGCTGTTTGCAGCATATTTATGAAGGTCTGGTTGACTTTCTCACAAAGGCCATTCCCTTGTGGATGATAGGCAGTGGTTCTTAGCTTCTTGTACCCATGGAATTGGCAGAGTTCTTGAAATAGTTGGGACTCAAAAGCAGGACCACGGTCAGTGCAACCGTAATGTCACACATATTCATGGTAGAAGGTGATAGCTGTAGTCCGAGCTGTCAGGTCTTTCACCGGTATAACGGCAACCCACTTAGTATAGTGGTCCACCATGGTAAGGGCATATGGAGCGCCCCGTCAGGGCAAGGGGGTACTCGGTACCGGGTCTGGTCGTCTCAAAGGGGGATGTCACGGTGGCTGACCCGGTCCGTGACCCTGGGACGTCCGTATAAAAGGGGAAGGTCTTTAAAGGGATAAAGTTTATATTCGGGACGCCACCTGTGGTATTCGGTCAGGGTGACCGACGCTGCTTTAAGGGGTCCGCTGGGGTGATGTTATGGCATCAGGTGAAGTATATCCCCAGGGGTTCCCAGTATGTAGATGGTGAATGGTGAATGGCGCAGTGAAGAACGAGTACAGAAGGTTGCAGTCTCTTTACCTTTACTGAAGACTTCAGCATCCACAGTCCAGGGCACCAGACCACAGGGCAGGCAGAGTCCGGCCGGTTCGGAGGCAAGACCAGAGTCCCCTTATCCAGGTGGAAATCAATAGCCTTCCCTTGCGCTGTAGTGGTGTAGTCCCTTACTGCATAAGCTTCAAATAAGGGCCTCACAGATGTGGTGTCTTTCTCTCTGTTACCCGTAGTCGGATAGGACAAAACCCGTATGACTGGTGGCTTGAGGCTGTTTATAGGGACTCTAGCATGCCCCGGCCTCTGAGGGGTGCCACCGTGCCTCCTGGGTGTAGGTGCGGACAGGTAACATGCAATTAGCTGTCCTGCCGGTTTCTGAAGTAAGGCACAGAGGTCCTGACTACCTCGGTGTTCCGGCTACCGGTGTTCTGCCCCTCAGAAGGAGGCAGCCTGTTTGGGGCTGGTCCCCTTCTGGTATCCTCTCCTTTGCTTTGCCTTCCTTCACACTCGCTGCAATACAATTCTGCCTTCAAAATGTCTCTTTCTGGGAGCTGCAGCTCTTAGGGCATGCAAAGCTCCGTGGACCCTCTGTCCTCCTCAGATGGATGTCTGGAGCTTTTCCTTTCTTTCCCTACAGACTACCAGTTATATATACATGGGAGTCAACTAGTAAATAGGATCAAAAGCTACCCCTGATAACCTGGAGTATGAATGTGTTGCATGTTTGTGATACCTGGATGCAGTTATCCTTCCTTGCCTCCAAACGTAGCATCACTCTCCCCGGGATGAAAGCAATACCACTGTGACAACCAGGACCCTGGGGCGCCACACTTACATGTAGCCAGAAAGAGTTGGAGCTAGCTTCACGTGATCAAGAGCAACTAGTTTGTTCAGTTTCCTAGAATGGATTGAGTCGTCGGGCGCAGGTTCGGCGACGCATAGCGACGCATGCATCATGCGCCCCTATATTTAACATGGGGGCGCATGGACATGCGTTGTATTGCTTTTTGTGACGCATGCGTCATTTTTGGCGCAAGCGTCAGGGCGCAGAGGACGCAGCAAGTTGCATTTTTTTTGCGTCCAAAATCATGCCAAAAAAGGACGCATGCATCACAAAACAATGCGTTTTGCATGCGTTTTTGTTTGCGTTGTGCGTTGCGTCACCGATGCAGCACCGCACAATGCAAATGTGAACGTAGTCTTAGTGAGGTTGCAAGCTGAACATGTGCTACACCAATTCTCTATGTCTGAACGCATCCCAATCCAACAGAAGCATTGGCGTATGGTGGCTTCAATTTTGTGTATGCCAAAGTGCCCAGACTCGTCATGGTAGGCATCGAGAACAATTCTGGCATCTGAAATTAGAATCTGATGTAATCTTTCACCTGAAACAGTGTCCAGGGAATTGCGCCAGATGAAGCCCTTTTGAATGAAGAGTCTTTTGAGCTGTCTCCATAGATGATTAAGCTCAACATCAGGACATTGTGTGCGTCGTCGGGCAGGTATTCTCCCGGGAGTCAGGTATTCATAGATCTCTCCTAGGACACGAGACTCATTTTGAAGGGTTTGCCATTTCAATGGATCTTGGGACAAATCCGGTTTCGGTTAAGAAACTTGATCAGTTTGTGTAGCAGCAATGGCGTTCTGTGTAGCAAATCTTTGATAGAAAGGAGGCACCATGACATCCTCCCAAAGATCTTCGTCAGGAGACTTTTCTCCTACGGGCAACCGAGATAACACATCTGCATTGATGTTGATCTTTCCACTGTGATACTTAATGTCAAAGCAGAAACTCTCCAATCTTGAAGCACATCTCTGCTCCAGAGCACCTAGCCATAAAGTATTAAGGTGAGGGAGAGGATTATTGTCCGTCTAAACGGTGAAGGGGGTAGCCGCGAGGTAATCTTTGAACCTCTCGGTGATGGCCCACACAAGAGCTAGCAGCTCTAACTTGAATGAACTGTAATTGTAATTGTTCATCTTGGCGCCTCTTACGCTTTAGCTGGCATAAGCAATGATTCTCTCTTTGCCATTCTGGACTTCTGATAGTACCGCCCCGAGGCCTTGATAGCTGGCATTCATGTAGGGACGGAAAGGGTGGTAGTAGTCAGGATATGCCAGAATTGGAGGGGAAGTTAGTAAGCTTTTCAGCATCTGAAAGGCAGTTTCTTGTCGCTCAGACCAATCAATTGGAAGTCTTCTGTTGTAGTGTTCTCTAGGGCAACCTCATAGCAGTTCTGTAAGGGGTTCTGTTATTTGTGCAAAATGAGGGATGAAGCGGCAGTAGTAGCTGTCATGATTCTTGACAGGATGGTTGCGCCTCCATCCTGGTCAGGTCAGGGTTAATTCAGTCCACCTCTCTTTGGTTTTGGGAAGGCTATTTAATGTTGGCAGTACCTGCATTTAGTGTTGGTGATACTTCCGTATACTTGGTTAGTGGTTGCTGACCCAGGTGACTCATCCTTAAACGTGTGCCTCTGTGTTTGTGTGCCTTGCTGTGTATGATTCGGTTTGTCCCCTGACTTATGCCTCTGTATCCTGCTTTTGTACTGCTCTGTCTCTCCTGGTTATCTGACCCCCTTGGCTTGTCCCCATTTACTCTTTGTCTTGTCCCTAGGTACTGCACGTTCGTCTGGCTTCTGACTCTTGGCTCTCCTTGACCACGTTTATTGCCTTTGCCCTGTGCTTTGCATTCTCAGTGTCCCTTCCTGCACTCACCTGCAGTGACTCCACCCCCTGGTCACGTGATCGCTAAGTGCCAGGTCCTGTGCTCACTACACTAGACTGACGTCATTGTCCATTGCGTTCCTTCTGCCTGCACTCCCTGCACTCATTCATGCGCCCCCTGATAGTGCCCCCTGGGCACTGCCAGTGACACCTTAGGTGTTATTACAGTAGTGCGCAAAACCAAGGAAACTCTTGACTTCTTTCACGGTTCTTTGCGTATCTCACAGTCGTTCACAGCTGAGATTTTGTCAGGATCAGGCTGGATACCTTCAGCACTTACATCATGACCCAGGTATTTGACCTTCGGCTTGAGTAGATGGCACTTTGATGGTTTTAGTTTCAGGCCATATTCAATGAGTACCTGGAATACATCTGCAAGATGGCGTAAGTGCTCTTCATAAGTATGGGAATACACAATCACATCATCGAGATATAACAGAACGCTTTGGAAGTTGAGGTGACCAAGACATCTCTCCTTGAGTCAATGAAATGTAGCAGGGGCAGTGCATAACCCAAATGGCATACTGTCGAGCTCATAGAGTCCCATCAGGGTGGTGAAGGCTGTCTTCTCTCTATCTTCAGGAGCCATGGGTACCTTCCAATAGCCGCTGGTCAAATCAACAGTGGAGAAATATGCAGCTGAGCCAAGAGCCGTGATGGAATCTTCAATACATGGAAGATGATAGGCGTCTATGTGCGTAACATTGTTCAGCTTTCTGTAGTCGACACAAAACCTGATGTTACCATCCTTCTTCTTCACCAGGACGATTGGTGCAGCCCATGGGCTTTGTCTTTCTCGAATGACTTTAGAATCTTTCATCTCCTTTAACAGCATCTTTACTTGCTGATAGTTAGCATGAGGTACTGGACGTTGTCTTTCCTTGATAGGAGGATGATCACCTGTTTCGATTCTGTGTTGTATCAGGGAAGTCTTGCCAAAGTCAAGTGGGTGTTTGCTGAAAGCTTGGCTGTGTCGTTTAGCAACTTTGGTGACACCCTGGATCTGTTTGATGGGAGTGTTAGCATCTCCGACATTAAGTTAATTCCACCAGAAGGTAGTGGGTATATTAGTGGTTTTGGGAGTGGCTTTCATTGACTTTTGATGAGCGAGTGTATCATCATTTAAGATGTCTTCAGGATCAAGACTGTACAGTTGAGCAACTGAAATAAACTTTTATAGCTCGATGGGTGCATCACTCAGATTGATACTGGTACTCTACTGGTTGAGACAGTGACGATACTTCTGGCAGCTTTTACCAGGGGCTGTCCTTCAATTGGGATGGAGTCGAGAAGCGCTTCATAGTCTTCGTTGTTAATTCCTGGTTGGGCCCGGCACCAGATTAAAGTCTCGCTGTTGGCCGACAGTGAACTAGCCGTGCGTCGACGATACGCACATGGCAGAACTCACCTTTACAGTTGGCAAACTTCTGTTGAGCGCAGAGTACTTTAATGGTCCGTTGAACAGCTTTCCTGTAAAAGGAAGATGCAAAAGGGAGGGAAGCATGCAAGGCAGCGAGTAATTCAGGAAACACATGTCGCATAACATTCATGTCTAGTACTACTGCTGTTGTATCCCCCTTAGCCTCAGTAACAATTACACCTTGACCTGGTAACTTACGATCCCCAATTTGGATGATGGGTTCCCAGTAACCTAGCTGGGGAACAGATTGACCATTATTTGAAATCACACATAACTTCGCTTTGCTCACTGGATTCAGAATATCATAGTCCCAAATCTTCTGAAAAGTTCAGCAGTCAATGGTGGTGACTTGTGAACCAGTGTCTAATAAAGATTCTAAGGGTACACCATCAATCCATATCGTTATATATGGGCATTTGGAGACGAAGCGGGAGACCCATTGTGATGGTCCCCCTGGGCCTTTGGATTCCACCTCCCGAGGGGCGGCCCTTGGCCTTCCGGGTGGCATGTTTAACTTGTAGTATTGATATCTATAGTGCCCAGGACACTCACAATAATTACAGAAGACACAATCTACAGATGGAAGCCCTCCAGCACCTGGGCAAATAGAACGTAGTTCTGGGAACACTGCCTGACTTACGGATGACTCGCATGGTGCAGGGGATTGGCTTTTTAGTTCCTTCAAGGCTTGGCATACAGAGATCAGGACTTGGAAAAGTGCATCTGTGGTAATAGGATTATGACCGAGAGTAGGGGCTTGCATGGACTGTGTGGCCTGCTTAAGTAGAGCAGGTGAAAGTGGAGATACGGTGGATATTCCGGCAGCCAGGTCTAGAGAATAAGGAGCAGGAGCATAGGGGGGACAAGGCGAGTCATTACCCACTACCTGCAAGGCTAGAGCTTTAAAGTCTAAGAAAGTCATGTTTGTGTTTTGTGCTGCTAGCATGCAGAGATGACTTTGTACAAGTCTGGAATCCACACCTTCTATAAATCTGTCAGTGATTATGTTTTCTGTAGCAGCAGGATCTAGATTGTCTATTTGCTGTAAAGCCCTGTTTGCAGACTGAAGGGCTAATGTGTTGCTAGCGTCGTTTTGCAGAAAAAGCGCATCCTGCAAAGTTGTCTGCAGGATGCGTTTTTTCTCCATAGGCGTGTATTAGCGACGCATTGCCACACGTCGCAACCGTCATGCGACGGTTGCGTCGTGTTGTGGCGGACCGTCCGAACAAAAAAACGTTGCTTGCAATGGTTTTTTGAGCGTCGTGTCCGCCATTTCTGAAACTCCGCCCCCACCTCCCCGCAACTCACAATGGGGCAGCAGATGCGCTGGAAAAATGCATCCGCTGCCCCCGTTGTGCGGCGCTTCGACAGTATGCGTCGGTACGTTGGTCCGACGCACTGTGACGGGCCGAGTACGACTCTAGTGTGAAAGTAGCCTAAAGAAGAATGGTCAAAAATACCTTCATCCAGGATCCAGGAACTCATTAAAAGCTACAGGAAGCGACTAGAGGCTGTTATTTTTGCAAAAGGAGGATCTACTAAATATTAATGTCACTTTTCTGGTGGGGTGCCCATACTTATGCACCTGTCAAATTTTGTATGAATGCAGATTGCACATTTTCTGTTAGTACATCTTCTGTTAGTTTCTGTTAGTACAAGGCAGAAACATTACTGTGTCCAACAGTTATTAGATATATGAAACTGAAATAGCTGTTGCAAAAAAAACAATTTTTATAAAACATTAAGATTAATAGGGGTGCCCAAACTTTTTCATATAACTGTATCGGGATTGTGTGGTAATCTTCTTTTATAGAATCAATTGTTGATTACCAGATTGCAATAGGAGATTTTTTGTGGTTAAAGGGAACCTGTCACCCCGTTTTTTGAGATTGAGCTATAAATACTGTTAAATAGGGCCTGCGCTGTGTGTTCCTATAGTGTATGTAGTGTACCCCGATTCCCTATGTATGCTGAGAAATAACTTACCAAAGTCGCCGTTTTCGCCTGTCAATCAGGCTGGTCAGGTCGGGAGGGCGTGGTGACATCGCTGGTTCTTCCTCAGCTTTACGTTGGTGGCGTAGTGGCGTAGTGGTGAAGACACAGCGCGCGATCTGCGCTGTCATCCCTTTCGTCGGTGGGGGCGGCCATCTTCCTGGGGCCGCGCGTGCGCAGATCGAGTGCTCTGCTGCACGGGGCTTCAGGAAAATGGCCGCGGGATGCCGCGCGTGCGCATTAGAGATCGCGGCGGCCATTTTCCAAAGCCGAGTTTGCATCTCGGCTTTGGGAAAATGGCCGCCGCGATCTCTAATGCGCACGCGCGGCATCCCGCGGCCATTTTCCTGAAGCCCCGTGCAGCAGAGCACTCGATCTGCGCACGCGCGGCCCCAGGAAGATGGCCGCCCCCACCAACGAAAGGGATGACAGCGCAGATCGCGCGCTGTGTCTTCACCACTACGCCACTACGCCACCAACGTAAAGCTGAGGAAGAACCAGCGATGTCACCACGCCCTCCCGACCTGACCAGCCTGATTGACAGGCGAAAACGGCGACTTTGGTAAGTTATTTCTCAGCATACATGGGGAATCGGGGTACACTACATACACTATAGGAACACACAGCGCAGGCCCTATTTAACAGTATTTATAGCTCAATCTCAAAAAACGGGGTGACAGGTTCCCTTTAAAGGATTCATTAGCCAGGTATCTCTCACATCTGAGGTCTTGTTTTGCATTTTATTGTTGTATTAATTTTAGAAATTTGTAATAAAAAGATATTTTTTATCTATTTCGGAGAAATGTGCTTTTTCTGTTCACTTTCCCTAGGCTGAGGGAATATAGTGATACAGACTGATATATGGTGCTGCAGGAGATCTTGTAGTGAAAACAGCCTCCACATGTGTTCTGCTCTCCCTGAAGGCATCAATCAAACTAAAGAACTTTCTAGACTTGCATGGAAAACAGCTCCTCCTATTGACCATGTGACTAGGAGCTGGCCAATAGGACACCGAATTCACATCTCAGATCCTTACAAAACAATAATCATGAGTCATTGTACACTTTCACCATTAGATGGCGCCAGAGCACAGTAAATGAGAAATGCATTGCATCTAAAACGGAGGTGACTAGAAATGGAGAATTACAGCTCACAAATGCAGGGGATAATGTAGAGGGGCAGTTAGAGAGTGAGCTGAAATGTACAGAAGTTACACACAATCCAGGATTACTTATTGGGAAGGACACACTCTGGACTGGGTAACTACACACACATCCCTAAAAACGTCTTCCTCGCTTACTTCCTCTACTCTACTATGCTTTCCATATCCTGGCACACTATCTTGAGAGCGTCTGTTTTCCTCTGTGGCGACTGCGTAGGTTGAGGTATAACGCTTCAGCCCCTTTTCCTCTGTGGGGACCACACAGGTCGAGGTGTTACATTAGGGCCCTTCACAGCTGCTCTCAGTTTCCTGTCCTGTGCTTTCTCTGCAGGAGAGGATGTGTCCCAATATGGCGACACTTGACTTTCTTTACTGTAGCTACAATAATATACATATTCTCTTTCTTTTGGTTCCCTTTACTTTTGCCTTCCATTACATCTCTGACGAAGACTCTGTACCGTCCTTCTAGGGTTCCTGCTCCAGGCCACGATATTCTCTCTCTCACTCTCTCTTTCCTGATTCCAGACTGCTACTCGCTTGTCTTCTCTGCTATCTCTTATACATAACATAGTAACATAGTTAGTAAGGCCGAAAAAAGACATTTGTCCATCCAGTTCAGCCTATATTCCATCATAATAAATACCCAGATCTACGTCCTTCTACAGAACCTAATAATTGTATGATACAATATTGTTCTGCTCCAGGAAGACATCCAGGCCTCTCTTGAACCCCTCGACTGAGTTCGCCATCACCACCTCCTCAGGCAAGCAATTCCAGATTCTCACTGCCCTAACAGTAAAGAATCCTCTTCTATGTTGGTGGAAAAACCTTCTCTCCTCCAGACGCAAAGAATGCCCCCTTGTGCCCGTCACCTTCCTTGGTATAAACAGATCCTCAGCGAGATATTTGTATTGTCCCCTTATATACTTATACATGGTTATTAGATCGCCCCTCAGTCGTCTTTTTTCTAGACTAAATAATCCTAATTTCGCTAATCTATCTGGGTATTGTAGTTCTCCCATCCCCTTTATTAATTTTGTTGCCCTCCTTTGTACTCTCTCTAGTTCCATTATATCCTTCCTGAGCACCGGTGCCCAAAACTGGACACAGTACTCCATGTGCGGTCTAACTAGGGATTTGTACAGAGGCAGTATAATGCTCTCATCATGTGTATCCAGACCTCTTTTAATGCACCCCATGATCCTGTTTGCCTTGGCAGCTGCTGCCTGGCACTGGCTGCTCCAGGTAAGTTTATCATTAACTAGGATCCCCAAGTCCTTCTCCCTGTCAGATTTACCCAGTGGTTTCCCGTTCAGTGTGTAATGGTGATATTGATTCCCTCTTCCCATGTGTATAACCTTACATTTATCATTGTTAAACCTCATCTGCCACCTTTCAGCCCAAGTTTCCAACTTATCCAGATCCATCTGTAGCAGAATACTATCTTCTCTTGTATTAACTGCTTTACATAGTTTTATATCATCTGCAAATATCGATATTTTACTGTGTAAACCTTCTACCAGATCATTAATGAATATGTTGAAGAGAACAGGTCCCAATACTGACCCCTGCGGTACCCCACTGGTCACAGCGACCCAGTTAGAGACTATACCATTTATAACCACCCTCTGCTTTCTATCACTAAGCCAGTTACTAACCCATTTACACACATTTTCCCCCAGACCAAGCATTCTCATTTTGTGTACCAACCTCTTGTGCGGCACGGTATCAAACGCTTTGGAAAAATCGATATATACCACGTCCAATGACTCACCGTGGTCCAGTCTATAGCTTACCTCTTCATAAAAACTGATTAGATTGGTTTGACAGGAGCGATTTCTCATAAACCCATGCTGATATGGAGTTAAACAGTTATTCTCATTGAGATAATCCAGAATAACATCCCTCAGAAACCCTTCAAATATTTTACCAACAATAGAGGTTAGACTTACTGGCCTATAATTTCCAGGTTCACTTTTAGAGCCCTTTTTGAATATTGGCACCACATTTGCTATGCGCCAATCCTGCGGAACAGACCCTGTCTCTATAGAGTCCCTAAAAATAAGAAATAATGGTTTATCTATTACATTACTTAGTTCTCTTAGTACTCGTGGGTGTATGCCATCCGGACCCGGAGATTTATCTATTTTAATCTTATTTAGCCGGTTTCGCACCTCTTCTTGGGTTAGATTGGTGACCCTTAATATAGGGTTTTCATTGTTTCTTGGGATTTCACCTAGCATTTCATTTTCCACCGTGAATACCGTGGAGAAGAAGGTGTTTAATATGTTAGCTTTTTCCTCGTCATCTACAACCATTCTTTCCTCACTATTTTTTAAGGGGCCTACATTTTCAGTTTTTATTCTTTTACTATTGATATAGTTGAAGAACAGTTTGGGATTAGTTTTACTCTCCTTAGCAATGTGCTTCTCTGTTTCCTTTTTGGCAGCTTTAATTAGTTTTTTAGATAAAGTATTTTTCTCCCTATAGTTTTTTAGAGCTTCAATGGTGCCATCCTGCTTTAGTAGTGCAAATGCTTTCTTTTTACTGTTAATTGCCTGTCTTACTTCTTTGTTTAGCCACATTGGGTTTTTCCTATTTCTAGTCCTTTTATTCCCACAAGGTATAAACCGCTTACACTGCCTATTTAGGATGTTCTTAAACATTTCCCATTTATTATCTGTATTCTCATTTCTGAGGATATTGTCCCAGTCTACCAGATTAAGGGCATCTCTAAGCTGTTCAAACTTTGCCTTCCTAAAGTTCAATGTTTTTGTGACTCCCTGACAAGTCCCCCTAGTGAAAGACAGGTGAAACTGCACAATATTGTGGTCGCTATTTCCTAAATGCCCAACCACCTGCAGATTTGTTATTCTGTCAGGTCTATTAGATAGTATTAGGTCTAAAAGTGCTGCTCCTCTGGTTGGATTCTGCACCAATTGTGAAAGATAATTTTTCTTGGTTATTAGCAGAAACCTGTTGCCTTTATGGGTTTCACAGGTTTCTGTTTCCCAGTTAATATCCGGGTAGTTAAAGTCCCCCATAACCAGGACCTCATTATGGGTTGCAGCTTCATCTATCTGCTTTAGAAGTAGACTTTCCATGGTTTCTGTTATATTTGGGGGTTTGTAACAGACCCCAATGAGAATTTTGTTACCATTTTTCCCTCCATGAATTTCAACCCATATGGACTCGACATCCTCATTCCCTTCGCTAATATCCTCCCTTAAAGTGGACTTTAGACAAGACTTTACATAGAGACAAACCCCTCCTCCTCTCCGATTTTTACGATCCTTTCTAAACAGACTGTAACCCTGTAAGTTAACTGCCCAGTCATAGCTTTCATCTAACCATGTCTCGGTTATTCCCACTATGTCAAAGTTACCTGTAGATATTTCTGCTTCTAGTTCTTCCATCTTGTTTGTCAGGCTTCTGGCGTTTGCGAGCATGCAGTTTAGAGGATTTTGTTTTGTTCCAATCTCCTCACTGTGGATTGTTTTAGAAATGTTCTTACCTCCCTTCTGAGTATGTTTTCCTTGGTCGTCTTTGTTCGAGTCTAATGTTTTTCTTCCCGTCCCCTCTTCTTCTAGTTTAAAGAAAAACATACGCTCTTACCATCTGCTCCGGTAGTTCCTCTCTTGCCATGAGGGACTCCCACTGCATGCAGCACTGCTCACACTAGGCCTGAGGTCTTTACTCTGTACACTCTGGACTCTTTCTGACTAACTACCAAGAAGTACTTCCTAGTCCTGCTGCTTAGTCCCTTCCTCTCTGGACTAAACTCTGGACTTAATTCTATCTTACCCTACTCACTAATGCTGGCCAGACTATAACAACGCTATAGCCATCTTGTGGCCATTATACTTACCATCACATAACATTACACATCACACAGTACACACTAGACAATACACTGCACAACATTACATGAAGGCTTCTCAAGGGGTGTGGGCAACATGCCCATCCCCCTACAGTATCTACAGCAATAATCAAAACTTAGAGTTTTTTTGTAATTGCTGTTAAACAAAGCCCAGGAGGAAGGTAATCATATCATGTCTGGAGCTCCCTTATATGACCTAACATTGAAAATAGCTTAAATAGACCATTGCAGGTAGTTATTTTTGTAGATCTCTTTACTGTAGATGTTGACACGTTTGCAACTTAGTTACCATTATGTCTTATATTGGCAGATGGTCAGAACAGACCAGGATCCCTAAAGGCACAGAGGGCCTGAGGGGTGGCAGCCATAATCTCATATGGTTCAGCATCTGCTGCTTAACAACTTATTGAAATACCCAATTACAGTCAGATGTTCATCTTTTCAACAAGTTTAAAAAATGTTCCTAGATAATTGCCCATATAAATTATTTTATAACACCAATATTTTAAGCTATATAATCACTATAGGAACCATAGTGTTGGGGCTCATTCACATGTCAGTGTCTCTGGGACATGTGGTGACAGTTTTCACACGTACCGGAGACACTGACACACATAGACCCATTCATATGAATGGGTAAGAGCTGTTCCCCAATGACGGGAACTGAAGAAACTCTCATCATTCTCCACTGCTCTGCAGGTGATCAGCACGAGCAGGGGAGAATGATGAGAGTTATATTCAACTGATAACAGCAACAGCAATTGGCAGCTGTTGGGACTATTACTCCCATCAGCCTATGCCTACTGCTGCTAATAACAGTGACAGCAGGAGTGGCTGATGGGAGTATTCATCAGCCGGCTCCTTCACTGTAAAAATATAATTTGAAAAAAAATCTGGCATGGGTTCCCCTCTATTTTCTATAACCAGCCAGGCAAAACTCACAGCAACCCTCAGCTGTCATCTTCAGCAAGGTTGGTTATCAAGAATAGAGAGGTCCCACGCCATTTTTAAAAAAATTTTAAATAATTTTAAAAAACAGCATGGGGTTCCCCCATTTTTGACAACCAGCCTTGCTAAAGATGACAGCTGGGGGCTGGTTTTCTCAGGCGGGTAAGGGGCCATTGATATAGGCCCCTCTCAGCCTAAAAATAGGAGCCTGCAGCTACCAAGAAAAGGTGCATCTATTAGATGCGCCAATTCTGGCGCTTTGCCTGGATCTTTCCAATTGCCCTGTAGCGGTGGTAAGTGGGGTTCATATTTGTGGGGTTGATGTCACCTTTAAATTGCCAGGTGACATCAAGCCCACGTATTAGTAATTGAGAGGCTTCTATAAGATACCTATTCATTACTAATCCTATAGTTACTTGCTAAAGACACAGTTAGAATACAGTCTTTTATTAGAAATAAAACACACTTTTCCATTTTTAAAAATAACAAACACAGTTATACTCACCTAACGCCTATTCCACTAAAGCCCTCGTCTTCTGTAATAAATCAAAAATAGAAAAACAACAATATCCCTTACCTCTCCGCTGTTCTGTCCCACGCCGTACCATGTCTGGGGTATAAATAGTTTTCAACCTGAACGGTGCCAAGATGCGACCGTCCAGGTTGAGAACCACTGGTGAATGAGCTCACAGCATAATTGACCAGCGGTAACATCATCGTGTTTACTGCAGGTAAGTGAGGCTGCGTTCGCAGCTGGGCTGAACTGCGGTGACCTCAGCACCGTGGGAAAAAGTCAGTCATGAGGTCACCGCAGTTAACACTCAGTGGCTTCACAGCAAATCACTGTGAAAAATTCTCATAACAATATCATTTAAACAGTGCTACCTTTCTTATCTACTATGTCTTTCAGTCTATTCATCTATCCATCCATCTGCAAAAATAGAATTGGCCGCGCAAAAATGAAGATGAAAAGTATCTACCCATATAAAAATTGTGCAGCTTTGGATCCAATGCTGAGCCTTTTGATATTGTCAATGAAGACACTTTCATATTTTCATCATCATTTTTGGAATACTGCATGTTCTATTTTTGTATTTCTAAAGAGCACAAAGTTGTGGCTTACACCCACTCTTCCATGGCCCTACTTTCTGTAGACTTTATGTACATTATTAGCTAGCTCCAATGAAGAGAAATAAAAGTGCATCTCAATAAATTAGAATATTATCAAAAAGTAAATTTATTTCACTTCTTCAATACAAAAAGTGAAACACATATATAGAGTCATTACAAACAGAGTGATATATTTCAAGTGTTTATTTCTGTTAATGTTGATGATTATGGCTTACATTCAATGAAAACCTAAAAGTCATTATCTCAGAAAATTAGAATAATTAACAAAAAAACACCTGAAAAGGCTTCCTAAGTGTTTAAAAAGGTCCCTTAGTCTGTTTCCGTAGGCTCCGCGATCATGGGGAAGACTGCTGCCTTGACATACAGTATGTCCAGAAGACAGTCATTGTCACACTCCTCAAGGAGGGTACACCACAAAAGGTCATTGCTAAAGAAGCTGGCTGTTCGCAGAGTGCTGAATCCAAGCATATTAATGGAGAGTAGAGTGGAAGGAAAAATGTGGTAAAAAAGGTGTACAAGCAAACGGGATAACCGCAGCCTTGAAAGGATTGCTAAGAAAAGACCATTGAAAAATTTTGGGGAGATTCACAAGGCATTGACTGCAGCTGGAGTCAATGATTCAAGAGCCACCACACACAGTCATATCCCAGACATGGGCTACAAGTGTCGCATTCCTTGTGCCAAGCCACTCATGACCAAATAAACAAAGCTACCTGGGCCAAGGAGTAAAAGAACTGGACTGTTACTCAGTGGTCAAAGGTGTTATTTTCAGATTAAAGTAAATTTTGCATTTCATTTGGAAATCAAGGTCCCAGAGTCTTGAGGAGGAGTGGAGAGGCACACAATCCAAGCTGCTTGAAGTCTAGTACGAAGTTTCCACAACCAGTGATGGTTTGGGGAGCCATGTCCTGCTGGTGTAGGTCTACTGTGTTTTATCAAGACCAAAGTCAGTACAGCCGTCTACCAGGAAATTTTAGAGCACTTCATACTTCCCTCTGCCAACAAGCTTTTTGGAGATGGAAATTTCATTCTCCAACAGGACCTGGCACCTGTCCACACTGCCAAAAGTACCAATACCTGGTTTAAAAACAAGAGTATCAATGTGCTTGATTGGCCAGCAAACTCGCCTCACCTTAACCCCATAGATAATCTATGGGGTAGTGTCAAAAGGAAGATGAGGACACCGGACCCAATAATGCAGATAAGCTGAAGGCTGATATCAGAGCAACCTGGGCTTCCATAACACCTCAGCAGTGCCACAGGCTGATCGCCTCCATGCCACGTCGCATTGGTGCAGTAATTGATGCAAAAGGAGCCTCAACCAAGTATTGAGTGCATTTACTGAACATACATTTCAGTAGACCAACATTTCAGATTTTAAAGTCATTTTTCAAGCTGATGTTATAATGTATTCTAATTTACTGAGATAATGACTTTTGGGTTTTCATTGGCTGTAAGCCATAATCATCAACATTAACAGAAATAAAGACTTAAAATAGATCACTCTACACTCCCTGATAGAAGTTATGTCGCTTATCCATGTTATGTAAATAAAAGCTTATAACCTGATGTTAAATTTATCCATTGGTTGTATAAATTATTCTTATGAAAGCTGAAACCCTCCGAAATGTGGTTCAGGTTAAGAAAATAAATTGGCATCAATGCAGAAATATTGATCAGTTAATGGACACAGAATGGTCAGATTTTGGCAAGACAAAAGTTTTGTCGCCCACAGAAAGTAAAGTGATATTCAAACAAATAATTAACTTAAAATACAAATATATGTTGCATAACATTGGTGAATGAAGTTGTGGTGCTATTAGAGTCATATTTAATATTTTGTGTGACTTCCATGAGCTTGAAGGACTGCATCCATGTGGTTCAACAATGATTCATACAATTTATTAATGAAGTCATCAGGAATTGCAAAGAATGCAGTCTTACATGCCTCCCAGAGTTCATCTAGGTTCTTTGGTTTTGTCTTCCAAGCTTCCTCTTTCATCCTAGCCCAAACATACTCAATGATGTTCATGTCTGGTGACTGCGCTGGCCAGTCCTTGAGCACCTTGATCTTTTTTGCCTGGAGGAACTTTGTTGTAGAGATGGATGTATGAGATGGAGCACCATCCTGCTGCAGAATTTGACCCCTTTTATGATTTGGAATATAAGAGGTAGCTAATACTTCTTGATATTTTAGGCTATTGATATTGCCTTCCACCTTGCAAATGTTTCGTACACCCCCATACTGAATGTAACCCCAGTCCATGATCTTTCCATGACCAAATTTAACTGTTTTCTGGGTGTATTTTGGATCCATACGGGCTCCAGAAGGTCTCCTGCAGCATTTGCGGCGGCTGGGGTATAATTCTACTGAATATTCATCAGAGAAATCCACCTTCTGCCACTTTTCCAGAGTCCATCTTTTTAGCAGGCTGTGGGACTTTGCAAATGCCACACAGTTTTTCATTTGCCTTTTGTTTAGTGCTGGCTTCTGGGCACTGATTCGGCCATGGAGGCCATTTCGAGATAGAATTCTACAAACTGTTCTAGTTGACACAGCGACTTGAGGTGACCAGGCCTGTTGGAGCTCTGCTGCAGTGGAATAGGGGATTGCTTTGGATTTTCTAACCAACAAACGTTCCTCCTGAGCAGTTGTCTAGCGGGGTCTGCCAGACCTGGGCTTGTCAAACTCATCTCCAGTCTCTTCAAATCTTTTTTTAATTCTTTGTACTTGACACTGAGACACATTATAGGTGCCAGCCACCTCTGCAGTGGATCTGGTCTTCAGCCTCTTGATAATCCAGGCTTTGGTCACAGGATGGATTTTTGGCATGTTGTCAGAGCTTAAGTTGCAGTTCACGTGAAGGTCTGGGGTGCTGGGTTTCTTAATTGTACACACACTAATTAACCAATCATTTACTGAGCACAGGTGAGAATGTAAACTAGGATTGGGTGCTTTGTATGACCAGGCGACAAAACTTTTGTCTTGCCAAAATCTGACCATTCTGTGTCCATTAACTAATCAATATTTCTGCATTGATGCCAATTTATTTTCTTTACCTAAACCACATTTCGGAACGTTTCAGCTTTCAAAAGAATAATTCATACAACCAATGGATGAATTTAACTTCAGGTTATAAGCTTTTATTTACATAACATGGATAAGCCACAAAACTTGTAATGACTCCATATAATATATGGGTTTAACCTTTTGTATTGAAGAACTGAAATAAATTAACTTTTTGATGATATTCTAATTTATTGAGACTATTGCACTTGTGTTAATGTTTCAGCATAAAAAGTCAATTAGCAAATTGTATTTTCCAGCATTGTAGGAACAGTGTGGGGAAGGCCCTTTTCTGTTCCAGGCTAATTGTTCCCCAGTTCGCAAGGGTCCATAAAGTCATGGCTGTGTGACTTTGATGAGAGAACGTTACTGGTCTGTACAGAGCTCTAATCTTTAGGATGAACTAGAATGGAGGAGATTATGAGCCAGGTCCTCAACATCAGCGTCTGGCCTCACAAATGCTCTTGTGGATAAATGGGCAAAATTTACACAGATGCAGTCCAAAATCTTATATAAAGTTTTCCCAGAAGAGTGGGTGCTGTTATAGCTGCCTATAGGGTGCAAATATTCCATTTATTTGGTTACTATAGGCATCTTATTAAATATGCCTCAGTATTTTATGTATAGGTTATAGTATACCCCATTGTGTGGTGTATGTAGATTATATTACTATCCAGATCACACTGTGTATGCAGTGTATATAATTAGTTATACTTGTATTCATGGAGCCAGGTGTTCACCATAAATGGTACACAAGTACACTGCCCACATAGCTTCCTCAGATGTGATGTCACCAGGAGCCCTAAAGACATCGTACTGCATAAGAGGACACCAGTAATACAAATGATGTGAGATGGTTGAGAGGTCCTGTAAATAATAAAAAAAAATTTCCACACTAGTTGCTTTGCTTTATAAGATGCATAACCTACAATAAACTGTAAGTTGGTGTGCATGCAGCATGTAAGTGCATATTCATACTGTCCAATAAAGAGACAAAACCCTCAATAAAAACACAATAAGCAAATATCCTGCAGTAAATATATAAACAGCAATGGTGCATGAAAATAATATAATTATTATTATTTATTGTTATAGCGCCATTTATTCCATGGCGCTTTACATGTAAGGAGGGGTATACATAATAAAAACAAGTACAATAATCTTAAACAATACAAGTCATAACTGGTACAGGAGGAGTGAGGACCCTGCCCACGAGGACTCACAATCTACAAGGGATGGGTGAGGATACAGTAGGTGAGGATAGAGCTGGTCCTGCAGCGGTTTGGTCAATCGGTGGTTACTGCAGGTTATAGGCTTGTCGGAAGAGGTGGGTCTTCAGGCTCTTTTTGAAGGTTTCGATGGTAGGTGAGAGTCTGATATGTTGCGGTAGAGAGTTCCAGAGTAGGGGTGATGCGCGAGAGAAATCTTGTATGCGATTGTGGGAAAAGGAGATAAGAGGGGAGTAGAGTAGGAGATCTTGTGAGGATCGGAGGTTGCGTGCAGGAAAGTATCGGGAGATGAGGTCACAGATGTATGGAGGATACAGGTTGTGGATGGCTTTGTACGTCATGGTTAGGGTTTTGTACTGGAGTCTCTGGGCAATGGTGAGCCAGTGAGGGGATTGACAGAAGGGAGAGGCCGGGGAATAGCGGGGGGGACAGGTGGATTAGTCGGGCAGCAGAGTTTAGAATAGATTGGAGGGGTGTGAGAGTGTTCGAGGGGAGGCCACAGAGCGGGAGGTTGCAGTAGTCAAGGCGAGAGATGATGAGGGCATGGACTAGGGTTTTTGCAGATTCTTGGTTGAGGAATGAACGGATTCGTGAAATATTTTTGAGTTGAAGTCGGCAGGAAGTGGAAAGGGCTTGGATATGTGGTTTGAGGGAGAGATCAGTGTCAAGGATTACCCCGAGGCAGCGAGCTTGTGGGACTGGGGAGAGTGGGCAGCCATTTACTGTAATGGATAGGTTCGTTATATAATGTGCTTAGTTAAAATATTTTTGATTACAAATAAATGTAAAAGCCACCACTCCATGGTGACCATAATCTGCACGGTCCTAACCTCTAATATTAAAACCTTACTGTTTGTCAAGTGACGTGCATGTCGATAAGGGATAAGAAGGACTGGGCCCAACTAGGGTACACACAGCCATAGGGAAACACATGAATATAATGTCCAGCTGAAAGAAAAGGCAGGCTACACCTTTATATGCACACGGTGCAAAAAGCTAAAAAACAGACTAAAGAAATGAACTAGGATATAAGTTGGTGTGCATGCAGCAAATACCCTGTAATATATAAATTAACAGTAATAGTGCAAATAATATAGGGTACTTAGTTAACATAATTTTGATTTAAAAAAAATGCAAAAGCTTTACTAGATACATATAACATGAAGGTAGGCTGAGACCGACTCCAATAATGAAGTATCTGACTATTTCATGTGCACATGGTTGTCCAACACTCCCTCCTATGGCAGATAAACACAAGAAAGAAGGTTTGCAATTTGAGCATTTATGTATTTTTGCATCAAAAAGGAATAACTAACAGCTAAACAACAGCTTAGTCTGCAGATTTCAGTAGTGTTGATATATGTATCTGGAAATCAAATGTACAATGACATTCTCCTGGAAATTGAACAGTTTCTACTTCTGTCTTCTTATTGAAAATTAAAAAGCAACATTTTCATACCAGGAGCATATGTTTTTTATGCTGACATCTAGAAGCCAATATGCAAATTCCAATATTTCATTATTCAGTTTTGTGATTAACTGTAGAAAGAAAACAGTCCTCAGAAGATATCTGTCAAAGATTTCAAGACTAAGTTGATTTAAAAAAGTTATAGTACTGGACAACTTCTATAAACTTGACAATAGAGAAACCCTCTGTTTCGGACGCAGGATTGTGATGGACATATATATCCTAACACTGCCCGATTAGGACACTTTTATCTTAAGGATATCAGGGACCGATCTATTCTAAATGAGACTGAGACCCCGCAACTAAGTACTTCAAAAGACTCATTCCTGGAGCCCTTCCTCACAAATCCTTAAAACGTAAATACCAATGGAGATAACATGCATCCCGAAAATGACACGTGTTTCCAGAGTTAAAAAGGTACCATTATCCTAAAGCACTTAAGTTCCTCGTACTGCAGTCCCACCACCACCACTAACTTGGTATGAGGACATGCCCTCCCGAATCAGATGGTAGCTAGGGTAGACTTGTGGTGGATGTGTGGAAATGGTGACTTATCCAAAACTGCCAGTGGGATGGGAGGGTATTATTATTATTTATTTATATAGCACCATTAATTCTATGGTGCTGTACATGAGAAAGGGGTTACATACAGAGATATAGATATCACTCACAGTAAACAAATTTATAGTGACAGATTGGTACAGAGGGGAGTGGACCCTGTCCTTGTGGACTTACATACTACGGGATAATGGGGAAGAGATAGAAGGTCGGGGGTGCAGCAGCTCTGGTGGTGGTGAGGCGGTACCTCGGGTGGTGGTGGTGAGGAATCAGAATGGTTATTGCAGGCTGTAGGCTTTCCTGAAGAGATGGGCTGGTTTTCAGGTTCCGTCTGAAGGATCCAAAGGTGGTGGATAATCGGATGTGTTGAAGCGTGGAATTCCAGAGGATGGGGGATATTCGGGAGAAATCTTGGAGGCGGTTGTGTGAGGAACGAATAAGTGTGGTGGAGAGTAGGAGGTCTTGGGAGGATCAAATATTACGTGAGGGAAGATATTGGGAGATTAGTTAAGAGATATAGGGAGGGGACAGGTTGTGGATGGCTTTGTAGATCAGTGTTAGTAGTTTGAACTGGATTCGTTGGGGAATTGGGAGCCAGTGGAGGGATTTGCAGAGGGGAGTAGCAAGGAGAGAGGTGGATTATGTGGGCAGCAGAGTTGAGGAAAGACTGGAGTGGTGCAATGGAGTTAGCGGATGAGGGTGTTGCAGTAGTCGAGGCGGGAGATGATGAGGGCATGCATAAGAGTTTGAATGGCTGAGGAAGGGACGGATTCTGGCAATATTTTTATGAGTTGGAGGCGACAGGAGGTGGCAAGAGTTTGGACGTGCGGTTTGAAGGACATGGCAGAGACGAGAGTTACTCCGAGGCAGCGGATTACAGGTGCGGGAGAGAGTGTGATGCCGTTTACCATAATAGATAGATCGGGTAGGGGAGATACGTGAGATGGAGGAAAGATGATGAGTTCGGTTTTGTCTACATTGAGTTTTAGGAAGCGAGAGGTGAAGAAGGTAGATATACACTCTGGGATTCTGGACAGCAGGGTGAAGAAATCGGGGCCAGAGAGGTAGATCTGAGTGTCGTCCGCATACAGGTGGTACTGGAAGCCATAGGACTTTATTAGTTGTCCTAGGCCAAGGTTATAGATGGAAAAAAGTAGGGGCTCCAGGACTGAGCCTTGAGGGACACCAACAGAGAGAGGGTGGGGTGAGGAGGTAATGTGGGAGTGGGAAACGCTAAATGTGAAAGTAAAGGTATGAGGCAATCCATGACAGGGAAAGGTCTTTGATGCCAAGGGAAGAAATCTGTGTCGAAGGCAGAGGACAGGTCGAGAAGGAGGAGTGTGGAGAACTGTCTGTTAGCTTTGGCTGTAAGTCATTAGTAATTTTGGTCAGGGCAGTTTTGGTGGAGTGGTGGGGGCAGAAACCAGATTGGAGGTTGTCAAGAAGAGAGCTAGATGAGAGGTGGGAGGAAATTTGAGCATTGACATGTTGCTCAAGAAGTTTTGAAGCAAACGGGAGCTGTGATATGTGGTGATAGCTGGTCTTAGCAGTTGGGTCAAGGCTTGTTTTTTTGAGGATGGGTGTGATGGTGGCATGTTTGAAGACAGAAGGGAAGATACCCGAAGATAGCGATAGGATAAAGAGATGGGTTAGGGTTGGAATGAACGTGTTAGTGAGATAGGGGAGCAGGTGGGAAGGGAGGGGGTCAAGTTCACAGGTGATGAAGTGTGATTTGGAAAGGAGGTCAGTAAGCTCTCCTTCAGTAATATTAGAGAGGGTTGCGCCGTGTTGTGGCGGACCGCCGGGAGCAAAAAACGTTAAATGTAACGTTTTTTGCTGCCGACGGACCGCTTTTTCCAACCGCGCATGCGCGGCCGGAACTCCGCCCCCACCTCCCTGCACCTCACAATGGGGCAGTGGATGCGCCGGAGAAATGCATCCGCTGCACCCGTTGGGCGACGCATCAAATGCTAGCGTCGGAATCTCGGCCCGACGCATTGCGACGGGGAGATTCCGACGCTAGTGTTAAAGTAGCCTTACTCACTTTTGCATACTACATTTTCCTGGCTCGATTCTTTGTACAGTAGATTCCACTCCTCTCATAATATACCATTTGTGATTCCACACTATCCGTAAAGAAGACTCATTGCTTTCCAATAAAGGTCACTACTTCACCTCATTTTCTTTTCACTTACTTTATATTTGTTTATTTTTTTGTTTTTTGAACTGCTCACCTCCAGTGCTCCAATGGCTGATTAGCAAGTATTTTTTATTAATATCATGAGATGTGATCTGCATCCTCTGTCCTTATCATTCATTCCTATGCTCTTCTATGACAACTTAATTTGTCTGCATGATCTTCTCAGTTCTATATACACTGCTCAAAAAAATAAAGGGAACACTTAAACAACAGAATATAACTCCAAGAGAATCAAACTTCTGGGAAATTAAACTGTCCACTTAGGAAGCAACACTGTTTGACAATCAATTTCACATGCTGTTGTGCAAATGGAATAGACAACAGATGGAAATTATTGGCTATTATCAAGACACACTCAATAAAGGAGTGGTTCTGCAGGTGGGGCCCACAGATCACATCTCAGTACCAATGCTTTCTGACTGATATTTTGGCCACTTTTGAATGTTGGTTGTGCTTTCACGCTCGTGGTAGCATGAGACAGACTTTACAACCCACACAAGTGGCTCAGGTAGTGCAGCTCATCCAGGATGGCACATGAATGTGAGCTGTGGCAAGAAGGTTTGCTGTGTCTGTCAGCGTAGTGTCCAGAGGCTGGAGGCACTACCAGCAGGCAGGCCAGTTCACCAAGAGACGTGGAGGGGGCCATAGGAGGGCAACAACCCAGCAGCAGGACTGCTACCTCAGCCTTTGTGCAAGGAGGAACACGAGGAGCACTGCCAGAGCCCTGCAAAATGACCTCCAGCAGGCCACAAATGTGCATGTGTCTGCACAAACGGTTAGAAACCGACTCCATGAGGATGGTCTGAGTGGGTCAGTAATGGTGTGGGGTGGCATTTCTTTGGAGGGCAGCACAGCCCTACATGTGCTCGCAAGAGGTAATGTGACTGCCATTAGGTACCGAGATGAGATCCTCAGACTACCTATGAGACCATATGCTGGTGCGGTTGGCCCTAAGTTCCTCCTAATGCAGGACAATGCCAGACCTCATGTGGCTGGAGTGTGTCAGCAGTTCCTGCAAGATGAAGACATCAAAGCTATGGACTGGCCTGCCCGTTCCCCAGACCTGAATCCGAATGAACACATCTGGGACATCATGTCTCACACCATCCACCAATGTCACGTTGCACCACAGACTGTCCAGGAGTTGGCGGATGCTTTAGTTCAGGTCTGGGAGGAGATCGCTCAGGAGACCATCCACCGCCTCATCGGGAGCGTCCCCAAGCATTGTAGGGAGGTCATACAGGCACATGGAGGCAACACACACACAACTGAACATAATTTCCTTGTCTTGAGGCATTTCCACTGAAGTTGGATCAGCCTGTAATTTGATTTTCCACTTTATCTTTGAGTATCATTCCAAATCCAGACCTCCATGGGATATTAATTTTGATTTACATTCATAATTTTTATGTTTTATTGTTCTCAACACATTCCACTATGTAATGAATAAAGATTTGCAACTGAAATATTTCATTCAGTGATATCTAGGATGTGGTATTTTAGTGTTCCCTTTATTTTTTTGAGCAGTGTATATGTAGAGGTCAGCCAGAGCCATAGTCGTGGTGGAGCTCGTCATGTTTGGTGTGCCCTGACCTCTCTCCACATATAAATCACGCTTCACTTTCAGCTTACTTGTTTCTCCGTACACTGCGCCGTCAGGGTTCTTCCTTGGTTCTCCAGGGTTACCTTTGGCCATTTGTGTAATAACAGAGACACAGTCCAGTAGTAACTCATAACGCAAAACTTTACTTTAAAACTTCACAGTACATACAGGTTCAACACAGCATTCTCAGCAGATTTCACACTACACATCATTACAGATTTACCTTCACTTTTCTGCCTGTCAAACAGCTTGACATCAGGTCATACCGCAGTGTACATTTTCTCAGCGTCCTCCCTGTTTAGGTTCACTTCCACTGGGTGTTCCTTCAGCTGTTTCACCCTGGATCTGAGGGCATCTACCCAGGCTAGAACCTGTCACATGGTGAGCGACCCGCCTGTCTGTCCTGCTGTGTCCACCCTTTTTAGCTTCCATCCCTGAAGCCCAAGCTTCTGCAATACCTGCAGCTGTATCTGTGCTGTTTCCCATACACTGGATGTCTGGGAACTATCTTACGATCAATGTTATGGGTCTTACAGTTGCCCGTGTCTAAGGTCCGCCCGAGTTCTATGGGCGCCCTCGCCCTACTCATCCTAAACAGGAAGCTCCCTTCATCTTACTACCATGACCCCTCCTTCATTAACTATTTACACTGATCCAGAGCATTGCTAATCTATGTATACAAAATGCCCCTATCTAGTGGCCTAATATGTGTACTGTGCTCTCCCTGCATACCATACATTTGGTACAGCCACAGGAACATTAAAATACACATATTCAATTTCTATACAGACAACGAATGTACATCTACAAATACTCCAACCTGGGACATGCTCAGGAGCTCAGGACGGCTACTGCGACCCTCTTACATATAAACTTTTATAATTATTGTGTATATATATTCTATATCTGCCTCAGATCTAGTTTCACTTTGTATACACATCAAACTCTCTTTTCTCTTGTCCTAGTTGCATTTCCTTTGCGGTGTCTCACAGCCTTATTCCTCGGAGCTAAAAACCTGTAAGTGCTGGTCTGCTCAGTCAAGTTCGATCCCCAATTGGTACCATTCCCCTCAGACATTCTGACTTGGTTTTATGTATTACACAAAGGACCAGTCTTAAGTGTTATTGCTTCTATTTAACTCTTTTTATTATCTTTGATTTCATGATATTTATTTTTAATTAAAAAAAACTGTAATTTTTAAGTATTGTATAGACGTTACAATTTTTTTTTATTTTATTTTTTTAAAAAGACTGTTCATAAGGCAACTTCTTTCTGACAGACATTGTTAGGTTTTAATCCTGAAGAGGTAGCGTGTAGCCTCGAAACGAGTTGATTCTGTAAACCTGTACATTAAACATTCTCGAGTTTTAATCTGCATCAAGTCTTCATCAGCAGCGCATTGAATGATAGCTCCATCCCATTCCATATCATTCTTGGTCTCTCCGTCACCGATGTCCTGCAGCAGCTGATATTACGTGCCTATCAAATGTTGCCTCAATGCAACCTTACCATGTGAGTGGATTCCTTATTCCTAGATTGTGTTATCATCAGATAAAAACCTATTGTGCTCTTCTGTATCCCAGTCTTTTCATCCATATGTTGATTTTTGGCATAACTTTTGAGATAACTGAATTTTCATTGTAAACTAAAAAAAGAGAATGTTAGCCAACAGCTATTGCTCATGACCTTGATACATCATTCACACTTCAGCTTGAGGGATCATGTGTTTTCAGTGAGGAGAGTGCAGTGACATGCAGTTTTATTTCCAGCAGAACCAAAAGTATTGGGCATTGAAATTCAACATAATCTGTTTTGAGAGTTATGAGACCCCCCAAAAATTGGATGGCTAATCAGCCCTGCCAAAGACATATTGATAAGGAATTTAGATTGTGAGCCCCATTGGGGACAGTGATGATAATGTATGCAAACTGTAAAGCGCTGCGGAATATGTTAGGCTAGTTTCACACTAGTGTTTGGCAGGGCTGCGGATGGCAGCCTTCTTCCTCCCTTAAGCCCCGCCCACTGCTGCACGTCTTCCTTCAGCTCCGCCTACATCTTCAGGCGTTCTGCATACCCTATCTTTAACATTGGGTATGCAGGCGATGCGGATATATGCGGATGCCTCCACATGCATCGTTTTGACGCTGCACCGACCGCAACAAAATGCAACATGTTGCACCTGATGCAGTTTAGTGCAGCGTCAAAACGACGCATGCAGAGGCATCCGCATACATCCGCATGGCCTGCATACCCAATGTTAAACATAGGGTATGCAGGACGCATGCAGATGTAGGCGGAGCTGAAGGAAGAGGTGCGGCAGTGGGCAGAGCTTAACCTATGAAGAAGGCTGCCATCTGCAGCCCTGCCAAACGCTAGTGTGAAACCAGCCTTAGCACTTGTGTAACACCCCAGGGTCCTGGTTGTAACAGTGGCATTGCTTTCCTCACAGGGAGAGTGATGTCACGCTTGGAAGCAAGGGAAGATCTCTTTTATCAGGTAACCACAAACATACAACATGTTCACACTCCAGGCCAGAAGGGGGAGCTCTGATCCAGCTTGTGGGTGGCTCCGTTATATATATTCTAGCTTGGAGGGAAAGTTAGTCTGTCAGAGGGACATAGCAGAGTTAGTGAGTGCCAGACAGCAGACTGGAGCAATCAAAAATTATAAGTTAATCCGCACCTCATATAGCCAGGGTCCTACAGGACACTATTTAAGATGCATGTCACAACCAGAGAGTTCATCCCGGAATAAAGTCCATACCAAGTAGTAGAAAAGACAGTGCCTCAAACATTGGTGAAAAAAAATCACATTTTATTCCACCTCCTGTGGCCACAGGAGGCGGAATAAAATGTGATTTTTTTTCACCAACGTTTGAGGTGCTGTCTTTTCTACTACTTAGCAGACTGGAGCAGTCTGAGGCAGAGAGCAGTGTGACGGGCCGTGCAGCCAGAGGTGCTGCAGCTCCTGGATAGAGAGAATACAGAAGGAAAGAACAGATTGTAGAGAGCATGCAGGAGAGAGAAGCACATGAGAATGACAACTGGGGAGGATAGCTGTGACTCTGCTACCTCCCTGCAGAGCGCAGATTCCGATAGCCGGAAGACCGAGGTTGTGTCAGACTCTAGGAGGCACAGCAGCAACTGGCAGGACAGCTGGACTATATGTAACCTGTCCGCCCTAACACCCAGGAGACACAGTGGCGAATAGAGCCCGGGTCGTGATAGAGACCCTGTAAAAAGGCTCGAGTCACATGTCATATGGGTTTGTGTCCCACCTTAAAGGAGGACAGAGAGAACTGTGAGGACCTTGATAGAAGCCACAGGCAGCAAGGGACTACACCAAAGCACTGGTAGGAAGGCTTTCATCTCCACCTGGTAAAGGGGACTCTGAACTTTCTTCCAAGCCAGCTGGACCCTGCCTATACCTGTGATCTGGTGCCCTGGACTGTGCATACCTGAAGTCTCCAGTAAACCAGGTAAAGAGACTGCAAACCCATGTCCTCTGTTCTTTACTGCACCACTCACCATCCTTATCTACACACCGGGAGCCCTGGGGATCAACCTTACCTGTGGGAAGTTGTATTTTTTTAGCTGCCATGACATCACCCCAGGGGACCCCTTTAAGCAGTGTCGGTCTCCACTTACCAAATACCACAGGTGGCATCATGAACACAAACGGGAGAGCCCTTTTATTTGGGTGCCCAGGGCCACGGACCAGGTCGCAGCCACTGTGACATCCCCTTTAAGCACTGGACCCAGTACCGAGTACCCCACGGGCCTGGCGGGCATTCCACTATATAAAAAAAAGAAAAGAAAAAAGACCTTAAAGAGGACCCTTCACCAAATTTTTCATGTTGAACTGGACACAAGATGGGCTAGTGGCTGCAGAGCAGAAAATAATTTTCAAGCAGAATATTTTTTTTTTAGTTTGCCTCTCCATTGCAAATATATTAACAATCAAAGTATTTGGCACCTATAGAGTTAACTTTATTAAGTTCAAATAGGCGTTATCAGACAGTTTTCACTGGGGGTGTACACTTTTTCTCCTTGCTTGATGCTGACCACTTATAAGCAGGCAGCAGCACACTGAAGAAAGAACACCCAACTAAGCCCCACCCCACCCCTGTATTACGTTAGAGCAGGCTTCTCAGTATGTGAGATGTAATCACACTTACAGTATCTGCTGCTCTCAAGCAACTTTTAATCACTCTTTAATAAAAAATAAGGCTGGGATGACATATCACACAAGAGTAACCTGTCTGTTCTGAACTACTCCTGTGTAAGGCTACTTTCACACTAGCGTCGTGTGACGGACGTTGCATAGACTTGCATTAGTGACGCATTGCGACGTATGGCCACACGTCGCATCGCGTTCAATGTAACTTTTTTGTGTGCGTCGGGTCCACCATTTTCAACCGCGCATGCGCAGCCGAAACTCCGCCCCCTCCTCCCCAGAACTCACAATGGGCAGCGGATGCGTTGTAAAGCTGCATCCGCTGCCCACGTTATGCTACATTAACACACTGTCCGTCGGTATGTCGGGCCGATGGTTTGCAATGGCCCGTACCGACGGACTAGTGTGAAAGTAGCTTAAGATGTAATGTTAGCCTGCTCTTCTCTCACTGCAGATGAATTACAAACTGCCAGATCTCAGCAGACATTAGTGTGATTACCGACACATCTCCTGAGAGTGTGGAGGGAGGGGATGTACCCGCAGCATTGACCATGCTATGAAAGTATAAGAGCTGATAGAAGGATTTGTAATGTGACACAGCTAAACTCAGCTGTACTGCCCTTCCTCCATACTGATGTGAGGGTGGGCCAGGGCCATAGTCATGGCCAAGAGCATATGCGTAGTCATGCACTGGTCTCCCATCACATGAATACAGTTCTCATTGCTCAGCATACCTGTGTCTTCTCTCACTGCGCTGTCAGGGTCTTCTCTATGGAAAGCTTCGTCCATGGGTGTGGTTGGTACCTGGCTGTTGGCTTATATAGGGTAACTAATTATTGGTTTGCATTTAGGGTTTAATCGTTATTGTATAGTCAGCCCTGCTCACGGTAGTGCTCTGGCACCTTTATTACTACTTCTGTATGCATTATTTTTATATACACAATATAAATTTATATTACTAAGATTATGCATTTTATATTTATATGGTGCTTGGTCCCTATTGCCTGCAGTTTTGAGCTGATGGATTGTATTTATATAATACGTGTTCCTATATTTATTTAGACTGAATTTATATGTATTTATTATAATTCATTTTGGACACCTATTATTATAGCCCTCTTTGCACCTGATATATATTATGCCACTTTGAAGCCATATCTGCCTTTCCTTTCCTGTATTTGTTTTTCTTTTCCCCATTTAGAATACTTCATGTGTTTTAATATCTATGTTTTCATTGTGGTTAAAATAAAATGTAATATTTTTTAACCAATCCTAAAAAGCGTCAGTTTTGGTGATAGTTACAGATATTGCTTTTTGTTGGTATCTATTATTGACCCGTAGAAGCGCTGTTGAGTGCGAAACGGCCGTCGTCAGCTCTGGTTCACACACGCCTTCATCTGTTCTCCTGGCCATGATGTTTTAAACTTTGAAATAAAGCAAGAGTTTTAAGGATCGGTGAGTGCTATCCTTTTTTTTTTTATTTTTCCCATATTCTTTATGATGTTTTTTCTTGGATAAGCACCTGGTATCCTATGGTATAGTTGACGCATGTGTGCCACATATGTGATTATCAGACTTTGCTGCAAAGTGGTGCCGTCACTTTTTTTTTTCTCTCCTTTTTTATTGTGTATTATTGAGTTTACTCATTGGTGTTGATGATTTTCCGATACCTGTAGCATCTCCATTTTTTGTGATCTCGGATTGGGTGATGGCTTATTTTTTGTGTGCTTCAATAGTCTTCATGTGAGACTAGAAGCTGCACTTGTCCGATCGTATCTGCTACATACAGGCAAGGATCAGATCACCTGTATGTAGCAGAAATTCTCACTTGCTATGAGCGCCGAACACCGGGCGGCGCTCATAGCAATCTGGCAATGACAACCATAGCAGTCTGTTGGAGACCTCTGGTTGTCATGCCAACCCATCAGTGACCCACAATCACGTGATGGGGTCACCGATGGGCGGGATTTCCGGCGCAATTGCCAGAAACGCGAGTTAAATGAAGCTGTTAGAGATTGACAGCGGCATTTAACATGTTAACACCCGTGGGTGGATCGCAATTTTACCTGAGGCTGTTAAAGGCACATGTCAGCTGTTCTCAGCGCTGGAGACCACATCAAAGGGGGGGAATCCACCATCGGTATACTATTACGCCCAATGTTGGAAAGGGGTTATAGGGAGATTCTGGGATCCACATTTGCAAAAACCATATAAAATATTTTATTTTTAAATATTATTACATACAATAGTATACCTAAATAGGTCACCACAATCCACAGATAGTCATAGACAACAAACAGAAGCAGAAAAAATTATATACCACACTCTTATATTAGCATATCTATATATATATAATTGTCTAAGGGGTACTTCCGTCTGTCTGTCTGTCTTTCTGTCTGTCTGTAACGGAAATCCCACGTTGCTGATTGGTCACGGCACCAGGCCGCGACCAATCAGCAATGGGTACAGTCCGGCCGAGAATTAGTCCCTCCCTACTTCTGTTCAGTCAGTGCCCGGCGCCCGCTCCATACTCCCCTCCAGTCAGCGCTGACACAGGGTTAATGGCAGCATTAACGGACCGCGTTATGCCATGGGTAACGCACTCCGTTAACGCTGCTATTAACCCTGTTAACCCGTCGTCCACCGATGCGCGCATGGCTGCCTCCAGCTTCCGTTCCCAGAGATGCATTGCAAAGTTACCCAGAAGACTTAGCGGTCTCGCGAGACCGCTAAGTCATCTGGGTAATTTCGCAATGCATTGCTGGGAACGGATGCTGGCGGCAGCAGTGCGTGCATCGGGACAGCTTCGCTGGACGCCGGCCTGTGAGTATATAACTATTTTTTATTTTAATTATTTTTTTTAACAGGGATATGGTGTCCACACTGCTATATACTACGTGGGCTGTGTTATATACTGCGTGGCTGCTATATACTACGTGGCCAATGTTATATACTGTACTGCGTGAGCTGTGTTATAAACTATGCGGACTGTGTTATATACTGTGTGGGCTGTGCTATATATTACATGGGCTGTGTTATATACTACATGGGCAGTGTTATATACTATGTGGGCAGTGTTATATACTGCGTGGGCTGTGTTATATACTGCGTGGGCACTGTTATATACTGCGTGGCCTGTATTATATACTGTGTGGCCTGTTATATACTGTGTGGCCTGTGTTATATACTGCGTGGGCTGTGTTATATACTATATGGGCTGTGCTATATATTACGTGGGTTGTGCTATATATTATGTGGGCTGTGTTATATAATATGTGGCTGTGTTATAGACTGCGTGTCTGCTATATACTACATGGTTCCTATATACTACGTGGCCTGTGCTATATACTATGTGGCTGCTATATACATACGTACATACATATGCTAGAATACCTGATGCGTTAGAATCGGGCCACCATCTAGTAATGTATAAACAATCACAGAAAATATATATGGCCAATCCAGTCAAATCGTATAAAGTATTATCAAAAAATATATTTATATATTGGCACTTGTGTGTATTGTGTCAAAAGACTTCTTGCGTATGTGACACATTATATACCCTAATTATGAAATATGTGAGTGCACAAGTATAGAGATGGGCGACCCCTGGATGTTCGGCCGAACAGTTAAAAAAAAGCTTGAGTTCGGGTACCAGAACAGTACACGTGTAGGGAGGTGTATCAGGGCAGCGGTCCCTCTTGCGTGTCTGGGCCGGAAATGTCGTGACTGTCACCATTATTCCGGGGGGAAAAGTTTTCTGACCGGAACAGTTCAGGAGACCTGACTAGTGGGGGCGGGTCCGACTTAAGTAGCGTTGTGAGTGGTACAACTACACACTTGGCAGGGAACGAGCTTGTGAGCAGTGTGACGGTTGACTCCCTCTCGACGGACCCACGCCAGCTAGCTGTGCCGTCACACCCGGCTAGCAAAACTGCTAAGACGTGCTACCCACAGCCCAGAGAGACATCTGCACCTTGTAGTGACCAGTACAGAGTGCATACCTTTGCTCCACTCACGACCGCGGAGGAACTGCTTAGTCATATCCCTGCGGTGCCGGTTAAAAACAAGACCACGCCCGTGGCTGTGTCCACTGGACTGTGTGCCTCTACTGCGGCCTTGTCTACTGAACTTTCTGCTTCATCTGCTGTGCCGCGGACCTCCATCTCTACTCCACCACGTGCCTGGTTCAGGAGACCACGTGCCGAAGGACCCGGAGGATTCATCACCGCAAAGAGTGCATTGGATTCTGTGGGACAGGATCGGAAACATCTCGCTCCGCCTACGGCGCCACCGAGGGATCTTCCAGCCACCTACCTCCAGTGCACAGAGACTGATAAGTTAACCCGTTGTTACTTTCTGTATTTGTCTTTCCCCATCCACATATTCATATCCTTTACCCCCCTGCTTATTCCATCACTGTTTCATATAAAGAACCTGTTAACCCTTTCTCTGTCTCCTGTGTCATTGCATCCTATGCACCTGCTAGCATCTTACACTTGGTGTATTCGGCAGGATGCAGTCCAGGATGCAGCACACAGGTGGCAAATCAAGCAGAAGGGGGTGGCCCCAGAACCAGCATTTCACTGGGGGCCATGCTAAGTAATCTGCCAAAATTTACGGGGAGCAACACTATGCTGTGGAGCTGGACTGAAGTCTTAGAGGCATGATGAGAATGCACCCCATGTCCCCTGCACTGGAGGCTGAGGTGGCTATCATGGCACTGGACGGGGAAGCCAGGGACTCAGTGATGTTGCGGCGCCCCAGAGACTGGGATACATTTATTAAGGTGTTGAAAATCCTAAATGAAACTCACGGAGACCCCATTGACATAGGGGAACTGAGGACCCATCTCTTTAGCAGAATGCAGAGGGAGGGGGAGTCCGTAACACAATATATGAATGCATTGCAGGTGTTACACACTGCGATTACTAGAAAGGTTGGTATGGGGGTAGGTCCCACAGAGATTGTGGGCCCTCGCGGGCAGGGTCCTCTCTCCTCCTGTACCAGTTGTGACTTGTATTGTTCAAGATTATTGTGCCTGTTTTTATTATGCATACCCCTCTTCACATGGAATAAATGGCGCTATAATAATAAATAATAATAATAATCTTGTGAGACCTCCTAGTGATTGGCTTGCGAGACGTGATGACAAAACAGGCCCTGCAGGAGTGCAGGTAAACCCGCGAATGACTTTCCCTGAGGTAGGAAGTGAGGCACGCATGCGTGAGCAGGAGGTGACAGTCCCGGTGGGGAAGTTCCAGAGTGTAAGGGTGTCTGTAAACGTTATTGCTGAACACCAATGGGTGGAAGAACTCTGGAGAGAACTTGTAAGTGTGAAGGAAGAACTGGCCGATCTAAAGAAGAAAGCAGAGACTACTAACAATCCACCAGAGCACATTGAAGGCCCGGTACCTCGCCGTGACTACAGAATGTTTCACCGGCCTAGACTCATCACTTGTTTCAACTGCGGAGAGAGCAGATACATTGCGCGGGAGTGCACCCGCCAAGGGAGAGTGACATCTCGCCACCCGTTAAACTAGAGGGCTCCGAGAAGTGAGTAATGGACCCGCAGTCACCTTGGGGATGAATGTGCTGAAGGAGTTTGGAAGCCTTCTCATCAGGGAGCTCTCTAACGAGACTCTAAAACAGTGGGGCCCACATACACCACAGAGAGGAATTTTCACAAAAACTAGCACGAGTGGCACAAGTACAGGAGTCTAGCTGTGAGGGAGGAGTGTTAGGAAAGCTAATCGTACCGGCCTCCAACAAAATCGTTCTTCCACCAGGACAAACAGTACTGTCCCTGCCCATTTGTGCCTGTGTCCCCTTGGAGGGGGTTGAGGTCCAAATTGAACCATCTTCAGAACAATTACCCACGGGACTCCTAGTGGCGCATACATTGTATGAGAGAGGATTGTCACAGTACGGTGCATTAACTTAGGAGACCAGGACATTACTGTCATTCCCAGATGTGTGGTGGCCCGAATAAGAAACCTACCTGAAGAAATAATGCCCCCCCAAACAGTACAACTAGAGAAACAACCTGGAGACCCCACGGGCAGTGGGGTACTCGGTATCGGGTACTTTGGTTCTCAAGGGGGGTGTCATGGTGGCTGACCCGGTCCGTGGTCCTCGGGAGGTCCGGTGTAAAAGGGAAAGGTCTTTAAAGGGGAAATGTTTGTGACGCCACCTGTGGTATTTGGTCAGGGTGACCGACGCTGCTTAGGGGTCCGCTGGGGTAATGTTATGGCAGCTAGATGGTATGCCTTCCCACAGGTGAAGTATGTCCCCAGGGCTTCCCAGTGTATAAATGGTGGATGGTGTGAGGTGCAGTGAAGAATGAGGACACAAGATTGCAGTCTTTTTACCTTTTTACTGAAGGCTTCAGCATCCACAGTCCAGAGCACAGATCACGGGGCAGGCAGAGTCCGTCCGGTTTGGAGGCAAATCCAGAGTCCCCTTATCCAGGTGGAAATCAGTAGCCTTCCTCTAGTGCCGTGTGTTGTAGTACCTTATTGTTGAGCCTCTCATAAGGTCCTCACAACTATTGTAGATGTTCTAGATGTTGTGTCTCTCTCTGTCCCCCAGATGGATAGGACAAACCCGTATGACCGGTGGCGTGAGGCTTTTTACAGGGACTCTATCATGCCCCAGCCCCTTGTGGGTGCCACCTTGCCTCCTGGGTATAGGGTGGGCAGGTAACGTGGAATTAGCTGTCCTGCTGGTCTCTGGAGCAAGGCATAAAGAAATGTTGCTCCCTCGGTGTTCCAGCTACCGGGATCCTGCACCTCAGAAGGAGGCAGCCTGTGTAGGGCAGAACTCCTTCTGATTTCCTTTTGCTATGAGTTCTTCTCACTCTATACAATACAGTTCTCCTTCAGTGTCTCTTTCTGGAAGCTGCCGCACGCGGGGCAGGCGCAGCTCCGTGGCCTTCTGTCTAGGCCTCTGACAGGATCCCACCCCTGTCAGGGACCCAACTACCTGAGCAGAGCTCAGATATCAACTGCCTGAACAAAGCTCAGACAGCTTCTGTCTAACTTCCTATCCAGACCACCAGTTTTACCTAATTTTGAAGAGTGCCCTAATAAATAGGAGCATAGCTCCCCCTGGTGGACTGGAGTGTGAAATGTGTTGTGTGTTGGTGTTACCTGGTAGTAAGATCTCCTTTATTGCCTTCAAACATACCATCACTCCCCCTAGAGGAGAATTATAATACTGCAACGACCAGGACCCTGGGGCGCTGCACAAGAAAAAGACAAGAAAAATAACTTTTATTATACTCATCTGAAGGGCCGTCCGGTCAGATGGGCGTCACTGGTCTGGGTCCGGCACCTCTCTTCTTCTTGCCATCCTCTTTCTTGCTTCGTGTGGTTGATGCGTCTCTATGTCATCCATACAGTCTCCTGCGCAGGCATACTTCTCTAACCTGACTAGGGCAGAGTAAAGTACTGCAGTGTGCTTTTGACCTTTCCCGACACTTGTGCACTGTAGTACTTTGCTCTGCCCTCTGATGAGGGTACGTGTCATCCATACGAAGCAGGGCGTCATCGCAAGAAAATGAGAGGCGCCAGACCAAGACCAGCGACACCAATTGGACCAGACCAGATCATGCCTGAGAGGTGGTGGTCATATCTCATACCGGTGAAACCCAGTGATAGATTAGCTTTAACTTTCTTTCTGGCAGTATCTGTCTATTTTGCGATACATACATAGCCTATCATAGGACACTATAAGAGTATGTGCATATAGCATATAGCATTTATTAAGGCAGTTAAAAACAATACGTTTGTTTTCTAATGGAAAACATTCTGACTTAAGGGTGTTTTTAGGTGAGTTTTTCTTTTCCTAAAGCTGTTTTAAAGAGTTTTCTTTAAGCATTTTGGAAGTCTTTTTCTATGAAGTGCTGTGATTAGACACTGCCTTGTTTGGAGCAGAATCCATAAGGAGCTGCTTCAAAGAGACATGTATTTTCTTTTGTTCCACCAGGCATTTATCAATACTTGAAGGGGAAAAGAAACTTTCAAATCACTAAAAACTAAAGAGGTGTTACAATAAAATTAAGTACAAATGAATAGGAAGAATCTTGGAAGCATTTATGAGCGTTTTTTTCCTTCCCCAACAATATCTGCTTTTGTGACCATGTACCCCAATTACTCTGTGGATGGAGCTGACGATAGTTGGGCCAGTAAGCTAGCATCACTGAACAACGCACGTCCAGCCAAGTGAATTTGTATGACAGGGACTTGTGGTGCTGCCCAGCCAGGTAGTGTTTGAGTTTCTACAGAAAAGCTAGCAAGATGATATAGTTAGCTCCCTGCCTTGACACATAGAGCAGAAGCACACCCTATTTAACACATTAGGGCTCTTTTACACATCCTGATATTTCTGGTACTGGAAAAACAGTACCTGAGATATCAGTGTCTGTGTGTGTAATACTTTGTGGCATATGTGTGGCAACCATGTGCCGCTCGTGTGCCACATCAGTATCACATGTACCGGCGCCTGGAAAGCAGCAGTACTGTTAGCGCTTTTCCCCAGCGCCAGTGGCTGAATGCTGAAGATAGCTTGCTCACCGAGCCCCACTCCATACAGCCAACCAATTCCAGCCCTGTGCTGATGAGGGCCTAAAGCCCGAAACACGTGTCCACAGGTAGGAATTGGTTGGCTGTGTAAATTTAGAAACTAATCCGCAGCATTGCACGCTTGGCGGTTCCAAGCGCTGTGGATTAGACTGGGGTGGAAAGAGATGATTTGCATAGCTCCGCCTACTGCAAAGGATTCTGGGTAAACCAGCTATTCTTTGTATTATGCTGCTTGCAAGTACTTTCCGTTTCAGGAAAGCATCCACTATGTATTTCCTTTAAGTAGAGGGCTTTTCGGTCTCTTTCGTCCCGCTACATTTAGCCCAACTTGGGTCTCTCCCTAAGGTGGCTAGCATGTGTGTATCGCTTGCTCACCGAGCCCCACTCCATACAGCCAACCAATTCCAGCCCTGTGCTGATGAGGGCCTAAAGCCCGAAACACGTGTCCACAGGTAGGAATTGGTTGGCTGTGTAAATTTAGAAACTAATCCGCAGCATTGCACGCTTGGCGGTTCCAAGCGCTGTGGATTAGACTGGAGTGGAAAGAGATGATTTGCATAGCTCCGCCTACTGCAAAGGATTCTGGGTAAACCAGCTATTCTTTGTATTATGCTGCTTGCAAGTACTTTCCGTTTCAGGAAAGCATCCACTATGTATTTCCTTTAAGTAGAGGGCTTTTCGGTCTCTTTCGTCCCGCTACATTTAGCCCAACTTGGGTCTCTCCCTAAGGTGGCTAGCATGTGTGTATCGCTTGCTCACCGAGCCCCACTCCATACAGCCAACCAATTCCAGCCCTGTGCTGATGAGGGCCTAAAGCCCGAAACACGTGTCCACAGGTAGGAATTGGTTGGCTGTGTAAATTTAGAAACTAATCCGCAGCATTGCACGCTTGGCGGTTCCAAGCGCTGTGGATTAGACTGGGGTGGAAAGAGATGATTTGCATAGCTCCGCCTACTGCAAAGGATTCTGGGTAAACCAGCTATTCTTTGTATTATGCTGCTTGCAAGTACTTTCCGTTTCAGGAAAGCATCCACTATGTATTTCCTTTAAGTAGAGGGCTTTTCGGTCTCTTTCGTCCCGCTACATTTAGCCCAACTTGGGTCTCTCCCTAAGGTGGCTAGCATGTGTGTATCGCTTGCTCACCGAGCCCCACTCCATACAGCCAACCAATTCCAGCCCTGTGCTGATGAGGGCCTAAAGCCCGAAACACGTGTCCACAGGTAGGAATTGGTTGGCTGTGTAAATTTAGAAACTAATCCGCAGCATTGCACGCTTGGCGGTTCCAAGCGCTGTGGATTAGACTGGAGTGGAAAGAGATGATTTGCATAGCTCCGCCTACTGCAAAGGATTCTGGGTAAACCAGCTATTCTTTGTATTATGCTGCTTGCAAGTACTTTCCGTTTCAGGAAAGCATCCACTATGTATTTCCTTTAAGTAGAGGGCTTTTCGGTCTCTTTCGTCCCGCTACATTTAGCCCAACTTGGGTCTCTCCCTAAGGTGGCTAGCATGTGTGTATCGCTTGCTCACCGAGCCCCACTCCATACAGCCAACCAATTCCAGCCCTGTGCTGATGAGGGCCTAAAGCCCGAAACACGTGTCCACAGGTAGGAATTGGTTGGCTGTGTAAATTTAGAAACTAATCCGCAGCATTGCACGCTTGGCGGTTCCAAGCGCTGTGGATTAGACTGGGGTGGAAAGAGATGATTTGCATAGCTCCGCCTACTGCAAAGGATTCTGGGTAAACCAGCTATTCTTTGTATTATGCTGCTTGCAAGTACTTTCCGTTTCAGGAAAGCATCCACTATGTATTTCCTTTAAGTAGAGGGCTTTTCGGTCTCTTTCGTCCCGCTACATTTAGCCCAACTTGGGTCTCTCCCTAAGGTGGCTAGCATGTGAAGATAGCTCTCATCATTCTGCCCTGCCCGCACTGTGACCAGTCAGTGTGGATAGTAGAATTCAACTGATGACCGTGAGAGCAGGTGGCGGCTGATAGCGACTCAGCCAGCCACCGTGTGGGCTATAAATAAATGCATTTTTTTAAAAAATGATATGTGATTCCCTTGAATTTTTGATAACCATCCAGGCAAAACTGACAGCTGCGGACTGCAACCCTCAGCTGTCAGCCTTAGCTAGGCTAGTTATCAAGAATAGAGGGGTCCTCATGCCGTATTTTTAATTATTTAAATAAATAATAAAAAAAATCATTGTGGCGTTCCCCTCATTTTTGACAACCAGCCAAAAATGCAGTTGGCAAGTTGCAGGTGGCAACTAATGAATACTCGAATCTGCCACCACCTGCTCTCACTGTTATCAGCTGAATACAACTCTCAACATTGTTCCCTGATAGCGCTGATTGCAGTGTAAGCAGGGGAGAATGATGAGAGATGCCTTCAGCGCCAAGGAACAGCGCAAACAGTACCACTTATTCCCAGGTGTCGGTACATGTCACACTGATGACACTTGAGTGTCATCTGTGTGTCATCAGTGTGTTAAAAACGGACATGCTAGCATGTTTTGCCTGCGAACACTCGGTCTGTGGAAACACACTGACATGTGCACAGACCAATTCACTTGAATGTGTCTACTAGTGATGAGTGAGTGTACTCGTTACTTGAGATTTCCCGAGCACGCTCGGGTGTCCTCCGAGTATATTTTAGTGCTCGGAGATTTAGTTTTCTTCGCCACAGCTGAATGATTTACAGCTACTAGCCTGCTTGATTACATGTGGGGATTCCCTAGCAACCAGGCAACCCCCACATGCACTTATCCCATAAATAAACACGGAAGTAAACGCCAAAATGAAAAAAGACTATAGAAATTTTATTTCAACATCAAATTACATAACACTAAAATCAATACATATATAAAAAGGGAATGCAGACACAAAAAAAAAGCAAACACAATGCATGCAGCAAATGTACAAACTAGGTCAATAAGGCTAAGATAAAGATTTGTCAATATGGGTACCTATACCCCATAAATTTATATATCCATAAGTGGACAACCTTAAAAAGACCCAATATATGATTAAGTATGCCTCATACATAAATTAAATTCCTTATTCAATTTATGATATATAGCCCAGAACAATTTATTTCAACAAAGTGCATATAGTATTTTTCAAAATGCATGTATATATCATGTACTAGCCATGAATTATATATAAATAAATAAATATCAGTGCACCAGTGTGCCTATTCTATACCATCAAGTCTCCACAAAGGAAGTGTATACCATATATAATTAATTTAAATATCCAAATATATTAATTGCAGTGAATGGGGATAAATACATAGGGATCCAAAAATAAAGTGCCAAGTGCTTAATTAAATACACAGATGAACAGATTTAATTATGTGGCATACTCTACACCAGTGTGCATTGCTGAGTGCCATTAAACCCAAAGTCTCCTGCAGTGGAGATGTGTACTAGTATTTAAATAAGTATCCGAATTAAATGCAATGACGAGATATATACACAAATCCAAACTTAAAGTGCGAAGTGCCTAATGATTAGGCCAGCATCACACTAGCGAGTTTTAGGGACGTATGAGAGGCGCAGAAAATACGCATTGCACACGGACAAATGATTTTCTATGGGGCAGCTCCTATCTGCCGTATTTTACGCATCCATATTATACGGTATTGTACGGCCGTAGAAAATCGCAGCATGCTGCGTTTGTCAGCATATTGCGCAAAAAATCCGCCAATGAAAGTCAATGGGGGCGAGAAAAATACGGATTACACACGGACCAACAGTGTGACTTGCGAGAAATACGCAGCGGTGTTCTATAGAAAAGCCCGTAATTCAGTGCGGTGTACAGTAAAATCACACTGACAGGTTAGAATAGAATAGCTATAATAAATGTCTACACATAGTATAGGTGTATATATATATATATATATATATACAGTGGGGCAAAAAAGTATTTAGTCAGTCAGCAATAGTGCAAGTTCCACCACTTAAAAAGATGAGAGGCGTCTGTAATTTACATCACAGGTAGACCTCAACTATGGGAGACAAACTGAGAAAAAAAAATCCAGAAAATCACATTGTCTGTTTTTTTTTATCATTTTATTTGCATATTATGGTGGAAAATAAGTATTTGGTCAGAAACAAACAATCAAGATTTCTGGCTCTCACAGACCTGTAACTTCTTATTTAAGAGTCTCCTCTTTCCTCCACTCATTACCTGTAGTAATGGCACCTGTTTAAACTTGTTATCAGTATAAAAAGACACCTGTGCACACCCTCAAACAGTCTGACTCCAAACTCCACTATGGTGAAGACCAAAGAGCTGTCAAAGGACACCAGAAACAAAATTGTAGCCCTGCACCAGGCTGGGAAGACTGAATCTGCAATAGCCAACCAGCTTGGAGTGAAGAAATCAACAGTGGGAGCAATAATTAGAAAATGGAAGACATACAAGACCACTGATAATCTCCCTCGATCTGGGGCTCCACGCAAAATCCCACCCCGTGGGGTCAGAATGATCACAAGAACGGTGAGCAAAAATCCCAGAACCACGCGGGGGGACCTAGTGAATGAACTGCAGAGAGCTGGGACCAATGTAACAAGGCCTACCATAAGTAACACACTACGCCACCATGGACTCAGATCCTGCAGTGCCAGACGTGTCCCACTGCTTAAGCCAGTACATGTCCGGGCCCGTCTGAAGTTTGCTAGAGAGCATTTGGATGATCCAGAGGAGTTTTGGGAGAATGTCCTATGGTCTGATGAAACCAAACTGGAACTGTTTGGTAGAAACACAACTTGTCATGTTTGGAGGAAAAAGAATACTGACTTGCATCCATCAAACACCATACCTACTGTAAAGCATGGTGGTGGAAACATCATGCTTTGGGGCTGTCTCTCTGCAAAGGGGCCAGGACGACTGATCCGGGTACATGAAAGAATGAATGGGGCCATGTATCATGAGATTTTGAGTGCAAACCTCCTTCCATCAGCAAGGGCATTGAAGATGAAACGTGGCTGGGTCTTTCAACATGACAATGATCCAAAGCACACCGCCAGGGCAACGAAGGAGTGGCTTCGTAAGAAGCATTTCAAGGTCCTGGAGTGGCCTAGCCAGTCTCCAGATCTCAACCCTATAGAAAACCTTTGGAGGGAGTTGAAAGTCTGTGTTGCCAAGCGAAAAGCCAAAAACATCACTGCTCTAGAGGAGATCTGCATGGAGGAATGGGCCAACATACCAACAACAGTGTGTGGCAACCTTGTGAAGACTTACAGAAAACGTTTGACCTCTGTCATTGCCAACAAAGGATATATTACAAAGTATTGAGATGAAATTTTGTTTCTGACCAAATACTTATTTTCCACCATAATATGCAAATAAAATGATAAAAAAACAGACAATGTGATTTTCTGGATTTTTTTTTCTCAGTTTGTCTCCCATAGTTGAGGTCTACCTATGATGTAAATTACAGACGCCTCTCATCTTTTTAAGTGGTGGAACTTGCACTATTGCTGACTGACTAAATACTTTTTTGCCCCACTGTATATATATATATATATATATGTCAGTGAGACACACATATATATGTATTTATTTTTCATACAGCACTAGATAGCAGAAAAGTCAGTAATTCAATTGCCAGCTTTTGCTATCTCCTTCCCAAACCCGACATGATATGAGACATGGTTTACATACAGTAAACCTTTTCATATACCTTTTTTTTGTGCATATTCCTCACTACTAATGTTAGAAGTGTATGTGTGCAAAATTTGGGGACTCTACCTGTTAAAATAAAGGGTTAAATCACGGAAAAAACTGGCGTGGGTGTAAGGGGGTGGTGCTGTTATGGACAGTAAGGAACACGTTGTCACTTTAAGAGGCTGCACCCCCTTGCCTGGCGTGATGGAATGTTCTGCTTCTCCCCTGCAAGAGTCGGTATAATGAACTAGTCTGTGCAGAGTGCAGGTGTGGAGCTGGAGCACCGTGTTTGAGCTGAGGCTGCTGCAGAGACGACTTTTTGTGCTGATAGCTGAAAGAGAGAACTGTGTCCTGATATAGCTGCAAGAGAGCCACGAAGATACAGAGAAAGGGATTTACAGTTTCCAGGAACTTCCCTAGGATTCAGAAGCAAGGAGAAGACCACGTTTCACAGAGCTGACAGAAAGCCGTGCGCACCACCGTATTAGACTGCTGGGGGCCCCCTGGGACTGGATCTGATTCTCCAACATCACCGTGAGTCTGTTCCTGTTTGGTGCACCTGTTAGGGCCTAGTGTAGGCTTCAATAGTTAGTACACGGGAGCCATGTGGCCTGCTTAGTAAAGGCCAGGGAGGTTATACGTAGAGTAGCATCATCACTTGTTTATTGTTTACATTTGCTTGTTAGACATATTTTGAGTCTGCAATAGTTGTAGCACCGTGCTGTTTTACAGAAAAGTTAAAGTTCATAAGTCTTGTAAATTGTCTGTTGCCATTGTATACCCGTTTGCATCTTCCTCATTCCCTTCATTCCTTGCCTTCCAATAAATCTACCCTTTGTTGTTTGCACCTCATCTTGTGTACAGTAGTCTTCCTGCACCGTGGTGGTCCCCCGGCCATTGCTTCAAATGGCGCTGCGGGCAGGGTACTGTCACCAAGATGGAGGCAGCAGACAGCAATGGTGGGAATGCTAATGTTAATGGAGGTGCTGTGGGCATTGGTGGAACCCCTGCAAGGACACTCCCTATGGGCACCATATTTAGTATGCTACCAAAGTTTGATGGCAAGAATATGCCACTGTCCGACTGGGTGTCCCGGCTGCAAAGCACCCTGAAGATTTATAACATCAGCCCAGACCTTGAAGTGGACATTGCGTTAACTGCCCTAGAGGGAGAAGCCCGTAGAAACATCTGCCTACAACCAGAACTCACCCGCAGTACTCTGAAGGAGCTAGTGAAGTTCCTGGAAGAGATCTACGGCGACACTGCTAGCGCCGGACATCTTTGCGCCAAATTTTTCTCTAGGATGCAGCAGGAAGAAGAAGGAATTTCTCAGTCTGCAACAGCACTGCTAGAATTGTTAGCAGAGGTGCCGAGAAAGGAGGCAGATGGATTTGGCGGCATGGGCTCTAAAGACTGGATACTCCAGGAGCAATTCATTCTGGGACTGCACAGCACATTCTTGAGGCGAGAACTGTCAGAACGGGTCCAGGCAGATCCGGCTCTTACATTTCGTTAAATCTTGGTGGAAACAGTGGCCCGAAGTAAAGAACAGAGCTATGCATCTGGGGTGATGCGTGTCCAGGGCGCCAATACCAGAGGGGACCCAAACCATCAGGAGGTGCTGGTCCAGATGGTGCAAGACTTGCAGCGGTCCCTTGTCAACGTGCAAGAGAAAATGACCCAAATGGAGCGAAGAGTCGGGGAACTACAACAGTCTGACCCACCATACTCATGCAACCATTCTTCAGCCCGACCAATAAGGGATCAGTGGGAGCAAGCCCCCTCCCGTCAGGCATCGGAGGCACGAGGACAGGCTCAAGGTACCCCTCGGCAAGGAGGAGGCTTCCAATGCTGGGAATGTGGGGAACGGGGGCACATTGCCAGCTTGCCAGAGACTGTCGGAACTATACTCAAGGCCAGTGGAAGCCACCGTTAAACTACCAACCCCCGCAGTAGTGCGGCACTCTGCGGGGGAGGTGAGAAGAGAGGCCGCTCCATATCATAACGAACACTTGATTGCTGGGAGCCCCATCCTACGTGCTGAATTCGAATGAGTTCTAGTGGATTGCCTCATAGATACCGGGTCACAAGTGACAACGATGCCAGAAGCGTATTTCAAGCAGCATTTCCAGGACCTGGCCAAGCCAGAAAAAGAGACATTGATCCGGTTGTTTGCTGCCAACCAACAACCGATCCCGGTCACAGGGGTCGTGTGGATGAATATTCGAATCTGTGGGCAAGAAGTTGGGAGAAAAGGGATCCTGCTAGTCCCTTAGCCTATCAAGGAGGATGTGCCTGTAGTACTGGGAATGAATATCCTACGTGAACTCGATCAGATTATGTTTACAAAACGGGGACCTGGATATTGGAAGAAGGCTACTACACATAAGTCTACTCAAGAAGCCCTTCAATGACTGATCCGCGTCTGTGGGACGCAGAAGAGTGTGCCATCTTATCAGACGTGTTATGATCTGGTGACTTTGGAGCAGCATGACATCTTTCACTGGAGTAGGTGGTAACTATACTGACCGCAAACCCTGATCTTAACACCACAACTAGAAGTAGCCGTGGGGTGTACCTAACAAAACCTAGACACCTGGACACAGCCGGAGGACTAAATACCCCTATAGATGGAAATAGGAATTTCTACCTTGCCTCAGAGCAGAACCCCAAAGAATAGGCAGCCCCCCACAAATATTGACTGTGAGTAGTAGAGGAAAAGACACACGCAGGCAGGAAACAGGATTTAGCAAATGAGGCACACACTAGCTAAATAGGAAAGGATAGGACAGGATACTAAGCGGTCAGTATTAAAAATCCTTCCAAAAATATCCACAGCAGAAAATACAAAAACTCCACCATCTAACTAAAGATGTGGAGCGTATATCTGCATCTCCAGAGAATCCAACAAGACTGAGAAAACACTGACACAGTCTAAGCTGGACAAGAGAAAAACAAATGAATAGCACAGAATATAAGCACACTGCATGTGTGCCACAGAAACAAAAACCAGACACTTATCTTTGCAGAATTGGCAGCTAAGCAGGAGAAGCCAGAAAGTGGTCCAACACTTCAGAAGAAACATTGACAACTGGAAAGGACTAATGAATACTGCACACCTAAATATCCCAGTCAGAACTGCAATCAGCAGATACACCTGGCCAGGACTGCGACTCAGAGACAACTGCATTCCCACCTTCAACCACTGGAGGGAACCCAAGAGCAGAATTCACAACACAGACGGTAGGGGTCATCAGGGCTCCTGGTAAAGAACCTGTAATCCTACCTCCCGAGCGAGAAACTATAGTATACCTTCCAGTGGGGACTCACCGCAACCTTGATGTGTTGGAAGTGGTTGTTCAGCCTGTGATAAGGCGGAGGAGTGGACCAAGAAGTCATGATAGCTCGTACGATAGCTGTGGTCCAGCGAGGACATATCCCCATAAGAGCTTTGAATGTGGGCCCCGGGGAGGTCACCTTGCCACGAGGGACAGATCAGGCCCTGGTGTACCTACATAAGGGTGAAGTGGTGAGTCAGAAGGAGATGTCTTTATCACCGAAAGAAGGCGCGGGGTGGACCCTAGCAGTTACTGTGGGGGATGAAGAGATGCCATCCCCGGAATGGAGTGGACGGGTCATCCTTGATCAAATGGAAGTGGATGTGAAGGCTCTGGGCCCTGATCGTGTGCAAGCAATAGAAACTATGCTGTGGGAAAATCAGGCCACATTCGCCCGTCACGCCGAAGATTTCAGCTGTACTGAAGCCATCACGCATGAGATACTGACTGGGGAAGCTTGTCCAATTCGAGAACGATACCGGCAGATCCCGCCCAAGATGTATCAAGAGGTGAAAAATTACTGAGGCAGATGCTGGATTCAGGAGTGGTGCAGAGTAGTCAGAGCCCTTGGGCAGCCCCGTTGGTGCTCGTCAAGAAAAAGGATGGGACATCCGGTTCTGTGCAGATTACAGGAAACTCAATGACTGCACTCGTACCCGTTGCCCCGCATCGAGGAATCCTTGACAGCGTTGGGGAAAGCCAAGTAGTTCTCCACCCTGGACCTAGCAAGCGGATACTGGCAAGTAGCCGTGGCAGAGAAAGACAAAGAGAAAACCGCCTTCATCCTCCCTATGGGGCTGTTCGAGTTTAACCGGATGCCCTTCGGACTCTCCGATGCTCCAGGCACATTTCAACGGCTGATGGAAAAGTGTTTGGGAGACTTAAATTTTGAGGCTACCCAGATCTATCTGGATGACATCATTGTGTTTTCGGCCTCATGCGAAGAACACCTTGCCCGGCTTGGACAGGTACTCGGAAGACTGTGGGCTCATAACCTGAAGGTGAAGCCAAAGAAGTGCCACCTCTTCAAGAGAGAGATCGAGTACCTGGGCCACATAGTGTCACAAGATGGAGTTCTACCCTCGCCAGAAAAAGTGGCTGCTATACAGAAGTGGCCAGTCTCTCGAACCGTAAGAGAACTCCAGGCCTTCCTGGGACTTGCTGGGTACTACCGCCGGTTTGTTAAAGACTTCACAAAGGTGGCGGGTCCTCTTAATGAGTTGCTGAGGGGGACCGCTGGAGTGCCAAAGACCCAGCGCATCCCCTGGGCACAGGGACAAGATGAGGCCTTCCAGGCTATAAAGAATGCCCTTACCTCAGCCCCAATTTTGGCCTACGCAGACTTCGATCAACTGTTCCTGTTGTACACAGATGGTAGCCTTCATGGACTCGGTGCAGTCATTTCTCAGATACAGGATGGACATGAGAGAGTCATCGAGTATGCCAGCAGGTCCCTGCGAGACAGCGAAAGAAACCCTCACAATTACAGCTCCTTCCGGTTAGAGCTCCTGGCCCTGGTGTGGGCCATGACAGAAAAGTTTGCAGGCTTCCTGACAGGTACCAAGATTCAAGTTCGAACAGACAATAATCCCCTGGCCCACCTTGAGAGTGCTAAATTGGGGGCCTTCGAACAACGGTGGGTGGCTCGCCTAGCCAAGTTCGACTTTACCATCCGTTATCGCTCTGCTACCGAAAACGCAAATGCTGATGGGCTGTCAATAGTGACTGTGGAGACTTCAGTGGGGGATCTTGATGAGCAACTCAAAGAGGAGGAAACCGCAGACTTTCATAAGTTTAAGCCCCCAATGGTTGCGGCCCAGTCAAGAAGGGAGCCCTGCGCATTACCCCGGTCCCTGGGGAGAACCAATGAGGAATGGGGACATGTTCAGGAAGAAGACGAAGGGCTGAGACAGATGAAATGGTGGGTAACTCAAAAGCGGAAGCCTGGCAAACAAGAGAGAGAGATGATCTGGACTCTGAAAAGAAGACCACGAATTTGGAGCGCAACGCGGCCCCACAAAGACCTACCAATGGTTTCAGCGGTATCTGTATTGCCCCCGGTTGGAGTTTGTGGTGGAAAAGGACAATTGATGGAGCTATATAAGAATGTGGCACCCCAGGAGTTCGGGTACCACAGTAGTGCTGTCTTCCTCACGGGGAGGATAGTGCTATGTCCAGAGACAAGTGAGGTTTCCTTTGGTAGGTTTACACTCACACAACACCTTCCACTTCCAGGGCAGCTTCCCTCAATAAAGATCCTGGTTTGGAGGCAGAGAGAGCTCAGTTTGTAGCAGAAGTCTGTGTGCAAGGACAGACAGGAGTGGAGCACAGAGGAAAGAGAGAGCTCCAGGAGGCCATGAGCAGGCCTCTGAAGAGTATCAGCGCAAGAATCCAGGTACCGGGAGCCCAAGGCTTTTTGGATTATAAAACACAGAGCAGAACCGGAGGGTATTGTTCTACAAGGACTTCGCCCATAATTACCTGTGGCACAGCAGCACCTAGGAGCCTGGTGTCACCGAGAACAGACCCCAGTTCACACGGCCCAAGCTGCCTGCCATACAGGTACCTGTCCTAGGACAGCAGAATGATTAAAGACCTTGTTGAGACACTTAGTGGCAGCAGGGACTTAGAGACAGAAAGCGCAGAGTGGTAGGCTCCCACCTGACTTACCCAGGGGAACTTGCTTGTCTCTGGACTGCCCGGACTTCTCTGCCTGCCCTGTGGTCTGGTGCCCTGAACTGTGGATGCTGAGGTCTTCAGTAAAGGTAAAGAGACTGCAACCTTGTTTCCTCGTTCTTGTCTGTGCCTCTCACTGTACCACCATCTACACACCGGGAGCCCTGGGGATATACTTCATCTGTGGGAAGATATACCATCTAGCTGCCATAACATCACCCCAGCGGACCCCTTAAAGCAGCGTCGGTCCCCACTGATCGAATACCACAGGTGGCGTCACGAACATAGACTTTTCCCCTTTAACGACCTTTCCCTTTTATACGGACGTCCCATGGCCACGGACCGGGTCAGCCACCGTGCCATCCCCCTGTGAATCGCAGGACCCGGTACCAAGTACCCCACAGCCCTGACGGGGCACTCCAAGAACTTTTGTATTTGTGCATCATGATGTAGATTTTATTGGTATCATTTTGAGGTACATTCGAAAAAAAGAAGCAGAGAGGAAGTTAGAGGGGGAGTGGTAGGAAATTTTCAATTGCAGTACATTATAAAAGTGGTTAGATTATTGGATTAAATAGTTAGACATGTAGTGTTCATTGTTAGTTTCAGATAAGCTCTTTAAGCAGTTATCTCACTATCATCATAGGCAGGATGACCAGGAATGATAGCATCTGTAAATAACTCAGGATTCATTATTTAAAATAGCTGATGGTCACAGCTCATTTTCTCTACCTCCCTGTACAATGACCTCTGCACAGATCACAGAGCATGCTTAGTAAACTGTCCAATAGAATTCAATGAGTAATTTCAATTGTTTTCTGGGGTCAATATGGCTTCAGTAAGGCATATTTCTAAAAAGCAGCTCAAATAACATGGCTACTCACATAATCATGTAATTAAAACAGAAACAAAAATGTACAATCGGGAAACAAAAGCGTGGAGTTGTTTTCTCAGCTCAGATGGTTTTCAAGTGATAGACTGAGAATATGTCCTTGCCAGGTTGCTCCCTCGTACAAGAGCTTCAAATCTGTCTTAATTGGTAAATAGAGCATAAAACTATATCTGTTGCTCTGGAAAACTGAAAAATACTAGGAAGGAAATGACAAGGAAATATAGATTGAATATGACAACCATCTGAGAAGACAACATTTGTATGAGACTTTATAGCTGTGAATGTTTAGGCTGTGAAATGTCATGCAATTCAGTACAGATACTGCTCCTGTTGTGCACTTGTGAGCAATGACCTTAATTGCTTCAAACTGTAAGCTAAATATATACACGGGTCCCTAAAGGGCTAAAAAAAAGTGAAAAAGCAGACATGTATTTCAATATCCAAAAGAATTTTCTGAAAAAGCACTTATGTGATATTTATTTCAGCTGACGTAACAATGTAAAAATAACGATTAAATTAAATGTTATCTTTTGTTCTTTTTTCATTTCAATGACAGATTTTGGTTTTCACACTGTAATGTATTTATTACTTTAGCGGGTATGTCTAGTATACAGGCAGATATTTGAGGCTAATTAGCATACCATAACAACAAGCAATATGCTGTGACAGCTCTACATTTTGGATGGGGTATCCAGGCACATACAGTTTAGGCACTGATCACATCACAGCTCATCTCAGTGATGCAATTTTTAGGCCACTTCACACTATCAGTATTTGGTCAGTGTGATGACACAGCACTTAATCTTAATTATCCAGATATCTATTTTCAGTAAGCCAGGAAGCATAGATGTTATCTATATGTTGACTTTTGAATTTATGTGTTTGTTCTTTGGTTGGTCAAGAAAACACAGACTTTTGTTCATATGAGACTGTAATATTGACTTTTAAGTTGACGTTTGTGTTGTTATCCAGGATGACAGAGACGCAGGATAATTGAATAATAGATGTTTGTTAATATGTTGATTACACATTGTCCAGGCCAGCTAGTTTGTTGACTTGCAAAACAGAGGATTAAAATCTATGCAAATGGATTAAATAGTCAAACAAAGCAAGGTAATCTCATCACATCTTCTTCTTGACCTCTGGATGATGGTTTGAAGGGCAACAGTTGTGATCTATTTAAGTGGGATATGCCTGTGCAACCGATTATCCAAAGATCCATGAGATCCATAGAGCCAAAGAACCAGAGACTCTTTACAAAACCACAGCCAGGAACACTCTACAGCAGCTGCCAGAACATCATGGCTCCATCACGATGGACACAGATTTGACATTCTACTGGAAGCCAGCTTAAGGAACCATGGCCCAGTCTGAAAGAATACAGATATGCTCCATTAACAATCACTGAACCCATGGATACTTTTGGGATAGTCAGGATTTGGGCCCACTGGTCACCTGAGCCCCATGGATACATTTGGGAAAGCCAGGATTGGGACCCACCAGTCACCTGGCCTTGCACCTCAATGGACTGTCAGCTTCCTAGGCTTATTATTACCTCCTCTTCTGTGCGTGCCACATGTAGGGATAGTCAGCCCTGGAAGCTCTGAAGTCACAGCTATTCTTATCCCGGCGAATCAGTGGAAGGGTGAGAGTCTGTAATTTTGCTTCATCTTGGGTGTATTGCTGGGACTGTTCTATGTGTTATTTGCCTGTTTTGTGGTTCAATAAAGTATTGCCACACTGTTTTACCCTCACCCTGTATTGTCTGAGTATTATTATGCCCATGGTAAAAGGAGAGCGAACTAAAGCACCCTCTCTCCCCCTGCGTCTCCACAGTCAGTATTTTACACCAGTATTTGTAAGCCAAAACCAAGAGAGGAAAAGTATAATAGAAACACGTCACCACTTTGGCATATCTTTGTGTGGAAACTTCCTGAAGAAGAAGCCATGAGCTTCAAAACGCGTTGAATAAACCACCCAAACACCTTACAATTATATCTGGATCCATTATTTGTCGCAGCAGCGCGGATTTAATCCACATTTCATCTAGTTTAACGGTTCTGAGAGGTCGCAGCGCCGACCTGTGGATCTGCAGCAGCTGACAAACTACACGCCTGTACTGTGTACCACCAGGTGAGCAGTTCTCTCACAATTGATTAGAAGCAATCCTGGGGATAAGACCCAATTTGCGCATTTTTGTCTCCTATTTTTCTATACTAGAGATCGCTGATCTGACACAGTGCTCTGCAGTGTCAGATCAGCGATCTGTCACTATACAGTGATGTCCCCCCTGGGACAAAGTAAAAAAGTTAAAAAAATTTTTTTTTAGATGTGTGAAAATTTTTTTTTTTTAAAAATCCTAAATAAAGGAAAAAAAATATTGTTCCCATAAATACATTTATTTATCTAAATTAAAAGAAACAAACTGTCCCACTAGTTAACCCCTTCAGTGAACACCATAAAAAAAAAAAAAACAGGCAAAAAACAACGCTTTATTATCATACCGCCGAACAAAAAGTGGAATAACACGCGATCAAAAAAACGGATATAAATAACCATGGTACCGTTGAAAACGTCATCTTGTCCCGCAAAAAACGAGCTGCCATACTGCATCATCAGCGAAAAAATAAAAAGTTACAGTCTTCAGAATAAAGCAATGCAAAAATAATTATTTTCTCTATAAAATAGTTTTTATCGTATAAAAAGCGCCAAAACATAAAAAAATGATATAAATGAGGTATCGTTGTAAACGTACTGACCCGAAGAATAAAACTGCTTCATCCATTTTGCCAAACGCGGAACGGTATAAACGCCCCCCCAAAAAGAAATTCATGAATAGCTGGTTTTTGGTCTTTTTGCCTCACAAAAATCGGAATAAAAAGCGATCAAAAAATGTCACGTGCCCGAAAATGTTACCAATAAAAATGTCAACTCATCCCGCAAAAAACAAGACCTCACATGACTCTGTGGGCCAAAATATAGAAAAATTATAGCTCTCAAAATGTGGTAACGCAAAAAATATTTTTTGCAATAAAAAGCGTCTTTTAGTGTGTGACGGCTGCCAATCATAAAAATCCACTAGAAAACCCGCTATAAAAGTAAATCAAGCCCCCCTTCATCACCCCCTTAGTTAGGGAAACATAAAAAAATTTAAAAAATGTATTTATTTCCATTTTCCCATTAGGGTTAGGGCTAGGGTTAGGGTTGGGGTTAGGGTTAGGGTTGGGGCTAGGGTTAGGGCTAGGGTTAGCTTTAGGGCTAGGGTTAGTGGTAGGGCTAGGGTCAGGGCTAGGGTCAGGGTTAGGGTTGGGTTAGAGTTGGGGCTGGGGTTGGGGCTAGGGTTGGGGATAAAGTTAGAGTTAGGGTTGGGGCTAAAGTTAGGGTTGAGGCTAAAGTTAGGGTTGGGGCTAAAGTTAGGGTTGGGGCTAAAGTTAGGGTTACATTTATGGTTGGGATTAGGGTTAGGGGTGTGTCAGGTTTAGGGGTGTGGTTAGGGTTATGGTTGGGATTAGGGTTACGGGTGTGTTGGGGTTAGGGTTTCAGTTAGAATTGGGGGTTTCCACTGTTTAGGCACATCAGGGCTCTCCAAACGCGACACGGTGTCCGATCTCAATTCCAGCCAATTCTGCTTTGAAAAAGTAAAACGGTGGTCCTTCCATTCCGAGCTCTCCCGTGCGCCCAAACAGGGGTTTACCCCAACATATGGGGGATCAGCATACTCAGGACAAATTGGACAACTATTGGCATCCAATTTCTCTTGTTACCCTTGGGAAAATAAAAATTTGGGGGTCTAAAAAAACATTTTTGTGGGAAAAAAATAATTTTTTATTTTCACGACTGCGTTATAAACTGTAGTGAAACACTTGGGGGTTTAAAGCTGTCAAAACACATCTAGATAAGTTCCTTGGGAGGGTCTAGTTTCCAAAATGGTGTCACTTGTGGGGGGTTTCTACTGTTTAGGTTCATCAGGGGCTCTGCAAATGCAACGTGATGCTTGCAGACCAATCCATCTAAGTCATAGCCATAAAATTCCTTCTGTTATCACTGACTACCTTGCCTGCCTCAAGATGTACACTGCCCAGCCATGACTGAGTTTGTTGCTGCAAGTACTCGGCCAGTACTTCCACGGTGTGTCTGTTGTCGCCCAAACACTTCATTTCTAACACAGCCTGCTGACGCTTACCACTAGCTGTTCGATAATGGGACACCTCTTGTGCAACACTGGCAGCTGCGGATGAAGTGGTCGTGCGACTGCGCTCTGTGGACGAGCTTTCGCTTCTGGAGGAGGAGGGGTTGCGAACGCCTACAGCCAACTGTTTCCTAGACCGTGGGCTAGGCAGAACTGTCCCACTATGGCTGTCCCCTGTGGACCCTGCATCCACCACATTAACCCAGTGTGTCGTGATGGACACGTAATGTCCCTGGCCATGCCTACTGGTCCATGCATCTGTTGTGAGGTGCACCTTTCTACTGACTGATTACCTCAGTGCATGGACAATGCGGTCTTTGACATGCTGGTGGAGGGCTGGGATGGCTTTTCTCGCAAAGAAGTGTCGACTGGGTAGGTCATAGCGTGGTATTGCATAGACCATCAGGGCTTTGAAAGCTTCACTTTCAAGCAACCGGTAGGGCATCATCTCTAACGAGATTAGTCTAGCAATGTGGGCATTCAAACCCTGTGTACGTGGATGAGAGGATGAGTACTTTCTTTTCCTAACAAGAGTCTCTTGTAGGGTGAGCTGGACTGAAGAGGTGCATATGGTGGAACTAGCGGTGGTGGTGGTGGTGGACATGGCGGATTGAGAGAGGGTTGGTGATGGTATTCTCGATGTTGGCCTACATACAGTGTTTCCTATCAATAACCTTGTGATTCCCTGACTGCTTTGGCCTTGCGACGATACCTCCACATTTGCTGCTAGTGGTGTCCTAATCGGTGGGCTGACAGTGAGGGAAGCAATGTAGCGTTGCTGACTACCTTCATTCTGAGCAGGTGCACCAACGGTACGGGACGTTTGGTAGTTAGTCCAGGCTTGCAAGTGCATGCTGGTTAAATGTCTAAGCATGCATGTTGTATTTAAATTTTGAAGATTCTTCCCTCCGCTAAAGGTCTTTGAGCATTTCTTACAGATAACTTTTGACTGATCATTCGGATCTTGGTTAAAAAATTCCCACACTGCAATCTTCCTACTATGGAATACCTTTTCAGGCATTGCACACTGTGCTACTTTCACCAGATGGCCACGCTGTCCTAAAACTGTTTTTGTTTTTGACAAACGTTTTTGGCCTCACATGGGCCTGCCAGATGACAGCTGTTGCGATGTAGATGGCTGCTGCGGATCATCCTCCTCCGCTTCAGAGCTACTGGCAGCGGCACCCTCTTCCCCCAATGGCTGCCAATCTGGGTCAACAACTGGGTCATCTATCACCTCCTCTTCAATGTCATGTGCACCTTCCTCTGTGTCACCGTGTAAGGTACTATAGCATTCGGGACGGGGCACCATAGTCTCATCAGGGTCAGATTCTGGCTCAGTACACTGCGAGAGCAATGTAGTGATCTGAGTCAATGGAACAGCATTATAATCTAGCTGTGGCTGTGCATCAGTGCACTCCATGTCCGATTCATCTTGTAATGGGCAGTTAACAATTTCCCGTTCTAACCCAGGCACGGTATGTGTAAAGAGCTCCATGGAGTAACCTGTAGTGTCGCCTGACGCATCCTTCACTTTTGGTTTGGGTGAAGAACACAAGGAAACGTCTTGTTCCTGACCGGGAGCATCCACTGACGACTCGCTGCTTTTATATTTGGAACTTTCTGAAGAGGAGGCGAAAGAGCTAGAGGCTGAGTCAGCAAGGAAAGCCAAAACTTTTTCCTGCTGCTCCGGCTTTAAAAGCTGTTTTCCCACTCCCAGATAAGGGAGCCTTCGAGGCCTTGTGTAGTCAGACGATGACGCTGGCTCAACACCTCCAGCCTTAGGTGCTATTGTGCTTTTGCCACTACCACCAGATGCACCACCACCACCAGTACCAGCTGGTAACCACCGCCCACGGCCTCTTCCACCTGACTTCCTCATTTTTTGGAAAATCTAACCAAAATAACAACCTTTATTTGGTACTGTAAAACAAGGTAGAAGGTGTATATAAACGTGTTGAGATTTTAAATCTCCCTTTTTTGGGGGGGAGACTGAACAAAAAATCAGGCCCAGTGTATAAAACAACACAATGTAAGTGGCAGAAAGTGGCTGGCTGATATACGACAAACTAACAGGACAGAAGTATATCCACTTTGTGACAATTTGAATCTCCCCTTTTTTTTGGGGAGACTGAACCACAACTTAGGCCCAGTGTATATAACAACGCAATCTAAGTGGCAGAAAGTGATGGCTGATATACGACAAACTAACAGGACTGAAGTATATCCACTTTGTGAGAATTTGAATCTCCCTTTTTTTTTGGTTAACTGAACCACTACTTAGGCCCAGTGTATATAACAACGCTATCTAAGTGCTAAGTGGCAGAAAGTGGCTGGCTGATATACGACAAACTAACAGGACAGAAGTATATCCACTTTGTGAGAATTTGAATCTCCCTTTTTTTTGGGAGACTGAACCACTACTTAGGCCCAGTGTATATAACAACGCTATCTAAGTGGCAGAAAGTGGCTGGCTGATATACGACAAACTAACAGGACAGAAGTATATCCACTTTGTGAGAATTTGAATCTCCCTTTTTTTTGGGAGACTGAACCACTACTTAGGCCCAGTGTATATAACAACGCTATCTAAGTGGCAGAAAGTGGCTGGCTGATATACGACAAACTAACAGGACAGAAGTATATCCACTTTGTGAGAATTTGAATCTCCCTTTTTTTTGGGAGACTGAACCACTACTTAGGCCCAGTGTGTATAACAACTCTATCTAAGTGGCAGAAAGTGGCTAGCTGACATACACCAAACTAACAGGACTGCAGTAGATCCTCTTTGTGAGAATTTGAAACTCCCTTTTTTTGGGGGGAGACTGACCCAAAACTCAGGCCCAGTGTATATAACAATGCAATCTAAGTGGCAGAAAGTGGCTGGCTGACATACCACAAACTAACAGGACTGGAGTAGATCCACTTTGTGAGAATTTGAATCTCCCCTTTTTAGGGGGGGAGACTTACCCAAAACTCACGCCCAGTGTATATAACAAGGCAATCTAAGTGGCAGAAAGTGGCTGGAAGATATATGAAAAAATACAAGGACTGTAGTACAATTTCAATCTCCCTACAATGATCTCAGGAAAAGTATGGCAGCAATAAAAAGGACTGCTGCACACAAAAGTGTGGACAAATAAACAAGATAACTGTGCAGAAAGGAGCAACAGGATTTTTGCTTTTAAAAAAGCTGTTGGTTTGCACAGTGGCGTACAAACAGCAATGCAGCTATCGGAGCCTTTTAAGGCAGCCTAATAAGCTACAGAGCTGATGCACAAAAATATAGCCTCCACTGTCCCTGCAAACAAATGGTGGTGTTGGACAGTGGAAAACGCTACAGCACAAGCAGTTTCGGGGCTTAATCTTCCCTCCCTAACTATATCCCTTCTTCTGAGGCAGCTGCAGCAACCTCTCCCTATGCTACGATCGGCAGCAGTAAGATGGTGACCGGCGTGCACGCCCCTTTATAGCCCCTGTGACACCGCAGAAAGCAAGCCAATCACTGTCATGCCCTTCTCTAAGATGGTGGGGACCGAGACCTATGTCATCACGCTGCCCACACTCTGCGTCCTCCTTCATTGGCTAAAAAATGGCGCTGAAAGCGTCATACGAAACGTGACTTTGGCGCAAAGATCGCCGACCTCATGGCCGATCCCACACTAGGATCGGGTCAGGTTTCATGAAACCTGACTTTGCCGAAAGTCGGCGATTTTTGAATTTGTCTGATCCGTTTCGCTTAACCCTAGTGCAGAGTGTAAACTAATGAGAAAAAGATTAACTTTTTTGAATTTACCAAATGGCTGCAATGAAACAAAGAGTGAACAATTTAAAGGGGTCTGAATACTTTCCGTACCCACTGTATATATTATTTTGTTTTTTTCTGCCTAAAATACAAATGCCATTTTTAACTTTAGGACTTTTAGAGATAATTTCATCTTCAACTTGCTTAACAGTTCACAATAACAGCAATTTTGACCAGGGGTTCACAAACTTTTACATGGCAATGTATCTAATTTAGCAGCTAGCAATGTGCAAGGAAGGAAAGAGCTTGTATAAGTCAAATGTTTCAATATTTTTAAGGAAATTAAAATGCAAAAATTATTTTTAGCTTGATACACATGAATTTAAAGAATAGTTAAAATTTTATCTTTACTAATCAATAGTACACATGAATATAACAAACTATATCTTGCTAGTGAAAGCCACTTCCTTCTCCTGATCTGATCTTTCACTCTCATTATTCTTAATTCCAAGGTAAAATCTGTCTTCAGTGACTATAGACTTTCCTATTACTAAGACAGGGTGACAGTTGGCACTCATGAAGTTCTACAGAGTGTAGCAGGAGGAAGGATCTAGAGGGAAACAAAACATTCTACTGCAAGTTTTCCTAAAATGACAGTTACACCTTAATACAATAATAATATTCCTCCTCCCCAAGATGAACTTACCCTTTAAGCACTGTGCATGATCAAAAAAATAATTGTTCACATCGATTATAGTATCTCTGTCAATATAAAGAGGTATTTTTTCATTTTTCTTACTTAGGTTTTTGGCACCTGAGAGAAAAATATTTAGAACTGAGAGTCCTCAGTGGTTGATACCTTTTAATGGCTAATTGAAAAGATGGTAACAAATTGCAAGCATTCGAGACTACTCAGGTCCCTTCATCAGGCAGAGACTAAAAGAAATTCTGAAGAATCACATATTTATGCACAATACAGCACAGAAATAACGCCATAGATAAGACAGGTGACGTGAAGCAGAATTACCATTATGTGAGAGTGATAAACAGTTGTGTCCATAAATATTGGAACAGTTCATAGATAAGGAAGTCTTAATGTTTTATGGTCCTCTGAATGGGTCTGGTACTGTTATAATGCCCCCTGAGGAGCAAATTCCTTAATTAATGTAAAAAGACATAAATCCATGCAACACATTCATTCCTGCACTGAGTGTGTCAACGGTCATAATCAGTTTATACTCCGAAACTCTTCTGCCTGAGATTTTAAATTGCCCTTTAATACAAGTAATCTCATGTCCATGGTGCTATGATCAGGGAGACAAAAATGTCTTGCCACAAGTACATCTATTCTTTTTTCTATTATTGTGTGGCGATGAGAATTAATTCTTGTTCTCAGTTTCAGCCCTGTCTCCCCCACATACAGACCCCCCAGTTGGATATTTAGTACAAATAATTAGGTACACCACATTAGAAATGACGCAGATGAAAGTACCTGGTATCTTGTAGTCCTGATGTGAATTCGGGATCTTTATCTTGTCCGTGGTCATTATAAATGGACAGGTTTTAAATTTTTTTCTTGTTGCAAGGAAAGGTTTCTGCAGCTGTTTGAGAGGACAGGGAGCATCTGACAATGATGCTTCTTAGATTTGGGGGCTGCCTAAAATAAAGCAGTGAGGGGTCTGGAAAAATGGATTGTAAGCGGGCATCTTTTTGTAGGAAAGGTTGTAATTTCCGTGCAGCTCCCCTTAGCACCTCCAGATTTAGATTGTAGGTAACTACTAGAGGTACCCGGTTATTTTCTTCTTTAGCTTTGTAATGTAGCAGGTGATTCCTTGATATTCTGGTGGCTCTTGTGATCTGATTTTCAATTGTTCTTGGATGGTAGCCATGATTCAAAAAGGTCTTTCTGAGGCGACCAAGGTGTTCATCCCTATCCATTGGGTTGGAACATGTACGATTGTATCTGATGGCTTGGCTGTAGACAATAGAGTTTGAAATGTGTTTTGGATGGAAACTGTCCCATTTAAGGTATGTTGGACGGTATATTGGCTTCTGATACAGGGATGTCTCTATTTTATTGTTCTGCAGCTTAATGATGGTGTCCAAAAAGTTAATTTCAGTGCAGGAGTAGTTGAGTGTCAAGTTGATGGTGGGATGAAATTGATTAAACTGTTCATGGAACGTCTTTAGCTGTGGCTCAGACTCCATCCAGATGATTAAAATGTTATCAATGTAGCGGTAGTACGACAGAGGCCTGATGGGACATGAGGAAAAAAAGTCGCTTTCAAGCTTGGCCATGAAAAGATTTGCATACTGTGGGGCCATTTTACTTCCCATTGCTGTGCCAGTCTCCTGTAGATAGATCTTGTTGTCAAATTCAACGTAATTGTGGGTGAGGAAGAATTTTATAAGTTTCACCACAGAATCAGCATCAGTCCCTGTGTTTTCCAGGAAGAATTTGAAGGCATTTAGTCCATCCTGGTGTGGGATATTAGAGTACAAAGATTCCAAATCCATGGTGGCCAGGATGGTTCCTTCTGGTAGAGGACCTTTTGCTGATAGTTTATTAGGGCACCTGAGACAGTGTTTTTCCAGTCTAACACTGCCATCTAGTGGTCATTTGTAATTAAATACATTGTACAGTAGCATCCCTAGTGCAATTATTTAACTACATTTACAGTAACATAAGAATTGCTTTAATGAGAAAGTATTCTTAATGTTAATCAGTTCTATTCGTTAATGTACTTTAGTTAGGGCAGCTTGTGCCATGATGATACAAGATGAGTATCCTGCAACAAGCGGTGGTCTGAAGTCTTTCCAGGGGCAGCAAAATGCCACCTCCTGAGATTGCAGCCTAAAAACTCATCCTCTGCAGAGTTGGGTCATCTAAGCACCTGCATAGAGTGCCAGGTCAGAACAGAGTGTGTGGCTATGGCCAGAATCAGGATGGGGTGCCTACCAGTGGAATTTATTCTGGGGCCCACACTATCATTACCGTACACGGGTTTATTACTTGTTCATTAAAACATGGGCCTTTTAGAAAACTATACAGTGTGTAAAGGAGAACAGTATTGTTCAGTGCACTGTGTCAGTGTTTCTGGTTAAGCAACTTATTTCTTGTAGTTGATGGCAGAATCTGTTACTTAAAATCAGTACTTTTTCTCACACATGGACATCCCTCGGTCCGCCGCAGCTTGAACAATATTCAAAGTGGAGCAAAACGTAATCCAGCATCTTCAAATGGAAAAGTTTGCTTAAATTAATTGAGTGCTGCCACCAACCATGGCGGAGTGCTATGCGAGAAACCATTGCAGAGCACTCGGACCACTGTTAATCAATGGGCAGCTCACAACAGCATTTATTTTCTTAGGCGTATTCAGTGTGCATGCAAAATCGCAGCATGTCGTGATTGCCACCCAGACCAATGCAAGCCTATGGGTGCGAGAAAAAACTCGCACAGCACTTGGACCATGTGAGTGGTGTCCGATATTTACGCACCGGTGTCCTTTGAAAAGCCGGCAATTCATGTGCTGAGTACAGTAAAATCACACTGACATGTTAGAATAGGATAGATCAGGGGTGTCAAACTGCATTCCTCGAGGGCCGCAAACCATGCGTGTTTTCCAGATTTCCTTAGCATTGCACAAGGTGCTGTAATCATTATGTGTGTAGGTGATTAAATTATCACCTGTGCAGTACAAGGAAATCCTGAAAACATGACCTGTCTGCAGCCCTTGAGGAATGCAGTTTGACACCTCTGGGATAGATACACATAGAATATATAGATATATAGATGTCAATGACACACACACATATATATACACTACCATTCAAAATTTGGGGCTCACCCAGACAATTTTGTGTTTTCCATGAAAACTCATACTTTTGTTAATCAAATGAGTTGCCAAATGAATTGAAAATCTAGTCCAGAAATTGACAAGATTTTTATTTGAAATAATAATTTTCTCCTTCAAACTTTCCTTTGTCAAAGAATGCTCCCTTTGCAGCAATTACAGCATTGCAGGCCATTGGCATTCTAGCAGTTAATTTGCTGAGGTAATCTGGAGAAATTTCACCCCATACGTCCAGAAGCCCCTCCCACAAGTTGGTTTGTCTTGATGGGCACTTTTTGTGTACCATACGGTCAAGCTGTTCCCACAGCAGCTCAATGGGGCTGAGATCTGGTGACTGCACTGGCCACTCCATTACAGATAGAATACGCTGCCTGATTCATCCCTAAATAGTTGTCCTGTTGTAGGATGAAATTGGCTCCAATCAAGCGCTGTCCACAGGGTATGGCATGGCTTTGCAAAATGGAGTGATAGTCTTCCTTGTTCAATATCCCTTTTACCATGTACAAATCTCCCACTTTACCAGCACCAAAGCAACCCCAGACCATCACATTACTTCCACCATGCTTGACAGATGGCGTCAGGCACTCTTCCAGCATCTTCTCAGTTGTTCTGCGTCTCACAAATGCTCTTCTGTGTGATCCAAACACCTCAAACTTGGATTCGTCTGTCCATAACACTTTTTTCCAATCCTCCTCTGTCAAATGACTGTGTTCTTTTGCCCATATTAATCTTTTCCTTTTAATAGTCAGTCTCAGATATGGCTTTTTCTTTGTCACTCTGCCCTAAAGTCCAGCATCCCGAAGTCGCCTCTTCACTGTAGATGTTGACACTGTATTGTTTTGTTGCTCAGTTGTGCAGCAGGGCCTCCCACTTCTTTCTACTCTGGTTAGAGCCTGTTTGTGCTCTCCTCTGAAGGGAGTAGTACACACTGTTGTAGGAAATCTTCAGTTTCTTGGCAAATTCTCACATGGAATAGCCTTCATTTCTAAGAACAAGAATAGACTGCCGAGTTCCACATGAAAGTTCTTTTTTACTGGCCATTTTGAGAGTTTAATGGAGCCAACAAATGTAATGCTCCAGGTTCTCAATTAGCTCAAAGGAAGGTCAGGTTTATAGGTTCTCTAATCAGCCAAACTGTTTTCAGCTGTGCTAACATACTTGCACAAGGGTTTTCAAAGGTATTCTAACCATCCTTTAGCCTTCTAACACAGTTAGCAAACACAAAGTATCATAACATCACTGGAGTGACACGGTTGTTGGAAATGGGCCTCTAAACACCTATGAAGATATTGCATTAGAAACCAGACGTTTGCAGCTAAAATAGTCATTTACCACATTAACAATGTATAGAGTGTATTTCTGAATCATTTAATGTTAGCTTCATTGGAAAAAAAACTGCTTTTCTTTCAAAAATAAGGACATTTCTAAGTGACCCTAAACTTTTTCACGGTAGTGTATAAAAATATATATTACATAGATAGATAGAAGAAAAGATGGTAATTCCGCAGTTGCGTAGTGTAAAATCACTGCAGGAGCACATGGAGAGAAGAGATGGATTAGTAAATACAAATAGAATAGGTAGATATATAGATGTCTGTGAGAAATACAATTAGTACAATGTGTGTGCAGCTTACTGTACATTTATTTAATAAAAGATTATTTTTTGGAAAAAAATGGCGTGGGCTCCTGCACAATTTTCATAACCAGCAGAGGGAAAGCCGATGGCTGGGGGCCAATATTTATAGCCTGGGAAGGGGATAATACCCATGGAGCTTCCCAGGCTATTAATATCATCTCACAACTGTATACTTGGCCTTTACTGGCTATTAAAATAGGGGCCCTAAAAAATGAACTAGGGTCCCCATATCAACTATATAATTGTCTAAGGGTCACTTCCATCTTTCTGTCCTTCTTTCTTTCTGTCACGGTTATTCATTCACTGATTGGTCTCGGCAGCTGCCTGTCATGGCTGCCGTGACCAATCAGCGATGGTCACAGTCCGGAAGAAAATAGCCGCTCCTTACTTCCCGCAGTCAGTGCCTGATGCCCGCATACTCCCCTACGGACAGCGCTAACACAGGGTTAATGCCGGCGGTAACGGACCGCGTTATGCCGCGGGTAACGCACTCCGTTACCGCCGCTATTAACCCTGTGTGTCCCCAACTTTTTACTATTGATGCTGTCTATAAATCTTTAATAAAATAAATCTTTATATAGCGCTAACATATTCCGCAGCGCTTTAGTTTTGCCCGTTGGGGCTCACAATCTAAATTCCCTTATCAGTATGTCTTTGGAATGTCTATGCGGCATCAATAGTAAAAAATGTAATGTTAAAAATAATAAAAAATAAAAAAACCTGCTATACTCACCCTCTGTAGCAGCTCGCGCCGGCCGCCATCTTCCGTTGCAGGTTCCGATGGCAGAAGGACCTGCCATGACGTCACGGTCATGTGACCGCGACGTCATTACAGGCCCTGCGCGCCTGCGCGAGAAGGACCTGCCATGACGTCACGGTCATGTGACCGCGACGTCATCACAGGCCCTGCGCTACAAAGACCTGCCATGATGTCACGGTCATGTGACCGTGACATCATCAAAGGGCCTGCGCTCATACCAACCCTGGGACCGGAAGCTGCCGTGGACTACAAGGGCTCCCTCGGAAAGGTGAGTATATGTTTTTTATTTATTTTTTAACCTGTGACAAACCTGGCTGGGCTATATACTACGTAGCTGGGCAATATACTACGTGACTGGCCAATATACTACGTCACTGGGCAATATACTACGTGGCTGGGTAATATACTACGTGGCTGGGAAATATACTATGTCACTGGGCAATATACTACGTCGCTGTGCAATATACTACGTGGCTCTGTGCTGTATACTACTTCACTGGGAAATATACTACGTCGCTGTGCAATATTCTACATGGCTCTGCGCTGTATACTACGTCGCTGTGCAATATACTACGTGGTTCTGTGCTGTACACTACGTCACTGGGCAATATACTACGTCACTGGGCAATATACTACGTCACTGGGCAATATACTACGTGGCTGAGCAATATACTACATCACTGGGCAATATACTACGTCACTGGGCAATAGACTACGTGGCTGGGCAATATACTACATCACTGGGCAATATTCTACGTGGCTAGGCAATATACTACGTGGCTGGGCTATGTACTATGTCACTGGGCAATATACTAAGTGGCTGGGCAATATACTACGTCGCTGGGCAATATACTACGTGGATGGACAATATACTACGTGGATGGGCAATATACTACGTGGGCTGTGCAATATACTTTGTGGCTGGGCAATATACTACGTGGACATGCATATTTTAGAATACCCGATGCGTTTGAATCGGGCCACCATCTAGTAATTAATAACCAGCAAAAGCTATGCAGATAGCTGCGTGCAGGTATTAGTAGCCTAGGAAGGGGCAATTGAAACTGCTCTCTTCAGGCTAAAAACATCAGTTCTCAGCCGCACCAGAAAAGGCACATCTCTAAGATGCACCAATTCTGGCATTTAGCCGCACTGTTCCCACTTGCCCTGTAGTGGTGGCAAGTGGGGTGATAGTTGGGGGGTTGATATCACCTTTGTATTGTCAGGTGACATCAAGCCCCGAGTTTAGTAATGGAGAGGTGTCAATAAGATGCCCCCATTACTAACCTCATAGTCACATTGTAAGATAACACAGACACCCAGAAAAAGTCTTTCCACAGAGATGATTTTAATCCATTTGTCCCACGACGAGTCCAGCTCTGCTACATCTAGATGGCAGGCTGCATGGTTGCATGATGCGACCATGGAGCTTGTCATCCAGCATACACGTGAAGGGGCCCACCCAGAGCCATGGCCACTTCTATCATAAGGTGTGAGAGGGCAGCAAAATGCCTGCTCCCCTGACAGACTCTCAACAGTGGCCAGTTGCAGAGTCTCAGTCCGTGCAGTGGACGGTGTTGTCTGACCTGAAGAACCTACAGGCTGGCAGTGTGCTTCACTCTGTGCACGACCTGATTGGCTCAGGCAGGCAGGGTCCTAGTGCCTACCTTGGATTTCAATGAAAACTGTTGAAGGAAAGAACACATATAGTGTCTTATCTATGTAGGTTAATCCATAGGATTGCACTCACCAGATGTAGCTGAGATGAAGCATTGAAAGGATTCGCTGCAGCAGATCCACAAGTACAGGAAGGACCAGCTGTTAGATACAGATTGGGATAATTGTGGTAATAATAACATTTCTCCGCTGCTGAATCACTAGAATTCCAGAATTTTCAGTACATGTGGCTTTATTATTCTATGCGTTTCAGAGTTCAAGACTCATCAGGAAACACCACAGGAACATGTCAATAGTTTACACCGTTTACTTAAAGAATGGTGTAAACTGTATTGACATGTTCCTGTGGTGTTTCCTGATGGAGTCTTGAACTCAAACGCGTTGAATAATAAAGCGCAGAAATTTACCACAATTTTCCCAATCTGTATCTACCTTGGATTTCACTGACACTTTCTGTCCCTGCCTGCAAACTTCATCGGTAAGGCTTTGTTCACATGTTGCGTATTTATTTTCTGCAGGCAAAAACTGCTCTCTTAGCAGCTTACAAAAAGCAGGTTTTGCTCAGTTTTTCTTGTCTCTTGTGCATGTTGATAAAGTTTACTGGCCCTGAAAAAAGCCTGATTTAATTTCTTTTGGTTTTTGCACCAAAAACGCAGCGACACCTGATACCTGTTTTTGTGCACTAACCCATTGTTTCCTATGGGTGAAAAAATCCAGCAAATGCACTGAAAAAACACTGACAGATGTGACATGCTGCAGCTTGCAAAAACAGTTTTCCAAATCAGTCAGGCAAAAGATACACATATGTGCATGAGATTTCTGACATCTCAGCCTTTGCTGGTACTGTAAAACGCAGCTTAAAATTTGCACAAAATAATGCAGCAAAAAAAAAAAAATGTTTACTTTACCTCTGACAATAAAAATCGAGCAAAGCTCGAACGGCAGGGATACGGGCCTATTCAGAGGTCACTGATTTTTTTTGCACATAGTGTTTTTGATCAAAATTTCATCAGTGTTTGGTCAGTGTCAGTTTCTACCACCAGAATTGGGACAGTCTGATCAGCTTGTCTCATATGGAAAAAAAAAACGGAGGTTTCTCCAGCTTCTCCTACCCGTCGGTGAAAACGGACAGCACAAACTAAGGCTTGAGGTCTTTATTCTTACAGCAGTCATGAGCAGCCAAAGTCAATTCTAAGATACTTGGTAAGATAAGAATGGATGAGCATGGAGCCTCCTGACCCTGAAGTCTGGGATCTCAGCTGATTTTCAGTCTGGAAGACACAAGTGCTGCATTTTTTCCCTTTCGCCACGACAGCACCCCACTGGAGAGAGGGATCCGCCCCGCAGGTCTGGAAACCTACCGAGAAATAAAAAGGGGGCGATCCGCCTCTCCTCCTCAGTTTAGGTTTCCTGATCCTGCGGGAACATCTAGGAACAAGGACTACACATACCTGGGCTAGCATGCCGCCTGCGCGGTGTCCGTGAGAACGGCAGGGGCTGCAGCTCAGAAGCAGCGTCGGGGGAGTTCCGTTAGACGGCTCCCTCCTCGTCTGGTGGATCGAGCAGACGGCCGGGTCCGGGGAGGGCCGCCCGGCGTTTTCTCCTGCGTGCGGTGCGGCCAGGAGCCGGGTAAGGTGATCTCCATTGCGGTCCGGCGCTAAACCCCGGACCGCGCATGCGCCGACCGCCGCAATACTGGCTACCCCGGAACTGAAGGAGTCACTTCCGGGGCGCCTAGGCCGGATCTGGGGCGGGGGAGCCAGCGACGATCCGCGCATGCGCATTGCGCAGCGGAAGAGAGAGAGAAAAAAAAGGGGCGCACTATTTAAAACGCCAAGAAACAATAATGCGGCGATGCAGAGATGTCATCCCCAGGTGCCATGGACCCCACAGCTGGAGATCCAGTGCCCCCCACCAAAGATCACACCAAAGGATCCTCGGAGACCGCTCGTAAGAGTGACGGTTCCAGAACAGGATCTCGGCCTTCTGATCCGGTACTATTCGCTTCACTGGGTGAGTGTTAAAACTCTGCCTATTAAGCTGACGTTGTCTCCCTATCTCTCTCTCTCGCTACTTATTACGCCCAGTCTAAAAAACGACAAAAATCCAAGCATAAGGAATGTGCCTTGTGTAGCCAGCCATTTCCGGACTCATACCCCAAAAAACTGTGCAAGGACTGTTTTAAGGAAACAACTCAGGGAGCGACAGTGTCCGTTACGGACTTATGGGCCATTATTAGGGAGGAGCTAAAAAATATGACCCAGGAAAAACCGCGTAAAGCTAAGTCCAAAACACCAACACTTATGTCAGACTCCGAAAGTGACCAGACTGTACTGTCAGAAGCCTCCCTATCATCATCATCTTCCTCATCAGAAATTGAGGGGCATTCTTGTTTCCCCTTAGACAGTGTGGACAACTTGGTAAAGTCAATCCGCAATACCATGGGGTGTGAGGAGGTAAAGGGTGCGCAAACCACGCAGGAAATTATGTTTGCGGGTTTGGCAGAGAGAAAGAGGAGATGTTTTCCGGTTATACCAGCGGTGAAAGCATTAATTAAAAGAGAGTGGGAGAAGCAGGATCAAAGAAGCTTTTTGCCCTCCGCGTCTAAACGTAAATATCCGTTTAGTGATGAGGAGCTTCTTACATGGACCAAAGTTCCTAAGGTCGATGCAGCCGTAGCTTCTACCTCCAAGCAATCCACTCTGCCTGTGGAGGATGCGGGACTTCTGGTCGATCCATTAGATCGTAAAGCTGAATCATCCCTTAAACGATCTTGGGAAGCGGCTACAGGAATTTTTAAACCTGCAGTAGCCAGCACCTGCGCTGCCCGGTCAATGATCATTTGGATTGATCAGTTGGACCAGCAGATCGAAAATAAAATTTCAAGAGAGAAACTACGAGCGGCCATCCCCTTAATACGTGGAGCAGCAGCTTTTATGGCGGACGCATCTGCCGACTCTCTTCGGTTAGCAGCGAGATCTGCAGGTCTTGTAAACAATGCAAGACGCGCACTTTGGATGAAAAGTTGGAAATGGAACGCGCAGTCTAAATCTAAAATATGCGCAATCCCATGCGAGGGTGAGTACCTCTTTGGTAAAACCTTAGATGAGATACTCAAAAAGGCAAAGGACAGGAAGAAGGCTTTTCCTGATTCCTCTATTCCCTTTGACAGGAGAGCCTTTAAGAGGAGACCGTTTGGTAAAAGGAGGCAAACGGATAGGTCTACAACATGGACTGCTAAAGAGGACAGGCAAAGAGGTACCATGTTTAGAAGACCCAACCCCCCAAAAGACAATAAATTCTGAGGATATACCAGTAGGGGGCAGACTAAAGTTTTTCGCCACCCAATGGGAAAAAGTCATCCGAGATGGAATTAAACTACAATTCTCTCGTGTTCCCCACGAGTCATATATTATAACATCCCTCAGCTCGCCTGCACAACAGCAGGCTCTAGAGCTGGAAATTCAAACCCTATTATCAAAGCGGTTTTTAGTCCAAGTCCCCGAGGGACAGGAAAGCAGAGGATTCTACTCTCCCTTATTCCTGATTTCTAAACCCGACGGTTCTTTCAGGACCATCATAAACCTTAAAAAACTCAATTCATTTGTTGAAAACCATACATTTAAGATGGAATCCATTAGATCCACTATAAAACTCCTCTTTCCAAACTGTATGATGGGGGCCATTGATTTGAAAGATGCTTATTATCATCTCCCTATCCATGACAGATACCAAAAGTACCTCAGAGTAGCAGTGACAATCAACGGCGAGATTCATCATTTCCAGTATACAGCCATGCCCTTCGGCCTTTCAACAGCACCGAGGATCTTCACCAAGATAATGCTAGAGGTGATGGCCTACCTTCGCCAAAAAGAAACCTTAATTGTTCGCTATCTGGATGACTTTTTGGTCATTGGAAATTCAGTTACTCAATGTGCTGATCGTTTGGCTCATGCAATTTCCTCTCTACAGGATCTAGGCTGGATAATCAATACCAACAAATCCAGACTCACTCCGCTATCCTGTCAGGCGTTCTTGGGGTTCCATCTAGACTCCGTATCTCAAAAGTGTCTCCTGCCTCAGGTAAAAATACTACTGATCAAACACAAAGTCCTAGCGGCAATAAACAATCCACGTATATCCCTAAGACAAGCTATGTCCTTACTAGGATCCCTTATCTCTTGTATACCTGCGGTAAAATGGGCTCAACATCATACCCGTACACTGCAACACCAGATTGTACAAGAAGATAGACGGTTATTTGGTCACCTAAATGTAAAAATAACCTTATCTCAAGAAGTTGTGGCTTCCTTAACGTGGTGGCTGAATTCAGACCATTTGATGAGTGGTGTTCCATGGATATAACGCCATCTCATACCATAACCACGGACGCCAGTCCTCATGGATGGGGCGCTCATATGGGGAATGATTTTTGCCAAGGGTTATGGAACATGGAGGAAAGCTGCTATTCCTCTAATGTTAAAGAATTAAATGCAGTAAAATACGCCTTATGCCATTTTCTCCCACAGCTACGAGGGAAAGACGTCAGAATCCTTTCCGACAACACCACCACAGTGGCGTATCTAAACAGGCAAGGAGGCACGCGATCAGAGACTCTGATGTCTTCTGCTACAGAAATCCTGAATCTAGCAGAAAGTCACCTAACATCCCTTACTGCACTGCACATAAGAGGGGAAAACAACCAGCAGGCAGACTTCTTAAGTCGACACACCTTGAAACAAGGAGAGTGGTGCCTAAACCAGCAGATTTTTCAAGACATAGTATCCCTATGGGGTCGGCCTCAAGTAGATCTCTTCGCCACAAGAAAAAACAAAAAAGTCCGGAAATTTGCCTCCCTATCTCTAGCGGATCATCCGGACATTCTGGACGCTCTCCAAGCCCCTTGGCAGTTTAGTCTAGCATATGCTTTTCCGCCGATCATACTACTACCCCAAGTCATTCGCAAAATCAGAACCGAAGGAGCGAGGGTGATACTAATAGCTCCATTCTGGCCGAAGAGGCCTTGGTTCTCGTGGCTGCAAACCATGTCGGTCTCAGACCCTTGGGTCCTCCCCTCAACACCCAATCTTCTCTTCCAGGGTCCGTTTTTCCACCCTCAAGTGGACAGTCTACATCTCACGGCCTGGAATTTGAGAGGCAGATGCTAAAATCAAGGGGGTTCTCGGAGGGATTGATAAACACACTCCTCCAGAGTAGAAAACCTTCCACTACAAAAATTTACACAAAAATATGGAAGAAATTCCTACAATTCCATACATCTTCAAACACGTCAGAAATTCCGATACAGTCTATCCTGGAATTTCTTCAAAAAGGGAGAGAACTAGGTTTAACTGCAAACACCTTAAAAGTCCATGTTTCAGCACTAGGAGCTCTCTATGGCCATAACATTGCGGGGGATAGATGGGTATCCCGATTTATTACAGCCTGCGAACGGATAAATCCAGTTAATATACCTAGAGTTCCTCCCTGGGATCTAAATTTAGTTTTACAAGCACTAACAGATTCTCCATTCGAACCAATAGATTCAATACCAATCAAAATCCTATCGCTAAAAACGGCCCTCTTGGTAGCACTGACTTCAGCCAGGAGAATCAGTGACATCCAAGCACTCTCTATAGATCCACCTTTCCTGCTAACTTTTCAGGATAAGTTGGTCCTTAAACCAGACCCTTCCTACCTTCCCAAAGTAGCTAAGACATTCCATAGGTCTCAGGAAATAATCTTGCCTACTTTCTTCAGTAATCCTTCCACTCCTGAAGAACAAAAGTACCACACTCTAGATGTTAAAAGAGTAGTGTTAAAGTACATTGAAAGAACCAGTAGCTGGCGACAGTGTAGGGCTCTGTTTATTTCCTTCCAGGGTCACAAGAAGGGTCATGAAATAACAAAAAGCACGTTATCCCGATGGATCAGAGAGTCTATCAGACTGGCCTATTCCGCGAGTAAAGAAAACCCTCCGGAAGGCATAACAGCGCACTCTACCAGAGCTATGGCATCCTCCTGGGCAGAAAGGGGAGAGGTCCCAATTGAGACTATATGTAAGGCGGCAACTTGGTCAAATCCCTCTACATTCTATAATCACTATAGGCTTGACCTATCGTCAACTTCTGACCTAGACTTTGGCAGGACTGTCCTCAGCACGGTGGTCCCCCCCTAGGTGATGGTCTCTGTAAGATCTCCAGCAGTGGGGTGCTGTCGTGGCGAAAGGAAAAAAGCCGGATTACTCACGGTAATACTCTTTTAGTGAGTCCACGACAGCACCCTCTTACATCCCTCCCTATATTAATATAGTACTTACTATTGAGTAAAATTCTTTTAATCATATATGAGCAAATAAGTTTGAAAATGGAATAAATGATATTTGCCTAATACTGGCGGTCCTCCGGGTACTCTGAAATCAAAACTGAGAAGAGGCGGACCGCCCCCTTTTATTTCTCGGTAGGTTTCCTGTTCCTGCGGGGCGGATCCCTCTCTCCAGTGGGGTGCTGTCGTGGACTCACTAAAAGAGTATTACCGGTGAGTAATCCGGCTTTTCAGTACCACTCTACTGACCGGCGCACCACAATTCACATCTACATGTTATTTAATGTCGTGGATAATGGCCACATATTTCACTCTTTGGATTACAGAGGTTGACAAAGGCAGGGTATCCACAGCACGTGAAAAGCAGAAACCTCAGAGATCGCAGCACATTTTAGTATGAATAATACAATTGCAAATTTGCTGCAGAATCTCTGACGGAGAAACAATTGTTAATGAAGTACAATGGTTAATCAGGAAAACTTACCCTTGGCATCTTTCTGCAGAAATATGCTCTCAGTACTAAAGGCAGGCACTCTAAGCTTTTTGAGAAATACTTCAATGAATGTCATCTTCTCCTCTCTAATATTAACCGTAGAGTTGGGTGGATCGATTGGCAGGACTCTGGTCCATAGACCAGATCACTAGCCACTGGCTGATGGCAGGATCCTCTGTGGCAAGAGATTCACGAGTCTCTCATGCAGTGGCTAGAGACTACAGACCTGGATATTGGACTGGTGTTTGGGGAATCAATTCACCCAAATCTAACAGGTTAGAATTATTGGGCACATTTTCCATTAAAAGCAGGGGCCTCAACAATTTCAGATAAGGTCATCTACACTGGACAATACTTTGTGAGAAGATTTCCCAATGACATTTTCATCGCTTTGTAATGCAATTTTTTAAGGAAGTGTGGTGACTGAAAAACAGCAATTATGACGCTTCATTTGTCTTTTCACCATTTATTGTGAATACTTTTATTTTTTGACAGATCTGCCACTTTTGTACACATAAAAAATAAATAAAAACACTTTGTATCTAAGTTATTTTTGAATGGAGAAAGGGGGCAATTTAAAATGTAATTTTGTTAAAACTTTTCTTTTTCTTCCTTTTAGGGGATATGAACAGATCATTTACACTATATACTGCAAGTATACACCATGTCCCAAATTATTATGCAAATTACATATTTCTCGGATTTTCCTAAATGGTCGGTGCAAATGGCAATCAGTCTAATAAAAGTCATCACCCGTTAGAGTATACATTGAATTTTATTTTAGAAACCTCCCAATGATAACAGTATAATCTCCAAAATTAATAAAACCTCAAAATGCATTGTTCCAAATTATGAGGCACAGTAAAATTTCAAAACATTTGATATGTTTTAACCCCTTTACCCCCAAGGGTGGTTTGCACATCAATGAACAGGCCAATTTTTACAATTCTGACCACTGTCCCTTTATGAGGTTATAACTCTGGAACGCTTCAACGGATCCCAGTGATTCTGACATTGTTTTCTCGAGACATATTGTACTTCATGATAGTGGTAAAATTTATTTGATATTACCTGCGTTTATTTGTGAAAAAAACAGAAATTTGGCGAAAATTTCGAACATTTATTCCCATTAGGGAATAAAATCGTCAACTCGTCCCGCAAAAAACAAGACCTCACATGACTCTGTGGACTCAAATATGGAAAAATTATAGCTCTCAAAATGTGGTAACGCAAAAAATATTTTTTGCAATAAAAAGCGTCTTTCAGTGTGTGACGGCTGCCAATCATAAAAATCCGCTAAAAAACCCGCTATAAAAGTAAATCAAACCTCCCTTCATCACCCCCTTAGTGAAAAATTAAATTTTTTTATTTATTTCCATTTTCCCAATAGGGCTTGGGTTAGGGCTAGGGTTAGGGTTGGGGCTAGGGTCAGGGTTGGAGCTAGGGTTAAGGCTACAGTTAGGGTTGGGGCTAAATTTAGGGTTAGGGTTGGGGCTAAAGTTAGGGTTAGGATTACATTTACGGTTGGGAATAGGGTTGGGATTAGGGTTAGGGGTGTGTCTGGGTTAGAGGTGTGGTTAGGGTTACCGTTGGGATTAGGGTTAGGGGTGTGTTTGGATTAAGGTTTCAGTTATAATTGGGGGTTTCCACTGTTTAAGCACATCAGGAGCTCTCCAAACGCGACATGGCGTCCGATCTCAATTCCAGCCAATTCTGCGTTGAAAAAGTAAAACAGTGCTCCATCCCTTCCCGAGCTCTCCCGTGTGCCCAAACAGGGGTTTACCCCAACATATGGGGTATCAGCGTACTCAGGACAAATTGGACAACAACTTTTGGGGTCCAATTTCTCCTGTTACCCTTGGGAAAATACAAAACTGGGGGCTAAAAAATAGTTTTTGTGGGAAAAAAAAAAGATTTTCTATTTTCACGGCTCTGCGTTATAAACTGTAGTGAAACACTTGGGGGTTCAAAGTTCTCACAACACATCTAGATAAGTTCCTTGGGGGGTCTAGTTTCCAATATGGGGTCAATTGTGGGGGGTTTCTACTGTTTAGGTACATTAGGTGCTCTGCAAACGCAATGTGACGCCTGCAGACCAATCCATCCAAGTCTGCATTCCAAATGATGCTCCTTCCCTTCCGAGCTCTGCCATGCGCTCAAACGGTGGTTCCCCCCCACATATCGGGTATCAGCGTACTCAGGACAAATTAGACAACAACTTTTAGGGTCCAATTTCTCCTGTTACCCTTGGAAAAATACAAAACTGGGGGCTAAAAAATAATTTTTGTGGAAAAAAAAATATTTTTTATTTGCACGGCTCTGCGTTATAAACTGTAGTGAAACACTTGGGGGTTCAAAGCTCTCACAACACATCTAGATGAGTTCCTTAGGGGGTCTACTTTCCAAAATGGTGTCACTTGTGGGGGGTTTCTACTGTTTAGGTACATTAGGGGCTCCGCAAATGCAATTTGACGCCTGCAGACCATTCCATCTAAGGCCGGCCTCACACTAGCGAGTTTTACGGACGTAAGAGTGCAGAAAATACGTCCGTAAAACTCGCAAAACAAACGGCAGTTATTCTCTATGCCCCTGCTCCTATCTGCCGTATTTTACTGATCAGTATTATACGGCTTTCTACGGCCGTAGAAAATCGCAGCATGCTGCGTTTGTCAGCGTATTACGGCCGTAATATACGGACCGTATTTTTCAACGCTGAGTGTGAGGCCGGCCTAAGTCTGCATTCCAAATGGCGCTCCTTCCCTTCCGAGCCCTCCCATGCGCCCAAACGGTGGTTCCTTCCCACATATGGGGTATCATTGTACTCAGGACAAATTGGACAACAACTTTTGGGGTCGAATTTCTCCTCTTACCCTCGGGAAAATACAAAACTGAGGGCTAAAAAATAATTTTTTGGGGAAAGTTTTTTTTTTTTTTTTACGGCTCTGCATTATAAACTTCTGTGAAGCCCTTGGTGGGTCAAAGTGCTCACCACACATCTAGATAAGTTCCTTAGGTGGTCTACTTTCCAAAATGGTGTCACTTGTGGGGGGTTTCTACTGTTTAGGTACATAAGGGGCTCTGCAAACGCAATGTGACACCTGCAGACCCATTCCATCTAAGTCTGCATTCCAAATGGCGCTCCTTCCCTTCCAAGCCCTCCCATGCGCCCAAACAGTGGTTCCCCCCACATATGGTGTATCATCACACTCAGGACAAATTGGGCAACAAATTTTGGGGTACAATTTCTCCTGTTACCCTCGGGAAAATGCAAAACTGGGGGCTAAATAATAATTTTTGTGGGAAAAAATGTTTGTTTTATTTTTACGGCTCTGCATTATAAACTTCTGTGAAGCCCTTGGTGGGTCAAAGCGCTCAAAACACATCTAGATAAGTTCCTTAGGAAGTCTACTTTCCAAAATGGTGTCACTTGTGGGGGGTTTCAATGTTTAGGCACATCAGTGGCTCTCCAAACGCAACATGGCGTCCCATCTCAATTCCTGTCAATTTTGCATTGAAAAGTCACACGGCGCTCCTTCCCTTCCGAGCTCTGTCATGCGCCCAAACAGTGGTTTACCCCCACATATGGGGTATCAGCGTACTCAGGACAAATTGTACAACAACTTTTGGGGTCCATTTTCTCCTGTTACCCTTGGTAAAATAAAACAAATTGGAGCTGAAGTAAATTTTTTGTGAAAAAAAGTTAAATGTTCATTTTTATTTAAACATTCCAAAAATTCCTGTGAAGCACCAGAAGGGTTAATAAACTTCTTGAATGTGGTTTTGAGCACCTTGAGGGGTGCAGTTTTTAGAATAGTGTCCCACTTGGGTATTTTCTATCATATAGACCCCTCAAAATGACTTCAAATGAGATGTGGTCCCTAAAAAAAAATGGTGTTGTAAAAATGAGAAATTGCTGGTCAACTTTTAACCCTTATAACTCCCTAACAAAAAAATATTTTGGTTCCAAAATTGGGCTGATGTAAAGTAGACATGTGGGAAATGTTACTTATTAAGTATTTTGTGTGACATATCTCTGTGATTTAATTGCATAAAAATTCAAAGTTGGAAAATTGTGAAATTTTCATAATTTTCGCCAAATTTCCGTTTTTTTCACAAATAAACCCAGGTACTATCAAATAATTTTTACCACTATCATGAAGTACAATATGTCACAAGAAAATAATGTCAGAATCACTGGGATCCGTTGAAGCGTTCCAGAGTTATAACCTCATAAGTGGACAGTGGTCAGAATTGTAAAAATTGGCCGGTCATTAACGTGCAAACCACCCTTGGGGGTAAAAGGGTTAAGATTGATTTCAGTGATCCATTGAGCCTTGAGACACAATACCATCCAAGAGTTTATTTGAAAAACAAAACAATTGAATCTTTTTGACACTTAAATCCATTTTGCATAATAATTTGGAACATGGTGTATATGTAGCATATCGTGTAATTAGGTTTCTCCTATGAAGCCAAGCCCCTGGTTGAGCTTCACCGGAGGACTAACATAACAGACATGGGGGCCTTCAGCAGGCCTCTGGCTGCTATGGATACTCATAGGCTCTCCGTAATCAAATATTGATAGCAGCAATCAGATGTGACTTTGACTGCTGTTAGAGGCAGATGTTGGCTATGTAACAGCCGGCATCTACTACGTATGGAACCTGCTCAGCTCCTAAGCCCGCTCAATACAGTACTCTGTGACAAAAATATATAATCAGCTTGCCAAGGGGTTAAAAGTGTGCTCAGCTTTGGGAAATCTTTGTGTTAGAAGTGTCCTGTGACAATAAGCTCATCACAATATTTCCATCAGTTGGAAACCCCAATGTGCAGATGTAATGCATGACAGGTCAGGTCCAGAGCGAGACACACTCCTAATAACTGTTCTCTACGGTGACCGAGAAATGAGGACCCTGAGGCAGGAGACCCAATTTATTCTAAATTCTCTAATAAAATATAGTAAAATGAGTTTGATCCAAGAAGTATCGTTTCTCCTTGCGGAGGACTAGAACTCTAGTGCCACCTATCGGAGTTAGGATTGCTACTTCCAATAGGTGGCACTAGATTTCTAGTCCTCTTCCTCTCTGAAGAGACAATTTGCAAAATGAGTTTGCAAACTTGAAGAGGAGACATATCACTTTTAGTTGGCAAAATGTTTTTATATGACTTTTTAGACAATTGTAATTTTTGGTATAATCTCAAGACCCTTTCCCAACTTCTTGTTACTGGACAGAAGGAGGCTGGGGTTTTGACCTTTACCTTTTGGCTAAAAGGCGTTTCTAGATATTTATAATTTTTTGGAGGAAACAAAAATGAACTATACTCATACAACTAAATAATGCAACCCAACTACAGTCTGACAAAACAGTCACTGGTGCAATTTTAATACATGTAGCACTAAAGACCCAATGTTACATACAACAGCAAACTAAAAATATGACAGTTTGGGGAATGAGAGCACAATCTAAGAGTCTACTGAGGAGTTCATGTTGGAGGCCTTTAAGACACTGTATAGTAGAAAAAAAATAAAACGGTATCAATATGAAAACCATGACGGGCGTTTAGATTTCCGCTCAATAATCCTCTTCCCCGCATCTTCAGGATGAGGCTTTTCACCTTCATAGAGAACTACAGTTTCCACAGTGGGAGCTTTGAAAGGCCCTCCTTCCACGACTTTTATCTCCTTCCTGATGAGATGCGTTTCCTGGCGAACTTTCTCATAGCAGAATCCACATAGTACGTGTTTCAGTTTCAGGTGCCCGCATTTTAGACATGTGTCAATGTTATTCTAAAAATTAAGGGAAAAAATTAATTCTTTCCATCCAAGCGAAGATGCCTTTAATTGTCATGTGAATATTACACTACAAATACTGGGATCTAAGGGGTATCGTTTCTCCTTATGGAGAGTGACATACCATCTCTGGCTTGTCAACGTAAGGAGGTTTATTCGCCATGCAATGCTCCTCTGGGAAATATAATATGCAAATTGCCTCTTCTGAGAAAAAGAGGACTTAAACTCTATAGCGCCACCTGTTGGAAGTAGCGATCCTACAAGTCACAATCAACCCTTTAACGAGTCGTGCAATATGACTTAGGATAAAAGCCAAATCAATATCTCAATTCGCACTGACGAGGGCCAACAGCCCGAAACACTGTGTCTGTGAATTGAGATCACTTTGATCAAATTGAGATTAAATTGAGATCTCTTTTTCTCAGAAGAGGCAATTTGCATACTACAAATACTGCCATCTATATGGCTACGTTCACATTAGCGTTGTGCGCCGCTGCGTCGGCGACGCAACGCACAACGCACGCAAAAACGCACCAAAACGCATGCAAAAACGCTGCATTTTGCGACGCATGCGTCGTTTTTTGCCGAAATTTGGATGCAAGAAAAATGCAACTTGTTGCGTTTTCTTGGTCCGACGCTTGCGGCAAAAAAGACGCATGCATCGCACAACGCAACAAACAAAAACGCATGCGTCCCCCATGTTAAATATAGGGGCGCATGACGCATGCGTCGCCCGACGCAAACTAGCATAACGCTAATGTGAACGTAGCCTATGAGGATGTGCTGCATGCTGTACTGATAAATGACAATTACGAAACCTAGAAGTGGCTTTTATTCAAGGTAGTAGGGCTGAACAAATCCCAGCCAACCAAGGAAGCACTTGGGTTACAGTGGACGGTACATTACATTTGACTTGTTTCTCATTGCTGTCTGAGGAAGTTCTCAGTGATGAATGAAAGAAGCAAACATGGGCCCAGAAAAATAGTTACTGTATATACTTGAGTATAAGCCGAGAATTTCATCCCATTTTTTTAGGCTGAAATTGCTTATATTCGGGCCGGTTTAAACTCGAGTATATACGGTATACTCCTAAGCTCACATTGAGATTTTGGAAGAGTTTTTGGAGAAAAAACTGAGAGGAAACTCTCTAAAATATTCTTCAAAACCTTGGAGTTTCTGTTTAGCGTCTGCTTGAAAAACTCAGTAAAGACCAAGTGTGAACACACCTTAAGGTTCATAGTAATTTGATTATCTCAAGTCATGATAACTCCAGGTGGAGTCCAGAAATGGTCACTGTTGTGAGTTCTCTTGTCGGGCTCCCTCCTGTGGTCATGAATGGTACTTCGGCTGGTTCTGTCCATGGACTTTCTCTGGTGGCTGTGGGTGTTTCTGAGTTTCCTTCCTCAGGTGACGAGGTTAATTCGTTAGCTGGCTGCTCTATTTAACTCCACTTAGATCTTTGCTCCAGGCCACCTGTCTATGTTCCAGTGTTGGTCTAGTTCACTCCTGGATCGTTCTTGTGACCTGTCTTCCCAGCAGAAGCTAAGTGACTGCTTGTTTTTCTCTGGTTTGCTATTTTTCTGTCCAGCTTGCTATTTCGATTGTTCTTGCTTGCTGGAAGCTCTGGGATGCTGCTCTATTTAACTCCACCTAGTTCTTTGTTCCTGGCCTCCAGTCAATGTTCCAGTATTGGTCTTGCTCTCTCCTGGATCGTTCTTTTGGCCAGTCTGCCCTGCATAAGCTAAGTTCTGCTTGTGTTACTTTTTGTTTGCTATTTTTTCTGTCCAGCTTGCTATATTGGTTGTCTTGCTTGCTGGAAGCTCTGGGACGCAGAGGGAGCACCTCCGTACCGTTAGTCGGTGCGGAGGGTCTTTTTGCGCCCTCTGCGTGGTCTTTTTGTAGGTTTTTGTGCTGACCGCAAAGTAACCTTTCCTATCCTCGGTCTGTTCAGTAAGTCGGGCCTCACTTTGCTAAATCTATTTCATCTCTGTGTTTGTATTTTCATCTTTACTCACAGTCATTATATGTGGGGGGCTGCCTTTTCCTTTGGGGAATTTCTCTGAGGCAAGGTAGGCTTTATTTTCTATCTTCAGGGCTAGCTAGTTTCTTAGGCTGTGCCGAGTTGCATAGGGAGCGTTAGGCGCAATCCACGGCTATTTCTAGTGTGGTTGATAGGATTAGGGATTGCGGTCAGCAGAGTTCCCACGTCCCAGAGCTCGTCCTATATTATCAGTAACTATCAGGTCATTCCGTGTGCTCTCATCCACCAGGTCCATTATTGTCCTGACCACCAGGTCATAACAGGTCACTTCATAGTATCAAATTGCCTAAAAAGGTGTGCCGTTACCGATGCAATCCTAGATTACCCCAACGATTAAACCTTCAATACACTTTATGGTCCTGCTCTAGGAGATAGCACGTTTTTAGCTTATGTGGGGCACGGTAGTAGTGGGCAACCCCTTTCAATGCATGTGCAGAGGGGAGTGGAGCAAGGGAACCAGTTACATAGGTAAACCACATGACCACCACCATCTTTGTAGCTGTGGATGCAGCAGCATCATGGGGGAGCTTACAGAGAAAACCAACTGTTGTGTCCTGATCCAAGCATACAAAGGTACTGTTCCTGCAAGGCCTTAGCTGAGAGGGGTTCCTTTTGGCTTACTTAAAAGGGTTATTTCTATCTCATAGATTTACAGAACATCCACTGGATATGCCATAAATATCTGTTAGTTGCAAGTTACAGAAGAGGACCAACATCTATCAATGAAGAGGAGGCCATGACATAGCATGTGTGCTTGGCTATTTTCAGAACTCCCATACAAATGAAGATAAAGAGCCCTCTCTCCATTCACAGAAGGCAGGAGAAGAGGTTTGGGGTCCATAGGTTTTGAGGTATACGAATGTTCCAGAATAAAGTGATGTACGTAGCATTTGAGTAAAGCCAATACATTCTCTTGGTGCCATGATGGCACTGAGTAACACCACTTTGCTAGAACCATTAGTGCCAGACTCATGACTGGCGTTCCACTCTTCCATATGAGAAACAGGAGGATACTATGCTGAGATACACGTCTGTTAGATAATCCTCATCTCATTTCCTCTATAAATGTAAGTCGCATAATGCAATTTGCAGAGGAAAAGAAACAGCTGTCCTTAGTGCAGGTGGCTACCCAACCACACAGAATCTATTGCTAATAAGCATATCCTGGTTTATGGCCATGATCACTTTCTACCAGTGACACACTGCACCCATAAACACCTCGACAATATCTACATGCAAAAAACAAACAAACCCAAAACATACTGGTAAAACTAAAGGTGCAGGTTTTACAATACCTTCTCTTTGAGAAGTTTATTTGGATTTCTTCTTCGGCAGCGATTTACTTCTATTGTTCTTCTGGATTTAGGGGCAGCCATCCAAAAGATACTATCAAGAAAACTGGGCACATTGGCATCTTCATCGGATTTCTCAGAGGGACAGGATACTGGCGCTTGGACCGCTAGAGCTGCAGCAAACATAAAACACACTGATGGTGAAAAGGGAAGATGAAAGGCAGGTTCTGAGCTCCTGCTACAAAGCAAGAGCCAGTCTGGAAGCACAGGGGAATATTTGGGAGCAGCCCAAGATACATCCTGTAGGTGTTATACAAGGTGGAGGATAAAGAGGAAGAACAGACAAGAGAATCTTTTCTTACTGGTAGAGATGCACATGCCCCTTGTATGCAGCCATGCACCCACCTAGGCCTCGCATGCAGCCATGCGCCCCACGTAGCCCTCGCGCGCAGAGGCGCGCCCCGCGTAGCCCTCGCGCGCAGAGGCGCGCCCCGCGTAGCCCTCGCGCGCAGAGGCGCGCCCCGCGTAGCCCTCGCGCGCAGAGGCGCGCCCCGCGTAGCCCTCGCGCGCAGAGGCGCGCCCCGCGTAGCCCTCGCGCGCAGAGGCGCGCCCCGCGTAGCCCTCGCGCGCAGAGGCGCGCCCCGCGTAGCCCTCGCGCGCAGAGGCGCGCCCCGCGTAGCCCTCGCGCGCAGAGGCGCGCCCCGCGTAGCCCTCGCGCGCAGAGGCGCGCCCCGCGTAGCCCTCGCGCGCAGACGCGCCCCGCGTAGCCCTCGCGCGCAGAAACACACCCCGCGTAGCCCTCGCGCGCAGAAACGCGCCCCGCGTAGCCCTCGCGCGCAGAAACGCGCCCCGCGTAGCCCTCGCGCGCAGAAACACGCTCCGCGTAGCCCTCACTGCACCCCATGTAGCTCCCGTATGTAGCAAAGCGCCCCCTGTAGCCCCCACATGCAGCACTAGTTTTTCACCTCATTCACTCCTGTAGTATGGCTTTTTTTTACCTGGATGGAAAGGCTGCACTCCTAAAACCCGCAGAAGACTTTGTTCTGCTCGCAGGCTCCATGTCAGCAACAACCTGACAACTCCTGCAGCCGGTGCCCCGGACAGCGCCATGTTTCTGATGACCTCCTGTCTGTCACCCAGTAGTATTCTGTTATGCGCATGTGCGCTTCAGCCTACTACGTGAGTGACGCCGCCAACCACAATGGGGTGCCGCCGCCCACCGTGGAACACGTGTGTGCAGCACACTATGTGTACCGTGCACTTTCCAGTTATTACACAAATGTCATAGACATCCGTCTAGCGTCTACAATGTATATATACGATATGAATAGTAGCGGAATGACAGCGTTATGTGACGCAGCATGGACGAGGCTAGAGCACACACTAGTTACAGCTCTGTGAGGACTACAGTCCCCAGCATGCAGCGCGCCTCGGGCGGGATGTGACGTGACGTAGTGACGCGTGACGTAGTGACGCTCGCCGTGCTGCTCACACTAGAGGAGGAGCAGAGAGAAGATGGCGGAGCGCGGTTACAGTTTCTCTCTGACCACTTTCAGGTGAGTGGCTGCTGTGTATGGCGGCGCTGCTCTGCGGCTGAGTCCGCGGGGTCAGAGCCGGTCCCGGCAGCCTCCTCCCCGGTACCCGTGCGGCTGAGCCCCGCGGCTCTTTGTGTGCTCGCTCGGACGCACTTTGCACAGTCACTGCCCGGCCTGAGTCCCAGCGTGGGCTGTGCGGCTTCTGTCCGCGGTGTGTGGCTGGGGACGGGGGAGGACGGAGGCATGTGGGGCTGGTACCAGGGTATTGCTGCCTGCCGACCGTGCAGTCGCCCTCCCCTGTGCCCTGCAGGAGGCGGTGTTGTGCCCTCCTCTGGGGCCGCAGGTGACCGGTGGAGGCTCTCTGCACTGGACATCCGTTTTCCATCACTTCTGCCCTTGTCATTAACTGGTTTTCTAGTGGCTGGTCTACTCATCTGGGAGTTTAACTGCTGAAAAGTGTTCATCCTGTGCCTGCAGTGTGTGAACATGGTGTAAAGAAATGACTGTTCTATATCCACCCTGCCGTGCAGCCTTGCTCTGTTCTTTCACACTTCCGTTTTGTGCTGTACGTCGTTGTGCAGTATAATGACGTATCGACAGACATCACGAAAATAGTGAAAACCGTGTGACGCATCCAGTGTAATGACGGATGCGTCGTTTGTGTTGTTGCCACGAGAGAGAGACTGACTTTTTCCCGGACTTGAAAATCCTTCCGGGCATGCTCAGAGGGAAAAACGTGATACGTCGCTGGATTCCAGTGTCTGACGGTCAGCGACGGATCCTGCGCCCATAGGCTTCCATTATAGCCGACGACGGACAGCGCAGGACCCGTCACTGACTGATTTTCCGACATGCAGAAAAAATGTTCTTCTGAACGTTTTCTCTCTACGACGGACCGCTATTTTCCGACGGATCCAGTGCACGACGGATGGCCATCCGTCACTAATACAAGTCTATGGGAAAGTGCAGGATCCTGCATTTTTAAAAATTGCGACGGATTGCGATGTGACACAAAAAACGGAAGTGTGAAAGTAGCCTAAAGGAGATAGATGGGGAATACTGGGAGTTGTAGTTCCTTACAGCTGTTTGGAGGCATAACACCGCCCCACCACCAAAAAAACACATACTTTCCTCAAGGCTGCCCCCTGCATTGTCAGTGCGATATTGCCATGTGACAGATGCAGCCTTAGGCTACTTTCACACTAGCGTTAACTGCAATCCGTCACAATGCGTCGTTTTGCAGAAAAAACGCATCCTGCAAAAAGTGTTTGCAGGATGCGGTTTTTCTCCATTGACTAACATTACGCGACGGATTGCCACACGGCGCAACCGTCGCGCGACGGTTGTGCCGTTTTTCGGCCAACCGTCGGCCGCAAAAAACGTTCCATGTAACATTTTTTGCAGCCGACGGACCGTCTTTTCCGACCGCGCATGCGCGGCCGGAACTCCTCCCCCACCTTCCCGCACCTCACAATGGGGCAGCGGATGCGCTGAAAAGCAGCATCCGCTGCACCCGTTGTGCGGCGGAGGCAACGCTAGCGTCGGTAACCTCGGCCCGACGCACTGCGACGGGCCGGGCCCGATGCTAGTGTGAAAGAAGCCTTAGGGTACCGTCACACAGTGGCATTTTGATCGCTACGACGGCACGATCCGTGACGCTCCAGCATCGTAACAATATCGCTCCAGCGTCGTAGACTGCTGTCACACTTTGCAGTGTACGACGCTGGAGCGATAATTTCATGACGTATGTGCGATGTAGAAGCCGTTGGTTACTATGCGCACATCGTATACAATATCGTGCACACCTTTGTTACACCATGCGATCATGCCGCCACAGCGGGACACTAGACGACGAAAGAAAGTTTCAAACGATCTGCTACGACGTATGATTCTCAGCGGGGTCCCTGATCGCAGGAGCGTGTCAGACACAGCGAGATCGCTGGAACGTCACAAATCGTGCCGTCGTAGTGATCAAAATGCCACTGTGTGACGGTACCCTTACACTATGTGAGGTAGTGTCACATGACCACCAGGAATTGCAGGGCTGGTCAGGGAGGTCAATGAAATTTTGATTTAATTTGTTGGGCTCTTAAAGGAAATCTCCACATTTGATTGATCATGTCCTATTAATATGGGCACACAGGTTATAGACTGAAAAGTGATATCTGTCTCATGTCAGATGCTTTGTTGTTGAGACACCATCTCTTATAACTATGTAAATGAGTTCTTCCAGGGTCTGGGGTGTAAGCTGGCCAGAAGATAACTCTGCCTCCTTCGTTATACTATCTTCTGACTCTCACGTCGTCCCTGTGACATCAAGAGCGTGGCTGGAAACCTTGCACGTTCTGCCTTCTATCCCTTATCTTCTATTAAAATTGGAATGTTGTTTGTAAAAAATCAGACAATTTTCATCTTATTCAAAAGCCTCTCCATTTACAAGAACAAAGGGAATTTGAATTTTGTTTGCTCATTGTCTGTTACCAAGCACCACTACAGCCTAGCAGTGTGGTTGAGCATGTGCACTGCTTACAGGAGATATTAAATAGAGCCCTGTAAGCACTGATCTAAAGCTGGCGGGGTTTCTAGAGTGCACGGTGCGGCCAGCGGTACAACTATACTGCTGATCCGAGCAGTCAGTCTTCAGGAGTGCACCACGCACGGCAAACAGAAGGTCGAAAGGCAGGTGAGAGGTCCACTCCTGAAGCTAAGTGAGAGCATCTGCTATAAATGGATTTATATTTGGCTAATCTGGTGTGGATTTAAAAAGAACACTTGCATTCATAACTTTCTGCCTTGATCTGCACAGGGATTAACTCAGTCCTGAGTACACCAATGTGCAGCATTCCACCATCGAATCTGTAACAAAAACCATGCGATTCTTCAGATGTTGTATTTTAGTCTATTCCTGATGAAGGGGCCTGAGTAGTCTCAAAAGCTTGCAATTTGTCACCATCTTTTCAGTTAGCCATTAAAAGGTATCAACCACTGAGGACTCTCCATTCCAAATATTTTTCTAACAAAAATGTATTCACTTGACACTTATTGTGTTTTTTTTTTTTTTTTTTTTCCTTTTTTCTTCTTCAATCCAACACCTTCTGCCATTCATAAGTGGAAGGGAATTACTACACAGGCATGACACAGCGTTTCAGCTTTCACTTTCACTCTATGCAGGAGGAAGGGGGAGGATGGGTGAGCAGTCGGCGCAGAGCTGTGCTGTAAAATAAAACTGCTGGAAATTATAGTGGTGTGACATTGCATCTAATGACTTCCTGTGGTGTGGCACTGTAACTGCGACAGTCACAAATGTTTCCAAATGTGCTGCATTCTCTGTTGCACATAACCTAACCTCCAGTAATTCACTTTTCTTTTCTTCCAGTTTCTAGTAGATCTACTTTTGCACAATTTTTCACTCTTGCATTGCATACATCCATGTCACAATACTCATAAAGCTGTTTTCTATTCTTCTTCAGGTGAGGCCAGGGTCACACTAGACCGTAATACGGACGAGCGCTATGCAATAAAACGCCTAGCACTTGGACCAATGTTAATCTATTGTGAAGCGCCCATCATCTGTTGTTTTCTCGGCAGTATTATACGTGCGAGAGAAATCGCAGCATGCTGCGATTTTCACTATATATCGGCCGAGAATGAAAGTCTATGGGTGCTAGAAAAACTCACACACCACACTGACCATCAGTGTGAGTAGCGAGAAATATGCACCGGTGTCCTATAGAAAAGCCAGCAATTCAGTGCGGTGTACAGTAAAATCACACTGACGGGTTAAAATAGAATAGATAAAATAAATGTCTACAAAGATGTATAGATCTATTCTATAATTGTCTGCTATTGCTAAATCATTATCAAACCCGACAGGATATGAGACATGGTTTACATACAGTAAACCATTGCATATCCATTAGATTTTTATAGATCCCTCACTAATAATGTTAGAAGTGTTTGTGTGTAAAATTTGGGAGCTGTTAAAAGGTTAATTCACGGAAAAAACTGGCATGGGCTCCTGCGCAATTTTCTCCGCCTGAGTGGGAAAGCCAGTGACTGAGGGCAGATATTAATAGCCTAGAGAGGGTCCATGGATATTGGCCCCCCCTGGCTAAAAACATCTGCCCCCAGCCACCCCAGAAAAATCTGTAAGATGTGTCTATTCCGGCACTTAGCCCCTCTCTTCCCACTGCCCTGTGGCATTGGCATATGTGACTTTATGTGCATAAATCTAAATAAAATCTTGTGATCATTTTTATAACGTTTATCAAATCGTCCATGCATTTACTAGAAGCTAATTGGAGAGATGTAAACTAATCAGTTGGCCATGGAATGACTATGCATTGCACTGTACATCTTCTCTTCCTGAGGTATAGAGTCTTCTCCACTAACGGCCATTTCTTTCCTTAGTCCTTCAGGTAAACTTGTACAGATTGAGTATGCATTGGCTGCGGTAGCTGCAGGAGCGCCTTCTGTTGGGATCAAAGGTATGGTATAATGCTGGTCATCTGTCCTGTAGCTTACAATGCATACAACCTTCTGGAAGGAATCTCATCGTCTGCCTAAAGGCCCCTTCACATTAAGCGACGCTGCAGCGATACCGACAACGATCCGGATCGCTGCAGCGTCGCTGTTTGGTCGCTGGAGAGCTGTCACACAGACCGCTCTCCAGCGACCAACGATGCCGGTAACCAGGGTAAACATCGGGTAACTAAGCGCAGGGCCGCGCTTAGTAACCCGATGTTTACCCTGGTTACCATCCTAAAAGTAAAAAAACAAACACTACATACTTACCTACCGCTGTCTGTCCTCCAGCGCTGTGCTCTGCACTCCTCCTGTACTGTGTGTGAGCACAGCGGCCGGAAAGCAGAGCGGTGACGTCACCGCTCTGCTTTCCGGCTGACCGACGCTCACAGCCAGTACAGGAGGAGTGCAGAGCACAGCGCCGGGGACAGACAGCGGTAGGTAAGTATGTAGTGTTTGTTTTTTTTTACTTTTAGGATGGTAACCAGGGTAAACATCGGGTTACTAAGCGCGGCCCTGCGCTTAGTTACCCGATGTTTACCCTGGTTACCAGCGAAGACATCGCTGAATCGGTGTCACACACGCCGATTCAGCGATGTCAGCGGGAGAGCCAGCGACGAAATAAAGTTCTGGCCCTCTAGCCCCGACCAACGACATCACAGCAGGATTCTGATCGCTGCTGCGTGTCAAACTAAACGATATTGCTAGCGAGGACGCTGCAACGTCACGGATTGCTAGCGATATCGTTTAGTGTGAAGGTACCTTAAGGCTGGCGTTTTAAACGGCCGAGTGCAATGCGATAAAAAATCGCATTGCACTCGGACCAATTTTAAGCTATGGGGCAGCTCCCACCAGCCGACTATTTGTCGGCTGTTTTCCTCGGTCCGAGACAATCGCATCGGATGCAATACGCCAGTGTGACGCCGGCCTTAATGTGGCATTCTGAGATTGACTGATTGAAAAGAGATTTATAGTAAAGTCCTGTTATGCTGCGTTTCAGATAAAATGATCTGCCTGGGAACCATAGCCAAAGACTAGAGTAGTCTACTGCTGACCCCAGTCAGCATTTCCCAGCACCGCTGCAAGTGATTGACAAGTCGCTTGCTATGCTAGGTAAATCACCTGTCAGCACATGGATGAGCCGGGCAGAGCCACATAAGGTCCCCTTTAACACTGACATATGTGGTCATGAAAAATAGCCCACTCTAGTAGTCATATCAAATCGTTTAATAACCTAGATTGTCATTGAGTTTTCATGAATAAATGTGTTTGCCACAGTGGCCGATCACAGGGCGACATTCATTTCTTATAGGTCTCTTAACCTATTCCAGACTGCCTACTGTCTTTTAACAGCAGGTGTCTGAGCTCTTAAGTTTAAAGTTACTTTTACATTGCTGCATTAATGCTCCTACAGGAGGAGCAAATCTGTTCCAGCTGCCAGTCATGGTTCCTAGGAAAAGCGGACTTATTTTTTGTATGATGCAATTACAGAAAAAAAATTATAACCCCCTCTAAAAAGCCCTGAAAACCAGACTATAGCTCTAATATATCTGCTGTGATGTAGGCCTGCACTCCTACATGTGTACATCCCATATAAACCAAAGACCAATATGGCCATTTCAGTGGAAAAATACAGATAGTTTAACCCCTTAGTGACCGAGCCAAATTTTTTAAATCTGACCAGTGTCACTTTATGTGGTAATAACTCTGCAACGCTTCAACAAATCCCAGTGATTTTGAGACAGTTTTTTCGTGACACATTATACTTTATGATAATGGTAAATTTTGTTCAACATTTTTTGTTTATTTATAAAAAATATCAAAAATTTGAGAAAAATGTTAAAAAATTAGCAATTTTCTAAATTTGAATGATTATCCCTTTAATCCAGATAGTCATACAACAGCAAACCATTAATAAATAACATTTCCCACATGTCGGCTTTACATCAGCACCATTTGTAAAATGTTATTTTATTGTGTTAGCATTTTAGGAGGTTTAAAAATGTAGCAGCAATTTTTCATTTTTTCAAAGAAATTTACAAAATTTATTTTTTTAGGGACTTATCCATGTTTGAAGTGACTTTAGGGGTCCCATATATTGGGAAACTCACAAACGTGATACCATTTTAAAAACAGCACCCCCTGACATATTGAAAACTGCTGTCAGGTAGTTTATTAACCCTTCAGGTGCTTTACAGGAATTAATGGAAAGTGACATGACAGAAATGAAAATGTGTATTTTTACCACCTAAATGTTGGTAACTTCTAAACAGATTACTACAGCCGTCAGACTCTAAGACCACTATTTGGTCATGAATTGCCATGGCAAACATCAGGACAACAAAATCATGATCTGAGGGCACCAATTGTGACAAAGAAGAAGCCCCCACACTCTGTTAACCATTTATAATGATGTAGTCACTATTGACAGCAGCATCTAAGGGGTTAAACAGATTTAGATGGTGCAAATACTGATCGTGGCTGGTACAGCAAGTTGTCAGCTATAGTGTACAACCGACAGATGCTGGATTGTCATCTGTATGGGGAGGCTATTCTCTTATATCTCAGGTCAGTTAAAAGACGTATTGGCGGTCATTAAGGGGTTAAATGAAATCTGCACAGTGATAGGGAGATTCATGAAACTCCTCATGTGTTAATGTAAATGCTGCTTTACTATCCTTTCAATTCTTGTATTGAATCCAAATAAGCCATACATATGAAATAACTGGCTAAATGGTAGTTTGGGCAACAGCTATTTCTCCTAACGCCAATGTATACCCTGCCATGGCAGCGGAGAAGAGAAGCAATAAATGTTGTATTACCAGGATGTAGTATCTCATTGAGATGGTATTGCCCCTTTTTATGTGAATATGAGCTTTGTACTATGCTGAAATGTTCACCTTTCTACATCATTTGTTCCTAGCTGCAAATGGAGTCGTTTTGGCAACTGAGAAAAAACAGAAATCCATATTGTATGATGAGCAGAGTGTACATAAAGTGGAACCAATCACCAAACACATAGGCATGGTATATAGCGGCATGGGCCCGGATTACAGGTAACATATTACTTGCATATTCTATTAATATGCTACATCTTGCTGTGTACAGTAGTCCCCATTGTCCTGTTCTAAGGTCTTTTATTTTCATTTTCTTGTTAGAGTCCTTGTTCAGAGAGCCCGAAAGCTCGCCCAGCAGTATTACCTTGTGTATCAGGAACCTATTCCAACAGCACAGTTAGTGCAGAGAGTGGCCTCTGTCATGCAGGAGTATACACAGTCTGGGTAAGAGCATTCATCTTGGAGGACGTTTATTAAAGAGAATCAGCAGGGGTCCTCTATCTCTGCCATGAAAAGCAATTGAAATGCTATGTAGCATTGACTGCAGCAAAGGTGGCTGGCACTGCACCCACTGCCGTGACTTAATTCTTTCTCTACCCTTTTGGGTGTTGGCAAAAGGGGGGGGGGGAGAATAACGTTTGAACTGCATTGCCATTGAGTTGGTCAGCTTTTGTTCAATTTCATACATCGGTCAGGCAATTTTTACTTTTACACATACCACAAATTTAAAGAGGTGGTCCACTACATTGTGTAAATAGCCCATCAATTTACAACCTTTAAATAAGTGTTTTTGTAAATGCATAGTGCTGCTATATTTGCCTTTTGGGTGGCGCTATCGCTGCTTGCTCAGTCCACATCATGTGACCTCGGCTACAGCTGCCGCTGACATCCACTGATATCATGTCAACGTCCAGACTTCTTTGATTCATTGAGGCATGACCCAGTCGCACGCACCCCTTACCCGGATTGTCCACAGCCCAGTCAGTATTTCACCGCACGTCACAGCCCAGTATTCAGCGTGCGCTTGTGTCCAATGAAAGCAGAGGAGAGAGGGAAAGAGTGCTGGATACTGGGCATGTGAATTGCGGTGAAGCGCCAACGGGGGGGGGGTGCGTGCAACCGGGTCACCCCAACCAGCATCATATGGCAGCAGTATGTGGTTACAAAAATACTTATCTAAAAGGTGTAAATTGATGGGCGCATTATACAGTGTAGTGGACCACCTCTTTAACTGTACTAATCCTAACTGCCATGCTCACGTGAGGACAAAACATTAAACGGGATAAAATCACAAAAATAAGTCACTTTCACATTCTGCTGTACCTGCTTCCTAAAACTAAATTTCACTGAAAATATGGATCGTAACTTTTTTGCTGCTTTTGCACTTGCTGCTTTCTATGGGTGATAAGACACTGAAAAAAATGTGCTGCAGCTTTCCAACTGTCAGGAGGAAAAAGTGAGCACAAAATTTCTGAAATCTGGTAGCTTTTGCTGGTACTGAAAAAGCTGCTTTTAGCTCTTCATGTCTGAGCCTCTTTTCACCTACCTGGTCAGGCCAAATTTTACAATTCTGACCACTGTCACTTTATGATAACTCAGATCCCACTGATTCTGAAATTGTTTTTTTTTCAATTCGGTTTGGGGGCAGATATAGAGCATTATAGAATGCTGTATATTGGTCCTGAAAGGTGGTGGCCGTATCTCATATCGGCCTAACCTGGTAACAGGTTCCCTTTTAAATTGGACTTTGAGAAGTCAACCAAACAAAAGGTCATAACACAATCCCCTTTCTACTTACATTTTAGATGCATATCTTACAGGTTTCACTGCATAACATACCGAACATGTGATAACGCTGGAAATCAACAAAAGTGGCTAAAAATCTTTGTTAAAGAGGTTGTCTGGCCTCACTACTCTGTCCCGTGCTGCATGGGGGAGCTCTGCAGTTCCATCCATGCTTTCCTGTGCGGTGGATTCCTTCTGGGAAAATGGCCACTTGGAGGTGGCGCATGCGCAGATGGAGATCTCGGAAGATGAGATTTCAGCGCTGAGATCTCATCTCCCGAGACTTCCCGGCGGCCATTTTCCCAGAAAGAATCCACCGCACAGGAAAGCATGGATGGAACTGCAGAGCCCCCCTACGCAGCACGGGACACAGAGCACATGGTGTAGCTGGGACGCCAGACTGCTTATTGAATTTTACAAGCTGCGGCGTTCGCTATGTCACAAATCTTTTGCCAGCAGTGACTGGAATAAGATTTTTGTTGAGGTGCACACGAGGTGTATAGCTCCTCATTCATGAAGAGGAGTATGTGAACCACTGGTTTTGATGAATTGGGGTTTTTTTTTTTTTTTTCCTCCCTTCGGCCACATTTCTACCTCCACTGTTTCCATGGCCTTTTCACCACAAGTTCAAGTGAGTGGCAGCTGGGAATACTGATATATACTATGGTACTTTGTATAACCTCCTACCTGCCACACAGCAAATGCAAAGGTTCTTATTGGATGCAATATTAGTAACCTGTGTTTTTTTTTTTTTTTTTTTTTTTCTTCCCCCTCCCAATCCTTAGAGGTGTACGTCCGTTTGGAGTCTCATTATTAATTGCTGGTTGGGATGAAGAACGACCATATTTATTTCAGTCCGATCCTTCTGTAAGTAATGTTGTATATTTTCTTGTGTAACACACAGGACTGTATTTACTTAGTATGAAATTCACTATATCTAACTACTCTAATCCCTTGACGACCTACCGTATTTTTCGGACTATAAGACACACTTTTCCCCAAAAAATTTGCCAGGGCTCTGCTGGCATTTTGTGAAAGCCCGGAGCTCCCCTGCACATCCACTTCTGCAATGCGGTGGCCTCCAGGAAAATGGCTAACTGGGGGTGGCACATGCTCGAATTGAGATCTCTGCATTGCGGTAATTGATGTGCGGGGGGGGGGGGGGGGGGGGGGTTCCGGGCTTTCACAAAATGCTGGCGGATCCCCACATACCAAAGAGCACCGCCAAACTTTCTGCACCAACCTGGGATGGGATTTACTGGAGGCCACTGCATCACAGCAATGGATGTGCATTGGGGCTCCCGGCTTTCACAAAATGCCGGTGAAGCCCCGACCTCTGAACACCCACTGTGACCACGCTCCGTAAGCTGAATTAGGACTGTAAGACGGACCTCCATTTGACACTTTCCCCCCATTTTCCTTCTGGAAATTTGGGGTGTCTCTTGTGGTCCGGTGCAGCTTATAGTCCGAAAAATACACTGTTTTTTTTAATTTTTTTTAATTTTTATAGCAACATCATTAGTCGCCTGACTGTCTTTGATGCGGGCTCTTGCCCTGAGCCCACCTTGTTTCAGGCATATGGCGGCTCTATTCATCAGCTGTCATGTGCCCTAACTGGCATTTAACATGCGCGCTGGAAGCCCATCACAAACCCTGCCCATCACAAACCCTGCCCATCGGTGTCCTGTCACATTGTGGGGCACTGATGGGTTGATGTGCTCGCCATTGCAGAGTGCTGCCCTGCGGCCGGTGTTCATACCAACTGATCATTTCTGCTACACATGGCATGCTGAAGCCCTGCGATCAGAAGATCGAGCTTTAAGTCTCCTAAATTCAAATCTACACACGCACGCGCTCAGAATAAAACTCAGGACAAATTACACAACAACGTTGGGGGTCTATTTTCTCCTGTTACTTTTGGGAAAATGAAAATTTGAGGGCGAAAAGATTTTTGTTGAGAAAGATTTTTACATTTTTTTTTTTTTCACTGCTCTGTTACAAACTACTGTGAAGCACTTGAGGGTTCAAAGTGCTCATCACACATCTAGATAAGTTCCATGCGGGGTCTAGTTTCCAAAATGGTGTCACTTGTGGAGCGTTTCCACTGGTTAGGCACATCAGGGGCTCTCCAAACGCGACATGGCGTCCAATCTCAATTTCAGCCAATTCTGCATTGAAAAACTCAAACGGCACCCCTTCTCTTCTGAGCTCTGCCGTGCATCTAAACAGTGGTTTACCCCCACATATGGGGTATTGGTGTATTCAGGAAAAATTGCACAACAACTTTTATGGTTCATTTTCTTATTTTACACTTGTGAAAAAAAAAAAAAAAAAGGTTCTGAAGTAAAATTTTTGTGAGGGGGGGGGGGGGTTTGTGGGAAAAAAAAAAGGTTAAATGTTCGTTATTTTTCCTTCCACATTGCTTCTGTTCCTGTGAAGCACAGAAAGGGTTGATAAACTTGATAAACTTCTTGAATGTCGTTTTGAGCACATTGAGGGGTGCAGTTTTTAGAATGGTGTCACTTTTGGTTATTTTCTGTCATGTACATTCCTCAAAGTGGCTTCAAATGTGAGGTGGTCAACACCACCATGCGGGAAGTAAGCGGATAATGTGGGGTTGCTACCCGTGGTGGAGGAGAGGAGACTCTCCTCCAGGCCCTGGGAACCATATTTGTGGTAAAAAAAAAAAATTAAAATAAAAAATGATCTACTCACCTCCCAGCGCTGTACGTGGCCGTCAGGTCTCAGGGTTGCTATGCGAGCAGGACCTATGGTGACGTCGCGATCACATGACCGTGACGTCACGAAGGTCCTTCTCGCATAGCATCTTTGGAACCGGACCGCCGCCTGCAGCACTGAGATCGGGACGTCAGAGGGTGAGTATAACCATTTTTTATTTTTAACATTACTACTGATGCTGCATATGCAGCATCAATAGTAAAACAAGTGCAGGAGTAAAACCCGCAGCGGAAACTGCAAGACAAACCTGATAAATCTGCAGGGATAACCGCAGCGGTTTTGCCCTGCAGATTTATCAAATCCGCTGCGGGAGAACCCGCAGGGACCCTTCCTACGTGTGCACATAGCCTTATATCGTAGCCCTGTACGGGTTTGCCTCCCTATACTGCATCGGATTTTCTATTCAAGTGAATACTTGGCAGCGGCCACTAGGGCTACATGCCAACGATCAGGAATAGTAGCGTTTTTGGACTCGGCATTCTAATTACTGCACTTGTGTTTAGGTGTATGCAGATTTACCACGTGTAATGACATTCTAGTGATGAAAATACACAGCGGAGAGTAACATCTCCGCTACAGAAATTCCCATGCTGCGGCTCGTAAACCCACACCACAGGTCAGTTTACGCAGTGTTAAATAGAAGCACAGTGGACATGGGATTTCTATAAATCCCATCAACTGTGCTTGTAATGTCCAAAACGCTGCTATTCCGGATTGTGGGCACGCAGCCTAAAACCGTGTATTCAGGTGCTTTGTTTACATTGCTTATACCCCACCACTGCCAGAGCAGATTTCTGCTGATCTGTGGGGATGCCGGGTGTCTTCTCCCACCGATCTCATTATGTTGACCTAGCTTGGGATAGCTCTTCACTTGCTTGGTCCTAGATAAACTCTTAAAGTGTACCTGACAGCAGATGTATGCTGCGAGGGCATCCGCTGCGGAGAAGTTGCCGGGGACACGACTGTCCAACTAGCGTGGCTCTGTCCATGACTGTTTTTAATGTGTGGGGTTTTTTTTCCTCCTTCTGAAAGTGTTTGCATTCAACCAGGTATCTTTGACATACAGCTAGTGACTGATGCATGCTGCCTGATCAACAGGCAGCATGTATCGGCTCCCTTTAAGATGAATATTTGACATGGAATGTGGTTGTATAACATCAAATACCTTGTAGCAGAAAATCCTCTAATAGTGCTTAATTTTCATTGACTGCTTTTTTTAAAAAAAAAATAATTATTTCTCTTTTCAGGGGGCTTATTTTGCATGGAAGGCTACAGCAATGGGAAAGAATTATGTAAATGGAAAGACTTTCCTTGAAAAAAGGTACAAATGATTCTTACTGGTACATCTTTTCACAGTAAAGTGTTAAAGTTGAGAGGATTGGTGGGGGAGGGGAAAGATAAGAGCCTAGTTTAATTAGAATGAATGGGTTTTACTATGAACTCAGTGAATTGCTGCTTGTCTCTCACAAAGGTAAGTTTACAGTGGTGTTCAGAAATCTTTTTCACAGCCATAATTTGCTGACCAGAGTCGGGATGTACTTTGTGGGTGGAGTTTGTACGGCCCCCGAAGGATGGTATATCCAAATGGCCCTTGGCAGAAAAAATATTCCCCTGCTCTAAGGGGTTAACGTAAATGGTGCTGAGATTACAGCAGCTCCACAGTGCCAATACTGGTCCTGCTTAATTAATCCAGGACCCTATATAAGTGGCGCTGTTTTCAGTGGGTGATGTGACATGGTTTCTATATTCTGGATGTTTCCAATAAGTAGTCGCTGTTTGGCTGTGGCCTTTACTACTTTGTTAGCGAGGATGTCCGCACTGACTGAATATTGATGAGCTGCAGCCAAAGAGTAACTGATCATTTGCTACTTCGGGTGCATGGCCAGTGTCCCATCAATCTTTGAGAACCGTGGCACCAATATTGCTGGATTGGCTTAGCTTTTGGAGAATATCTGTTTTTATTTTAATTGGGGTCCTGAAATGAATAAGCAGGGCGTTTCCATTAGTGGACATCTTTATTTATTTTTTTATCGTGTGTTTATTAAATAAAGAAGAGTTCTAATTACTTAATCCAAAGGGTATTTAACACGCTAGACTGCGCACACATGGCGAAAGTAAACTTTCAGCAAAGCATTTGTATTTTCCTTTCAGATATAATGAAGACCTGGAACTTGAAGATGCCATTCACACAGCTATCTTAACACTAAAGGTATTGTCATACAGTGAGTGAAATGGGATTGGATGCAGTGAACATAGCATATTATTGTGATACTACTGTCTGTATTCCAACAGGAAAGCTTTGAGGGCCAGATGACAGAAGACAACATTGAAGTTGGTATCTGTAATGAGGCCGGATTTAAGCGACTCACTCCTGCAGAAGTCAAGGATTACTTGGCAGCTATAGCATAAATGGCTTCCACTTGGGAAGGTCGATTGATGTAGTTTTTTTTTTGTTTGTTTTCTGCCACTAAAGGATACAAAATGATTTTCTTTGCAGATTTTTTTTTTTTTTTGGCATACTTTCTTATTTCTACCTGTTCGACAGATCCTTTTTAAAACTGATATGGATCTAAAAACAATAAACGGTATTAAACAGAATTTCGACTACTGTCTTTTCTTGTTGTCATTTCTCTGATCTGTAAATGGTGAAATTGCAATAAGAAGGGAACAAAACACCATATGTACCCCAAAATGGTATAGTTAAAATCAGCGCAAGGTGCAAAAAAAAAAAAAAAACCCTCACCCCATATTTCACAAAAATGAAAACCAGGGTGGATTTGATTTAAATCTAACTGATTTAAATCACGATTTAAATCACTAGTCAGTAAGGCTTGATTTAAATCAGTGATTTAAATCAAAGTTTCTACCTAACTGAATTTGACTCCGCAGAGGTCCCAGCCTCTTCTTGACGGCAAAAATGTTACAACATGAACAGAGTTGAGGAAAAGACCTTAATCCTATTGTTCTACATACCTATGAATACAGAATCAACCCCTTCAGTGCCAAGTCCAAGAAGTTAGACAATATGTTTCTGATTGTTTGGAGTGGAATAGATCTGCACAACACAAGAAGAATGTGAATCTAAGTGTGAGGAGGAGGAAGGGCAAGCAGACAAGAAAATGAAAGTGAAACTTTGAGCACAATACTGCAGCATAGCCACAGACAGACAAGTCTGGATCTGTTTGTGTGTACGATCTGAGGTTTATTACAGTCTTTCCTTATAATGGCAGCAGGCTGTAAAAGAGACCCAGTTTGGGAATATTTTAATGAAGCTCCTTCGCCTATCGGTAAGGCAGGCATGCGTGCAAAATGCAAACGATGCAACAAAGAGATGCAAGGCCTGGTGGCGCGAATGAGGCAACATCATGAGAAGTGCGGTGATGAAGATGACTCAAACTGGGTCTCTTTTACGGCCTGCTGCCATTTTATAAGGAAAGAATGTAGTAAACCTCAGATCGTACACACAAACAGATCCAGACTTGTCTGTCTGTGGCTATGCTGCAGTATTGTGTTCAAAGTTTCACTTTCATTTTTTTGTCTGCTTGCCCTTCCTCCTCCTCACACTTAGATTCACATTCTTCTTGTGTTGTGCAGATCTATTCCACTCCAAACAATCAGAAACATATTGTCTAACTTCTTGGACTTGGCACTGAAGGGGTTGATTCTGTATTCATAGGTTTGTAGAACAATAGGATTAAGGTCTTTTTCTCAACTCTGTTCATGTTATAACATTTTTGCCGTGAAGAAGAGGCTGGGACCTCTGCGGAGTCAAATTCAGTTTTGAGAACTGCGTAAGTAAAGCGAGCGTCTGTGATAAGAGGAGAGAAACTGCCCACTAATCCTACAGAAACCTCTGGAAGAGCATGGCATTGTGAATGTTACACATATACAGCCTTTATTCTATTGAGTTAAAGGGACACTGTCACCTGAATTTGGAGGGAACAATCTTCAGCCATGGAGGCGGGGTTTTGGGGTTTTTCATTCACCCTTTACCCGCTGGCTTCATGCTGGCTGCAATATTGGATTGAAGTTCACTCTCTGTCCTCCATAGTACACGCCTGCGCAAGGCAAGATTGCCTTGCGCAGGCGTGTACTACGGAGGACAGAGAATGAACTTCAATCCAATATTGCAGCCAGCATGTAACCAGCGGGTAAGGAAAGGGTGAATCAAAAACTCCGCCTCCATGGCTGAAGATTGTTCCCTCCAAATTCAGGTGACAGTGTCCCTTTAAACAACTCGGCTTTATCTCATGATGGAAGAACCTTTGGATGGTAAAATATTTTCCTCAAAAAGCAGTTTATTGAAAAAAATCCGATTTAAATAAAAAAAAATCGATTTAAATCTAAAAAATCCGAATAATTATTATTTTTTTTTTATTTTTTTAAAAAAAACATTGATTTTTATCCACCCTGATGAAAACATTACCGGTCTTAATTTGTAATTTTCTAACTTTTAATTTTATGGCGAGTTAAGAAAAAAAACAAACTGTACATGTTTGGTATCTGCGTGTAGAATCGTATTGCCAGGTCAGTTTTCTTTATCGCCTCTCATTGGGGGACACAGGAACCATGGGTGTATGCTGCTGCCACTAGGAGGCTGACACTATGCAAATAAAAAAGTTAGATCCTCCTCTGCAGTGTACACCCCACCGACTGGCATTATACTCTTCAGTTTAGCTTCGTGTCAGTAGGAGGTGGACACGGGTCTTTCATTAGACCCTTATCTACCTCAATGTGCGTCGTTTCCTTTACAGGTTTCCCGGAGGGATACAGGGTGAGCAGTCACACCTGTAGTCCCACAAAACGGACTATGAGTACGGCGTGTACTGCCACCCCGTATCCTCATAGATCCCTCTCCAGGACCAAGATCCTAGCACAGAAGCGTGCTCAGAAGTCCGGTCCTGGTTCCGTCCCCCACCCACTCGCCCACCAGAGCCTGTCGGTCGGCGGAGACGAGGACGTCCATTAGCCCCTGGACGTCTCACCCCCTTTTAAGGTTAGTACCGGCGTGGGATGTTTTTAGGTGAGTATTCTCTCCCTTCCCATCCCAGATCTTTGTTAGGGGGGTTCTTGTTAGAGGCTCCCTGTCGTTTTCTTACCCGGTCATTGACTGTATCTTCCAGTGACGGCCGGTATTCTTTCTCCTCCCTTTCTGACAGGGGCCTTCTGTCTCAGCGCGGGGCCCCTTTTAGGCCACCGCGCTCTTATCCCCTGTGGCCGGATCCCTAGACCGGAGGGGACACATCCTCAGCAGCCCTGCAGGCGGTCGCGCCGCTTCTCGCTGCGGCGCATTGTTCTGGCGCCGCAGGGGGTTGTTATCTGCAGGCGCTCGCGCCGCTTTCCCCTGCGGCGCATCGCTCTGGCGCCGCAGGAGGGTGTTTTCTGCGGCGCCCTTCAGCGGCGCAGCCTAGCAGGCCGCGGCGCCTGCGGCTCAGCCTTCCTCTCGCCGCATCGTTCCGGTGCGCTATTTCGGCGCCGCGGCTTCTTTTCTCGGCCGCCGGTGCCCATTTCCGCCCCTGCAGGCGGGTTTTTTCCCGCCCGACATTCTGCGCCCTGCCCACCGGTGCCTCTGCGTCTGGCTCCACCCCCTTCCTCGTGGATCTCTCGGCCGGTGTGCACCGCTTCTCTCAGCAGCAGCCCTCGCAGTGCCTCACACAGCGCGCCACGCTCCTTCACTCGCATCTTCTGTGGCTCAGCATCGCAGAATCAGCACCTCAGGGAAGTCCTCCGCCGAGGACAAGTGGGACATCTTCCAGGACCGGGTCCGTGAGTAGCTGCACTGCAGACTGACATCCTTCTCTGCCCCACTGTCCCCTAACCCACTGGCATCTTCAGGGATCTCTCAAAATGTCTTCTAAAGGGGGCCGCTCTCGTCCCCCTACTTCTTCATCTTCTGCCTTAGTCACGTACTTTGCATGTTCGTCCTGTAACCGCAAACTTCCCTCAGGTCAGTCCTCCCCGCTGTGTCAGTCCTGCAGCAACCCAATTGTTCCCACCGCCCAGGATCCTCCGGCTGTTCCGCCCGAGAGTGATCCCCCCCATCCCAGGCTGGGCCGCCTCTCTGTCCCAATCGATGGCCGATTTAACACGGGTATCTCAAACCCTGGTGTCCGCGCTGGATCGGTTACCCCTGCAGACCCCTGCCGTGGCCAGCGGGTCGCAGGAACCGCCGCCCGAGACCTCCTTGCTAAGCTACAAAAGGTCCAGACAGGAACGTCGGTCTGAGTCCTCTTCGCGTTCCATCTCGCCGCACGGCCCTCCCCCGCGGTTGGTGTCCCACCGATCCTCCTCCCCTGAGTCAGGCGAGGCATTATCTGATGCGCCCTCAGAGGATATTTCGGAGCTGGATCCTAACCAGATCGCCACCATGAGTGAGACGGTCCAGAACCTCATTCGGGCTATAAACCAAACCTGTGGCATTCAGGATCCCGCTACGGAACCCGCAGATCAGGCGGTTTCGTTTAGACGGGCCAAACCACCTTCAAAATTTTTCGCTCCTCATCCTGAATTCGAGGAAATCCTGGCCAGAGAGAGAGAATCCAACCAGACGTTTTCAGAGGGGAAAACGCTTGGGGGTGTTATATCCGTTTTCACCAGAACTTACCGCCAATTGGACGGTCTCTCCCTCGGTGGATCCCCCTGTTTCCAGGCTGTCCACCAACACGGTGCTTCCACTGTCCGGCGGAGCGTCTCTGAAGGATTCTAACGACAGAGTTATAGAATCCTTCGCGAAATCTGCCTTTGAAGCGGCTTCAGCAGCGCTATGCCCAGCCTTTGCTTCCACCTGGGCTTCAAAATCCATCTCAAAATGGGCCAAGGATCTACGGCGAGGTATCCTTGACGGGGCACCTCCCGCGCAATTGGCGGAACTTGCCAACCAGATTTCCCACGCTGGTGAATACCTGGTTTCCGCCTCCCTGGATGTCGCGTCGTGTGCGGCTCAGGCTTCCAGCAATGCCGTTGCCATCCGCCGGACCGTTTGGCTCAAGGCCTGGCAGGCGGACTTGTCCTCCAAAAAGTCCCTCACTAGTCTGCCCTTCCAGGGCTCTCGTCTCTTTGGTTCCCAGCTGGACCAAATCATTAAGGACGCCACCGGGGGTACAAGTTCTCTTCTCCCCCAGGCTAAACCTCGTCGCCCTCCTCCTAGACGGCAGTTTCGCTCCTTTCGGCCTTTTCGGCGCTTCGCTGCGTCGAACTCCTTTTCCCAGCAGCAACAGAGGCCACAGGCACGTCAAGAGAGGAAGGCGGTGTCCTTCAGGCCCACTCCGTCCTGGCGTCCTCGCTTTTCCCGGGGTAGATCGTCCAGGCCCAGGACTGGAAGATCCACCTCCGCATGACTCTTGGCAAGACTCCAGCCCAACTCCCAAGTTGGGGGGGGGCCGTCTTCTCCGTTTCAGGGACGTCTGGATTTCCGCAGTAGAGGATGCATGGGTCAGGGAAGTTGTATCCTCGGGATACAAAATAGAGTTCGCCTCCCGACCCAGGGATCGTTTCTTCCAATCCCGTCCTCCAAAAGATCCCGCTCTGGTTCCGGGCTTCTTCGCAGCCATCGCTTCTCTGCTCAAATCCGGGGTAATCGTTCCTGTCCCAGAAAAGGAACGGTACACAGGCTTCTACTCGAACCTCTTTGTGGTACCGAAAAAAGACGGCAAGGTTCGTCCCATTCTGGACCTCAAATTGCTGAACAGGAGGGTTCACCTGAGACACTTCAGGATGGAATCCCTTCGTTCAGTAATTGCTTCCATGGAGGCTCAGGAATTTCTATGCTCTATAGATATCCAGGACGCCTACCTACATGTTCCGATATTTCCCGGACATCACCGTTTCCTGCGCTTCGCAGTTCAACAAGATCATTTTCAGTTCGTCGCCCTGCCGTTCGGCCTCGCAACCGCGCCAAGGGTGTTCACGAAAATCATGGCGGCGCTGATGGCCATCTTAAGAGTCAGAGGCTTGGTTCTGTTTCCATACCTCGACGACATCCTCATCAAGGCTCCGTCCTTTGCTCAGGCCCACGAAAGCCTGTCCATTGTTCTCGACACGTTATCCCGTTTCGGGTGGCTGGTCAACCGGAAAAAGTCCTGCCTTATTCCTTCTCAGCGCATCATCTTTCTGGGTATGCTTTTCGACACTCATCAGTCCAGAGTCTTCCTTCCCAAAGACAAGAGATCCACCCTTTGTCGGGACATACGCTTGCTCCAGGGTCCTCGGCCTCCCTCCCTCCGATCGGCCATGAAGGTTCTGGGGAGGATGGTAGCTACCTTGGAAGCGATTCCCTTCGCACAATTCCATTCTCGACCCCTTCAGCAAGCCATTCTGTCTCAGTGGGACAGGTCGGTCTCCCTGGATCGGCCGATCAGACTCTCCTTTCGGGTCAAGCGGTCTCTCAACTGGTGGCTGACGTCACCTCTCATCTCCCAGGGCAGGTCCTTCCTTCCGGTTCACTGGCAGGTGGTGACAACGGACGCCAGCCTGATCGGCTGGGGTGCGGTTTTTCGCCACCTGACGGTTCAGGGCCGTTGGTCGCCGCAGGAGTCTTCTCTGCCGATCAACGTCCTCGAAATTCCGGCCATCTTTCTGTCCCTCCGCCATTGGGAAAGGATCCTCAGGAGCCTTCCAGTCCGGGTCCAGACGGACAACGCCACGGCTGTGGCATATGTCAACCATCAGGGGGGGACTCGGAGCTCCTTGGCCCTTGCCGAGGTATCCAAGATCCTCCTTTGGGCAGAGGCAATGGTTCCGGTGATATCCGCGGTGCATATCCCCGGCGTGGAAAACTGGGCCGCCGACTTCCTCAGCCGCGAGGGTCTCGCGGCAGGGGAATGGTCCTTGCATCCGGAGGTCTTCCATCAGATTTGTCTTCGATGGGGAACTCCGGATGTGGATCTCACGGCGTCTCGAATCAACAGGAAGGTTCCGCAGTTCGTCTCCAGGTCCCGCGATCCTCTCGCAGTGGGCGTCGATGCTCTGGCCATTCCTTGGTCACAGTTCGAGCTGCCCTACCTGTTCCCACCCCTTCCATTACTTCCCAAACTTTTGAAGAAGATCAAAGCGGAAGGGGTGCCGGTCATTCTGATCGCCCCGGATTGGCCCAGGAGAGCTTGGTTCGCGGAGCTCGTCAACCTTCTCGCGGACGCTCCCTGGCGCCTTCCAGACAGGCCCGATCTGCTGTCCCAGGGTCCGATCTGCCACCCGAATTCTCGGTCGCTCAGTTTAACGGCGTGGCTGTTGAGACCGCGGTTCTAAGAGCGTCCGGCCTTTCGGACCGGGTGATTCACACCATGATTCAGGCTCGGAAGCCTTCTTCTTCCAGGATCTACTACCGCACCTGGAAGGCCTACTTCCGTTGGTGCGAGTCCAACCGCGTTCCGCCTATGGTTTTTTCCCTGCCTTCTCTTTTGGCCTTCCTTCAGGCAGGGCTGGATTCGGGCCTGGCTCTTAGTTCCCTGAAGGGTCAGGTCTCGGCGCTTTCCATCCTCTTTCAGAAGACCTTGGCCTCTCGGCCACAGGTTAAGACCTTCTTTCAGGGGGTAGCCCACGCCGTCCCGCCGTACAGGGCCCCTGTGGAGGCATGGGACCTAAACCTGGTACTGGACGTTTTAAAGGTTTCTCCCTTTGAACCTCTTAGGGAGATTCCTCTATCAGTTTTATCTTGGAAGGTGGCTTTTCTTGTGGCCATCACGTCCATTCGCCGCGTTTCCGAGCTGGCGGCACTGTCTTGCCGCCCTCCGTTTTTGGTCATTCACCATGACAAGGTGGTCTTCCGACCCCCACCTTCTTTTCTTCCTAAGGTGGTTTCCACCTTCCACCTCAACGAGGACATCGTTCTACCTTCCTTTTGTCCAGCTCCGACTCATCCTCTGGAGCGATCGTTGAACAAGCTAGACCTCGTCAGGGCAGTGAGGATTTATCTGGATAGAACATCCTCTTTCCGGAAGACGGATTCCTTTTTCGTCATTCCTGATGGCACGCGCAGAGGCCAGCCGGCTTCTAAAGCGACTATTGCTCGATGGATCAGAATGGCAATTTTGGAGGCTTACCGGGTCAAGAACAGAGTGCCCCCTCCTGGGATTAAGGCTCACTCTACCCGGGCAGTCGGCGCCTCCTGGGCGGTGCACCACAGGGCTTCCGCCCTACAGCTTTGCAAAGCGGCAACTTGGTCTTCCATCCACACGTTCGCCAAATTTTACAAGGTCCATACCTATGCATCGGCGGACGCCAGCCTAGGCAGAAGGATCCTGCAGGCGGCAGTGGTGAGTCCTCTGACCTGATGGAAGTCTGTTTTTCCCGCCCTTGGGACTGCTTTGGGACGTCCCATGGTTCCTGTGTCCCCCAATGAGAGGCGATAAAGAAAACAGGATTTTTGGTTGCTTACCGTAAAATCTGTTTCTTGAAGCCTCCATTGGGGGACACAGCTCCCTCCCAATGTTTTCTGTTGTTATCTGTTCTATGTCTGTTCTCGAGTTACAGTTCTCAAGTTTATGTTTATGGTTTTTCAACCTTGTTTCATTGTCTCCTACTGCTTTCTCACTAACTGAAGAGTATAATGCCAGTCGGTGGGGTGTACACTGCAGAGGAGGAGCTAACTTTTTTATTTGCATAGTGTCAGCCTCCTAGTGGCAGCAGCATACACACATGGTTCCTGTGTCCCCCAATGGAGGCTTCAAGAAACAGATTTTAGGGTAAGCAACCAAAAATCCTGTTTTACCATATAGTGAATATGGTAACAAAGATAAATAAAAATCAGAGGGCATCGCCAGTTTCACCAGGGGAAAGTGTGCTGGAGGCTAGGAAACTGCGGGCGCCGCATTGGAATGCAACCGCACCGTCCTCGGCAGATAGCAGGCGCGAGGAGGGAACTGTGGTCACCTTATATTGGAACACCTCCGGACTCTCCACGAGGAATGTGCTGGCGGTGTGATGCCTGGGAGGCCGCTGGGGGCTGTGCGCACGCGCGATCCGGCGCCCCCTATGATGCAAGCAACCGCATGGCACTCCTGGGGAAATAAGTAGTGCGCATGTGTGGGAACAATGACGCGATTAGCGCTGTGCATCACTGGGAAATCCAGTGATTCTGACACACTGCGTCGTCGGAAGCAAGGGGAGGGGTCGGAAGAGAATTTAAACGTGCAAATCCATGGGAAACAGCGCTTTGAGGCACCATGAGTGATCAGGAGCAGCCAGAAGGGCAGGTCCTGCGAGTTCAGTCCCCTCAACATGGGCAACATCCGCAGCAGCAGTGCGAACAGCAGCAACGCCAGCACCCACAGCGGCAGTGAAGGGCTTTTTCCCAGCAATGCAGTGGTGGCAGCCATTTGGGATCTAAGTGCAGCAGGGGCTCCAGCAGAACCACCAGACAAAAAGTGGACCCATCTGTGGAGATGGGCCAAAGCCGCTATCTACAGTTGGGTAAGTGAACTTCATGAAAGTCCACCCTTGAACTAGGGTCTGTTGTCTTTTAGGGGAAGAAATGTGTAGCAAAGTCCAAACATAGGACGTGTGCGATCTGCACAGAAGAGCTACCCACCACGTGGGGGAAAAAAGGCTCTGTACTACCTTCATAGCACAAACTATCTTTGAAGAGCCTCCAAAGTTTGCATCAGACCTGAGAACGCTAATCAAAAATCAGGTAGAAGATGCCCTCAAAGGCCTTAAGGGCTCAAGGAAAAAACGTAGATCCAAGCACAGGTCCCCTGAATCAAGTGCTAGTGAGGCGGAGAGCGACTTGTCAGATTCAAGCAATTCGTCATCTTCCCTTCCTCAGAAGGGGGTCGCAGCTGCTTACTGATTGAAGAGACAGGCGCCATTGTTAAAGTTGTCAGGACAACCATGGGACTAGTAGCCTCACAACCCAAGAAAACAGTCCCAAGACTTTGTTTAGTGGGCTAGAACAAAAAAAGCGGAGAGCATTCCCAGTAAATGAAAAAATCCAGTCCCTAATTGAAAGGAAGTGGAAGAGACCGGGGAAAAAAACTGTCTTCTAACCCCAATGAGAAAGTACCCCTTCGATGACCCAGTATGCTCTTTTTGGGAAATAGTGCCAAAGCTGGATGTGGCGATAGCAAAAGCCTCAAAGAAACTTGCCCTGGTTTTTCTTTTTATTTTTTAAAGCCATGGGGACATTGAAGGACCCCATGGATAAAAAGGCAGAGGCTTTTCTAAAGGGCCCCTGGGAGGCCGCTGGGGGGGGGGGGTTTAAAACCAGCTATAGCCGCCACATGCACAGCTAGGGCCTTAATTATATGGCTAGACCACTTAAGGTACCTTCACACTAAACGATATCGCTAGCAATCCGTGACGTTGCAGCGTCCTCGCTAGCGATATCGTTTAGTTTGACACGCAGCAGCGATCAGAATCCTGCTGTGATGTCGATGGTCGGGGCTAGAGGGCCAGACCTTTCTTTGGTCGCTGGCTCTCCCGCTGACATCGCTGAATCGGCGTGTGTAACACCGATTCAGCGATGTCTTCGCTGGTAACCAGGGTAAACATCGGGTTACTAAGCGCAGGGCCACGCTTAGTAACCCGATGTTTACCCTGGTTACCATCCTAAAAGTAAAAAAAAAACAAACGCTACATACTTACCTACCGCTGTCTGTCCCCGGCGCTCAGCTTCTCTGCTCTGGCTGTGAGCACAGCGGCCGGAAAGCAGAGCGGTGACGTCACCGCTCTGCTTTCCGGCTGCCCGGCGCTCACAGCCAGAGCAGAGAAGCACAGCGCCGGAGGACAGACAGCGGTAGGTAAGTATGTAGCGTTTGTTTTTTTTACTTTTAGGATGGTAACCAGGGTAAACATCGGGTTACTAAGCGCGGCCCTGCGCTTAGTAACCCGATGTTTACCCTGGTTACCGGCATCGTTGGTCGCTGGAGAGCGGTCTGTGTGACAGCTCTCCAGCGACCAAACCGACGCTGCAGCGATCCGGATTGTTGTCTGGATCGCTGCAGCGTCATTTAGTGTGAAGGTACCTTTAGAGTCACAATTGAAAGAGAGTCCCTAGAGAAACCATTCTAGATTCGGTCCCTGTAATGAGGGGCAGCAGTATTTCTAGCAGATGCATCGACGGACTCGGTCAGGTTAACGGCCAGGTCTGCTTCCTTTTCGAATGATGCAAAGCAAGCCCTATGGCTCAAGTGCTGGCCAGGGGTCCTGCAGACAAAATCAAAATTATGGTCCATTCCCTGCGAGGTGAGTTCCTGTTTGGACCTACGCTAGACAATATTTTGGACAAAGCCGGAGATAAGAAATCTTTTCCTGGGTTCCCCAGCTAGTCCTACAGACGGCCCTTTCTGAACAGAAGGTTCATGAGGAGAAAACCCCCAAAAGGCCACAAGGATGGATGGGAGGATAAAAGAAACAGAAGCAAGGGGTTCATGTTCAATAGGCCCTCCGATAACAAAAAACAACCCCAATGAAGGGGTTCTCTAGGTCGGAGGAAGGCTAGCTTACTTTCTCCCAGCCTGGGAAAAAAATATCCAGAAGTATGTGGATCCTGGATATAATAAAAATAAGTCTAAAGCTAAAATTTCATTCTCCCCCACCCCCTTCCTTCATAGTAACTCCACAAAGGGCAGCAAAAGACAAACAATTAGCCCTTCAGAAAGAAATTCTAGGTCTCATGGAAAAGCACGTGCTCCAAGAAGTCCTCTCCCAAGAAAGAGGCAAAGGGTTTTATTCCCCTCTTTTCCTAGGGAAGAAACCAGATGGGTCATACAGGACAATTATAAATTTAAAAAAAATTTAACAAGTTTCTGGAAACCCAACACTTCAAAATGGAAACAATAAAATCATCTGTGAGAATGCTTTTTCCGTCCTGTTTCATGGCTGTGTTAGACTTGAGGGACGGGTACTACCATGCACCCATGCACAAGGACCATCTCAGAGTGGAAGTCAAAATTCAGGGGAAATTAAAACATTACCAGTTCAGGGCCCTCCCATTCTGCCTGCCCATTACCCTGAGGGTATTTACCAAAATAATGGTGGAAGTTATGGCCCACATAAGAGAACAAAACATTCTGATGGTTTCATATCTGGACTAGCTCCTTGTAATAGGCGATTCCTCTCATCACTCCAAAGAACAGCTAGACAAAGTTATGAGGTCTCTGACGAGTCTGGGATGGCTATTAAATTTATCCAAGCCCTGAATAATAGGTGCAAGAGTACTTGGGAATAATCCTAGACTCAAACAAACAAGAATGTCGTCTTCCACAGGGAAAAATTCAGAACATGATACAGCTGACATAATGTATGAGAGACTCCGCTGTCACCACCTTGCGGAAGGCAATGTCACTGCTGGGATCAATGACAGCTTGTATTCCAGTGGGTTCAAGCCCATACCCGAGATTTACAATGGGAAATATTAGCAGGAACATCTCTTGGTGGAAATTTAGAAGGGCGGATAAACATCTTGTCAGGAACGGCCCGTTCTCTAGCATGGTGGGCGGATTCGAACAATTTAGCCAGAGGCATTCCCGGGGTATGGCCAATATCCCAAACCCTAACCACGGACGCAAGCCCCAGGGGTGCGGAGCGCACCTAGGAGATCAGATAACCCAGGGTCCTTTATCAGAGGAACAAAAGTTCGCTTTGCCAAACATGAAAGAACTGTTAGCGGTAAAACTCGCCCTCGTTCACTTTCTAGGCTCCCTTCAATCCCACTATGTAAGGGTATTCTTGGACGAGTGGTGGTAGCATATCTGAACCACCAGGGGGGCACCAGGTCTTGGTCTCTGATGGACGTAACAAAGTCCGTAACAAAGTCCATCTTTCATCTAGCGGAGGCCAACTAAGGCTTGTTGGCAGCACTCCACATAAAGGGCACAGAAAATCGGATGGCAGATTTCCTAAGTCGAACACGACTGAGAGAAGGGGAGTGGGAGCTAATCCAGACAGTATTCAATCAGATTGCATAACATTGGGGTTGGCCAGAAATAGACCTGTTTGCAAACCGCCGAAATCGGAAAACAGAGGTTTTCTGCTCAATTGACCCCTTGGGGAGCTCAGTTGCTCTAGACGCCTTTACGATACCATGGGATTACCATCTAGCCTACGCCTTCCTGCCAATAGCGCTGATCCCTTAGTGCTGAGGAAAATTTGGAAGGACAATGCGAGAGTGATCGTAATAGCCCCTTTCTGGTCGAGGAGGACTTGGTTTTCATGGCTGAGGATGATGTCCATCTCAGACCCTTGGGTTCTCCCGGACATCCCGGATCTGTTGTCCCATGGGCCAGTGGCTCATCCGCGGGTAGAGAACATGCATATGACAGCTTGGAACTTGAGTGGACTCTTCTAAGCAATATTGGTTTCTCTCCAAACTTAGTCCCCACTTAACTACAAAGTAGGAAACCGGTAACTACCGGGTATGGGAGGATTTGAAAAAAAATTATTGTGGTCTCGGGTGCCAATCTAGTCGGGGAAGTTCCACTAAACAAAATCTTAGAATTTTTACACAAGGGTTTGGAGCAGGGTCTGTCCACAAGTACCTTTTTTAAAAGTTTAGGTTGCAGCACTATGGGCCCTGTACAACCTTGACCTGGCCGGGAACCGTTGGGTAGCAAAGTTTACTAAGGCTTCAAGTAGATCCAGTCCTATTTCCCTTCATACTACTCCACCCTGGGACTTGAATTTAGTCCTTACTGCGTTAACTAAGGCTCCCTTTGAACCCCTGTTAGAAGCCCCGCTAAAAATTATATATCTTAAAACCTCCCTGCTAGTAGCTTTGACATCCACACGTAGAATTAGCAATATCCAGGCTTCGACCAATCAGAGACGCAGGATTTCCATGACAGACAGACAGAAAAACCCTTAGACAATTATATATATACTAGATTGTGGCCCGATTCTAACGCATCGGGTATTCTAGAATATGTCCCCGTAGTATATGGACAATGATGATTCCAGAATTCGCGGCAGATTGTGCCCGTCGCTGATTGGTTGAGGCAACCTTTATGACATCATCGTCGCCATGGCAACCATTATTACATCTACGTCGATACTGTGCCCGTCGCTGAATCAGAAACGTGGGATTTCTACGTCCTTTGACATCATCGTCGCTGTGCCCGTCGCTGATTGCGGCGGCCTCGACCAATCAGAGACGCGGGATTTCTACGTCGATACTGTGCCCGTCGCTGATTGGTCGAGGCCTGGCGGCCTCGACCAATCAGACGCGGGATTTCCAGGACAGACAGACAGACAGAAAAACCCTTAGGCAATTATATATATAGATAGATAGATAATGCAGCCCTCCCTATGCAGAATGTGATATAATGCAGACCCCCACAGGCAGACTCTAATATAATGTACCCCCTTAGGCCTCTATAGTATAATGCACCTCCATGAAAAAATACAATACACTCCTCTCTTCCTCTTGCTTCCTCCACTGCTCTGACCTGTCGTACATCTCTTGACAGCGGGCGCCGAGTAGTGCCATCGTGCCCGCTGTCAGTGTCTGCATCAGGGATGTCAGACGCTGAGAGGGGGATGATGGGAGAGGGAATGTGACTCATCAATGCAGTCAGCTGTACTGGCATCTAACTGATGCATTTGAAAGCGATGACTGATGGGGGGTCCACTGCTAGCACTGGGCCCCATAGCAGCCATGTGGCAGAGCAGGGAGATCGATTCTCCCTGCTATCTGTAGAAGGTAACTAGCCTTACTCCGCGTGGGCCCCCTCAGAGCACGGGGCCCGGTAGCTACACTATTGGTAGTATATTATTCACACAGATTTTTCTTTGTTTCTCTTCAAAAACACTTCATTTTACAGTACCAATAAAAAAGAGATGTGAAAAACTCCTGCACGCTTTTTTTTTTTTTTTTTTTTAAATCCTTGTAGTTTTCTAAATCTGCAGCATGTCAAGGCTTATGGCATTTTTTTTCACCCGTTCTAATAGAAATAAAGCAAGTCAATTTTTTTCCCCTCTTTGTTCCTTTTGCTGCAGTAAAAAACACCACAGGCTAACATACCTTGGCACTGCCGATACTTTGTGGGGTGACTCGAACACCATGGTTTATCAGGGGTACTCTGTCCATTAAAGGGAACCTGGCAAAGGCGTTTGTAACTAAAAGAGCCACCTTGCGCAGCAGTAATACTGCATTCTGACAAGATGGCTCTTTTAGTTTGGGTCCCTGGCACTGCTGCAATATTCGCTTTTGAAATTTGTCCCTCATACCGTGAAAACGCCACGGGGGTAGCTCTTTTCCCCTAATCCAGACGCACCACAGCCATCAATCATGGCCTCTGCACGCCAGGCCATGAGTGACGGCTGTGAGGCATCTGGATTAGGGGGAAAGACCTTGGCAATTTCACGGTATGAGTGACAAATTTCAAAAGCGATTCTGCAGTTCCAGGAACAAGAACTAAGGCTACGTTCACATTAGCGTCATACGACGCAGCGTCGCCGACGCAACGCACGACGCTTTGGAAACGCACGCAAAAACGCACCTTTTTTGACGCAAGCGTCGGACGGATGCGTCGTAAAACGCAGCGTTTTTGGTGCGTTTTTGTTGCGTTTTTACAAAAAACGCAGCGTTTTACGACGCATGCGTTGTCAAACACTGATTAGATCTTTAAACACAATTTAGTGTCTAGACACTAGATAACACCACCAATGAATATACCCCGGCATACATTATTTCCAACCATAGAGCATCAACATGGATCGTCCCATGGAGAGTATCTACCTCACTTTTCAGCTGGAATTAGCCCTTGCTATAGCTTATGCTTTTGCCTGTCATGAACAGAGGAGAAGAGACAAACTACGGAGGAGTCGGCGTTTTTGGCTACACCCTATAGTGGAAGTCCGAGAGAGTCGTGGAGCCTACCATTGTCTGTTTGGCGAATTAAATGAGAACCAGGATAAATACTTCGAATACACCAGGATGTCAAAAGACAGCTTCCGATATCTGCTGCGTCTGGTGGAAGGAACCATTTCCAGGCAGGACACGCAGCTCCGTAAATCGATTTCCCCTGAGGAACGTCTGCTGGTGACTCTACGGTACGTAATGGAATGTGAAGGATTTATATGTTCTTGCCATTTTTTAAAGTAACGTGTTTTGTTTTTGTGGGGTGGGGGATTGTAATTAAAAATGAAAAATTCTTTCATACCAATTTAATTAATTATATTTATTTATTTATCTTGTCAGTTTCCTGGCTATCGGAGAGACATTGAGATCACTGCATTTCCAGTTTCGGATTGGAGTCTCCACACTGTCTGGGATTATTGCCCTTTCATATGGTGCACTACACTTTTCTCATACCCCAAGATCGGACAACAGAGCAGGTGGAGGCGTTGGTCTGCTCCTTTCACCAAAATGTACTTTCCAAGTTATCCCCCAAGTACCCTCACTTGTCTTCCCTTCCTTTGAGGTCCATGTGGTCAGACTCTACGTCCCCTTCTCCATGCGAGTGGTGGTGGTGTATCGTCCTCCCGGCCCCTCTCATCAGTTCCTGGATCATTTTGCCACCTGGCTTCCACACTTTCTTTCCTGTGACACCCCCACCCTTATCATGGGTGATTTCAACATCCCTATTGCCTCTCCCCTCTCCCCATCTGCTTCTCACCTTTTGGCTCTAACCTCCTCTTTCGGCCTCTCGCAGCATACTAACTCGCCAACACATGAAGATGGAAACTCCCTTGACTTGGTCTTCTCCCGGCTTTGCTCAGTGGATGATTTCACAAACTCCCCTCTCCCACTCTCTGACCACCACCTTCTTTCATTCTCTATCAAGAACTGCCATCCCGCTCAGGTCACCCCCACTTTCCACACTTATAGAAACATACAGGCCATTAACACCCAGGAACTTATGAAGAACTTGCAGTCCTCATTGGCCCCAATCTCCTCCATCTCATGTCCTGATTCTGCTCTGAAGCATTACAATGAAACCCTGCAAAGTGCCCTGGATGAAGCTGCTCCTCCTATACATAAAACAACTCGGCACAGACGGCAACAACCGTGGCACACGCTGCAAACACGTTTCCTGCAGCGGTGCTCCAGGTGCGCAGAACGTCTGTGGAGAAAATCTAATCTACCCGAAGATTTCATCCATTATAAGTTCATGCTAAAGACATACAATTCTGCCCTTCACCTCTCCAAACAAACCTACTTCAACACCCTCATCACCTCCCTGTCCAATAACCCTAAACGTCTCTTTGACACGTTCCAGTCCCTACTCAACCCAAGAGCGCAGGCCCCAACCACGGATCTCCGTGCTGACAATCTGGCCAATTACTTCAAAGAAAAAATTGACCATATTCGACAGGAAATCATCTCCCAATCTCTTCATACCATGCACTGTCCTCCCTCCCCCACTGCATCTAGTTCACTCTCTGACTTTGAACCAGTTACAGAAGAAGAAGTAAGCAGGCTCCTTGCATCTTCTCGCCCGACCACTTGCACCAGTGACCCCATTCCGTCACATTTCCTCCAGTCCCTTTCCCCGGCTGTCACCTCTCACCTAACTAAAATATTCAACCTTTCCCTCACTTCCGGTATTTTTCCCTCCTCATTTAAGCATGCCATCATACATCCATTACTTAAAAAACCATCCCTCGACCAAAACTGTGCCGCTAATTATAGACCTGTCTCTAATCTTCCCTTCATCTCTAAACTCCTCGAACGCCTGGTCCACTCCCGTCTTACCCGCTATCTCTCAGATAACTCTCTTCTCGACCCTCTTCAATCTGGTTTCCGCTCTTTACACTCTACTGAAACTGCCCTCACTAAAGTCTCTAATGACCTACTAACAGCTAAATCTAATGGTCACTACTCCATGCTAATCCTCTTGGATCTCTCTGCAGCATTTGATACTGTGGATCATCAGCTCCTCCTCACTATGCTCCGCTCCATCGGCCTCAAGGACACCGTTCTCTCCTGGTTCTCCTCCTATCTCTCTGACCGATCCTTCACTGTATGTTTCGCTGGTTCCTCCTCCTCTCACCTTCCCCTTACTGTTGGGGTTCCTCAAGGATCAGTCCTAGGCCCCCTCCTCTTCTCTTTGTATACTGCCCCTATTGGACAAACAATCAGTAGATTTGGCTTCCAGTACCATCTCTATGCTGACGACACCCAACTATACACTTCTTCTCCTGATCTCACGCCTGCCTTATTAGAAAACACCAGTGATTGTCTTACCGCTGTCTCTAGCATCATGTCCTCCCTCTATCTGAAACTAAACCTGTCAAAAACTGAACTCCTCGTGTTTTCTCCCTCTACTAACCTACCTTTGCCTGACATTGCCATCTCCGTTTGCGGTTCCACCATTACTCCAAAGCAACATGCCCGCTGCCTTGGGGTCATCCTTGATTCTGACCTTTCATTCACCCCCCACATCCGATCACTGGCTCGCTCTTCTTACCTGCATCTCAAAAACATTTCTAGAATTCGCCCTTTTCTTACTTTCGACTCTGCAAAAACTCTTACTGTTTCACTTATTCATTCTCGTCTGGACTATTGTAACTCTCTACTAATCGGCCTCCCTCTTACCAAACTCTCCCCGCTCCAATCTGTCCTGAATGCTGCTGCCAGGATCATATTCCTCACCAACCGTTACACCGATGCCTCTACCTTGTGCCAGTCATTACACTGGTTACCCATCCACTCAAGAATCCAGTACAAAACTACTACCCTCATCCACAAAGCACTCCATGGCTCAGCACCACCCTACATCTCCTCTCTGGTCTCAGTCTACCACCCTACCCGTGCCCTCCGCTCCGCTGATGACCTCAGGTTAGCATCCTCAATAATCAGAACCTCCCACTCCCGTCTCCAAGACTTTACACGTGCTGCGCCGATTCTTTGGAATGCACTACCTAGGATAATACGATTAATCCCCAATCCCCACAGTTTTAAGCGTGCCCTAAAAACTCATTTGTTCAGACTGGCCTACCGCCTCAATGCATTAACCTAACGATCCCTGTGTGGCCTATATTAAAAAAAAAAAAAAAATTAATTAACTGGTTCATGCAGCTTTACATGAACACCCAAGCCTTACACTATGGCTGGTCCGAATAACTATAGCAATTGTTACCATCCACCTCTCGTGTCTCCCCTTTTCCTCATAGTTTGTAAGCTTACGAGCAGGGCCCTCACTCCTCTTGGTATCTGTTTTGAACTGTATTTCTGTTATGCTGTAATGTCTATTGCATGTACAAGTCCCCTCTATAATTTGTAAAGCGCTGCGGAATATGTTGGCGCTATATAAATAAAAATTATTATTATTATTATTATTGCCGACACTTGCCGCGCATTGTGGGACAACCTCCGGGAGGAATTTTTACCCATCCCTACAAGAGAAATCTGGCTTGCCAACGCCCAAAAATTTGAACAAGTGTGTTCTTTCCCTAACTGTATTGGAGCCGTGGACGGGAAGCACATTAGGATTACCAAGCCTTCAAGAAGTGGATCTCTTTTTTTTAATTATAAAAAATACTTTTCCACCGTGCTGATGGCAATTGCAGGTGCGGACTGCAGGTTTATCGCTGTGGACATTGGAGCTTTTGGTCGTGCAAATGATTCACGGACATTTAAGGAGTCTGATATGGGCCGAAGATTGTACAATAACAATTTTAATATCCCCCAGCCACGACCTCTTCCCAACACCGACGGCCCGGCCCTGCCATTTGTTGTTGTTGGTGATGAGGCTTTTCAAATGAGTGGCAACCTACTTAAACCTTACTCAAGTCGTGGGTTGGACCGCACCAAAACTATATTTAATTACAGACTGTCCAGGGCCAGAAGAACTGGAGTGCGCCTTTGGCATCCTGGTCTCCAAATGGCGTATCTTAGGATCCGCCATAAATTTGAAAATTGAGACAGTGGATGAGGTGGTGAAGGCGTGTGTGGTTCTCCACAATTTTATTATTGATAAAGAGAGAGTCAACGTGGAACTTGATGAACCCATTCCAAATCCATTGCCTGATTACCAAGCTCATCCTCTGCGGACAACTGTGGAGATTGCTCATATGAGGGACCAATTTGCTGCACACTTTGTTTCAGATGTTGGCCGTGTTTCATGGCAAGATCAAATGGTTTAATTCTTCGTGTTATGATGTCATGTAAACACCGTGTAGTCCATGTCATTTAACCATCCTATGTTTGGTTATTGTTATAATGTCCCCTGATTTTCTAATGCGTTGTGTTTTGAAATAAAGTTCTTGTGCCTTTCCGTTTTCACCAAACAAATCTCCTATACGTTTTTTCATAGTAATAATAGAATTGTAAAATCCAATATTGAAAGTAATGTGTGTCACACAAAATTTGTGTGTTCCATAGTTTTGACGTATAATAACATGATCGGCTCCCACCTTGTCAAGCATTTTTAATCCTGCAGACTATTTGCATATGGAACCTGGCTTGCAAACTCTACAGAGTTAACACTATTGTACTCAGGATGGTAGAAATCGTCCTGAGTCAAATAGTGGCGACACTGTGAACATTGCTTCCACCTCACCTGACCAATAATCTTAAGGTACATTAATAAAAGTATTATCCAACGATACTGACCAGTGATACGACTGGATCGAGATCGTTGTTGCGTGGTTGCTGGAGAGCTGTCACACAGACAGCTCTCCAGCGACCAAAAAAGAGCAAGTCCCGTGTAATCTGGGTAAAAGCGCTTTGCCACACTCACGATGTTTACCATTGTAAATGTAATTTTAAAAATTACAAAAAAACCTTACACTCCGGTGTGTGAAACGTCCATCGCCGTCAACTTCCCGTACTGTGGCAGCCCTAAAGCACAGCACAGCGTTTATTATTAAGTCAACGGTGTGCTCAGCTTTACGGGCGTTAATCACAGTATCAGTGCGGAAAGATGACGGCGAGGGACGTGGTAGACACCTTTTTATATTTGTGGGGTATTGTTCACTTTTTATTTGAGTGTTTAAAACAGTGCGCTAGTAACCCAATATTCCCTTGTTTAAAACAAAGACATCGCTGGATCGGTCTAAACTCGCCGATCCAACAATGACAGCGTCTGATCAGTTACCCAAAAAAAATTCCAAATCATTCGCTGACACCAAAAAACTCACAGCAGGGGCTCAATCGTTTTACGATTTCAGAAAAGATAACGTTGGTTACACAGAAGAAACCAACTTTATCTATACTGAAATCGTTGTGTGATGGTACATTGTAAAAAACTTGACATATTGAGCAATGCTGTTTGTGTTTGTAACATCTGAGTACAATGAGCGACAGCCCTATAAAAAAGGAAATAACAAAGTGATACAATATTGTCACACATTGCACATCAGGTGTTACAAAGACAAGATTTGTGTGTACGGCGCAAGGTGTGATTTGGTGCAAACTTTATTTGAGACAATAAAAACCAATTTTTTTTTGAAAAAATATAAAATTTATTTAGGGTACAGAAATAAAATTGGGGAAAATGTTTTTATGGGGTACCAATATCCGCAACTAAAGGGGATTCATATCCCACAGTTTTTTGGGGTGTAAAGGAGACCGAGGAGGAGGAGGACGAGGGGGAGGAAGCAGCATACTCTATCACACTAGACGGGATGCCGACATCAATCCAGGAAGTGGATGGTGGTGAGACGTGGAAAGTAGCAGGTGAGGGAGGAGGAGGGACGACCAGTGTCCTTGGCTGGCTACTCCGGCTCCGGGTCGACCCAGGCTGTGTTGATGGTGTACTCCTCGTTGACCCAGGCTGGGTACTGGGTGTGCTCCGTGTAGACCCAGCCTGGGTACTTGGTGTGCTCCGGGTCGACCCGGGGTGTTTTCTGGTGGTACTTAGGGGAGCAGCCATAGCCAAGGACGTACTGGTTGTTGTTGTCGTCGTTCGCTTCTTCTTCTTTTTCCTCCTCTCTCCCTCTGGGTGTGGGTCGGCACCCCGTCTGTGTCCCCTTGAAGGCCTGTCAGGCTCAGAACTTTGGGGCTCTGTTCTGTGGTGGCGGTGGCCCTCAGCACGCGGAGCTCTGTGGTGGTGCTCTGCAGCAGGAGTCGGAGTCATGGCAGCCAGCGATGGTACTGCGGGCATATTTGTCGCTGACTGCATGACCCGAGCCTGCTGCAGAGCACTGACATATAAATTGTTGCAGCCCTGCATGAACGAAATCTGGAGTTCCGGCGTAAGATGTTCAACCATGCCGTTGTGAATGGCACTAAAAAAATGTTTGGCCGGCCTCGAGAGATCCGTTTCGATGTTTTCAAGACGCCGTTCGATATTGCACATTTTATCGCACAGCGCCTTGAAACCATTCTGAAATACGGTGCTCAGATGTAAAAATTCGGACATGGGCGCCCTGTCCGAGGCCCGCTGACGCTGTCGGGAAGACCCGAAGGAAGGAACGCCAGAGGCCTCGGCCAGGGGAACATCTGATGGACCGGCTGCCGGTTCGCCAGATTGTGTTGGTGCAGACCTGCTCTCGCTGTGGGATGGCTGCGACAGTTCAGATGGCGCTTCACAAAGGACCGCTCCAGAGGGTCGGACAGTCTCGCGGGTGCTGCTGTGTGTTCTCTGAAAACATAAGGAAACCATTAGTATACAAAATATCACATTTCACATGCGTCATTAAACTTTACCGCCAGGTATCCATTGCCGCCATAAATATTAAACTATTTTTAATATTGACACTGCATATGCACCATCAATATTAAAAAAAAGGTATTTCTAAATAGTCAACCAAGGTTGTGGTTTGCAACGCCAGACAATTATGCTTACGTTGGAACTGCCATGACGTCACGGTCATGTGACCGAGACGTCATCACAGGTCCTGCGAGCTGAGCAACCATGGGAACATAACCTGCCTTGCAGTAGAATGTATGCCGTATCTATTATATTTTACTTTTTTGTGTATAAAAAATCGTGGATACACCTGGATGGGCAATATACTACTCCACTATGAAATATTGGCTGGGCATGGCCAATCTACTAGCTTTCTGTGTTCTGTATACTTCAGATTTTAGTGAAATTGCTAAAAGTCAAGCTCACCATTGCAGTAATCCCAGAAGGGAGCCGCTGTGTCAAGTGTGAGAAGACCAGAAATGAATTACAAATTCAAGGTCAACGAGGTGTGAAAAGTAAAAACAAAATTCACTTTAATCAAAAGCAGAGGATGAAACATCTGCACAATACAATAAAAACACTATCTACGCGTTTCAGGTCTGATGTTCCCTGTCACCTGAAACGCGTAGATAGTGTCTATTGCATTGTGCTGATGTTTCATCCTCTGCTTATGATTGAAGTGGATAAAAGTATGTATTTTTTACTTTTCACACCTCGGTGAACTTGCCTTTTTTTCTTCATTTCTATACCTGGGACTTGCCAAAATAAATGGCTGGGCAATAAGCTACGTGGCTGGAATGTAGTATGTGAATATGCATGTTGTAAAAACTAGGTGTGTGCATAGGTACTATACTTACTCTCTGCTTTCAAGGACCGGTCACAAGAACTGCAGTATACGGTTATACTTGTACACCGAGGTCCTTGAAGCGGCAGCACCACTACGAGTCTGTCCCTCCTTTTTCAGGCCCCTCCGGAAGCGGTCCTTCATGGAGCGCCATCTGGTCTTCAATTGTTTAACTGTGTATAAAGATAAAAAATAAAAAAGGTTTTAGATAATATATTGAAAACGATTACGCAACCGTGTGCAATCCCAATAGAAGACATCACAGACGGTTGTGTAATCCTGGCATGATGGGTCACAGCAGCATTTTGGAAATACTTACGGAAACTAGCTTTAGCCTTGGAGGAAGCGCTGTCGAAGCCATCCCACAGCAATTGTGCCACCTCCAACCACAGACGCCGCAATATGACCTGGTCCGCGTGCTGGGGGTCACGGCTGTCCCACAACGGGCCCCGTGCTTCTATTGATGCCACCATAAGGTCGATATTAAGTGGCTCATCCAGGGCCCGTTGTGAAACCTAAAAAAAAATAGAAAATATTAATGTTTGAAAGATAAAAAAAATTGTCCCTACCTCCTCCACCTACTACACACAACACCACAACCTCCCACCACCCCCCATACCCGCAAAAAATAAAAAAATAAAAAAATTATAGGTTTGAAAGAAATACTTACGCTCCGTCCTGCAACCACAGCTTGGCCCCGTGGTCCCTGCTGCTGCTCCCTCTCTTCCTCCTGGTTCTCCTCCTCACTTGAAGAAGCCTGCAAAATAGTTTACCAAAAAGTTGTGACCCATCTACAAATGACAGCGAATATAGTAAGCAATAGTAGATCATGTACTCACCGGACTCCTCAGCGGTGGGGTATTGCTGGAATCAGTGCCGCTGGCCATGACTAATAATGCAAATCTGAAATAAAGAACAAAATAACATTGATCCTATGCACAATCCAGCAATATATAAAAAAAAAAAAATATTCATTTAAACCACAAAGAACATTGCACTCCAACTGAACTAACGCTGAGCAAACAACACTGCCACATTGATTAGATTAAAGAAACAATGGCAGAGACAACCCAATGCCAGAGTACAAAAGCCTAAAGATAAGAAAACTAATCTACAACAGACCCAATGTAGTAATCACAAAAAAGTTTTTTTTTTTTTTTTTTAAAGTACAGAATGAACGGAGCAACACAAAAAACACAATATTTTTTTTTTAAGTAACAACACACAAAAAGTAAGGGCATAAACATTAATAACACACCGTACTTTACAATAAAACCGACAGGGACGGAGACAATAAAAGGCCATACAACGCCATACATCACAACCATAAACATACAACGATGTCTTTACACAACCACAGTGCAGAACATAATACACATCTTGCAATAAAAAATTAATAAATGTAATAAAAGGGCGCAGAATCATTCTATACTACCATACTTTAATATAAAACCGACAGGGCCGGAGACTATTAAACGCCATCATATAACGCAAGAATAAAACATCACAACTGAATTCAAAAAACACCACCAAACCAAAAAATGGAAACGAAAAATCTATCCTAGAAAGAACAATAATCTAGGCCGCAGACAATGAAACGCCATCCTATACAACGCCATACATCACAACCAGACTAAAAATACCACAATATCTTTAACCACAGTGCAGAATATGAAACCCAACTTGCAAAAATAATTTTAAAAAACATGTAGAAAATGCAGAGAATCATTCTATACTTACATCTCTGGACAGCGGATTCTGGTGTTCTGGTGTGATGTCTTGCCTCTAGATGCTGCAGTAGAAGTGACCAACAATCCAACATTTTCTTTATATATGGGGGATGTTTTTCTCACTGTTTGCACTGTCTAGACACTGTCTAGACACTTTTTTGTTTCTTTTTATCTAACGACGCATGCGTCGCACAACGCACGCAAAACGCACACCCGCGACGCAATGCGTCGTCAATACGTTTCAATGGGAAATTGTAACGCATTGACGACGCACAAGCGACGCAAGTGCGACGCGCGCGTTTTTTTGACGCTACAAAAATGCTACATGTAGCGTCTCCGACGCCACCTAGGTGCGGTGAAACGACGCATGCGTCGTGCGTTTTACCGAAAACGCACGACAACGCAACGCATGCGTCCCCAATGATAGAGATAGGGGCGCATGACGCATGCGTTGCCGTGCGTCGACGACGCAGCGTCGCATGACGCTAATGTGAACGTAGCCTAAAAGAGCCACCTTGTCAGAATGCAGTATTAGGCTAGTTTCACATTTGTGGTTAAGTCTGCAGTGTATCGTGCGCAAACGCATGCAAAAACGCATGAAAACGTCTGATAACGCAGCTCTTTTTTTTAATCCCCATCAGCTTACACATGATGGTAAAAAAAACCGCAGCGTTTGCATACGTTTTTACATGTGTTTGCGCTTTTTAGGCGCATGCGTTTGATATTTCCAGGAGGGTGTGTCTTTAATGGGCATGTCTAAATCCGTTCCTGGACAGGCGCAGTTCGAAGTACGCAAGCGCATCAAACGCATGCGTACGCAAAGACGTGTACACATGCGTTCCCCTAGACAGTAATGTGTTTTTTGCCGCATTCCTTGCGCTAACAACCGCATACGTTTCTAGGCGGCAAATTGATGCCTCTAAAATTACTACATGTAGCGTTTACCGCGTCAAACCGCAGACGACGAAACGATGCATGTGTCAAACGCTGCAAAACGCAACCAATCGCAGACACCTGCGTCCCTAATGTTAAAGAGAGGAATACACGACGCATGCGGAAAATTGCGGCACAAACGCTGCGGACACAACCGCAAATGTGAAACCAGCCTTAGGCTAGGTTCACATTGCATTAGTGCAGTCCGTTCAACGCATACGTTAAACGGACTGCGCTAACGCAAGTGCCGACTTTGCGCAGTGCTAGCGCAGATGGAGCATCTGCTAGCTCCATCTGCGCTAGCAGTGACGGACCATGAAACGCTGCATCCCGCGTCTAGGGTCGTCACTCAAATGACGGCACATGCGTCCGACATTGCATTCAATGGCGGCGTTAACGGATACGTTACACCGCGTTATAACGTAGTCTGTTTAACAGTGTTGCTGAACGCAATGTGAACCCAGCCTAAGGCTACCGCTAAACGGGTTGCACTAACGCAATGTTTTTAATGTGGCCGCGTCCCGGGGTCCCAGATCCCCGATCTGCGAGAGCGGGGAACGGACCGCGGGCGCGCCTCGGACGCTGCAAGCAGCGTCCGCGGCGCGCCAGGAAACACCGGCGCGTCGCTAGCGCGTGCCGAACATGGCACGCGCTAGTGCTGCGCGTTCCCATTGCCGTGAATGGGCGCGCTAACGGACGCGTCGCACGGCGTTAATTTCGCCGTGCAACGCTGTCCGTTAGCGCTTTCCCATTAACGCAATGGGAACCAAGCCTTACTGCTGCACAAGGTGGCTCTTTTAGTTACAAACGCCTGGGGGGGAGGGTGAGAGGTTCCCTTTAATAGCAATGTGAAGCCTGGTGGATGAATTCCACATACATAGAAGCCCCACTTGTTTCTACGTAATATACTGTACAAGCCAGGAAGAGAGCCGCCGAACTGTCACAGCTGTGACAGGGCGCTGCAGTGGCTGCACTATAAGGCTATGTTCACACTTTGCAGATTCCACTGCGGATTTTTCCGCAGCAGAATTCCAAAATCCGCAGTGAAAACCGCAGCGCGTTTTCACTGCGGATTTATCGCGGTTTTTACTGCGTTTTCTTCTGCGGATTTTCAACTGCAGTTTTCTATTGGAGCAGCTGAAAATCCGCAGAAAAGAAGTGACATGCTGCGGAATGTAATCCGCAGCGTTTCCGCGCGGATTTTTCTGCAGCATGTGCACAGCGTTTTTTGTTTCCCATAGGTTTACATTGAAATGTAAACTCATGGGAAACTGCTGCGGATCCGCAGCGGTCAAATCCGCTGCGGATCCGCAGCAAAATCCGCAAAGTGTGAATATAGCCTAAGCCTGCCTGACACGGGTTCCCGCCCTTTTTATGACGTGCTCATACATATCACGCCGGCAGGGGGCGCATCTACTGCTGAGCACGCAGTCACCGCACACTGCTCCGTAGTGAACTCCGCCCTGTTAATACCTCTCCCTACAGGCAGCGCGGTGGAGGCGCTTGCGCAGTAGGTCTTATTGGCCGGCTGTGTGACCCCTGACCCGGTTGTTGCAGTGCTGCTGTTTGTCCGTGTAATGGTAAGTGCAGAGGTGAGAGCAGTCATTCCGGGCTGTACCGAGCCTGTGTGAGGCCGGGCCTGTCAGCTTCACTGTATGTGCCGTCACACTGAGGGGCAGCCACTGGTGAACGTGTGAGGAAGAGGCCCCGCCGGTGTAAGTGCAGTGTGGCAGAGCTGGGGCTGTGCTGACTTCCTGCTGCTGCTTTTCGTAAAGGGGTCTTCTCATGTTTGGTAGTTGTCGCCTCTTCACAGGATAGGGGATAACTTCCTAACTGTTGGGGGTCCGCAACCTGGAGTGGACACAGACTGCCGAGGGCAATGTGCAGGTATATGGCGTCTTTGCAGGCCAAATCTCATAATTATACAGTGCCCTGGAGGTAGAAGTTGCCCCCTTATCCCTTGAGTGGCTGCCCAGGTGGCACCAAGGTATATGTGCCGCCTGCCGATCCTGAAAATAAGGCTCTTCTGAGTGGACTGATGGTGGATCATGTGCTCCATTCATTCACATGGGACCGCTGGAGACAGCCAAGCACAGCGCTTGTCCGGCCTTTGGCTGGAGCGGCATTGTGGACGACCACCGGAGGCTCCACACATACAGGGCCCTGGTACTCGGAAGCAGTGGGTGTCCCAGCTGCTGGACCCAATGATTGGGAAGTTATTTCCTCTCCCATAAGTAGGGAATACCGCACCAGGCAGCAATTATCACTAATGCAAAACCTTGTGTGAACACCATATGGTAGGTAGTAATACGGTGGTGCGGTGCTTCCTGGATTAGGACTATATATAAAAAAACAGAAATGAAAGAAGAGGCTCTCGCCTGGACCCATAGAAGCTTTGGTATGACACTAAAGCAGCCATCGTCCTTCACTCTTCCTGCACACCACGCTATGTCCCTTGCCATGGAATAAAGGGCGAGTGCCACTTCTTACCTTCCTCTATCTTTTATACATTGTGATAACACGATTTGTAAGAGCTTGCTTTATTGCCAGCTCCTTGCAGATCTCGCTCATGTTTTCGGATCTATTCGGCAGCGTCATTGTGCCTCTGAAGCGGTGTGTACACTTCTCGGCTTCAAAGGCGCATTGCGCATGACCAAAAGTGCAGAAGATGTACATCAGCCATTTTCTGCACTTCCAGTCACTTGAAGAACTTCAATGTCAGAATGATGCTGACAAATAGAGCCAAATGCATTGTGCGAGATGTGCAGGGACATGGAAATGACATTGGCTTTTGCAAGTCACATTATCATGCCCACAGGGGCGTTATTACGTGCGTCGTGCACAGATGGTCAACTAGTGTAGGGAAAATAACACCCCATCGACTAGTCAGTCCTAATTAGCATAAGAAAAAAGGAGCATATAAATATATTTTTTTAAGGTATGGATTTAAGGGGAACCTGTTACCCCAAAAATCGTATCTGAGCTAAGCCCACCGGCATCAGGGGCTTATCTACAGCATTCTGTAATTCTGTAGATAAGCTCCCGATGTAACCTGAAAGATGAGAAATAAAGGTTAGATTATACTCACCTGGGGTGATCCTGTCGCGGTCCGGGTCCAGTGCCTCCTATCTTCATATAATGACGTTCTCTTCTTGCAGCAGCTGCGGCGCAGGCGTACTTTGTCTGCCCTGATGAGGGAATGGTCAGAGAGGCCTGGCGCCTGCGCACTGCAGTACTTTTCCCTTAACAGGGCAGACAAAGTACGCCGGAGCCACTGCAAGAAAACAAGAAGAGGACGACATCATATGAAGATGGGAGGCGCTGGACCCGGACCAGATCGCAGCGGGACCGCCCCTGGGTGAGTATAATCTAACCTCTTTTTTTTCATCTTTCAGGTTACATCGGGGGCTTATCTACAGCATTACAGAGTGCTGTAGATAAGCCCCTGATGCCGGTGGGCTTAGCTCAGATATGATTTTTGGGGTGACAGATTCCTTTTAAGTGACTAACATTATGAAGGTATGTGAACCCGTCAGGATTTTCTAGCAGAAATTTCCTGACAAAAACCGGACATTTTTGCCAGAAATCCGCATGCGTTTTTGACGCATTTTTTCCCAATGCATAGATTATCGGGAAAAACGCGAAAAAACGCAGAATTAATGTACATGCTGCTTTTTTTACCGCAATACGTCTTTTTTTGTGGAAAAAACGCATCATGTGCACAAAAATTGCAGAATGCATTTTAAATGATAGGATGCATATGTCTGCAGTTTCTAATGCTTTTTTATCGTGTTTTTATTGATATACCAATTTGTACTTGACAATCCTTTCAAAGGTTTTTTTTTTTTTTTTTTATCTCTAAAAATGTGTAGCGAAAATGAGAAAACCCAAGCTCAGCACTTGCATTCACTGTCACTATCCCCAGATCTAAATCCCTGTCTACTCATTTGACTGCTGCAATCAGCCTTGTGTGTACACACTGGGGCCAGTGATTGGCTGCAGCAATTATGTGGATCTACAGGACATCATCTCTGCAGATAAATGACTACCTGCTGCTAGCGCCTGTGCATGTAACAGATACTGATTGCCTTCTGATATTTTGTGGTTTCTCACTGAACAAATTTTTATGACCATGGAAAAGCCTTCTATAATACAGTTGCCGTTATAAGACAGGACATGCCATCATCCAGGTGTAGACATCTCATCTTAAGGTACCGTCACACTGAACGATATCGTTTACGATATCGTTGCTTTTTGTGACGTAGCAACGATATCGTTAACTAAATCGTTCTGTGTGACAGCGACCAACGATCAGGCCCCTGCTGGGAGATCGTTGGTCGCTGGGGAAAGTCCAGCACTTTATTTTGTCGCTGGATCTCCCGCTGACATCGCTGAATCGGCGTGTGTGATGCCGATCCAGCGATGTCTTCACTGGTAACCAGGGTAAACATCGGGTTACTAAGCGCAGGGCCGCGCTTAGTAACCCGATGTTTACCCTGGTTACCAGTGTAAATGTAAAAAAACAAACACTACATACTTACATTCCCGGTGTCTGGTCAGGTCCCTCGCCTTCAGCTTCCCGCACTGACTGGTGAGCGCCGGCCAGCAGTAAAGCAAAGCACAGCGGTGACGTCACCGCTGTACTTTACGGCCGGCGCTCAGTCAGTGCGGGAAGCTGATGGCGAGGGACCTGACCAGACACCGGGAATGTAAGTATGTAGTGTTTGTTTTTTTACATTTACAACGGTAACCAGGGTAAACATCGGGTTACTAAGCACGGCCCTGCGCTTAGTAACCTGATGTTTACCCTGGTTACCCGGGGACTTCAGGATCGTTGGTCGCTGGAGAGCTGTCTGTGTGACAGCCCTCCAGCGACCAAACAGCGACGCTGCAGCGATCGGCATTGTTGTCGGTATCGCTGCAGCGTTGCTTAGTGTGACGGTACCTTTACTGTCTCATGTCACTAGCACAATCATCACCATACTATCTGCTTTTCTTTCAAAAACCTGCACGTATGTCGTACTGTATTCACATATTTTATAAGCTAAATCTGGATTAGCAGATAATGTGCTATAGAAAAGGTGCACTTAGGTTCAGCTGTCATTGCCAAAGCCGTGGCCTGCACACCATAGGATATATCCTGCCATTGTGTCTGCACTTTTAAAAAGCAATACTTCTGCATTGTCACTAAATTCCCTATAAAATTCCTACAACTGAGGGGTCTGGTTCTTGTTATCATGCTCTGCTTACATAGCACCATTAATTCCATCGCACTTTACAGACATCATCAACACTCCCCATTGGGGCTCACAATCTACATCCCCTATAAGTCTTTGCAGTGTGGGAGAAAACCGGTGAAGCAGGAGAAAACTCGCGCAAACACGGGGAGAACATAAAAAATCCTTGCAGATGTTGTCTTTGGTTGGATTTGAAGCCAAGACACCAGTGCTGTAAGCAACAGTACTAACCACTGAGCCACCGTGCTTTTTTATTACGGTATGTAAAAATAAACAGGTGCTACTTCCTTCATCACAACTGATGTATTCTTGTTGATCTGGGGAGTATGACCTGGCTGTCACATACTGGAGTTGCCTTCAATCAATGCTTACAGTTTTGGGGCCCTTTTACACGTCCTGATATTTCCGGTACTGGGAAAACCAGTACCTTAGATATCACTTTCCATGTGTTTCATAAGTATGGCAACCATGTGCCGCATCAGTATCCCACGTACCGGCACCTGAGAAAATCTGGCGTAGTTTGCGCTGTCCTCAGGTGTCGGGTGCTTAAGACAGCTCACATCATTGTCCCTTGCTCTTCCTGTGATCAAAGCGGGGACAAAGTTGAGAGTTGTATACAGCTTTTTATCTTGCCTTTCGACCAAGCAACACCAGCACTGAGACGACCTTGTGGCTTTGATTTTGGTGCATTCATGAGCATTGATTAAAAGACAGTAAAAAACAATACAAAGAGCCTGATACTATAAAATCTATAGCAAATACTGAAATGTCTCCATGCACAGCATTTTTGGTTTTATATTTTGTGTTTTTGGTGTCATTGCAATATGTTTTGTAATTTTTTTTTTTTTTTTTTTTTAACATCTGTTCTTTTTATTCTTTTAAGGAATTATGCTGCCAACATGTCCGTGGATTCAATGCTCTGTGATCGTATTGCAGTTGCCAAAGAACTAATAACAAGAGCCGAAGTCCTCTCTAAATCTCGCGCTGGAGGTGTAGAAGGTGGAGCAAAACTATGCAGCAAGCTAAGGGCTGAACTGAGGTTCTTGCAAAAAGTGGAGACTGGGAAAGTAGCCATTAAGGAGTCCCACTTAAAGAGCACTAATCTCACTCATCTACAAGCCATTATCGAGTCAGCTGAGAGTCTAGAAGATGTGGTCAGTGTTCTCCATGTTTTCAGCTACAGTGACCAGTTTGGAGAGAAGCAAACACTAGTTGTTGACGTGGTTGCCAACGGTGGGCACACATGGGTTAAAGCCATAGGGAGAAAGGCAGAGGCTCTTCATAATATATGGATTGGATGTGGCCAATATGGCGATAAAAGCATCATTGAACAGGCAGAGGATTACCTACAAGCGAGCTGCCAGCAACCTGTGCAATATAGCAGTCCTCATATCATATTTGCCTTTTATAACAGTGTCTCCAAACCTATGGCTGAGAAGCTAAAAGAGATGGGAATATCTGTACGTGGAGATATTGTCGCTGTCGCTCTCGGGAATGCGCAAGAAGAAAATGATCTAATCTGTGGTGAATCAGATGGGGAGGATGATGATGATTCTGTGCTTCTACATATTGGCAAGGTAGATAGAGAGAATATAGTTGCCAGTGTGGCTTTCCCTAGAGAGATTAAGGTTGAAGTCTGCAACCGGGTGAACTTAGACATCACAACATTAATTACCTACGTATCTGCTCTTAGCCACGGGGGCTGTCATTTTATCTTTAAAGAGAAGGTATTGACAGAGCAGGCAGCTCAGGAAAGACAAGAAAAAGTGTTACCTTTGCTGGACTCCTTCCTGGAGGGCAAGGAGCTTTTTGCCTGTGAATGTGCTGTGAAAGACTTCCAGTCCATATTGGAGACTTTAGGTGGAGTACATGAGCGAGAACGAGCTGCATCACTCATACAGAGAATTAACATAGTCCCTGATCAACCTTCTCAGCGTGCCTTAAAACTTGCTGCTAGCTCCAAAGTTAACAGCCGTTCAGTCTCCATATTTGGGACTGGGGACACTTTACGTGCGATCACAATGACTGCTAATAGTGGCTTTGTAAGAGCTGCCAATAACCAGGGTGTTAAATTTAGTGTGTTCATTCACCAACCTCGTGCACTTACCGAGAGCAAAGAGTCTTCTGCCACTCCTATACCAAAGAATCACGTGGCTTCTGAAATCCACTGACCTCAGGCAAAGTTGTATGTCAGGATCTCATTAGCCCCTTTTGTCTTTTTCATCAGAGGAAATTCCTAATGTCCTGTGTAATGCATCCCATAATGTAGCATAAGCATGTCATATGCAGAAAGATGTTCAATAAAGACTTGAAGCTATTCACTTTAGCCACACTTGGCCTCTGAGTAGTTTACATTTCTTAAAGGGAAGTGCTGTGTTTTGTCAAGGTTCTTGTTTACAATCAAGGGGCGCTTGTTTATACACTGTGTGAGAAATTTCACTACTTTTTTTTTCTGATTTTCAAGATCACTGCTTTCAACCGACTTTCACTGAATTATTCCCAAGTGGGCAGCACTGTGGCTCAGTGGTTAGCACTGCAGCAATGCAACACTGGGGTCCTGGGTTCAAATCCAACCAAGGACAATATTTGCAAGGATTATGTATGTTATCCATGTGTGTGCGTGGGTTTCCTCCCATACTCCAAAGACCTACTTATAGTGTTTGAGCTCCAATGGGGACAGTGCTGATAATGTCTGTAAAGCGCTGTGGAATTAATGATGTCATATAAGTGAGTAAAATAAAGGATGTGTTATCAAGTGCCCATCAAAACTGAGCTCTGAGTACTGTTGCTGAAATGGGCTGGGTAATTAGATGGGCATCACTGGAGCAGAACAGATTTTCTTACTCTGGAAGGTAGTGTAGGATCCCATTCCTTTTCTGCATGCAGAGATATCGAAAACTAAAATATTGACGCACAGTATAAAAATTGCTGACTTTTCATCAGAAACCTAAACAAAAAAAATTGATTTGTATGGGATTGTGTTATTTTCGTGCCACCTCCAGGAAGATGAAGAGCTGTTCCTATCACCTATTTTCAGTGCATTATAGTGTTGCTCTCTGATAATGAGAGAAGACTGCTGACACAGGCTCTAATATATATATATATATATATATATATATATATATATATATATATATATATATATATATATATATATATAAAATATATCTCTCGCTATATATAGCACAAGCTAAAAAGTGACAGCGCTTGGCCTCTCTGACCTTTGCCTGTGCACTGCAGTACTTTACTCTGCCAGGGATGCCAGGGAACGATGAAGCAGGAGGGCGACATCGCAAGGACTTGTCTGGGGCAAAACATTACAGGACGCCTGACCATGATACAGCTGAACAGGGAAGACTCTGAGAAACCGTGCAGTACGGTATGACCCGGGTACGTGCTGTGTGACAGGAAGAATAGTGCAGGTACATGGTATTAATGCTATAACAGAAATGGATGTGCTGTGTCCTGAAGTCAGTAAAGTTTTTCAGTTGAAAGTTGCAATGGACTGTGGCTCTGTTTGTGTGAAATCGACTGGAGAGGAGACTCTGAAGTAGTTGGACCTGGAGACGCAGGTACACTTACTAAAGGAGCAGCAGGTATGTTGACTGGGAGTCGTGGAGTGTATGTGAGGGGATTCCAGGGTGTGATGGAGCAGAAGTCCTCATCCACCACTACCACCCTGCCCTACCCTTACACCTCAAAGTTTTCAACAGCAAAAGTGTTTCTGCTACAAATCTGCCAAACTTGAAATACTGGCAGAGAAGTGCAGGGGGTGGTACAAGTTGGGGAGAACAGTTCCCATGCTTTTGTGGATAGAAAATCGGAGACTGCTGCATTACATACTGGCTAGGTGGGAAATGGCACACTCCTCAGCATCAGGGGATCCTTCATGGAATGTAGAAGGTGATGGCAAAACAGAAATGAAGCTGTACTGATGCATGAGGGCTGGTGAAGACAGCAGGACACTCAAACCTCGCATCAAGTATGTATTACTGAATGGGACAAACTAAGAGCTGCTTGTAAACTAAGGAGTGTATGAAGATGAGTGTGAAACTTCAAATTAAAGAGGTTATCCACTCTAACATTGATTACATATCTTTAAGATAGATCACCAATGTCTGATCGATGGGGTATCCCAATTTAAATCAATAGGGTGAGGATAGCAGTACCTGGTCGTGGCCACTAACAGTAGATGGAGCAGCTCCTTAAGGGTAAGTTCACACAGGACTTTTTTGCTGCATTTTTTTTATGCTACTTTAGGTGCGTTTTTGGTGCGTTTATTTTTTCTCTTTTTCCAGGCTAATGTCCTTGTATTTTCAGCAGCAAAAACACAGCAAATAATGATACCTGCGTTTTTGCTGCGTTTTTTTAACACCCTTTCAAGTCAATGGGTGAAAAAACGCAGCAAAAATGCTGAAAGAAGTGACATGCTCTATGTAAAAAAAAAAAAAAAACGCAGCAAAGCACAAAATACTGATCAAACAAAAAACCAATGTGTGTGCATGAGATTTCTGAAATCTCATAAGCTTTGCTGGTACTGTAAAAAGCAGCTGAAAATTAGCATAAAAAAACAGCAAAAATACGCAGCAAAAAAGTCCTGTGTGAATGTACCGTATGTGAGCACTTCTGGCCACTGCTGACATAGAACAGCTGATCAGCGGGGGTGCAGGATGTTGCACCCCCGCCTATCAGGCATTGATGACCTACCCCAAGGATGGACCACACATGTTAAATTGGTGGACAACCACTTTATGTACTATGATATGTAAAAATATTTTCCATGTCCAAAAGTGTTTAACTTAACCCCCTTCATGACCTTGGGATTTTTCGTTTTTCCGTGTTCGTTTTTCACTCCCCTCCTTCCCAGAGTTATAACTTTTTTTTGTTTTTCCCTCAATTTGGCCATGTGAGGGCTTATTTTTTGCGGGACAAGTTGTACTTTTGAACGACATCATTGGTTTTAGCATGTCGTGTACTAGAAAACAGGGAAAACATTTCCAAGTGCGGTGAAATTGCAAAAAAAGTGCAATCCCACACTTGTTTTTTGTTTGGCTTTTTTGCTAGGTTCACTAAATGCTAAAACTGACTGGACATTATGATTCTCCAGGTCAGTACGAGTTCATAGACACCTAACATGACTACGTTATTTTTTACCTAAGTGGTGAAAAAAAATTCCAAACTTTGCTAAAAAAAAAAATTGCGCCATTTTCCGATACTCGTAGCGTCTCCTTTTTTATGATCTGGGGTCGGTTGAGGGCTTATTTTTTTTGCGTGCCGAGCTGATGTTTTTAATGATGGCATTTTGGTGCAGATACATTCTTTTGATCGCCCGTTATTGCATTTTAACGCAATGTCCCGGCGACCAAAAAAACGTAATTCTGGCGTTTAGAATTTTTTTCTCGCTACGCTGTTCAGCGATCAGGTTAATGCTTTTTTTTTAATTGATCGGGCGATTCTGAACGCGGCCATACCAAATGTTTTTTTTTATTGATTTATTTTGATTGGGGCGAAAGGGGGGTGATTTAAACTTTTATATATATATATTTTTTTTATTTTTTTCACATTTTTTTTAAAACTTTTTTTACTTTTGCCATGCTTCAATAGCCTCCATGGGAGGCTAGAAGCAGGCACAGCACGATCGCCTCTGCTACATAGCAGCGATCTGCTGTTCACTGCTATGTAGCAGAAAATCAGGTGTGCTGTGAGCGCCGACCACAGGGTGGCGCTCACAGCTGCCGGCGATCAGTAACCATAGAGGTCTCAAGGACCTCTATGGTTACAATACTGAAGCATCGCCGACCTCCGATCATGTGAGGGGGGTCGGCGATGCCGTCATTTCCGGCCGCCCGGCCGGATGCGGTAGTTAAATGCCGCTGTCTGCGTTTGATAGCGGCATTTAACTAGTTAATAGGCGCGGGCAGATCGCGATTCTGCCCATGCTTATTACTAGCACATGTCAGCTGTTCAAAACAGCTGACATGTCCCGGCTTTGGTGCGGGCTCACCGCCGGAGTCCGCATCAAAGCGGGGCTTCTGACCTCGGACGTACTATCCCGTCTGAGGTCAGAAAGGGGTTAAGGTCCTAATGCTTCAATCAAATTTTTATCAGACTAAGATTTCCTCTAAAATGCTTATGATTAAACTTCGTGAAATGGTAACTCCACAAGGCACGATAAAGCTGTAGATTTGTGATGGGTGAAAAAAATGCTACATAAAAGGCTGAAAGAATTAAGGCTGCAGAAAATTTTTTGTAGTTCTCATTCAGTTGGAAAAAAAGCAGCGTGGGCATAATCTTTCTGAAATCTCATAGCTATTGGTGCTACTGTAAAATGAAGCTTCTTTCCAAGAAGATGCGCTGCAAAAAATGCCCCTTTTGCTCATAACCTTGCCATGTTTATTTTACAGTGTGACATGCAGTGGTTTTCGACTCCTGTGTGTATTTTAATACATAGCCAGCAGGTGGCGCACACGCTGCATTCTGTATGGTTACTAAGAATTACCCATTGCTGTTTTTTCTAAATGGAGTACGTGTTACAGCTGGTGTGTGTGTGTAAAATATATACATGAGCTTAAGCTACAAAAGTAAAATGAAGTTATTGTGAATAAAGAGTGCAGCGCCACACTGCTATATATACTGTACAAATAAATCTCACTTCTTTTGGAAAAACAAGCCCAAGATTATAACTGCTTTAGCTTATTCTTTTGGGATGTGACTGCACAATGTTTGGGAAGACTATGCACCCAATCAAGCTGCTTTTATCTGGACCCCAGGTAATTCAAGCTGGACATCCCTGTGCTAGACTAATATTGCACCAAGTTATGAGACTAATTCCACAAATTTGATTTTTTCACATCACAAGCAGGCTTGAGGACTTTATCACACAACCATTGTATTTCAGCACTCTGGACACCAGTGAATGTAAGGATGTGGATTTTGGAAATTGCTGAAGTCAGTCAAGAAAGTTAAGATTTTTTTTCCACTTTTTTGTCTTAAGTGTGACAATGCAGTATGTGACCACTGTGTGGCAGTGTTTTCATAAAGATGACAGCATAAAGGCTCTACCATTCATGATCTATTCAGGAAACACTGAGTTGAATTACTCTCTCTGACAAGAAGCCAAACTTAAACTGGGTTATGTTGACCGTCAGAACATATTTATATTGTGTACATATATTAGCCAGTAAAATTTTATTCCAATCAGCTTCAGTTCTAGGGACTAAAAAATAGAATTACCAGTATTTCGATTTCTAGGAACCCTCCACTACAGCAGGATACTCCCCGCCCTAATAGGGACAGGAAACAAAGAGGTCAAATAGTCTCCCCTAATTCCTCTCTCCAGTGCTTTTATAAAGGCCCACACCGTTATGAATGCTTTAATATTTACATCAACAAATGGTGCAACAAAATATTAGGGTGGGATTACCTGTTCTGTCGTGGAGGGTTCCTAGAAATCTAATTACTGGTAAGGCTACGTTCACACTAGCGTTGTGCGCCGCTGCGTCGGCGACGCGACGCACAACGCACCGAAAAACGCGTGCAAACGCACGCAAAAACACTGCGTTTTTCGACGCGTGCGTCGTTTTTTGACGAACATCGGACGCAAGAAAAATGCAACTTGTTGCGTTTTCTTGGTCCGACGCTAGCGTCAAAAAAGATGCACGTGTCGGAAAACGCAACAAGCAAAAAACGCATGCGTCCCCCATGTTAAACATAGGGGCGCATGACGCGTGCGTCGCCGCTGCGTCGCCCGACGCTAGCGCGACGCACACTAGCCGAACGCTAGTGTGAACGTAGCCTTAGTGTAATTCTTTTTTCTTTAGTCACCCTCCACAACAGCACCACAGGAGGAATGCCAAAGAATCATTCTTGGGGAGGGAAAATGGCCTGGAGAACTTCCCCCAAAGGCCAAATCTGTATTAGGCCGGCGTCACACACAGCGTAAAACAATACGGTCCGTATATTACGGCCGTAATACGCTGAAAAGTCCCGAAAATAGTGGCCCGTAGCTCCTCCGTAGGCAGGGTGTGTCAGCGTTTTTTGCGCATGGCATCCTCCGTATGTCATCTGTATGGCATCCGTACTGCGTGGTTTTCTCGCAGGCTTGCCAAACCAACATACCGCTATAGAAGTGATCCATGTGTCCCAAAAAGAAAAGAAAATATATATATATACTGTCTATATATATATATATATATATGTCAGTAGACACATATATGTATATATATTAATATTTATTCCAGCGCTATACAGCTTGAAAGCCGGTAATTCAATTACCGGCTTTTTCTTTCTCCTTCCTAAACCCGACATGATTTGAGACATGGTTTACATACAGTAAACCATGTCTTCTCTCCATTTTTTTTGCAGATTCCACACTACTAATGTCAGTAGAGTGTATCTGCAAAATTTGGCCGTTCTAGCTCTTAAAGGGTTAAATGGCGGAAAAAATTGGCGTGGGCTCCCGCGCAATTTTCTCCGCCAGAGTAGTAAAGCCAGTGACTGAGGGCAGATATTAATAGCCTGGAGAGGGTCCATGGTTATTGGCCCCCCCGTGGCTAAAAATACCTGCCCCCAGCCACCCCAGAAAAGGCACATCTGGAAGATGCGCCTATTCTGGCACTTGGCCACTCTCTTCCCATTCCCGTGTAGCGGTGGGATATGGGGTAATGAAGGGTTAATGCCACCTTGCTATTGTAAGGTGACATTAAGCCTAATTAATAATGGAGAGGCGTCAATTATGACACCTATCCATTATTAATCCAATTGTAGTAAAGGGTTAAATAAAACACACACACATTATTAAAAATTATTTTAATGAAATAAAAACAATGGTTGTTGGAGTATTTTATTCAACGCCCAATCCACTCACTGAAGACCATCGTTCTGTAAGTAAAAAAACATAATAAACCAACAATATACTTACCCTCCGCAGATCTGTAACGTCCAACGATGTAAATCCTTCTGAAGGGGTTAAAACATTTTGCAGCAAGGAGCTTTGCTAATGCAGGCTGCTCCTCGCTGCAAAACCCCGGGGAATGAGTCTAAATATAGATCAATGATCTATATTTAGCTTCATTTGCGGTGAGGCGCCCTCTGCTGGCTGTTCATAGATCGTGGGAAATTCCTAGAAAGCTCCCAGGCCTATTCTATGTGTACACATTTATTCTACCTATTGGACTGTAAGCTGTCAGTGTGATTTTACTGTACACCGCACTGAATTACCGGCTTTTCTCTCTAACAGCGCTGCGTATTTCTCGCAAGTCACACTGCTTGTCCGTGTGTAATCCGTATTTTTCACGCTTCCATAGACTTTCATTGGCGTATTTCTTGCGCAGTACGGTGACAAACGCAGCATGCTGCGATTTTGTACGGCCGTAGAAAGCCGTATAATACTGATCAGTAAAATACGGCAGATAGGAGCAGGGGCATAGAGAATAATTGTGCCGTATTTTTTGCGAGTTTTACGGACGTAGTTTCTGCGCTCTTACGTCCGTAAAACTCGCAAGTGTGACGCCGGCCTCAGTCTGTAATGTTTTGAAAAGGTATGGACCGACGACCAGCTGGCAGCTCCAGATCTGCTTGATGGAGGCTCTTACCCTCACCACCCATGAGACTGATAGAGCTCTGGTGGAATGTGCTGTCAACTTCTCTGGAGGTACCAACTTTTGGTTTTCATAAGCTCCACATATTGCTTTCTTAATCCAATCGTGCCCTTCAAAGCCCTTTTCCCCTTATTGTGTCCTAAGTGTTGTTGGAAGATATTTTGGTCCTTCCTCCAGGATCATGAGCTTTGAAGACAGTGAAGGGCAGTTCTTCGTACGTCCAGTGTATAGAATTCCCTTTCTTTACGATTGGATGGGTCTTGACAAAAGGAAGACAATACGATTATTTGGGACCTATTGAACTCAGGAGTTGCCTTTGGTAAAAAGGATCGATCAAGCGAAAAATAATTCTCTTGTTATTGTGATGGCCACTAGGAAAGAGATCGAAGTATGAGCTGAGGGCTGGTATTTCAAAGTGCTAGTCATTACACCAGTCTCTAGTCTGCTCTGTTAAAAATTGGGGGTCTGAGCCATGTTCAGTTGTAAAAGATTCAGTGTGTTAGAGCCACACCAGGATATAAAGGTTTTCCATATCTTGTTATAGATGGAATGGGTTACTGGCTTCCTGCTTCTTTGAAGCGTATTTATCACATTATCCGAGAGACCTCTAGCCTTTAGGATGATCAACTCAGAAGCAAAGCTGCAAGCTGCAAGGCTTGAGGATCTGAGTGATAAATTGGCCCTTTGTGGAGAAGGTTGCTCGAAGAACCAGAGAACCATCTATTTTTAGATTATTCAGGGCGTTGAACTAGCTTCTTGGCTAGTGAGGTTCTACTAGAATTGTTTTTGTCTTGTCACTCTTGATTTTCTGCAATGTTTTTGGTGGGAAGGGATTCGGAGGGAAGGTGTACGCCAATTTGAAATCCCAGCGGTAAGAGAAGGCATCCACTGCTAGCCAAGTGTCGTTCAGGTCTACAGGTAATTGTCTGCTTTTGGGTTCTGACGAGTAGTAAACAGTCTACTTTCGGGAGACCCCATTTCTTTAACGCTAGAGATGAGCGAAGCTGTGTGACATTCACAACACATGCATGGAGAGCCCAACAAACAGGCTCTCCATGCATGTGTCGTGACTGTCACACAGCCGCGACACATGCAGCTGCGGAGCCAAACAGCTGATCAGCCGGAGCGATCCAGGAAGCCAGATTCCCTCTGTAGCTTATTCGGTAAGCTTTATAGCTTGCTGAATAAGCCCTGTCCCGATCAAATTAGCTCATCACTAGTTAACACTTGAAATATGGTGTATCATCTTGATCCAGTAGATGAGGGAGGTTCTTACTTGGCCTGGTAAGTAGTTTTTCCTAAGAATCCCAGAGCATAGACCCAGCAAGATAGAATGTGGGACTGCAAACTTCTTGTGTGGGCCTGAGCCCAACTACCGCTGGGATGCAGGAAGTCATAGAACCTAGTGCTGACATCACCAAGGTATCATCTTGTACCTTATCAAGATTTATTTCTCCTTCGCCAGCCGAGACATCTGGTCTTGCGAATCCAAGATTCTCTTGGTGAAAGGAATCAGATTGGATTTTTGTTAGTTTATTAGCCATCCCAGGGATGTAAGAAGATGCAGGACTTCTTGTATGTGGCATCCGAGGTGCAGAAGAAATATCAAACAGGAGGTCATTGAATTGATAGTGATGTATTTGGTATCCTTGAGCCACTGCTAACGTCAGTTACTTATGATGTGTTGGGTGAATGGGGATGTTTGTAAAGGATAATTTATGGATTAAATCCGCGCTGCCACAATGATACAAATTCAGATATATTAAAGAATTCTGGTGGTTTATTCAACGCGTTTCAAGGTCTATCTGACCCCTTCATCAGGATAAAACCACAAAGACATCCGTGGATCTGCAGCAGCCAATACACACATGCTTTTGCCTTATGCCATCAGGTGAGCAGCTCCTTGTTAAAAACTACAATTAATCCGAAGGATAAGGCCCTATTTGCGCGTTATCTCCTTAATTTATGGGTGAATGGGGATACGATAGCTTCCCGATGGTCTATGATTGTCATTACGTAGTTTTGTCCCATCAATGGAATGGGTGTTTTTAATGACTCCATCTTGAACCTCTTGTACTTTGTGCATTTTTAAATGTTTTAGATTTATTATTTGTGCGTCCCATTTGCTTTTTTATGTTTTTTTTACTAGGAACACACAGGAATAATGTCCTGTACCGCATCTGTTTTTGGTACTTGGCATGCTACCCCAGCGTGGAGTAACTTTTTGTACCCCGACATTAAGGCACTTTGTGATTCCCGAGATGACAGGTAGGTTATTCTCAAGATTTATTGAGGTCTGGAGGAGAACTCTATCTTTACCTTGTTTTGGACAGATTGCAGATCCCATTGATTCGGGGTAAGACGTTGCAACTGGAATAGGAATCTGGAGATCTGACCTTCTACTGATGACGTCCTTGTCTTTCTTGACGTCCCAGGGAGAGTAAGATGTTCCTGCTTTGGGATAACTCTAGCATCCGATTTTTCCTTTCTCCCTATATGAAGAGGGTTGATTCTGTTGGGACAAAAGAACCGCTTCTTGGCCATTTGGGGTTCTGGCAGCGTTTTCTTGTCGATTTTTCCAATAACTCATTCAGGGCTGGGCCGAACATATACTCCCCTATGAAGGGGATAGGGAAAAGCTTGATTTTAGAAGCGATGTCTCTGCTCTAATTTCAGCCATAATGCCCGTGTAGCTGAGTTTGATAGGACTGAAGATCTGGCCCCCATCCTTACTGATTCGTCGGAGACGTCAGCCAGGAACCCTGTGGCTTTCTATAAGAGAGGTCTGGATCCCAATAGATCTTTTGATGTACCCATGCTGAGGTGTTCTTCCAGCTCATTTAGCCATCCTAACATTAACCTGGCTACGCAGGTGGATACAACTCTCGTGTTCAACAACGCTGCGGAAGTCTCCCAGGATTTTTTCAGCAGACTATTCATCTTTCCATCCATAGGGTCTTGAAATTGGGTGGAGTCTCCAAAGGGCAAGATTGTTTTTTTTTCCCCCACTTTTGCTACTTGAATATCCACTTTTGACACATCAATCCAACATTTGGATATTTTTTTTCCTCCAGTGTGAATCTTTCATTTCTGCAGGTATTGCTAAGCATTTCTCCAGAAGTTCCTACTCATCAAGTATCGATTTTTGTACATTCTCATGTACTGGAAACCCTAATTTTTGTGTTCGGAGACGCCCGAACATTTTGTCTTAAATTGTGTTCTGAGTAGTTTCTTACTCCTCCACATTCATAGTGGTTCTCACCACCGTGAAAAGTTCCTCCATATGTTCTGATGAAAAGTGAGATTTTTTTACTACTTTGGGTCTTCTCAGCCCCTAAGAACGATTCACATTCTTCCCACCATTCATTAGAGAAGGATCTCAGACTTCTCTCAGTCTGTCAGACTGCTCCTCAATAGATATTTTCCTCTTATTAGCCCCTAAAGGTGTTACCGAAAAGGACTGGGGGGTAGCTAGGGATGACTGGACATCATGTGTTCATTGCACACATCCGGAATCACTGCACACTCTACATAGGATGCTATTATTTACCTTGCGGTGACAGAGCGTCGCCGCAAGGTAAACAGACATGCTACGTTCTAAAAAGACGCGCCGCATGTTCGTAAACGCAGGGCCGCTAGATGCGTGTTCCCCACGAATAGTGGAGTTGGGATTTGATAAAATTTCCTCCACTATGCTGTAACATCTGGACACTGCGTATTGAACGCTGTGGCTGTATGCAGCGTTCAATCCGCAGCTAATCTGGATGTAATCCGGCACGTGGAAACATACCCTAGCAGGCTAATTAACTTTTACCAAAGTTTCAGACTTTCTCAGCACACAAACTTTTGCATTTGTTCATTTTCGTTTTTGTAATTTTTAAAATGTAAGAGATGAAAATATATATTTTTTGCCTAAAGTATAAAGGAAATGTGTCATTTTTAACTTTAGCCCTTTTAAAGATCATTTCATCTTCAACTTGTTTACTGTTCACAATAACATTAATTTTGATCAAGTGTGCCCAAACTTTTACATGCCACTGTAAGTGTTTGGTTATTTTTTTTATATGTAGGAAAAGCGTCTCTCTCGCCCATTAATAGGGTCTGATTTCATTGAATGGGTTATAGACAAGAATGACACTGTATCAAGAAGGAAAAAAAATCATTTTTATCGAATCTAAAACTCCCATAGGAGACACAATGGATACGTGTTAAATGATGTGAGAGAACAGTACGACTTTTAGCAAGGCATAAATCGGCGACTATCAAACCATGAGTTTTCCAGTCTTCGTATTTTTCTTTGCAGCAAAAATCTAAAACTGTAGAAAGAAAATCCTGCATATCTGAATAAACAATTCTCCATGAAAACATTTATTATTTTGTACTTTCAGTATTTTCTCACCACGTGATAAATCTGTAGCCATATTTTGCTCTGGATTCCTTCCAAATATAATAATGTTGCCATTAGGCCAATACTAATTTAAAAAATATGGTCCTGTTTACTTCTGTTAAACCTGCCGGCAATATTAAAGTTATTTCCATTTAACACCACCCTATACTGGTTCTTGTCACACTATAGTTATGATGTGCTAACCAATAACACAGGTGATGAAATGCTACATTCCTCACTCTTACCTGGTATTAACAAGTACTTAGACTACATATAGTAGATAGAATGGCTCTTCACCAGCCTCGTACATGCCTATGCTGCTTTTGAGCAGCTGGTTGGACTGTGTATCAGACCTGTGAAACTGACCCAATATACAGGCAGCACAGTGGCTCAGTAGTTAGCACTGGTGCTTTTCAAGCTAAGCATTAACTGGACAAGAATTAAGCACAGTAGTACATGTATTGCACAATATGTATCCATTAATGTGTGTGACACATACTGTTGCCACTTGTGTTAGGGGTCGAGTTCCCGCATCTGCACAGGGGGAATCTCGGGCCATCTCCGCTGCGGTCTCCCATTCTTCTGCCGCAGTGGAGCCTGCTCAGCGGAGACGTTGGTCTCAGCGTCTTGCTCAGTCTGACTCTGTGCAAAGGGTTACTGCTGCTTTTCCAGCTTCTGCCATTGAAGCAAGTGTTGGGCAGCGGCAAGCAGATGCTTTTGGGACAAAGTCCTGCTTTTCCCCTTCTGAGCATGCCCAGGGTAATATCTCTCATTGGAGATCGAGGGTCACATGCTTAGATACTGCAGCAAGACCCATTGGTTCTCCAGGAAGGTCCTGTAGTTCCTCAGGCTCTGTGGCAGCCTCTCATTGGTCCTTCTAGGAAGGTCCTGTACGTGCTGCAGCTATATAAGGTTCGCATGGCCGCACAGCCATGCGCTAGTATCAATGCATGAGTTTTGCGCCAGTGTGGTCACGCTATGGCAATTTTGGATTTCAGTATTTGCCTCTAGTAAGTTCGGATCTCTATTGATTCTAAGTGCCCACTATTCAATTGTACGAAATATGTTGAGTTGAATGCATAGGCCTAATGACACGACTAATGTCCTTGAATAGTTTCAAAGAGAAGTGTTACCAGCAGTCCCAATACTATTTTCATTTATGAACTGCTCAAAAACCATGAAACTGTATATTCCAACTGCAACTGTCCATATCATTATAAGTGCCAGCCAAAGTGTAGTACCATAAAATGGCTCCAATCAGATTGATATATAGTGGTATCAGCCACAGCTTAATTTCATTTAGAAAGAAAGTTAGAGACTCACTGTTAATTGGAGAAACTGTAAGTGAAAAGTGTTCAACTGGAAAGGCGGAACCTACGTAAAAGCAGTCTTTATTTAGATTATTTGCATTAGACTTGCTGTTGTGTTATGGTATTGCAGCTATAATGGGTTGGCACTGTTAAAGAGGACCTTTTCAAATCTTTCATGTTAAACGGGATAGACAATGTAAAAAAGGCTGCAGACCAGAATAAAATGTCTTTTTTTTATTTTCTATTAATTTTGCCTCTCAGTTTCAGAGATATTAACAATCAAATTATTTGGCACCCAAGGAGTTAATTTTCATTGTGGGCATTATCACATAGTTTTCACTGGGGGCAAGCCATATGCAGGCAGCAGCAACAGACACACAGGAGAAAAGAGCACACCACAACAGCTCAGAACAGGCTCCTCTAGTGTGAGATATGTAATGGCAGTCTCGTCTGCTCACACTGCAGAGCAATTATAACTTGCCAAGAGCACAACAGACATAAATGTAATTACTGAAACTCATCTCCAGACAGGCAGTGTTGAGGGTGGAAAAGTGCTATGAAAGGAGGAGAGCTGATGGAAGGGTTTATAACGTGACATGGCTAAACTCAGCTGTGCTTTCCCTCCCCCCCCCCCCACACTGAGTGTTTCAGCCATATCTGGAAAATGTTATCTGTGCTCTACTTCCAGCACCTTTTAACCAAGTGCAGCGCCCCAGAGACCTGGTCGTTGCAGTAACGTTGCTCTGCCACTAAAGGGAGTGATGGTACGTCTGATGGCACTAAAGGAGTTCTTCTGACCAGGTATCGCCAGCACACATTACACTTCACACTCCGGCCACTAGGGGGAGCAAAAGGTTTTATTTATTAGGCCACTCCTCACACTGGTAAAACTAGGGGTTGGATAGGAAGTTAGTCAGAAGCTGACTGGGTTGGATTCAGGCAACATCCCGTGGCAGGGGGTGTTGCAGGGAGAAGATTCAGGGGGGTCCCTGTCAGGCGTGGGAACCTGGCAGGTACCTAGCGACAAGAACAGAATGTTACGGAACCGCACCTGCACTACCCGCGGTGGTATCCTAAGAAAGAGACACGAAGCGAAAGATATTGTGGACAGTGAGAAACGAGATCAAGCACAAAGGAGAGCCAGTAGGAGTCATGCCCGGAGAACGGCAACATCCTACTGAGGCGCATAGCCGGTGCCTGGAACACCGAGGAAGTGACTGACTTTATGCCTTACTTCAAATACCGCAGGACAGTTAATTATAGGTTGGCTGTCTACCTTACATTACCTAAGCAGACATAGGGGGCATCGCGTGGAGAGGGGCATCTCTAGGGTCCCGGAAGAGCTCCGAGCCTACCTGTCAAACGGGTGCATCCTAGCCATAGAATACTGGGGGACGGAGAACTAGAAAGAACTGGAACGAATTAGAACGAACGAGAATAGAAGTTGAGAGGACTATCCCGAATGCTCAGCAGGGAAGCACTGCAACACACAGGCGCTAGTGGTAGGCAACGATTTCCACCTGCAAAGGGAACTCTGGATGTGCCTTCGGACCGGCCGGTCTCAGCCCGGCCTCAGACAGCCCTGTTAACTGTGCTCTTGATTGCGGATCCTGAAGTCTTCAGTAAAGAGACTGCAACCCTGTGTCCTCGTTATTGTTTGCACCTCACACCATCACCATCCACCTTACTGGGAAGCCCTGGGGACATACTTCACCTGTGGGAAGGTCTACCATCTAGCTGCCATCACATCACCCCAGTGGACCCCAAGCAGCGTCGGTCACCCTGACCGAACACCACAGGTGGCGTCACAAACCCTTGACAGACTCGTATCACCTTTCATTGGGCGCCCCTTAGCAGGGTCACGGACCTGGTCCAGCCACCGTGACATCCCTAGAACTGAGCGAGCAGAGGACCGGTACCAAGTAACCCGCAGCCCTGCATCTGGGGGCGCTCCACATACACAAGGTCAGACCAGGAGATCAGGACTGTCTGTCATTTAACCTCTTATAGACTGAGAAACCAGCTCTAAGCTATGTTGGGTATGTGTTCTTTTTCTCTTGTTTGTACACTCTCCCAGAGAAAACATGCTGATAACGCCAACTTGGGTTTAAAAAGGTTGTCCATTCTTCAGACAACCATTTCTCAATCATTATGTCCTCCCCTTATAAAATAATAACTTCTATACTCACCTCAAGTGCCATTCCAGCAGTGTCAGCACTGGCTCAACACGATCCCAGCAGCTAATCAGCATCCGCTTCACTTTCCCCTGTGGACAAATCATTAATCCGGAGGAAGTGAGAGAACTGCTGCACTCAGTTATGTCCAAAGGAGGGGACAGTGAAGCTGCCACTCATTGGCCACAGGGATTGCGTGGCATAGTAATGCCACTTGAGCCCTGGGAGACCAAGTGCCGACACTGCTGGAATAGCAACCACACTGCAGGTGAGTATAGATGTTATTGAGGGTGGTTTCACATTTGCGGGTTTTTTTTTGCGTTTTTGCGGTAAAAAACGCAAAAAAAGCATGCGTTTTTTCCCCTATATTTAACATTAAAAATGCATGCGTTTTTTTGTATGCGTTTTGACGCGTTTTTGCAATGCATGCGTTTTTTTCTGCATGCGTTGTGTTGCAGAAATGCAACATGTAGTATTTTTAGCTACGTTTTTTTTTGCTGTCTATGTAAACGCATGCGTTTTTAACCACATGCATTTGCATGCGTTTAAAAAACAAAACAAAAAACCAACACACTGATAAACCACCCCACACCATAAAATTGATAAAGGGATCCTAACCCTAACCCTACCCCTAACCCTAATCCCTTTAAGGGTAGGGTTAGGGGGAGGGTTAGGGTTAGGATCCCTTTAGGGGTAGGGTTAGTGGTAGGGTTAGGTTTAGGGATGGGGTAGGGTTAGGATCCCTACCCCTAACCCTAACCCTAGCTCTTTCTGTTTATAGTGGTTTTTTTCTTTATTTTGATGATTGGCAGCTGTCACACATTTATCTGCATGCGTTTAAAAAACGCAAACGCATGAAAAAACGCATGTAAACGCGTCAAAACGCCGCGGTTTTTTCACCACATGCAAAAACGCATGCGTCAAAAAAACGCATGCGTGAAACCAGCCTTACTTGGGGGGAAACATAGTTATTGATAAACGGTTGTCCAACTACTAGACAACCCCTTTAATGAACATTATTAGGTGATAAATACTTTGCTAATATCTCCACAACAAAGAGGAAAAAAAAAGTTTTATTCTGCTCTGTAGCCAAAATTACATTGTGTCCTGTTCTACATGAAAAATTTGATGAAATGTCTTCAAGGATTAACCCTTGCACAATGAATCATTTTTTAGTTTTGCACTTACATCATTTCCTCCATTTCTTTCACTAGCTATATTTTTTTATTTTACTGTCAATATAGTAACGTGTCAATTTGTTTTTTGCCAGACAAATTGTAGATTTAAGTGATGCCATTCACTTTAGCATGTTACTGTAAAACAAAAACCTCTGTGAAAAAAATAAAACGCAATCGTACAATTTGATTTTTCGGGTTCTTTTTTATGGTGTTCATTTTCTATCATGTCTATATCAAAGTTATACAGATTTTTATCATTTTAGTGGTTAAAAGAAAAATCAGATTTTTTGTAAAACTTTGTTTATATTATTATTTTTGGAGACTTGTAGCTGTAGTGTTTAAAAATATCAAAAAATTCTATGAACTTCCAAATTGTTAACCTTTTATTGCATTTTTTTTGGAGAAGTGTGGTTAATTTAATTTATATTTTATTAGTAAAAGCAGATGATGCGATATCAGATTTTTTTTTTTAAATTCTTTTAAAATTCATTTTTTTTTAATTGGGTAAAAAGAGAAAGGTTTCAAATTAGGACTCAGATGATAGTGATGGGGGCCCCCAGCTTCTATCGTAATTGTTGGTGAGAGCAAGTGCTCATTACTCGTGTTTGTCTAGGGTGCTCGGTATGCACCCAGTATCGTGGGTGCTCGAGTGACCTGACCGAGTCCCCGCGGCCTCATATTTAGTGGCTGTTAGAACTGCACAAAACATGTGGGAATTAACTGCCAAACACAGGCAATTCCACATGGTTTGTGGCTGTCTAACAGACGCATAAAATGTGCTCAGAGGGACTTACATGTCCCTAGAGCACCCTAGGCAAACTCGAGTAACGAGCACTTGCGCACATCACTAATAGTAATCCATTGGCATGCAATCACAGGTAAGGTATGGGCACAATGGTCTCTTGTAGACATGCTTGCTACTACCTACTATCAGTGATAGACAAGTGGCATCTAAAGGGTTAAATAGCAGTGATCGAGTGATCAAGATCATCTCCTGCGAAGACAAAAATTTGGGGGTTTAAAATTCAATGAATCTTATCTAGCATTCTATTGAAAACCCCTAAGATCTGTTAGGCTACGTTCACATTTGCGGTGCGTCGGTCGCAACCGCGGCGACACATGCATCATGCACCCCTATATTTAACATGGGGGCGCATGGACATGCGTTGTCTTGCGTTTTGTGACGCATGCGTCTTTTTTGGCGCAAGCGTCAGGGCGCAGAGGACGCAGCAGGTTGCATTTTTTTTGTGTCCAAAATCGGCCAAAAATGGACGCATGCGTCACAAAACAATGCATTTTTGCATGCGTTTTGCGTTGCGTCGCCGACGCAACACACAACAACGCAAATGTGAATGTAGCCTTAGATGGTTGTACGGTCCCCCCAAAATAAGAAGTTTTGAAGACAGTGGAGGAATTGAAGAATTGGTGTGAAGGTGAAGGTACAGTAATGTTTTACAAAGGAGGGACCAGGGGTTTATCTAAAAAAAAAATATGCTTTTATATGTCCGTCCTTTTCACATATCCACAATTTCAGATACTCACAGAGCATGAAAGGTGCCTTTACATTATTATCATCAGGTGGACCAGTCCTGTACACACTAGCTTTGTGGGGACAGAAGATCATTGCTACAAACTCGTACAGATACTTTTATTCTTCAAATATAAAAGTTTTATTCATTATGTTGGTGTTAAGATAAAAAAGCATTTACAATGACGAATTTTCCTGTCCAAGCGAAACAAGTAATAACTTGCTATGATAGTTGGTGCACATAAATTGAAGGATGATTAGGATGCACTTATTGCAGTGCTCTACTATTTTCCACATATAACCGAGCTCTAGGGACTAATGCTGCAATGCTCTTGAAATAACAGTAATAAATGAAAAGCTTCTTTCTGTCCAAAGACAACTAGCAAACTTCCTTGTGTTAAACTGTAAATCTTTTATTAGGTTATGTTGCCAGTAAAAACAAATGAAAACCAAATACAGGCAAAAAAAAGATTTTACAATAAATGTATTTCCATTAGGTCTGAGCCATGAAACATCAAAGCCAGTTTTGCGTGGTAAATTAGTAATTTATTTCTGCCCTTGTAGTCAGATTAATCAAGTGTTCTGCTAAATGTATGAAGGAACCTCATTGTATGCGTATATATGAGATCTGCCATCTATCATTATGGACAACTGATTCTATACATGTATGGCAAAAGTAATTATCCTCCCCAAAAATGTATTGTTATTCTGAAAGATATGAACACCCTTTGGGGCATTCTTTTACTTAAATGTTTGTATTTATGCCTAAAAAGCATTGTTACAGTGGGGTTTCACTAAGAATTTTAGATAATGTGGCACTGGCTATTACAGCCTCTATGTACTGTATCACTGTAACAGCAGAATGAGATAACAATAATGGCATTCATCAGTAAGCTCATTTTTATGGCCAGGGTCTGTAAATCTTAGGCATCATTCAGACATCTGTGAGTTATCTAAGTGTTATAATCATGATTTTCATGGATACAAATATACCTAGTCTATAGGGCTGTCTATCTGTCTATGAATGGAATCAGTGTACAGACCATGTGTTGTCTGTGATTAAAGGGAATCTGACACCCCCAGGACGTATATGACCTATTAATATGGCGATACAGATAATAGCAATGTTAATCTAGTCCTACCTGTATGCCTCATATTAATGGTCTTGTTGCTGCGAAATGTTATGTTCTTTATGTTAATGATTTCTTCCAGGCTCCGGGCGTGCAGTGCTGTCAGAAATCCCTGCTTCCTCTCCTCATTGAAATACTTACCCCTTCTCATCAGCGTCAGTTACGGCCATGCACCTGCACCCTTCACTCTCAGAAATACGTACCTCATCCTCCCTTCTGTGGGCGTTGCATTCAGGGATCTTCAGCGCAGGCGCCGGGCGAGTCACTGGCCTCCAGTGTGCGCGCCGATAATATGCTCTCCTCACTTCCTCCCTGCATAGTTATCACTAGGAACCATGTGTACGTGGCGATGACTATGCAGGGAGGAAGTGGAGAGAGCACCTCCCCTCACAAAAACAGAACATAAGATTGTATAACATGATTAAGGCTCTTTGCTGAAAAGCGTCGGTTTATACTGCTATATTTTTCTATTAGTGGAGTCCAGTTACCTATGTTATTATACTTGGACTATGAATAGTAAATTTTTAACTTATCTGTTTTTTACGCTGAACATTTTTCACTTTCATTATAGTCATAACCAGATGGTACCAGTGCCCCAAGACAGAATGCCCAATCTGTATGTAATCAATCATCAGGATCTCTAGGAGTGTTGATGTCTGAACGGCCTGAACAGATGGCCGCTGCTCAGGGCTCTTACTCAGCCCACAAGATCGGCACTTGAGGCACGCCTCTGATACCATGTTCCCCAAATCCAGATAATACACCACCCGCTGGAGCTACTTATATGTCTTATCACTCCTAAAATAGGCGTCCCTCTCATGAGCTTACCGGGTGTTACATGGGTATGAATATCTGTTGCTAGTACTGCAACTCTGACCTTAAGTATACGGTTCTGCACAGGAGCCCCTGGGTAACACTCAGCCTAAACCTATGCCACTGTCTCAGCAATTTCTGGCCCTCTGGGGACAGGAGAGCTCTCTCTACTGGTTGTGGCCAGACTTTGGACCGGACCCACCATTTCACTTTTCGTAGGTCTGAGTTACCATCCTGAACCTTTCCCCCAATCAACCGTTTTCTCTAACACCATTGGCATCCCAGAAGCCACCCCACTTGAATGTGCCAAGTTTCGAAATCAGGGCAATCAGCCGAGATTCAGGGTGTCATTGTCCTCTACCTCTTCATCAACACTCTGAGTGGGCAATCCTTCGAGAATTTGAGAGTGCATCGGCATTGCCATTCTCCCTTCCTGATCGGAACTGATGTGGTATTGATACTTGGAGAGGCGAGCCATCCACCTCTGTTCAAGCACCCCTACCAATTACTCTCTCATGTCCATCTTGAATTTGAGACACCATGGCCCCCACACATGTACACTCCCATCAGTGTTCTACAAAAATGGGGCATGAAATTGCATGCAAGTCAGAACCGGGGCACTAGTCAAGGTCTCCTTACTTAACTGCTTCAAATGTTTCTTGCTGCCATGGTCCTGACTCGATGGGACGAGTCTTGGGCTCCCTAGCTGTGCCCCTCAGCAACTCGTTTATCGGGCCGGATAGATGAGCGAACTTCAGTATGAACATTCGATAATATCGGACCAGACCTAGAAAGGCACATACACATAGGGTATTTGGCCAGGGCCGTTTGTGGATGGCCTCCACCAGGGCCAGCTCCAGGTTTTAGTGGGCCCCGGGCAAAAGAGTCTCAGTGGGCCCCTTTAAAACATACCACAATTCATGATGCACAGATACAGCAGAGAAACAGAGAAATACAGGTATAATACAATGCCAAAGATTTCACTTCTTACATTATATGAGTGATATCTATTGCAAATTCTACAATAACTCAGAAACTAGACAGTAAAGTCCTCCATACAGTATTATGGGCACCACATATTGCTCTATACAGAATAAAGAGCCTCATATATTGCTCCATACAGAATAATGGACCACATATAACGCTCCATACAGAATAATGGACCCCATATAATGCTCCATACAAAATAAAGAGCTCATATATATTGCCCCATACAGCATTATGGGCACCACAAAGTCCTCCATACAAAATAAAGAGCCCCATATTATGCTCCATATCTATATAATTGTCTAAGGGGTACTTCCGTCTGTCTGTCTGTCTCATGAAAATCCTGTGTCGCTGATTGGTCGAGGCCGCCAGGGCACAGTCCGGCCGAGAATTAGTCCCTCCCTACTTCCGTCCAGTCAGTGTGCGGCGCCCGCTCCATACTCCCCTCCAATCAGCGCTGACACAGGGTTAATGGCAGCGTTAACAGACCGCGTTATGCCGCGGGTAACGCACTTCGTAACGCACTGCTGCCTATGCAGCATCAATAGTAAAAAGATCTAATGTTAAAAATAATAAAAAAACAAAAAACCTGCTATTCTCACCAACCGTCGTCCGCCGATGCATTGCGAAATTACCCAGAAGACTTAACGGTCTCGCGAGACTGCTAAGTCATCTGGGTAATTTCGCAATGCATCGCTGGGAACGGAAGCTGGCGGCAGCAGCGCGCGCATCAGGACAGCTTTGCTGGATGCCGGCGGGTGAGTATATAACTTTTTATTTTAATTATTTTTTTTAACAGGGATATGGTGCCCACACTGCTATATACTATGTGGGCTGTGTTATATACTGCGTGGCTGCTATATACTACGTGGCCAGTGTTATATACTGCGTAGGCTGTGTTATATACTGCGTGGCCTGTGTTATATACTGCGTGGCCTGTGTTATATATATTGCGTGGGCTGTGCTATATATTACGTGGGCTGTGTTATATACTGTGTGGTTGCTATATACTACGTGGGCTGTTATATACTGCGTGGCCACTGTTATATACTGCATGGGCTGTGTTATATGCTGCGTGGGCTGTGTTATATATTGTGTGGGCTGTGTTATATACTACGGGGTTGTGTTATATACTGCGTGTCTGCTATATACTACATGGCTCCTATATACTACGTGGCCTGTGCTATATACTATGTGGCTGCTATATTCATACATGCATATTCTAGAATACCCAATGCGTTAGAATCAGGCCACCATCTAGTAGTAGAATAATAAGCCCCATATATTGCTCCATACAGAATAATGGACCCCATATATTGCTCCATACAGTATAATGAGCCCCATATAATGCTCCATACAGTATATGATGGGCACCATATATTGCTCCATACAGAATGGGCCCTATATAACGCTCCATACAGAATAGGCCCCATATAATGCTCCATACAGTATATGATGGACACCATATATTGCTCCATACAGAATGGGCCCTATATAACGCTCCATACAGAATAGGCCCCATATAATGCTCCATACAGTATATGATGGACACCATATAATGCTAAAGTATATGATGGGCCCCATATAATGCTACATATATAATTGGCACCATAGGATGCTCCATCTGTAGTTGGCCCCAAAAAATGCTTCAAGTCCAAGATGGTTCAAGTCCTGACACAAATCCCCTGCTTCTAGCATGGCCTCTGGAGATCTCAGGTGCTGGCTTATCTGTATGTCTCTGATGAAAGGCTATTGTAAACCTGGGTGAATGGATGTTGCCCTCCGACTCCCATGAATTATCTTCTGGTCTGTAACTCTTCCATTGCACCAAATATTGTAATCTTCCTCTAAATCTTCTAGAGTTCAGAATTGTATCCACATTATACTCTTATTCACCATGGACTTTTTCTGGTGGAAGAGGTGGCTGAGTTCTTCCTGGAAACGGGTTGTCACTGAATGGTTTGAGCAAGGATACATGAAAAGCAGGGTGAATTTTTAGGCTGTTAAGAAGTTTTTAAACAGAAAGCAACTGGGTTAATTTGTGCAGAAATTTGAAAAGGTCCTATGAATTTTTTACCCTATTTAGAAGACAGTAAATTCATTTTCAGATTTTTGTCGATAGCCAAACCTTAACCTGAGGGGCTAGTGGATCTTGTTTCTTTATAATCTTCTTGGGCCTTTTGCAACATCTCAATTAGCTCCTCCTGAGCATTCTGCAACTTTGTAAGTCTGACAGTAACAGCAGAAAAAAAAATTCAGTGGAAGATTAGGAATAAATACCGGATGCAAGCCATAGTTAGCAAAAAATGGACTTTGGGATGTGGAACTGTGTTTGGAGTTATTATAGGCAAATTGTGCAGTTGGTAAATAGTCCACCCAGTCATACTGCATATAAGAAATAAAACAGCGTAGGCATTATTCGAGAGATTGCTTAGTTCTTTCCGTCTGGCCACTGGATTACGGGTGGAAGGCAGTAAACAAATTGACACTAACTCCTAAGGCTACTTTCACACTAGCGTCGGACTCGACCCGTCGCAGTGCGTCGGGCCGAGGTTCCGACGCTAGCAGTGAAATGGAGGCACAACGGAGGCAGCGGATGCATTTTTCCTGCGCATCCACCGCCCCATTGTAAGGTGTGGGGAGGTGGGGGCGGTGTTCCGGCCGCGCATGCGTAGTCGGAAAAAGCGGTCCGTCGGTAGCAAAAAACGTTACATGTAACGTTTTTTGCTCCCGGCGGTCCGCCACAACACGGCGCAACCGTCTCACGACGGTTGCAAAGTGTGTCAATGCGTCGCTAATGTTAATCTATGGGGCAAAACAACTTTGCAGGATGCGTTTTTTCCCCTAAACGACGCATTGCGACGTATTGAAAAAAACGCCGGTGTGAAAGTAGCCTAAAGCCGTACAGAAGCTTTTCCAAAATCTTGATGTAAACTGAACACCTCTATCAGAAATCAGATTGTAAGGAATTCCATACAACCGAAATATCTCTTGGAGCATAAATTAGAGGTTTGTCCAGCAGTTGAAATCCCTTTAGTTGGAATAAAATGGGCCATCTTTGTCAGCTGATCCACCACAACAAGGATAACAGTCATTTCTTTAGAGCGAGGTAGGTCCATGATAAAATCAACTGAGATTGATCCCCCTGGATGGAACTGGAACAGATTGAAGGAGTCCTAGAACTGAAGATCGTGGTGTCTTGTTCCGTGCATAAACAGGAGGAATCATATTTTCTCGCACCCTTCCTACAATTAAGGTACCGTCACATTTAGCGATGCTGCAGCGATCTAGACAACGATCCCGATCGCTGCAGCGTCGCTGTGTGGTCGCTGGAGAGCTGTCATACAGACAGCTCTCCAGCGACCAACTATGCGAAGTCCACTGGTAACCAGGGTAAACATCGGGTTACTAAGCGCAGGGCCGCGCTTAGTAACCCGATGTTTACCCTGGTTACCAGTGCTAATGTAAAAAAAAAACCAAACACTACATACTTACATTCTGGTGTCTGTCCCCCGTCGCTGTGCTTTCCTGCACTGACTGTGAGCGCCGGCTTGCCGTAAAGCACGGTGACGTCACCGCTGTAATCTGCTTTACGGCTGGCCGGCGCTGACAGTGCAGGGAAGCAGAACGCCGAGGGATGCAACAGACACCGGAATGTAAGTATGTAGTGTTTTTTTTTTTTTTTACATTTACACTGGTAACCAGGGTAAACATCGGGTTACAAAGCGCGGCCCTGCGCTTAGTAACCCGATGTTTACCCTGGTTACCAGTAAAGACATTGCTGAATCGGCGTCACACACGCCGATTCAGCGATGTCTGCGGGAGATTCAGCAACGAAATAAAGTTCTGGACTTTCTGCTCTGACCAGCGATGTCACAGCTGGATCCTGATCGCTGCTGCCTGTCAAACACAACGATATCGCTAGCCAGGACTTTGCAACGTCACGGATCGCTAGCGATATCATTGTGAAGTTGGTCAGTGTCAAGGTACCTTTAGGCCATGTGCACACGTTCAGTATTTTTCGCGTTTTTTCGCTATAAAAACGTGAAAAAACGCTTACATATGCCTCCTATTAATTACAATGTATTCCGCATTTCTAGTGCAAATGTTGCTTTTTTTTCCACGAAAAATCGCATTGCGGAAAAAAAAGCAACATGTTCATTAAAAGTGCGGAATTGCGGGGATTCCGCACACCTAGGAGTGCATTGATCTGCTTACTTTCCGCATGGGGCTGTGCACACCATGCGGGAAGTAAGCAGATTATGTGCGGTTGGTACCCAGGGTGGAGGAGAGGAGACTCTCCTCCACGGACTGGGCACCATATAATTAGTTAAAAAAATTATTTTTATATTTTTAAACATTCTATCTTTTACTATAGATGCGGCATAGGCAGCATCTATAGTAAAAAGTTGGTCACACTTGTCAAACACTGTTTGACAAGTGTGACCAACCTGTCAGTCAGTTTTCCAAGCGATGCTACAGATTGCTTGGAAAACGTTAGCATTCTGCAAGCTAATTACGCTTGCAAAATGCTAAAAAAACGCAAAAAAAATGCGGATTTCTTGCAGAAAATTTCCGGTTTTCTTCAGGAAATTTCTGCAAGAAATCCTGACGTGTGCACATACCCTCAAGTGTGACAAGAGTGACCAACTTTTTACTATAGATGCTCTGCTTCTCTGCCCTGTGTCAGCACAGCGGCCGGAAAGCAGAGCGGTGACGTCACCGCTCTTCTTTCCGGCCGCTGGGCTTACACAGGGCAGAGAAGCAGAGCGCCAGGGACAGACAGCGGAAGGTAAGTATGAAGTGTTTTTTTTTTTTACTTTTACGCTGGTAACCAGGGTAAACATCGGGTTACTAAGCGCGGCCCTGCGCTTAGTAACCCGATGTTTACCCTGGTTACCGGCATCGTTGGTCGCTGGAGAGCTGTCTGTGTGACAGCTCTCCAGCGACCAAACAGCGACGCTGCAGCGATCCGGATCGTTGTCGGTATCGCTGCAGCGTCGCTCAGTGTGACGGTACCTTAACGTGCTATTCTCACAGACAATCTCTTAGCTGTACGGATAAATTCTAAAGTTTTGTGGTCAGTATGGACAGTCACTGGATGATTGTCCACTTCCAAAAGATGTTTCCATTTGGAGAAGGTGACTTTAATATGTAAAAGTTATTTATTTCCAATGTCATAGTTCTTTTCTGCGGATGACGTGGTATGAGAAAGGAATGTATATCGATGAAGTTGCATCTTGTCCCCAACTCGCTGTGACTAAACGGCTCCCACCGCAGAGTCTGAGGCATCTATTTTGACAATAAATGGCAGTTCAGGATTTGGATGGACTAGTAATGGTGCGGAACTAAAGAGTCTTTAGTTTGTCAAAAGCCAATCGTGCCTCTGGAGACCAGGAAAACACTTTGGTTTCATTTGTGAGTAAAGTAATTAGTCAAATGATTTTTTAAAAGTTTTTAATGAATCTTCTGTACAAATTTGCAAATTCTATGAAGTGCTGGATATCTTTTAGATTTCTTTGGGTAGGCCAGTAAACTACCGCTCTGATTTAACTGGGACCCATGCTCAAACCTTCTGCGGTAATGATATATCCCAGAAATTGAGTCCTGGTTTGTTCAAATTCACATTTTTGGGTTTCAGAAACAGCTGATTTTCCTGTAGACGTTTCAGGACTAACTGGACATGCCTGCGATGTTCCTGCAAGATATCTGAAAATATAAGAATGTCATCAAAATAAGCTACAACAAATCCATCCAAAAAATCTCAAAAACATAATGAAGTGCTGAAAGGATGCAGGGGCACTGCTAAAGCCGAAAGGCATAACCAAGTATTCAAAATGTCCATGCAGTTTTCCATTCATCTCCCAGGCGAATATGTATGAGATTATAAGCCCCTCTTATATCAAATTTGGTAAAAATCTTGGTAGAACGCAGTATCTCCAGCAACTCAAGAATTAAGGGGAGTGGTTGAACACCAGGGAATTCCTAGAATAACTGGAAACAAGATGGAAACTAACAGCTTCTTGATTATTTGGTTCAATACAGATTTCAACTTCAATTGTCTCGTGATTAAGGCTACTTTCACACTAGCGTCGGATTCGGCCCGTCGCATTGCGTCGGGCCGAGATTCCGACGCTAGCGTTTGTTGTGCCGCACAACGCGTGCAGCGGATGCATTTCTACAGCGCATCCGCTGCCCCATTGTGAGGTGCGGGGAGGTGGGGGCGGAGTTCCACACGCGCATGCGCGGTCGGAAAAAGCGGTCCGTCGGCTGCAAAAAAACGTTACATTTAACGTTTTTTGCTCCTGGCAGTCCGCCACAACACGGCGCAACCGTCGCAAGATGGTTGCGACGTGTGTCAATACGTCACAATGCGTCGGTAATGTAACTCTATGGGGCAAAAACGCATCCTGCAAACAACTTTGCAGGATGCGTTTTTTCCCCTAAACGACACATTGCGACGTATTAAAAAAAACGCCAGTGTGAAAGTAGCCTGACAGGTCCAGACGATAAAGGTGATCCATTAACAGTTTCCATATGGATAGGCATGGATTTAGTCCTACTTGCAATGTTATTATCAAGTGTAAATTGGAAGTCCATAAAATTTCCTCCTGCTCTAAAATCTAACATGGCAGAGCACTGTATTTTTTGACTCCCAATTATGACCTGTATGGCAACGGCAAAATGAGACGATTGCTCTTTTACTTTATCTTGCATTACAGGTGAGATGGCCTGCATAAACAGATCATGCCATTCAAAAAGGTCTAAATAGCTTGCAGTTTTGGCATTTGTGAAGACTATATAGCATTTTTTTTTAGGACAGTCAATGGCTAAATGTCCAGAGCCCCCACAATAGAGGCATACATTTTCTGTACATCGCCTCTTCTTCTCTACTGCAGAGAGAGGTCTTCGGATTGCATCAGTTTGCATAGGTTCAGGCACATTTTCCATTTCCTGTTGTTTTTTTAACCCCTTCATGACCTAGCCTATTTTGACCTTAATGACCTGGCCATTTTTTGCAATTCTGACCAGTGTCCCTTTATGAGGTAATAAGTTGGGAACGCTTCAACGGATCCTAACGGTTCTGAGATTGTTTTTTCGTGATATATTGGGCTTCATGTTAGTGGTAAATTTAGATCAATAATTTTTGCGTATATTTGTGAAAAAAATGGAAATCTGGCTAAAATTTTGAAAATTTCGCAATTTTCAAATTTTTAATTTTTATTCTGTTAAACCAGAGAGTTATGTGACACAAAATAGTTAATAAAAAACATTTCCCACATGTCTACTTTACATCAGCACAATTTTGGAAATAACATTTTTTTTTGCTAGGAAGTTATAAGGGTTAAAATTTGACCAGCGATTTCTCATTTTTACAACTAAATTTACAAAACCATTTTTTTTAGGGACCACCTCACATTTGAAGTCAGTTTGAGGGGTCTATATGGCTGAAAATACCCCAAAGTGACACCATTCTAAAAACTGCACCCCTCAAGGTGCTCAAAACCACATTCAAGAAGTTTATTAACCCTTCAGGTGCTTCACAGCAGCAGAAGCAACATGGAAAGAAAAAAATGAACATTTAACTTTTTAGTCACAAAAATGATCTTTTAGCAACAATTTCTTTATTTTCCCAAGGGTAAAAAGAGAAACTGGACCCCAAAAGTTATACAATTTGTACTGAGTATGCCGATACCCCATATGTGGGGGGAACTACTGTTTGGGCGCACAACAGGGCTCGGAAGGGAAGGAGCGCCATTTGACTTTTTTTCAATGAAAAATTGGCTCCAATCTTTAGCGGACACCATGTCGCGTTTGGAGAGCCCCTGTGTGCCTAAAAATTGGAGCTCCCCCACAAGTGACCCCATTTTGGAAACTAGACCCCACAAGGAACTTATCTAGATGCATAGTGAGCACTTTGAACCCCCAGTTGCTTCACAAATTGATCCGTAAAAATGAAAAAGTACTTTTTTTTCACAAAAAATTTCTTTTAGCCTCAATTTGTTCATTTCCATATGGGCAACAGGATAAGATGGATCCTAAAATTTATTGGGCAATTTCTCCTGAGTACACTGATACCTCACATGTGGGGGTAAACCACTGTTTGGGCACACGGCAGGGCTCGGAAGGGAAGGAGCGCCATTTGACTTTTTGAATGAAAAAATTAGCTCCAATCGTTAGCGGTCACCATGTCGCGTTTGGAGAGCCCCTGTGTGCCTAAACATTGGAGCTCCCCCACATGTGACCACATTTTGGAAACTAGACCTCCCATGGAACTAACCTAGATGTGCGGTGACCACTTTAAACCCCCAAGTGCTTCACAGAAGTTTATAACGCAGAGCCGTGAAAATAAAAAATAATTTTTCTTTCCTCAAAAATTATTTTTTAGCCCGCAATATTTTATTTTCACAAGAGTAACAGGAGAAATTGGACCCCAAAAGTTGTTGCCCAGTTTGCACTGAGTATGCTGGTACCCCATATGTGGGGGTAAACCACTGTTTGGGCACACGTCGGGGCTCGGAAGGGAAGTAGTGACGCTTTGAAATGCAGACTTTGATAGAATGGTCTGCGGGCATCAATTTGCATTTGCAGAGCCCCTGATGTGCCTAAACAGTAGAAACCCCCCACAAGTGACCCCATTTTGGAAACTAGACCCCCCAAGGAACTTATCCAGATATGTGATGAGAACTTTAAACCCCCAAGTGCTTCACAGAAGTTTATAACGCAGAGCCGTGAAAATAAAAAAATAATTTTTCTTTCCTCAAAAATGATGTTTTAGCAAGCAGTTTTTTATTTTCACAAGGGTAGCAGGAGAAATTGGACCCCAATAGTTGTTGCCCAGTTTGTCCCGAGTATGCTTGTACCCCATATGTGGGGGTAAACCACTGTTTTGGCGCATGTCGGGGCTCGGAAGGGAGGGAGCACCATTTGACTTTTTGAACGCAAGATTGGCTGGAATCAATGGTGGCGCCATGTTGCGTTTGGAGACCCCTGATGTGCCTAAACAGTGGAAACCCCTCAATTCTAACTCCAACCCTAACCCCAAAACACCCCTAACCACAGCCCTAACCCCAACACACCCCTAACCCTAATCCCAACCCTAAACATAATCCTAACCCTAATCCAAACCCTAACCCCAACACACCCCTAACCACAACCCTAACCCCAACACACCCCTAACCATAACCCTAACCACAAGCCTAATCTTAACCCTATTTCCAACCCTAGCCCTAATTCCAACCCTAACTCTAATTCCAACCCTAACCCTAAGGCTATGTGCCCACGTTGCAGATTCGTGTGAAATTTTTTGCACAATTTTTGAAACATCCGCGGGTATAAGGCACTGCGTTTTACCTGCGGATTTACCGTGGATTTCCAGTGTTTTTTTGTGCAGATTTCACTGCGGATTCCTATTGAGGAACAGGTGTAAAACGCTGCGGAATCCGCACAAAGAATTGACATGCTGCGGAAAATACAACACAGCGTTCCCGCGCGGTATTTTCCGCACCATGGGCACAGCGGATTTGGTTTTCCATAGGTTTACATGGACCTGTAAAGCTGATGGAAAACTGCTACGAATCCGCAGCGGCCAATCCGCTGCGGATCCGCAGCCAAATCCGCTGCGGATCCGCAGCCAAATCTGCACTGTGTGCACATAGCCTAATTCTAAGGGTATGTGCACACGATGCGGAAAACGCTGCGGATCCACAGTGTTTCCGCCGCTGCGGGTCCGCAGCAGTTTCCCATGAGTTTACAAAAAACGCTGCGCACATGCTGCGGAAAAAACTGCGGAAACGCAGCGGTTTACATTCCGCACATTTCACTTCTTTCTGCGAATTCCGCAGTGGTTTTACAACTGCTCCAATAGAAAACCGCAGTGAAATCCGCAGAAAATCCGCGGTAAATCCGCGATAAATCCGCAGCAGTTTTGCACTGCGGATTTATAAAAACCGCTGCGGAAAAATCTGCAGAGGACCAGAATACGTGTGCACATAACCCTAACCCTAACCCTAGTTCTAACTGTAGTGGAAAAAAAATATATATTTTCTTTATTTTATTATTGGCCCTACCTATGGGGGTGATAAAGGGAGGGGTCATTTACTATTTCTTTTATTTTGATCACTGTGATAGGTTATATCACAGTGATCAAAATATACCTGGAACGAATCTGCTGGCCAGCAGATTCGGTGGGCGCACTGCGCATGCGCCCGCCATTTTGGAAGGTGGCGGCGCCCAGGGAGAAGACGGACGGACACCGGGAGGCCCGGTAAGTATAAGGGGGGGAGATCGGGGCACTGGGGGGGCGTCGGAGCACGGGGGTGGCATAGGAGCACGGGGAAGCGGAAAGGAAGACGGGGGAGCGGAGCACAGGACGGAGGGGAGTGGACCACAGATCGGTGGACTGGGGGGGCGATTGGTGGGGTGGGGGCACATAAGTGTTTCCAGCCATGGCCGATGATATTGCAGCATCGGCCAAAGCTGGATTGTAATATTTCACCAGTTTTTTAGGTGAAATATTACAAATCGCTCTGATTGGCAGTTTCACTTTCAACAGCCAATCAGAGCGATCGTAGCTACGGGGGGGTGAAGTCACCCCCCTGGGCTAAAGTACCACTCCCCCTGTCCCTGCAGATCGGGTGAAATTGGAGTTAACCCTTTCACCCGATCTGCAGGGACGCGATCTTTCCATGATGCCACATAGGCGTCATGGGTTGGATTGGAACCGACTGTCATGACGCCTACATGGCGTCATGGGTCGGGAAGGGGTTAATGCTGATTGAGTAAGAGTAGTTAGCATTGTTTCCAAATAATCGCAGTCTTTCCTTTCTTCGTTCAGTGAGTCTCTGATCAATTCCAATGTATACAGTTGTGACCAAAAGTTTTGACACACCTGCAATTCTGTCAGATAATACTCAGTTTCTTCCTGAAAATGATTGCAATCACAAATTCTTTGGTATTGTTATCTTCACTTAATTTGTCTTAAATGAAAAAACACAAAAGACAATGAAGCAAAAAGCAAAACATTGATCATTTCACACAAAACTCCAAAAATGGGCCGGACAAAAGTATTGGCACCCTCAGCCTAATACTTGGTTGCACAACCTTTAGTCAAAATAACTGCGGCCAACCACTTCCGGTAACCATCAATGAGTTTCTTACAATGCTCTGCTGGAAATTTAGACCATTCTTCTTTGGCAAACTGCCCCAGGTCCCTGATATTTGAAGGGTGCCGTCTCCAAACTGCCATTTTTAGATCTCTCCACAGGTGTTCTATAGGATTCAGGTCTGGACTCCTTGCTGGCCACCTTAGAAGTCTCCAGTGCTTTCTCTCAAACCAGTTTCTAGTGCTTTTTGAAGTGTGTTTGGGATCATTGTCCTGCTGGAAGACCCATGACCTCTGAGTGAGACCCAGCTTTCTCACACTGGGCCCTACATTTTGCTCCAAAATTTGTTGGTAGTCTTCAGACTTCATAATCCCATGCACACGGTCAAGCAGTCCAGTGCCAGGGGCAGCAAACCAACCCAAAAATATCAGGGAACCTCCGCCATGTTTGACTGTAGGGACCGTGTTCTTTTCTTTGAACGCCTCTTTATTTCTCCTGTAAACTCTGTTGATGCCTTTGCCCAAAAAGCTCTACTTTTGTCTCATCTGACGAGAGAACATTCTTCCAAAACGTTTTAGGCTTTTTCAGGTAAGTTTTGGCAAACTCCAGTTTGGCTTTTTTTATATCTCGGGGTAAGAAGTGGGGTCTCCTACCATATAGTCCCTTTTCATTCAGACGCCGACAGATAGTACGGGTTGACACTGTTGTACCCTCGGACTGCAGGGCAGCTTGAACTTGTTTGGATGTTAGTCGAGGTTCTTTATCCAACATCCGCACAATCTTGCGTTGAAATCTCTTGTCAATTTTTCTTTTCCGTCCACTTCTAGAGAGGTTAGCCACAGTGCCATGGGCTTTAAACTTCTTAATGACACTGCGCTCAGTAGACAGGAACATTCAGGTCTTTGGAGATGGACTTGTAGCCTTGAGATTGTTCATGCTTCCTCACAATTTGGTTTCTCAAGTCCTCAGACAGTTCTTTGGTCTTCTTTCTTTTCTCCATGCTCAATGTGGTACACACAAGGACACAGGACAGAGGCTGAGTCAACTTTAATCCATGTCAACTGGCTGCAAGTGTGATTTAATTATTGCCAACACCTGTTAGGTGCCACAGGTAAGTTACACAAATTAGAGAAGCATCACATGATTTTTCGAACAGTGGCAATACTTTTGTCCACCCCCTTTTTTATGCTTGGTGTGGAATTATATCCAATTTGGCTTTAGGACAATTCTTTTTGTGTTTTTTCATTTAAGACAAATTAAATGAAGATAATAATAACAAAGAATTTGTGTTTGCAATCATTTTCAGGAAGAAACTGAGTATTATCTGACAGAATTGCAGGGGTGTCAATACTTTTGGCCACAACTGTAATTGATTAACCCCTTCATGACCCAGCCTATTTTGACCTTAAAGACCTTGCTGTTTTTTGCAATTCTGACCAGTGTCCCTTTATGAGGTAATAACTCAGGAACGCTTCAACGGATCCTAGCGGTTCTGAGATTGTTTTTCGTGACATATTGGGCTTCATGTTAGTGGTAAATTTAGGTCAATAAATTATGCGTTTATTTGTGATAAAAACGGAAATTTGGCGAAAATTTTGAAAATTTCGCAATTTTCACATTTTGAATTTTTATTCTGTTAAACTAGAGAGTTATGTGACACAAAATAGTTAATAAATAACATTTCCCACATGTTTACTTTACATCAGCACAATTTTGGAAACAAAATTTTTTTTGCTAGGAAGTTATAAGGGTTAAAATTTGACCAGCGATTTCTCATTTTTACAATGAAATTTACAAAACCATTTTTTTAGGGACCACCTCACATTTGAAGTCAGTTTGAGGGGTCTATATGGCTGAAAATACCCAAAAGTGACACCATTCTAAAAACTGCACCCCTCAAGGTACTCAAAACCACATTCCAGAAGTTTATTAACCCTTCAGGTGCTTCACAGCAGCAGAAGCAACATGGAAGGAAAAAATGAACATTTAACTTTTTAGTCACAAAAATTATCTTTTAGCAACAATTTTTTAATTTTCCCAATGGTAAAAGGAGAAACTGAACCACGTAAGTTGTTGTCTAATTTGTCCTGAGTACGCTGATACCTCATATGTGGGGTAAACCACTGTTTGGGCGCACGGCAGGGCTTGGAAGGGAAGGAGCGCCATTTGACTTTTTGAATCAAAAATTGGCTCCACTCTTTAGCGGACACCATGTCACGTTTGGAGAGCCCCCGTGTGCCTAAAAAATTGGAGCTCCCCCACAAGTGACCCCATTTTGGAAACTAGACGCCCCAGGGAACTTATCTAGATGCATAGTGAGCACTTTGAACCCCCAGGTGCTTCACAAATTGATCCGTAAAAATGAAAAAGTACTTTTTTTTCACAAAAAAATTCTTTTAGCCTCAATTTTTTCATTTTCACATGGGCAACAGAATAAAATGGATCCTAAGATTTGTTGGGCAATTTCTCCTGAGTACACTGATACCTCATATGTGGGGGTAAACCACTGTTTGGGCACATGGTAAGGCTCGGAAGGGAAGGAGCGCCATTTGACTTTTTGAATGAAAAATTATCTCCATCGTTAGCGGACACCATGTCGCGTTTGGAAAGCTCCTGTGTGCCTAAACATTGGCGCTCACCCACAAGTGACCCCATTTTGGAAACTAGACCCCCAAGGAACTTATTTAGATGCCTAGTGAGCACTTTAAACCCTCAGGTGCTTCACATATTGATCTGTAAAAATGAAAAAGTACTTTTTTTTCACAAAAAAATTCTTTTCGCCTCAATTTTTTCATTATCACATGGGCAATAGGATAAAATGGATCATAAAATTTGTTGGGCAATTTCTCCCGAGTACGCCGATACCTCATATGTGGGGGTAAACCACTGTTTGGGCACTCGGCAGGGCTCGGAAGGGAAGGCGCGCCATTTGACTTTTTGAATGGAAAATTAGCTCCAATTGTTGCGGACACCATGTCGCGTTTGGAGAGCCCCTGTGTGCCTAAACATTGGAGCTCCCCCACAAGTGACCCCATTTTGGAAACTAGACCCCCCAAGGAACTTATCTAGATGCATATTGAGCACTTTAAACCCCCAGGTGCTTCACAGAAGTTTATAACGCAGAGCCATGAAAATAAAAAATAATTTTTCTTTCCTCAAAAATGATTTTTTAGCCTGGAATTTCCTATTTTGCCAAGGGTAATAAAAGAAATTGGACCCCAAATATTGTTGTCCAGTTTGTCCTGAGTACGCTGATACCCCATATGTGGGGGTAAACCATTGTTTGGGCGCACGGCAGGGCTCGGAAGGGAAGGCACGCCATTTGGCTTTTTAAATGGAAAATTAGCTCCAATCATTAGCTGACACGATGTCACATTTGGAGAGCCCCTGTGTGCCTAAACATTGGAGATCCCCCAGAAATGACCCCATTTTGGAAACTAGTCCACCAAAGGAACTAATCTAGATGTGTGGTGAGGACTTTGAACCCCCAAGTGCTTCACAGAAGTATATAACGCAGAGCCGTGAAAATAATAAATACGTTTTCTTTCCTCAAAAATAATTATTTAGCCCAGAATTTTTTAATTTTCCCAAGGGTAACAGGAGAAATTTGACCCCAATATTTGTTGTCCAGTTTCTCCTGAGTACGGTGATACCCCATATGTGGGGGTAAACTACTGTTTGGGCACATGCCGGGGCTCGGAATTGAAGTAGTGACGTTTTGAAATGCAGACTTTGATGGAATGCTCTGCGGGCGTCACGTTGCGTTTGCAGAGCCCCTGATGTGGCTAAACAGTAGAAACCCCCCACAAGTGACCCCATTTTGGAAACTAGACCCCGAAAGGAACTTATCTAGATGTGTGGTGAGCACTTTGAACCCCCAAGTGCTTCACAGAAGTTTATAATGCAGAGCCGTGAAAATAATAAATACGTTTTCTTTCCTCAAAAATAATTATTTAGCCCAGAATTTTTTAATTTTCCTAAGGGTAACAGGAGAAATTTGACCCCAATATTTGTTGTCCAGTTTCTCCTGAGTACGGTGATACCCCATATGTGGGGGTAAACTACTGTTTGGGCACATGCCGGGGCTCGGAATTGAAGTAGTGACGTTTTGAAATGCAGACTTTGATGGAATGCTCTGCGGGCGTCACGTTGCGTTTGCAGAGCCCCTGATGTGGCTAAACAGTAGAAACCCCCCACAAGTGACCCCATTTTGGAAACTAGACCCCGAAAGGAACTTATCTAGATGTGTGGTGAGCACTTTGAACCCCCAAGTGCTTCACAGAAGTTTATAATGCAGAGCCGTGAAAATAATAAATACGTTTTCTTTCCTCAAAAATAATTATTTAGCCCAGAATTTTTTATTTTCCCAAGGGTTACAGGAGAAATTGGACCCCAAAATTTGTTGATCAGTTTCTCCTGAGTACGCTGATACCCTATGTGTGGAGGTAAACCACTGTTTGGGCACACGTCGGGGCTCAAAAGGGAAGTAGTGACTTTTGAAATGCAGACTTTGATGGAATGGTCTGCGGGCGTCACGTTGCGTTTGCAGAGCCCCTGGTGTGCCTAAACAGTAGAAACCCCCCACAAGTGACCCCATTTTAGAAACTAGACCCCCCAAGGAACTTATCTAGATATGTGGTGAGCACTTTGAACCCCCAAGTGCTTCACAGACGTTTACAACGTAGAGCCGTGAAAATAATAAATCATTTTTCTTTCCTCAAAAATGATGTTTTAGCAAGCATTTTTTTATTTTCACAAGGGTAACAGGAGAAATTGGACCCCAGTCAGTGTTGCGCAGTTAATCCTGAGTATGCTGGTACCCCATATGTGGGGGTAAACCACTTTTTGGGCACACGTCAGGGCTCGGAATTGAGGGAGCACCATTTGACTTTTTGAATACGAGATTGGCTGGAATCAATGGTGGCGCCATGTTGCGTTTGGAGACCCCTGATGTGCCTAAACAGTGGTAACCCCTCAATTCTACCTCCAACACTAACCCCCCCCACACCCCTAACCCTAATCCCAACTGTAGCCATAACCCTAATCACAACCCTAACCACAACACACCCCTAACCACAACCCTAATTCCAACCCTAACCCTAAGGCTATGTGCCCACGTTGCGGATTCGTGTGAGATTTTTCAGCATCATTTTTGAAAAATCCGCGGGTAAAAGGCACTGCGTTTTACCTGCGGATTTTCCGCGGATTTCCAGTGTTTTTTGTGCGGATTTCACCTGCGGATTCCTATTGAGGAACAGGTGTAAAACGCTGCGGAATCCGCACAAAGAATTGACATGCTGCGGAAAATACAACGCAGCGTTTCCGCGCGGTAATTTCCGCACCATGGGCACAGCGGATTTGGTTTCCATATGTTTACATGGTACTGTACACCTGATGGAACACTGCTGCGAATCCGCAGCGGCCAATCCGCTACGGATCCGCAGCCAAATCCGCACCGTGTGCACATGGCCTAATTCTAAAGGTATGTGCACACGCTGTGGAAAACGCTGCGGATCCGCAGCAGTTTCCCATGAGTTTACAGTTCAATGTAAACATATGGGAAACAAAAATCGCTGTACACATGCACGGAAACGCAGCGGTTTACATTCCGCAGCATGTCACTTCTTTGTGCGGATTCCGCAGCGGTTTTACAACTGCTCAAATAGAAAATCGCAGTTGTAAAACCGCAGTGAAATGCGCAGAAAAAACGCGGTAAGGGTGGTTTCACACTTGCGTTTTTGTCTGCAGCGGTTTTTTTCAAAAAAACGCATGCGTTTTTTCACTATATTTAACATTGAAAACGCATGCGTTTTTTTGTGTACGCGTTTGGTCGCGTTTTTTGACGCATGCGTTTTTTTACTGCATGCGTTCATTTTCTGAAATGCTACTTGTAGTATTTTTAGAAGCGTTTTTTGGACAAAAAAAACGCATGCGTTTTCATGCGTTTTTTTTGGGTCAAAAAATACATTGGAGTCAATGGGGACGCATGCGTTTTTTGGTGCATGCGTTTTTTGCGGTAAAAAACGCATGCGTTTTTTTATTAAAAAAACAGAAAACACACTGATATGCCACCCCCCAACATAAAGGTGATAAAGGGAACCTAACCCTACCCCTAACCCTACCCCTAACCCTAACTCTACCCCTAACCCTAAGGGATCCTAACCCTAACCCTACCCCTAACCCTACCCCTAACCCTACCCCTAACCCTACCCCTAACCCTAAGGGATCCTAACCCTAACCCTAATCCCTTTATGGTTAGGGTTAGGGGTAGGGTTAGGATCCCTTAGGGTTAGGGGTAGGGTTAGGGGTAGGGTTAGGGTTAGGATCCCTTAGGGTTAGGGTTAGGAGTAGGGTTAGGGGTAGGGTTAGGGGTAGGGGTAGGGTTAGGATCCCTTAGGGTTAGGGGTAGGGTTAGGGGTAGGATCCCTTTCGGGTTAGGGTTAGGGTTATGATCCCTACCCCTAACCCTACCCCTAACCCTAACTATTTCTGTTTATAGTGGGTTTTTTACTTTATTTTGATGATTGGCAGCTGTCACACATTTCTCAGCATGCATTTAAAAAATGCAAACGCATGTAAAAACGCATGTAAACGCGTCAAAACGCCACGTTTTTTTCACCACATGCAAAAACGCATGCGTCAAAAAAACGCAGCGTTTACACGCGTTTACATGCGTTTTTTCACCATGCTTTTTTTGCGTTTTTTACCGCAAAAACGCACCCGAAAAAACGCCAATGTGAAACCAGCCTTAATCCGCTATAAATCCGCAGCGGTTTATCACTGCGGATTTATCAAATCCGCAGCGGAAAAATCCGCAGAGGACCAGAATACGTGTGCACATGCCCTACCCCTAACCCTACTCCTAACCCTAGCCCTAGCCCTACCCTACCCCTAACCGTAACCCTACCCCTAACCCTAACCCTAGCCCTAACCCTACCCCTAACCCTAACCCTATTCTAACATTAGTGGGAAAAAAAATTCTTTATTTTTTTATTGTCCCTACCTATGGGGGTGACAAAGGGGGGGGGTCATTTATTATTTTTTTTATTTTGATCACTGAGATAGATTATATCTCAGTGATCAAAATGCACTTTGGAACGAATCTGCCGGCCGGCAGATTCGGCGGGCGCACTGCGCATGCGCCCGCCATTTTGGAAGATGGCGGCGCCCGGGGAGAAGACGGACAGACCCCGGCAGGATCGGTAAGTATGATGGGGTGGGGGGGAGCACAGGAGGGGGGGAATCGGAGCATGGGGGGGTGAATCGGAGCGCGGGAGGGGTGGAACGGAGCACGGGGGGGGGTGGAACGGAGCACGGGGGGGTGGAACGGAGCACGGAGGGGGGTGGATCGGAGTGCAGGGGGGGTGATCGGAGCACGGGGGGGTGATTGGAGCACGGGGGGAGCAGACAAGAGCACGGGGGGGAGCGGAGCACAGGACGGAGGGGAGCGGGGCAGTGTACCCGGCAGATCGGAGGGCTGGGGGGGCGATCAGTGGGGTGGGGTGCGGGCACATTAATATTTCCAGCCATGGCCGATGATATTGCAGCATCGGCCATGGCTGGATTGTAATATTTCACAAGTTATAATAGGTGAAATGTTACTAATCGCTCTGATTGGCAGTTTCACTTTCAACAGCCAATCAGAGCGATCGTAGCCACGAGGGGGTGAAGCCACCCCCCCCTGGGCTAAACTACCACTCCCCCTGTCCCTGCAGATCGGGTGAAATGGGAGTTAAACCTTTCACCCGATCTGCAGGGACACGATCTTTCCATGACGCCGCATAGGCGTCATGGGTCGGATTGGCACCGACTTTCATGACGCCTACGTGGCGTCAAAGGTCGGGAAGGGGTTAAAGTTCTCTAATTTATCAGGGGTCTCGACTAGAGATTAGCAAAAATTGTCAGCTCTCTCCTTATTTGGCAAGCTATAGCGCTTACTGAAGAAGCTGCATCGGGAACCTGGATACATGGAGTGCTCCCGTTTAATCAGCTGTTCGGCACCGCAGCTGCATGGGTCGCAGCTGTGTGACAGTCCAAACACATGTGTGGAGGGCCTGTGTGTTGTGACTGGTCACACAGCTGTGACACATGCAGCTGAGGCACCGAACAGGTGATTATCGGGAGCGCTCCAGGTATCCGCGTTCCCAATCCAGCTTCTTTGGTAAGCACGATAGCTTGCCGAATAAGGAGGGAGCCGACAATGTTCACTCCTCTCTAGTCTCAACCCTTGCAAGTTCATCCTTAATTAGCTCTGATAATCCTCGTTGAAATTGACTCCTCTAGGCAACTAAATTTCATGTGGTGTCTGCCACCCAGCTGCAGAATTCTGAGGTATATTCAGCTACAGAGCTCCGCCCTTGACGTAAGTTATGCAGCTTGGTTTCACTGTAGCACAACAATTTGGGTCATCAAACACTTGATCCATAACTGTGATGTAGGAAACTAAGTCATTCAGGAGGATCAGAATTTTTTTCCACAGAAAGTGAGGCTTATGCAAGAGCCTCATCATCGGGAGAATAATGATGAACAGAACCATTTTCCTGCCACTGGTAAACAGACAAGGTTGCATCTGGATATAGATACAACATTGATTAAGGAATCCACAGTAATGATAACAATCCCCGCTGAACTTTGTGGGCAGCAGCATGTGTGTGTCTAATAAACAGCAGGTGGAAAGAAGCTTGACTAATGGCTCAATGTTTCGCCCTGGGTGGTGGGCTCAATCAGGACCTCCAGCCCATTTAATTGCCACCCAGCCACCAACGGTAGCATCAATATCTTTTCCTGCTGTTGGTAGAATCCTCACCAGGGTTTTCATAAGCACCTTTACCCGTCCAATGGATTGACCATACTTGGTGCTCTTTTACAGACTACAGCTCCTCACCATTTGTTGCAAGACCTTCTTGGTCGGCCAGTGTGTGGTGGCCCGTTGCCAATATTTGGGCCTTTCTTTGGTATAGAGATAATGGTCTAGGTCTTTAAGCACGTTCATGCCTAGTGTTACATCTAATCATCTTCAGGGTGGATGGTCCACCAGCATGATCCCCTTCTTGACAATGTCATGCCCAAACAGTCGAACCCGCATCCCTTGTACGTCTATCTCACTGTTATTGGCAGCCATCATCCTAATTACTTTCCCATCTTCCAGCTCCATCATGTGCCCAAAATGTGTCTCAAAGAACTCTAGGTATAACGCTGCACTCAAACCCGGTGTCGACTAGGCAGCATACCTGCTGGCCTTCTAACTTGGCTTCCATAATGGGACTGCTGGCATATAGGTAGTGTTCATAGTGCATGGTGCTTGGCATTCGGTGTGCCACTGCAGGATGCCCAACTATTGCTGCAGGAGTGAGGAAATTTAACGCTGACTCAGACCTCATCTGTACAGGACACTCTCTGGCAATATGGCCATATCGTTGGCAGTGCCAGCATTGAAGCCCCTGTATGGGTCACGGTTTCCATGTTTCATGACTCACAAGATTCTGCATCCTAGATGGCTCTGCCATAGTAGCCCAGGGCTGCGTTTCTGTTGGTGGTGTATGGGGTTGCTGAGTCCTCATCTGAGCTACTTCTAGACGATACTTCTGCTTTTGCTCCTGCAGTGCTGTCGTCAAGGTCTGGCTACTTCCCTCAGGATGGCCACCTCTTCAGTTCCTGGCTGAGCTTCAGGGATTTTGGCACCGTTCACCGACATCTTGATCACTACTTCTGTTCCTGTTCTAGAGCGGCTTTCATCGAACATAAAAGCCGAGTTACCCCAAGTCATGTCTTAGAGCTTGTTTTGTAAAGACTTATTTGCTATCCCAGCAATAAACTGGTCCCTCAGGAGCTGGTCCAGCTCTTGAATGGCACCCATGAATGTTGGGTCCTGTCTACAGATCTCCTACATCACCTCTTGAAGGGTTTTCGGGTACCACAATAGGGTTTCCCCTTCACACTGTGGCTGATTGAATAATTCGCTCCTCAGCTGCACCACCTACACATGAGTCCCATGGACCCTCTCCAGCAGGACAAATTCTGTATCTTCTCTATGAAATCCCTCTCAAATTTTTTCGGCCTTACTAACTATGTTACTATGGTTCTGTAGAAGGACGTAGATCTGGGTATTTATTATAATGGAATATAGGCTGAACTGGATGGACAAATGTCTTTTTTCGGCCTTACTAACTATGTTACTATGTTACTATGTAAATTCAGGGCGCACCATCACTGTCTGCCTGGCGTCACCCTCTAGTGCGTTCAGAGCTAACTCTGCCTGTAACTCTGGGGTCAGATTACACACCTTGACTGCATTGAGAATCCTCTCGATCTAATCCTGAAGGCCGATGTTGCCACCTTCAAACTGGGCCATGTATTCCCCCCCTGGAAGATACCCTATCTGGACTGACATAGCGGGAGCAGGCTGCATTGGCAACACTGGGGCTGTTAAAGCCGGGACAAGCTGGCCCTACTGGGTGGGGGCACCTTGAGCTGAAGCATAGGCCAACACCGGGTGATTACTTCCTGTCCATAAAGATTGCTGTATCTTGCCGACTAAGCTAAGTTGTAAGCCATGGACCGGGTTTGCTTACCAGGATACAGCAAAGCTGTGGACAAGGATAGCAGTAAACACTAAACATGTCAAATTAACTTTTACTGTTAGACTCAGACTAATTACACTTCCCCCAGCCAACAAAATATAACAGGTTAATTCACACACACACTCGGTCAGACCACTGCATCACTCAGTAGGCATAGAAATGTTGAATATGTTACTATAATTTACCTGTTTGTGCACCCACCTAGTGCGGCTACTGAACATTTACCTGGAAAACTGAAACAATCAAATGATTGCCATGGGTGGCCTATTGGTGATGCATCACAGCAGCTTACAAACTTAACCCCTATCTGACCTCGGACGGGATAGTACGTCCGAGGTCAGATCCCCTGCTTTGATGCAGGGCTCCACGGTGAGCCCGCACCAAAGCCGGGACATGTCAGCTGTTTTGAACAGCTGACATGTGCCCGTAATAGGCGTGGGCAGAATCGCGATCTGCCCGCACCTATTAACTAGTTAAATGCCACTGTCAAACGCAGACAGCGGCATTTAACTACCGCATCCGGCCGGGCAACCGGAAATGACGTCATCGCCGACCCCCGTCACATGATCGGGGGTCGGCGATGCGTCTCCATTGTAACCATAGAGGTCCTTGAGACCTCTATGGTTACTGATCGCCGGTGGCTGTGAGCGCCACCCTGTGGTCGGCGCTCACAGCACACCTGCATTTCTGCTACATAGCAGAGATCAGCAGATCGCTGCTATGTAGCAGAGGCGATCGAGTTGTGCCTGCTTCTAGCCTCCCATGGAGGCTATTGAAGCATGGCAAAAGTGAAAAAAAAAAGTTGAAAAAAATGTTAAAAAAAAAAATAAAAAAATAAAAGTTTAAATCACCCCCCTTTCGCCCCAATCAAAATAAATCCATAAAAAAAATATCAAATCTACACATATTGTCTAAGGGCTTTTCCGTCTGTCTGTCTGTCTGTCTTTCTGTCTGTCTGTCCTGGAAATCCCACATCCCTGATTGGTCGATGCCGCCAGGCCTCGACCAATCAGCGACGGGCACAGTATCGACGTAGAAATCCCGCGTCTCTGATTGGTCGAGGCCGCCAGGCCTCGACCAATCAGCGACGGGCACAGCGACGATGATGTCATAAAGGACGTAGTCATCCCGCATCTCTGATTCAATCAGCAACAGGCACAGAGACGACGATGATGTCATAATGGTTGCCATGGCGACGATGATGTCATAAAGGTTGCCTCGACCAATCAGCGACGGGCACAGTCTGCCGCGAATTCTGGAATCATCATTGTCCATATACTACGGGGCCATGCATATTCTAGAATACCCGATGCGTTAGAATCGGGCCACAATCTAGTCTACACATATTTGGTATCGCCGCGCTCAGAATCGCCCGATCTATCAATTAATAAAAAGCATTAACCTGATCGCTAAACAGCGTAGCGGGAAAAAAATTCGAAATGCCAGAATTACATTTTTTTGGTCGCCGCGACATTGCATTAAAATGCAATAACAGGCGATCAAAAGAACGTATCTGCACCGAAATGCTATCATTAAAAACGTAATCTTGGCACGCAAAAAATAAGCCCTCAACCGACCCCAGATCACGAAAAATGGAAAAGCTACGAGTATCAGAAAATGGCGCAATTTTTTTTTTTTTTTTTAGCAAAGTTTGGAATTTTTTTCACCACTTAGATAAAAAATAACCTAGTGATGTTAGGTGTCTATGAACTCGTAATGACCTGGAGAATCATAATGGCAGGTCAGTTTTAGCATTTAGTGAACCTAGCAAAAAAGCCAAACAAAAAACAAGTGTGGGATTGCACTTTTTTTGCAATTTCATCGCACTTGGAATTTTTTTCCCGTTTTCTAGTACACGACATGCTAAAACCAATGATGTTGTTCAAAAGTACAACTCGTCCCGCAAAAAATAAGCCCTCACATGGCCAAATTGACGGAAAAATAAAAAAGTTATGGCTCTAGGAAGGAGGGGAGTGAAAAACGAACACGGAAAAACAAAAAATCCCAAGGTCATGAAGGGGTTAACAAACTTATCTAAACCCACTAGACTGAACTCTTTTATTGAATTATTCACCGTCGTGTTCACTTTAAGGATCATGTGAGTGCAATGGGACGCTCCTCGGAACGCTTCTGTATACTTCGGTAGATTTCTCTTTTATAAGGTAGCCTCTGTAAGTCACTAGTAGTTCAGCAAGCTGAGTCTGATAGGCACTGATGCATCCAAGTGAATTTATCTGCTTTTCTTTTTGCCAGACCTCAGGACTTACCTGCCAGTGTTTGGTCACTGTGTCATTAGGGAAATGAGCCTGTCTGCACAACTAGTTTCTAATTGTTGTGTGGTACCACAGCTGGCTGTATGTCACAGATGTCTGATCTTGGGAATTTTGGCTTCACGGGTGGCACTTGATGCAGACATCACACATCCTCCTTTCAGCGCTCACCTCACTCTCCTATGATGGCCACCATACCAACCTCTTCCTGTTAGGCACTCCCTCCCAATTGCCTGCAATGCCCCCTGGCCGGGGGCTCCATCTGGTTCTGCCCAAATTGCATTTCGCACCAGCAGAACAGAGTCCATTTAAAATAACAAAGGTGTCAACAGAATCGCTGTTTCTATTTCTTCTCACAAAACTAATTAATTGTCTCTCAATAAAAATCCTGCACAAACCAGTTTAAGCCAGAGTCATCAAGCAGTTGCAGGAGAAACAGTGGCCTCATGTGACTGGTGATTAGTACTGCAAACAATAACATTGTCAGTTGTATACTACTAATAAAACAGCAGCAGCTGCAAATTACATGCAAATTACATGCTCCCACCTCACACACTCTTCATACTATGCTCTCGTACTTTCCACTTTTTCCCATCGCACATTATACACAGTATAATACACATATCCCCATACAGTATAATGTCCAAACACAGATACTCATACAGAATGTTTCCCACAGCCCTCTATGCACAGTATGAAATCCCTGACAACCCCTTCAGAAGTATGTTCTGTATGGTTACCACAGCCCCCATTCAGTATAATGTCCTGCTCAACCCACTATACAAAGTATAATTTCCCAGACAGCCCCTTATACAGTTTAATGTCCTCCACAGCCTCCCATATAATGATGATTCCCAAAGCCCCCACACATTTTGTCCTCAGCCTTTGGCCCCCAGGATGTTTCGCCCCCGCACATTTCACCCCCGCACATTTCACCCCCGCACATTTCACCCCAGCAGTTCGCCCTGCAGTTCACCCCCAGCAGTTCGCCCCCAGCAGTTCGCCCCCAGCAGTTCGTCCCTGGGTACATTTCACTCCCGCACATTTCGTCCCCAGCATTTGGCCCCCAGGATGTTTCACACCCGCACATTTCACCCCCGCACATTTCACCCCCGCACATTTCGACCCCTGCAGTTCGACCCCCAGCAGTTTGCTCCTGGGTACATTTCGCCCCCGAACATTTCGTCCCCAGCATTTGGCCCCTGAATGTTTTGCCCCCGGCAGTTCACCCCTGGATGTTTTGCGCCCGGCAGTTCACCTCAGATGTTTGCACCCTTGTGGTTCATGAATTCCCATCTGTCATCAATGTTTCCCCAGCATTTGGCCCCCGGATGTTTCGCCCCCAGCAGTTCGCCCCCGGATGTTTGTACCCTTGTGGTTCATGAATTCCTGTCCATCATCAATATTTTGCCCCCAGCTGTTCACCCCCGGCAGTTCGCCCCCACATGTTTGTACCCTTGTGGGTCATGAATTCCTTTCCATCATCAATGTTTTGCCCCCAGAAGTTTGCCCCCGGCAGTTCGCTCCTGGATGTTTGTACCCTTTGTGGTTCATGAATTCCCATCCATCATCAATGTTTCGCCCCCAGCAGTTCGCCCCCGGATGTTTGTACCCTTGTAGTTCATGAATTCCTGTCCGTCATCAGTTTCGCCCCTAGCAGTTCCCCCCGGCAGTTTGCCCCCGTATGTTTGTACCCTTGTGGTTCATGAATTCCCGTCTGTCATCAATGTTTCACCCCCAGCAGTTCGCCCCCAGATGTTTCACCCCCTAATGTGTCTCCTACAGCATTTTGTCCCTGGATGTGTCGTCATCTGATGTTTTGCACCTAATGCAGGGATCAAAACATCTAGGGCTGAGCATACCTGGGGGTAAAATATACAGGACTCCAATTGCTGGGGATTCCTGTGGCTGCCTTTTCAGCAGCTCACCCAGTGTCTCTTCTGGCTGGCCTTAAAGGATTAGTATCACCCTAGAACAAAAAAATGGACATACTTACCTGTCGCAGCTGCAGCTCCTTGGGTCACTGAGTGCAGTCTAGCAGTTCCCCGTGATGTCTTCTCCTCCATCTGGCTGTCTTTTCATCTTCCCTGGATCACTGATCCATGAAGCATGATGAATGCCGCAGTAGTGAGGCCGAATGTCTCCAGGCCGCTCAGCTCACTGACATGACATCACTCCTGCCCCATTCATCAGTCAATCCAGGGGGCAGGATGCCTCTTCTGTCACCAAGGAATTGCATATATAGATCAATAGTTGGCGGTTTGTAAGTAGAGCGCTGGCAGTAGTCCAAGGAAGGGGAAGGTAGACAGCCGAGTCCCTGCAGCTCCAGCCGGGCACCCGCAATAGAGGATATAATAACAGGTTATAGAAGAAAAAGCCGGTCCTAGGAGCGCAGAAAAAAGGACTCTGACACCAGGTTGAGTTAAGCCACAACGTGTTTCAACCATCTTCTTCAGGTGGTCCATCTATTGCCAAGTTGCCTTGATTACTGTATTGTTCTCTTCAGTGATGCTTTCCTTGAGGGAAGTGCTAAAACATTAGAATGGGCTCCTGAAATGACTTCTGTGAGAATCTGTTGTGGTGTCTCCTGTGTTGTCCTTGCCCTGGTGACTGCCTCATTGACAAGTCGGATTGCTTCAGGTCTTGCTGCTTGTGCTGCTTGGTTGTGGGGATTGGTTACTTTCACGGCTTCATTGGTCCAAACACATCCCTTGCAAGTCGACCATTTTTCACACAGCTGGATGGAATGGACATCGTCAGCCATTCGCTTGAAAAATACGTAAATGTGATTCTCGTAGACCATAGAGTTGAGCGACCTTGACCTTTTTAGAGTCGAGCCGGGTTTCGCGAAACCCGACTATCTCAAAAGTCGGGTCGAGTGAAATCGGCCGATTATGAGTCGTAAAGTCGGGATCGACCGAAACACGAAACCCAATGCAAGTCAATGGGGCAGCATAGTCGGCAGTGAGTGGGGGCCAGGAAAACACCTAGAGTGCCCATTTTAATGTCAAAACCATCCATTCTTCTTAATGAAGCTTGTCAAGCGTAATTTACCTTATAATAATTGTAAGGCATTTGAAATTGGGGGTCATTTGGCTAAAGTTGTGGTGGGTAGGGCTGGTTCAAGTAATTAGTGGGCCCAGGAAATCTGGACCACGTCACGGCAGTGGAGCAGGGAGAGGTAAGTATTTCAACTTTGCAAGTGCTGTGAACCTGAGCAAGCAGGGGGGGCCCACTCGTTGGCATTGGCACTGGCACAGGGCCCCTCAAAGTACAGCGGTGTGTTTGCACGGCGGGGGCGCCTCCCACCTGCAGCAACACTTTTGCGTACTATGAGAGGCCCTGTGCCAGTGACGTCGCCAACTAGTATTCCTCCCCCCACCTGATGAAGGAACCTGCACTTTCATCTGCACCTTCCTCTTTGTCCCCGTGTAAGGTGGTATGGTATGCGGGAAGAGCAACCTGACTTTCAGCAGGGTCACAATGTTGTTGTGTAGCGTGCACGGGGAATGTTGAGTTATGGGTCAATGTACCAGCAGACTCATCTATCACTGGCTGGGCAATGGGCAGGATGAGGAGGAAACACAGATATAGGCCCAAAGAATAAAGTTGGCTAAATGCAGTTCAAAATTGGTAACACAGGAATAACCAGGGGGCATTGCAGTGGAGGACAACTGGAATGAGAGGCTGACACAGAGAGTAGGCCCAAATCAGTAAGTAGTCGAAATGCAGTTCAAAATTGGCAACCGTAGTAAACAGGCGGCACAGCTTTGTTCAGTGGAGGAGAACAGCAAGGAGTGGCAGACACCGATAGTAGGCCCCAACCCAACTAGTAGGCCAAATGCAGTCTAACATTAACAACTACTTAACGAGCGCCTGAAAACGGAATTTCAGGACAGGAAACCAGGAGAACAGCAAGGAGTGGCAGACACCGATAGTAGGCCCCAAACCAACTAGTACGCCAAATGCAGTTGTTCCGTTTAACCACAATTTAATGAGAGCCTGAAGATAGAAGTTCAGGAAAGGCAACCTGGAGAACACCTTGGAGTGGAACACACCATCTCTCTACACCCCATACCCAATTTGTAGGCCTAATGCAGTGTAGTTTCCAAGAACTACTAAACGAGAGCCGGAAGATCGAAGCTCAGGAAAGGCAACCTGGAGAACACCTTGGAGTGGAACACACCATCTCTCTACACCCCATACCCAATTTGTAGGCCTAATGCAGTGTAGTTTCCAACAACTACTAAACGAGAGCCGGAAGATCGAAGCTCAGGAAAGGCAACCTGGAGAACACCTTGGAGTGGAACACACCATCTCTCTACACCCCATACCCAATTTGTAGGCCTAATGCAGCGTAGTTTCCAACAACTACTAAACGAGAGCCGGAAGATCGAAGCTCAGGAAAGGCAACCTGGAGAACACCTTGGAGTGGAACACACCATCTCTCTACACCCCATACCCAATTTGTAGGCCTAATGCAGCGTAGTTTCCAACAACTACTAAACGAGAGCCGGAAGATCGAAGCTCAGGAAAGGCAACCTGGAGAACACCTTTGGAGTGGAACACACCATCTCTCTACACCCCATACCCAATTTGTAGGCCTAATGCAGTGTAGTTTCCAAGAACTACTAAACGAGAGCCGGAAGATCGAAGCTCAGGAAAGGCAACCTGGAGAACACCTTGGAGTGGAACACACCATCTCTCTACACCCCATACCCAATTTGTAGGCCTAATGCAGCGTAGTTTCCAACAACTACTAAACGAGAGCCGGAAGATCGAAGCTCAGGAAAGGCAACCTGGAGAACACCTTGGAGTGGAACACACCATCTCTCTGCACCCCATACCCAATTTGTAGGCCTAATGCAGTGTAGTTTCCAAGAACTACTAAACGAGAGCCGGAAGATCGAAGCTCAGGAAAGGCAACCTGGAGAACACCTTGGAGTGGAACACACCATCTCTCTACACCCCATACCCAATTTGTAGGCCTAATGCAGCGTAGTTTCCAACAACTACTAAACGAGAGCATGAAGATTGAAGCATTGGCGAGGAAACCTGGGGAACACCTTGGAGTGGAACACACCATCTCTCTACACCCCATACCCAATTTGTAGGCCTAATGCAGCGTAGTTTCCAACAACTACTAAACGAGAGCCGGAAGATCGAAGCTCAGGAAAGGCAACCTGGAGAACACCTTGGAGTGGAACACACCATCTCTCTACACCCCATACCCAATTTGTAGGCCTAATGCAGTGTAGTTTCCAAGAACTACTAAACGAGAGCCGGAAGATCGAAGCTCAGGAAAGGCAACCTGGAGAACACCTTGGAGTGGAACACACCATCTCTCTACACCCCATACCTAATTTGTAGGCCTAATGCAGCGTAGTTTCCAACAACTACTAAACGAGAGCCGGAAGATCGAAGCTCAGGAAAGGCAACCTGGAGAACACCTTGGAGTGGAACACACCATCTCTCTACACCCCATTCCCAATTTGTAGGCCTAATGCAGTGCAGTTTCCAAGAACTACTAAACGAGAGCCGGAAGATCGAAGCTCAGGAAAGGCAACCTGGAGAACACCTTGGAGTGGAACACACCATCTCTCTACACCCCATACCCAATTTGTAGGCCTAATGCAGCGTAGTTTCCAACAACTACTAAACGAGAGCCGGAAGATCGAAGCTCAGGAAAGGCAACCTGGAGAACACCTTGGAGTGGAACACACCATCTCTCTACACCCCATACCCAATTTGTAGGCCTAATGCAGTGTAGTTTCCAAGAACTACTAAACGAGAGCCGGAAGATCGAAGCTCAGGAAAGGCAACCTGGAGAACACCTTGGAGTGGAACACACCATCTCTCTACACCCCATACCCAATTTGTAGGCCTAATGCAGCGTAGTTTCCAACAACTACTAAACGAGAGCATGAAGATCGAAGCATTGGCGAGGAAACCTGGGGAACACCTTGGAGTGGAACACACCATCTCTCTACACCCCATACCCAATTTGTAGGCCTAATGCAGCGTAGTTTCCAACAACTACTAAACGAGAGCCGGAAGATCGAAGCTCAGGAAAGGCAACCTGGAGAACACCTTGGAGTGGAACACACCATCTCTCTACACACCATACCCAATTTGTAGGCCTAATGCAGTGTAGTTTCCAAGAACTACTAAACGAGAGCCGGAAGATCGAAGCTCAGGAAAGGCAACCTGGAGAACACCTTGGAGTGGAACACACCATCTCTCTACACCCCATACCCAATTTGTAGGCCTAATGCAGCGTAGTTTCCAACAACTACTAAACGAGAGCATGAAGATCGAAGCATTGGCGAGGAAACCTGGGGAACACCTTGAAGTGGAACACACCATCTCTCTATACCCCATACCCAATTTGTAGGCCTAATGCAGCGTAGTTTCCAACAACTACTAAACGAGAGCCGGAAGATCGAAGCTCAGGAAAGGCAACCTGGAGAACACCTTGGAGTGGAACACACCATCTCTCTACACCCCATACCCAATTTGTAGGCCTAATGCAGTGTAGTTTCCAAGAACTACTAAACGAGAGCCGGAAGATCGAAGCTCAGGAAAGGCAACCTGGGGAACACCTTGGAGTGTAACACACCATCTCTCTCCACCCGATACCCATTTTGTAGGCCTAATGCAGTGTAGTTTTCTACAACTACTAAACGAGAGTCGGAAGACCGAAGCAATGGCAAGGAAACCTGGGGAACACCTTGGAGTGTGACACACCATCTCTCTCCACCCCATACCCAATTTGTAGGCCTAATGCAGCCTACTTTCCGACAACTACTAAACGAGAGCATGAAGATCGAAGCTCAGGAAAGGCAACCTGGAGAACACCTTGGAGTGTAACAAACCCTCTCTCTACACCACGGAAGGGCTGATTCTTAGGAAGGAAGGCTGTCGGAAAGAAGCAGGGCGCGTCCGAGGGTGATTATATTCTTATTAGGTATATACTCACCCTCGGACGCGCCCTGCTTCTTTATTTGTAATGAATGTTTATTTGCAATGTGGTTTTGACTTACTCTATTTTTTTGGTAAATAATGATTTTATTATTTTCATTGTTTTGCATCTTCTTGGCAATAATATAAAGAAGACGCGACAGGACAACACTCGGTGGATGCCATATCTGTGTTTTAAATTGAAAAAAACTTTCAGTTAACTACTTGCAGGAGAAAGTTATTGTAGCTGGTGGCCATTTTTAGTACTGTACCAGATTTTTGTTGTATGTGTTTGTTTTTAATGTTAAAATGTCTGCATTTGATATCTCTCCAGTATTTTCTTTTTTATAAGCAAAATACTTATTTTTATATTTTCTGATGTTGGTTCAAGGGGTACACGGGCAGCAGTAGACAGGTCAGTGGAGGCCTAGTGGAAGGAGGGACCGCAGACAGGCTTCGAAGCCCTAACATAATAAATTGGGCTGGCTGTAGGCAATTTAAAATTGGTTCCAGGGGAACACGGGCAGCAGTAGACAGGTCAGTGGAGGCCTAGTAGAAGGAGGGACCGCAGACAGGCTTGGAAGCCCTAACATAATAAATTGGGCTGGCTGTAGGCAATTTAAAATTGGTTCCAGGGGAACACGGGCAGCAGTAGACAGGTCAGTGGAGGCCTAGTGGAAGGAGGGACCGCAGACAGGCTTCGAAGCCCTAACATAATAAATTGGGCTGGCTGTAGGCGATTTAAAATTGGTTCCAGGGGAACACGGGCAGCAGTAGACAGGTCAGTGGAGGCCTAGTGGAAGGAGGGACCGCAGACAGGCTTGGAAGCCCTAACATAATAAATTGGGCTGGCTGTAGGCAATTTAAAATTGGTTCCAGGGGAACACGGGCAGCAGTAGACAGGTCAGTGGAGGCCTAGTGGAAGGAGGGACCGCAGACAGGCTTCGAAGCCCTAACATAATAAATTGGGCTGGCTGTAGGCAATTTAAAATTGGTTCCAGGGGAACACGGGCAGCAGTAGACAGGTCAGTGGAGGCCTAGTGGAAGGAGGGACCGCAGACAGGCTTCGAAGCCCTAACATAATAAATTGGGCTGGCTGTAGGCAATTTAAAATTGGTTCCAGGGGAACACGGGCAGCAGTAGACAGGTCAGTGGAGGCCTAGTGGAAGGAGGGACCGCAGACAGGCTTCGAAGCCCTAACATAATAAATTGGGCTGGCTGTAGGCAATTTAAAATTGGTTCCAGGGGAACACGGGCAGCAGTAGACAGGTCAGTGGAAGCCTAGTGGAAGGAGGGACCGCAGACAGGCTTCGAAGCCCTAACATAATAAATTGGGCTGGCTGTAGGCAATTTAAAATTGGTTCCAGGGGAACACGGGCAGCAGTAGACAGGTCAGTGGAGGCCTAGTGGAAGGAGGGACCGCAGACAGGCTTCGAAGCCCTAACATAATAAATTGGGCTGGCTGTAGGCAATTTAAAATTGGTTCCAGGGGAACACGGGCAGCAGTAGACAGGTCAGTGGAGGCCTAGTAGAAGGAGGGACCGCAGACAGGCTTGGAAGCCCTAACATAATAAATTGGGCTGGCTGTAGGCAATTTAAAATTGGTTCCAGGGGAACACGGGCAGCAGTAGACAGGTCAGTGGAGGCCTAGTGGAAGGAGGGACCGCAGACAGGCTTCGAAGCCCTAACATAATAAATTGGGCTGGCTGTAGGCGATTTAAAATTGGTTCCAGGGGAACACGGGCAGCAGTAGACAGGTCAGTGGAGGCCTAGTGGAAGGAGGGACCGCAGACAGGCTTGGAAGCCCTAACATAATAAATTGGGCTGGCTGTAGGCAATTTAAAATTGGTTCCAGGGGAACACGGGCAGCAGTAGACAGGTCAGTGGAGGCCTAGTGGAAGGAGGGACCGCAGACAGGCTTCGAAGCCCTAACATAATAAATTGGGCTGGCTGTAGGCAATTTAAAATTGGTTCCAGGGGAACACGGGCAGCAGTAGACAGGTCAGTGGAGGCCTAGTGGAAGGAGGGACCGCAGACAGGCTTCGAAGCCCTAACATAATAAATTGGGCTGGCTGTAGGCAATTTAAAATTGGTTCCAGGGGAACACGGGCAGCAGTAGACAGGTCAGTGGAGGCCTAGTGGAAGGAGGGACCGCAGACAGGCTTCGAAGCCCTAACATAATAAATTGGGCTGGCTGTAGGCAATTTAAAATTGGTTCCAGGGGAACACGGGCAGCAGTAGACAGGTCAGTGGAAGCCTAGTGGAAGGAGGGACCGCAGACAGGCTTCGAAGCCCTAACATAATAAATTGGGCTGGCTGTAGGCAATTTAAAATTGGTTCCAGGGGAACACGGGCAGCAGTAGACAGGTCAGTGGAGGCCTAGTGGAAGGAGGGACCGCAGACAGGCTTGGAAGCCCTAACATAATATATTGGGCTGGCTGTAGGCAATTTAAAATTGGTTCCAGGGGAACACGGGCAGCAGTAGACAGGTCAGTGGAGGCCTAGTGGAAGGAGGGACCGCAGACAGGCTTGGAAGCCCTAACATAATAAATTGGGCTGGCTGTAGGCAATTTAAAATTGGTTCCAGGGGAACACGGGCAGCAGTAGACAGGTCAGTGGAGGCCTAGTGGAAGGAGGGACCGCAGACAGGCTTGGAAGCCCTAACATAATAAATTGGGCTGGCTGTAGGCAATTTAAAATTGGTTCCAGGGGAACACGGGCAGCAGTAGACAGGTCAGTGGAGGCCTAGTGGAAGGAGGGACCGCAGACAGGCTTCGAAGCCCTAACATAATAAATTGGGCTGGCTGTAGGCAATTTAAAATTGGTTCCAGGGGAACACGGGCAGCAGTAGACAGGTCAGTGGAGGCCTAGTGGAAGGAGGGACCGCAGACAGGCTTCGAAGCCCTAACATAATAAATTGGGCTGGCTGTAGGCAATTTAAAATTGGTTCCAGGGGAACACGGGCAGCAGTAGACAGGTCAGTGGAGGCCTAGTGGAAGGAGGGACCGCAGACAGGCTTCGAAGCCCTAACATAATAAATTGGCCTGGCTGTAGGCAATTTAAAATTGGTTCCAGGGGAACACGGGCAGCAGTAGACAGGTCAGTGGAGGCCTAGTGGAAGGAGGGACCGCAGACAGGCTTCGAAGCCCTAACATAATAAATTGGGCTGGCTGTAGGCAATTTAAAATTGGTTCCAGGGGAACACGGGCAGCAGTAGACAGGTCAGTGGAGGCCTAGTGGAAGGAGGGACCGCAGACAGGCTTCGAAGCCCTAACATAATAAATTGGCCTGGCTGTAGGCAATTTAAAATTGGTTCCAGGGGAACACGGGCAGCAGTAGACAGGTCAGTGGAGACCTAGTGGAAGGAGGGACCGCAGACAGGCTTCGAAGCCCTAACATAATAAATTGGGCTGGCTGTAGGCAATTTAAAATTGGTTCCAGGGGAACACGGGCAGCAGTAGACAGGTCAGTGGAGGCCTAGTGGAAGGAGGGACCGCAGACAGGCTTGGAAGCCCTAACATAATATATTGGGCTGGCTGTAGGCAATTTAAAATTGGTTCCAGGGGAACACGGGCAGCAGTAGACAGGTCAGTGGAGGCCTAGTGGAAGGAGGGACCGCAGACAGGCTTGGAAGCCCTAACATAATAAATTGGGCTGGCTGTAGGCAATTTAAAATTGGTTCCAGGGGAACACGGGCAGCAGTAGACAGGTCAGTGGAGGCCTAGTGGAAGGAGGGACCGCAGACAGGCTTGGAAGCCCTAACATAATAAATTGGGCTGGCTGTAGGCAATTTAAAATTGGTTCCAGGGGAACACGGGCAGCAGTAGACAGGTCAGTGGAGGCCTAGTGGAAGGAGGGACCGCAGACAGGCTTGGAAGCCCTAACATAATAAATTGGGCTGGCTGTAGGCAATTTAAAATTGGTTCCAGGGGAACACGGGCAGCAGTAGACAGGTCAGTGGAGGCCTAGTGGAAGGAGGGACCGCAGACAGGCTTCGAAGCCCTAACATAATAAATTGGGCTGGCTGTAGGCAATTTAAAATTGGTTCCAGGGGAACACGGGCAGCAGTAGACAGGTCAGTGGAGGCCTAGTGGAAGGAGGGACCGCAGACAGGCTTCGAAGCCCTAACATAATAAATTGGGCTGGCTGTAGGCAATTTAAAATTGGTTCCAGGGGAACACGGGCAGCAGTAGACAGGTCAGTGGAGGCCTAGTGGAAGGAGGGACCGCAGACAGGCTTGGAAGCCCTAACATAATAAATTGGCCTGGCTGTAGGCAATTTAAAATTGGTTCCAGGGGAACACGGGCAGCAGTAGACAGGTCAGTGGAGGCCTAGTGGAAGGAGGGACCGCAGACAGGCTTCGAAGCCCTAACATAATAAATTGGGCTGGCTGTAGGCAATTTAAAATTGGTTCCAGGGGAACACGGGCAGCAGTAGACAGGTCAGTGGAGGCCTAGTGGAAGGAGGGACCGCAGACAGGCTTCGAAGCCCTAACATAATAAATTAGCCTGGCTGTAGGCAATTTAAAATTGGTTCCAGGGGAACACGGGCAGCAGTAGACAGGTCAGTGGAGACCTAGTGGAAGGAGGGACCGCAGACAGGCTTCGAAGCCCTAACATAATAAATTGGGCTGGCTGTAGGCAATTTAAAATTGGTTCCAGGGGAACACGGGCAGCAGTAGACGGGTCAGTGGAGGCCTAGTGGAAGGAGGGACCGCAGACAGGCTTCGAAGCCCTAACATAATAAATTGGGCTGGCTGTAGGCAATTTAAAATTGGTTCCAGGGGAACACGGGCAGCAGTAGACAGGTCAGTGGAGGCCTAGTGGAAGGAGGGACCGCAGACAGGCTTGGAAGCCCTAACATAATAAATTGGGCTGGCTGTAGGCAATTTAAAATTGGTTCCAGGGGAACACGGGCAGCACTAGACAGGTCAGTGGAGGCCTAGTGGAAGGAGGGACCGCAGACAGGCTTCGAAGCCCTAACATAATAAATTGGGCTGGCTGTAGGCAATTTAAAATTGGTTCCAGGGGAACACGGGCAGCAGTAGACAGGTCAGTGGAGGCCTAGTGGAAGGAGGGACCGCAGACAGGCTTCGAAGCCCTAACATAATAAATTGGGCTGGCTGTAGGCAATTTAAAATTGGTTCCAGGGGAACACGGACAGCAGTAGACAGGTCAGTGGAGGCCTAGTGGAAGGAGGGACCGCAGACAGGCTTCGAAGCCCTAACATAATAAATTGGGCTGGCTGTAGGCAATTTAAAATTGGTTCCAGGGGAACACGGGCAGCAGTAGACAGGTCAGTGGAGGCCTAGTGGAAGGAGGGACCGCAGACAGGCTTCGAAGCCCTAACATAATAAATTGGGCTGGCTGTAGGCAATTTAAAATTGGTTCCAGGGGAACACGGGCAGCAGTAGACAGGTCAGTGGAGGCCTAGTGGAAGGAGGGACCGTAGACAGGCTTCGAAGGCCTAACATAAGAAAAATGTCAATACAATGGTATTGACAGTGCCAGGCATTGAAGGATGTCAGCGCATAGACTAAACATTGGTGGAGCTGTGAGAGAAAATTTTGCAAGTCGTAGAGCACTGTTTGACCTGGGGGGGGACTGTCTTGTGGCCGGCGGTACAGGCCCAGGGCCCCTCATATTACAACGGTGTGTCTGACGTTGGGTGCGCACCACCACCGCCAGACACTTTATTGTACTATGAGGGATCTAGTGGCAGTGCCGTCGACCAAAAGCGGACACACCCACCTCTTCAGACAAACAGTACTCTCACGGGTGCTGGCGCCAAGTGGCGATACCACGGCCCCGTGTGGGGACTTTGGCCATTTAGGGAGGTGTTAACATGTCGGATGCTGGACAATCAGGTGCTGCAAATTACGAGATTGGAAAAGTCGTTCAGAATAGTCCACAGGCAAGACCTTTACATAGGAAAGCTAGGTGTCAGCCGGGCAAGGTGGGGCAAAAGATTTCGAAATCCAGTTGTGGTTCATTTTAATGAAGGTTAGATCATCTACATTTTGGGTAGCCAGACGAGTCCTTTTTTCTGTTAGTATTGAACCTGCAGCACTGAATACTCTTTCTGATAGGACACTAGCTGCCGGGCAAGCAAGCTCCTGCAATGCATATTCTGCCAATTCTGGCCAGGTGTCTAATTTTGATGCCCAGTAATCAAATGGGAATGACGGTTGAGGGAGAACATCGATAAGGGATGAAAAATAGTTAGTAACCATACTGGACAAATGTTGTCTCCTGTCACTTTGAATTGATGCTGCAGTACCTGTCCTGTCTGCGGTCATAGCAAAATCACTCCACAACCTGGTCAGAAAACCCCTCTGGCCAACGCCACTTCTGATTTCTGCCCCTCTAACTCCTCTGGTCTGCTGGCCCCTGCAGCTCGTGTGAGAACGATCACGGGCGCTGTGTGCAGGGAATGCCAGAAGCAAACGGTCAACAAGAGTTGATTGTTTGGTTGCTAATATTAGTTCCAAGTTCTCATGTGGCATTATATTTTGCAATTTGCCTTTATAGCGAGGATCAAGGAGGCAGGCCAACCAGTAATCGTCATCATTCATCATTTTAGTTATGCGTGTGTCCCTTTTGAGGATACGTAAGGCATAATCCGCCATGTGGGCCAAAGTTCCAGTTCTCAAATCTCCGGTTGTGCTTGGTTGAGGGGCAGTTTCAGGCAAATCCACGTCACTTGTGTCCCTCCAAAAACCAGAACCCGGCCTTGCCGCGCCACCAATTTCCAGTGGCCCCGGAAAAGCTTCCTCATTACAAATATAATCATCCCCATCATCCTCCTCGTCCTCCTCCTCCTCTTCGCCCGCTAACTCGTCCTGTACACTGCCCTGGCCAGACAATGGCTGACTGTCATCAAGGCTTTCCTCTTCCTCAGCTGCAGACGCCTGATCCTTTATGTGCGTCAAACTTTGCATCAGCAGACGCATTAGGGGGATGCTCATGCTTATTATGGCGTTGTCTGCACTAACCAGCCGTGTGCATTCCTCAAAACACTGAAGGACTTGACACATGTCTTGAATCTTCGACCACTGCACACCTGACAACTCCATGTCTGCCATCCTACTGCCTGCCCGTGTATGTGTATCCTCCCACAAAAACATAACAGCCCGCCTCTGTTCGCACAGTCTCTGAAGCATGTGCAGTGTTGAGTTCCACCTTGTTGCAACGTCTATGATTAGGCGATGCTGGGGAAGGTTCAAAGAACGCTGATAGGTCTGCATACGGCTGGAGTGTACGGGCGAACGGCGGATATGTGAGCAAAGTCCACGCACTTTGAGGAGCAGGTCGGATAACCCCGGATAACTTTTCAGGAAGCACTGCACCACCAGGTTTAAGGTGTGAGCCAGGCAAGGAATGTGTTTCAGTTGGGAAAGGGAGATGGCAGCCATGAAATTCCTTCCGTTATCACTCACTACCTTGCCTGCCTCAAGATCTACAGTGCCCAGCCACGACTGCGTTTCTTTCTGCAAGAACTCGGACAGAACTTCCGCGGTGTGTCTGTTGTCGCCCAAACACTTCATAGCCAATACAGCCTGCTGACGTTTGCCAGTAGCTGCCCCATAATGGGAGACCTGGTGTGCAACAGTGGCAGCTGCGGATGGAGTGGTTGTGCGACTGCGGTCTGTGGACGAGCTCTCGCTTCTGCAGGAGGACGAAGAGGAGGAGGAGGGGGTGTGAACGGCTACAGCCAACTGTTTCCTAGACCGTGGGCTAGGCAGAACTGTCCCAAACTTGCTGTCCCCTGTGGACCCTGCATCCACCACATTTACCCAGTGTGCCGTGATGGACACGTAACGTCCCTGGCCATGCCTACTGGTCCATGCATCTGTTGTCAGGTGCACCTTTGTGCTCACAGATTGCCTGAGTGCATGGACGATGCGCTCTTTAACATGCTGGTGGAGGGCTGGGATGGCTTTTCTGGAAAAAAAGTGTCGACTGGGTAGCTCGTAGCGTGGTACAGCGTAGTCCATCAGGGCTTTGAAAGCTTCGCTTTCAACTAACCGGTAGGGCATCATCTCTAACGAGATTAGTCTAGCTATGTGGGCGTTCAAACCCTGTGTACGCGGATGCGAGGCTAAGTACTTACTTTTTCTAACTATAGTCTCATGTAGGGTGAGCTGGACTGGAGAGCTGGAGATCGTGGAACTAGCGGGGGTGCCGGTGGACATGGCAGACTGAGAGACGGTGGGAGATGGTATTGTTGCCGCCGGTGTCCTAGATGCAGTGTTTCCTACTACGAAACTGGTGATTCCCTGACCCTGACTGCTTTGGCCTGGCAAAGAAACCTGCACAGATACTGCAGGTGGTGCGGAAAATGGTGGCCCTACACTGCCGGAAGGGATGTTGCGTTGCTGACTAGCTTCATTGGCCGAGGGTGCTACAACCTTAAGGGACGTTTGGTAGTTAGTCCAGGCTTGCAAATGCATGGTGGTTAAATGTCTATGCATGCAACTTGTATTGAGACTTTTCAGATTCTGTCCTCTGCTTAAGGTAGTTGAACATTTTTGACAGATGACTTTGCGCTGATCAATTGGATGTTGTTTAAAAAAATGCCAGACTGCACTCTTTCTAGCATCGGATACCTTTTCAGGCATTGCAGACTGAGCTTTAACCGGATGGCCACGCTGTCCTCCTACAGGTTTTGGCTTTGCCACGCGTTTTGGGCAAGATACGGGCCCGGCAGATGGAACCTGTTGCGATGTTGATGCCTGCTGCGGCCCCTCCTCCTCCGCTTCAGAACTGCTGCCGCCTGCACCCTGTTCCCCCAATGGCTGCCAATCGGGGTCAAGAACTGGGTCATCTATTACCTTTTCTTGTAGCTCGTGTGCAACTTCGTCTGTGTCACCGTGTCGGTCGGTGGTATAGCGTTCGTGATGGGGCAACATAGTCTCATCAGGGTCTGATTCTTGATCAGCACCCTGCGAGGGCAATGTTGTGGTCTGAGTCAAAGGACCAGCATAGTAGTCTGGCTGTGGCTGTGCATCAGTGCACTCCATGTCAGATTCAACTTGTAATGGGCATGGACTGTTAACTGCTTCACTTTCTAAGCCAGGGACGGTATGTGTGAAGAGCTCCATGGAGTAACCCGTTGTGTCGCCTGCTGCATTCTTCTCTGTTGTTGTTTTTGCTGAAGAGGACAAGGAAGCGACTTGTCCCTGACCGTGAACATCCACTAACGACGCGCTGCTTTGACATTTACCAGTTTCACGAGAGGAGGCAAAAGAGCTAGAGGCTGAGTCAGCAAGATAAGCCAAAACTTGCTCTTGCTGCTCCGGCTTTAAAAGCGGTTTTCCTACTCCCAGAAAAGGGAGCGTTCGAGGCCTTGTGTAGCCAGACGACGAACCTGGCTCCACAGCTCCAGACTTAGGTGCAATATTTTTTTTCCCACGACCAGCTGATGCTCCACCACTACCACTACCCTCATTACCAGCTGACAATGAACGCCCCCGGCCACGACCTCTTCCACCAGACTTCCTCATTGTTTTAAAAACGTTAACAAACTAACGGTATTTGTTGCTGTCACACAAATTACACGGTGAGCTATAACGTCAGTATGATTTAGCTACCCCTTTACAGGTGAGTGAGACCACAACGAAAATCAGGCACAATGTTACACACTCTGTTGTTGGTGGCAACAAATGAGAGAAATGCCACACACGCAGGACTGTCACTGAAGCACAAATGTAAATATTAATCTCCCACTGATTTGATTTTTTTTTTTTTTTCAGGGAGACTTTAGGAAAAAAAAAATAATAGAATAAAATGATTTTTTCAGGAAGAATTTAGAAACCAAATACAATAAAATGATTTTTTCAGGGAGAATTTAGAAAACAAATAAAACAAAAAAAGGCTTTCTATGGCCCACTGAGTGAGAGATGACGCACACAGGAGTCAGGAGTGGCACACAAGCCCAGAGGCCAATATTTATCTCCCACTGATTGATGTAGTGATTTTTTCAGGTAGATTTTGGAACCCAAATCAAGCTAAAAAAATAATAGGCTTTCTATGGCCCACAATTGGAGAGAGAGAGAGAGATGGCACACCCAGGAGTCAAGACTGGCACATAAGCAGAAAGGGCAATATTAATCTCCCACTGATTTGATTTTTTTTTTTTTTCAGGGAGACTTTAGGAAAAAAACTAATAGAATAAAATGATTTTTTCAGGAAGAATTTAGAAACCAAATAAAATAAAATGATTTTTTCAGGGAGAATTTAGAAAACAAATAAAACAAAAAAAGGCTTTCTATGGCCCACTGAGTGAGAGATGACGCACACAGGAGTCAGGAGTGGCACACAAGCCCAGAGGCCAATATTTATCTCCCACTGATTGATGTAGTGATTTTTTCAGGTAGATTTTGGAACCCAAATCAAGCTAAAAAAATAATAGGCTTTCTATGGCCCACAATTGGGGAGAGAGAGAGAGATGGCACACCCAGGAGTCAAGACTGGTACACAAGCAGAAAGGGCAATATTAATCTCCCACTGATTTGTTTTTTTTTTTCTTTTCAGGGAGACTTTAGGAAAAAAAAATAATAGAATAAAATGATTTTTTCAGGAAGAATTTAGAAACCAAATAAAATAAAATGATTTTTTCAGGGAGAATTTAGAAAACAAATAAAACAAAAAAAGGCTTTCTATGGCCCACTGAGTGAGAGATGACGCACACAGGAGTCAGGAGTGGCACACAAGCCCAGAGGCCAATATTTATCTCCCACTGATTGATGTAGTGATTTTTTCAGGTAGATTTTGGAACCCAAATCAAGCTAAAAAAATAATAGGCTTTCTATGGCCCACAATTGGAGAGAGAGAGAGAGATGGCACACCCAGGAGTCAAGACTGGCACACAAGCAGAAAGGGCAATATTAATCTCCCAGTGATTTGTTTTTTTTTTTTTTTTTCAGGGAGACTTTAGGAAAAAAACTAATAGAATAAAATGATTTTTTCAGGAAGAATTTAGAAACCAAATAAAATGAAATGATTTTTTCAGGGAGAATTTAGAAAGCAAATAAAACAAAAAAAGGCTTTCTATGGCCCACTGAGTGAGAGATGACGCACACAGGAGTCAGGAGTGGCACACAAGCCCAGAGGCCAATATTTATCTCCCACTGATTGATGTAGTGATTTTTTCAGGTAGATTTTGGAACCCAAATCAAGCTAAAAAAATAATAGGCTTTCTATGGCCCACAATTGGAGAGAGAGAGAGATATGGCACACCCAGGAGTCAAGACTGGCACACAAGCAGAAAGGGCAATATTAATCTCCCACTGATTTGTTTTTTTTTTTTTTTCAGGGAGACTTTAGGAAAAAAAACTAATAGAATAAAATGATTTTTTCAGGAAGAATTTAGAAACCAAATAAAATAAAATGATTTTTTCAGGGAGAATTTAGAAAACAAATAAAACAAAAAAAGGCTTTCTATGGCCCACTGAGTGAGAGATGACGCACACAGGAGTCAGGAGTGGCACACAAGCCCAGAGGCCAATATTTATCTCCCACTGATTGATGTAGTGATTTTTTCAGGTAGATTTTGGAACCCAAATCAAGCTAAAAAAATAATAGGCTTTCTATGGCCCACAATTGGAGAGAGAGAGAGAGATGGCACACCCAGGAGTCAAGACTGGCACACAAGCAGAAAGGGCAATATTAATCTCCCACTGATTTGTTTTTGTTTTTTTTTCAGGGAGACTTTAGGAAAAAAACTAATAGAATAAAATGATTTTTTCAGGAAGAATTTAGAAACCAAATAAAATGAAATGATTTTTTCAGGGAGAATTTAGAAAGCAAATAAAACAAAAAAAGGCTTTCTATGGCCCACTGAGTGAGAGATGACGCACACAGGAGTCAGGAGTGGCACACAAGCCCAGAGGCCAATATTTATCTCCCACTGATTGATGTAGTGATTTTTTCAGGTAGATTTTGGAACCCAAATCAAGCTAAAAAAATAATAGGCTTTCTATGGCCCACAATTGGAGAGAGAGAGAGATATGGCACACCCAGGAGTCAAGACTGGCACACAAGCAGAAAGGGCAATATTAATCTCCCACTGATTTGTTTTTTTTTTTTTTCAGGGAGACTTTAGGAAAAAAAACTAATAGAATAAAATGATTTTTTCAGGAAGAATTTAGAAACCAAATAAAATAAAATGATTTTTTCAGGGAGAATTTAGAAAACAAATAAAACAAAAAAAGGCTTTCTATGGCCCACTGAGTGAGAGATGACGCACACAGGAGTCAGGAGTGGCACACAAGCCCAGAGGCCAATATTTATCTCCCACTGATTGATGTAGTGATTTTTTCAGGTAGATTTTGGAACCCAAATCAAGCTAAAAAAATAATAGGCTTTCTATGGCCCACAATTGGAGAGAGAGAGAGAGATGGCACACCCAGGAGTCAAGACTGGCACACAAGCAGAAAGGGCAATATTAATCTCCCACTGATTTGTTTTTTTTGTTTTTTTCAGGGAGACTTTAGGAAAAAAAATAATAGAATAAAATGATTTTTTCTGGAAGAATTTAGAAACCAAATAAAATAAAATGATTTTTTCAGGGAGAATTTAGAAAACAAATAAAACAAAAAAAGGCTTTCTATGGCCCACTGAGTGAGAGATGACGCACACAGGAGTCAGGAGTGGCACACAAGCCCAGAGGCCAATATTTATCTCCCACTGATTGATGTAGTGATTTTTTCAGGTAGATTTTGGAACCTAAATCAAGCTAAAAAAATAATAGGCTTTCTATGGCCCACAATTGGAGAGAGAGAGAGAGATGGCACACCCAGGAGTCAAGACTGGCACACAAGCAGAAAGGGCAATATTAATCTCCCACTGATTTGTTTTTGTTTTTTTTTCAGGGAGACTTTAGGAAAAAAAAATAATAGAATAAAATGATTTTTTCAGGAAGAATTTAGAAACCAAATAAAATAAAATGATTTTTTCAGGGAGAATTTAGAAAACACATAAAACAAAAAAAGGCTTTCTATGGCCCACTGAGTGAGAGATGACGCACACAGGAGTCAGGAGTGGCACACAAGCCCAGGGGCCAATATTTATCTCCCACTTTTTTTTTTTTTGTTCCAGGGAAAATTTATAAACCCAATAAAAAAAATAATAAATAGGCTTTCTATGGCCCACTATCTGAGAGAGAGAGAGAGATGGCACGCTTAGGACTGGCACACAAGCCCAAAGGCCAATATTAATCTCCCTTTTTTTTTTCAGGGAGAATTTATAAAACAAAAAAAAAATAAATAAATAGGCTTTCTATGGCCCACTATTTGTGAGAGAGATGCCACGCTCAGGACTGGCACACAAGCCCAGAGGCCAATATTAATCTCCCACTTTTTTTTTTTTTGTTCCAGGGAAAATTTATAAACCCAATAAAAAAAATAATATATAGGCTTTCTATGGCCCACTATCTGAGAGAGAGAGATGGCACGCTTAGGACTGGCACACAAGCCCAAAGGCCAATATTAATCTCCCACTGATTGATGTAGTGATTTTTTCAGGTAGATTTTAGAACCAAAATCAAGCAAAAAAATAAATAGGCTTTCTATGGCCCACTGACTGAGAGATGGCACACACAGGAGTCAAGAGTGGCACACAAGCCCTGAGGCCAATATTTTTCTCCCACTGATTGATGTAGTGATTTTTTCAGGTAGATTTTATAACCCAAATCAAGCAAAAAAATAAATAGGCTTTCTATGGCCCACTGAGTGAGAGATGGCACACACAGGGATGGCACTCTAGCAGAAATGTCAATCTTAATCTCCCACAAAAAAAAAAAAACAGGGAGTGTCCTTCAATTACTATCTCCCTGCAGTAATCTCAGCCAGGTATGGCAGGCAGCAATAAGGAGTGGACTGATGCACAAATTAAATAAAAAGTGTGTACAAACCAAAAAGATAGCTGTGCAGAAAGGAAGGAACAAGAGGATTTGTGCTTTGAAAAAAGCAGTTGGTTTGCACAGCGGCGTACACACAGCAATGCAGCTATCAGGGAGCCTTCTAGGGCAGCCCAATGAGCTACAGCGCTGAGGGGGAAAAAAAAAAAAATGTAGCTTCCACTGTCCCTGCACACCGAAGGTGGTGTTGGGCAGTGGAAATCGCTACAGCACAAGCGGTTTGGTGGTTAATGGACCCTGCCTAATGCTATCCCTGCTTCTGACGAAGCGGCAGCAACCTCTCCCTAAGCTCAGATCAGCAGCAGTAACATGGCGGTCGGCGGGAACGCCCCTTTATAGCCCCTGTGACGCCGCAGACAGCAAGCCAATCACTGCAATGCCCTTCTCTAAGATGGTGGGGACCAGGACCTATGTCATCACGCTGCCCACACTCTGCGTTTACCTTCATTGGCTGAGAAATGGCGCTTTTCGCGTCATTGAAACGCGACTTTGGCGCGAAAGTCGCGTACCGCATGGCCGACCCCGCACAGGGGTCGGATCGGGTTTCATGAAACCCGACTTTGCCAAAAGTCGGCGACTTTTGAAAATGAACGACCCGTTTCGCTCAACCCTAGTAGACCATCTTCTTCTTCCCATGTTTGGATAGAACTCAATTCATACTTGTAGAAAGTGAATTGCCATGGAATCTGACTGATTTTTTTTTTGTGCTAGTACACCTCTCTCTTTGTAGAGATTTTAGACACTGCTATATTCTGATGTAAAGATGGAAAAAGAGCTAGTCTAAGGTAACTTGCAGGACACCTGCCATATTACACCTGACATAAAAATTGTTACATCTGCAACAAAACTTGCAAACAAGCAGGTCAGTGCTGGGTCAGGTAAAAATTCACAAAATGTTTTGCTTTTAGAGTGGTTTACATTCCCCACCTAAATCAGGCCTCATTCACACTACATTTTCTTAATCCGTTTATTTTTTTCGTGTTATGTTTTTGTAACACAAAAACGTTTTAGAAGAGTTTTGGAAAATGTCTTGTTAAATTTGCGGGCAAAATGCTCTGACACTATAATGCAATCAGTTGTGAGGTTAACTGATGGAAACAGTTGATTTAACATGTCACAAAAGTGCAGCACTCTGTACAGTACTTTTGTGGCATGTGGATTGATGACGGACAGGAATTCAAGAACCACAAGGGTACAAACATCCGGGGGCGAACTGCCGGGGGCAAACTGCTGGGGGTGAACAATTGATGATGGACAAGATTTCATGAACCACAAGGGTACAAACATCTGAGGGCGAACTACCGGGGGCGAATTGCTGGGGGCAAAACATTGATGACAGACAGAAATTCTTGAACCACAAGGGTACAAACATCCGGGGGCGAACTGCCGGGGGCGAATTGCTGGGGGCGAAACATTGATGACAGACAGAAATTCTTGAACCACAAGGGTACAAACATCCCAGGGTAAACTGCCAGGGGTGAACTGCAGGGGATTAACTGCTGGGGGTGAAACATTGATGACGGACGGGAATTCATGAACCACAAGGGTACAAACATCTGGGGGTGAACTACCAGGGGTGAACTGCTGGGGGCGAAACATTGATGATAGACGGGAATTCATGAATCATAAGGGTAGAAACATCCGGAGGCGAACTGCCAGGGGCAAACTGCTGGGGGTGAAACATTGATGATGGACGGGAATTCATGAACCACAAGGGTACAAACATTTGGGGGTGAACTGCCGGGGGTGTTCTGCTGGGGCAAAAGATTGATGACGGACAGGAATTCCTGGACCACAAGGGTACAAACATCTGTGGGTGAAATACTGGAGGCGAACTGCTGGGGGTGAAACATTGATGACAGATGGGAATTCATGAACCACAAGGGCACAAACATCTGGGGGCGAACTACCGGGGACGTTCTGCTGGGGGCAAAAGATTGATCACGGACAGGAATTCATGAACCACAAGGGTACAAACATCCGGGGGTGAACTGCCGGGGGCGAAACATTGATGACGGATGGGAATTCATGAATTACAAGGGTACAAACATCCGGGGGTGAACTGCTGGGGGCGAAACATCTGGGGGCAAATGCTGAGGATGAAATGTGTAGGGACGAAATGTACCCAGGGGCGAACTGCTGGGGAGCGAAATGTGCGAGGGAGCAAAATGTGCGGGGGTGAAATGTGTGGGGGTAAAACATCCTGGGGCCAAATGCTGGGGACAAAATGTGCAGGGGCTAAATGTACCCATGGGCGAACTGCTGGGGGCGAACTGCTGAGGGCGAAACATCGAAATCTCAACAGCAAGATAGCATGCACAGCTCTCTATACAGTATGATTTCCTCCATAGCCCCTTAAAATTCAGTATAATGTCCCCCACAGCACCCCAAATAGTATCGTGGCCCTCACAGCTTTCATATAGTATAATGTCTCCACAGTCACCTATTCAGTATGACGTCCCCCTACAACTACCTATTCACAAAATGTCCCCCACAACTCCTTGTACTATGGCTGTCTCCTATCCTCTATTTTCCATGGTGTAGCTTCACTGTGCTAATCCTCCTGAATACTGTGCCCCCATTTCCCACTGCCTCTTTCCCATAGCCATCTGTACCCCATCTGCACACTATGCCATCATACGCTCCACCAAGCTGCCCTCTCCAAATTGTGCCCCCTCCAAACACTATGATGCCTTCCACAGCCCCCCACACATGGTGTATGGTGGCCCACACTCACTGACACTGATCACCTGCATGCCTGGGCTTCAGCTATCACTGTACTGAATGCTGGCAGCCTCAACTGTAGGACAATTTGTAATTTTTTTCAAACTGCTCCTTACCAAGGAGATAAGAGGTAGCGACTTTGTCTGCAGTTTGACCTTGCCTACCCACTGTCCTGATACTACACAAAAACGTGTGCCCTACCACAAAGCTCCAATACGTTTTTAAAAAGTTGGAGGAGATGGTGTAAAAACATCAAAAAGCACATTTTTGTGCAACTACATGTTGTGCAAAAATGTAGCTACATTTGCCTGAATTTTACACCAGTTTCCTAGGACAATTTTTTTGTCTTCGCCCATAATGTCTTACCACCCTAACTCCTTTGCTATTGCATGCACATTTGGCCAAATTAAAGTGCAAATAGAGGCAGTTAGGGTGATCTGTTGGAAATGTTGTGTGGCTCATATAGAGTCTGTTTCATGTTGCAATTTGTGATGGGCGAACCCATGGAAGTTTGGGTCGGGTGGTTTGGCCAAACATCTAAAAAAAAAAGTTTGGTTTGGGCATCCGAACCTGAACCCGTACCCCATTCAGCTGATTGGGGAGCACGAACATCCATTGTTTGCAATGTATGACAGCACAGCAAACACAGGCTCTGATTGGCGGTTAGATTATTACCGCCGGTCAGAGAACTGCGGTTCCCACACTGTCAAATAACAGTGTGAATCAGCAGTTGTAACCGCCGGTAAAAAGGTTACCTCCAGTCACACACGTCGGCTGATGAGAGATTACTACTCTCATTAGGCTACGCCTACTGTCGATAATAACAGCCAGAGCAGGCATTCCTGATGACAGTATTCATCAGCCAAACTTACTGCCAATCAGAGCCTGTGTTTTTTGGGCTGTCAAGCAGTTGACTGGCGGTAATAATCTTAATGATCTGGAGAAGTCCATGTTCGGGTCCATACCTAAACACTATGTGTTCAGTACAGACCCCGAACTTTACCCATTTCTAGTTGCAATTCCTTGTGACCACAGTATAATTAAGAAAATGTCATTAATATAAGGTTGGTAGATATCTGGCACCCTGCACTCCCACTGATCATCTGTTTTTAGTGCTGGCAGCAGTTGTATGTCAACAGTTGCTGAGCAAAACAGTCAACTATGTAGTTGCCTCTGTGATGTTCGCCCTTCGTTTTCGAAGATGACCATGACTTCAGGGTTAGAAGAGAATTAATAGTTATGGGTCCGGAGGTGGCTGATGAGTTCAATCCGGGCCCTGAAGGTTCGCCCACATACTTGACATACGAAAGCAGATGTGGTCAGTACACCAGATTCTGCTTGTGCCTTGCGTACAGCACGCTTTCTTTTTGCGTCACAGATTTTCCTATCTTCAGCTGCACGTGCTCCTGAGGTGATCCTGCCCCGCCAACCTGCACGATCCAGGGCAAGCTCTTCCCATTCATTGGTGTTGACTTCCAGGTTTTTGAGAGACACCTTAAGGCAGTCTTTATAGCGCTTCTTCTGCCCCCCCAACTGCTCGCTTTCCTTGGCACAGTTCTCCGTACAGCAGTTATTTCGGTAGTCGGCTGTCCGGCATTCGGACCACATGTCCAGCCCACCTGGCTTGGACTTTCAGCAGGAGAGTGTAAACGCTGCAGAGCCCAGTTTGTTCCAGAATTGCCGTGTCTGGGACATTGTCTTGCCACCTGATGTGGAGGAGTCTGCGGAGGCAACTCATGTGGAAATGATTAAGCTGTTTAGCATGCCGGCTGTACGCTGTCCAGGTCTCGCTAGCATAGAGAAGTGTGGTGAGGACCACCGCGCAGTAGACCTTCAGCTTGGTGGTAAGGCTGAGTCCCCTTCATTCCCAGACGTTCTTACGCAGTCTCCCGAAGGCGACAGTTGCCTCTGTAGAGTACTGCTCATTCACCCCTATATAAATGAAAAGGAGTGTGCCAGTATCTGGTAGGGGCCACTATACAGAGGATGGAGCTGTACTCTTCAGCTGTGCAACTGCTCATATCTGACTGCCACCAGCAACAAGGACAGCTGGCTAATAGATGTACTGGATGCTGGACCCCACTGATTCAGTATTGATGACCTATTTTTAGGATAGCTCATCAATACAAAAATAGTGAGGTAATTCTTTAAGTCCAGATTCCATGTGAAAATCAAACAGCAATTATTACTGTTGTTCAATCTCTCAAGCTTTCTGTGATTCTTACATTTGAAAGAAAGTTGAATAAGTGTTTCATGCTCTGCATGTATGTGCGTCCACAGATTTTCAAAATGGAGTTTTTTTGCATCTTTTTGGGTTTTGGATGAGGAATAAAGTAGACATACCTACTGTACACCTACTGTGGAAAGATAATTTATAGAGGAGGAAAGGAATGGTCACTTTGTTAAAAGTAACAGAAAGTGCTTCTTTAAACAGAAAGGATATTTTGTTAAAATGGAAAATCAAAGATTTATTAGGAATATATAATTCAGTGAAGCTATATAAACTTGGATTGCTTTACCTAACTGAATCAAAATAATTCCGGGAAAAAAAATCCATTAGTATTCTGAAAATATTATATTATAAAGATAATTCAACCACTAATGGTATTCTGTGACTTATGCCAAGTCCAAGTATACAACATCTCTGTAAACATAGACATTATTTCTTCACCGGGGCCGATCCTGGGATTTTAATTAACACAAGATTCCGTGAAGGAGCCCTTTGTTCCCGACAATCTATATCAATTAAAATTTCCACCAGGTTTTGGCTACAAGTAACTTGTCATCTGCTACTTTGTTGCAATACCAGTTTTGGTCAAATTAACTTGAATGACCCATTGCTTGACTTTTTACTGAGTTATGCCTGTAGTTCTTTGCCCTTTATTATTTTAATGTCAACAAGAACATGTCTAGGCACTGTAGCTTGACTTAGAATAGAAATCAACCTGACAAGCTCATAAAAAAATTTTGTAAAACTATAAATAGTGTTTTTTTTTCTTAGCAGAATTAAACGATCGCAATCACATAATCAGAGCAATTAAAGATTTACTTTTGGTCGTGGTAAGAGGTTTGCTTTAGGCTGCTTTCACATATCAGTTTTTTGCTGTCAGGCTCAATCCGGTTGCTCGACGGATCGACAAATTCGTCGTAAATTGTGAAAAACTGATGTGACGGATCCGTCGCATCAGCTTTTCATCCATTTCTTCCATTTTTTAATCCATTTTAAGATGGATGGGAGGCTCCCAAACGTTATTGACTACTCAAAACTTATATATACAGTGTTTCTACAGCCCATCTTTGACAGGTTGTAGAGCAAGTGGCAGAGATGGAAGGGGTGATGGCAAACATTCTGAAGATTTTTGTGGATTTCACTTTTGAGGCGAATCATTTGAAAGTGATTGTTCTGGAGAAGGAGTGAGAAAGACAGTGCATCATGCGCCTGCGCCAGCGAAGTTTTTGGATCCACCCAATCACAGCACAGAGAATGACACGTGGGGTCTATTCAACATTATACATGGAGTTAAGAGGAAACCCCAAGACGTTTTTCAGCTACGTTCCTATGAAAGCGGAGAACATCAATTTTTTGGTGGAACAGATTGGACACCTCATCTGAAGAAGTGACACATCTTGCCTCTTCTCCATTTCACCGGCAGAGAGTCTGATGGTGACTCTTCGGTAAGTTATTTTTATTGTATCTCCTACTGTTAAAGCACACTTATAACTGTAATGTTGTTGCTGGTATTTTGCACTAATTATTGCCTTTTGTTTTTTCACAGATTCCTTGCAACTGGAGAGTCACTTTCCTCACTCCATTTTCAATTTAGACTCGGGATTTCCACCATATCGGGGATTGTTAAGCACACCTACCTGCTTGTGGGACTGTTTGCATGAAGAATTTATCCCACATCCCACAATGGAGAAATGGCTGGATATTGCAGTAAAATTCCAAAAAATTTGTCAGTTTCCCAATTGCTTGGGTGCAGTGGACGGGCAACATATCCACATCGTCAAACCTGCTGCAACTGACTCAGAATATTTCAACTTCAACAAATATTTCTCCATTGTGCTCATGGCCATCGCAGACGTAGAATACAAGTTTACAGCGGTCGATATTGGAGCCTATGGCCGCTCCAATGATTCACAAGTTTTTAAAGTGTCTGCAATGAGCCGTCATCTCTATGGAAACACCTTCCAATTTTCACCACCAAGACCGCTGCATGAAACCTCTGGACCGCCAGTGCCATTTGTATGTGTTGGAGATGAAGCGTTCCAACTCTCAGAACACCTGTTGAAGCCATACTCAAGTAGTGGATTAATGCCAACTAAAAGAGTTTTTAATTACCGCCTAACACGAGCACGAAGAATGGTGGAGTGCGCTTTTGGGATTCTAACATCCAAATGGCGAGTTCTGTTGACCGCTATAAACCTGAAGACTGACCCTGTGGACAAGGTGGTGAAAGCTTGTGTGGTCCTGCACAATTTCGTAATGTGCAAGGAACAGATTGCCATTGATGACCACTTCAAAGAAACCACCTTGAATAATTATCATAACATTACTTTTAGAAGTTCTGTGTCAGTTTCCAGAATGAGGGACAAATTTGCAGAATACTTTATTTCACCTCAAGGAAGAGTGCACTGGCAGGATGAGATAGTTTGAAAAATTTGTCTTGGACCTTGTTTTACCCAAAGTATTGTACCTGTTTTACCCAAAGTATTTAACCTTATAATTAAATAAATGAAAAGCAAAAATTTTTAAACAAATTTTTTTTATTTATTTATAAATTTAAAGTTTAGGTAGTGTGGGATGGAGATAATACTGGAGGGGCTGTCAGATTGAACCACTTCAACAGTGGGAGTGTGTAGAGAGGATTGTGGTGGTGACAAATCAAAGTAAAACAGAAGGTGAAGGGGTGGAGAAAGAAAGAGAATGGGTGGACATAAAACTGGGAGTAGGGATGGGAATTTGGAAGGTTTGAGTGGTGGAGTGGAGGAATTGGGAGGCAGAAGAGGTGGTGGGTGGAGAAAAGGGTTGTGTTTGGGCATGATGGGTGTGGAAGTAGACTGTTGATAGTGGGCAGAGAGTAGAAGTTAGGCAGGGAGAGAAGGCACAGATGATGTGGTTGGGAACTGGTACGGGGCAGGAAGCTGGTATTGCATAGGAGGGGAGGAAGGACAGTGGCTGGGGGGGGCAGGTGCGGGAGGAACTACCATGGCAGGTGGAAGGGCTTGGGAGCTAACATGCACTAGGGCAAATTGTCAGGCTTGCATTACATGCATCTGCTAGTCAGGAGATAGCTTGTCTATGCGCTCGACTACTGCCTGGGAAAAATGAGTGATTTGGCGATTTACTTGCATCTGAATGCATCCTATCCAGACGCATGTGCAACTCAAGAATACTGTTGTTGAGGAGGTTAAATCATGCATTCATTTGCTACGACAACCGTTTCAGCAAGTTCTGGAAGGATGCATTTAGATGCAAGAACTCGGGCGTATAGCTCTTTTCCTGACCCCCTCTGGCGCTGCCGCCAAGAACCCAAAGGTGTTTAGATGTGGCAGCAGTGTCAGAGGGGTAGGGTAAAGGAAAAGCTACATCCTCACCAATAGCTTCATGTAACGAAGTCTGCCACAATGCTCCAGTGCTGGTGGGTGGGACCGAGGGATCAGATGTGAGGGAAGGCTGGGAAGGTGCAGATGGGTTGGGTCTGCCGAAGTGGCCCCTGGTGGCAGACTCCTGTGGGATCTCTTCAGAAGGGTTCAACTATGCTGGCTCCCAAGTCCTACAGACGGTGCTGTGGAACAAAGAAGAAAAAAATGCAATTAATATATTTTTATTGCTTGGCCCTGGCTGAAACAAAAAAAAAAAAGGTACACGTAAACATTTTTACTTAGTAAATGGAGTGGGGAATATTTACCTTCTGCTAACCATAGTCGACCGGGTGAACGACAGGGCCCTAGCATATTTGTATTCGATCCACTCGGGGCCTGCATCTCCTTGCTGAACTCCTTCTTGAAGCAATCCCTGAGTGACTGCCACCACTTGATAACTCCCCTGTAAAGTGAAAGCACAAATTGGTTAATATACAACACATTACATCCATCAACAAAACTGAACTGTGAATACTAACGCGCTTGATTCTGGGCTCGAAACTCAAGGTCCTCCCAATGGTCCACAACTTCATGGCACACTTCCTCCCAGAGAAGACGGGTCACACCAAGATCAGAGTGGCAGTGGTCCCCCATATTCAATATAAGTAAAACAGCCGCACTCTCTTAAGATATATCTTGCAAAAAGTGATGTGTTTATTCACGTGTTGAAACAAAAATATATATATACACACACAGCAGGAAAAATAAACGGAGTAACGTTTCGACCCTGCCTCGGGTCTTTCTCAAACTGCGTTTTTTAGATAATGGGCGGAAAATTGAAATGTGCTCCCTTTAAGGGCTCCTCTTGTTGCAATATAAGGATGTCCTGCTTCTGTGAGGGTGTGTCCCCCATATTCCACAGCAGCTCCCGCTCTCGGATTACGTAGATGAGGAGGTCGATATCTAAACCGGCCACCGGATCAACAATTTTTGACGGATCCGGCGAATCACGGATCAAACATGAGGTCTTGCAATCCATCGCTAATACAAGTCTATGAGAAAAAAACAGATCAGGCGGCATCATTCGCCGGATCTGTTTTTTCAAAGTTTGCCGGATTGAGCCTGACGGCAAAAAACTGATGTGTGAAAGGGGCCTTACAGCAGTGCTTTTTTTCTTCAAATATAACACTTTTTTTTTAATCAAAAAGCTTTATTTTCATCTGTCCACAAAACATTATTCCATTTGCCTTCAGGCTTGTCCAGGTGATCTGTCATGGGTTGGTTTGGGGATTTCATCTGGTAACATTGTGCTCAGTTCCTCTGTCTGCTGAGCTATTACCCTTTCTTCCCTGTCCAAAAGCTGATGGCTTATATTGTCTTTTTCTCTTCTTGGTCTGCTCCTCTCCAGGTGTTTACCTTTTTCCTATTTTAGTTTGCCCTATTACATTCTGTGTGGGATTATACATGTTCACCCTTGACTGCACTTCCTTGCTAGATCTCTTTGTGGATATGTGTTCAGGAGCTCCAGCCCTTCAGCTAAAGGGTTTACTTTGTTTGGTAACCTCCAGATGTATTCCTGCAATAAGCCTGTTTGCTTTCCTTCCCAGCACCTTTGCCTTTTACCACTGTTATGTTTCTGGAAGGTTTCATGTTCCTTTTCTTTTTGTTCTCCTTAATTTTCCTTCTCTACCCAATATGAACGTGTTTTAGTTTCTCACACTGGGTTTTCATAGCTTATTTAACACTTTCATCTTTCCTTGTTTGCATTGTGTTGCAGCCTTCCCTCTGGTTCCTCAGGAGGTACGAGAAGCCCCTTGAAGGCCTTTTAGGGAATTAGGTCCAAGGTGGTGTTTTTAGTTGTACAGCTAGGACCTTTCTAGTCTGAACAAGGACCAGTTGGGTGTAGTTGTGGTGTCTCCCTGTGGTTGAACTTTTCTTTTCTGTTTCCTGTGTGTGAGTATGTACACGTTCATAACAGATCTTTAGAAAAATGCAGATGGTCAGCAATGTTCTTTATTGAGAGCAGTGGCTTTTTCCTTGTAATCCTGCCATGTACACTGTTGTTCATTTTCAGTGTCCTTTTGATGATGGACTTGTGAACATTAACGTTAGCTAATGTGTGAGAGACCTTTAGTTGCTTAGAGGCTATTTTGGGTTCCTTTGTGACCTCAAGGACTATTGTATGGTTTCCTCTTGGAGTGATCTATTTTGGACAAACACTTCTAGAGAGGGTAATAATGGTCTTGAATTTCTGTCATTTATATACAATCTGCTGACTGTAGTTTGATGGACTCCAAACTCTTCGGAGATAGTTTGATAACTTTTTCCAGTTTGATGCGCATTAAAGGGACACTGCCACCTGAATTTGGAGGGAACAATCTTCAGCCATGGAGGCGGGGGTTTTAGGTGTTTGATTCACCCTTTCCTTAAGGTACCTTCACACATAACGATATTGTTAACGATATCGTTGCTATTTGTGACGTAGCAACGATATCGTTAATGAAATCGTTATGTGTGACAGCGACCAACGATCAGGCCCCTGCTGGGAGATCGTTGGTCGCTGAGGAAAGTCCAGAACTTTATTTCGTCGCTGGACTCCTGCTGACATCGCTGGATCGGCGTGTGTGACACCGATCCAGCGATGTCTTCACTGGTAACCATGGTAAACATCGGGTAACTAAGCGCAGGGCCGCGCTTAGTAACCCGATGTTTACCCTGGTTACCATGCTAAAAGTAAAAAAAAACAAACACTAGATACTTACCTACCGCTGTCTGTCCTCCAGCGCTGTGCTTCTCTGCCCTCCTCCTGCACTGGCTGTGAGCCGGAAAGCAGAGCGGTGACGTCACCGCTCTGCTTTCCGGCTCCCAGCCAGTACAGGAGGAGAGCAGAGAAGCAGAGCGCAGCGCTGGAGGACAGACAGCGGTAGGTAAGTATCTAGTGTTTGGTTTTTTTTACTTTTAGCATGGTAACCAGGGTAAACATCGGGTTACTAAGCGCGGCCCTGCGCTTAGTTACTTGATGTTTACCCTGGTTACCGGCATAGTTGGTCGCTGGAGAGCGGTCTGTGTGACAGCTCTCCAGCGACCAAACAGCGACGCTGCAGCGATTCGGATCGTTGTCGGTATCGCTGCAGCGTCGCTAAATGTGAAGGGGCCTTTACCCGCTGGCTTCATGCTGGCTGCATTATTGGATTGAAGTTCATTCTCTGTCCTCGTTAGTACAGGCCTGCGCAAGGCAAGAACTTCAATCCAATATTGCAGCCAGCATGCAGCCAGCGGGTAAGGAAAGGGGTAATCAAAAACACAAAAACCCCGCCTCCATGGCTGAAGATTGTTCCCTCCAAATTCAGGTGACAGTGTCCCTTTAACAACTCTTCTGAGGTACTCAAACGTACCCTTTATTTGTGCCATGATACACTCATACAAACATATGTTTTGAAGATCCCTGTTTTTAAGAAAAAAAAAAACAGATTGCCCATTCACATCAGAATATCATCCCACTGATTGATAGCACCAGACTCTATCTTCACCTTCAAACTCTCAGCTAATCTTAAAACTTCACAATGCTTTTGCCACTAACAGACATGTTATATTGGATCATTAAAAAAAAATTTGCACATCTATTATTTTTAAGAAGGGTTCATAAACTTTCAAGCATTTTGTATTTCAGATGGAGCCTGTCTTGGTTTATTCAAGCTTTACCACAACAGTATAGTGAGTGATTGCTTTCCCTGTACAACTCAACTGCAAAGATACTTCTGGTGCAATATCCCTTCTTCCTCCCCTGAGATTTCTTGGTTAACCATTGGTTTTCTTGGAACCCAGTTTAAGAAAAGCTCCTTGTTATTTTTGGAATTGTCCTCCTTTACATGTAAGAATAATTTCATAATAACCAGTGGCTCACCGGGAAATTTTTCATTCATGACAGTTTCTATTCTGTTATTGCATTGCATGCACAAAGTGATGTAAAACCCATCCAAAGAATTTGACAGCTTGTATCTGCTTGGCCTTGAAGGGCTACAGTGCTCTACAAACATTAGGTTCTCTGATCTGCTGTTGAATGCTGCAGGAAAGCCCAGAAAAATTTTCTGTATAACTCGAGGATCACTACTGCTTGTAGAGGAACCATTTATAAACTACAACTAGATGGCAGCCCGATTCTAAAGAATCGGGAGTCTAGAATCCATATATACTTTATTTATTCAAATGTAAGAATAATACAATTAATAAATAATAGTAAGAAAGAACAAAAATAATAGGCAGTACATGGAGAAAACACCAAACAAAAGTTCAAAATTGGTGTGAAAATGTCACTGAACCACTTCACAACTAAATATATATAGTTTTGGTAAATGGTATTATCATTTTTTTGACGAAATTCGGCAGGAGCTTGAAGAGCAACGTCACTGGGCCCGCCTCCACGCAGTAGAAACTTGCTGTGAGGTAAAAATTCAAAAATCACACCAAAATGGCGGGCGGAGTGTGTCACAGTACGGCACGTTTCTGATTGGTCGCTCGCAGCAGGCGGCAACCAATCAGACACTGGACACTGTTGACGTCACTTATCTCCGTACATTAGCTCCGGACATTAGCTCCGGACATTAGCTCCGGACATTAGCTCCGGACATTATCTCCGCACATTAGCTCCGGACATTAGCTCCGGACATTAGCTCCGGACAAAGCCACGGAAGTTGGCACAAATTGCAGGAAGTAGTATTCTAGGCAATTAATCTCCGGACATTAGCTCCGGACATTAGCTCCGGACATTAGCTCCGGACAAAGCCACGGAAGTTGGCACAAATTGCAGGAAGTAGTATTCTAGGCAATTATATATTAGATTACAAATGTGGAATAACAATGATATTTAAAGTGGCACTAAATAGAGTTCTTTAGGGTGTCTTGTTAGAAAATTCTAGAAATGTCTAACTAGACCTCAATTACATCTTTATTGTCCATCCTAAGGTATAGTCACAGTGTTTGCATATTGAAATGTATAAGAATAAACGCTAAATACATAGCACTTTTCTAGAATTGTAACTCAAGTTCAGACAAAATTTGAGATGTATGTTCATCAGAAACATTGTTTCTCCTAACATACTGAATTAAGACATTAACTTTATATCAGGCGGCACAGTGGCTCAGTGGTTAGCACTGCAGCCTTGCAGCACTGGAGTCCTGGGTTCAAATCCCACCAAGAACAACATATGCAAGGAGTTTGTATGTTCTCCTTGTGTTTGCGTGGGTTTCCTCCGGGTACTCCGGTTTGATCCCACAATACAAAGACATACTGATAAGGAATTTAAATTGTGAGCACCATCAGGGACAGTGCCAATAATGTCTGTAAAGCGCTGTGGAATTAATGGCACTATATAAATGAGTAAAATAAAAAATAAATATCTGCATATGTCTACCAGTGAAAAGTATGTTCAGTGCATATTTATATTTATATTTTATACAATTGTATTTAAATTGACTGTATAGGCATTTGGCCTACATTTGACCTAGTTATAACACAAGGAGACCAGTAGGAGTCAATAGGAACTATAAAGTATCAAATTTTATTAAATAACAAAGTTGTCTTAAAACATGCATACAATCTAATAAAGTGCATAAGGATGGGACATGCGGATAACCACCAGTATATAGATGAGAAAGTAACGTGCAAGGCTGCCACTACATAAGAGTCAGTAAGCAGGCTCGTGGTGAATAATTCCCCACAGCATATAATACAATCTGAGGCAGCAGCGCTTACCACGATAGGACAGCGGGCACTGGATAGGATCCGGATGATAAACCCCCGACGCGCGTTTCGCTTCTTCCGGTGGTCTAGCTTTCTCAAGGGGAAGTGCAAATGACCGGGACCAGGACCTTTAAATGTGATTGGTAGGTGTGCACGTGATAAATCACGTGTCACCACTAAACCAATCAGAGCGGCACCAGCGGCACATGCGTGTGTCGATCACCACGCTCCACGCCAGAGAGGGCGTCATGCCCCACCACGGGCACCCGAAGGAAAAAGATTCCCCAGGCGCACGCGCGGAACAATAGAGACGCCGTTCTGGCAAGCAGCAAGGTGAGCGCACACATCGCATGCGCACGACCGCGTATAAGGAAGGTTTGGCTGAATTAATGTCACCGATAGATAAAATGACAGCAACGATTGTATAAACAGGAGCATACACAACAATACACGGTCCATAAAAAAGAAGAAGTTCAGATAGAAAGGCGCTCCATGCTGTGTGACATCCCAAAGTAGTTATATCAGCCCAGATGGTAACACGATCCATTCCTGATGTAATAAGGTCCGCCCGGTCAAAAAAAATTCAATAGTGGATGATGTGAATTCTAAAAAGAGTATGCAAAACATAATAATTAAAAGAGGAAAATAGTACATATAAGATAAAACAACAAGGATCCATATAGGAAATCCGCAAAGGGGCAGAGGATGAAGCTAAGGAAATGGTAAACAAACAGGATAAATTCACTAATAGGACCATCTAGTAAGGACAAGGAAAAGGGGAAGGAGAATATATACAAAAGATAATAAAAAATAGGAACCGAATCCTAACGGGGGGAGGTCACAAAAATGAGGAGAAGCTAAGGGACTCGTTTAATCCTTTTGGTGTCATTGTATCAAGACGCACAATCCACTTAGCTTCTCGTTGTGCCAAAACTCTTTTATAATTGCCCCCCCTTGCCCCCAAATGTACACACTCGATGCCTCTCACCTGAAAGGTCCCCACGTCACAATTATGATATTGTTTAAAGTGACGGGGGATTGTCTTCAGGTCAGAGGCATCAACAACCGTTTTCGCAGCACGGATATCCCTCACGTGCTCGCGAACCCGTATCCTCAACTCCCTGGAAGTCAGACCGATGTAAATAAGGGAGCAACCACAAGTGGCATAATATATAACGTTTGAGGTGCCACATGTGATGTGCTGCCTTATGTCAAACTCCCTAGAACCATCAGACGAGCTGAAGACAGTGGTACGCAGGATGTTACTACAGGCCAAGCAATGGCCACACTTGAAAGACCCTAGAATCGGGCCTCGAGCTACATTTGACCTAGGTCTGGTCAATACAAAAATAGATATGTGAAATGCTTCACTGAAAAGTATAGGTCTGTGTGTCATCCATTTTAAAAATACTGTTGATTGAATGTTATTTAACCCCTTTCTGCCATCGGAGGTACTATCCTGTCAATGTGACCTTGGACTTAATTCCCATGGATGGGATAGTATGTCATACGCGATCAGCCGCGCTCACGGGGACGCGCGGCCGGGTATCGGCTGATTATCACAGCTGATACCCGGCACTATGCACCAGGAGCGGTCATGGACCACTCCCAGCACTTTAACCTCCAGAACACTGTAATCAAACAAGATTGCAGCGTTCCGGTGGCATGAGCAAGCATCATGCAGGGAGGGGGCTCCCTGCGTGCTTCTCTGAGACCCTCAGAACAACGCGATGTGATTGAGTTGTTCTGAGGGTCACCTCCCTGCAGGCCCCCAGATCCAAGATGGCCACGGGGTCCTTTTGGGTCCTGCAGGGAAGTGGCTTGTCAGTGCCTGCTGAGAGCACCACACATCTAGATAAGTTCCTTAGGGGGTCTACTTTCCAAAATGGTGTCACTTGTGGGGCATTTCCACTGTTTAGGTACATTAGGGGCTTTCCAAAAGCGATATGGCATCCGATCTCAATTCCAACCAATTTTGCATTGAAAAGTCAAACAGCTCTCCTTCCCTTCCGAGCTCTGCCATGTGCCCAAACAGTGGTTCCCATTCACATATCGGATATCTGCGTACTCAGGACAAATTGTGCAACAACTTTTGTGGTCCAATTTCTCCTGTTACCCTTGGTAAAATAAAACAAATTGGATCTGAATTAAATTTTTTGTGAAAAAAAGTTAAATGTTCATAAAAAAAAACATTCAAAAAATTCCTGTGAAGCACCTGAAGGGTTAATAAACTTCTTGAATGTGGTTTTGAGCACCTTGAGTGGTGCAGTTCTTAGAATGGTGTCACTTTTAGGTATTTTCTATCATATAGACCCCTCAAAGTGACTTCAAAGGTGATGTGGTAACTAAAAAATAAATGGATTGGTATAGAAGAAGAGCACTCACCCTCCGCAAACTTTTTCAGTCTTTATTCTGGCATCATATAAATAACAGGAACATATAGGGAGAACAGTGGATCCAAAAGACGACGGACGTTTTGCGCTGCCGCGCTTCTACGGGTCTAGGTGGCAACTGACAGAGGGGGGGGGCCCTTTTAAACATATCCGCCCCTAAGTTACCACCCCTCTATCAGCATCATCCACATCCTAATACATCCTACTAATCAGATAAAAATAGTGATAAAAACATTGCAATATAACAACAATGTGTGAACAACAAGAATAACAATAAAAAACTCTACACCGTGGGGGTGTGGCTTGGGCATGGAGCTGTGAGCACACATCTCTCCTGAGCTCCAGCGTGCCTGAGACCTCTGCAGCAATTATATAGCCACCATCAGCTCCACTCACCCACCCATGTTGAAGAGCAAGGTCGGGCTCCGCTCCCAGGCACCCAGGGAGCTCACAGCAGGTCCTGCAGGCTCCAGTATCACCAGGTACATGTCGGTGTCTGGGAGGGCGGGAAAGAGAGCAGCTCCTTCAGCCATGGTGGAGGGGGGAGGTGCTTCCTCCTCCTTGCAGCAGCACCCACACAGGAGCTCTCCACCTGGAAATGCAGGCACTCAGAAGAATGGGGCCACAGCAGAGAAGGCACAGGAGAGAGGACGAGTGATTGCTGCACCAGGGACCAGCCGCTCACCACAGAAGCTGACAGGAGGGAGCCCAGCACAGAGCAAGGGAGAGGTGAGAGCTGTGACCTGCCCCTCCAACCCTGGACAGACTGTGTCACAGGCTGGGGACCTGTCTCCCCCTATACTGCACCCTTATCAGGCTCAGGAAACTGAAATGGGCCCCCCACTACTACCACCAGGGAGGCATGAGAGAGGGGCCTCTCCCAGTCTAGTGCCAAAGGACATTGTGCCCACCATCACTGCAACTCATGGCCTCCACACACAGGCTCCTGTTAGGTCCCTGGCCTCTGATTACTATATAACTGCCTCTGAGCTGAGAGCGCAGCTGAGTGCCTTCCCTACAAAGGCTGACATGGAGAGCTATATACAGCGTCTGGAGGCAGTGTGCAGGAGTGAAGTGGGGTCCCTTAAGGAAGACGTGTCCCACCTTACCACCACTGTCTCTGCATTAGAAGCTAAAGTGGAGTCGCTTTCCTCACAATTGCAGAGTCAGCAGCAGCTTCTTGACCTACACTCAGAGACTTTCAATGTGGTCCTAGATATGCTGGAGGACTCTGAGAACAGGAACCGGAGGAATAATATCAGGCTCCGTGGGATCCCTGAGTCCGTAGCCCCACGTGACCTCTCCTCGGCCCTCCATGGCATTTTCAATTCTCTCTTAGGGAGGTCACCCACTGAACACATTGAAATTGACAGAGCCCACCGCTCGCTAGGCCCAAAGAACCTCGATACATCTAAGCCGAGGGACGTCATCTGCAGGATTCACTACTTCCAAACTAAGGATGACATCATGCGTAAGGCGAGGGACCACGATGCTATTGACTTTAATGGGTCTGATGTCCTTCTCTTGTCTGACCTCTCACGCTTCACCCTGGCTAAACGGAGGGCACTGCGCCCCCTCCTGGAGGTGCTGCGGGAAAATAAGATCCCCTACAGTTGGGGTTACCCATTTCAATTACAAGTACGCAGTGATAAAGGATTGATAATTTTGAGATCCCCGTCAGATCTGCAGAACTTCACCGCTGCACTGGGCTTACCCATTGTCACACTGGGAGACTGGCCTCGCCTTACTGCGTCTGACCTATGGGGCCCACGCCGTGCTGGAGGCCCCCACACCGGGTCGCTGGGAAAGAGGAAACGGGGCTCCCGCCGTAGACCTGCCTCCGTTACTCATGCTGATGACACTTGATCACCTAATTCAGACCTTATGATCACTATTGCCCCTTTTCTCTTTTTGCTTTCTTGCCGCCTACATTGTCCCTCCATGTTGCCAGGCTCCCACGGGGGGCTTGGTTGTGACTTTGCTTTAGCCTGTTAATTGTGGATGGATTGGAGCCACATGTTTTGTAGCGGTGATATTCCTATTTGATTCTACCTGGGACTCCTGAGCGGGGTTCCTAACATGGTTCATTTTGCACTATTTATGAATGTCCACCTACATCAATTGACTCCTCATGTACTGTGCTCAACTGTTGCACTACCGAATTAATGTGTTAATGTTATTTTATGTTGGCTAACGCTGCTCTTTCTCCTGAAATGTGACTTTTGATGATACCCCTTCGGGGGCTTGTTATGACTCTGCTCATTTCGACAAATGTACTTGGCCCATGATCCGCTGTTATGTTCATTAACAATGTTTATGTTACCAAGGTCATGGGCCTACTGGGTAGAGTTGGATTTTTTTTTTTTTTTCTTTTTTGCTGCAGGGGCTCGGCTGGTTGCTCTCTGCTCAATCACCTCCCCACTAGGGTGTGTCTCTGACACTACTTCTCAGAGTTTTCTCTGATATTGTCCTGTACCCTTGAGGCCTAGTGGCTTCTTGGTTTTTCTCTTTTTTTTTTTCTGGTCGGAACCCTGTCTTCCGGCTGAACTACTCTCTTTCCTTGGTGCTTTACTTTCTCTGTTTCTATTTTTCCCCACTTTCCACCCCTCCTACTCCTTTCCGACCCGATTGTACCACCCGCAGGCCCGATAGTTCCTATGGCGTCTCTACAACTCTGCTCGCTTAATGTCAGGGGGTTTAATGTCCCTGAAAAGTGATCAAAGGTTTTATACGGTATGCATAAGAAACGGGTTGACATACTTCTGCTGCAGGAGACACATTTCCGAGCAGACAGAATCCCTAAGCTTAACCATAAATACTACACACAGTGGTTCCATGGCAGTAACTCTGACTCCAAGTCTAAAGGTGTCAGCATTGCATTGCACAAGTCTTTACAGGCTCAGGTAGTTGCCTCTAAAGCGGATTCTAATGGTCGATATGTGTTTTTAAAGCTCAAAATTGCCCATGATTTGTTCACCATAGCTAACATTTATCTCCCCAATCAAGACCAGGTCCGAGCGTGCAGAAAGTACCTACGGGACCTCTCGGCCTTTGCGGAAGGCTATGTGGTTATGGGAGGGGACTTCAATATGGTGTTGGACCGCGCTGTGGATTCCTCTTCGGGAAGGTCAGCGGTGTCCCTCTCACAGCTGGAGAGACTGCGGCGGGCCCTGACGGACTCAAGGTTGGTGGATGTTTGGAGGTTACTACACCCCACTACCCGAGATTATACCTACTTCTCCACAGTACATAATTCCTATAGTAGATTGGATTATTTTTTGATCAGCCACGGGCTCCTGTCTCTTGACCCAAAGTCTGACATTGACACGATGTTGTGGTCAGACCATGCCCCAGTTTTGCTCTCCCTTCGGCTGCCGAGCCTTTCTCCGAGAGAATGGACCTGGTCCTTAAACCCTGGTCTCCTTGGAGATCTAACATGTCAGGCGGCCGTGCGAACAGCAATCTCAGACTTTCTAGATTTTCACAAGCATGACCCCACGGCCATCCCATACCAATGGGAGGCTCTGAAGGGAGTAATACGGGGAGTATTTATACAACAGGGGGCCCGACTGAAGAGAGAGAGGGAGACTAACATTGTGAGTTTGTTGACTCGTATCCAAACTCTGGAGTTGGATCATAAACGGACTAGAGATGCTGGGGTGCTGGCTGATCTCCTCCGGGCACGCTGTGAGTTGAGTGCCTTGTTGGACACGACGTTAGCACGACAGAGGGACCGCTTTCATAAATTTCTGTATAAGTACTCTGATAAACCCGGGAGAGCTCTAGCGAGGTTTTTGCACCCCCGTGCTCCCACCACTTATATCCCTACCATGAGGTCTGCTACGGGTGAACTGGTCCATTTTCCTGAGGAGATTGTGGACTCATTCAGAGCATATTACGACTCTCTCTACAATTTAAGTGGCCCGCTGTCTGATATGTCCCCTTCCGAGTTTCAAGCACGGGTGGACGACTACATCCGGGACACTGAGCTCCCGCCTATGTCGGTGGAGGAGTCTGAGGCCCTGGAGAGTCCTCTCTCGGAACAGGAGGTTTTAGACACGATAAAATCTTTGGCTAATGATAAAAGCCCTGGTCCTGACGGATTCTCCGCCGCCTTCTATAAGTTATATGCGAATTCCCTGGTCCCCTTCATGACCAAACTGTTTAACTCCATCTCGGCCAGCTGCCCCTTTGCCCCCCAAACGCTGATGGCCACAATCACCGTGATTCCTAAACCGGGAAAAGATCCCCTATTGTGTGCAAGCTATAGGCCCATATCCCTCATTAATGTGGATGTGAAGGTGTTCGCGAAAGTGTTAGCTGGTAGACTGAACCCTATTCTCCCTGGGTCCATCCATAGTGATCAGGTGGGCTTTGTGCCGCACAGGGAGGCCAAGGATAACACGGTGAAGACGTTGCTTCTGACCTCGTACATGCGCACAGGAAAGGTACCAGCATGTTTATTATCTATTGACGCTGAGAAGGCGTTTGATCGCCTAGGCTGGACCTTTCTACGTGCCTCCCTGAAGCAACTGGGAGTGGGACCTAACATGTTGGAGAGGATTTTTGCTCTGTATCATAGGCCTACGGCCCGTCTTAGAGTGAACGGTACCCTTTCCCCGCCCATTGACATAAGAAACGGGACCCGTCAGGGTTGTCCCCTTTCCCCCTTACTTTATATCCTTGCGATGGAGCATCTGGCAGTGGCATTACGGAAGACTCCTGATATTGAGGGTCTGCGGATTGGCCAACATGAGTTTAAGATATCCCTGTATGCGGATGATTTATTGCTGTACATTACCGACCGTGGCTTTTCCTGTACTCCTCCGAGAGTTCCGTAGGTTCGGGGAGGTTTCAAACTTTAAAGTCAACTACTCCAAGACGGAGGCGCTCAATATCTCCCTGCCTGATGATCTAGTCTCTCAGCTTCAGGCGTCCTTCTCTTTTAAGTGGAAGACCGATGCCTTAAAATATTTAGGAGTCTTAATACCTGCTCACATTAGCGCAACATATGCTCTGAACTACGTCCCGCTCCTGCAGAAAACTATCTCGGACCTTAAACGGTATGGCAGACCTCAGCTATCTTGGTTCGGACGGGTGGGAGTGGTCAAAATGGATATTTTACCCCGATTCCTCTATCTTTTTCAGACTGCTCCAGTGCAGGTTCCGGATTGCTTTTTCAGGCGCCTGCAGTCAGCTATCAATAGCTTTATTTGGGGAACTAAGAAGCCGCGGACTCGGTTCTCAGTGTTAGTGAGACCCAAGACTAAAGGGGGGGTAGGCCTTCCTGATTTTAAACATTATTATCAGGCAGTCTTGCTCTCTAGGATTGTCGACTGGAGGTTCGGTGATGCTCATAAACAGTGGGTGCTCCTGGAGAAACTTTTATCGCCCTCTTCTTTGTACTGGCTGCCTTGGCTGGGGGGACCGGACGCCCACCTGTGTCGAGTTTTGCTCCACTCACACAGATTGTTTTGAGGTTCTGGGATAGATCCTATGTGAAATTACGCCTGACCTCCCGATTGAGCAGACTGAGTCCCCTTTTTGACAATCCGGCCTTTCCCCCAGCAATGAATAGATCTACGTATCTGTGTTGGTCACGACTTGACGGGGTGGGACTGGGTCAGGTGAAGGATAAGCTTGCGGGGCTCTCCGGCATGCGGGGGTTACGAGGTTCTGATCTTACGACACCGCTGTCCTGGCTGGAGTTTCTGCAATCGCGGAGCTTTCTTTCCAGTGTGCCGATGGGGGCGCTGACACCATTTGAGTCCCTGATGCTCCCTACCGAGGGTCCCTCCCACGTGGTTTCGGTGCTCTATGGCCTGGTCTTGAATTCACTTCCCCCTACTATGCTTGGATTTATGGAGGCTTGGGAGAGGGACCTGGGGATCACCTTTTCTGAGGCGGATAGTCTAAAAATCTTCACTCTTGCACATAAGATGACGATGTCCAGTCAGGCGCAGGAGAGGAATTATAAATTACTGATACGCTGGTATAGGTGTCCAGTCCTTCTCCACAGGATTAACCCGGAGATCTCGGACGCCTGCTGGAGATGTGGCTCTGCCACGGGCTCTATGCTTCATGTTTGGTGGTCCTGTGGTCCCCTGCAACCCTTCTGGAACTCAGTCTTCGATGCCTTTCATTTGATGACTGGGGTCCGCCACGAGCCCTCCCCCCAAATGGCACTACTGTCCCTGATACCCAGTTCGATAGCTTCCGTTAAAAAGGGGATCCTGAGATTTTGCCTCATAGCTGCTAGGGCAGTTATTCCCCGACATTGGAGGTCCACTGAGGTCCCCTCCACGGAGGAATGGATAGCTGAAATGGATAGATTACATCGTCTAGAGTCGCTGGTGGCGGGTGATGGTGATGCTGCATATGTCCAGGGACGCACCTGGTTCCTCTGGCAATCCTTCAAGGAAAGCACAGGGTTCCTGACTTGGCTGCGTACATACTCATAATTCTCAATACGTGGGCGTATACATTGCTGGGTCTCCCTTAATCCCCCCTTCTTCCCCTTTCCCCCCCCCCCTTTTTTCTCTCTCTTCTTCTCTTTCTTTCTTTTTCTCCTATCTCTACAATTGCTTTTCTCACAGGTTTTGTATCCTGTATCCATGTCCCGAGGTGATTCTCAAGATGAGAAGCATGTACCCTTTATGTGCCAGAGTCCTTGTTCAACTACCCTTGTGCTGTGTGCTCAGAGGCGTAATGTATAGTTCTGGACATTGTAATGATTCATTTTATTGTTTTTCCTGTTTAAAATTTCAATAAATATATTTACTGAAAAAAAAACAAAAAAAAAACTCTACACCGTGATAACCGATTAACATAAAAAAAGCACTGACATGTCAATTCTTTCTTTAAACCCATAGGTCCCATAGCGTTAACCCTTAAGATCCACCTGCCTTCTCTCCTCAATAGCATTCTATTATGATCCCCTCCTTGCTCTGATAGATTAACTCTTTCCAACCCAGCAAACCGCAACAGAGATGCATTACCTTCATGATATGTTCGCATGTGACTAATGAGGCGGGGAACTCCTTTACCCATACTGATTGATTTAAAATGCTCCCTGAACCTGACGAACTAGGGGTGGATGGTTTTACCGACATAGTAGAAACCGCACGGGCAAAATAATACATATACTATATAAGTGGTCCTGCAAGATATAAAATCTCGGACTTTATGTTGAACAGGGCCAATTGTAATTACCTTGTCCGTAATGTGGTACATACAATAATTGCAGTGACCACACTTAAAATTCCCTTGTGGTAACCACGTTTGAAGCCAATTGCTAAACTTACTGTCTACTCTGTTACGCACCAAAACTTCTTTTAGATTTTTATCTCTATGGCAAGCAAACAGCGGACCCCTGCTGGTGGTCTCGGATAAGGCCGGGTTCTTTTCCAAGATGTGCCAACTTTTCCTGATGACCGATCTTATATAACTGTCCATGGGTCCAAATTTAAAACTAAACGTGAACCTTTTATGCGCTGATTTTTTACTCAATGCTCCAACCCCTTGATCAACCTCTGCCGATTCCCCTGCCCTAGCCAGGGCATTATGCAATACATTGCAAGGATAACCTCTTGCCCTAAATCTATTATATAGTTCTTGAGATTGTCTCTGACAGCCCTCCTGACTACTGTTGATCCTTTTAACTCTTAAAAATTGGCTATAAGGGAGAGAGTTTTTAGTGTACTGTTGATGTGCGCTGTTGTAATGCAGTAAGGAATTGGTGGCTGAAGATTTTCAGAACACCTCCGTTTGTATTAACCCATTGCTGATCCATACCTTGACATGCATAGCAAACAAAAAAGAAAAAATTGAGTCCGCACCAACAGCACGCTAGATCATCAGCACTTATTAGTCACAGCTGACTTTGCGTTATATTGCCAATAGCGGAATTCGGGTGCTCATTCAAGTGAAGAGTAAGTCCAAACAAATATATTGGTATAGAAGAAGAAGAGCACTCACCCTCCGCAAACTTTTTCAGTCTTTATTCTGGCATCATATAAATAGCAGGAACATATAGGAAGAACAGTGGATCCAAAAGACGACGGCCGTTTCGCGCTGCCGCGCTTCTACGGGTCTAGGTGGCTAAATAAATGGTGTTGTAAAAATGAGAAATCGCGGGTCAACTTTTCACCCTTAACTTCCTAACAAAAAAAATTTGGGTTCCAAAATTGTGCTGATGTAAAGTAGACATATGGGAAATGTTACTTAAGTATTTTGTGTGACATATCTCTTTGATTTAAGGGCATGAAAATTCAAATTTGGAAAATTGTGAAATTTTTAAAATTTTCGCCAAATTTCCGTTATTTTCACAAATAAATGCAAGTAATATTGAGGAAATTTTACCACTAACATGAAGTACAATATGTCACAAGAAAACAATGTAAGAATCACCAGGATCCATGCTAGCATTCCAGAGTTATAACCTCATAAAGGGACAGTGGTCAGAATAGTAAAAATTGGCCTGGTCATTAACATGCAAACCACCCTTGGGGGTTAAGGGGTTTATGGTCACTGAAGTGTTAAGTCCTACTGACTTAACATGTCCCAGAGCAACCACTTTCCCCATTCACTGCAAAGAAAATACGATGTGTAACAATTGCCCATTTTTAGAATTTTAATAGAGAATAATGCACACATTATAGTTTTATGAGGTCTCAACTACACTCCCCATATCTTATGTAAACATGGTATAGTAGCTAAATCATAAGATATTTCAATGGCATAACCAATATATCTGTCTAATTCATGGTAGGTATGTATATACAGGAAAGATATATATCTTTGTACCCTGTACTCATGACAACCTTTAACATACTCTGTGCAGGAATGAATGTGTCTCATGGATATATGTCTTTCTACATCAATTAAGGAATTTTCTCCTCAGACCTTGTGGGGGCATCACAACACAGAACCAGACCCCAATCAAAGGACAATAAAGCTTTCACACTCCTTGTCTATGAACTGTTCCAATATTTACGGCCATACCTGTGCATCTCTCTCTAATAATGATAGTTCTGCTTCACTTCACTTGTCTTATCTATTACATTATTTCTGTGCCCTCTTGTGTATAAATGTAATTTTTCAGATTTTGTATTAGTCTATGTCTGATGAAGAGAACTGAGTAAAAATCAAAAAAATGCGTTAAACCGCACCTTACACCCATACGGCCTTAATAGGCTTAGTGGCGCACGTCACTGCCAGGGGGTCAGCCCAGCTACAAAGTCCAATCCATAACAAAGAAGAAGACAGCGCCACACCGGTCAGTGAAAAATGACTTACAGATTTAATCTGCCATCTGCGGCGACGTTTCGGTACAATGACCTTTATCAAGCATATCACGTGAAGTGACAGTTTCCTCATGTACCGGAGACACTGACTCACGTAGACACATTAAAATCAATGTGTCTCTGCACATGTCTGCGTGTTTTCACGGACCGTGTGTCCGTTTGGAAAACACGGAGACATGTCAGTGTTCGTGGGAGCGCACGTATTACACGGACCCATTAAAGTCATTGGGTCCATGTAAAACACGTACCGCACACGGATGTTGTCCGTGTGCAGTCCGTGTGCTGTGCAGGAGACAGCGCTACAGTAAGCGCTGTCCCCCCAGCGTGGTGCTGAAGCCGCTATTCATTTCTTCTCTCCAGCATCGTTCGCTGGAGAGAAGATATGAAAAATATTCATCACTGTAATAGGCAGCACCACGTGACCGCTCATACAGGAGAAGCTGCGGCAAGGACAGGAAGTAGCGAGGGAGCCAGGTAAGTATTTTATTAACAGCGGGGGGGGGGAGGGGGTTGGGGACAGGGATCTTTTTTTTAAACACAAAAAAAAAAGATTTTTCATATCTTCTCTCCAGCGAACGATGCTGGAGAGAAGAAATGAATGGCAGCTTCAGCACCAGATGCAGGGGACAGCACTTAACTCTAGCGCTGTCTCCTGCACGGTCCGTGTGGTCCTCAGTCGGCACACGGGCGGCACACGGCTGCCACACGTGTGCCACACTGATGTTCAATGTGAGCACACGAACACACGGACACGGATAATTCCGGTACCGATTTTTCCAGTACCAGAATTATCTGGACGTGTGAGACTGGCCTTACATGTTGTTTCTGCATTTTTTTTTTTAATGGTAAACTGTCACCACAGCCCAAACCATCGGCAGCATGAATTAGAGACTGGACTCAGTATATTTAATTGAAACGCCAGAGACAATTTGAAGATCCCATAGTGAGAGACATGTCAACTATCTCTAGCTTTGTTGTGAGAACCTGGCTGGGGTCTACGCCTAACTTGTCTCTTCTCTGACTCTGGTCTCTGGCGGATCTTCTAACTAGAGTTTCTCTGAAATGCTGGAGTATTTCAGATAAAAATATACCTTGCAGCAATCGTGCAAACAGGGTCTCATTCATGCTGCCTACAGTTTAGGTAACATGCATCAGGTGACAGATTCCCTTTAACCCTGCTTTTTAAAATTTTTTAAATTGTTCTTAACCCCTTTACCTCAAAGGGTGGTTTGCACGTTAATGACCGGGCCAATTTTTACAATTCTGACCACTGTCCTTTTATGAGGTTATAACTCTAGAATGCTTCAATGGATCTTGGCGATTCTGACACTGTTTTTTCGTGACATATTGTACTTCTTGATAATGGCAAAATTTATTTGATATTACCTGCATTTATTTGTGAAAAAAACAGAAATTTTGAAAATTTTGCAATTTTCCAACTTTGAATTTTTATGCAATTAAATCACAGATATATGTCACACAAAATACTTAATAAGTAACATTTCCCACATGCCTACTTTACGTCAGCACAATTTTGGAACCAAACTTTTTTTTGTTAAAGGGACTCTGTCACCTGAATTTGGCGGGACTGGTTTTGGGTCATATGGGCGGAATTTTCTGGTGTTTGATTCACCCTTTCCTTACCCGCTGGCTGCATGCTGGGTGCAATATTGGATTGAAGTTCATTCTCTGTCCTCCATAGTACACGCCTGCGCAAAACAATCTTGCCTTGTGCAGGCGTGTACTACGGAGGACAGAGAATGAACTTCAATCCAATATTGCAGCCAGCATGCAGCCAGTGGGTAAGGAAAGGGTGAATCAAACACCAGAAAACTCCGCCCATATGACCCAAAACCAGTCCCGCCAAATTCAGGTGACAGGTTCCCTTTAAGGAGCTATAAGGGTTAAAATTTGACCTGCAATTTCTCATTTTTACAACACCATTTTTTTTAAGGGACCACATCTCATTTGAAGTCATTTTGAGGGGTCTATATGATAGAAAATAACCAAGTATGACACCATTATAAAAACTGCACCCCTCAAGGTGCTCAAAACCACATTCAAGAAGTTTATTAACACTTCAGGAATTTTTGGAATGTTTAAATAAAAATGAACATTTAACTTTTTTTCACAAAAAAATTTACTTCAGCTCCAATTTGCTTTACTTTACCAAGGGTAACAGGAGAAAATGGACCCCAAAAGTTGTTGCACAATTTGTCCTGAGTACGCCGATACCCCATATGTGGGGGTAAACCACTGTTTAGGCGCATGGCAGAGCTCGGAAGCGAAGTAGCGCCATTCGACTTTTCAATGCAAAATTAACTGGAATTGAGATGGGACGCCATGTTGCATTTGGAGAGCCCCTGATGAAAAAACATTGAAACCCACCATCACTGAGATCATTTTGGAAAGTAGATCCCCTAAGGAATTTATCTAGATGTGTGGTGAGCACTTTGACCCACCAAGTGCTTCACAGAAGTTTATAATGCAGAGCCGTAAAAATAAAAAATCATATCATATTTTTTCTCAAAAATGATCTTTTCGCCCCCAATTTTTTATTTTCCCAAGGGTAAGAGAAGAAATTGGACCCCAAAAGTTGTTGTACAATTTGTCCTGAGTACGCTGATACCCCATATGTGGGGGTAAACCACTGTTTGGGCGCATGGCAGAGCTCGGAAAGGAAGCAGCGCCATTTGACTTTTCAATGCAAAATTGACTTGAATTGAGATGGGACGCTATGTTGCGTTTAGAGAGCCACTGATGTGCCTAAACATTGAAACCCCCCACAAGTGACAACATTTTGGAAAGTAGACCCACTAAGGAACTCATCTAGTTGTGTTGTGAGAGCTTTGAACCCCAAGTGTTTCACTACAGTTTATAACGCAGAGCCGTGAAAATAAAAAAAAATTTTTTTCCACAAAAATTATATTTTAGCCCCAGTTTTGTATTTTTCCAAGGGTAAAAGGAGAAATTGGACGCCAAAAGTTGTTGTCCAATTTGTCCTGAGTACGCTGATACCCCATATGTGGGGGAAACCATCATTTGAGCGCATGGCAGAGCTCAGAAGGGAAGGAGGGTCATTTGGAATGCAGACTTAGATGGATTGGTCTGCAGGCGTCACATTGCATTTGCAGAGCCCCTGATGTAAATAAACAGTAGAAACCCCCACAAGTGACCCCATATTGGAAACTAAACCCCCCAAGGAACTTATCTAGATGTGTTGTGAGAACTTTGAACCCCCAAGTGTTTCACGTCAGTTTATAACGCATAGTCGTGAAAATACATTTTTTTTTCCACAAAAATTATTTTTTAGCCCCCAGTTTTGTATTTTCCCAAGGGTAACAGGAGAAATTGGACCCCAAAAGTTGTTGTCCAATGTGTACTGAGTACGCTGATATTCGATACGTTGGGGTAAACCCCTGTTTGGGCGCACGGGAGAGCTCGGAAAGGAAGGAGCACTGTTTCACTTTTTCAACGCAGAATTGGCTGGAATTGAGATCGGACACCATGCCGCATTTGGAGAGCCCCTGATGTGGCTAAACAGTGGAAACCCCCCAATTATAACTGAAACCCTAATCCAAACACATCCCTAACCCTAATTCCAATGGTAACCCTAACCACACCCCTAACCTTGGCACACCCCTAACCCTATTCCCAACCGTAAATGTAATCCAAACACTAACCCTAACTTTAGCCCCAACCCTAATCCTAACTTTAGCCCCAACCCTAACTGTAGACTTAACCCTAGCCCTAACCCTAACCCTAACCCTAGACCTAACCCTAGCCCAAACCCTAGCCCTAACCCTAACCCTAGCCCTAACTCTAACCCTAACCCTAATGTGAAAATGGAAATAAATACATTTTTTTTTTTAATTTTTCCCTAACTAAGGGGGTGATGAAGAGGGGTTTGATTTACTTTTATAGTAGGTTTTTTAGCGGATTTTAATGATTGGCAGCCGTCACACACTGAAAGATGCTTTTTATTGCAAAAATATTTTTTGTGTTACCATATTTTGAGAGCTATAATTTTTCCATATTTTGGTCCACAGAGTCATGTGAGGTCTTGTTTTTTGTGGGACGAGTTGAAGTTTTTATTGGTAACATTTTTGGGCACGTGACATTTTTTGATCACTTTTTATTCTGATTTTGGTGAGGCAGAATGACCAAAAACCAGCTATTCATTAATTTCTTTTGGGGGAGGCGTTTATACCGTTCCGTGTTTAATAAAATGGATAAAGCAGTTTTATTCTTCGGGTCAGTACGATTACAGCGATACCTCATTTATATCATTTTTTTATGTTTTGGCGCTTTTATACGATAAAAACTATTTTATAGAAAAAATAATTATTTTTGCATTGCTTTATTCTGAGGACTATAACTTTTTTATTTTTTTGCTGATGATGCTGTATGGCAGCTCATTTTTTGCGGGACAAGATGATGTTTTCAGTGGTACCATGGTTTCAGCAGTACCATATCCATGTTTTTGATCGCGTGTTATTCCACTTTTTGTTTGGCGGTGTGATAATAAAGCGTTTTTTGCCTTTTTTTTTTTTTTACGGTGTTCAATGAAGGGTTTAACTAGTGGGACAGTATTATAGGTCGAGTCGTTACGGACGCGGCGATACTAAATATGTGTACTTTTATTGTTTTTTTTATTTAGATAAAGAAATGTATTTATAAGAACAATATATATATATATATATATATATATATATATATATATTTTTTTTTTTTTTTTTCCGGAATTTAAAAGTAGTGCCGGATGTCAGCTGCGATAGTCAGCTGACACTCGGCCGCGCTCCCCCCGTGATAATGATCATTTTCCTTTGAGAAACTTGATAACAATGCAACAGAAAAATAACATGAATCACATTCACACCAAATCTTTGGCAACCAATTTAAAAACAGAAATCTATGGTAATAAATGACTCAAAGTGCTAAAAAACACTTCCAAAATCTTTTGTGTGTTTTTTCTTTGTATTTTTGCATTTTGTGCAAGCCGGTGGGTGGCCTCCCTTTCCTGAAATGGCAATTACATTTAAAATCTTCTCCAGACTGGTGTCCATAGATTGGGACCCAGTCCTTTTGTCTGCCCTTATTCACACACTGAGGTCAACTCTGACACATGGTAAGGTTTTTAATATTAGACAGTGTTAGGTTCTGTCCCGATTAGGGGCACCTTGTTGACATTGGGATGACTTTTATGCTATTTTTGATCAAAAACAATATTACTAAGAACCCTGAGTTATTTCAATGCCTTTTGTTTTTTACTTATTTAGGTACAGCAGGGCTTTTGCTCATTTTGTTTCTTGTAGGTTTTGTGTGCAAAGCTTTGATCATGTTGTATTTTTACAAAAAGCAACAAACCTAAAAAATGTAAGGAAAGTTTCATCATCTCCTATTGTCTTCCAGCTAACACCTTGCTGCACTTGCTGCAGTAATTTTTAACAAAAAAATGCACAAAAATGTTTTAAAAAAAAAAGCAGTGTGTGAAAGAACCCCAAAGGTGTTTTAAGAGTTTAATGACAGCTGCTATGCAATCCCACAAATATGCTTGTAATTATTCTGAAGAGCCTTATTGGGGAATATACAATTTTCTTTGAGGCTTTAAAACAGTCTGTGGTTCACACAAGCCTTTACCAACCTTAGAATAAAACAAAAGGATATACAAAAGTCTAATAAACTCTTGTATATGGAAAATGTACTGATATAAGCACATGTTTCTTAAATTACAGAGATGACAGGAGAAAAGTGATCTCACATAAGTTGTGTTTCCCAGCTGTCAATACAATACACCTAATAACTTAATAAAACATCCTTATTATTATAACCACTGTTAGAGAAACATAAATGCTAAAGTTGTGCACATTGGGCCCTTATCTATAGCGTGAATTGGGAGCATTTTGTTATACACACACACGAGGCAGAGATAGAAAAACATTGTTGCACTAAGATTGCAAGATTTATTTTTCTAAGGCTTCTCAAGGATTTAAAGGGTTCATAAAATATTGATGACCAATGCTTAGAACATCAATATCAAATTGGTGGAAATACGACATCTGGCACCCCATCAAGAAATAAACATATAATGGAACTAAATAGTGAAACTCCGTTCCATCTGTAGTGGCCATTAATGAAAACTGCAGATTAGCTCTTATTCATTGTGTTGTTTAACGGGGGGAAGTCTGTTTTTAAGCCGATTGGTACTTTGTGTTCATTGTAAGAGATTAGTATGTGTTGTGTAGTGTCTATTTCAGAGATCAGTCCGATCCAAAAATGCATTGACTTGTCTTTGCGAAACAAAAAAACTATCATATGGTAAGTGATGGTCAGCACTCATATATACATGTGGGAGCAGCACATCACACCGAAACCTACCAATGTCTTACAACAAGCTCATGTTGAATAACGGACCATGTTGGATCTAGTCAAGGTTCACTGCAGCAGTTCCCACGTTCATCTCTCAAATGATAAAGGTGTTGTGCTCTCAACCCAACTCCAGCAAATGAGTAGTATCAACTCTCAAAATACGATCAACCTATAATGTGAACGGATGTTTGCGCTATGAACCGCAGTCTCCTAATTTTTTATTCAGGTCTGGCATCTAGTACCTTGTGACATGTTGAGTTACCATTGAAGTATGACAAAGGCCCTCAGGCCTGTTATGAGTATTTGCCTATGAGTACTTGGATACTGACAAGCCTAAAGCAGTATATAAGTGGTCAACCGATTACTAATTTAAGTTTTCTAGTGGGCCAAAAGAAGTAATAGTAAGTATAAAGAAGTTGTCCCAGAATGACATGATGACATATCTTTCTTCAATATCATTAACACCAGAAGGGTAGGGATGACTGATAAGCTCATGTTATCTCTGGCTAGATGTAAACAGTACACAAGGCTGGACCACCATCCCTCCGTACATTGTGTACTGTCCATTCTTATGTTCTGCATTTCAGTTCCTATTCATTTGGAAACAGCCTCTACATAGTATATGCAGCCATAATGTTCAAGCTTTCTGCACAATGTACATCCAACCACTTCCAATGTTAATTACAGCTGATTGGTGGAGTGCCAGAAGTCAGTCAAGCAGGAGCTCCTGCACACCAAGCAACCAGGAAGTTGGGAGGCTGAGAGCAGTGTGCTCTTGCTTGAGATAGTGAGAAAAATCTATTAAGCCAGAGAAAAAAATTTGGTAGACCACTATGTAGGCTCTGGCTTATTATTACCTTTTCTTCATGCCAAACTGCTAATCTTGAGTTTGTGTTCTAGCATGAATGGAGTTCAGAAAACATCTGAAAAACAAATACAAAATAATTCATTGAGAACTATCCTAGTATCGGGAGGGTACATCCCTAATGTCTTGTATCTATGGAGAGTCTATATTAAACACAGCAGTGTCTTGTGTAGTTTTCTACTATGTTCTGTAAGAAAATTGGCACAATATAAGAGAACACAGAGCACAGAGCAGCAGTGGGCACTTCCACTTGTGGGCCCCCCAAGGTCAAATATCGTTGGGTGCTGATGCTAGCCCCACATTCATCAGGTAATTATTGTCAGTCCGTACCTGTCTTTAACAGATGAGGGTGGAACAGAGCTTCGCCCACAATTGTTAATCTGTTAAATGTCGCTGTCAAAACCCGACAGCAGCATTAACAGGGCACTGGCATGGGGGGCTTCATTCTATTTGTCCATCAGTGCTCCAGTGACGCGATTGCATGGTGCCGATGGGTTGCTATAACAGCCGGGATATGTTGAAGACCTCTGTGCCTGTTATTACAGAGCCCCCATGAGACCCAGCCAGTGGCCAGGCTTCAAAGGAGACTGAAATTTCTACTTTATGCATCAATACTGTGGTATTGCTGTATAAGGTAAAAACAATAGGACGATCGCAAGTTCAAGTGCCTTTAGGGGACTAATAAATCCTTTTAAAGGTTAAATAAAAGTGTATAAAAATTTTAAAAAAACAAAAGTTCAAATCACCCTCCTTTTCTCCCAATAAAAGGAAACAATAAAAAATACACATATATGGTTTCGCTGCATGCAGAAAATTTATTACAATATCAAAATCTATCACAATCTAAAAATGATATAGATGAAGGGGAAGAAAAAATAAAAAAGTGGTCATGTCGGGAAAGGGTTTAGTTTAAGAATGCCAATTTGTTTATTTTTTCTATAAATCAACCATGCAGTTCCAGCAATATAGGCCTTTTTAGTTTGTACTAATGAAAAGATTACCTGTGGGCATATCTTTAGGCAGCTCGAAACTTTATAAAATGGCCAATATCTCTGGAATCTTATGGCGGATTTAAGAAAAAAAATCCAGAAAACTCAGGAGAACAGTGAGAATAAAATAAGAGTAATAACTGGCCACTTGATCTGGCGACACATCCTCTTTAAACCGTTAAAGACCAGGGATATTTTCATTTTTGCATTTCCATTTTTTGCTCCCCTTCTTCCCACGGCCATAACTTTTTTATTTTTCTGTCAATATGGCCATGTGAGGGATTGTTTTTTGCAGGACGAGTTGTACTTTTGAATGGCACCATTGATTGATTTGCCATTTTCCAAGACCCGTAGCATCTCCATTTTTCGGGATCTTCTGGCGTTTCGATTTTTTTTCTCACTACGCCGTTTACCGATTGGATTAATTATTATTTTATATTGATAGATCGTTTGATTCTGAATGCGGCGATACCAAATATGTGTATATTTGAATTTTTTTTATTGTTTTATTCTGAATGGGGCGAAAGGGAGGTGATATGAACTTTTATATATTTTTTTAATTTTAAAAACTTTTTTTTACTTGCTTCAATAGTCCCCATGGGAGACTAGAAGCTGCGATCATCCGATTGCCTCTGCTACATAGAGCAGGGCTGCAGCCCTGCTCTATGTAGCAGATATGCTCACTTGCTATGAGCTATCTAGCTATGACAACCAAAAGGTCTCCTGCTGACCCCGGGTTGTTATGCCAACCCATTTGCAACCCGCGGTTATGTGACACAGGCGCTTAAGGGAGAAGGTAATGATGCGCTTCCTGCGCTTGCATGTTAAATGCCGCTGTCAGAGTTTGACAGCGGCATTTAAAATGTTAACAGCCGCGGGTAGATCACGATTCCACCCATGACTGTTAGGAGCACATTTCAGCTGATCAGATCAGCTGTCTTGTGCTGGAAAAGGTGCTGGAAAAGGTGCGGGCTCCAGCAGGGGGAGGAGTCTAATGACGTGCTATGTCTGTCCTTAGATGTTAAGGGGTTAACAAAACATATTTACATAGTTCCCATAGTCATAATACAGACTGGAAGTCTATAGCTGTATCGTGCACCTATGAGGCATCATATTCTTCATAAAAAGTGATCCCCATTATAATTCATAGTAACATAGTAACATAGTTATTAAGGTTGAAGGAAGACTTTAAGTCCATCTAGTTCAACCCATAGCCTAACCTAACATGCCCTAACATGTTGATCCAGGGGAAGGCAAAAAAAACCCATGTGGCAAAGAGTAAGCTCCACCTTGGGGAAAAATAATTCCTTCCCGACTCCACATACGGCAATCAGACTAGTTCCCTGGATCAATGCCCTATCAAGGAATCTAGTGTATATACCCTGTAACATTATACTTTTCCAGAAATGTATCCAGTCCCCTCTTAAATTTAAGTAATGAATCACTCATTACAACATCATACAGCAGAGAGTTCCATAGTCTCACTGCTCTTACAGTAAAGAATCCGCGTCTGTTATTATGCTTAAACCTTTTTTCCTCCAAACGTAGAGGATGCCCCCTTGTCCCGGTTTCAGGTCTATGATTAAAAAGATCATCAGAAAGGTCTTTGTACTGTCCCCTCATATATTTATACATTAAAATAAGATCACCCCTTAGTCTTCGTTTTTCCAAACTAAATAGCCCCAAGTGTAATAACCTATCTTGGTATTGCAGACCCCCAGTCCTCTAATAACCTTGGTCGCTCTTCTCTGCACCCGCTCTAGTTCAGCTATGTCTTTCTTATACACCGGAGACCAGAACTGTGCACAGTATTCTAAGTGTGGTCGAACTAGTGACTTGTATAGAGGTAAAATTATGTTCTCCTCATGAGCATCTATGCCTCTTTTAATGCATCCCATTATTTTATTTGCCTTTGTAGCAGCTGCCTGACACTGGCCACTGAATATGAGTTTGTCATCCACCCATACACCCAGGTCTTTTTCATTGACGGTTTTGCCCAGAGTTTTAGAATTAAGCACATACATCTTATTACTTCTACCCAAGTACATGACCTTACATTTATCCCCATTAAAGCTCATTTGCCATTTATCAGCCCAAGCTTCTAGTTTACATAAATCATCCTGTAATATAAAACTGTCCTCCTCGGTATTGATTACCCTGCAGAGTTTAGTGTCATCTGCAAATATTGAAATTCTACTCTGAATGCCCCCTACAAGGTCATTAATAAATATGTTAAAAAGAAGAGGGCCCAATACTGACCCCTGTGGTACCCCACTGCTAACCGCTACCCAGTCCGAGTATGCTCCATTAATAACCACCCTTTGTTTCCTATTCCTGAGCCAGCTCTCAACCCACTTACACATATTTTCCCCTATCCCTATTATTCTCATTTTATGTATCAACCTTTTGTGTGGCACCGTATCAAAAGCTTTTGAAAGTCCATATACACTACGTCCACTAGGTTCCCTTGGTCCAGTCCGGAACTTACCTCTTCATAGAAATTGATCAAATTAGTCTGACATGAACGGTCCCTAGTAAACCCGTGCTGATACTGGGTCATGAGGTTATTCCTCTTCAGATACTCCAGTATAGCATCCCTTTGAATGCCCTCCAGGATTTTACCCACAGTAGAGGTTAAGCTTACTGGCCTATAATTTCCGAGTTCAGTTTTTGTCCCCTTTTTGAATATTGGCACCACATTTGCTATACGCCAGTCCTGTGGTACAGACCCTGTTATTATGGAGTCTTTAAAGATTAAAAATAATGGTTTATCAATGACTGTACTTAATTCCTGCAGTACTCGAGGGTGTATCCCATCCGGGCCCGGAGATTTGTCAATTTTAGTGATTTTTAGACACCGCCGCACTTCCTGCTGGGTTAAGCAGGTGACATTTAATGGGGAATTTTTATCACTAGTCATTTTGTCTGCCATGGGATTTTCTTGTGTAAATACTGATGAAAAAAAGTCATTTAGCATACTGGCTTTTTCCTCATCCTCATCCACCATTTCACCCAGACTATTTTTAAGGTGGCCAACACTATCATTTTTTAGTTTCTTACTATTTATGTAGTTAAAGAATATTTTGGGATTATTTTTACTCTCTCTGACAAATGAGTCTCTCAGTCTCAATCTTTGCTGCCTTGATTTGCTTTTTACAGAATTTATTTAATTTTTTGTATTTATTTAATGCCTCCTCGCTACCTACTTCCTTTAATTCTCTAAATGCTTTCTTTTTGTCACTTATTGCTCCCCTTACAACTCTATTTAGCCATATTGGTTTCATCTTATTCCTAGTACGTTTATTCCCATTCGGTATATACTGTGCACAGGTCCTATCCAGGATGCTAATAAACGTCTCCCATTTTCTTTGTGTATTTTTGTGTCTCAGGATATCGTCCCAGTTAATTGCACCAAGATCCTCTCTCATCCGTTGGAAATTTGCCCTCCTGAAGTTTAATGTCCTTGTAACCCCTCTATTACACATTCATACAATGTATAATGCCAAGATTTTTTTACAGATGTGATATGAATCCATAAGAAAATAAATCTCTAAAACTAAAGACATACAGAGATACAGTTTGGGTTATAGCATGTTATGGGTATGGTATTATCAATCTAACTCCGATCCGTTGTACAGATAACTGTTTGTGTCTTTCATTCAGTGCCAGTTGCTGTGTAACTATTGTATGTACTCAAAATAGTTCTACATTTTTACTATGGGAAACATGAAACTATAAGCAGTGCTGGTTTTAGGGGCAGGCAGACTAGTCATCTGCATAGGGCCCCCGCTACCCCAGCTGCTAACAACAGCACACCACATGGCCGCTAGGGGGCCCGTGAGTAAGGGAGGCCCAGCGCCACCCCGGCATCGTGCATTTAACTTCCGATGCCGATACAGTTGAAAACAGTGATGGAGGAGAAAGTGTCAGATGACAGTCCCTCTTCCATCACTCCCCCTCTGCATCTGACACAGTGTGTGCATGATGACATCACTTCATCATGCACCATGCTGTGCCAGCAGTGGAGCTGATGAGACACGCTTCAGAAGCCAGAGCAGCGAGAGAGCTGGAGGAGGTAAGTATTGTATTTATTTTTTATAATACTGCTGGACTATGGGGCTGCATTATCGTGTTTATGTGTGTGTGTGTCTGTGTTATACTGTGTGTAAGTGGGGGCTGCATTATACTGTGTGTGGGCGGACTGAATTATACTGTGTGTGTAGAGGGTTCCATTATAGTGAGTGTGGGGGGACTGCATTATACTGTGTGTGGGCTGCATTATATTGTGTGTGTATAGGGGCTGCATTATTCCCTAAGAGGGGACTGTATTATACTCTATGAGGGGGCTGCATTATACCCTAATTGGGGGGGCTGCATTATAGGTTAACATAGGACGATTAAATCTTGGGAATATATGCAAGCTTACAGAAAAAAACCTTTGTAAAATATAACCTTTATTAGGAATGTACTAAAATATGAATGAAAATCCCTAATAAATCAATTGCAGATTCAGTGCATACGTGGTGAAAAGATAAATGAACAACACATAAAATGGTGTTAGAAGGGTGCTAAGGTCTTATAACCTTATATTCAATAAGCACCTCACAAACCACAGGGGGTGGCACCTACAAAAAATAAAGAGATAGCGCCAACTCCAATCATGTCGGCTGTCCTTCGGTATTATAGATAGTCCAACAAGAAGGGCAGATCAAAGCCAACAAATCCTATTGTATAGAATAACTATACTGCAGAATAGAGAAAAAAGTTGACAAACACATAAAATCAGCGTTTGTTTGTATGATAATCAAATAAACCAGTGTAACCTGAACTCACACAAGTATACTAGAGTCCAGTAGTTGATATACCAATGGAGAATCACAGTATTCAGTCTCAAATTGATAAAGAGTAGAATGCTCTCTCCCTAGTATCTATACCTAGTATGCACATTCCTACTTGCGGAGGTTGGCATCCTAGAAAAAAGACGAGAGATGGCTCCCCGACTCGTGCGACATGTGTCCCTGGGCTCCCCTATGTAGCCCTAAATAGTGACAGATAGAAAACACGATCTCTATTAAACTACATGTCTTTGCTAAAGATATATTGAGGTATGTTCATTATACTCTATAAGGGGGCTGCATTATACTCTGAGGTGGTTGCATTATACTCTGAGGGGGCTGCATTATATTCTATGAGGGGGCTGCATTATACTGTATGAGAGGGCTGCTTTATATGCTATGGGATGACTGCATTATACTCTATGGGGTGGCTGCCTTATACTCTGTGAGGGGGATGCATTATATTTTATGAGGGGGCTGCATTATACACTATGGGATGGCTGCGTTATGCTCTATGGGATGGCTGCATTATACTCTGAAGTGGTTGCATTACACCAATTGGTGGTTGCATTATACTCGATGAGGGGGCTGCATTATACTCTGAGGTGGGCTGCATTATACTCTGAGGTGGGCTGCATTATATTCTATGAGGGGGCTGTATTATACTCTACATGGGGGCTGCATTATACTCTATGGGGTGGCTGCATTATACTCTATTGAGGACTATGGGGTGCATTCTACTATATGGGGGCTACATTCTACTATATGGGGGCTGCATTTTACTCTATCAAGGACCAGGGGGAGTGCATTATACTATATATACTATATGGGACCTGCATTATACTGTATCGAGGACTATGGGGAATGCATTATACTATATGAATAACTATGGGGAACATTATACAATGAAGAGTGCATTGTACTATATGGAGCAATATGGGGGGTGCATTATACTATATGGAGGACTATGGGGAGTGTATTGGACTATGGGGAGTGTATTATACTATATAGATGATTATGGGGAGTGTATTAAAGTATATGGAGGGATATGGGGCACATTATACTATATGGAGGACTATGGCTTGTGCAGTATACAATATTAAGGACTATGGGGTGCATTATACCATGTGGAGGACTATGGGGTGCATTATACTATGTGGAGGACTATGGGGTGTATTTTACTAAACAAGCAAAATGCTGCCTATTCATCGAGTGATTGGATTGTTTATGCAGGAACAAAAATTATTGTTCTCAGCAGCACATCGCCCGGTGTAAACTGCAGATATGCTGCTGATAACATGATACTGTGTGGGGATAGATTAATCTACTAGTGATCGTTCTATGCCCGTCATTCTTCCTTAGTCGGTGTAAAGAGGCCGGGAAACAAGTATCGAACGACTTTGATACTGTCGATCACGCTCATTTAATGGCCTAAACTCAGTGCATGTAAATACAACCAACATGTTTCTATGTGATGGTGCAATATGTGAGCATTTGGGGCCCCACGTTAAACTTTTGCTCAGGGCCCCACTTTGTCTAAAACCAGGCCCTGACTATAAGTGTTTCATTCTTTACACTAACTTTCTTAAAGATAGTAATTTGCCTTTAGGGCCAGGCTATTTTTTCTCCCTGTAGAATTATTCTGAGATTGATATGTATGTTATGTCTTGGATAAGAAGAGCTTAGTAGTCAGAGTAAGATGTTTTTGTAGATACTGGTTCTAAGAGCAGGTTTAGAGTTTGCTGAGTGGGCATGAAACCAACTACCTCCCTTTGTAAAGCACTTGTGGGCAATAGCAAAAAAGAGGCCTGACTACTGAAAGACACAATTGTTCCCTTCAATAAAAAGAGTGAAATATGCAGCCCATTATTTTGTCAGAGGAAAAAAAAATTGCTCCATTAGTGTAATTAGGGGAGCAGATTATCCACGTTCTTCCGACAGAAGGTGAAATGTAAGAAGATGTAATAGTTTTCTTCGAAACTTGAAGAAGGCCTATATATAGTAGACATTTATTTAGTTTAATTTGTGTTGAGATTTGATTTCTTTTTGATTTATTCACAAGAATAGCTGTTAGACAACTTAACACTTGCCTAACACAGCAAAATCTACTAAAATAAATCTAGAAAATGGAAATTAATCACCATCTAGTAATGGGAGTTGTAATTGTTGTAAGTCACTGTAATAGACGTAAAAATATTGATACGTTGAACTTGAAGGGATGTATTTTTTTATAATTTTAAAATGTAATAATTCTATTATTCCTTTTAGACATTTATGACACTTCTCATTTGTCTGTTTCCATATGTCCCATAGGACAATGTATATAAGTCCATGCATCCACAACAGATTCTTCCAATTCCCCTTTCCTTTTCCCCCCTGGTTTCAATGAGCTGTGCTGTAGTACAAGGGCTCAATTACACATCCAATTTTTCCATGTACGAGAAAAACAGACCGATTATTCTGATCAGACTTTCATCAGAGTTTGATCTGCATGTCATCTGTTTTTCTCATATATGGAGAAATGAACACAAAAGTTTCTCCACCCTCTCCATTCTGACAATCCGTGAAAATTGGACTGCACTTGGATGACATCCGTGTGAGTTTCGATTTTTTTTCGGTAACGCATTGACTTGCATTGACAATTTTGATCGGACCCTCGGATCAAAATCCAATACGTCTCTGCGATTTTGCATACATCTTTCAGTCTGAAAAATATCATGGACATGTAAATGGCCCCATAGACTATCACAGGTACAAGTACTAACTGTGAAAATCATGGATAGCACTTATATATGAAAATCGGACTTGTGAATGAGCCCAAAAGTCTGAGACAAAGCCACAGTATATGCTTCTAATGGTAGTAGGTTGATTTCAAATTACCGTATTTTCCAGAGTATAAGACGACTTTTTAACCCCTGAAAATCTTCTTAAAAGTCTGGGGTCGTCTTATACGTTGGGTGTCGTCTTGTACGCCGGGTGCAGACCAATGTGTATATGGTGGGTGGGGGGGAGTGGTCCCGATGACGAAGAGAGGGGGCGTCTCACAGGAAAGTGTGAGTGGAGTATCCCCCTATTACCTCATTGTGGCAGCGTGGGGGTTCTGTGCTGATGAGCGGCGGCGGCTCCTCTTTGTGCCTCGTGGGAGCTCTGTTGTGGGGTGGCGGCGGCGTATCTTCGTGCAGAGTCATGGCTCCTCCGGCATTTCCTCAAAGCCCGGAAGCAACGGCAGCTCTATTGCTGCGATGCGGTGGCCTCCGGGAAAATGGCCGCTGGGGCGGCACATGCTCAGATTCGGATCTTGTCCCGAGAACTCGGGAGATGAGATCTGAATCTGAGCATGCGTCACCCCCAGCGGCCATTTTCCCGGAGGCCACCGCATCACAGCAATGGAGCTGCCGGTGCCTCCGGGATTTGAGGAAATGCTGGAGGAGCACCGATGTTGCACGAAGATACGCTGGGGCGGCACATGCTCAGATTCGGATCTTGTCCCGAGAACTGGGAATTGGGAGTCTCATGTGAAGCAAGTCAGAATGGTTTTCCAGGTACTGCGTGCTAATTCCTTGTTCGTGAAGGGATCAAAGTGTCTCTTCGGTGTGCAGAAAGTTTCATTTTTGGGGTTCATCTTTTCCCCTTCTACTATCGAGATGGATCCGGTTAAGGTTCAGGCCATCCAGGATTGGACTCAGCCGACATCTCTAAAAAGTTTGCAGAAATTCCTGGGCTTTGCTAATTTTTATCGTCGCTTCATCTGTAATTTTTCTAGCATTGCCAGACCTTTGACCGATTTGACCAAGAAGGGTGCTGATTTGGTTAATTGGTCTTCTGCTGCCGTGGAAGCTTTTCAGGAGTTGAAGCGTCGTTTTTGCTGTGCCCCTGTGTTGTGTCAACCTGATGTTTCTCTTCCGTTCCAGGTCGAGGTTGATGCTTCTGAGATTGGTGCAGGGGCGGTTTTGTCACAGAGAGGTTCTGGTTGCTCAGTGTTCAAACCATGTGCTTTCTTTTCCAGGAAATTTTCTGCTGCTGAGCGTAATTATGATGTGGGCAACCGAGAGTTGCTGGCCATGAAGTGGGCATTCGAGGAGTGGCGTCATTGGCTTGAGGGTGCTAAGCATCGCGTGGTGGTTTTGACTGATCATAAGAACCTTACTTATCTTGAGTCTGCCAAGCGCTTGAATCCTAGACAGGCCCGTTGGTCGTTATTTTTTGCTCGTTTTGATTTTGTGATTTCATACCTTCCGGGCTCTAAAAATGTGAAGGCGGATGCTCTGTCTAGGAGTTTTGTGCCCGACTCTCCGGGGTTATCTGAGCCGGCGAGTATCCTCAAGGAAGGAGTCATTGTGTCTGCCATCTCCCCTGATTTGCGGAGAGTGTTGCAGAAATTTCAGGCTAATAAACCTGATCGTTGTCCGGCCGAGAAACTGTTCGTCCCTGATAGGTGGACTAGTAAAGTTATCTCTGAACTTCATTGTTCGGTGCTGGCCGGTCATCCAGGAATCTTTGGTACCAGGGAGTTGGTGGCCTTCTGGTGGCCATCTCTGTCACGGGATGTGCGTGCTTTTGTGCAGTCCTGTGGAATTTGTGCTAGGGCTAAGCCCTGCTGTTCACGTGCCAGTGGGTTGCTTTTGCCCTTGCCGGTCCCGAAGAGGCCTTGGACACATATTTCGATGGATTTCATTTCTGACCTTCCCGTTTCTCAAAAGATGTCTGTCATTTGGGTGGTCTGTGATCGCTTTTCTAAAATGGTCCATCTGGTGCCCTTGGTTAAATTGCCTTCCTCCTCTGATTTGGTGCCTTTGTTCTTCCAGCATGTGGTTCGTTTACATGGCATTCCTGAGAATATTGTTTCTGACAGAGGTTCCCAGTTTGTCTCGAGGTTCTGGCGAGCCTTTTGTGGTAGGATGGGCATTGACCTATCTTTTTCCTCGGCCTTCCATCCTCAGACTAATGGCCAGACCGAACGAACCAATCAGACCTTGGAAACATATCTGAGATGTTTTGTTTCCGCTGACCAGGATGATTGGGTGTCATTTTTGCCGTTGGCTGAGTTCGCCCTTAATAATCGGGCCAGCTCGGCTACCTTGGTCTCTCCATTTTTCTGCAATTCTGGGTTCCATCCTCGTTTCTCTTCAGGACAGGTTGAGTCTTCGGACTGTCCTGGTGTGGATTATGTGGTGGACAGGTTGCAGCAGATCTGGACTCAGGTAGTGGACAATTTGACCTTGTCCCAGGAGAAGGCTCAGCTTTTCGCTAATCGCAGACGCCGTGTGGGACCCCGACTTCGTGTTGGGGATCTGGTTTGGTTATCTTCTCGTCATATACCTATGAAGGTTTCCTCTCCTAAATTTAAACCTCGTTTTATTGGTCCATATAGGATTTCTGAGATTCTCAATCCGGTGTCTTTTCGTCTGACCCTCCCAGACTCCTTTTCCATACATAATGTATTCCATAGGTCGTTGTTGAGGAGATACGTGGCACCTATGGTTCCATCTGTGGAGCCTCCTGCCCCTGTTTTGGTGGAGGGGGAATTGGAGTATATTGTGGAGAAGATTTTGGATTCTCGTGTCTCTAGACGGAAACTCCAGTATCTGGTCAAATGGAAGGGTTATGCTCAGGAAGATAATTCCTGGGTTTTTGCCTCTGATGTCCATGCCCCAGATCTTGTTCGTGCCTTTCATGTGGCTCATCCTGGTCGGCCTGGGGGTTCTGGTGAGGGTTCGGTGACCCCTCCTCAAGGGGGGGGTACTGTTGTGAATTCTGTGGCTGAGTTCACTTCTGTGGTCACAAGTGGTATTGCAGTCTCTGGGCTTCCTCCCTCAGGTGTTTTGGTGAGCTCGTTGGCTGCCTTGCTATTTAGCTCCACCTGAGTCTGTCTTCCTTGCTCCTTGTCAATGTTCCAGTGTTGGATCTGAGCTACTGCATCTTTCCTTGGGCCTGCTGCTCTGCTAGATAAGTGCTTCTAGTTTGTTTTCTGTTTTTTCTGTCCAGCTTGTTATTATCTTTTGCTGGAAGCTCTGAGAAGCAAAGGGGTGCACCGCCGTGCTGTTAGTTCGGCACGGTGGGTCTTTTTGCCCCTTTGCGTGGTTTTCGTTTTAGGGTTTTTGTAGACTGCATAGTTCTCTTTGCTATCCTCGCTCTGTCTAGAATATCGGGCCTCACTTTGCTGAATCTATTTCATTCCTACGTTTGTCTTTTCATCTTGCTAACAGTCATTATATGTGGGGGGCTGCCTATTCCTTTGGGGTATTTCTCTGAGGTAAGTCAGGCTTGTATTTCTATCTTCAGGCTAGTCAGCTCCTCAGGCAGTGCCGAGTTGCATAGGTAGTTGATAGGCGCAATCCACTGCTGCTTCCAGTTGTGTGAGGATAGATCAGGTACTGCAGTCTACAGAGATTCCACGTCTCAGAGCTCGTCCTATTGTTTTTGGTTATTGCCAGATCTCTGTATGTGCGCTGATTACTGCACGCTGTGTTGCCTGATTGCCAGCCATAACAGTTAGGTGCCCTAATGTATGTTTTTCAATTACCTAATTAGGTGGGCAAATATGACAGCATGGTTAGGGCATATGTTTCTGGGACATATGATGCTGGGAAGGTATTAGTGGGATGAGGCCTTTTTCAGGCTTTTGTTGTGTATTTTGTATTAGTTTTTGTTACTGCAAAATGGGGTGCCATTTAATAGAAGGGGTATAAATATTTGCTATATAATGTTCTCTATGTAGGTAACACAACAAATGCAGATACAAAATTCTGACCAGAGTGTAGCCTTGTGAAAGTGGTCTAGCTTATTCTAAATGGAAAAAAATCCTGAATTGTAACCTCATCTGACTAATAAAGAAAAATTTGCACATTTTGAGACATTTTTGTAAATTGCTAAATGTACACCTACGAAAGCTGTCATTAGCTAATATTACCATATGTATTCATTGTGTGTGCTAAGTGTACATTTTTGGAAGCAATGTCACTACATCTATTTGTATGCCCTATGCTCTGACTTGTGCCTTCTCATCTTGATCTGGCTGATTCTTACTTGTTAATGTATTTTAGATGTTATTTGTTAATAAAGATTTCAACTTTTTAAAAAATGTTTTATCAAGATATTTCTTGAACCGTCTTTCTATATGAACTGTTCATGATATAGTGCTTGACCTTGTTTTCTTTATTCACTATTACATAATTTTCAAACTTTATTATATTGTTAGATAATTTACAAACTTTACAAACTGTTCGCATATGCTAACTAAATATAAAGTTACTGGTAAATCAAACATTTTAGTAAAACATGAATCCTACATTTTGAAATAATCCTTATGGGCAGTGAAATGGCAATTCCTTATGGTCTTAATACACTTCATTATTTCAACATGCTTAGAGTATATTAGGACTAGTAACTAACTGTGGACAATGCTATTAAATGTTTGTATGTCTGCTCTGGTATGTTTTTAATGCTGAAGGAATAAAAGTTACAGAAGTTTTACAAAGTGCCGGATCACATGGATTAATTTCAATGAATAATGAAATAACAGTTACCTCTGACCTTGACCATGGGAGAGCTATATAAAGCTATGATTCTATGAATCATGACTTCTCACATGCCTAATCCCCAGGGGGTCTACTGTAGAAGCTCCCACTGCACCCTATCAAATGCTTATTTAGAAGATGTACATGGGGTGACCAAACAGGCCTTTAAGCTATCTGGTTGCAGTCTTTTGGCATCTTTTATGGCTGCTGCCAGTTCCTTCACAGTAAAGTCTTTCTCCATATCCTCTAACATCTCGTCCGGGAGGGAGTTGTTAGTTTGCGTATGAGCCTCAATTTTGAGCTTAGGAGTTGAGCTAAGGTTCCTATAATATTACACGATTATTAATAATCGCTGAAGATGCAGAGTATATCCTATTTGGAATGTACTTTTCTGCCTCTTTAAGGGGAGAAACCTGGTGTCAGAGGCATGACCAGATACTAAACAATCATTTGTTTAATCTCCTATATACATAGTAAAACTTGGAAATGGGTTTCATTCAGCCACAATGCAAAGTTTCATTTTACTGAGTCTCCAACCCACATGGGTAAAAATATTGAAACATGATCGGATTATAGAATCAAACTCACCACCCTCCATACTAAGATCAGATAGGGAATGAGAATTGAGGTAATAGTCAACTCAGTTGTAAAGTTAAATGGACAGGTAAGTAGTAACTATCGTCTATAGAAGTAGGATGAAGAATCCTCCAGACATCTTCCAAACAGAAGTTATGAAACAGTTTCTTAACCATAAAGATAGGAAAAGACTTGCCAGAGGAGACATAGAAAGACGTGTTAAAGGGGATGCAGGTCTCCACAAAGGACCAGAGAAGATGAACTAGCAAACGCTTGCAAAAATTTCAGATAATTCAAGCCATTTCTCTGTCTACCTTTGTTATGGAAATAAACATTTAGGATAATGGATAGCAAGAGAGGCCAAAGATACTATCAAAACAACATCTGACAAATAGGTCTATTAAACATTTTATAACAGTAGGGTTGAAGGATTTATGGTAGATCACAGACATATCTTTGAACATTACTTTAAGTTTGGAGCTATGGTACAGTTGGGTATAATATCTGGAAGTATATTTAGGTGTAGAATCTAAGTGAAAGTAAGTTTCTTACAGCAAGAACTCTTGCTCTCTTTTTCTGAAATAAATAATTTGGCTACTTTTTCAGGCCTCTTGACATTGAAGGGGTGAAACTTTGACCTACACATCATGATTGGAAAACTTATTCTGGGTCTATTGTCCTGCATGAGCTACAGAAAACCAGCATAATCATAATGAGCAATAGCATATCCAATTAATAGATTAATTAATTAATTAGATGTTTACTGTTAAATTTTGAGGGTCTGTGAAAGCTTATATTTGCTCTATTCAGTTCCTTTTTTTATCATCAGCATTCTCCCTTAGGACCTTAAGCCAGAACTTTCCAAGTGGTGAGTGCCACTTGCCAACTTGGCATAACCTGGAGTTCTTTTGTCAACTTTACAATTGTACTTTTAATTGTACTATTAATAATAGTAATAAAGTGTACTTTACCTTTAGGCTATATGCATACGTTCAGGATTTTTTGCGTTTTTTCGCTATAAAAAAGCTAATAAAAAGCTTACATTAAGCATCCTATTTATTAGAATGCAATCCGCAATTTTTGTGCACATGTTGCTTTTTTTCGCTGAAAAAAACACAGCATGTTCATTAACCCCTTTACCCCCAAGGGTGGTTTGCACGTTAATGACCGGGCCAATTTTTACAATTCTGACCACTGTCCCTTTATGAGGTTATAACTCTGGAACGCTTCAATGGATCCTGGTGATTCTGACATTGTTTTCTCGTGACATATTGTACTTCATGACAATGGTAAAAATTATTTGATAGTACCTGTGTTTATTTGTGAAAAAAACGGAAATTTGGCGAAAATTATGAAAATTTCGCAATTTTCCAACTTTGAATTTTTATGCAATTAAATCACAGAGATATGTCACACAAAATACTTAATAAGTAACATTTCCCACATGTCTACTTTACATCAGCACAATTTTGGAACCAAAATTTTTTTTTGTTAGGGAGTTATAAGGGTTAAAAGTTGACCAGCAATTTCTCATTTCTACAACACCATTTTATTTTAGGGACCACATCTCATTTGAAGTCATTTTGAGGGGTCTATATGATAGAAAATACCCAAGTGTGACACCATTCTAAAAACTACACCCCTCAAGGTGCTCAAAACCATATTCAAGAAGTTTATTAACCCTTCTGGTGCTTCACAGGAATTTTTTGAATGTTTAAATAAAAATGAACATTTAACTTTTTTTCACAAAAAATTTAATTCAGCTCCAATTTGTTTTATTTTACCAAGGGTAACAGGAGAAAATGGACCCCAAACATTGTTGTACAATTTGTCCTGAGTATGCCAATACCCCACATGTGGGGGTAAACCACTGTTTGGGTGCATGGCAGAGCTCGGAAGCGAAGGAGTGCCATTTGACTTTTCAATGCAAAATTGACTGGAATTGAGATGGGACGCCATGTTTCGTTTGGAGAGCCCCTGATGTGGCTAAACATTGAAACCCCCCACAAGTGACACCATTTTGGAAAGTAGACCCCCTAAGGAACTTATCTAGAGGTGTGGTGAGCACTTTGACCCAACAAGTGCTTCACAGAAGTTTATAATGTAGAACCGTAAAAATAAAAAATCATATTTTTTCACAAAAATTATCTTTTCGCCCCCAATTTTTATTTTCCCAAGGGTAAGAGAAGAAATTGGACCCCAAAAGTTGTTGTACAATTTGTCCTGAGTACGCTGATAGCCCATATGTGGGGGTAAACCACTGTTTGGGCGGATGGGAGAGCTCGGAAGGGAAGGAGCGCCGTTTGACTTTTCAATGCAAAATTGACAGGAATTGAGATGGGACGTCATGTTGCGTTTGAAGAGCCACTGATGTGCCTAAACATTGAAACCCCCCACAAGTGACACCATTTTGGAAAGTAGACCCCCTAAGGAACTTATCTAGAGGTGTGGTGAGCACTTTGACCCACCAAGTGCTTCACAGAAGTTTATAATGTAGAACCGTAAAAATAAAAAATCATATTTTTTCACAAAAATTATCTTTTTGCCCCCAATTTTTTATTTTCCCAAGGGTAAGAGAAGAAATTGGACCCCAAAAGTTGTTGTACAATTTGTCCTGAGTACGCTGATACCCCATATGTGGGGGTAAACCACTGTTTGGGTGGATGGGAGAGCTCGGAAGGGAAGGAGCGCCGTTTGACTTTTCAAAGCAAAATTGACAGGAATTGAGATGGGACGCCATGTTGCGTTTGAAGAGCCACTGATGTGCCTAAACATTGAAACCCCCCACAAATGACACCATTTTGGAAAGTAGACCCCCTAAGGAACTTATCTAGAGGTGTGGTGAGCACTTTGACCCACCAAGTGCTTCACAGAAGTTTATAATGCAGAGCCGTAAAAATAAAACAAAATTTTTTTCCCACAAAAATTATTTTTTTAGCCCCCAGTTTTGTATTTTCCTGAGGGTAACAGGAGAAATTGGACCCCAAAATTTGTTGGCCAATTTGTCCTGAGTGCGATGATACACCATATGTGGGGGGAACCACTGTTTGGGCACATGGGAGGGCTCAGAAGGGAAGGAGTGCCATTTGAATGCAGACTTAGATGGAATGGTCTGCAGGTGTCACATTGCGTTTGCAGAGCCCCTAATGTACCTAAACAGTAGAAACCCCCCACAAGTGACACCATTTTGGAAAGTAGACCCCCTTAGGAACGTATCTAGATGTGTGCTGAGCGCTTTGACCCACCAAGGGCTTCACAGAAGTTTATAATGGAGAGCCGTAAAAATAAAACAAAAATTTTTTCCCACAAAAATTATTTTTTAGCCCCCAGTTTTGTATTTTCCCGAGGGTAACAGGAGAAATTCGACCCCACAATTTGTTGTCCAATTTGTCCTGAGTGCACTGATACCCCATATGTGGGGGGAACCACTGTTTGGGCGCATGGGAGGGCTCGGAAGGGAAGGAGCTCCATTTGGAATGAGGACTTAGATGGAATGGTCTGCAGGTGTCACATTGCATTTGCAGAGCCCCTAATGTACCTAAACAGTAGAAACCTCCCACAAGTGACACCATTTTGGAAACTAGACCCCCTAAGGAACTCATCTAGATGTGTTGTGATAGCTTTGAACCCCCAAGTGTTTCACTACAGTTTGTAACGTAGAGCCGTGAAAATTAAAAAAAAAAATCTTTCCCCCCAAAATTATTTTTTAGCCCCCAGTTTTGTATTTTCCCGAGGGTAAGAGGAGAAATTCGACCCCAAAAGTTGTTGTCCAATTTGTCCTGAGTACGTTGATACCCCGTATGTTGGGGGAAACCAACGTTTGAGCGCATGGCAGAGCTCGGAAGGGAAGGAGCGCCATTTGGAATGCAGACTTAGATGGAATGGTCTGCAGACGTCACATTGCGTTTGCAGAACCCCTAATGTACCTAAACAGTAGAAACCCCCCACAAGTGACCCCATATTGGAAACTAGACCCCCCAGGGAACTAATCTAGATGTGTTGTGAGAACTTTGAACCCCCAAGTGTTTCACTACAGTTTATAACGCAGAGCCGTGAAAATAAAAAATCTTTTTTTTTCCCACAAAAAATATGTTTTAGCCCCGAGTTTTGTATTTTCCCAAGGGTAGCAGGGGAAATTGGACCCCAAAAGTTGTTGTCCTATTTGTCCTGAGTACGCTGATACCCCATATGTTGGGGTAAACCCCTGTTTGGGCACACGGGAGAGCTCGGAAGGGAAGAAGCACTGTTTTACTTTTTCAACGCAGAATTGGCTGGAATTGAGATCGGACGCCATGTCGCGTTTGGAGAGCGCCTGATGTGCCTAAACAGTGGAAACCCCCCCAATTATAACTGAAACCCTAATCCAAACACATCCCTAACCCTAATCCCAACAGTAACCCTAACCACACCTCTAACCCTGACACACCCCTAACCCTAATCCCAACCCTATTCCCAACCGTAAATGTAATCTAAACCCTAACTGTAACTTTAGCCCCAACCCAAACTGTAGCCCTAGCCCTAACCCTAGCCCTAACCCTAATCCTAACCCTAGCCCTAACCCTAGCCCTAACCCTAGCCCTAACCCTAACCCTAACCCTAACCCTAGCCCTAACCCTAGCCCTAACCCTAACCCTAGCCCTAACCCTAACCCTAACCCTAGCCCTAACCCTAACCCTAGCCCTAACCCTAGCCCTAACCCTAACCCTAGCCCTAACCCTAACCCTAACCCTAGCCCTAACCCTAGCCCTAACCCTAGCCCTAACCCTAACCCTAACCCTAGCCCTAACCCTAGCCCTAACCCTAGCCCTAACTCTAACCCTAGCCCTAATGGGAAAATGGAAATAAATACATTTTTTTAATTTTTCCCTAACTAAGGGGGTGATGAAGGGGGGTTTGATTTACTTTTATAGCGGGTTTTTTAGCGGATTTTTATGATTGGCAGCCGTCACACACTGAAAGACGCTTTTTATTGCAAAAAATATTTTTTGCGTTACCACATTTTGAGAGCTATAATTTTTCTATATTTTGGTCCACAGAGTCATGTGAGGTCTTGTTTTTTGCGGGACGAGTTGATGTTTTTATTGGTAACATTTTCGGGCACGTGACATTTTTTGATCGCTTTTTATTCCGATTTTTGTGAGGCAGAATGACCAAAAACCAGCTATTCATGAATTTCTTTTGGGGGAGGCGTTTATACCGTTCCGCGTTTGGTAAAATTGATGAAGCAGTTTTATTCTTCGGGTCAGTACAATTACAGCGACACCTCATTTATATCATTTTTTTATGTTTTGGCGCTTTTATACGATAAAAACTATTTTATAGAAAAAATAATTATTTTTGCATCGCTTTATTCTCAGGACTATAACTTTTTTATTTTTTTGCTGATGATGATGTATGGTGGCTCGTTTTTTGCGGGACAAGATGCCGTTTTCAGCGGTACCATGGTTAGTTATATCTGTCTTTTTGATCGCGTGTTATTCCACTTTTTGTTCGGCGGTATGATAATAAAGCGTTGTTTTTTGCCTCGTTTTTTTTTTTTTTTTTCTTACGGTGTTTACTGAAGGGGTTAACTAGTGGGCCAGTTTTATAGGTCGGGCCGTTACGGACACGGCGATACTAAATATGTGTACTTTTATTGTTTTTTTTTATTATTTAGATAAAGAAATGTATTTATGGGAATAATATTTTTATTTTTTTTTTTCATTATTTTGGAATATTTTTTTTTATTTTTTTTTACACATTTGAAATTTTTTTTTTTAACTTTTTTACTTTGTCCCGGGGGGGACATCACAGATCAGTGATCTGACAGTTTGCACAGCACTCTGTCAGATCACTGATCTGACATGCAGCGCTGCAGCCTTCACAGTGCCTGCTCTGAGCAGGCTCTGTGAAGCCACCTCCCTCCCTGCAGGACCCGGATCCGCGGCCATCTTGGATCCGGGGCTGGAGGGAGCAGGGAGGGAGGTGAGACCCTCGCAGCAACGCGATCACATCGCGTTGCTGCGGGGGGCTCAGGGAAGCCCGCAGGGAGCCCCCTCCCTGCGGGAAGCTTCCCTGTACCGCCGGCACATCGCGATCATCTTTGATCGCGGTGTGCCGGGGGTTAATGTGCCGGGGGCGGTCCGTGACCGCTCCTGGCACATAGTGCCGGATGTCAGCTGCGATAAACAGCTGACACCCGGCCGCGATCGGCGGCGCTCCCCCCGTGAGCGCTGCCGATCGCATATGACGTACTATTGCGTCCTTGGGAAGTAAAGCCCACCCCACATGGACGCAATAGTACGTCTAATGGCAGAAAGGGGTTAATTTTGCGAAAAATCTCCAGATTTGCCACTATATAATATAGTAGTGGAAAGCTCTGGAAAAATCTGCATAAAAAAAGCGAAAAAAACGTGAGTGGATTTAATGCAGAAAAAGTCCGGTTTTGTTCAAGAAAATTCTGCAAAGAATCCTGATGTGTGCACATAGCCTTATTGTTTGATAGTATTAGTTGTTTAAACTCCTTTTACTGCTTGTAATTTCACCCACCTAACTCTGTGCTCTGTTCTATAGATTGAGTGCTTAATACTGACTGCTTGAGAGGTAATAATATGGAGACCAAGTTTCTCTCCTTAAATGTAAGAGGTTTAAATAGGCCACAAAAAAGACATACCACATGTTTGATAGTATTAGTTGTTTAAACTCCTTTTACTGCTTGTAATTTCACTCACCTAACTCTGTACTCTGTTCTATAGATTGAGTGCTTAATACTGACTGCTTGAGAGGTAATAATATGGAGACCAAGTTTCTCTCCTTAAATGTAAGAGGTTTAAATAGGCCACAAAAAAGACATACCACATGGAACAAAATTTAAAAAATTAAAGCCGACATTGTAGCCCTGCAGGAAACCAAATTTGCGCAGAACAAATGTCCCAAATTTGAAAACCCCAACTTCCCACATATTATTCTCACTAACAATACTAAAAAAAACAGGAGTCACCATTTGAGAAAAAACTATCAGTTTCCAAATTATAGACCAGATTGACTCCATTGGAAGATATATCATATGATCAATAATAGTGATTTCACCCTAATCAATATTCAGGCCCCAAACAAAGGACAACTAACCTTTTTGAGGAAAGTCCTAGAATTAACAGACACAAAAAAAAGTGAATTTTATAATGTTTGGGGTTTTCACTATGGTCCATGATGAAATTACTGATTCTACAGCTATAAATAGGCTACCATGAACTCCACTGAACAACTGGCTAATTGAGGCAAACCTTTATGATTCATTCAGAATGTCTGAACTCTTCTAAAGAATTCACTTTTTACTCAGGCAGACATAGAACTTTCTCAAGAATAGTGCTCACTAATGTTTATTCCCTTCAAAAAATAACTTCAGTTGAGATTGGAGTTATTACTTGGTCAGACCATGTCCCCGTAACTTTTAAAGTGATCACATCAGGAAAAAACAGAGTACTCCAAACTGGAAATGCAATTCATTTTTATTACATTTGCTAAAGAACGGAGAAATTCTAGAGACCTCGTTAAAAAACTACTTTTGTGAAAACAACAAAGATAATATTTTTCCATAGTTATTGTGGAACGCTCATAAGGCAGTCATGAGAGGTAACCTAATACAAATGTCAGCTGCATATAAAAAAAATAGGAACAAACAAATAGAGGAAATTACTAAAAAAATCCATATCCTAAATTTGAGCAAATCCTCTTATTTGCACACCCAATTACTAGATCTCAGAATTGAACTAGCAATAAACTTCGACAAAACTATAAAAAATATAAAATCCAACTACTACACATCTAATAACAAGCCTACTAATGTCGAGAAGAATTAAAGCCCAACACACTAAAGCCAGATTCTAACTAATCAAAAGGAAAGATGGTCATAACTGTATCCATCCAAAATAAACAGCTAACGCATTCATGGATTTCTACAACAAATTATACAAACTTAAAAATGATAAATCGACTCCACAACCTACGGCAAATAGCATAGATGCATTTTTTCAACATATTCAGCTCCCTAAACTATCCCCAGAACAAATATATTATTTAAATAAACCCTTCTCTACAGAAGAAATTAACGACATTATAAAAAAAATTGAAAAAAGGTAAATCCCCTGGACCAGATGGGTTTAGCAATGAATATTATACAACTCTTTCTAACCTTCTGACTTCACAGCTAACCTTTTCAACAGCTTCTTGGTCTCTGGCATTATTCCGGAGGACATAACAGAGGCCAATATAATAGTAATCCCAAAAGATAAAGGCAGTCTTTCATCAACAAAAAAATTACCATCCAATATCCCTACTTAATTCAGATCTGAGAATTTTCTCTAAATTTAATGCCAACAGACTAAAACCAATAATCCCTGATCTGGTTCATCAAGACCAAGTAGGCTTTATAAACAACAGACAAGCTTCGTATGCAACTTGTAGACTGATTAATCTTATCAACATAATCGGGTTTGAAAAAACACCTTCTCGCCTGCTTTCCCAAGACGCGGAGAAGGCTTTTGACAGAATTCACTGGGGCTTTCTACAAAATACCCTAAAAATGGTTCCATAGGGAAATGGAAGCCAATCAATTTGATTGACTGAACTGCCCAATAGAAACTAAAGAACCTCCTAAATTAGTAACTCATTGAGAGTTGACAAGGTGACATTCATGGCATCCAACTTGGAAAAAATTATTTTGATATTCAAGAGTAATAAAGAAAACTACATCGGGTTGGACAGATCAGTCACAGAAATGGAAATAAATATCAGAAGGACATCTGTGCAGCTAGCAATTTCATTGTCCTTTGCATTTAGACCACTCAAATTTTTGGGTTAGCTTTTACATAGTGCATTGAGGGCTTTATGAACAGGTAAGTCCATCAACCTCCTCCAAATGTAAAATACCTTACATAGGAAAGCTGCTTTTCTATTGGAGAAGGCTGATGGACCGGTCTGCTTGCATGATCCGCCACCAGCAGCCATTTTACCGACAGGAGTTCTCTGCGGTTTCTGAGGAAAATTGCACTGACAAGTGCAGGAGAAAAACCTGCCATACCTATATGATAGTAAATGTTCACCAAATTATGTCCCTAATAGAGATGAGCAAACTTGTTTGGAAAATGTTCGCCAATCTCAAAGTCGGCACAAACATTGAACATTCGCATTTGTGTTCAGATTCCCAATAATTTTTCCTCAAAATCTTCCAAAGCTCGGTAAATCATCAAGTTTCCACTAATGCTGTTATTAGGACTTTGGCTAGGATAGTGGTGCTGTAAGATGAGCAAGGGGGCACCTGTTTGATGAAGGAAGGGGGTGGCAAGAGGTCAGAGTGGGGCGGACTGTATTTTTATTTTAATTAACCTAATGTGTGGAGATTCCGGCAGTCAATCAGAAACCACAAAGTCCAGAAACAAGGGCATCTGTGATTGGCTGCCGAAGTCACATGTTCCTCTCCATATAAAGAGCAGACATGTTGTTTTTGCACCATTTTGTCAATGTAACAGCTCAGATACGCTGCTCCTGCTGCTGCTGCAAGTATATATTCACAATGATTGCTCTCAAAATCTGACATGTATTCCTCCCAAACGGAAGGTACAGTACCCAATAGCACAATATCACTCACATATGGTGTGAAAAAAGGTATAGATAAATCCACACTATGGTACCAGATAAAAATTACAATTTATTTAGATAATATAAAAAACATGTATACGACACATAACTACAAATCAAGAAAAGTGCAGTAAATCCACAAAAAGAGGGACATGGATGCCAGGCAAAAACAAAGAACCCACATGAATACTGTCACCTATATCGGTGAGAACCAGCTACATAGGCCACTATGGGTAAGTAGATTCATGCCAAAATGTAAGGGACTACAGCTAACCTCACTAAAGTAAAAAGTGTATAGGTAATCTAACAGGGAAAGTAGCCCAGGGGTAGTAGCGCTCCCCAACATAAATGGCTATAACAAAATTAACAGCCTGTAGAGGTAAGTATAGGTAAGTTACCTGATGGTATATGTGGGGTGAATGCCTCGGCGTCCCTCTGCCCCGACGCGCGTTTCGCGTTTGCTTCTTCTGGAGGCGTGTCAGGGCAGGGGGCTTGCCGGTATATATAGCAAGTAATGCTCCGCTTATTGGTCAATACGGACAAATTGCCTACTAACAGCTGGGGAGAACCGGATGGCTATATGTCGCGCATGCGCCCTGTCGTGTACGGACACGGGAAGCTAAGTGTAGAGAGGCGGTGTACGGACTTACTCCCTCCGTAGATGAAAACCGCGCATGCGGAAACAGCAAAAAAGCACCGCCCTAATGGTTAGTATATGACGCAGGCGCCGAAGTTTCCGCACACACGTACGGACACCGGAAGTACCACAGTGGTGTACGGACTACCTCCCTCCATAGGTATGCATCACGCATGCGTCAAAAATTAACCGTGCTGAGCACCAAAAAGACACCGCTCTGATCATAAGTGTAATACGTGGGCGCCAAGGTCTCCGCACACCTGTACGGAACCCGGAAGTGTTAAGGGGCCTGCGTTGCAATATAGAGGTGTAAAAGTGTAGTAATCCTTAATGTCCCTGGGAATAATGGCGCATGATCAATTGACAGAACCCGAACAAAGGGAAAGCCAGACCGCAGTCACGGGGCCGGCAGTGCCGAGTCATCCAAAAGTGCGACTCGGCATCACCAAACTTGATGACATATCCTTGAAAGAAAGATGGATTAAGGCAGCAAACACATGCTCTCTTGAATTTTTAAATATCATCATAGAAAGCAATATTATTGCATTAAAAAACATTGAGGCGGAAATTGACTCTCTCCAGAAAGGGTTACAACAAGAGTTGAAAGCTGAGCCCTTCCAAGAGATGATTGATAAATTGGATAAGGAGATTGAGAAATGGGAGGGGGCTATCTCCCTGAATAAACAGAAGAAGTATGAGAGAGATCGTGTTGATTTTGAAACTAATAAGATCTTCAAATGGCAAACCATCAAAACTAATATACGAAGAAATACATCCAGGAGCTCCTCCATTGTATCAAACTCATCCATGAGCGAGGGAGGGGAATCCAGCCATAATGGATATAATGGACCTAGGACCTGCCAATTCACGAAGAAGGGATCCTCTCAGGGAAATCACAACCGGAGGGATGACACCGTTAAGGTAATTAACCTCTCAGCTCATATTTTGACTACTGCACAGGAAAGAGTCCTACAAAGAGGGCTCTACTTTTCACCATCTTCTACCCTAGACGCGTTTACCACCATAAAGGATCTCCACCTCTTTGCAAGAAAACTTATTTTAAAAAAATTGCATCATAAGGGGAGCATAGGGGGACCCGAAGTTGAAGACGAGGAACAACAAACTCTGGAGGCACTTGTATCTTTATTGGAAGAAAACAGCACTAATACAAGTAAGTTTCCCATGAGCCTTATCAACAAGTCCACTAAATTTCCACCACTCACCATATCTCCAGCGGTAGATACATTTACCAAAATGGTCACTAATGAAATTGAGGAAATTAAATCCAGGTCTAAAAAACCCCGTTCGTTTAATCTTTCTAGGGAGAGAGAGAGGCCCTTAAGGAATTGGAGAGTTGGGATGACGTTGTTTTCAAAATAGCAGATAAAGGTGGCAATTAGAGTTGAGCGACCTTGACCTTTTTAGAGTCGAGCCGGGTTTCGCGAAACCCGACTATCTCAAAAGTCGGGTCGAGTGAAATCGGCCGATTATGACGTAAAGTCGGCATCGACCGAAACACGAAACCCAATGCAAGTCAATGGGGCAGCATAGTCGGCAGTGAGTGGGGGCCAGGAAAACACCTAGAGTGCCCATTTTAATGTCAAAACCATCCATTCTTCTTAATGAAGCTTGTCAAGCGTAATTTACCTTATAATAATTGGAAGGCATTTGAAATTGGGGGTCATTTGGCTAAAGTTGTGGTGGGTAGGGCTGGTTCAAGTAATTAGTGGGCCCAGGAAATCTGGACCACGTCACGGCAGTGGAGCAGGGAGAGGTAAGTATTTCAACTTTGCAAGTGCTGTGAACCTGAGCAAGCAGGGGGGGCCCACTCGTTGGCATTGGCACTGGCACAGGGCCCCTCAAAGTACAGCGGTGTGTTTGCACGGCGGGGGCGCCTCCCACCGGCAGCAACACTTTTGCGTACCATGAGAGGCCCTGTGCCAGTGACGTCGCCAACTAGTATTCCTCCCCCCACCTGATGAAGGAACCTGCACTTTCATCTGCACCTTCCTGTTTGTCCCCGTGTAAGGTGGTATGGTATGCGGGAAGGGGGACCTGACTTTCAGCAGGGTCACAATCTTGCAGTGTAGCGTGCACGGGAAATGTTGCGTTATGGGTCAATGTACCAGCAGACTCATCTATCACTGGCTGGGCAATGGGCAGGATGAGGAGGAAACACAGATATAGGCCCAAAGAATAAAGTGGGCTAAATGCAGTTCAAAATTGGTAACACAGGACTAATCAGGGGGCATTGCAGTGGAGGACAACTGGAATGAGAGGCTGACACAGAGAGTAGGCCCAAATCAGTAAGTAGTCGAAATGCAGTTCAAAATTGGCAACAGTAGTAAACAGGCGGCACAGCTTTGTTCAGTGGAGGAGAACAGCAAGGAGTGGCAGACACCGATAGTAGGCCCCAACCCAACTAGTAGGCCAAATGCAGTCTAACATTAACAACTACTTAACGAGCGCCTGAAAACGGAATTTCAGGACAGGAAACCAGGAGAACAGCAAGGAGCGGCAGACACCGATAGTAGGCCCCAAACCAACTAGTACGCCAAATGCAGTTGTTCCGTTTAACCACAATTTAATGAGAGCCTGAAGATAGAAGTTCAGGAAAGGCAACCTGGAGAACACCTTGGAGTGGAACACACCATCTCTCTACACCCCATACCCAATTTGTAGGTCTAATGCAGCGTAGTTTCCAACAACTACTAAACGAGAGCATGATGATCGAAGCATTGGCGAGGAAACCTGGGGAACACCTTGGAGTGGAACACACCATCTCTCTACACCCCATACCCAATTTGTAGGCCTAATGCAGCGTAGTTTCCAACAACTACTAAACGAGAGCATGATGATCGAAGCATTGGCGAGGAAACCTGGGGAACACCTTGGAGTGGAACACACCATCTCTCTACAGTGGAACACACCATCTCTCTACACCCCATACCCAATTTGTAGGCCTAATGCAGCGTAGTTTCCAACAACTACTAAACGAGAGCCGGAAGATCGAAGCTCAGGAAAGGCAACCTGGAGAACACCTTGGAGTGGAACACACCATCTCTCTACACCCCATACCCAATTTGTAGGCCTAATGCAGCGTAGTTTCCAACAACTACTAAACGAGAGCCGGAAGATCGAAGCAATGGAGAGGAAACCTGGGGAACACCTTGGAGTGTAACACACCATCTCTCTACACCCCATACCCAATTTGTAGGCCTAATGCAGCGTAGTTTCCAACAACTACTAAACGAGAGCCGGAAGATCGAAGCAATGGAGAGGAAACCTGGGGAACACCTTGGAGTGTAACACACCATCTCTCTACACCCCATACCCAATTTGTAGGTCTAATGCAGCGTAGTTTCCAACAACTACTAAACGAGAGCATGATGATCGAAGCATTGGCGAGGAAACCTGGGGAACACCTTGGAGTGGAACACACCATCTCTCTACACCCCATACCCAATTTGTAGGCCTAATGCAGCGTAGTTTCCAACAACTACTAAACGAGAGCATGATGATCGAAGCATTGGCGAGGAAACCTGGGGAACACCTTGGAGTGGAACACACCATCTCTCTACAGTGGAACACACCATCTCTCTACACCCCATACCCAATTTGTAGGCCTAATGCAGCGTAGTTTCCAACAACTACTAAACGAGAGCCGGAAGATCGAAGCTCAGGAAAGGCAACCTGGAGAACACCTTGGAGTGGAACACACCATCTCTCTACACCCCATACCCAATTTGTAGGCCCAATGCAGCGTAGTTTCCAACAACTACTAAACGAGAGCCGGAAGATCGAAGCAATGGAGAGGAAACCTGGAGAACACCTTGGAGTGTAACACACCATCTCTCTACACCCCATACCCAATTTGTAGGCCTAATGCAGCGTAGTTTCCAACAACTACTAAACGAGAGCCGGAAGATCGAAGCAATGGAGAGGAAACCTGGGGAACACCTTGGAGTGTAACACACCATCTCTCTACACCCCATACCCAATTTGTAGGCCTAATGCAGCGTAGTTTCCAACAACTACTAAACGAGAGCCGGAAGATCGAAGCAATGGAGAGGAAACCTGGGGAACACCTTGGAGTGTAACACACCATCTCTCTACACCCCATACCCAATTTGTAGGCCTAATGCAGCGTAGTTTCCAACAACTACTAAACGAGAGCATGAAGATCGAAGCAATGGAGAGGAAACCTGGGGAACACCTTGGAGTGGAACACACCATCTCTCTACACCCCATACCCAATTTGTAGGCCTAATGCAGCGTAGTTTCCAACAACTACTAAACGAGAGCATGATGATCGAAGCATTGGCGAAGAAACCTGGGGAACACCTTGGAGTGGAACACACCATCTCTCTACAGTGGAACACACCATCTCTCTACAGCCCATACCCAATTTGTAGGCCTAATGCAGCATAGTTTCCAACAACTACTAAACGAGAGCATGATGATCGAAGCATTGGCGAGGAAACCTGGGGAACACCTTGGAGTGGAACACACCATCTCTCTACAGTGGAACACACCATCTCTCTACACCCCATACCCAATTTGTAGGCCTAATGCAGCGTAGTTTCCAACAACTACTAAACGAGAGCCGGAAGATCGAAGCTCAGGAAAGGCAACCTGGGGAACACCTTGGAGTGGAACACACCATCTCTCTACACCCCATACCCAATTTGTAGGCCTAATGCAGCGTAGTTTCCAACAACTACTAAACGAGAGCCGGAAGATCGAAGCAATGGAGAGGAAACCTGGGGAACACCTTGGAGTGTAACACACCATCTCTCTACACCCCATACCCAATTTGTAGGCCTAATGCAGCGTAGTTTCCAACAACTACTAAACGAGAGCCGGAAGATCGAAGCAATGGAGAGGAAACCTGGGGAACACCTTGGAGTGTAACACACCATCTCTCTACACCCCATACCCAATTTGTAGGCCTAACGCAGCGTAGTTTCCAACAACTATTAAACGAGAGCCGGAAGATCGAAGCAATGGAGAGGAAGCCTGGGGAACACCTTGGAGTGTAACACACCATCTCTCTACACCCCATACCCAATTTGTAGGCCTAATGCAGCGTAGTTTCCAACAACTACTAAACGAGAGCATGAAGATCGAAGCAATGGAGAGGAAACCTGGGGAACACCTTGGAGTGGAACACACCATCTCTCTACACCCCATACCCAATTTGTAGGCCTAATGCAGCGTAGTTTCCAACAACTACTAAACGAGAGCATGATGATCGAAGCATTGGCGAGGAAACCTGGGGAACACCTTGGAGTGGAACACACCATCTCTCTACAGTGGAACACACCATCTCTCTACACCCCATACCCAATTTGTAGGCCTAATGCAGCGTAGTTTCCAACAACTACTAAACGAGAGCCGGAAGATCGAAGCTCAGGAAAGGCAACCTGGGGAACACCTTGGAGTGGAACACACCATCTCTCTACACCCCATACCCAATTTGTAGGCCCAATGCAGCGTAGTTTCCAACAACTACTAAACGAGAGCCGGAAGATCGAAGCTCAGGAAAGGCAACCTGGGGAACACCTTGGAGTGTAACAAACCCTCTCTCTACACCACGGAAGGGCTGATTCTTAGGAAGGAAGGCTGTCGGAAAGAAGCAGGGCGCGTCCGAGGGTGATTATATTCTTATTTGGTATATACTCACCCTCGGACGCGCCCTGCATCTTTATTTGTAATGAATGTTTATTTGCAATGTGGTTTTGACTTACTCTATTTTTTTGGTAAATAATGATTTTATTATTTTCATTGTTTTGCATCTTTTTGGCAATAATATAAAGAAGACGCGACAGGACAACACTCGGTGGATGCCATATCTGTGCAGGAGAAAGTTATTGTAGCTGGTGGCCATTTTTAGTACTGTACCAGATTTTTGTTGTATGTGTTTGTTTTTAATGTTAAAATGTCTGCATTTGATATCTCTCCAGTATTTTCTTTTTTATAAGCAAAATACTTATTTTTATATTTTCTGATGTTGGTTCCAGGGGTACACGGGCAGCAGTGGTGTGGTCAGTGGAGGCCTAGTGGAAGGAGTGACCGCAGACAGGCATCGAAGGCCTAAAATAATAACACATGGCTGTAGGCAATTTTAAATTGGTTCCAGGGGTACACGGGCAGCAGTGGTGTGGTCAGTGGAGGCCTAGTGGAAGGAGTGACCGCAGACAGTCATCGAAGGCCTAAAATAATAACACATGGCTGTAGGCAATTTTAAATTGGTTCCAGGGGTACACAGGCAGCAGTGGTGTGGTCAGTGGAGGCCTAGTGGAAGGAGTGACCGCAGACAGGCATCGAAGGCCTAAAATAATAACACATGGCTGTAGGCAATTTTAAATTGGTTCCAGGGGTACACGGGCAGCAGTGGTGTGGTCAGTGGAGGCCTAGTGGAAGGAGTGACCGCAGACAGGCATCGAAGGCCTAAAATAATAACACATGGCTGTAGGCAATTTTAAATTGGTTCCAGGGGTACACGGGCAGCAGTGGTGTGGTCAGTGGAGGCCTAGTGGAAGGAGTGACCGCAGACAGGCATCGAAGGCCTAAAATAATAACACATGGCTGTAGGCAATTTTAAATTGGTTCCAGGGGTACACGGGCAGCAGTGGTGTGGTCAGTGGAGGCCTAGTGGAAGGAGTGACCGCAGACAGACATCGAAGGCCTAAAATAATAACACATGGCTGTAGGCAATTTTAAATTGGTTCCAGGGGTACACGGGCAGCAGTGGTGTGGTCAGTGGAGGCCTAGTGGAAGGAGTGACCGCAGACAGGCATCGAAGGCCTAAAATAATAACACATGGCTGTAGGCAATTTTAAATTGGTTACAGGGGTACACGGGCAGCAGTGGTGTGGTCAGTGGAGGCCTAGTGGAAGGAGTCACCGCAGACAGGCATCGAAGGCCTAAAATAATAACACATGGCTGTAGGCAATTTTAAATTGGTTACAGGGGTACACGGGCAGCAGTGGTGTGGTCAGTGGAGGCCTAGTGGAAGGAGTCACCGCAGACAGGCATCGAAGGCCTAAAATAATAACACATGGCTGTAGGCAATTTTAAATTGGTTACAGGGGTACACGGGCAGCAGTGGTGTGGTCAGTGGAGGCCTAGTGGAAGGAGTCACCGCAGACAGGCATCGAAGGCCTAAAATAATAACACATGGCTGTAGGCAATTTTAAATTGGTTACAGGGGTACACGGGCAGCAGTGGTGTGGTCAGTGGAGGCCTAGTGGAAGGAGTGACCACAGACAGGCATCGAAGGCCTAAAATTATAACACATGGCTGTAGGCAATTTTAAATTGGTTACAGGGGTACACGGGCAGCAGTGGTGTGGTCAGTGGAGGCCTAGTGGAAGGAGTCACCGCAGACAGGCATCGAAGGCCTAAAATAATAACACATGGCTGTAGGCAATTTTAAATTGGTTACAGGGGTACACGGGCAGCAGTGGTGTGGTCAGTGGAGGCCTAGTGGAAGGAGTGACCACAGACAGGCATCGAAGGCCTAACATAACAAAAATGTCAATACAATGGTATTGTCAGTGGCAGGCATTGAAGGATGTCAGCGCATAGACTAAACATTGGTGGAGCTGTGAGATAATTTTGCAAGTGGTAGAGCACTGTTTGAGCTGGGGTGGGGGGAAACTTTCTTGTGGCCGGCGGTACAGGCCCAGGGCCCCTCATATTACAACGGTGTGTCTGACGTTGGGTGCGCACCACCACCGCCAGAGACACTTTATTGTACTAGGAGGGACCCAGTGGCAGTGCCGTTGACCAAAAGCGGGCTCACCCACCTCTTCAGACAAACTGCACTCTCACGGGTGCTGTCGCCAAGTGTCGATACCACGGCCCCGTGTGGGGAGTTTGGCCATTTAGTGATGTGTAAACATGTCGTATGCTGGACAATCAGGTGCAGAAAATTACGAGATTGGAAAAGGCATTCAGAATAGTCCACAGGCAAGACCTTTTCATAGGAAAGCTAGGTGTCAGCCGGGCAAGGTGGGGCAAAAGATTTCGAAATCCAGTTGTGGTTCATTTTAATGAAGGTTAGATCATCTACATTTTGGGTAGCCAGACGAGTCCTTTTTTCTGTTAGTATTGAACCTGCATCACTGAATACTCTTTCTGATAGGACACTAGCTGCCGGGCAAGCAAGCTCCTGCAATGCATATTCTGCCAATTCTGGCCAGGTGTCTAATTTTGTTGCCCAGTAATCAAATGGGAATGACGGTTGAGGGAGAACATCGATAAGGGATGAAAAATAGTTTGTAACCATACTGGACAAATGTTGTCTCCTGTCACTTTGAATTGATGCTGCAGTACCTGTCCTGTCTGCGGTCATAGCAAAATCACTCGACAACCTGGTCAGAAAACCCCTCTGGCCAACGCCACTTCTGATTTCTGCCCCTCTAACTCCTCTGGTCTGCTGGCCCCTGCAGCTCGTGTGAGAACGATCACGGGCGCTGTGTGCAGGGAATGCCAGAAGCAAACGGTCAACAAGAGTTGATTGTTTGGTTGCTAATATTAGTTCCAAGTTCTCATGTGGCATTATATTTTGCAATTTGCCTTTATAGCGAGGATCAAGGAGGCAGGCCAACCAGTAATCGTCATCATTCATCATTTTAGTTATGCGTGTGTCCCTTTTGAGGATACGTAAGGCATAATCCGCCATGTGGGCCAAAGTTCCAGTTCTCAAATCTGCGGTTGTGCTTGGTTGAGGGGCAGTTTCAGGCAAATCCACGTCACTTGTGTCCCTCAAAAAACCAGAACCCGGCCTTGCCGCGCCACCAATTTCCAGTGGCCCCGGAAAAGCTTCCTCATTAAAAATATAATCATCCCCATCATCCTCCTCGTCCTCCTCCTCCTCTTCGCCCGCTAACTCGTCCTGTACACTGCCCTGGCCAGACAATGGCTGACTGTCATCAAGGCTTTCCTCTTCCTCAGCTGCAGACGCCTGATCCTTTATGTGCGTCAAACTTTGCATCAGCAGACGCATTAGGGGGATGCTCATGCTTATTATGGCATTGTCTGCACTAACCAGCCGTGTGCATTCCTCAAAACACTGAAGGACTTGACACATGTCTTGAATCTTCGACCACTGCACACCTGACAACTCCATGTCTGCCATCCTACTGCCTGCCCGTGTATGTGTATCCTCCCACAAAAACATAACAGCCCGCCTCTGTTCACACAGTCTCTGAAGCATGTGCAGTGTTGAGTTCCACCTTGTTGCAACGTCTATGATTAGGCGATGCTGGGGAAGGTTCAAAGAACGCTGATAGGTCTGCATACGGCTGGAGTGTACGGGCGAACGGCGGATATGTGAGCAAAGTCCACGCACTTTGAGGAGCAGGTCGGATAACCCCGGATAACTTTTCAGGAAGCACTGCACCACCAGGTTTAAGGTGTGAGCCAGGCAAGGAATGTGTTTCAGTTGGGAAAGGGAGATGGCAGCCATGAAATTCCTTCCGTTATCACTCACTACCTTGCCTGCCTCAAGATCTACAGTGCCCAGCCACGACTGCGTTTCTTTCTGCAAGAACTCGGACAGAACTTCCGTGGTGTGTCTGTTGTCGCCCAAACACTTCATAGCCAATACAGCCTGCTGACGTTTGCCAGTAGCTGCCCCATAATGGGAGACCTGGTGTGCAACAGTGGCAGCTGCGGATGGAGTGGTTGTGCGACTGCGGTCTGTGGACGAGCTCTCGCTTCTGCAGGAGCACGAAGAGGAGGAGGAGGGGGTGCGAACGGCTACAGCCAATTGTTTCCTAGACCGTGGGCTAGGCAGAACTGTCCCAAACTTGCTGTCCCCTGTGGACCCTGCATCCACCACATTTACCCAGTGTGCCGTGATGGACACGTAACGTCCCTGGCCATGCCTACTGGTCCATGCATCTGTTGTCAGGTGCACCTTTGTGCTCACAGATTGCCTGAGTGCATGGACGATGCGCTCTTTAACATGCTGGTGGAGGGCTGGGATGGCTTTTCTGGAAAAAAGTGTCGACTGGGTAGCTCGTAGCGTGGTACAGCGTAGTCCATCAGGGCTTTGAAAGCTTCGCTTTCAACTAACCGGTAGGGCATCATCTCTAACGAGATTAGTCTAGCTATGTGTGCGTTCAAACCCTGTGTACGCGGATGCGAGGCTAAGTACTTCCTTTTTCTAACCATAGTCTCATGTAGGGTGAGCTGGACTGGAGAGCTGGAGATCGTGGAACTAGCGGGGGTGCCGGTGGACATGGCAGACTGAGAGACGGTGGGAGATGGTATTGTTGCCACCGGTGCCCTAGATGCAGTGTTTCCTACTACGAAACTGGTGATTCCCTGACCCTGACTGCTTTGGCCTGGCAAAGAAACCTGCACAGATACTGCAGGTGGTGCGGAAAATGGTGGCCCTACACTGCCGGAAGGGATGTTGCGTTGCTGACTAGCTTCATTGGCCGAGGGTGCTACAACCTTAAGGGACGTTTGGTAGTTAGTCCAGGCTTGCAAATGCATGGTGGTTAAATGTCTATGCATGCAACTTGTATTGAGACTTTTCAGATTCTGTCCTCTGCCTAAGGTAGTTGAACATTTTTGACAGATGACTTTGCGCTGATCAATTGGATGTTGTTTAAAAAAATGCCAGACTGCACTCTTTCTAGCATCGGATACCTTTTCAGGCATTGCAGACTGAGCTTTAACCGGATGGCCACGCTGTCCTCCAACAGGTTTTGGCTTTGCCACGCGTTTTGGGCAAGATACGGGCCCGGCAGATGGAACCTGTTGCGATGTTGATGCCTGCTGCGGCCCCTCCTCCTCTGCTTCAGAACTGCTGCTGCCTGCACCCTGTTCCCCCAATGGCTGCCAATCGGGGTCAAGAACTGGGTCATCTATTACCTCTTCTTGTAGCTCGTGTGCAACTTCGTCTGTGTCACCGTGTCGGTCGGTGGTATAGCGTACGTGATGGGGCAACATAGTCTCATCAGGGTCTGATTCTTGATCAGCACCCTGCGAGGGCAATGTTGTGGTCTGAGTCAAAGGACCAGCATAGTAGTCTGGCTGTGGCTGTGCATCAGTGCACTCCATGTCAGATTCAACTCGTAATGGGCATGGACTGTTAACTGCTTCACTTTCTAAGCCAGGGACGGTATGTGTAAAGAGCTCCATGGAGTAACCCGTTGTGTCGCCTGCTGCATTCTTCTCTGTTGTTGTTTTTGCTGAAGAGGACAAGGAAGCGACTTGTCCCTGACCGTGAACATCCACTAACGACGCGCTGCTTTGACATTTACCAGTTTCACGAGAGGAGGCAAAAGAGCTAGAGGCTGAGTCAGCAAGATAAGCCAAAACTTGCTCTTGCTGCTCCGGCTTTAAAAGCGGTTTTCCTACTCCCAGAAAAGGGAGCGTTCGAGGCCTTGTGTAGCCAGACGACGAACCTGGCTCCACAGCTCCAGACTTAGGTGCAATATTTTTTTTCCCACGACCAGCTGATGCTCCACCACTACCACTACCCTCATTACCAGCTGACAATGAACGCCCCCGGCCACGACCTCTTCCACCATACTTCCTCATTGTTTTAAAAACGTAAACAAACTAACGGTATTTGTTGCTGTCACACAAATTACACGGTGAGCTATAACTTCAGTATGATTTAGCTACCCCTTTACAGGTGAGTGAGACCACAACGAAAATCAGGCACAATGTTACACACTCTGTTGTTGGTGGCAACAAATGAGAGAGATGCCACACACGCAGGACTGTCACTGAAGCACAAATGTAAATATTAATCTCCCACTGATTTGATTTTTTTTTTTTTTAAGGTAGACTTTAGGAAAAAAAAATAATAGAATAAAATGATTTTTTCAGGAAGAATTTAGAAACCAAATAAAATAAAATGATTTTTTCAGGGAGAATTTAGAAAACAAATAAAACAAAAAAAGGCTTTCTATGGCCCACTGAGTGAGAGATGACGCACACAGGAGTGAGGAGTGGCACACAAGCCCAGAGGCCAATATTTATCTCCCACTGATTGATGTAGTGATTTTTTCAGGTAGATTTTGGAACCCAAATCAAGCTAAAAAAAATAATAGGCTTTCTATGGCCCACAATTGGAGAGAGAGAGAGAGAGATGGCACACCCAGGAGTCAAGACTGGCACACACGCAGAAAGGGCAATATTAATCTCCCACTGATTTGTTTTTTTTTTTTTTTTTCAGGGAGACTTTAGGAAAAAAAAAATAGAATAAAATGATTTTTTCAGGAAGAATTTAGAAACCAAATAAAATAAAATGATTTTTTCAGGGAGAATTTAGAAAACAAATAAAACAAAAAAAGGCTTTCTATGGCCCACTGAGTGAGAGATGACGCACACAGGAGTCAGGAGTGGCACACAAGCCCAGAGGCCAATATTTATCTCCCACTGATTGATGTAGGGATTTTTTCAGGTAGATTTTGGAACCCAAATCAAGCTAAAAAAATAATAGGCTTTCTATGGCCCACAATTGGAGAGAGAGAGAGAGATGGCACACCCAGGAGTCAAGACTGGCACACAAGCAGAAAGGGCAATATTAATCTCCCACTGATTTGTTTTTTTTTTTTTTTTTTTCAGGGAGACTTTAGGAAAAAAAAAAATAGAATAAAATGATTTTTTCAGGAAGAATTTAGAAACCAAAGAAAATAAAATAATTTTTTCAGGGAGAATTTAGAAAACAAATAAAACAAAAAAAGGCTTTCTATGGCCCACTGAGTGAGAGATGACGCACACAGGAGTCAGGAGTGGCACACAAGCCCAGAGGCCAATATTTATCTCCCACTGATTGATGTAGTGATTTTTTCAGGTAGATTTTGGAACCCAAATCAAGCTAAAAAAAATAATAGGCTTTCTATGGCCCACAATTGGAGAGAGAGAGAGAGATGGCACACCCAGGAGTCAAGACTGGCACACAAGCAGAAAGGGCAATATTAATCTCCCACTGATTTTTTTTTTTTTTTTTTTTTTTCAGGGAGACTTTAGGAAAAAAAAAATAGAATAAAATGATTTTTTCAGGAAGAATTTAGAAACCAAATAAAATAAAATGATTTTTTCAGGGAGAATTTAGAAAACAAATAAAACAAAAAAAGGCTTTCTATGGCCCACTGAGTGAGAGATGACGCACACAGGAGTCAGGAGTGGCACACAAGCCCAGAGGCCAATATTTATCTCCCACTGATTGATGTAGTGATTTTTTCAGGTAGATTTTGGAACCCAAATCAAGCTAAAAAAATAATAGGCTTTCTATGGCCCACAATTGGAGAGAGAGAGAGAGATGGCACACCCAGGAGTCAAGACTGGCACACAAGCAGAAAGGGCAATATTAATCTCCCACTGATTTGTTTTTTTTTTTTTCAGGGAGACTTTAGGAAAAGAAAAAAAATAGAATAAAATGATTTTTTCAGGAAGAATTTAGAAACCAAAGAAAATAAAATGATTTTTTCAGGGAGAATTTAGAAAACAAATAAAACAAAAAAAGGCTTTCTATGGCCCACTGAGTGAGAGATGACGCACACAGGAGTCAGGAGTGGCACACAAGCCCAGAGGCCAATATTTATCTCCCACTTTTTTTTTTTTGTTCCAGGGAAAATTTATAAACCCAATAAAAAAAATAATAAATAGGCTTTCTATGGCCCACTATCTGAGAGACAGAGAGAGACGGCACGCTTAGGACTGGCACACAAGCCCAAAGGCCAATATTAATCTCCCTTTTTTTTTAAGGGAGAATTTATAAAACCAAAAAAAAATAAAAATAAATAGGCTTTCTATGGCCCACTATTTGTGAGAGAGATGGCACGCTCAGGACTGGCACACAAGCCCAGAGGCCATTATTAATCTCCCACTTTTTTTTTTTTTTTCCAGGGAAAATTTATAAACCCAATAAAAAAAAAATAAATAAATAGGCTTTCTATGGCCCACTATCTGAGAGAGAGAGATGGCACGCTTAGGACTGGCACACAAGCCCAAAGGCCAATATTAATCTCCCACTGATTGATTTATTGATTTTTTCAGGTAGAATTTAGAACCCAAATAAAGCAAAAAAAAAAAAAAATGGGCTTTCTATGGCCCACTGAGTGAGTGATGATGCACACAGGAGTCAGGAGTGGCACACAAGCCCTGAGGCCAATATTTTTCTCCCACTGATTGATGTAGTGATTTTTTCAGGTAGATTTTAGAACCAAAATCAAGCAAAAAAATAAATAGGCTTTCTATGGCCCACTGAGTGAGTGATGATGCACACAGGAGTCAAGAGTGGCACACAAGCCCTGAGGCCAATATTTTTCTCCCACTGATTGATGTAGTGATTTTTTCAGGTAGATTTTATAACCCAAATCAAGCAAAAAAATAAATAGGCTTTCTATGGCCCACTGAGTGAGAGATGACACAGACAGGGATGGCACTCTAGCAGAAATGTCAATCTTAATCTCCCACAAAAAAAAAAAAAAAACAGGGAGTGTCCTTCAATTACTATCTCCCTGCAGTAATCTCAGCCAGGTATGGCAGGCAGCAATAAGGAGTGGACTGATGCACAAATTAAATAAAAAGTGTGTACAAACCAAAAAGATAGCTGTGCAGAAAGGAAGGAACAAGAGGATTTGTGCTTTGAAAAAAGCAGTTGCTTTGCACAGCGGCGTACACACAGCAATGCAGCTATCAGGGAGCCTTCTAGGGCAGCCCAATGAGCTACAGCGCTGAGGGGGAAAAAAAAAATGTAGCTTCCACTGTCCCTGCACACCGAAGGTGGTGTTGGGCAGTGGAAATCGCTACAGCACAAGCGGTTTGGTGGTTAATGGACCCTGCCTAACGCTATCCCTGCTTCTGACGAAGCGGCAGCAACCTCTCCCTAAGCTCAGATCAGCAGCAGTAACATGGCGGTCGGCGGGAACTCCCCTTTATAGCCCCTGTGACGCCGCAGACAGCAAGCCAATCACTGCAATGCCCTTCTCTAAGATGGTGGGGACCAGGACCTATGTCATCACGCTGCCCACACTCTGCGTTTACCTTCATTGGCTGAGAAATGGCGCTTTTCGCGTCATTGAAACGCGACTTTGGCGCGAAAGTCGCGTACCGCATGGCCGACCCCGCACAGGGGTCGGATCGGGTTTCATGAAACCCGACTTTGCCAAAAGTCGGCGACTTTTGAAAATGAACGACCCGTTTCGCTCAACCCTAGTGGCAATGTTGTGATATGGTCAAATCAGATGTATGAAGCTCAAGCAGCTAAATTGCTTCAATAATACTACTGAATACAAACAACTGACATTTAACCCAATGACATGGTCAAATCAGATGTATGAAGCTCAAGCAGCTAAATTGCTTCATAATACTACTGAATACAAACAACTGACATTTAACCCAATGACAAAATATAAGGATGAACTGATCACCATCCTCACCGCTGCTTATGAGAACAACGTCATCCCAAAAAAACTCCTAGAGGTACATGAGAGGATGAATCCCAGATTGGCAACATTCTATCTGGTACCCAAGATTCATAAAAACTTGGAAGACCCACCGGGCAGACCCATAGTGGCAGCAAATGAGGGGTTATGTGAAATCATCTGCGATGTGATTGAATACTACCTTAAACCTTTGGTGGTCCAGCTGCCCTCACATATTAAAGACACTACCGCTGCCTTGGGCCATCTGGAAAATATACAATTGTCTGAGGAAATGATTCTAGTCACGGCCGATGTTGAGGCATTGTACTCAAGCATCAGGCATGCAGATGGCCTTCAGGCAGTGGAGAAATATCTTACTCATAGCAATATTGAAAGGGATATGGCAGCATTTATTTTGGAGCTACTTAAATTCGTCCTCACACATAATGCCTTTTCTTTTGCTGGGAGGGTCTACCTTCAACAACAGGGTACAGCGATGGGGGCCGCTTGTGCCCCCTCATACGCCAATTTATTTATGGGGGCCTGGGAGTGGTCCATCTTTCAGGAAAAAGAGGTCCAGGGGATGGAGCGAGTCCATAATTGGATTCGCTTCATTGATGACATCATGTTCATCTGGGAGGGCTCAGTGGAGGAACTTGAGGACCTTATGACCAGATTGAATCATAATGATAAAAACATCAAGCTTACATTTAAATATGGGCGTAAAATTGACTTCTTGGACCTGTCTGTTATAGCATTACCTGATGGACACCTATCCACCACAGTATTTCGAAAATCCACAGCCACGAACTCGCTGCTACATGCGTCATCGCAGCACCCCAAATCAACCACTAATAGTATCCCCATTGGTCAATATTTGCGTATTAAAAGGATTTGCTCTGAAGAAGACCAATTTGAAATGCAAGCAAAGATACTAAGAGATAGATTCAAGGATCGTGGATATAACCGGAGAGCAATACAGAAGGGATATTGGAGAGCCAAAAATACTCCTAGACAACAACTTCTCCACAAGAACTCAGTAGCTCCAGCTCAAACGCAACAGGATATTCAGGTAAGATTTATCACTAATTACAGCAGTGAGTGGTATGACCTCTGTGAGGTAATCCAGAAACATTGGAAAATCCTATTCACTGATCCTATACTCAAGGAAATCTTACCAGAGCGACCCTCTATGGTGGCAAAAAGAGCCCCCAGCCTTCGGGATAAGCTGGTACATAGTACATTTGATCCTAAGAGAAAGTCTAAAGATAGTACAGGTACGGGAAGGAGGGGGTTTTTTCCATGTGGCATGTGCAAGGGGTGTGCCAACATGAGGAAGAGCACCGTCTTTAGTAATTATGACAACTCTAGGACCTTTGATATACGGGCACACATTACATGCACATCGAAGGGTATTATTTATCATGCTGTGTGCCCATGCGGTAAGATATACATAGGCATGACCAGCCGTGAACTTAGGATCAGAGTACGCGAGCACTGCCTAGATATTGAAAAGGCCAAGGTGGCCACCGAGGATACCGTACTCAAAACTCTCCCCAAGCATTTTAAGCGGTACCATCAATGCAATTCCCACCTTTTAGTGGTTAAAGGCATAGATATGCTCGATCTAGGCCCCAGGGGTGGAGATATAGGCAAAAGACTGGCTAAAAAGGAATGTCAATGGATCTATAGGCTGGGCACTTTGGTACCACAGGGCCTTAACGAGAGCTTTGGATTTGGTGCGTTTTTGTAGGTTGAGGAAGTAGGATGGCAGGGGGGGGGTTTCCTTTTTTTATGTTATAGATTGTCTATTGGGTTAGTTTTTCCAGCCATTTAGGTTTTAGATATTTTTGTTTGTTGGTCTTTTTATTAATTTATTTTATTCTTATATGTTTAACTACAGTTCACCTTTGTATATTGGCCATTGACAATTGCCGCCTCCAGTTGGGGAACAGGAAGGAGAACCTCGAATGAAGACACTATATTCAAGAAACTGTTTCCAGCCGAGGAAGATTCTTAGGAGTCCAAAGGACATCGTGTTCCTGATTACATCTTGGTAGCATGGCACGTCTATTGGAGCCAGCATGGACATTATTCATCATCTATAGTTTTGGAAATTTGTATTACTTTAATATATCATTTAAACCAGTATGGGCTCTCCCTCATATTCACCTGGGATTTTTCCATGTATTCTATGCCATTACCTCTGGGATTTGTGTTTCTTGGGTCACCCCAGACCCCCCCTAGAGCACATCTGTTTTTTCTATTGAGGGACTCTATAGTTCATATAACACATCAGTTCACTTTTATATAGTGGTTAGGACCTTTTTAGATATATATATATATACACGGTTGCCCATATGGGCAGTTTTGGGTCTTTACTACATTTTAGTAGGTCACACTATCATCACATACGTAGGTAGGCACTGATAGTTACATTAGCATTGCCACTTATATACTAATTTTAGTATGGTGTAGATTAAATTATATATATTTCTTTTTTATCCTTTTATTACTTACACCATAGTTAATAGATTTATGAAGCATTACATTTTATGTTCACATTTATTAGGTTTCTATGGTTTTCTCACTTTTACTTTTTTACTATTTTCTTTTTTAGGCGTTTCTTTTCGTGCTCTTATGTTGGTGGGGGGAGCGCATGATCTCTTTGCAGACCCGTGGGACGGCCCGATGGTGGTCCTTTAGGGGTTTGGTGATGCCGAGTCGCACTTTTGGACGACTCGGCACTGCCGGCCCCGTGACCGCGGTCTGGCTTTCCCTTTGTTCGGGTTCTGTCAATTGATCATGCGCCATTATTCCCAGGGACATTAAGGATTACTACACTTTTACACCTCTATATTGCAACGCAGGCCCCTTAACACTTCCGGGTTCCGTACAGGTGTGCGGAGACCTTGGCGCCCACGTATTACACTTATGATCAGAGCGGTGTCTTTTTGGTGCTCAGCACGGTTAATTTTTGACGCATGCGTGATGCATACCTATGGAGGGAGGTAGTCCGTACACCACTGTGGTACTTCCGGTGTCCGTACGTGTGTGCGGAAACTTCGGCGCCTGCGCCATATACTAACCATTAGGGCGGTGCTTTTTTGCTGTTTCCGCATGCGCGGTTTTCATCTACAGAGGGAGTAAGTCCGTACACCGCCTCTCTACACTTAGCTTCCCGTGTCCGTACACGACAGGGCGCATGCGCGACATATAGCCATCCGGTTCTCCCCAGCTGTTAGTAGGCAATTTGTCCGCATTGACCAATAAGCGGAGCATTACTTGCTATATATACCGGCAAGCCCCCTGCCCTGACACGCCTCCAGAAGAAGCAAACGCGAAACGCGCGTCGGGGCAGAGGGACGCCGAGGCATTCACCCCACATATACCATCAGGTAACTTACCTATACTTACCTCTACAGGCTGTTAATTTTGTTATAGCCATTTATGTTGGGGAGCGCTACTACCCCTGGGCTACTTTCCCTGTTAGATTACCTATACACTTTTTACTTTAGTGAGGTTAGCTGTAGTCCCTTACATTTTGGCATGAATCTACTTACCCATAGTGGCCTATGTAGCTGGTTCTCACCGATATAGGTGACAGTATTCATGTGGGTTCTTTGTTTTTGCCTGGCATCCATGTCCCTCTTTTTGTGGATTTACTGCACTTTTCTTGATTTGTAGTTATGTGTCGTATACATGTTTTTTATATTATCTAAATAAATTGTAATTTTTATCTGGTACCATAGTGTGGATTTATCTATACCTTTTTTCACACCATATGTGAGTGATATTGCTGCTGCAAGTAGTCAAATACTTCACATAGATAGGATCCTGTGTGAAATGGACATTCCAGCATCTAAATTGTTTGCGCTAATAGTGTGGGCCAGAGACTAGGCCACATTTCAGAATCTAAATTATTTGTGCTAATAGTGTGGTCCAGCCAGGAGACTATATTTTGGAATCTAAATCCTTCCTGCTAATATTGTGGGCCATATACAAGGCCCCATTTCAGAGTGTAAATTGTTGGTGCTAATAGTGTGGGCCAGACACCAGGCCACATTTCAGAATCTAAATCGTTTGTGCTAATAGTATGGGCCATATACTAAGCCACATTTCAGAATCTAAATAGTTTGTGCTAATAATGTGGTCCAGCCAGGAGTTCACATTTCGGGATCTAAATCCTTTCTGCTAATAGTGTGGGTCAGACACCAGTCCGCATTTCAGAATCTAAATCCTTTCTGCTAATACTGTGGGCCATACACCAAGCCACATTGCAGAATCTAAATTGTTTGTGCCAATAGTGTGGGCCAGACACCAGGCCACATTTCAGAATCTAAATTATTTGTGCTAATAGTGTGGGCCAGACACCAGGTTCATTTCAGAATGTAAATCCTTTCTACTAATAGTGTGTGCCATTCACCAAGCCACATTGCTAAACCTAATTTTTTTTCTGCTAATAGTGTGGTCCAGACAATAGGCCACATTTCAGAATCTAATTGTTTTCAGCTAATAGTGTGGTCCAGACACCAGCCTACATATCTGAATCTGAATTCTTTCTGCTAATAGTGTGGTCCAGACACACTATCTCAGCAAATAAATAGTGATTGTTAATTTAGTGACAGGTGACTGATAGCTCTGGGCCTAGGGTTGTGAAAGAGGGGAAGGGTATATCCAGTATGAGTAGGAAAAAGGGACGTCATGGTGAAAGGGGGAAACAGGCTTAGTGTTCAAGGTGTTCGTGGGTTAGGTGGTAATGTTACTGAAAGCTCTACTGTCTCGTCCTATCCAAAGACAACTGACAACATCTGTTATGGGACGGGCTACTCGACTCCCTTTCTTTGGCAGCTGCACAGTGGTATGCCTTGTAGATGAGGGCCAGAGAGAGCATGTGCTCCAGTGGATGGCAACCACTGCATCAAGTGGCCTCTCCTCCTTTTCATCTACCTTAACATCACACACAGTACAATCCTGAGAGGTGGCACCCCAATTACCCTTGTTTCCCCACATGTCACAACTCTCTAACTGCCCACCTGACTGTGGGAATCCATAGATGGGAGAGTCTGCAGAGCTGTGAACACATTCTATTCCATGGGCATCAGAGGTCTGCTCTAAAGATTCACAGAATCAAGAGGAGGAAAGCAACATTTTTATAGTTGGATCGGGGCTGGACAAAGTAGGGTGCAAGGAGAACCCAAACCTCCATCACCAGATGTTAACCCCCAGAGTGGAGGTGATCCTGATGAGAATCAGATACCTGAGTCATATGTGGACTGTAATGTGCTGTCAGGGCAGGAAGAGGAGGATAGAGACTCTCAAGGTGAGGTGTGGGAGAACAGAGAGGATGACGATGAGGTTGTAGATCCCACTTGGTGTGAACCCAGTGGCACGCAGCTAAGTAGCTCGGAAAAGGAGTTGGAGAAGGAGGAAGACAAAGAGGTTACATTGCAGCTTGCCGAACAGACACAGAGTGATGAAACCACGACAAGCACTGCATCCTCAGCCACAACTCTGGCTGTGACCAGCAGCAGTCACATGTCTGCAGTTCGCAGAGGCGGCAAGGGATGCCTAGCCTGGGCCTTTTTTAAGACCGCAAAGGATGACTCATGTTATCTGACAACTTTGCAAAAAACAACTCAGTAGAGGCAAACATTGCAATAGTTAATTTAAACTTAAATTTAAAGCTCTAAATGCAGGGGTGTCAGAACCCCTGCATACTATTTCTACTCTGTTGAAATTGATGCCACTTTAGCAGTGTGAGGCAATCATTTTTGGAAATGTGGAGACTACAAGTTAACTATTCTTCATGTGTAATGCCTGTAACAGTAGGGCTCCCAGACTGGCAGACCTGCACTTGCTTTCATAAAGAAACAAAGGACCAGTGCTCCATCCGGGTGTAGTATTCCAAATAACGATCTTTATTGAGCCATGTAACAGCAACGTTTCGACCCGAAGGTCTTTTTCAAGCATGTCTGATCATGCAAGGGAGCAGCCTTAAATAGCGTGGATGCTAGAGTTGAGCGACCTTGACCTTTTTAGAGTCGAGCCGGGTTTCGCGAAACCCGACTATCTCAAAAGTCGGGTCGAGTGAAATCGGCCGATTATGACGTAAAGTCGGGATCGACCGAAACACGAAACCCAATGCAAGTCAATGGGGCAGCATAGTCGGCAGTGAGTGGGGGCCAGGAAAACACCTAGAGTGCCCATTTTAATGTCAAAACCATCCATTCTTCTTAATGAAGCTTGTCAAGCGTAATTTACCTTATAATAATTGGAAGGCATTTGAAATTGGGGGTCATTTGGCTAAAGTTGTGGTGGGTAGGGCTGGTTCAAGTAATTAGTGGGCCCAGGAAATCTGGATCACGTCACGGCAGTGGAGCAGGGAGAGGTAAGTATTTCAACTTTGCAAGTGCTGTGAACCTGAGCAAGCAGGGGGGGCCCACTCGTTGGCATTGGCACTGGCACAGGGCCCCTCAAAGTACAGCGGTGTGTTTGCACGGCGGGGGCGCCTCCCACCGGCAGCAACACTTTTGCGTACTATGAGAGGCCCTGTGCCAGTGACGTCGCCAACTAGTATTCCTCCCCCCCACCTGATGAAGGAACCTGCACTTTCATCTTCACCTTCCTCTTAGTCCCCGTGTAAGGTGGTATGGTATGCGGGAAGAGCAACCTGACTTTCAGCAGGGTCACAATGTTGTTGTGTAGCGTGCACGGGGAATGTTGCGTTATGGGTCAATGTACCAGCAGACTCATCTATCACTGGCTGGGCAATGGGCAGGATGAGGAGGAAACACAGATATAGGCCCAAAGAATAAAGTTGGCTAAATGCAGTTCAAAATTGGAAACACAGGAATAACCAGGGGGCATTGCAGTGGAGGACAACTGGAATGAGAGGCTGACACAGAGAGTAGGCCCAAATCAGTAAGTAGTCGAAATGCAGTTCAAAATTGGCAACCGTAGTAAACAGGCGGCACAGCTTTGTTCAGTGGAGGAGAACAGCAAGGAGTGGCAGACACCGATAGTAGGCCCCAACCCAACTAGTAGGCAAAATGCAGTCTAACATTAACAACTACTTAACGAGCGCCTGAAAACGGAATTTCAGGACAGGAAACCAGGAGAACAGCAAGGAGTGGCAGACACCGATAGTAGGCCCCAAACCAACTAGTACGCCAAATGCAGTTGTTCCGTTTAACCACAATTTAATGAGAGCCTGAAGATAGAAGTTCAGGAAAGGCAACCTGGAGAACACCTTGGAGTGGAACACACCATCTCTCTACACCCCATACCCAATTTGTAGGCCTAATGCAGTGTAGTTTCCAAGAACTACTAAACGAGAGCCGGAAGATCGAAGCTCAGGAAAGGCAACCTGGAGAACACCTTGGAGTGGAACACACCATCTCTCTACACCCCATACCCAATTTGTAGGCCTAATGCAGTGTAGTTTCCAACAACTACTAAACGAGAGCATGAAGATCGAAGCATTGGCGAGGAAACCTGGGGAACACCTTGGAGTGGAACACACCATCTCTCTACACCCCATACCCAATTTGTAGGCCTAATGCAGTGTAGTTTCCAAGAACTACTAAACGAGAGCCGGAAGATCGAAGCTCAGGAAAGGCAACCTGGAAAACACCTTGGAGTGGAACACACCATCTCTCTACACCCCATACCCAATTTGTAGGCCTAATGCAGCGTAGTTTCCAACAACTACTAAACGAGAGCATGATGATCGAAGCATTGGCGAGGAAACCTGGGGAACACCTTGGAGTGGAACACACCATCTCTCTACAGTGGAACACACCATCTCTCTACACCCCATACCCAATTTGTAGGCCTAATGCAGCGTAGTTTCCAACAACTACTAAACGAGAGCCGGAAGATTGAAGCTCAGGAAAGGCAACCTGGGGAACACCTTGGAGTGGAACACACCATCTCTCTACACCCCATACCCAATTTGTAGGCCCAATGCAGCGTAGTTTCCAACAACTACTAAACGAGAGCCGGAAGATCGAAGCCCAGGAAAGGCAACCTGGGGAACACCTTGGAGTGTAACAAACCCTCTCTCTACACCACGGAAGGGCTGATTCTTAGGAAGGAAGGCTGTCGGAAAGAAGCAGGGCGCGTCCGAGGGTGATTATATTCTTATTAGGTATATACTCACCCTCGGACGCGCCCTGCTTCTTTATTTGTAATGAATGTTTATTTGCAATGTGGTTTTGACTTACTCTATTTTTTTGGTAAATAATGTTTTTATTATTTTCATTGTTTTGCATCTTCTTGGCAATAATATAAAGAAGACGCGACAGGACAACACTCGGTGGATGCCATATCTGTGTTTAAAATTGAAAAAACTTTTCAGTTAACTACTTGCAGGAGAAAGTTATTGTAGCTGGTGGCCATTTTTAGTACTGTACCAGATTTTTGTTGTATGTGTTTGTTTTTAATGTTAAAATGTCTGCATTTGATATCTCTCCAGTATTTTCTTTTTTATAAGCAAAATACTTATTTTTATATTTTCTGATGTTGGTTCCAGGGGTACACGGGCAGCAGTGGTGTGGTCAGTGGAGGCCTAGTGGAAGGAGTGACCGCAGACAGGCATCGAAGGCCTAAAATAATAACACATGGCTGTAGGCAATATTAAATTGGTTCCAGGGGTACACGGGCAGCAGTGGTGTGGTCAGTGGAGGCCTAGTGGAAGGAGTGACCGCAGACAGGCATCGAAGGCCTAAAATAATAACACATGGCTGTAGGCAATTTTAAATTGGTTCCAGGGGTACACGGGCAGCAGTGGTGTGGTCAGTGGAGGCCTAGTGGAAGGAGTGACCGCAGACAGGCATCGAAGGCCTAAAATAATAACACATGGCTGTAGGCAATTTTAAATTGGTTCCAGGGGTACACGGGCAGCAGTGGTGTGGTCAGTGGAGGCCTAGTGGAAGGAGTGACCGCAGACAGGCATCGAAGGCCTAAAATAATAACACATGGCTGTAGGCAATTTTAAATTGGTTCCAGGGGTACACGGGCAGCAGTGGTGTGGTCAGTGGAGGCCTAGTGGAAGGAGTGACCGCAGACAGGCATCGAAGGCCTAAAATAATAACACATGGCTGTAGGCAATTTTAAATTGGTTCCAGGGGTACACGGGCAGCAGTGCCCTGGTCAGTGTAGTAGTAGTTGAAAGAATGGACCGCAGACAGGCATCGAAGGCCTAAAATAAAAAAATTGGGCTGGCTGTAGGCAATTTTAAATTGGTTCCAGGGGTACACGGGCAGCAGTGGTGTGGTCAGTGGAGGCCTAGTGGAAGGAGTCACCGCAGACAGGCATCGAAGGCCTAAAATAATAACACATGGCTGTAGGCAATTTTAAATTGGTTCCAGGGGTACACGGGCAGCAGTGCCCTGGTCAGTGTAGTAGTAGTTGAAAGAATGGACCGCAGACAGGCATCGAAGGCCTAAAATAAAAAAATTGGGCTGGCTGTAGGCAATTTTAAATTGGTTCCAGGGGTACACGGGCAGCAGTGCCCTGGTCAGTGTAGTAGTAGTTGAAAGAATGGACCGCAGACAGGCATCGAAGGCCTAAAATAAAAAAATTGGGCTGGCTGTTGGCAATTTTAAATTGGTTCCAGGGGTACACGGGCAGCAGTGGTGTGGTCAGTGGAGGCCTAGTGGAAGGAGTCACCGCAGACAGGCATCGAAGGCCTAAAATAATAACACATGGCTGTAGGCAATTTTAAATTGGTTCCAGGGATACACGGGCAGCAGTGCCCTGGTCAGTGTAGTAGTAGTTGAAAGAATGGACCGCAGACAGGCATCAAAGGCCTAAAATAAAAAAATTGGGCTGGCTGTAGGCAATTTTAAATTGGTTCCAGGGGTACACGGGCAGCAGTGGTGTGGTCAGTGGAGGCCTAGTGGAAGGAGTGACCGCAGACAGGCATCGAAGGCCTAAAATAATAACACATGGCTGTAGGCAATTTTAAATTGGTTCCAGGGGTACACGGGCAGCAGTGGTGTGGTCAGTGGAGGCCTAGTGGAAGGAGTGACCACAGACAGGCATCGAAGGCCTAAAATAATAACACATGGCTGTAGGCAATTTTAAATTGGTTCCAGGGGTACACGGGCAGCAGTGGTGTGGTCAGTGGAGGCTTAGTGGAAGGAGTGACCGCAGACAGGCATCGAAGGCCTAAAATAATAACACATGGCTGTAGGCAATTTTAAATTGGTTCCAGGGGTACACGGGCAGCAGTGCCCTGGTCAGTGTAGTAGTAGTTGAAAGAATGGACCGCAGACAGGCATCGAAGGCCTAAAATAAAACAATTGGGCTGGCTGTAGGCAATTTTAAATTGGTTCCAGGGGTACACGGGCAGCAGTGGTGTGGTCAGTGGAGGCCTAGTGGAAGGAGTCACCGCAGACAGGCATCGAAGGCCTAAAATAATAACACATGGCTGTAGGCAATTTTAAATTGGTTCCAGGGGTACACGGGCAGCAGCGCCCTGGTCAGTGTAGTAGTAGTTGAAAGAATGGACCGCAGACAGGCATCGAAGGCCTAAAATAAAAAAATTGGGCTGGCTGTAGGCAATTTTAAATTGGTTCCAGGGGTACACGGGCAGCAGTGGTGTGGTCAGTGGAGGCCTAGTGGAAGGAGTGACCGCAGACAGGCATCGAAGGCCTAAAATAATAACACATGGCTGTAGGCAATTTTAAATTGGTTCCAGGGGTACACGGGCAGCAGTGCCCTGGTCAGTGTAGTAGTAGTTGAAAGAATGGACCGCAGACAGGCATCGAAGGCCTAAAATAAAAAAATTGGGCTGGCTGTAGGCAATTTTAAATTGGTTCCAGGGGTACACGGGCAGCAGTGGTGTGGTCAGTGGAGGCCTAGTGGAAGGAGTGACCGCAGACAGGCATCGAAGGCCTAAAATAATAACACATGGCTGTAGGCAATTTTAAATTGGTTCCAGGGGTACACGGGCAGCAGTGCCCTGGTCAGTGTAATAGTAGTTGAAAGAATGGACCGCAGACAGTCATCGAAGGCCTAAAATAAAAAAATTGGGCTGGCTGTAGGCAATTTTAAATTGGTTCCAGGGGTACACGGGCAGCAGTGGTGTGGTCAGTGGAGGCCTAGTGGAAGGAGTGACCGCAGACAGGCATCGAAGGCCTAAAATAATCACACATGGCTGTAGGCAATTTTAAATTGGTTCCAGGGGTACATGGGCAGCAGTGGTGTGGTCAGTGGAGGCCTAGTGGAAGGAGTGACCGCAGACAGGCATCGAAGGCCTAAAATAATAACACATGGCTGTATGCAATTTTAAATTGGTTCCAGGGGTACACGGGCAGCAGTGGTGTGGTCAGTGGAGGCCTAGTGGAAGGAGTGACCGCAGACAGGCATCGAAGGCCTAAAATAATAACACATGGCTGTAGGCAATTCTAAATTGGTTACAGGGGTACACGGGCAGCAGTGGTGTGGTCAGTGGAGGCCTAGTGGAAGGAGTGACCGCAGACAGGCATCGAAGGCCTAAAATAATAACACATGGCTGTAGGCAATTTTAAATTGGTTCCAGGGGTACACGGGCAGCAGTGGTGTGGTCAGTGGAGGCCTAGTGGAAGGAGTGACCACAGACAGGCATCGAAGGCCTAACATAACAAAAATGTCAATACAATGGTATTGTCAGTGGCAGGCATTGAAGGATGTCAGCGCATAGACTAAACATTGGTGGAGCTGTGAGATAATTTTGCAAGTGGTAGAGCACTGTTTGAGCTGGGGTGGGGGGAAACTGTCTTGTGGCCGGCGTTACAGGCCAAGGGCCCCTCATATTACAACGGTGTGTCTGACATTGGGTGCGCACCACCACCGCCAGAGACACTTTATTGTACTAGGAGGGACCCAGTGGCAGTGCCGTCGACCAAAAGCGGGCTCACCCACCTCTTCAGACAAACTGCACTCTCACGGGTGCTGTCGCCAAGTGTCGATACCACGGCCCCGTGTGGGGAGTTTGGCCATTTAGTGAGGTGTAAACATGTCGTATGCTGGACAATCAGGTGCAGAAAATTACGAGATTGGAAAAGGCATTCAGAATAGTCCACAGGCAAGACCTTTTCATAGGAAAGCTAGGTGTCAGCCGGGCAAGGTGGGGCAAAAGATTTCGAAATCCAGTTGTGGTTCATTTTAATGAAGGTTAGATCATCTACATTTTGGGTAGCCAGACGAGTCCTTTTTTCTGTTAGTATTGAACCTGCAGCACTGAATACTCTTTCTGATAGGACACTAGCTGCCGGGCAAGCAAGCTCCTGCAATGCATATTCTGCCAATTCTGGCCAGGTGTCTAATTTTGATGCCCAGTAATCAAATGGGAATGACGGTTGAGGGAGAACATCGATAAGGGATGAAAAATAGTTTGTAACCATACTGGACAAATGTTGTCTCCTGTCACTTTGAATTGATGCTGCAGTACCTGTCCTGTCTGCGGTCATAGCAAAATCACTCCACAACCTGGTCAGAAAACCCCTCTGGCCAACGCCACTTCTGATTTCTGCCCCTCTAACTCCTCTGGTCTGCTGGCCCCTGCAGCTCGTGTGAGAACGATCACGGGCGCTGTGTGCAGGGAATGCCAGAAGCAAACGGTCAACAAGAGTTGATTGTTTGGTTGCTAATATTAGTTCCAAGTTCTCATGTGGCATTATATTTTGCAATTTGCCTTTATAGCGAGGATCAAGGAGGCAGGCCAACCAGTAATCGTCATCATTCATCATTTTAGTTATGCGTGTGTCCCTTTTGAGGATACGTAAGGCATAATCCGCCATGTGGGCCAAAGTTCCAGTTCTCAAATCTGCGGTTGTGCTTGGTTGAGGGGCAGTTTCAGGCAAATCCACGTCACTTGTGTCCCTCAAAAAACCAGAACCCGGCCTTGCCGCGCCACCAATTTCCAGTGGCCCCGGAAAAGCTTCCTCATTAAAAATATAATCATCCCCATCATCCTCCTCGTCCTCCTCCTCCTCTTCGCCCGCTAACTCGTCCTGTACACTGCCCTGGCCAGACAATGGCTGACTGTCATCAAGGCTTTCCTCTTCCTCAGCTGCAGACGCCTGATCCTTTATGTGCGTCAAACTTTGCATCAGCAGACGCATTAGGGGGATGCTCATGCTTATTATGGCGTTGTCTGCACTAACCAGCCGTGTGCATTCCTCAAAACACTGAAGGACTTGACACATGTCTTGAATCTTCGACCACTGCACACCTGACAACTCCATGTCTGCCATCCTACTGCCTGCCCGTGTATGTGTATCCTCCCACAAAAACATAACAGCCCGCCTCTGTTCACACAGTCTCTGAAGCATGCGCAGTGTTGAGTTCCACCTTGTTGCAACGTCTATGATTAGGCGATGCTGGGGAAGGTTCAAAGAACGCTGATAGGTCTGCATACGGCTGGAGTGTACGGGCGAACGGCGGATATGTGAGCAAAGTCCACGCACTTTGAGGAGCAGGTCGGATAACCCCGGATAACTTTTCAGGAAGCACTGCACCACCAGGTTTAAGGTGTGAGCCAGGCAAGGAATGTGTTTCAGTTGGGAAAGGGAGATGGCAGCCATGAAATTCCTTCCGTTATCACTCACTACCTTGCCTGCCTCAAGATCTACAGTGCCCAGCCACGACTGCGTTTCTTTCTGCAAGAACTCGGACAGAACTTCCGCGGTGTGTCTGTTGTCGCCCAAACACTTCATAGCCAATACAGCCTGCTGACGTTTGCCAGTAGCTGCCCCATAATGGGAGACCTGGTGTGCAACAGTGGCAGCTGCGGATGGAGTGGTTGTGCGACTGCGGTCTGTGGACGAGCTCTCGCTTCTGCAGGAGGACGAAGAGGAGGAGGAGGGGGTGCGAACGGCTACAGCCAATTGTTTCCTAGACCGTGGGCTAGGCAGAACTGTCCCAAACTTGCTGTCCCCTGTGGACCCTGCATCCACCACATTTACCCAGTGTGCCGTGATGGACACGTAACGTCCCTGGCCATGCCTACTGGTCCATGCATCTGTTGTCAGGTGCACCTTTGTGCTCACAGATTGCCTGAGTGCATGGACGATGCGCTCTTTAACATGCTGGTGGAGGGCTGGGATGGCTTTTCTGGAAAAAAAGTGTCGACTGGGTAGCTCGTAGCGTGGTACAGCGTAGTCCATCAGGGCTTTGAAAGCTTCGCTTTCAACTAACCGGTAGGGCATCATCTCTAACGAGATTAGTCTAGCTATGTGTGCGTTCAAACCCTGTGTACGCGGATGCGAGGCTAAGTAATTCCTTTTTCTAACCATAGTCTCATGTAGGGTGAGCTGGACTGGAGAGCTGGAGATCGTGGAACTAGCGGGGGTGCCGGTGGACATGGCAGACTGAGAGACGGTGGGAGATGGTATTGTTGCCACCGGTGCCCTAGATGCAGTGTTTCCTACTACGAAACTGGTGATTCCCTGACCCTGACGGCTTTGGCCTGGCAAAGAAACCTGCACAGATACTGCAGGTGGTGCGGAAAATGGTGGCCCTACACTGCCGGAAGGGATGTTGCGTTGCTGACTAGCTTCATTGGCCGAGGGTGCTACAACCTTAAGGGACGTTTGGTAGTTAGTCCAGGCTTGCAAATGCATGGTGGTTAAATGTCTATGCATGCAACTTGTATTGAGACTTTTCAGATTCTGTCCTCTGCTTAAGGTAGTTGAACATTTTTGACAGATGACTTTGCGCTGATCAATTGGATGTTGTTTAAAAAAATGCCAGACTGCACTCTTTCTAGCATTTTCAGGCATTGCAGACTGAGCTTTAACCGGATGGCCACGCTGTCCTCCAACAGGTTTTAGCTTTGCCACGCGTTTTGGGCAAGATACGGGCCCGGCAGATGGAACCTGTTGCGATGTTGATGCCTGCTGCGGCCCCTCCTCCTCCGCTTCAGAACTGCTGCCGCCTGCACCCTGTTCCCCCAATGGCTGCCAATCGGGGTCAAGAACTGGGTCATCTATTACCTCTTCTTGTAGCTCGTGTGCAACTTCGTCTGTGTCACCGTGTCGGTCGGTGGTATAGCGTTCGTGATGGGGCAACATAGTCTCATCAGGGTCTGATTCTTGATCAGCACCCTGCGAGGGCAATGTTGTGGTCTGAGTCAAAGGACCAGCATAGTAGTCTGGCTGTGGCTGTGCATCAGTGCACTCCATGTCAGATTCAACTTGTAATGGGCATGGACTGTTAACTGCTTCACTTTCTAAGCCAGGGACGGTATGTGTAAAGAGCTCCATGGAGTAACCCGTTGTGTCGCCTGCTGCATTCTTCTCTGTTGTTGTTTTTGCTGAAGAGGACAAGGAAGCGACTTGTCCCTGACCGTGAACATCCACTAACGACGCGCTGCTTTGACATTTACCAGTTTCACGAGAGGAGGCAAAAGAGCTAGAGGCTGAGTCAGCAAGATAAGCCAAAACTTGCTCTTGCTGCTCCGGCTTTAAAAGCGGTTTTCCTACTCCCAGAAAAGGGAGCGTTCGAGGCCTTGTGTAGCCAGACGACGAACCTGGCTCCACAGCTCCAGACTTAGGTGCAATATTTTTTTTCCCACGACCAGCTGATGCTCCACCACTACCACTACCCTCATTACCAGCTGACAATGAACGCCCCCGGCCACGACCTCTTCCACCATACTTCCTCATTGTTTTAAAAACGTAAACAAACTAACGGTATTTGTTGCTGTCACACAAATTACACAGTGAGCTATAACTTCAGTATGATTTAGCTACCCCTTTACAGGTGAGTGAGACCACAACGAAAATCAGGCACAATGTTACACACTCTGTTGTTGGTGGCAACAAATGAGAGAGATGCCACACACGCAGGACTGTCACTGAAGCACAAATGTAAATATTAATCTCCCACTGATTTGATTTTTTTTTTTTTTTCAGGGAGACTTTAGGAAAAAAAAAATAGAATAAAATGATTTTTTCAGGAAGAATTTAGAAACCAAATAAAATAAAATGATTTTTTCAGGGAGAATTTAGAAAACAAATAAAACAAAAAAAGGCTTTCTATGGCCCACTGAGTGAGAGATGACGCACACAGGAGTCAGGAGTGGCACACAAGCCCAGAGGCCAATATTTATCTCCCACTGATTGATGTAGTGATTTTTTCAGGTAGATTTTGGAACCCAAATCAAGCTAAAAAAATAATAGGCTTTCTATGGCCCACAATTGGAGAGAGAGAGAGAGATGGCACACCCAGGAGTCAAGACTGGCACACAAGCAGAAAGGGCAATATTAATCTCCCACTGATTTGTTTTTTTTTGTTTTTTTTTCAGGGAGACTTTAGGAAAAAAAAAATAGAATAAAATGATTTTTTCAGGAAGAATTTAGAAACCAAATAAAATAAAATGATTTTTTCAGGGAGAATTTAGAAAACAAATAAAACAAAAAAAGGCTTTCTATGGCCCACTGAGTGAGAGATGACGCACACAGGAGTCAGGAGTGGCACACAAGCCCAGAGGCCAATATTTATCTCCCACTGATTGATGTAGTGATTTTTTCAGGTAGATTTTGGAACCCAAATCAAGCTAAAAAAATAATAGGCTTTCTATGGCCCACAATTGGAGAGAGAGAGAGAGATGGCACACCCAGGAGTCAATACTGGCACACAAGCAGAAAGGGCAATATTAATCTCCCACTGATTTGTTTTTTTTTTTTTTTTTTTTCAGGGAGACTTTAGGAAAAAAAAAATAGAATAAAATGATTTTTTCAGGAAGAATTTAGAAACCAAATAAAATAAAATGATTTTTTCAGGGAGAATTTAGAAAACAAATAAAACAAAAAAAGGCTTTCTATGGCCCACTGAGTGAGAGATGACGCACACAGGAGTCAGGAGTGGCACACAAGCCCAGAGGCCAATATTTATCTCCCACTGATTGATGTAGTGATTTTTTCAGGTAGATTTTGGAACCCAAATCAAGCTAAAAAAAATAATAGGCTTTCTATGGCCCACAATTGGAGAGAGAAAGAAAGATGGCACACCCAGGAGTCAAGACTGGCACACAAGCAGAAAGGGCTATATTAATCTCCCACTGATTTGTTTTTTTTTTTGTTTTTTTTCAGGGAGACTTTAGGAAAAAAAAAATAGAATAAAATGATTTTTTCAGGAAGAATTTAGAAACCAAATAAAATAAAATGATTTTTTCAGGGAGAATTTAGAAAACAAATAAAACAAAAAAAGGCTTTCTATGGCCCACTGAGTGAGAGATGACGCACACAGGAGTCAGGAGTGGCACACAAGCCCAGAGGCCAATATTTATCTCCCACTGATTGATGTAGTGATTTTTTCAGGTAGATTTTGGAACCCAAATCAAGCTAAAAAAATAATAGGCTTTCTATGGCCCACAATTGGAGAGAGAGAGAGAGATGGCACACCCAGGAGTCAAGACTGGCACACAAGCAGAAAGGGCAATATTAATCTCCCACTGATTTGTTTTTGTTTTTTTTTTTCAGGGAGACTTTAGGAAAAAAAAAAATAGAATAAAATGATTTTTTCAGGAAGAATTTAGAAACCAAATAAAATAAAATGATTTTTTCAGGGAGAATTTAGAAAACAAATAAAACAAAAAAAGGCTTTCTATGGCCCACTGAGTGAGAGATGACGCACACAGGAGTCAGGAGTGGCACACAAGCCCAGAGGCCAATATTTATCTCCCACTTATTGATGTAGTGATTTTTTCAGGTAGATTTTGGAACCCAAATCAAGCTAAAAAAATAATAGGCTTTCTATGGCCCACAATTGGAGAGAGAGAGAGAGATGGCACACCCAGGAGTCAAGACTGGCACACAAGCAGAAAGGGCAATATTAATCTCCCACTGATTTTTTTTTTTTTTTTTTTTTTCAGGGAGACTTTAGGAAAAAAAAAAATAGAATAAAATGATTTTTTCAGGACGAATTTAGAAACCAAAGAAAATAAAATGATTTTTTCAGGGAGAATTTAGAAAACAAATAATACAAAAAAAGGCTTTCTATGGCCCACTGAGTGAGAGATGACGCACACAGGAGTCAGGAGTGGCACACAAGCCCAGAGGCCAATATTTATCTCCCACTTTTTTTTTTTTGTTCCAGGGAAAATTTATAAACCCAATAAAAAAAATAATAAATAGGCTTTCTATGGCCCACTATCTGATTGACAGAGAGAGATGGCACGCTTAGGACTGGCACACAAGCCCAAAGGCCAATATTAATCTCCCTTTTTTTTTGTAAGGGAGAATTTATAAAACCAAAAAAAAATAAATAAATAGGCTTTCTATGGCCCACTATTTGTGAGAGAGATGGCACGCTCAGGACTGGCACACAAGCCCAGAGGCCAATATTAATCTCCCACTTTTTTTTTTTTTCCAGGGAAAATTTATAAACCCAATAAAAAAAATAAAAAATAAATAGGCTTTCTATGGCCCACTATCTGAGAGAGAGAGATGGCACGCTTAGGACTGGCACACAAGCCCAAAGGCCAATATTAATCTTCCACTGATTGATTTATTGATTTTTTCAGGTAGAATTTAGAACCCAAATAAAGCAAAAAAAAAAAAAAAGGGCTTTCTATGGCCCACTGAGTGAGTGATGATGCACACAGGAGTCAGGAGTGGCACACAAGCCCTGAGGCCAATATTTTTCTCCCACTGATTGATGTAGTGATTTTTTCAGGTAGATTTTAGAACCAAAATCAAGCAAAAAAATAAATAGGCTTTCTATGGCCCACTGAGTGAGTGATGATGCACACAGGAGTCAAGAGTGGCACACAAGCCCTGAGGCCAATATTTTTCTCCCACTGATTGATGTAGTGATTTTTTCAGGTAGATTTTATAACCCAAATCAAGCAAAAAAATAAATAGGCTTTCTATGGCCCACTGAGTGAGAGATGACACAGACAGGGATGGCACTCTAGCAGAAATGTCAATCTTAATCTCCCACAAAAAAAAAACAAAAAACAGGGAGTGTCCTTCAATTACTATCTCCCTGCAGTAATCTCAGCCAGGTATGGCAGGCAGCAATAAGGAGTGGACTGATGCACAAATTAAATAAAAAGTGTGTACAAACCAAAAAGATAGCTGTGCAGAAAGGAAGGAACAAGAGGATTTGTGCTTTGAAAAAAGCAGTTGCTTTGCACAGCGGCGTACACACAGCAATGCAGCTATCAGGGAGCCTTCTAGGGCAGCCCAATGAGCTACAGCGCTGAGGGGGAAAAAAAAAAAAATGTAGCTTCCACTGTCCCTGCACACCGAAGGTGGTGTTGGGCAGTGGAAATCGCTACAGCACAAGCGGTTTGGTGGTTAATGGACCCTGCCTAACGCTATCCCTGCTTCTGACGAAGCGGCAGCAACCTCTCCCTAAGCTCAGATCAGCAGCAGTAACATGGCGGTCGGCGGGAACTCCCCTTTATAGCCCCTGTGACGCCGCAGACAGCAAGCCAATCACTGCAATGCCCTTCTCTAAGATGGTGGGGACCAGGACCTATGTCATCACGCTGCCCACACTCTGCGTTTACCTTCATTGGCTGAGAAATGGCGCTTTTCGCGTCATTGAAACGCGACTTTGGCGCGAAAGTCGCGTACCGCATGGTCGACCCCGCACAGGGGTCGGATCGGGTTTCATGAAACCCGACTTTGCCAAAAGTCGGCGACTTTTGAAAATGAACGACCCGTTTCGCTCAACCCTAGTGGATGCCACAAACTGCAACAATCGCCATCAGGTCAGCCCCCTGCCTCATAATATCACATAAAACAAATAACAAAACACACATCAGATACATATATCATAAAAATCCACCACCGCAGATACAAACACCATAGGGGAGACATGGAAAAGATCTACATTATATAAAATCCACAAGTCGTTTACCTTTATATCAGCCAATTAGACAGATGCATCAATTGTTACCATAGAGATGTAGACCAATCGTATGTGAGTCAGACTCCACCAATACCTAACTACTACAAACGGTGCCTAAATACACTGGTGGCCTATCAGATGTCACAGGCTTCCTGAGCGTACATCGATCCACCAACCAGCCCCCCTGTTACATGCCGCACCACTCACGTCATATCCCGCTCTAATCCCCACAGCTTCCTGAACTGATCACCGTCTCCGGCGATATCAGCGTTATCACAGAAGCGCGCATGCGCACATCGAGCCGCGAGAACACATCGCGGATATCAGGGAAAACCAATCGGCAGGGGTGCCCGCCCATACACCCAGCGGCGACGTCACATGACCTAAGGTAGGACATGTAACCTAGGTGATATCAACAAAAGCAATCATCCTTAGCTGCCTTCTCCAAAACAGCACATCACGTGTCCTAAAAGAAACCTCTGCATGAGTGAGTGCACCCGCAACTAGCACAGCCAGTGCCCCGTCAACAGACAGCGCAACTCGCCGGTCAGTGCGCACACATCCACAAAAACAGAAGCGCAGCAAGGACACGGCAAGAAGGAACAAAAGCAAGTCACCTTAGTATTATCAATGAACAAAACGAACGTGACATCCTGAAGAGCGCTATACAGAACAGGTAAACCGCCCAGTCATAAATAATATGAAATCCCTCTCATGTCACTATAGGGTATGATGGAATCAAATAATTGAAATAAGAACTTCAGTCCCGACATCCATCGTCCATGGTGAATCCAGTCCCCAATGTCCATACATATATAACCACCTAAAAAAACAAAAATAAAACAAATAAACCACGGAGTGGATCATATTAAAAACTACACCGATGTGAGCTGCACACACCTCATCAGTGTGATAAAACTATACTACACAGGTCTGTAAATTAAAATCTAAGTTCAAACCACCCGGTTGTAGGGATCCCAACATAAAAATCCACTTCAACTCCTTTTTTTTCCAACAATTGCAATCTGTCACCACCCCTCCTCAGGGCCGGAACACTGTCAATGACCCTGAATCGCAGCTGGTTGACAGAATGCTTATGTTCCAAAAAATGTTTCGGAACAGGCAACTCGGTAAGCCCCGTTTTCACCGTACTCTTGTGGTTGGTTATCCGAGCCCTGACCTCCATGGTCGTCTCACCAACATAGGTGAGCCCACACGGGCATACAATCATGTACACAACCCAACTGGACGTACAAGTGTACCTTTCTTTTAGAAATTTTTTTTTGCCAGTATGGGGATGGCAAAAGAATTCCCCTTTCAACATGTTGTTACAACAAGAGCAACCCAAACATGGAAAATTCCCATATTTGGCCGTACTAAGAGTTCTCTGTATCGAGGATTTTGATGTCCCCACATCAGAGCGAACCAACCTGTCCCTAAGATTACACCCCTTCTAAAGGACATCAGTGGATAAGTCCCCAAACTAGGGATCGATGGCAGACCCCGTTGTAAAAGTGACCAATGTTTCCTAATCACTCTACCAATCTGGTTGCTCGCTGGATTATAAGTTGTCACAAATGGGATCCGATCAAAAACCCGTTTCACACGTGTCTTTTTGCAAATACTCTCACGAGAGCAATTCAAGGTTTTCTCCTTAAATCTCACCACCTCCTTACCAGGGTACCCCCTCTGCAAAAATTTCGAGCACATCTCATCCAGACGTTGATTTATTTTATCCTCATCAGACACAATCCTCCGAACCCTTAACAACTGACTCCATGGCAATTAATTTACCATACTCCTTGGGTGGTTGCTATCAAACATCAGCAGGCTATTCCTGTCCGTTTCCTTTACAAAAATGTCAGTTCTCAACCTACCCATTTCCTTATACACCAAGGTATCCAGGAACTGTACCTGTGTCATTGAATATGTAAGGGTAAACTGCAATTCAGAGTGTATCTGATTCAGATAAGCCTGGAAATCCTGTAATTCCTGTAGACTGCCCTCCCAAATTACAAAAATGTCATCAATATAACGCCACCAGGCTCTGACGTGGCGCCAGAGGATGGAACTGTACACAAACTTGTCCTCGAGCACCGCCATAAAGATGTTGGCATACGTGGGGGCCACATTGGACCCCATGGCGGTGCCCTTCAACTGCAGGAAAAAATCATCCCCAAAGAGGAAAAAATTCCTCCTGAGGACGAATTCCAACAGTGTGATGACAAGCTGTGCACACTCGGGGGCCACGTCAGAGCCCGACAGCATACATGAGACCGCATCCAAGCCGTTCTCGTGTTCTATGGACGTATATAACGACACAACATCAAAAGATGCTAGAACAGTTGTCTCCGAGACATTAACATCTTCGATCTTGTCCAAAAAGTCATTCGTATCTTTCACATATGACCTCGCTGAGGTTGCAAAGGGACGTAATATCCGATCCAGAAAAATGGCTGTTTTGTTAAACAACGAACCCCGCCCCGAAACAATCGGGCGACCCGCGGGATCACATAGACATTTATGAATTTTAGGTAACACATATATTACTGGTGTAACCGGAAAATCAACAATCAAAAATTCTGACAGCTTGTGGTCAATGAGTCCCATGTCAAGGGAATCACTGACCACAAGCTGTAACTCTCTCTGAAACCTAGATGTCGGATTCCCAGATAATTTCTCATATACAGAGCTATCGGCCAACTGCCGCTGTATCTCAGCTTTATACTTTACGCTGTCCATAACGACCACTGCTCCGCCTTTATCGGCCGGTTTGACGGTTATTAATGGATTCCCAGCTAACGCATCTAAAGTTATTCTCTCCCTGTAAGTCAAATTATGAACTGACCGAGGTCTAAAGTCCTTTCTTATCTTATCGACATCCTTCTGTACTAACTCAATATAAGATTCAACAAAATGGTTTTTGCTAGGAGGCTGAAAAGAACTCTTATTGTATAAACCTACTTCACGTAACGTGAAGCCACGGGTAGGAACCTCACCACTCGTACTACTACCATCTACCCTGTCAGAGAAATAAGAGGATAGTCTCAGTCTCCTAAAAAAAGCATGTAAGTCAACCTCCAAGCCGAACCAATCTGGATTATTCGATGGACAAAAGGAAAGGCCCTTAGATAAAACTTTAAGTTCAATGTCTGACAAAATAATAGACGAAATGTTGACCACCAACTCCTTACTGGTTACTGATTGTCTTTCGTGTTCCTCGTCCTCATCGTGGTATTCCGTCCCACACGTTGTCCTCGGGATGCGTTGCCATTTCCTGTGTTTGCGACCGCCTCTCCGGCCACGCCTCCTGGAGTAGTTTTGTCTATCCTCTCCTCCAAAAAATGATGATGATCTTTCTTGGCTCCTCCCATGCTGGAGTCATCCGTCGATTCGGAGTCAGCCGTTGTGAAGCCGAAGTTAGACTGTTTCCTGTTCTGTAATTTCTTACGTCTCCTTGGTGTCGTAGGTCTCTTCCTGCCACTGTTGGAATACTGATTAGAGGTAGATTGCCAGGAAAATACATGGCCCATTTTCGTCAGCATCACGAAACCACTTAGTACGCTTAGTTTCAGAGAGAGTTACAGCTTGTGGTCAGTGATTCCCTGGCCATGGGACTCATTGACCACAAGCTGTCAGAATTTTTGATTGTTGATTTTCCGGTTACACCAGTAATATATGTGTTACCTAAAATTCAAAAATGTCTATGTGATCCCCCGGGTCGCCCGATTGTTTCGGGGCGGGGTTCGTTGTTTAACAAAACGGCCATTTTTCTGGATCGGATATTACGTCCCTTTGCAACCTCAGCGAGGTCATATGTGAAAGATACGAATGACTTTTTGGACAAGATCGAAGATGTTAATGTCTCGGAGACAACTGTTCTAGCATCTTTTGATGTTGTGTCGTTATATACGTCCATAGAACACAAGAAGGGCTTGGATGCGGTCTCATGTATGCTGTCGGGCTCTGATGTGGCCCCCGAGTGTGCACAGCTTGTCCTCACACTGTTGGAATTCGTCCTCAGGAGGAATTTTTTCCTCTTTGGGGACGATTTTTTCCTGCAGTTGAGGGGCACCGCCATGGGGTCCAATGTGGCCCCCACGTATGCCAACATCTTTATGGCGGTGCTCGAGGACAAGTTTGTGTACAGTTCCATCCTCTGGCGCCACATCAGAGCCTGGTGGCGTTATATTGACGACATTTTTGTAATTTGGGAGGGCAGTCTACAGGAATTACAGGATTTCCAGGCTTATCTGAATCAGATACACTCTGAATTGCAGTTTACCCTTACATATTCAATGACACAGGTACAGTTCCTGGATACCTTGGTGTATAAGGAAATGGGTAGGTTGAGAACTGACATTTTTGTAAAGGAAACGGACAGGAATAGCCTGCTGATGTTTGATAGCAACCACCCAAGGAGTATGGTAAATTCATTGCCATGGAGTCAGTTGTTAAGGGTTCGGAGGATCGTTTCTGATGAGGATAAAATAAATCAACGTCTGGATGAGATGTGCTCGAAATTTTTGCAGAGGGGGTACCCTGGTAAGGAGGTGGTGAGATTTAAGGAGAAAACCTTGAATTGCTCTCGTGAGAGTATTCGCAAAAAGACACGTGTGAAACGGGTTTGTGATCGGATCCCATTTGTGACAACTTATAATCCAGCGAGCAACCAGATTGGTAGAGTGATTAGGAAACATTGGTCACTTTTACAATGGGGTCTGCCATCGATCCCTAGTTTTGGGACTTATCCACTGATGTCCTTTAGAAGGGGGTGTAATCTTAGGGACAGGTTGGTTCGCTCTGATGTGGGGACATCGAAATCCTCGATACAGAGAACTCTTAGTATGGCCAAATATGGGAATTTTCCATGTTTGGGTTGCTCTTGTTGTAACAACATGTTGAAAGGGGAATTCCTTTGCCATCCCCATACTGGCAAAAAATTTTTTCTAAAAGAAAGGTACACTTGTACGTCCAGTTGGGTTGTGTACATGATTGTATGCCCTTGTGGGCTCACCTATGTTGGTGAGACGACCATGGAGGTCAGGGCTCGGATAACCAAACACAAGAGTATGGTGAGAACGGGGCTTACCGAGTTGCCTGTTCCGAAACATTTTTTGGAACATAAGCATTCTGTCAACCAGCTGCGATTCAGGGTCATTGACAGTGTTCCGGCCCTGAGGAGGGGTGGTGACAGACTGCAATTGTTGAAAAAAAAGGAGTTGAAGTGGATTTTTATGTTGGGATCACTACAACCGGGTGGTTTGAACTTAGATTTTAATTTACAGACCTGTGTAGTATAGTTTTATCACACTGATGAGGTGTGTGCAGTTCACATCGGTGTAGTTTTTAATATGATCCACTCCGTGGTTTATTTGTTTTATTTTTGTTTTTTTAGGTGGTTATATATGTATGGACATTGGGGACTGGATTCACCATGGACGATGGATGTCGGGACTGAAGTTCTTATTTCAATTATTTGATTCCATCATACCCTATAGTGACATGAGAGGGATTTCATATTATTTATGACTGGGAGGTTTACCTGTTCTGTATAGCGCTCTTCAGGATGTCACGTTCGTTTTGTTCATTGATAATACTAACGTGACTTGCTTTTGTTCCTTCTTGCCGTGTCCTTGCTGCGCTTCTGTTTTTGTGGATGTGTGCGCACTGACCGGCGAGTTGCGCTGTCTGTTGACGGGGCACTGGCTGTGCTAGTTGCGGGTGCACTCACTCATGCAGAGGTTTCTTTTAGGACACGTGATGTGCTGTTTTGGAGAAGGCAGCTAAGGATGATTGCTTTTGTTGATATCACCTAGGTTACATGTCCTACCTTAGGTCATGTGACGTCGCCGCTGGGTGTATGGGCGGGCGCCCCTGCCGATTGGTTTTCCCTGATATCCGCGATGTGTTCTCGTGGCTCGATGTGCGCATGCGCGCTTCTGTGATAACGCTGATATCGCCGGAGACGGTGATCAGTTCAGGAAGCTGTGGGGATTAGAGCGGGATATGACGTGAGTGGTGCGGCAAGTAACAGGGGGGCTGGTTGGTGGATCGATGTACGCTCAGGAAGCCTGTGACATCTGATAGGCCACCAGTGTATTTAGGCGCCGTTTGTAGTAGTTAGGTATTGGTGGAGTCTGACTCACATACGATTGGTCTACATCTCTATGGTAACAATTGATGCATCTGTCTAATTGGCTGATATAAAGGTAAACAACTTGTGGATTTTATATAATGTAGATCTTTTCCATGTCTCCCCTATGGTGTTTGTATCTGCGGTGGTGGATTTTTATGATATATGTATCTGATGTGTGTTTTGTTATTTGTTTTATATGATATTATGAGGCAGGGGGCTGACCTGATGGCGATTGGTGCAGTGTGTGGCATCCACGCTATTTAAGGCTGCTACCTTGCATGATCAGACATGCTTGAAAAAGACCTTCGGGTCGAAACGTTGCTGTTACATGGCTCAATAAAGATCGTTATTTGGAATACTACACCCGGATGGAGCGCTGGTCCTTTGTTTCTTTATGGACTATGTGGATATTCCAGTAAGGTTCCCTGGATGTGGACCTGGCGCCCCAATGAGTGAGTGCTGTCAGTCTCTCTTTTCTCTTTGCACTGCACTTGCTTTCAGTCAACGATCTGTGTTACTAGCCTTAAATGTGTCTACCAATAGTAGTCTACAAAGCTGATATTTGTGCCACCTGAGTGTGGATGAGCAGAAAAGCAGTTTGAGCTGTTGCATGAGGTATCAGGGCTCCCAGCACAGAAGGTTTACACCAGTCCCTAACCCACCTGCTCTTAATTTAAACTTAAATTCAAAGCTCTAAATGCTGGCCCAGAACCTGATACCATATGCATGGCTCATGGCTGACTGCTGCTATGCCATTCTAAAATTTCTACTGAAGGTGAATTGATCAGTCAATTACCTGTGTTACTATCCTTAAATTTTTCTAACATTAGTGGTCTACTAAGCTGATATTTGTGCTACCTGAGTGTGGCTGATCAAAAAGCAGTTTGAGCTGTTTCATGAGGTATCAGGACTCCCAGCACATCAGACGTACACCTACCTATCACACACTTCATCATAATTTAAACTAAAATTCAAACCTCTAAATGCTGGCCCAGACCCTGATACCTCATTCATAGCCCTTGGCCGACTGCTGTTGTGCCATTATTCAATTTCTACTGTGGGTGAATTGTAAGTCAACTACCTGTGTTACTATCCTTAAATGTTTCTACTAATAGTAGTCTAAGCGTTTGTTGCACCTGATTGTGACTGAGCAGAAAAGCACTTTGAGTCATTGCATGAGGTCTTAGGGCTCCCAGCACAGCAGGCCTTCACCGACATTGTTTTAATTTAATCTTAAATGCAAAAATCTAAATGCTGGCTCAGACCCTGACACCTCATGCGTGGCCTATGGCTGACTGTTGCTGTGCCATTATCAAATTTCTACTGTGGATTAACTGATCAGTCAACTACCTGTTTTACTTTCCTTAAATTATTCTACCAATAGTAGTCAACAAAACCGATGTTTGTGGCACTTGAGTTTGGCTGCGCAGAAAAGTACTTTGAGCTGTTGCATGAGGCATCAGGGCTGCCAGCACAGAAGGATTACATTAGTCCCTCACCCACCTCATCTTAATTTAAACTTAAATTCAAAGCTGTAAATGCTGTCTCAGTGTGATGCTAGTCACTTCTCAGGGCCAAGCCATGAGTCAGAATAGTCAAGGAGTCCAAGGTCAGAAGCCAGGAGGGTTAGTCATAAACAGAGAGAAGATACAAAAGTGTAGTCAGGTAACGTTCCAAATTCAGAAAACAGTAGTGTTTAAAATAATAGTGGAGCACCTGCTAGAACCATGGGGTACTTGGAATCGGGCCGGTTCTTAAAGGGATGTGGTCATGGCAGCAATGACCTGGTCCGTGGCCCTGGGCATCCAATAAAAGGGGATTCATGGAAATGGGAATAAAGTCTAATGTAGTAGTGTTCATGACGCCACCTGTGGTACTCGGCCAGGGATGGCCGACGCTGCTAATAGGGGTCCACTGGGGATGATGGTATTGCATCAGAGGTGGTGTAGCTCCCCACAGGTAGAGATTAGTCCCCAGGGCTCCCAATGCAGTTGGTAAGGATGATAGATGGTGAAGTGCAGGAAATAATTGGAGGACGCAGGGTTGCAGTCTCTTTACCTTTTACTGTACAATTCAGGCACAGTCCAGGTTACAGGTGATGGTAGGTTCCGGGCAGCCTGGAAACAGCTTGGGATCCACTTAGCCAGGTGGGTTTGAAGGCCTTCCTTCTGCGCTGAATATCAGACCTTTGCTGCCTGAGGTTTCACACAAGGTCCTCTCGCATCTGTCCATTTAGGTGGACACTACCCGCATGGCAAGCAACTCGAGCCTTTTTAAAGGTGTCGCTTCTCGTGGTGACTCCTAGCTCTAATTTGCTGCTGTGCCTTCGGGTGTAATTTTGGCCAGGAGACTTGGAATCTCCTTCCCACCAGTTTCTGCTGTGGGGCATACAGTTCACCTCACAACCTCGGACTTCCGGCATTCGGTGTTGTGAATTCCGCTCTTGGGCTCCCTCCGGTGGTTGTAAGTGGCACTTTTGTGAGTACTGCTCTTGGGCTCCCTCCGGTGGTTTTAAGTGGTATGGCTGCTCCTTGGATTTAGCAGTCTGCAGCTGCTTCCACTGATTGTCTTTTTGCTCGGCTATTTTTGCCTGGCTCTTCCCTTCAGCCAGTGCCACTTGTCAATGGTTCCTGGTTGGATTCACATCTCTCTTGTATTTCCCTGTTATCCTGACCAGTTCAGCAAAGTTAAGTCCTTGCTTGCTCTTTTCTGTCCACAGGTTGTGGACTTATTCATTCTGTGCTTTCTATGTTTTGTCCAGCTTGTCAGTATGGATTCATTCAGTTAAGCTGGAAGCTCTGGGAAGCAGATTTACCCTCCACACCTTTAGTCAGGTGTGGAGATTTTTGTAAACTCTGTGTGGATTTTTTGTAGTTTTTAATACTGACCACACAGTATTCTATCCTGTCCTATCTATCTAGCTAGACTGGCCTCCTGTGCTACATCCTGGTTTCATTCTATGTATGTCTTTTCCCTCTCCACTCACAGTCATTACTTGTGGGGGGCTATCTATCCTTTGGGGATTTTCTCTGAGGCAAGATAGTTTTCCTGTTTCTATCTTTAGGGGTAGTTAGTTCTCAGGCTGTGACGAGGTGCCTAGGGAGTGACAGGAGCATCCCACGGCTACTTCTAGTGTTGTGTTGAGCTTAGGGACTGCAGTCAGTACAGGTACCACCTCCTTCAGAGCTCGTCCCATGTTGCTCCTAAACCACCAGTTCATAACAATTCGGTTTCTTGCGCTTGAATTTGGAGGGAGCCCAGTCTCAGCTCCACTCCAGTTTTTTCCTGTGCTCCTTCTCCCCTCACTGTCTCTTACAGATTCCCGTAACTCCTCCTCTAGCCAGAATATATAGGGAAGCTACCCTGAAACCGAGTCTAGAGCTCCCCCTTCTGGCCTGGAGTCAAAAAAGTGTTGCATGTAAGTGTTACCTGTTAAAGGGATCCTTCTCGCTTCTTAGCATGGCATCACCCTCCCCGTGATGAAGGCAATACCACTGTGACAACCGAATTCCTGGGGTGTCACAATAGCAATGTGCTCAAAACCATGAGTTAATCATAAAAACTTCATACTAGTTTTGATTTCCATGCATTTGAAACATTGCACACTGTTTTCTAATACAAAACATGAAGAAAAATGTATATAATTTTTTACTACAGAAAATAAGAAAAAAAGAATAGTGATGAGCGAATATGCTTGTTGCTCGGGTTTTCCCGAGCACGCTCGGGTGGTCTACGAGTATTTATTAGTTGTCAGAGATTTAGTTTTTGTAGTTTTGCAGCTGCATGATTTACGGCTGCTAGCCAGCCTGAGTACACGTGGGGGTTGCCTGGTTGCTAGGGAATCCCCACATGTAATCAAGCTGTCTAGTAGCCGCAAATCATGCAGCTGCAGGCAAGGAAGACTAAATCTCTGAGCAGTCACAAATACTTGGAGACCACCCGAGCGTGCTCGGGAAAACCCGAGCAACGAGTATACTCGCTCATCACTAAAAATGAACATTGGACTGTTCAAAAAAATAGCAGTGTATGCATTTGTTTTACAGACTCACAATATGTACTATTTTTATGACGATTTAGCCTTCTTGTGAATCACTAACCTAATATTTAGTTGTATACCCACAGTTTTATAGAACTGATTCACATCTATGATGCATAGAGTCAAGCTACTTCTGTCACCTGCCAACTGTTATTCTAGCCCCAGGATGCTTTGACTACATCCCATAATTTTTTGACATTTGTTGGCTGTGCCTCAGAATCGGCATTTTTAATGTCACCTCACAAGTATTCTATTGGATTAAAGTCCGAGGACTGGGCTGGCCACTCTATAACCTCAATTTTGTTGGACTGGAACCAAGATTTTGCTCATTTCCTGGTGTGTTTAAGGTCGTTGTCTTGTTGAAACACCCATTTCAAAAACATAACATCTTCAGCGTAAGGCAACATGACCGCTTCAAGTGTTTTAGTATATGCAAATTGGTCCATGATCCCTGGTATGCGGAAAATAGGTCTGGCACCATAGTAAGAGAAACATGCCCATATCATGACGCTTGCACCACCATGCTTCACTATCTTCAGAATATACTGTGACTTGAATGCAGTGTTTGTGGGTCGTCTGACGAAGAACAATTTTACTTTCATCAGTCGAAAAAATATTTCTCCATTTAACTTTAGGCCAGTTGATGTGTTCTTTGGCAAATTGTATCGGCTTAAGTTCATGTCTTTCTTTTAACAGCAGGACTTTGTGAGGACTTCTTGCTAAGAGATTAGCTTCACACATGTGTCTTCTAACTGTCACAGTACTCACAAGTAACTTGAGACTGCCTTTGATCATCCTGGAGCTGATCGTTGGCTGAGCCTTTGCCATTCTGGGTATTCTTACTTCCATTTGAATAGTAGTCTTCCGTTTTCTTCCACGTCTCTCTGTTTTGGCCTTCTATTTTAAAGCATTAGAGATCATTTTAGCTGAATAGCCTATCATTATCTACACTTCTTTATAAGTTTTACTTTCTCGAATAAGCTTTTTAATAAAAGTGTTCTGTTCTTCTGAACAATGTCTTGAACTACCGATATTTCTCAGGTTTTCAAGGAGAAATGCATGTACAACATGTCCTGACTTCACCCTTAAATAAAGGCCACCTGATCATACCCATTTCTTCACAGAGTGATTGACCTCACTAATGGAACTCCATTCTATTATTTTGAACACCCCCCCTTTCAATTAATTATTCTAACACAGACTCAAAACGCTGCAGATATTGAATGCGGAGTCTGTTGGATTTCTTAGAATCTACTGCACCAGCTGGTAAATTGTTTGATACGTGGTAATATAATATATGCCAAAAACAGTAATTAATTTGGTTAGTCATATTGGACAACTTTTCATCCATGCTGTGCAATTATACTATTTGTACTCTGGGTCAATTGATGCCATCTTATCTGGTGTCTGCCCCTAATTTGAACTGTTTTGGCAGCTTTTTGGCTTCCCTGAAGGTGTTGTCTATGCATGTGGTTTTGCCTCTCATTGAATTGAATTGAATTCAAAGAAGCTTTATTGGCAGGACCAAACAACCATTAGTTTTGCCAAAGCACATATACAGTAGGGAATAGGGAGTAGGGATTGTGGGGAAAATTGTTGTGAAAGGTAATTCAGTACCACAATGGACATAGAGGTCAGAACACATACAGTGACCTGACAATAACCCAAAAACATAGAACGAGCTCTGAGACGTGGGAACTCTGCTGACCGCAATCCCTAATCCTCTCCAACCACACTAGAGGCAGCCCCCACATATAATGACTGTGAGTTAAGATAAAGAGACAAACGTAGAGATGAAATAGATTTAGCAAAATGAGGCCCGACTTTCTGAACAGAGCGAGGATAGGAAAGGTAACTTTGCGGTCAACACAAAACCCTACAAAAACCACGCAAAGGGGGCAAAAAGACCCTCCGTACCGAACTAACGGCACGGAGGTACACCCTCGGCGTCCCAGAGCTTCCAGCAAGCAGGAAAAAACAAATAGACAAGCTGGACAGAAAAAACAGCAAACAAAATAGCAAAGCGGAACTTAGCTATGCAGAGCAGCAGGCCACAGGAACGATCCAGGAGGAAACAGGTCCAATACTAGAACATAGACTGGAGGCCAGGATCAAAGCACTAGGTGGAGTTAAATAGAGCAGCACCTAACAACTTCACCACATCACCTGAGGAAGGAAACTCAGAAGCCGCAGTACCACTTTCCTCCACCAACGGAAGCTCACAGAGAGAATCAGCCGAAGTACCACTTGTACTTGTACGAAGTACCACAGGAGGGAGCTCTGCCACAGAATTCACAACAGAAAATGGGTGGGGATTGTGGGGAAAATGGGTGGGGACTGTGGGAACGATGGATGATGTACAGGGTGGGGGCTAAGGATGTCCATGGCATGTCATGGTTGTCTTTCTCGCAGCCTATGGCACGCATTCACATACTGAGCTGCTATCTCCACCGCACTCTCTACTTCCCCCAACAGGATATATGTTTTCTCTTCCTCCTTCATGGAGCTGAAATCAGGGAAGAGATCGGATAGTCTCCTGAAGTGAGTGTCCCTCACTGCTGAGTATTTTGTGCAGTGTAGCAGGAAGTGGGTTTCATCCTCCAGGGTCTCCAGGTCACAGTGTATGCACACTGTCTTCCTTGGGCTTGTAGCTCTGTCTGTGCCAACTGACCTGGATGGCCAGATTGTGGGCACTGAGTCTATACTGGCTCAGGATCTGGCGGTCTCTGGGGTTCTGTAGACTCTGGTACATAATCAGTTTCTGTGAGCTGCTGATCTTGTTCCTCCCGTTACTGACGTGCCTCTCCTGCCTTTCACCTACCATCTTCCTGATTCTGGATTTTGTCAGGTTGTTTTGGTTGATGGTTCGGTCAGGTTGGGTTTGGGTGAGCTATTCCGGGGGTACTGGTTGTAGGGATCACCTATATGTAGCATGGCTTTATGGTGATGGGAGCTTGGGTTGCTACTTTATAGGTGAGCCTGGAAGGACAGCATCCTCCACAGGACTGCTAGGTGCAGTGGGTGAATTCTATGGGGTTCGGATATGTTCGACGAACTGTTCAGCGAACATTGGGACATTCATCAATCTGAACCAAATCGAACCGAATCTTGTAAAGTTCTCTAGTCTCTAATATATCTGTTAACATAAAGTTAAAATGGCCAACCCCTTTAAGGTCTTATTTGCACAATATTTCTTCCAAAAAGACCTAGTTGTATTGTCCTTTTCAGCATCCATGGAGTGAAGCATTAACGTTGCTCTGTAATGACCCTATGTTTGATGTTTTGCTTTTGTACTGCTATTCCGTGCTTCTCTTCCAAGTTTTTACCGACTTGGTCTGGGTGAATGATATCTGTCAGAAATGGAACCAAAGCCTTAGTAAACAGTTTTATTATAACATTGAGAAGGGATAAGAGTATATAACTGGCACAGGCAGGATCTTTATCAGGCTTGTGAATCACAGAGACGTGTGCCTAAACCCGTATGGAAACATGGCAGGCAGCGCATTGAATGATGAAAGCATATATGGAATGCAGTCTTATAATAATAGAGAGACAAAATGTCTGGTCCTGGGGCTCTACCTGTCTGGGTTTATTTACCACTAGCTGTACTACCCGGCTTCGCCCGCGTTAATAACTGCGGTTAGCAAAATAGAATGTGTTAACAAAAATGTATTCTGCACATAAAAACCACAAAACAAATAGATAGAAATGTATTTATTAAAAGGAAAAAACTAAGCTAATAGAAGCAATTCACAACATATATTTCAACACCAGAGATATTCCACACAGATTTAACTAAATTGGCCAAGTAATGTGAAGTAATCTTCTACTACTTATTCGAGAGCCTTTTGATAAACGACATTCTTAGTTTTTTCTTCAGGTGCAAAGATGAACAGATTTTTGGCTGTTCCAACTCTTGAACAGGCCACACAAAGTTGACCAAAGGAAAAGCATGGAGATGTTTCTCGGTCTTCACATTTTTCATTGGCCCGTAATGCAGTTTTTCTTTTCGCATCAGCTGACATTCGTGCCATGGAATTCCTTTTCTTATGAGGCATTATTGTGATAAAAATAGTCTGTAACTGGCAGTTTTTACATCCTCTCACATAGAGGTAATGTGACTGACATCAGCCTTTCCACCAACACACCCTAACTGACATGCTATTACCTCACACAAGCTTTTGAAGGATAATACCAGACTTGTGTATGTTTTAGGGCGAGTTTCATGTGTCAAGTTGTGTGTGTTGAGTTGCGTGTGGCGATATGCATGTAGCGACTTTTGTGAGATGAGTTTTGTGTGGCGACATGCATGTAGTAACTTTTTGTGTGTCGAGTTGCATGTGACAGGTTAGCGTAGCAAGTTGTGTGCAGCAAGTTTTGCGCATGGTGAGTTTTGCATGTGGCGAGTTTTATGTGTGGTGCGTTTTGAGTATGTGCAAGTTTTGTGTGAGGCAACTTTTGCATGTGTTGCAACTTTTGTGCATGTGGCAATTTTTCTGCGTGTGCAAGTTTTGCATGTGGCGAGTTTTCCATGAGATGAGTCTTGCACATGTGGTGAGTTTTACATGAGCCTAGTTGTGCATGTGGCGAGTTTTGCATGTGGCGAATTTTGCGTGTGGCGAGTTTTGAGTGACGACTTTTGTGTTTCGACTTTTATTTGGCGAGGTTGGTGCATGTGTGGTGAAATGTGTGCTGAGGCTGGTATATGTGTTCAAGCACGAGGTAGTGTGTGGCGCATTTTGTGTGTGTGTTCATATTCCTGTGTGTGGTGAGTATCCCATGTCGGGGCTCCACCTTAGCAACTGTACGGTATATACTCTTTGGTGACATCGCTCTCATGCTTTAAGTCCCCCTTGTTCACTTCTGGCAACTGTCACATTGCCTCCAACACTTTTCCTTTCACTTTTTCCCCTTTATGTAGCTAGGGGCAAAATTGTTTGGTGAATTGGAATGCGTGGGGTTAAAATTTCGCCTCACAACATAGCCTATAACGCTCTCAGGGTCCAGACGTGTGACTGTGCAAAATTTTGTGGCTGTAGCTGCAAGGGTGCAGATGCCAATCCCAGACATGCACACATACATACACACACACACACACACACACACATTCAGCTTTATATATTAGATTTAAGCACTAGGACAATTTTTATTTTTGCACTTTTGTTTTTTCCTTTCCATGTTCAAGAAGCCAAAACTTTTTTTTCTACTCTTCCATCAATAGGCCTTTGACGGATGTTTTTTTTAGATGAGTTGTAGTGTTGTTAGTCATTCATTTTACCATATAATGTACTGAAAAACGGAGAAAAAAATCCAAGTGGAGTGAAACGGTAAACAAAGTCAGTTCCGCCATTGAGTTTAATTTTTCACGGCATTCATTGTTCAGTAAAGGTGACCTGACAACAGGATTCTCTAGGTGCCTACAATTACTGAAATAACACACGTATAATCTAATATATAAAGCTGAATGTGTGTATGTGTGTATGTGTGTGTGTATGTCCGGGATTGGCATCTGAACCGTCGCAGCTACAGCCACAAAATTTTGCACAGTCACACGTCTGGACCCTGAGTGCATCATAGGCTATGTTGTGAGGTGAAATTTTAACCCCGCGCTTTCCAATTCACCAAACAATTTTGCCCCTATCTACATAATGGGGAAAAAATGAAAGGAAAAGTGTTGGAGACGTCGCAGCTACAGTCACAAAATTTTGCACAGTCACACGTCTGGACCCGAGAGCGTCATAGGCTATGTTGTGAGGTGAAATTTTAACCCCGCGCTTTCCAATTCACCAAATAATTTTGCCCCTCTCTACATAAAGGGGAAAAAGTGAAATGAAAAGTGTTGGAGGCAAATTGACAGCTGCCAGATGTGAACAAGGGGGACTTAAAGAATGAGAGCGATGGTGCCAAAGAGTATATACCGTACAGTTGCTAAGGTGGGGCCCCGACATGGGATACTCACCACACACGGGGATATGAACACACACACAAAATGCGCCACACACTACCACGTGCTTGAGCACATATACCACCCTCAGCACATATTTCACCACACATACACCAATCTCGCCACATAAAAATCGAAACACAAAAGTCACTGCTAAAAAAACTCGCCACGCGCAAAACTCGCCACATGCAAAACTAGGCTCACGCAAAACTTGCACCCGCGGAAAAATTGCCACATGCACAAAAGTTACAACACATGCAAAAGTTGCCTCAAACATACTCAAAAGGCACCACACATAAAACTCGCCACGCGCAAAACTCGCCATGCACAAAACTTGCTGCACACAACTTGCTACATTAACCTGTCACATGCAACTTGACACACAAAAAGTTGCTACATGCATGTTGCCACACAAAACTCATCTCACAAAAGTTGCCACATGCATGTCGCCACATGCAACTCAACACACACAACTTGACAAACGAAACTCGCCCTAAAACACACACAAGTCTGGTATTATCCTTCAAAAATAAAAATCTGATTAATAAGCAGACAAACTACAAGAGCAACAAATGTACCATATAGGAAATATGGCAGCTGTCAGTCACATGACCTGTCTATTATGTTTATGTGTGAGCTAATATATACTGCCAGGGGGAGGGCTTCCTGTTAGCTGGGGATTTATCAGTCTGCCAATTTAGCTTACAAATACTGAGGTTAAAATACTGACCAAATAACGTATGAACGAGGTCTAATACAGGAGGAGATGACATACAGATATATACTATGTACAGGGGAGATAACACACAGGTATATACTATATACGGGAGAGATGACACACAGGTATATACTATATAGAGGAGGAGATGACATACAGGTACATACTATATACAGGAGGAGATGACATACAGGTATATACTATATACAAGAGGAGATGACACACAGGTATATACTATATACAGGAGCAGATGACCTACAGGTATATACTATATACAGGAGGAGATGACATACAGGTATATGCTATATATAGGAGGAGATGACATACAGGTATATACTATATACAGGAGGAGATGACACACACATATATACTATATACAGGGGAGATGACACACAGGTATATACTATATACAGGAGGAGATGACATACAGGTATATACTAGATATAGGAGGAGATGACATACAGGTATATACTATATACAGGGGAGATGACACACAGCAGGTATATACTATATACAGGGGAGATGACATACAGGTATATACTATATACAAGGGAGACAACACACAGCAGGTATATACTATATACAGGGGAGATGACATACAGGTATATACTATATACAGGAGATGACATACAGGTGTATACTATATATAAGGGAGATGACAAACATGTATATACTGAGGTGAAAATGAGAGGTGTGAGGTGAAAATGAAAAGGTGTGAGTGCAAAATGAGAGGACTGAGGGAAAATAGTAGAGTGATCGGAAAATGACAGATGTGAGGTCGAAATGACAAGTGTTAGGGGGAATGAGAGGTGTAAGGGAGAAAATTAGAGATGTGAGGGGGAAAATTAAAGAGGTGATGGGGAAAATGAGAGGCGTGATGGGAAAATAAGAGAAGTGAGGTGCTATAACTAAAGACAGATATCTACTATGCCCAGGCAACGCCAGGCTCTTCAGCTAGTTTTTCTTATATATTTTAGTTGTTAAAAAAAAACGTGAAGTTTGAAAAAATAAATGATTATAGGATGTTTTGCCCCCAGCAGTTTGCCCCGGGGTACATTTTGCATCCACACATTTTGTCCCCAAATGGCAAATGCTGGGGACGAAATGTGCGGGGGCGAAATGTCCCCGGGGGGCGAACTGCTGGGGGCGAAACATCCAAATCCCCAGGAGACCAGAGATAGCAAACTTTCTAAATTATGCTCAGAGCATGATGTAGCAAGTTTGTCAGTGCAGCACTGACAGTTTATAAGGCATAGGAAAGTGCTTGCATTCCTTTGCTTTATAAGTGATCAGGCTGAAAAAAGTGAAAGTCCCATAGTAAGAAAGTAAAAACAAGTGAATATTTTGTAAAAATATAAAAATAACTAAATCACAAAATAATAATAAAAATATTATTAAGAAACAGGTGCTTCTCCCAAAATTAGAATATCATCAAAAAGTTAATTTATGTTAGTTCTTCAATACAAAAAGTGAAACTCATATATTATAAAGAGTCATTACAAACAGAGTGATCTGTTTCAAGTGCTTATTTCTGTTAATGTTGATGATTATGGCTTACAGCGAATGAAAATCCAAAAGTCATTATCTCAGAAAATTAGAATACTTTAGAACACCAGCTTGAAAACTGATTTTAATATCCGAAATGTTGGCCTACTGAAATGTATTTTCAGTAAATGCACTCAATACTTGGTCGAGACTCCTTTTGCATCAATTACTGCATCAATGCAGCGTGGCATGGAGGTGATCAGCCTGTGACACTGCTGAGGTGTTATGGAAACCCAGGTTGCTTTGATAGCAGGCTTCAACTCGTCGGCATTGTTGGGTCTGGTGTCTGTTAGGAGTCGAGTTTCCTCTGCTGCACAGGGGGAATCTCGATCCGTCTCCGCTGCGGTCTCCCATTCTCCTCCAGCCGCAGTGGAGTCTGCTTAGCAGGGACGTCGCTCCCAGTGTGTTGCTCGCTCTCACTCTGTACAGAGAGTTACTGCTGCTTCTTCAGCTCCTGCCATTAAAGTCAGTGCTGGTCAGCGGCGAGCGGACTTCCCTGGGACTAAGTCTTTGTTTGCGCACACTGAGCATGCCCAGAGCAAGATCTCCCGTTGGAGATCGAGGGTCATGTGCTCTGGCTCTGCAGCGCATTCCATTGGTCCTCTTGACAGGTCTTGGAAGGGCAAAGTTTCTGTGGCCACTTCCTGTCCTGCAATTATATAAACTGCGCATGACCGCACGGCCATGCGCTAGTGTACAATTGAATACGTGTGTTTGTTGTGAGTGCAAGTCGTTCATTAAATACCCCTACCCTATTGTATGACTGTTCGCGTATGGAGTATGGCTGCTATCTAGTGCCCGACAAATCACTCAACGTGTCACACACGTATCAGCGTCTATTGCTGTGACCGCCAGTGCGGCGCCACGCGCCAGTAGTGCGCTTCCTGACCCACGTCTGGGTGCTTAGTGGTACCTGCCAGCACGGCACAGTTCGCACTTCGGTGCTCTTATTATAAGAGTTGCCTAGCACACCCTGTTGCGGTGTTGTGTCAGCAAGTGGTCTAATCGGACTTCAATCCTAGTTGGGGTTAAGTTCGCTGACTGCTTGCTCGCCTTATATGTGCGGTACCGCGATCCTGTGACGCAACAGGATCGCTTCCTTCACGTTGGGTGAAGTTTAACCCACGCGAGTATACTTATGAGTACCGCCATATAGTCCGTCATTACTCAGCAGCAGGTTCCATCTCTGCACGGTGGACCCCGGGCTACGAACGCACCGTACACTATCAGTCTTATTATTTGGTGCGTTCCGCTAGCCCTAACATTACACTAGCGCCAGGGTCTGGCTAGTGATGACGGACAAACAGCAATCCCTGCGGTATATACAGCAGCTGGAGGGTAGGTTGGCGGCTCTCGAGAGCGCAACCTCAGCTGTGGATGTTACCGCAGTTGCTGTACAGGCTGCCAGCGTGGCTGCAGCAACTTTGTCCATTGCCACCCCTGTTCCGACATTTTCTTGCCTCCCGCTGCCAGAAAAATTTTCTGGTAATAGCAAATTTTGTAGGGGATTCGTGAGTCAGTGCTCTATTCATCTCGAGCTTCTGGCTGCATGTTTCCCCACAGAGCGGGCTAAGGTGGGATTTATTGTGTCTCTATTGTCGGACAGGGCGTTGGAATGGGCTACGCCGCTGTGGGAGCGTGGCGATCATGTGGTGCAGAGTGCTCCTCTGTTTTTGAGCACTTTAAAGCAGGTCTTTTTAGGACCTCAAGTCACCCATGACACTGCGCTCCAACTGCTGGCATTAACTCAGGGTGAGTCCTTGGTCAGTCATTTTGCCGTCCAATTCCGCACTTTAGCATCTGAGCTGGAATGGTCGGATAAAGCTCTTATCCCCATATTTTGGAGGGGCTTGGCTGACCATGTAAAGGACGCTCTGGCCACTAGGGAGATTCCTGCCACACTGGAGGAGTTAATAACAGTCTCCACTCGAATTGACCTCCGTTTTAACGAGCGGAGGTTAGAGCGAGCCCAGTGTAGGCAGAGGTTTCGGCTGGCTCCTACTTTCGCCAAACCTATGGAATCTCCGGTCCTGGTTCCTGAGTCACATGAGGCCAGGGAAGTGTCACAAGCGGGACCTAAGTCCCGGACCGCTTGTGCACTCAGGGTCTGTCATGTTTGCCAGCAGTCTGGACATTTAGCCACCAGATGTCCTCAGCGGTCGAGGAAACGTCAGCGTCTAGTGGTCGTAGGTGGAGGTACACTAGACACGGCGACGTTTGCCTCTAAATTGTCCTTTAAGGGGACAATTACTATAGGCTCATTCTCCCACTCGGTAGAGCTCTGCGTGGATTCTGAGGCGGAGGGCAATTTTATGTCTTCTGCCTTCGCCCAACGCCACGCAATACCTCTGGTTATGCTAGCTCAACCTGTAACAGTACGAGTGGTGAATGGGTTGACTCTGCCCTCACAGATAACTCACCAGACCACCCCTTTTACTCTGTCCATGTCGCCATCTCATCAGGAGATTATTTCTCTGCTCGTCATTCCAGAGGGAATTGATGAGGTCCTGTTGGGAATACCTTGGCTACGGTACCACTCTCCTCATATCGAGTGGTCCTCAGGCAGAATTCTGGGATGGGGTGAATCTTGTGGGGGTAGGTGTCAGAGGGAGTGCGTTCAGGTAGCTACAACTGAGGTACCCGCAGATCTTTCCTCTCTCCCCAAGCAGTATTGGTCGTATGCAGACGTATTCTCCAAAAAGGCGGCGGAGACCATTCCGCCCCATCGCCCCTATGACTGTCCTATTGACCTCTTGCCTGGTGCTGAGCCTCCCCGGGGTCGAGTCTATCCGCTATCTCTCCCGGAGACGGAGGCAATGTCACAGTACATCCAGGAAAATCTGGCAAGAGGGTTCATCAGGAAGTCAGTGTCACCTGCTGGGGCAGGGTTCTTCTTCGTGCAGAAGAAGAGTGGGGAATTGCGTCCATGCATAGACTACAGGGGTCTTAACGCCATCACCGTTAAGAATAAATACCCTTTGCCTTTGATATCTGAACTGTTCGATAGGCTTCGGGGAGCAAGGGTATTTACTAAATTAGATCTGCGGGGTGCTTACAACCTGATTCGCATCCGTGAGGGGGACGAATGGAAGACGGCTTTTAACACCAGGGATGGGCACTATGAATATCTGGTGATGCCCTTTGGGCTCTGTAATGCCCCAGCCGTTTTCCAAGACTTTGTGAACGATATCTTCCGGGATATGCTTTCCACCTCGGTCGTAGTCTATCTGGATGATATTCTCATCTACTCTGCAGATATTGACTCCCACCGGAGAGATGTTTGCAAAGTCTTCGACCTCCTACGGGCAAACTCCCTCTATGCCAAGTTGGAGAAGTGTATGTTTGAGCAGGAGTCCTTACCTTTCTTAGGCTACATCATCTCAGCCCAGGGATTGGCTATGGATCCTGCCAAACTACAGGCTGTGATGGACTGGCAGGAACCCCATTCTCTTAAAGCGGTGCAGTGCTTTATGGGGTTCATCAATTATTATCGCCAGTTCATCCCGCATTTCTCAACTTTGGTAGCTCCCTTGGTTGCCCTCACCAAGAAGGGGGCGAATCCCAAATTGTGGTCTGAGGAGGTCTCCAAGGCCTTTATCTCTATAAAGTCACACTTTGCTAGCGCTCCCATTCTTCATCGCCCCGATGTTGATAAGCCATTTATCATGGAGGTGGATGCCTCTTCTGTTGGTGCTGGAGCAGTCCTCTTCCAAAAGGATGCTCAAGGTCGGAAGCATCCTTGCTTCTTTTTCTCCAAGACCTTCGCACCAGCAGAGAGGAATTATTCCATCGGGGACAGGGAGTTGCTAGCCATGAAGTTGGCTTTCTCGGAGTGGAGACATCTCTTGGAGGGAGCACGTTTTCCCTTCCAAGTCTTCACAGATCACAAAAATTTGGTGTATCTGCAGACAGCTCAGCGGTTGAATTCTCGCCAGGCCAGATGGTCCTTGTTCTTCTCCCGGTTTCATTTCACCCTCCATTTCCTTTCTGGGGAGAAGAACATTCGGGCCGACGCTCTCTCTCGCTCCGTTGTGTCATCTGCGGAGGAGGAGCCTCGGCTTATTGTCCCCACCGAGAGTTTGAGAACCGTGGCCCCGGTTTCGCTGGAGTCTGTGCCCCCGGGCAAGACTTTTGTTCCATCTAGTTTGCGACCGGAGGTTCTCTCTTGGGCGCACTCGTCCAGGGTGGGTGGACATTTTGGTACTAAAAGGACATCAGAGTTACTGGCGAGGACATACTGGTGGCCGCATATGGCTCGTGATGTCGCGGAGTATGTTCGGGCATGTGTCTCTTGCGCCAGGAACAAGACTCCTCGGCAACGGCCAGCTGGTTTGCTTTATCCTCTGCCCGTGGCTGACAGGCCCTAGGAGATGGTCGGGATGGACTTTGTGGTTGGCTTACCCAAGTCTCGTAATTGCACCATTATCTGGGTGATCACCGATCATTTTTCCAAAATGGTGCATTTGGTGCCTCTTCCACGGCTACCATCTGCACGGGCGTTGGCTGTCTTGTTTATCAAGCATATCTTTCGCTTACACGGTATGCCAGACAAAATTGTTAGTGACCGGGGTCCCCAGTTTGCGTCTCGATTCTGGAGGGAGCTATGTCGTCTACTCAGTATTGAGTTAAATCTCTCTTCGGCATATCATCCCGAGACGAATGGGTTGGTAGAAAGGGCCAACCAGACCTTGGTCACATATCTACGACATTTTGTTTCTGCCAGACAGGATGACTGGGCATCCTTGCTACCGTGGGCAGAGTTTGCACTTAACAATGCCGTAGCCGACTCCACCGGTCAGACTCCATTCCTCTTAAATTACGGCCAGCATCCGCGTGTTCCTGTGCCCATGCCTGTGTCTTCCGCTGATCCCAGGGTGGCAGACTGGGCTGTGGAGGCACGGGACATTTGGGATCGCACGCAGGATGCCATTCGGGCCTCCAAGGAGAGAATGAGGTCCTCCGCCGATGTTCATCGGCGCCCCGCTCCGACTTTTGCCCCTGGCGACTTGGTGTGGCTCTCCGCCCGTAACATCAGGCTGCGAGTTGAGTCCACTAAGTTTTCTCCTCGCTACTTGGGTCCCTTCAAGGTTCTCGAACAGGTTAATCCTGTGGTCTACCGTCTGGCTCTTCCTCCACGCTTGGGTATCACCAACACCTTTCATGTGTCCCTCTTGAAACCCGTATACATGTCCCGGTTTTCCGAGTCATCTGCCGGGACATCAGGTTCGTCTACGGACGATTACGAGGTGAACGCTATTTTGGGGTGCAAGGTGGTACGCGGCAAAAAGTTTTATTTGGTGGATTGGAAGGGTTATGGTCCAGAGGACAGGTCTTGGGAGCCTGCTGAAAACATTCGGGCCCCACAGCTCATTGCTGCCTTCGAGCGTAGCGAGGCCCAAGGAGGGGGGGGGCCCTAGGAGGGGGGGTAATGTTAGGAGTCGAGTTTCCTCTGCTGCACAGGGGGAATCTCGATCCGTCTCCGCTGCGGTCTCCCATTCTCCTCCAGCCGCAGTGGAGTCTGCTCAGCAGGGACGTCGCTCCCAGTGTCTTGCTCGCTCTCACTCTGTACAGAGAGTTACTGCTGCTTCTTCAGCTCCTGCCATTAAAGTCAGTGCTGGTCAGCGGCGAGCGGACTTCCCTGGGACTAAGTCCTTGTTTGCGCACACTGAGCATGCCCAGAGCAAGATCTCCCGTTGGAGATCGAGGGTCATGTGCTCTGGCTCTGCAGCGCATTCCATTGGTCCTCTTGGCAGGTCTTGGAAGGGCAAAGTTTCTGTGGCCAGTGTACAATTGAATACGTGTGTTTGTTGTGAGTGCAAGTCGTTCATTAAATACCCCTACCCTATTGTATGACTGTTCGCGTATGGAGTATGGCTGCTATCTAGCGCCCGACAAATCACTCAACGTGTCACACACGTATCAGCGTCTATTGCTGTGACCGCCAGTGCGGCGCAAAGCGCCAGTAGTGCGCTTCCTGACCCACGTCTGGGTGCTTAGTGGTGCCTGCCAGCACGGCACAGTTTCGCACTTCGGTGCTCTTATTATAAGAGTTGCCTAACACACCCTGTTGCGGTGTTGTGTCAGCAAGTGGTCTAATCGGACTTCAATCCTAGTTGGGGTTAAGTTCGCTGACTGCTTGCTCGCCTTATATGTGCGGTACCGCGATCCTGTGACGCAACAGGATCGCTTCCTTCACGTTGGGTGAAGTTTAACCCACGCGAGTATACTTATGAGTACCGCCATATAGTCCGTCATTACTCAGCAGCAGGTTCCATCTCTGCACGGTGGACCCCGGGCTACGAACGCACCGTACACTATCAGTCTTATTATTTGGTGCGTTCCGCTAGCCCTAACAGTGTCTCTTCTCTTCCTCTTGACAATACCCCATAGATTTTTTATGGGGTTATGGTCAGGCGAGTTTGCTGGCCAATCAAACACAGTGATACTGTTGTTTTTAAACTAGATATTGGTACTTTTGGCAGTATGGACCGGTGCCATATCCTGCTGGAGAATAAAATTTCCATCTCCAAAAAGCTTGTTGGCAGAGGGAAGCATGAAGTGCTCTAAAATTTCCTGGTAGACGGCTGCGCTGACTTTGGTTTTGATAAAACACAATGGACCTACACCAGCAGATGACATGGCTCCCCAAACCATCACTGATTGTGGAAACTTCACACTAGACCTCAAACAGCTTGGATTGTGTGGCTCTCTACTCTTCCTCCAGACTCAGGGACCTTGATTTCCAAATGAAATGCAAAATTTCCTTTCATCTGAAAACAACACCTTGGACCACTGAGCAACAGTCCAGTTGTTTTTCTCCTTGGCCCAGGTAAGACACTTCTGGCATCTGTTGGTCATGAGTGGCTTGACACAAGGAATGCGACACTTGTAGCCCATGTCCTGGATACGTTTATGTGTGGTAGCTCTTGAAGTATTGACTTCGGCAGCAGTCCGCTCCTTGTGAATCTCCCCCAAATTTTTGAATGGCCTTTTCTTAACAATCCTTTCAAGGCTGCAGTTATTCCGGTTGCTTGTGCACCTTATTCCCCATGTTTGTGGAACGCACTGAAACAGACCAAGGGACCTTTTTAAACACTTAGGAAGCCTTTGCAGGTGTTTTTTGTTAATTACTCTAACTTTCTGAGATAATTACTTTTGGGTTTTCATTGGCTGTTGCAATAAGCATCAACATAAACAGATATATAAACATTTGAAATAGATCACTCTGTTTGTAATGACTCCATATAACATATGAGTTTCACTTTTTGTATTGAAAAACTAAAATAAATTAACTTTATGATGATATTCTAATTTTGTGAGAAGCACCTGTATATTGTACCCATAAATAAATATATTTATGAAGAAAATAATATATAAACAAAAAATGAACACATATTTGGTATTGTCACATCCGGAACAACCTGACCTATAACATTGTCCTACTAATTAACCAGTTCAGTGAACATCATAAAAGAAAAAATTAAAGAATGAGGCAAAAAAACTATGCTTTATCATCAAAAGTAAAAGGAAAGTAAAACGCTATCAAAAAGACGAATGTAAATAAAATGTAGTATCTCTTAAAACATCATCTTCTCCCCCCAAAAAAAGCTGCCACACAGCTCCATCAGTGGAAAAATAAAAAAGTTATAGCTCGCAATATAAGAAGCAAAAATAGTTATTCTTTTATTGTGTAACAGCGCCTAAAACATAAAAAACTATGAAAATGTGGTATTGCTCTAATCGTACTGACCCGAAGAATAAAGTCTCCGAGTCCTTATAAATTTTACCACATGTGGAACGCCATAAAAAAAGAACCCAAAAAACATAATTCCTGATTTGCTGGTTTATGTTCATTCCATATGCCAAAAATTCTAATAAAAAGCGATCAAAAAATGTTATGTGACTGAACATGTTACCAATAAAAATGTCAACTCGTCCCGCAAAGAACAAGCCCTCACATGACTTTGGCGGCCGAAATATGGAAAAATTATAGCTATCGATCATCTTTTAGTGTGTGACAGTAGCCCAGCTTAAAAACCCAATATAAATCTTGTATAGCTCTAATGGCACAGACCTGAAGAATAAAGTCATCTAATCACTTATACTGCACTAGGAATGGCGTAAAAAATAAATAAAACTAATTTTTCACCTGCTGTTTATTTATCAATTCTGCCTCCCAAAGATCGCAGTAAGGCTCGGCTCACCTTTATACTGCGCTCTGCTCTGAGCGCTTACAATGGGATTCCATGTAAATCTCTGAAATGCGTAATTCAGACGGAACCCTGTAATGAGGAAGTTGGAGACACTGTGGATGCCGTGTGGATGCCTATGATCTGGCGGTGTCAGTCTTTTTAGGTGTGCATAAAAGTGCCGTTAACCACAGTTTTGTGCACCACTGTGAAAAGGACAATGCTAAACAGAGGCCAGACGGAGTTCAGAGTAACTTTGCTGCCTCTTTACAGAATCTCCTTATGGTAAATGGATACCTCAGGGGTTTCATCTGAATCACGTCACTCAGAGATTTAGATGAAAACCCCAATGTAAGTGCTCAGCGTAGAACGCCAGATAAATGTGATCCCAAATGTTACGTAAAATGTTCCTAACAAAAGTTTCAAATTAGTGCACAAAAAAAGCAAGTTCCCACTTAGGTTCATCATTTGGTAATGAAAATATAAGAGGCTTCCATGTTACGGGTAGAAAAACGACTCTGGAAAAGTGATATGGCTTGTGGCACCCCAAAACAAATTCAGCAAATTTTGCTCTCCCAAATTCAAATGCTCACCTCCTTTTTGAGCTCTAGTGTGCCTAAACCAAATTTAGTGTCCGTATGTATGGCATTCCTTTAGCGATCAGAGCCCGCCTAATTTACAGGTGCATATCTCCAAAAGCACGAGCTCGGCACATTGTACTGGTCACTATCATGTACTGGTCACTACAGTGCACTGGTCACTACAATTTATTGATCGGCAGTTGCAATTTTCACTCAACAATATCCGTTGCTGCTTGTTTCTGGTAAACATCCATGGAGTGAAAATCGGCACTACACCTGTAAATAAATTCCCAGATGGGTATAATTTCTAAAATAAGGTCACTTGAGGGGGGGATCCTGCTATTCTAGCAATTAGGGGCTCTGTATATGGTGGCTGCATACTATTCTAGGAAAATCTGCGCTTCAAGAAGCAAATAGCTCGCCGTCCCTCCTGAATATCACTGTGTGGCTAAACAGTACTGTACAGCCATATACAGAGCATTTGTAAATTGAGGAGAAATTTTGGGACACATTTTGGTACCATTTTTACCCATTTTCCAGTGTGAAAATGTAAAATCTGGGGCTAAAACAAAATTTTGGTGGTAAAAATGTAATTTTTTTTTTCACTGCCCAATGGTATAATATTATGTGACACACCTGTGGTGTCAGTATTATCACTGCACCCCAAGATGAATTCATTGAGATGTGTAGTTTGTAAAATGGGGTCTCTTATGGGGGGTTATGCTGTTCTGGCACCTCAGAAACTCAGCCAATGTGGCATGGCACCATCAAAACTGTCCAGCAAACACTGAACTCCAATATGGTGCTTCTTCCCTTTTGAACTTTGCACTGTGCCTCAAAAGTAGCTTTCAACCACATATGGGGTATCGGCATACACAAAATAAATTGCACAACAAATTTGGGGTCCATTTTCTCCTGCTAGCCTTGTGAAAATTAAAAAAAATTGGGGCTAAAACAATATTTTTGTGGAAAAATTACAGTATTGTTTATTTTTACAGATCCACGTTGTAAAATTCTGTGAAGCATCTGTGGGTTCAAGGTGCTCACCAGACACCTAAATAATTTCCAAAATGGGGGTCACTCGTAGGGGGTTTTCCACTGCTTAGGCACATCAGGGGCTCTCCAAAAGTGTCATGACACCCGCAGACCATTCCATCATAGTCAGCGTTCCAAAACTTCCCTCCTTCCTTTCTGAGCCCAGCCTGAGCCCAGCTTTGCACCTAAACAACAGTTTTCACACACACATATGGGGCATATGTGTCCTCAAGAGAAATTGCACAACAAATTTTGGGATTCATTTTTTCCCATTACCCTTGTGAAAATAAAAAAATTCCAGGCCGAATGAACATTTTTGTGTGAAAACCTGTGATTTTTTATTTTTTCCTCTCTATGTTATAAAAATCTTTGAAGCACTTGGTTGTTCAAGATGTTCACCACACAACTAGATAAGTTCTTTGAAGGGTCTAGTTTACAAAATGGTGTCACTTGTGAGCGTTTTTCACTGCTTAGTCACATCAAGGGCTCTACAAACGCGACAAGGCACTAATTATTCCAGCAAATTTTACATTCAAAAAGTCAAATAGTGCTCTTTCCCTTCAAAGCCGAGGCCAAATAGTTCATTTCCTTCACATATTAGGTATCGGCATACTCAGGAGAAATTGCACAACAAATTTTATGGTGGATTTCTCCTGTTACACTTGTGTAAATGCAAAATTTGAGGCTAAAAATATTTTTGCGGGAAAAATGTGATTTCTTTTATTTTCACGGCTAAACATTATACTGTGAAACACCTGGGGGTTGAAGGTGCTCACCAAACATCTAGAAAAGTTCTTTGAGGGGTGTTTTTTCCAAAATGGTGTCATTTGTGGAGGTTTCCACTGATTTGGCACAGCAGGGACTCTTCAAACGCAACATGGCGTCCGCTAATGATTCCAGCAAATTTTACATTAAAAAAGTCAAATGACAATCCATTACTAATGAGCCCTGCCATACACCAAAACAGTGCTTTCATCCCACATATTGGGTATCAACGTACTCAGGAGAAATTGCACAACTAATTTTGGGGTCTATTTTCTCCTGTTACCCTTGTAAAAATTTGGGTCAAAAATACATTTTTGGTGAAAAAAAGTTAAATGTTCATTTTTTCCTCCAACATTGCAACTTTTCTGAGAAGCACCTGAAAAGTTAATAAACTTCTTGAATGTGGTTTTGAGCACCTTGAAAGGTGCAGTTTTTAGAATGTTACTTTTGTGTATTTTCTGTCATTTAGTTCCCTTAAAGTCTCTTCAAATGTGATGTAGTTCCAAAAAAAATTGTGTACATTTTTTTGGAAACTGAGAAATCGCTGGTCATCTTTTAATCCTTATAACTTCTTAATAAAAAAAAAATATATTTTTAAAAAATTGTGCTGATGTAAAGTAGACATGTAGTAAATGTTATTTATCAGCTATTTTTATGTGATATACTCTCTGATTTAAGGAAATAACAATTAAAAGTTTGAAAATTGCTAAATTTTCAAAATGTTTGTCAAATTTCCTTTTTTCTTTCACAAATAAATGAAAGTCATATTGAAGAAATTTTACCACTATCATGAAGTACAATATGTCAGGAAAAAAATCTCAGAATCACTGGGATCCATTGAAGCGTTCCAGAGTAATTACCACATAAATTGACACTGGTCAGAATTGTAAAATTTGGCCCAGTCATGATAGATCAAAATTTTTTGAAAAAGACAATATCATTTGTTTTTATTTCTTTATTTTAAAATGAGGAAAAAGGGGTAATGTATATTTATTTTGTTTTTTTTACAGATTTTTTATGTATGTCTTTATTTTCAAACATTTATTTTTTAGTTTTACTTTTCTTACTGGGAAATATAAATACTAGTACCACGAAATTTGAGCTCACAAGCGTGGCTGTGATACGCAGTGGGAGACCTCAAAGTAGAAAGCCTGTAAGACTTATTGAGACATAAATAGCTTTCCTGTAAAAATGCAACATGAGGTATTTTTTATGCAGAAAGTTTAACACAATGGAAAATTTCCATCGCCTATGGAGGCCTTTAACATTTAAATATCTCACCTGCAGGAATGATGACTAGAATACAGATGACATGATCCAAAGAAGAATAAAAAAAACCAAAAATAAATGGGAGGGAATAAACAAAGGGTAAACAGAAGAGAAGAGAGGAACTCAAAGGAAAGAGAAAAAAAGAAAAATAAAGTGAGAGAGATTAACAAGAGAAGAGGAAGAAAAGAGGAGGAAGAACTCGAGCTTTTAACTCTAGAACAGATACCTGGAGGATTTCTCCCAAAAATTATAGATTGGAATCTGTGAGTGTATGCATACCCAGTATGCGGGTCTTCTAGCTGATGAAAAAGATCAGATGCCTGACATCACATCATCAAGTCTTATAGAATGATGAAAGGGTAGCGGGACAGTTTCCAAAAGGAATCTCCCTAGAAAACATGAGGGAACAATATTTTTTGACTGAGTAATAACCATATGAGTGGTTCTCTCAGAGTTAAACAATGTACCTTTAGGATGGTATATAAAACATGAAGGAAAAGATGAATATAATGAGGTAGAGATTATGGGTAAGATGAGTGGCACTACGAACAGGTCCTGTCAAAAGCAAACAGAATATATAAAAACTAACAGGGATGAGTCCTTCACGACCCTTTCCATGTGTGTGCCACATATCTTAATGGTAGTTATTGCGCATATAATAATAATAATAATCTTTATTTATATAGCGCCAACATATTCCGCAGCGCTTTACAGTTTAACAGTTTCAAACACAAAAGTCATAAGTAACAACGTTAACAATACAATAATTAAAGCAAAATAAGACGACCCTGCTCGTGAGAGCTTACAATCTACAATATGTAGATGACCAAAATAATCTAAATCAGTTAATCGGTTTATATGGGTGGAAGTGAGCCGAGACTCGACAATTTCACTTGCACATATAATACGAATGAGCAAAAAGACGGTGAGCTGCCCCATAGATGAATACTGGTCCGAGTGCTATGTAATGTTTTACCTCATATCATTCATCTGTATTCATTGCTAGTGTGACCCCAGCCTAAGAGGAGATGTCCCTGTAAGATTTATTAATCTCAAACTCTAACTAGTGATTCATGTTACTGAAATAGAGTAGGTGCTGTGATTTCTATAGTGTGAATATCAGGACCTGCAAGGCGAACACTCAACATGAGCCTCAGTGGTCCAAGCTGCGGGAGGTCAGAGTCACAGATGCCCCAGGACGGACGGTGGCTCCCACAATGTCCAGGAACTGAGGGCAGCGACAGCAGTGCTGCGGTGTAGGCAGAGCAGCCAGGAGAGAGAGTAGAATGTAGGAACAGGACCTGTGATCACGTGACCACAGGTCACAAGGAAAGGGGGTGGGGCCTAGTGCAAAGCTGCCGGAGGAGACAGCGGAGCGCACAGCAGAATCCCGAGGTTCGGAGGGGAATGGTAACCACGGGACACCAGGGAGGGAAGGGCACAAGGGAAGAATTGCCAAAGCAAGACGGGGTCAGGGAAGCCGGGTCAGATGAGGAAGTACCAAATCACAAGACAGGTAGAAAAACTCTAGGACATAGCTGAAGTCAGAAACCAGAGAAGCAGATGAGGTACAGAATCAGTAGGCAAAATCACAATGGGGAACAAAACAGGTCAAAACCAAACATACAGAAGAGGACTCAGCCACTAAGACACGCGCACACGGGGGTCAACGTACTCAGCCGAGGGCAAAAGTATTACCGACGACACCTAGACCCACAAAGAGGCTATAAAAAGCCTCGCTGAAACCAAAGGGAGGCTCCCAAGATTAACCCCAGCAGCTCCAGACCTAAGCATCCCAGGCAAACCATGACAGAGTAGAGCTGTATGGTAGAACTTAGCTGTTGTAAGAGCAGGCCTACAGAAGTACAAGAAGCATTTTATGACGCAAGATGGGCCCTATCTTTTGTAAGGGGAAGCTGCTGGTATACTATCTTGATGCTTGAGAAAAGGCTTGTGGGCCCACAGAGCCAGTTTAGAGAAAGCGAGGATTGTGGGCAATTCCTATTTAAATTGTGACATTCTATTACATGGAGGCTACAAAAATGTCGTAACAAGCTTTTGCTCATGGCATTAGGCCATGTTCACCAACTAGCTCCATCTGGGGCAAGAAGTTGCTCCACACTAATTGTGGGGATTGCCTGAGTGGCTTAGATAAGATTCTGGCCAAATGGATTTAGCTTCGCTGCGACATGTGGAGTGCTGTTCCAACAGAGACCATAAGTTGAGCACTTGGCTCCTATCATGGCACTACCTTATTTGGGATGGTCAAGTGACCCCTTATAAAGCTCATTGTGACCCAATCAGCAGCTCTGGGTTATTTTCAAGCTGATGACTGACTTATAAGATTAGATGTCAGGGGGAGATTAGATCTCAGGGGGATAAAACTCATGAGGATGCGTCAGGTCAGCTCCACATTTGGTTCCACAATACTATATCTAAACCTACTTACTGCAATCAATATACTGTATTTGATGAGGTCAAATGAACTGTATGTGGCAAGCTGTCTTACCATGGTATGAGTATGTTCTTATGGGAACCTGATTACTCTATGTGTATGTTACTTTGTCTGGCATTGACCACAGTTGTCTTTTTCTCCAGTTTGGTGATGGAAGCATCCTTATAGAGGTGATTCAAGAGTGTCACAGTTATGCCTCTAGCATGGAAATATCTTTAATATTAATTATAGCTATTATACTTACATATTGTTTTACCACAGTTTTACTTCTCAAATCACATATACTTTCACATTAGGCCAACTAAAATCTGAAAAAATACTGATAAAAATTATTTAAAAAGTTTAACACTGATATTTTTTTTCTCCAGTCTATTCACTTAACATTACAAATTTCTTTACCAGATGTAGACAAAGAACTTCTGTAGAAATTTTGGCTTTAGAAAAATTTGGAATCTTTTGGACCTCATTTAGCTTTAAGGGCAACGGTGTCACCCACTTCATAGAAAATAATATGTGGTGTATAACAGAAGATTATTTTTTTTCTCCTTTTAGTACAACACGTTTTAGGGGTGAGTGAAAAATATTGAACATGAATCATCTCCTAACAATGATAGAACTTCATGCTTTTAGGGTTTCACTTATCATGTCTGAGCAGTTTCGTCTCCTCCTTTCTGCTTACTGACCTCTTTTTCTTCTATCTCCTCTCTTTTATGGTAGATCATTATCTGCTCTGTTAGATTTAGATATATTCTATCCATTTTCTTTATGGGAGACCCTTTTGCCCTAAATGTCTCCTTTTTTTTGTTGCTAGTCATGCTCTGCAAACCTTCCCTTGTACGCTGGACATCTGCAATTGTTTAGTTGTTTGTTGTACCAAGTTTCCAAGTGTTTCCAATTTGATGCCAAATGACTAAAACATGTAAAATTTTGCTGGCTTCCTCCTTCATTTGCTCTAAAGTATGAGAAGCTATGATGAAAAGTCTTCTTTTATGTGCTGCATTCTAGGGTTTAGTTTTTTGTTATTAAAATGAAGATTTTACGTTCTTTAATGCAGTTACTAGTCTTCTGAGTTGCGTATTGGATAATGAGTTTCTCATGTTGGTACTGTTCAGATGATTCATTGAACATGCCAATGTATTTCATTGTGGTATTTTTCTAATTTATGTACATGGACATGTTCTAAATCACATAAATTATGGGGATGTGTACCTCCTTCCTGGGAATTAGTTCAGTTTCACCCCTTTGTTTATTAACAAAAGGTGTCGCTTTTCCAATTTTGTCAAACCTATTGTTTAAGGTCACAGAAAAGGAGAAGGTATAAAGAGGTATTATTTTTTTGCCTATTTAGCTGCACGGAGGGGAAACTACTCAATGTCCTTAATTTCACAAATAATTAAGACACCTAGAATAGAGGGGATATTGGGTAAGAGATGGGAACAGGATGGCAGAGGGGACAGATTAAAAAAAAATAAAAAAAATAAAAAAGAGTAGCTCTTGACTTCTGCCTCAAAGATTTAAAGTCTAAAGAGTTCTGTAGCCAGTCAATGACTACACTGGAAGAATGAAAGGTACCTTTCCAATTAAAACTAATAGAGGGATAACTTCAGACACACAAAAGAGGAAGAAAAGACACTTATAAGTCATGGCGAGTTCAAAAGGAAAGAATTAAGACAAACGCACAAAGCATCACAGGAAGTATTATTCAAGTCACCCTGTCAGACAGGCTGATTAGCAGCAGTTCCAAGTCAGCTTGATCACCAGGGAGTCTTACAGATAAAATGGTTTCCTCCTCAAGAAAAAACCTTCCCACACCGAACAAATGATTCTCTACAGAAGAAAAATAGTGCCAATGTAAAGAAAAACGGGCATAGAGGGTAGACCCTTTTCACTTTTTTTCATTTGTGACTGTATCACCATCTGTTACACAGGAATACAACACAGTAATGCAAATATATTATATGCATTCTGATGCCAATGATAAATTCTAAATAAAATGGCATCAAACAGATGTGTAATAGCAGCATTTATAAGTTTCTTGTGCATTAAAATTCCGTAAGGATTTTGATCTTTCTCATGGTCTTTTTTCATTGAACTTAATATTTTTTATTTTGTTATGTTGTAGCCTTTTCCATGTAAATTATCTAAAAAATAAACTAGTGTTTTCCACCCATTCAATTACATACACACTGTATGAGGCCGGCGTCACACTTGCGAGTTTTACGGACGTATAAGAGGCGCAGAAAATACGGATTGCATACGGTACAATGATTCTCTATGGCCCAGCTCCTATCTGCCATATTTTACTGATCCGTATTATACGGTCTTCTACAGCCGTAGAAAATCACAGCATGCTGCGTTTGTCACCGTATTGCACAAAAAATATGCCAATGAAAGGCTATGGGGCGAGAAAAATACAGATTACACACGGACCAACAGTGTGACTTGCGAGAAATACGCAGCGGTGTTCCAGCGAAAAGCCAGCAATTCAGTGCTGTGTACAGTAAAATCACACTGACAGGTTAGAATAGAATAGCTAAAATAAATGTCTACACATAGTACAGGGATATATATATATATATATATATATATATGTCAGTGAGACATATATATATTTATATTTCATATAGTGCTAGATAGCAGAAAAGCCGGTAATTCAATTGCTGGCATTTCCTATCTCCTTCTGAAACCCGACATGATATGAGACATGGTTTACATACAGTAAACCATCTCATATCCCTTCTTTTATTACATATTTCTAGTGTTGAGCACTTGCGGTATCGGAATTCCGATACCGAGATCCGATACTTTTGTGGTATCGGGTATCAGTATCGGATCCATAGCGAGGTGTAAAATAAAGAATTCAAATAAAAAATATTGATATATTCACCTCTCCGGCGGCCCCTGGACATCACCGCGGGTAACCGGCAGGCTTCTTTGTTTAAAATGAGCGCGTTTAGGACCTGAGGAATGACGTCGCGGCTTCTGATTGGTCGCGTGCCGCCCATGTGACCGCGACGTGACCAATCAGAAGCCGCAACGTCATTCTCAGGCACTAAACTCCTCATTCTAGGAATTTAGGACCTGAGGAATGACGTCGCGGCTTCTGATTGGTCGCGTCGCGGTCACATGGGCGGCACGCGACCAATCAGAAGCCGCAACGTCATTCCTCAGGTCCTAAACGCGCTCATTTTAAACAAAGAAGCCTGCCGGTTACCCGCGGTGATGTCCAGGGGCCGCCGGAGAGGTGAATATATCAATATTTTTTATTTTAATTCTTTATTTTACACATTAATATGGATCCCAGGGCCTGAAGGAGAGTTTCCTCTCCTTCAGACCCTGGGAACCATCAGAATACCTTCCGATACTTGGTGTCCCATTGACTTGTATTGGTATCGGATATTGGTATCGGCGATATCCGATACTTTTCGGGTATCGGCCGATACTATCCGATACCGATACTTTCAAGTATCGGACGGTATCGCTCAACACTACATATTTCTCTTTAGTAATGGAAAAAGTGTCTGTATGTTAAATTTGGTGGCTCTAGCTATTAAAATAAAGGGTTAAATCGTGGAAAAAATTGGCGTGGGCTCCCGCGCAATTTTCTCTGCCAGAGTGGGAAAGCCAGTGACTGAGGGCAGATATTAATAGCCTGGAGAGGGTCCACGGTTATTGGCCCCCCTGGCTAAAACATCTGCCCCCAGCCACCCCAGAAAAGGCACATCTGGAAGATGCGCCTATTCTGGCACTTAGCCTCTCTCTTCCCACTCCTGTGTAGCAGTGGGATATGGGGTAATGAAGGGTTAATGTCACCTTGCTATTGTAAGGTGACATTAAGCCAGATTAATAATCAATTATGACACCTATCCATTATTAATCCAATAGTATGAAATGGTTACAAAAACACACACACATTATTACAAAGTATTTTAATAAAATAAATACACAGGTTGTTGTAATATTTTATTATACTGGTAATCCACCTGAAGACCCTTGTCACCTGAAACAAATGTAAACAAAACAAACAACAATATTCCATACCTTCCGACGATCAGTCTCGTCCCACGCTGTAATATTCTGAAAATTTCCCAGGCTCGAGTTCATATGAGGACATCCAGCAGAGGGCGCATCACCGCAACTTGAGGTAACTACAGGTCATTCACCTACATTCCATTCATTCGCTGGGTTTTTACAGGCAGGGGTGGCTGCATTAGCAGGCTTCTGCTTGTAAAATTAGTTAACCCTTTCAGATGGATTTACAGCGTGGGATGAGACTGATCGTCGGAAGGTATGGAATAAAAATGATAAAAAGTGCAATGTAGCGCCTCTGTCCCGTTCCCGGTTCGCCCACATGGCCTGGACGCTGCACATGTCTCACAGGTCTCCTAGCATGCCACTAAGGGCGCACGCGCACTCCTGGTCTCTTAAAGAGACAGCGCACTATTTCCTAATTATGTGTCAGCCAATGGCTGAGTGTCTCGTACTACTTCAGGCACCTCAGCCCTTAGTGATGTGCCTGGGCAACAAGTGTTTTCTGTTGCTAGTTTTTAGGTTTCCTGTGCTTGCGTGTTTGCTCAGCTTGCATCTCACTAACACTATTTCTTTCCTCAGTGTGTCCACCGTACTTCCGTGCCACCTGGAACTACGCCTGCTACCCGCCTGTGCCGCCTGTCTCCTGTCTGGTTCTTCGCTACTTGGAGCATCTGCCTGCCCACAAGTCTGACCAAGTCAGCTACCATGTACCCAGGGTTTAACTGGCAGTAGCTCCTTGCATCTCCTGGGCTTTTATCCTGGCCCTGTTTGAGGGGTCTTACAACGGAAGTCCGGGGTTCACTTAGTCGTGCCCCCTTCGGAGCCTCACAGGTAGTGGTCCAGTGGTTCCACAATAAGATCAATAAACGAATGTGCACTTTACCATCTGTGCCTCCATTTCCATTCGCTACAGGTTGCTCAGGCCATGGAACCAGCTGGCTCCCAAACACCTTCGACCACAGAACTAAATCAGTAAGTCATCCACCCGAGAGACCAGCATGAGACGATTACAACGTATCTACGGAACTTGTCTACCTGCCTGGATTCTGCAGCATCTGTAGTTCCACCCACCTCTGTTCCAGCTGTGACCGCCTCAGCTGCTTGCTTCCAGACACCCGGCTTTATCTCTGGTAAAGGACCTTGCCTGTCGGCTCCCACCCGGTTCGACAGTGATTCCGCTTAGTGTCGGTGGTTCATTAATCAATGCACACTGCATTTTGAAAAACTTGGCTGGTTGTTTGTTTGCTATCGGGCTAAGGTAGCCTTCATGATGTCTCAGCTCACAGGAGAGGCTCTCGCCTGGCTGAATCCTTTATGGGAGAGAGGGGATCTGCTAGTTAACAATCTCCAGTCCTTCCTGAGGGACTTCCGCAGGACCTTCGATAAACCAAGTCGTGCTACTTCTACAGCTTCTGCTCTCCTCCTTCTTTGCCAGGATGATCTCACAGTGGCTCAGTACGTTGTTTGGTTCCGCACCCTTTCCTCCTAGCTGTCCTGGACTGACGAGGCATTGGTGGCTGTCTTCTGGGAGGGCCTGTCCGGTAGAATCAAGGATGAACTGGTGGGCCGGGACATTCCTGCTTCCTTTGATGGCCTGGTATCCTTGGCGACTTGGATTGGCCTCCGGTTTCAATAACGCGCCACAGAGACTAAGTGGGAGAAGAGACTCTTTCGCCAGGCTCCCAGTCCCCAGAGGTCGGTGGTTTCTCATTACCCTGCTTTTTTCCTCACAGCCTATGAAGGTGGACAGAGTGAGTTTGGTCAAACAGCGCCAGGAGGAGCGCAAGCTCCCAGGGAAGATGTTTTTACTGCGGCAGTCCTGAACATTTGTTTCGCTCTTGTCTGGAGAGGCTGGAAAACTCCAAAGCCTAGGTTCTGTAGGAGAGGCTTCCCTAGGCGAGGATCGATCCTCTCCTTCTCTGCTGATGACTTTGTCGTTGTCCTTTGGCACTGTCAGTTTTTCTGATTCAGGTTACCTGGATTCCGGGTCCACCGGGAATTTCATTCAACAAGCCGTGGTGGACCCGTTACTGGATTCCTGTCCGACTCCTCCAGAACCCTGTACGGGTGACTTCCGTGGATGGCAAAGCCCTGACTGAGCCCATTCATTTCCTGACTGTATTAGTGGAACTTCGGGTAGATTTGACTCACTCAGAAAGAATCTGTTTTCATTTGTTGCCTGGCTTATCTCACTCCTTGCTCCTAGGTTTACCCTGGCTTCGAGTGCAAGAGCCTGTGTTGAACTGGAGGACCGGCGACATCCTGCATTGGGCAGATTCATTCTTCAATAGATGTCTTGCTACTGTCCATCCAGTCTACTGTCCTGTGGCACCATCTGCCCTTCAGGGTTTACCAACTTCTTACTGGTTTTTTGCCGATGTCTTTGATAAGAAGGAAGCAGAGATGTTGCCACCCCACAGGTCATATGACTGCCCCATTGACCTGCTTCCTGAGTCATCTCCTCCTTGAGGACGAATCTATCATTTATCCCAGGCAGAGACCCAAGCCATGTCAGAGTACATCAAGGAGAACCTGGCTAGAGGATTCATCCAGAAGTCCTCTTCTCCGGTGGGTACAAGTTTTTTTTCCGTTAATAATGGTGATCGCAATACTGGTGTTGGTGAAAACTGACCTGAATCATGTTATGTTGGGTCTCAGCTACTCCCTGGTATCTGAGACCCTGGAGAGCTTCCAACACTGGGGGCACTATACACTTATTTCTCAGGGGCATTAAAAAATAGGTGCTGAGGAACAAGTACCCTTAATTGCTGCTGTTAAAAGGCTTATCGGCGGTCGTTAAGGGGTAAAGCTTATTTTTTTACCCAATGTACAGCACTAGAGTTGAGCGACCTTGACCTTTTTAGAGTCGAGCCGGGTTTCGCAAAACCCGACTATCTCAAAAGTCGGGTCGAGTGAAATCGGCCGATTATGACGTAAAGTCGGGATCGACCGAAACACGAAACCCAATGCAAGTCAATGGGGCAGCATAGTCGGCAGTGAGTGGGGGCCAGGAAAACACCTAGAGTGCCCATTTTAATGTCAAAACCATCCATTCTTCTTAATGAAGCTTGTCAAGCGTAATTTACCTTATAATAATTGTAAGGCATTTGAAATTGGGGGTCATTTGGCTAAAGTTGTGGTGGGTAGGGCTGGTTCAAGTAATTAGTGGGCCCAGGAAATCTGGACCACGTCACGGCAGTGGAGCAGGGAGAGGTAAGTATTTCAACTTTGCAAGTGCTGTGAACCTGAGCAAGCAGGGGGGGCCCACTCGTTGGCATTGGCACTGGCACAGGGCCCCTCAAAGTACAGCGGTGTGTTTGCACGGCGGGGGCGCCTCCCACCTGCAGCAACACTTTTGCGTACTATGAGAGGCCCTGTGCCAGTGACGTCGCCAACTAGTATTCCTCCCCCCACCTGATGAAGGAACCTGCACTTTCATCTGCACCTTCCTCTTTGTCCCCGTGTAAGGTGGTATGGTATGCGGGAAGAGCAACCTGACTTTCAGCAGGGTCACAATGTTGTTGTGTAGCGTGCACGGGGAATGTTGCGTTATGGGTCAATGTACCAGCAGACTCATCTATCACTGGCTGGGCAATGGGCAGGATGAGGAGGAAACACAGATATAGGCCCAAAGAATAAAGTTGGCTAAATGCAGTTCAAAATTGGTAACACAGGAATAACCAGGGGGCATTGCAGTGGAGGACAACTGGAATGAGAGGCTGACACAGAGAGTAGGCCCAAATCAGTAAGTAGTCGAAATGCAGTTCAAAATTGGCAACCGTAGTAAACAGGCGGCACAGCTTTGTTCAGTGGAGGAGAACAGCAAGGAGTGGCAGACACCGATAGTAGGCCCCAACCCAACTAGTAGGCCAAATGCAGTCTAACATTAACAACTACTTAACGAGCGCCTGAAAACGGAATTTCAGGACAGGAAACCAGGAGAACAGCAAGGAGCGGCAGACACTGTTAGTAGGCCCCAAACCAACTAGTACGCCAAATGCAGTTGTTCCATTTAACCACAATTTAACGAGAGCCTGAAGATAGAAGCTCAGGAAAGGCAACCTGGAGAACACCTTGGAGTGGAACACACCATCTCTCTCCACCCCATACCCATTTTGTAGGCCTAATGCAGTGTAGTTTTCTACAACTACTAAACGAGAGTCGGAAGACCGAAGCAATGGCAAGGAAACCTGGGGAACACCTTGGAGTGTAACACACCATCTCTCTCCACCCGATACCCATTTTGTAGGCCTAATGCAGTGTAGTTTTCTACAACTACTAAACGAGAGTCGGAAGACCGAAGCAATGGCAAGGAAACCTGGGGAACACCTTGGAGTGTAACACACCATCTCTCTCCACCCGATACCCATTTAGTAGGCCTAATGCAGTGTAGTTTTCTACAACTACTAAACGAGAGTCGGAAGACCGAAGCAATGGCAAGGAAACCTGGGGAACACCTTGGAGTGTAACACACCATCTCTCTCCACCCAATACCCATTTTGTAGGCCTAATGCAGTGTAGTTTTCTACAACTACTAAACGAGAGTCGGAAGACCGAAGCAATGGCAAGGAAACCTGGGGAACACCTTGGAGTGTAACACACCATCTCTCTCCACCCGATACCCATTTTGTAGGCCTAATGCAGTGTAGTTTTCTACAACTACTAAACGAGAGTCGGAAGACCGAAGCAATGGCAAGGAAACCTGGGGAACACCTTGGAGTGTAACACACCATCTCTCTCCACCCGATACCCATTTTGTAGGGCTAATGCAGTGTAGTTTTCTACAACTACTAAATGAGAGTCGGAAGACCGAAGCAATGGCAAGGAAACCTGGGGAACACCTTGGAGTGTAACACACCATCTTCCTCCACCCGATACCCATTTTGTAGGCCTAATGCAGTGTAGTTTTCTACAACTACTAAACGAGAGTCGGAAGACCGAAGCAATGGCAAGGAAACCTGGGGAACACCTTGGAGTGTAACACACCATCTCTCTCCACCCGATACCCATTTTGTAGGCCTAATGCAGTGTAGTTTTCTACAACTACTAAACGAGAGTCGGAAGACCGAAGCAATGGCAAGGAAACCTGGGGAACACCTTGGAGTGTAACACACCATCTCTCTCCACCCGATACCCATTTTGTAGGCCTAATGCAGTGTAGTTTTCTACAACTACTAAACGAGAGTCGGAAGACCGAAGCAATGGCAAGGAAACCTGGGGAACACCTTGGAGTGTAACACACCATCTCTCTCCACCCGATACCCATTTTGTAGGCCTAATGCAGTGTAGTTTTCTACAACTACTAAACGAGAGTCGGAAGACCGAAGCAATGGCAAGGAAACCTGGGGAACACCTTGGAGTGTAACACACCATCTCTCTCCACCCGATACCCATTTTGTAGGCCTAATGCAGTGTAGTTTTCTACAACTACTAAACGAGAGTCGGAAGACCGAAGCAATGGCAAGGAAACCTGGGGAACACCTTGGAGTGTAACACACCATCTCTCTCCACCCGATACCCATTTTGTAGGCCTAATGCAGTGTAGTTTTCTACAACTACTAAACGAGAGTCGGAAGACCGAAGCAATGGCAAGGAAACCTGGGGAACACCTTGGAGTGTAACACACCATCTCTCTCCACCCGATACCCATTTTGTAGGCCTAATGCAGTGTAGTTTTCTACAACTACTAAACGAGAGTCGGAAGACCGAAGCAATGGCAAGGAAACCTGGGGAACACCTTGGAGTGTAACACACCATCTCTCACCACCCCATACCCAATTTGTAGGCCTAATGCAGCCTACTTTCCGACAACTACTAAACGAGAGCATGAAGATCGAAGCTCAGGAAAGGCAACCTGGGGAACACCTTGGAGTGTAACAAACCCTCTCTCTACACCACGGAAGGGCTAATTCTTAGGAAGGAAGGCTGTCGGAAAGAAGCAGGGCGCGTCCGAGGGTGATTATATTCTTATTAGGTATATACTCACCCTCGGACGCGCCCTGCTTCTTTATTTGTAATGAATGTTTATTTGCAATGTGGTTTTGACTTACTCTATTTTTTTGGTAAATAATGATTTTATTATTTTCATTGTTTTGCATCTTCTTGGCAATAATATAAAGAAGACGCGACAGGACAACACTCGGTGGATGCCATATCTGTGTTTTAAATTGAAAAAAACTTTCAGTTAACTACTTGCAGGAGAAAGTTATTGTAGCTGGTGGCCATTTTTAGTACTGTACCAGATTTTTGTTGTATGTGTTTGTTTTTAATGTTAAAATGTCTGCATTTGATATCTCTCCAGTATTTTCTTTTTTATAAGCAAAATACTTATTTTTATATCTTCTGATGTTGGTTCAAGGGGTACACGGGCAGCAGTAGACAGGTCAGTGGAGGCCTAGTGGAAGGAGGGACCGCAGACAGGCTTCGAAGCCCTAACATAATAAATTGGGCTGGCTGTAGGCAATTTAAAATTGGTTCCAGGGGAACACGGGCAGCAGTAGACAGGTCAGTGGAGGCCTAGTGGAAGGAGGGACCGCAGACAGGCTTCGAAGCCCTAACATAATAAATTGGGCTGGCTGTAGGCAATTTAAAATTGGTTCCAGGGGAACACGGGCAGCAGTAGACAGGTCAGTGGAGGCCTAGTGGAAGGAGGGACCGCAGACAGGCTTCGAAGCCCTAACATAATAAATTGGGCTGGCTGTAGGCAATTTAAAATTGGTTCCAGGGGAACACGGGCAGCAGTAGACAGGTCAGTGGAGGCCTAGTGGAAGGAGGGACCGCAGACAGGCTTCGAAGCCCTAACATAATAAATTGGGCTGGCTGTAGGCAATTTAAAATTTGTTCCAGGGGAACACGGGCGGCAGTAGCCAGGTCAGTGTAGTAGTAGTGGAAAGAACGGGCCGCAGACAGGCTTCGAAGGCCTAACATAACAAAAATTGGGCTGTAGGCAATTTAAAATTGGTTCCAGGGGAACACGGGCGGCAGTAGACAGGTCAGTGGAGGCCTAGTGGAAGGAGGGACCGCAGACAGGCTTCGAAGCCCTAACATAATAAATTGGGCTGGCTGTAGGCAATTTAAAATTGGTTCCAGGGGAACACGGGCGGCAGTAGACAGGTCAGTGGAGGCCTAGTGGAAGGAGGGACCGCAGACAGGCTTCGAAGCCCTAACATAATAAATTGGGCTGGCTGTAGGCAATTTAAAATTGGTTCCAGGGGAACACGGGCGGCAGTAGACAGGTCAGTGGAGGCCTAGTGGAAGGAGGGACCGCAGACAGGCTTCGAAGCCCTAACATAATAAATTGGGCTGGCTGTAGGCAATTTAAAATTGGTTCCAGGGGAACACGGGCAGCAGTAGACAGGTCAGTGGAGGCCTAGTGGAAGGAGGGACCGCAGACAGGCTTCGAAGCCCTAACATAATAAATTGGGCTGGCTGTAGGCAATTTAAAATTGGTTCCAGGGGAACACGGGCGGCAGTAGACAGGTCAGTGGAGGCCTAGTGGAAGGAGGGACCGCAGACAGGCTTCGAAGCCCTAACATAATATATTGGGCTGGCTGTAGGCAATTTAAAATTGGTTCCAGGGGAACACGGGCAGCAGTAGACAGGTCAGTGGAGGCCTAGTGGAAGGAGGGACCGCAGACAGGCTTCGAAGCCCTAACATAATAAATTGGGCTGGCTGTAGGCAATTTAAAATTGGTTCCAGGGGAACACGGGCAGCAGTAGACAGGTCAGTGGAGGCCTAGTGGAAGGAGTGACCGCAGACAGGCTTCGAAGGCCTAACATAAGAAAAATGTCAATACAATGGTATTGACAGTGCCAGGCATTGAAGGATGTCAGCGCATAGACTAAACATTGGTGGAGCTGTGAGAGAAAAATTTTGCAAGTCGTAGAGCACTGTTTGACCTGGGGGGGGGACTGTCTTGTGGCCGGCGGTACAGGCCCAGGGCCCCTCATATTACAACGGTGTGTCTGACGTTGGGTGCGCACCACCACCGCCAGACACTTTATTGTACTATGAGGGACCTAGTGGCAGTGCCGTCGACCAAAAGCGGGCACACCCACCTCTTCAGACAAACAGTACTCTCACGGGTGCTGGCGCCAAGTGGCGATACCACGGCCCCGTGTGGGGACTTTGGCCATTTAGGGAGGTGTTAACATGTCGCATGCTGGACAATCAGGTGCTGCAAATTACGAGATTGGAAAAGTCGTTCAGAATAGTCCACAGGCAAGACCTTTACATAGGAAAGCTAGGTGTCAGCCGGGCAAGGTGGGGCAAAAGATTTCGAAATCCAGTTGTGGTTCATTTTAATGAAGGTTAGATCATCTACATTTTGGGTAGCCAGACGAGTCCTTTTTTCTGTTAGTATTGAACCTGCAGCACTGAATACTCTTTCTGATAGGACACTAGCTGCCGGGCAAGCAAGCTCCTGCAATGTATATTCTGCCAATTCTGGCCAGGTGTCTAATTTTGATGCCCAGTAATCAAATGGGAATGACGGTTGAGGGAGAACGTCGATAAGGGATGAAAAATAGTTAGTAACCATACTGGACAAATGTTGTCTCCTGTCACTTTGAATTGATGCTGCAGTACCTGTCCTGTCTGCGGTCATAGCAAAATCACTCCACAACCTGGTCAGAAAACCCCTCTGGCCAACGCCACTTCGGATTTCTGCCCCTCTAACACCTCTGGTCTGCTGGCCCCTGCAGCTCGTGTTAGAACGATCACGGGCGCTGTGTGCAGGGAATGCCAGAAGCAAACGGTCAATAAGAGTTGATTGTTTGGTTGCTAATATTAGTTCCAAGTTCTCATGTGGCATTATATTTTGCAATTTGCCTTTATAGCGAGGATCAAGGAGGCAGGCCAACCAGTAATCGTCATCGTTCATCATTTTTGTTATGCGTGTGTCCCTTTTGAGGATACGTAAGGCATAATCCGCCATGTGGCCCAAAGTTCCAGTTCTCAAATCTGTGATTGTGCTTGGTTGAGGGGCAGTTTCAGGCAAATCCACGTCACTTGTGTCCCTCCAAAAACCAGAACCCGGCCTTGCCGCGCCAACAATTTCCACTGGCCCCGGAAAAGCTTCCTCATTAAAAATATAATCATCCCCATCATCCTCCTCGTCCTCCTCCTCCTCTTCGCCCGCTAACTCGTCCTGTACACTGCCCTGGCCAGACAATGGCTGACTGTCATCAAGGCTTTCCTCTTCCTCAGCTGCAGACGCCTGATCCTTTATGTGCGTCAAACTTTGCATCAGCAGACGCATTAGGGGGATGCTCATGCTTATTATGGCGTTGTCTGCACTAACCAGCCGTGTGCATTCCTCAAAACACTGAAGGACTTGACACATGTCTTGAATCTTCGACCACTGCACACCTGACAACTCCATGTCTGCCATCCTACTGCCTGCCCGTGTATGTGTATCCTCCCACAAAAACATAACAGCCCGCCTCTGTTCACACAGTCTCTGAAGCATGTGCAGTGTTGAGTTCCACCTTGTTGCAACGTCTATGATTAGGCGATGCTGGGGAAGGTTCAAAGAACGCTGATAGGTCTGCATACGGCTGGAGTGTACGGGCGAACGGCGGATATGTGAGCAAAGTCCACGCACTTTGAGGAGCAGGTCGGATAACCCCGGATAACTTTTCAGGAAGCACTGCACCACCAGGTTTAAGGTGTTAGCCAGGCAAGGAATGTGTTTCAGTTGGGAAAGGGAGATGGCAGCCATGAAATTCCTTCCGTTATCACTCACTACCTTGCCTGCCTCAAGATCTACAGTGCCCAGCCACGACTGCGTTTCTTTCTGCAAGAACTCGGACAGAACTTCAGCGGTGTGTCTGTTGTCGCCCAAACACTTCATAGCCAATACAGCCTGCTGACGTTTGCCAGTAGCTGCCCCATAATGGGAGACCTGGTGTGCAACAGTGGCAGCTGCGGATGGAGTGGTTGTGCGACTGCGGTCTGTGGACGAGGTCTCGCTTCTGCAGGAGGACGAGGAGGAGGAGGAGGGGGTGCGAACGGCTACAGCCAACTGTTTCCTAGACCGTGGGCTAGGCAGAACTGTCCCAAACTTGCTGTCCCCTGTGGACCCTGCATCCACCACATTTACCCAGTGTGCCGTGATGGACACGCAACGTCCCTGGCCATGCCTACTGGTCCATGCATCTGTTGTCAGGTGCACCTTTGTGCTCACAGATTGCCTGAGTGCATGGACGATGCGCTCTTTAACATGCTGGTGGAGGGCTGGGATGGCTTTTCTGGAAAAAAAGTGTCGACTGGGTAGCTCGTAGCGTGGTACAGCGTAGTCCATCAGGGCTTTGAAAGCTTCGCTTTCAACTAACCGGTAGGGCATCATCTCTAACGAGATTAGTCTAGCTATGTGGGCGTTCAAACCCTGTGTACGCGGATGCGAGGCTAAGTACTTCCTTTTTCTAACCATAGTCTCATGTAGGGTGAGCTGGACTGGAGAGCTGGAGATCGTGGAACTAGCGGGGGTGCCGGTGGACATGGCAGACTGAGAGACGGTGGGAGATGGTATTGTTGCCGCCAGTGCCCTAGATGCAGTGTTTCCTACTACGAAACTGGTGATTCCCTGACCCTGACTGCTTTGGCCTGGCAAAGAAACCTGCACAGATACTGCAGGTGGTGCAGAAAATGGTGGCCCTACACTGCCGGAAGGGATGTTGCGTTGATGACTAGCTTCATTGGCCGAGGGTGCTACAACCTTAAGGGACGTTTGGTAGTTAGTCCAAGCTTGCAAATGCATGGTGGTTAAATGTCTATGCATGCAACTTGTATTGAGACTTTTCAGATTCTGCCCTCTGCTTAAGGTAGTTGAACATTTTTGACAGATGACTTTGCGCTGATCAATTGGATGTTGTTTAAAAAAATGCCAGACTGCACTCTTTCTAGCATCGGATACCTTTTCAGGCATTGCAGACTGAGCTTTAACCGGATGGCCACGCTGTCCTCCAACAGGTTTTGACTTTGCCATGCGTTTTGGGCAAGATACGGGCCCGGCAGATGGAACCTGTTGCGATGTTGATGCCTGCTGCGGCCCCTCCTCCTCCGCTTCAGAACTGCTGCCGCCTGCACCCTGTTCCCCCAATGGCTGCCAATCGGGGTCAAGAACTGGGTCATCTATTACCTCTTCTTGTAGCTCGTGTGCAACTTCGTCTGTGTCACCGTGTCGGTCGGTGGTATAGCGTTCGTGATGGGGCAACATAGTCTCATCAGGGTCTGATTCTTGATCAGCACCCTGCGAGGGCAATGTTGTGGTCTGAGTCAAAGGACCAGCATAGTAGTCTGGCTGTGGCTGTGCATCAGTGCACTCCATGTCAGATTCAACTTGTAATGGGCATGGACTGTTAACTGCTTCACTTTCTAAGCCAGTGACGGTATGTGTAAAGAGCTCCATGGAGTAACCCGTTGTGTCGCCTGCTGCATTCTTCTCTGTTGTTGTTTTTGCTGAAGAGGACAAGGAAGCGACTTGTCCCTGACCGTGAACATCCACTAACGACGCGCTGCTTTTACTTTTACCAGTTTCACGAGAGGAGGCAAAAGAGCTAGAGGCTGAGTCAGCAAGATAAGCCAAAACTTGCTCTTGCTGCTCCGGCTTTAAAAGCGGTTTTCCTACTCCCAGAAAAGGGAGCGTTTGAGGCCTTGTGTAGCCAGACGACGAACCTGGCTCCACAGCTCCAGACTTAGGTGCAATATTTTTTTTTCCCACGACCACCTGATGCTCCACCACTACCACTACCCTCATTACCAGCTGACAATGAACGCCCCCGGCCACGACCTCTTCCACCAGACTTCCTCATTGTTTTAAAAACGTTACCAAACTAACGGTATTTGTTGCTGTCACACAACTTACACGGTGAGCTATAACTTCAGTATGATTTAGCTACCCCTTTACAGGTGGGTGAGACCACAACGAAAATCAGGCACAATGTTACACACTCTGTTGTTGGTGGCAACAAAATGAGAGAGATGCCACACACGCAGGACTGTCACTGAAGCGCAAATGTAAATATTAATCTCCCACTGATTTGTTTTTTTTTTTTAAAAGGGAGACTTTAGAAAAAAAAAATAAATAAAAAAAAATGATTTTTTAAGGAAGAATTTATAAACCAAATAAAATGAAATGATTGTTTCAGGGAGAATTTAGAAAACAAATAAAAAAAAAATAGGCTTTGTAGGGCCCACTGAGTGAGAGAGGACGCACACAGGAGTCAGGAGTGGCACACAAGCCCAGAGGCCAATATTTATCTCCCACTGATTGATTTAGTGATTTTTTCAGATAGATTTTGGAACCCAAATCAAGCAAAAAAATTAATAGGCTTTCTATGGCCCACAATTGGAGAGAGAGAGATGGCACACCCAGGAGTCAAGACTGGCACACAAGCAGAAAGAGCAATATTAATCTCCCACTGATTTGATTTTTTTTTTTTTTTCAGGGAGACTTTAGAAAAAAAAAATACAAAAAAATGAATTTTTCAGGAAGAATTTAGAAACAAAATAAAATAAAATGATTGTTTCAGGGAGAATTTAGAAAACAAATAAAAAAAAAATAGGCTTTCTAGGGCCCACTGGGCCCACTATTTGTGAGAGAGATGTCACGCTCAGGACTGGCACACAAGCCCAGAGGCCAATATTAATCTCCCACTTTTTTTTTTTTTTTCCAGGGAAAATTTATAAACCCAATAAAAAAAATAATAAATAGGCTTTCTATGGCCCACTATCTGAGAGAGAGAGATGGCACGCTTAGGACTGGCACACAAGCCCAAAGGCCAATATTAATCTCCCACTGATTGATTTATTGATTTTTTCAGGTAGAATTTAGAACCCAAATCAAGCAAAAAAATTACTAGGCTTTCTATGGCCCACTGAGTGAGAGATGGCACACACAGGAGTCAGGAGTGGCACACAAGCCCTGAGGCCAATATTTTTCTCCCACTGATTGATGTTGTGATTTTTTCAGGTAGATTTTGGAACCCAAATCAAGCAAAAAAATAAATAGGCTTTCTATGGCCCACTGAGTGAGAGATGACACAGACAGGGATGGCACTCTAGCAGAAATGCCAATCTTAATCTCCCACAAAAAAAAAAAAAAAAAGGAACTGTCCTTCAATTACTATCTCCCTGCAGTAATCTCAGCCAGGTATGGCAGGCAGCAATAAGGAGTGGACTGATGCACAAATTAAATAAAAAGTGTGGACAAACAAACAAGATAGCTGTGCAGAAAGGAAGGAACAAGAGGATTTGTGCTTTGAAAAAAGCAGTTGGTTTGCACAGCGGCGTATACACAGCAATGCAGCTATCAGGGAGCCTTCTAGGGCAGCCCAATGAGCTACAGCGGTGAGGAAAAAAAAAAAATGTAGCTTCCACTGTCCCTGCACACCGAAGGTGGTGTTGGGCTGTGGAAATCGCTACAGCACAAGCGGTTTGGTGGTTAATGGACCCTGCCTAACGCTATCCCTGCTTCTGACGAAGCGGCAGCAACCTCTCCCTAAGCTCAGATCAGCAGCAGTAACATGGCGGTCGGCGGGAACGCCCCTTTATAGCCCCTGTGACGCCGCGGACAGCAAGCCAATCACTGCAATGCCCTTCTCTAAGATGGTGGGGACCAGGACCTATGTCATCACGCTGCCCACACTCTGCGTTTACCTTCATTGGCTGAGAAATGGCGCTTTTCGCGTCATTGAAACGCGACTTTGGCGCGAAAGTCGCGTACCGCATGGCCGACCCCGCACAGGGGTCGGATCGAGTTTCATGAAACCCGACTTTGCCAAAAGTCGGCGACTTTTGAAAATGAACGACCCGTTTCGCTCAACCCTATACAGCACCATGGAATTAATGGTGCTATATAAATAATAATAATAATAATACCTAGTGTCTGCACTTACGGGCCCAAACACATTAGATTAAAGTTCGCTCAACCCACCTATATTGTTCGGACCTGCTAACAATCTAACGTTTAAGAAATAATGACAGAGGGAAATAAGGGTAAAGCAATTTGAATTTTTACACCTCAACACTTTTTAATTATCCAGAACTTTCTCTGATTTAATTAAGGAAAAACATGAGTGCTGCATGAAGCCAAAAGTTTGTGTGTATGGGGAAGTATGTAGAGATAATGTTCAGCCATCTGCTATCATATCTGCACGTCTGGCTTTACACTAGCTGGGTATCTACTGTAGCTCAGAGCACCGTACTTGATCCTGTCTTAAATACATTTCTCCCTAGCATTCTATAGGTACCTTCACACTAAGCGACGCTGCAGCGATACCGACAACGATGTCGATCGCTGCAGCGTCACTGTTTGGTCGCTGGAGAGCTGTCACACAGACAGTTCTCCAGCGACCAACGATGCCGGTAACCAGGGTAAACATCGGGTTACTAAGCGCAGGGCCGCACTTAGTAACCCGATGTTTACCCTGGTTACCATCGTAAAATAAAAAAAACAAACACTACATACTTACCTTCGCTGTCTGTCCCCGGCGCTGTGCTTTCCTGCACTGACTGTGAGCACAGCGGCCGGAAAGCAGAGCGGTGACATCACCGCTGTGCTTTCCGGCTGGCCGGCGCTCACAGCCAGTGCAGAGAAGCACAGCGCCGGGGACAGACAGCGGAAGGTAAGTATGTAGTGTTTTTTTTTTTAACTTTTACTCTGGTAACCAGGGTAAACATCGGGTTACTAAGCGCAGCCCTGCGCTTAGTAACCCAATGTTTACCCTGGTTACCAGTGAAGACATCGCTGAATCGGTGTCACACATGCCGATTCAGCGATGTCTGCAGGGAGTCCAGCGACGAAATAAAGTGCTGGACTTTCTGCAGCGACCAACGACATCACAGCAGGATCCTGATCGCTGCTGCGTGTCAAACTGAACGATATCGCTAGCCAGGACGCTGCAACGTCACGGATCGCTAGCGATATCGTTCAGTGTGAAGGTACCTTTAGTCTCAGAAGTTTCTCTCTCTCTCTTTGCTATCTCATACTCCAGACCCAACTCTGGTGAGGTGACGCCCAACTCCATCACGGTGCCAACTAACCCTTCCTATATGCCCTCTTGGTGCTGCCCACAGGAACGTTGTGCTGAAACCTACCTGTGTCCTTGTGTTCCTCGCCAAACTTAGTCCCCATGTAGAAAAGAACTTGTGTATGAGCAGCTCATATGCTGTTATGTCCAGAGCCCCATATCCTTGCTGTTATTCTGCTAAATCAGGTCTAGACTGTAATGCCTACCATGAATACCCAAGGCTACCTCTGCTCAGGAGGGCTACCACCAGGTTACAAAAAACATTTTCATACTTTAAACGTTTCTCAAAAGTATAGGTACTGTTGGGAAAGTTTTCCTACTGACAAAGAATGGAGAGGTCTGTAATATTTATTGTAAGTACACTTCAACTGTGAGAGACAGAATCTAAAAATAAAATCCAGAAAATCACATTGTATGATTTTAACATAATTTGCAACTTATTGCATGAAATAAGTATTTGATACAATAGAAAAACAGAACTAAATATTTGGTACAGAAACCTTTGTTTGCAATTACAGAGGTCAGACGTTTCCTGTAGTTCTTGACCAAATGTGCACACACTGCAGCAGGGATTTTGGCCCACTCCTCCATACACATCATCATCTCCAGATCTTTCAGGTTTTGGAATTGTCTCTGGGCAACATTGAGTTTCAGCTGCCTCCAAAGATTTTCTTTTGGGGTCAGGTTTGGAGACTGACTAGGCCACTCCAGGACCTTGAAATGCTTAGGCTAGTTTCACATTTGCGTTAGAATCCACAGCGTTTAATCCGCATCCGCAAGTGCAGTAAAAAACGCATATAAACACGTACAAGCGCGGCGTTTTTTAGATGCATGCGGGAACGAATGCGGATAAAAAAACGCAGCGTTTGCACGCTTTTCCATGCGTTTTTTCCTGCGTTTGCGTTTTTGGTGCGCATGGTGACAAATTTTACAGGAGAAAAATCTAGATAACCAGACACCGCCAATGTGACTATAGAGGGCGTGTATTTTGGGATATCTTTATATAGACCCTTGAACAGCTGAAATCTTCAGATTTTGCACCTGTATCCTGTGTCATGATGGATCTTCGCATGGAGAGCTTTATTTCAACTTGGATTTAAGCATCAAGCTGTTTCTTGCCTGTGCGTTTGCTTGGGAGCAAGACAGAAATCGGAAAAGATGGAGAAGGAGATGGCGTAGGCGTTTTTGGAGACACCCTATTATTGAACTATGTGAGAGACATGGAGCCTATCACACGCTGTATGGTGAGCGTAATGCCAACCCGGACAAATGTAATGTACAAGGATGTCGCTAGACTCGTTCCGGGATTTGCTTGCTCATGTCCAAGGAGCCACATGGAGACAGGACACCCAGCTCCGCAGAGCGATTCCACCAGAGGAACGTCTGCTGGTTACATTAAGGTACGTAACAAATCTAAACCAATGGCAGTGCTAATTTTGGGTATTCTGACATGTATTTTTTTGGTATGTCTGTCACGATCCCTGATACTTACCTGTCCGGCGTGCTCTCGACGTCCCTCCTCGTCCTTCTCTGCCCGGCTTCTCTGGTTCCCGGTGTGTCGGCGGTCTGCGCATGCGCCATAGCGTCTCTTCCGCCGCTCAGCATTCTGGAAGGTCGTGACCCGGTGGCCCCGCCTCCAATATGGCGGCGCCCACCGGGTATTTCTGCTTGGCCCTTACCCAGGTAAGCGCCTGTGAGTCTTCGCTTTGTAGCCTATCTAAGCATCGTTCTCAGGCCTTCTCATTTTCTGGTTCTTAGTGCTCCTTCCTTCTGTGCTAGTTCTGTCTTTTCCTGGTCTCTGTTGTCCTCCTATGCCTCCATATTCTCTGTATTGCCGTCACTTAATACTTGTGTTTCCTTTTCAGCTCACCGCCTCGTCATCCTCTAACCCTCAGCGTTCCTGTTTACCAGCTTTACCCAGTCGTCTCTTTGGCTCTGGCAGTTGCGGTTCCATCCTTCTTGGGCCTGCTCCTAATACTCCCTGTATAGGGGGTGCATCATCAGGTTTGCTAGCCCCTGAGGGCTCTGGGGCCGCAACCCAGAGGGTCCACTCTCGGGTTCACCATTTCCTCTGTCTCACTCCTGCGTAGTGTGATAGTTCACTCCCGTGTAGCGTGATAGTACTCACAGGCCATAGATCACGCTGGAGCCTCTGCTGCTCAGAAAAAGTTACTCTTTCTTCGAGAAAATCAGTCCCGTATGATGGCCTTTATGAAGTCCATGGACTCTCATCTGTCCTCACTTCAGTCCTCTGACCCCGGGAATGCTTCTCAATTGGCCAGTTTGCAACAGCGAGACACCCAAGCCCAAATTTTAAGTTATATGGCTTCTGTAGATACTCGGCTTCTCTCTCTGCAGACTTCTGCGTCTGCTGCCGCATCTCCTCGTCTGGCCAAACCTCCACGCTATAACGGTGATCCCAAATTATGTTGGGGATTCTTAAATCAGTGTCGCCTTAATTTTGAGATTTTGCCTTTACAATACCCCACTGATCGGTGCCAAGATAGCTTTTATAATTTCTCACCTGGAGGGAGTTGTGTTGGCGTGGGTAAATCCCCTCTGGGAGCGTGATGATCCAGTGATTTCACGATTAGCAAATTTCTTTGAGACGTTTCATCTAGTATTCGATGAACCAGGTTGCCTGGCCTCTGCTACAGAATCTCTATTTAATTTACAGCAGGGGACCTTATCTGTTGGTCAGTATGCCATTCAGTTCCGCACGATATCTTCCGACTTGGGTTGGAATAATGAGACTTTGGTAGGGGCATTTTGGCGAGGTTTATCTGGTCGTATTAAAGATGAGTTAGCGGGTCGTGATACTCCAACCAATTTGGAGGATTTGATATCTTTGGCTACCCGTATTGACCTTCGGTTTCAGGAGCGAGCGCATGAGAGAAGGATTCCTTGATCTTCCCTGCCTACACGTAGACCACCTAGTCCTAGATCCAGGGTATCTACCACCGTACCTGTGCCCGAGCTGATGCAAGTTGACCGGCTCAAAATGTCTGAGCAACGGCGCCAGGAGAGACGCACCCAAGGGCTTTGCTTCTATTGTGGCAGTGCCTCCCATCTCCTCCATGCTTGTCCGGATCGTCCGGAAAACTCCTCCGCCTAGGCCAGGTAAGAGAGGCCTCCCTAGGTGCATGTGATACCTCTCTACCCCTCACGCTTTCTGTCTTATTGCACGTTTCTGGTAAACGCTATTCCTTGCTAGCTTATATTGACTCGGGTGCAGCAGGGAATTTTATTAGGCTAGAGGAGGTTATTAGATTTTCTGTTCCCATTAGGACCTTAAAAACCCTCTTTTCCTCGCCTCGGTGGATGACAAACCTCTGCAAGAGACTATGACCCAGGTCACGCAGGTAGTAGAACTTCAAATAGGGGTTTTGCATAAAGAGAAAATCGCGTTTTATGTTCTAGCCAATATTTTGCATCCTGTTCTCCTAGGTCTACCTTGGTTGCGGACCCACGAGCCCGTGTTAAATTGGCATAATGGCAGTGTTCTTCATTGGGGGATTCCTGTCGGGCTTGGTGTCTGATGCCAGGATGTCCTGTTGGTGTTTCTTGCTCTTCCCTTACTCTTCCTGGTCTGCCTTCTGTCTACTCTTCCTTTTCTGATGTCTTCAATAAAAAGGAAGCAGAGAATCTTCCCCCACATCATTCCTACGACTGCCCAATAGACCTCGTTCCTGGTACCATGCCTCCATGAGGAAGAATCTATCCCCTCTCGCCTGCAGAGACTCAAGCCATGTTGGAGTATATTCAAGAAAACCTCGCCAAAGGTTTCATTCGGAAATCCTCTTCTCCTGCCGGAGCTGGTTTCTTTTTTGTCAAAAAAAAAGATAGCTGTCTTCGTCCATGCATAGACTACAGAGGCTTGAACAACATAACAGTGAAAAACAAATACCCATTGCCGTTAATCTCCAAGCTCTTTGACCGTTCAACAGGCGCACAAGTGTTTACTAAGTTGTATCTTCGAGGAGCCTACAACTTGGTCCGTATTCATGCAGGAGATGAATGGAAGACCGCATTTAATACCCATGACAGTCACTATGAATACTTGGTTATGCCTTTCGGCCTCTGCAACGCACCTGCTGTATTCCAAGAGTTCATAAACGACGTCTTCAGAGATTGCCTCTATGTTAGTGTCATGGTCTATCTTGACGACATACTCATCTTCTCTCCGGATCTCTCCACCCATCCACGTGACGTCTGTCTAGATTTACAGCGTCTCCGAGAGAATCATCTTTTTGCCAAGATAGAAAAATTTGTTTTCGAACAGTCCAGTGTACCTTTTCTTGGATATATTGTTTCAGATGGATCCAGCTAAGGTGTCTGCTGTTCTGGATTGGCCACGGCCTGTCGGGGTAAAAGCCATTCAACATTTTCTTGGCTTCGCCAATTTCTATAGGCAATTTATTCCTCATCTCTCCTCCTTAACCAAGCCCATCTCTGCTCTCACTCGCAAAGGAGTCGATTCCAACTACTGGTCATCGGAAGCGCAGAACGCATTTTTAACTTTGAAACAGAGATTTGCTGCTGCTCCAGTGCTACACCGTCCAGATGTCAGCAAACCCTTTGTTCTTGAATTGGATGCATCTTCCTTTGGAGTTGGAGCAGTCCTTTTACAAAGGTCAGTTTCTGGACGTATCGTTATGTGTGGCTTCTTCTCCAAATCATTCTCCTCCTCTGAACGTAATTTTTCAATTGGAGACAAAGCCTTTAAGTTGGCCTTAGAGGAGTGGCGTTATCTCCCCGAGGGGGCTGTTCATCCCTTCATTATTTTTACGGATCATAAGAATCTGGCCTATGTTCAATCTGCCCAAAGACTGAATCCTCGACAAGCCAGATGGTCCTTGTTTTTTGGACGTTTTGATTTTGAGCTCCACTTCCGTCCTGGTGATAAAAATGTCAGAGCTGATGCTCTCTCTCGATCCTTTCAACCTTTGGATGAAGTAGAGAGTCCTGCACATATTATTGATCCAGCTAGGATCATTTCTGTGGCTCCATTGGATGTAATATCTCCGCCTCCTTGGAGGACCTTTGTGGCAAGCAATGACAGAGGGAGGGTTCTGCAGTGGGGTCACTCCTCCAAGTTTGCCGGGCACAAAGGAGGTAAGAAGACACTCTCTCTTATAGCATGCCACTACTGGTGGCCATCACTTCGTCGAGATGTCCTGGACTTCATCGCTTTGTGCTCCTCTTGCGCAAAAAACAAAGTCCCTCGGCAATTACCTTCTGGACTCTTGCATCCGCTTCCTGTGCCTTCTAGTCCTTGGAGTCATATTGCTATGGACTTTATCACGGATCTCCCTCTTTCCTCAAATTGCTCCGTTATTTTGGTGGTTGTGGATCGATTTTCCAAAGTGGCCTACTCCGTACCCTTATCTGGATTACCATCTGCTCCCGAGTTAGCAAAGATCTTCATCTTTCATATCTTCCGACTTCACGGTTTTCCTCTACATATTGTTTTGGATTAAGGAGTCCAGTTCACGCCCGATTTTGGAGAGCACTGTGCGGTTTAACGTAAGTGACTCTAGATTTCTCTTCTGCTTATCATCCCCAGTCTAATGGCCAGGTTTAGCGTGTCAATCAAGTTCTCACGTCTTATCTACGACATTTCTCCAATGCTCATCAAGATGATTGGGTTTCCTTGCTTCCATGGGCTGAATTTGCCTATAACAATCATCCTAGTGAATCTTCTTCTAAATATCCATTCTTTGTGGTCTTTGGGCAACACTCTGGTATTCCTTTTCCCATTTCCTGCACTTCCGGCGTACCGGCGGTGGATTCTCTGTCCTTGGAGTTCTCCAAAATTTGGCAAGAGACTAAAGAGTCGCTTAAGAAGGCAAGTGATTGTATGAAAAGGTATGCAGATAAGAGACGTCTGGATATTCCTCCATACCAACCAGGGGATAAAGTCTGGCTCTCCTCTCGTTACATTAGACTAAAAATTCCCTCACATGAACTGGGTCCTCATTACATTGGTCCCTTTGAAATTTCTAGTTGAATCAATGATGTAGCTTATAAGTTAAAATTACCTGCCTCTTTACTTGCTCCTAATTCTTTTCATTTCTCACTTCTTAAACCCGCAGTATTTAATCGTTTTCACTCATCTTCATCTTTTGTTCCTTCTTTCTCCTCTTCTGACGATCAATTTGAAGTGAAGGATATTTTAGCCCAAAAGACGGTTAAGGGTCGGACGTTTTTTCTTATTGACTGGAAGGGATTTGGTCCTGAGGAGAGATCGTGGGAACCTTGAGAAAACATCAATGCACCCCATATTTTGAAGAGGTTTCTTTAAAGCTTTAAAAAGAGGGGGAGTAAGAAAGGGGGTACTGTCACGATCACTGATACTTACCTGTCCTGCCGGCGTGCTCCCGACGTCCCTCCTTGTCCTTCTCTGCCCGGCTTCTCTGGTTCCCGGCGCGTCGGCGATCCACGCATGCGCCGTAGCGTCTCCTCCGCCGCTCGGCTTTCTGGGAGGTCGTCGCCCGGTGGCCCTGCCTCCAATATGGCGGCGCCCACCGGGTATTTTTGCTTGACGCTTACCCAGGTAAGCGCCTGTGAGTCTTCATTGCTGCGATTCAGCTTTGTAGCCTATCTAAGCATCGTTCTCAGGCCTTCTCATTTTCTGGTTCTTAGTGCTCCTTCCTTCTGTGCTAGTTCCGTCTTTTCCTGGTTTCTGTTGTCCTCCTGTGCCTCCATATTCTCTGTATTGCCGTCACTTAATACTTGTGTTTCGTTTTCAGCTCACCGCCTTGTCATCCTCTAACCCTCAGCGTTCCTGGTTACCAGCTTTACTTAGTCGTCCCTTTGGCTCCGGCAGTTGCGGTTCCATCCTCCCTGGGCCTGCTCCTAACACTACCTAGAAAAACCAAATCACAATAATGCGGAATCCCAGAAAAACATATACACCAACTTAGAAAAACAGAGATCCCTAAAAAATAACTTTTATTAATATGATTAAAAAAAGACTATATTTATCCACAATCAATATAAAACAGTATTAAATGTACCTAGTAGACCCTAGACCGAGCTACAATGCACCCTGCCTAACAGTGGAGGTTGGCACCCTACTTTGCTGCGGTAGGCGCCCCCACTCCTCGACGGCTAGCCCTTACAAGCCCTATAAGGACCTATAATTAAAGAAAGACTAATTAGCCCTACTGAAATCTATGCTAATACCCTGCCTAACAGTGGAGGTTGGCACCCTAATTTACTGCGGTAGGCGCCCCCACTCAACGACGGCTAGCCCTAGGGTCCCTAACAGTCCCTAAAGTTCGGGATAGACAAAAAGATATGTCCCACAAACACCACTGATACCCGTAAAGGAGAAAAAACAAAAATAGAAAAAATATATCCAAAACAAAGAATAAGTATATATCAAAAAAATATATATATATACTAGCACCTTATAATACTAGTGTAGAAAGATGCTATGATGGAAAAAACATATACCTCAGATGCTGTACAGTAAAGATACATTAACCCAAATACGGGTATACTGGATGCAATAATATGTCCACACAAGATAATACACAGCACTTAGATGAAGTCCATTTTTTGTTACACTACAAGGGTGCAAATGCTTGATGTAAAATAAACAGTAGTGCATGTCCATAAAATATGGCACATTACAATGACAAAAAATGGACCAAAAGACAAAAAAACGAGGAAAATACCTCTAAAAGGCACACAGTCAGAACCACAACCACCACTCGATAATAATATAGCGAGAACTCCTCAGAGTACTTATAATGAGGGTAAAAGGACTCAATCCTCTTTTTTATGCAAATAGTCAATCAGATCCATATTATAGCCAATGTACTCATCTATTTGCTGAAATCTCATGGTGTGGGTCCGGCTGTAGCCAAAAGGACACAGGGCGATTATGTGTAGATGACCATCACCAGCGTCTGTCAGATACTTCCCCAGCAATGCCCAACGCGTTTCCCCCCCATGACTGCATTACCCCTGATGAACCCCCGCCATTCCCTATGGGGGGGAAACGCGTTGGGCATTGCTGGGGAAGTATCTGACAGACGCTGGTGATGGTCATCTACACATAATCGCCCTGTGTCCTTTTGGCTACAGCCGGACCCACACCATGAGATTTCAGCAAATAGATGAGTACATTGGCTATAATATGGATCTGATTGACTATTTGCATAAAAAAGACGATTGAGTCCTTTTACCCTCATTATAAGTACTCTGAGGAGTTCTCGCTATATTATTATCGAGTGGTGGTTGTGGTTCTGACTGTGTGCCTTTTAGAGGTATTTTCCTCGTTTTTTTGTCTTTTGGTCCATTTTTTGTCATTGTAATGTGCCATATTTTATGGACATGCACTACTGGTTATTTTACATCAAGCATTTGCACCCTTGTAGTGTAACAAAAAATGGACTTCATCTAAGTGCTGTGTATTATCTTGTGTGGACATATTATTGCATCCAGTATACCCGTATTTGGGTTAATGTATCTTTACTGTACAGCATCTGAGGTATATGTTTTTTCCATCATAGCATCTTTCTACACTAGTATTATAAGGTGCTAGTATATATATATTTTTTTTTTATATATACTTATTCTTTGTTTTGGATATATTTTTTCTATTTTTGTTTTTTCTCCTTTACGGGTATCAGTGGTGTTTGTGGGACATATCTTTTTGTCTATCCCGAACTTTAGGGACTGTTAGGGACCCTAGGGCTAGCCGTCGTTGAGTGGGGGCGCCTACCGCAGTAAATTAGGGTGCCAACCTCCACTGTTAGGCAGGGTATTAGCATAGATTTCAGTAGGGCTAATTAGTCTTTCTTTAATTATAGGTCCTTATAGGGCTTGTAAGGGCTAGCCGTCGAGGAGTGGGGGCGCCTACCGCAGCAAAGTAGGGTGCCAACCTCCCCTGCTCCTAACACTCTCTGTATAGGGGTGCATCATCAGGTTTGTTCGCCCTTGGGGGCTCTGGGGCCACGACCCAGAGGGTCCACTTTCGGGTTCACCATTTCCTCTGTCTCACTCCTGCGTAGCGTGATAGTTCACTCCCATGTACCGTGATAATGTCTTTAGCATAACAACACCATAAATAGAATTGATTGTAATGGTATTTTTTTTAATTTTATTCCAGATTTCTGGCAACCGGAGAGAGTTTATCATCCCTCCACTTCCAATACCGGCTTGGAATATCCACCCTGTCCGGAATAGTTGTGGACACCTGCCGGGCTTTATGGAATGTGTTGTGAATTCTGTGGCAGAGCTCCCTCTTGTGGTCACAAGTGGTACTTCGGCTGATTCTCTCTGGGAGCTTCCGTTTGTGGAGGAAAGTGGTACTGCGGCTTCTGAGTTTCCTCCCTCAGGTGATCTGGTGAGGTCGTTAGGTGCTTCTCTACTTAACTCCACCTAATGCTTTCATCCATGCTTCCTGTCAATGTTCCAGTGTTGGACTTGTTTTTCCCTGGATCATTCCTGTGGCCTGCTGCTCTGCATAGCTAAGTTCTTCTTTGCTATTTGTTTGCTATTTTTTCTGTCCAGCTTGTCTAATTGTTTTGCTGGAAGCTCTGGGACGCAAAGGGTGTACCTCCGTGCCGTTAGTTCAGTACGGAGGGTCTTTTTGCCCCCTTTGCGTGGTTTTCTTTAGGGTTTTGTGTAGACCGCAAAGTTATCTTTCCTATCCTCGCTCTGTTAAGAAAGTCGGGCCTCACTTTGCTGAATCTATTTCATCCCTATGTTTGTCTTTTCATCTTAACTCACAGTCATTATATGTGGGGGGCTGCCTTTTCCTTTGGGGTATTTCTCTGAGGCAAGGTAGGCTTATTTTCTATCTTCAGGCTAGTTAGTTTCTCAGGCTGTGCCGAGTTGCATAGGCAGAGTTAGGCGCAATCCACGGCTGCCTCTAGTGTTGTTTGGAGAGGATTAGGGATTGCGGTCTGCAGAGTTCCCACGTCTCAGAGCTCGTTCTATTATTTTGGGTTATTGTCAGATCACTGTATGTGCTCTGACCGCTATGTCCATTGTGATACTGAATTGCCTATCACAACAGGAATGTATTCCGGGATGAGTTTATACCCCTACCCACCGCGGACATGTGGATTGAAATTGCTGAAAAATTCTGGAGTGTGTGTGATTTCCCCAACTGTTTTGGTGCGGTGGATGGAAAGCACATCCGCATTATCAAACCAGCCAGAACAGGATCGGAGTACTTCAACTATAAAAAAATTTTCTGTTGTGCTCATGGCAATAGCAGATACGGACTGTCGCTTCATCGCCGTGGACATTGGAGCTTTTGGCCGTGGCAACGATTCCCAGACTTTTAAGAACAGCCATTAATCTAAAAATGGAGACAGTCGACGAGGTGGTCAAAGCCTGTGTGGTTCTGCACAATTACATAATGGCTAAGGAGTGGCCCAACATTGAACTGGGTGAACCAATTGCACACCCACTGCCCGATTACCAGCATCACCCGCTGCGGTCAACTGCTGAAATTGGCCACATGCTGGACCAATTTGCTGCCATTTTTGATTCAGATATTGGACGTGTGTCATGGCAGGACAATGTGGTGTAAATGTCCTGTTGGGATTATATCTGTATCAGTTATTTTCTTAAATGTTTCTAATATCTCTCATTAATAAACTTTATTTTTTGGTATCTTGACCGTGTCTCCTATGTATTTCCTCTACAAACCAAGGCTGTCCTCACACTAGCAGTATTTGGTCTGTATTTAACATCAGTATTTGTAAGCCAAAACCAGGAGAGGGTGATAAATGCAGAAGTGGTGCATATTTTTCTATTATATTTTTCCTCTAATTGTTCCACTCCTGTTTTTGGCTTACAAATACTGATGGAAAATACTGACCAAATACTGCTAGTGTGACGGCAGCCTTAGGTTGTTAGTGCAAAAAAATTTGTTAACACATTATAGGGTCAGTGAATTCTATAAAGAATTACATATATTGCTATGGAACTATTTGATAAACCCCAGTGCAACAAAAGAGAATGAGTGGAAACCACACAAGAGTAACAAGACCAACCACCAAAACTATAGACCCAACTCAAAGAAATTAGTAGTACGGATATACATTTTAAAATATTACTTTATTTGCAGTGGTTACAACATATTTTGTGTGCACATGTTTGAAGACAAAAAAATATATATAATAAAAAGTGACGTATATAAAAAATCACCAATATATAAAAACCTAAATATGCATAAGGTGCACTATAAAAGGATAGGTTATTACGCAGGACTCCTAGAGATAAAATCTAAGTGTAAAAATAAGGAAGGGATTAGTGTATTCCACAAGTGACCTTTAAAAAAACATAACAAAACTGAAAATATTGGGCAATAATAATATCCCACAATGTGAGCCTATATGTAAGGCTAAAAATTGTGAAAAGTGCAATGTGCCATAATAGAAAAGGGGAAAAATAAGAAAAACAAAATATTATATTATTATTGTTGAATGATTTTTATTTATCTACTAGATGGTGGCCCGATTCTAACGCATCGGGTATTCTAGAATATGCATGTCCACGTAGTATATTGTCCAGCCACGTAGTATATTGCCCAGCCACGTAGTATATTGCCCAGCCACGTAGTATATTGCCCAGCCACGTAGCATATTGCCCAACCACGTAGTATATTGCCCAGTTATGTAGTATATTGCCTAGTGACATAGTATATTGCGCAGCCACATAGTATATTGCCCAGCCATGTAGTATGTTGCCCAGCCACGTAGTATATTGCCTAGTTACGTAGTATATTGCCCAGTGACGTAATATATTGCCCAGTCACGTAGTATATTGCCCAGTGATGTAATATATTGCCCAGCCACGTAGTATATTGCCCAGTTGCGTAGTATATTGCCTAGTGACGTAGTATATTGCGCAGCAACGTAGTATACAGCACAGCCACGTAGTATATTGCCCAGTTACGTAGTATATTGCCTAGTGATGTAGTATATTGCCCAGCCACGTAGTATATTGCACAGCCACATAGTATATTGCCCAGCCACATAGTATATTGCCCAGTCACATAGTATACAGCACAGAGCCACGTAGTATATTGCCCAGTGACGTAGTATATTGCCCAGTTACGTAGTATATTGCACAGCCACGTAGTATATTGCCCAGTTACGTAGTATATTGCCTAGTGACGTAGTATATTGCACAGCCACGTAGTATATTGCCCAGCCACATAGTATATTGCCCAGTCATGTAGTATACAGCACAGAGCCACGTAGTATATTGCCCAGTGACGTAGTATATTGCCCAGTTACGTAGTATATTGCGCAGCCACATAGTATATTGCCCAGTGACGTAGTATATTGCCCAGTGACGTAGTATACAGCACAGAGCCACGTAGTATATTGCCCAGTGACGTAGTATATTGGCCAGCCATGTAGTATATTGCCCAGTCACGTAATATATTGCCCAGCCACGTAGTATATTGCACAGCGTAGTAGTATACAGCACAGAGCCACGTAGTATATTGGCCCGTCACGTAGTATATTGCCCAGCTACGTAGTATATTGCCCAGCCAGGTTTGTCACAGGTGAAAAAATAAATAAATACTCACCTTTCCGAGGGAGCCCTTGTAGTCCACGGTAGGTTCCAGTCCCAGGGTTGGTATTAGCGCAGGACCTGTGATGACGTCACGGTCACATGACCGTGACGTCATAGCAGGTCTTTGTAGTGCAGGCGCGCAGGGCCTGTGATGACATCGCGGTCACATGACCGTGACGTCATGGCAGGTCTTTCTGCCACCGGAACCTGCAATAGAAGATGGCGGCCGGCGCGAGCGGCTCAGCGGACTACGGAGGGTGAGTATAGCAGGTTTTTTTTTTAAATTATTTTTAACATTACATTTTTTACTATTGATGCCGCATAGGCAGCGTCAATAGTAAAAAGTTGGGGACACACAGGGTTAATAGCGGCAGTAACGGAGTGCGTTACCCGCGGCATAACGCGGTCCATTGTACATGTAGTATGTTGCCCAGCCACGTAGTATATTGCCCAGTTACGTAGTATATTGCCCAGTGACGTAATATATTGCCCAGTCACGTAGTATATTGCCCAGTGATGTAATATATTGCCCAGCTACGTAGTATATTGCCCAGCCAGGTTTGTCACAGGTGAAAAAATAAATAAATACTCACCTTTCCGAGGGAGCCCTTGTAGTCCATGGTAGGTTCCAGTCCCAGGGTTGGTATTAGCGCAGGACCTGTGATGACGTCACGGTCACATGACCGTGACGTCATAGCAGGTCTTTGTAGCGCAGGCGCGCAGGGCCTGTGATGACATCGCGGTCACATGACCGTGACGTCATGGCAGGTCCTTCTGCCACCGGAACCTGCAACAGAAGATGGCGGCCGGCGCGAGTGGCTCAGCGGACTACGGAGGGTGAGTATAGCAGGTTTTTTTTTTTAAATTATTTTTAACATTACATTTTTTACTATTGATGCCGCATAGGCAGCGTCAATAGTAAAAAGTTGGGGACACACAGGGTTAATAGCGGCAGTAACGGAGTGCGTTACCCGCGGCATAACGCGGTCCATTACAGCCGGCATTAACCCTGTGTTAGCGGTGACTGGAGGGGAGTATGGGGGCGACAGGCACTGACTGCAGGGAGTAAGGAGCGGCCATTTTCTTCCGGACTGTGCCCGTCGCTGATTGGTCGCGGCAGCCATGACAGGCAGCTGGCGAGACCAATCAGCGAATGAATAACCGTGACAGAAGGACAGACAGACAGACGGAAGTGACCCTTAGACAATTATATAGTAGATATTTTGTTTTATTGTTAGATGGTTATGTAGTAGGACCTGCGACTTCTCAGTCATGTGACTGTGAAACTCAGTGATTGGTTTCTTAGTACTATGAATACTGGCAATGTTCATATGCTGTTAGACATGATTAAGATCGCATAGATCGAAACGCGTTGTCTATCCTCATGACTGCATCCACCTTTGAGCAAGGATTTTAATCACACTATATTTATATGCACTAATAAAGAATTTCAAGATTTTATGGAGCTGGAGTACACACCTTTTTCCTCATCTTACTTTATTTTCCTGCATGGACTTGTATGAATTCACTGATAAAGGAAGCAAATTATTGTGGTAAAACTGTGTTGCATAGTTTAAGGAAGACAATATGCTGCTTGGGACCATAGACAGAAATACAAGAAAACAAATTCCAAGTATGTTGAAACTGGGAAAATATGCAATTCTGTCATTTGTTGTGTGCTCTTTTTTTGTGATAAAAGTTACTCTGAATCATGTTTCCCCATGTCAGTATGATAATTTCAATTTTGGGCAGCATGGTGGCTCAGTGGTTAGCACTGCAGCCTTGCAGCGCTGGAGTCCTGGGTTCAAATCCCACCAAGGACAACATCTGCAAGGAGTTTGTATGTTCTCACTGTGTTTGCGTGAGTTTCCTCCAGGTACTCCGGTTTCCTCCCACATTCCAAAGACATATACTAATAGGGAATTTAGATTGTGAGCCCCATCGGGGACAGCGATGATAATGTGGGCAAGAACTGTAAAGCGCTGCGGAATATGTTAGTGCCATATAAAAATAAAGATTATTATTTCAATTACACATGTTTTGTTATACACATTTTTGTTTCCTTTGTGTGCATTGGAACAACCCCCCAAAAAATAGAAAAAAGGCCAATTGGACATAATTTCACATTAAACTCCAAATTGTTGGCACCTCAAACTTAATATTTAGTTGCCCATCCTTTGGAATAAATAACTGCAATCAATCGCTTCCTATAACCATCAGCAAGCTTCTTACACCTCTTAACTGGGATTTTGGACCACTCTTCTTTTACAACCGTATCCAGGTCTCTGATATTTTAAGGGTGCCTTCCTCCCAACAGCAATTTTAAGATCTCTCCAGAGGTGTACTATGGGATTTAGTTCCAGACTCCTTACTGGCCAGTGGCCACTTCAAAACTCTATTATTTCCATCTATTTCTGGGTTCTTCTTGAAGTATATTTGAGGTCATTGTCCTGCTGGAATATTAATGCAAATAAATTTGGCACTCAAATAGGATGATGCGAAGACAGTTTTAATGCAGTCCACATAAAGTTATAGGTACAGACATTTGGGACTCAACTTGTGCACCAGAAACAGTTGTGCCATGGTTTGCCTCTACACATTTGTCCTGCTGGAAGACTCTTGATCTAAGATGCAAACCCAGCTTTCTGACACTGGGCACAACATTGCAACTCAAAATATTTTGGAATCTTCAGATTTCATGATGCCTTGAATACAATAAACATAAAGATGAATGACCTCGGGGAGATCAAAACATCCAACACCGCGGAGACACCATCACGTGTTTCTCAACGCAGTGATCCAGAACACTGCTCCCATCCCTTATGGGAAATATGTAAATGCATGTAGAAAAACTGCGTAGACACCATCACGTGTTTCTCAATGCAAGCAATAAATAGCTAGGTCTTTCACCAGGAAGGAACAACCACTGGAAGGGCAGCATCCAAAAAGGAAAACCACCTATGCCAAAACATGGTATCCATCCATAGACAGCTGTTTCGGGGTAAGTGATGGTGTCTCCGCGTCTTTTCTGTGTTGTTTCCGTTGTGAGCATATTCAATTTTTATAAACAGTTGAATGATATGCTTTACCAAAAAGCTCTATCTTGGTCTCATCTGTCCACGAGATGCTTTCCTGCAAGGATTTTGCTTTACTCACATACATTTTTGGCAAACTGCAGTCTACCTTTTTTATGTCTCTGAGTCAGGAGTGTGGTCCTCCCAGGTCTCCTTCCATAGCATTTCATTTCATTCAAATGTAGACGGATATTTCTCGCTGAGACTGAAGCACCATGAGCTAGCTTTAAAGTTGTTTGGCACTTGATTGGGCCTGCTTATCCAAAATCTAATCTATCCTGCTTTGCAACATTTCATCAATTTTTCTTTGCCTTCCATGTCCGGGGTGATTAGCTACAGTGTCATGGGTTGAAAACGTCTTGATTATGTTGTGCACCATGGACAAAGGAACATCAAGGTCTCTGGAGATGGACTTATAACCTTGAGAGTCTTTATATTTTTCTGCAAGTTTGGTTCTGAAGCCCACAAAGAGTTATCTTCTCCTCTTTCTGTTCACCATCCTTGGTGTGGCAGACCCAGACACGCAATACAAAGATTTAATCAACGTATCAACTTTTATCCAGTTTCAGGAGTGATTTTCTTGTTGCCCACACCTGTTACTTGTCACAGGTGAGTTTGAGTGAATACTACATGTTTGATACAAAGTTGTTTACCCACATTTTTGGATAGATGCCAACAATTTTGTCTGGACCAGTTTTGGGTTATGTGTGAAATTACCATATTTTGCATTTTGCGGATTCATTTTAATAAAATGGTAGCGGGTTATATAGTCCACTTTTACAGTAGCCTATTGGGGGGGCTGCTGTGCAGCGGGGACCTAGGAGGCAGAGTAGCTGCTGCAGGGGAAGCTGGTGGTGGTGGCAGGAGTGGGGCGATGCTCTGCGGGCCCTGGGCTGGGAGGAGGGGGTGTTTGGCTGTGAGAGGCTGTGGTGAGCTCCGGGCTTTCAGAAAATGTCAGGAGCCCCTGCACTTCCCATTTTTTTCACTGTAATTGACTTCTGGAAAATGACCACTAGAGGTGGTTCAAGTGCAGATTAAGATCTCAGGAGCCAAGATCTCGGGGGATCACATAAATATATATATATGCTGTTGCATTAAAAGGTCAACGGGCATGTCCCAGAATTGAAAGCTAATCTCAGTCCATTGAATCTCAGCAAACCTGAGAATAGAGCTCTGCATCCCAAGAACAGGAATTTCCAGATCCCCATCTTGAACATAGTAGCCCACTATGTGGAACACACTCAACCTGTATTCTATTCATTGTCTGTAGGACTGCCAGAAATAGATGAGCTCTGCACTTGGCAGTCTCATAGGTAATGAATAGTTTGGGGTCAAGCATGCACACTTCCATTCTTGGTATCCAGAGCCTCATTCTCAGGATCACGGAGGGTCAATAAAATAAGGGACTGGAGTAAGATTTTTGGTGTATAGCCCAGTTTGAGATGAATTAGGCAAACCACAGTGCCACGCCTTTGTTCTGCTCCAGCTCTGCCCATTTTGGCACAGCTGACAATACTGGCATGTGAACACCGGAAGTGGCAGCATTTTTGATGAACCTCCAGTTGCACAAAAATTTTGCGACATATAAAAGTGTTTTAACCCAGAATTTTGGTAAAAAACACTTTGATGACTCAGGGTCTGTGTGCATAACAATAGTCATCCAGACAATCTCTATGAACTTTTGCATTGGGTCCTTGATAAACAGTTAAATCATTCATCCTCCATCTTTACACATAATTTTTTATATCGTGTTATAAATGCAAGTACTAAACAAGCTAACGTTTCTCTAGAACAGCGGCATCATTGTGTTAATTAGCATGTGTTTCTTGTTCACAAATGCTTGGAAAAGTCTAAGTAAGAATATGACATAATATTTCTCAAATAACTTGCCATTTATGGCTACAGATTTCTCTTACTTTTACCACAGCTGCAAGGCTAATCTAAGGAAAGCCAGGAAATTAGTTAATAGGCCCCATTGTTTTCTTAATTACCTTTCAAACCCTTACCTCAGCCATGGCCCCATTTCAAGGTTTGCAATATCAGACTTTTGAGGAAATTGTCTCGGGTCTGAGGTCCTGTACTGCGCCTTCTGCTGTGTTTTCTTTAGCTTGCTTCAAGCAAATCAGAATGTGAATTACTGTATTACTGCACTGAGAGAGATGTCCGTCATTAAAGATAGTTAGACTGTATGTAAGTGAAATTCCAGCTGCGGAAAAGTAATATCACATTACTGAGATTTTACACTAGTTTTGCTGTGAAAAGACAATAAATGGGCAGATAACTTTTGTTTAATGAGGTCCTTCATGCTACTAAAGTGTGTTCGTTTCTTACATCTTCTCCACCTTTCAGGTTCAGTAATCTCACTATTCACAGCACAGGTAAATAAAATATGGATTTTGCCAAAACTGCATGTGCAAAAATGTGATTAGAATGATTATATTCCAGAAAGCTCACTCTCATATGATCGTATTTAGTGACTATTTTAATTGGCTGTTTTTTTGTTTTGCTATTTATGTTATACTCCGGGTTTTGAGTTTAATACCACCATGTGAAAGTGATATAAAAGATGTACTCCATAATCTATTTGCTATATACTTGTGTTAAATGAGTGGTCCGAAACTAATATTTATATTTACCCTAAATGTTTGTCTGTTTAATGACAAAATCTAATTTATTTTCTGTTACTACTTCCTGGTTGATGACGTTTCATTTGAGAATCCCAATGCATGCTGGGATACTCAAACGAGTTGTTATCAGGGGACTGAGGCTGCGCTCACTGCTGCTGCCTCTGCCACTATCCCAAAGTTTAGTGTTATCAGTGATGTCCATTTCAGGTGCTGTGTTAGACCCTGCTCTACTGAGCATGTGCACTGTTTTTCTCAGTGCACAGTGACAGTGCGCTCTCTCACCGACTCTGTTCAGAAGTGACAAGCCGGTAATAGAGCGCACTGTCATTGAACATTGTAAGGAGAAACAAAGAAAGGGGTTTGGTACTGTGTTAATCGGATGAAAAAAGAATGCTATGAGAGTATTTTTTTTTGTGAGGAGAAAACCCACAAACAGAGACCAGCTTCACCCCCGCAAACAGAGTTCACAGATGATGCTTCGTTTCAGGGAGAGGGCAGAGGCTGCAGCTTCTGCCCCTTGATGATGACTCGTTTGCACTGGGGATTCTCAAATGAAACATCATCAAACACGAAGTATAACAAAATAATAATAAAGCAGTTACCACAGTGACAGAATAATAGGGACTTTTTAATTAAAGTATGTTAGAAAAGAAATTTGATTATGACATTAAATAGACAGAGATTTAGGATTAAATAAATGTTAGTTTTGAACTACCCCATTAAATATAAATTGTTAAACGCTATTGTAAATTATCTTAGAAATTAATATGAGAGGCTGAGACACCACATAGTATATATTTTAGGATATTTGGTGTTTTAGTGTACATTTATACAACCCCTTTTAGTTGCATTCTTCAGTCAAATTATTACAAATCACATTTCTCATAAGACATTCACGATCATACGTCACACAAGATTTTTTTTATAAAGTTGTTTTTTAATTCGGAATAGTAGTATTGGAGGGTACAGAAAATACAGAACATAGCTATGCAGATATCCCACTCTAGAGTCTAAGAAAACCGAGTGACAATCTCTGTGGGACCTATAAATAAGATATATTGCGAATGTCATGCATAGATACATAAGGAGACAATTTTCATAAACCTCAGAGGACAACCCAATAATCTATATTACCGTATTGTACTTTGATGTGAAAGTGTCACATTCAACTTGCTGTGAAGTTCTTAGTAGGGGTTAACTCTTGTACATGGTAACAAGGGACTTCTGACAACTACTGCCGAAATAGCAAGCTTGAGCAGAGGCTTGCAAGAAGATGATGGGTAATTTCAAGATCAGTGTCAATCAGGTAATATAATGTATTGAGATGGGTAGGGCAGTTTAAGGTGAAAAGGAGCTGAGCTGCAATTCTCGACAATGGCCCCTACACAGTAAATTAAGCTGTGCTGTTTTGGCTCCATCCTCATCAGGCCACCAACAAAACTGAAAACAGCTGATGAGCAGACTAAATCAAAGTTAACTCAATATTTGGTATGACCACCGTTTGCCTTCAAAACAGCATCAAAGCATCAACTCTTGTAGGTACACTTGCACACAGTTTTTGAAACAAATCAGCAGGGTGGCTGTTCCAAAGATGTTGGAGAACTAACTACTGATCTGTGGAGTTAGGCTTGTGAAAATCCTTCTGTATTTTCATGTACTCCCATAGGAGCTAGAGGATATTGAGATCAGGGCTCTACGGAGGCCATGCCATAACTTCCAGGATTCTTTGTTCTTCTTTACGCTAAACATATTTCTTAATTACATTGGCTGTATGATTGTGATATTGTCTTGTTGCAGAATAAATTTGGAGCCAATCAGACACATCATTGGTAGTGTTGTATGATGGATAAGTATCTGCATTGACCGGTGGATGAAATGCATTGGAGGAGAACAAAGGGACATTCTCTAGGACAGGACCACACTTGGCGACTGTCCTTGTGAGAACAGGAGACCTGTATGGGGCACAACAGGGCAGCTTCTATAGTGTACTGATACCTCCCTCAGTTTCCCGATCACAAGTATGGCCTACTCCAGTACCAAGAAGACCATTTTATTATGTGCACTGGTGTATTTTTTTTAGCACTTTCTCTGTGGTATTGTTTGTATTTATGTATTCCCCTGTTTTTGTATAATTACATTAAATGTTAGGCTTTATATCCTGCTAATATCCATCCTTGCTGCTACCAACTTTAATGATAGGATTTATTTTGCTGTATACTAATTGCTGCTGTTATGTTTTTATTGTTCGATTCCTAATCCTCATCATTCCTGCAATATGGCCATTCTTTTTTCTTTCTATTCCGTCCTTCCTTTCTTTTTTTCTGTCTTTTCTTTAGTTCTTTCTTTCACCCTGAATAGCAATCTAGTCTTTTTAGCCATCATCGAGAAGACACCTGCAGAGAAAAGTTGAGGAGTACACCTCCTTGGATTTATCTACTGGGAAGAAGGGGACACATCTCAAAAACAGAGAAACGGAGAGGTGCAGGAACAAAAAAAGGATAATGTCAAATTTATGGGGATCATTGCATTTAAACCAGTTAAAATGTGCATATTTATTGCAAGCGGCAAGTCCTCTTTAAGCTTTGTCTTTTTGATCAGTTTAGTGACAGGGAACATCAGTGTCCAGTGACATTTTTATCATTTGAAAGTAATAACAAATGAGGCAGTTGAAAAAAAGAAAATACATTGTATGACTGTACTTTCGGCATGATTCTGAAAACTGCTGCACCAATTCATTTTTGGCTATTTTATGAAAAATAATGCAACACATCTCATCTCACACCAAGAGCATGTCGGTGTTTTTTTAGATTTTGATATAAATATATATATTTTGCTGAATCCAGCAGCTGTGTCCTATTTGTCAACAGCATTCATCATATTAAGGAACATAGCACATGCTAAAATTAAGTTTCAGGCCAGCATATTAGTTGGGGGTATATCAGTATTCATAAATATGAGCAAGTACCATTATTTGCAATGTTATGTTATGTGTTCATTTCAATAAAATATTCTTCAAATTTTTTTTATAATTTTCTGGTTAACAGTATAAGTTGGAATTGGAAACATGGTATTCGAAACAAACTTCAACGTCACAGTGTGAAGTGCAATTCTCGTTCTCCTGCATAGAACTGGTTGAATCGGGCTGATCAAATAACACCCAAAGCTACACCAGGTCTATTGATCCCAACAAATGAGAGCATGTGTGTCTTCTTGTTACCCTCAATACCTGTCAAGTTTCTGACAGTTCATCAGTTCTTAGCTCTAAGTATCACCACTCTCTGTGCAAGCTTGGGTATAACTCATACTGTGACTTTGGCATTTATGTTGGTGCCTTGAATAGCATTGATTTCAAGCTTTTAAAGATTTAGTGACTTCGTAAAGCTATACATATCTTCTGCCAGAGATCCAGCCCTAAGCAGTCCTGCATTTTTTTAATGTGAAATGGTTTTAAGTTTGTAAATCTTATGCATATAATAAGTAATTTATGTTCTTGAGCTTTATTTTTCTTCTAGCATTAAAAGGGAAATATCAATTTTATACGATTTGGAAAGGTTGTCATAAAGAATGGAAAGCATTAGGAAAACCAAAACCGTAATCAATGGTCCAAGAACTTAGGAAAGAGGAAATCACAGCATTTAATCATCCTTGTCCGTACAATGTCCAATGTATCAACTGTGTCTCAGGCCTTTTGCAAGCAAAGTTTTACAGAAAGTCATTCTCTATTGTGATACATTTTTTGTACTTTGTAGCAAGACTATTGACCTGGCTAGCTATGACTACGTTCACATCAGCGTTGCGTCGGGCGCAGCCGCGGTGACGCATGCGTCATGCACCCCTATATTTAACATGGGGGCGCATGGACATGCGTTGTCTTGCGTTTTGTGACGCATGCGTCATTTTTGGCGCAAGCGTCATGGCGCAGAGGACCCTGCAAGTTGCATTTTTTTGCGTCCAAAATCAAGCCAAAAATGGACGCATGCGTCACAAAACAATGCGTTTTTGCATGCGTTTTGCATGCGTTGTGCGTTGCGTCGCCGACGCAACACACAACAATGCAAATGTGAACGTAGCCTATGTTAAACGTGTTATTTGAATGCCCATACAGTGGCACCAAAAGCTTAAAATGACCCTCTAGATCAGCATAAAACTGTAAAAATCTAGTGAATATTTAGTAATGTTGACTTGTGCCTTCTTTTGAAAGTGCAAACAGAAAAAAGAGGGCAGAAATCGGCACATTGTGGGCACAATGAATACAGTCGAGACTCCTTCAGGTAGTTTTAAAAGCTTGGTTATGTCAATTTTTATGATAAACTGTACAGACGCTTTAATGGTTAGACTATGCGCACACGTCAGGGATGTTTGCAGAAATTTCCTGACAAAAAACTGACTTTTTCCGCAGGAAATCCGCTCACTTTTTTTTGCATTTTTCTCACATTTTTTGCTCGTTTTATGCAGATTTTTCGCGTTAATATAGAGGGAAAAACACGAAAAATCTGCAAAATTAATGAACATGCTGCATTTTTTCCCCGCGATGCATTTTTTTGGCGGAAAAAAGGCAACATGTGCACAAAAATTGCAGATTGCATTCTAACTATAGGATGCTTAATGGATGTGTTTTTTTTCGCGGTTTTATCACGTTTTTTATAGTGAAAAAATGCAAAAAAAAGTGTGCACATATCCATACAGTCACTTTCATCTGTACACTACAAAGGATGGTTGCCCCATTCAGATGAAGTACAAAGTCTTACCCGTTTCAGTATACACGGGGTGGCATTGTTCGTTAATAATACAGAACCTAAATTGAAAATAATACCTAAAAATTGTGACACTCTCTTGCTTACATCCCTGTCCACTTTACAGGGGTTGCACACCCTTGGAGGTTACCTCACATAAGCCTCTAATGAAACTGTACCTCCCGCCATATTTCAAGAGGATGTTGCTTTCTAACCCAGGCCCTGCTCTCACGGAAATACTTTCACGCACCATATTTCTCTTAAAGAAATGACTGTTCAAATCAAGTATAGGACCCTTGGCATGGCTAAAACATTTAAGTGCACCGTCCCACCTACTTATTTTCTCTCTATCTTCCTCCCCTTCTCTTCTTTGATTTACAGCTCAGGCTTTATAGAGCCAGAGAAGGGCGAGAGGAGATGGAAAGCATATAGGAACTCTTGGGTTGAACAGTTTTTCCGCACTTACAGACTCCCTTTAATAGAGGCCTGAAGAACTCTGTTCCTCATACAACTTAATTCACTAGTTAGGCTGCATTCCCATCATGAGTTTTTGATATTTTTGCTGTACAAAGAATGTCAGCGTCTTAAAGTTTCAGCAAAGTGAAAACGATTTATAGAAATCTCACGCCCATTGTGTTTTTTTTCTGCTACGTAAACTGACCTGTGGTGTGTTTTAGAAATCCGCAGTGTGTCAATATCTCTTGTGGGTGCGCTGAGCTTTATGTACTGATTTTCCTCATAGAATTAAATTAGGTGCTGGAAATCCAGAAGTAAAAAACGCATATGCGTTTTTTATGCATTTCCGCTGCGGAAACTAAACTGAAAACACATATAGTCTGCACATGACTGAAACAGTAATGTTTTATTCGAGCCAAATACCAGGAAGTATTAAAAAGAAGCAGATTCATTGAAAACATGACATTCACAAGAGACAAAAACGGCGCATTAAAAATGTGTTAATATCAAATGTAAAAAATTACATTCAAACAAGCAAGCAACTTAATTTAGCTTAGAGGTGCAGTGAAACGTCAGCATCTAAAACTCCCCAAATGTTCATTGTGTGAACATAACCTTATACTTCACCGGTAACCTAATCAAACCCCACTGCCCACTAGCCTCCAATAAGCTAGTTTCTATCACAACCCTGATGGGTCCCACCTTTGGTCATGCCAGCTTTGATCTCAGCAGTAATCCCTTGCTCCCCTAGGATGACATTTTCTCTAGAATTACAGCTGACTCTCTTAGAGGTAACCTCACCATGTGACAACCAGGCCTTGCTCAGTCCAGCAGTTTTAACCGTTCCCTTGCTGAAACTCACCAGAGTGTAATGTAGGTGTTTTGATGTAAATCAATACCCGAAATGGTAGCTGCAAATTCTAGCAATACCAGCTGATCACCACAATTTCAATAGCCAGACCTGGTTTAGATGAAATAGGGGTGTCCTGAGGGTTTTATTTTGCACCATACCTCAGGTACTGCGCAACATGCTCTTCTTTAAAGGGGTTTCCAGTTGTTTAATTTTTTTAAACAGTTAGAATTTTGTAAAATAACAAATTAATCCATACTTTATTAATTCTCTTCCGTTTCTGTTTCTATCTTTCCCGCCTCACCTAATTGATTTCCGTAGTTCCTGCTTGAACAATGACATTTTAGTTACCGCTATGGTTATTGATTGGCTGCAGAGGTCACATGTCCAGAATGGATCTGTGTTGCAAAACAGATGGTTAACTGGCGATGGATGAAGCAAACCTCTGTTGATCTGATTGTTGGAGTATATGCTTGAACAACAAGATATGATCAAGTATTCTTAGCCAGATGAGGAGCAAGGTGGTATTGTCTAAAGTTGTAGAAACTACAGAAAACATTCATTTTTTTATCAGTTATCACCCCTAGTCCCAATGCTGCAAATGAAGAGCAGAAGGTTCACACATTTTACATACATACACACTTATATAGAATTTTTTAGATTCTACAGTGGGTACAGAAAGTATTCAGACCCATTTAAATTTTTCACTTTTTGTTTCATTGCAGCCACTTGGTAAAATTCAAAAAAGTTCATTTTTTCTCATCAATGTACACTCTGCATCACATCTTGACTGAAAAAAACGAAATGCAGAAATTTTTACAAATTTATTAAAAAAGAAAAACTGAAATATCACATGGTCATAAGCATTCAGACCCTTTGCTCAGTATTGAGTAGAAGTACCCTTTTGAGATAGTACAGCCATGAGTCTTCTTGGGAATGATGCAACAAGTTTTTCACAACTGGATTTAGGGATCCTCTACCATTCTTCCTTGCAGATCCTCTTCAGTTCCATCAGGTTGGATGGGGAACGTTGGTGGACAGCCATTTTCAGGTCTCTCCAGAGATGCTCAATTGGGTTTAGGTCAGGGCTCTGGCTGGGCCAGTCAAGAATGGTCTCAGACTTGTTCTGAAGACAATCTTTTGTTATTTTAGCTGTGTGCTTAGGTTTATTGTCTTGTTGGAAGGTGAACCTTCAGCCAAATCTGAGGTCCAGAGCACTCTGGAAGAGGTTTTCATCCAGGATATCTCTGTACTTGGTCGCTTTCATGTTTTCTTCAATTGCATCCAGTCCTGTTCCTACAGCTGAAAAACACCCCCATAGCATGATGCTGCCACCACCATGTTTCACTGTTGGGATTATATTGGGCAGGTGATGAGCAGTGCGTGGTTTTCTCCACACAAGCCGCTTAGAATTATCACCAAAAAGGTCTATCTTCATCTCATCAGACCAGAGAATCTTATTTCTCTTAGTCTGGGAGTCCTTCATGTGTCTTTTTAGCAAACTCTATCTGGACTGTCATATGTCTTGCACTGAGAAGAGGCTTCAATTGGGCTACTCTGCCATAAAAGACTGACTGGTGGAGGGCTGCAGTGTTAGTTGACTTTATGGAACTTTCTCCCATCTCCCTACTGCATCTCTGGAGCTCAGCCACAGAGATCTTGGGATTCTTCTTCACCTATCTGACCAAGGCTCTTCTCCCACAATTGCTTAGTTTAACTGGATGGCCAGGTCTAGCAAGACTTCTGGTGGTCCCAAACGTCTTCCATTTAAGGATTATGGAGGCCACTGTGCTCTTAGGAACCTTGAGTACTGCAGAAATTCTGTTATAACCTTGGTCAAATCTGTGCCTCACCAGAATTCTGTCTCTGAGCTCCTTGGCCAGTTCCTTTGACCTCATGATTCTCATTTGGTCTGACATGCACTGTGAGCTGTGAGGTTTTATATAGACAGGTGTGTGCCTTTCCAAATCAAGTCCTATCAATTTAATTAAACACAGCTGGACTCCAATGAAGGAGTAGAACCATCTCAAGGAGGATCACAAGGAAATGGACAGCATGTAATTTAAATATGAGTGTCTAAACAAAGGGTCTGAATACTTATGACCATGTGATATTTCAGTTTTTCTTTTTTACTAAATTTGCAAAAATTATTACAATTCTGTTTTTTTCAGTCAAGATTGGGCGCAGAGTGTACATTAATGTGAAAAAATGAACTTTTTTGAATCTACCAAATGGCTGCAATGAAACAAAGAGTGAAAAATTTAAAGGGGTCTGAATACTTTCCCTACCCACTGTATATCAGATTTGCTGTCTTTGGTAAATATCAAATAGAGAATAAAGGAATATCACGCATATGCTGTCAGATTCTCCAAAAAAAGACAATACTATCAAGATCAATAGCATAGATTAAATAAAATAGTCAGAAATTGATTTTTCTTTGCTTGAGTGAAATAGTTTGTGAGGATGAAAAGTGTTTGTGGACTCAAAGTTCTGAGAAAAAGTTTCCATCAATAATTCAGTGGTGTGTATTCTCCTTCTGTTTGGTTAGCAGAAAATCATTCCTGTCTGACAGTGATAGGAAGCTCCAGATGCGATGTACATATCATGGCATTGATTATAGAAAGAGAAGCAAGGAAAAACTCAAGAAAAAAGATAGACACATTTATTTCATAACCTCAATCTTCTATGGCCATACATGAAAACGGATGGAATAAGCATCCAGAAACCCACTTTCGGCAAAAACTTTGCTGAGAAAGTATATACTGTACATCAGTATTTAGAATTAATAATTTATGTTTGTGATCATAGAATATGGAAGATATAAGAGCCAGTTCTTACACGTTTTTACATATGGAAATAGTGAGATGCCTGTATTTGTGCTTGTGCCCAATAAAAATAATGCCTTTAGGCATTAGATGCAGCAGTCATGAGAAATATAGCTTAGAAGCCATGCGCAGATCAGTCTAGTACTTGGCCATTTTGGCTTGTGACATGGCATGACTTCTATTTTGATTTTCTCTTTAGGCTTTTATGGCTCAATGTCCATTGTGCTGAAAGGAGTATTGGACTGTGTTGTGGCTTAAACGTTGAGTAGGTACAACTACTCTGTGGCCAACATGAGACACAGAGCCAAAAATGAGGCTTGACTAAATTTCCCTCTCATGCATAATAAAGGTATGCACTTATTATATGATATGTAAATGGGACACTCTGTTCTCACTTAACTGGTGAAATAAATAATAAAATACACTGGCGCTATACCAAAAAATAATAATAAAGGTTACACGAGTGCTGCCGGTATATCAGACAGATACTGTACCTAATCTGTCAACGGAATAAAACAATTTGGCAATAAGAAATACCGCGCTACAAGTGTCCGAAGTCAAACCTAAAACCAATCCGTAGTGTGTATAAATGGGGCCGGGACGTTCCTGGCGCTGCACGTATCTCCACTTGTCCCCGTCAAGCGCCTGCCACCACGGTTGTCGGGATATACACGCTCACCCTGCATGAGTGTGCTCGCAATCGCAGGGAGCACCGCTACTTGTAGCCATATCATTACAGCTCTCTGCACCAAGACCAGCCGTCTGTCAACTGCTATGTACCTCCACACATTGGGCAGGTAAGCGTATTCATTATCAATAAGCACTATTTTAAGTGGTGGTATCACAACAGTTATTTTATGGTATTAGTAGGTGTATATTATAGGGAGGCTGGAGTCCTTTTCATTTTCCGCACTATCCATAGGGTAAGCAGGCAGCGGGTTTGCCTAATCTATATTGTATAAGGAAGCTGTATTTCGGCCCCATTTATACACACTACGGATTGGTTTTAGGTTTGACTTCGGACACTTGTAGCGCGGTATTTCTTATTGCCAAATTGGTGAAATAAAGCCACTGAAAAGACTATCCATATAAGCAGTGGAGCTCCATAGATGTCCACTATTCAATGGTAGATTGTCTGTTATGAATGCTTTCTTGTACAGATACAGTACATGTAAATCCATCATGAAAGTGGCCATAAGTATTTTTTTTGTATACAATTTTCGATCTGTTGAACACAACAGCTATCAATTTATTCTGCATCATAGATTCTGGAATTGGTCATGCATCTCACATTTAAATATGTAACAGGAAATTAAGGCAATTTTGTGTTGTCGAAGAGCCTTTAGATAGGGAGCCATAGTCATGCAACAGATCTGCTTTCAAGGGAAACTATCAGCTTGAATCAGAGCTGGGCTGCACAACTACGGCTAGGAATATTTTTTCTCCTAAATGCTCTGGTGTTTCAGAGAAAGTATAGTTAGAATATCTGTCTGGAGGCCATAACCGGAGAGGAGACTAGACTGGGGACAAAAGCTGGAGACAAAATGTTTTTTCTCAGCACTTCTAGAGGTGATTAATACGTCTCTACCATAGTGATAGATCTGTCAATCATCAATAGTGGTGCAGGGAGAAGCCATCTAAGGGCAGAGCCGGACTAGTCTGATTTCTGGCTATGGTCCCCGCACAGATCTTCAAACTATATTTTCTCTGTGTATAATGGGGTTGCTCAAGAGCTGGGGGCTGACACCAGGTCCCCACACTTTGCAGTCAATGGAGAGTTATTGTATCAGGTGACCAGACTGAGGGGAAGTGAGATAGTGGTAAAACTGTTGGTTCCAGGACCCTACCGGGGGAGGGTTTTAGACATGGCCAATTCACATGAAAAACATATCTGGCTGCAATCGGAATCAAGTGACAGGTTCCCTTTAAATAAATAAATTATGCCTCCCTCTGAATGACACGCTAGACAACTGCCTACACTGCATATCTGAATCTGATTGTATGTATTTCTACAAGCAAAGACATTTTTTTTCTCGTAAACCTAATATGTTGGGGTATTTTAATAAGACATGTTGAATGCGTCTCCTAGCCCAAAGTTGATAAATGTATTCTTGCTCATAATTGCAAAGTCAGTAAACCAACTTACCAACTAATCAGTCAACTAACATAACTGTTCTTTGTTTCTGTATCAAACGGCATAAAAAGCACTTAAATATTGTGCTTTTATTTTACCATTGATATTACTGAACCTAATTCATAGTTTTATTCCACACCTGAAACTATGAATAAAGTGACATTATTAGAAACCAGACTCAGACTATAAAAAAGACATTTTCAGGCAACGTTCCTCCATGTGATTGCAATCAGATGGAAAACTGTAGATTCATTTCTTTAGCCAGCGTATAGTTATTGAGAGACTGAAATATGGAACTCTGTAAGCCTTTATTAAATTTACAAATATGAATTTGTTTTCCAGATGGACACACTAACCTGTCGAAACACTCCCCCTCCCTTGTCATTTTGTGCTCATAGATGCCAAACTTCACAGTACTCTATAGTTCTTGTAGGAACATTCGTGCAGACTAATGCTCCAGAGTCCAGATACAGTTTCTCCTGCTGGTTCTAGATGACTGTTCCTCACAACATGAAGCTTATGTCAATCACAAAGGAATGTAACATGCTTTAGCATGACGGCTTATATAATATTTCCACATGGAGTAAATGGTTGTAACTTTTTTTTTTTCTTTGCTGCAATTATCTGTTCCCTTGTGTTCCTCAAATGCACTTGATTTCAGGCTTTATTTACTTCTGGTCAATGTTTTTCTCAAGTTCAGTGGAAATAAGAAAGGATCTATATGCAATAGTACATATTTCTGGAAAACAATAGTTTATTATACAAAAGTAAAAAGAAATATAAAAAAATATTAAAATGATTGTAACATTATATGGATGTTGTATGTTGCTACTACACTTGCAGGAGCATTCTTCTTGTACTGTAGATTGTGAGCCCTCGCGGGCAGGATCCTCTCTCCTCATGTACCGGTCATGACTTGTGTTGAGTAAGATTACTGTACTTGTTTTTTATTATGTATACCCCTCCTCACATGTAAAGCGCCATGGAATAAATGGCGCTATTATAATAAATAATAATAATAACACTGTAATGTATTTACGCTTCCGGGTGCAACAAGCGGTGGCAGGAACCAGACTTCAGAGCGTGTCCGCTGCCATTGTGCACTATGACACTATGAGCACAGCACCGCTATCATCCAGTGTCAGTGCCCAGGTGCAAACAGAAGTTTCAGATATCGCTTTGCATCTTAAAGACAAGATAATCAATGTGAGATACTTACTACTTAGGCAAATAAGAAAGCATGACGGTGCAGCAAGGCATAGGCCACCAAAGTACCCCTGTTTGCATATCAAATAAAAGTTTACTTTTAATTAACTATAAAGTTAAACTATACTTGACTAGTATGATTTAAACAGTGCCAGCGTCCCCTATATAAATGTTTAGACATTTTGAATGTGACAGACTCCCTTTAAAGGCTATAGTCACCTTCTGAGACATTTCTTTTTCTTAAAGAGGACCTTTCACAAGTTTTAGCATGTTAAACTGGACACATCATGACTGCAGAGCTGAATAAAACATTTTTGTATTTTTTAATTTTTCATCTCCATTACAGAGATATTGGTTGTAAAGTTTTTTGTTATAATTTGTGATAAACCTTATAGGATGTTTTTCCCATGCGTGATATTGACCAATCATAAGCAGGAGGTGCCATGCAGGAAACAAAAAGAACATGGTTCCCGAAGGTCAGAAGAGATTGTCCTCTGCCATGAAGCATGTAACTTCAGATAACTTTTCTCTTAGCCCTGATCTCTGCAGCTTTGTAGAGTACAGCAGAGCTGAGGATGATTGCCAATACCTTCAGCTTTCATCTGGTGGTCAGTGTGTTGGGAGGGGAGAACAGCAGTGCTGATAGTGCTGTGAGAGGAAAGCTGCAACTTCAGAAATGTTTTGTAATCACTATCAGCTCTGCTGCGCTGCTATACTCCACCTTCCCCACAATGACTGGCATGAGATAAAAGCTGAAGGTGTTTGCAATAACATTCAATTCTACTGCACACTAAAAAGCAACCACAGTGATCAGAGCTGTCTGTCATTATATGTCTCACAGTAGAAGGTATATTCTTCTAGAATTTGTGGCAGCATTATTCTAATTTATTATTATTATTTATTGTTATGGCACCATTTATTCCATGGCGCTTTACATGTAAGGAGGGGTATACATAATAAAAACAAGTACAATAATCTTAAACAATACAAGTCATAACTGGTACAGGAGGAGAGAGGACCCTGCCCGCGAAGGCTCACAATCTACAAGGGATGGGTGAGAATACAGTAGGCGAGGGTAGAGCTGGTCATGCAGCGGTTTGGTCGATCGGTGGTTACTGCAGGTTATAGGCTTATCAGAAGAGGTGGGTCTTCAGGCTCTTTTTGAAGGTTTCGATGGTAGGCGAGAGTCTGATGTGTTGTGGTAGAGGGTTCCAGAGTAAGGGTGATGCGCGAGAGAAATCTTGTATACAATTGTGGGAAGAAGAGACAAGAGGGGAGTAGAGAAGGAGGTCTTGTGAGGATCGGAGGTTGCGTGTAGGTAAGTACCGGGAGATGAGGTCACAGATGTATGGAGGTTGTGGATGGCTTTGTACGTCATGGTTAGGGTTTTGTACTGGAGTCTCTGGGCAATGGGGAGCAAATGAAGGGATTGACAGAGGGGTGAAGCTGGGGAATGGTGGGGGGACAGGTAGATTAGTCGGGCAGCAGAGTTTAGAATAGATTGGAGGGGTGCGAGAGTGTTCGAGGGGAGGCCACAGAGCAGGAGGTTGCAGTAGTCAAGGCGAGAGATGATGAGGGCATGGACTAGGGTTTTTGCAGATTCTTGGTTGAGGAATGTACGGATTCGTGAAATATTTTTGAGTTGAAGTCAGCAGGAAGTGGAAAGGGCTTGGATATGTGGTTTGAAGGAGAGATCAGCATCAAGGATTACCCCGAGGCAGCAAGCTTGTGGGACTGGGGAGAGTGGGCAGCCATTTACTGTAATGGATAGGTTCGTTGGGGGGAGTCATGTGAGATGGGGGAAAGATGATGAATTCTGTTTTGTCCATGTTAAGTTTCAGAAATCTAGCAGAGAGGAAGGATGAAATAGTGGACAGACATTGAGGGATTCTGATTAGTAGGGTGGTGATATCTGGTCCAGAGATGTAGATCTGTGTGTCATCAGCATAGAGATGATACTGAAAGTCGTGAGATTCTATGAGCTGTACCAGGCCAAAGGTGTAAATGGAGAAGAACAGGGGCCCTAGGACTGAACCTTGTGGGACTCCGACAGATAGGGGGCGAGGTGAGGAGGTGGTGTGTGAGTGGGAGACGCTTAATGTCCGGTCTGTTAGGTATGATGAGATCCAGGAAAGGGCCAAGTCTGTGATGCCAAGGGATGAGAGGGTCTGTAATAATAGGGAATGGTCCACTGTGTTAAAGGCAGCCGACAGGTCCAGGAGGAGGAGGACAGAGTAGTGTCGCTTGCTCTTGGCGGTTTAGAGGTCATTGGTGACCTTAGTTAGGGCAGTTTCAGTGGAGTGGTGTGACCGGAAGCCAGATTGTAAGCGGTCGAAGAGGGAGCAAGAAGAGAGATGGGAGGACAGTTCAAGGTAGACGTGTTGTTCCAGTAGCTTGGAGGCATAGGAGAGAAGTGATATAGGGCGATAGCTAGATACGGAGGATGGGTCAAGAGAGGGCTTTTTGAGGATAGGTGTGATGGAGGCATGTTTAAAGCTTGAGGGGAAAACACCAGTTGTTAGTGATAGGTTGAAGAGTTGGGTTAGGGTTGGGATGAAGACTGTGGTGAGGTTTGGGATGACGTGGGATGAGATCGGGTCAAGTGCACAGGTGGTGAGATGTGATCTTGAGAGTACAGTGGAGAGTCGATCTTCTGTAATGGTGGAGAAGTTGGTTTTGGAGGTGTAGGGCTGGGAAGTCAGAAGGAAGGGCTCGGGGGTTGTTGACCAAAACTGTCTCTGATGTTCTCAATCTTCTGCTTGAAAAATGAGACAAAGTCTTCAGCTGAGATGAGTGGGGAGGGAGGAGGTGCTGGGAGACGGAGGAGAGAATTGAAGGTGTTGAATAACTGTTTAGGGTTGTGAGACAGGGAGCATATGAGAGATGAGAAGTAGGTTTGTTTAGCTGTGGCGAGTGTGGTCTTGAAAGTAGTGAGGGACTGTTTGAATGTGATGAAGTGCTCGTTGGAGTGGGATCTTGTCATCTGCGCTCAGCAGCCCTGGAAGCTCGCCTCAGTTCTTTGGTCAAGCTGGTGTGCCAGGGCTGTCTGTTGATTTTGCGAGCTTTGGTATGTGTAACTGGGGCAGCATATTACAAAGCTACAGCTATTGTGGTGTTATATAGAGCGGCAGCGTCATCCACATTGTGTAAGGAACTTATATCTGTGAGAGGGAGGAGGGATTCAAAGAATGAGTGTAGGTCATGGTGTTTAAGATTTCTGCGATGGTGTGAAAGTTTGTGGGGTGGGGATTGTAGACATGGAGGTTGGAGGGGGAGCAGATGCGCACGGAGTGCACCTCAAAGGAAGGGAGGGTAACAGAGGGTGGCAGTGGTATTGGGGTAAAGAAGCAGGTATCTGACAGGAGAAAACCAACTCCTCCGCCATGTTTGCTGTTGGGGCGGGGGGTGTGATAAAGGTGGAAGCCACCATACGAAAGTGCAGCAGGAGAGGCTGTGTTAGAAGGGGTGAGCCAGGTTTCGGTGATGGCGAGGAAGGAAAGTTTGGTAGTAACAAAAAGATCATGGATGTAGGAAAGCTTGTGGCAGACAGAGCGAGCATTCCAGAGAGCTCCTGTTAGTGGGATTGGGGAAGCGGGGGCTGGGTGAATGGGTATAAGGTTAGAGAGGTTACGGAAGGTTGTGATAGAGCGTGGATGGGAGGTAGAACTGACTGTGGGAATGTGGTGAGGAGGACCAGGATTTGGAGAGATATCACCAGCAGTGAGAAGGAGCAGAGAAAGTGTTAGCAGGTGGGAGCAGGAGAGGGCATGAGGGGGCTATCTGTGTTTGGAGACAGAGGATTGTATGTTAAGGAACAGTTCAGAGGAGGAGGTGAGATGGATGGGGAGGATTGAAGAGGAGATGAGCAGTTCTTTACTAGGAGTAGAGATTAGGGGAGTTTGCAGAAAGTGAAAGATTATAGGGGTGAAACTGAAAACAAACAGAAACATTGTTTACAGTGACTGGCCAGTTACCTTCTGTTCCCTTCTGGTTCAGTTCTGGTTTTAATCCTACATAATCTTCACACTTCTATGACACACTTATAGGAATCACACTGCAGACTGAAGTCTATGCAGACTTGAGCTATGCAATATATGAACAACTAAGTGCATTCAGGTGTGAAGCAGAGAGGAGTGGTCTCTGTTCATCTTGGGCAGAGAATTAAGAGTGGACCAGATGCATACAATCAAGCCAGAGTAAACAACATCATAAATAACACTAGGGTAGCATGTTATTCTTCTAGGGAAAAAGTGCACGCCCCAAGGATCTTCACATATTTCTGGCTGCAGGATGAGTTAGATATGAATCCACCATTGAGCTAAGGGAAATGTTAGAACTCTTTTAACTGTCTTTTTTGTGAGCTCCTCTCAGGTGATTTATGATCACATCAAATAAGCTCAGTTTTGATTTTTTTCTGTGGTAGAAATGAGAAAATTGACTTGTATGACCGTGGCCCAGTGACCATGTCAATATTTCAAGGCCATCAGATGTGAGCCCTGCAAACTGCCTCAGAACCTGCTGGCATCCACACCACCTCTTTAAAATAGCAAGGCTCACTAGACTTGATGTGAACATTACGCCGCAATGGGGATATTGCACTGGGCCTACAAGTCAGAAGGGGTGCCAGGAATCTCAGCAGGGAGGAGGCAGTTTGCAGGGCTCCATTGGTGACAGTATACTGATGTGGTCACAGGACCATGGTCCTACACATCGATTCGCTTAACTCTAGTCTGTGGTTATAAATTAGTACATAGGAGTTAAATACATTCAAAATCCATGCAAATTGGTAAAAAAAGGTTGACCCTGAAGGTTTCCATATTTTTTTACTTATATCTTGTGCTCACTGATTAAGTTACAATATAGAATGAACAAAATTAAATGGGCCTTTCAGTGAAGATAAGTCCATAGGATAGGTGATATTGTGAAACAGACTTGGGAATACTAATAGATCACAGACTGCACATGAGTTCACAGTGTGATGCAGCAGCAAAAAAGGCAAACCTAGTTCTAGGATGTATTAAGAGAAGCATAGAGTCTAGATCACATGAAGTAATTATCCTCCACTACTCCTCCTTGGTCCGGTCTCATCTGGAATTCTGTTTCCAGTTCTGGCACCACATTAGAAATAAGCATTGAAAAACTGGAGAAGGTTCAGAGAAAAGGTACCAGGATGGTGAGCAGACTGCAAAGTATGTACTAAGATGAGCGGTTAAAGGATCTGGGAATGTTTAGTTTGCAAAAAAGAAGGCTAAGAGGAGACTTAATAACCGTCTACAAATATCTGAAGGGATGTCACAGTGTAGAGGGGATCATCATTATTCTCATTTGCACATGGAAACATGAGAAACAATGGAATGAAACTGAAAGGGAGAAGATATAGATTATATATTAAAAAAAAAACTTTTTGACAGTGAGGGTGATCAATGAGTGAAAAAGGCTGCTACGAGAGGTAGTGAGTTCTCCTTCCATGGAATTCTTCAAACACAGGCTGGACTTACAGGTCTGACATAGTTTAGTGAATCCTGCATTGAGCAGAGGGTTAGCCACGATGACCCCGGAGGTGCCTTCCACCTCTAACATTCTGTGATCCTATGATTTATAACATACACATTGGTGGGGGTCCAAGGACTAGGTGCCTTTAAAAATGGAAATGTGAATAAAACCAATTTAATATGTTGGAAACATTTTTTTAATGTAAAAAAAACAGAATTAATATGAGCTAGAAATACGGAACCTTATATGAGTTCTTAGACTGATTCAGTATCACTGGGGTTTGTAAATGTATGTATACACTCCAACTATTTACTACAGACAGGTAAAATGCTGTGTTTTTTTGTGGCAAAAATGTGTGGAAAAATCACAATAAACACGCTGTCATTGTTCCACCTCTCAGGGTGTCTGGGATGCAGTTACTGACAGCTCGGCCATCCAATCTGGTACAGAGGCGTGCTGAAGCTGTCAGTACTTTGACTGACAGCATAACCATCCCATCTGGTTCAGGGGCGTGCTGAGCTGTTGGTGTGTTGATTGACAGCTAAGCTCGCCAATCTGTGACTGGGAGGTGTCGGCTGTCTCAGGTGTTCACTATTCCGAGTAATGGCCATGCCTACTTAACTGAGCAGCTTCTCCCAGATCACTGCCAGACATACATTCATCTTGTGAGGTTTGTGCTTTGTGCTCTCCTGTGCCTTGAGTTCTATATACTTGATCTGTTGCCTGACCTTGGACTTCGTTCTGACATCTGCCTGATTAACCCCTTCAGCTCTGATGCATTATCCTCCTGGTACTCTGACCTCGGAACATTACCTGACTATGCTTTTTTCCCTTCCTTCTGTTTATGAAGTACCCTCCTGGCTCCTGACCTTGGACTCTCTGACCTTCCTGACTCACGGCTTAGCCGGGAGAAGTGACTAGCGTCACACACGCGATGTGTGAACCCTATGAAACATACCCTAAAATAGGATTTTATAAAATAATAAGTCTGTATTATTGCGTGTGAAATACATCTTTTTGGTGGATTTTTTACTTTCTCCTTGACCTTGCAGTCCTACCAGTTTTCCATACAATTGGTATCTTTATCCCTCAGGTGAGCTGACCTTTCCTTCTATCCTCACACTGGAGTCCAATTGAGCCAAATTTTGTGGTTTTTTAAAACGCTGTAATTGACGAGGCAGAGCCAAAAACATCTGAAATTGCTAAAGTGAAAAAAAAAATAGGCAAGCACATGTAACACAGACTTAAAAAAAAGTTGCAAGTAGAATAATAAGTTGGGGGGAAAGTATTGAAAACAAAAATAGGCGCAAAACACATAAAAGCCCAAAACTAGTCAAAAAGCAGGCAGAAGGCAATGATATATCAAGGCCAATGTGATAACTCTCTCAAGCAATAGAAAACATGTAAAAAAGAATCTATATGGGGTGTATCAGTCAGCATATTAATAAACCTTGTCAGGACCATCAAGGTTCCAATAGCTAGACTTGCCACTAAGGTTTGTCATGAGGGACTTTTACTTTCCTCCACACCATGTACACTGTGCAATTCTTGAGCATCGAGACTGGTTCAAGTATTCTTAGTCATAAGAGGAGCAAGTTCCTATTGTCCAGATTACTCTAGTTGTGGTCTTGCATAAGAAGCAGAGTGATGACAAATGGACTTGAAAAATACCCTACAATTCTACAAATTCCCATCTGGCAATCCGTTGCAATTATTGGAGAATGCAATTTTGTACAGGCTTCTCTGGAGACATAGAATTGTGTTGGGACATTAAAATGTCATTCATTCTTTTCAGATGATTTATAGGTGTGTCAGGCCTATATTATTTTACATGTACATTTCCCATGTAGAATTAATTACCTTTTTGTGCTACTGCAACAGCTACAAACATACTTTTATGTATATAAGACTAGTCTCAGACTGACCATCGGCAGAACGATTATCTAGGTCATTTGACGGTGAATCGTTTTACTTGTGGAGTAGTTCTTGATCCATCTGAGATTCTCATTTATATACCTGATTTCTCTCTTCCTATAGATTTTTGGGCCCCAAGAGAAAAAGGTGAATTTCATTAGTGTAAGAACCCATTGGAATGATCTTCCTTGATATGATCAAAGTACGATCTAGAACCTCACATGTAATACAAGATAATGATAAATAACACCAATGCTACATATAGTTATAAGCATCCCAGTTTCGAAAAGCGCTTGTCAAAACAGGAAACAACTCAGCTTTAGACATTAGACAACCATGGAAGAAGAATCATTGTCCAACTCTAAATGAACAAATATTTGAAAAGAAAACTTGATCATTTACAGGAGTTTTACAAAGATTAAAAAAGAATAGGGGATAACTTACTGATTGCTGGGAATTTTACCACTGGGAGTCTTTACACAATCGTGTCTAAGCCGAAATCAAGTATTTGCACCTCCGGTTTATTTATTGGTTTTGGAAGGCAGTAAATATCCAAGTGCTGTACTAAGCATTCTCCAACAGTCCTTTAGACAATAAATGAAACATAGTGTGCATGCTCAACCTACACTCGATTCAGATGAGACTCCACAGATCGGTCCTATAGAGGATTACTTTCAATTAGTGACCGAGCCAAATTTTTGAAATCTGACCAGTGTCACTTTATGTGGTAATAACTCTGCAACGCTTCAACAAATCCCAGTGATTTTGAGATTGTTTTTTCGTGACACATTCTACTTTATGATAATGGTAAATTTAGTTCAACATTTTTTGTGTTTATTTATAAAAAAAATCAAAAATTTGAGAAAAATGTTAAAAAATTAGCAATTTTCTAAATTTGAATGATTATCCCTTTAATCCAGATAGTCATACACCAGCAAACCATTAATAAATAACATTTCCCACATGTCTGCTTTACATCAGGACCATTTGTAAAATGTTATTTTATTTTGTTAGCATTTTAGGAGTTTTAAAAATGTAGCAGCAATTTTTCATTTTTTCAAAGAAATTTACAAAATTTATTTTTTTAGGGACTTATCCATGTTTGAAGTGACTTTAGGGGTCCCATATATTGGGAAACCCCCAAACGTGATACCATTTTAAAAACAGCACCCCTAAACATATTGAAAACTGCTGTCAGGTAGTTTATTAACCCTTCAGGTGCTTTACAGGAATTAATGCAAAGTGGTATGACAGAAATGAAAATGTGTATTTTTACCACCTAAATGTTGCTAACTTCTAAACAGATTACTACAGCCGTCAGACTGTAAAGCCGCTATTTGGTCATGAATTGCCACGGCAAACATCAGGACAACAAAATCATGATCTGAGGGCACCAATTGGGATAAAGAGGAAGCCCCCACACTCTGTTAACCATTTATAATGATGTAGTCACTATTGACAGCAGCATCTAAGGGGTTAAACAGATTTAGAAGGTGCAAATACTGATCGTGGCTGATACAGCAAGTTGTCAGCTATAGTGTACAGCCGACAGATGATGGATTGTCATCTGTATGGGGAGGATATTCTCTTATATCTAAGGTCAGTTAAAAGACGTATTGGCGGTCATTAAGGGGTTAAAGAGATTAAAAAGATTTCAGTTGATTGACTTTAAAGAGTAACTGTCGTCTAAATCTTTTTTTTCCATAAATCAACAGTACACATGAAAATAAGTACCTTTGTAATATAACTTATTAAAGAAATATAATTCTTCTCCCACTACTGAGATAGGAGACAACACTTGGTGCTCATAAAGTTCTACGGAGGACTGCAACCATTCTTTCAGGAGAACTTTCAGTAGAATGTCTGTGTCTGCCACTTGGCACCAATTGTCACCGATGAATTGAGAGGGATAGATAAATCCAGGAGGTTGGAGAAGAAAATTTCTCTGATAAGGCATACAGTGGCATGTAAAGGTTTGGGCACCCCTGGTTAAAATTACTGAACATTTAAACAAGTTGAAGATGAAATGATCTCTAAAAGGCGTAAAGTTAAAGATGACACATTTCCTTTGTATTTAGCCCCCCAAAAAATTATATTTTACATTTTAAAAGTTACAAAAAAGGAAAATGGGCCGATGCAAAAGTTTGGGCACCTTTGCAGATTGCTTTGATCAAGGTTTCAGACCTTAATTAGCCAGTTAGGGTTATAGCATGTTAATAGTGATGAGCGAGTGTACTCGTTGCTTGGGTTTTCCCGAGCACGCTCGGGTGGTCTCCGAGTATTTATGACTGCTCGGAGATTTAGTTTTCCTTGCCACAGCTGAATGATTTAAAGCTTAAAGCTACTAGTCAGGCAGAGTACATGTGGGGGTTGCCTGGTTGCTAGGGAATCCCCACATGTAATCAAGCAGGCTAGTAGCTGTAAATCATTCAGCTGCTGTGATGAAAACTAAATCTCTGAGCAGTCATAAATACTCGGAGGTCACCCGAGCGTGCTGGGGAAAACCCGAGCAACAAGTACACTCGCTCATCACTAATTGTTAACTATCATCATTAGGAAATCCAGGTGATGAATTTTCCAGCTTTATAAAAACCCAGCCTCCTCCAACCTTGTGCCAAAAACTGGAGCCATGGGATTTCTAAGCAGCTGCCTAGCACTCTGAAAATGGTGTAGGACCCAAAGCCAGAGAAGGCTAAAAGAAGTTTTGTATTTTCATTTGTAGTATTGATTTATGAACTACATATTAAAACGATGGTTCCATTTTAATCATTTTCCGTTTATCATCACAACTTTTCATCATTATTTGTATTGAATGAAACATATTATAATGTTATATTTATTGTATGAGATACATGTGCCTTTTTTTTAGAAATTGGAGTGTAATCCTTTGATTGGATAAATGTCAAAAATTCTTCTCCCCTTTCTCTAATAGGGACCATGTACATAAGGACAGATTACTGTACCACATCTGCATCCTGTTAACATTTCTGTACATCTCCCCATGGAGTACAATTACATATATGTTGCTTATATAACACAGTTGGTTCACATCACTGTGATTCATTGTGAATGGAATAGTTAAAAGTCAAATTATTGTTGCATTTCTATTCCACGTACATTGAGGGTTCACCTTACGATATTTTTCTATGTCCTGAGACAACTTAGAAGATGTCATTAGTGGGGATCATTACAATAATGGGATTGAAGGACACATTCCAGACCCTTCATTTTTGCATTAGATGTGGTTGTCAGTTCATGGATCTCCATCATTCTTTAACATGTTTCAATGACATGTAAGGAAATGTTGAAAGTTAAAAATCACATTTTAGTTTGTAACAAAAGAAAATTGTTATATTCCCTTCTGACCCCTAGAGGGAGATCTGACCATAATAGACCTTGTATGACTCTTATTTAAAGATTGTGACAAAAGTGGTTAGTCAATTATCCTAAGCCTTAGAATAGCAAAATCACAGAGAAATACTTCTGCCTCTTAACATTGTAAAAAACATAATTAATGTGGTATTAATTATCCATATAATGGATACTGGCTGGATACCAAACATATTGAAACTGTCAGAACCAGATGTATCGGTTACACTTTAATTGTGGCTATAGAACCTCTCTTCTAAATCTGTTCATCTAACCAGAAACTGAAAGGGTAAAAACTTACAAAGTGTCAGATCAAGAACATACATTGGGGAAGCTAATGCCAAAATGTGCATCCAAACACGCGGAACTTTTCTGTTAGTGTTAAAGGGGGTCATAAACATTATTTGTTAGAGTGATTTGCTGGGTACTATGCTATAATTAATAAAAAAATAAATATTATTCACATATTCAATCCCCACCGTTCTTGTAGGAATGACATCATGTGCATTATTCATATGACCATTGTATCCAGTCACTTGCCTCAGCCAAGTAAACCGAACCTAAATGCATCCATTCAAGTGCTCACTACTCAGTGGTTTCTATTACACATGTGAATACTAAGGCAAAAGTCTTGGCAAGTGTTGGAATTAGATCATAATCTGACTTTGTAACAATCTAAAAGGGCATATAGAAAGGGATGGTGCCAAAAGTGATGTCCAAATATTACTTGATGGAGTTACACAGAGTAAAGTCTCAATAGAAATGCAGCATTGATGACCATCTTTCTTGTCCAGAAATGTACTTAGTTGTGGAGCTCATTTTACTTTTTCCCCTACTCTTGGCATTTTGTACAAAGTACGTATTGAGGTTTGCAAGAAAAGTGACCTAAAAATGGTGAAATTCTTTTACTATGTTAACAAACTAAAAAAAATAAAAAATTACTAAACTTTTTGCACAAAATTGAGAAGAGATAAAAGCCCTACTAGCTAAATACATATAGTAAAAATTACTTGAAATAAAAAGTGCAAGGCGTAAATTATCACATGCTCAAAACAACTGCACAATATGTCCAGAAATCTCGAAATAACCTTGATTTGTACCGATTAAAAAAGTTTTTAGTCAGCTATGGACTGATTGCCAATCCTTATTACAGGCATATGCACCATATACAGTGGGGAAAAAAGTATTTAGTGAGCCACTAATTGTGCAAGTTCACTTAAAAAGATGAGAGAGGCCTGTAATTGACATCATAGGCAGACCACAACTATGAGAGTCAGAATGAGAAAACAAATCCAGAAAATCACCTTTTTTTTGCAAATTATGGTGGAAAATAAGTATTTGGTAATTAACAAAAGTTCATCTCAATATTTTGTTGCATATCCTTTGTTGGCAATGACAGTGGCCAAACCTTTTTCTGTAAGTCTTCACAAGATTGGCACACACTGTGGGTGGTATATTGGCCCATTCCTCTATGCAGATCTCCTCTAGAATGGTGATGTTCTGGGCCTGTTGCTGGGCAAAACGGACTTTCAACTCCCTTCAAAGGTTTTCTATGGGGTTGACATCTGGAGACTGGCTAGGCCACTCCAAGACCTTCATATGCTTCTTACGAAGCCACTCCTTTGTTGCCCTGGTGGGGTGCTTGGTATCATTATCATGCAGAAAGACCCATCCACGTTTTATCTTCAATGCTCTTGCTGATGGAAGGAGGTTTGCACTCAAAATATTACAATACATGGCCCCATTCATTCCTTCATGCACACAGATCAGTTGTCCTGGTCCCTTTGCAGAGAAACAGCCCCAACACATGATGTTGCCACCCTCATGCTTCACAGAAGGTATGGTGTTCTTTGGATGCACTAGGTTCCCCCGTGTGGTTCTGGGATTTTTGCTCACCGTTCTTGTGATCATTTTGACCCCACAGGGTGGGATCTTATGTGGAGCCCCAGATCAAGGGAGATTATCAGAGGTCTTGTATGTCTTCCATTTTCTTATTATTGCTCCCACAGTTGATTTCATCACACCAAACTGTTTGCCTATTGCAGATTCAGTCTTCCCAGCCTGGTGCAGGGCAACATTTTTTTTCTGGTATCCTTCGACAGCTCTTTGTTCTTCACCATAGTGGAGCTTGGAGTGTGACTGTTTGAGGTTGTGGACAGGTGTATTTTATACAAGTTCAAACAGGTGCCATTCCTACAGGTAATGAGTGGAGGACAGAGGAGCCTCTTAAAGAAGAAGTTACAGGTCTGTGAGAGCCAGAAATCTTTCATGTTTTTAGGTGACCAAATACTTATTTTTCACCATAATTTGCTAAATAAATCTTGCCAAATCAGACAAGGTGATTTTCTGGATTTGTTTTCTCATTTTGACTCTCGTAGTTGTGGTCTACTTATTATGTAAATTACAGGCCTCTCTCATCTTTTTAAGTGGGAGAACTTGCACAATTAGTGGCTGACTAAACACTTTTTTCACCACTGTATATAAAAGTATTGGAACTCACCTCTTGATCAGTAAATTCAGGTTTCTCATTTTGACTATTGCCACAGATGTATAAAATCAAGCAATTTGCCTTTACTTACATTTGTGAAAGGAATGGTAATTCTAAAGAGCTCACTTCATTTGAGCCTGGTACTGTAATAGAATGCCACTAATTATCAAGTCAGTTTGTGAAATGTATTATCTTCTAAATGTTCCACAATCAGCTTGATACTGAAAAGTGAAAGGATTTAGGAATCACAACAACTCAGGCACAAAAAATCAGACCTCATAAATTCATAGAGAGGGTCGTGGAGCTTTGTGGTCAATAGAGCATAAAAGTCACCAATGTTCTGCTGACTCAATAACTGCAGATTTCTAAACATCCTCTGCAATTAATATCAACACAAAAACTGTGCACCAAGCAGTTGCATGCAAGCCATATATCTCCAAGCACGATGCCAAGCATCTGATAGAATGGGGTTAGGCATGTCACCATTGGAGTCTGGAGCAGTGAAACATGTTCTGTGGAGTGACAAATCATACTTATATCTTTTATCTGGCAATATGATGGATGAGTCTGGATTTGGGGAATATAACGAGAATGTTGCTGCCATTGGATATTGTCATTGCCAATGGACGGCTGTCAAAGCTTAATGCGACAAAGAGGGGTCAGAAGACTGCCGCATCTGATTTCACGTACTCCTGCACTGATTAGAAGCTCTTCTCCTTCGTATTAACACCTTAAGGACTAGGGGTATTTCCGTTTTTGCGTTTCCATTTTTTGCATAGTTTCCATTTTGTTTCCACAGCCAGAACTTTTTTATTTTTCTATCAAGATGGCCATTCGAGGGCTGGTTTTTTGAGGGACGAGTTGTACTTTTGAATGGCATCATTGATTTTACCATATTGTGCACTGGAAAACGGGAAAAAAATTCCAAGTGCGGTGAAATTGTCAATCTGACATTTTTATTGATACCATTTTGATGCAGATAAAATCTTTTGATTACCCGTTCTTGCATTTTATTGGAATGTTGCAGAGAAGAAAAAAATGTAATTCTGGCGTTTTGATTTTTTTTGGCTATACCATTTACTGATTGGATTAATTCTTTTTATATATTAAAGGGACACTGTCACCTGAATTTGGAGGGAACAATCTTCAGCCATGAAGGCAGGGTTTTTGGGTGTTTGATTCACCCTTTCCTTACCCGCTGGCTGCATGCTGGCTGCAATATTGGATTGAAGTTTATTCTCTGTCCTCCATAGTACATGCCTGCGCAAGGCAAGATTGCCTTATGCAGGCATGTACTACAGAGGACAGAGAATGAACTTCAATCCAATATTGCAGCCAGCATGCAGCCAGCGGGTAAGGAAAGGGTGAATCAAACACCCAAAAACCCCGCCTCCATGGCTGAAGATTGTTCCCTCCAAATTCAGGTGACAGTGTCCCTTTAATAGAGCGGGCAATTCTGAATGCTGTTATACCAAATACAGTGGGGAAAAAAAGTATTTAGTCAGTCAGCAATAGTGCAAGTTCCACCACTTAAAAAGATGAGAGGAGTCTGTAATTTACATCATAGGTAGACCTCAACTATGGGAGACAAACTGAGAAAAAAAAATCCAGAAAATCACATTGTCTGTTTTTTTATCATTTTTTTTGCATATTATGGTGGAAAATAAGTATTTGGTCAGAAACAAACAATCAAGATTTCTGGCTCTCACAGACCTGTAACTTCTTCTTTAAGAGTCTCCTCTTTCCTCCACTCATTACCTGTAGTAATGGCACCTGTTTAAACTTGTTATCAGTATAAAAAGACACCTGTGCACACCCTCAAACAGTCTGACTCCAAACTCCACTATGATGAAGACCAAAGAGCTGTCAAAGGACACCAGAAACAAAATTGTAGCCCTGAACCAGGCTGGGAAGACTGAATCTGCAATAGCCAACCAGCTTGGAGTGAAGAAATCAACAGTGGGAGCAATAATTAGAAAATGGAAGACATACAAGACAACTGATAATCTCCCTCGATCTGGGGCTCCACACAAAATCCCACCCCGTGGGGTCAGAATGATCACAAGAACGGTGAGCAAAAATCCCAGAACCACGCGGGGGGACCTAGTGAATGAACTGCAGAGAGCTGGGACCAATGTAACAAGGCCTACCATAAGTAACACACTACGCCACCATGGACTCAGATCCTGCAGTGCCAGATGTGTCCCACTGCTTAAGCCAGTACATGTCTGGGCCCGTCTGAAGTTTGCTAGAGAGCATTTGGATGATCCAGAGGAGTTTTGGGAGAAGGTCCTGTGGTCTGATGAAACCAAACTGGAACTGTTTGGTAGAAACACAACTTGTCGTGTTTGGAGGAAAAAGAATACTGAGTTGCATCCATCAAACACCATACCTATTGTAAAGCATGGTGGTGGAAACATCATGCTTTGGGGCTGTTTCTCTGCAAAGGGGCCAGGACGACTGATCCGGGTACATGAAAGAATGAATGGGGCCATGTATCGTGAGATTTTGAGTGCAAACCTCCTTCCATCAGCAAGGGCATTGAAGATAAAACGTGGCTGGGTCTTTCAACATGACAATGATCCAAAGCACACCGCCAGGGCAACGAAGGAGTGGCTTCGTAAGAAGCATTTCAAGGTCCTGGAGTGGCCTAGCCAGTCTCCAGATCTCAACCCTATAGAAAACCTTTGGAGGGAGTTGAAAGTCCGTGTTGCCAAGTGAAAAGCCAAAAACATCACTGCTCTAGAGGAGATCTGCATGGAGGAATGGGCCAACATACCAACAACAGTGTGTGGCAACCTTGTGAAGACTTACAGAAAACGTTTGACCTCTGTCATTGCCAACAAAGGATATATTACAAAGTATTGAGATTAAATTTTGTTTCTGACCAAATACTTATTTTCCACCATAATAGGCAAATAAAATGTTAAAAAAACAGACAATGTGATTTTCTGGATTTTTTTTTCTCCGTTTGTCTCCCATAGTTGAGGTCTACCTATGATGTAAATTACAGACGCCTCTCATCTTTTTAAGTGGTGGAACTTGCACTATTGCTGACTGACTAAATACTTTTTTGCCCCACTGTATGTGTATATTTGATTTTTTTTCTTGTTTTATTTTGAATGGGGCTAATGGGGGGTGATTTGAACTTTTATATATTTTTTTACTTTAATACTTTTAAAAACATTTTTTTTACTTTTAACTTGCTTCAATAGTCTCCATGGGAGACTTGAAGCTGCAATCATCCGATCGCTTTTGCTACATAGAGCAGGGCTGCAGCTCTGCTTTATGTAGCAGAAATGCTCTCTTGCTATGAGCACCAACCACCAAGCGGTGTTCATAGCTGTCCGGCTATGACAACCACAGGGGTCTCCTGCAGACCCCAGGTTGTCATGCCAACCCATCTGCGACCCGTGTGAAACCGGTGCCGATGGGTGGGGTTAATGATGCACTTCCTTTTTCTTTTTTAATAAATGTGCAAAAATTTCTACATTTCTGTTTTTCTCACACAAGATGGGGTGCAGAGTGTACATTAATTAGAAAAATGAACTTTTTTGAAGTTACCAATTTAAAGGGGTCTGATTACTTTCCATACCCACTGTATATGCAGCCTCTATTGAACGTGGTACAGAGATATGTATCTTGGGTATTGTGGATGAAGAATTGTGGTCGCACTATGATAGGATATTTCTCAGAGAGGCTGTATTTTTTGCTAGGAAAGCAATAGCACTAAGATGGAGGAAGCCTCCCACTATCAACCAGTGGAAAAAATTAGTGAATTCTATAATACTGTATGAGAATATATTATATAGAAAAAGAGGATGTCCCCAGAAGTTCCATAGGATATGGGAGAGAAGGTGTGACTCACCCTTAGGGCTCATACTCATTTGCGAGAAAAAGGGACAAGTGCAATCCGATAAAAAATTGAATTGCACTTTGACCAATGTTATTCAATGAGTTACATCTCATCTGCAATTTTTTTCTCAGCTGAAATCGGACTGAGAAAAAAATCAAATCATGCTGCGATTTGCTGCGTATCTCGGACGAGACTCACCAATGCAAGTCAATGGATGCAAGAAAAAATGCATAGCACTTGCACCATGCGAGTGCTGTCCGTTTTTAACGCACCGGTTTCCTTTGAAAAGCCGGTAATTCATGTGCGGTCTACAGTAAAATCACACAGACAGGTTAGAATAGAACAGATAGAATAGAAAAATACACATAGAATACATATATACAGCTCTGGCAAAAATTAAGAGACCACCACATCAAAACCCTGCATGGGCAGCCCAATCTCCAGATCTGAACTCCATTGAAAACCTCTGGAATGTAATCAAGAGGATGATGGATAGTCACAAGCCATCAAACAAAGAAGAACTGTTTAAATTTTTGCCTCAGAAGCAGTGTGAGAGACTGGTGGAAAGCATGACAAGATGCATGAAAGCTGTGATTAAAAAATATGGTTATTCCACAAAATATTGTTTTCTGAATTCTTCTTAAGTTAAAACATTAGTATTGTTGTTTCTAAATGATTATGAACATGTTTTCTTTGCATTATTTGAGGTCTGAAAGCACTGGTTTTTTTTATTTTGACCATTTCTCCTTTTCAGAAAAAAAAAATGTAAAAATTTATTGCTTGGAAATTCGGAGACATGATGTCAGACGTTTATAGACTAAAAGAACAATTTACATTTTACTAAAAAATATACCTTAAAGAGAAAAATCAGACAAACTGAACATTTTGCAGTGGTCTCTTAATTTTTGCCAGAGCTATATATATATATATATATATATATATATATATATATATATATATATATATATATATATATATATATATATATATATATATATATATATATATATATATATCAGTAACACACACATATATATGTATTTATATTGAACTGAAAGATAGAATAAAAGCCGGTAATTCATCTGCCGGCTTCTGTAAAATCACTGCAGGAGCCAACAGGATAGAACAGATGGATTACATACAGTAAATAGATATAGAATGGGTAGATACATAGATGTTAAAATGGGGGACACCCCCAAAAAATATGTGGGGTTCCCCCATAATTAATTACCAGCAAAGACTATGCAGACAGCTGCAGGATATTAATTGCCCAGGAATGGGCCATGGATATTGGCCCCTCATGGCTAAAAACATCAGAACTCAGCCGTCCCAGAAAAGCTACATCTCCAAGATGCACCAATTCCGGCATTTAGCCTTGCTCTTCCCATGTGCCCTGTAGCGGTGGCAAGTGGGGTAATAGTTGTGGCGTTAATGTAACCTTTGTATTGTAAGGTGACATCAAGCCTGGCTTAGTAATGGAGAGGTGTCAATAAGATATCTATCCATTACTAATCCTATAGTTGGTTATTGGTTAAATAAAAACACAACCAGAATAAAGTATTTTTATGAAAAAAAAAACACTAAACACAGTTTGCCATCTTTATTATCCAAATAATAAACCAACAATATTCCCATACCTGTCCATATTTGTGTCCCACAACGTAATCCATATCTGGGGTATGTGCAGCTTTCAAACAGGACGGTGCCAAGATGCGACCATCCTGGCTGAAAACCACTGGTGAATGGGGAGATGCTGCCTCACTGCCTCCCTCATAGCCTGACCTGTGCTGAACTCTGGAGAATGGGAAAATGCCAGTGTCACGATGCAGAAACAGGAAAACAGGAGATGAGGAATCTGAGCCCCTGAACTGCCCCTCAGGCTAGGGGAAGCCCTGTCTTTCCTTAACCTGGGGGTACCCTTGAAGGTAGGGAGGCCCAAGTCACCGACCTGTCCCTGTCTCCTGTTAAACTCTGAACTAAATCCCCAACCCCCACCCCAGGAGGTGAACAGTGAACACAGCACCACAAAGCAAATAAACAGGACTAAACAATATGAGAGTGAGGGGAACACGATACCAAAAGGTGAGTGCACAAACTACAAAGGGACAAAGAAACAATAACACCACACTTAGCTTTCTCTGCTGCAAAGCACCGCACAGCAGAGTAAGGCACCAGGAATGAGTATTTAGCTGAAGAACAACAACACTCAGCAATCTCCTTTTCCAGGAAGGTTGGTATCCAAAGGACCTGTATAACCAACAGTCAGCTGAAGCACCAGGTGACCTTATAAAGGATGGTGGGAGTGGTCACAAACATCAGCTGACCAGCAGCAATGCAATGCAGTGCAATAACACCAGCGGCCACCAGGGGGAGTAAACTGCATTAACCCCCAATGACCAGAAAGGAAAAAAGTTTATATCTGAGGGAAACCAGATCTGCCACAGATCCAAACATGGATCGTGACAGCCAGTTCATATATCTATCAATTAAATATATATATGCATATGGATCGCCCCCAGACACAGGGCCATGCGTTTTGGTACCGGGCCTCTCTGGTTCGGTTCTGAGGCTGTCACGGTGGCTAGACCCGGTCCGCGACCCTGCTAAGGGGCGTCCAATGAAAATAGTAAAGCAGTCTGTCAGGGGTTCGTGACGCCACCTGTGGTGTTCGGTCAGGGTGACCGACGCTGCTATAGGGTCCACTGGGGTGATGGAATGGCAGCTGGATGGTATACCTTCCCACAGGTGAAGTATGTCCCCAGGGCTTCCCAGTAAGGTGGATGGTGATGGTGAGAGGTACAGTCAATAATGAGGACACAATGTTGCAGTCTCTTTACCTCTTTACTTCAGGATCCTCAATCCAGAGTACGTTTAACAGGGCTCTCAGAGACCGGCCGGTCCGATGGGCACATCCAGAGTTTACTTCACAGATGGAAATCGTTGCCTACCACTAGCACCTGTGTGTTGTAGTCCTACCCTGCTGAGCATTCGGAAAAGTCCTCACAACTGCTGTTCTCGTTCGTTCTGTACAGCTCTCTCTCGTTCTTTGGTTCCAGATGTTACTAGTTTCTAACGTCCCCCAGGTATGTTATGGCTAGGACACCACCCGTATGACGGGAAGGCTTGGAGGTCTTCCGGGACCCTAGAGACTCCCCTCTCCCAATCTTGCCCCCTATGTCTTCGTAGGTATAGTAAGGTAGACAGCCAACCTATGATTAACTGTCCAGCGGAGTTTGAAGTAAGGCCTGAAGTCAGTTACTCCTACGGTGTTCCGGCCACCGACTACGCGCCTCAGTAAGATGTTGCCATTCTCTCTCTCGGCACGACTCTTACTGGCTCTCCTTTGTGCTTGATCTTGTTTACACGGTTCCACAATATCCTTCCCTTCGTGTCTCTTTCTTAGGATACCGCCGCAGGGTGTGCAGGTGCGGTTCCGTTACGTTCTGTTCTGTTCGCTAGGCACCTGCCAGGTTCCCACGCCTGACAGGGACCCCCCTGTGCCTTCTCCCTGCAACACCCCCTGCCACGGGATGTTGCCTGAATCCAGCCCAGTCAGCTTCTCCCTAACTTCCTCCCCAGCCCCTAGTTTTACCAGTGTGAGGAGTGGCCCAATAAATAAGGCTTTTTTCTCCCCCTAGTGGCCGGAGTGTGAAGTGTAATGTGTTCTGGTGATACCTGGTCAGGAGAACTCCTTAGTGCCATCAGACGTACCGCTACTCCCCTTAGCGGCAGAGTGCCATAGTGCAACAACCAGGTCTCTGGGGCGCTGCACATACAGTATTTATCTATCTATATCTATCTATCTATCTATCTATCTATCTATACTATATGTACACCATGTTCCAAATTATTATACAAATGATATTCCTAAATGGTCAGTGCAAATGACAGTCAGTCTAATAAAAGTCATCACCCTTTAGATTATACATCAAATTTTATTGCAGAAACCTCCCAATGATAACAGTATAATCTCCGAAATGAACAAATACTCAAAATGCACTGTTCCAAATTATTAGGCACAGTAGAATTTCTAAACATTTTATATGTTTCAAAGAACTGAAAATGCTCATTTGTGGAATTTGCAGCATTAGGAGGTCACATTCACGGAACAAAAAAGCTATTTAACTCTAAAACATCCTAACAGGCCAAGTTACATGTTAACATAGGAACCCTTCTTTGATATCACCTTCACAATTCTTGCATCCATTGAACTTGTGAGTTTCTGGAGAGTTTCTGCTTGTATTTCTTTACATGAAGTCAGAATAGCCTCCCAGAGCTGCTGTTTTGATTTGAACTGCCTCCCACCCTCATAGATCTTTTGCTTGATGATACTCCAAATGTTCTCTATAGTGTTGAGGTCAGGGGAAGATGATGGCCACACCATGAACTTATCTCCTTTTATGCCCATAGCAGCCAATGACTCAGAGGTATTCTTTGCAGCATGAGATGGTGCACTATCATGCATGAAGATGATTTTGCTCCTGAAGGCACATTTCTGCTTTTTATACCATGGAAGAAAGTTGTCAGAAACTCTATATACTTTGCAGAGGTCATTTTCACACCTTCAGGAACCTTAAAGGGCCATACCAGCTGTTTCTCCATGATTCCGGCCCAAAACATGACTCCTCTGCCTCCTTGCTGACGTCGCAACGTATTGTTGGGACATGGTGGCCATCCACCAACCATCCACTACTCCATCCATCTGGACCATCCAGGGTTGCTCGACACTCATCAGTAAACAAGACTGTTTGAAAATGAGTTTTCATGTATGTCTGGGCCCACTGCAACCATTTCTGCTTGTGAACACTGTTTAGGGGTGGCCGAATAGTAGGTTTATGAACCAAAGCATGCCTTTGAAGGATCCTACACCTTGAGGTTCGAGTGACTTCAGAGGCACCAGGAGCTTCAAATATCTGTTTGCTAGTTTGTAATGGCTTTTTAGCAGCTGCTCTCTTAATCCGATGAACTTGCCTGGCAGAAACCTTCCTCATTATGCCTTTATCAACACGAACACGTTTGTACTCAGATTCAGCCACAAATCTCTTAACAGTATGATGATCACGCTTTTTTTTCCCAAGTTTTTGGGAAATATCTAATGTTTTCATCCCTTGACCAAGGCATTGCAATGTTTGATGCTTTTCAGCAGCAGAGAGATCTTTTTTCTTTCCCATGTTACTTGAAAACTGCAGCCTGCTTAATAATGTGGAACATCTTTTTATTATTATTATTATTATTATACATTTTTATAGCGCCATTTATTCCATGGCGCTTTACATGTGAATACGGGGCAAATATAGACAAATACATTAAACATGAGCAGATAACAAGGCACACGAGTACATAAGGAGGGAGGACCCTGCCCGCGAGGGCTCACAGTCTGCAGGGGATTAAGAAGTTTGTCAGGACTCTGGATTCCCTGTTTTCATTTGTGGTACTTTTCGCCCTTTTCGAAGATGGTGTTTGCTGCCTCGCTTCTGCTCATGTGATCCGCCTTCCCTGTCTTTATAACCCTGGTTCACATCCAACTCCTTGCTTGTGTATTCTGCTGGAATTCCTGACTTGTGCTACAAGAGACTTTCATCTTCAGATACTCCGGCTCCGCCTCCTCAGCAAACCTTCCCAGCTCTCAGTGGTGTCTGTGCTGCAAGCTGTTTTTGCCTGTGTCTATCTGCAATCTTCTCCTGACTGCTAGGACACAAAAACTCTGCCTGCTACAGACAATCTAGTTTGGTATTAGCAGCCAGTTTGACTGTTTCTGGACTCGAAGCTCTGCACTGCTTCTGGACTCTTTTCTAGTGACTGCCAAACCTATTATGAACTGTGTCTTATTATCTGCTACCCATAAGACTTTGCCCGCAGCAGAGCAGCAACTGAACTACCCCTAAGAAGGACCTTGTTTGCTATTTACTTAAACTGTTGTGCACATGCTGCATCCACGTTTGTGCATATAAACACTGACTGAGCTGCTAAGGCACTTCTCCTGATATCTTGTTTGCTGTGTTTGAACTTGCTCACACCTTGCACCTGTGTTCATTTGAATAATACAAACTTTACACTGCACTTTGGTTCAGCTGCCGTATTTGTCTCAAGCCAAGAGATTCCTGAGTGTACCACTATAATTGTTACAAAGTTTCCCTTGAATTAGAATCACCTGGAAAACTAATTATCACATGTGTGTAAGATTAATTTCAGTGATCCATTGAGCCCTGAGACACAATACCATCCATGAGTTTATGTGAAAAACAAAACAATTAAATCTTTATGACATGTAAATCCAATTTGCATAATAATTTGGAACACGGTGTATACATATGTGTGTTTTGATGAATATATCCTTTGAAAACAATGTGTAAATGACATAGAGAACTGTATGTAAAAGCTCATGTTAAAATCGCATTGCAATCGGATGTAAATCGGATGCTAGGTGTGAAAATGGCATTGTACTCGCATGACACTCACCCGTTTTTTTTGTCCAGAATTTTCCCTTACATATGAACATAAGCCCTTAGCGCACTTAGGCTAAGTTCAAATTAGCGTATTTGTGTGCAGCGTATCATCTGCATGCGCAAACCCATACCAAAACGCATTTAAATACAGGTCCTTCTCAAAAAATTAGCATATAGTGTTAAATTTCATTATTTACCATAATGTAATGATTACAATTAAACTTTCATATATTATAGATTCATTATCCACCAACTGAAATTTGTCAGGTCTTTTATTGTTTTAATACTGATGATTTTGGCATACAACTCCTGATAACCCAAAAAACCTGTCTCAATAAATTAGCATATCAAGAAAAGGTTCTCTAAACGACCTATTACCCTAATCTTCTGAATCAACTAATTAACTCTAAACACATGCAAAAGATACCTGAGGCTTTTATAAACTCCCTGCCTGGTTCATTACTCAAAACCCCCATCATGGGTAAGACTAGCGACCTGACAGATGTCAAGAAGGCCATCATTGACACCCTCAAGCAAGAGGGTAAGACCCAGAAAGAAATTTCTCAACAAATAGGCTGTTCCCAGAGTGCTGTATCAAGGCACCTCAATGGTAAGTCTGTTGGAAGGAAACAATGTGGCAGAAAACGCTGTACAACGAGAAGAGGAGACCGGACCCTGAGGAAGATTGTGGAGAAGGACCGATTCCAGACCTTGGGGAACCTTAGGAAGCAGTGGACTGAGTCTGGTGTGGAAACATCCAGAGCCACCGTGCACAGGCGTGTGCAGGAAATGGGCTACAGGTGCCGCATTCCCCAGGTAAAGCCACTTTTGAACCATAAACAGCGGCAGAGGCGCCTGACCTGGGCTACAGAGAAGCAGCACTGGACTGTTGCTAAGTGGTCCCAAGTACTTTTTTCTGATGAAAGCAAATTGTGCATGTCATTCGGAAATCAAGGTGCCAGAGTCTGGAGGAAGACTGGGGAGAAGGAAATGCCAAAATGCCTGAAGTCCAGTGTCAAGTACCCACAGTCAGTGATGGTGTGGGGTGCCATGTCAGCTGCTGGTGTTGGTCCACTGTGTTTCATCAAGGGCAGGGTCAATGCAGCTAGCTATCAGGAGATTTTGGAGCACTTCATGCTTCCATCGGCTGAAATGCTTTATGGAGATGAAGATTTCATTTTTCAGCACGACCTGGCACCTGCTCACAGTGCCAAAACCACTGGTAAATGGTTTACTGACCATGGTATTACTGTGCTCAATTGGCCTGCCAACTCTCCTGACCTGAACCCCATAGAGAATCTGTGGGATATTGTGAAGAGAAAGTTGAGAGACGCAAGACCCAACACTCTGGATGAGCTTAAGGCCGCTATTGAAGCATCCTGGGCCTCCATAACATCTCAGCAGTGTCACAGGCTGATTGGCTCCATGCCACGCCGCATTGAAGCAGTCATTTCTGCCAAAGGATTCCCGACCAAGTATTGAGTGCATAACTGAACATTATTATTTGTTGGTTTTTTTGTTTGTTATTAAAAAACACTTTTATTTGATTGGATGGGTGAAATATGCTAATTTATTGAGACAGGTTTTTTGCGTTATCAGGAGTTGTATGCCAAAATCATCAGTATTAAAACAATAAAAGACCTGACAAATTTCAGTTGGTGGATAATGAATCTATAATATATGAAAGTTTAATTGTAATCATTACATTATGGTAAATAATGAAATTTAACACTATATGCTAATTTTTTGAGAAGGACCTGTACATGCTTGCGATGTGTTTTTTATCCACATTAGCTTACGCATGAAGCAAAAAAACCTGCGTGTTTATGCATTTGCATGCGTTTTTGCATGCTTTTGCGTTGTTTATGTGCATGCGTTCGATATTTCTAGGAAAAATTGGAACAATGCTTTTAATAATAATAATACCTCCACTGTAAAACCCATTATACAGTACACACATGTGTGGTACTGGCCCTGATTTCTCCTGTCCGGTGGTATGGTAGTGGCCCTGATTTCTCCTGTCTGGTGGTATGGTACTGGCCCTGATTTCTCCTGCCGGTGGTATGGTAGTGGCCCTGATTTCTCCTGTCCGGTGGTGTGGTACTGGCCCTGATTTCTCCTGCCAGTGGTATGGTACTGGCCCTGATTTCTCCTGTCTGATGGTATGGTACTGGCCCTGATTTCTCCTGTCAGGTGGTGTGGTACTGGCCCTGATTTCTCCTGCCGGTAGTATGGTAGTGGCCCTGATTTCTCCTGTCCGGTGGTGTGGTACTGGCCCTGATTTCTCCTGCCAGTGGTATGGTACTGGCCCTGATTTCTCCTGTCCGGTGGTATGGTACTGGCCCTGATTTCTCCTGTCCGGTGGTATGGTACTGGCCCTGATTTCTCCTGTCCGCTGGTGTGGTAATGGCCCCGATTTCTCCTGCTGGTGGTGTGGTAATGGCCCTGATTTCTCCTGTCCAGTGGTGTGGTACTGGCCCTGATTTCTCCTGCCGGTGGTGTGGTACTCGCCCTGATTTCTCCTGTCCAGTGGTGTGGTACTGGACCTCTCAGCTGCTACTTAATGTAAGTATGAGTGTCTGTACTTTTATATTACTATGTTGTTCTGCCCAGTCTCACACTCTGCCCAGTTTCACACTCTTCGTTACTTTGTGTCTTATGTTTTGCTTTTTTTTCCTTGTAGACTGTGTGGTACTGCTGTTCCGGTGTTGTGCTTCTATCCCGGTGTTATGCTGCTGTCCCGGTGTTGTGCTGCTGTCCTGGTTCTGTTCTGCTATCCTGGTTCTCCTGCACCAGCAGGAGAAATCAGGGCCATTACCACACCAGCGGACAGGCGAAATCAGGGCCAGTATCACACCACCGGACAGGAGAAATCAGGGCCACTACCATACTACCGGCAGGAGAAATCAGGGCCAGTACCACACCACCGGACAGGAGAAATCAGGGCCACTACCACACCACCGGACAGGAGAAATCAGGGCCAGTACCATACCACCGGACAGGAGAAATCAGGGCCAGTACCATACCATCGGACAGGAGAAATCAGGGCCAGTACCATACCAGTGGCAGGAGAAATCAGGGCCAGTACCACACCACCGGACAGGAGAAATCAGGGCCACTACCATACCACCGGCAGGAGAAATCAGGGCCAGTACCACACCACCAGACAGGAGAAATCAGGGCCACTACCATACCACCGGACAGGAGAAATCAGGGCCAGTACTATACCACCGGCAGGAGAAATCAGGGCCACTACCATACCACCGGCAGGAGAAATCAGGGCCAGTACCATACCACCGGACAGGAGAAATCAGGGCCAGTACCACACCACCAGACAGGAGAAATCAAGGCCAGTACCATACCACCGGACAGGAGAAATCCGTGACAGGAGCACCGCACAAGGAACAGAAAGCAAAACATTAGACACAAAGTGACGAAGAGTGTGAGACTGGGCAGAGTGTGAGAGTGGGCCAGGCAACATAGTAATTGTAAAGTACAGACACTCATACTTACATTACGTAGCAGCTGAGAGGGCCAGTACCACACCACTGGACATGATAAAGATGTGACAGGAGCAATCAAAGATAGCAGCACCGCACAGTCTACGAGGAAAAAAAAAAAATTGGTGCAGAGTACAGACTGCAGTGAGAGAGACAGACAGACATTTTCAAAGCTTCTGTACTTACATACAGAGTTTTAAGATCACATCCACAGTCTAGAGATTACTGGACTTCCAATGTCCACACCCCCTTTTATACAGCTGGGAATTTGGAGGTGGTGAATTCATTTCCTGGACATGGCGCAGTCCTTATTATGCAAGCGCATCGAACTCATGTCCTTGCGTATCAATGCGTTCCCATAGACAATAATGCATTGTTTTGATGCACTCATCCCAGTAGCGTAGCTACTGGGGGGGCAGAGGGGGCCTTCGCCCCGGGCCCTGTCACATGAAGGGGCCCACTGGGAGCTGCCACTTCTGTGCTGAGGCACAATACAGCAGAGGTGGAGAGCAGTAAAATGCCTGCTCTCCGGTAAGAGATTCTGCATGCTGGTCGGACAGTGGCCAGAGGCAAATCTCTCTCCTGCACTGTATTGTGCTGACCGACCTCAGGAGCTTCTCCTGGGCTGCAGGTTTATTCCCTCTACCTGCACGCTGTGACTGGCTCAGGGCAGCACGCTGGGTCCTAGTGCCCACCTGCATTTCACTCACTCAGATACTTCCTGGTCCTGCTGCAAACTTTATTGGTAAGTGGGGATACAATAATGATTATTGAAAGGCATGTCATAGTCACTGGGGGGTAAATGTGAGAGGATAGGGTATTGTGGGGGCTTAGGTGGGGGAGCGGGACAGGGCACTGGGTGGTGAATGGGAAAGGATGGGGGTGTTGTGGGGGCTTAGGTGGGGGAGGGTCGACAGGGCACTGGGGGGATGAATGTGAGAAGCTAAGGGTATTGTGAGGGGTGAGGAGGGTGAGGGGCGATGGCACTGAGGGGCTGATTATTATACGATTTTGTTACGGGATTATATGCACTCCATCACATGTAATAGTTGTTCTCTGGGAAGGGGAGGTAGGGGCTTATTATACTTACCAGCTGGGGAAGCCATGAGCTGCATCACATATAAAGCATCACTCCAGCATTTTTTGTTATTTCACCGCTGGAGTGGCACTTTAAGGCTATGTGCACCAATAGGAAAAGTGGTGCAGAATTTTCTGCATAAAATCTGCAACTCCTGGCAGAATCCGCAGACGCGAATTTGCCGCGGTTTTTATGCGGATTTGCAGCGGAATTGATGCAGATTTTGTGCGGTTTTTGCCACTGTGGATTTCTATTATAGAGGTGTGCAGAAACGCTGCAGATCTGCACAAAAGAAGCAACATGCACTTCTTTTAAATCCGCAGCAATTCCGCACTGATTTTTCTGCACCATCTGCACAACTTTTTTTTTTTACATTGATTTACATGGTACTGTAAATCACAGTGCGGATCTGCAGTGTTTCTGCGTGGAAAAATCCTCTGCGGATTCGCAGCAAATCTGCATCGTGTGCACATAGCCTAAGAGTATGTGCACACGTAGCAGATTTAGCTGCGGATCTGCAACGGATTTGATGCTGCAGATTTGCAGCAGTTTTCCATGCGGTGTACAGTACCATGTAAACCTATGGAAAACAAAATCCGCAGTGCACATGCTGCAGAAAATACCGCCCGGAAACGCTGCATTGTGTTTTCCGCAGCATGACAATTCTTTGTGCGGATTCCGCAGCGTTTTACACCTGCTCCATAATAGGAATCCGCAGGTGTAAAACCGCAGGCGTAATCCACACAAAAACCACTGGAAATCCGGTAAAGCGCAGTGTGTTTTAAATGCGGATTTTTCAAAATCTGCATGGAAAAGTCCGCACACAAATCCGCAACGTGCGCACATAGCCTCAATCCAAGACCAACTGTCTGATACTCACCTTCCGGTGTTTTCATCTGTTTTCGCCACCGCACCGCTTGGGTCCATCTCCTGCAGTTTGTGACCTGTCCACTGCTCCAGTGTTTCATAGAGCGGTACGGAGGTCACTAATCAATGTCTGTCTATAAGAGCCTCGTTCTGGCCTCTTCCTGGACCTCAGACTTACATTGAGCGCTTGTGATGCAGCTTCTAACTTCTGGCCAATCAGAAGCTGTGCTCACAAGATGGAGCCGCGGGACTGGAGCGGTGCCAAAAAGCGGTGAATACGGCGGAGAATGAGTATATGACCGGGGCAGGGGACTTGTGCTTAAAGCACCAATCCAGCAGTGGAAAAAAAAGCCCTGCTAGAGTGGTGCTTTAATAATTTAATAATTAGACTGCCAAATCATGACACGGAGCGCCTGCTGCATGAGCCTCCAATATCACTGGCGTCATCAGATGGTCATGCGACCACATGTTTACTATGTGCTTGTGTCAACTAGAAAAGTTTGGTTTCTTTCAATAGAAGAGAATTGAGAGAAGCCAAAAGAGTTGTCACTTGACCGCCTGCTGACATCAGCGATGCTGGGGCCATTGTTACTGTACATGGGGGGGACTCAAGGGACATTATTAAATGTCAAGTGGGCACTTAAGAAGCATTATTATTTATAGGGGCACCAGTGTGTATCTACTGGGTGGTAGAGGCTGCTAGGCCGGCTGTCAGTCGCAGTAAGGCTATGTGCACATGTTGCGGATTTGGCTGCGGATCTGCAGCAGTTTTCCATGCGTTATACAGTAGCATGTTAGCCTATGGAAAACAAAATCCACAGTGCCCATGGTGCGGAAAATTCTGTGTGGAAACACAGCGGTTTATTTTCCGCAGCATGTCAATTCTTAGTGCGGATTCCACAGCATTTTACACCTGTTCCTTAATAGGAATCCGCAGGTGTAAAAACGCAGGTGAAATCCGCACAAAAACTGCACAAAATCCGCAGGACGTTTTACCTGCAGATTTAGCAGAATCCGCACTGAAAAATCCGTAATGGAATCCGCAATGTGTGCACATACCCTAAGAGGCACAGTTACAGCTGCTGCTCTATACACAGAGCGGTGACTGAAACCGTGCCAGCGCCACCCCCGAGGTTTCAGTGAGGAATAAAGTTAATTTCCTCCTGGCAGTGTGACTTTCAGTGCAGGCGACACACGGAGTCAGAGCGCTACTAACTGTTAGGCTGCCGTCACACTATCAGTATTTGGTCAGTATTTTACATCAGTATTTGTAAGCCAAAACCAGCAGTGGAACAATTAGAGGAAGGGTATAATAAAAACGCGTTACCACTTCTGCATTTATCACCACTCCTGGTTTTGGCTTACAAATACTGATGTAGAATACTGACCAAATACTGCTAGTGTGACGGCAGCCTTATACTGTGTTTTGGGGGACCAATGGGACATCATTCTATGTATAGGGGAGCTCTAATGGACATCATACTGTATGTACGGGAGCTGTAGGTTCATCATACTGTGCATAGGGGAGTTGTGAGCATACCATATTGTGTATAGGGGAGCAGTGGTGACATCATACTGTGTATAGGGGAGCAGTGGTGACATCATACTGTGTATAGGGGAGCTGTGGGCTCATCATACTGTGTAGAGGGGAGCAGTGGGGACATCATACTATGTATAAGGGAGCTGTGGGATCATCATATTGTGTATAGGGGAGCTCTGGGGGCATTATACTGTGTATAGGAAAGCTGTGGGCCCACCATACTATAGTCAAGCTGTACATGGAGGCTACTTAGGGGACATTATTAAATGTTAAGTGGGCACTTAAACATTATTGTTATAGGGGCACTCAGAGTACTGAGACCATCAAAATTGTGGTATTACTTTTTAGGGACAAAATGTGGAGGGCAGTAGCACAGGGCATTAATGTTTTCTAGGGGTGAATTTTATTATCTAGAGAGCACAAAGGAGTCATTATTACTATGTAAGGGGCCCAGTGGTGGCATTACTATGTGGCGCGGCACCATTATTGTACCACACAGCAGGTGCTGTAGGACACATACAGCAGTAGCGGCTCAGTATTGGGGTATCAGCAGGATGAGGAGTTTGTGCAGGTTGGGGATAGATGGGGATGGGGCTGGAAATGTGAGATGTCTGATGTGTCGTCATAATTTCTGCAGACGAGTCCTGGGTGGAGAAGTTGTCATGTCGGTCTGGGCCAGATGGAAAAGACAAGAAAAGTGAACCATTCCATCAGAAAGAACGTCAGTGGTAAGACATTATCTGTAACTGTGCTGTGATCTCTTATATAGTCTGCAGGACTGGTATCTACCAATATATGGTCTCCATATAGGAATATCAGTGTTCGGTTTTGTATATAGATGTATTTTCAGTCACAGTGCGGTCATCTGCTGATGTTCCTGGTTAGGGGGCCCACTCAGATTTTTCGCCCCCCCCTAAGCTGAAACCCTAGCTACGCCTCTGACTCATCCGCATGCCTGCACATATTTGATGCAACAAAAAATGCAACATATTGCGTTTGGCGTGCGCGGCGAAATGACGCATGCGAACACATCCGCACACAAACTGATGCAAACAATGTTCCTGCGTACACAATATTAAAGATAGGTATGCAAGACGCATGCAGATCTATGCGTATCTGTACGCAGGCATATGATACACACAGATACGCTAATGTGAACCCGGCCTTATCCCTTAATGCCATGACTTCATCAATATCACATTATGAGCCTTGATGTGTGTTCCTTTAAACACATGGAATGTGATATATAATATACATAGAATAAAAGAGTGTACTTCTGATATGGCTCTAATTGGTATGTGTTTTGAATGCTGATAAGGAACCAGCTAATTTATTTGAGAGTGCAATGCTTCATAATGGGTCCTGTCCTAATATACTATGTTCCAATCTTTTTGTTCGCTTTTCTTTATTTGTTTACTCTGTTATTGAGAGTGTGATGTAGCGTCCATGTTATTGTATTGAATGGATAAAGGTAAGTGTTTGAATCATTCTGACCTTATACTTTGATATTATATGTCTGTAACTTTTATCCTGGAGGCTCACTCACTGGTGGTGAAGTGGTGTTGATCCACAAATCAACTCACCCGTGCATGCTGCAGCTGAATGTCCACTATTGCCTGCTGCTCACACAGTCTCTTCAGCATATGCATGGTGGAGTTCCACCTTGCTGGTATGTCACTTGTTGTCAGCACATTGCCTGAAGAAATGCCATGCCAGGGAACTACTTTGAACTGGCTTTGGTGTTTTCACTTCCTCATTTTTGGTGGGTAGTAGCAGCCACGTACTAGCGAGAGGCTGCCTGCAGTGCTTTTGCACCCTGCTCCCTCTTTTGCTGTGCTTCTGGGACAGCATAACCACCTCCTCTTCCTCCGAACTTCGTGCATCACTAGGATGGCCTTTGCTGCATGTAGGGTCTAGGACCTCATCATCCCCCGCATCTTCTTCCACCCAGTCCTCATCCCTGCCCATCTTGCCGGTCTGCACAATACAAAAACAACAGTTGGCACCTGTGTTTCAGCATCATCAGAGATGTGCTGCTGTTGTCCTCTTACCGTGTGCACTAATGTTCTCATTTACTTATCCTCTAAATGAACAAGTGGTTGGACATCAGTGCACTCAATATCTTCCACTTGTGGTGCAGTGGTGAATGGCCAGCAAAGTCATCAAAAAGCAGAAGCGACTGCTACATTACTTGGGGCTCAGACTGCTTGGCTAATTTGCAAGGGGGTGAGGTGGAAGTCGAATAACCATGGTCTGTAAGCGCCAACTGGAAATGCTTTTTAGGCACTGTACTCGCACAGAGATGGGCGGCACGGTGGCGCAGTGGTTAGCACTGCAGCCTTGCAGTGCTGGAGTCCTGGGTTCAAACCCCACAAAGGACAACATCTGCAAAGAGTTTGTATGTTCTCTCCGTGTTTGCATGGGTTTCCTCCGGGCACTCCGGTTTCCTCCCACATTCCAAAGACATACTGATAGGGAATTTAGATTGTGAGCCCCATCAGGGACAGTGATGATAATGTGTGCAAAATGTAAAGCGCTGTAGAATATGTTAGCGCTATATAAAAATAAAGATTATTATTATAGTGGCAGAGTTTAATTATTTTTTAGGTACACTACTCGTACAGACACAACAGTACAGTAAAATTATTTTTTAGGCCCACAGAAGGCAGAGAGATGGCTGCAGAGCAGAATTATTTTTTAGGCACACTACTTGTACATACACAGCCATAGAGTAAAATTATTTTTTAGGCGCGACCACAATTTGTATAGACGCATCGGTAGAGTAAAATTATTTTTTATGCCAACAAACTAAAAAATATGGCTGCAGAGTAGAAATATTTTTTAGGCACACTACTTGTACAGACACAGCGGTAGAGTAAAATTATGTTTTAGGCCCAGCCACAACTTGCATAGGATCAGCTGTACTGTGAAATTATTTTTTATTCCCACAAATGGCAAACAGATGGCTGCAGAGTAGAATTACTTTTAAAGCACCCTGAGGAGAAGAGTAATTTTTTAGGCTCGGCTATAACTTACACAGACACAGCGATAGAGTAAAATTATTTTTCAGACCCACAAATGGCAAAGAGACTGCTGCGGAGTAAAATTATTTTTTATGCCCACTACTCGCTAAGAGACAGCTGTAGAGTTGAATTTTTTTTAGGTACACTACTCATACAGGCATGGCTGTAGAGTACACAAAGGCTTTTTGAAATAGTACTCCCACAGATAGGGGTGCAGAGTACACACACAGAGGCTTAAAGGCACATTACTCCCACAGTTGGGGATGCAGAGTACACACAGAGACTTAAGGGCACAGTACTCCCACAGACAGGAATGCAGAGTACGCACAGAGGCTTAAATCCATTGTAGATTCTATAATTTTTTAGTTGCCTATCTGTGAATGCAGCAAAGCATCCCCAAAACCACATTATTTCCACTACTGTTTACAGAATTTTCAGATAATTATGGTAAAATCATATTTGGAATTTTTCTCCAATCTAATTTTCTCATTCTGTGGGCAAATTTCGACCTCCATATAGAATATTGTTCTATGAGACTTTGCCTTCCCCTGGGTGTTTATGAACATTAGTTTATTTTTGTGTTATTTTTTCAAGACAGCAATTTTTTTTCTCCTAATTAACCTAATTTGTACAGCCTCTTCCTAACAATAGAAAGACCTAAGTGACCTCTGTTACTCATATGTTCTGCTTTTTATCAAATGTTATGCAATAATGGCCACCATCGCCATTGTACAATGTGATTGTACTGTAAACAATAGAAAATAGACTTAATATATCCTTTAGCCTGGGGACAGATGAAGTTGCTGGCTTATAATAATTTTCTAAACAATGATTATTCATGTGATTGCAAAAACTGTCAAATATAGTTATATGCCAGGCAGTTACTTATATAATAAGTCATAGCAAATCCTGGACACTAAACAGATATCTGAGCAAATATTACCTAACTAAACATAAGCTTACATTTACTTTTTCTCTTGGTTGTAAAGTTTCCCTGTTACATCTGACAAGGAAAAATTTCTGATACAGATAAAAAGCCAAAATGTGTTACATAATGCAAGGTTTGAAGAAATGTATGCTATGCGAGTTCTGTTTCTTCTAGAGACAACATTGTCACCAGCAACCTCAAATAACCTGTGTTTCAAACTTTTTATGTTAAATTGGAGAAAATCACTCTAAGGCCGGAGTCATACTGCTGCCAATTGGGAGAGAGAATCGGGCTAATTATGTTAATGACCCTTGGCACTATCAGAGTTAGATCCGAGTGTCACTTTTGTGTGATCTGATTCTCTTGCATGTGAGACTTGTATCACAAGTGCGGAGAAGATGGGGAGCTTAATTTCTCCATCTTCTCTATTGTTTCTGTGTGCGGATATCGGACTGAACTCGGATGATATCCGAGTGCAGACCAATGTTTTAGTTGCAGCCACAGACTTAAATGGGTGAGCGTAATCTGGTTATTGGATGCACTTACTTATGTTGCGATTGTTTTCTCATCCCAAAATGACATGAGAAAAAAATTCTCAGAACTGCACTGCCCCATATTATAACACTGGGCCAAGTCCTATCTGATAAAACATCCGTGTTAAACGCTAGTTGTCTTGTAGCAGAAATCTCACTTGTTCACTACTCAAATAAGGTCAATTGGAGGCAGGCAAAGTATTTCTTTCTTCTTACAGGTGCTTCTCACAAAATTAGAATATCAACAAAAAGTTAATTTATTTCAGCTCTTCAATACAAAAAGTGAAACTCATATATTATATAGATGATTATGGCTTATAGCCAATGAAAACTCAAAAGTCGTTAAATCAGTAAATTAGAATACTTTAGAACACCAGCTTGACAAAATGATTTTAAAATCCGAAATGTTGGCCTACTGAAACGTATGTTCAGTAAATGCACTCAATACTCAGTCGGGGCTCCTTTTGCATCAACTACTGCATCAATGCAGCGTGGCATGGAGGTCGATCAGCCTGTGGCACTGCTGAGGTGTTATGGAAGCCCAGGTTGTTTGATAGGTCTGGTGTCGCTCATCTTCCTCTTGACAATACAGGCGAGTTTGCTGGCCAATCAAACACAGTGATACTGTTGTTTTTAAACTAGATATTGGTACTTTTGGCAGTGTAGACAGGTGCCAAGTCCTGCTGGAGAATTAAATTTCCATCTCCAAAAAGCTTGTCGCCAGAGGGAAACATGAAGCGCTCTAAAATTTCCTGGTAGACGGCTGCACTGACTTTGGTCTTGATAAAACACAGTGGACCTACACCAGCAGATGACATGGCTCCCCAAACCATCACTGATTGTGCAAACTTCACACTAGACCTCAAGCAGCTTGGATTGTGTGCTGCTCCTCTCTTCCTCCAGACTCCGGGACCTTGATTTTCAAATGAAATGCAAAATTTCCTTTCATCTGAAAACAACACCTTGGACCACTGAGCAATAGTCCAGATATTTTTCTCCTTGGCCCAGGTAAGACCCTTCTGGCATTGTCTATTGGTCATAAGTGGCTTGACACAAGGAATGCAACACTTGTAACCCATGTCCTGGATATGTCTTTGTGTTCTGGCTTTTGAAGTAATGACTCCAGCAGCAGTCCACTCCTTGTGAATCTCACCCAAATATTTGAATGGCCTCTTCTTAACAACCCTTTCAAGGCTGTGGTTATCTTTCCTACCACACTTTTCTTTTCACTCAACATTCCATTAATATGCTTGAATACAGCACTCTGTTATCAGCCAGCTATATTGCTATTTAGCAATGACTTTTTGTGGCTTACCCTCCTTGTGGAGTGTGTCAATGACTGCCTTCTAACAGACTAAAGGTACCGTCACACTAGACGATATCGCTAGCGATCCGTGACGTTGCAGCGTCCTGGCTAGCGATATCGTCCAGTGTGACAGGCAGCAGCGATCAGGCCCCTGCTGTGCTGTCGCTGGTCGGGGAAGAAAGTCCAGAACTTTATTTGGTCGCTGGACTCCCCGCAGACATCGCTGAATCGGCGTGTGTGACACCGATTCAGCGATGTCTTCACTGGTAACCAGGGTAAACATCGGGTAACTAAGCGCAGGGCCGCGCTTAGTAACCCGATGTTTACCCTGGTTAACATCCTAAAAGTAAAAAAAAAAAACACTACATACTTACCTACAGCCGTCTGTCCTCCAGCGCTGTGCTCTGCACTCCTCCTGTACTGGCTGTGAGCGTCGGTCAGCCGGAAAGCAGAGCGGTGACGTCACCGCTCTGCTTTCCGGTCGCTGTGCTCACACAGACAGTACAGGAAGAGTGCAGAGCACAGCGCTGGAGGACAGACGGCTGTAGGTAAGTATGTAGTGTTTGTTTTTTTTACTTTTAGGATGGTAACCAGGGTAAACATCGGGTTACTAAGCGCGGCCCTGCGCTTAGTTACCCGATGTTTACCCTGGTTACCGGCATCGTTGGTCGCTGGAGAGCGGTCTGTGTGACAGCTCTCCAGCGACCAAACAGCGACGCTGCAGCGATCCGGATCGTTGTCGGTATCGCTGCAGCGTCGCTAAGTGTGACGGTACCTTAAGGGACCCTTTTAAACGCTTAGGAAGCCCTTGCAGGTGTTTTTTGTTAATTATTTTTATTTACTGAGATAATGACTTTGGGGTTTTCATTGACTGTAAGCCATATTCATCAACATTAACATAAATAAAGACTTGAAATAGATCACTGTTTGTAATTACTCTATATAATATATGAGTATCACTTTTTGTATTGAAAAACTGAAATAAATTAACTTTTTGATGATATTTTAATGTTGTAAGAGGCACTTGTAGTTAGTTCTACTTTTCCCTAGCTTTAGTTCCCTCTTTTGGCATCCGCATCCCACAAAAAATGTTACACTTTTCTTACACCTCCAGTATAGCACATTGCATACATTTTACCCATGAAACATTGCCTCTGCATCTCAGTACACCAATTAGGTCATTTTGAAAGCCAGTTTAGCCCATAAAGGCAGTTTAACCCATAAAGGAAACATCTCTGAGCTGCCTAGAATTAGCTTACCTTTGGGAAATTGAGGCGCAATCTGTGTTAGCTTGACATTCGTTTTGTAGCAGTGACAACTCTTAATGCTGAACCTTAGGTATTTGAAGGAGTTGTCCATGACATACTATTATATTAAAACTAGCTATTAAACCCGTTCTACGCCCGGGTGGCGAGCATTTATATTGGTATATGGTCTCCATCCTGGTATGTGCTGCTCCATCCTTCGCCCCCATCCTGTCATGTGCTGCACCCATCCTGCGCCCCCATTCTGTCATGTGCTGCTCCCATCCTGCACCTTCATCCTGACATGTGCTGCTCCCATCCTGCGCCCCCATTCTGACATGTGCTGCACCCATCCTGCGCCTCCATTCTGACATGTGCTGTACCCATCCTGCGCCTCCATTCTGACATGTGCTGTACCCATCCTGCGCCTCCATTCTTTCATTTGCTGCTCCCATCCTGCGCCCCCATCCTGTCATGTGCTGCTTCCATCCTGCACCCCCGTTCTGTCATGTACTGCTGCCATCCTGCACCCCCGTTCTGTCATGTGCTGCTGCCATCCTGCACCCCCGTTCTGTCATGTGCTGCCCTATTCTGTCATGTGCTGCTCCCATCCTGCGCCCCCGTTCTGTCATGTGCTGCTCCCATCCTGCGTCACCATTCTGTAATTTGCTGCTCCCATCCATATGCCCCATACGCTGCTCCATTATGGTTGATGGCCCCCATAAGATGCTCCATAGTATATGCCCCATATGCTGCTCCATTATGGTTGATGGCCCCCATAAGATGCTCCATAGTATATGCCTTATATGCTGCTCCATTATGGTTGATGGCCCCCATAAGATGCTCCATGGTATATGCCCCGTATGCTGCTGCATAAAGGTTTATGGCCCCCATAAGAAGCTCCATAGTATATGCCCCGTATGCTGCTCAATAAAGGTTTATGGCCCCCATAAGATGCTCCATATTATATGCCCCGTACACTGTTCCATAAAGGTTTATGGCCCCCATAAGATGCTCCATAGTATATGCCCCGTACACTGCTCCATAAAGGTTTATGACCCCCATAAGATGCTCCATAGTATATGCCCCGTACACTGCTCCATAAATGTTGATGGCCCCCATAAGATGCTCCATAGTATATGCCCCGTATACTGCTGCGATATATAAAAAAAAAATATAACATACTCACCTATCGTCGCTGGGCGCCGAGTGCTGGGGGGCCTGAGCAGGCGGGGACACCGGCACGCTGTGGGGGTCAGGTGCCGGAGTCGCCGTTAGCTCAGGCCCCCGACACTTGCTATAGTCACCTGGCCCTGATCCAGCGCTGCGTGCCGCTCCGTGTTCCGGGTCCTCTGGCTGTGACTGTTCACAGCAACATTTCAGTTTCATATCAGAGAATTGTTCAGTTATTGATCTGAAACATTGCCACTTGGGCCAATAAAGAGTGCTGTGTGTGTGTGTTTAAATATATATATAGACAGACACACACACATACATTATATAGGTGAAACTGCAACTGCGGTATGTACATTATATAGGTTATACCACGGTGTGTAATATACTGCGACCGCTGTGTTTAGCCCATATAGGCCAGCCGCAGTGTGTGTGTATATGTGTGTATGTGTGTATATAATACACACACTGCGGCTGGCCTGTATGGGCTATACACAGCGGGCACAGTATATTACACACAGTGGTATAACCTATATAACGTACATACCGCAGTCGCAGTTTCACCTATACAATGTATATAGACTGCTGTACATACATTATATAGGTGATACTGTGATTGCAGTGTATAGTCGCAGTATATATATGCAGCAGTATCACCTATATCACGTATATACACATTAGTCACATTAGTCATAGTGTCACCTATATAATGAATATAGACTGCTGAACATACATTATAAAGGTGATACGGTGATTATATACAGCAGTGTCACCTATATATTGTACATGCAGCAGTCTATACACAGTATATAGGTCAAACTGCAAATGCTGCATGTACATAGAAAGCTTTCATCCTAGTACTCGCCTGAGATGGAGGAGGATGAGGAGGGTCCACTGTCCAGCCAGCGTCGGAGGTGCTGAGGACTTGGAGCTTATGTTGGCTGGGGATTGGTGAGGAGAGCGCAGTTCAGAGTGAGGCTCAGGCGTCTGTGTGGCCTTTTCACACTTCTGCACAGGCCCTGGTGTGCCCGCGCTCTCCTGTTTGCCCGCACTGACCAGGGCTGCAGACGCACGCCTAAGCATGAACGAGGGCTGCACTCACAAAGGGCACAGAAATCACCGGGGGCATATAGCTGGGGGGCACAGGGATCATGGGGGTACAGAGATCACAGGAGGCACATAGCTGGGGGGCACAGGGATCACGGGGGAACAGAGATCACAGGAGGCACATAGCTGGGGGCACACAGATCACATAGCTGAGAGGTACAGAGATCACAGGGGGCTTATAGTTGGGGGGGCAAGGAGATCACATGGGGCACAGAGATCATATTGGGGCACACAGCCGGAGGCATAGAGATCATATTGGGGCACACAGCGGGTTGCACAGAGATTATATGGGGGCACAAAGCGGGGGGCACGGAGATCATATTGGGGCACACAGTGGGGGGCACAGAGATCATATTGGGGCACTCAGCGGGGGGGCACAGAGGTCATATTGGGGCACACAGCAGGGGGCACAGAGATCATATTGGGGCACACAGCTGGGGGCACAGAGATCATATTGGGGCACACAGCAGGGGGCACAGAGATCATATTGGGGCACACAGCAGGGGGCACAGAGATCATATTGGGGCACACAGCGGGAGGAGCACAGAGATCATATTGGGGCACACAGCAGGGCACAGAGATCATATTGGGGCACACAGCGGGGGCACAGAGATCATATTGGGGCACACAGGGGGGCACAGAGATCATATTGGGGCACTCAGCGGGGAGGCACATAGATCATATTGAGGCACACAGCAGAGGGGCACAGAGATCATATTGGGGCACACAGAGGGGCACAGAGATCATATTGGGGCACTCAGCGGGGGGGGGCACAGAGATGATATTGAGGCACACAGCAGGGGCACAGAGATCATATTGGGGCACTCAGCGGGGGGCACAGAGATCATATTGGGGCACACAGTGGGGGGGCAGAGATCATATTGGGACACTGAGCGGGGGGCACAGAGATCATATTGGGGCACACAGCGTGGGGGCAGAGATCATATTGGGGCACACAGTGTGGGGGGCAGAGTTCATATTGGGGCACACAGCGGGGGCACAGAGATCATATTGGGGCAAACAGAGGGGCACAGATCACCTGCAGAGAGGCACAAAGCTGCCAGCACAGAGATCGCTCTGGAGTCTCTCTGTCTGGTAGCAGCTCCTATTTCAGGACAGGAAGCATTGGGCGGTAACTCCACCCACCCAGTAACCCCGGCCACCCCGATGACATAATTCCTGTGCAAGACAGGCAGCATTCTGTAATGAACGCTGCTTACCCTGCACTCGGGGGTTAACAGGTCGGCAGCCGGCACGATACAGCAGGCTGCCGCTGGAGCATTGCGGACCGGCCTGCGGGCTGCATGAGAAGCCACCCCCTGATTTAAAGTTCCGGCTGACAATTTTGTAGCTCAGTGCTTAGGGGCCCGCCCAGTCTTTGCTGGACTGGGCAGGCCCCTAAGCACTCCGGGCCCAGTCGCAGCTGCAACCCTTGCGACCGCGGTAGTTCCGCCCCTGCTCTTCACTTATTTTATGGTCCTGCACATTGGAGGCCACTTCCTTTTTGAGTTTTTTTTATTTTTATTATTTTTTATATTTATTATACATATTGTTTCTGCCATGTATGTGGTATGTGGACTATACTTTGCGCTCCTTCTTCTCATCTTTTTACGTTTTGGTAACGCATTGAGTAGCACCTGGATAATTTGATTAATTTCATTGGATTAAGTAGTGCCCACATTTTTCTTTCTATTTATATATATATATATATCTCACTGATATATATATATATAGACAGTATATATGTTTTCACGAATATTTGAGGCCATGGATCCATTATATGTTCATTTTTCAAGCCGGCGAGAAAATCTCGCCATACGGATGCCATACGGATGTCACATGGATACTTTGATGTGAGGAAATCGCATCCTCGCATTGTACATGGATGACATACTGCTCACTATTCATGAAACATTTGTGCGATTCTCGTCCATGAAAAACGGACTGATTTTTATACGTTGGGTGTGACTCCAGCGTAAAAGGGATAATCATTCAAAGTTTGAAAGTTGCTAATTTTTTAACATTTTTGTCAAATTTCTGATATTTTTTATAAATAAACACAAAACATATCCACCTAAATTTACCATTATCATAAAGTATAATGTGCCACGAAAAAACAATTTCAAAATCACTGGAATTTGTCAAAGCGTTCCAGAGTTATTACCACATAAAGTGACACTGGTCAGATTTTTTAAATTTGGCTCTTTCAGTAAAGGGTTAATATAGTAAGTGGACAGCCCCATTATTGATTGACAGTTTAGTTTTGTATGTCAATTTTGTGTAACCTTATAGAGAGGAAAGAGTAGTCTGCCATTGGTAAAAATGTAAAGTGGCTCCACGCAGCTGCCCGGAAAGTCTTTTCCCATGGTTTACATTTTACATATTTTTTCAGTGTTTGCATATGTTTTCCCTATGTACTCTGGTTAATTGTCATGTTACAGTAACATGCTGAGACTTTAATAAATGTCTCACTGAAATTGTCCCTGGTGTATTCATAGAAATTAATCTTAAAGCTGTGTACAAATCTAGCGGATGTGTAGTGAGCTGGTGTTTAAAAATAATTGATTATGAAAGTAATAGCCTGGTCCAAGTTTAATATCAATGAGCTTTAACTGAATTATCAGAAGGGATAGGGATCCTAGGATGGTTGGATCAAATCCAACTAATTTGTTCACAGAGCACCTGCAATTTCACTCACTGTAGCCATTTTAAATAATGATATGCTTTTCACAGTGAATGATTCTGGAAGGTCATCGTTCACCATCTTAAGAAGTCTGAAAGATAAAGATGATACCTCTAGATGTCTCTAGCATTCAGACATTTCTGTGGACTTATGCCAAACATATATAGGATGTATTGTCCCAGGTCAGGAATCTGAGATGCATGGATGAATATGTCCCTACATCAGAGAGGTCACCTTTAAGCCCATCGCAATGTATGGACTTTCACTCTAAAGGCTCATTCCCACTTACGATGAAATCTGACAAATGCAACCCGATTAAAAAACGGATTGCATTCAAGCCAATGTTATTCTATCATTGTGTGTTCATCTGCATTTTTTTTTCCAGCTCGGATCTCGATTGGACTGGAACCAAATCGCAGCATGCTGTGATTGCAATAGGAAATTAGAATGCATCTCGCAATAGAAGTCAAAGGGTGCAAGAAAAAAATCGCACAGCATTCGGACCATTCGAGTGCTGTCCGATTTTTATACACTGGTGTCCTTTGAAAAGCCGACAATTCATGTGCCGAGTACAGTAAAATCACACTGACAGGTTAGAATAGAATAGATATAATAAATATATACACATCAAATCCATAGATATATAGATGTCAGTGAAACACACATATATATATATATATATATATATATATGTATATATTACATAGAAAGAAGAAAAGCTGACAATTCAGCAGCCATGTACTGTAAAATCTCAGTAGGAGCTGACAGCATAGAAGAGATGGATTGCATACGGTATATACACATAGAATCGGTAGATAAATAGATGTCAGTGACATATACAATAGGTACAGTGTGTGTGCTACTTACTGTACATGTATTTAATTATTAAAAGATTATTTTTCTGAAAAAAATGGCGTGTGCTCCCGCATAATTTTCTTAACCAGCACAGGGAAAGCCGATGGCTGAGGGCAGATGTTTATAGCCTGAGAAGGGGGTAATACTCATGGAGCTTCCCAGGTTATTAATATCTGCTCACAGCTGTATACCTAGCCTTTACTGGCAATTAAAATGGGGGACCCCCAAAAAATGATGTAGGATCCCCTAAAATTAATAACCAGCTAAGGCTATGCAGACAGCTGTGGGCTGATATTAATAGCTTAGGAAGGGGCCATGGAGCTCTCAGCCTCCCCAGATAAGGCGCATCTCTAAGATGTGCCAACTCTGGCACTTAGCCATGCTCTTCCCACGTGCCCTGTAGCAGTGGCAAGTGGGGAGATAGTTGATGCGGTTGATCACCATTTTATTGTCAGGTGACATCAAGCTCAGAGGTTAGCAATGGAGAGGCATCAATAAGACGCCCCCATTACTAACCCCATAGTCATATTGTACAATTACACACACACACAGAAAAAGTAATTTAATTGAAAGAATGACACAGACTTCTTTAATAAATCTTAATTAAATCATACTTATGACATCGCCCCTTCCACAGACTTCATTGTCTTTTGCAAAAGAGTTATAATAAAAAACAATATTCCTCACCTTTCCGTGGAGAAGATGATAATCCATTTGTCCCACGATGGGTCTAGCTCTGCCTACATCTAGATGGCAAGCTGCATGGTTGCATGATGCCTATCATCCAGCAGAGGTACTGAGCAGTGTGTGCTCAATGTCTCCCTGTGAATTCCTATCCCTCCACATCTCCTGGTGTACTGACCTGTCTCCTAGTAGCGCCTCCAACCTCTGGACACTATGCTGACAGACACAGCAAACTTTCTTGCCACAGCTTGCATTGATGTGCCATCCTGGATAAGCTGCATTACCTGAGCCACTTGTGTGGGTTGTAGAGTCCATCTTATGCTACCACGAGTGTGAAAGCACAACCAACATTAAAAAGTGAACAAAACATCAGCCAGAAAGCATTGAAACTGAGATGTGGTCTGTGGTCCCCACCTGCAGAACCACTCCTTTATTGAGTATGTCTTGATAATTGCCAATAATTTCCATCTGTTGTCTATTCCATTTGCACAACAGCATGTGAAATTGATTGTCAAACAGTGTTGATCCCTAAGTGGACAGTTTGATTTCACAGAAGTTTGATTTACTTGGAGTTATTTTCTGCTGTTTAAGTGTTCCCCTTTTTTCTTTTAGCAGTGTACTGTATATATGGGTGTGTTTTGGCTAATATTTCCTTTGAAAATGATGTGTAAATGACATTGAGAATTGCTCTACGTAAAAGCTCATGTTAAAATCTCATTGCAATCGGATAGCAATTGCGCTGCATTATGGATGTAAATCAGATGCTAGGTGTGAAAAATCAGATTGTACTTGCATGAAAAACGCATGACAATTGCATTACACTTGTCTGATTTTGCAGGAACAAAATCAGACCGATTTAAAAATCGCTAGTGTGACTCCAGCCTAACGCAGTGTTTCCTAAACCTCAGTCCTCACAGTCCCCCCAACAGATCAGGTTTTCAGGATTTCCTTAATATTTTCACAAGTGATGGGATTATTGTCAATGCAGCAGAAATGTTATCTCAGCTGTACAATACCATGGAAATCCTGAAAACCTGATCTGTTGGGGGCCCTGAGGACTGGTGATTAGGAAACATTGCTCTAAAAGACCTGTGATACCCCTTGTGGCCAAAAGGCGAGGTTGAAATGGTTATGCAATATTACGAGTGATGCACTTCCTCGTTAAGGTTGTTGTGAGCCGTGGGCCCAATTAACGCTGGAGTTACTGTCTTCTCATTCAGACAAATCAAACATCAAGAGGAACTGAGAGAGCTGTCACAGCACTGACTTCTTCTTGATGTTCAATTTGTCCAAAGGTGGGGCCAGTGAAGCCTGTGCTGATTCAGCGCTAGGCTCATATGTCATAACAACCACACGAGAGCCCTGCTGGAATGACGCCAGCACGGGAGGCGGGTATAAGCTTTTTTTATTTTATCGGGGCCAAGAGTGGGATATAAAAATGGGTTATTCAAGTAATGGACAACTTTTTTAAGCATAAAATGTGATTTGTGCATTGCCTTGCTTCATTTATACATTGCTTACATTGAAAAGTTGGCTAAAGTGCTCACAACTTTTTCAACAGTATTTTGGGGCAAATCTAAAATTGCACTCTTGTTTCCATTATAACATGAAAAGTTTAGGTTAAACATAATCACAGTTTATCGTAAGCCGGGCACATAGAATATTTCTGTGATGGCTCCTAGCACAATCTTGTAATACCATGCTTTTTCATCAACCTTTCACCATAATGAGCACCGGCTTCATACTGAGAAGCAATGTTTGGTTTTATTAGTATTACAAAGGCTTCATAATGTTAGCTTTTTTCACAAATTTTCCACTTTGCCCGTTGTGTGAACTTTGATAATCCATTTAGCAAAAGCCATATGGTAAGTTCAAGTGGTCCTTTTCAGCACCTTCATAAGTTGAAAATGAACAGGCAAAATATTGGCCCGTAAAGAATTGGCCAAGCCAATAAAATATAATGTTAGGCCTCTTTTAATGGTCTTTTCAGCTATTTTATCAGCACATATAGAACAAATTAAAGAATTGGAGCTTCTGGGTATTTTCTGTCAAGAACCCAAATGAATTGTTTGAGCTGCCTGGCATCTCTATCTTAATATAAGGAAAGTCAGTACAGTAAAGCTACTAATGTATTTACTTGTATTTTCTAAATGCTTGTAGTTTCTGATGTATGAAAACGTGATGAGAAGCTGATAAAAAGTATGGGAACAAGCACAAGCTGCTCTTTGTCTGACAACACTATTGTAACATGAAATATACATTTACACAGTCATGGTTGAAAGTGTTGGCACCCTTGAAATTGTTGTACAAAATGAAGTATTTCTCCCAGAGAATTATTGCAATTACACATGTTTTGTTATACACATGTTTATTTCCTTTGTGTGTGGAAGAATACAACAATATAGAAAAAAACGGCAAATTGCACATCATTTCAAAACGGTTGGACACAATTGTTGTCACTTTTCAAAAATCGTGGGTAAACAACTTTGTTTCAAGCATGTGATGCTCGTTCGAACTCATAGGTGGAAAGTAACAGGTGTGGTCAATATGATCACACCTTAAACCCAAAAAAATGGGGAAAGGTTGACATATTCTTTGCACTGTGAACAGAAAAAGCAGAAGAGAACTATCCCAGGACTTGAGAAACAAAATTGTTGAACAATATCACGTTACTGGGTAAATGGGGAATCATGGAGGAATGGACATTTTAATCTCCTGAGTCAGCAGCATATTAAATGGGGATGATGCACATTTATCTACCCTAGCCCTTAAAGAGGCTGTGCGCCAGTATACGTAGCCTGGGAAGAGACTGTTATGCGTCTGGGTTCAAATCCTTGAGCCTGTGCTTTGTAGTTGGCTTCTCTGTTTGCTGAGCAACAGCAGATACACCTTTTCTCCAGGTGTTTAGTTTCTGTTATCCTTGCTTCAGTTTTTCAGGAAAACAGGTGTTTTCATTTACTCATTTGTCTGCACTATAATCTTTCGGGTGTGGCTTTATATAATTTCCACCTGCTGTTTTTTTCCTGCTGGTTATAGTCTCATTTGAATGTCCAGCCATATGACTCTAGTTTACGCCAGTCAGTAAAAGATCAGCTAGGGTTGATCTCTCTGCTGTTTATGTTCTTTACCCAGCACCTATCGACTGTTTCTTTTAGGGAGTAGGCAGCATATTCTCTAACAGTATGCACTTAATTCCTTATTTTGTATTTTGTGATTATTTTTACTTTCTCTGTGATTTCTTTCTATTTCAGCACACTTTCACTTCTGTAGGTAATTTCCACTTTGCTTCTTTAGGAGGAAGATGCAGTGCTTAACAGCCTTTTAGGCAGCATAGGTCCGAGCTGCAGTAATCTAATCGGTGGTTGGGGCTACTCAGCTCAGGCAAGAACCACTAGGGACTGCGGGGTCAGGATCTCTAGTCTGTACAGGAACTGGTAGGGTCAGTTGCAGTTTTAAGTGTGTTATCTATTTTCCATAGCGCATTGCTACACTATCATAACATTATCACCAGCCCACTCCATATTTTGTGTGCTGAGAAGCCATCATGCGTGCTGTGTATACATTGATCGCGCTATTGTGGTTCTTGCCTTTGGAGGTGGCCGACATCAAGAGGCAACAGCAGCATGCATTATCCATTGCTACACAGGTTCTATGATTTATAGTCCCTCCCTGTTGTTCCGGGTTGAGGTTATGTCACTTGCAGCAAAGATCCAAGTTACCATAGTTTAGTCTGTGGTTAGGGCTATCTCAACTAAAGCAAGCACTACAAGGAACTGCGGAGTCAGGAACTCTAGTCAGTACAGAAACCGGCAAGGTCAGTTGTAGTTTCTAGGGTGTTACTTATTTTCCTGAGTGAGTTGCTACACTATTATAATAGAGACACAGGAGCATTATTAGGCGAAAGCAGCTGAGTTACTGTAAATGAAAGTGCAGAAAGGTAGAGAGGAGATGGCAGTAACAGAAAGGCTGCACCATGGCAGTAGCAGCAGGTGAATGTGCCCGCTCTATTCACTTACAGCAACACTCCAGTGTTTCCTTTTATTTCAATGCTGGAGTGGTGTCACTAATGTAAGTACCCAGCTCCTATAAATTTACTCACTAACCGCTGTCTTCAGCTCTTCCCGGAGCCACTCTAATCCTGCACTGCCATCTTGTGACCACAACTTTTGACTGGTTGTAAGTCAGAGGTCACAGTCATTAGTTCTAACTGTAGGTCTATGAGAGCCTCATTCTGTCTTCGTTCTGACTCTCATATTAAGAAGTTGTCTCTGGCTCGCCCAGCGAAAACACTGGGGCAATCTCACAGGTCACAAACTTAAGAAGACAGACCGGAGTGATGCCTATGACAGATGATGTCGGTGGCTGGTAAGTATGAGACTAAGGGTACCGTCACACAGTGCAATTTTGATCGCTACGACGGCACGATTCGTGACGTTCGAGCGATATAGTTATGAGATCGCAGTGTCTGACATGCTCCTGCGATCAGGGACCCCGCTGAGAATCGTACGTCGTAGCAGATCGTTTGAAACTTTCTTTCGTCGTCTAGTGTCCCGCTGTGGCGGCATGATTGCATGGTGTAACATATATCGTATACGATGTGCGCATAGTAACCAACGGCTTCTACATCGCACATACGTCATGAAATTATCGCTCCAGCGTCGTAGATTGCAAAGTGTGACAGCAGTCTACGACGCTGGAGCGATATTGTTACGACGCTGGAGCGTCACGGATCGTACCGTCGTAGCGATGAAAATTGCACTGTGTGACGGTACCCTAAGTGTAGGGAATTTACATCTCTAATGGTAAAAAAAAAAAATCCCTCTGATGTTGAACTTTAAAGAATGCTTCCCATGACAGCAAGCTGTCACCTATCCTACCTATCTGTGGCATAGGTGATAATATGCTGATCCCTGGTGGTCTCACAGCTGGAAGTCCCATATCCCCAGATCTAGGCTTAGAAATACCCCACTGAAACAGAAAAGTGGCAGCGCATATGATTCCTGGAGAGCAAAGTGCTGATTAAATTTTAAAAATAACCCCACACAGTAAGAAAAATTGAATTACTCTCTTTTCTATTTTTTTCTATTTTAAATTAATAAAATAAATGTAAAAATAAATATAACAATAATTATTATGTTTGTAAAATTTCTAACTATTCAAATATTATGACTTTTTTATTATGAAAAAATATCACAAGCAGTGTTTTTTTTACAGCGGAGTGTCAGATAATTGCTACACAAACCAATCATCACCCCTCGAAATCCCAAATATAAAATTAGTACTGTTCTACTCATACTAAGCCTGAATAATAGTTTACATGCATTTTTACCACACTGTGAATCCGTTAAAAGGAAATGCCAGCAATAATGCAGAATGTAATGGAAATGCATTTTTTTTTTCATTTCAACCCATCTAGAAATGTGTGTGTGCTGTCTGCATGATAAGATTGATGTACGTATACCGTTTACCTCCCATCGGCCACATTCTTGTACTCCATATTAACAATAGTGATTCACATTGTATACCACCAGATATTGTTGCTTTGTCCTACTTGCAATATATTTTATTATGGATAAAAGAGGAATCCTCATCTGAAGCCTGACATTCCTATATGCCTTCTTGTTCTTCATCTCTCTTTCTATTTTTTGGGGGTACATCATGGATATTGGAATACTGATTTATTTTCACTTAATTATCCTGATACTGTTTTTCATGCCTTCTGTTTTAGAATCCACATTTTGTCGCTGACACTTCTGGGGTTCTAATATAAACACAGTCTAGACTTTACTCTAAAAAACGCTTAAAACTTAAGAGTTATATTTTTTTTCCTGCCGTAAAGAAAAAAAGCTTTAGGATAGTTTTTTTTATGCAGTAATCAAAAGAAAAATAAAAGTAGCAGCAGAAGATACATAACCCGAAATTCCCGAAACCGAGTGTATGTATTTTTATAAGGCATATTCTGTTCCAAAACCAAATATTGAAGTAATATGTTGATGCACTGCAGAAGTTTAATATTAAAGTTTATATGAGTGCTGGTTGCTATGCAGACCTTAAATCTTAATCCTTTCACTGCTAGTGAGACCTGCAGAGCGTGTCACTGCTCATAGGATAATGGCTGGCTTGGGTCCATTTTATCAGTGCCAATAATTGCCAGAAATTGTAGACTGAATAGAAAGGGGAACGGAGAAGGTAGAAAAGTCAAGACTGCTCAACTTTCTTCTGTGTAAAGAAGTTTGAGGAATAAAATACAAGTCATCATTCTTAAAAAAAGCTTTTACATAAAAACTGTGTTATCAAAATGAGTACAATAATTTCTTGTGTCTTTCTAAAATTCGATACTACATTGTGGACAACATTGCAATACCATACATTTTGCATTACTGAATAGTTCTATGCAGAGGCGTATCTAGGTGGCTCAGCTCAGGGGTTGAAGCAAAACATCTGAGTGGGCCTCATAACCAGGTAGTGGCACCCCTAATCCTGGGTAGAGGGGAACCTCAGCAGATGACTATGCTGTTACTGAAAATAAATCTCTACACAAAGACCAACGCACCCATATTACCGCCATATGGTGATATACTGACTATAAAGTGGTAGATACCAGTGTTGACGACATATAAAAGATCACAGACAGTATAGTTACAGATTGTGACTTACATCTGATGTTCTTTTTAATGGAGTTGTTCACTTTTCCTGTCTTTTCCATCTGGCTCTGACCGACATAACTCTTTCCATCCAGGACTCGTCTGTAGAGTTCAATATATACACATAAATATATATACAGAGTTTCGTATTTGAAATGTCAGTGGCACTTGCTAAACTGCTTCCTTGCAGCAGATATTGTCACAGTACCACTTATCTGTGTCGTATACTAAAAATGATATAGACAACGGTATATCTGCGCTAGGAATAATCCCCTTTTGTTTATATAAGACAATAAACCGAAAAGCATTTCGATTACCAATTAGTCCCAATTATATCTATGTTTTTACCTTATTGGACCCAGTGAAGACCTTCAGTATTTTTCAGTTTGTTTTCCTCTTGCTCCATCGTGTCTAGAATAGAGTTGCTCCTGTGAGGCATGATGTTAAGGGAAAGGGAGGAGCCTCATGGATTACACAGCTGTGCTCATAACAGGAAGTTACTGTGCAAGGTTGAGGGGAAGAGAGGAATGAGGAGAAAATGAGAGGCGTGAGGTGAAAATGAGATGAGTGAGGGGAAAATAGTGGAGTGAGGGGAAAATAGTGGAGTGAGGGGGAAATAGTGGAGTGAGAGGAAAATGAGAGGTGTGAGGTGAAAATGAGAGGCTTGATGTGAAAATGAAGAGGTGTGAGTGGAAAATGAGAGGAGTGAGAGGAATATAGTGGAGTGTTCGGAAAATGACAGTTGTGAGGGCAAAATGACAGGTGTGAGGGGGGAAATGAGAGGAGTGAGGGGGAAAATGACAGGTGTGATGGGAAAATGAGAGAAGTGAGTTACTGCTGCAGTATGAGGCTGTGTTTAAGACATTCACACATTCAGTATTTGGTCAGTATTTTGCCTCAGTATTTATAAGACAAAACCACAAGTGGGAGAAAAATATAGAAGTGGTGACATGTTTCTAATATACTTTTCCTCTGATTGTTTTACTCCAAGTTTTAGCTTACAAATAGTGAGGTAAAAATACTGACCAAATAACGTGTGAACGAGGTCTAAAGGAGAAAAGTGTGGTGCTGCAGAAGAAGTAGGCTGTGTATACGATACGCTTTATTCCAATTAGTGCAATTTCTCTTGGGATAAAGTGTTTCCAATTGTATATGGAAGAGGAGTGTGAGGTGCTGCCGGAGGATGTGACTATAAAGGAGAAAAGCTGTGCTGCAGAAAAATGCTGTGTATAAAGGAGGAGCGTGAGGTGCAGTAGGAGGCTGTGTAAAAAGAAGGAGCATGAGGTGCAGGAGGAACAAGGCCTCTTAACTACTGCTGTTAAAAGTCGTATCGGCAGTCGTTAAGGGGGTAATATTCTGTTTTAAAAAAACCTTTTTGCTTCAACGAAATGGCGCTGGTTCTGTTCCGTGTACCAGCGCGGGAGTATTGCTATGTTCAACAGTGATAATTTATTTTTCTTGTGCGCATTCCCACACTGGTTCTCGGAACATAGTGGGCTGCGCATGTGAAGACTGAGAGCATTGCTTGCCGATAGATGCTATTGCGCATGCGCCAGCACCGTTTTGTTGAAGCAAAATTTTTCTTTGTAGAAGACCACAATATTAAATGCGCAGGTGCAGTATTTAAAATAGGAAAATGTCACTGAAGGTTCAGTGACCTGTCATTTAAGCCCAGAATGATCACGATGAGGCCAGAGCACCAAAAAAGATCCGCATACCTACATGGCCCGGAGCACCAGCATCTTATTAACTGAAAACTTCACAAACAAATTAAAAAAAGAAACTCTTGAATGAACTGAAAATAAAATACTATCAATACTTGGGTAATCATTTAGTTAATTTGTGTTGGAAATCTGTAGTGTTGAATATATGATGTGAAATGTTTTTATCTGCAAAATACCGTATGTACTCGAGTAAAAGCCGAGAATTTCAGCCCATTTTTTTAGGCTGAAATTGCCCCTCTCCTGCTTATACTCGAGTCATTCCGAGGGGTCGGCAGGGGAGGGGGAGCGGCAGCTATCTAATCATACTCACCTGCTCCTGGTGCGGTCCCTGCACATCCCTGGTTCTCCGGGCGCTGACAGCTACTTCCTTTATTGAGCGATCGCATGGTACCGCTCATTACATTAATGAATATGGACCCGACTCCACTCCCATATGGGTGGAGCCGCATATTCATTACTATAATGAGCGGTACCATGTGACCTCTCAATACAGGAAGAAGCTGCCGGCGCCCGGAGAACCAGGGACGTGCAGGGACTGCACCAGGAGCAGGTGAGTATGACGGGGCAGTGCACGATATTCACCTGCCCCCTGTTCCACCATCGGCGCGGCTCCATCTTCCGCGTCCTGTGCAGTGACGCTAAGGTGAGAGGGCATGATGACGCGATTAGTGTGCGCGCCGCCCTCTGCCTGAACAGTCAGTACGTGGAAGACACAGCGGCGCCCAGCCGTGGAACGGGGGACAGGTGACTATAGCAAATGCTGGGGGCCTGAGCGACAAGAGGTATGTCATTTTTTGTTTTTTTTTATCGCAGCAACAGCATATGGGGCAAAATAGTCTATGGAGCATCTTATGGGGCCATAATCATCATTTGTGCAGCATTATATGGGGCAAATGTGTCTATGGAGCATCTTATGGGGCCATAATCAGCATTTGTGGAGTATTATACAGGGCAAATGTCTCTATGGAGCATATTATGGGGCCATAATCAGCATTTGTGCAGCATTTTATGGGGCAAATATTTCTATGGAGCATCTTATTGGGCCATAATCAGCATTTGTGCAGCATTATATGAGGCAAATGTCTGTATGGAGCATCTTATGGGGCCATAATCAACATTTATGCAGCATTATATGGGGCATATTTTAATATGGAGCATCTTATGGGGCCCATCATAAACTGTATGGAGCATTATATGGGGCGTATTTTGTATGGAGCATCTTATGGAGCCCATCATGAACTGTATGGAGCATTATATGGGGCTCCTGATTCAAAATGGATATTCAAAAACACTTAACCTACTGATGTCTCAATTAATTTTACTTTTATTGGTATCTATTTTTATTTTTGACATTTACCGGTAGCTGTGCATTTTCCACCCTAAGCTTATACTTGAGTCATTAAGTTTTCCCAGTTTGTTTTTTTTTGTGCAAAATTAGGGGTCTCGGCTTATACTCGGGTCAGCTTATACTCGAGTATATACGGTAATCATTATAATTTGTTATAACTAACCACAGTTAGTTACTATGCCCGGGCAACGCCGGGCTCTTCAGCTAGTATATATATATATATATATATATATATGTATATATATATATATTTCCAATCTGCACACTCTTCATTCTGCTGATACCCCAGTGCTGAGCCGCTGCTGCTGTATGTATTATTTTAACTGCACTTGCAGTTAGGCACAATAACATTATAGCATTGTTCCTCTTAGTTCCCCCACTGTGCCCCTTACAAAGTAAAATTTCACGTTTCTGCCCTCTGGATGATAAGATTGCCAAATAGAAAATGTTCTTGCCCTGTGCAAGTGTTTTAGAAAACAATGTTCACATTTTGCCCCTAGAAAGTAATAATGTCTCATGTTCACCTTTGAAGGTTATAATACCCTGAGGGCTCCTATAACAATAATGCTTCTTAAGTGCCCACTTAATATTTGATAATGTTCCCGAGCTCCCCTATACACAGTATGATAGGCCCACAGCTCCCCTATACACTGTATAATGGGCCCACAGCTCCCCTCTACACAGTATGACATCCCTACAACTCGCCTTTACATAGTATGATGTCCCCCAAAACACAGTACAATGGCAACCACAGTAGTCCTCACACTGTATGATGGTCTTTACACCTTATATTGGCTACCACAGTAGGACTCTCACTGTATAACGGCCCCCAAAGTAGCCTTTATACTGTATAATGGCTCTCACACTATATAATGCCAACACAGTAGTCACCAGACTTTATAAGAACCTCTACACAGCATGATGTCCACCCACAGCCATCCCCACACTATATGGTGGCTCCAACTGTAGCCCCCAAACTGTATAATGACCTCTAAATATTATGACAGCCCCTCACAGAAGACCCCACTCAAGGGCTGGACTGGCCATTTGGCAATTCTGGCAAATGCCAGAAGGGCCTGTCTGGTTGTGGGCTGCCTTGTCTGCTATGTTGTTAACAGAATCAGTGTTCCCAAGTTACCCATACTGTTAAGAGTTGCAACGAAGCACAAAGTTGCTGACTCCATCATTCACCCCAGCAGGCCACGGGTATCATTAGATATATTGGTCTTGTAGTAAATTTTGCTTTCCTGCATCCGGGGTAATATTAGTATCCCATCTGGTGCTTGGGGACAGTGACAGCATGGGCCTGTGCGATTTCAAATGCCAGGACTGAATTTCAGTCCTACTCCGTACCTGCCCCACACTGTATCATTGTTTCCTCACTGCATAATTGGCCCCACAGTACTCTCCACACTTTATAAGGGCCCCTCAATAGACCCCTCACTGTATAAAAATCCTCAAACTGTAAAATGTTCCACACAGTTGTTATCACACAGTAGTAGACCCCACACTTTATGAGGGCCCTCACACTGTTTGAGGACCACCACAGTAATCCCCACACTGTATGATTGCTCCCATAGTAGCCCCCAAACTGTATAATGGCCTCCAAATAAACTTTAGGATGGCCCCAACAGAAGCCCCCATACTGTATAATTGTTCCCAGACTGTATAATGACCCCCATAGTAGCCAACCCAAACTGTATAGTACACCTCAAACAAGGTCCCATGCTGTATAATGACCCCACATTTTTTGAGTGCCCCCCACAGTAGTAATTTCAATGTATAAGAGGCCACAGTAGCCATCACACAGTATGAAGGTCCCCCATAGTAACCCCTACACTGTACGATGCCCCCACAGTCACACAACCAGTTTTAATTCAAATAAAAATAAATAATATACTCACCTAATCCAGGATCCTGACAAGTCAACTGGCAAAGACATCAGAGTCCTGGCATGATGCGATGACGTCACTGGGATAGAACTCTAATGTTCTGTTAATGTGTCAGTGCCTCAGCCAGTGTATCACCCTGCCATTCTGTAGACCACATGCTTAAAGCAACCTGCAGTCTACCAAACAGATAGCGGTAATGCAGGGAGCTCATGTCTGATTGCTCTGTCGCAGAGCTTAACTACAGTCTATCGGTGTGGATATACTGTAGTTAAGAGTGGCGGTAGCTCCGGGTGGGCCCCTCAGAGCGACTAGCCTGGGACAACCACACCCTTTGCCCCACTCAGTAGCTACGCTACTGGTTCCACGCTCTTATGTTATATTTTAAATATTAAATTCCACAATTTACTGACTTACTTAAAAATAAGTATATTTTGTTCACGGAGCAGTTAGGGGTAGAATAAAATGAGGATAACTGCGGTGGGTCAAGCCCAGATTGTCTTCGTTATAGTCTTTTAAAAAACCATTGACATGATCAAGCAGATTAATATGTAGAGAAATATGACAGAAAAACTGTGGCAGGAGAAGAAGCATCAAGATCAATGTAAAATACCTGCAAAAAGTGGGGCACTATCAAAAGAAGGAGACAAATTGAACTGTAAAGGAGTATGGAAACAGCAATGTATAGAGAAAATGTGTCAAGAGGAAATCAAGGTAAAATGTAGGTACATTTTTTTAATTAAGTGTTTAAAAACACCAATGTGGAAACTAATAACGAAAAGTTAAAGAAACAAGTTTGGATAGAAATGTGGGGTATTGGGAAAAGATGTTGTGTGGTGGAGAGCGGATCAAGAAGAACAAAATAAAAAGATATGGAGAAAAGTATCCACAAGGATACAAAATGGCGATGGTGATACAGGAATTTGAGCCCGGACTAGGGATTTTTTTGCAGGATCTGGCTCTTTAGAAAGTGGTGAAGGATGAAGAACTGCGCATGTTCATTAAACCAGGTAATGGTACTTTTGTGTTATGACCTGGTGGTTAGGAGCACCAGGAATGACCTGATGGTTAAACTCACAGGACAAGCTCTGGGAAGTGGTAACTTTGCTGACCGCAATCCCTAATCCTATCACACACACTAGAAATAGCCGTGGAGCGTACCTAACAGGCCTAGATGCCTCGGCACAGCCTAAGAATTAGCTAGCCCTGGAGATAGAAAATAAAGCCTACCTTGCCTCAGGGAAATTTCCCCAAAGGAAAAGGCAGCCCCCCACAAATATTAACTGTGAGTAAAGATGAAAGTCACAAACACAGAAATGAAAAAGGTTTTAGCACAGGGAGGCCAGACTAACTAAATAGACAGAGGATAGGAAAGGTATCTTTGCGGTCAGCACAAAAACTACAAAAGACCACGCAGAGTGTGCAAAAAGACCCCTGCACCGACTCACGGTGCGGAGGCGCCACCCTGCATCCCAGAGCTTCCAGCTAGCAAGACAAAATCATGAAAGCAAGCTGGACTAGAAAACCATGAACAGAAAATAACAAACGGGGACTTAGCTTCTTGCAGGAAGAGACAGGTCTCCAGAAAGATCCAAGAGCGAACTGAACCAGCACAGGAACATTGACAGCTGGCCTGGAGTAACGATCTGAGTGGAGTTAAATAGAGCAGCCAACAAAAGGATAAACCACGTCACCTGTGTAAGGAACCTCAGAAGCAGCAGCTTCACTCACAGCCACCAGAGGGAGTCCATGGACAGAACTCGCCGAAGTACCATTCACGACCACAGGAGGGAGTTCAACAACAGAATTCACAACAGTACCCCCCCTTGAGGAGGGGTCACCGAACCCTCACCAGAGCCCCCAGGCCGATCAGGATGAGCCAAATGAAAGGCACGAACTAGATCAGCAGCATGAACATCAGAGGCAAAAACCCAGGAATTATCTTCCTGACCATAACCCTTCCACTTGACCAGGTACTGGAGTTTCCGTCTCGAAACACGAGAATCCAAAATCTTCTCCACCACATACTCCAACTCCCCCTCGACCAACACCGGGGCAGGAGGATCAACGGAGGGAACCATAGGCGCCACGTATCTCCGCAACAACGACCTATGGAACACATTATGGATGGCAAAAGAAGCTGGAAGGTCCAAACGAAATGACACAGGATTAAGAATTTCAGAAATCTTTTATGGCCCAATGAAACGAGGCTTAAACTTAGGAGAGGAAACCTTCATAGGAACATGACGAGATGACAACCAAACCAAATCCCCAACACGAAGTCGGGGACCAACACAGCGCCGGCAGTTAGCGAAACGTTGAGCCTTCTCCTGGGACAATGTCAAATTGTCCACCACATGAGTCCAAATCTGCTGCAACCTGTCCACCACCGTATCCACACCAGGACAGTCCGAAGGCTCAATCTGCCCTGAAGAGAAACGAGGATGGAAACCAGAATTACAGGAAAAAGGAGAAACTAAAGTAGCCGAGCTGGCCCGATTATTAAGGGCGAACTCAGCCAAAGGCAAGAATGACACCCAATCATCCTGATCAGCAGAAACAAAGCATCTCAGATATGTTTCCAAAGTCTGATTAGTTCGTTCGGTTTGGCCATTAGTCTGAGGATGGAAAGCCGAAGAAAAAGACAAATCAATGCCCATCTTAGTACAAAAGGACCACCAAAACCTCGAAACAAACTGGGAACCTCTGTCCGAGACGATGTTCTCTGGAATGCCATGCAAACGAACCACATGCTGGAAAAACAATGGCACCAAATCAGAGGAGGAAGGCAATTTAGACAAGGGTACCAAATGGACCATCTTAGAGAAGCGATCACAAACCACCCAAATGACCAACATCCTTTGAGAAACAGGGAGATCAGAAATAAAATCCATGGAAATATGCGTCCAGGGCCTCTTCGGGACCGGCAAGGGCAAAAGCAACCCACTGGCACGAGAACAGCAGGGCTTAGCCCGAGCACAAGTCCCACAGGACTGCACAAAAGAACGTACATCCCATGACAAAGAAGGTCACCATAAGGATCTAGCCACCAAATGTCTGGTACCAAAGATTCCAGGATGACCAGCCAACACCGAACAATGAACCTCAAAGATAACTCTACTAGTCCATCTATCAGGGACAAACAGTCTCTCCGCTGGACAACGGTCAGGTCTATCAGCCTGAAACTTCTGCAGCATGCGCCGCAAATCAGGGGAGATGGCAGACAAAATTACCACCTCTTTAAGATTACCCGCCGGCTCCGGATCACCCGGAGAGTCAGGCACAAAGCTCCTTGACAGGGCATCAGCCTTCACATTCTTAGATCCCGGAAGGTATGAAACCACAAAATCAAAACGGGAGAAAAAGAGCGACCATCGAGCCTGTCTAGGATTCAACCGTTTGGCAGACTCGAGATAAGTCAAATTCTTGTGATCCGTCAAGACCACCACGCGATGCTTAGCTCCTTCAAGCCAATGTCGCCACTCCTCGAATGCCCACTTCATGGCCAACAACTCTCGATTGCCAACATCATCATTGCACTCAGCAGGCGAGAATTTTCTAGAAAAGAAGGCACATGGTTTCATCACCGAGCCATCAGAACTTCTTTGCGACAAAACAGCCCCTGCTCCAATCTCAGAAGCATCAACCTCGACCTGAAACGGGAGCAAAACATCTGGCTGGCACAACACAGGGGCAGAAGAAAAACGACGCTTCAACTCCTGAAAAGCCTCTACAGCCGCAGAGGACCAATTGACCACATCAGCACCTTTCTTGGTCAAATCAGTCAACGGTTTAGCAATACTAGAAAAATTAGCGATGAAGCAACGGTAAAAATTAGCAAAGCCCAGAAACTTCTGCAGGCTCTTCACAGATGTCGGCTGAGTCCAATCATAAATGGCCTGAACTTTAACAGGGTCCATCTCGATAGTAGAAGGGGAAAAAATGAAACCCAAAAATGAAACCTTCTGAACTCCAAAGAGACACTTTGACCCCTTCACAAACAAGGAATTCGCACGAAGGACCTGGAACACCATTCTGACCTGCTTCACATGAGACTCCCAATCATCCGAAAAGACCAAAATGTCATCCAAATATACAATCATGAATCTATCCAGGTACTCTCGAAAGATGTCATGCATAAAGGACTGAAACACAGATGGAGCATTAGAAAGCCCAAATGGCATAACCAGGTACTCAAAATGGCCCTCGGGCGTATTAAATGCTGTTTTCCATTCATCGCCCTGTTTAATTCGCACAAGATTATACGCCCCTCGAAGATCTATCTTGGTGAACCAACTAGCCCCCTTAATCCGAGCAAACAAATCAGACAGCAACGGCAAAGGATACTGAAATTTGACTGTGATCTTATTAAGAAGGCGGTAATCAATACAAGGTCTCAAAGAGCCATCCTTCTTGGCCACAAAAAAGAACCCTGCTCCCAATGGTGAAGACGACGGGCAAATATGACCCTTCTCCAAGGACTCCTTTATATAACTCCACATAGCGGCGTGTTCTGGCACCGATAAATTGAACAGTCGACCCTTAGGAAACTTACTACCAGGAATCAAATCAATAGCACAATCACAATCCCTATGAGGAGGTAGGGAGGTAGGGACCGGATTTGGGCTCATCAAATACATCCCGGTAATCCGACAAAAACTCAGGGACTTCAGAAGGAGTGGAAGACGAAATTGACAGCAATGGAACATCACCATGTACCCCTTGACAACCCCAGCTGGACGCAGACATTGATTTCCAATCCAATACTGGGTTGTGGACCTGTAGCCATGGTAACCCCAAAACGACCACATCATGCAGATTATGCAACACCAAAAAGCGAATATCCTCCTGATGTGCAGGAGCCATGCACATGGTCAAATGAGTCCAGTACTGAGGCTTATTCTTGGCCAAAGGCGTAGCATCAATTCCTCTCAATGGAATAGGATACTGCAAGGGTTCCAAGAGAAAACCACAGCGCCTGGCAAACTCCAAGTCCATCAAGTTCAGGGCAGCGCCTGAATCCACAAATGCCATAACAGAATAGGACGACAGAGAGCAAATCAGAGTAACAGACAAAAGAAATTTAGACTGTACAGTACCAATGGTGGCAGACCTAGCGAACCGCTTACTGCGCTTAGGACAATCGGAGATAGCATGAGTGGATTCACCACAGTAAAAACACAGCCCATTCCGACGTCTGTGTTCTTGCCGTTCAACTCTGGTTAGAGTCCTATCACACTGCATAGGCTCAGGCCTATGCTCAGAGAATACTGCCAGATGGTGCACAGCTTTGCGCTCACGCAAGCGCCGATCGATCTGAATGGCCAAGGACATAGACTCATTCAGACCAGCAGGCGTGGGAAATCCCACCATGACATCCTTAAGGGCTTCAGAAAGACCCTTTCTGAAAATTGCCGCCAGGGCACACTCATTCCACTGAGTAAGCACAGACCACTTTCTAAACTTCTGACAGTACACCTCTGCTTCATCCTGACCCTGACACAAAGCCAGCAAGATTTTCTCTGCCTGATCCACTGAATTTGGTTCATCATAAAGCAATCCAAGCGCCAGAAAAAATGCATCAACATCACGAAATGCAGGATCTCCTGGCGCAAGGGAAAATGCCCAGTCTTGAGGGTCACCACACAACAACGAAATAATGATTTTTACTTGTTGAACGGGGTCTCCAGAGGAGCGGGGTTTCAAAGCTAGAAACAGTTTACAATTATTTTTGAAATTCAGAAACTTAGATCTATTCCCAGAAAATAAATCAGGAATAGGAATTCTAGGCTCTAACATAGGATTCTGAACCACAAAATCTTGAATGTTTTGTACCCTTGAGATGATCCACACAAGAGGACAGACCTTGAATGTCCATCTCTACACCTGTGTCCTGAACCACCCAAAGGTCTAGGGGAAACGAAAGACAAAACACAGTGCAAAGAAAAAAAAATGGTCTCAGAGCTTCTCTTATCCCTCTATTGAGATGCATTAATACTTTGGGCCAGCTGTACTGTTATGACCTGGTGGTTAGGAGCACCAGGAATGACCTGATGGTTAAACTCACAGGACAAGCTCTGGGAAGTGGTAACTTTGCTGACCGCAATCCCTAATCCTATCACACACACTAGAAATAGCCGTGGAGCGTACCTAACAGGCCTAGACGCCTCGGCACAGCCTAAGAATTAGCTAGCCCTGGAGATAGAAAATAAAGCCTCAGAGAGATTTCCCCAAAGGAAAAGGCAGCCCCCCACAAATATTAACTGTGAGTAAAGATGAAAGTCACAAACACAGAAATGAAACAGGTTTTAGCACAGGGAGGCCAGAATAACTAAATAGACAGAGGATAGGAAAGGTATCTTTGCGGTCAGCACAAAAACTACAAAAGACCACGCAGAGTGTGCAAGAAGACCCCCGCAACGACTCACAGTGCGGAGGCGCCACCCTGCATCCCAGAGCTTCCAGCTAGCAAGACAAAATCATGAAAGCAAGCTGGACTAGAAAACCATGAACAGAAAATAACAAACGGGGACTTAGCTTCTTGCAGGAAGAGACAGGTCTCCAGAAAGATCCAAGAGCGAACTCAACCAGCACAGGAACATTGACAGCTGGCCTGGAGTAACGATCTGAGTGGAGTTAAATAGAGCAGCCAACCAAAGGATAAACCACGTCACCTGTGTAAGGAACCTCAGAAGCAGCAGCTTCACTCACAGCCACCAGAGGGAGTCCATGGACAGAACTCGCCGAAGTACCATTCACGACCACAGGAGGGAGTTCAACAACAGAATTCACAACACTTTTGGCAGTGTGGACAGGTGCCAAGTCCTGCTGGAGAATTAAATTTTCATCTTCAAAAAGCTTGTCGGCAGAAGGAAGCATGAATTGCTCTAAAATTTCCTGGTAGACGGTTGCGCTGATTTTGGTCTTGATAACACAGTTGACCTACACCAGCAGATGACATGGCTCCCCAAGCCATCACTGATTGTGGAAAGTTCACACTAGAGCTCAAGCAGCTTGAATTTTGTGTCTCTCCACTCTTCCTCCAGACTCCGGGACCTTGATTTCCAAATGAAATGCAAAATTTACTTTCATCTGAAAACAACACCTTGGACCGCTGAGCAACAGTCCAGTTCATTTTCTCCTTGGCCCAGGTAAAACGCTTCTGGCATTGTCTATTGATCATGAGTGGCTTGACACAAGGAATGTGACATTTGTATCCCATGTTCTGGATACATCCGTGTGTGATGGTTCTTGAAGCAATGACTCCAGCAGCAGTCCTCTCCTTGTAAATCTTCCCAAAATTTTTGAATGGCCTTTCAAGGCCATGGTTATTCCACTTGCTTGTGCAACTTTTTTACCACATTTTTCCTTTTCACTCAACTCTCCATTAATATAATTGGATACAGCACTCTTTGAACAGCCAGCTTCTTTATCAATGACCTTTTGTGGCTTACCCTCCTTGAGGAGTGTGACTGCATTCTGAACATCTGTCAAGTCCACAGTCTTACTCATGATTGTGGAGCCTACTGAAACAGACTAAGGGACCTATCTAATCACTTAGGAAGCCTTTGCCGTTGTTTTTTGCTAATTATTCTAATTTACTGATATAATGACTTTTGGGTTTTCATTGGTTATAAGCCATAATCATCAACATTGACAGAAATACACACTTGAAATAGATCATTCTATTTTCTATTTTCTATTCATTCATGTTTAATGTATTTGTCTATATTTGCCCCGTATTCACATGTAAAGCGCCATGGAATAAATGGCGCTATAAAAATGTATAATAATAATAATATAATAATAAATTTGTAATGACGCTTCACTTTTTGTACTGAAGAACTGAAAGAAATTAACTTTTTGATGATATTCTAATTTTGTGAGAAGCACCTGTAATTTTCCTCCCATATAATTTCTCTTGGCTCTCTAATCAGTTGTGCCGAATCTCTCAAATATGAGGGAACTTGGATAATGAACTCCTGTAGATAGAGATCTATATAGTGTGATAGGGAGATAGTTAGGGATCCTATGCCCGATGTAATGGGGCATCCTGTTTTTTTTCTTCTTGTAAATTTTTGGAAAATAAAATATTGCTCTAGTAGAGACAGAGTTAGTCGAAAAACAGTTTTCTTTTTTGTTTAGTACTTTTTCGTTGCAAGCTTTGTTAATCAATTGTGAATATTTTAACTTAAATTGGGGTGATTGATCTGTATCAACTAATGTGTAATATTTATTGTCTGACAGAATATTACGGTATATGCCTCCCTATTATAATTATCTGTATCTTGTAAAACATTTCCTCCTTTATCTGCCTGTCTAATCACGATTTTTTTATTAGTTTGTTTAATGCTTCTTTCTCTTTTCTGGTGAGGTTGTTTTCTCTTTTTTGTGCAGTACCACTTTTTAAAAATCTTCTGCCACCAAGAAGTAGAAGGTATCCAAATAATATCCCTTATGGTGAAGGGAGTAAAAATTAGTGCTAGACCTCACATCCTGATGTCTATAACGATCTTCAACTGACATTGGTTTCAGCATGTGAGTGTATCATCAGAGCAAAATGTTTGCTGAGTGTTAGTTTCCTCACAAAATTATTTAGATCTAGAAAAAGTTGAAAATCATTGCTGTTTCATGCAGGACAAATTTTAGACCTTTGCTTAATAGGGAGCTTTCCCCTTCAGTAAGAGTATGTCTAGAGAGATTAAAAATATTAACTGTTTGTGATTTATTTGATTTTTTTATACTCAGTCCTCATGTCAATGAAAGTGGATTTTTATTTTTGTTTTAAGTTTATTTCTATGTTTCCTCCTCCTCATTTTTCCCTGTTTTTTCTTTTCTTTTGCGTGAGACCAGAGGTACAAAATATTTTTTTTTGTATTCTGCTCCAAATGAGGTGGTGCTGTCACAGTCTGGGTTGAGGGGGCTGATGTCAGGATCCTGTCAGCAGCGGTGCACTGCCACGGCTGAACAGGGTGACTCACCCACACTGTGGGAGAGCCCGGGGTCAGATACCACAGGGAAGGCTCAGGCAGACGGGACCTGAGCAGCGTGCTGAGTATGGTAGAGACCAGAAGGACCTACGATCATGTGACCACAGGGGGCGGGGCTTAGCGTCCTGCTGCTGGAGATGAGTGCAGGATTTTACAGGGAATCTGAAGTAGAGGAGAGGGGAATTCAGGTCGAACAGACGGGGCTCATACACGGAGAGGGCGGCATAGTACACAGGGGCAATCAGAAGAATAGTCAGGACGTAGCAAGAGATCAGAAAACCAGAATGGTCAATAGACGGTACAGAAACAGCAGGCAGGAATCACAACAGGGACAGGACCAGATCAGAAACCAAACAGACAGACTTTAGTACTTGCACAAAGCAGAGGCACACCAGGGTCAGACACACTCAGCCAAGGGTCAGAGTATAAAAGACAAGGATTGACCTCACAGTGAGGCTATAAAAAGCCTCCCAGGACCCAGAAAGAGGCCATTCAAGTTAATCCTGCAACTACCTGACCCGAGAGCACAGTAAACCATGACAGCTGATTGCATTGTGGACGATTGTGGAGGTGGTGGACATGTGGTTCCTATTTCTAAAAAATAGATATGTAAAGCATTACTGACTGAGGAGGGAGAAGCAGAAAGTGGAGAGGGCTGTTGTAGCATAGTGTTCTGTGTGGAGGAGTGATAGGAGAAATCATGTAGAGTGAGTTCACTGAGATCCAGTGGAAGATCTAAGAACTCTTCATGAGGTGATTAAAAAGCTGAGAGCTTAGAGGATAGTGTAGTGATGGAATTGGTAGTTGGTAGACACCCAAGAATAATAAACTCACTCAGTTCTGTAGTAGTATGACTGAAGGGATATGATGCTGTTGGTAAGGAGGGAATGATAGGTGGATGAACTGGAGGAGGGGAAGAGGGAAGGTTATTGTTTCCCTGCCGGGAAGGTAACCCGGATTTGGTGCTGGGAATGAAGATATCAAAAGTGCTGTTTTTTTGCTGGTAATATTATTTGAATTTGTATCTGCTTTCTTAGCCTCCAGATGGGTGCATCTGCATGCCTGGTTTGATGACTGTAGCAGGTAGAAGGAAAAGTGGATATTAACCGTGCTGCTGTAGAAATCACAATCCCAGTATATGGATAAAAAATTGGTATTTTATTCTCTATTCACTCAAAGCGTTTTGAAGTTCACATAACTTCTTTCTCAGGACCAGTTGGACTCCCGCTGATGTTTTGGATTTGTGGGAAAGAAAAGACCAGGATTTTATTGTTCCATTGGCAATAAGAGGAGATGCATTTGGTTTATTTTTATTTATGTAATTGTTTTTATTTATATAGGAAGTATTGTATGGTTTTGGTGGCACTTTATAGTTGAAATTTGTGATTGCTGCTGTCAGCAGGGATGAATCACTGTGTGCGTATGTATCTCGTTTCAATTTGCTGTCTTTTTTTAAGCCAGTTCTCTCTCATATGTTCTCAATCTAGAAGTCACATTTTTGTTTAGTTCATCATAAGAGGGGAAAGAATTGTAATTGTCTAGAACTGATAGTAGGGCTTCACACGAGATGCCACTTGGGAAGCCAGATTCCTTCGATTCATATTCAAGATAGTTAATAAATTCATAGAACATGTTTCTAAATGCAAGTTCCAGTCTATAGTCAAAATCTTGTCATCGGAGAAAGTGGAAGGAATATTTATCCTCAACCCTAAGGTATTATTTTCTCAGCAATCCAAATTCCCAAAAAGTCTGCATCTAATTCGTGTCTAATCTCAGTCAGCAAGCCTTTTTCAAATGCAGAAAATAGTTCAATAATTTTCTTACATGCATCTTGATCTTTATTCAGTATTTCTGGTCTGGTAGTGATCCGCCCTTAGTCCGATTCACCACCAATTAGAGAGGATATTAACTCATATAAAAATTTATATTTTTAAGTGGGCATCATCATACAAAATTAGAGTGGTCCAGTGGGATCACTACCATGCATGTAAAAAATAACATACCACGAGTATTGAAGAAGAAAAGTACATGCGAACAAGAGTAGGATCACCACAGAGATTTAGACAAAATGCAAAAAGTTTATTTCCATACCAAAAACACTACACACAATTAAAAACATCTAAAAACCGTTCCACAATGGAACATGCATGTTAGATCCAATGTTCAAAATATAGTATTCGTTTAGGATATACAGTATATATATATATATATATATATATATAGTTCCAGGCTGTAGTCAAATTTCCACCAAAAATATTAGCAGCCTAAAGCATGGTGTAACTGATCAGAGCTCTCCCTGACGAAGCTGCTTGCTGGCAGCGATACGCGTGGGTTCTTCCCACACCCTGCCTTCAGCCATGCTTTGCCCTACCACTTCTTGGACTTGCACTCCAGTGGTAATTATCTTCATGCACTGAACAAATCCTGCTTTCCCTGAGGTCTGATCAGTTACACCATGCTTTAGGCTGGTTCTTTTGCATTATCATCATCATTATTTGCCACACCAGACCTTGTTTCTTCATCTGGAAGATTTCTCAGTTCACATTTGCAATTTTGCATGCGGCTGGGTTTATCCTTTTTGCAGTCCTATTCTGATTTTGATAGGGTTATTGCTCCATTTTATACATCAGCACACTTTATGCTCACGAGCATCTCTTTGACATAATTGGGGACGCCCATTTCTTGTCATTCTCAGGCCATGATTTAACGTCATTTGGTTGTCATATATTATATGTTGGTTCCACACGTGATTATTGTACTACATGTGATATTTCTACAGTGCCTTGTGTGTTGGTCATAGCATTAGCAGTGTGTGCACCATATTATATTATATATTGCTTTATACAGGCTGTTTGGTAGGGGTGTTGTGCTTTGTTACATGTTTTTAATTGATTTTATATTCTGTATCTGTCTTTGCTATTGTAATAAAAATTTATACTATTTTCTGGGTATCATGCAGCAGGTGTGCACATTTATATGCATCGGCTTTCTTTTTCTTGGTCTCAAATATAGAGGATTGTCACATAAGGAAAAGAAGGGGAGAGGAAGGGTTTTTTTTGTTGAAAATGCAAAAATTCCTTCGAGATGGGCAAAAACCATGTACTGTATGTCCATAGTAGATGGGGGGGGGGAAGTGTTTTTAGGCCCATAGATTAAATAGACGTTTTACGCCCTGCTCGGCCTTTTCTGGAGAAACATGTGCTGAAAGTTCATGTGCTGCAACTAGCACGGGTAGTTGGAAAAATTCTTTAAATTTCTGTTTCAAGGAAACAGGCTCCAAGCTCTTGTGTCCGTTGGTCCTTTTTATTGAACGATCTCCTCTGCAGTTATGGAACTGAAAGAATGGGGAGAAAAATATGCATAAAAGTATATGTAAAAGGAAAGTATATCGGGACATGGTAAAGGGGTGGGAGGGGGGAGAGAGAGAAGAGGGGAAACTGGGAAAAAAGCTATATCCAGACCCCCCTGTATATATATATGGGTGTAGGATGGCCACTGAATGAGGGTTACTTCTTTTTGTAAAATAAACCAGAGTCAGTCATTGAGGCCATCTGGTGCAAGACTACCCAGTTCGTATATCCATCTGGCTTCTTGACGGAGAAGCTCCTTTGATATATCCCCCCTCTTATGTTTATATTAACCCCTTCCAAGCCCATTACCCTTAGAGAATCCGCTGAACCACCATGAGCCACTAAAAAATGTGTCGCCACTGAGGTAATCGCTTTACCTTTGGATCTATCAGATCTAGCTGTGGAAATATTTGATAGGTGCTGTTGAGTTCTGCATCATAACTCTTGTGTTGTTTGTCCCACGTAGATTTTGTCACAGCCACAGTTCAGCGCGTAAACCACATTGTGAGATCGACAGTTAAAGTATGCTCTTGATTGCATCTGTGTGGACAAATTTTGGACTGAAATACCCCTTCTCACTATCATCCATGGGCAAATTGAGCAATTGCTGCAGGGGAAAGATCCCTTGTTGGAGTGGCCTGTCCTTAATTTTGTAGTGGGGCGTCTAAAGTGGCTATTGGATAGATAATCCTTTAGTTTCTTTGCCCTTCTTGCCACCATCTTGGGCTTATCCCCAATAAAAGGTCTTAATCTTGGCTCACTCCTCAGGATCCCCCAATTGGCATTCAAAATACGATATACATCATTCCATTGATGAATTTAGTGATCAAATTGATTTTGTTTGATACTGGTCTTACCCGGGGTTTTAGAGCCTCCACTCTTGTCTTTTCTTTTGAGAATTCAAAGGCTCCCGAAATGATTTTCCAGGGATATCCACGTTCATGGAATCTGTTGGTCAGTTGGTGGGACTCTCTGAAAAAGTCTTCTGTGTGGCTGAAGTTTCTTCTGAGTCAAAGGAATTGTCCTTTTGGAATTCCTTTTCTCAAGTGTGCTGGATGGAAACTCTTAAAATGCAAGAGATTGTTTGAGGCCGTCTGTTTCCGAAATAACGTGGTAATAATGCAGTTCTGGTCGATCGACAATTTTAGATCCAAAAATTCAACTGAAACTTCAGTGGAAAAAGAAGATGTGAGTTTAATGTTCCAACAATTGTTGTTAAGCTCTCCAATGAAGGTACATAGTTCTTCAGATGACCCAGACCAGATTATAATGATGTCCTCTATATAACACAACCATTTTACCGCATGAGTGGAGAAACTGTTCAGTTTCTGTACATGGGTTTCCTCCCACCACCCCATAAAGAGGTTGGCATATGAGGGTGCGCATTTTGCCCCCATGGCCGTGCCCGAGACTTGTTTGTAAAAAGTCATGTCAAACACAAAGTAGTTTTTCTCAAGTACAAACTTGAGTAGCTCCAAAATAAAGGTATCATGACCCCTGTCCCCTGTAGATTGATCTTTTAGAAAATAGGAGTTTTTTTTCATACCTAATTTATGTTCGATATTTGTATATAGGGCCTCCACATCAAGGGTTGCTAAGATTGCGTTGTCCGGTACTTCCAAAGTCTCACAGAGTTCTATAAGATGGGATGAGTCTCGTACGTAAGAAATCAAAGATTTCACCATTGGCTGCAAAAAATTATCGAGAGAAGAACATGGTTTTTCATATAGCCCCCCCAGCACAGAGATCATAGGTCTATCTGGTGGCATATTGGTGGATTTGTGAATTTTTGGCACTAGATAAAAAGTTGGAATAACTGGATGGGTTGTTGTTAAAAATTCTCATTCCTTTTTATCTATGATGCCACAGGAGAAGGCCCTCGAGAATAGTTTGTCTAGTTGCATCTTAAAGGTTGATGTCGGATCTGTTGGTAATTTTTGATAGTATTGGGTACTGTCCAATTGGCATCTTGCTTACTGGCAATACATGTCCTTGGATCATAGTACAATATTTCCACCTTTGTCTGCTTCTTTGATTTCTTGTAAATCATTATTTCTCAACTTGGATAGTGCTAGTTTTTCCTTTTTTGTTAAATTATTTTGCCCGTTCTTGTCCAATTTGAGTCTTTTTATATCCCTACATGTTGTTTTGAAGAATGTCTGTATAGCTGGAAACATTGAGAATTTTGGAGTTGCCTGGGACGGTAGCCTGCCGTTAAATTTTCTTCTACCCTGTATATGTCATTTTCAGTTAGTAGGTCTATTAAATCTCTGAAGATTTGTCTGTCCTGATCTGGAAGCTCGTCTATTAGTGATGGTTGATGGTACAAAATTTTAAATGTTTGTTGTCTACAGAAAAGGTAGAGGTCTTTGGTTAGTTCAAATTTGTCCAGTCCGCTCATGGGCGAAAAAGACAAACCTTTTGTAAGTTTCTTTCTATTTCTGATAGCTGATATGTGGAGAGGTTAAAAATACGTAGCTTATTCATGTCACCACCAGCCTCTTCTACAGGGTGATTCGTGTTTCTCACTTCGAGCTCGGAGACCAGGCCCTGAAATTTTGATTTTTCTTTGTGTGATTTTTTGGGTTTTCTTTGCTCCTTCTATGCTGCTTTATCGATCTCTCGTATCTGTTGATAAAAAATCACTGCTCACACTGGGGCCTGTTCCATTGTTGGTTACACCCACTTCATTGTCCATCACCCTAGTGTTGCACCTCCTCCTGTTGCCTTGGTGTGACCATCTGTACATTCTCTGTTTCTCCATATCTAATTTGTCCCGCTGAAACTTATTTTTCTTCCCCCTAATGATATCTCTCTCATATCTATCTATCAGTTCTTTTAGATGGATTTTGAACAGATCTACTTGGGTCTTTGTGTCAAAAGTACCTAATTCGACTTCTTTCTTTTTTATATCCTCCTTAGTTTTCGTTAGCACCAAATTGTCCTGTTCAATCAACATGTCAATAATAATATAGGAGCATTTTTGTAGACCATTTTCCCAAGGTGTTCTAAAGTCCTGATCCACCTCCCAGGCTGGGAATATCTGGACTCTAAGGGTACCATCACACAGTGGCACTTTGATCGCTAGGACGGCACGATCAGTGACGTTCCAGCGATATCGTTACGATCTCGCTGTGTCTGACACGCTACTGCGATCAGGGACCCCGCTGAGAATCGTACGTCGTAGCAGATCGTCTGAAACTTTATTTCGTCGCTGGATCTCCCGCTGACATTGCTGAATCGGCGTGTGTGACGCCGATTCAGCGATGTCTTCACTGGTAACCAGGGTAAACATCGGGTTACTAAGCGCAGGCCTGCGCTTAGTAATCCGATGTTTACCCTGGTTACCAGCGTAAACGTAAAAAAACCAAACACTACATACTTACCTTCCGTGTCTGTCCCCGGCGCTCTGCTTCTCTGCACTCCTCCTGCATCCTGTGTCAGCGCCGGCCAGCCAGCCAGAAAGCACAGCGGTGACGTCACCGCTCTGCTTTCCGGCTGACCGGCGCTGACAGTGCAGAGGAAAGCACAACGCCAGAGGACAGACACGGAATGTAAGTATGTAATGTTTGTTTTTTTTACGTTTACGCTGGTAACCAGGGTAAACATCGGGTTACTAAGCGCGGCCCTGCGCTTAGTAACCCGATGTTTACCCTGGTTACCAGGGGACTTCAGGATCGTTGGTCGCTGGAGAGCGGTCTGTGTGACAGCTCTCCAGCGACCACACAGCAACGCTGCAGCGATCGACATCGTTGTCGTATCGCTGCAGCGTCGTTTCAGTGTGACGGTACCCTTAGTCCACGGGGCACTAGACCCAATCTTTTGTATTCAACCAAGCTTATAATGTCCACCATGTCTTAGTTAATCTCTTATGTAAATTAATCAGCTCTGTGGTCAAATTCTGAAAGTCACCACCACTTTTACAACCATTCGTAGCAGCAGCACCATCTGTTAGACCAAAAATGTCCTTCATTTGTTCCTGCCAGGCCGCTTCCCTAGCTTTTATATCCATTTTATAACTTTGTCAGATGTGCCTCCACTTGAGAAAAACCCTTTAAATAGGCCAAACAACATATATAAAAATGTATATTTTTAAGTGGGCACCATCATACAATATTAGAATGGTCCAGTGGGATCACTACCATGCATGTAAAAAATAACATACCATGAATATTGAAGAAGAAAAGTACATGCGAACAAGAGTAGAGCTATCTATTGTCTGCACACTGAGTGAACACTTATTGTATATACTGTTCACATTGTTGTTACCATATGGGCCTATGTACTGAATGTATACCAAGTCTAAACCATCTTTTGCTTGTACACTGAGTGCATATCTATTGCATATACTGTTCACATTGTCGCTACCATATGGGACTTATATACTGAATTCACTTGAAAATACGACATCAGCAGCTCATATTTTTGGTGGAAATTTGACTACAGCCAGGAACTATACATATATGTGTATATCCTAAATGAATACTATATTTTGAACATTGGATCTAACATGCATGTTCCATTGTGGAACGGTTTTTAGATGTTTTTAATTGTGTGTAGTGTTTTTGGTGTGGAAATAAACTTTCTGCATTTTGTCTAAATCTCTGTGGTGAGCCTACTCTTGTTCGCATGTACTTTTCTTCTTCAATACTCATGAGAGGATATTAACTCTTTCCTAGACTCCAGTCATGTTGAGAAGTATTCCATTCTGCTTTGTTCAGCTGCATACTACTCTCTTTGGAGTTTCTCCGAAGGGGGATCAGTGATTCTGATGAAGACCTCCAGTCAAATGTGAACAGTGTTGAAGTTCCTAAAGGATAAAAATGTGGCACCATCTAAGGCTACGTTCACACTAGCGTTATGCTAGTTTGCGTCGGGTTTGCGTCGGGCGACGCAGCGGCGACGCATGCGTCATGCGCCCCTATATTTAACATGGGGGACGCATGCGTTTTTGTTTGTTGCGTTGCGCGACGCATGCGTCTTTTTTGCCGCAAGCGTCGGACCAAGAAAACGCATAAAGTTGCATTTTTCTTGCGTCCAAATTTCGGCAAAAAACGACGCATGCATCACAAAACGCAGCATTTTTGCGTGCGTTTTGGTGCGTTTTTGCGTGCATTGTGCGTTGCGTCGCCGACGCAGCGGCGCGCAACGCTAATGTGAACGTAGCCTAAATGTAGTAAGAATCAATCAAATGAGAAGGTGAGTATCTATAGGAATTTGCTCACCTGATACAATTGTTCACACAGAGGCACAAATCCCACTTGAAGAATGGATGTATTTGCGAGAGATTGATGCCAACTTGGTGAGGAAGGATTGGAACCCGAAACAAGAATATTCCACAAAGTAAATGCCATACAGGAAGACCAGGGAATGGTTGCTTGTAGGTAAAATTTTATTCAAACTGATAAAAACTATATACACAACGCATTTTGGCTGTTTGCAGCCTTCTACAGGTTTATGGTGCAAATGAATTTGATCCTTCTTATATAGCCCTTTTCCAGTGTGAGAGAGGGAGGGGAGACAAAAGAGGAAGAGGAGGAGTGATTCATCCTACATTGCTCTTTCAAATATATATAAAAACATGACATATAAAAAAGGTATTTTTTTTTTCAAAAGTCCCCCTCCCCTTTTTTTTTAAAGACTAGAAGGTCATTTGTTAGGAAACATTTTAATCCTCTGATGGGAATTTAATTAGATTGACATGTTTCTTACAAATAGGTCAATTATTATCAATATTGTTTTTTCATTTATTTCATATGTCATGTCTAAGAAGTAACCAGAGGTCAAAAAGAAGCACGCACCATACACAAGTTAATAACCAGCACTGAACTGGATTAGAAGCAGGCCCTATAAAGCCAGTCCTAATCCAAGGATAATAATCAGGTGATGCATTCCTCCCAGTCATGTCCAGAACGCCACTCCCTGCTCACCTGAACAGCAGGGTGCGCAAATTCTCACCTTTTTCTAACACCAGGCAAGGCAGCATCCTCCATTGCTTTCCAGCCGGGAGTGTTTCATATCTCCCAGGTCTTGAAATCAGTGGGAAGCACAGCGTCCCGGGTTCCCACATCGCTCACAACTTCCACACATGAGGCACCATCATGTGTAGTTGCACCACCTAAGTGTGTGGTAGCTCTTCCCCTGCACGGACCAACCGATGGAGCAGTTTGGAAACTAGAGAAGGACGATTGCGTCCACAGCGGGTATTCCTAACAAATACATTGTGGAGTAAGGAATCAATGAAGGGATTTGCCAACATCCCAGGAGAAAAGAGAGCAGGAGGAGGCTCAGATCTGTCATGTTTTTAAGGTGTGTACTCCACTGCACCTCGTGCTTAGAATTCAGATGCCTCGTCATGCAGGTGGTGCTCAGATTCGGAAGATTTAAGACTTGATTCAGGCTCTGATGGAACAGTGTGCAAACCATGCATTGCTTGTTGTCAAGATATCACCTGAAGAAATACCATGCCAGGAAGTTCTTTTGAACTGGCTTTGGTATGCTGATTTCAGTGGCGTGGTGTAGCAGTCATTGTACTGGCTAGGGGATACTCGCTATGCCTTTTGCACCCTGCTCCATCTTTTACTGTCATGCTGGGGAAGCGAGGCCATCCCCTCTTCCACCGAACTGTGCATGTCACTAGGATGGCTTCTGCTTTATGTGGAGTCTAGGATCTCATCATACCCTGCATCATCTTCCACCCACTCCTCATCCCTGCCCTCCTTGCTGGTCTGCACACTGCAGAATGACTCTGCAGTTGGCAACTGTGTTTTGTTATCCTCTGAGATGTGCTGCGTTGGTTTTATGACTGTGTGTACTAGTGCTCCCACGTACCCATCCTCCAACCTGTCAACTGGTTGGGCAACAGGGCCAGGTGGATGGGCCTTGGAACCCCAGTCAGCGGAGTCATCAAAAAGCAGAAAAGACTGCTGCATGACTTGAGGGTCAGACTGCCAGTCTGATTCGCAAGGGGGTGAGGTGGAAGCTGGATGTCAACTCTGCACTTTCTACAGTGGACCAGATGGAAGATAATACGTATTAATTGGAAACACTCTCGGCCATCCAATCTAACACCTTTTCAGCATTTTGTGGCGTCACCATTTCTGCAGCTGTATTCAGCCATACAAAAGGACGCTTAAAGTCCTATTGCCTGCGTGCACCAGAGGAAGGTGTAGTATTTGAGCATGTAGCTCAACCTGCAGTAACCACCGATCGACCAAACCGCTGCATGACCATCTCTACCCTCACCTACTGTATTCTCACCCATCCCCTGTAGATTGTGAGCCTTCGCGGGCAGGGTCCTCATTCCTCCTGTACCAGTTATGACTTGTATTGTTTAAGATTATTGTACTTGTTTTTATTATGTATACCCCTCCTCACATGTAAAGCGCCATGGAATAAATGGCGCTATAACAATAAATAATAACAATAATAATAATAATATAGCAGGCGCAGAATGACTACTTTCTCTTCCTACAGTGGCTACAACACCAACACCATAAGCTGCTACACCAGCAACTCCACGGCCACGTTGACGTCCCCTATTTGATACTCTCCTCATTTTTGGAACTGTTTTTTTTCTGTACACTACTCGCATAGAGATGGCAGAAGGTTTTTTTTTGCCACACAGCTCTTATAGACATTGGTGCAGTAACATTATTTGTTTGGCTTACAAATGGGAAAGAGATGGCTGCAGAGTACAATAACTTTTTGGACCAAAAATGGCATAGACACAACTGCAGAGTACAATTATTTTTGCCCACACTACTCTTATAGACATATCAGTACAGTAAAATAATATTTTGGCCTGCAAATTGCAAAGAGACAGCTGCAGAGTACAGTAACTTTTTGGACCAAAAATAGCAGAAAGTCGGCTGCAGAGTAGATTTATTTTTTTGTAACACTTTTCGAATAGACAATAGATACTACTTCAGAGTAGAATCATTTTTTGGATACACTAGTCATATAGACACAGTGGTACAGTAAAATATATATTTTTGGGCCTACAAATGCCAAAGAGACTGCTGCAGAGTATATTTATTTTTAGGCAAACTACTCATACAGACATGAATGCAAAATAGAATAATTTTTTTGGACCAAAAATCACAACGAGAAGACTGCACAGTAGAATGATATTTTTTGCCACACTATTGATATAGACGCAGCGGTACAGTAAAATTATTTTTTTGGGCCTACAAATGGCAAATAGACTGCTTGTTAGAGCTGGCGGAACACACCGAATAATTATTAGTATAATAATAAGGTGCATTCGCAGCCCGTGGTCCATCGTGCAGAGATGGAACCTGCTGCTAGGTAATGGCGGCACTATATGGCGGTACTACGCCAGAATAAACACGGGTTCCATCACCCGGTATGAACGGACACGAACTCTGTTGCTTCACAGAGACGCAGAGAAACAAAGGAGATGCTGTGCCCTGTTAGCAGTCACAGGATGCAGCAGATGGGCGCTAGTGGGATCCCTGAAATTCACCCCCACTACGCTGATGATTGATCTCCCTCTGACCCTCGGTGGCTTTTGAGCCCGCGTCTGAGGACGCCCTGAGTCAGATGCTGAGATCAAGTGGGAATTCCCACCCTACACTGACCAGTAGTGTTAATGTAGCTGAGAAGCCATTATTAGGTGCTGACTGCTTGCTCCACTCACCCTAATACCCAGACAACCAAAGGGATGGGGATCAATTATGAGCATTCACCAGTAGCAATCGCTCAGCACACACATACATAGTCAAGTCTATACTAGCGCATGGCCGAGTGGCCATGCGAACCTTTTATAGTCGCAGCCTTCCTGGACCTTCCTGGTGGTCCAATCAGATCTGCTACAGGACTTGGGCATGTGACCTCCAACCTCCAATGAGAGGTCATCCCACGGGCATGCTCAGTAGATGAAAAGCAGGACTTAGTCCCTGGAACATTTGCTAGCTGCAAATTAATGCTGGTTACAAAGGCTGAACCTGGGACGGTAGCTGTAACCAGATGTACAGTATCAACTTGAGCCAGACGCTGCGACTAATATCTCTGCTGAGCAGACTCCACTGCAGCTGGGGAAGAATGGGAGACTGCAAAGGACATGGTGCGAGATTCCCCCTGAGCAGCAGCGGGAAGTCATCACCTAACAGTGCTGCAGCGGCGGGAACTCGAGACCTAACATTGCTGCATAGTAAATTAAACATCAACAAGCTTCTTACACCTCTTCACTGGAATTTTTGACCAGTCTTCTTTTGCAAACTATTTTAGGTTTCTTATATTTGAAGATTGCCTTCTCCCAACAGCATAGGTGTTCAATGGGAATTAGTTCCAGGCTCATTGCTTGCCACTTCACAACTCTCCACAGCTTTGTTTCCATCCATTTCAGGGTGTTTTTTGAAGTATGCTTGGGGTCATTGTCCTGCTTCCTGCTGAAAGACCTTGGCAAACCCAGCTTTCTGACAATGGGCACTACATTGCGACCCAAAATCATTATCAGCAGTGGTGCCCTTCTGGGTCTCCTGCCACAGCGTTTAATTTCATTTAAATGTTGACTAATAGGTCGCGCTGACACTGATGCACTCTAAGCCTGCAGGACAGCTTTAATTTCTTTATAACTTTATTGGTGTTGCTTATCCACTATCCGGACTATCCTGCGTTGCAATCTTTCATCAATTTCTCTCTGCTGTCTATGTCAGAGAGATTAGCTACAGTGCTATGGGTTGTAAACTCCTTGATTATGTTGCACACCATGGTAAAAGGAACATCAAGATCGTTGGAGATGTACTTGTGACCTTGAGATTGTTGACATGTTTCAAAAGTTTTTATTTTCAAGTCCTCAGACAGTTCTTGTCTGCAAAGATTGAGTCAACATCTCCCGTTTTTATCTGGTTTCAGGCATGATTTTCTTATTGACAAAACCTGTTACTTTCCACAGGTGAGTTTGAACTAGCATCACATGCTTGAAATCAAATTGTTTAACCACAATTTTGGAATTGTGCTAACTATTTTGTTTGGCCCATTTTCGAAAGCGTAGTGTGAATTTTTGTCCAATTTGCCTTTTTCCTCTGTTTTTTTTGTGTTGTTCCAATACACACAAAGGAACTAAACATGTGTATAACAAAACATTTGTAATTGCAATCATTTTCTGGAAGAAATACTTCATTTTATGGAACAATTTCAAGGGTGCCAATATTTTAGCCATGACTGTATTTGTATAGTTAGAATAAATATGGCTTACTATAATCAGGTTGCTTCCCTTTCCTTTCGCATTATAGTGCATTATCATTTTTTTATATATATATTTTTAAGGTTTCAATAAAGGTCATTTTCATTGTCACCTTGAGTCTCATCCCATTTGTACATATTATTGACTTCATGTCTTATACTGTTTTTACATTTTTTTGCATATTGGGTACTTTGATGCTCATAGTTGTTATCATAGACATTATCTTTTAGGCATTTTGTTATATGACTGCAAAATTTTTTAAGTGATTTGTGTGTTTTGTTGTTAAAAAGTTGCAAATAAAGGAGTAAAGGCAATAAAGAAAATTTTTGATTTTGCATCAAAGTCATGAACCACCTGCACCATTTTGATGAATTTGATGTAAAAACCTTAATGAATAACACAAGACAAAAAAGAAATGTAGATTCAATAAATTATGACTCGTGCCTTTTTTGAGGAAACAACTTAGCATAATAATGCCTCTATATACTGGGTTCATAATAATGATACAGTGAAATGCAAACTACTTCTATTTCCCTAAATAATTTTGTTATAATTGATTGTTGAAAATTTAGTTATCATTTTAGTACCCCTATACAAATAGCGCTTTAACATATCAGCTTTACAGTGTTATTTTATCAGTGTTTCTGAAGATGAAATAAATCTGTCAGTTTCACCTTGTCATGCCAATGTTTTACAACCACACTCTCTATCTTACGAAAGGTTTTTCCCTGCTCAGCAAATTCAGCAGATATATTATTTTCCCATACCTAGAAATTATTTGGAACAGATACATTAAAATTGGCTCCTTTTTTTCAATCATTTCTCTTTGATAACAAAAAGTGTTATTTACGGCCCTCTGTCAAAAAACTGTCACACAGAATAAATTAAAGGTAGTAGAAAACTAGACTTTTGTTGCTGACTTTGGACAATGTAGGCTACATGGACATAGCATTGGTAATTTATTTTTCTTAAAGATATATAATATTAAAATGTGATAAGCCTCTTCTGTCCTGTTGACTAAATCATTCATCGTGTTGGTTTCCTACAATAGTTGAGTCAAGTTAGACACCAATTATAATGGTACTTAAAAAAATTAACAAAAAGCTAAGAAACTGAAGTCAGAACTCAGTTAATGCAAGATGATGGCCACCACGGAGGCAAATGTCTGCTGCATTTTTATGAAATTGAATATGACCATAAAGGAACTGATTGATGAAGGGGCTGTTAACTGGACATGTTTGAGGATAAATTCATTACACTCATAAGATAAACTGGTATGATTACCCTACACCACAATGATTTTGCTACTGAGAGTAAAACAAGAACCTGAGTAGTCTTGAAAGCTTGCAATTTGTTACCATCTTTTCAGTTAGCCATTAAAAGGTATGAACCACCAAGGACTCTCAATTCTAAATATTTTTCTGAGAGAAAAACATGTGATTTATACTAAATTGAATGCTTCAATTCCAAATATGAACTTTGAATTTACCTGACATGGCTAGATTTTAAGTTACACATTCCAAGCCTATTCAATTATAACATTAATGCATTATATACTGGAAATATTTTAACGGACATACCTAGACCTGTCCAGACGTGCTCAAACCGGCGTATTCTCTGATGTCAACAGTAAGTATATAAGGCAAGCTTGACAGAGTTCAATAAAATGATCTGTTATAGTGCTATCAGTTTTGAAGCTTGAGATGGATAGACAAAAATGTGTTAACAATCCAGACAACTTCTGCTACATATGTGGCAAATACACTACTTATGATCAGTGCAAGAATGTGATAAAGTGAGTGCGTCTTGCTTACAAGTATTACTTTGACTGTCAAATTGGAGATCAAGAGAAAAGCCAATCCTCTTGTTTCCATGTGTGTTACTCTGGTTAACGCAGTGGTTGAATGGTAAAAGGAGAGTACTGTCTTTTGCAATGGTGGTGGTTTGACGCGAGTTGAAAAATCACCATTCACACTGTTATTTTTGACTAATTAAAATCAAGCAAGTCACAAATTGTGTACCCTGACCGTGGAACTGCTCTTATACCAGTACCACACGGTGTAGAGTATCCACTGCCTGTCCCTCAGCAGCAAGAATGGTAATTGAAACTGACGGTTCTGATCCTGAAGAGGAAGAAGATGTTGATTTTCATGATGTATTTCCTGATCCAGTACAACCGAAGAGTCAGTCGACTTGCTGAGCCTATCAGATTTAGATGATCTGGTAAGAGATCTGTCATTATCTAAAGACAAGTCACAACAACTAACTTCTAGACTTCTGGAATGGAATTTGCTACAATGAGGTACCACAGCTTTACACTTTCGTCATTGACACACCAAGTTAGCTGCATACAATGCAATGGAAAGTGATGTCTGTTTCTGTACCGATGTAAATGGTCTTATGATGGAGTTAGATAGTACACATGTTCTCCGTGAATGGAGGCTATTCATGGACTCTAGCAAAACAAATTTGAAAGCTGTCTTGTTGCACAAGGATAACAAAAAAATCTGTTCCACTGGTTCGAAAGAAAGACTCAGGTTTGTAAGGAGTCACTTTTGAAAATGGTCAAATACTCACAACATAAATGGAAAATTTGTGCTGACCTGAAAGTGGTAGCACTGCTGCTCGGCCTACTGTCAGGGTACACAAAGCATATGTGTTTCTTGTGCCTATGAACAGTCGTGATGACAGCAATCATCATTACAAACTGTGGTCCCTTAGAGTCGAGTACAGTTGAACAATGTACAAATCATTTGTCTATCCACTTCAAGTTTATCTTTCACCACTTCACAGTAAACTTGGTTTAATTAAAAATGTTCTAGTTGCAATTGGCCATAATGGAACTAGTTTCCAGTATTTGAAGGAGAAATTTAGCACACTGAAAACTGAGCCGGAAGTTTTACTGGCTCCAAAATCAACAAACTAATGCATGATGACACATTCAGAACTACTGAACCATCTGGAACTTGCATATTGGGATGCATTTGTGTTAGTAGTGAAGAATTTTCTTGGGAACAGTCGAGCTGAGTTGCTGAACCACTAGGAAACATGCGACTTGGCTGTCGAATGTTATTGAAAATGTATTTCTTACATTCCCATTTTGACTTTTTTCCACCCAATTTTGAAAATTTAAGTGAAGAACATGAAGAGAGGTTCCATAAATATATTTCTACAATGGAGAACAGATATCAAGGCTGCTGGAATCCCAACAGGATGGTGGACTACTGCTGTTTTTTGCAACGGACAAATGTGACCGATCACAAGCACAAAAGCAGATGCCTGAAGCACTTAAAAAAGTAGTGGGCCTTCCTCAAGTAAGACTTTTCAACTGGAATATGAGAATTTTTTTAAATTTTGTTATTCTATTACATTTTCTAATACTGTTTACTATAAAAACCTTGAAGAAGATCTGGCAATTATTGGAGTAAAACTTGTTCTGTACAAAATTATTCAATGCGTTCCAAGTGCTTAATTCATTTGGGTAAACTTATGCATAACAACATTTCCTGATGTGTTACAACAATTCTGAGTTCAGATTTGGAATATGCATACTCAATTTGGTATAGAACCAAAAACACATGGGCTACTTGCATAGTGAACAAGTCTGTAGGAACTGTTATGAACAGGTAATTCAGAACCACAATGGACCTTGAAGTTCAGAGCACACAAGGTGACCTGACATTTACCAAAAACATAGGACAAGCTCTGAGACGTGGAAACTCTGCTGACCGCAATCCCTAATCCTAACACACCACACTAGAGGTAGCCGTGGATTGCGCCTAACGCTCCCTATGCAACTCGGCACAGCCTGAGAAACTAACTAGCCCTGAAGATAGAAAAATAAGCCTACCTTGCCTCAGAGAAATTCCCCAAAGGAAAAGGCAGCCCCCCACATATAATGACTGTGAGTAAAGATGAAATACAAACACAGAGATGAAATAGATTTAGCAAAGTGAGGCCCGACTTACTGAATAGACCGAGGATAGGAAAGATAGCTTTGCGGTCAACACAAAAACCTACAAACAACCACGCAGAGGGGCAAATAGACCCTCCGCACCGACTAACGGTACGGAGGTGCTCCCTCTGCGTCTCAGAGCTTCCAGCAAGCAAGAAAAAACCAATATAGCAAGCTGGACAGAAAATATAGCAAACAAAAATAACACAAGCAGAACTTAGCTTATGCAGGATAGAGAGGCCACAGGAACGATCCAGGAGGACGCAAGACCAATACTAGAACATTGACTGGAGGCCAGGATCAAAGCACCAGGTGGAGTCAAATAGAGCAGCACCTAACGACTTAACCTCATCACCTGGGGAAGGAAACTCAGAAGCTGCAGTACCACTCTCATCCACCAAAGGAAGCTTATAGACAGAACCAGCCGCAGTACCACTCACGACCACAGGAGGGAGCTTGGCCACAGAATTCACAACAGTACCCCCCCTTGAGGAGGGGTCACCGAACCCTCACCAGAGCCCCCAGGCCGACCAGGATGAGCCAAATGAAAGGCACGAACCAGATCGGCAGCATGGACATCAGAGGCAAAGACCCAGGAATTATCTTCGTGACCATAACCTTTCCACTTAACCAGATACTGGAGTTTCCGTCTCGAAACACGAGAATCCAAAATCTTCTCCACAATATACTCCAATTCCCCTTCAACCAAAACCGGAGCAGGAGGATCAATAGATGGAACCACAGGTGCCACGTATCTCCGCAACAATGACCTATGGAACACGTTATGGATGGAAAAAGAAGCCGGAAGAGTCAAACGAAAAGACACAGGATTAAGAACCTCAGAAATCCTATATGGACCAATGAAACGAGGCTTAAATTTAGGAGAGGAAATCTTCATAGGAATATAACGAGATGACAACCAAACCAAATCCCCAACACGAAGTCGGGGACCCACACAGCGCCTGCGGTTAGCGAAACGTTGAGCCTTCTCCTGGGACAAGGTCAAATTGTCCACTACATGAGTCCAAATCTGCTGCAACCTATCCACCACAGTATCCACACCAGGACAGTCCGAAGACTCAACCTGCCCTGAAGAGAAACGAGGGTGGAACCCAGAATTGCAGAAAAACGGCGAAACCAAAGTAGCCGAGCTGGCCCTATTATTAAGGGCGAACTCAGCCAAAGGCAAAAAGGACACCCAATCATCCTGATCAGCAGAAACAAAACATCTCAGATATGTTTCCAAGGTCTGATTGGTTCGTTCAGTCTGGCCATTTGTCTGAGGATGGAAAGCCGAGGAAAAAGACAAATCAATGCCCATCCTAGCACAAAAGACTCGCCAAAACCTCGAAACAAACTGGGAACCTCTGTCAGAAACGATGTTCTCCGGAATGCCATGTAAACGAACCACATGCTGAAAAAACAATGGCACCAAATCAGAGGAGGAAGGCAATTTAGACAAGGGCACCAAATGGACCATCTTAGAGAAGCGATCACAAACCACCCAAATGACCGACATTCTTTGAGAGACGACGGGGAGATCCGAAATAAAATCCATAGAGATATGTGTCCAAGGCCTCTTCGGGACCGGCAAGGGCAAAAGCAACCCACTGGCACGAGAACAGCAGGGCTTAGCCCGAGCACAAATCCCACAGGACTGTACAAAAGAACGCACATCCCGCGACAGAGACGACCACCAAAAGGATCTAGCCACCAAATCTCTGGTACCAAAGATTCCAGGATGACCAGCCAACACCGAACAATGAACCTCAGAGATAACTTTATTCGTCCACCTATCAGGGACAAACAGTTTCTCCGCTGGGCAACGGTCAGGTCTATTAGCCTGAAATTTTTGCAGCACCCGCCGCAAATCAGGGGAGATGGCAGACAAAATTACCCCCTCTTTGAGAATACCCGCCGGCTCAGACAAACCCGGAGAATCGGACACAAAACTCCTAGACAGGGCATCCGCCTTCACATTTTTAGAGCCCGGAAGGTACGAAACCTCAAAGTCAAAACAGGAGAAAAACAGCGACCAACAAGCCTGTCTAGGATTCAACCGTTTGGCAGACTCGAGATAAGTCAAGTTTTTGTGATCAGTCAAGACCACCACGCGATGCTTAGCTCCTTCAAGCCAATGACGCCACTCCTCGAATGCCCACTTCATGGCTAGCAACTCTCGATTGCCAACATCATAATTTCGCTCAGCAGGCGAAAATTTCCTGGAAAAGAAGGCGCATGGTTTCATCACCGAGCAATCAGAACTTCTCTGCGACAAAACAGCCCCTGCTCCAATTTCGAAAGCATCAACCTCGACCTTGAACGGAAGCGAAATATCTGGTTGGCACAACACAGGGGCAGAAGAAAAACGACGCTTCAACTCCTGAAAAGCTTCCACAGCAGCAGAAGACCAATTGACCACATCAGCACCCTTCTTGGTCAAATCAGTCAACGGTTTAGCAATGCTAGAAAAATTAGCGATGAAGCGACGATAAAAATTAGCAAAGCCCAGGAACTTCTGCAGACTCTTCAGAGATGTTGGCTGAGTCCAATCATAAATGGCCTGAACTTTAACAGGGTCCATCTCGATAGTAGAAGGAGAAAAAATGAACCCCAAAAATGAAATCTTCTGAACACCAAAGAGACACTTTGACCCCTTCACAAACAAAGAATTAGCACGCAGGACCTGGAACACCATTCTGACCTGCTTTACATGAGACTCCCAATCATCCGAGAAGACCAAAATATCATCCAAGTATACAATCAGGAATTTATCCAGGTACTCTCGGAAGATGTCATGCATAAAGGACTGAAACACTGATGGAGCATTAGAAAGTCCGAATGGCATAACCAGGTACTCAAAATGGCCTTCGGGCGTATTAAATGCTGTTTTCCATTCATCGCCCCATTTGATACGCACAAGATTATACGCACCATGAAGATCTATCTTGGTGAACCAACAAGCCCCCTTAATCCGAGCAAACAAATCAGACAGCAGCGGCAAGGGGTACTGAAATTTGACCGTAATTTTATTTAGAAGGCGGTAATCAATACAAGGTCTCAGCGAACCATCCTTCTTGGCCACAAAAAAGAAACCCGCTCCCAATGGCGACGATGACGGGCGAATATGACCCTTCTCCAAAGACTCCTTCACGTAACTCCGCATAGCGGCTGCTCAGGTACAGATAAATTAAACAGTCGACCCTTAGGAAACTTACTACCAGTAATCAAATCGATAGCACAATCACAATCCCTATGCGGAGGTAGGGCATTGGACTTGGGCTCATCGAATACATCCCGGTAATCAGACAAGAACTCTGGGACCTCAGAAGGGGTGGATGATGAGATAGACAGAAATGGAACATCACCATGTACCCCCTGACAACCCCAGCTGGACACAGACATTGATTTCCAATCTAATACTGGGTTATGGACTTGTAGCCATGGCAACCCCAACACGACCACATCATGCAGATTATGCAACACCAGAAAGCGAATATCCTCCTGGTGCGCAGGAGCCATGCACATGGTCAGCTGGGTCCAATACTGAGGCTTATTCTTGGCCAAAGGCGTAGCATCAATTCCTCTCAATGGAATAGGACACTGCAAGGGCTCCAAGACAAACCCACAGCGCCTAGCATACTCCAAGTCCATCAAATTCAGGGCAGCGCCTGAATCCACAAATGCCATGACAGAATAGGAAGACAAAGAGCAGATCAAAGTAACGGACAAAAGAAATTTCGACTGTACCGTACCAATGGTGGCAGACCTAGCGAACCGCTTAGTGCGCTTAGGACAATCGAAGATAGCATGAGTGGAATCACCACAGTAGAAACACACCCCATTGCCTTTCAGCTCTGATCAATGTCCTATCGCACTGCATAGGCTCAGGTTTATGCTCAGATAATACCGCCAAATGGTGCACAGATTTACGCTCGCGCAAGCGTCGACCGATCTGAATGGCCAAAGACATAGACTCATTCAGACCAGCAGGCATAGGAAATCCCACCATGACATCCTTAAGGGCTTCAGAGAGACCCTTTCTGAAAATAGCTGCCAGCGCACATTCATTCCACTGAGTGAGCACGGACCACTTTCTAAACTTCTGACAATAAATCTCTATCTCATCCTGACACTGACACAGAGGCAGCAAATTTTTCTCTGCCTGATCCACTGAATTAGGTTCGTCGTACAGCAATCCGAGCGCCAGAAAAAACGCATCAATATTACATAATGCAGGATCTCCTGGCGCAAGGGAAAATGCCCAGTCTTGAGGGTCGCCACGTAATAAAGAAATAATGATTTTAACTTGTTGAACTGGGTCACCAGAGGAGCGGGGTTTCAAAGCCAGAAACAGTTTACAATTATTTTTAAAATTCAAAAACTTAGCTCTATCTCCAGAAAACAACTCAGGAATAGGAATTTTAGGTTCTAACATAGGATTCTGAACCACTAAATCTTGAATGTTCTGTACTCTTATAGTGAGATTATCCATCAAAGAGGACAGACCCTGAATATCCATGTCCACACCTGTGTTCTGAACCACCCTGATGTAAAGGGGAAAAGAAAGACAGAACACAGTGCAAAGAAAAAAAAAATGGTCTCAGAACTTCTCTTTTCCCTCTATTGAGAAGCATTAGTACTTTGGGCCTCCAGTACTGTTATGAACAGGTAATTCAGAACCACAATGGACCTTGAAGTTCAGAGCACACAAGGTGACCTGACATTTACCAAAAACATAGGACAAGCTCTGAGACGTGGAAACTCTGCTGACCGCAATCCCTAATCCTAACACACCACACTAGAGGTAGCCATGGATTGCGCCTAACGCTCCCTATGCAACTCGGCACAGCCTGAGAAACTAACTAGCCCTGAAGATAGAAAAATAAACCTACCTTGCCTCAGAGAAATTCCCCAAAGGAAAAGGCAGCCCCCCACATATAATGACTGTGAGTAAAGATGAAATACAAACACAGAGATGAAATAGATTTAGCAAAGTGAGGCCCGACTTACTGAATAGACCGAGGATAGGAAAGATAGCTTTGCGGTCAACACAAAAACCTACAACCAACCACGCAGAGGGGCAAATAGACCCTCCGCACTGACTAACGGTACGGAGGTGCTCCCTCTGCGTCTCAGAGCTTCCAGCAAGCAAGAAAAAACCAATATAGCAAGCTGGACAGAAAATATAGCAAACAAAAATAACACAAGCAGAACTTAGCTTATGCAGGATAGAGAGGCCACAGGAACGATCCAGGAGGAAGCAAGACCAATACTAGAACATTGACTGGAGGCCAGGATCAAAGCACCAGGTGGAGTCAAATAGAGCAGCACCTAACGACTTAACCTCATCACCTGAGGAAGGAAACTCAGAAGCCACAGTACCACTCTCATCCACCAAAGGAAGCTTATAGACAGAACCAGCCGCAGTACCACTCACGACCACAGGAGGGAGCTTGGCCACAGAATTCACAACAAGGAACCTGTTCACACCACCAAAGAATTTGAAGACACAAAAACGCACAGAGAGGTCAAAAATACTCTGTTGTAAAAAAGTCACAGTAAATAAGCAAGTGCTAGTCGAAAAATGAAAAAAATACAGGGTATTTAGTTAATACTTTTTTTGCAAAAAAATGTATGTTAAGCTGCTCCACCAATCGCCAAGGTATACCCATAATAGAGCAGTCCTATCTAATGTATATAATCCCTATCTGATGTATTTAAAAAACTTATACAGGTACTATACAGATGATCAGGTTTTTAAATACATCAGATAGGGATCATTTTTTGACTAGCACTTGCTTATTTACTGTGACTTTTTTACAACAGAGTATTTTTGACCTCTCTGTGCATCTTTGTGTCTTCAAGTTCTTTGGTGGTGTGAACAGGTTCCTACAGACTTGTTCACTATGCAAGTAGCCCATGTGTTTTTGGTTCTATAATTGTTCTCTTGTTTCTACAAGACTGGGGAGTCCACCACTCCTCTGTGGGTCATTTGCATTGTAGCTGTTCCATCCTGCATGTCCACATGTATATTTTTTCTCTCGGAACCCTGCTTATACAGGTACTATACAGATGATCAGGTTTTTAAATACATCAGATAGGGATTATATACATTAGATAGGACTGCTCTATTATGGGTATACCTTGGCGATTGGTGGAGCAGCTTAACATACATTTGTTTGCAAAAAAAACGTATTAACTAAATACCCTGTATTTTTTTCATTTTTTGACTAGCACTTGCTTATTTACTGTGACCTTTTTACAACAGAGTATTTTTGACCTCTCTGTGCGTTTTTGTGTCTTCAAGTTCTTTGGTGGTGTGAACAGGTTCCTACAGACTTGTTTACTATGCACGTAGCCCATGTGTTTTTGGTTCTATAATTGTTCTCTTGTTTCTACAAGACTGGGGAGTCCACCACTCCTCTGTGGGTCATTTGCATTGTAGCTGTTCCATCCTGCATGTCCACATGTATATTTTTTCTCTCGGAACCCTGCTTATACAGGTACTATACAGATGATCAGGTTTTTAAATAAATCAGATAGGGATTATATACATTAGATAGGACTGCTCTATTATGGGTATGCCTTGGCGATTGGTGGAGCAGCTTAACATACATTTGTTTGCAAAAAAACGTCTTAACTAAATACCCTGTATTTTTTTCATTTTTTGACTAGCACTTGCTTATTTACTGTGACTTTTTTACAACAGAGTATTTTTGACCTCTCTGTGCGTTTTTGTGTCTTCAATTTGGTATAGGACACATAGTTTTTGCCTAGTAACAGACAGTTTTCTTTGTTGTGCAGTGTTATTTGATGACCAAGGCAGCCTGTAATAACAGAATATATTAATTTATGTGTCCTCATTTATCATTGCTTAAATTTGTTTGCTATCAAAACATTTGTCAGGCTGCTATTTAGATCACAACCACTGGCTTGTCCATACATTGGCATAGAGAAGCAAGATCATGATTTTCTTCAGGTCATCTTGTGCTCTGCATCTACAGATACAGTATGTCCAAACAACAGCACAATTAAAGGGAGTCCATCACCAGTAACCATACTAGCTCTGTACATGTTACTGGAAAGTGCCTGAGAAAATAATTTTTTATTTATATCCAATTGAAGAGGCTTCCGAGTACCCTTAGCATGGCCAAGAGTTTGGTGCACTCTTATATATCCTCATGGGGCTCTTCCCACTTTTCTGATTGACAGTCTGAATGCTGCCAGCATGTCTGCGGCCGCGTGTGTCCACGCACATTCTCCTCCCTGTCTCCTTTGTTCTGACATAACTCGCTGCACTTCAGGGTGTATTGGTGCTGCTTTCAGAAGAAAAGAGGCAGGGAGGAGAAGGCATACATGCTGGTAGCATTTAAACATTGAATGCTCTAGAAAGCGAATACTGTTAATCAGAATCAAGGAAAGTGTCACAATATTAAAATGAGGAGTCCAAATAATAGAAAAAAGAAAAAAAGAACAGCGCACTCACCGGTGATGCTTTGGTAGCTTTATTCAGACATCATTCAGGACCTGTTGAAGTGCTATTAGCACGAAACGGCCGTCGTCTGTGTGTGTTTCACTACCCTCCCTGCAACGTTTGTTATGATGTCTGAATAAAGCTACCAAAGCATCACCGGTGAGTGCGCTGTTCTTTTTTTCTTTTTTTCTTTTTTCTATTATTTGGACTTTCATTGAACTGTGGCAACAGCGGCACCCCGGGTGGTAGAATCTGGCTCCTTTAGGTTCTATGCGGTATATGTTCACAGCGTAAGGAAAGCACCAGGGTCCAACTCATCTAGCAGTGCAGATGTATATATTTTTGATTAAAATGAGGAGGCGTACTGGTTCACCAAACTCTTGGTCAAGCTAAGGGTGCACCAAGGCCTTTTGAATTTGTAAATGAATTAAAACCCATTTTATCAGGCACAGTACCAGTAATAGGTACAGTGCTAAAGTCCCCTACAACACTGTATAGACCATTTAAAATGTTTAGACAATTTGAAATAAATCTTGAGTGTGACAGACTCCCTTAGAAATAGGATTTTCAAATTCGCCTAATGTGTATTTTACCAGGAAGTTTAATTCACAGCAAAGTTCTTCTCTGGCAATTGAATGTTCCCTATTCTCTCCAGACCCTAGCACATGATAAATGTAAGTTATAAAAGAGAGAAAAACCTAATACTCATCTCACAGCACACCTTTCTTTCAATCTGTGCTGCTACCTACCCTCTGTCAAGTTTCATGTGCCTCAGTTGCGCACGATTCCAGCCCAGTGTTCACTCTAGGCTGACTTCCAGGCATGAGCAGGCCCCAAGGATTCATCAAGATGAAGGTGCGGAGAACCAGACAGGGAACAGGAGCAGCAGGGCAACCAGAGATGTATGCAGCGAGGTATGCCTATTTTTTTTTCTCTTTTCTGGCTCTCTACTCTTCAGCAAGATGGCCAGACAAAATTTTTCTCAATTCATGCTTAATTTACAGAATTTGTATTTTCCAGAATGCTGATTTTTGGAAAATTTGGAAAGAATTCAATGTCACTCGAATAAATTTGCCAATCTCTAATGTCAATATTGTCAGCACTTAGCAAGATGTACTCTTACCTGCATTCACACCATCACGCGGTAATAGCATTTTCCCAAAACATTAAGAACAATCTAGATGAATTTGTGGTATTAATTATAAAGCAATATTTCAATCTATAATTTTAACCTATTTGAGAGATTGAGGATAAAAATTGTTCTATTCTAAAATGTCATATATATATATATATATATATATATATACAGCTCTGTCAAAAATTAAGAGACCACTGCAAAATTTTCAGTTTGTCTCATTTTTCTCTTAAAGGCCAGCGGGTAAGGAAAGGGTGAATCAAACACCCCAAAACCCCGCCCCTATGGCTGAAGATTGTTCCCTCCAAATTCAGGTGGCAGAGTCCCTTTAATAGGTATATTTTGGAGTAAAATGGAAATTGTTATTTCATTCTATAAACTACTGACAACGTGTCTCCGAAGTTCCAAGCAATACATTTTGTATTTATTTTCTGAAAATGAGAAATGGTCAAAATAACAAAAAAAAACATTGCTTGCAGACCTCAAATAATGCAAAAAACAAGTTCATAATAATTTAGAAACAATACTAATGTTTTAACTCAGGAAAAGTTCAGAAATCAATATTTTTAATCACAGCTTTCATGCAACTTGGTATGCTTTACACCAGTCTTTCACACTGCTTTTGGGTGACCTTACACCACTCCTGGTACAAAGATTTAAGCATTTCTTCTTGTTTTGATGGCTTGTGGCTATCCATCTTCCTCTTGATTACATTCCAGAGGTTTTCAACGGGGTTCAGGTCAGGAGATTGGGCTGGCCATGACAGGGATTTGATCTGGTGGTCCTTCATCCACACCTTGATTTACCTAGCTGTGTGGCATGGCACATGTCCTGCCGAAAAAAAAAACAGTCCTTAGAGTGGGGGAACATTGCTAGAGCAGAAGGAATCAACAGTTTTTCCAGGATTTCCTTGTATACGGCTTGATTCATGCGTTCTTGACAAAGAACAACCTACCCAATTCCAGCCTTGCTGAAGCATCCCCAGATCATCACTGATCCTCCACCAAATTTCACAATGGGTGCACTGTTTGACCTTGCTGTAATGGACTGCCATCTTAGTAATTTTAAGGATGGAGGCAACATGACGCTCACTGTGTCCCTCTGCTAGTAAAGCCAGAATTGATCCCTTCTTTTCCTCAGTCAAGACGTTTCAACTCATTTGGCATGGCTAAAAGTTATTTTTTCACCCCTATTACTTTTGGCATATTACTAGCACTTGTTTTGCCATCTTGCTTGTCCTATTGCAAGAGGATTTTGAACTCCACAGCAGTGTTTTTTTATACTTTCCTTCATTAAATAAGATTTGGTTCAGGTGATCACCTAATCAGAAGCACATTGAGTAGAATGAGGTGTACTCTGGTTGGAATTCAACTGACATAGGAATGGAATGGCTGTCAGACATGTAGAGAAGCTGATTTTTATAAATATATATATAATGTAGAGAATATTGGAGATATCATTTCATGTCAATCATTTGCATCCTATTTGGCATAGGATTATAAACCCACCTTCCTTTATGCAGCAGTGACAGGGAACCTGGCTCAGCAGGTCATCCAGCATTCTCAAAGAGAAAGCTGACACCTAGATCAGCATGCTGTCCAGTCTCAAAAGGCTGTGTGTGACAGATTTCACACCTTTTGCCAGCTAAGCTTAGGACAAAGACTTCTTGCAATATAGAGCCATGCTAGGGTGGGAGATACCTAGAATGTTTAGTAGCAGCCAAGTAGCAAAGCCATGTTTGTTCTCAATGTGTAACAGGAGCCTGGCCAGATCTGATGGTGCCAAAACACCCTTCCATAGGACTGTACATTAAGTAGCTATGACCCACCTTACGTTTTTGGAGTTTTTGGCTGCTAGGTGCAAGTAGAGGGGATTTAACCCTAGAACGCATACCTGGGGCCTCGCAGGCCTGCCAGGTTACTTGTTTTCTATTTTCTGTAAAAGTACTTTAAAGGCAACAGGAAACCCATAAAGGCAACAGGTTTCTGCTAATAACCAAGAAAAATTATCTTTCACAATTGGTGCAGAATCCAACCAGAGGAGCAGCACTTTTAGACCTAATACTATCTAATAGACCTGACAGAATAACAAATCTGCAGGTTGTTGGGCATTTAGGAAATAGCGACCACAATATTGTGCAGTTTCACCTGTCTTTCACTAGGGGGACTTGTCAGGGAGTCACAAAAACATTGAACTTTAGGAAGGCAAAGTTTGAACAGCTTAGAGATGCCCTTAATCTGGTAGACTGGGACAATATCCTCAGAAATGAGAATACAGATAATAAATGGGAAATGTTTAAGAACATCCTAAATAGGCAGTGTAAGCGGTTTATACCTTGTGGGAATAAAAGGACTAGAAATAGGAAAAACCCAATGTGGCTAAACAAAGAAGTAAGACAGGCAATTAACAGTAAAAAGAAAGCATTTGCACTACTAAAGCAGGATGGCACCATTGAAGCTCTAAAAAACTATAGGGAGAAAAATACTTTATCTAAAAAACTAATTAAAGCTGCCAAAAAGGAAACAGAGAAGCACATTGCTAAGGGGAGTAAAACTAATCCCAAACTGTTCTTCAACTATATCAATAGTAAAAGAATAAAAACTGAAAATGTAGGCCCCTTAAAAAATAGTGAGGAAAGAATGATTGTAGATGACGAGGAAAAAGCTAACATATTAAACACCTTCTTCTCCACGGTATTCACGGTGGAAAATGAAATGCTAGGTGAAATCCCAAGAAACAATGAAAACCCTATATTAAGGGTCACCAATCTAACCCAAGAAGAGGTGCGAAACCGGCTAAATAAGATTAAAATAGATAAATCTCCGGGTCCGGATGGCATACACCCACGAGTACTAAGAGAACTAAGTAATGTAATAGATAAACCATTATTTCTTATTTTTAGTGACTCTATAGCGACAGGGTCTGTTCCGCAGGACTGGCGCATAGCAAATGTGGTGCCAATATTCAAAAAGGGCTCTAAAAGTGAACCTGGAAATTATAGGCCAGTAAGTCTAACCTCTATTGTTGGTAAAATATTTGAAGGGTTTCTGAGGGATGTTATTCTGGATTATCTCAATGAGAATAACTGTTTAACTCCATATCAGCATGGGTTTATGAGAAATCACTCCTGTCAAACCAATCTAATCAGTTTTTATGAAGAGGTAAGCTATAGACTGGACCACGGTGAGTCATTGGACGTGGTATATCTCGATTTTTCCAAAGCGTTTGATACCGTGCCGCACAAGAGGTTGGTACACAAAATGAGAATGCTTGGTCTGGGGGAAAATGTGTGTAAATGGGTTAGTAACTGGCTTAGTGATAGAAAGCAGAGGGTGGTTATAAATGGTATAGTCTCTAACTGGGTCGCTGTGACCAGTGGGGTACCGCAGGGGTCAGTATTGGGACCTGTTCTCTTCAACATATTCATTAATGATCTGGTAGAAGGTTTACACAGTAAAATATCGATATTTGCAGATGATACAAAACTATGTAAAGCAGTTAATACAAGAGAAGATAGTATTCTGCTACAGATGGATCTGGATAAGTTGGAAACTTGGGCTGAAAGGTGGCAGATGAGGTTTAACAATGATAAATGTAAGGTTATACACATGGGAAGAGGGAATCAATATCACCATTACACACTGAACGGGAAACCACTGGGTAAATCTGACAGGGAGAAGGACTTGGGGATCCTAGTTAATGATAAACTTACCTGGAGCAGCCAGTGCCAGGCAGCAGCTGCCAAGGCAAACAGGATCATGGGGTGCATTAAAAGAGGTCTGGATACACATGATGAGAGCATTATACTGCCTCTGTACAAATCCCTAGTTAGACCGCACATGGAGTACTGTGTCCAGTTTTGGGCACCGGTGCTCAGGAAGGATATAATGGAACTAGAGAGAGTACAAAGGAGGGCAACAAAATTAATAAAGGGGATGGGAGAACTACAATACCCAGATAGATTAGCGAAATTAGGATTATTTAGTCTAGAAAAAAGACGACTGAGGGGCGATCTAATAACCATGTATCAGTATATAAGGGGACAATACAAATATCTCGCTGAGGATCTGTTTATACCAAGGAAGGTGACGGGCACAAGGGGGCATTCTTTGCGTCTGGAGGAGAGAAGGTTTTTCCACCAACATAGAAGAGGATTCTTTACTGTTAGGGCAGTGAGAATCTGGAATTGCTTGCCTGAGGAGGTGGTGATGGCGAACTCAGTCGAGGGGTTCAAGAGAGGCCTGGATGTCTTCCTGGAGCAGAACAATATTGTATCATACAATTATTAGGTTCTGTAGAAGGACGTAGATCTGGGGATTTATTATGATGGAATATAGGCTGAACTGGATGGACAAATGTCTTTTTTCGGCCTTACTAACTATGTTACTATGTTACTATGTTACTTTAGTTAGAATTTTGAAAATCTAGGTAATCCTCAGGTATATAGTTATTAGTAATTTTCAGTTATTCATATATTTTTATGTTACAGACATTTCGGTATAACAACCTTTTTTTTGGGACTACCCCATATTCACGCACCTGGGGCCTTTTAGGCCTGTACTAGGTTTACATGTGATACTCAGTCTTTTTGTCTGTATTGTTGCTGGGGAAGAACTTTTATGACTCTGCTATTGCTGGGAAGAGTGTGGATTCTGCATGACAACATGGTCATGTGATCTTGGAAGGGAGGCTCCCTCACAAAGTTATGTGTTTCTGACCTCATCGCAGGTCTTTTTGTCCTAATTGCTGGAGAGACTTTGGAGGAAGAAGTCAGCTTTCTTTTGTCTGGAAATAGAAACTTTCTTAGCTCCAAAACCAGAGGCTTCTACTGCACTACAAGAAAGTGATCTGTTGAAGGTAAGAGGAGGGGGGCTGCACTTTACCCGCTTTATATCGCTTGGTGTGCTGGGACCCTAACAAAGAGTCTTATCACATACTGTTTACAGTGCACAAGCCTGATTGTAATATTTTTTTTTTCTTTTTAGTTTACTGACATCTAAAATTACAATGGCACAGTCTACTTCCAGGGATTGACTGACCATGAAATCGAGGAGATTGTTTTCAATAGTGATGAAGAAAGTGAAATTTCTTTGTCTGATGAAGAGTACATGCCACCAGCTAATGTATCAACTTCATCGTCCAGCGATTCTTCGGATGATGAAGAAGTAGTGGATCCAGCAGAACGTTCAAATAGAACATCTAAAACGAATATTTTTTGGAACAGTACTGCTGCGGCTCCTGCACGTACCCTATCACATAACATTATTAGAGTTGCTCAAGGAGCTGTCAGAATTCCCCAATTCATGTCCAAAAGAGATGTTTTCTGTAAATTTGTTTCGTATGATATTGCAGATGAGATAGTTTTGTGTACTAATGTAGAAGGAAAACGTATCGCGTCAGGAAGAAAAAAAACATGGAAAAATATAACTAAAGAGGAACGATATGCTTATATTGGCCTTACTCTTCTGGCAGTGTCGACAAAATCATACGATGTTCCAATCAGAGAGTTATTTCAGAACCCATTTGCAGATCCACACTACAAAGCTACTATGTCTATCAATAGATTTGAGGGTATTCGGAGATGCCTTCGTTTTGATGAAAAGAGAACTCGCCCTGTGAGGTTGGCAACCGATAAATTAGCCTCTATTAGCTATATCTGGAATCTTTTTTATCAAGAACTGTACAAAGCTTTACCATTCCAGTGATATTGTGACAGTGGATGAGCAACTTCTTGCCTTTAGGGGACGTTGCAAATTCATTCAGTATATGCACAGTACGCCAGCTAAGTACGGTTATATGAAAAAGTTTGGGCACCCCTATTAATCTTAAGCTTAATGTTTTATAAAAATTGTTTTTTTTGCAACAGCTATTTCAGTTTCATATATCTAATAACTGTTGGACACAGTAATATTTCTGCCTTGAAATGAGGTTTATTGTACTAAAAGAAAATGTGTGATCAGCATTCAAACAAAATTTGACAGGTGCATAAGTTTGGGCACCCTTATCATTTTCTTGTTTTAAATACTCCTACCTACTTTTTACTGACTTACTAAAGCACTTTTTTTGTTTTCTAACCTCATTGAGCTTTGAACTTCATAGCCAGGTGTATGCAATCATGATAAAAGCTACTTAAAGTGGCCACTTGCAAGTTATTCTCCTCTTTGAATCTCCTCTGAAGAGTGGCATCATGGGCTCCTCAAAACAACTGTACAAAGATCTGAAAACAAAGAATATTCAACATAGTTGTTCAGGGGAAGGATACAAAAAAGCTGTCTCAGAGATTTAACCTGTCAGTTTCCACTGTGAGGAACATAGTAAGGAAATGGATGAACACAGGTACAGTTCTTGTTAAGGCCAGAAATGGCAGGCCAAGAAAAACATCAGAAAGGCAGAGAAGAAGAATGGTGAGATCAGTCAAGGACAATCCTCAGACCATCTCCAGAGAGCTGCAGCATCAACTTTCGTGATGCGAAAGAAGCTGTTTCTGCAAGCACGCCACAAACAGAGTCGGCTGAGGTATGCAAAAGCACATTTGGAGAAGCCAATTTGTTTTTGGAAGAAGGTCCTGTAGACTGATGAAACCAAGATTGAGTTGTTTGGTCATACAAAAAGGCGTTATGAATGGCGGCCAAAAAACACAGCATTCCAAGAAAAACACTTGCTACCCACAGTAAAATTTGGTGGACGTTCCATCATGATTTGGGTCTGTGTTGCCAATGCCGGCACCAGGAATCTTGTTAAAGTTGAGGGACGCATGGATTCCTCTCAGTATCAGCAGATTCTTGACAATAATGTTCATGAATCAGTGACAAAGTTGAAGTTATGCAGGGGATGGATCTTTCAGCAAGACAATGATCCAAAACACCGCTCCAAATCTACTCAGGCATTCATGCAGAGGAAGAATTACACTGTTCTGGAATGGCCATCCCAGTCCCCAGACCTGAATATCATTGAACATCTGTGGGATCATTTGAAGAGGGCTGTCCGTGCTTGGCGACCATCAAACTTAACTGAACTGGAATTGTTTTGTTGGTCCAGATTGATAGACAATGTGTTTTTCATTTGGTCAGGCTCCCAGGATGAGGTTGGGACATTCATAAGTGCACTCAATGACAATGTGTTCAACATATTTTTGACTTTTTGATGTTCCTCCTCCTCAGTGAGTTTTCTGGACCTCAACGTCGTGAACCAGGGTGGTACTCTGTCAACCTGTTTATACCGTAAACCGATAGCCACAAACAATTTATTGGAGTTTCGCAGTTTCCACCCGCTGCATACGAAAAAGGGGGTCCCCATTGGGCAATTCCTGAGAACAAGGAGGAATTGCACGCTAGATGAAGACTTCCAACAAGAAGCACAAGATCTGACCAGGAGATTCAAAAGAAGGACCTACCCCAAGAGATGTATTTCTCAAGCTTATCAGAGAGCCAGGTGTCAGTCTCAGGTTTCCTTGTTGAAGCCGAAAAAGAAATCATCAGACAAATTTGTCCGTTTTATTACGGGGTATAACACTCACTGGTTCAAGGTAAGAAATATTCTGCAGAAGCATTGGGGTATCCTTACCACAGATTTAGCGACATCGCGGATTGTTAGTGAACGGCCATTGAGTACCGCTAGGAGGGCGCCCAATTTGAGAGATATTCTCACAAGAAGCCATTATACCAGGCCTACTGTGAGGTTGAATCGGGGTATCTCACTTAGGGGTTCCTTTCCCTGCGGAGATTGCAACATCTGCCAGTACATGCACCCAGTTCGAGACTGTTTCTGCAACCCCACTGATCATGTCAAACATGGGTTAAAATCATAATAATAATATAATAATAATATGGGTTAAAATCATACATTAATTGTAAGACTACAAGTGTCATCTATGCAATTGTTTGCCCTTGCCCACTTATTTATGTGGGACAAACATCCCAGGAGCTTCGCCGGTGCATTCAGAAACATTTTTCGACTATCAATACTGCACCAGCTGACTCTCGTAGGGACAAAATTCTTACCACTGTGGCATCTCATTTTTTATTACAGCATGCAGGCAGTCATGTGGGCACCAGGATAGTTGGTTTGGAGCATATTAGGGGTTCGGGCAGAGGAGAATCATTGGAACGCAAGCTTTTGCAGGCGGAAGCGCGTTGGATCTTTTCATTACACACTATAGCTCCTCTGGGTATCAATGAGGATCTTCTCTTCACTGGCTTTTTGGGATGAATTAATTTGTGACCACATGTCTCATATATCCATTATAGGTATTCTCGGCATGGATTTTGTCATCTTTGTGTCTCCTTCTTGATTCTGGACGATACAAGTTTTCATGATGTATGGATTCAAGTGGGATTGAGTTTCTACATGTGGTTTCTGCTCCTATCGATGTAAGCTTATGTGAGGATGATTCATGACGAAGATATAAGGAGAATCGAATAAAGACATGATACATTCATGTGGAAGATGGGGCTCCTACTGGAGGATATATAAGGACATATGGACATTTATGTGTGCTCTGTATAGGTACTAATTGGCTCAAGGATATATACTACCCTTCTTGGTGAAGATGGCTTTTATCGCCATATGGTTCTCGGATGAGCATCGTATTGGTTTGGTTTATTCTTGGGATGGCTTATTCATTTTTATGAAACGCCTTGGATGTCAATATTTCTTTATGGCTCTGATTCCCGGATATAGCCATCTTCTAGCCTGATTTTTTGATATAGCCATATGTAGATAGGGAGGTACCTGTATGTTTCAGCTTCCAACTAGGACTGTAATTGACGTTTTTTTGTATCTCTCATTGGTACTTATATCCCTTCATTCTACATCGTTTAGGGATATTTTTCATTGGCCAATGGTCCAGTACAGTATTGGGCTTACCCCTTCAGGGTTTACATATAATTTTATATATATTTTACTTATTGTCGTGTACATTGCTGTGGCATTGACTTCGATGCTTATTTTTCCCTTAGTTTCAATGGTCATCTATATATATATATATATATATATATATATATATATATATATATATAGATGTTTGGGGTTCTGTATTTGTATTCTGGTCTATATATATATTTTCTATCAGGTATATTCTTACCACTCTTCGGCTCTAGTAAAAACTCTTTTCATCACTCTGCCATCTGTATTGACATCATGGGGCATTTTCTCCATAAGGTCCCTATACAATGTTGGGCATGTATTCTTGAGTGCCAACATAATTTTTGAGGTTTTTCCTCTAATTGTTTGGCTTCCTTTAAATAAAATTATTACATCATGCAGTTTGACTAGTTTCTTTATTTATCAGGTGGTTCTAATACCCCTTTTTTTTGCACTATTCCTTCTTATTGTTCATTTATCATGTCCCCCTTTGTATCCCAATGTGTATGGATGTGTGTGACTGATGCCCTCTTGTGTCATTTTGTTTTTTTAATGCAGCTTTCATTATGTACTGCTGTTCTTAGGGTACCGTCACACTATACGATTTACCTACGATCACGACCAGCGATACGACCTGGCCGTGATCGTAGGTAAATCGTAGTGTGGTCGCTGGGGAGCTGTCACACAGACAGCTCTCCAGCGACCAACGATCCCGAGGTCCCCGGGTAACCAGGGTAAACATCGGGTTACTAAGCGCAGGACCGCGCTTAGTAACCCGATGTTTACCCTGGTTACCAGCGTAAAAAAAAACAAACAGTACATACTTACATTCTGGTGTCTGTCCCTTGCCGTCTGCTTCCCGCACTCAGTGACTGCCGGCCGTAAAGTGAAAGCACAGCACAGCGGTGACGTCACCGCTGTGCTCTGCTTTCACTTTACGGCCGGCAGTCAGTGAGTGCGGGAAGCAGACGGCAAGGGACCTGACGGACACCGGAATGTAAGTATGTGCTTTTTTTTTTTTTACATTTATGCTGGTAACCAGGGTAAACATCGGGTTACTAAGCGCGGCCCTGCGCTTAGTAATCCGATGTTTACCCTGGTTACAAGCGAACGCATCGCTAGATCGCATCGCTAAATCAGTGTCACACACACCGATCTAGCGATGACAGCGGGAGATCCAGCGACGAAAGAAAGTTCCAAACGATCAGCTACAACGTACGATTCTCAGCAGGATCCCTGATCGCTGCTGCGTGTCAGACACAGCGATATCGTAATGATATCGCTGGAACGTCACGAATCGTACCGTCGTAGCGATCGAAATGGCACTGTGACGGTACCCTTAGACATGCTCCCTGCTCCCTCCGCCTCCCCCTCTTCCCCTCTCCATTGTGCCTTTGTTTGTTTATTTTACTTAAGTGCTGTATACAGAACGCGCTGTGCTGGAGGCTTCGGGCACATGCACATTGTGAAATACTGGCAGAGACGTCTGCCTATACGGATCCTTCCGCCCTACCATTCTGTCACTTCTGGTTCCGGTCTCCCAGCGTGTTTCGCTGATTCCTGATTTACTCACAAGGTATTTAAGCTTCTATTGTCAGCGTTTCCCTCACTCTTCCCCTGACGAAGCCGTCCTTGTAACGGCGATACGCGTGGGGTCTTTCCCCATATTTATCCCTGCCTCTTTACACCTTGCCCGTTTGGTGGCATTTCTTCATCTGCCTTGTACTATCTTTTTGGCTGGACCTGGGACCTTTGCATACCTTATTGATATGCGGCTATTATAGTCCCACATACGGGACATTAAGCACATCTGCATACATTTGTATGGATTCTGGGCTGTTCACCGCTGCTTCATATATAAGTGGTCCATCAGATTTGCTGGCATACAGGTACTGGTTGTACTTTTTTTTTTTTTTTGGCTAATTAGCCTTTGTGGACATAGCTTTTTGTTTATTAGGGCTTTTACGGGCATCGTTCATACTCCTTATATTGGAGGTTTGTGAGTATTCAAGAGGCTTTATACAGTATATATATAGGGCATATTTGCGCCATATCTGGTATCTTAATTATTATACTGATTTATTATTATGATTCAGTGTTAAATGTGATATATTTACCTCCATATTGTTCATATGCGTGCTCGTTTTTTCAGCTATTGCTATTTATAGGGATTATTATGGGGATTTTTGTAGTTCATTGGTTTTAGATGTTTTTATTGGTTTGTCAATAAAAGTTTACCTGCTTATATGTTCAAGTAAATATTGTGGTGTGCAGTCTTTAAGAGTGGTTCTTTTTTCTTTTTTTGCTCTTGATCTAGTATGTCACCACTCTTCTGCACCCCTTGATACTTAATGGTTGTTATTGGTAGTGCGCTGGTGTTTTCAATTTTGTAATTACTGTGGTTCAGGCACCTCTTGGTTGCCTTTCTGGCCAGCAGCACACAGCTTATTATAGCTTATATTATCATATTTCATATATAGAGATATTGTTTTTTTATTCAGGAATTGCGGGAGGCACGTTTGGGCCCATGGACTGGGACACACGGGAGGCAGCATGGAGGGCCGCGTCCTCTAATGCCTTTGTTGAAACAAGCCATGCTTCAGGTGATTCAGATTTTTCAGGCCTCACCACAGAGTTAATTGCTTCACAAAAACACGGCATTAGATTGCTCTGGAATATTCGGTGTTTGGAGGAGTACCTGAAGCTCAATATTATACCGAGGGGGCTCAGGATTTCTATTTTTCCAGCTTGGGAACCATCCCCCACTTTTCGTACATTATGGGAACAGTGTTTGATACGATGTTCTAATATTTTGATCAACTTACTTATCACACATGACAGAGAATTATTAACTACTGTCAAGACTGAGATCAAAAATTTAGTGGCTAAATTAAGTAACTTCGATGAGGTTTCTCAGGTCCAGCTATTCAGAGCAAGACTTAAAGATCTGCTTGACAAATACGATAAAGAGATTATGTCCAAGAAACGTTCGAAATTCTTAAGGGATAAATCAGACTTTGATGACAAGGCAACATTCTCCTGGACGCACCAGGGAAATAGATGCCGGGGTTTTAACTACAGACAAAAAGCGGCTAGTACCGAGAGACCAGTGCCATCTACTGAGGCACACACTTCGAGTGATTTTTTGTCCTCGGCAGACAGCGATATCGACCCAGGACCAGGCGGGGACGTAGGAGGCAGATTTGCTCGAGTTACCAGGAGTCACAGCTACAGACCACCACGTCGCAATCCACGGAGACAATTTCGCAAATGACCTCCTCCATCACAGAGAATTCTCGTGAGTATGACCAGGGAGATGCTCTTCAGATTGTCAATTTATCCAGACACGTTCTTTCCATACATGAGACTTCAGTTCTGTCCAAAGGTTTATCTTTTTCTCCAGTTCAACAGGTGGACAAGTTTACTTTAATAAAAGATCTTTTTTTGTTCTGTAGAAAAATCGTCCTACAGGTTCTTCATAACAAACCACAAGTTACCCCTTTCTTGGACCAGACAGAACAGAATGTATTTCAGGATCTCATGGAATTATTGCGTGAAGGACAAGAGGAAACAGGTAGGCCTAAGTTTCCGCATAGAAACAAATCTTCTGTTTCACCACCCATCTCTATTGTCCCTGCTGTAAGAATATTTTTCGAAATGGCTAGGAGGGACATTGAGGCATTGCCCGCTAGGATTCCTATGATTGATAACCTTACACCATTCGAGAAGCGTGCCCTGTCTGGTTTGAAAACCAATAATGAGTTTATCATACTGGAGGCGGACAAAGGGGGCAATATTGTCTTTGGCCCCATGACCTCTATGTGGAAGAAGCACATAGACAACTGGATAATGTGAGACACTACCGTAAACTTCCGTCAGATCCCACGGGCGTTTATTCAATCAAATTGAGAACACTGATTGATAGAGCTCTGGAATTGGGTATCATTAACAAGGGAGAGCCGGACTTCATATGGGTTAAACATCCTACCACGTCAACGTTCTATATGTTGCCCAAATTACACAAAGACCTGAATAGACCACCTGGAAGCCCTATTGTCTCCAGCATAGGGAGTCTTTGTGAGAAGGCCTGCTCATATATCGACTTTTTTCTCCAGCCTTTGGCTCTGGGACTTCCCTCGTATATTAGAGACTCATCACATTTTATTACATCTTTGCAAGGGATCACTCTGGATCAGGATGAGATCATGGTCACTTGTGATGTTGAGTCTCTATACTCAAATATTGATCATGAACATGGTTTACAGGCTGTACTTTTCTTCCTCGACTTACAACAAAATTCGGACAGGCTACATGATTCTTTTATTGTGGACCTTCTTGATTTCATCCTTAAGTATAATTTCTTCTTGTTCGACAGGAATTTTTATCTTCAAGTCTCCGACATGGCGATGGGGGCCCGCTGTGCCCCAGCCCTTGCAAACATCTTTTTGGGGTGGTGGGAGTCTACGATCGTCTATAACTCCATGTGGTATAAATCCAAGGTACGATGTTGGTCCAGATTTATAGACAATGTGTTTTTCATTTGGTCAGGCTCCCAGGATGAGGTTGGGACATTCATAAGTGCACTCAATGACAATGTGTTCAACATATTTTTGACTTTTTGATGTTCCTCCTCCTCAGTGAGTTTTCTGGACCACAACGTCGTGAACCAGGGTGGTACTCTGTCAACCTGTTTATACCGTAAACCGATAGCCACAAACAATTTATTGGAGTTTCGCAGTTTCCACCCGCTGCATATGAAAAAGGGGGTCCCCATTGGGCAATTCCTGAGAACAAGGAGGAATTGCACGCTAGATGAAGACTTCCAACAAGAAGCACAAGATCTGACCAGGAGATTCAAAAGAAGGACCTACCCCAAGAGATGTATTTCTCAAGCTTATCAGAGAGCCAGGTGTCAGTCTCAGGTTTCCTTGTTGAAGCCGAAAAAGAAATCATCAGACAAATTTGTCCGTTTTATTACGGGGTATAACACTCACTGGTTCAAGGTAAGAAATATTCTGCAGAAGCATTGGGGTATCCTTACCACAGATTTAGCGACATCGCGGATTGTTAGTGAACGGCCATTGAGTACCGCTAGGAGGGCGCCCAATTTGAGAGATATTCTCACAAGAAGCCATTATACCAGGCCTACTGTGAGGTTGAATCGGGGTATCTCACTTAGGGGTTCCTTTCCCTGCGGAGATTGCAACATCTGCCAGTACATGCACCCAGTTCGAGACTGTTTCTGCAACCCCACTGATCATGTCAAACATGGGTTAAAATCATACATTAATTGTAAGACTACAAATGTCATCTATGCAATTGTTTGCCCTTGCCCACTTATTTATGTGGGACAAACATCCCAGGAGCTTCGCCGGCGCATTCAGAAACATTTTTCGACTATCAATACTGCACCAGCTGACTCTCGTAGGGACAAAATTCTTACCACTGTGGCATCTCATTTTTTATTACAGCATGCAGGCAGTCATGTGGGCACCAGGATAGTTGGTTTGGAGCATATTAGGGGTTCGGGCAGAGGAGAATCATTGGAACGCAAGCTTTTGCAGGCGGAAGCGCGTTGGATCTTTTCATTACACACTATAGCTCCTCTGGGTATCAATGAGGATCTTCTCTTCACTGGCTTTTTGGGATGAATTAATTTGTGACCACATGTCTCATATATCCATTATAGGTATTCTCGGCATGGATTTTGTCATCTTTGTGTCTCCTTCTTGATTCTGGACGATACAAGTTTTCATGATGTATGGATTCAAGTGGGATTGAGTTTCTACATGTGGTTTCTACTCCTATCAATGTAAGCTTATGTGAGGATGATTCATGACGAAGATATAAGGAGAATCGAATAAAGACATCATACATTCATGTGGAAGATGGGGCTCCTACCGGAGGATATATAAGGACATATGGACATTTATGTGTGCTCTGTATAGGTACTAATTGGCTCAAGGATATATACTACCCTTCTTGGTGAAGATGGCTTTTATCACCATATGGTTCTCGGATGAGCATCGTATTGGTTTGGTTTATTCTTGGGATGGCTTATTCATTTTTATGAAACACCTCGGATGTCAATATTTCTTTATGGCTCTGATTCCCGGATATAGCCATCTTCTAGCCTGATTTTTTGATATAGCCATATGTAGATAGGGAGGTACCTGTATGTTTCAGCTTCCAACTAGGACCGTAATTGACGTTTTTTTGTATCTCTCATTGGTACTTATATCCCTTCATTCTACATTGTTTAGGGATATTTTTCATTGGTCAATTTTTCCCTTAGTTTCAAGGGTCATCTATATATATATATATATATATATATATATATATATATATATAGATGTTTGGGGTTCTGTATTTGTATTCTGGTATATATATATATTTTCTATCAGGTATATTCTTACCACTCTTCGGCTCTAGTAAAAACTCTTTTCATAACTCTGCCATCTGTATTGACATCATGGGGCATTTTCTCCTTAGGTCCCTATACAATGTTGGGCATGTATTCTTGAGTGCCAACATAATTTTTGAGGTTTTTCCTCTAATTGTGTGGCTTCCTTTAAATAAATTTATTACATCATGCAGTTTGACTAGTTTCTTTATTTATCAGGTGGTTCTAATACCCCTTTTTTTGCACTATTCCTTCTTATTGTTCATTTATCATGTCCCCCTTTGTATCCCAATGTGTATGGATGTGTGTGACTGATGCCCTCTTGTGTCATTTTGTTTTTTGATGCAGCTTTCATTATGTACTGCTGTTCTTAGACATGCTCCCTGCTCCCTCCTCCTCCCCCTCTTCCCCTCTCCATTGTGCCTTGGTTTGTTTATTTTACTTAAAGGGAGGGTGCCGTGATTTTAGTTTTTGTATTAATAATTATTGATTATATAATCAATTATTTTTAATACAAAAGTAAATGTAGTACTTTAATACTTTTTTATTTATTCATTTTTACTTTTGCCACTGGAGGCTGCCATTTTCATTAGTGTGGGTGTAAGTGTCTGGGCACGACACTTGCACTCCTCACTTACGGCAGCCATGGACATAGGAGCCAACAGTCGGGCTCCGACCGCTCCTCCTGCCTCTCAGCTGTGACTTGGGCACGCCCACTGGGCTGCTACGTCACAGCTGTGAGAGGAGATCGCGGCCATTTTGTTTTTTTCCTCTGTCATCGCACACACAGCTCAGTGTGTACGATCATAGCAGGAGCTGCTGCTGGGAAGAGAGGTTCGAGGTAAGTATCTGCAGCCAGGAGCTGTGATTGCAGCCTGTACTTATTATTACGGCACAGGCTGCAATCACTGCTCACTGCCGACCTGTTCAGAGCAGGGAGATCGTCACACTGCTCTGCCCTGAACATGACTCAGCACTTCCTGGAAGAGGACTGAAGGTAAGTACAGAGTTTTTATTTTCTTATGCATCTACCACTGCTACCTGTCCCTATATACCACTGCTACTAGCCCCTATATACCACTGCTACTAGCCCCTATATACCACTGCTACCTGCTCCTATATACCACTGCTACCAGCCCCTATATACCACTGCTACCTGCTCCTATATACCACTGCTACCAGCCCCTAAATACCACTGCTACCAGCCCCTATATACCACTGCTACCTGCTCCTATATACCACTGCTACCTGCTCCTATATACCACTGCTACCAGCCCCTATATACCACTGCTACTAGCCCCTATATACCACTGCTACTAGCCCCTATATACCACTGCTACCTGCTCCTATATACCACTGCTACCAGCCCCTATATACCACTGCTACTAGCCCCTATATACCACTGCTACCAGCCCCTATATACCACTGCTACTAGCCCCTATATACCACTGCTACTAGCCCCTATATACCACTGCTACTAGCCCCTATATACCACTGCTACTAGCCCCTATATACCACTGCTACTAGCCCCTATATACCACTGCTACTAGCCCCTATATACCACTGCTACTAGCCCCTATATACCACTGCTACTAGCCCCTATATACCACTGCTACTAGCCCCTATATACCACTGCTACCTGCTCCTATATACCACTGCTACTAGCCCCTATATACCACTGCTACCAGCCACTATATACCACTGCTACTAGCCCTGATATACCACTGCTACTAGCCCCTATATACCACTGCTACTAGCCCCTATATACCACTGCTACTAGCCCCTATATACCACTGCTACTAGCCCCTATATACCACTGCTACCTGCTCCTATATACCACTGCTGCCTGCCTCTATATACCATCTACCACTGCTGCCTGCCTCTATATACCATATACCACTGCTGCCTGCCTCTATATACCATCTACCAGTGCTGCCTGCCTCTATATACCATCTACCACTGCTACCTCTGTCCTGTGTAGCTAATCTAGTCTTGTGTAGCTAATCCTGTCCTGTGTACAGTATCACACAAGATAGGATTAGATACACGGCGCAGCACAGTATCACACAGGACAGGATTAGATACACGGCTCAGCAGTCAGTATCTAATCCTCTCCTATGCACTCCTCTCCCCCCTGCGTGTCTTTCCCCATTGTGGTTTATTATTTTTGTTGTGGGAGATGAGGGAGTCGAGGATTATGCGTTCGGTATGGTATAAAAAAGATTAATAAAGGACTTTATTCTGGCCGAGTCTTTATTTACAATACATGTGAGATCTATGTGGCGGCATTATGGGTGATCAATATGGCGGTATTTTGTGAGAAGCATATGGTGGTATGTGAGAACACTGGCGGTATTATGTGTGATCTATATGGTGGTATGTGAGAACACTGGCGGTATTATGTGTGATCTATATGGCGGTATGTGAGAACACTGGCGGTATTATGTGTGATCTATATGGTGGTATTATGTGAGAACTGTATGACAGTATTGTGTGATCTATTTGATAGTATTGTGTGTGATCTATATGGCGGTATTATGTGAGAACACTATGGCAGTATTATCTTCAGAAAGCGGACCCATTCTATGGTGGTTCTGGCTGAGCACCTGCATGCGGGTCTGGGGTAATAGAGGGGGCAGCATGCCCTCCAGTTAGGTGTAGTCAGGGGAAGGCTGGTGAGGCAGCTGAAGAGAGCGGTCTCATTTTTATCGTTACTATATGGCTACATTTCCTTCCCAGCGTCACCCTGTACTTCGCCTGTCGCCTCGCTTTCACACATCGCCAGGACAGGATGGAGAAGACAGGATCTGAGGAGGGGAATGAGGTCTGCATGCAAAGTCTGGATCAGACCAGGCCATCAATCCGCAGAAATGTTTCCTGGATTTCTGTGGAGCAGACGGTCCATCCATGTGTATAAAAGACAGCGCTCTATGTACAATCCCTGGCTGCTCCGCGCACTGAACAGGGGGCCCCCATAGACCAGCACACTGCTCTCCTGAAATACTCTGTGCTGCTGTCACCCTGCTCCCTCCACCACATATCTCCCAGAATCCTTGCTGCCTGCCATCCTTGGTGACTGTCTACTTGTCAGTATAAGGCTGCCTTCACACTATCATTATTTGGTCAGTATTTTACCTCAGTATTTGTAGCCAAAACCAGGAGTGGGTGATAAATGCAGAAGTGGTGCATATGTTTCTATTATACTTTTCCTCTATTTGTTCCACTCCTGGTTTTGGCTTACAAATACTGAGGTAAAATACTGACCAAATACTGATAGTGTGACGGCAGCCATACTCTGCAGTCACCAACAAAATGGCTGCTCACTGGGTTCCTGAATATCATCCTCTCTAATCCCTTAGCAAACACCCATAAGGAGAGGAGAGGAGACATCACACAGGTCAGCAGACTCCGCCCATAATTACTGCAGTGCAGTAATGTGAGCTATTTGTACACTAGGTTTTTCTGAAATTTCAGCAGCTGCTCCCCCTAGCGTTGAAAAGTGGAAATTCCAAAACTTTTCAAATTATTTTTCATATTTTACTAAATTATAAACAAATGATATTTTTTAAGAAAATGTAATCATTAATTCTTTACATTTTTACAATTTCTGAAAAAAAAATTTATTTGATGGCACCTTCCCTTTAAGTGCTGTATACAGAACGCGCTGTGCTGGAGGCTTCGGGCACATGCACATTGTGAAATACTGGCAGAGACGTCTGCCTATACGGATCCTTCCGCCCTACCATTCTGTCACTTCTGGTTCCGGTCTCCCAGCGTGTCTCGCTGATTCCTGATTTACTCACAAGGTATTTAAGCTTCTATTATCAGCGTTTCCCTCACTCTTCCCCTGACGAAGCAGTCCTTGTAATAATAATAATAATCTTTATTTTTATATAGCGCTAACATATTCCGCAGCGCTTTACAGGTTGCACACATTATCATCACTGTCCGCGATGGTGCTCACATTCTAGAATCCCTATCTGTATGTCTTTGGAATGTGGGAGGAAACCGGAGTGCCCGGAGGAAACCCACGCAAACACGGAGAGAACATACAAACTCTTTGCAGATGTTGTCCTGGGTGGGATTAGAACCCAGGACCCCAGCGCTGCAAGGCTGCAGTGCTAACCACTGCGCCACCGTGCTGCCGGCGATACGCGTGGGGTCTTTCCCCATATTTATCCCTGCCTCTTTACACCTTGCCCGTTTGGTGGCATTTCTTCATCTGCCTTGTACTATCTTTTTGGCTGGACCTGGGACCTTTGCATACCTTATTGATATGCGGCTATTATAGTCCCACATACGGGACATTAAGCACATCTGCATACATTTGTATGGATTCTGGGCTGTTCACCGCTGCTTCATATATAAGTGGTCCATCAGATTTGCTGGCATACAGGTACCGGTTGTACTTTTTTTTTTTTTTGGCTAATTAGCCTTTGTGGACATAGCGTTTTGTTTATTAGGGCTTTTACGGGCATCGTTCATACTCCTTATATTGGAGGTTTGTGAGTATTCAAGAGGCTTTATACAGTATATATATAGGGCATATTTGCGCCATATCTGGTATCTTAATTATTATACTGATTTATTATTATGATTCAGTGTTAAATGTGATATATTTACCTCCATATTGTTCATATGCGTGCTCGTTTTTTCAGCTATTGCTATTTATAGGGATTATTATGGGGATTTTTGTACTTCATTGGTTTTAGATGTTTTTATTGGTTTGTCAATAAAAGTTTACCTGCTTATATGTTCAAGTATATATTGTGGTGTGCAGTCTTTAACCCCTCTGTGACCTTAGACGTACTATCCCGTCGAGGTGCCCTGGGCTTATCTGACCCTGGACGGGATAGTACGTCATAGCCGATCGGCCGCGCTCACGGGGGGAGCGCGGCCGATCGCGGCCGGCTGTCAGCTGCTTATCGCAGCTGACATCCGGCACTATGTGCCGGGAGCGGTCACGATGATCATGATGTGTCGGCGGTGCAGGGAAGCATTGCGCAGGGAGGGGGCTCCCTGCGGGCTTCCCTGAGACCCCCGGAGCAACGCGATGTGATCGCGTTGCTGCGAGGGTCTCACCTCCCTCCCTGCTTCCTCCAGCCCCGGATCCAAGATGACCACGGATCCGGGTCCTGCAGGGAGGGAGGTGGCTTCACAGAGCCTGCTCAGAGCAGGCACTGTGAAGGCTGCAGCGCTGCATGTCAGATCAGTGATCTGACAGAGTGCTGTGCAAACTGTCAGATCACTGATCTGTGATGTCCCCCCCTGGGACAAAGTAAAAAAGTAAAAAAAAATGTTTCCAAATGTGTAAAAAAAAATAAAAAAAAATATTCCAAAATAATGAAAAAAAAAAAAAATATTATTCCCATAAATACATTTCTTCATCTAAATAAAAAAAAAACAATAAAAGTACACATATTTAGTATCGCTGCGTCTGTAACAACCCGACCTATAAAACTGGCCCACTAGTTAACCCCTTCAGTAAACACCGTAAGAAAAAAAAAAAAAACGAGGCAAAAAACAACGCTTTATTTTCATACCGCCGAACAAAAAGTGGAATAACACGCGATCAAAAGGACAGATATAAATAACCATGGTACCGCTGAAAATGCCATCTTGTTCCGCAAAAAGCGAGCCGCCATACAGCATCATCAGCAAAAAATAAAAAAGTTATAGTCCTGAGAATAAAGCGATGCAAAAATAATAATTTTTTCTGTAAAATAGTTTTTATCGTATAAAAGCGCCAAACCATAAAAAAATGATATAAATGAGGTATCGCTGTAATCGTACTGACCCGAAGAATAAAACTGATTTATCAATTTTACCAAACGCGGAACGGTATAAACGCCTCCCCCAATAGAAATTCATGAATAGCTGGTTTTTGGTCATTCTTCCTCACAAAAATCGGAATAAAAAGTGATAAAAAAATGTCACGTGCCCGAAAATGTTTTCAGTAAAAACGTCAACTCGTCCCGCAAAAAACAAGACCTCACATGACTCTGTGGACTAAAATATGGAAAAATTATAGCTCTCAAAATGTGGTATTGCAAAAAATATTTTTTGCAATAAAAAGCGTCTTTCAGTGTGTGACGGCTGCCAATCATAAAAATCCGCTAAAAAACTCGCTATAAAAGTAAATCAAACCCCCCTTCATCACCCCCTTAGTTAGGGAGAAATAAAAAAAAATGTATTTATTTCCATTTTCCCATTAGGGCTAGGGTTAGGGCTAGGGTTAGGGCTAGGGTTAGGGCTAGGGCTAGGGTTAGGGCTAGGGTTAGGGCTAGGATTAGGGCTAGGGTTAGGGCTAGGGTTAGGGTTAGGGCTAGGGTTAGGGCTAGGATTAGGGCTAGGGTTAGGGCTAGGGTTAGGGCTAAGGTTAGGGCTAGGGTTAGGGCTAGGATTAGGGCTAGGGTTAGGGCTAGGGTTAGGGTTGGGGCTACAGTTAGGGTTGGGGCTAAAGTTAGGGTTAGGGTTTAGATTACATTTACAGTTGGGAATAGGGTTGGGATTAGGGTTAGGGGTGTGTCAGGGTTAGAGGTGTGGTTAGGGTTACCGTTGGAATTAGGGTTAGGGGTGTGTTTAGATTAGGGTTTCAGTTATAATTGGGGGGTTTCCACTGTTTCGGCACATCAGGGGCTCTCCAAACACGACATGGCGTCCGATCTCAATTCCAGCCAATTCTGCGTTGAAAAAGTAAAACAGTGCTCCTTCCCTTCCGAGCTCTCCCGTGTGCCCAAACAGGGGTTTACCCTCACATATGGGGTATCAGCGTACTCAGGACAAATTGGACAACAACTTTTGTGGACCAATTTCTCCTGTTACCCTTGGGAAAATACAAAACTGGGGGCTAAAAATAATTTTTGTGGGAAAACAAAAAGATTTTTTATTTTCACGGCTCTGCGTTATAAACTGTAGTGAAACACTTGGGGGTTCAAAGTTCTCAAAACACATCTAGATAAGTTCATTGAGGGGTCTAGTTTCCAATATGGGGTCACTTGTGGGGGGTTTCTACTGTTTAGGTACATTAGGGGCTCTGCAAACGCAATGTGACGCCTGCAGACCAATCCATCTAAGTCTGCATTCCAAATGATGCTCCTTCCCTTCCAAGCCCTCCCATGCGCCCAAACGGTGGTTCCCCCCCACATATCAGGTATCAGCGTACTCAGGACAAATTGGACAACAACATTTAGTGTCCAATTTCTCCTGCTAACCTTGGAAAAATACAAAACTGGGGGCTAAAATATAATTTTTGTGGAAAAAAAATTTTTTTTATTTGCACGGCTCTGCGTTATAAACTGTAGTGAAATACTTGGGGGTTCAAAGCTCTCACAACACATCAAGATGAGTTCCTTAGGGGGTCTACTTTCCAAAATGGTGTCACTTGTGGGGGGTTTCTACTGTTTAGGTACATTAGGGGCTCTGCAAACGCAATATGACGCCTGCAGACCATTCCATCTAAGTCTGCATTCCAAATGGCGCTCCTTCCCTTCCGAGCCCTCCCATGCGCCCAAACGGTGGTTCCCCCTCACATATGGGGTATTAGCGTACTCAGGACAAATTGGACAACAACTTTTGGGGTCCAATTTCTCCTGTTACCCTAGGGAAAATACAAAACTGGGGGCTAAAAAATAATTTTTGTGGGAAAAAAATTTTGTTTTATTTTTATGGCTCTGCATTATAAACTTCTGTGAAGCCCTTGGTGGGTCAAAGTGCTCACCACACATCCAGATAAGTTCCTTAGGGGGTCTACTTTCCAAAATGGTGTCACTTGTGGGGGGTTTCAATGTTTAGGCACATCAGTGGCTCTCCAAACGCAACATGGCGTCCTATCTCAATTCCTGTCAATTTTGCATTGAAAAGTCAAACGGCGCTCCTTCCCTTCCGAGCTCTCCCATGCGCCCAAACAGTGGTTTACTGCCACATATGGGGTATCAGCGTACTCAGGACAAATTGGAAAACAACTTTTGAGGTCCAATTTCTTCTCTTACCCTTGGAAAAATAAAAAATTGGGGGCAAAAATATAATTTTTGTGAAAAAATATGATTTTTTATTTTTACGGTTCTGCATTATAAACTTCTGTGAAGCACTTGGTGGGTCAAAGTGCTCACCACACATCCAGATAAGTTCCTTAAGGGGTCTACTTTCCAAAATGGTGTCACTTGTGGGGGGTTTCAATGTTTAGGCACATCAGTGGCTCTCCAAACGCAACATGGCGTCCCATCTCAATTCCTGTCAATTTTGCATTGAAAAGTCAAACGGCGCTCCTTCCCTTCCGAGCTCTCCCATGCGCCCAAACAGTGGTTTACTGCCACATATGGGGTATCAGCGTACTCAGGACAAATTGGACAACAACTTTTGGGGTCTATTTTCTCCTGTTACCCTTGGTAAAATAAAACAAATTGGAGCTGAAGTAAATTTTTTGTGTAAAAAAAGTTAAATGTTCATTTTTATTTAAACATTCCAAAAATTCCTATTAAACACCTGAAGGGTTAATAAACTTCTTGAATGTGGTTTTGAGCACCTTGAGGGGTGCAGTTTTTAGAATGGTGTCACACTTGGGCATTTTCTATCATATAGACCCCTCAAAATGACTTTAAATGAGACGTGGTCCCTAAAAAAAAATGGTGTTGTAAAAATGAGAAATTGCTGGTCAACTTTTAACCCTTATAACTCCCTAACAAAAAAAAAATTTGGTTCCAAAATTATGCTGATGTAAAAGAGACATGTGGGAAATGTTACTTATTAAGTATGTTGTGTGACATATCTCTGTGATTTAATTGCATAAAAATTCAAAGTTTAAAAATTGCGAAATTTTCAAAATTTTCGCCAAATTTCCGTTTTTTTCACAAATAAACGCAGGTACTATCAAAGAAATTTTACCACTATCATGAAGTACAATATGTCATGAGAAAACTATGTCAGAATCACCAGGATCCGTTGAAGCGTTTCGGAGTTATAACCTCATAAAGGGACAGTGGTCAGAATTGTAAAAATTGGCCTGGTCATTGACGTGCAAACCACCCTTGGGGGTAAAGGGGTTAAGAGTGGTTCTTTTTTCTTTTTTTGCTCTTGATCTAGTATGTCACCACTCTTCTGCACCCCTTGATACTTAATGGTTGTTATTGGTAGTGCGCTGGTGTTTTCAATATTGTTTTGTAAAGAGGAATGGTCAAAAATACCTTCATCTAGGATCCAGGAACTCATTAAAAGCTACAGGAAGCGACTAGAGGCTGTTATTTTTTGCAAAAGGAGGATCTACTGAATATTAATGTCACTTTTCTGGTGGGGTGTCCATACTTATGCACCTGTCAAATTTTGTTTGAATGCAGATTGCACATTTTCTGTTAGTACAATAAACCTCATTTCAAGGCAGAAACATTACTGTGTCCAACAGTTATTAGATATATGAAACTGAAATAGCTGTTGCAAAGAAAACAATTTTTATAAAATATTAAGCTTAAGATTAATGGGGGTGCCCAAACTTTTTCATATAACTGTATGGCATAAAAATTTTCTGGATGTGCGATTCAGCAAGCTATTATGGGATGAATGGTCTGATTTACTGTGGCAAAGAAGCTGATGCTCCAGTCCAGAAAGACCTACTGTATGTTCCGACATAGTAAAAACTCTTGCTCTACCAATTTTCAATTCAGGAAAAATTATTTCAATGGATAATTACTTTACCAATTTTGAAATGGCCATCTTTTTGCTTCAAAAGCAACTTACACTTGTTGGCACTATGAGACCCCTGGACGAAGCATTTCATTGCGAAACGCGCGTCGGGTGTGGTGGACGCCTGGAGACTCCCTCTGCTACTCTCGGTAATTATTATGTGAATGCCTTATTCATATGTTAATGTAACTGATTAGATCCCTTGTAGCTGGCCTGAGGAATGAATATCCCTCCCCTACATAGGTAAACAATCACTACAAACATGCTGGCCTAGCATCTATAGGGGTGTATTGTATCTATGAAATGGTATTTCCTATGTCACACACTATGTTTAAACAATGAATGTGTATTACCCTGTTTTTCCACAGGGATATCTGTGACTATATACTTATAGGTTGTCTCCAGGTGTATCCACTGTCTCTTTCCTGTTTGTTTTGTGGACCTCACCCTTGAGTTATATTGGTTTTAATATTATGATTTGTTAATAAAATATCTTTTTAATTGAATTTTGCTCTGGTGTGGAGCCTTTCTTTATTGGTGTGTATATATTCCATAAATGGTTTCCATTAGGATATATGCTTAGGTGTCTTGTTGGTACTATGAGGCCAAACCACCGTGAAATTCCTCCAATCATGAAGCACAATGCACAGCGAACAATCTACGAGAGTGTATTCGGTTTCTGCAATCCAGCAACAACGGTGTCTTATAAAGCCAAGAAAGAAAAATCTATAATATTACTGAGTACAATGCATCATGATGGAAGTATTGACACCAATGACAGGAAAAAAAACCCTGAAATCATACTGCATTATAATAAGACAAAAGGAGGTGTCGACAAGATGGGCGAAATGATTGGAGAGTATTCGTGCAAAAGGCAGACTAAACGTTGGCCTGTTGCCCTTTTTTCCAATATCCTTGATGTGTCAGCCCTCAATAGCTACATTGTTTATTGTCAAACTAATCCAGAATTCCATGCCAACAGGAAAGACAAGAGACGTCTATTTTTGACAGAACTTTGTTATGAACTTTTGATGCCTACTATGATGGAGAGAAGCAGCATGATATGCTTATCAAGGCAAATTACGGAGGCAATGATCCGATGTGGAATACGCTTTCTGGAACATCCAGAGCAAAGAGAAAAAAAAAGAAAGCGCTGCTATATTTGTCCAGCAAAGAAGGAAAGAAAATCGGAGCGTTTCTGTTCTACTTGCGGACAAAATGTATGCAAGGAACATTCAGCCGAAAAAATAATATGCGAGAATTGTCGGGAGAATATGTAAAGTTACAAATAAATATTCCTGCACCAAGTTTGCTACAACCAAAAAATGTTTTCATAACAAAATTGCATATAGAATGCCTATATTTGGTGTTAGGACTGGCGGAACGTGTAATGGTATTAGGTGTGTTCGCCGTCCGAGGTCCACCGTGCAGGTGAAAACCCTGCTGCTAGTAGAGACGGACGAGATGGCGGTACAATATGAATACACACTTGGGTTAACTTCACCCAGTGTGAAGGAAACGAACCCTGTTGAGTCACAGGGCCGTGGTACCGCACCAAGAGAATATATTTAGAGGCACGAGAGTGCGTGCGGTGCCGCACTGGCGGACGCCACTAACCACCCAGGCTTGGGTTAGGAAAGCGCAGAGAAAGCGCACGGCGCCGCACTGGCGGTCACAGCAATAAGACGCTGTAATGTGTGTACCGTGCTGATGGCTAAGTCGGGCGCTAGGTAGCAATCACCCACCTTCCGCGAGCAGTCATACAATAGGGAGGGGATTTTAAAGAACGACTTTCACTCACAACACACACACATTTACAAAAGACAATACTAGCGCATGGCCGTGCGGCCATGCGAGGCTTAAATAGCTGCAGCATGTTTAGGACCTTCCAAAGAAGGACCAATGGAGTGCTGCAGCACCTGAGCATGTGACCCTGGATCTCCACTGAGAGATCACGCCCTGGGCATGCTCAGAGTGCAAAGCAGGATTTAGTCCTAGCAGCTACAAGGACCTTAGCTGCAGTATCTGATCATGTGACCCTCGATCTCCACTGAGAGATCTTACTCTGGGCATGCTCAGAATGTAAAAAGCAGGACTTAGCCCCAGAAACGTCAGCTCGCCGCTGCCCAGCACTGACTTCAATGGGAGAAGCAGGAAACGCAGCTGTAACTCTAAGCACAGAGTCAGACTGAGCGAGACGCTGGGATCGACGTCTCTGCTGAGCAAGCTCCACTGCGGCAGGAGAAGAATGGGAGACCGCAGCGGAGATGGCCCGAGATTCCCCCTGTGCAGAGGCAGGAACTCGACCCCTAACATTTGGCGTGCCCGTTTACTTACTTTTTTGTTGTTTTATGCACATAATTATGTTTTGAAATATACACATCTTAGGCTGTGTTCCCAGTAGCACTGGGGTTCGCCAGAAGGGGATCCATAATGGATCTTACCTCCTGGTAACTCCCAGCTAAGGCTGCCAGAATGGCGGGATTCCGCCAGCCTTAGCTGGGGTCACCAGGAGGTCAGATCCATTACGGATCCCCTCCTGGCGGACCCCAGCGCTAGTTGGAATGCATCCTTACCTTGCAATTGTAAAATAAATTTTGAAAAGTATTTTTATTTGAGTTATTCCGTGTTATTTGCACACAGGCCTTAAAGGCCCCAGGTGCGTGAATATGGGGTAGTCCCAAAAAAAGGTTGTTATACCGAAATGCCTATAACATAAAAATATATGAACAACTGGAAATTACTAACAACTATATACCTGAGGAATACCTAGAGTTTCAAAATTCTAGCTAAAGTAATTTTACAGAAAATAGAAAACAAGTAACCTGGAGGCCTGCGAGGCCTCAGGTATGCGTCCGCCAGCCTTAGCTGGGGTCACCAGGTCAGATCCATTACGGAATCCCATCCTGGCGGACCCCTGCGCTAGTGGGAATGCATCCTTACTTTGCAATAAACTTTCAAAAGTATTTTTATTTGAGTTACAGTATTCCATGATAATTGTAAACAAGCCTAAAAGGCCCCAGGTGCCTGAATGTGTAGATTTCTATGGGTATGCGTTCTAGGGTTAAGTTTAAGTGGAGGGACATGGATATTGGCCCCCTCCTGGGCTAAGAACACCAGCCCTCAGCTTCCCCTGAAGCTCAAGTCTAACCACACCATCAGGGGCTCTAGTGAAAAACCAGGTGGACACTTAGGCTAAGTTCACATTTGTATACGTGTCCGCAGGGTATCATTTGCATGCGCAAACCCATGCAAAAACACATGCAAACGCATGTGTAAGCAGCGTTTTTTATCCACATGTTCTTAGGCATGACATAAAAAAATAATGCTATTGCATGCTTTTGTTTTCGTTATTGTATATGTTTGCGTTGTTTATGCGCATGTGTATGGTATTTCCCAATGGGCGTGGCTTATGGATTTTCTATATATAGAGACACTGCACAGCAGAAATTCGCTCCTTTGGATGCTGGATGCTGCTGCTGCAAGATGGAGAGCGTGGAGAGCTTCAATATGAATCTGTATACTCACATAATGGTAATTCTGCTTAACGTCACCTGTCTTATCTATGGCATTTTTCTGTGCTGTGTTGTGCATAAATATGTGATTCTTCAGAATTTGCATTAGTATATGCCTGATGAAGAGACCTGAGTAGACTCGAAAGCTTGTAATTTGTTACCATCTTTTCAGCTAGCCATTAAAAGTATCAACCACTGAGCACTCTCAATTCTAAATATTTTTCTATCCACTGGCTAACACAGTACCAAGATATATATCTTTCCTGTATTGAATTTGTTGTCATTTTTATCAACAAATTCTTTTTTTGAATTTCATCTATAGGTTCCACGTGACATAGATAAAATCCCCTCCTATAGTTACTAGACGCAGTAGTATCCCTGCTGCTGTGGACAATTTTTGGAATAATGTCTTGACTGCTGGCATACACTACAGAGCATGGGTGTTCAAGCAGCCCGGAACTTAGGACCTGCACAAGAAACCTCCATGGCCTCATAGGGCTCGGATGCCTGGACAGGTGACTCCATAGGTTTGGCGAAGGTAGGCGCCAATCGAAACCTCTGTCTACTCTGGGCTCACTCCAACCTTCGCTTGTTAAAACGGAGCTGTATGCGAGTGGATATAGTTATTAGCTCCTCCAGTGTAACGGGAATCTCTCTGGTGGCCAAGGCGTCCTTAACATGGTCAGCCAGTCCTTTTCAAAACACTGGAATCAGGACTTTATCCGACCACTCCAGCTCTGATGCTAGAGTCCGGAAGTGGATGGCAAAATGGCTGACCGAGGCCGAACCCTGTGTTAATGCCAACAGTTGAAGTGCCGAATCATGGGTGACACGAGGTCTCATAAAGACCTGTTTCAAAGTGTCCTGGAACCTTGGAGCACTCTGCACCACATGATTGTACAGCAGCATTGCCAACTCCAATGCCCTGCCTGACAGATGGGATAAAATGAATCCCACTTTAGCCCATTCCGTGGGAAAACGTGCAGCCAGGAGCTCAAGATGTATAGTGCACTGGCTCATGAATCCCCGACACAGCTTCCTGTCTCCAGCAAACTTGTCTGGTAACGGGAGACGAGATAATGTCGGAGCAGGGGTGGCAGTGGAAAAACTGGCTGCAGCCACGCTAGCAGCCTGGCAGCGACTGCGGTAACATCCACAGCCGAGGTTGTGCGCTCAAGAGCCGCCAACCTACTCTCCAGCTGCTGGATGTATCGTAATCGCTGTTCGTCCGCCATTACTAGCCAGACCCTTGCGCTAGTATAATGTTAGGGCTAGTGGAACGCACCAAATAATAAAGAGACTAATATGAGGTGTATTCACAGCCCGGGGTCCAGCGTGCAGAGATGGTACCTGCTGCTATGTAATGGTGGATGGACACTTAGCTTACACGTGGGTTAGACTTCACCCCGTGTGAAATGGTAGCGAGCTCTCTTGCTTCACAGAGTCGCACAATACGTTGCACCCTGTTAGCAGTCACAAGGTGCAGCTACAAGACACTATTGGCATCCCTAAGAATCACCCACCCTAATCTAAAGATTGAACTGGCTCTGACCCTCGGTGGCTTTTGAGCCCGCACCTCAGGACGCCACGAGTCAGATGCACAGTTCAAGCCGGAATTCCATTATTCAAGTCCATAATTGTAATCGCTATTTAATAACATTACCAAACCTGGTGTATAAAGCCTCAGACCTATATATAATCATATCATTTGATTTTTGTAGTGAAGTGAAGTTACTAACATCCTTGTACCTTAAGGGTACTAAATCTTACCAGTGTCCCAACTCTCATGACAGCAATTCTGAAACAGCACTGACCTGGGGGAGCAGCAGATGACTCCCTGTCTTAGAACTGACTTGGAATCAGACTTTAACTTCTAAATTAGTAAAATGGGGAAAACTAGTTCAATTCATTGGTTGGATAACAAATCCTTGGAATCTTATTTTCAACTTTAATTTATTATGCAGATGCCCATTTAGGGGATAATTTTCTAAATAATTTATATGGATAATAATTTGTTTATATAAACATAGGCTATCAGCTCAGGAGAGAATTCACCTCATGCTAGGTACCTAGCAAAGAAGATCACCTTGTAATGGCTGCGGGGCATACATGAACTTGCCAATTTATGCACTAAGTATCTTTGTTTTGTCCTATTTTCTAGAGCAGTAATGCTATTTCAATTTCACATATTTCATGTTGCATGCTATAGTGTTACAGAGTGCAACTTTATTTGCTAGGTATATATGGAGATGACCACTCTTAGTAAGCACCTGTAAACATCTGCTTTTGTTTGGAAGTGACAGTCAGTCTTTGATATTTGAATACATAGTTTTAGGGTTGGCGGATTGCACTAAAATTAAATATGAATAAAGTGCAATCGCAACCCGGGGTCCACCGTGCAGAGATGAACCCTGCTGCTAGTGTGGACAATGATGGAACTGAACAGCAAGCGTTACCTTGATCATAGTGAGGTAACATCACTCAATGTGAACAGAACACTGAGTACCAAGCTCAGTTTCTTCACCGAGAGGTATGTCACGAGTATGCAAAGTGCTATACCCTGTTAACTAAGGGTTGAGCTTGCTCTGTAACTGAACTGTGCCAATCGTGCACATGAGCAAAACAGATGCTAAGCCAAGCAGCTAGGTACCCCAGTCGTGTCACTATTAAACCTGTACCTGACCGGCACCCTAAGCATGTAGCAGAGTAGAGACTCAAGGGCTGAGCCAAGGGAACAAAACCGCATAAGTCTGCCAACTTGTACAGTCTCTGAGCAAAGACACACACACAAACAGAATGGTAGAGTAGTCACCCACACACACCAAACATAAATTATACTAGTGCGCCCGCGTGTGCCGCTGAGAACCTTTTATACGCTAGGCTCCACCTCAAACACTCTTGCCCAGTCGGCAGAGACATCGCCCGTGGGTCAATCCAGGACTGCCACATTATCAGAGCAGCTAAAGTCCAACCACTAATGAGAAATTGCCATCTCACGGACATGCCCAGTAGTGTGATCTCTGGACTTAGACTCCAGAGCGCAAGGCTGCACCCATATATTGCTGGTTACCATAGACTTGACTGGAGAACCAGCAGTAACCAAACATATACCACAAGCCTGAGTAAGATGCTGGGACTGATATTTGTGCTGAGCAGCAATCGGAGTGGCCGGACCTGAATAGGAGACCGCAGAAGCAGATAATGTTTGGGATCTATCCCACACAGTGGGAGTATCCCGGCGCCTAACACAAAGGCTCTCTGACTGAACACTCCACCCATCAGCTTATGGTGGTTTCAATCACAGAATGATCCTACCTACCCATGAAATGTATGCTATCAGCCCAGGAATGGATTCACATTAGGCTAGGTTTCCAGCAAAGAGGATTGTCTTGTCGGGGCTGCTGGGCACACATGGAAATGACAACCAGTCTTTGATATTTGATTTCTTGCCTAAGAAAAGAATTGAAATTTGACTTTTACATCTAAATAAGTAAAATGGGGAAAACTAGTTAAACTCATTGCATTGGATAACTAATCATTAGACTCTTATTTTCAGCTTTACTTAAGGTACCTTCAAACTGAGCAACTTTCCAACGAGAACGACAGCGATCCGTGACGTTGCAGCGTCCTGGATAGCGATGTCGTTGTGTTTGACACGCAGCAGTGCTCAAGATCCTGCTGTGACATCGCTGGTCGTAGCTAGAAGGCCAAGGCCAGAACTTTATTTGGTCGTCAGGTCGGCATGATTCGTCATGTTTGACAGCAAAAGCAAAGATGCCTGCAATGGTTTTTCATGGAGCGAACAACCAGCGAGAACAATAAGTACGTCACTGGATCGCTCCTGCATCGTTCAGCTGTTGCCTGTGTTTGACGCCTCCTAGCGACCTAAACAGCGACGCTGCAGTGATCGGCTCGTTGTCTATATCGCTGCAGCGTCGCTTAATGTGACGGTACAGATGCCCATTTAGCAAAGTAATTTGGTTAATTCATGTAAACAATAGCGAGAGCTTTGCTCTAATGGATTTATTCAGGCTCCTTGTATCATGGGGTGACTGAAAACTTATGTACATTGAGCAGTGGAACAAAGATGTGTGACTCATATCCTCCCAATGTAAATCAACCACAGTTTGGCAATGGTCTTGCATACAGAATAGGTTGTTACTAAAAACCTTTGAAATCAGCAGATTTTCAGACTTGTGGTAAAATAATTCAAGAGAAATTAAATCTGAACTAAAATTGAAACAGAAGCCGATTAAGTCAGAAAAGCAGCTCATTTTTCATGAGTAGTATGTGTGATATATCTAGAATTATATAATCCATTAGTAAACATTGATAGCAGTCAATTAAAAGGACACTGTCACCTGAATTTGGAGGGAACAATCTTCAGCCATGGAGGCGGGGTCAATCTTGCCTTGCCCAGGCGTGTACTATGAAGGACAGAGAATGAACTTCAATCCTATATTGCAGCCAGCATGCAGCCAGCGGGTAAGGAAAGGGTGAATCAAAAACCCCAAAACCCCGCCTCCATGGCTGAAGATTGTTCCCTCCAAATTCAGGTGACAGTGTCCCTTTAACGTGTACTGTGCATCACAATTCCCTTTATGGGCATATAAAGATAAAAAAAATAAATTGTAAAATCATAAGGTCTTAGGTGCAGGGACTTTTCTTGTTTTGTCTCACTTTCAATGCCCAAAAGTTCTCATTATTCATCATTTTACTTAGGTTTCCTTTGAATATTAAAGCTTAACTGTTGTTTCAGGAATACTTACTGCAGGGAATCTGTGTCTGCTTTCCACCACCTTTCTCTATCTCACTATCTTGGTAATGGAAAGTCTGCACTTATTGAAGACAGATTTTACCCATGAATTGAGAATTTCGAGAATGAATGGAGGAGAAAGAAGCAAATTTCTGCGTTTGGAAATATATTACAAAGTTTCTTATTTTCAGGTGTACTATAGATTTATGCTAAAAATAGTTGCAATTTATATATTATACATTAACCATTTTACTTACTTCTTCTTTAGAGATCTTGTGTTATCTACCATGGAGAACAGTGATTGGCTGCAGTGTCAGTTGAGGTAAAGGTGATGCCAAGGTAAGAAGAGAAGCCCAGTGAGAGGATCAGGGATGGAGAGCTGGAATAGAGGGGAGTAATATTGGGTATATAAACGTTTTACCTTTAATATTAGAATTGTATCAGTGTCTGTTGAGCGCTTTTTATTTAACTCAGAAACCCCCCTTTGGTTATGTATAGACAACAAATTTAGACTCCGGAATATTCACCAAGTTTTTCAAGAGGAAGATACTTCAGAACTAGTGATGAGCGCAAGTGCTCATTGCTCAAGTTTTCCGAGGGTGCTCTGGTATGCATTGAGTAGCATGGGTGCTCAAGTGAGATGTCCGCGTCCCCATCTTTCATGGCGGTTAGACAGCCAACACACGCTGGGACTGCCTGACAAACATGGGTAGTCCCTGCATGTTTTGTTGCTGTCTGACAGCTGCAAAATATGCGGCCGCAGGAACGCGAACATCCCACTCAAGCACCTGTGATACTTGGTGCATACCCTCTGTAAACTCGAGTACTGAGCATTTGCACTCATCACTATTCAGAACACATTGACAATTTTTGTCTTAATGCATTTTTTTGCTGTGTTTTTTTTTTCCTGAGAACTTGCTTCAATAGGTTTATTGGAGTGTTTTTCCATGTTCTTTTTTGTCTTTATTACTGGCGTTTTCATGTCATTTTTTTCTCCCTCCATTTAAGCAGATTCTGAAGCAAACATGCTCAAAAAGACAACTGGCCATGTTTTCAGCCATCCCATTGACTTGTAGTGTAAAGTATGGAGTACTTTGTTCAGAGTGGAAAGTGCCTTAAGAATGATCACGTCACTTGTTTTAGCCACTTGGCATCTTTTGAAACCTGAAGTGGTAAAAAGGTGCTCAAAAGCCTGAATGTATGTATAGCAAATTCATGTTCATTCTTTTGAGCATTTTCCACCATGAAAACCGCCCGAAAAGGATTTAGGCTGTTCATGCTATATACTCATTCGGAGTTATGAAATAGAGATAATATTTGTAAACTATCTCACTGTGATTAAGAGTTCTGAAAGGAGGAACTCCATCTTTTATTAGTCCTGTTAGTGAATTAAAACATAGCTTTTCTAAACCAGACAACACCATCCTTAAGGACCTAGGATTATTTAATTTTTGCACTTCCATTTTTTCCTTCCCTCTTTTATTTTTTTTTGGTTGACGTTGCCATATTAAAGCTTGTTTTTTTGCAGAACAAATTTTAGTTTTGATGGACACAATACATTTTATCATACAATTTACTGGAAAATGGGGGAAAAAATCCAAGACCAATGAATTAAAAAATGGAGCTGTATGTGTTTTTTGTGTCCTGACTGAACTGATGTTTTTATTAATACTGTTTTGGTATTTCATTTAATTGCTTTTTATAGCATTTTTGGGGGAAGTGCAGTGAACAAGTATTGCCAATTATAACATTATTTTTTTTTCAATGTTTAAAATACAGCTTAAATAATTTTGTATTTTGATAGAACTGACTTTTTTAAGCATAACAATACTAATAATATAATGTTTTAATTTCTTTAATTTTGAAAGGGAAAATGGGGTTTATTTAAACCTGTTTATGTTTTCTGTTTAATAACATAATTTTTTTCTGATAGTATTATAATGTAGAGATGGCGACACGTTACAGCTACAGTAAGGAAGACCAACTCACAACCGTTATCAGCATAGCAAAGTGTTATAATACACCACAGTGGGAGAAAAAATGAAAGGTACAAATCCTAACCTGCTGCGAAAAAAATGGACCTAATAAATAGGACAAGTCGTAAATAATAAATAAGCAAAAGAGAGTGGCCAAAAGGCCAGAACAAACGACCAAACAGTCCGTATATAAATATATATCAAAATGACTTTATTGGAGAAAATTACAAAGGATAAAATGGACACAGGGTAAAGAACATAGCACAGGGGAATGACAACCATTGCCAAAAAGTACGAAAAAACAACCGTCCACACTAGCTTGTTTTTTAATACTTTTTGGCAATGGTTGTCATTCCCTTGCGCTATGTTCTTTACCCTGTGTCCATTTTATCCTTTGTAATTTTCTCCAATAAAGTCATTTTGATATATATTTATATATGGACTGTTTGGTCGTTTGTTCTGGCCTTTTGGCCACTCTCTTTTGCTTAGCTACAGTAAGCAGTCTATATCGCTGGAGTTAAGGCCTCTGTCTGCTCTCAGATTATGTAGAAAAAACCTGGTTCCCTTTAAAACTACAAAAGAGGAGTAAAAAAATGACCTACATTTAACTGTGTGATAGTCTGCCTCATTAAGTGTGAGTGTCATAAACGATAGACTTCTTACGTAACCCATTTTATTTGTCAAATTTGACCAACTCCACGCCAATGCTTCATTTGATTGCTGCTGATGTTTTTTGGCCGTGCTGTTTACTTTATTATTATTATACATTTTTAGGGTATGTTCACACGTTCCTGATTTCCATCCTTTTTTTTTCAGGACTGTTTTTTAAAAAACTGCAGCTCTTGGCAGAAAACGCAGGTCCTTTTTTTGGTCCTTTTTTTGTCCTTTTTTGATGCGTTTTTTGATCCTTTTTTTGATCCTTTTTTTGATCCTTTTTTTATGCAGTTTTCTATGCAGTTAAAATGGCTGAAAATACCCTAACCCTACCCCTAACCGTACCCCTAACCCTAACCCTACCCCTAACCCTACCCCTACCCCTAACCCTAACCCTACCCCTAACCCTACCCCTACCCCTACCCCTAACCCTACCCCTAACCCTAACCCTACCCCTAACCCTACCCCTAACCCTAACCCTACCCCTAACCCTATTCTAACCTTAGTGGAAAAAAAAAATTCTTAATTTTTTTTTATTGTCCCTACCTATGGGGGTGTAATTTACTATTTTTTTTTATTTTGATCACTGAGATATAACCTATCTCAGTGATCAAAATGCACTTTGGAACGAATCTGCCGGCCGGCAGATTCGGCGGGCGCACTGCGCATGCGCCCGCCATTTTGCAAGATGGCGGCGCCCAGGGAGAAGACGGCCGGACGGACACCGGGTAAGTATAAGGGGGGGAGATTAGGGCACGGGGGGGGCATCGGAGCACTGGGGGGGCATCGGAGCACGGGGCGGTGGGATTGGAGCACGGGGGGGCGGGATCGGAGCACGGGGGGGCAGCCACACTCCGCCCACGCACTTCCGCCCGCTTCCCCGCACTTCCTGCTGCAGCGGTTCGGCACCACAAACCGCAGTAAAACCCGCAGATATTTTTTTCATCTGCGGGTTTTACTGCGGGTTTGACCTCACAATGGAGGTCAATGGGTGCAGAACCGCTGCGGCTCCGAAAAGAGAAGTGAAATGATACTTCTTTTTTCCCGCAGCTATTCAGCGTGTTTTTTTTTTATTTTCTGCATTGTGGGCACAGCAGTTCCTGTTTTCCATAGGGTACAATGTAATGTACCCTGCATGGAAAACAGCTGCGGACCCGCAGCGGGAAAATCGTGGCAATTCCGCATGAAAAAAAGGATCGTGTGAACATGGCCTTATAGCGCCATTTATTCCATGGCGCTTTACATGTGAATACGGGGCAAATATAGACAAATACATTAAACATGAGCAGATAACAAGGCACACGGGTACATAAGGGGGGAGGACCATGCCCGCGAGGGCTCACAGTCTGCACGGGATGGGTGATGAAACACTAGGAGAGGGTAGGGTAGGTTTTGCGGCGGTTCAGTAACTTCAGGATCACTGCAGGTTGTAGGCTTGTCGGAAGAGGTGAGTCTTCAGGTTCTTTTTGAAGGTTTCTATGGTAGGCGAGAGTCTGATGTGTTTGAGTAGACAGTTCCAGAGTATGGGGGAAGCACAGGAGAAGTCTTGGATGCGGTTGTGGGAAGAAAAGATGAGAGGGGAGTAGAGAAGGAGGTCTTGAGAGGATCGGAGGTTGTGTGTAGGTAGGTACCGGGAGACCATGTCACAGATGTATGGAGGAGACAGGTTGTGGATGGCTTTGTATGTCATTGTGAGGGTTTTGAACTGGAGTCTCTGGGCGATAGGAAGCCAGTGAAGGGCTTGACATAGGGGAGAGGCTGGGGAATAGCGGGGAGACAGGTAGATTAGTCGGGCAGCAGAATGTAGGATGGATTGGAGTGGTGCCAAAGTGCTAGAGGGGAGTCCAGAGAGTAGGAGGATGCAGTAGTCGAGGCGGGAGATGATAAGGGCATGCACTAGCATTTTTGCGGTGTTGCAGTCAAGGAAAGCACGGATCCGGGAAATATTTTTGAGTTTGAGACGGCAGGAGGAGGCAAGGGCTTGGATATGTGGCTTGAAAGAGAGGGCAGAGTCGAGGATCACCCCGAGGCACTGGGCGTGTGGGCTGGGGAAAGTGAGCAGCCATTGACATTGATGGATAGGTCTGGTGGAGGGGTAGAGTGAGATAGGGGAAAGATGATAAATTCTGTTTTGTCCATGTTCAGTTGTAGAAAGCGAGCAGAAAAGAAGGCTGAAATAGCAGACAGACAGTGCGGGAGTTTGGTAAGTAAGGAGGTGAGGTCAGGTCCGGATAGGTAGATCTGCGTGTCATCAGCGTAGAGATGGTACTGCATACTGTGGGATTCTATGAGCTGTCCCAGGCTGAAAGTGTAGATGTAGAAGAGTAGAGGTCCTAGAACAGAGCCTTGAGGAACACCGACTGACAAAGGGTGAAGTGAGGAGGTCGTGTGGGGGAGGGAGACACTGAATGTTCGGTCTGTCAGATATGACGAGATCCAGGAAAGGGCCAAGTCTATGCTGCCAAGAGATGAGAGGATTTGTAGCAAAAGGGAGTGGTCCACAGTGTTAAAGGCAGAAGACAGGTCCAGGAGAAGGAGGACAGAATAGTGTCGCTTGCTCCTGGCAGTTAGTAGGTCATTGGTGACTTTAGTTAGGGCAGTTTCAGTTGAGTGATGGGATTGGAAGCCTGATTGTAACCTATCAAAGAGGGAGCAGGAGGAGAGGTGGGAGGACAGTTCAAGATCGCCTGATTCTTCTGGAGTCCTGGAGCCGGTTGGCATTCTTAAGGAGGGGGTGATTCTTTCTGCTATCTCCCCTGATTTGCGGCGGGTGCTTCAGGAATTTCAGGCTGATAGGCCTGACCGCTGTCCAGTGGGGAAGCTGTTTGTTCCTGATAGATGGACAAGTAAGGTAATTTCTGAGGTTCATTGTTCAGTGTTGGCTGGTCATCCTGGGATTTTTGGTACCAGAGATTTGGTTGCTAGGTCCTTTTGGTGGCCTTCCTTGTCTCGCGATGTGTGTGCTTTTGTGCAGTCCTGTGGGACTTGTGCCCGGGCCAAGCCTTGCTGTTCCCGCGCTAGTGGGTTGTTTGTGACCAGTTCTCTAAAATGGTCCATCTGGTACCTTTGCCTAAGTTGCCTTCCTCCTCAGATCTGGTTCCATTGTTTTTTCAGCATGTGGTTCGTTTGCATGGCATTCCAGAAAATATTGTGTCTGACAGAGGTTCTCAGTTTGTCTCTAGATTTTGGCGGGCCTTTTGTGCTAGGATGGGCATTGATTTGTCTTTTTCTTCGGTGTTTCATCCTCAGACTAATGGCCAAACTGAGTGAACTAATCAGACCTTGGAGACCTATCTGAGATGCTTTGTGTCTGCTGATCAAAATTATTTGGTGTCCTTCTTGCCGTTGGCCGAGTTTGCCCTTAATAATCAGGCTAGTTCGGCTACTTTGGTTTCACCTTTCTTTTGTAATTTTGGTTTTCATCCTCGTTTTTCTTCTGGGCAGGTTGAGCCTTCTGATTGTCCTGGTGTTAATTCTGTGGTGGACAGGCTGCAGCAGATTTGGACTCATGTGGTGGACAATTTGACGTTGTCTCAGGAAAGGGTTCAACGTTTTGCTAACCGCCGTCGGCGTGTTGGTCCCCGGCTTCGTGTGGGGGATTTGGTTTGGTTGTCTTCTCGTCATGTTCCTATGAAGGTTTCTTATCCTAAGTTTAAGCCTCGGTTTATTGGTCCTTATAAAATTTCTGAAATTATTAATCAGGTGTCTTTTCGTTTGGCTCTTCCTGCCTCTTTTGCCATTCATGATGTTTTCCATAGATCTTTGTTGCGGAGATATGTGGTGCCCGTTGTTCCCTCAGTTGACCCTCCTGCCCCGGTGTTGGTTGAGGGAGAGTTGGAATATGAGGTTGAGAAGATTTTGGATTCTCGTTTTTTGAGGTGGAGGCTTCAGTATCTTGTCAAGTGGAAGGGTTATGGCCAGGAGGATAATTCTTGGGTTGTTGCCTCCGATGTCCATGCTACCGATTTGGTTCGTGCTTTTCACTTGGCTCGTCCTGATCGGCCTGGGGGCTCTGGTGAGGGTTCGGTGACCCCTCCTCAAGGGGGGGTACTGTTGTGAATTCCGCTCTTGGGCTCCCTCCGGTGGTTGTAAGTGGCACTTTTGTGAGTTCTGCTCTTGGGCTTCCTCTTGTGGTTTCTAGTGGTATGGCTGCTCCTCTGAGTTAGCTGTCATCAGCTGCCTCCACTTATTGTCCACTATTTAAGTCTGGCTCTTTTTTCAGCCTGTGCCACTTGTCAATGTTCCTGGCTGGATTCACATCTCTGCTTGGATTCTCCTGGTTTCTTGACCAGTTCTGCAAAGATAAGTTCTGGCTTTGCTCATTCCAGTCCACATGTTGTGGACTTATTGTTCTGTGCATTCTTTATTTGTCCAGCTTGTCAGTATGGATTTTTTCTGTTAGCTGGAAGCTCTGGGAAGCAGATTTACCCTCCACACCTTTAGTCAGGTGTGGAGATTTTGTAAACTCTGTGTGGATTGTTTTGTAGTTTTAATACTGACCGCACAGTATCCTTTCCTGTCCTATCTATCAAGCTAGACTGGCCTCCTATGCTAAAATCTGATTTCATTTCTGCGTATGTTATTTTCCCCTCATCTCACCGTCAATATTTGTGGGGGGCTATCTTTCCTTTGGGGATTTTCTCTGAGGCAAGATAGGTTTCCTGTTTCCATCTTTAGGGGAAGTTAGATCTTAGGCTGTGCCAAGGGGTCTAGGGAGCGTCAGGTACCCCCCACAGCTATTTTTAGTTGCGCTGCTAGGTTCAGGGTTTGCGATCAGTACAGATACCACCTCCTTCAGAGCTTGTCTCATGTTGTTCCTAAACCACCAGATCATAACACTCGAGTCACCCATGATACGGCGCTCCAACTGTTGGCATTGACTCAGGGCTCGTCCTTGGTCAGCCATTTTGCTGTCCACTTCCATACCTTAGCATCTGAGCTGGAGTGGTCGGATAAAGCCCTTATCCCTATATTTTGGAGGGGGCTGGCTAACCACGTGAAGGATGCTCTGGCCACTAGGGAGATTTCTGCCACACTGGAGGAGTTAATAACTGTGTCCATTCGTATTGACCTCCATTTTCACGAGTGGAGGTTAGAATGAGCTCAGTGTAGGCAGAGGTTTCGGCTGGCTCCCACCTTTGCCAATCCTTTGGAATCTCCTGTCCTGGTTCCCGAGTCACATGAGGCCATGGAAGGGTCACAAGCGGGATCTAAGTCCTGGACCGCTTGTCCACTCATGGTCTGTCATGTTTGCCAGCAGTCAGGACATCTTGCCACCAGATGTTCCCAGCAGTCGAGGAAACGTCAGTGTCTAGCGGTAGTAGGTGAAGGTACACTAGACACGGCGATGTTTGCCTCCAAATTGTCCTTTAAGGGGACAATTACTATAGGCTCATTCTCCCACTCGGTAGAGCTCTGAGTGGATTCTGGGGCGGAGGGCAATATTATGTCTTCTGCCTTCACCCAACATCACGCAATTCCCCTGGTAATGCTAGCTCAACCAGTTACCGTACGAGTGGTGAATGGGTCGACTCTGTCCTCTCAGATAACACACCAGACCATCCCTTTCACTCTGTCCATGTTACCTTCTCATCAGGAGATTATATCTCTGCTCATCATTCCTGATGGAATTGATGAGGTCCTGTTATGGATACCTTGGCTACGGTACCACTCTCCCCATATTGAGTGGTCCACAGGCAGAATTTTGGGATGGGGTGAATCTTGTGGGGGTAGAGGTCAGAGGGAATACGTTCAAGTTGCTACTACCGAGGTACCCACAGATCTATCCTCTCTCCCAAAGCAATATTGTCCCTATGCTGACGTGTTCTCCAAAAGGGCTGCGGAGATCCCCTTCCAACTCACCGCCCCTACGACTGTCCTATAGACATCTTGCCTGGTGCTGAGCGTCTCCGGCGTCAAGTCTATCCGTTATTTCTCCCTGAGATGGAGGCAATGTCACAGTACATCCAGGAAAATTTGGCAAGGGGATTCATTAGGAAGTCAGTGTCACCAGCATGAGCTGGGTTCTTCTTCGTGCAGAAGAAGAACGGGACTACGTCCATGTCAAGGGCGGACACTGATAGCCCCTGTGCAAGAAATGTGTCTGGGCCCCTCTCCTTCTATGGAGACAAAGCTACATTATATACACATAGAGAATGAGAAGAACTATACTATATTTCTAATTGGAGGTATTTGCTAATATTTCTGATATTATACCTACTACATATTAGGATAGGATGTTGGAGATGGGAATATCCCTTTAAGTTACCATCAGTCAAACATTTGTTAGGACCCCAGCTATTCCAATTCTCTACTATATATGAACACTGAGCTGGCCTAGGAACATACACGCTTCCAATAGGAGTGGGGAGTAAGTCATTACCAGACACTGATGGTGGATTATCTCATAGGAGAAGAAGAGTATCAGTAGTGGACGTTCAAAGAGCCTGATCCTTTTCTCCACCTCTGGGAAGATTCGGGAGGTCCGGTTATACATTAATTGTTCTCTTGGACCTGCAGAAATGATCAAATTGTGTTGACTTCTCTCTAATGTGCACAGAGGTATTTAGTGTGAGTCTCATAGCTGGTCCAGTGAGTCTTATTGCCCAAGATTCCAAATACACCAGGAGCTGCCATTGTTGGGGGTAGATAGATAGATAGATAGATAGATAGATAGATAGATAGATAGATAGATAGATAGATGTGAGATAGATATTAGATGGATAAATAATAGATAGATATAGAGATAGATATAGAGATAGATAGATGATAGATAGATGTGAGATAGATATTAGATAGATAAATAATAGATAGATAATAGATATAGAGATAGATATAGAGATAGATAGATAATAGATAGATAGATAATAGATAGATGATAAATATAGAGATAGATGATAGATACCGTATTTTTCACACTATAAGACGCACCGGACTATAAGACGCACCTAGGTTTTAGAGGAAGAAATTAGGAAAAAAAAAAGAAACTGAAGCAAAAAATGTAGTCAATGGTCCCCTCATCCCTATCCTTTTAGGCATGGTCCCATTCTTATTCTGATATGATTGATTGGCCCCATCCAGTTCCTGGTATGATTGATTGATTGATTGATTGATTGATTGGCCCCCATCCCGTTCCTTCCTGGTATGATTGATTGATTGGCCCTCATCCAGTTCCTGGTATACATGGCCCCATCAGAAAAGATTTAAAAAAAAAACATTACTCTTACCTTCCTCCGCTCCCTTGCAGTTGCAACGTCCTGCTCCAGTGCCAGCAGCTGCTTAATGCTTGTAAGCAGCGCATGGCAGGGACGTCATGCGCTGCTCACAAAGCCCAGCTGCCGGAATACTCACCGGGACCGTTCAGCGCAGAGAGCGGTAAGTATCCATTTCTCTTCAGTAGCGCGCAGTGTCAGCCGCCTGTTCCCTGCTGCTGCTGTCGGCGGTCACGTGTGCCGGTACTTAAGAAAAATGAATATTCTGAATCTTCATTTTTCTTAAGTATCGGCACATATGACCGCCACAGCAGCAGCAGGGAACAGGCGGCTGACACTGCGCGCTACTGAAGAGGAATGGATACTTACCGCTCTCTGCGCTGAACGGTCCCGGTGAGTATTCCTGCAGCTGGGCTTTGTTTGTGATCAGCACAAGACGTCCCTGTCATGCGCTGCTTACAAGCATTAAGCAGCTGCTGGCATCAGAGCAGGACGCTGTGAGGGAGCTCCGTGTAGGTGAGTGTAGTGTTTGTGTTTTTTTTTTATCTTTTGCGATGGGGCCATGTATACCAGGAACTGGATGGGGGCCAATCAATCATACTAGGATGCCAGGCTAAAATGAATATTCATTGCCCTCCACGCCCATGGGCATGGAATGCAGTGCATATTCATTTCTCTTTAGAAGTGGGCAGCCGCCGGCTCCTGCTCCTCTGATACCGCCCCCCACCTCCCCACCACAGCCAGGCCCCATACATCCGGTCTATCAGACGCATCCCCCATTTTCCTCCACTTTTTGGGAGAAAAAAGGTGCGTCTTATAGTCTGAAAAATAGGGTAGATGATAGATAATAGATAGATAGACATGAGATAGATAGATAGATAGATAGATAGACATGAGATAGATAGATAGATGTGAGATAGATAGATAGATAGATAGATAGATAGATAGATAGATAGATAGATAGATAGATAGATATGGGATATATACATCTATAGATAGATAGACATGAGAGAGAGTGATAGATAGATGATAGATGTGAGAGAGATAGATAGATAATAGATAGATAGATGGATAGATAGATATGGGCTAGACAGACAGATATATGGACAGATAGTAAAATCCCATTTATTTTGCATCTTATTCTCTGGAATATGAGTGCAGCAGGTCGCAGAGGGGATGTTCTGCAGTGGACGACCTCCTGCACCTATAGCACTGGAGAGACCCTGCACACAGCTCTCCTTGAGGACCTGCTGCCAGCCTCCTCCACAGCTGCTGCATCTCCTAGAAGGAGCCTGACCATGCTGGATATGACTGCTACAAAGCTTTGTTTGTATAGTTTTCCTCTGGCAACAATTTGTCTGTTCTTTGTTATGGCAAGCTCAGTAAAGTGAATAATCCAGAGGGAGGAGTCCCCTTTTCTCCTTACCTCCCCCCAGTACATTCTCCCAATGCCTTCACTGTCCTTTGATTGGCTTCAGCACATCCAGAGCAGGAGCTTTGTCTTGAGTTGAAGTGAAGTACAGATTTTAGTCGGGAGTCCACAATCACTGATGTTTATTGTGCTGCAGAGCAGTGCAAAGGGAAGACGAGCGCACAGGGAAGAAGACCGCAGAATCAGCAAACACCTACCTCTCTGTGGATCACCGTCACTGGCAGCTTCCTCTCTCTGGCACAGAAACGCCTAGCCATGCTGCTGCTGTGTGAGAGACAGGAAGAGCGGGAAGGCAGCAGGATGAATCACTGCAGCCCTGTTGCCACTTTCTCTTTGAGACAGCGGAGCCGCAGGTATCTCTCCCTGCCCACCGCACATGAGGGCAATCTGGCCAGGGGCCCCCCGGAGCCTCGGGGCCAGTTTTCCCTCATTATTAGCTGTCCTGTAGGGGCCCCCCTCACCCTCTGGGCCCCTGTGCAGCCACACCGGCTGCACATGCGGTATATCCGCCCCTGGTCCATGTATAGACTACAAGGGTCTTAACGCCATCACCGTTAAGAATAAATATCCCCTGCCCCTGATTTCTGACCTCTTTGATAGGCTTCGGGGAGCAAGGGCATTTACTAAACTATATCTGTGGGGTGCTTACAACCTGATTCGCATCCATGAGGGGACAAATGGAAGATGGTTTTTAACACCATGGATGGACACTATGAATATCTAGTGATGCCCTTTGGGCGCTGTAATGCCCCAGCCATTTTCCAAGACTTTGTAAACGATATCTTCCGGGATATGCATTCCACCTCGGTTGTAGTCTATCTAGATGATATCCTCATCTACTCTCCAGATATGGACTCCCACCAGATAGATGTTTGCAAAGTCTTCGACCTCTTATGAGCTAATTCCCTCTATGCCAAGTTGGAGAAATGTGTGTCCTGGGCTATATCATCTCTGCCCAGGGATTGGCTCTGGATCCTGCCAAACTACAGGCTGTGATGGACTGGCAAGAACCCCATTCTCTTAAAGTGGTGCAGCGCTTTATGGGGTTCATTAAATATTATCGCCAGTTCATTCCTCTTTTCTCAACTTTGGTAGCTCCCTTGGTAGCCCTCACTAAGAAGGGAGCAAATCCCAAATTGTGGTCTGAGGAGGTCTCCAAGGCATTCACTTCTATTAAGTCCCATTTTGCTAGTACTCCCATCCTACATCGCCCCGATGTAGATAAGCCATTTATAATGGAGGTCGATGCCTCTTCCGTTGGTGCTGGAGCAGTCCTCTTTCAAAAGGATGCTCAAGGTCGGAAGCATCCTTGCTTCTTCTTTTCCAAGACCTTCACACCAGCGGAGAGGAATTATTCCATCAGGGACAGGGAATTGCTAGCAATGAAGTTGGCCTTTTCTGAGCGGAGACATCTTTTGTAGGGGGCTCACTTTCCTTTCTAAGAATTCACAGACCACAAGAATTTGGTTTACCTACAGACAGCCCAGCGGTTAAATTCTTGCCAGGCCAGATGGTCCTTGTTCTTCTCCAGGTTCCATTTCACCCTCCATTTCCTTTCCGGGGAGAAGAACATTCGTGCCGACACTCTGTCTCGCTCTGTTATATCAACTGAGGAGGAGGAAGAGGAGCCTCGGCTTATTGTCCCTACTGAGAGTCTGAGAACTGTGGCCCCGGTTGCGCTAGAGTCTGTGCCTCCAGGCAAGACTTTTGTACCATCCAGTCTGCGTCTGGAGGTGCTCTCTTGGGCTCACTCGTCCAGGGTGGGTGGACATTTTGGGTCCAAAAGGACATCTGAGCTACTGCCGAGGACATACTGGTGGCCGCATATGGCCCGTGACGTCGCAGACTATGTTCGGGCGTGTGTCTCCTGCGCCAGGTACAAGTCTCCGCATCAACGGCCAGCTGGGTTGCTTTACCCCCTGCTGGTGGCAGACAGGCCCTGGGAGATGGTCGGGATGGATTTTGTGGTGCCCAAGTCTCGTAGCTGCACCATTATTTGGGTGATCACCGACCATTTTTCCAAAATGGTGCACTTGGTGACTCTTCCATGGCTACCTTCTGCACAGGCGCTAGCAACGTTGTTTATCAAACATATTTTTCACCTATACGGTATGCCGGACAAAATTGTCAGTGACCGGGGTCCTCAGTTTGTGTCTCGATTCTGGAGAGAGCTTTGTCGTCTACTCAGCATTGAGTTGAATCTCTCCTCGGCATATCATCCTGAGACGAATGGGTTGGTAGAGAGGGCCAACCAGACTCTGGTCACATATCTACGTCATTTTGTTTCTGCCAGGCAGGATGATGGGGTGTCATTGCTACCATGGGCGGAATTTGCGCTAAACAACACTGTAGCCGACTCCACTGGTCAGACTCCATTCCTCCTTAATTACGGCCAGCATCCGTGTGTCCCTGTGCCCATGCCTGTGTCTTCCGCCGAATCCAGGGTGGCAGACTGGGCTGTGGAGGCATGGGATATTTGGTTCCGCACTCAAGAAGCCATTCAGGCCTCCAAGGAGAGAATGAGGTCCTCCACTGATGCTCATCGGCGCCCCGCCCCGACCTTTGCTCTTTGTGACTTAGTGTGGCTCTCTGCCCGTAACATCAGTCTGCATGTTGAGTCCACTAAGTTTGCACCTCGCTATTTGGGTCCCTTCAAGGTGCTTGAACAGGTTAACCCTGTGGTCTACCGTCTGGCCCTTCCTCCACACTTAGGTATCACCTACACTTTTCATGTGTCCCTCTTGAAGCCCGTACACATGTCCCAGTTTTCCGAGTCATCTGCCAGCACATCAGGATCGTCTACGGACGATTACGAGGTGAACGCTATTTTGGGGTGCAAGGTGGTACGTGGAAAGAAATTTTCTTTGGTGGCCCAGAAGACAGGTCTTGTGGGAACCTGCTGAGCACATTCGAGCTCTGCAGCTCATTGCGGCTTTCAAGCGTAGTGAGATCCAAGGAAAAAGGGGCCCTTAGGAGGGGGGGTAATGTTAGGGGTCAAGTTCACGCCTCTTCACAGGGGGAATCTCGGACCGTCTCCACTGCGGTCTCCCATTCTTTTCCAGCCACAGTGGAGCATGCTCAACGGAGACGTCAGTCCCAGTGTCTGGCTCAGCCTGATACGGTGCAGATGGTTACTGCTGCCTTTCCAGGCTCAGCCATTGTAGCCAGTACTGGTCAGCAGGCAAGCAGACTTCTCTGGGACTAAGTCCTGCTTTTTCCCTTCTGAGCATGCCCAGGGTAAGTCCTCTCTTTGGAGGTCAGGGGTCACATGCTCAGGTACTACAGCAGCTCCCATTGGTCCTCTAGGAAGGTCCTGAAGTGGCTCAGGTACTGTAGCAGCTCCCATTGGTCCTCTAGGAACGTCCTGTAGTTGCTGCAGCTATAAAAGGTTTGCATGGCCGCACGGCCATGCGCTAGTATCAACTAAGTTATGTGTTTTGCGCCAGTGTGGTCATATGTATGTGGTTTCAGGGTTCGGCTGAAATAAGCCCCTAGAATACCGACACCTCCGGTGAGGAGTTTTGTGTGAGTGGATTCAGGGTCCGGCTGAAATAAGCCCCTAGAATATCGGCACCTCCGGTGAGGAGTTTTGCGTGTGCTATTCTGACTGTATGACCACTGTTCGCTCTATTTGGTAGCTGTGTTCCTCTGTGAGGTTAACAGGGCACAGCATTCTCTTGTCTTAAGTGACTCTGTGAAGTAACAGAGTTCATTTATACCGCCATATAGTACCGTCAGTTACTAGCAGCGGCTTTTACTCCTGCACGGTGGACCCCGGGTTGCAAACGCACCTATTATTCTATAAATATATATTTGGTGTGTTCCGCCAAACCCTAACAGTAAGTGGCACTCTGAGTCAGGGCATATCTAGTGGTGGGAATAAGAAAGGTGAGGGGCAAAAACCTCACAACATTTTCCACAATGAAGTGTGAGGAAATTGTCTACAGAGTCAAGTTTGATGATAATAATGATTTTGTGGAGGACAGCACCTATGAACCGAAACTGGGGTGACAAAATGTATTGTCTTCAAAGAGGAGAGAGGAAGCAGAGCTGACATCTAGCCGAAAGATCCTCCAGGGGAAGATCTGCTTCTCCTGCAGTCAGTTTGGTAGAAAATGATTCCTAAACTGCTGATGGTGAAGGAGGCTTAGTAGTGAGTGACAGCTCTGGTTATGGTCACGATGATGGTGAGTCCTGTGTGCGGTCATCTTGGGTGTGGGAATTTTATTCCATATTGCTGGCTGATGAATCTTTCACAATGTGCAGATTATGCAGGAGGAAAATAGGCTGCAAACTCTCTCCATTAGCACATCAAGCAGCATCACATGCTCACATGGGAAAAACAAACTTGCCAGCAAAATGAGGAAGGCTCAAGCTGTCCTCCTCATCCTTTTTCTTATTATCATCATTTGACATAACCAGTTTACATTATCAAGTAGCACGTCATCGTCATCATCATCATCATCTACTCATACTCCCAACTATGCCAGCTCCTTTGCACCGTTAGTATGATTTTGTGTCCAGAAAGAAAACATATACACCCAGTCATACACATGCCACACGTGGTCAAGTTTATGGAAGTTTAGTCACTGCCATGCTACTTCTTGGGTTCCACTGCTTTTTTTTTATGTGTGATCAGCTTCACTGGAAGATACCGATTGGTTATTATTTCTCTCAGAAAGGGATGCATGCTCTGTGTCCCCATGTGCAGGAGAAGATGAGCTGTTATCTAGACATGTCATTGAGCTTGAAAGTGCATTGTACTGTAGACACATGAGAAAACAACAAAGAGGGAACCACCAAATTGGATATAATTTCACACTAAACCCCCAAATATGGCCAGAACAAAGTTGTTGGCACCTTTCCAAAAATGTGGGTAAACAGCTTTGTTTCAAGCGTTTGATGCTCGTTCAAAATCACCTGTGGCAAGTAACAGACTTACAGGTGTGGATAATAAGAAAATCACACATGAAACCAGATAAGAAGGGGAGAAGTTCACTTAATCTTTTCATTGAGTCTGTGTCTAAGCTTGGAGAACAGAAAAAGAAGAAGAAAATTGTCTGAGGACTTGAGAACCAAAATTGTTGAAAAAATATCAACAATCTCAAGGTTACAAGGTTGTCCACTGTTCGCAACATAATCAAGAAGTTCACAACAGATGGCACTGTAGATAATCTACCTGGACGTTGACGGCAGAGAAAAATTGATAAAATGTTGCAATGCAGAATAGATTGGATGGTGGATAAGCAACCCCAATAAAGTTCCAAAGAAATTCACGATGTCATGCAGGCTCAGGGTGCATCAGTGTCTGCACAAACCATCCATCGACATTTGAATCAAATTAAATGTTATGGCAGGAGATCCAGGTGGACACATCTGCTGACATATAGACACAAAAATGCTAGACTGCGGTTTGCCAAAATATATGTGCATAAGCCAAAATACCTTTGAGAAAGTGTCTTGTGCACAGATGACACCAAGATAGGTATTTTTGGTAAAGCACATCAATCCACTATTTATCGAAAACACAACGAGGCCTACAAAGAAAAGAACACAGTACCTATAGAAAAATATGATGGATGTTCAAATATGTTTTGAGGTTATTTTGCTGTCTTAGGCACTGTGTGCTTTGACTATGTTCAAAGTATCATGAAATGTGTACATTGCCAGAGAATTTTGGTTGCCAGAAAGCTGGGTTTGCGTCCTAGGCCATGGGTCTTCCAGCAGGACAATGACCCAAAACATATTTCCAAGTACACCCAGAAATGGATGGAAACAAAGTGATGGAGAGCTCTGAATTGGCCAGCAATGAGTCCAGATCTAAATCCCATTGAACACCTGTGGAGAGATCTTAAAGTTGCTGTTGGGAGAAGGCACCTTCAAATATGAAAGACCTAGAGCAGTTTGCAAAAGAGTGGTTAAAAATTCTAGTTGAGAGGTGTAAAAATCTTGTTGGTGGTTATTGGAAGGGATTTATTGCAGTTATTTATTCCAAAGAGTGTGCAACCAAATATTAAGTTGAGGGTCCCAACAATTTTGTCCAGCTCATTTTTGGGGCATAGTGTGAAATTATGTCCAATTTGCCTTTTTATATCTCTTTTTTGTGTTGCTCCAATACATACACACAAAGGAAATAAACGTGTATAACAAAACACGCGTAATAGCAATAATTTTAGGGAGAAATACTTCATTTTCTGGAGCAATTTCAAGAGTGCCAACACTTTTGGCCATGACTGTACCTGTTTACAAAAAAGGGAGCAAGATTTTTCTCAGCCACAGATTTGTAATTATGTCAATTACATGCTCTATGTTTAATTAGCCAACAATTGTGTCTACTCTCCCAGTACTGCTTATTTCTTGGTGTTCCTTCAAAAGAAGCACATATTCAAACCCTGGTCTGCTTTAGTATATTTACCTGGAAGAGACCTTGCTGATGCAGAATAACTACTCATTGTCTTATTGCTGTGCTCAATCTTGCCATGGTGTATGACTTGATATGACCTGAAAAATGAAAGTATAACAAAGTCCTCGAATTGATTTTATGACCCCCACAGAGCCCTGATCTCAACACTATTATGTCTGTCTCAGATTACACGAAGATACAAAAAGTTTGTGCAAGCCTACATCCACAGTAGATCTCTGGTTAACTCTCCAAGATATTTGGAACAATCTTCCTGCCGATTTCCTTCAAAAACTGTGCAAAAGCCTAGAAGAATTTATTCTGTTTTAAAGGCAAAGGGTGATCACACCCTATATTGATTTGATTTAGATTTCCTTTTTGTTCATTCAATTTTTCATTTTGTTAATTGATAAACATTACATATTAACGCTTTTATTTTTTTTAAGCAGTTTTACTTTGCAGCATTTTTTCAGCACCTGAATGAAATGTGTGCACAGTCACATAAGTGACTTATATAGTAAATATATGAGTGACACAGGCTAATTCTCGTTGACTCAGGAATAAAAAATTCATCATTAGAGTATAATACATTGCTATGTTATCTGATATTGGGTATCTGATACCAAAGGATAAAGGCAGCAACAACAAAAAAACATTTATCATACAGATACAGTCCTGGCCAAAAGTATTGACACCCCTGCAATTCTAAGAATAAAACAAAATAAAGGAGTGGCGACAAGTATTACAAGGTTGTGATTATTGCTGCGAATATTACAATCACCACCGATAATTGTAGAAAATAAAACACTCTGAAATAGATATATATAAAATATATCGATATTCGCGCTAGCACAACTCTAATGGAGAAGAATAGGATAAAAAATCACAATTTAGAAGCCCCACAATGTATAGATCACTGGGCCACTGTATTCATGTATAATTTTCACGTATAATCATATATAGTTATCACATCACCCTGCCACGGTGAGTCATATTGAGCCTGATCGTTACTACAATAGAACCTGCTGGTGTAATCCAAATGCTAATAAATAGGTAAAAGAGTCCAGAAGTGATCACAGTTCTTACCCGAACAGGAAAATGGGTATAGATGAAGATAAAGCCGATGCTTGATTGAAGACGATATTCCTCCGTTTGCACTCTTATTAATGGGTATGAGAATGTATATCCCAATAGTTCCGCTCGCCAGGAACAGCTGCCCCGGCCGGTGGCAGCACGTCACCTGGTGGAGCTAAAGTGTGGCGGCGTACCCACGTGTAGGCGATGCTCGCGTCCTCCCCAATGCGCGAAGTGAGAGCGGCGCCGGAACAGGACCTGCACGCCGGAGTGAGTAATGTGACCGCGCACGTGACTAGTGAGCGGTACGGATGGTGGTAGGGACCAAAAAGTGTATCCGACGCGTTTCAGAGACAACTGTCTCCTTCATCAGGGATGGGCCCTACCCCATATCAGCAGTCCTTATATCCTCCATCCGTCCAATCACTTTATTGAAATCCAAATAGTTCAACACCACTGTTCAGACCCTTAGGGATAACGGTGTCCAGGATAAAAATCCATCTTGTTTCCGCTCTTGACATACTTTTAATGAAGTTTCCTCCTCTCCAGTGTGGGTTTACTTTCTCAATGCCTGTAATCTCCATCTGTTGGATTGATCCATTATGATATATGCTGAAGTGTTTTGAAAGGGGATGACCTAGGAATTTTTTCTTGATATTATGAATATGTTCACTAATTCTCACTCGCAATGGCCTTTTAGTGCGTCCAACATATACCTTTTGACATGGGCATGTTATGGCATAGATAACCCCTGTGGTGGAGCATGTAATGAACTCTTTGATGTCAAACTCGTTATCCGCTTTACAAAACTTACTCTGTCTCCTTGTTTTAACTTTGCATACATTACACTTTTGGCATGGGAAGAACCCTTTTAGAATATCTTGAGAGAGAGTAGTCTGTATAAAATTAGGTTTGTTCTGTATAGTGGGAGCTATCAGGTTTCCCAAATTGCGACTTTTCTTATATACAAAACGGGGGTATTCAGACATTTTGTCCCCCAAAATTTTGTAACTTTTTAATACTTGCCAGTGTTTTTTTACAATTTTTCGTAGAAGATTCGAATTTGCATTAAACTGAGTAATAATTGGAATGGTGTCCAACTCCTCATTTCGTTTGGTTTTTGGATTAAAAAACTCCTGGCGTGGTATCGAAAAAGCGTCTTTCCTGGCTACTCCTAACACTTCTTCATTATATCCTTTCTGTAGGAATTTTTTTGTTAGAAGTGCTGCCTCATTGTCAAGGTCTTGAGGCTTGGAACAGTTTCTATGGATTCTTATAAATTGACTTTTGGGTATATTTAATAACCATTGTGGAAGATGGCAGCTATCCAAGGGGATGAAACTGTTTGAATCTGTAGGCATTATGAATACAGTCATGGCCAAAAGTATTGACACCCCTGCAATTCTGTCAGATAATACTCATTTTCTTCCTGAGAATGATTGCAAACACAAATTATTTGGTATTATTATCTTCATTTATTTTGTCTTAAATGAAAAAACACAAAAGAGAATGAAGAAAAAAGCAAAACATTGATCATTTCACACAAAACTCCAAAAATGGGCCAGACAAAAGTATTGGCACCCTCAGCCTAATACTTGGTTGCACAACCTTTAGCCAAAATAACTGCGACCAACCGCTTCCGGTAACCATCAATGAGTTTCTTACAATGCTCTGCTGGAATTTTAGACCATTCTTTTCTTTGGCAAACTGCTCCAGGTCCCTGATATTTTTCAAGGGTGCCTTCTCCAAACTGCCATTTTTAGATCTCTCCACAGGTGTTCTATGAGATTCGGGTCTGGACTCATTGCTGGCCACCTTAGAAGTCTCCAGTGCTTTCTCTCAAACCATTTTCTAGTGCTTTTGAAGAGTGTTTTGGGTCATTGTCCTGCTGGAAGACCCATGACCTCCGAGGGAGACCCAGCTTTCTCACACTGGACCCTACATTATGCTGCAAAATTTGTTAGTAGTCTTCAGACTTCATAATACCATGCACATGGTCAAGCAGTCCAGTGTCAGAGGCAGCAAAGCAAACTCAAAACATCAGGGAACCTCCGCCATGTTTGACTGTAGGGACAGTGTTCTTTTCTTTGAATGCCTCTTTTTTTTCTCCTGTAAACTCTATGTTGATGCCTTTGCCCAAAAAGCTCTACTTTTGTCTCATCTGACCAGAGAACATTCTTCCAAAACGTTTTAGGCTTTTTCAGGTAAGTTTTGGCAAACTCCAGCCTGGCTTTTTTATGTCTCGGGGTAAGAAGTGGGGTCTTCCTGGGTCTCCTACCATACAGTCCGTTTTCATTCAGACGCCGACAGATAGTACGGGTTGACACTGTTGTACCCTTGGACTGCAGGGCAGCCTGAACTTGTTTTGGATGTTACATTTCAAAAACCTGACCTGCACATCCAAACATAGACTCAGTGTGAACAGGTGCTGAACCTAGAGTCGCCAACTCGTATATAGTTAAGTAAATAAGATGCCGTAAAGAGGCTACCAAGTACACGTGGAGTTGGCCATTTTTATGTGCTAAAAGCTCTCATTTTTCATATTTCTAGTGCAGTAATGCAGTTCAAATTTCGTGTTTTCAAGTTTGCATGTTTTAGCGCTGCAGTGTGCTGCCTTATTTACTTAACTATATACGAGTTGGCGACTCTAGGTTCAGCACCTGTTCACACAGAGTCTATGTTTGGATGTGCAGGTCAGGTTTTTGAAATGTATTCCCTAGCCTTCTGATCGTGCACTCCGCCTCCTAGCTTCAGGTGTTTTAATTACAGCAGGTCCAATACCCCTCCACAGAGAGAGAGAGAGAATTTTAGTCTAAGAAGAGGTTTCACATGTACCCATTCAGATGGAGACGTTTATTCTCAGCGAGGTAAGGCAAGCTTAGGACCTGGTATAAGAGAGATGCCGTAAAGAGGCTACCAGGTACACGTGGAGTTGGCCATTTTTATGCGCTAAAAGCTCTCATTTTTCATATTTCTAGTGCAGTAATGCAGTTCAAATTTCGCGTTTTCAAGTTTGCATGTTTTAGCGCTGCAGTGTGCTGCCTTGTTTGGATGTTAGTTGAGGTTCTTTATCCAACATCCGCACAATCTTGCGTTGAAATCTCTTGTCAATTTTTCTTTTCCGTCCACATCTAGGGAGGTTAGCCACAGTGCCATGGGCTTTAAACTTCTTGATGACACTGCGCACCGTAGACACAGGAACATTCAGGTCTTTGGAGATGGACTTGTAGCCTTGAGATTGCTCATGCTTCCTCACAATTTGGTTTCTCAAGTCCTCAGACAGTTCTTTGGTCTTCTTTCTTTTCTCCATGCTCAATGTGGTACACACAAGGACACAGGACAGAGGTTGAGTCAGCTTTAATCCATGTTAACTGGCTGCAAGTGTGATTTAGTTATTGCCAACACCTGTTAGGTGCCACAGGTAAGTTACAGGTGCTGTTAATTACACAAATTAGAGAAGCATCACATGATTTTTCCAACAGTGCCAATACTTTTGTCCACCCCCTTTTTTATGTTTGGTGTGGAATTATATCCAATTTGGCTTTAGGACAATTCTTTTTGTGTTTTTTCATTTAAGACAAATTAAATGAAGATAATAATACCAAATAATTTGTGTTTGCAATCATTTTCAGGAAGAAAATTAGTATTATCTGACAGAATTGCAGGGGTGTCAATACTTTTGGCCATGACTGTATTCATAATGCCTTCTAGATTTGTCTGAGCTTCCCCTTAAGGAAGACTATACACAAAGTCTGCGGGTGACTGAGCTTCCTTAATAAAAAGTAACATTTTTATTCAGTCCATGTCTATACAAAATGATGATTATAAATATTTTTAATATATGCATGTCCTTACACTCAGATTCAGGCATTCATGTTTGATTTATGATGCCAATACGAGCAAAGTGTAGCAAAAGTCGGGATAACACATTAGTGCAGTAGCTGCAACAAAAGGTGTGTTTACTGGCAAAAGAAATTCTAAGAGCACTAAGCCATCCCTTGGAAGCCCAAAATGCAGCCTTGGTTATGTTTATGTAAGACAGATGTAGCTGGGCACTGTGACAAGAGATTTGAGGCATGGTGTTTGCTGGCTGCTAAGGAAGTTGTGCACATAAAGCACAAGTGTGTTCGTTCCCATTAATACTGTCCCTTTGGCTGCCAAATCATGTCACACTTTGAGGCCTCGTGATCCATCAGCCAACACAAATAAGAGAATGGACATAGGTTTTCTTTCTCTATAATAAACTATTCATTAGAACAGATACAAGCGGCACAACCCAGAACTATCCCACAAATAATCCTTATTAAAAAGTGCTTCTTCTATTCAGCACCATGAAAGAGACGACTTTTTGAGATGAAATATCAGCAGCTGTGATCTAAAATCATTAACTATTTTTTGGATTCTGCATTTTGTAATTTTTAAATAAGGTGTTTTTATATGGTATGGTTTAAAACCGATCTTATTTTTTTAAGCATTTCCAGAAAAATCTTATTATTATTGCAGGTTTAAAAGGGGAATGACATAATTTAAGTATTACCATGCATAAGTCTACTCTTTCCATTCTCTACTGTCAGCACAGTGACAATCTTCCTTTATTGTGAATAAGGGATTTGAGGCAGACTGGTTAATATATATAGTTGGTCATGTATCAATACAATTATGTCATAAATTTATAGAAAATGTATTGCAATATTGGTGTTTGCCAGATCTCCGTACACTATTCCTGACGCAAATAACCAGAGATGACTGAATCTTTTGACATTCAAATTTTTCGACTTCACCGAATTTTCAAATTAGCACCTAATACATTTGTGCAAATATCAATATAGGAAACCTTGCAATTGGATGGAAAACACATGTTTGAGAATGAGAGAGAGAACTTGGTAGACCATAAGAGCTTACACTCTACTGTACAGGAGAGAGAGAGAGCTTGAGAGGACCTTACTGAGCATAAGAGCTTACACTCTACAGGAAAGATAAAGAGGACTCCATTGATCATAAATAGTGATGAGCGAATATACTTGTTACTCGAGATTTCTTGAGCATCGGGGGTCCTCTGAGTATTTTGTAGTGCTCGGAGTTTTAGTTTTTCTTGCAGCAGCTGAATGATTTACATCTGTTAGCCAGCATACGTACATGTGGGGGTTGCCTGGTTGCTAGGAAATCCCCACATGTACTTAGGCTGGCTAACAGATGTAAATCATTCAGCTGCGGCAAGAAAAACTAAAACTCTGAGCACTAAAAAATACTCGGAGGACCCCCGAGCGTGCTCAAGAAATCTCGAGTAATGAGTACAGTGGGGCAAAAAAGTATTTAGTCAGTCAGCAATAGTGCAAGTTCCACCACTTAAAAAGATGAGAGGCGTCTGTAATTTACATCATAGGTAGACCTCAACTATGGGAGACAAACTGAGAAAAAAAAATCCAGAAAATCACATTGTCTGTTTTTTTATCATTTTATTTGCATATTATGGTGGAAAATAAGTATTTGGTCAGAAACAAACAATCAAGATTTCTGGCTCTCACAGACCTGTAACTTCTTCTTTAAGAGTCTCCTCTTTCCTCCACTCATTACCTGTAGTAATGGCACCTGTTTAAACTTGTTATCAGTATAAAAAGACACCTGTGCACACCCTCAAACAGTCTGACTCCAAACTCCACTATGGTGAAGACCAAAGAGCTGTCAAAGGACACCAGAAACAAAATTGTAACCCTGCACCAGGCTGGGAAGACTGAATCTGCAGTAGCCAACCAGCTTGGAGTGAAGAAATCAACAGTGGGAGCAATAATTAGAAAATGGAAGACATACAAGACCACTGATAATCTCCCTCGATCTGGGGCTCCACGCAAAATCCCACCCCGTGGGGTCAGAATGATCACAAGAACGGTGAGCAAAAATCCCAGAACCATGCGGGGGGACCTAGTGAATGAACTGCAGAGAGCTTGGACCAATGTAACAAGGCCTACCATAAGTAACACACTACGCCACCATGGACTCAGATCCTGCAGTGCCAGACGTGTCCCACTGCTTAAGCCAGTACATGTCCGGGCCCGTCTGAAGTTTGCTAGAGAGCATTTGGATGATCCAGAGGAGTTTTGGGAGAATGTCCTATGGTCTGATGAAACCAAACTGGAACTGTTTGGTAGAAACACAACTTGTCGTGTTTGGAGGAAAAAGAATACTGAGTTGCATCCATCAAACACCATACCTACTGTAAAGCATGGTGGTGGAAACATTATGCTTTGGGGCTGTTTCTCTGCAAAGGGGCCAGGACGACTGATCCGGGTACATGAAAGAATGAATGGGGCCATGTATCGTGAGATTTTGAGTGCAAACCTCCTTCCATCAGCAAGGGCATTGAAGATGAAACGTGGCTGGGTCTTTCAACATGACAATGATCCAAAGCACACCGCCAGGGCAACGAAGGAGTGGCTTCGTAAGAAGCATTTCAAGGTCCTGGAGTGGCCTAGCCAGTCTCCAGATCTCAACCCTATAGAAAACCTTTGGAAGGAGTTGAAAGTCCGTGTTGCCAAGCGAAAAGCCAAAAACATCACTGCTCTAGAGGAGATCTGCATGGAGTAATGGGCCAACATACCAACAACAGTGTGTGGCAACCTTGTGAAGACTTACAGAAAACGTTTGACCTCTGTCATTGCCAACAAAGGATATATTACAAAGTATTGAGATGAAATTTTGTTTCTGACCAAATACTTATTTTCCACCATAATATGCAAATAAAATGTTAAAAAAACAGACAATGTGATTTTCTGGATTTTTTTTTCTCAGTTTGTCTCCCATAGTTGAGGTCTACCTATGATGTAAATTACAGACGCCTCTCATCTTTTTAAGTGGTGGAACTTGCACTATTGCTGACTGACTAAATACTTTTTTGCCCCACTGTATATTCGCTCATCACTAATCATAAAAGGAAATAGTGGCAGATGATTTTTTTTGTGCACTGTGGATCGAATCTCGAAATGTTAGAATTCATGTGAAACTGTGAATTTCATAAAATTCGATTCAAACTCGATCCTCCACTGATCGATTAGCTCATCTCTACAAACAACCTTTTTCACAAAGACATAATATTTTCCATCACTTTTCTACAGAGAATGGTTGCAGTGAAAATTGGAAGGAATAACTTTTCATTTTGTTTGATAAAATCTGCTGTATATCATAGGAGGAACGAGCCACATTAAGAAATATAGTGCAGGTTAGCAAAGTTCTTTAGAATGCCTTACTACTCGGCCAAGTGCCAGTCTTTATAAATGTGTCCCACCACGCCAAAAAGCTGCAGACTTTTCTATGGATCATTATTTGTTCTTTTAGCTGTCTCCAATTGCCATACTTTTCCAATTTTTAGGTCATTAATACTAAACAAAGAATATTTTCGTAAGGGTTCAACTGATTATATTACCAGTAGAGTAATAAATATTATTGCACCATTTAGGCAAATTAAAGCCAAGGTTCATATGACTAGACAACCCAAGTGTGCAATAGAACTGGAGAATCTATGCTACTATGGGACAGTATGGAAAATCCCTGTTGTTTTGGTAAGATTGAAACTAGTGATGAGCGAATATACTCGTTACTCGAGGTTTCTCGAGCATGCTCGGGGGTCCACCGAGTATTTTTTAGCGCTCGGAGTTTTAGTTTGTAGCACCGCAGCTGAATGATTTACATCTGTTAGCCAGCATAAGTACTTGTGGGGATTCCCTAGCAACCAGGCAACCCCAACATGTACTTATGCTGGCTAATAGATGTAAATCATTCAGCTGTGGCGCTAAAAATTAAAACTCCAAGCACTAAAAAATACTCGGAGGACCCCCGAGCATGCTCGAGAAATCTCAAGTAACGAGTATATTCGCTCATCACTAATTGAAACCCATTGCTGTAAGAAAGAGTAGGAAATACCATGCTGTGAATTATCGATAGAAGATCCCCGCACCAATTCTCTTTGGCTCGGTAGCCAGGCATTCATAAAGTTCACATTATGCTTTCTTTGACATTCTCTATGTTTACGAATTGCCCAGAAGGTAATCACAGTTCTGCCTATATTACTAATATCATCGATTGGTAATATCTTCATTGAAGTACCTTTTTAGAAATTAAATATATTTTAATCCCCAAAAAATCACAAACCAAAGTTGAACTATATAGAAAAATTAAAAAAAAATGACTTGAACTTTACATTAACTGTTTTTCCAAACTCTAAAACCTCACAATACCCACAGCTGTGGGCTTCTATGAAACACGCGAATGTTTACGTTTCCCTCATCTCCATCGTTATCCCGAAGCTTCCATACCATACCTGCATCAAGGGACTTGCAATACAGTTGCCGTGTTCAGACTTTATTTAATGAACTCTGAGCGAGAAGTGGGTGACCTTGAGGTCAGCACCATCATGTTAGAATCCCTGCAAGTAGAAACAACCAAAGCAATTTCACAACAAAGGCCTAATGGTGTGAAACTGTGTGGAGGAGGAATAGCAATAACCTGTCGAGTTGCTACCTTTGGAATGAGGGTGATGAAAGCCCTGTTATCCATTGATTTCTGCATCAACCTTTATCTTACCACTTGATTCCCTTCACGCAGTGGTGATGGGAGTGGAAACCAAGCAGATCATAAAGAATTTGAAGAAGGATGATTCTGCTTATATCTCACACTGCTTTGAGCAGTAGCCATTCATGTAGCAGTTTATGAAGCACAGAGTAGATTCATTTCCAGCTAGATTGGGATACAAGATACAATAGCATCACATTTCCCAAGCTTCATTGTAGCATGGTGATATTTTTTCCCATTTATGCTTTAAATCTTTAATTTATATGGAGTAAATACTATTTTTAGACATTTAGGTGGTCTCATCAGTTGACGTGAAATTAATATGTCAGGGAACACTTGCATTCCCAAAGTATTTATTCTTATTTATGGTTTTTTAATGCCAAAAATTTTTGCAGCACTTTACAAACATTGTTTTCACCTGAGGTTCTCACAATCTAAATTGCTTACGAATGTGACTTTGGAGTTTGTGTCGATATCAGAGAACCAAGAATAAGCCCATGCAAACTCAGATAAAACATGCTAACTCCATATAGATGATGTCTTTGTTGGATTTGAACCCAGGACTAGGGTTGAGCGAAACGGGTCGTTCATTTTCAAAAGTCGCCGACTTTTGGCAAAGTCGAGTTTCATGAAACCCGATCCGACCCCTGTGCGTTGTCGGCCATGCGGTACGCGACTTTCGCGCCAAAGTCGCGTTTCAATGACGCGAAAAGCGCCATTTCTCAGCCAATGAAGGTAAACGCAGAGTGTGGGCAGCGTGATGACATAGGTCCTGGTCCCCACCATCTTAGAGAAGGGCATTGCAGTGATTGGCTTGCTGTCTGCGGCGTCACAGGGGCTATAAAGGGGCGTTCCCGCCGACCTCCATGTTACTGCTGCTGATCTGAGCTTAGGGAGAGGTTGCTGCCACTTCGTCAGAAGCAGGGATAGCATTAGGCAGGGTCCATTAACCACCAAACCGCTTGTGCTGTAGCGATTTCCACTGCCCAACACCACCTTCGGTGTGCAGGGACAGTGGAAGCTACATTTTTTTTTTTTCCCCTCAGCGCTGTAGCTCATTGGGCTGCCCTAGAAGGCTCCCTGATAGCTGCATTGCTGTGTGTACGCCGCTGTGCAAACCAACTGCTTTTTTCAAAGCACAAATCCTCTTGTTCCTTCCTTTCTGCACAGCTATCTTTTTTGTTTGTCCACACTTTTTATTTAATTTGTGCATCAGTCCACTCCTTATTGCTGCCTGCCATACCTGGCTGAGATTACTGCAGCGAGATAGTAATTGTTGGACACTCCCTGTTTTTTTTGTGGGAGATTAAGATTGACATTTCTGCTAGAGTGCCATCCCTGTGTGTGCCATTTCTCACTCAGTGGGCCATAGAAAGCCTATTTATTTTTTTGCTTGATTTGGGTTATAAAATCTACCTGAAAAAATCACTACATCAATCAGTGGGAGAAAAATATTGGCCTCAGGGCTTGTGTGCCACTCTTGACTCCTGTGTGTGCCATCTCTCAGTCAGTGGGCCATAGAAAGCCTATTTATTTTTTTGCTTGATTTGGGTTCTAAAATCTACCTGAAAAAATCACTACATCAATCAGTGGGAGAAAAATATTGGCCTCAGGGCTTGTGTGCCACTCCTGACTCCTGTGTGCATCATCACTCACTCAGTGGGCCATAGAAAGCCTTTTTTATTTTTTTTGCTTTATTTGGGTTCTAAATTCTACCTGAAAAAATCAATAAATCAATCAGTGGGAGATTAATATTGGCCTTTGGGCTTGTGTGCCAGTCCTAAGCGTGCCATCTCTCTCTCTCAGATAGTGGGCCATAGAAAGCCTATTTATTATTTTTTTTATTGGGTTTATAAATTTTCCCTGAAAAAAAAAAAAAAGTGGGAGATCAATATTGGCCTCTGGGCTTGTGTGCCAGTCCTGAGCGTGCCATCTCTCTCACAAATAGTGGGCCATAGAAAGCCTATTTATTTTTTTGGTTGATTTGGGTTCTAAATTCTACCTGAAAAAATCAATAAATCAATCAGTGGGAGATAAATATTGGCCTCTGGGCTTGTGTGCCACTCCTGACTCCTGTGTGCGTCATCTCTCACTCAGTGGGCCATAGAAAGCCTATTTTTTGTTTTATTTGTTTTATAAATTCTCCCTGAAAAAATCATTTTTACTTTATTTGGTTTCTAAATTCTTCCTGAAAAAAATCATTTTTTTTTTATTATTTTTTTTTTCTAAAGTCTCCCTGGAAAAAAAAAAAAAAATCAAATCAGTGGGAGATTAATATTGCCCTTTCTGCTTGTGTGCCAGTCTTGACTCCTTGGTGTGCCATCTCTCTCTCTCTCTCCAATTGTGGGCCATAGAAAGCCTATTATTTTTTTAGCTTGATTTGGGTTCCAAAATCTACCTGAAAAAATCACTACATCAATCATTGGGAGAACAATATTGGCCTCTGGGCTTGTGTGCCACTCCTGACTCCTGTGTGCGTCATCTCTCACTCCGTGGGCCATAGAAAGCCTATTTTTTCTTTTATTTGTTTTCTAAATTCTCCCTGAAAAAATCATTTTATTTTATTTGGTTTCTAAATTCTTCCTGAAAAAATCATTTTATTCTATTATTTTTTTTTCCTAAAGTCTCCCTGAAAAAAAAAAAAAAAATCAAATCAGTGGGAGATTAATATTGCCCTTTCTGCTTGTGTGCCAGTCTTGACTCCTGGGTGTGCCATCTCTCTCTCTCTCTCCAATTGTGGGCCATAGAAAGCCTATTATTTTTTTTAGCTTGATTTGGGTTCCAAAATCTACCTGAAAAAATCACTACATCAATCAGTGGGAGATAAATATTGGCCTCTGGGCTTGTGTGCCACTCCTGACTCCTGTGTGCGTCATCTCTCACTCAGTGGGCCATAGAAAGCCTTTTTTTGTTTTATTTGTTTTCTAAATTCTCCCTGAAAAAATCATTTTATTTTATTTGGTTTCTAAATTCTTCCTGAAAAAATCATTTTATTCTATTAGTTTTTTTTCCTAAAGTCTCCCTGAAAAAAAAAAAAAATCAAATCAGTGGGAGATTAATATTGCCCTTTCTGCTTGTGTGCCAGTCTTGACTCCTGGGTGTGCCATCTCTCTCCAATTGTGGGCCATAGAAAGCCTATTATTTTTTTAGCTTGATTTGGGTTCCAAAATCTACCTGAAAAAATCACTACATCAATCAGTGGGAGATAAATATTGGCCTCTGGTCTTGTGTGCCACTCCTGACTCCTGTGTGCGTCATCTCTCACTCAGTGGGCCATAGAAAGCCTTTTTTTGTTTTATTTGTTTTCTAAATTCTCCCTGAAAAAATCATTTTATTTTATTTGGTTTCTAAATTCTTCCTGAAAAAATCATTTTATTCTATTATTTTTTTTTCCTAAAGTCTCCCTGAAAAAAAAAAAAAATCAAATCAGTGGGAGATTAATATTGCCCTTTCTGCTTGTGTGCCAGTCTTGACTCCTGGGTGTGCCATCTCTCTCTCTCTCTCCAATTGTGGGCCATAGAAAGCCTATTATTTTTTTAGCTTGATTTGGGTTCCAAAATCTACCTGAAAAAATCACTACATCAATCAGTGGGAGATAAATATTGGCCTCTGGCCTTGTGTGCCACTCCTGACTCCTGTGTGCATCATCTCTCACTCAGTGGGCCATAGAAAGCCTTTTTTTGTTTTATTTGTTTTCTAAATTCTCCCTGAAAAAATCATTTTATTTTATTTGGTTTCTAAATTCTTCCTGAAAAAATCATTTTATTCTATTATTTTTTTTTCCTAAAGTCTCCCTGAAAAAAAAAAAAAAATCAAATCAGTGGGAGATTAATATTGCCCTTTCTGCTTGTGTGCCAGTCTTGACTCCTGGGTGTGCCATCTCTCTCTCTCTCTCCAATTGTGGGCCATAGAAAACCTATTATTTTTTTAGCTTGATTTGGGTTCCAAAATCTACCTGAAAAAATCACTACATCAATCAGTGGGAGATAAATATTGGCCTCTGGGCTTGTGTGCCACTCCTGACTCCTGTGTGCGTCATCTCTCACTCAGTGGGCCATAGAAAGCCTTTTTTTGTTTTATTTGTTTTCTAAATTCTCCCTGAAAAAATCATTTTATTTTATTTGGTTTCTAAATTCTTCCTGAAAAAATCATTTTATTCTATTATTTTTTTTCCTAAAGTCTCCCTGAAAAAAAAAAAAAATCAAATCAGTGGGAGATTAATATTGCCCTTTCTGCTTGTGTGCCAGTCTTGACTCCTGGGTGTGCCATCTCTCTCTCTCTCCAATTGTGGGCCATAGAAAGCCTATTATTTTTTTAGCTTGATTTGGGTTCCAAAATCTACCTGAAAAAATCACTACATCAATCAGTGGGAGATAAATATTGGCCTCTGGGCTTGTGTGCCACTCCTGACTACTGTGTGCGTCATCTCTCACTCAGTGGGCCATAGAAAGCCTTTTTTTGTTTTATTTGTTTTCTAAATTCTCCCTGAAAAAATCATTTTATTTTATTTGGTTTCTAAATTCTTCCTGAAAAAATCATTTAATTCTATTTTTTTTTTCCTAAAGTCTCCCTGAAAAAAAAAAAAAAATCAAATCAGTGGGAGATTAATATTTACATTTGTGCTTCAGTGACAGTCCTGCGTGTGTGGCATCTCTCTCATTTGTTGCCACCAACAACAGAGTGTGTAACATTGTGCCTGATTTTCGTTGTGGTCTCACTCACATGTAAAGGGGTAGCTAAATCATACTGAAGTTATAGCTCACCGTGTAAGTTGTGTGACAGCAACAAATACCGTTAGTTTGGTTACGTTTTTAAAACAATGAGGAAGTCTGGTAGAAGAGGTCGTGGCCGGGGGCGTTCATTGTCAGCTGGTAATGAGGGTAGTGGTAGTGGTGGAGCATCAGCTGGTCGTGGGAAAAAAAATATTGCACCTAAGTCTGGAGCTGTGGAGCCAGGTTCGTCGTCTGGCTACACAAGGCCTCGAACGCTCCCTTTTCTGGGAGTAGGAAAACCGCTTTTAAAGCCGGAGCAGCAAGAGCAAGTTTTGGCTTATCTTGCTGACTCAGCCTCTAGCTCTTTTGCCTCCTCTCGTGAAACTGGTAAATGTCAAAGCAGCGCGTAGTTAGTGGATGTTCACGGTCAGGGACAAGTCGCTTCCTTGTCCTCTTCAGCAAAAACAACAGAGAAGAATGCAGCAGGCGACACAACGGGTTACTCCATGGAGCTCTTTACACATACCGTCCCTGGCTTAGAAAGTGAAGCAGTTAACAGTCCATGCCCATTACAAGTTGAATCTGACATGGAGTGCACTGATGCACAGCCACAGCCAGACTACTATGCTGGTCCTTTGACTCAGACCACAACATTGCCCTCGCAGGGTAATGATCAAGAATCAGACCCTGATGAGACTATGTTGCCCCATCACGAACGCTATACCACCGACCGACACGGTGACACAGACCAAGTTGCACACGAGCTACAAGAAGAGGTAATAGATGACCCAGTTCTTGACCCCGATTGGCAGCCATTGGGGGAACAGGGTGCAGGCGGCAGCAGTTCTGAAGCGGAGGAGGAGGGGCCGCAGCAGGCATCAACATCGCAACAGGTTCCATCTGCCGGGCCCGTATCTTGCCCAAAACGCGTGGCAAAGCCAAAACCTGTTGGAGGACAGCGTGGCCATCCGGTTAAAGCTCAGTCTGCAATGCCTGAAAAGGTATCCGATGCTAGAAAGAGTGCAGTCTGGCATTTTTTTAAACAACATCCAATTGATCAGCGCAAAGTCATCTGTCAAAAATGTTCAACTACCTTAAGCAGAGGACAGAATCTGAAAAGTCTCAATACAAGTTGCATGCATAGACATTTAACCACCATGCATTTGCAAGCCTGGACTAACTACCAACGTCCCTTAAGGTTGTAGCACCCTCGGCCAATGAAGCTAGTCAGCAACGCAACATCCCTTCCGGCAGTGTAGGGCCACCATTTTCCGCACCACCTGCAGTATCTGTGCAGGTTTCTTTGCCAGGCCAAAGCAGTCAGGGTCAGGGAATCACCAGTCTCGTAGTAGGAAACACTGCATCTAGGGCACCGGCGGCAACAATACCATCTCCCACCGTCTCTCAGTCTGCCATGTCCACCGGCACCCCCGCTAGTTCCACGATCTCCAGCTCTCCAGTCCAGCTCACCCTACATGAGACTATGGTTAGAAAAAGGAAGTACTTAGCCTCGCATCCGCGTACACAGGGTTTGAACGCCCACATAGCTAGACTAATCTCGTTAGAGATGATGCCCTACCGGTTAGTTGAAAGCGAAGCTTTCAAAGCCCTGATGGACTATGCTGTACCACGCTACGAGCTACCCAGTCGACACTTTTTTTCCAGAAAAGCCATCCCAGCCCTCCACCAGCATGTTAAAGAGCGCATCGTCCATGCACTCAGGCAATCTGTGAGCACAAAGGTGCACCTGACAACAGATGCATGGACCAGTAGGCATGGCCAGGGACGTTACGTGTCCATCACGGCACACTGGGTGAATGTTGTGGATGCAGGGTCCACAGGGGACAGCAAGTTTGGGACAGTTCTGCCTAGCCCATGGTCTAGGAAACAGTTGGCTGTAGCCGTTCGCACCCCCTCCTCCTCCTCTTCGTCCTCCTGCAGAAGCGAGAGCTCGTCCACAGACCACAGTCGCACAACCACTCCATCCGCAGCTGCCACTGTTGCACACCAGGTCTCCCATTATGGGGCAGCTACTGGCAAACGTCAGCAGGCTGTATTGGCTATGAAGTGTTTGGGCGACAACAGACACACCGCGGAAGTTCTGTCCGAGTTCTTGCAGAAAGAAACGCAGTCGTGGCTGGGCACTGTAGATCTTGAGGCAGGCAAGGTAGTGAGTGATAACGGAAGGAATTTCATGGCTGCCATCTCCCTTTCCCAACTGAAACACATTCCTTGCCTGGCTCACACCTTAAACCTGGTGGTGCAGTGCTTTCTGAAAAGTTATCCGGGGTTATCCGACCTGCTCCTCAAAGTGCGTGGACTTTGCTCACATATCCGCCGTTCGCCCGTACACTCCAGCCGTATGCAGACCTATCAGCGTTCTTTGAACCTTCCCCAGCATCGCCTAATCATAGACGTTGCAACAAGGTGGAACTCAACACTGCACATGCTTCAGAGACTGTGCGAACAGAGGCGGGCTGTTATGTTTTTGTGGGAGGATACACATACACGGGCAGGCAGTAGGATGGCAGACATGGAGTTGTCAGGTGTGCAGTGGTCGAAGATTCAAGACATGTGTCAAGTCCTTCAGTGTTTTGAGGAATGCACACGGCTGGTTAGTGCAGACAACGCCATAATAAGCATGAGCATCCCCCTAATGCGTCTGCTGATGCAAAGTTTGACGCACATAAAGGATCAGGCGTCTGCAGCTGAGGAAGAGGAAAGCCTTGATGACAGTCAGCCATTGTCTGGCCAGGGCAGTGTACAGGACGAGTTAGCGGGCGAAGAGGAGGAGGAGGACGAGGAGGATGATGGGGATGATTATATTTTTAATGAGGAAGCTTTTCCGGGGCCACTGGAAATTGGTGGCGCGGCAAGGCCGGGTTCTGGTTTTTGGAGGGACACAAGTGACGTGGATTTGCCTGAAACTGCCCCTCAACCAAGCACAACCGGAGATTTGAGAACTGGAACTTTGGCCCACATGGCGGATTATGCCTTACGTATCCTCAAAAGGGACACACGCATAACTAAAATGATGAACGATGACGATTACTGGTTGGCCTGCCTCCTCGTTCCTCGCTATAAAGGCAAATTGCAAAATATAATGCCACATGAGAACTTGGAACTAATATTAGCAACCAAACAATCAACTCTTGTTGACCGTTTGCTTCTGGCATTCCCTGCACACAGCGCCCGTGATCGTTCTCACACAAGCTGCAGGGGCCAGCAGACCAGAGGTGTTAGAGGGGCAGAAATCAGAAGTGGCGTTGGCCAGAGGGGTTTTCTGACCAGGTTGTGGAGTGATTTTGCTATGACCACAGACAGGACAGGTACTGCTGCATCAATTCAAAGTGACAGGAGACAACATTTGTCCAGTATGGTTACAAACTATTTTTCATCCCTTATCGATGTTCTCCCTCAACCGTCATTCCCATTTGATTACTGGGCATCAAAATTAGACACCTGGCCAGAATTGGCAGAATATGCATTGCAGGAGCTTGCTTGCCCGGCAGCTAGTGTCCTATCAGAAAGAGTATTCAGTGCTGCAGGTTCAATACTAACAGAAAAAAGGACTCGTCTGGCTACCCAAAATGTAGATGATCTAACCTTCATTAAAATGAACCACAACTGGATTTCGAAATCTTTTGCCCCACCTTGCCCGGCTGACACCTAGCTTTCCTATGAAAAGGTCTTGCTTGTGGACTATTCTGAATGCCTTTTCCAATCTCGTAATTTTCTGCACCTGATTGTCCAGCATACGACATGTTTACACCTCACTAAATGGCCAAACTCCCCACACGGGGCCGTGGTATCGACACTTGGCGACAGCACCCGTGAGAGTGCTGTTTGTCTGAAGAGGTGGGTGTGCCCGCTTTTGGTCGACGGCACTGCCACTGGGTCCCTCCTAGTACAATAAAGTGTCTCTGGCGGTGGTGGTGCGCACCCAACGTCAGACACACCGTTGTAATATGAGGGGCCCTGGGCCTGTACCGCCGGCCACAAGACAGTTCCCCCCCCCAGCTCAAACAGTGCTCTACCACTTGCAAAATTATCTCACAGCTCCACCAATGTTTAGTCTATGCGCTGACATCCTTCAATGCCTGCCACTGACAATACCATTGTATTGACATTTTTGTTATGTTAGGCCTTCGAAGCCTGTCTGCGGTCACTCCTTCCACTATGCCTCCACTGACCACACCACTGCTGCCCGTGAACCCCTGGAACCAATTTAAAATTGCCTACAGCCATGTGTTATTATTTTAGGCCTTCGATGCCTGTCTGCGGTCACTCCTTACAATATGCCTCCACTGACCACACCACTGCTGCTCGTGTACCCCTGGAACCAATTTAAAATTGCCTACAGCCAGCCCAATTTTTTTATTTTAGGCCTTCGATGCCTGTCTGCGGTCCGTTCTTTCTACTACTACTACACTGACCAGGCCACTGCTGCCCGTGTACCCCTGGAACCAATTTAAAATTGCCTACAGCCATGTGTTATTATTTTAGGCCTTCGATGCCTGTCTGCGGTCACTCCTTCCACTAGGCCTCCACTGACCACACCACTGCTGCCCGTGTACCCCTGGAACCAATTTAAAATTGCCTACAGCCAGCCCAATTTTTTTATTTTAGGCCTTCGATGCCTGTCTGCGGTCACTCCTTCCACTAGGCCTCCACTGACCACACCACTGCTGCCCGTGTACCCCTGGAACCAATTTAAAATTGCCTACAGCCATGTGTTATTATTTTAGGCCTTCGATGCCTGTCTGCGGTCACTCCTTACAATATGCCTCCACTGACCACACCACTGCTGCCCGTGTACCCCTGGAACCAATTTAAAATTGCCTACAGCCATGTGTTATTATTTTAGGCCTTCGATGCCTGTCTGCGGTCACTCCTTCCACTAGGCCTCCACTGACCACACCACTGCTGCCCGTGTACCCCTGGAACCTATTTATAATTGCATAGAGCATCCTTTTTTTAATAGTAGGCGTACAAAGTCTGTCTGCGGTTCACTATTGAAATTGTCCTCCACTGCCCAGAGCACTGCAGCTTGTGTACCCCTGTAACTTTTTTCTGCTGCAGTGAGCCACATTTTTGGTTTGAGTCCTACTACCTGTGTCTGTCTGCGCCACTCAATTCAGCTGTGTTCCTTTGAAAAAAGCTGTGCGTCAATAGTCTTGTTTTCAGCCTCTAGGAATTTTAAAACTGCATTGGGTGTACAACTTTGGTAGGGCCTACTAACGGTGTCTGCCTCCCCAAGGTGTTCCCCAGGTTTCCTCTCCATTGCTTCAATCTTCATGCTCTCGTTTAGTAGTTGTTGGAAACTACGCTGCATTAGGCCTACAAATTGGGTATGGGGTGTAGAGAGATGGTGTGTTCCACTCCAAGGTGTTCTCCAGGTTGCCTTTCCTGAGCTTCGATCTTCATGCTCTCGTTTAGTAGTTGTTGGAAACTACGCTGCATTAGGCCTACAAATTGGGTATGGGGTGTAGAGAGATGGTGTGTTCCACTCCAAGGTGTTCCCCAGGTTTCCTCGCCATTGCTTCGATCTTCATGCTCTCGTTTAGTAGTTGTTGGAAACTACGCTGCATTAGGCCTACAAATTGGGTATGGGGTGTAGAGAGATGGTGTGTTCCACTCCAAGGTGTTCTCCAGGTTGCCTTTCCTGAGCTTCGATCTTCATGCTCTCGTTTAGTAGTTGTTGGAAACTACGCTGCATTAGGCCTACAAATTGGGTATGGGGTGTAGAGAGATGGTGTGTTCCACTCCAAGGTGTTCCCCAGGTTTCCTCTCCATTGCTTCGATCTTCCAACTCTCGTTTAGTAGCTGTTGAAAACTATACTGCATTAGGCCTACAAATTGGGTATGGGGTGTAGAGAGATGGTGTGTTCCACTCCAAGGTGTTCTCCAGGTTGCCTTTCCTGAACTTCTATCTTCAGGCTCTCATTAAATTGTAGTTAAATGTAACAACTGCATTTGGCGTACTAGTTGGTTTGGGGCCTACTATCGGTGTCTGCCACTCCTTGCTGTTCTCCTGGTTTCCTGTCCTGAAATTCCATTTTCAGGCTCTTGTTAAGTAGTTGTTAATGTTAGACTGCATTTGGCCTACTAGTTGGGTTGGGGCCTACTATCGGTGTCTGCCACTCCTTGCTGTTCTCCTCAACTGAACAAAGCTGGACCGCCTGTTTACTACGGTTGCCAATTTTGAACTACATGTCGACTACTTACTGATTTGGGCCTACTCTCTGTGTCAGCCTCTCATTCCAGTTGTCCTCCACTGCAATGCCCCCTGGTTAGTCCTGTGTTACCAATTTTGAACTGCATTTAGCCCACTTTATTCTTTGGCCCTATATCTGTGTTTCCTCCTCATCCTGCCCATTGCCCAGCCAGTGATAGATGAGTCTGCTGGTACATTGACCCATAACGCAAAATTCCCCGTGCACGCTACACAGCAAGATTGTGACCCTGCTGAAAGTCAGGTTCCTCTTCCCGCATACCATACCACCTTACACGGGGACAAAGAGGAAGGTGCAGATGAAAGTGCAGGTTCCTTCATCAGGTGGGGGGAGGAAAACTAGTTGGCGACGTCACTGGCACAGGGCCTCTCATAGTACGCAAAAGTGTTGCTGCCGGTGGGAGGCGCCCCCGCCGTGCAAACACACTGCTGTACTTTGAGGGGCCCTGTGCCAGTGCCAATGCCAACGAGTGGGCCCCCCCTGCTTGCTCAGGATCACAGCACTTGCAAAGTTGAAATACTTACCTCTCCCTGCTCCACTGCCGTGACGTGGTCCAGATTTACTGGGTCCACTAATTACTTGAACCAGCCCTACCCCCCACAACTTTAGCCAAATGACCCCCAATTTCAAATGCCTTCCAATTATTATAAGGTAAATTACGATTGACAAGCTTCTTTAACAAGAATGGATGTTTTTGCCATTAAAATGGGCAGTGTAGGTGTTTTCCTGGCCTCCACTCACTGCCGACTATGCTCCCCCATTGACTTGCATTGGGTTTCGTGTTTCGGGCGATACCCGACTTTTCGCGATAATCGGCCGATTCCACTCGACTCGACTTCTAAGATAGTCGGGTTTCGCGAAACACGGCTCGACTCTAAAAAGGTCAAGGTCGCTCAACCCTACCCAGGACCACAGCACTGCAAATTTAACAATGATGCCAATTAAATAACACTCTCAAAGAACTTGTTGCTCCAATATTATTCTTCCTTGAATTAAATGAATACATTAATCCAAAGGGTAATGTTTCTGCTTGCGGAAAGTAACATGTCAAGCTTGTCATGCCAAGATGAGGAGACTTTTAAGCTTTGCAATGCTCCTCTGGGAAATTAAATATGTAACTTGTCTATTCAGAGAGGATCCAAGGAGAAACGTTACTCCTTCGATCACTGTCAGACACCTCTCACCTCGCCAAACCAGATCTCACTCTTTGAACTGATGAGGGGCAGTACCCCGAAACACTGTGTCTGCAAATTGAGATTCTGGTTTTGGCTTTTATCCTAAGTCATGTAGCAAGGCTCAATAAGGGTTGATATTGACATTTAGTATCGCTGCATCCAATAGGTGGCACTAAAGTTCTAGTCCTCTTCCTCTCTGAGGAGGCAATTTGCATAATGAATACAGTTACAACTGGGTGTTACCGTTCTCCATTTCATTAAGGTTTACCTGACAATCTAAGCAGTGTCAACCTGTGCAGGGACAATACTTGCCACATTGGCAAGTGGACTGTTAGCACCCAGTTTTCATGATATTTGTACATTTTGACAAAGAATAAAGGTTCTAACAAAATATGTTCCAGAATTGTTATTTTACAAGGATTGAAAGTATTTACTAAAATAGACAAATCCATTTACCTGACGGGTGCCCCTTAAAGGGAACCTGTCACCTGAATTTGGCGGGACCAGTTTTGGGTCATATGGGCGGAGTTTTCGGGTGTTTGATTCATCCTTTCCTTACCCACTGGCTGCAATCTTGCCTTGCGCAGGCGTATACTACGGAGGACAGAAAATGAACTTCAATCCAATATTTCAGCCAGCATGCAGCCAGCGGGTAAAGAAAGGGTGAATCAAACACCCGAAAACTCCGCCCATATGACCCAAAACTGGTCCCGCCAAAATCAGGTGACAGGTTCCCTTTAATTAATAAATTAGCTATATTTCCTACAGACTCAAACATCTAATTTATTACTGGAATAATTATTGTGGGCTGTAGAACTAGAGAATATAAACAAGTCTTTCAGGAGAACCCCAAGATGGAAAGGATTATTAAAATGATTTTTTTTTGATGTTTAGACATCAAGAGTTTATTTTTTGTAGTATTTTTTTTTATTTTAATGCAAGCTTTGATACTGGTTAGAGTTTCTGCAGTTGAGGCATTGGTTAAAGCACCACTGCGGTGTTTTTTGTATTGCCGCGCTGGAGTGGTGTTACTAAGCTAAGTTGCCTGCCCCTAGTTTTATACTTAATAGTCTTTATCTGTTATCAGCGCCGCTCCTATCGATCTTCTGCAGGCTGTGAAATGCCGGGTCGCTCCTCTGTTTGCTGGGAGAGTCAGAGGTTACTACTCAATGTAAGTCTATGAAGGCCAGAAGGAGGCCAGAACGAGGCTCTCATAGACTTGTATTGAGAGCTTGTGACCGTCACCTCCGACTTCTGATCAGTCAGAAGTTGCGGTCACAAGATAGTGGCCCAGGATCAGAGTGGCGCTGGGAAAAGCTGATGATGGCAGCTGGTAATTATATTACTAGGGGCAGGAAACTTAGATTAGTAGCACCACTCCAGTGCTGAAATAAAAAAATACACTGGAGTAGTGCCTTAAATTTGTGAAATATTATATTATTAAACACTGTACAGACTACGTCTACCTTAACTCCAGCAGAGCAGTACAAAATTCTAAAGATGTGATAAGTGGCTTATTTCTGTTTTGTTTTATTGCTGGTCCTAGTAAAGGAAGTCAGGCCAGAGAGACCATATAAAGACCAAAAAGAGGGAGACTGCTAGTTGTGAATTGCAGGCATTGCACAGCTGCCAAGTGAAAGCATTGGAGTCTGAGCTAATCCCAGAGGATGATCATTCCCATACACTACACACAAGAGCTTTATTAATGTATACTATCATGGTGTTCCACCACCGTGCCAATTGTTGATTCAAGTTCAACTACACAAGAATCTAATTTTAACCACTCAGCCTATTACCTCTGAGGAGAAAAATATACGTTTTGCACCAAACCTATGTATTTCTATGTTGTGCTTGCTGTACCCTAAGTTTGCACCAGCCCCTGTGACCCACCATGCCATTACACTAAAGACCAGTCAAACACCATTAATATTATTATAATAATTATTTCTATATTTTGTAAAAGGTATGCAATATTGCTTTTTACATAGTCATGTTGCCATTTTACGGAGGAACTTGCACATTTTTTTAAGGTCTATTTGGACTTTAGATTTAGGCTATAGTCATTTAGATTAACTTCAGATATTACAGTAATTTGCTGCATGAACCAGATTTTTCTACTTGCACAACCAATTAGTGAGAAATTCTTTTATTTTCTTATATTTCTATTTAAGCTAGAGCTCCCATGTAAATGAGCCTGGCAACTCTTAGTTATAAACTTGTCTGATTTTTACATGTTCAGTAAATCAACTGTTTTAAAATAACAATAATCTGCAGACAGAAAAGCAGGACATGTAACCTTCATTATTCCCCTGGACCTATCCATCCCTAAGGCTATGATGGCTGGAGTATCCAATTTACTGTATCGTAAACTGTGCGGCAGTAATCAGGTCTTGGCTCCTTAGTGTTTGGCTATGCTCGACTATAGTGGGGAAGATAAAAGTCCAAGGGGAAAAGACTCACTGAAATGAAAGCACTTGCTGAAAGATGTTATGTTAGCAAAATAAATGTGATGATCTTTACACCCATTTAATTTAAACCACTTGTGCCAAATAAAGTTTTGTTTGTTTCTGTTGTGGCTGTAGAATACTTTTAATGCATGTTATAAAGTTTCGAAGTCTAACATATAGAGGTCAAATTGCTTGACTATCAATTATAGCTACCTGTAGTAATGGGAATATTGGAAAAACAGATAAACGGGATTTTCAGGAAATGTCTGACATTCCCAGAAAGATCATCACCTTCCTATTAATTGAGAAAGCAGATTTTCTCTTAAAATCTGATTAATGGTAATGATCCGGACAAGGAGACACTTCCCTTCTAGACTGAAGGCAATAATTTTATGACTACAATGTGTCATGTACTGAAATGTTTTCTGTATTATAAAAGTTACATTGTTTAAATAGAAGGAAAGATTGTAAAAAAAATAATAATTAAAATGCTCTAATAATAATAACACGCGTTGTGCAATTTTGTAAAAACCTAAAAGATCATCAATGTATAAGGGGAGCATTGTCTTCTGATTGAGAACAAATGGAAAAAAAATACTTTTTACCAGATAATGTGAGAAAAAAGTAGCTATAGTATTGTAATAATAATGATGACAAATAAACAAACAATATTCCTAAAGATCACTCCAAAATAACATTGATAATAATGAAATCCAATTCATGTATTTTTTGGGTTATTCTGGCTAAATAACTCTCCTATAAATATGTTCATTTATACACAAAGTTGTAAAATACATATGAATTAGCAATACAATGAAATACAATGAAATCTGCAGAAATGTTAATATCTCCTGTTGCAATGCTACTTCATATCTAATGCTGTTATTAGTGAGGCAACAACTCCCAAGAAATATGGAAAAAAACATATATAATTAAAAAAAGGTGGGTATTAGTGATGAGCGAGAATATTCGTTACTCGAGATTTCCCGAGCACGCTCGGATGACCTCCGAGTATTTTTTAGTGCTCGGAGATTTAGTTTTCATCGCCGCAGCTGAATGATTTACATCTGTTAGCCAGCATAAGTACATGTGGGGATTCCCTAGCAGCCAGGCAACCCCCACATGTACTCAGCCTGGCTAGTAGTTGTAAATCATGCAGCTGCATCAGCAAAAACTAAATCTCCGATCACTTACAAGTACTCGGAGACCACCCGAGCGTGCTCGGGAAATCTCAACATCACTAGTGGGTATGATAATAAGAGAGATAACAGATAATAATAATAATAAATAAAACTAACAGTATTCCTAAATATCAGTCTATAGAGAACCTGGAAAATCATCTTATATATAACGTGGATGCATCCTTCTGTCGGAAGTTGGGATAGGCGGTGCCTGTGCAGTGTAACACCAGAGTCAACACGTGTGCATACCACACTATGGAATCATTTTATTGAAGGCACTGTATTTGAATTTGCAGACGCAGTGTCTTCACAAAAATGGCGCTGGATAGCGTGGTACGCACAAGCGCTGACATCAGCATCATATTATTGAATAATTGTACAACATCAACATAGCAGTGCGTATGTGCTGACCGTCACCATTATCCCTACGGCCTGCTATGTTAACGTTGAACAGCAGAATATTTGTTCAATAAAATGGCGCCAAAGTCAACAAGTGCTCATAACACGATCTCCGGCACCATTTTATTGAAGAAACTATAAAAATGTACCATTGAAAATGCTCACCACACAGGTGTAGAATGGGATCAATAGCTAGTACAATATAAACGGATATACTGTAGTTAAGTTATTCTTTAGTTATTCTGGCTAAATGTATAATGTGTTGGAGAATTTCCTATAAATATAATTATTTAAACATAGTGTGGCACCCCTAGGGGTATTTGCCACAAAAATAGTTACTGACAGTAAATACAAATACTAAAATAGCAAGACTGCACTACCACCTCCGGCCAGAAGGGGGAGCTCCAGAGACTCCCCTTGATCCATTCTGGTCTGAGAGAAGAAATGGCAGTTGGGCTAAGGAGCTGAAAGTGAGAGGTCATACAGCTGAATTTCTAACAGCCCTATGACGGTTTCCAGGCCCAAATCACCGGCCTGAGGAGAAAAGGGACAGAGAAAAAGGACATTGTGAGAACCGGGTAGCATTAATCACTACCCAGAACAGGCGCAAAGACGGACACCGTATCCGTGGCTGTATTCATTATATATAATACAGCAACCGGAAAAACGTGAGTTGATATCAGCTTCACTAGGGCCGGACGCAGCAACAGACACAGAGTTCAGCGGTACTCCTGGAGGGGGTAAGCCGATAAAAGGACTCGGGTTGCCCGTCGAACCAGGACCCGGAGGGGACAGATTGGGCCGGCAGCCAGTTCACATACAGCAGCAGGGCCACACAGAAACTGCGTACAATAAGAGGCGAAGACCCCGGCAGGGTCAAAGTAACTCAGAGTTCCCATACAGACTCCGGTGACAGGACTGGTTGTAAATCCCTTTATGTTGAAGTAAACTGGTTAAACGTTTCAGTGCCTCAGACTTTCATTTGGACAATAGCTATCTATCCAGGATCAGGATCATCACCGCTGGGAGAACCTGCTGCAGATCAAGTAAGTGCCTGTTCCCTCATGATACCCCTTACACTGTGCATTGCCTGAGACCACAGCACCGGGTCAAGCCACCCGTGACATCTCCCTCAAGAGACAGACCCCATTGGTCCGGTGCTGGGTACCCCGGTCTCCTGGGCGTCACAATTGGCGTCACGAACAGGATTCAGCCAGCCCGTATACCGGGTATTGTGTGCCGTGATTAGAGCCCAAAACTGTGAAAACTTGGATGAAAAATCTTGAAAATTGACTTTATTAAAGAAAATTCTGTTCCCCATTGAAAACTATTGAAAGTGACTTTTCCTCATTGGTTATAATGGAGTAAAGATGGCCGCCATCACCTCATAACCGTTAGGCACGGGACTGTTAATTGAGCTACGCCATTACCTGAGCCCCAGTCTGACTGAAAAACTTCAGAATCCGCCATTACAGAGCGTGCGGCGGGCGGGAGCAGCAGGGGGCGTGTCATTGTGGGCGGCACCAAGCTGAGCGCTCTGACGTCAGAGCAAGGGGAAAACCAATCCTGCTGCACAGCGGAACGAATCTACACTATCCCGACAGAAGCGGAGGACCGGAAGGGTCCAGATTAACTAAGGGGGCACAGTATGTCGCAGCACGGAGACGCCGCAGCACCCGGCGACGCTAATGCAGCTGAAAGACAGAGTGTCGATAGAGAGTCCGGTAGCGCAGCGGTGCAAGGATTGGTGCCCATCATGCCGGTGCTGATGCCATATACCCCGGGTGGCCCATGGCTTCCAATGTATGAAGGTGAGCCTAATACCCTTGACAATTTCAGAGAAAAGATGCTGGCCCATTTTGACATGTTCGCCGTGGGTGATGTTCAGCGTGTTAGTCTCCTGATGATGCAGTTAAGTGGCCATGCTAAGCGAGAAGTCACAGCATGGGCAGCTGATCTAAAAGGCACTGTTGAACGCATATTTGCTGGATTAAAAGCTACGTTTGAAACCACGGCCAGCAGCAAAGCTAAAATATGATTCTTTAATTGCAAACAAAAAGCTAATGAGGGCGTGAGAGACTTTGCCTTAAACCTGCAGGAAGCCCTTAAATCACTTACACTGGCTGAACCCATTTTTAACACCGGAGCGGATAAACTGCTAAGAGATCAATTTATTGAGGGACTCTATACCCCTTCTCACCGGGGGCATGTGAGCATGCTTGTTTTTAAGAACCCTGAATTGACATTTGCCCAATTAAAGGAGAGCGCTATACGTCTCCAGCTGGCAGAGGCACCTCGGGATCAGGATCCTGCGCAACCCATGGCAGAGGCACCTCAACAACAGGGAGTGCCGGTGACATCAGCTATGTCCGGGGCCATTGCTAAGCCCCTGTGGCCCAGTACTAATGAGGCTCTTCAACAAAAGCTTGACTCTTTAACTGATGTTGTTGCTTCAATGGCTAAAACCATGCAGGAGATGAGAGGACCCAAGATGGAGTTGGCAAACCGTAGAGAGGATGTTCCATGGATGAGACCCCGGAAATACCCGACATGGAGAGGACGACCCCGCGACCGCTACCAACCGGATGGACAGCCCATTTGCCGCCGTTGCCAGCAGCCAGGCCACTTTGCATGAGATTGTGATTTAAACGGGAATCCCCTGGGAATGCGGGCCGCTTCACAGGAATGAACTTTCAAGGCCCAACACCCTGGCACGACAGGTACATCGGAGGACGACCCATTATCCCTATCGTGCTGGACGGAATTCCCCTCAACGCTTTGCTGGACACAGGTTCCCAGATTTCATCTATACCGTATATCCTTTATAAGAGGTACTGGGCTGATGCAGATATTGATAAAGGGCCCTCTGATGTTGAACTAGATATATGGGCCAGTAATGGTAAGTTTGTACCGAAACTAGGATTCAGGGAGATGACCATAAAGATTGGTAAAGTAGAATTGAAGAAACAGGGTATAATTGTTGTTGATGTTGACCGGCGGAACTGTGAACCAACTGTATTGATAGGAATGAATGTGTTAGAGAACTGCTTTGCCGAAGTTATTTCTGTCTTACAGCAAATTGCTGAAACTGCCCAATCCTACCAGCAGAGAGTTCTCCGGAGGGAAATAAGAGTATTGATGTTAAGGCAACAGGTAGAATTTGCAGGTGGAGAAATCGGCAGTGTGAGGATAAGTGATCCGACATCTATTGTAATCCCACCAAAAACAGAAATGCTGGTATGGTGTAGAGCAGCCATTGGTACAAAGGGACGAGATTATCAAGCCTTAATAGAACCAGTGTACACCGACAGCAGGCCCACTATACTCACAGCACGAGGGGTAGTCGAGGTACACCGGGGACGAGTGCCGGTACGACTTTTGAACTGTGGAGAGGAAGAGGTCACTTTGCCAAGGTATGCTACAATGGCAAAGCTATATACTGTTGACAACAATGCCATCACGACCATTGAGCCCTTAGAACCAACCTGTCAGGTGGAAGGCAACGGCTCAGACGGAGAATTGGAGGATTGGTGCCAACAGCTACACGTGGGCATAAATTCAACACCTACCCATCAAAAACAAGGGGTGTATAGGCTAGTGACAGAATATGAACAAGTCTTCAGTAAACACCCATTGGACTTCGGACGGATAGAAGGGGTAGAACACACAATCCCCACCGGTGACCATCCCCCAATAAAAGAAAGATATAGACCCATACCGCCCGCTCACTATCAGTGTGCAAAAGATATGCTGAGGGAGATGAAACAGGCCGGGGTAATAAGAGACAGCTGTAGCCCCTGGGCGGCCCCTCTAGTGATTGTCAAAAAAAAGGACGGAACCATGAGAATGTGCGTAGACTACCGGCAGATTAATAACATCACCCATAAAGACGCCTACCCCTTGCCTAGGATAGAAGAGTCCTTGACTGCTTTGAAATCTGCTAATTATTTTTTCACCTTAGACTTAACAAGCGGGTATTAGCAAGTCCCTGTGGCTGAGAGAGATAAGGAAAAGACGGCATTCACCACACCAATGGGTCTATGTGAATTTAATCGCATGCCATTCGGACTCTGCAACGCATCCGGTACCTTCCAGCGGCTGATGGAATGCTGCCTCGGACACAAGAACTTCGAGACCGTCCTCCTGTACCTAGATGATGTGATCGTCTACTCAAAGACTTACGAACAACACTTAAAAGACCTGGCAGAAGTGTTCGAAGCCTTATCCAGGTATGGCATGAAAGTCAAGCCATCCAAATGTCACCTTCTCAAGCCAAAGGTACAGTACCTGGGACACATCGTGAGTTCGGAGGGAGTAGCACCAGATCCCGAGAAAATAAGCGCCATAAGGGATTGGCCAAGACCTACCAGCGCAAAAGAAGTGAGACAATTCCTGGGATTGGTGGGTTACTATCGCAGATTTATAAAAGGATTTACCAAATTGGCAGCACCCTTGCAAGACGCCTTGGTAGGGCAGACGAAGAAACCTTCAAACCGAAACCCTCCTTTTCAGTGGAACGACGAAAGGGAAGACTCCTTTGAACAACTAAAGAAGGCACTAACCGGAGAAGAGGTTCTGGCATACCCAGATTACCATCAACCTTTCATCCTCTACACCGATGCCAGTAATGTGGGACTAGGAGCGGTGCTGTCACAAAAGCAAGAAGGTCGGGAGAAAGTCATCGCCTTTGCAAGTAGAAAGCTCCGGCCTACTGAAAGAAATTCAGAAAATTACAGCTCCTTCAAATTGGAACTACTGGCAGTAGTTTGGGCTGTGACTGAACGTTTCAAACACTATCTGGCCGCTGCAGAATTTATTGTCTATACTGACAACAATCCATTGACCCACCTGGACACAGCCAAATTAGGTGCGTTAGAACAGCGATGGATAGCCCAGGTATCTAATTACAACTTCATAATCAAGTATCGAGCAGGTCGCAAGAATGGAAATGCCGATGCCCTATCCCGGATGCCACACTTGAGAGATGTAGAAGAGGAAACGGGGGAGCTTGAAGAAATTGAACTACCAGCCTTCCATCATCCCAAGGCAAAACATCATCAGTCAAGTACCTATCAGAAACAACAAGAGGTGAATTTTAATCCGTTAGCACACCATAGATGGGCTGACACCCAAGACAGCAATCCGGCTGTGAAGTTGGTGAAGGAACTGCTGACTGAGCAAAGTGCATATCCCGATGAGGATGCCCCAGAAGAGACGCATCAACTCTAGAAAGAGGCAAAATGTTCCTGTATCAAGGGAAGCTCTGTAGAAGGTACACCAATCGGAAAACACATGAATTGGTTTGGCAGATTATCGTGCCTAAACAAGATGTGAAGATGGTGCTCGAAGCTTACCATAATGGTGCTGGTCACTTCGGTTGGAAAAAGTTAGAAGTACTTCTAAGAGAAAGATTTTATTGGGTCGGGATGAGAAAATCAATCGAACAGTGGTGCAGAAATTGTGGCCCGTGCAACCTCAGAAGAAACGATCAAAAGAACCAAAGAGCACCACTGCAGCCCATAATCACCAAACAACCACTTGAACTTGTAGCCATAGACCACGTGAAGTTAATACCAAGCCGGTCTGGCTATGTCTATGCCTTGATCATCGTGGACCATTATTCACGCTTCTTGGTAGTAGTACCCGTAAAAGATCTGACAGCAAAAACAGCAGCCAAAGCGTTCCAAACGTACTTTTGTAGACCCCATGGATATCCGGAACAGGTTCTCACCGACCAAGGTACAGCCTTTGAATCAGAGATCTTCAGAGAATTCTGTAATATGTATGGTTGCAAAAAGATCCGGACGACGGCCTATCATCCACAAACAAACGGCTTATGCGAGAAGATGAACCATATTGTAATAGATCTACTAAAGACTTTACCTGAGACAGAAAGGAATCAATGGCCAGAGAAATTGCCTGACTTGGTGGATCTGTATAATCATGTCCCAGTGAGCTCCACCAACTGCACCCCAGCTTACCTTATGCGTGCAAGACCCGGCCAATTACCAATCGATCTAGAAATGGGAATTCTGAAACCAGACGCAGAAGTTCAAGACTCCAATTGGGATATCATACGGCAAAAGCAGTATCGCCAAGTGCAAGAGAGTGTGGAAAGAAGCCTTCAGCAAACTAGAGAAAGACAAGAGCGAACTTTCAACCAGAATGCTCTAGCGACCCCATTAAGGCCGGGTGACCAAGTGCTCAAGAGAAATCGTCGAACCAATAAACTAGACAATCAGTGGGAAGCCGTACCCTACACAGTTTTACCAACAAGAATGGATAATCCTAAAATGTGTCTCATTAGCAAAAACGGAGGCTTAACATCTGTACTAGTGTCAAGAGACAATCTTAAATTATGTCCGGAATCATTGAAAGAGCCAGAAGTTGTCCAGCCAGAATCAGAAGTTATTCAACCCATACAGGTTCAACCAGTAAAGGAAAAAGAAGAGGAAATGTATCACACCTGTATAGGAGACTTTCCCAAAACCCTACTAACATACCATGGTGCAGTAGTGGTTCCCATGGTGGCCTTTTACCCAACGCCGAACCCAATGCCAGAAGTCCCAAGACAGGAAGAGGCTGACTCCGTACTACGGGAGGTTCCAGGTCAGGAAGAACAGATTCCTGATCAGAGTAATCCCATTCATGGTGGACTTGCCAACTCCATAGTCATGGAATTATCTTTAGCAGAGCGGGCAGATACTACATCCGCAGTAGACAGTAGTACACCACATGAAGAGATACCGCTATTACGTAGATCACAGCGTAGTACCCAGGGTCAATTACCGGCCAGGTATGCAGATTACCAATTATAAAACTATAGTCATTGTTATCATTCTGCAACGTTTAAGCCCAGTACCTACAGAGACTTGTCTGTATGAACTTCTTGCATATTCTTGAACTTGTTATCAGCCCGGAGGCACTAAATCAAAACTCCGGAAAGACTGCTTTTTGAACTTTGCTTTTTGCTCTTTTTGAACTTTCTTTAGACTTTATATTGACAACTTCGTTGGAAAAATGGAACTAAATTCCTGGACACAAAGTGCAGTGCCTTTCCTAGTACCTTCAAGGATAGGACTGTATTAATGGACGCTATTTGAAGTGACTTTTTACAGAACTCTATTTTTGTTTCCTTGAGTGGTTTTTGTAACTTTTCATTTTTAAGACTCTGTACATATTAATTGTTATTTCAAAATGTTATCGTCCCACAGTCCCGGAGTACTGTTCTTAACTAAGGGGGAATGTGGCACCCCTAGGGGTATTTGCCACAAAAATAGTTACTGACAGTAAATACAAATACTAAAATAGCAAGACTGCACTACCACCTCCGGCCAGAAGGGGGAGCTCCAGAGACTCCCCTTGATCCATTCTGGTCTGAGAGAAGAAATGGCAGTTGGGCTAAGGAGCTGAAAGTGAGAGGTCATACAGCTGAATTTCTAACAGCCCTATGACGGTTTCCAGGCCCAAATCACTGGCCTGAGGAGAAAAGGGACAGAGAAAAAGGACATTGTGAGAACCGGGTAGCATTAATCACTACCCAGAACAGGCGCAAAGACGGATACCGGATCCGTGGCTGTATTCATTATATATAATACAGCAACCGGAAAAACGTGAGGTGATATCAGCTTCACTAGGGCCGGACGCAGCAACAGACACAGAGTTCAGTGGTACTCCTGGAGGGGGTAAGCCGATAAAAGGACTCGGGTTGCCCGTCGAACCAGGACCCGGAGGGGACAGATTGGGCCGGCAGCCAGTTCACATACAGCAGCAGGGCCACACAGAAACTGCGTACAATAAGAGGCGAAGACCCCGGCAGGGTCAAAGTAACTCAGAGTTCCCATACAGACTCCGGTGACAGGACTGGTTGTAAATCCCTTTATGTTGAAGTAAACTGGTTAAACGTTTCAGTGCCTCAGACTTTCATTTGGACAATAGCTATCTATCCAGGATCAGGATCATCACCGCTGGGAGAACCTGCTGCAGATCAAGTAAGTGCCTGTTCCCTCATGATACCCCTTACACTGTGCATTGCCTGAGACCACAGCACTGGGTCAAGCCACCCGTGACATCTCCCTCAAGAGACAGACCCCATTGGTCCGGTGCTGGGTACCCCGGTCTCCTGGGCGTCACAATAGTATTTAAAGTTGCAAAGATTACTAATATATGTATATTATTAATAACATAAATTCTGCACAAATTCAGATATTTCCTGTAGCTGTAACCTCATAACTAATGCTGCTTATATTACAAATATCAAAAGACTGGCTGGTCGCTTCCAAACCGAAAGACAGCTGTGTGCAGGTGTAGAGTAGCCATCTCCATATACAGCTCTGGCAAAAATTAAGAGACCACCACATCAAAACCCTGTCATGGGCAGCCCAATCTCCAGACCTGAACCGCTTGCGCAGGCATGTACTATGGAGGACAGAGAATGAACTTCAATCCAATATTGCAGCCAGCATGCAGCCAGCGGGTAAGGAATGGGTGAATCAAAAACCCCAAAACCCCGCCTCCATGGCTGAAGATTGTTCCCTCCAAATTCAGGTGACAGTGTCCCTTTAATGCCAAAGTCTTCAAATTTTGTCTCGTCTGACCACAGCACCTTCTCAAAATCACTGACAGAATCATCCAGGTGTTCATTGTCAACCTTCAGATGGGCCTGCACATGTGCCTTCATGAGCAGGGGGACCTTGTGGGCATTGCAGGATTTTAAACCTTTATGGTGTAATGTGTTACCAATGGTTTTCTTGGTGACTGTGGTCCCAGTTGCCTTGAGATCATTAACAAGTTCCCCCTGTGTAGTTTTAGGCTGAGCACTCACCTTCCTCATGATCAATGATATCCCACGAGGTGAGATTTGTATGGTGCCCCAGACTGAGGGCGATTGACAGTTATTTTGTATCTCTTCCACAATTTCTTACTATTGCACCAACAGTTGTCTTCTTCTCATCCAACGTCTTACTTATGGTTTTGTAGCCCATTCCATCTTTGTAGAGGTCTATGATCTTGTCCCTGACATTCTTAGAAAGCTCTTTGGTCTTGCTCATGTTGTAGAGGTTAGTCTGACTGATTAAGTCTGTTGACTTTTTTTATAAAAGTGACTATGTAAGACAGCTGTCTTTAATGCAGGTAACGAGTTGATTAGAAGCATTTATCTGATCTGTAGGAGCCAGAACTCTTAATGGTTGGTAGAGAATCAAAAACTAATTTCTCACTGCAAAATGCAAATAAATTTATATAATTTATACAATGCGATTTTCTGGATATTATTTTTGATATTCTATCTCTCAATGTTAAAATTAACCTACCCTTAGGGTACCGTCACACTAAAACGACGCTGCAGCGATACGACAACGATGTCGATCGCTGCAGCGTCGCTGTTTGGTCGCTGGAGAGCTGTCACACAGACAGATCTCCAGCGACCAACGATCCCGAAGTCCCTGGTAACCAGGGTAAACATCGGGTTACTAAGCGCAGGGCTGCGCTTAGTAACCCAATGTTTACCCTGGTTATCAGCGTAAACGTAAAAAAAACCAAACACTACATACTTACATTCCTGTCGCATCCCTCGGCGCTGTGCTTCTCTGCACTGACAGTGAGCGCCGGACAGCCGGAAAGCAGAGCGGTGACATCACCGCTGTACTTTACAGCTGGCCGGCGCTCACCAGTCAGTGTGGGAAGCTGAAGGCGAGGGACATGACCAGACACCGGAAATGTAAGTATGTAGTGTTTTTTTTTTTTTTACATTTACACTGGTAACCAGGGTAAATATCGGGGTACTAAGCGCGGCCCTGCGCTTAGTAAGCCGATGTTTACCCTGGTTACCAGTGAAGACATCGCTGAATCGGCGTCACACACGCCGATTCAGCGATGTCAGCGGGAGATCCAGCGACGAAATAAAGTATCAAACGATCTGCTACGACGTACGATTCTCAGCAGGGTCCCTGATCGCAGTAGCGTGTCAGACACAGCGAGATTGTAAGGATATCACTGGAACGTCACGGATCATGCCGTCCTAGCGACCAAAGTGCCACTGTGTGACGGTACCCTTAAAATTATAGACTGTTCATGTCCTTGTCAGTGGGCAAACTTACAAAATCTGCAAGGGATCAAATACTTATTTCCCCCACTGTACATGTTACGATAAACCCTATTGTAACATGAATTAACAGTAGCAGCTTGTCAACAAACTTTATTCTGCTCAATATTAAGTGTTAGGATTGGCCGCTTGGTTTGGACCTCCATAACAGTCACAGTATCTCATGTAGCCCCTTGGGAAAATTAGTTGCCCACCCCTGATCAGTAATATGTTCTCTGTACTTGTGTACAATATGTCCATCTAAACAAGGCCTAACACTTTGTGCCACCTGTCACTTTTAACTATATAAACACTAAATATCAGTTCAATACTAATATTTTCATGTGTTGAAAGATCTATTTTACAGTTCCCACTGTGGACAACACTATGATTCTCGGAGTCTGCCTTTAAATGTCTGCATTGTATTTATAACAATAAACTGTCCCTATAAAATGAGACAGATGTTGAACACATCCTAATTTGTTTCAAATGTATTTGTGCTCAACGTATTAAAGTTGGTGGAGGGTCACATAAAACATATGATGCATTCTCCACTATACATGTTGTGGTTTACTTGTAAAGTCAATGGTTCGACAGTGAAGTGTAGCATATTTTGGACATGAATTCTAGAACTGAAGAACATTGATGAGACAATCACAATATACTTTTCATAGTTGAACATATTCATGTTGACTTGTGCATAATGAATTTTCTGAAAATTGCAATGGATGCATTCTGCCCTTACTGGAAAATGACATCCACAATCGTATATAATACACTGGTTTATTATTTAACGCATTTCAGAGTCACACCAACTCCTTCAGGATACCCATACATACTGGTTGTGTCACACATAAGCCTGCTAGGTGAATGCATTTATTTTTCCTTTCCTCTTGTATACTTGGATTGCGCCTTTGTATTTTATTTATTAATGAAGTTTCTTATCCATATGTTGATAGTATTTTTGTACATTAAAAGCATCTACAGTAAAAATAATCTTTGCCCAAAACCTAATTAACATGCAAGAATGGATATAAAATGCAGAAGTATAAACCAGGAGGTTCAACTACTTCACTTTTTGCATAATAATTAGGAATGCGAGTAATGGTAATCATGTCATTCAACCTCTGAACTGAACTACCCTGCATGTATTTTCACTCCATTCAATGTTAGCAAGCAGCCTGAATGGTAATCATGTCATTCAACTCCTTTGATAGAATTCATCAGTTGCATGGTTTTCAGTACTTACTGATGTATATTCAGGGGGGGGGGATTCCTGTAGATGTTATCTCGGGAAAGGTGCTATAATATAGAGAATAAAGGACCAATAATAATAATAAAGGACCAATGGGAAGCTGCCACAGAAGTTTAGCACCTACAGGACCTTCCAATAAAGGACCAATGGGATCTGCTGCAGTATCTGAGCATGTGAACCCCGACCTCCAATGGGAGGTCATCCCGTGGGCATGCTCAGAAAGGGAAAATCTGGACTTAGTCCCAGAAAGACCTGCTCGCTGCTGAACATTGCTGGCTACAAGAACAGAGCCTGGAAGGGCAGTAGTCTCCGGGTCCGGATGGCATACACCCACGAGTACTAAGAGAACTAAGTAATGTAATAGATAAACCATTATTTCTTATTTTTAGGGACTCTATAGCGACAGGGTCTGTTCCGCAGGATTGGCGCATAGCAAATGTGGTGCCAATATTCAAAAAGGGCTCTAAAAGTGAACCTGGAAATTATAGGCCAGTAAGTCTAACCTCTATTGTTGGTAAAATATTTGAAGGGTTTCTGAGGGATGTTATTCTGGATTATCTCAATGAGAATAACTATTTAACTCGATATCAGCATGGGTTTATGAGAAATCGCTCCTGTCAAACCAATCTAATCAGTTTTTATGAAAAGGTAAGCTATAGGCTGGACCACGGTGAGTCATTGGACGTGGTATATCTCGATTTTTCCAAAGCGTTTGATACCGTGCCGCACAAGAGGTTGGTACACAAAATGAGAATGCTTGGTCTGGGGGAAAATGTGTGTAAATGGGTTAGTAACTGGCTTAGTGATAGAAAGCAGAGGGTGGTTATAAATGGTATAGTCTCTAACTGGGTCGCTGTGACCAGTGGGGTACCGCAGGGGTCGGTATTGGGACCTGTTCTCTTCAACATATTCATTAATGATCTGGTAGAAGGTTTACACAGTAAAATATCGATATTTGCAGATGATACAAAACTATGTAAAGCAGTTAATACAAGAGAAGATAGTATTCTGCTACAGATGGATCTGGATAAGTTGGAAACTTGGGCTGAAAGGTGGCAGATGAGGTTTAACAATGATAAATGTAAGGTTATACACATGGGAAGAAGGAATCAATGTCACCATTACACACTGAATGGGAAACCACTGGGTAAATCTGACAGTGAGAAGGACTTGGGGATCCTAGTTAATGATAAACTTACCTGGAGCAGCCAGTGCCAGGCAGCAGCTGCCAAGGCAAACAGGATCATGGGGTGCATTAAAAGAGGTCTGGATACACATGATGAGAGCATTATACTGCCTCTGTACAAATCCCTAGTTAGACCGCACATGGAGTACTGTGTCCAGTTTTGGGCACCGGTGCTCAGGAAGGATATAATGGAACTAGAGAGAGTACAAAGGAGGGCAACAAAATTAATAAAGGGGATGGGAGAACTACAATAACCAGATAGATTAGCGAAATTAGGATTATTTAGTCTAGAAAAAAGACGACTGAGGGGCGATCTAATAACCATGTATAAGTATATAAGGGGACAATACAAATATCTCGCTGAGGATCTGTTTATACCAAGGAAGGTGACGGGCACAAGGGGGCATTCTTTGCGTCTGGAGGAGAGAAGGTTTTTCCACGAACATAGAAGAGGATTCTTTACTGTTAGGGCAGTGAGAATCTGGAATTGCTTGCCTGAGGAGGTGGTGATGGCGAACTCAGTCGGGGGGTTCAAGAGAGGCCTGGATGTCTTCCTGGAGCAGAACATATTGTATCATACAATTAGGTTCTGTAGAAGGATGTAGATCTGGGGATTTATTATGATGGAATATAGGCTGAACTGGATGGACAAATGTCTTTTTTCGGCCTTACTATGTTACTATGTTACTATGTTAGTAACCAGTCGTCCAGTATTAGCCTGAGCTAGACGCTGAGACCGACGTCTCCACTGAGCATATAAAGGCACAGATGATTGGCCTCGGGGAGACCAAAACATCCAACACCGCGGAGACACCATCACGTGTTTCTCAACGCAGTGATTCCAGAACACTGCCCCCATCCCTTATGGGAAATATGCAGATGCATGTAAAGAAGCTGCGGCGACACCATCACGTGTTTCTCCGCAGCTTCTTTACATGCATCTGCATATTTCCCATAAGGGATGGGGGCAGTGTTCTGGAATCACTGCGTTGAGAAACACGTGATGGTGTCTCCGCGCCAGATTCCTACTCCATACTGATAAGGGGCAAAAACCCTGAAACAGCTGTCTGTGGATGGATACCATGCTTGGCATAGGTGGCTTTCCTTCATAGGATGCTGCCCTTCCCATGGTTGTTCCTTCCTGGGGAAAGGCCTGGCTATTCACTGCTTGCGACGAGAAACACGTGATGGTGTCTCCGCAGCTTCTTTACATGCGTCTCCACTGAGCAGACTCCACTGCAGCTGGAGAAGAATGGGAGACCGCAGTGGAGATGGTTCGAGATTCCCCCTGTGCAGAGGCGGGAACTCAACACCTAACATTCGTGCCTGCCGTTTTCTTTTTTTTTCACATCCCCGTGCGCACACCCAGCAGCCGGGCCTAACTTGTGCCTGCCGTTTTCTTTTTTCACATCCCCGTTCCCACACCCAGCAGCCACGCCTAACTCATGCCTGCCGTTTTCTTTTTTTTTCCACATTCCTGTGCGCACACCCAGCAGCTGCCGAAATTTGATAAGTGACGCGGTTCACTTATCAAAGCTCTGGTGCCTGCCGTTTTCCTTTTTTTTTCACATTCCCGTGTGCACACCCAGCAGCCGCCAAAATTTGATAAGTGACGAGGTTCACTTATTAGAGCTCTCGTGCCTGCCGTTTTCCTTTTTTTTTCTCATATCCCCGTGTGCACACCCAGCAGCCGCCAATATTTGATAAGTAACACAGATCACTTATCAGAGCCAGGGCCTGCTGTTTTAGACTTTTCTTTTCATAGGCATTTTTTTCTCCCTATTTGCTTTTTTCTTTCAGCTTTTTCTTTTTCAGACAAGTTTGCACCAATCACTATCCCCCCTACACACACACATACAGTTATAAATAAAGTACATCCAAGCACCATATTCACACAAAAAATGTCCCGCCCGTCACATTCATCCCAACAGCGCTATTCATTGGAGGAGGCATATTCTTTCATTGCCTTTGATACTGATAGCGAGGAAGGATCCCACATTTCTTTACTTTTTGAATTCTTCATCCTCTTCCTCCTCCTCATCTTCCTCCTCGGGTCCTGCCGAACCGCCACGCAGACGTCACAGGACAGAAGATGAGGCAGCACCCATTCCTGAAGATGAACCAGCACGCCCCTCTTCAAACCCCGTATGGACCTCGTCCCCCCAAAAATTAGGAGCCACTGATTCCTGATTTTGTTACAGAATCGGGAATCAAGTTTGACACCACCGGCCTCACAGAAATAGACTTTTTCAATGTCCTTTTTTCTGAGGACTTTATTAACCTCATGGTGGAGCAAACTAATTTGTATGCTCGGCAATGTTTGGCGCAAAACCCCGGTTCATGATTCTCTAACTGGTCTCCTGTAGACGCTGTTGAAATGATGCAGTTTTGGGGCCTGGTCCTTCATATGGGGATCCTGAAGAAGCCAGAAATTCGGCAATATTGGAGTGTTGATATTTTATACTACACTCCAGTGTTCCAAATGGTCATGGCCCGAACGCGTTTTGAGGCCATCCATAAATTTCTGCATTATTCTAATAATGCACAGTGTCCCACATGAGATGACCCCAACTTTAACCATCTGTTCAAAGTTCGGCCAGTCATCGAACACTTCAGCAAAAAGTTTTCTGAAGTGTACATGCCACAAAGGGACATCTGCATGGATGAGTCCTTGGTTCATTATAAGGGAAGGCTCAGATTCTATCAGTACCTGCCCAGCAAGAGAGCCAGGTACGGAATCAAACTCTATAAGCTGTGTGAGAGTACCTCAGGCTATACCTACAGCTTTAGAGTATACGAAGGGAAGGACACCAGGATTGAACCCCCTGAGGGTCCCCCTGTCCTGGGAGTGAGTGGAAAAATTGTGTGGGATTTGGTACACCCTCTGCTGGATAAAGGTTATCAATTTTACACCGATAAATTATATTCCAGCATCCCACTCCTCAAATCCCTCTCTGCATGAGGTACCGCAGCCTGCTGTACTGTCCTCAAAAATCAGAGAGGCCACCCAAAGACGCTACTTGGGCAGATGCTCAGAAGGGGTGACAGCAGAGCCCAATGTAACGACCACCTACTGGTGGTCAAGTACAAGGATAAGAGGGATGTCCTTCTCTTGACCACCATACACGGTGATGGCAGCGCCCTCAGCACTGAACAAGGTACCTCTACACAGGTCAGCAAACCGGACTGTGTACTGGGGTACAACAAAAACATGGGGGGCGTTGATCTCTCCGATCAACTCCTCCAACCATACAGTGCTTTGAGAAAGGCCAAGATGTGGTACAAAAAGCTGTCCATACACATCGTACAAATGGCAATGCTCAATGCTTTCCTGCTGTCACGATGTGCACGCCACACCGATACGTCCTACCTTCAGTTCCAGGAGGTAGTGGTTAAGGCCCTGATATTTGGGACTTGGGAAGGAGCGGGCCCCAGTATTTCCAGAACTGAAGGTGCTCGTATTGTACCAGATCAGCATCGCCAACTAGAAGAAAAGGTAAGCCGCAAAAAGGTTCAGAGTGTGTTACAAAAGAGGAATATGCAAGGACACCACTTATCAATGCGACACCTGCATCGACAAACCTGGCCTGTGTATGAAGGATTGCTTCAAATTGTACCACACCTCCATGCGCTACTAATTTACTTTACAGGAAACAGTAGATTAGTTCCAAAGAGGGGGCACATCTACATAAGTTCCTTGGGGTCTAGGTTCCAAGATGATGTCATTTGTGGGATGTTTTTACTATTTAGGCACATCAGAGGCTCTGCATACCAGCGCATTTAGAACAAAATGGACAACAACTTTTGCGGTCCAATTTCCCCTGTTACGCTTGGGAAAATAAAAAATTGGGGACTAAAAGATCATTTTTGTAAGCAAAAAATAGGATTTTTTTATTTTCACACCCGGGCATTATAAACTTTAGTGAAGCAATTTGGGGTTCAAAATTCTCACCACACACCTATATAAGTTCCGTAGGGGGTCAAGTTTCCAAAATGGGGTCACTTGTGCAGGGTTTCTACTGTTTAGGCACATCATGGAACATGATGCCCGCAGACTGTTCCATCAAAGTCTGCATTCCAAAATGTCACTACTTCCCTTCCGAGCCCCGAAGTGTGCCCAAACAGTGGTCCCCCACATATGGGGTATCAGCGGACAAATTGGACAACAATTTTGGGGTCCAATTTCTCCTGTTACCCTTGGGAAAATAAAAAATTGGGGACTAAACCATCATGTTTGTGGAAAAATATGATTTTTTATTTTCACGCCCGAGCGTTATAAACTTCTGTGAAGCACTTGGGGGTTCGAAGTGCTCATCACACATCTACATAAGTTCCTTAGGGAGTCTAGTTTCCAAAATGGGGTCACTTGTGGGGGGTTTCCACTGTTTAGGCACATCAGGGGCTCGCCAAACGTGATATGGCATCCGATTTCAAGTCCAGCCAATTTTAGCTTGAAAAAGTCAAACGGCGCTCCTTCCCTTCCAAGCCTTGCCGTGCGCCCAAACAGTGGTTCCCCTCCACATATGAGCTATCAGCGTACTCAGGACAAACTGGACAACAACATTTGATGTCCATTTTCTCTTTTTACCCTTGGAAAAATAAAAAAATTGTTGCTGAAAAATAATTTTTCTGACTAAAAAGTAAAATGTTCATTTTTTCCTGTGAAACACCTGAAGGGTTGATAAACTTCCTGAATGTGGTTTTGAGTACCTTGAAGGGTGAAGTTTTTATAATGGTGTTTTCTGCCATATAGACCCCTCAAAGTGACTTCAAATGTGAGGTGGTCCCTAAAAAAATTGGTTTTGTAAATGTTGTTGTAAAAATGCGAAATCACTGGTTAACTTTTAACCCTTATAACTTCCTAACGAAAAAAATGTTGTTACAAAATTGAGCGTATATGAAGTAGACATTTGGAAAATGTTATTTCATAACTATTTTGTGTGATATATTTCTCTGTTTTAAGGGCATAAAAATTCAAAGTTTGAAAATTACAAAATTTTAAAAATTTTAGCCAAATTTCCATTTTTTATACAAATAAATGCAAGTTATATCGAATAAATTTTACCACTAGCATGAAGTACAATATGTCATGAAAAAATAATCTCAGATTCACCAAGATCCGTTGAAGCGTTCCGGAGTTATTACCTCATAAAGGGACAGTGGTCAGATTGTAAAAATTGGCCCGGTCATTAACGTGCAAACCACCCTTGGGGGTAAAGGGGTTAAATAAAATGTTTCTGTGCTGAGATAATCTTATATATGTGCCCCTGATGGGTACTGTGTAAAGGCTCTGTCTGACCATACAGGGACATGGTCTGATTATACCATGTCTCTTGGGCATGGAGAGGTGAAGACAAAAGTATACAAATATTACAGCAGGGGATCACAAATGATTCTTTCTTTTCAGTACGGTCAGACACAACCATCAAACTCCATCTACAACACAGCACTATCATTATGAGTTTATTAAGGAAATTCTCTCCATTACTTATGTGACACTATACTAATCCTACCTCCAAAACAGCAACTAAACGATTAATACCGGAAGGGGTCGAAATGTATAAATATATATAGTTTCTTTCTTGCACCATTATTTACACACTCCCATTTTTGTTACCACTTATCATGGACTTGAATAAAATGTCTTTTTGCACCATAAACTAAATGGTAGAGGATTAAGATGGCCCAGGCAAGGAGATACTTGGCAGGGGTCAACAATGACAGCCCTGGGTGCAGCAGTAGTACAGTATAGATGACATGATGGTCAGTGAGTAGATGCCTAGCAGATTGTCAATAAGCACTGGCAGCAGCAGAACAGTGTAGATGACAGTCAACAGACAAGTAAGCAGACAGATAGTATTGCCGATTTCATTATTCACATCAGTTGCCTGATTAATTTTGACAAATGTTAGGTTTGCCACGCTTGTGATGGATAACCTGGTCTGCTTTGGTGTGACAAATCCACCGGTCACTGAATACCCTTTCTGACATGACAATAGAGGCTAGACATGACAGTGTTCACATAGCCAACTGGGCCAGCTCTTGACACTGGTCTAAATTTTTGACCCAGAAATCCTTGGGATCAAGGCTCTTTGTATCTGCATGAGAAAGAACACAGTCTAAGTATGAATGAACCTGGCTGTTCCAACGATTTGTCTGCATTAGCTTAACAAATGGCAGAAAAAACATTTGGTCCATCATGTAAAATATACTGTTGGTGTTACTACTGTTACCTCGGCTACTTGTTGTAGACCCTATACTGGCAAGGGCAGTGGAATATTGTTTCTGCATAGATTGTAGTGGGGTCTGCTGTTCGGTTGTGCGGAAGGCAGGCATTTCCACAGCAAAAGCAGGTAAAATAGCTCATCCTGGTAGCATGCCAATTTGGACTCTCTTCAGGAGTTGGAAAAAATTCTCTCATTTTGTTTTTATAGTGGGGGTCTCAAAGTGTGTCTATCTAACAGTCATCACTTTGTTTTTTGTTAACAATATATCTCTCCTCCCAAAAGCATTGCAGCATACAGGTTACCATGCCCGTCAGCACGACTGAGGGCCCCTTAGTTTCATTATTGCACCCCCAATGCAGCAGTTGGTTGTCATGGCCAACATTGTAGTCATCATTTTTGCTTTGACTGCGTAACTTGTCCCCTGCCTATGAAAAATCTGCATCATGCTACACACGTTCCTCTTCCCCATCCTCCTTTTGTTCTACAAATCCTGCAGCATGTGACATGGACCTTAATGGTCCCCAACAAACAAATGTTGATACTGAACAGATGCAAGTTGGTGTTCTTTCCCCTCTCTTGCATGCTGGTGATTGCTTTTTCCAGGATAAATATTTTTGGGGTTACATGACTGATTCTTCACATGTCCCTACTGACAAATGTTGTCTCCTCGTCAAAGGGCTTCAGTAGGCTACACACATCCCTCATTAGCTGCCAACTTCAGATCTCAAAGTAACCCGCACTCCATCATTCTTCTTTGCTTTACACTGTTCAAACAAATCTTCAAAATATATAGTGTTGAATTCCAGCAGGCTGCAAAAACACAAACCAAGAGGTACTCTGGAAGGCTGTTTTTGTCGTGAAAAGCCAGGAGGTTGTGCTTTTCCACATAAGACCTTTTGAAATAGGCTGACACTTTCCTGGCCATAGCCACCTTGACAATATTAACCCCTTTCTGACCTCGGACGGGATAGTACGTCCGAGGTCAGAACCCCCACTTTGATGCAGGCTCCGGCGGTGAGCCCGCATCAAAGCCGGGACATGTCAGCTGTTTTGAACAGCTAACATGTGCCCGCAATAGCGGCGGGTGAAATCGCAATTCACCCGCAGCTATTAACTAGTTAAATGCCGCTGTCAAACACTGACAGCGGCATTTAACCGGCGCTTTCGGAGGGAAATGAGCGTATCGCTGACCTCCGTCACATGACCGCGGGTCAGCGATGCATCTGCATAGTAACCATAGAGGTCCTTGAGAACTCTATGGTTACTGATGCTGGTTTGCTGTGAACGCCACCCTGTGGTCAGCGCTCATAGCAAGCCTGCAATTCAGCTACATAGCAGCGATCTGATGATCGCTGCTATGTAGCTGAGCTGATCGAGTTGTGCCAGCTTCTAGCCTCCTATGGAGGCTATTGAAGCACGGCAAAAGTAAAAAGTTTAAAAAAATGTGAAAAAAATAACAAAAATATAAAAGTTTAAATCACCCCCCTTTCGCCCCATTCAAAATAAAACAATAAAAAAAATCAAACCTACACATATTTAGTATCGCTGCGTTCAGAATCGCCCAATCTATCAATAAAAAAAGCATTAACCTGATCGCTAAACAGCGTAGCGAGAAAAAATCAAAACGCCAGAATTACATTTTTTTGGTTGCCGTGACATTACATTAAAATGCAATAACGGGCGATCAAAAGAATGTATCTGCACAATAGTGGTATCAATAAAAATGTCAGCTCGGCACGCAAGAAATAAGCCCTCAACCGACCACAGATCACGGAAAATGGAGACGCTATGGGTATCGGAAAATGCCGCAATTTTTTTTTTAGCAAAGTTTGGAATTTTTTTCACCACTTAGATAAAAGAGAACCTATACATGTTTGGTGTCTATCAACTCATCTGTGCCTTTATAGCTTTTTTACTAGGCACTGCTCCTAATAGCCAGATTCCTACTCCACACTGATGAGGGGCAAAAACCCCAAAACAGCTGTCTGTGGATGGATACCATGCTTGGCATAGGTGGCTTTCCTACATAGGATGCTGCCCTTCCCGTGGTTGTTCCTTCCCGGGGAAAGGCCTGGCTATTCACTGCTTGCGTCGAGAAACACGTGATGGTGTCTCCGCAGCTTCTTTACATGCATCTGCATATTTCCCATAAGGGATGGGGGCAGTGTTCTGGAATCACTGCGTTGAGAAACACGTGATGGTGTCTCCGTGGTGTTGGATGTTTTGGTCTCCCCGAGGCCAATCATCTGTGCCTTTATAGCCTTTTTACTAGGCACTGCTCCTAATAGCCAGATTCCTACTCCACACTGATGAGGGGAAAAAACCCCGAAACAGCTGTCTGTGGATGGATACCATGCTTGGCATAGGTGGCTTTCCTACATAGGATGCTGCCCTTCCCGTGGTTGTTCCTTCCCGGGGAAAGGCCTGGCTATTCACTGCTTGCGTCGAGAAACACGTGATGGTGTCTCCGCAGCTTCTTTACATGCATCTGCATATTTCCCATAAGGGATGGGGGCAGTGTTCTGGAATCACTGCGTTGAGAAACACGTGATGGTGTCTCCGCGGTGTTGGATGTTTTGGTCTCCCCGAGGCCAATCATCTTTGCCTTTATATCAACTCGTAATGACCTGGAGAATCATAATGGCAGGTCAGTTTTAGCATTTAGTGAACCTAGTAAAAAAGCCAAACAAAAAACAAGTGTGGGATTGCACTTTTTGTGCAAATTCACCGCACTTGGAATTTTTTTCTAGTACACGACATGGTAAAACCAATGGGGTGTTCAAAAGTACAACTCGTCCCGCAAAAAATAAGCCCTCACATGACCATATTGATGGAAAAATAAAAAAGTTATGGCTCTGGGAAGAAGGGGAACGAAAAACGAACACAGAAAAATGGAAAATCCCAAGGCCATGAAGGGGTTAACCGTTATGGTGGCAGAGGAGTTGAACTGAGCAGAATGCTTTCTCAAGCTGATTGTTTCACTGTCAGAAGCTACATTATCCTGCAGTGATTTGGCATTTACTTCATTTAAATCTCTGCTTTCTCCTTGCTAATGCCCTTGGAATGAGGGGATTTAAAAAAAAGTTAAAATAAGTTCTAATGTTTCTTACATTTATCATATGCACTATAGACTCAAGCAAAAACTCTTATAATGCCAGGTACGCATTAACACCTAGAGGTCGAAAAGCTAGGTGAATTTCATTACATTTATTTCTTACAAAATCTGATGACTGATTTTTGATCCCAAAACAAGCAGCACCACTTTGCCAAATGAAAGGAAGATTATCTTCAACCAAACATAGCTCCAAACACTATGTCAGAAATTTCCTTTCTACTGATGTAAACTTCCAAGAGGTACCAAATGGTACCGAACTAATAACAATGTAATTTTTTTTAATTAAAATATAAATAACTGTATACAAGGTCAGACTGACCCAGCGGGGTATCGAGAGGAAATCTCCAGTGGGCCCTTGCTGTGGACGAGAGAGATAGAGGGGGAAAGGAAAAAAAAAGCCTGCATTTTTTAGGAGCATGGGCCCTTTAAAAGCAGGCAGGCAGACTATGTCATAAGAGTGTGGAGCACACAGCATTCATTACCTGAACCACCGCATCACACGTCACGATGAAGATGACGTTTGTGTGTCACTGTCATGCGTCGCCTGTGGCGGGCACACTCATGTCAGCCACTGGCCTCTGCTACATCGGCAGTCATTTTAACACAAGAGTGCACATATGGGGGCCGGGACAGGGACATATGGGCGGCAGGGTGGATATATGGGGGACAGGATGCACATAAGGGGGCCAGGACAAGAGACATATGGGGGCTAGAATAGATAAATGGGGGGCCATAATGCACATATGGGGGCCAGGTTAAAGAACATTTTTTTCAAATTTCACCTGTCAGAAGTGTAGACTAGTGGCCCTTTTAGAAGAAAAGGTGCGGGGTCTGGAAAAAAGAATAGCAACTTTGAAACTCATCAAAGAGAATGAAGACTTTCTAGACAGAACAGAAGCATCTCTACTGGTCACAGAAGGTGAAAAAAGTGTCAGAGAACCTCCAAAAGCAGATGAGTGGAAGCATGTGACCAAAAGAAGCAAGAAGACCATGGAGAAATCACCAACCACACAACTGAAGAACCGATATCAAATCTTTGTAGAGGATGAAGATGGCACACCTAAGGATGAAGCAATACCAGCAAGCAAAAAAGAAAAGGGCACACAGCAACAAGTGACAGCAAAAAGTACAGCCAAGAAGCAACGAAGAGTGGTGGTGGTGGGAGACTCACTACTGAGAGGCACAGAAGCAGCCATCTGCAGACCGGACATAACTGCAAGAGAAGTATGCTGCCTTCCAGGTGCGATGATCAAGGATGTGACCGATAGGATACCAAAGCTCTTCAGCTCCAAGTACGTCAACCCATTTCTTCTGATACATGTTGGCACCAATGACACGGCAAGGAAGGACCTAACGATAATCTGCAAGGACTTTGAAGAGTTGGGGAAGAAAGTAAAGGAACTGGATGCACAGGTAGTTTTTTCTTCTATCCTTCCTGTAGACGGGCATGGCACCAGGAGATGGAACAGGATCCTTGATGCAAACAACTGGCTAATACGATGGTGCAGACAACAAGGATTCGGATTCCTGGACCACGGTGTGAATTACTTGTACGATGGACTCCTCGCCAGAGACGGACTACACCTCAACAAACCTGGGAAACACACATTCGCCAGAAGACTCGCTACACTCATCAGGAGGGCGTTAAACTAGAAGAAGAGGGGACGGGAAGAAAAACATTAGACTTGAACAAAGAAGACCCAGGAAAACATACTCAGAAGGGAGGTAAGAACATTTCTAAAACAATCCACAGCGAGGAGATTGGAACAAAACAAAATCCTCTAAACTGCATGCTCGCAAACGCCAGAAGCCTGACAAACAAGATGGAAGAACTAGAAGCAGAAATATCTACAGGTAACTTTGACATAGTGGGAATAACCGAGACATGGTTAGATGAAAGCTATGACTGGGCAGTTAACTTACAGGGTTACAGTCTGTTTAGAAAGGATCGTAAAAATCGGAGAGGAGGAGGGGTTTGTCTCTATGTAAAGTCTTGTCGAAAGTCCACTTTAAGGGAGGATATTAGCGAAGGAAATGAGGATGTCGAGTCCATATGGGTCGAAATTCATGGAGGGAAAAATGGTAACAAAATTCTCATTGGGGTCTGTTACAAACCCCCAAATATAACAGAAACCATGGAAAGTCTACTTCTAAAGCAGATAGATGAAGCTGCAACCCATAATGAGGTCCTGGTTATGGGGGACTTTAACTACCCGGATATTAACTGGGAAACAGAAACCTGTGAAACCCATAAAGGCAACAGGTTTCTGCTAATAACCAAGAAAAATTATCTTTCACAATTGGTGCAGAATCCAACCAGAGGAGCAGCACTTTTAGACCTAATACTATCTAATAGACCTGACAGAATAACAAATCTGCAGGTGGTTGGGCATCTAGGAAATAGCGACCACAATATTGTACAGTTTCACCTGTCTTTCACTAGGGGGACTTGTCAGGGAGTCACAAAAACACGGAACTTTAGGAAGGCAAAGTTTGACCAGCTTAGAGATGCCCTTAATCTGGTAGACTAGGACAATATCCTCAGAAATAAGAATACAGATAATAAATGGGAAATGTTTAAGAACATCCTAAATAGGCAGTGTAAGCGGTTTATACCTTGTGGGAATAAAAGGACTAGAAATAGGAAAAACCCAATGTGGCTAAACAAAGAAGTAAGACAGGCAATTAACAGTAAAAAGAAAGCAATTGCACTACTAAAGCAGGATGGCACCATTGAAGCTCTAAAAAACTATAGGGAGAAAAATACTTTATCTAAAAAACTAACTATATCAATAGTAAAAGAATAAAAACTGAAAATGTAGGCCCCTTAAAAAATAGTGAGGAAAGAATGGTTGTAGATGACGAGGAAAAAGCTAACATATTAAGCACCTTCTTCTCCACGGTATTCACGGTGGAAAATGAAATGCTAGGTGAAATCCCAAGAAACAATGAAAACCCTATATTAAGGGTCACCAATCTAACCCAAGAAGAGGTGCGAAACCGGCTAAATAAGATTAAAATAGATAAATCTCCGGGTCCGGATGGCATACACCCACGAGTACTAAGAGAACTAAGTAATGTAATAGATAAACCATTATTTCTTATTTTTAGGGACTCTATAGCGACAGGGTCTGTTCCGCAGGACTGGCGCATAGCAAATGTGGTGCCAATATTCAAAAAGGGCTCTAAAAGTGAACCTGGAAATTATAGGCCAGTAAGTCTAACCTCTATTGTTGGTAAAATATTTGAAGGGTTTCTGAGGGATGTTATTCTGGATTATCTCAATGAGAATAACTGTTTAACTCCATATCAGCATGGGTTTATGAGAAATCGCTCCTGTCAAACCAATCTAATCAGTTTTTATGAAGAGGTAAGCTATAGGCTGGACCACGGTGAGTCATTGGACGTGGTATATCTCGATTTTTCCAAAGCGTTTGATACCGTGCCGCACAAGAGGTTGGTACACAAAATGAGAATGCTTGGTCTGGGGGAAAATGTGTGTAAATGGGTTAGTACCTGGCTTAGTGATAGAAAGCAGAGGGTGGTTATAAATGGTATAGTCTCTAACTGGGTCGCTGTGACCAGTGGGGTACCGCAGGGGTCAGTATTGGGACCTGTTCTCTTCAACATATTCATTAACCCCTCTGTGACCTTAGACGTACTATCCCGTCGAGGTGCCCTGGGCTTATCTGACCCTGGACGGGATAGTACGTCATAGCCGATCGGCCGCGCTCACGGGGGGAGCGCGGCCGATCGCGGCCGGGTGTCAGCTGCTTATCGCAGCTGACATCCGGCACTATGTGCCAGGAGCGGTCACGGACCGCCCCCGGCACATTAACCCCTGGCACACCGCGATCAAAGATGATCGCGATGTGCCGGCGGTACAGGGAAGCACCGCGCAGGGAGGGGGCTCCCTGCGGGCTTCCCTGAGCCCCCCGCAGCAACGCGATGTGATCGCGTTGCTGCGAGGGTCTCCTCACCTCCCTCCCTGCTCGAGCCCCGGATCCAAGATGGCCGCGGATCCGGGTCCTGCAGGGAGGGAGGTGGCTTCACAGAGCCTGCTTAGAGCAGGCACTGTGAAGCCTGCAGCGCTGCATGTCAGATCAGTGATCTGACAGAGTGCTGTGCAAACTGTCAGATCACTGATCTGTGATGTCCCCCCCTGGGACAAAGTAAAAAAGTAAAAAAAAAAATTTCCAAATGTGTAAAAAAAATAAAAAAAAATATTCCAAAATAATGAAAAAAAAAAAAAATATTATTCCCATAAATACATTTCTTCATCTAAATAAAAAAAAAAAACCAATAAAAGTACACATATTTAGTATCGCCGCGTCCGTAACGGCCCGACCTATAAAACTGGCCCACTAGTTAACCCCTTCAGTAAACACCGTAAGAAAAAAAAAAAAAAAACGAGGCAAAAAACAACGCTTTATTATCATACCGCCGAACAAAAAGTGGAATAACACGCGATCAAAAGGACAGATATAAATAACCATGGTACCGCTGAAAGCGTCATATTGTCCCGCAAAAAAAGAGCCGCCATACAGCATCATCAGCAAAAAAATAAAAAAGTTATAGTCCTGAGAATAAAGCGATGCAAAAATAATTATTTTTTCTGTAAAATAGTTTTTATCGTATAAAAGCACCAAACCATAAAAAAATGATATAAATGAGGTATCGCTGTAATCGTACTGACCCGAAGAATAAAACTGATTTATCAATTTTACCAAACGCGGAACGGTATAAACGCCTCCCCCAATAGAAATTCATGAATAGCTGGCTTTTGGTCATTCTTCCTCACAAAAATCGGAATAAAAAGCGATAAAAAAATGTCACGTGCCCAAAAATGTTTTCAATAAAAACGTCAACTCGTCCCGCAAAAAACAAGACCTCACATGACTCTGTGGACCAAAATATGGAAAAATTATAGCTCTCAAAATGTGGTATTGCAAAAAATATTTTTTGCAATAAAAAGGGTCTTTCAGTGTGTGACGGCTGCCAATCATAAAAATCCGCTAAAAAACTCGCTATAAAAGTAAATCAAACCCCCCTTCATCACCCCCTTAGTTAGGGAAAAATAAAAAAAAATGTATTTATTTCCATTTTCCCATTAGGGCTAGGGTTAGGGCTAGGGTTAGGGCTAGGGCTAGGGTTAGGGCTAGGGTTAGGGCTAGGGTTAGGGCTAGGGTTAGGGTTAGGGCTAGGGTTAGGGCTAGGGTTAGGGCTAGGGTTAGGGCTAGGGTTAGGGCTAGGGCTAGGGCTAGGGTTAGGGCTAGGGTTAGGGCTAGGGTTAGGGCTAGGGTTAGGGCTAGGGTTAGGGTTAGGGCTAGGGTTAGGGCTAGGATTAGGGTTAGGGTTAGGGTTGGGGCTACAGTTAGGGTTGGGGCTAAAGTTAGGGTTAGGGTTTAGATTACATTTACAGTTGGGAATAGGGTTGGGATTAGGGTTAGGGGTGTGTCAGGGTTAGAGGTGTGGTTAGGGTTACCGTTGGAATTAGGGTTAGGGGTGTGTTTAGATTAGGGTTTCAGTTATAATTGGGGGGTTTCCACTGTTTCGGCACATCAGGGGCTCTCCAAACACGACATGGCGTCCGATCTCAATTCCAGCCAATTCTGCGTTGAAAAAGTAAAACAGTGCTCCTTCCCTTCCGAGCTCTCCTGTGTGCCCAAACAGGGGTTTACCCCAACATATGGGGTATCAGCGTACTCAGGACAAATTGGACAACAACTTTTGTGGACCAATTTCTCCTGTTACCCTTGGGAAAATACAAAACTGGGGGCTAAAAAATAATTTTTGTGGGAAAACAAAAAGATTTTTTATTTTCACGGCTCTGCGTTATAAACTGTAGTGAAACACTTGGGGGTTCAAAGTTCTCACAACACATCTAGATAAGTTCATTGAGGGGTCTAGTTTCCAATATGGGGTCACTTGTGGGGGGTTTCTACTGTTTAGGTACATTAGGGGCTCTGCAAACGCAATGTGACGCCTGCAGACCAATCCATCTAAGTCTGCATTCCAAATGATGCTCCTTCCCTTCCGAGCCCTCCCATGCGCCCAAACGGTGGTTCCCCCCCACATATCGGGTATCAGCGTACTCAGGACAAATTGGACAACAACTTTTGTGGACCAATTTCTCCTGTTACCCTTGGGAAAATACAAAACTGGGGGCTAAAAAATAATTTTTGTGGGAAAACAAAAAGATTTTTTATTTTCACGGCTCTGCGTTATAAACTGTAGTGAAACACTTGGGGGTTCAAAGTTCTCACAACACATCTAGATAAGTTCATTGAGGGGTCTAGTTTCCAATATGGGGTCACTTGTGGGGGGTTTCTACTGTTTAGGTACATTAGGGGCTCTGCAAACGCAATGTGACGCCTGCAGACCAATCCATCTAAGTCTGCATTCCAAATGATGCTCCTTCCCTTCCGAGCCCTCCCATGCGCCCAAACGGTGGTTCCCCCCCACATATCGGGTATCAGCGTACTCAGGACAAATTGGACAACAACATTTAGGGTCCAATTTCTCCTGCTAACCTTGGAAAAATACAAAACTGGGGGCTAAAATATAATTTTTGTGGAAAAAAAAATATTTTTTATTTGCATGGCTCTGCGTTATAAACTGTAGTGAAATACTTGGGGGTTCAAAGCTCTCACAACACATCAAGATGAGTTCCTTAGGGGGTCTACTTTCCAAAATGGTGTCAATTGTGGGGGGTTTCTACTGTTTAGGTACATTAGGGGCTCTGCAAACGCAATGTGACGCCTGCAGACCATTCCATCTAAGTCTGCATTCCAAATGGCGCTCCTTCCCTTCCGAACCCTCCCATGCGCCCAAACGGTGGTTCCCCCCCACATATGGGGTATCAGCGTACTCAGGACAAATTGGACAACAACTTTTGTGGTCCAATTTCTTCTCTTACCCTAGGGAAAATACAAAACTGGGGGCTAAAAAATAATTTTTGTGGGAAAAAAATTTTGTTTTATTTTTATGGCTCTGCATTATAAACTTCTGTGAAGCCCTTGGTGGGTCAAAGTGCTCACCACACATCCAGATAAGTTCCTTAGGGGGTCTACTTTCCAAAATGGTGTCACTTGTGGGGGGTTTCAATGTTTAGGCACATCAGTGGCTCTCCAAACGCAACATGGCGTCCCATCTCAATTCCTGTCAATTTTGCATTGAAAAGTCAAACGGCGCTCCTTCCCTTCCGAGCTCTCCCATGCGCCCAAACAGTGGTTTACTGCCACATATGGGGTATCAGCGTACTCGGGACAAATTGGACAACAACTTTTGAGGTCCAATTTCTTCTCTTACCCTTGGAAAAATAAAAAATTGGGGGCAAAAATATAATTTTTGTGAAAAAATATGATTTTTTATTTTTACGGTTCTGCATTATAAACTTCTGTGAAGCACTTGGTGGGTCAAAGTGCTCACCACACCTCTAGATAAGTTCCTTAGGGGGTCTACTTTCCAAAATGGTGTCACTTGTGGGGGGTTTCAATGTTTAGGCACATCAGTGGCTCTCCAAACGCAACATGGCGTCCCATCTCAATTTCTGTCAATTTTGCATTGAAAAGTCAAACTGCGCTCCTTCCCTTCCGAGCTCTCCCATGCGCCCAAACAGTGGTTTACTGCCACATATGGGGTATCAGCGTACTCAGGACAAATTGGACAACAACTTTTGAGGTCCAATTTCTTCTCTTACCCTTGGAAAAATAAAAAATTGGGGGCAAAAATATAATTTTTGTGAAAAAATATGATTTTTTATTTTTACGGTTCTGCATTATAAACTTCTGTGAAGCACTTGGTGGGTCAAAGTGCTCACCACACATCCAGATAAGTTCCTTAGGGGGTCTACTTTCCAAAATGGTGTCACTTGTGGGGGGTTTCAATGTTTAGGCACATCAGTGGCTCTCCAAACGCAACATGGCGTCCCATCTCAATTCCTGTCAAGTTTGCATTGAAAAGTCAAATAGCGCTCCTTCCCTTCCGAGCTCTCCCATGCGCCCAAACAGTGGTTTACTGCCACATATGGGGTATCAGCGTACTCAGGACAAATTGGACAACAACTTTTTGGGTCCAATTTCTCCTGTTACCCTTGGTAAAATAAAACAAATTGGAGCTGAAGTAAATTTTTTGTGTAAAAAAGTTAAATGTTCATTTTTATTTAAACATTCCAAAAATTCCTATTAAACACCTGAAGGGTTAATAAACTTCTTGAATGTGGTTTTGAGCACCTTGAGGGGTGCAGTTTTTAGAATGGTGTCACACTTGGGCATTTTCTATCATATAGACCCCTCAAAATGACTTCAAATGAGACGTGGTCCCTAAAAAAAAATGGTGTTGTAAAAATGAGAAATTGCTGGTCAACTTTTAACCCTTATAACTCCCTAACAAAAAAAAAAATTGGTTCCAAAATTATGCTGATGTAAAGGAGACATGTGGGAAATGTTACTTATTAAGTATTTTGTGTGACATATCTCTGTGATTTAATTGCATAAAAATTCAAAGTTTGAAAATTGCGAAATTTTCAAAATTTTCGCCAAATTTCCGTTTTTTTCACAAATAAACGCAGGTACTATCAAAGAAATTTTACCACTATCATGAAGTACATTATGTCACGAGAAAACAATGTCAGAATCACCAGGATCCGTTGAAGCGTTTCGGAGTTATAACCTCATAAAGGGACAGTGGTCAGAATTGTAAAAATTGGCCTGGTCATTAACGTGCAAACCACCCTTGGGGGTAAAGGGGTTAATGATCTGGTAGAAGGTTTACAAAGTAAAATATCGATATTTGCAGATGATACAAAACTATGTAAAGCAGTTAATACAAGAGAAGATAGTATTCTGCTACAGATGGATCTGGATAAGTTGGAAACTTGGGCTGAAAGGTGGCAGATGAGGTTTAACAATGATAAATGTAAGGTTATACACATGGGAAGAAGGAATCAATATCACCATTACACACTGAACGGGAAACCACTGGGTAAATCTGACAGGGAGAAGGACTTGGGGATCCTAGTTAATGATAAACTTACCTGGAGCAGCCAGTGCCAGGCAGCAGCTGCCAAGGCAAACAGGATCATGGGGTGCATTAAAAGAGGTCTGGATACACATGATGAGAGCATTATACTGCCTCTGTACAAATCCCTAGTTAGACCGCACATGGAGTACTGTGTCCAGTTTTGGGCACCGGTGCTCAGGAAGGATATAATGGAACTAGAGAGAGTACAAAGGAGGGCAACAAAATTAATAAAGGGGATGGGAGAACTACAATACCCAGATAGATTAGCGAAATTAGGATTATTTAGTCTAGAAAAAAGACGACTGAGGGGCGATCTAATAACCATGTATAAGTATATAAGGGGACAATACAAATATCTCGCTGAGGATCTGTTTATACCAAGGAAGGTGACGGGCACAAGGGGGCATTCTTTGCGTCTGGAGGAGAGAAGGTTTTTCCACCAACATAGAAGAGGATTCTTTACTGTTAGGGCAGTGAGAATCTGGAATTGCTTGCCTGAGGAGGTGGTGATGGCGAACTCAGTCGAGGGGTTCAAGAGAGGCCTGGATGTCTTCCTGGTGCAGAACAATATTGTATCATACAATTATTAGGATCTGTAGAAGGACGTAGATCTGGAGATTTATTATGATGGAATATAGGCTGAACTGGATGGACAAATGTCTTTTTTCGGCCTTACTAACTATGTAACATATTGGAGCCAGGATGTGTATATGGGGAGGATGATGCCCATATGGGGGCAAGGATGGATATATGGGGAGCTAGGATGCACATATTAGTGCCAGGATGGATATATGGGGTGGTTAGGATTCACAAATAGAGTTGAGGACAAGGGACATATGGGGGTCAGGATGAATATATGGAAGGGGCCAGGATGCACATATGGGGCCAAAACAATGGACATATTGTTAGGTCTCGAGTTCCCACTTCTGCACAGGGGGAATCTCGGGCCATCTCCGCTGCGGTCTCCCATTCCTATCCAGCCGCAGTGGAGTCTGCTCAGCAGGGACGTCGTTCCCAGCGACTTGCTCGGTCTCGCTCTGTACAGAGAGTTACTGCTGCTTCTTCAGCTCCTGCCATTAAAGTCAGTGCTGGTCAGCAGCGAGCGGACTTCTCTGGGACTAAGTCCTTATTTGCGCACACTGAGCATGCCCAGGGCAAGATCTCCCGTTGGAGATCGAGGGTCATGTGCTCAGGACCATTCCATTGGTCCTCTTGGCAGATCTTGGAAGGGCAAAGTTTCTGTGGCCACTTCCTGTCCTGCAACTATATAAACTGCGCATGACCGCACTGCCATGCGCTAGTGTACAATTATTATGTGTGTGTGTAGATGGATGTATGTCGATGGATGAAAGCTCCTAAATATCCCTCCCTAGAGTTGTTGATTGCTCGCGGATGATGGTAGCTCTCTAGCGCCCGACTATCCATCTGTATGTTACACACATCACAGCGTCCTTTAGCTGTGCCTGCCAGTACGGCGCCGTGCGCTTGCCTTGCGCTTTCCATACCCAAGCCTGGGTGGTTAGTGGCGTCCGTCAGTGCGGCATCACACGCACTCTTGTGCTCTTATATTACTGTTAAGGTTCTTTTCACACCCAGTTGCGGTGTTGTGCCAGCAAGGGTCTAATTGGACTTCAATCCCTTTTGGGGTTAAGTTCGCTGACTACTTGCTCGCGCTCTATGTGCGGTACCGCGGTCCTGTGACTTAACAGGATCGCTTTCTTCACGTTGGGTGAGGTTTAACCCGCGTGTTTATACTTTTAGTACCGCCATATAGTCTATCATTTACTACCAGCGGGTTTCGCCTGCACGGTGGACCCCGGACTGCGAACGCATCTATATCATCTTTCTTGGTGCGTTCCGCCAGTCCTAACACATATAGGGACCAGGATGGATATATAGGAGGCTAGGGTGCACATATTGGGCCAAGACAAGAGACATATGGACATAAGGATGAATGACCTCGGGGAGATCAAAACATCCAACACCGCGGAGACATCATCACGTGTTTCTCAACGCAGTGATCCAGAACAATGCCCCCATCCCTTATGGGAAATATGCAAATTCATGTAGAAAAGCCGCTGAGACACCATCATGTGTTTCTCAACACAAGCAATAAATAGCCAGGTCTTTCACCGGGAAGACCTTTTACTAGGCACTGCTCCTAATAGCCAGTTTCCCGAAACAGCTGTCTGTGGATGGATACCATGTTTTGGCATAGGTGGTTTTCCTTTTTGGATGCTGTCCATCCCGTGGTTGTTCCTTCCCGGTGAAAGACCTGGCTATTTATTGCTTGCGTTGAGAAACACGTGATGTGTCTCCACGGCTTTTCTACATGAAGAGACATATGGAGGCCTAGGTGGATAACTGGTGGGGGCAGTATGCACATATGGGGCCAGGACAAGGGACATGGGAGCCAGGCTGGACAAGGGACATGGGTGCCAAGCTGGACATTATTAACCCCTTAGTGACGGAGCCAAATTTTTGAAATCTGACCAGTGTCACTTTATGTGGTAATAACTCTGGAATGCTTCAACAAATCCCAGTGATTTTGAGATTGTTTTTTCGTGACACATTATACTTTATGATAATGGTAAATTTAGGTTGATATGCTTTATGTTTATTTATAAAAATTATCAGAAATTTGAAAAAAATGTTAAAAAATTAGCAATTTTCAAACTTTGAATGATTATCCCTTTAATCCCGATAGTCATACCACAGCAAACCATTAATAAATAACATTTCCCACATGTCTGCTTTACAACAGCACCATTTGCAAAATGTTATTTTATTTTGTTAGCATTTTAGGAGGATTAAAAATGTAGCAACAATTTAAATTTTTTTCAAGGAAATTTGCAAAATGTATTTTTTTAGGGACCTATCCATGTTTGAAGTGACTTTAGGGGTCCTATATATAGGGAAATCCCCACAAGTGATACCATTTTAAAAACAGCACCCCCTGACATATTGAAAACTGCAGTCAGGTCGTTTGTTAACCCTTCGGGTGATTTTCAGGAATTAATGCAAAGTGGCATGAGAAAAATGAAAATGTGTATTTTTATCACCTAAATGTCACTAACTTCTGAACAGGTTACTACAGCCGACAGACTCTAAGGCCACTATTTGGTCATGAATTTCCATGACAAACATCAGGACCATGCAATCATGATCTGAGACCACCAATTGGGATAAAGAGGAAGCCCCCACAATCTGTTAACCGTTTATAATGATGTAGTCACTATTGATAGCAGCATCTAAGGGGTTAAATAGATTTGGATGGTGCAAACACTGATCATGGCTGATGCAGCAAGTGGTCAGCTATAGTGGACAGCTGACAGCTACTGGATTGTCACCTGTATGGGGGTATAAGTCTCTTATATCTCAGGTCAGTTAAAAGGCGTATTGGCGGTCACTAAGGGGTTAAATAAAGGGGCCAGGGTGAGGGACTCAATTACTGTTTGGGGGCCCAGATGAGGAACATACCTTATTAGTTTAGGGTCCAATTAGGGATATTTTTACTGCTGTAAGATAATTTACCTTTTAGGAAACTGTTTTGTGGGGAGTGCAAAAAGTAGGTCCTGCTACTGTTGCTTTTTTTCTTCACCTGGTGTAGTGTATAAGTCGAGGCATGTGCTCTAGAAGCAATCAGCTATTGATAACTGTGTGTTTTTGTCTGCAGAGACGAGTCTTGCTGGATGAAGTGATGGTGGTCTTGCCAGGTGAAGAAGAAAAGCACACTATATACTGTATACTATGTACAGAGCTCCTGTGTATTTTGTCACTAGTGATCACTGCATTACCTGCACACTATATACTATATACAGAGCTCCTAAGTCATCACCTATCCTGTGGAGACCATGTATCGGCGATGACTTGTTTTAACCAAAGAATCCCTTTAATGCAAAGTACTGTAATTGTACATCCCAGTTATAATTTGCGCAGTTATGTACAGGAGCCGCCTGTATTTTACAGTTGATGCTCCATTATAATGGGAATAATGGCTTACAGATATTTGCATATGCAGTACAGAACAAAATTTTGGACACACCTTCTCATTTAAAGATTTTTCTGCATTTTCATGAAAATTGTACATTCACACTGAAGGCATCAAAACTATGAATTAACACATGTGGAATTATATACTTAGCAAAAAAGTGGGAAACAACTGAAAATATGTCTTATATTCTAGGTTCTTCAAAGTAGCCACCTTTTGCTTTGATGACTGCTTTGCACACTATTGGCATTCTCTTGATGAGCTTCAAGAGGTAGTCACCGGGAATGGTCTTCCAACAATCTTGAAGGAGCTCTCAGAGATGCTTAGCACTTGTTGGCCCTTTTGCCTTCACTCTGCAGTCCAGCTCACCCCAAACCATCTCGAATGGGTTCAGGTCTGGTGACTGTGGGGGCCAGGTCATCTGGCGTAGCACCCCAACACTCTCCTTCTTTGTCAAATAGCCCGTACATAGCCTGGAGGTGTGTTTGGGGTCATTGTCCTGTTGAAAAATAAATGATGGTTCAACTAAACGCAAACCGGATGGAATAGCATGCCGTTGCAAGATTATGTGGTAGCCATGCTGGTTCAGTATGCCTTCAATTTTGAATAAATCCACAACAGTGTCACCAGCGAAGCACCCCCACATCATCACACCTCTTCTTCCATGCTTCACAGTTGGAACCAGGCATGTAGAGTCCATCAGTTCACCTTTTCTGCGTAGCACAAAGACACGGTGGTTGGAACCAAAGATTTCAAATTTGGACTCATCAGACCAAAGCACAGATTTCCACTGGTCTAATGTCCATTCCTTGTGTTCTTTACCCCAAACAAGTCTCTTCTGCTTGTTGCCTGTCCTTAGCAGTGGTTTTTTAGCAGCTATTTTACCATGAAGGCCTGCTGCACAAAGTCTCCTCTTAACCATTGTTGTAGAGATGTGTCTGCTGCTAGAAGTCTGTGTGGCATTGACCTGGTCTCTAATCTGAGCTGCCAAGAAAATGCCAAGAGTGTGCAAAGCAGTCATCAAAGCAAAAGGTGGCTACTTTGAAGAACCTAGAATATACATATTTTCAGTTGTTTCACACTTTTTTGTTAAGTATATAATTCCACATGTGTTAATTCATAGTTTTGATACCTTCAGTGTGAATGTACAATTTTCATAGTCATGAAAATACAGAAAAATCTTTAAATAAGAAGGTGTGTCCAAACTTTTGCTCTGTACTGTAGCTCTAGGGTGTGCCCCTAGAGTCAATTCTCCTTGTTGGCCCCAGACACCCCAGTCCGACCCTGACTGTATACTTGTATAAAGTATTATATATCACGTCATCATCATATTTGACTCTTTATAGACATTGAATCAAAGGATTATTTGCATCTTGGATATTTATGAAATATCCATAGAATAAATGGATCCATAGAACTAAAATGTTTTAGCACCTTTAGTCATAAAGACACTAATTTACACATAGCCCAGCATATCAAAATGAATATATTTGGTTAAGAATATGTTTTAATTTGTTTTAATTTTCCCTATAGGTTGGGTAAATAAATTATATAAAATATATTATTTTCTTCTTCATGGTGTAGTGCAGAGGGGCTGGTGCAGTGTGACAGCAAGGCAGTGACCACAGGAAAGTTAAAAACAAACAGTCTTTAACGTCCAATGTACTCACAAATGGAAAACAAATGGTATCCTCTGGATCGCAGCTGGGAATGAAGACAGTCCATATCCGAGACCGGTTGCCATGGGCGACTGCATCACCGTTTCACGCTGAGTGGTGCTAGGCCTTTTGGCTTCGCTTGGCTCCATGTTACTTCACACAGGCTGAACCTTGCAGAGCCACCTGCTCTGCAGTTTGCAAACCAAAACTGACACACCCAACCCTTTTCTGGGTTATTCATTTTAAATAAAATCCTTAATCTATTACATTTGGTGGCTCATTTGTCAGTACCATCTACTTTGCCAAAAAAGGTAAGGATGCAATTGTTTTTTAGTTTAGCAACTGAAATTAAATTTTCATTTTTGTAAAATTGTGTAAATCTAATTGGTTCATAAAGGTGGTGCAAAAAACCCTATGTATAATCGCACTAGATGGTGGCCCGATTCTAACGCATCGGGTATTCTAGAATATGTATGTAGTTTATTTATGAAGTTTTCAGAATAATGCAATTTATACTCAGGATTCGGCCGGCTGGGCGCGTCCAATTAGCAAAGCGTGGTTCAAATTCTGCGCCAATTCGCGGCCGGAGTACGCCTGTCACTGATTGGTCATGCCCAGCCGCGAACAATCAGTGAAGCCGGGGCCTGCTCCAGGTTTTTGAAGGCCCCAGGCGAAAGAGTCTCAGTGGGCCCCCCTCTTTAACACATACCACGATTCATGATGCACAGATACAGCAAAGAAATATAGCACAGCCAAGTAGCACACAGCTCACGTAGTATATAACACAGCACACGTAGTATATAACACAGCCCACATAGTATATAACACAGCCCATGCAGTATGTAGCACAGCCCACATAGTATATTGCCCAGCCACATAGCATATAGCACAGCCCCCATAGTATATAGCACAGACATATAGTATATTGCTTAGCCATATATTGCACAGCCACGTAATATATTGCACAGCCACGTAGTATATAGCACAGAGACATAGTATATAACACAGCTCATGCAGTATAAAACACAGGCCACGTAGTATAGAGAATGGCAAAGTAGTATATTGCCCAGCCATGCAAGATATACCACAGCCACGTAGTATATACCACAGAGATGTAGTATATAACACAGCCCACGCAGTATATAACACAGCCCATGCAGTATATAACACATCCCATGCAGTATCAACCCTTTAATAAGTCGTGCAATATGACTTAGGATAAAAGCCAAATCAGTATCTCAATTCGCAGACACGGTGTTTGGGGCTGTTGCCCCTCGTCAGTGCGAAGCATGAGAACTAATTTGGCTACATGAGAGGCTCTGGACTGGGGCCTAAGGGGTAACGTTTCTCCTTATGGAGAGTGACATATCAGCTCTGGCTTGTCAAGGTAAGGAGGCTTATTCGCCGTGCAATGCTCCCCTGTGAAATTTAATATGCAAATTGCCTCTTCAGAGAAAAAGAGGACTTAAACTCTATAGCCCCACCTGTTGGAAGTAGCGATCCTACAAGTCACAATCAACCCTTTAACGAGTCGTGCAATAAGACTTAGGATAAAAGCCAAATCAGTATCTCAATTTGCAGTAAGTTATTATGGTCATCAGAGTTCTCTCTCTCTCTATCTCTTTCTTCCTTCTGCCATGTGAATTTTCCAAGAAATTGCAATCTTTGCAGCATTGAGATTCTTGTGAATTTATTTGCAGCAAACTGAAAATGATTGAGAAAATTTGGTGAAGTTGACGAATTCAAAATGTAAAAGATCCATTTACATCTAGTTATTATCAATCAATGCACACTTAAAACAAAATTCTATCATTTACTATGGTACACACACACAAAATGTAAATTGGTATCAATGCCAAATAGAAAAATTAATCTTTTTATGAAATAATGTAAATCTATTTCACATGAGTTTAGGCATACAGCATATCCTGTACAAAAGTTAAGTGAGTGAGTTATAATAGGGACTTGAGTGCAGTAACTACACACTATAGATACAGTACATCTGTGTGAAAGTCCAGATGTTGGACAAGAAACAAACTACATTTAATTTACCATGCAATGTCTTTCCTTAAAACACTGGGAAAAGTGAAGCCTGCGTTAGCTCAGCCTGTCTTGTTTCTGGCTTTTCGTACTCATTATAGATTTGTGGTGGGATGGTAAAAATATAATAACTCTACCCTTGTAAAATTGCTTTCTGGGCTTTTGACTTCCATCGTCCTCTAAATCTTTTGGCTTCAGTTTGCGTGGAGTAACTTCATGCCAAAGAACAGCACAAGGTGATATACTTCTTATGGGCTTTTGGACTGTTTTAATCACCGCTACGCTGCTTTATTATTGCAGGGTTTCTGTTGTTATTTATTCATTCATTCATTCTTATATTACTATTAGTGATAGTGAAGACGGGGAATGTAGAGCTAGCAGCAGTAGTATTTGAGCTTGTCATTGGAAATAACGATGAGTGAAATTATTATTATAATGTAGTGGAGGAAAAACTGGATTAAATAGCGAAAATAAAGTTAGATGGAATATAATACCCCTTTTGCCTTTCCTTGTATGCTTCACTGGTTACATTCCTCATCGGTTTAACTCCCTAGTCTTATATGGGTAGAACCTAATGTCTCTGGAAATAGCAGGGTATCTAAGGTTCATATTTCCTTTACGTATAGAGAATATTTAGAGAGAGAATTGACCTAAAACAGCCTTTTCTGTGTATAGATGCATTCATAAAAACTCAATGCAGTAATTCACAGTTCCTGTACTATATTGTTAAGGTATATTTTTATTTTTAAATAAAATTCAGGGAGTGTAATAAAATGAGCTAATACTAGTGGTAACTGCCCTGCTGCTCCAGCACTACCCTCGGGTGATCCAAATTTTGCAAATTGTCCTTTAGTAATGATGTGCCAAATATATAATTGCTGCAGCCAATCACTGTGTTTAGTTCTGTTGGAGGCAGAATTGGCATATGCCCACTGAGACCACTGATCAGCAGTAGCCATCAGGTGCACATGATTGGCATGTCACCGCTGTGGGACAGCTCACAAAAACTTGAAAGACTGCCAGTATGGAGTTGTTGGAGAGGAAGGAGATTACCAGTTAAATCAACTTTTTTTAAGAAATGTAGAAAAACTCTTTTAGAATCTTTAAACCAGGATAAGTGATTGATGATTAATCACTGTCATCCTAATCACTAGGACCCAACCACTTGAGACCCCACCGACTACTATTATGAGATCCCAATTACCTGTTCCTTCTCATCTGCACTACAACATTGCGGAGGAATTTCTATTAAGAGGCAGTAAAATTCTATGGGCGCTATGAGAACAACTGAGTGTAATTTTGGCCTGAAACCAGCTACAAAGATTACTTTGAAAAAAGCAGCAACAAAGATACTACTTTGAACCATAAATGTTCTAGCTCTTGCCTTAAAGGGGTTTTCCCACAAACAAAAGTTAATTTTAGTCAATAGATCTTGTGCAACACCCGCCAGGGCCGTGGGGTACTTGGAACCTGGTTGGACGGCTCTTAACCCCTTCATGACCTTGGGATTTTTCGTTTTTCTGTGTTCGTTTTTCACTCCCCTCCTTCCCAGAGCCATAACTTTTTTATTTTTCCGTCAATTTGGCCATGTGAGGGCTTATTTTTTGCGGGACGAGTTGTACTTTTGAGTGACATCATTGGTTTTAACATGTCATGTACTAGAAAATGGGAAAAAAAATCCAAGTGCGGTGAAATTGCAAAAAAAGTGCAATCCCACACTTGTTTTTTGTTTGGCTTTTTTGCTAGGTTCACGAAATGCTAAAACTGACCTGACATTATGATTCAGGTCAGTATGAGTTATAGACACCTAACAGGTCTAGGTTATTTTTTTTACCTAAGTGGTGAAAAAAAATTCCAAACTTTGCTAAAAAAAAAAAATGGTGCCATTTTCCAATACTCGTAGCGTCTCCATTTTTCATGATCTGGGGTCGGTTGAGGGATTATTTTTTGTGTGCCGAGATGACGTTTTAAATGATAGCATTTTGGTGCAGATACGTTCTTTTGATTGCCCGTTATTGCATTTTAATATCGGGGCGACCAAAAAATCATAATTCTGGCGTTTCGCACTTTTTTCTCGCTACGCCGTTTAGCGATCAGGTTAATGCTTTTTTTAATTGATAAATCGGGCGATTCTGAACGTGGTGATACCAAATATGTGTAGATTTGATTTTTTTATTGATTTATTTTGATTAGGGTGAAAGGGGGGTGATTTAAACTTTTTTTTTTTTTTTTTTAACTTTTTTTTTTAACTTTTGCCATGCTTCAATAGCCTCCATGGGAGGCTAGAAGCAGGCACAGCACGATCGGCTCTGCTACATAGCAGCGATCTGCTGTTCGCTGCTATGTAGCAGAAAATCAGGTGTGCTGTGAGTGCCGACCACAGGGTGGCGTTCACAGCTGCCGGGGATCAGTAACAATAGAGGTCTCAAGGACCTCTATGGTTACAATACTGAAGCATCGCCGACCTCCGATCATGTGACGGGGTCGGCGATGCCGTCATTTCCGGCCACCTGGCCGGATGCGGTAGTTAAATGCCGCTGTCTGCGTTTGACAGCGGCATTTAACTAGTTAATAGGTGTGGGCAGATCGCGATTCTGCCTGCGCCTATTATGGGCACATGTCAGCTGTTCAAAACAGCTGACATGTCCCGGCTTTGATGCAGGCTCACCGCCGGAGCCCGCATCAAAGCGGGGTTTCTGACCTCAGACGTACTATCCTGTCCGAGGTCAGAAAGGGGTTAAAGGGGTGGTCACAACAGCAGTGACCCGGTCCGTGGCCCTGGGCGCTCAATAAAAGGGATGAGGGAAATGTTTGTAGGCGATTATTCCCAATGCCACCTGTAGTGTTCGGCTAGAGATGGTCGATGCTGCTTAAGTGGACCGCTGGGGCCAGTGGTGCTGCAGCTGAGATGGTTTGACTCCCCACAGGTGGTGCGGGGCCCCAGGGCTTCCAGAACAGACTATGAGGGGTTGTGGACGTTGGGGTGCAAGAATAATTGGAGGACACAGGGACTGTAGTTTCTTTTACTTTAATTGTAGGTGCAGTCCAGAGCACAGGTAACAGGTGGTATTGGAGATCCGGGCAGCCTGGAAGCAGTTCAGAATTCCCCTAGCCAGGTGGGGTTGGAAGCCTCCCTACTGCGCTGCTCTCTGGCTTACTGATGCTTGTAGTTCTCCTCAAGTCCCTCTCTCAGTCTGTCCACTTAGCGAAAAGCTACCTGCATGGCAAGCAGCTTGAGCCTTTTCCAGGTGTCACTCCCTCGTGGTGACTCCGGGCTCTGGTATGTGGCTGTGCCTTTGGGTGTCAGTTGTGGCCAGGAGACCTGCAATCTCCTGTCCTCCGAATTTGGCTGTGGGGCCTTTAGTTCCCACACAACCACGGACTCCGGTTTCCGCTCTGTTGCGTTCAATCCTGGGGAGAGCTCAGTCGCAGCTCCACTCCCAGGCTCTCCTCACATGCTTCCTCTCCCTTCACTGCCTCACACTGAACTCTCTAACCCAGCCTCCAGGCCAGAACTTATAGGGAAGCACAAATCCTCTTGTTCCTTCCTTTCTGCACAGCTATCTTTTTGGTTTGTCCACACTTTTTATTTAATTTGTGCATCAGTCCACTCCTTATTGCTGCCTGCCATACCTGGCTGAGATTACTGCAGGGAGATAGTAATTGAAGGACACTCCCTGTTTTTTTTTTTTTTTTTGTGGGAGATTAAGATTGACATTTCTGCTAGAGTGCCATCCCTGTCTGTGTCATCTCTCACTCAGTGGGCCATAGAAAGCCTATTTATTTTTTTGCTTGATTTGGGTTATAAAATCTACCTGAAAAAATCACTACATCAATCAGTGGGAGAAAAATATTGGCCTCAGGGCTTGTGTGCCACTCTTGACTCCTGTGTGCATCATCACTCACTCAGTGGGCCATAGAAAGCCTATTTATTTTTTTGCTTGATTTTGGTTCTAAAATCTACCTGAAAAAATCACTACATCAATCAGTGGGAGAAAAATATTGGCCTCAGGGCTTGTGTGCCACTCCTGACTCCTGTGTGCATCATCACTCACTCAGTGGGCCATAGAAAGCCCATTTTTTTTTTTTTGCTTTATTTGGGTTCTAAATTCTACCTGAAAAAATCAATAAATCAATCAGTGGGAGATTAATATTGGCCTTTGGGCTTGTGTGCCAGTCCTAAGCGTGCCATCTCTCTCTCTCAGATAGTGGGCCATAGAAAGCCTATTTATTTTTTATTTTTTTTAATGGGTTTATAAATTTTCCCTGGAAAAAAAAAAAAAAGTGGGAGATTAATATTGGCCTCTGGGCTTGTGTGCCAGTCCTGAGCGTGCCATCTCTCTCACAAATAGTGGGCCATAGAAAGCCTATTTATTTTTTTTTTTTTGGTTTTATAAATTCTCCCTTAAAAAAAAAGGGAGATTAATATTGGCCTTTGGGCTTGTGTGCCAGTCCTAAGCGTGCCATCTCTCTCTGTCTCTCAGATAGTGGGCCATAGAAAGCCTATTTATTATTTTTTTTTATTGGGTTTATAAATTTTCCCTGGAACAAAAAAAAAAAAGTGGGAGATAAATATTGGCCTCTGGGCTTGTGTGCCACTCCTGACTCCTGTGTGCGTCATCTCTCACTCAGTGGGCCATAGAAAGCCTTTTTTTGTTTTATTTGTTTTCTAAATTCTCCCTGAAAAAATCATTTTATTTTATTTGGTTTCTAAATTCTTCCTGAAAAAATCATTTTATTCTATTTTTTTTTTCCTAAAGTCTCCCTGAAAAAAAAACAAAAAAAACAAATCAGTGGGAGATTAATATTGCCCTTTCTGCTTGTGTGCCAGTCTTGACTCCTGGGTGTGCCATCTCTCTCTCTCTCTCCAATTGTGGGCCATAGAAAGCCTATTATTTTTTTAGCTTGATTTGGGTTCCAAAATCTACCTGAAAAAATCACTACATCAATCAGTGGGAGATAAATATTGGCCTCTGGGCTTGTGTGCCACTCCTGACTCCTGTGTGCGTCATCTCTCACTCAGTGGGCCATAGAAAGCCTTTTTTTGCTTTATTTCTTTTCTAAATTCTTCCTGAAAAAATCATTTTATTTTCTTTGGTTTCTAAATTCTTCCTGAAAAAATCATTTTATTCTATTTTTTTTTCCTAAAGTCTCCCTGAAAAAAAACAAAAAAAAAAACAAATCAGTGGGAGATTAATATTGCCCTTTCTGCTTGTGTGCCAGTCTTGACTCCTGGGTGTGCCATCTCTCTCTCTCTCTCCAATTGTGGGCCATAGAAAGCCTATTACTTTTTTAGCTTGATTTGGGTTCCAAAATCTACCTGAAAAAATCACTACATCAATCAGTGGGAGATAAATATTGGCCTCTGGGCTTGTGTGCCACTCCTGACTCCTGTGTGCGTCATCTCTCACTCAGTGGGCCATAGAAAGCCTTTTTTTGTTTTATTTGTTTTCTAAATTCTCCCTGAAAAAATCATTTTATTTTATTTGGTTTCTAAATTCTTCCTGAAAAAATCATTTTATTCTATTTTTTTTTTCCTAAAGTCTCCCTGAAAAAAAAAAAAAAAAAAAAAAATCAGTGGGAGATTAATATTGCCCTTTCTGCTTGTGTGCCAGTCTTGACTCCTGGGTGTGCCATCTCTCTCTCTCTCTCTCCAATTGTGGGCCATAGAAAGCCTATTATTTTTTTTAGCTTGATTTGGGTTCCAAAATCTACCTGAAAAAATCACTACATCAATCAGTGGGAGATAAATATTGGCCTCTGGGCTTGTGTGCCACTCCTGACTCCTGTGTGCGTCATCTCTCACTCAGTGGGCCATAGAAAGCCTTTTTTTGTTTTATTTGTTTTCTAAATTCTCCCTGAAAAAATCATTTTATTTTATTTGGTTTCTAAATTCTTCCTGAAAAAATCATTTTATTCTATTATTTTTTTTTCCTAAAGTCTCCCTTAAAAAAAAAAATAAATCAAATCAGTGGGAGATTAATATTTACATTTGTGCTTCAGTGACAGTCCTGCGTGTGTGGCATCTCTCTCATTTGTTGCCACCAACAACAGAGTGTGTAACATTGTGCCTGATTTTCGTTGTGGTCTCACTCACCTGTAAAGGGGTAGCTAAATCATACTGAAGTTATAGCTCACCGTGTAATTTGTGTGACAGCAACAAATACCGTTAGTTTGTTTACGTTTTTAAAACAATGAGGAAGTATGGTGGAAGAGGTCGTGGCCGGGGGCGTTCATTGTCAGCTGGTAATGAGGGTAGTGGTAGTGGTGGAGCATCAGCTGGTCGTGGGAAAAAAAATATTGCACCTAAGTCTGGAGCTGTGGAGCCAGGTTCGTCGTCTGGCTACACAAGGCCTCGAACGCTCCCTTTTCTGGGAGTAGGAAAACCGCTTTTAAAGCCGGAGCAGCAAGAGCAAGTTTTGGCTTATCTTGCTGACTCAGTCTCTAGCTCTTTTGCCTCCTCTCGTGAAACTGGTAAATGTCAAAGCAGCGCATCGTTAGTGGATGTTCACGGTCAGGGACAAGTCGCTTCCTTGTCCTCTTCAGCAAAAACAACAACAGAGAAGAATGCAGCAGGCGACACAACGGGTTACTCCATGGAGCTCTTTACACATACCGTCCCTGGCTTAGAAAGTGAAGCAGTTAACAGTCCATGCCCATTACAAGTTGAATCTGACATGGAGTGCACTGATGCACAGCCACAGCCAGACTACTATGCTGGTCCTTTGACTCAGACCACAACATTGCCCTCGCAGGGTGCTGATCAAGAATCAGACCCTGATGAGACTATGTTGCCCCATCACGAACGCTATACCACCGACCGACACGGTGACACAGACGAAGTTGCACACGAGCTACAAGAAGAGGTAATAGATGACCCAGTTCTTGACCCCGATTGGCAGCCATTGGGGGAACAGGGTGCAGGCGGCAGCAGTTCTGAAGCGGAGGAGGAGGGGCCGCAGCAGGCATCAACATCGCAACAGGTTCCATCTGCCGGGCCCGTATCTTGCCCAAAACGTGTGGCAAAGCCAAAACCTGTTGGAGGACAGCGTGGCCATCCGGTTAAAGCTCAGTCTGCAATGCCTGAAAAGGTATCCGATGCTAGAAAGAGTGCAGTCTGGCATTTTTTTAAACAACATCCAATTGATCAGCGCAAAGTCATCTGTCAAAAATGTTCAACTACCTTAAGCAGAGGACAGAATCTGAAAAGTCTCAATACAAGTTGCATGCATAGACATTTAACCACCATGCATTTGCAAGCCTGGACTAACTACCAAACGTCCCTTAAGGTTGTAGCACCCTCGGCCAATGAAGCTAGTCAGCAACGCAACATCCCTTCCGGCAGTGTAGGGCCACCATTTTCCGCACCACCTGCAGTATCTGTGCAGGTTTCTTTGCCAGGCCAAAGCAGTCAGGGTCAGGGAATCACCAGTTTCGTAGTAGGAAACACTGCATCTAGGGCACCGGTGGCAACAATACCAACTCCCACCGTCTCTCAGTCTGCCATGTCCACCGGCACCCCCGCTAGTTCCACGATCTCCAGCTCTCCAGTCCAGCTCACCCTACATGAGACTATGGTTAGAAAAAGGAAGTACTTAGCCTCGCATCCGCGTACACAGGGTTTGAACGCACACATAGCTAGACTCATCTCGTTAGAGATGATGCCCTACCGGTTAGTTGAAAGCGAAGCTTTCAAAGCCCTGATGGACTACGCTGTACCACGCTACGAGCTACCCAGTCGACACTTTTTTTCCAGAAAAGCCATCCCAGCCCTCCACCAGCATGTTAAAGAGCGCATCGTCCATGCACTCAGGCAATCTGTGAGCACAAAGGTGCACCTGACAACAGATGCATGGACCAGTAGGCATGGCCAGGGACGTTACGTGTCCATCACGGCACACTGGGTAAATGTGGTGGATGCAGGGTCCACAGGGGACAGCAAGTTTGGGACAGTTCTGCCTAGCCCACGGTCTAGGAAACAATTGGCTGTAGCCGTTCGCACCCCCTCCTCCACCTCTTCGTCCTCCTGCAGAAGCGAGAGCTCGTCCACAGACCGCAGTCGCACAACCACTCCATCCGCAGCTGCCACTGTTGCACACCAGGTCTCCCATTATGGGGCAGCTACTGGCAAACGTCAGCAGGCTGTATTGGCTATGAAGTGTTTGGGCGACAACAGACACACCGCGGAAGTTCTGTCCGAGTTCTTGCAGAAAGAAACGCAGTCGTGGCTGGGCACTGTAGATCTTGAGGCAGGCAAGGTAGTGAGTGATAACGGAAGGAATTTCATGGCTGCCATCTCCCTTTCCCAACTGAAACACATTCTTTGCCTGGCTCACACCTTAAACCTGGTGGTGCAGTGCTTCCTGAAAAGTTATCCGGGGTTATCCGACCTGCTCCTCAAAGTGCGTGGACTTTGCTCACATATCCGCCGTTCGCCCGTACACTCCAGCCGTATGCAGACCTATCAGCGTTCTTTGAACCTTCCCCAGCATCGCCTAATCATAGACGTTGCAACAAGGTGGAACTCAACACTGCACATGCTTCAGAGACTGTGTGAACAGAGGCGGGCTGTTATGTTTTTGTGGGAGGATACACATACACGGGCAGGCAGTAGGATGGCAGACATGGAGTTGTCAGGTGTGCAGTGGTCGAAGATTCAAGACATGTGCCAAGTCCTTCAGTGTTTTGAGGAATGCACACGGCTGGTTAGTGCAGACAACGCCATAATAAGCATGAGCATCCCCCTAATGCGTCTGCTGATGCAAAGTTTGACGCACATAAAGGATCAGGCGTCTGCAGCTGAGGAAGAGGAAAGCCTTGATGACAGTCAGCCATTGTCTGGCCAGGGCAGTGTACAGGACGAGGTAGCGGGCGAAGAGGAGGAGGAGGACGAGGAGGATGATGGGGATGATTATATTTTTAATGAGGAAGCTTTTCCGGGGCCACTGGAAATTAGTGGCGCGGCAAGGCCAGGTTCTGGTTTTTTGAGGGACACAAGTGACGTGGATTTGCCTGAAACTGCCCCTCAACCAAGCACAACCGCAGATTTGAGAACTGGAACTTTGGCCCACATGGCGGATTATGCCTTACGTATCCTCAAAAGGGACACACGCATAACTAAAATGATGAATGATGACGATTACTGGTTGGCCTGCCTCCTTGATCCTCGCTATAAAGGCAAATTGCAAAATATAATGCCACATGAGAACTTGGAACTAATATTAGCAACCAAACAATCAACTCTTGTTGACCGTTTGCTTCTGGCATTCCCTGCACACAGCGCCCGTGATCGTTCTCACACGAGCTGCAGGGGCCAGCAGACCAGAGGAGTTAGAGGGGCAGAAATCAGAAGTGGCGTTGGCCAGAGGGGTTTTCTGACCAGGTTGTGGAGTGATTTTGCTATGACCGCAGACAGGACAGGTACTGCAGCATCAATTCAAAGTGACAGGAGACAACATTTGTCCAGTATGGTTACAAACTATTTTTCATCCCTTATCGATGTTCTCCCTCAACCGTCATTCCCATTTCATTACTGGGCATCAAAATTAGACACCTGGCCAGAATTGGCAGAATATGCATTGCAGGAGCTTGCTTGCCCGGCAGCTAGTGTCCTATCAGAAAGAGTATTCAGTGCTGCAGGTTCAATACTAACAGAAAAAAGGACTCGTCTGGCTACCCAAAATGTAGATGATCTAACCTTCATTAAAATGAACCACAACTGGATTTCGAAATCTTTTGCCCCACCTTGCCCGGCTGACACCTAGCTTTCCTATGAAAAGGTCTTGCCTGTGGACTATTCTGAATGCCTTTTCCAATCTCGTAATTTTCTGCACCTGATTGTCCAGCATACGACATGTTTACACCTCACTAAATGGCCAAACTCCCCACACGGGGCCGTGGTATCGACACTTGGCGACAGCACCCGTGAGAGTGCAGTTTGTCTGAAGAGGTGGGTGAGCCCGCTTTTGGTCGACGGCACTGCCACTGGGTCCCTCCTAGTACAATAAAGTGTCTCTGGCGGTGGTGGTGCGCACCCAACGTCAGACACACCGTTGTAATATGAGGGGCCCTGGGCCTGTACCGCCGGCCACAAGACAGTTTCCCCCCACCCCAGCTCAAACAGTGCTCTACCACTTGCAAAATTATCTCACAGCTCCACCAATGTTTAGTCTATGCGCTGACATCCTTCAATGCCTGCCACTGACAATACCATTGTATTGACATTTTTGTTATGTTAGGCCTTCGATGCCTGTCTGTGGTCACTCCTTCCACTAGGCCTCCACTGACCACACCACTGCTGCCCGTGTACCCCTGTAACCAATTTAAAATTGCCTACAGCCATGTGTTATTATTTTAGGCCTTCGATGCCTGTCTGCGGTCACTCCTTCCACTAGGCCTCCACTGACCACACCACTGCTGCCCGTGTACCCCTGGAACCAATTTAAAATTGCCTACAGCCATGTGTTATTATTTTAGGCCTTCGATGCCTGTCTGCGGTCACTCCTTCCACTAGGCCTCCACTGACCACACCACTGCTGCCCGTGTACCCCTGGAACCAATTTAAAATTGCCTACAGCCATGTGTTATTATTTTAGGCCTTCGATGCCTGTCTGCGGTCACTCCTTCCACTAGGCCTCCACTGACCACACCACTGCTGCCCGTGTACCCCTGGAACCAATTTAAAATTGCCTACAGCCATGTGTTATTATTTTAGGCCTTCGATGCCTGTCTGCGGTCACTCCTTCCACTAGGCCTCCACTGACCACACCACTGCTGCCCGTGTACCCCTGGAACCAATTTAAAATTGCCTACAGTCATGTGTTATTATTTTAGGCCTTCGATGCCTGTCTGCGGTCACTCCTTCCACTAGGCCTCCACTGACCACACCACTGCTGCCCGTGTACCCCTGGAACCAATTTAAAATTTCCTACAGCCATGTGTTATTATTTTAGGCCTTCGATGCCTGTCTGCGGTCACTCCTTCCACTAGGCCTCCACTGACCACACCACTGCTGCCCGTGTACCCCTGGAACCAATTTAAAATTGCCTACAGCCATGTGTTATTATTTTAGGCCTTCGATGCCTGTCTGCGGTCACTCCTTCCACTAGGCCTCCACTGACCACACCACTGCTGCCCGTGTACCCCTGGAACCAACATCAGAAAATATAAAAATAAGTATTTTGCTTATAAAAAAGAAAATACTGGAGAGATATCAAATGCAGACATTTTAACATTAAAAACAAACACATACAACAAAAATCTGGTACAGTACTAAAAATGGCCACCAGCTACAATAACTTTCTACTGCAAGTAGTTAACTGAAAGGTTTTTTCAATTTTAAACACAGATATGGCATCCACCGAGTGTTGTCCTGTCGCGTCTTCTTTATATTATTGCCAAGAAGATGCAAAACAATGAAAATAATAAAATCATTATTTACCAAAAAAATAGAGTAAGTCAAAACCACATTGCAAATAAACATTCATTACAAATAAAGAAGCAGGGCGCGTCCGAGGGTGAGTATATACCTAATAAGAATATAATCACCCTCGGACGCGCCCTGCTTCTTTCCGACAGCCTTCCTTCCTAAGAATCAGCCCTTCCGTGGTGTAGAGAGAGGGTTTGTTACACTCCAAGGTGTTCCCCAGGTTGCCTTTCCTGAGCTTCGATCTTCCGGCTCTCGTTTAGTAGTTGTTGGAAACTACGCTGCATTAGGCCTACAAATTGGGTATGGGGTGTAGAGAGATGGTGTGTTACACTCCAAGGTGTTCCCCAGGTTTCCTCTCCATTGCTTCGATCTTCCGGCTCTCGTTTAGTAGTTGTTGGAAACTACGCTGCATTAGGCCTACAAATTGGGTATGGGGTGTAGAGAGATGGTGTGTTACACTCCAAGGTGTTCCCCAGGTTTCCTCTCCATTGCTTCGATCTTCCGGCTCTCGTTTAGTAGTTGTTGGAAACTACGCTGCATTGGGCCTACAAATTGGGTATGGGGTGTAGAGAGATGGTGTGTTCCACTCCAAGGTGTTCTCCAGGTTGCCTTTCCTGAGCTTCGATCTTCCGGCTCTCGTTTAGTAGTTGTTGGAAACTACGCTGCATTAGGCCTACAAATTGGGTATGGGGTGTAGAGAGATGGTGTGTTCCACTGTAGAGAGATGGTGTGTTCCACTCCAAGGTGTTCCCCAGGTTTCCTCGCCAATGCTTCGATCATCATGCTCTCGTTTAGTAGTTGTTGGAAACTACGCTGCATTAGGCCTACAAATTGGGTATGGGGTGTAGAGAGATGGTGTGTTACACTCCAAGGTGTTCCCCAGGTTTCCTCTCCATTGCTTCGATCTTCCGGCTCTCGTTTAGTAGTTGTTGGAAACTACGCTGCATTAGGCCTACAAATTGGGTATGGGGTGTAGAGAGATGGTGTGTTACACTCCAAGGTGTTCCCCAGGTTTCCTCTCCATTGCTTCGATCTTCCAGCTCTCGTTTAGTAGTTGTTGGAAACTACGCTGCATTAGGCCTACAAATTGGGTATGGGGTGTAGAGAGATGGTGTGCTCCACTGTAGAGAGATGGTGTGTTCCACTCCAAGGTGTTCCCCAGGTTTCCTCGCCAATGCTTCGATCATCATGCTCTCGTTTAGTAGTTGTTGGAAACTACGCTGCATTAGACCTACAAATTGGGTATGGGGTGTAGAGAGATGGTGTGTTCCACTCCAAGGTGTTCTCCAGGTTGCCTTTCCTGAACTTCTATCTTCAGGCTCTCATTAAATTGTGGTTAAACGGAACAACTGCATTTGGCGTACTAGTTGGTTTGGGGCCTACTATCGGTGTCTGCCGCTCCTTGCTGTTCTCCTGGTTTCCTGTCCTGAAATTCCGTTTTCAGGCGCTCGTTAAGTAGTTGTTAATGTTAGACTGCATTTGGCCTACTAGTTGGGTTGGGGCCTACTATCGGTGTCTGACACTCCTTGCTGTTCTCCTCCACTGAACAAAGCTGTGCCGCCTGTTTACTACTGTTGCCAATTTTGAACTGCATTTCGACTACTTACTGATTTGGGCCTACTCTCTGTGTCAGCCTCTCATTCCAGTTGTCCTCCACTGCAATGCCCCCTGATTAGTCCTGTGTTACCAATTTTGAACTGCATTTAGCCCACTTTATTCTTTGGGCCTATATCTGTGTTTCCTCCTCATCCTGCCCATTGCCCAGCCAGTGATAGATGAGTCTGCTGGTACATTGACCCATAACGCAACATTTCCCGTGCACGCTACACTGCAAGATTGTGACCCTGCTGAAAGTCAGGTCCCCCTTCCCGCATACCATACCACCTTACACGGGGACAAAGAGGAAGGTGCAGATGAAAGTGCAGGTTCCTTCATCAGGTGGGGGGAGGAATACTAGTTGGCGACGTCACTGGCACAGGGCCTCTCATGGTATGCAAAAGTGTTGCTGCCGGTGGGAGGCGCCCACGCCGTGCAAACACACCGCTGTACTTTGAGGGACCCTGTGCCAGTGCCAATGCCAACGAGTGGGCCCCCCCTGCTTGCTCAGGTTCACAGCACTTGCAAAGTTGAAATACTTACCTCTCCCTGCTCCACTGCCGTGATGTGGTCCAGATTTCCTGGGCCCACTAATTACTTGAACCAGCCCTACCCACCACAACTTTAGCCAAATGACCCCCAATTTCAAATGCCTTCCAATTATTATAAGGTAAATTACGCTTGACAAGCTTCATTAAGAAGAATGGATGGTTTTGACATTAAAATGGGCACTCTAGGTGTTTTCCTGGCCCCCACTCACTGCCGACTATGCTGCCCCATTGACTTGCATTGGGTTTCGTGTTTCGGTCGATCCCGACTTTACGTCATAATCGGCCGATTTCACTCGACCCGACTTTTGAGATAGTCGGGTTTCGCGAAACCCGGCTCGACTCTAAAAAGGTCAAGGTCGCTCAACTCTAGTGATGACGTACTATCCCGTCCGTGGTCATACCGGCCCATACCACCTCGACAGGATAGTATGTCATATGTCAGAAAGGGGTTAAAGGGAACCTGTCACCTTAGATAATGCTATAAACATACAATACAAGCATATGATTAATTTGCAGGTAAATTGTGTTACAAGGCTGTCCTGCAACCTTAGGCCCCTTGACGAGTTCATTTTTTATGTTCGTAAGTGGTCCATTTTTTAGGAACTGCAAATACGGATACACGCACACCCATTGTATTCAATGTGCACACAGGTCAGGTTTTTCACATGGACTGTGTGGCTATGTGAGAAACAAGCTGACCTGTCAGTTTTTTACACACACCACGGACAGAATGCATTCCGCACACGTGTATACTGATGATACACTGATGACATCCGTGAGTCATCGATGTGACACATATTAGTGCCTGGGAAAAGCTGTACAGTTCACACTGTTTCAAGGTTCAGATGATGAAAGCAGCTCTCATCATTGTCACCTGCTCTCCCTGAGCTCAGTGAGGTACCCCAGGAGTTCGGGTACCACAGTAGTGCTGCCTTCCTCTCGGGGAGGGTAGTTGTTATGACCTGGTGGTTAGGAGCACCCGAAAAGACCTGATGGTTAAACCAACAAAGGACAAGTTCTGGGAAGTGGGAGCTCTGCTGACCGCAACCCCTAATCCTATCACACACACTAGAAATAGCCGTGGAGCGTTCCTGACTCTCCCTAGACGCCTCTTCACAGCCTAAGAGCTAACTAGCCCTAGAGATAGAAAGTAAAGCCTACCTTGCCTCAGAGAAATTCCCCAAAGAAAAAGGCAGCCCCCTACATATATTGACTGTGAGTTAAGATGAAAGTCACAAACACAGAAATGAAACAGGTTTCAGCAAAGGGAGGCCAGACTTACTAAACAGACAGAGGATAGGAAAGGTAACTTTGCGGTCAGCACAAAAAACTACAAAAAGACCACTCAGAGTGTGCAAAAAGACCTCCGCACCGACTCACGGTGCGGAGGTGCCACTCTGCATCCCAGAGCTTCCAGCTAGCAAAGCAAAATCATGATAGCAAGCTGGACAAGAAAACAAAGAACAAATAAAAAACTAGCAGGGACTTAGCTTCTGCTGGAGTAGACAGGACACCCGACAGATCCAAGAGCGAACTGAACCAGTACAAGAACATTGACAGCTGGCATGGAGTAACGATCTGAGTGGAGTTAAATAGAGCAGCCAGTCAAAGAATAAACTACGTCACCTGTGGAAGGAACCTCAGAAGCAGCAGCTCCACTCACAGTCACCAGAGGGAGTCCATGGAAAGAACTCGCTGAAGTACCATTCATGACCACAGGAGGGAGTTCGATAACAGAATTCACAACAGGTAGTGCAATGCCTGGAAACAAGAGGGATCTCTTTGGCAGGTAACCTCACACACACAACACCTTCTGAATCCAGGCCAGGAGGGGCAGTTCAAAACCCGGCAGGTTCCCTGAATAAAGATCATGGTCTGGAGGAGGAGCTAGTTTAGTCCTGAACAGACAGTGAAGATAAAGGAGCACAGAGGAGAGAATAGAGCTCAAGGGGGCTGCGAGTGGGCCTCCGAGGAGCTAGAGTGCAGAGACCGGGTATCGGGACCCCAAGGCTGCGGGGAGCTACAAGCCCCATAGCAGAACCGGAGGGCACAGAACTACACGTATATTGCCCAAATTAAGCCTGTGGTACAGCAGCATTCTGGATCCTGGAGTCACCATACAGAGACCCCCAGAAGGATCGGCTCAAGTTGCCTACCATACAGGTACCTGTCCCAGGACAGGGGAAAGGACCAGGACCTTGTTAGGACACTTCAGGCAGCAAGGGACTTATAGCGAGCTGTTGTGAATTCTGCTGTCGGGCTCCCTCCTGTGGTCATGAATGGTACTTCGGCTGGTTCTGTCCATGGACTTCCTCTGGTGGGTGCTTCTGAGTTTCACAGGTGACTAGGTTAATTCGTTAGCTACTGCTCTATTTAACTCCACTTAGATCTTTGCTCTATGCCACCTGTCAATGTTCCAGTATTGGTCTAGTTCACTCCTGGATCGTTCTTGTGACCTGTCTTCCCATCAGAAGCTAAGTTCCAGCTTGTATTTCTTTGGTTTTCTATTTTTCTGTCCAGCTTGCTATTTATTTGTTGTCTTGCTTGCTGGAAGCTCTGGGACGCAGAGGGAGCGCCTCCGCACCGTGAGTCGGTGCGGAGGGTCTTTTTGCGCCCTCTGCGTGGTCTTTTTGTAGGTTTTTGTGCTGTCCGCAAAGTAACCTTTCCTATCCTCGGTCTGTTCAGTAAGTCGGGCCTCACGTTGCTAAATCTATTTCATCTCTGTGTTTGTATTTTCATCTTTACTCACAGTCATTATATGTGGGGGGCTGCCTTTTCCTTTGGGGAATTTCTCTGAGGCAAGGTAGGCTGTGCCGAGTTGCATAGGGAGCGTTAGGCGCAATCCACGGCTATTTCTAGTGTGTTTGATAGGTTTAGGGATTGCGGTCAGCAGTGTTCCCACGTCCCAGAGCTCGTCCTTATTATCAGTAACTATCAGGTCATTCCGTGTGCTCTTAACCACCAGGTCATAACAGTACAGGTGGCCCAAAGTACTAATGCATCTCAATAGAGGGATAAGAGAAGTTCTGAGACCATTTTTTTTTCTTTGCAGTGTGTTTTGTCTCTATTTTCCCCTTTACCTCTGGGTGGTTCAGGACACTGGTGTAAACATGTTATAAAGGCACAGATGATTGGCCTCGGAAAGACCAAAACATCCAACACCGCGGAGACACCATCACGTGTTTCTCAACGCAGTGATTCCAGAACACTGCCCCCATCCCTTATGGGAAATATGCAGATGCATGTAAAGATGCTGCGGACACACCATCATGTGTTTCTCAATGCAGTGAATAGCCAGGCCTTTCCTTGGGAAGGAACAACCATGGGAAGGGCAGCATCCTGTGAAGGAAAGCCACCTATGCCAAGCATGGTATCCATCCACAGACAGCTGTTTCGGGGTTTTTTGCCCCTCATCAGTGTGGAGTAGGAATCGGGCTATTAGGAGCAGTGCCTAGTAAAAAGGCTATAAAGGCACAGATGATTGGCCTCGGGGAGACCAAAACATCCAACACCGCGGAGACACCATCACGTGTTTCTCAACGCAGTGATTCCAGAACACTGCCCCCATCCCTTATGGGAAATATGCAGATGCATGTAAAGAAGCTGCGGAGACACCATCACGTGTTTCTCAACGCAAGCAGTGAATAGCCAGGCCTTTCCCCGGGAAGGAACAACCACGGGAAGGGCAGCATCCTATGAAGGAAAGCCACCTATGCCAAGCAAAAAGTAAAAAGGCTATAAAAACCCCGAAACAGCTGTCTGTGGATGGATACCATGCTTGGCATAGGTGGCTTTCCTTCATAGGATGCTGCCCTTCCCGTGGTTGTTCCTTCCCGGGGAAAGGCCTGGCTATTCACTGCTTGCGTTGAGAAACACGTGATGGTGTCTCCGCAGCTTCTTTACATGCATCTGCATATTTTCCATAAGGGATGGGGGCAGTGTTCTGGAATCACTGCGTTGAGAAACACGTGATGGTGTCTCCGTGGTGTTGGATGTTTTGGTCTCCCCGAGGCCAATCATCTGTGCTATTATAGCCTTTTTACTAGGCACTGCTCCTAATAGCCAGATTCCTACTCCACACTGATGAGGGGCAAAAAACCCCGAAACAGCTGTCTGTGGATGGATACCATGCTTGGCATAGGTGGCTTTCCTTCATACGATGCTGCCCTTCCCGTGGTTGTTCCTTCCCGGGGAAAGGCCTGGCTATTCACTGCTTGCGTTGAGAAACACGTGATGGTGTCTCCGCAGCTTCTTTACATGCATCTGCATATTTTCCATAAGGGATGGGGGCAGTGTTCTGGAATCACTGCATTGAGAAACACGTGATGGTGTCTCCGCGGTGTTGGATGTTTTGGTCTCCCCGAGGCCAATCATCTGTGCTATTATAGCCTTTTTACTAGGCACTGCTCCTAATAGCCAGATTCCTACTCCACACTGATGAGGGGCAAAAAACCCCGAAACAGCTGTCTGTGGATGGATACCATGCTTGGCATAGGTGGCTTTCCTTCATAGGATGCTGCCCTTCCCGTGGTTGTTCCTTCCCGGGGAAAGGCCTGGCTATTCACTGCTTGCGTTGAGAAACACGTGATGGTGTCTCCGCAGCTTCTTTACATGCAACTGGTGTAAACATGGACATCCAAGGTCTGTCCTCTTGGATGGATAATCTCACTTCAAGGATACAAAACATTCAAGATTTTGTGGTTCAGAATCCGATGTCAGAGCCTAGGATTCCAATTCCTGATTTGTTTTTTGGTGATAGATCTAAGTTCTTGAATTTCAAAAATAATTGTAAATTGTTTCTTGCCTTGAAACCTCGCTCCTCAGGTGACCCTGTTCAACAAGTAAAGATCATTATTTCATTGTTACGTGGTGACCCTCAAGACTGGGCATTTTCCCTTGCGCCAGGAGATCCGGCATTGCGTGATGTTGATGCGTTTTTCCTGGCGCTTGGATTGCTTTATGACGAACCTAATTCAGTGGATCAGGCAGAGAAAATCTTGCTGGCTCTGTGTCAGGGTCAGGATGAAGCGGAGATATATTGTCAGAAGTTTAGAAAGTGGTCTGTGCTCACTCAGTGGAATGTATGTGCCCTGGCAGCAATCTTCAGAAAGGGTCTCTCTGAAGCCCTTAACCCCTTCATGACCTTGGGATTTTTCGTTTTTCCGTGTTCGTTTTTCACTCCCCTCCTTCCCAGAGCCATAACTTTTTTATTTTTCCGTCAATTTGGCCATGTGGGGCTTATTTTTTGCGGGACGAGTTGTACTTTTGAACGACATCATTGGTTTTAGCATGTCATGTACTAGAAAATGGGAAAAAAATTCCAAGTGTGGTGAAATTGCAAAAAAAGTGCAATCCCACACTTGTTTTTTGTTTGGCTTTTTTGCTAGGTTCACTAAATGCTAAAACTGACATGCCATTATGATTCTCCAGGTCAGTACAAGTTCATAGACACCTAACATGACTAGGTTATTTTTTATCTAAGTGGTGAAAAAAAATTCCAAACTTTGCTAAAAAAAAAAAAAAAAAAATTGCGCCATTTTCCGATACCCGTAGCGTCTCCATTTTTCGTGTTCTGGGGTCGGTTGAGGGCTTATTTTTTGCGTGCCGAGATGACGTTTTTAATGATAGCATTTCATTGCAGATACGTTCTTTTGATCGCCCGTTATTGCATTTTAATGCAATGTCGTGGCGACCAAAAAAACGTAATTCTGGCGTTTTGAATTTTTTTCCCGCTACGCCATTTAGCGATCAGGTTAATGCTTTTTTTTAGTTGATAGATCGGGCGATTCTGAGCGCGGCGATACCAAATATGTGTAGATTTTATTTTTTTTATTGATTTATTTTGATTGGGGCGAAAAGGGGGTGATTTAAACTTTTATTTTTTTTATTTTTTTAACATTTTTTGTAACTTTTTTTTTTACTTTTGCCATGCTTCAATAGCCTCCATGGGAGGCTAGAAGCAGGCACAGCACGATCGGCTCTGCTACATAGCAGCGATCTGCTGATCGCTGCTATGTAGCAGAAATGCAAGTGTGCTGTGAGCGCCGACCACAGGGGGGCGCTCACAGCCACCGGCGTTCAGTAACCATAGAGGTCTCAAGGACCTCTATGGTTACAATGGAGATGCATCGCCGACCCCCGATTATGTGACGGGGGTCGGCGATGACGTCATTTCTGGCCGCCCGGCCGCGGTAGTTAAATGCCGCTGTCTGCATTTGACAGCGGCATTTAACTAGTTAATAGGTGCGGGCAGATCGCAATTCTGCCCGCGCCTATTACGGGCACATGTCAGCTGTTCAAAACAGCTGACATGTCCCGGCTTTGATGCGGGCTCACCGCGGAGCCCTGCATCAAAGCAGGGGATCTGACCTTGGACTATCCCGTCCAAGGTCAGATAGGGGTTAAGGATGTCATGGTGGGGTTTCCCATGCCTGCTGGTCTGAATGAGTCTATGTCCTTGGCCATTCAGATCGATCGACGCTTGCGTGAGCGTAAAGCTGTGCACCATTTGGCGGTACTATCTGAGCATGGGCCTGAGCCTATGCAATGTGATAGGACTTTGACCAGAGCTGAACGGCAAGAACACAGACGTCGGAATGGGCTATGTTTTTACTGTGGTGATTCCACTCATGCTATCTCCGATTGTCCTAAGCGCACTAAGCGGTTCGCTAGGTATGCCACCATTGGTACGGTACAGTCTAAATTTCTATTGTCTGTTACTCTGATTTGCTCTTTGTCATCCTATTCTGTTATGGCATTTGTGGATTCAGGCGCTGCCCTGAATTTGATGGACTTGGAGTATGCTAGGCGCTGTGGTTTTTTCTTGGAGCCCTTGCAGTATCCTATTCCATTGAGAGGAATTGATGCTACGCCTTTGGCCAAGAATAAGCCTCAGTATTGGACCCAATTGACCATGTGCATGGCTCCTGCACATCAGGAGGATATCCGCTTTCTGGTGTTGCATAATCTGCATGATGTGGTCGTTTTGGGGTTGCCATGGCTACAGGTTCATAATCCAGTATTGGACTGGAAATCTATGTCTGTGTCCAGCTGGGGTTGCCAGGGGGTACATGGTGATGTTCTATTTTTGTCTATTTCGTATTCCACTCCTTCTGAAGTTCCAGAGTTTTTGTCGGATTATCGGGATGTATTTGATGAGCCCAAAGCCAGTGCCCTACCTCCTCATAGGGATTGCGATTGTGCAATTAATTTGATTCCTGGTAGTAAGTTTCCTAAGGGCCGATTGTTCAATTTATCTGTGCCAGAACACGCCGCTATGCGGAGTTATATAAAGGAATCCTTGGAGAAAGGCCATATTCGCCCGTCGTCATCACCGTTAGGAGCAGGGTTCTTTTTTGTGGCCAAGAAGGATGGTTCTTTGAGACCTTGTATTGATTACCGCCTTCTTAATAAAATTACAGTCAAATTTCAGTATCCTTTGCCGCTGCTGTCTGATTTGTTTGCTCGGATTAAGGGGGCTAGTTGGTTCACCAAGATAGATCTTCGAGGGGCGTATAATCTTGTGCGTATTAAGCAAGGCGATGAATGGAAAACTGCATTTAATATGCCCGAGGGCCATTTTGAGTACCTGGTTATGCCATTCGGGCTTTCCAATGCTCCATCAGTATTTCAGTCCTTTATGCATGACATCTTCCGAGAGTACCTGGATAAATTCCTGATTGTGTATTTGGATGATATTTTGGTCTTTTTGGATGATTGGGAGTCTCATGTGAAGCAGGTCAGAATGGTGTTCCAGGTCCTTCGTGCAAATTCCTTGTTTGTGAAGGGGTCAAAGGTTCTCTTTGGAGTTCAGAAGGTTTCATTTTTGGGGTTCATTTTTTCCCCTTCTACTATCGAGATGGACCCTGTTAAAGTCCAGGCCATTTACGATTGGACTCAGCCGACATCTGTGAAGAGCCTGCAAAAGTTCCTGGGCTTTGCTAATTTTTATCGGCGCTTCATCGCTAATTTTTCTACTGTTGCTAAACCGTTGACTGATTTGACCAAGAAGGGTGCTGATGTGGTCAATTGATCTTCTGCGGCTGTAGAGGCTTTTCAGGAGTTGAAGCGTCGTTTTTCTTCTGCCCCTGTGTTGTGCCAGCCAGATGTTTCGCTCCCATTTCAGGTTGAGGTTGATGCTTCTGAGATTGGAGCAGGGGCTGTTTTGTCGCGAAGAAGTTCTAATGGCTCGGTGATGAAGCCATGTGCTTTCTTTTCTAGAAAGTTTTCGCCTGCTGAGCGTAACTATGATGTTGGTAATCGTGAATTGTTGGCCATGAAGTGGGCATTCGAGGAGTGGCGTCATTGGCTGGAGTTTTGTGCCTGACTCTCTGGGTGTTCCTGAGCCGGCGGGTATTCTCAAAGAGGGGGTAATTTTGTCTGCCATCTCCCCTGATTTGCGGCGGGTGCTGCAAAAATTTCAGATACATGGACTAGTAGAGTTATCTCTGAGATTCATTGTTCAGTGTTGGCTGGGCATCCTGGAATCTTTGGTACCAGAAATTTGGTGGCTAGATCCTTCTGGTGGCCGTCTTTGTCGCGGGATGTGCGTTCTTTTGTGCAGTCCTGTGGGACTTGTGCTCGGGCTAAGCCCTGCTGTTCTCGTGCCAGTGGGTTGCTTTTGCCCTTGCCAGTCCCGAAGAGGCCCTGGACGCATATTTCTATGGATTTTATTTCGGATCTCCCCGTCTCTCAAAAGATGTCGGTCATTTGGGTGGTTTGTGATCGCTTTTCTAAGATGGTACATTTGGTACCTTTGTCTAAATTGCCTTCCTCCTCTGATTTGGTGCCATTATTTTTTCAGCATGTGGTTCGTTTACATGGTATCCCGGAGAACATCGTTTCTGACAGAGGTTCCCAGTTTGTTTCAAAGTTTTGGCGTTCCTTTTGTGCTAGGATGGACATTGATTTGTCTTTTTCCTCGGCTTTCCATCCTCAGACAAATGGCCAAACCGAACTAACTAATCAAACTTTGGAAACATATCTGAGATGCTTTGTTTCTGCTGATCAGGATGATTGGGTGTCCTTTTTGCCATTGGCTGAGTTCGCCCTTAATAAGCGGGCCAGCTCGGCTACTTTGGTTTCGCCGTTTTTCTGCAATTCTGGTTTCCATCCTCGTTTCTCTTCAGGGCAGGTTGAGTCTTCAGACTGTCCTGGTGTAGATACTGTGGTGGATAGGTTGCAGCAGATTTGGACTCATGTGGTGGACAATTTGACATTGTCCCAGGAGAAGGCTCAACGTTTCACTAACCGCCGGCGCTGTGTGGGTCCCCGACTTCGTGTTGGGGAATTGGTTTGGTTGTCGTCTCGTTATGTTCCTATGAAGGTTTCCTCTCCTAAGTTTCATTGGTCCGTATAAGATTTCTGAGGTTATCAATCCTGTGTCATTTCGTTTGGCCCTTCCTGCTTCTTTTGCCATCCATAATGTGTTCCATAGGTCGTTATTGCGGAGCTACGTGGCGCCTGTGGTTCCATCCATTGATCCTCCTGCCCCGGTGTTAGTTGAGGGGGAGTTGGAGTATGTGATGGAGAAGATTTTGGATTCTCGTGTTTCGAGACGGAAACTCCAGTACCTGGTCAAGTGGAAGGGTTATAGTCAGTAAGATAATTCCTGGGTTTTTGCCTCTGATGTTCATGCTGCCGATCTGGTTTGTGCCTTTCATTTGGCTCATCCTGGTCGGCCTGGGGGCTCTGGTGAGGGTTCGGTGACCCCTCCTCAAGGGGGGGGTACTGTTGTGAATTCTGTTGTCGGGCTCCCTCCTGTGGTCATGAATGGTACTTCGGCTGGTTCTGTCCATGGACTTCCTCTGGTGGGTGTTTCTGAGTTTCACAGGTGACTAGGTTAATTCGTTAGCTGCTGCTCTATTTAACTCCACTTAGATCTTTGCTCTATGCCACCTGTCAATGTTCCATTATTGGTCTAGTTCACTCCTGGATCGTTCTTGTGACCTGTCTTCCCATCAGAAGCTAAGTTCCAGCTTGTATTTCTTTGGTTTTCTATTTTTCTGTCCAGCTTGCTATTTATTTGTTGTCTTGCTTGCTGGAAGCTCTGGGACGCAGAGGGAGCGCCTCCGCACCGTGAGTCGGTGCGGAGGGTTTTTTTGCGCCCTCTGCGTGGTCTTTTTGTAGGTTTTTGTGCTGACCGCAAAGTAACCTTTCCTATCCTCGGTCTGTTCAGTAAGTCGGGCCTCACTTTGCTAAATCTATTTCATCTCTGTGTTTGTATTTTCATCTTTACTCACAGTCATTATATGTGGGGGGCTGCCTTTTCCTTTGGGGAATTTCTCTGAGGCAAGGTAGGCTTTATTTTTCTATCTTCAGGGCTAGCTAGTTTCTTAGGCTGTGCCGAGTTGCATAGGGAGCGTTAGGCGCAATCCACGGCTATTTCTAGTGTGTTTGATAGGTTTAGGGATTGCGGTCAGCAGAGTTCCCACGTCCCAGAGCTCGTCCTTATTATCAGTAACTATCAGGTCATTCCATGTGCTCTTAACCACCAGGTCCATTATTGTCCTGACCACCAGGTCATAACAGTGAGCCCAAAGTGGAAGGCTCCCAACCTGACTTGAAAAGGGGATTTCACTTGTTTCCAGGCTGACTGGACACCTAATGTACCTGTTGCCAGTACCCTGCAAGTGAGGCCTGTTACATCTTCAGTAAACCAGGTAAAGACTGCAACGCTGTGTCCTATACTCATTGACTGGCATACACCATCATCGACATACACCTTGGGAGCCCTGGGGACCCCGCTTCACCTGTGGGAAGCATCACCATCATTGTTGCAACAACATATCCCAAGCTCCATCACTGTCATTTTCTTCTTTTGAGGTCCACACCATCAGGCTCTTTTGTCCCTTTTCCCTCAGAGTAGCGGTCATATACCGGCCCCCAGGCTCACCCAACCACTTCCTGGACCATTTATCTGCCTGGCTGCCACACTTCATGTCCTCAGAACTACCAACCCTTATCCTGGGAGACTTCAACATCCCCATTAACAGTCTCACTTCCACATCTGCATCCCAGCTTCTATCACTAACCACTTCTCTAGGCCTCTCACAGTTCTCAACCTCTGAAGCACACAAAGACGATAAAACCCTTGACCTGCTCTGTTCAATCTCCTACCTAGATAACCCACCGCTTCCCCTCTCTGACCACAACATTCTATCCTTCACACTCACAATTCCTCACCCAACCCAGCACTCTCCTACCTACCACTCATTCAGAAATCTACATGCTATTAACTCTCACACACTTTCACACTCCCTACACTCATCATTGTCCCCAATCTCCTCTTTTTCCTATCCTGATCTGACTGTACATCACTTCAATGACACTCTTAGAAGCACCCTTGACCAAGTAGCTCCCTCACCCTCAGAACCTCCAAACAGAGTAAAATAGCCCTGGCTCACAACACAAGCCCGATTTCTCCAGCAATGCTATATGTGTGCTGAACGCTTATGGAGGAAAACACGCACACCAGAAGACTTCATACACTTCAAATTTATATTAAGGACCTATAACTCTGCCCTTCACCTCACCAAACAGACCTACTTCACCACTCTGATCTCCTCACTATCCAACAACCCTAAGAAACTTTTTTACACCTTTCACTCATTCCTCAGGCCAAAAGCACAAACCCCTATCACAGACATTTGTGCTGATGACCTGGCCTTTCACTTTATAGAGAAAATAGATAATATCCTTCAGGAAATCCGCTCCCAGACACCAAGTACAGTGACTCCCATCCCTCCCTGCATCTCTCCTGGCTCACTCTCCACATTCGATCCCATCACAGAAGAAGTCTCCAAGCTCCTCTCTTCTTCTCTTCCGACTACATGCACCACTGACTACATTCCCTCACATCTCCTCCAGTCTCTCTCCCCAGTCGTCACAACTCACCTAACTACAATCTTTAATCTCTCCCTCTCCTCTGGCATTTTTCCCTCCTCCTTTAAAACACTCTATCATTACTCCATTACTAAAGAAACCCACCATCGACCAATCCTGCACAAATAACTACAGACCGGTCTCCAATCTCCCCTTCATCTCTAAACTCTTGGAGCACCTGACATACTTCCGCCTTGCCCGTTACCTCTCCACTCACTACCTCCTAGACCCTTCACAGTCCGGATTCCGCCCCCTACATTCGACAGAAACTGCACTCATCAAGATGACCAATTACCTTCTGACAGCAAAATGTAACAGTGACCACTCTCTGCTCATTCTTCTCGACCTTTCTGCAGCTTTCCACACTGTTGACCACCCTCTCCTACTCTCTGGGCTCCAGTCACTAGGCATTAAAGACACTGCTCTCTCCTGGTTCTCCTCCTATCTTTCTGACCACTCCTTCAGTGTTCTGTTCTCTGTCTCCACTTCATCTCCTCTTCCTCTCACTGTCGGGGTACCTCAGGGCTCAGTCCTTGGCCCCCTTCTCTTCTCTCTCTACACGGCCCCAATTGAACAGACCATCAGCAGATTTGGCTTTCAGTACCATCTTTATGCTGATGACACACAACCATACACATCATCCCCTGATCTTACCCCTGCTGTACTACAGAGCGTCACTGACTGTCTGTCTGCAGTCTCCAACATCATGTCTGCTCTCTATCTAAAACTCAACCTCTCCAAAACTTCTGCTCCCGCAATCTACTAACCTCCCTAAATCTGACATTTCCCTCTCCATGGGTGGCACCATAATAACACCCCGGCAGCAGGCGCGCTGTCTGGGTGTTATGTTGGACTCCGATCTCTCCTTCACCTCCCATATACAATCTTTTGCCCGCTCGTGCCGCTTACACCTAAAGAACACTTAACACCTAAAGAACATCTCTAGAAGCCACCCTTTTCTCACCATGGAAACAACAAAAACCCTCACTGTCACCTTGATCCACTCCTGCCTGGACTACTGCAATGCTCTATTAATTGGCCTCCCCCTTACTTGACTTTCCCCTCTGCAGTCTAACCTTAATGCAGCACCCAGGGTTGTCCATCTAGCTAATCGTTACTCGGACACGTCCGCTCTTTGCCAGTCGTTACACTGGCTGCCCATTCATTACAGGATACAATTCAAAGTACTTGTTCTCACCCACAAATCTCTCCACAGTGCGGCACCCCCATACATCTCCTCCCTCATTTTGGTCTATCGGCCTAACCGACCGCTGCGCTCTGCAAATGACTTTCAACTAACCTCTGCACTAATCCGTACCTTCCACTCCCAACTCCAAGACTTCTCCCGTACTGCGCCAATCCTCTGGAATGCTTTACCCCAAGATATTAGGACCATCCACAATTTGCATAGTTTTAGGCGCTCATTCAAAACACATTTGTTCAGAGCTGCCTACCATGTTCACTAATCAAACTCATTTTATGTTTGTGTGTGTAGCCCATTCACTATCTCCATCTATCCCCCACCCCCTGAAGATGGCTAGACCATCATTGTAAATATATCATTGTAAATACACATCTGTACTTTGCATCTCCCCCTCCTTATTGTAGATTGTGAGCTCTCACGAGCAGGGTCGTCTTATTTTGCTTTAAATATTGTATTGTTAACGTTGTTACTTATGACTGTTTTTGAAACTGTTAAACTGTAAAGCGCTGCAGAATATGTTGGCGCTATATAAATAAAGATTATTATCATCATTATTAAAGGCAAACTGTTTATGTACGATGGTAAGCTGTGTCGGAGGAATATTGACCCACGCACTCACGAGCTGGTCTGACAGATAGTAGTCCCAAGACAAGATGCGCCAATGGTTCTGGAAGCGTACCACGATGGGACAGGACACTTCAGATGGAAGAATTTAGATATCCTACTCCATGAAAGGTTCTACTGGATTGGCATGAGAAAAGCCATTGAAAAGTGGTGCCAAGAGTGTGGCCCATGCAACCTGCGCAGGAAGGACCGTGACAGCCAGAGGGCTCCCCTACAGCCCATAGTCACCAAACAGCCACTTGAACTGGATGCCTTAGACCACGTGAAGCAAACTCCAAGCCGGTCATACTATGTCTATGCTCTGACCATTGTGGATCATTACTCCAGATTCCTGGTAGTAGTGCCTGTCAAGGACCAGACAGCGAAGATCGCAGCCAAAGCCTTCCAGCAACACTTTTGCCGACCACACAGATACCCAGAGAAGGTACTTACTGACCTAGGCCCAGCCTTTGAAGTGGAAGTGTTTCAAGAGGTCTGCAACCTGTTCAGATGCAAGAAAATCAGAACAACACCGTATGACCCACAAACCAATGATATGTATGAAAAGGTGAACCAGGTGGCAACCGATCTGTTAAAAACATTGCCTTTACACGAAAGAAACCAGAGAAGTTTCCAGACTTGGTAGACTTGTACTATCACATCCCAGTGAATTCCACCAACTGCACTCCAGCATACCTGATGAGGGGAAGATCTAGCAAATTACCTGTTGATCTGGAAATGGGATTCCTAACCCTAGAAACTACTTCACCATATGCAGATTGGGATACTGAGGGACAACAGAAATACCACCAAGTACTAGAGTGTGTAGAGAGAATATTGTCCCAGGCAAGACAAAACAAGAGAGAGACTATAACCAACGTGCCCCTGCAATTCCATTGTCACCAGGTGAACAAGTGCTAAAGCGTAAGAGAAGAATGCATAAACTTGACGATCAGTGGGAAGCAGAGCCATATACCATTTTACCATCAAACTTCAGCATTATGAAAGTATGCCTTATAAATAAAGATGGAGGAGAAACTTCAACTGCGGTATAAAGAGATCATCTTAAAGTATACCCTGAAAAACTGAGAGAAAAAGAAAAGGATCTAGGAACTTGCAAACCAATGGAGGAAGAAGAAAAGAAAATCCACACCGTTCTTGGAGATTTTCCCCAGTCTTGGACTCAAGTACATCAGGCCATAGTGATACCTGTCTTGACTTTTCCCCAGTTGGCAATAACAGAAAAAAATGTGATTCAAGTCCATCCTGAACCAGAAGAGACTCTACAACAGCGGGCTCAAGCAACAAATGTCATACCAGCAGTGGAACAAGAGAATCCACCCTCTGCTATCGGTGAATCTGCCATGTCCACAGTGAGTAGAAGTAGTCCCAGAAGGTCCAGTATACCTGTGCTACATAGACTCACCAGAAGTGTAGCCATAAGAGAATGCACTACACCAGTGGTAGCGAGAACAGTGAACCCCATTAGGTCACTAGCAATCCCTGTATTGCGTACATCTACCCGTAGTACCAAAGGCCAAATCCCAGCTCGTTTCAGGGACTAAAATGTCAATAATTGATGATACCTGTTTGAAATGATTTGTACATATTTATTACAGGTTTAAAATGTACAATGGGGTAATGGACAGTGGATTACCCAAAAACTGTCTTTGTAAATAGTTTGGCACCCTCAAGGTGCACCCTGGTTCTACCCACTTTGCCGGCATGGGTACGGCCTTGTTTCTTCAGACCTGAAGCAGAAAATCGTCTGGCATGGCAGAACCCCGGGTCTGGAAATGCCTTGTAGCCCGCCCAAGCCCTATGTTGGGGGTTTATGATGGGTCCCTCGCTTCGGTACTGTTATATATGACACCATGATATAAGACCATATGTACACTTATAAAATGTTTATTTGCAACGTTCAAGCCAAAAGTGCCTCCCGTAAGGGAACAATGAGTTTAAACCTGTTTATGTTGTTCAAAATGTTTTGCACCTATCTAACCTGTTGCTTATGTTTTCTTTTCCCAGTCCAGGAGTACTGGATTTAACGGAAAGGATGTGGCACCCCAGGAGTTCGGGTATGACAGTAGTGCTGCCTTCCTCTCGGGGAGGGTAGTGCTATGGCTGGAAACAAGAGGGATCTCTTTGGCAGGTAACCTCACACACAACACCTTCTGAATCCAGACCAGGAGGGGGAGCTCAATACCCGGTTTAAGGGCAGCTTCCCTGAATAAAGATCCTGGTCTGCAGGAGGAGCTAGTTTAGTCTGGAGCAGACAGTGAAGGGAAAGGAGCAATGAGGAGAAAATAGGGCTCAAGGAGGCTGCAAGTGGTCCTCCGAGGAGCTAGAGTGCAGAGACCTGGTACCGGAAGCCCGAGACTGTGAGGAGCTGCAAGCCCCATAGCAGAACCGGAGGGCACAGAACTACACATATAGTGCCCAAATTAAGCCTGTGGTACAGCAGCATTCTGAAGCCTGGAGTCACCATGCAGAGACCCCAGAAGGAACGGCTCAAGCTGCCTACCATACAGGTATCTGTCCCAGGACAGGGGAAAGGACCAGGACCTTGTTAGGACACTTCAGGCAGCAAGGGACTTATAGCGAGCGCAAAGTGGAAGGCTCCCAACCTGACATGCCAAGGGGATTTCACTTGTTTCCAGGCTGCCTGGACATCTAATGTACCTGTTGCTGGTACCCTGGACTGAGGCCTGTTACATCTTCAGTAAACCAAGTAAAGACTGCAACGCTGTGTCCTTTACTCATTGACAGGCATACACCATCATCGCCATACACCTTGGGAGCCCTGGGGACCCCGCTTCACCTGTGGGAAGCATCACCATCATTGCTGCAACAACATCCCCCAGAGGGCCCCTTTAAAGCAGCATCGGTCCCCCTATTGACCGAATTCCACAGGTGGCGTCACAACAGATTTTATCTCAATTCCCTTTAAAGACCATTCCTCTCTTACAGTGAGTCCCAGGGCCAGGACCGAGTTGCCGCCACCTTGACATCCCCTTTAATAGCAACCGGACCTGGTGTCGAGTACCCCGCTGCCCTGGTGGGTGACTCATCAGCGCAACCAGGTGACAATGATGGGAGTTGTATTCAGTACCCTCTGTGAACATTGTGCATAAAATAAAGAATTAATTAAAAAAATGGCTGGGGGCTGATGTTACTAATCTGGGAAGAGGACAACATCCCAAAAGGTTTCAGGCTTTTAAGCTAAGATGTTCGCTTAGCCTTTACTGGCTAATTTACAAGGCGCCCCAGAAAAAAATGACAAAAGGTCCTACTATAATTTCTAACCAGGAAAGGCTAAACAGACATGTAGGGGTTGAAACTAATAGCCTATTACCCCACTTGCCATCACAACTGGGCAAGTGTGAAGAACGAGGCTAAGTGCCAGATTTGGCGCATATTATTGATGAACCATTTCTGGGGCAGCTGAGGGCTGATTCTATTAACCTGAGAGGTTGGTAATTGCCATGGCCCCTTCCTTGGCTATTAACAAACTAACCAGTAAAAGCTAAGCAAACAGCTATGAGCTGTTATTAATAATAGTCTGGGGAAATTTAGGGCTAATGGCCATTTTCACAAATTATTAATATCAGCCCCCAGCGGCTGGCTTTCCCTCTGCTGGCTTTGAAAATTACGTGGGAGCCCATGCATTTAAAAAGCAATATATATATTTTATAACAAGAAAAATACACAAAGTGCTTATTATATAGCACATTGACATCTGTCTATCTATCTATCAATCATCTATTATGTTTCTCATCTATATCTATGAACATCTGTAATACCTAACACTCTTAATTTCTGTTCTGTATTTCATTACATACGTGGCACACTGACAGCACAGGGACAACACATGGATGCCACAGGGATGTAACACATGGACACACGGACACAGACAGCAAACGGATACACGGATGTCACACTAATGTTACATACGTACATATGGATAGCACACGGACATAGACCACGTATCTAACTAGTACTGTTTATTACAGTACAGGAATCACCAGGACGTGTAAAGGGGCCGTACTGAAAGTGCAGCTACCTTGCAAAAATAAACTTTATCCCTCCCAGGAGCTGCCTGCCTTCATTCATAGAGGCGGTGCTCAGACTATCGTGAGTCACTGCTCACAGCACTGTGAGTGGAGGTTGTAATCATGCTCTCTGGAACTTCAATGACTGCCAGCTCTGCACTGATACGCTGCCAGGCCAGCTATAAGTCAAAGAGCAGAGCATGATTACAACCTCAGCTCAACTTCAGTATATCGAAGTATATAATTCAGTATATCGAAGTGTCTGTAGCCACTTCGCCAGTTTCAATGGGAGCGGCTTTCAACATTGCTGAGAATACAGTGTGCGGAGGCTGTAGTCACACTCTGCATTTTGATTGACATATGTTTCTGCAGCGTTTCAGTGCAGAGCCTGCTGTCTTTCATGTCCCAGGGTGTGCTTACAGCCGTGGCTCACAGTGCTGTGAGTGTTGACTGAAGCCCTCTATGACTGGAAGCAGGTGACCACTAAGAGGAATAAAGTTCATTTTCTCTCAATAAGCAGCTGCATTTTCAGTAAGGTGGACTTGGAGCTTAGCAATGCTACTTACCTTCAGATGAACCCTGTATCTGCACGTAAATAGCATTATCAAAGGTGACATGTTAGCTTTAAATTCTGTTTGCAGAAATCTTCCTTGCTTGGGACTTAAGTTACAAGAATTAATAACAGTAGACATTCATTAACTTTTTATAGGTAATACTGTAACAACAAATCCATGGATCCATAGGTGGGTAGATATAGCTAAGAGTCAGACATGAAACTGCCCCTTACCAAATTAGACTCCATGTTTCCTTTAATTTTTTTATTTCAGCTTCTGTGCAATTAAAAGCTACATATGGCTGCAATTACCTGTGTTGTCATCTACCATCATGTGAATCCACATGTAGCATGTAAGCGTAATTAACAAAAGCTGGAAAGAATGAGTCACGCTTCCTGTAGAAGTTTAGAAAAGACAGAGAGGACTTGTATAATGATGCAATAAGAGAACTTGCACACAAAATATGGATTCATTTGAACAGTTTCTCATAGGTCAGGACAACAACAACCACATGCAGGTTAGCAATTTTCATCTTAGTTAAATATAATGTACTGTACATACACCCTTGAAATCTTAAGTTTCACAGAAGCATTTTGAGAAACAAATGCCTAGTCTGTCTGGTCACAAAAAACTTCCTTGTTCTATTGTGATTTTATAGTAATAGTCTGTAGATAGTATTTTTTATATATTTTGTAGGGGTTCACCCTTTCTGGTAGGCAATAGGCATTAGGCCTTAGGTAGCATTCACGCAGACAATGCGGTCATGGTCCAAACATGTGCAGCTTTTATTTTTTTTATAAGCGGGCACAATCAAAAAACAATACTTAAAGGGGATTACCTAAATGCATATCCATTAAATCATATACAGTTGTGCTGAAAAGTTTACATACCCCGGCAGAATTTTTGCTCTCTTGCTCTTTTTTAAGAAAATATGAATGATAACACCAAAACTTTTTCTCCACTCATGGTTAGTGGTTGGATGAAGCCATTTTTTGTCAAACTACTGTGTTTTCTCTTTTTATATCATAATGACAACTCAAAACATCCAAATTACCCTGATCAAAACTTCACATACCCCAGTGATTTTGGCCTGATAACATGCTAAGAAGTTGACACAAATGGGTTTTAATGACTACTTAAGGTAACATCCTCACCTATGACCTGTTTTCTTGTAAGCAGTGTGTGCATAAACTCCGAGTGAGTATCTTTCATCCAGAGAGACTCTTGCATCTTTCATACAGCCACTGATGTTTCTGGATTGTGAGTCATGGGGAAAGGAAAAGAATTGTCAATGGATCTAAGGGAAAAGGTAGCTGAACTGTATAAAACAGGAAAGGGATACAAAAAGATAGCCAAGGAATTGATAATGCCAGTCAGCAGCGTTCAAACTGTGATCAAACAAGTGGAAAATCAAGGTTCTGTAAAAACAAATCCACGGTCAGGTAGACCAACAAAAATGTTGTCCACAACTGCCAGGAAAATTGTGCGGGATTCAAAGAAAAGGCCACAAACAACATCAGCTGAAATACAGGACTCTCTGAAAACTAGCAGTGTGGCTGTTTCAAGATGCACAATGAGGACGCACTTGAACAAAATGCGCTGCATGGTTGAGTCGCCAGAATAAAGCCATTATTGCGCAAATGCCACAAAGTATCTTGCCTACAATCTGCAAAACAGCATAGAGACAAGCCTCACAAATTCTGGAACAAAGTAATTTGGAGTGATGAGACCAATATTGAACTTTTTGGCCACAACCATTATTGTTACATTTTAGAGAAAGGTCAACAAGGCCTATGATGAAAGTAACACCATTCCTACTGTAAAGCACAGAGGTGGATTGCTGATGTTTTGGGGATGTGTGAGCTACAAAGGCACAGGAAACTTGGTCAAAGTTTAAGGAAAGATGAATGCAGCACTGGAGGCAAATTTGTACTCATCAGACCAGAAGCTGTAACATTACATCAATCCAAAACACAAGGTCTAGATGACCTGTTATTGTCTATAGCAGAACTAAGTGAATGTCCTGGAATAGCCATCTAAGTCTCCTGACCTGATCATTGAACCACTCTGGGGAGATCTCAAGCATGCAGTTCATGCTAGACAGCCCAGGAATTTACAGGAACTGGAGGCATTTTGCCAAGAAGGGTGAACAGCTTTACCATCTGAGAAAATAAAGAACCTCATCCACATCTACCACAAAAGACTTCAAGCTGTCATTGATGTTAGAAGGGGCAATACACAATATTAAGAAATGGGGTATTTGATCAAGGTCATTTGGGTGTTTTGGGTTGTCATTATGAATTAAAAAGAGAAAGCACAGTGGTTTGACAATAAATGGCTTCACCCCACCACTAATCATGAGTGGAGAAAACATTTTCGTGTTATCATTCATAATCTCTGAAAAAACCCCAATAAAACTTAAATAAATAAACATTCTGCCTGGGTATGTACATTTTTTTAGCACAACTGTACAAAAAGAAAAGAATATATGCTTAAGGATCACCAAATGTTAACAAATTCTATTAGACAGCAACAAACAGAATTTTTTTAAAAACACTTAAAAGGCGTCCAAATGGACTACTAAAGTTGATCCACAATATAAAGTGCAATAGTCATAATCCTAGAAGTCATATTATGACAATGAATGAAAAAATGATATGATAGTCAATATTTATTCAAAATAATTGCTCCTTGTGGAGTTCATTTAGAGTCGCATGCCAAAATGTAGTGATTCTTAAACCCTATCAATGCTGTGCTCAAAATCAATATAAAGAGAAATAAGTTCCAATAAAATAAGTATATATCTCTCACTAGTAGAATACAATGATAGGCAAATAATGCAGTGGGTACGGACAGTATTCAGACCCCATTAAATTTTTTACTCTTTGTTTCATTACAGCCATTTGGTAAATTTAAAAAAGTTCATTTTTTCTCATTAATGTACACTCTGCACCCCTTCATTGGAGTCCAGTTGTGTTTAATTAAACTGATAGGACTTGCTTTGGAAAGGCACACACCTGTCTATATAAAACCTCACAGCTCACAGTGCATGTCAGACCAAATGATAATCATGAGGTCAAAGGAACTGGCCAGGGAGCTCAGAGACAGAATTCTGGCAAAGCACAGATCTGGCCAAGTTTACAAGAGAAATTCTGAAGCACTCAATAATCCTCCATAATCCTTAAAAGGAAGAAGTTTTGGACCATCAGAAGTCAGAGATGCAGTAGGGAGATGGTAGAAAGTTCCACAAAGTCAACTACCACTGCAGTCCTCCATCAGTCTGGCCTTTATGGCAGAGTGGTCCGGCGGAAGCCTCTCCTAAGTGCAAGACATTTGAAAGCCGGCATAGAGTTTGCTAAAAAAAACACATGAAGGACTCCTAGACTATAAGAAATAAGATTTTCTGGTCTGATGAGACGAATATAGACATTTTTGGTGATAATTCTAAGCGGTATGTGTGGAGAAAACCAGGCGTTGCTCATCACCTGCCCAATACAATCCCAACAGTGACACATGGTGGTGGCAGCATCATGCTATGGGGGTGTTTTTCAGCTGCAGGGACAGTACGACTGGTTGTCATTGAAGGAAATATGAATGCGGCCAAGAACAGAGATATCCTGGATGAAAACCTTTTCCAGAGTGTTATCGATCTCAGACTTGGCCGAAGGTTCACCTTCCAACAAGACAATGACCCTAAGCACATAGGTAAAATAACGAAGGAGTGGCTTCGGAACAAATTTGTGACCATGCTTGACTGGCCCAGCCAGAGACCTGACCTAAACCCAATTAAACATCTCTGGAGAGACCTGAAAATGGCTGTCCACCAACGTTCACCATCCAACCCGATGGAACTGGAGATGATCTGCAAGGAAGAATGGCAGAGAATCCCCAAATCCAGGTGTGAAAAACTTGTTGCATCATTCCCAAGAAGGCTCATGGCTGTACAAGCTCAAAAGGGTCATTCTACTCAATACTGAGCAAAGGGTGTGAATAATAATGACCATGTGATATTTTAGTTTTTCTTTTTTAATAAATTAGCAAAAATTACTATATTTCTGTTTTTTTCAGTCAAGATGGGGCGCAGAGTGTACATACAGTGGGGCAAAAAAGTATTTAGTCAGTCAGCAATAGTGCAAGTTCCACCACTTAAAAAGATGAGAGGCGTCTGTAATTTACATCATAGGTAGACCTCAACTATGGGAGACAAACTGAGAAAAAAAAATCCAGAAAATCACATTGTCTGTTTTTTTAACATTTTATTTGCATATTATGGTGGAAAATAAGTATTTGGTCAGAAACAAAATTTAATCTCAATACTTTGTAATATATCCTTTGTTGGCAATGACAGAGGTCAAACGTTTTCTGTAAGTCTTCACAAGGTTGCCACACACTGTTGTTGGTATGTTGGCCCATTCCTCCATGCAGATCTCCTCTAGAGCAGTGATGTTTTTGGCTTTTCGCTTGGCAACACGGACTTTCAACTCCCTCCAAAGGTTTTCTATAGGGTTGAGATCTGGAGACTGGCTAGGCCACTCCAGGACCTTGAAATGCTTCTTACGAAGCCACTCCTTCGTTGCCCTGGCGGTGTGCTTTGGATCATTGTCATGTTCAAAGACCCAGCCACGTTTCATCTTCAATGCCCTTGCTGATGGAAGGAGGTTTGCACTCAAAATCTCACGATACATGGCCCCATTCATTCTTTCATGTACCCGGATCAGTCGTCCTGGCCCCTTTGCAGAGAAACAGCCCCAAAGCATGATGTTTCCACCACCATGCTTTACAGTAGATATGGTGTTTGATGGATGCAACTCAGTATTCTTTTTCCTCCAAACACAACAAGTTGTGTTTCTACCAAACAGTTCCAGTTTGGTTTCATCAGACCATAGGACAGTCTCCCAAAACTCCTCTGGATCATCCAAATGCTCTGTAGCAAACTTCAGACGGGTCCGGACATGTACTGGCTTAAGCAGTGGTACACGTCTGGCACTGCAGGATCTGAGTCCATGGTGGCGTAGTGTGTTACTTATGGTAGGCCTTGTTACATTGGTCCCAGCTCTCTGCAGTTCATTCACTAGGTCCCCCCACGTGGTTCTGGGATTTTTGCTCACCGTTCTTGTGATCATTCTGACCCCACGGGGTGGGATTTTGTGTGGAGCCCCAGATCGAGGGAGATTATCAGTGGTCTTGTATGTCTTCCATTTTCTAATTATTGCTCCCACTGTTGATTTCTTCACTCCAAGCTGGTTGGCTATTGCAGATTCAGTCTTCCCAGCCTGGTGCAGGGCTACAATTTTGTTTCTGGTGTCCTTTGACAGCTCTTTGGTCTTCACCATAGTGGAGTTTGGAGTCAGACTGTTTGAGGGTGTGCACAGGTGTCTTTTAATGCTGATAACAAGTTTAAACAGGTGCCATTACTACAGGTAATGAGTGGAGGAAAGAGGAGACTCTTAAAGAAGAAGTTACAGGTCTGTGAGAGCCAGAAATCTTGATTGTTTGTTTCTGACCAAATACTTATTTTCCACCATAATATGCAAAAAAAATGATAAAAAAACAGACAATGTGATTTTCTGGATTTTTTTTTCTCAGTTTGTCTCCCATAGTTGAGGTCTACCTATGATGTAAATTACAGACGCATCTCATCTTTTTAAGTGGTGGAACTTGCACTATTGCTGACTGACTAAATACTTTTTTGCCCCACTGTATATGTGAAAAAAATGAACTTTTTTGAATTTACCAAAAGGCTGCAATGAAACAAAGAGTGAAAAATTTTAAGGGGTCTGAATACTTTCCGTACCCACTGTATATCATAGAAAGTTCCAGTGCAAGAAATAAAAGCACTAAATTCTTATACATATATGCTATCAGCACAATGCAAGCAATAAGCACATGGTAATGGAAAGAAAAATGATAACCTAGCAGAAAATGAGGCATCACAATAAGAAAGCATGGGGAAAAGGCAGGAAATATTTACAGGTCCTTCTCAAAAAATTAGCATATAGTGTTAAATTTCATTATTTACCATAATGTAATGATTACAATTAAACTTTCATATATTATAGATTCATTATCCACCAATTGAAATTTGTCAGGTCTTTTATTGTTTTAATACTGATGATTTTGGCATACAACTCCTGATAACCCAAAAAACCTGTCTCAATAAATTAGCATATCAAGAAAAGGTTCTCTAAACGACCTATTACCCTAATCTTCTGAATCAACTAATTAACTCTAAACACATGCAAAAGATACCTGAGGCTTTTATAAACTCCCTGCCTGGTTCATTACTCAAAACCCCCATCATGGGTAAGACTAGCGACCTGACAGATGTCAAGAAGGCCATCATTGACACCCTCAAGCAAGAGGGTAAGACCCAGAAAGAAATTTCTCAACAAATAGGCTGTTCCCAGAGTGCTGTATCAAGGCACCTCAATGGTAAGTCTGTTGGAAGGAAACAATGTGGCAGAAAACGCTGTACAACGAGAAGAGGAGACCGGACCCTGAGGAAGATTGTGGAGAAGGACCGATTCCAGACCTTGGGGAACCTGAGGAAGCAGTGGACTGAGTCTGGTGTGGAAACATCCAGAGCCACCGTGCACAGGCGTGTGCAGGAAATGGGCTACAGGTGCCGCATTCCCCAGGTAAAGCCACTTTTGAACCATAAACAGCGGCAGAGGCGCCTGACCTGGGCTACAGAGAAGCAGCACTGGACTGTTGCTAAGTGGTCCCAAGTACTTTTTTCTGATGAAAGCAAATTTTGCATGTCATTCGGAAATCAAGGTGCCAGAGTCTGGAGGAAGACTGGGGAGAAGGAAATGCCAAAATGCCTGAAGTCCAGTGTCAAGTACCCACAGTCAGTGATGGTGTGGGGTGCCATGTCAGCTGCTGGTGTTGGTCCACTGTGTTTCATCAAGGGCAGGGTCAATGCAGCTAGCTATCAGGAGATTTCGGAGCACTTCATGCTTCCATCGGCTGAAATGCTTTATGGAGATGAAGATTTCATTTTTCAGCACGACCTGGCACCTGCTCACAGTGCCAAAACCACTGGTAAATGGTTTACTGACCATGGTATTACTGTGCTCAATTGGCCTGCCAACTCTCCTGACCTGAACCCCATAGAGAATCTGTGGGATATTGTGAAGAGAAAGTTGAGAGACGCAAGACCCAACACTCTGGATGAGCTTAAGGCCGCTATTGAAGCATCCTGGGCCTCCATAACATCTCAGCAGTGTCACAGGCTGATTGCCTCCATGCCACGCCTCATTGAAGCAGTCATTTCTGCCAAAGGATTCCCGACCAAGTATTGAGTGCATAACTGAACATTATTATTTGTTGGTTTTTTTGTTTGTTATTAAAAAACACTTTTATTTGATTGGATGGGTGAAATATGCTAATTTATTGAGACAGGTTTTTTGGGTTATCAGGAGTTGTATGCCAAAATCATCAGTATTAAAACAATAAAAGACCTGACAAATTTCAGTTGGTGGATAATGAATCTATAATATATGAAAGTTTAATTGTAATCATTACATTATGGTAAATAATGAAATTTAACACTATATGCTAATTTTTTGAGACGGACCTGTAGAGGGGTTGAACAATACTAATGAATGAGTTCAAACCCATGTGCAAGGAGCCGGCTGAAAAGGAAGCATGAAACCACACGTATCGACACTTAATGTGTGTTCCTCAAGGTAAGTTAATCTATGGGTAGAAAGCTCATCTACAAATACTGATAGTAATTAAATTAATAATCATTGGATTCATACCAGCTGATCGGCAGCAAGACAAGACGATGCAGTCTCATATTCGGCGTTCTATGGACTGACTATGCACGTATCATAATATCTGGTTTGCCGATAAACACTGAGAAGCCACGGACTTCCACCACGCATGCGCCACACAAATCGTGAGGCAGAGGTGAGCATGTACTGCACAGGTTCATGCTATAATAAACCTGAAGTTCACTTCCCATGTGAAGACGATTTATTGCACATGCGCTAGTACGAGATAATACAACTGCGTCTGCGTTATGGTTCCCCGGAGAGCCAAGTGCATGTACAGCAAGCAAATATCAAATGGGATAAAAGCAATAATACAGCCCCATATTATATGTACTATGTAGGTTTTACGACATAATACACTAGAGTTTAAGTCACAAATATGAACGATTTTATAAATATGGAATAATGCAAATGTCCAGGTACCTCAGAGAAGCAAGTACACTGCTCATAAAAATAAAGGGAACACTTAAACAACAGAATATAACTCCAAGTAAATCAAACTTCTGTGAAATGAAACTGTCCACTTAGGAAGCAACACTGTTTGACAATCAATTTCACATGCTGTTGTGCAAATGGAAAAGACAACAGATGGAACTTATTGGCAATTATCAAGACACACTCAATAAAGGAGTGGTTCTGCAGGTGGGGACCACAGACCACATCTCAGTACCAATGCTTTCTGGCTGATGTTTTGGTCACTTTTGAATGTTGGTTGTGCTTTCACACTCGTGGTAGCCTGAGACGGACCCTACAGCCCACACAAGTGGCTCAGGTAGCGCAGCTCATCCAGAATGGCACATCAATGCGAGCTGTGGCAAGAAGGTTTGCTGTGTCTGTCAGTGTAGTTTCCAGAGGCTGGAGGTGCTACCAGGAGACAGGCCAGTATACCAGGAGACATGGAAGGGGCCGTAGAAGGGCAACAACACAGCAGCAGGACCGCTACCTCAGCCTTTGTGCAAGGAGGAACAGGAGGAGCACTGCAAGAGCCCTACAAAATGACCTCCAGCAAGCCACAAATGCGCATGTGTCTGCACAAAAGGTTAGAAACCGACTCCATGAGGATTGTCTGAGTGCCCGACATCCACAGATGGGAGTTGTGCTCAGAGCGCAACACCGTGCAGGACGCTTGGCATTTGCCACAGAACACCAAGATTGGCAAATTCGCCACTGGCACCCTGTGCTCTTCACAGATGAAAGCAGGTTCACACTGAGCACATGTGACAGATGTGACAGAGTCTGGAGATGCCGTGGAGAGCGATATGCTGCCTGCAACATCCTTCAGCATGACCGGTTTGGCAGTTGGTCAGTAATGGTGTGGGGAGGCATTTCTTTGGAGGGCCGCACAGCCCTCCATGTGCTAGCCTGAGGTACCCTGACTGCCAGTAGGTACCAGGATGAGATCCTCAGGCCCATGGCGAGACCATATGCAGGTGCAGTGGGACCTGAGTTTCTTCTGATGCATGACAATGCTAGGCCTCATGTGGCTGAAGTGTGTCATCAGTTCCTGCATGATGAAGGCATTAATGCTATGGACTGGCCTGCCCATTCCCCGGCACTAAATCAGTTCGACCACTTCTGGGACATCATGTCTCGTTTCTTCCACCAACGCCACATTGCACCACAGACTGTCCAGGAGTTGACTTATGCCTTAATCCAGGTCTGGGAGGAGATCCCTCAGGATAGCATCCACCGCCTCATCATGACAACGCCCAGGCATTGCAGGGAGGTCATACAAGCACTTGAAGGCCACACACACTACTGAGCATCATTTCCTTGTCTTGAGGCATTTCCACTGAAGTTGCATCAGCCTGCAATTTGATTTTCCACTTTGATTTTGAGCATCATTCCAACTCCAGACCTCCATGAGATATTAGTTGTGATATACTTTCATCATTTTTAGCAGATTGACGCTCATTCAGGAGACCACCATACAATGAACCTACTGCTTCTTAGAGAAAGATAACATAGAGAAACACTACAGGTGCTTCTAATCAAACTCTACAAAGCTGGGATTTCCCTGCTATACTGCAATTTATATATATTATAATACAAAAGTGTAGCTAGTAAAGGCTCCAGTCCTAAAACATCAATAATTTCTTTCTCTAATCCTTATACGTGGAATAGCCTCTTGCAGCAATTGTTGGAGGTGCTACACAAAGACAATGCTAGTGTGTGGAGAATGAAGATAAAATAGCACTCACCATGAGCTGCGGTATAATATTCTTTAATTCAGCATACGTGCTAGGGAAAGCGGTGGACAGGAGGTGTGCAGGGAAGAAGAAACCTGGACGACGGCAGTTTCGCACTACAATATATGCTTCTAAGGTTCCAATAGTCTATCTAACCTACAGGGTCCTGTAGGTTTTGATTTATTTTTCCCTTAACCCCTTTACCCCCAAGCGTGGTTTACATGTTAATGACCAGGCCAATTTTTACAATTCTGACCACTGTCCCTTTATGAGGTTATAAATCTGGAAAGCTTCAACGGATCCCGGTAATTCTGACAATGTTTTCTTGTGACATATTGCACTTCCTGATAGTGGTAAAATATTTTTGATATGACTTGTGTTTATGTGTGATAAAAGCGAAAATTTGGCAAAAATTTTGAAAATTTCACAATTTTCCAACTTTGTATTTTCATGCCCTTAAATCACACAGATATGTCGCACAAAATACTTAACATAACATTTCCCACATGTCTACTTTACATCAGCACAATTTTAGAACCAACATTTTTGTTAGTTATAAGTGTTAAAAGTTGACCAGCGATTTCTAATTTTTACAAAAAACATTTTTTTTAGGGACCACATCTCATTTGAAGTCACTTTGAGGGGTCTATATGATAGAAAACACCCAAAAGTGACACTATTCTAAAAACTGTACCCCTCAAGGTGCTCAAAACCACATTGAAGGAGTTTATTAACCCTTCAAGTGCTTCACATGAATTTTTGGAATGTTTAAAAAAAAAGAACATTTAACTTTTTTTTCACAAAAAATTTACTTCAGATCCAATTTGTTTTATTTTACCAAGGCTAACAGGAGAAATTGGACCCCAAAACTTGCTGTTCCATTTTGTCCTGAGTTCACTGATACTCCATATATGCAGGTAAACCACTGTTTGGGTGCATGGCAGAGCTCGGCGGAGAAGGAGGGCCAGTTGACTTTTCAATTCAAAATTGGCTGGAATTGAGATCGGACGCCATGTCATGTTTGCAGAGCCCCTGATGTGCCTAAACAGTAGAAACCCCCCACAAGTGACACCATTTTGGAAAGTAGACCCCCTAAGGAACTTATCTAGATGTGCAGTGAGCACTTTGAACCCCTAAGTGCTTCACTTAAGTTTATAATGTAGAGTCGTAAAAATAAAAAATAATATTTTTTCACAAAAGTTATCTTTTTGCCCTCAATTTTTTATTTTCCCAAGAGTAACAGGAGAAATTGGACCCCAAAGGTTGTTGGGCAATTTGTTCTGAGTATGCTCATACCCCTTATGTGAGGGTAAACCACTGTTTGGGCGCATGCCAGAGGGGAAAGAGCGCCGTTTGACTTTTCAATGCAAATTTGGCTGAAATTGAGATCAAAAGCCATGTCATGTTTGGAAAGCCCCTAATGTGCCTAAACAGTGGAACTCCCCAATTCTAACTCAAACCCTAACTCCAACACACCCCTAACCCTAATCCCAACCCTAACCATAACCTTGACCACAAACCTAACCCTAACACACCCCTAACCCTAATCCCAACCCTAATCATAGCCCTAACCGCAAACCTAACCCACCCCTAACCCTAATCCCAACCCTAACCTTAATCCCAATCATAAACCTAACCCTAATTTTAGCCCCAACCCTAACCATAACTTTAGCCCCAACCTTAATCATAACTTTACCCCCAACCCTAACCCTAACTTTAGCCCCAACTCCTACCCTAACCCCAACCCTAATAGGAAAATGGAAATAAATACATTTTTTTAATTTATCATTTTTCCCTGAAGAGGTGATAAAGGGTGGTTTGATTTATTATTTATAGTGGGTTTTTATAGCGGGTTTTTATGTTTGGCAGCTGTCACACACTATAAGACGCTTTTTATTGCCAAAAATAGTTTTTGCATCACCACATTTTAAGAGCTATAATTTTTCCATATTTTGGCACACAGAGTCATGTGAGGTCTTGTTTTTTGCGAGACGAGCTGGCGTTTCAATTGGTACCATTATTGGGTACATGACATTTTTTGATCGCTTTTTATTCCGATTTTTGAAAGGCAGAATGAACAAAATCCAGCATTTCAAGCATTTCTTTTGGGGGGGACGTTTACACCGTTCCGCGTGTGGTAAAATTGATAAAGCAGTTTTATTACTCGGGTCAGTACGATGACAGCGATACCTCATTTATATTTTTTTTATGTTTTAATGATTTTATAGAATAAAAACTATTTTATATAAAAAATAATTATGTTTGCATCCCTTTTTTCTCAGAGGTATACCTTTTTTTATTTTTTCAGTGATAGAGCTACCGTATATGGTGGCTTGTTTTTTGCAGGACAAGATGATGTTTTCAGTGATACCACATTTATTAATATCCATCTTTTTGATTGCGCGTTATTCCACTTTTTTGTTTGGTGGTATGATGATAACGCATTGTTTTTTTGGCTCGTTTTTTTTAAATGGTGTTCACTGAAGGGGTTAACTAGTGGAACAGTTTTATAGGTCGGGTCGTTATGGATGCGGCGATACCAAATATGTGTACTTTTATTGTTTAGATTTTTTTGTATTCAAATATTTATTTAATGATAGAATAAATATTGATTTTTTATTATTATTTTTATTACTTTTTAAAATATTTTTACAATTGCTTTAAAATTTTTTAATTTCATTCTTAGTTTTACACTTTGTCCCACTATGGGATACTCATTTTGTGCAGGCTGATCGCTTCTATAGCATTCAGATCTGCATGCTATAAAAACTGTCAGCGCTGAAGCTTCTGTGCACTAACCTTAGAGACTTCCTGACATGCACTGTGCATGACAGGAAGTCTCTCAGCTCTGGAGACCCAAATGTCATCATAACGGCATCAGGTCTCCATGGCAGCGATTGGGACCCCGCGGCGTGCCGTGGGGTCTCTGATCCAAAGGCAGAGGTGCTGTCAGCCCCTTTGCCAGCTCCGGAACACTGTAATCATGTTTGATTGCAGTGTTCCGGGGGTTAAAGTGCCGGGAGCGGTCCTTTACCGCTCTGGGCACTTAGTGCTGGGTGTCAGCACACCTGTGTGCGCAGACCATCGGCTATGACGTACTATCCTGTCTATGGTCAGATGGGCCCAGCCCACATGGACGGGATAGTATGTCAGATATCTGAAAGGGGTTAATAATAAAGATCTTCATTTAAAAACTACATTTTGTGCTTACTTGTGTTATATTTGTCTAAATTTAAATTTGTTTGGTGATCTGAAATATTTAAGTGTGACAAACATGCAAAAGAATAGGAAATAAGGAAGGGGGCAAACACTTTTTCACACAACTGTAGATATGTGTATATATAGAGAGAGCAAGAGAGAGAGAAAGAAAATTGAAGACGAGATACCATAAGTAGGGAGCTCAACAAAGGAAAATAGACTGTGCAATTCCCAGGTCATGGAGACAGTGTTAATTCACAGGGTGGATTGTTTCCTTAAAATCCATCCATTTCTATGGGAATTAGGCAAAACAGCAAAGGCCAGCTGCGTTCGACTGTTTTTATAACCGTACCTCTGGTGGATGGTGCCTAAAAACTTGTATTCCCATATCAGCCACGAAAGACAAGGATGGGAATAACTGTTTATTTTTTTCTATAAGCTGGCGCATTTTGCTGAACACGCTTATGACAGATTCTCACGTCACACATGATTTTCCAGAAATCAGAAGTATTGTGCATGTCTTGCGTTAGGGCTAAACCACATACTAGACCATCGGGGGAGGAGAGGGGCTTACATTTCACAATACACTGCACCTTATTTTTTTTTGGCAGTGACTGCTTTGTGTTAACCTGAAGAGGACTATTATATGCATATATTAAAAAGGACACTGACTCAAGTGAAACAATTCATTTTTTTTTTTTTCAAAAAATAAACTTTTTCCTTGATCACTTTCCTATTTCTATCAATTCCTTAGAATGTAAAATCAAGAAAAGAATGTTTCTGGATTCTTGCCTGACATTCCCTGTGGATGTTCTGCAGACAAACAAAACCAAATTGTGCATGAAAGTGAAGACATCTGGAACTGCAAGAGCTAAGCTGAAAAACGTAGTTACCTACAGCTGCTGGGCTTCTCAGTGTTTGAGATAGAGCAGAGGCATGCCCTTCACTGCTTTTTGCACAGGAGGGTCACAACACTGAGTGATAACAGATTTTCTTGATAAGCACCCTTAATTTAGTTAAGTGAACCCTTCCTCCCACCTAAATGTACTTCTTAACCCAGCACAATTTCTATGCAAGAATTTTTACTATTATAAAGTCCACTCTCGTTTCCTCTGCTGTCAATGTGTTGTTCAACTGACCACATTGCTGGTATTGAGCTTATATCCATGTCTATTTCATTAATATGTAAAAGTCTGAGGTACTTTAAGCCAGGAAAAGAAAGTTATACAAGGTTTTGACAAAAAAAAAATCATCATTATGAATATTCTATAGCACCATCCTTGCCATCAAATCTGGAGGAAATCTGTTGGATCCCAAACATAGACTTTGGGGATTGAGCAGGATTTTTTGCAATTTGTTTCACCAATGACTTGGTTTAACTGTTGTGGCTCCATCATGAACTGATGCTGTGAAGCTGCTGTCAACAGATCCTAGCCTAGCTTTTTTCAGACTATGGCCCCCGATTTATCAAAGCTTTTATGTCAGAAAACTGGACATTGTGGTTTGTCCCGATGAAGAAGCTTTGAACTTCGAAACGTAGTGACTAATAAACCGCAATTCTGAATACCGCTTTTATCCTCCATCCTCCGACGGCACAGAATTACCGCTTTCATTCCATTTTAGTTGATTTATCTGTGAGTCTGCAGCAACCTTCAGCCTTTTTAGTGGTTGTTGTCACACAAACATATGCTGCGCCCCAGGGTCCTGGTCATTGCAGTGATATTTCTTTCCTCTCGGGGAGAGTGATGCTACGTTTGGAGGCAAAGAAGGATAACTGCATCCAGGTATCACAAACATGCAACACATTTCACACTCCAGACCACCAGGGGGAGCTTCTTCTCCTATTTATTAGGTCACTCCCCACATATACAGTGGGGCAAAAAAGTATTTAGTCAGTCAGCAATAGTGCAAGTTCCACCACTTAAAAAGATGAGAGGCGTCTGTAATTTACATCATAGGTAGACCTCAACTATGGGAGACAAACTGAGAAAAAAAAAACCAGAAAATCACATTGTCTGTTTTTTTAATCATTTTATTTGCATATTATGGTGGAAAATAAGTATTTGGTCAGAAACAAACAATCAAGATTTCTGGCTCTCACAGACCTGTAACTTTTTCTTTAAGAGTCTCCTCTTTCCTCCACTCATTACCTGTAGTAATGGCACCTGTTTAAACTTGTTATCAGTATAAAAAGACACCTGTGCACACCCTCAAACAGTCTGACTCCAAACTCCACTATGGTGAAGACCAAAGAGCTGTCAAAGGACACCAGAAACAAAATTGTAGCCCTGCACCAGGCTGGGAAGACTGAATCTGCAATAGCCAACCAGCTTGGAGTGAAGAAATCAACAGTGGGAGCAATAATTAGAAAATGGAAGACATACAAGACCACTGATAATCTCCCTTGATCTGGGGCTCCACGCAAAATCCCACCCCGTGGGGTCAGAATGATCACAAGAACGGTGAGCAAAAATCCCAGAACCACGCGGGGGGACCTAGTGAATGAACTGCAGAGAGCTGGGACCAATGTAACAAGGCCTACCATAAGTAACACACTACGCCACCATGGACTCAGATCCTGCAGTGCCAGACGTGTCCCACTGCTTAAGCCAGTACATGTCCGGGCCCATCTGAAGTTTGCTAGAGAGCATTTGGATGATCCAGAGGAGTTTTGGGAGAATGTCCCATGATCTGATGAAACCAAACTGGAACTGTTTGGTAGAAACACAACTTGTCGTGTTTGGAGGAAAAAGAATACTGAGTTGCATCCATCAAACACCATACCTACTGTAAAGCATGGTGGTGGAAACATCATGCTTTGGGGCTGTTTCTCTGCAAAGGGGCCAGGACGACTGATCCGGGTACATGAAAGAATGAATGGGGCCATGTATCGTGAGATTTTGAGTGCAAACCTCCTTCCATCAGCAAGGGCATTGAAGATGAAACGTGGCTGGGTCTTTCAACATGACAATGATCCAAAGCACACCGCCAGGGCAGCGAAGGAGTGGCTTCGTAAGAAGCATTTCAAGGTCCTGGAGTGGCCTAGCCAGTCTCCAGATCTCAACCCTATAGAAAACCTTTGGAGGGAGTTGAAAGTCCGTGTTGTCAAGCGAAAAGCCAAAAACATCACTGCTCTAGAGGAGATCTGCATGGAGGAATGGGCCAACATACCAACAACAGTGTGTGGCAACCTTGTGAAGACTTACAGAAAACGTTTGACCTCTGTCATTGCCAACAAAGGATATATTACAAAGTATTGAGATGAAATTTTGTTTCTGACCAAATACTTATTTTCCACTATAATATGCAAATAAAATGTTAAAAAAACAGACAATGTGATTTTCTGGATTTTTTTTTCTCAGTTTGTCTCCCATAGTTGAGGTCTACCTATGATGTAAATTACAGACGCCTCTCATCTTTTTAAGTGGTGGAACTTGCACTATTGCTGACTGACTAAATACTTTTTTGCCCCACTGTATATATAACTAGTAGTCTGTAGGGAAAGTTAGTCAGTTGCTGGCTGAGCTCAGCTCAGTGAGTTCCAGACAGTGGTCTGAGGAGGATGGAAGGTTAAAGGAGCTGTGCATGCCCTCAGAGCTGCAGCTCCCAGAAAGAGACTTTGAAAGGCAGAATTGTGTTACAGCGAGCATGAAGGAAGTTGAAGCAAAGGAGAGGATAACAGAAGGGGACCAGCCCAGCTCAAGCTGCCTCCTTCTGAGGCGCAAAATCCCGGTAGCCGGAATCCCGAGGGAGTAAGGAACTCTACGCCTTATTTCAGAGACCAGCAGGACAGCTAATTGCAGGTTACCTGTCCACAACCTACAGCCAGGAGGCACGGTGACACCAACAGAGCCGTGTTATCTAAGAGACCCTATAAACAGGCTCAAGTCACCAGTCATATGGGTATTATCCTATCCTATATGGGGGACAGAGAGAATGAAACTCCACATCTGTGAGAGAAGCCATAGGCAGCAAGGGACTTCATCCCCCTGTGAACCGCAGGACCCGGTACCGAGTACCCTGCTGCCCTGACGGGGCGATCCACGTGCCAGGTGAGTACTATTTCCTTTAGTCTCCCCACTCTGACTTGGATAAAACCCTATTACACTTATTGATATTCCAGTTTTTTACCTCAGAAAACTAGTATAGAAAGATTTGAAAAGTCACAAAATGTTTGTGCATTGCAATGCTGCAAAAAATTTTTATGACATTTGCAGTTTTCACTACAATTTTGTCTGGCTCTGATAAAGTGGATGGCTCTGTTGAGGAACATGAAGGGGTGTGGCCGTCCCTATCGGCATATTCAAGATAAGCAGTAATATTCCTTGCTGCACAAATCTTTCTTCAGTCATTGACTGGAGTAAGATTTGTGGCATGGCACATGCCTCTTTGCACCTTATCCTATTCATTAAGTGTCATGTGCCTCTTACTGAATAAGGAGCCTATCATTTCACTATGACCCCTTATCAAGACCAGAGTGAAAAACGCCAGTCGCAATGAATCGAGGCCATGGTTTTTGCTGAATATTGGCTATAAATCAAGCATTTTTCAATGTTCCTTTGTGCATTATACCATAGCATTAGAAACCTTTTGTGCCTAATAGAAGATATGACCTTCACTGAATGAGTATTCCAATTTGATGGTCATTGGAGTAAGTTTTGTCAGTGAATATCTTTAAAAACAAACTAATTCTTATTAGCTATATGTAATCATAAAACCTCATTGAAGGGGTCCACGTTGGATAAAAAGAATGGTTGAAGCAAAGAATAGTTAAATACTAACCATCATTATAATTTATTGTTCGGAAATTAACAGTATAAATGCTGAAAGAAAACTAATATTGCAAAAATTCCTGTTTATCCATATATTACACTCCTCTCTGAATCGCCACCTACTGTACTGATTGAATGATTGAATATTCTCATATATGAATAATCCAAATAAGTAATTGGAAATATTAGATAATACTACTGTGTTACGGGTCTTGGATATATGTTTATTGTTCCTATTCAATGTGGATATTCTTGCGAATGTGTATTTCCTACTTTTTTTAATATGCTAATTTATTGCTGGTGCCATACTTGTGTTGTAATTGTTTGCAAATAAAATGGTAAGCGTGACATAGGATTATGACTCCGCAATTCTCCTGTTCTTGAGCAATAATTTAGTGGAGTTTTTTTTATCATGATCATGTTTTGTTGACATAGATATGGATTTCTGGAAGTATATTAGTATCACTGCCAAAATATGTAGTCATACAAGTCACTGAAAGATTGCATTATAGCTGCTGACTACAGATGAGCGAATGTGTTCGGAAAATGTTGTTTCAATAACAAATAAGAGGGAGGAGTGTGAGCACAAAGAAGATGACGATGAGATTGTAGATCCCACTTGGTGTGAACCCAGTGGTATGCAGACGTGGTGCAAATCACGCATGCGGAGTGGGCACAGGTGAAGGACCTCTGCACCCTTCTGCACAATTTTGAAATGGCTACGAAGATGGTTAGCGCTGACGATGCCATCATCAGCATCACTATTCCGGTCATCTACATGCTGGAGCACACTTTTAATAGTCTGTGTGATGAGGTGATGGTCCCAGAGGAAGAGTTGGAAGCAGAGGAGGATGCGGAAGGGATAACCATATCTCAAGTTTCCAGACTGTGGTCACACAGGTGGGTGCCATGAGAAGGTGTCTTACAAGGGAGGCTAATGGTACCAGACAAATTGTTAGTGAAGGTAAAGGAGCCGAGGAACAAATTGAGGAGGACGAGGTGATGGACGCACAACAGTCAGGAGATGAAGAGGATAATGATATGCTCTCTGTTGTTTGTGGTTGGCAGGAGGGGACGGAGGAAGCAACTTTGAGAGTTAAGGTACCGTCATACATAACGATATCGTTAACGATATCGTTGCTTTTTGTGATGTAGCAACGATATCGTTAAGGAAATCGTTATGTGTGACAGCGACCAACGATCAGGCCCCTGCTGGGAGATCGTTGGTCGCTGAGGAAAGTCCAGAACTTTATTTCGTCGCTGGACTTCCTGCTGACATCGCTGGATCGGCGTGTGTGACACCGATCCAGCGATGTCTTCAGTGGTAACCAGGGTAAACATCGGGTTACTAAGCGCAGGGCCGCGCTTAGTAACCCGATGTTTACCCTGGTTACCAGCGTAAACGTTAAAAAAACAAACACTACATACTTACCTTCAGCTGTCTGTCCCCGGCGCTCTGCTTCTCTGCACTCCTCCTGCATCCTGTGTCAGCGCCAGCCAGCCGGAAAGCACAGCGGTAACGTCACTGCTCTGCTTTCCGGCTGACCGGCGCTGACAGTGCAGAGGAAAGCAGAGCGCCGGAGGACAGACAGCTGAAGGTAAGTATGTAGTGTTTGTTTTTTTAACGTTTACGCTGGTAACCAGGGTAAACATCGGGTTACTAAGCGTGGCCCTGCGCTTAGTAACCCGATGTTTACCCTGGTTACCGGGGACCTCGGGATCGTTGGTCGCTGGAGAGCTGTCTGTGTTGGTATCGCTGCAGCGTCGCTTAGTGTGACGGTACCTTTACCCTGCCACCAACACAGCATGGACTTGAACCTCATGGAAGTGACTGGCACATGAGTGCCTTCTTGCTGCACTATCTTTAACACAATGCCCGTATTTTAGGGTTAGAAATTGTGCTGACTACTGGGCCGTGTGTGTAAGAGTAGTGTGTCACAAAAAATGTTCTGCTATGCAGCTGTCTCTTTCCCATTTGTGAGCCAAAAATATTATTTTATTTTATCGCTGTGTCTATACGAGTAGTGTGTCTAAAAAATAATTCTACTATGCAGTCATCTCTTTCCCAAGTGTGGGCCGAAAAAAATTTCTACTCTACGGCGGTATCTGTATGAGTTGTGGCTGTGCTTAAAAAAATTAATGTGCCTTTAATCCTCAATGTGTGCGCTGTAACCCTGCGTGTGGGTGTACTGTATCAAAAAGCATTTTTATGTACTGTGCCAAAAGCCTCAGTGTGTATTGTTTGAAAAATTCTCTGGGAGTATTGTGCCCCAAAAGCCTCTGTGTGTACTGTGCCAAATAGACTCTATGTATACTGTGCTAAAAAGCCTCTGTATGTACAGTGCCAAAAGGCTGTGGTGTGCACTGTGCCAAAAAGCCTCTGTGTACTGTGCTCACAAGCCTTTGTGAGTACTTTACAACTCAATCTTTGGGAGTACTGTGCTAAAAAGCCTCTTTGTGCAACCCTGCCTTTGGGAGTACTGTGCCTAAAAACCTCTGGGAGTACAGTACCAAAAAGCCTTTCTGTGTACTCTTCCAAAAAGCCTCTGTGTGTACTGTGCCAAAATGACTCTGAGAGTACTGTGCCAAAAAGCTTCTGTGTGTACTCTGCCAAAATGCCTCTGGGAGTACTGTGCCAAAAGCCTCTATGTGTACAGTGCCAAAAAACCTCTATGTGTACTGTGCCAAAATGCCTGTCTGTGTACTGTGCCAATAAGTGTCTGGGAGTATTGTGCCAAAAAGCCTTTGTGTGTACTCTGCCAAAATGCCTCTGGGAGTACTGTGCCAAAAGCCTCTATGTGTACAGTGCCAAAAAACCTCTATGTGTACTGTGCCAAAATGCCTGTCTGTGTACTGTGCCAATAAGTGTCTGGGAGTATTGTGCCGAAAAGTCTTTGTGTGTACTGTTTCAAAAGGCCTCTGTGTGTATTGCGCAAAAAAGCCTCTGTGTGTACTGTGCCAAATTTTCTCTGGGAGTACTGTGCCAAAAACCCTCTATGTGTACAGTGCTAAAAAGCATTTCTGTATACTGTGCCAAAAAAGGCTCTGTGTGTATCCTGCAGCCATGTCTGGAGGAGTAGTATGCCTAAAAAATAATTATACTCTGCTGCTGTGTCTATATGAGTTGTGGGCCTAACAAATAGTTATACTCTGCACCCGTGTCTGTGGGAATATTGTGCTACAAAAACCTGTGAGTGTTCTCTGAATGTGTCTCTGTATTAGTACACTGAAAAAAGGCCTCTGTATGGGTTACTCTGATAACTGCCCCCCCTTTTTAATTTTAATTTGGGTAGGCCCCAAAACATTGTGAATTGAAAAAGCAAACTGCGGGGGAGTGTGGCTGGTATACTTCTATATTCAGTCAAAGGTACTGACAAGTCCTGTGGGAATCACGCCTGATTAATTTTAAAGAATATGAGCTTGCCCTCATTGGCTGTGGACGGGTGCATGTGTTTTGCAAAATATAACAGAAAAGGACGGCACTAGAGCGGCTAAATATCAGACGTTTTCATTAACCATGCTGGATCCAATTCAGGACGTGAGTAGGCACGTAGTTTGTAACAGCAATTAAAGGGTGGTGCTCAACCATAAACAGAAGTATACTGACAATCCACTTGCATAGAGAAAAGAAAGAGGCGGCACTCACCCCGATGTTGCTTGAAGGTGATGTTCTTTATTCAATTCATGAATACATGAACACAAGGCAGAGGGCCGGCTGGTGACAGATCAGGTGCGGGAAGGAGGTGAGGGACGACGGCCGTTTCGCGATTGCTCGCTTCTACGGGTCCATTCAATTCATGGACCCGTAGAAGCGAGCAATCGCGAAACGGCCGTCGTCCCTCACCTCCTTCCCGCACCTGATCTGTCACCAGCCGGCCCTCTGCCTTGTGTTCATGTATTCATGAATTGAATAAAGAACATCACCTTCAAGCAACATCGGGGTGAGTGCCGCCTCTTTCTTTTCTCTATGCAAGTGGGGTGCATGTGTTTGTCTGTGATCACATTTCTTGCGATGCTAAACACACGCCAGCACCCCAAAGGCATAAAGGGAAAGCTCAAGCATACTGTTTCATGGTTTTGTTGAAACCTTCCTAGATTTGATCCTTTGAGCTTGTGTTTTGTGGTCAGCTTCTCTTTCTTCCATGTGACAGGAGACACACCTTTTCTCTGAGTGTTTGGGTTCTGTTCTCTGGCTGCAGTCTGTCTAACTGAACACAGGTGTTTTGTTGTCCACCTATACCTTTTTTAGTGTCTAAAGTGTGAACGTGTGCTCACATGCTGTATGTATACCGGTTTGTATCCCAATTAATTCCTTCAGGGTTTTTTTAGTTTGTTTTCACTATGTTCATATAAAGCTGTGGCTTGCCTTTTCCCTGAGCTGGACATTATATTAATGAGGTTGCCCATGGCTGTGTGTATGCTATCTGGGCTCAGTCCTTCTCAGCCATTATCCACATGTAAGTTTCAGTGATACCTGTGAGCTGCTTTGAGTGCCACCCTGTGTAAGGTTCTAGCAGGTACGTGGGATGCAGTGACGAGCAGGAGGCAGAACAAGAGTTAATGGGTTTTTTATGAAAAGGTATTATAACAGTTAATACTCCACGCAGGGAGGAAGATATTAAAGTAATATAGACAAACAAAGCATATGCAATTATAAAGGAACAATATAGGTTCAAATAACGGGTTAACTTATCAGCCTGTGGTTACCAGACAGAGGAGGCTGGAAAATCCCACGATGGTGCCATAGGCGATGTGAGAAGTCTCTGAACTGATCCCGGAGAAAGGTGAAGCACTGTCTCTTAATGGCAGCGATGTATCCTGGCCTTTCTACCATAGTCTTGAGAAGTCCTGGAAGAAGGAACTGTTCGAGTGGCTGTCTGTGGTACCGCAATTGATAAACGAAATGGCAGAGGAGAGGAGGCAGTGGTCAAGCTACTTGCCTCAGCGTGCACCATTTGGGGAATACTGTGTCGTACACCGGCGGCGGTCAGCGGGACAGTCCATTTTGTACTACTAGCGTTGGAAGCAATAGGAATAATAGTCTCTGAATTTACACAGTCTATGTGCGCTGGGGGTGAGGGAGTGAAGCACGGCCCTGCTCATTGGTGTCTGTCTGCAGAGAAGGAGTCAACCTTCTCCTGTACCACACGCCATCTTCCCACCAAAGATCACGTCCTGGAGTGCACCGTCCCTTTTATCTGAGATCCGCCCTCTACAGTCAGGTGCAAAGGTCTCTTCCAGTCAGAAAATGCTTCCTCCAGCAACAATGGTGATAGCCCCGATAGTTCTGGCCCTGACATGAGAGAGATATCACTAGCCCAATCTATCTCCCTACACCTCCTGTTGTGAACACGATTGTTCCTCATCCTCCTTCTTATACTCCTACTCCTCCTCCTCGTCTTCCTCATCATCATCATCATCATCATCAGAGATGTGCTGTGGTTGTCCACTGATGGTTTGCACTACTTCTCCCACGTACTCATACTCCAACAGAACAAGTGGGTGGGCAACAGTGCACTCAACCTCTTCCAATTCTTTTCCAGGGCCAGGTGGATGTACCACGTTACCACTGCCAGCAGAGTCATCAAAAAGCTTGTGTGACTGTGGCAAAACTTGGGACTCCGACTGCTTGCCTGATTTGCAAAGGGGTGAGGTGGAAGACAGATGCCCACGGGCCGCAGGTACAAAATCTGTGCTTTCAGTAGCAGGCACAGATGGACCACAGACTCTCTCCCCCTGTAGCAGCTACACCACTAGCAACATGGCCACGTCCCTTTTTTGATGCTCTCCACATTGTTTTCAACCCCAAAAAGTGCAGAGTATTACATGACCTGTATACAGAGAGTGGCCAGCAGATTATTACACTGCCTTTTTTCACAATACTCCCCAAAAATCAATAACCCCCCACAAAAACAGTTTCCTATGCCTCTTCCACTTACACCGCCATCCGACCTTAACCTCCTCTTCCTCCTGGTTCAAGATTATTATTTTTTATCTTTTTTAATTTTGTTATTTTAAGTAATTTCCCTACCCACATTTGGCAATTGTCATGCTCTTACCCCCATTTAGCTTTCTTTTGCAGCCCCCTAGACTTTAATATGACCATATTACAGCTATTTTAAAGCACCGAAGTTTGGATTCCCTTGACTTCTATTGGGTTTGGGGTTGGGGTCAAGTTAGGATACAGAACCAAACTTTCAACTGTAGTTCGGCCTAACATGACAAACTCGAACATCCACGTGTCTGCTCATCTCTAGCCATATTCCAAAAAGTCACCTAAAGTCATTGTTAGTACTTTTCAGAATACTGAACATCTTCTTGTAGCTGAACTTTGATGTTTGCACCTTTTGACTGTCAATAGAGCAATAATGGGCTCCAATTAAGATTGGGGATTGTGGGAAGTAAATGAGTGGCTATATAGCTAGATATTTGACTATATTTTTGGCTGTGGGCATTTTTTTAACCCTTTTCTCTTGTAAGATGTAATCGTATGGTTGTTTCAGGTGTGGGTGAATGGAGACGGCTCAAGAATTGATTTTAAAAGAAAAAAAATTAAAATATGTTGCATGACCCCTCTTTTCCTAGATGAAATTTAAGGATATAAAATAATAAAACAATAAACATGTTTGGTATTGCTATGCTAGTAACGTCTAATCTCTCAAAACATAGAAATTAATCAACCCATAATGTGATCAGCATAAAGAGAAAATAAATTCAGAATTGCAATTTTTCAGTGGCCATTCCTTTCTAAAAATGTGATTAAAACAGTGTATATACTCCAAAATGATGTCAATAAAAATATCAGTTTACCAAGCAGCAAATATCAAGAACTCATAGATCTTAATAAAATTATTAGTCTCACAAAATCTTGTCACAGACCAATTTTTTTTTTGTACAAATTTCCCATTTCTTCATATTTTAAAGGGAACATGTCAGCAGGTTTTTGCTATGTAATCTGAGGGCAGCATGAGGTAGAGGTTAAAACACTGAACTCAATGATGTGTCACACTGTCTGACTGTGTGATGTTTACTTAGATTGAAGGTTTTGTCACCTTGTGATTAACATTGCTGTGACAAGGTGACTGAGTGTACCCCTGTCTGATTCCGCATCCCTTCTGTGATAAGCACCTCGCTGTCTATAGATATTTTAGTGTGGGCTGGGTTAGCTTTCTCAGCTCTGCTGCATTCTAAATCTAAAAACTCTCATTGTATCATAACAGTTGCACACAATAACCTAAGTGATACATTGTTGGATTTAGGGTCTCTTTCCCAACATCAGGCTGCTCTCAGATGACGTAGCAAAAACCTGCTGACAGATTCCCTTTAAATAAAAAAGAAAATATATAAAAGTTTTGTATCATCATAATTATACCACCCTAAACATCATGCTGATATGTCATTTTTACCATACAAAGTTAAAATTAACCCCCCCTCAAAAAGAATTGAGGAATTGCAGATTTTTTTCATTATTTCACTGTACTGATAATTTTTGTTTTTCAGCACAATATTTGGTAGAATAAATAATTATTTCAATTATTTATTTTTGTGGTTGTAAAAAGAATGAAAAATAAAAGAAATCTTAAAAATAGACATATATGAACACATCTATATATACAGTGGGGCAAAAAAGTATTTAGTCAGTCAGCAATAGTGCAAGTTCCACCACTTAAAAAGATGAGAGGCGTCTGTAATTTACATCATAAGTAGACCTCAACTATGGGAGGCAAACTGAGAAAAAAAAAATCCAGAAAATCACATTGTCTGTTTTTTTATCATTTTTTTTGCATATTATGGTGGAAAATAAGTATTTGGTCAGAAACAAACAATCAAGATTTCTGGCTCTCACAGACCTGTAACTTCTTCTTTAAGAGTCTCCTCTTTCCTCCACTCATTACCTGTAGTAATGGCACCTGTTTAAACTTGTTATCAGTATAAAAAGACACCTGTGCACACCCTCAAACAGTCTGACTCCAAACTCCACTATGGTGAAGACCAAAGAGCTGTCTAAGGACACCAGAAACAAAATTGTAGCCCTGCACCAGGCTGGGAAGACTGAATCTGCAATAGCCAACCAGCTTGGAGTGAAGAAATCAACAGTGGGAGCAATAATTAGAAAATGGAAGACATACAAGACCACTGATAATCTCCCTCGATCTGGGGCTCCACGCAAAATCCCACCCCGTGGGGTCAGAATGATCACAAGAACGGTGAGCAAAAATCCCAGAACCACGCGGGGGGACCTAGTGAATGAACTGCAGAGAGCTGGGACCAATGTAACAAGGCCTACCATAAGTAACACACTACGCCACCATGGACTCAGATCCTGCAGTGCCAGACGTGTCCCACTGCTTAAGCCAGTACATGTCCGGGCCCGTCTGAAGTTTGCTAGAGAGCATTTGGATGATCCAGAAGAGTTTTGGGAGAATGTCCTATGGTCTGATGAAACCAAACTGGAACTGTTTGGTAGAAACACAACTTGTCGTGTTTGGAGGAAAAAGAATACTGAGTTGCATCCATCAAACACCATACCTACTGTAAAGCATGGTGGTGGAAACATCATGCTTTGGGGCTGTTTCTCTGCAAAAGGGCCAGGACGACTGATCCGGGTACATGAAAGAATGAATGGGGCCATGTATCGTGAGATTTTGAGTGCAAACCTCCTTCCATCAGCAAGGGCATTGAAGATGAAACGTGGCTGGGTCTTTCAACATGACAATGATCCAAAGCACACCGCCAGGGCAACGAAGGAGTGGCTTCGTAAGAAGAATTTCAAGGTCCTGGAGTGGCCTAGCCAGTCTCCAGATCTCAACCCTATAGAAAACCTTTGGAGGGAGTTGAAAGTCCGTGTTGCCAAGCGAAAAGCCAAAAACATCACTGCTCTAGAGGAGATCTGCATGGAGGAATGGGCCAACATACCAACAACAGTGTGTGGCAACCTTGTGAAGACTTACAGAAAACGTTTGACCTCTGTCATTGCCAACAAAGGATATATTACAAAGTATTGAGATGAAATTTTGTTTCTGACCAAATACTTATTTTCCACCATAATATGCAAATAAAATGTTTAAAAAACAGACAATGTGATTTTCTGGATTTTTTTTTCTCAGTTTGTCTCCCATAGTTGAGGTCTACCTATGATGTAAATTACAGACGCCTCTCATCTTTTTAAGTGGTGGAACTTGCACTATTGCTGACTGACTAAATACTTTTTTGCCCCACTGTATAATCGTCTAAGGGGCACTTCCGTCTGTCTGGCTGTCTGTCTGTCAGTCTGTCACGGAAATCCCACGTCGGAAATCAGCGACGGGCACAGTCCGGCCGCAAATTCGCCTTTTCCTACTCTCTATCAGTGCCCCCTCCAGTCAGCGCTCACACAGGGTTAATGGCTGCATTACACCGTGTTATGCCGCAGTGTAACGCAGTCCGTTAACGCTATTATTAACCCTGTGTGACCAACTTTTTACTATTGATGCTGCCAATAGTAAAAAGATCTAATGTTAAAAATAATAAACAAAATAAAAAATCATTATATTCTCACCTTTAGTCATCTTTCCCGCTGCTCCTTGCGACGCTCCGGTCCATGCATTGCGGTCTTATGAGATGATGACGTAACGGTCTCGCGAGACCACTACGTCATCATCTCGCGAGACCACAATGCATTCTTGGGACCGGAGCGTCGCAAGGAGCATCGGTAAACACCTGGGCTGGATCCGGGGGCCGACAGAAGGTGAGTATATAACTATTTTTTATTTTAATTCTTTTTTTTAACAGGAATATGAACCCCACATTGCTATATAATATGTGGGCTGTGTTAGATACTGCATGGGCTGTGCTATATACTACGTCTCTGTGCTATATACTACGTGGCTGTGGTATATATTACATGGCTGGGCAATATACTACATCACTGTGCTCTCTACTACGTGGCCTGTGTTATATACTGCATGGGCTGTGCTATATACTACGTGGCTGTGTAATATATTATGTGGCTGTGCAATATTTTACGTGGCTGGGCAATATATTACGTGGCTGGGCAATATACTACTTGGGCTGTGTTATTTACTGCATTGGCTGTGTTATATACTGCGTGGGCTGTGTTATATACTACATCTCTGTGCTATATACTACATAGCTGTGGTATATATTACGTGGCTGGGCAATATACTATATTGCTGTGCTCTATATTACATGGTCTGTGCTATATACTGCATGAGCTGTGTTATATATTACATCTCTGAGCTATATACTACGTGGCTGTGCAATATATTACATGGCTGTGCAATATGTTACGTGGCTGTGCAATATATTACGTGGTTAGGCAATATACTACGTGTCTGTGCTAGATACTATGGGGGCTGTGCTATATACTACGTTGCTGGGCAATATACTACGTGGGCTGTGCTATATACTACGTGGGCTGTGTAATACACTACGTGGGCTGTGCTATATACTACAAGGCTGGACAATATACTACGTGGGCTGTGCTATATACTACGTGGGCTGTGTTATATACTATGTGGGCTGTGTTATATACTACGTGGGCTGTGTTATATACTACGTGGGCTGTGTTATATACTACGTGGGCTGTATGCTACTTGGCTGTGCTATATGTCTCTGCTGTATCTGTGCATCATGAATCATGGTATGTGTTAAAGAGGGGGCCCACTGAGACTCTTTCGCCCGGGGCCCTCAAAAACCTGAAGCAGGCCCAGGCTTCACTGATTATTCGCGGCCGAGCGTGACCAATCAGCGACTGGCACAGTCTGGCCGCGAATTGGCATGGAATTTGAACCACGCTTCGCTAATTGGTCGCGCCCGACCGGCTGAATCCTGAGTATAAATTGCATTATTCTGAAAACTTCATAAATAAATTACATACATATTCTAGAATACCCGATGCGTTAGAATCGGGCAACCATCTAGTTTCCTATATATCTTTACATTTTCCCATGAAATTAGTAAAAACAAACCCAAAGGAATCTAAAAATGATGTAAAAATGTAGTCGCATGTATTGCGCAAAACAGAGGCAAAAATTATTTCTATATCCGAATGAGAAAATTTTTTAAAGGTCATTATAAAGGCATGTGTGATAAAAACCTGAAATGCCTGATCAGCAATAGAGTAAAATCATAACAGATAAACATGCAGGTTTTTTACAAAAGTTTTATTTCTTGACCATATATAACTAATATAATATGATAAAATTTATTTGGGAGAAATATTTGCGAGTGGCGACTGCATGATGTTGCTGTCATTGCATGTGTCATGAACTTGTACTGCATTAGTGATGGATAGCTCCATACTCTACTTGGGAAGTGTGTCTGTAAAGATACATGCATTCAATCAATCATATCTTATTCAACAAATACTCAACCATTTAATAGGGTATAGATTTTATGTCCAGAAGAAATCACTAAAATATTGTGTGATGTACTCTTTTTCAGCACAATATGAAACCTTTTTTCATGTAACATATTTCCAATATTTATCACTATCTTGCAATTGTACGCAGAAGACTCACCAAAAAAATGAAGTAATGACTTTGAAATAAAAAATATTTTATATATATTCTGCAACCTGTGTACTACAAACTAAGTGTTCCCTTAATACAGATAAAGCTTTGTCCACTTTGTAAGGTAAAGGCTGCAATGTGAAATTGAACAGATCATATAAGCAACTATGATATATTTGGAAATGTAAACTGGCCAACCTGCATTAAACCTGCTATAAATATGTAGAAATTTAATAAGGCTTCAGAATACACAACAAAGTTTTCATTCTCTTAATAATGACTTCAGAGGAGAATATGAAAAAATGACAATTGTTAGTCCTGAAAAATTGGACCATTTTTTAATCATATGGTATTCTGTATTGACTAAAATCACACCCATAAGTATTTCATATAAATATGGCATTGCTAGTTCAGATCTACAAAACAGATCCAATTCAGGTTCCTGTGTCCCTGTTTTTCTGCTCACCCATTGAGTTCAGTGAGCAAGTCTTGTCCATAAATTAGACTTAACTAGTGAATGCTGCAGCTTTCGTTTTTATACAGACCTTGCTAAAAACATGGCAGCTGTTCTCACTACATTCCAATTCCAGAAAAAAAGGTTATCACATTTCAAAAAAGCGAAGCACAAATGGATAAAGCATGAAGGCAGTATTCAAATGCAAACCGAAAAAAAAAAACTTTTACAGTTATCTATTAGGCTATGTGCCCACGAACAGAAAATAGCAGCGTTTCGGATGCAGCTTATTTTCACTGTATCCAAACAGCTGCGTTCTGGCATCTGGACAAGATACATAACAAAAAGAGAGTGACTTTCAATCAGAGAAGACATCACCTAAAAGGTTCTTAAGTTTATGTCCAGGTCCGTTTGATTTTCTAGTGCTTAACGTTGGGTTTTGCAAGTAGCCCAGTGTGAGGGACAAAGTAAATGTCTCTCCACTCCTGAAATGTGCACCCTCCCTTGGTGTCCCCCAAGGCCATAAAATGCAATGCAGTGTTTACCTTTAATTAACTTAAGCTTTTTGAAGCTCTTAACATGAGGGTGCGAACTCTTCTGCAGCTACAGCAACCTGAACCTCTTTGTGTGACTAATCTCATGGTACAAGTCACAGCAGACTGAGCTATGGAATCTGGAAAATGACCTATAATAACAGAATGCAATATCTCTATTATGAGCTGAGCACATATTCCGAATCGATGTTCCATTCCCCACGTGCCCATATTATTTAGCCACCTGTAGCACTCTGGATAATAGAGTTATAAAGCATAGCTAGCAGTAATTACATACGGTAGTCATATTTAGTCTCTATGTTCAGATACAATCCAGCGGAACCCAGTGGCAGTACAACCAACCCATTCGGAGCTTCAGGTGCAAAGTTATGGGCCACCCACAGTTCTAGGCAGAAAATCATTTTCTCAGACATGGGAGGAGAGAGGCTGCACCACCCATGGGTGGGAGCAGATGTGTGAGGTAGCAGCCTATGAGATATAAGGCAGCCCCTCATTTTGGACTGTTGTTTTCTGATGGCCGGAGGATACTTTTGCTGACGCTGCCCGGAAAGCCTGTAACTAAGATTTGGACCTGTGATCCATCAGCGTCTCCCTGTGGTCACATGCTACATAACACGGGAAGTGCAACCGAGCTATACCCTAGCCTTGTACTACACTCCTGACTGTATATATTTGCTCTTGTATGTATAGCTGTATTTTCTAGTGCTCCTCCTCGGCAATTAAATATGAAATTAATCTTGGGCTGCTCTTTTATCTCAATTCACAAATCCCCATATCCGCGAGCTTCGTTGGTTATTATACGCTACCCCAGGATTGGACGGGGCTTATTTTAAATCAGGAACCGGTGGCAGAATACGTACTGTTTTAGTGAGGAACTCTGGCAGTGACGGCCGATAGGTTTAGATATATATTCCTAGGCTGTACTGGTGATATTTATCCCCCCACTGGGAGCGCCTCACTAACTCATACCTATAAGGGAATCCTTTCCGGTGACTATTTGCACTCGGTGCAGTTCCCTGACTGACCTGAGGCAAGTGGTGGTGCCAGAGAGCCGATTCCTGCTGGGTCCTTCTCTTCCCTCCCCCGAGGTGAGTGAAGTTGACACCCCCCCTTCCCCTGTGAGATCCCTCACACCCAGTGTGAGCCATGTGTTGTATTTCCAAAGCCTTTATAAAGTCTCCATAGAGACACACCCTTGATATTGCTGTAAGGCTTACATTAACTCTCTTAGTCTGCTCTGCACAGTTCCAGTCCACACTCATCAGGACGTCTACTTTTTGTCTCTAGCTACCAGTCCGTAAATCACTTGTCTGCAGTCTTCAGTAACCTCGCAACCTACATCTCTGCAGTTTCCTGTATTGCTACTTACCTGCATCCAGTTTCCAGTATCGCTGCCTACTTTCCTGCAGTTTCCAGTATTGCTACATACCTGCCTACATTTTCCAGGACATCTTCCTGGCTGTGTATGGCTTTCAGTTCCAGCTATCCACCTGTCTGCATTTTCCAGGATCGCTACTTACTTGCCAGCGGTTTCCAGTATCAACCTGTCTACGGTTTCCAGGACAATTTCATGGCTGTCTGCAGCTTTGAAGGTATTACACTTTCTTGTTTCTTTTGAGTTTTACCTGCTGCCTGTTTGCGTCTCCATGATGTCTCCTCTTTGCCAACATACTTCAGTAACTCTGCTATCTGCCTAAGCTGTGCAGTAACTCTACTATCTGCCCGAGGTCCTCAGTAACTCTGCTATCTATTTGTGGTTTCCAGGACTTTATTTTACTTTTAGTTTGAATTCTAAGTGACTGTGTTCTGCATGCTCCATATGGCTGCTGTACTGACGCCCATTACCCATGTACCCACCCAGTCCATGAGCTTAAAGGATTCACCTAACCATATGAGCCCATATGCGTATCAAAGGTACTTAGATGTTAATTGTTTTTGTGATACTGCCTGCCTCTCATCAGTTCTGTGGTTCCTGTATGGTCCGCAGTCTGATGATGGCTGATAACAACATCTTTCAGCATCTCCTTAATATTGTTAAGGATATACTCAGAGTCGTTCGTTCATGTAATACAATTGCACAAGGGTCTGATCTGACATTGCAATTCATCACTGTTCTGAACTTGGTGCTGTATTTCTGTACTGATGGTGGCTCTGGTGATTTATTCATGTACTGATGGAGGTTGTGATGTTGTATTTCTATACTGATGGTGAGTCAGGTGATGTATTTCTGTACTGATTGTGGTTCTTGTGATGTATTTCTGTATTGATTGGGATTCATGTGTTATTACTATTTTGGTAGCCTGCTGTCAACAGCTGGGGGCGCAGTTACAGCCACTGCTCTCTAAACACTGAGCAATGACTGAAACCGTGCCTGCACCACCACTATGACTGGAAGAATGAACCTGCCAGAAGGACTAAAGTTAATTTCGTTATGTCAGCAGTGCTCTCAGTGAAGGGCACCGCACAGTGTCAGGACACTATTCACCTGCAGATTAACCCCCTATCTGCAGCTTAATATCATTATTTTATAAGATAGATTTCCTTTAAGGACACAATTCATCAGGCGGTTTGCACCAGAATTCTGGGGTGAAACAACTTAATAAGTCACAATATTGTTGCACAACTGATAGGTTTTGCAAAAATATTGTTACTTTCGGTGTTCACAGACCAGTTTATACAGAATTTGACATGATTAAGGCCGCCTGGCAGATTCATGTAAAGTTATGACACCTTATTCCTATAATCATAGCACACACTCACTAATGGGTAACGGAAAAAGAGAAGCCCTACTACATTGAGACAGCACACATACACTCAACTTGTTTCTGTACAGACTAGAGATATCTTAGTGCAACAATGCAAAAACATCACCTCAGACCTGGCTCTCTAGAAGGCCATCGAGGGTGTTCTCATACCTTCTGACCAACCAGAGGGAAGGCCACAACATACTGCCAACACAAGGAGAGGAAAATGTGCAGGAAGATATGAAAATTCAGGGTGAGAAAATGAAAACACAGTCATACAAAGTAGAGAGGGAAAGATAAATAGAGCCCAAAATAAAGGGAGCAATAATAACCTTCTAGAAACCTAAGGATGTGAAAGGAAGAGGAAATGGGAAAGAAAACAAACAGACTCACTGCAAGAATTCAACTGGTGTTTATCATGCAAGTAAACTCCTTAGCTGAACTAATAAACTCTAGTCCACGTAGAGGTAGCCAGCAAGGAAGTGCAGTGAAGGGTAAAGATTCAAAATACAACCCAAAATGTAATAGAACAGACTAAAAAGAGAAAATGGAAAACACCTGGAAAGGGGCAAACCAAGAAGGGGGAACAAAGACAATTGGAACCATCAGCACTTGGACAGGGAAGAAAATGCTATTACTTCAGCAGACAGAGGAACCGACCACAGAGTAACAGGTCAGCGGATCAAATCCCCATACCGAATCATGACACTTAGTGGCATAGCTTACTCTAGAAATATACTCCAGTCCCTGTCCCTGTACAATTCTGGCAGCAACATGCTCCAGTTAACAGATGGGCCTAACTCATTAAATGGTGTGGTCCTCTTAAAGAATTAGGCACATCTTACTCCAACAGTGCCTTCATTAAGACTGGTGTGCACAACGCCAGTCTCAATCAATCAGGCCAAAGTGTCTTCTCTGTGTTTCTGCAGAGTATTGCGTGTATTTGCTAGCAAGTCAATTAAGAGACCCAGCAATGCTGATGAAAGTTACTGTTTGGTTTGTCCATACAAGAGAAAAGTGAACTGCACCAGAGATTATATGAGTTCATAATAGAAGTGAAATGGCCTTTTATTTAACTGAATATTATCAGCTATGCAAACATTTTGTGGTGCTCAGCACATAATAAACATACGAGTCTAATGCTTGATAAAAGAGAAAAAAAATGCGGCACTCACCACGTTTGCAGTATTTCTAAAAAATCCTTTATTTCACCAATGGTGCAGGCATTTGAGTGCGGGATTCAGGCTTATGGAGGAATGCGGGGAGTGCTGGAAAGGATGACGGCTCTTTCACGTGTTACCACTTCAACGGTTTGGTTTACAACTGTTTGGTTTACTAGTTATGTCCTGGCAGTCAAAAGTGGCAATGGGTGTATTAAGGCTACAAGTCGGATCTAACCTTCTTTTGACAAGCTCAGTGACCCCTCTCTAAGGCTAGTTTCACACTAGGGCTTGGAGGAGCTGCGGAGGGCTGCGGACTTCCTCCGTGAAGCCCCGCCCTCGGCTGCTAGCTCCGCATACTTCTGCATGCGGCCGGCATGTGGCCCTATCTTTAACATTAGGTACGCAGGTTGTGCAGCTGTATGCGGATGCTTCCGCATGCGTCATTTTGACGATGCGGCGACCAACATAGAACGCAGCTTGTAGCAATTTTTCTTTTTCTCCGCATCGTCAAAACGACGCATGTGGAAGCAACCGCATACAGCGGCATGACCTGCGTACCTAATGTTAAAGATAGGTATGCAGGCTGCATGCCGGCAGCATGCAGAAATAGGTGGAGCTAGCGGCGGCTGTGCAGCCGAGGGCGGGGCTTCACGGAGGAAGTCCGCAGCCGTCCGCAGCGCTAATGTGAAACTGGCCTAATACACGTATACACTTTTCATGCTGCTTCCTGATATTACGATCCTGAGTTTTCAATATTTTAAGATTTAAGCCCTAGTTCTATTATTCTAGCTGCCACAATTGTTTGAAGTCAGGATGTACCATATGTCCTTGGCAGCAGTGATACATTTGTAATATAGTTCACACTTAAATTGAAAGGACTAAGATTTTAGTGAGAACCTGTCAGCTACATAAAAAGTATTTGCTTGTAGATATTGTGGTAATTTTCAGGTAAACATCTGTTTTAACCATGTTTTTCTTAGACCTCATTCACACGTTCGTGTTGCACGAATGTGTTCTATCTGTTTTAATCATGGATACAACATGTACCCATTGTAATCTATGGTGATCTTCACATGACCGTGTTTTTACATGACAATGTGTCCGTGCAAAACTCAAGGAGACATGTTCGTTTTTTTCTGGTAGCACATATGACAAGGGCCAATAGAAGTGTGTAAGTTTGTGAAAGACACTTAGATCACATTGATAGCATTCGTGGGCTCAATGAATTTAACACTGAAAAATATATGAGAAGATTTTTAATTTATTTATTCATCCACCTGTGGAAAACATTGATGTCACGCTGTGAGTGATCACAGAACGCTCAGTGTGTATTGAGTGTAGGACCCCTTGCACGGCACCGATGACTACAAGTGAGTGGCCAGGGGCAGAATAAAACTGTTTTCTCCCTGCATCCGCTCTTCCAATAACACTGTAAACTCAGAATAAATACAATTTACCCACAGGTTACCACTATACCTGCAAGAAATTAGAATATTTAGATCTAACACGTTCCTTATGTTAATTAGTACTTTTTTTAAATAATAAAAGAGTCATATAAATATGCATCATAAACTGGATTATATTTTTAGCCTCAAATAACCTCTAATCTCTCTTCACTGTGAGTGTAGATTTTCACATACATATAACTTGCCGAAATATTTCTGAAATACCAGCTACAGCTGTAAAACAAAACTATGCAAGACATCTGCACATAAAGTAGGCCAAAAGAAAACAAAAAAACATATTTCTACAAACATTTCACCCAGATAGAAAAAAAACATTTTGCAATAAGTTCCGTCCCCTAGATCCTGTTTACTTAAAGTAACACATTCTAAAGCGTGATGTGACTTGTCCAGCTGAAAAATGAAAATAGTGTTTACTGAAAACCCTAATGACTGAGTGTCAAGACTCTTACTAATTGCTGAGAGACCAATAATTCTGGAATGAATGGACCATTTAGTCTGTTTACTCAGAAGATAGTGTTCCAAGCCTGGAGACAAAACCAAAATGACAATAATAAGTTTCCTACCACAAGGTATTAGAACTCCATTTTTTAAATTATAGACACAGAACTGAATGTCATTTGGGACATGTAATAGTCACAGGAGTGCACATAACATGACATTTATAACTGCTGTAATAACTTAACAGCTCTATACTTACATTAATTAAGATAATTTTTTTCAAATGTTAAAATATGTTTTTTAAAGAGCCACCAATTGTCAATCAAGAAAGTAACGTCACTTGTGGATGTTGTGGTGGTCTCTGCTCTCTTGTTCTCTTTATACAATGCACACTGACAGTGCACTCTGTTGCTGGCTCATCATTTCTGATCAGAGCCAGAGAGAGCGCATTGTCACTGTGCACTGAGAAGAACAGTGCACAGTGACAAGATCTTACCAAGCATCCATTGGAATTGACAACAAACACATGCTCAGTAGAGCAAAGACCAGCCCAGTGCCTATAACAGATGTTCCTCACAAAGTTTTGTTTCTGGGTGGGGGCAGAGGTTGCGGCAGTAATGTCAGCCTGATAATATACAAGCGCTTCTCACAAAATTAGAATATCATCAAAAAGTTAATTATTTCAATTTCTCAATGCAAAAAGTGAAACTCATAAATTATACAGAGTCAAATGGAATGATCTATTTCAAGTGTTTATTTCTGTTAATGCTGATTATTATGGCTTACAGCCAATGAAAAGTCAAGTCATTTATCTCAGTAAATTAGAATAATTAAAAAAAACCTGCAAAGGCTTTCTAAGCGTTTTAAAAGGCCCCTTAGTCTTTTTCAGTAGGTTCCACAATCATGGGGAAGACTGTTGACTTGACAGATGTCCAGAAGGCAATCATTGACTCACTCCACAAGAAGAGTAAGCCAAAACAGGCCATTGTTAAAGAAGCTGGCTGTTCACAGAGTGCTGTATCCAAGCATTTTAATGGAATGTAGAGTAAAAGGAAAAAGTGCGGTAGAAAAAGGTGCACAAGCAACCGGCATAACCACAGCCTTGAAAGGATTGTTAAGAAAAGGCCATTCAAAAATTGAGTGCAGATAGGGACATATTACAGAAAAGAGACAAAACTGAGCTTTTCATTAAGTCCTCTTGGGGACATGGTGTCAAGGGTGACAATCCACCTGCACTCACATTGAGCCAGGATCTGTGTCAGATTGCCACCCCTGACACTACAATGGATCTTGTCAATGTCTTTAACCTTCAAGCCACTGGGATTTGATCCATGAAAGGCCTTAAAATGTCTTGGTAAGGTTCTGAGTGTCAATACATCAGACACTTCTGTGGTAGTCAAAATGTTGCGTACATGTTAACAGATTCTTGTTTTTAACTCTCTAGATGTTAGGCTAATATAAATAAGGGAGCAGGGACATGTAGCATAATAAATCACATGTGTGATGATGCATGAGATAAAGTCCCGAAACTCATATTTCCTGCTCCCATCACATGATGTAAAGGTCATGCAACTGAGAATGTTGGGGCACGCCACGCATGTATCAAAAGGGAAGCAACCATGTTTGGAGCCACCTGAATTAAAGAATGGTTTCTGTTTTGTCACATAGTGGCTTCTTACCAGGTGGTCCCTCAGGTTTCTCCCTCTGCATTGTGTCATGCGTGGGGCCAGTGGTAAGTCAGCTGCCAGTACAGTATCAGTTTGCAAGACCGTTCAGTGTTTGTTCAGAATTTCACAAATCCGATCCCAGTGGCAGTTAGAAGTATAGAGGAAGCTCAGGTCAAAATTTCCCTTTTGTGCCTTTCTCTTAGACTGTGTAAGCAGGTCATCCCTCTTCATTGGCATGGCCTGTCTGTAGCCAACCTTGATGCAACGGCAACTGTAACCCCTGGCTTTAAACCTCTCAGCAAGAGTGGCGTATTGTCCCTCAAAGTGGGCCTCAGGGAAACAGACCCACCTGTTCCTGAGAAATTGGCCAAGTGGGATGGCCTTAATCACTGGATAGGTGTGTGCCGAGGAGACATGTTTTAGAGAGTTAACCGATGTTTCTTTTCGATATCAGTCTGTCTCAATAGACCCATCCTCCCCGACACCAGACTAATATCCAGGAAGTCAATCCAGCTTCAATGCTGAGATTGAACGGATTGTTGCTGAGTTGCCACATAAATACTGATAGGCTGGCTTCGTCACCCTCCCAAATAATAAGGACATCATCAATGTAATGAAACCAGTCTATGGCCGAGTCTGAGGCATGTGCTCCGTCTCCCTGGAAAATCTGCCTCTCCCAAAAGCCAAGAAACAGATTTGCGCATGATGGAGCACATGTCACACTCATAGCAGTCCCTTGAATTTGTAAAAAAAAAACCTGTCTTTAAACACAAAATAATTATGTGTGAGAATGAATTTAAGTAAATCAAAAATGAAATCTGAAAAATGTCCATTCCAGTTTGCTGTCTCATGGAAAAAGCGGGCCTCCCTGAGGCCATCAACTTGTTGAATTGATATATATATAATGACTCGATGACAATTGTGACAAACATCATGTTGGCCTCGAGATAGACCTTGGTGAATACATCGGTCTTGTCTCTGACAATGGAAGGGAGTGTCTCTACCAATAGTTTTAAATAGTTGTCAATAAATTTACAGATGTTATAACAAAGCCCTCCTATGCTAGAGACAATGGGTCAACTGGAAAGGGTGGTTCACAGTGTCATTGTCCTCCTTTGGCAGAAGGTAAAAGATGTCAATTTTTGGGGACTTAGGCAACAGTCCATCCATAATCTTCTTTGGGACAATGCCTGACTCATAGGCATTGAATACAATTTTTTTAGCAGTGAAAAGTTGGGTATTTCCATAGTCCTAATATATCAGAGGCTTAAGTCACTTCCACAAAGTATAAGCATATTTCACATGGTGGGTACCAATAGAAAAGATGAAGTGAAGGAGATAATGATAAAACAATACATTTATTGAAAAACAATCTAAAAGTGTGTCATACAAAAAATAAAATTAGACATGAAATGGGGGAACGGAAAACCTCCAAATACCAGGGAGGCACACCACAGTACTGAAAAGTATAAACAGGGATTCCAAAACAAGCTGCTATTTCAATATATCACATGTGTATCCACAGATTATTACATCTATTATATGTGTGTCAAATAGGGAAAGCTGCTTGGGGGATGCCTGAGAACAATATAATGCCCAGTGCACAAAGTGGTATACAGGGTACTAGTATATGTGGTATAGGAAGGGCAATGAGGAAAAGAAGGCAAAAAGAGCCCAGACAGTTTAGCGGAAGGCTATGCAATGATTCTGGGGAGCGATGAATTATCGCTATGTGCCCTAAGAAATTCTCATACGTGCTCCTTAATCAGTATCAAAAAATGTCACAGATAGTCACCTGTAATATGTCCAAGGTTGTGCGCTCGAGTCAAGATGGAGGATAAGGTGCTGTGGAGGCCCCCCGCACCCAACAAGCGCCGTTTCGCTGGATAGCTTCTTCAAAATGGGGCGTGGATTCGCCAGTGAAAAGTTGGATAAGATTGTGATTCTGATGGAGTACTTGATATGTGTCCTTATTTTTCAACTAGCGAAAAGCCTCTCTTTCATATTTTTCAATCAGCCAAATCTGTTGTGAATTCTGTTGTCGAGCTCCCTCCTGTGGTCATGAGTGGTACTTCGGCTGGTTCTGTCTATGAGCTTCCTCTGGTGGAGGTGAGTGGGGCTGCGGCTTCTGAGTTTCCTTCCTCAGGTGACGAGGTTAAGTCGTTAGGTGCTGCTCTATTTAACTCCACCTAGTTCTTTGTTCCTGGCCTCCAGTCAATGTTCCAGTATTGGTCTTGCTCTCTCCTGGATCGTCTTGTGGCCTGTCTGCCCTGCATAAGCTAAGTTCTGCTTGTGTTACTTTTGTTTGCTATTTTTTCTGTCCAGCTTGCTATATTGGTTTTTCTTGCTTGCTGGAAGCTCTGGGACGCAGAGGGAGCACCTCCGTGCCGTTAGTCGGTACGGAGGGTCTTTTTGCGCCCTCTGCGTGGTTGTTTGTAGGTTTTTGTGCTGACCGCAAAGCTATCTTTACTATCCTCGGTCTATTCAGTAAGTCGGGCCTCACTTTGCTAAAACCTATTTCATCTCTGTGTTTGTATTTTCATCTTTACTCACAGTCATTATATGTGGGGGGCTGCCTTTTCCTTTGGGGAATTTCTCTGAGGCAAGGTAGGCTTATTTTTCTATCTTCAGGGCTAGCTAATTTCTCAGGCTGTGCCCGAGGCGCCTAGGTCTGGTCAGGAGCGCTCCACGGCTACCTCTAGTGTGGTGTGATAGGATTAGGGATTGCGGTCAGCAGAGTTCCCACGTCTCAGAGCTCGTCCTATGTTATTAGTAACTATCAGGTCACATTGTGTGCTCTTAACCACCAGGTCCATTGTGTTTCTGAATCACCAGTTCATAACAGTACTGGAGGCCCAAAGTACTAATGCTTCTCAATAGAGGGAAAAGAGAAGTTCTGAGACCATTTTTTTTTCTCTGCACTGTGTTTTGTCTTTCTTTTTTCCTAGACATTTGGGTGGTTCAGGACACAGGTGTAGTGATGGACATTAAAGGTCTGTTTTCTTGTGTGGATCATCTCGCTGCAAGAGTACAAAATATTCAAGACATTGTGGTTCAGAAATCTATGTTAGAACGTAGAATTCCTATTCCTGACTTATTTTCTGGAGATAGAGCTAAGTTTCTGAATTTCAAAAATAATTGTAAACTGTTACTGGCTTTGAAACCCCGCTCCTCTGGTGACCCAGTTTAACAAGTTAAGATCATTATTTCTTTATTACGTGGCGACCCTCAAGACTGGGCATTTTCCCTTGCGCCAGGAGATCCTGCATTATGTGATATTGATGCGTTTTTTCTGGCATTCGGATTGCTGTATGATGAACCTAATTCAGTGGATCAGGCAGAGAAAAATTTGCTGGCTCTGTGTCAGGGTCAGGATGAGGTAGAGATATATTGTCAGAAGTTTAGGAAGTGGTCTGTGCTCACTCAATGGAATGAATGTGCGCTGGCAGCAATTTTCAGAAAGGGTCTCTCTGAAGCCCTTAAGGATGTCATGGTGGGATTTCCTATGCCTGCTGGTCTGAATGAGTCTATGTCTTTGGCCATTCAGATCGATCGACGCTTACGTGAGCGTAAAAATGTGCACCATTTGGCGGTATTATCTGAGCATAAACCTGAGCCTATGCAATGTGATAGGACTTTGACCAGAGCTGAACGGCAAGAACACAGACGTCGGAATGGGCTGTGTTTTTATTGTGGTGATTCCACTCATGCTATCTCCGATTGTCCTAAGCGCACTAAGCGGTTCTCTAGGTCTGCCACCATTGGTACGGTACAGTCGAAATTTCTTTTGTCCGTTACTTTGATCTGCTCTTTGTCATCCTATTCTGTCATGGCATTTGTAGATTCAGGCGCTGCCCTGAATTTGATGGACTTGGACTTTGCTAGGCGCTGTGGGTTCTTCTTGGAGCCCTTGCAGTATCCTATTCCATTGAGAGGATTTGATGCTACGCCTTTGGCCAAGAATAAGCCTCAGTACTGGACTCAACTGACCATGTGCATGGCTCCTGCGCATCAGGAGGATATTCGCTTTTTGGTGTTGCATAATCTGCATGATGTGGTCGTGTTGGGGTTGCCATGGCTACAGGCCCATAACCCAGTATTGGATTGGAAATCTATGTCTGTGTCCAGCTGGGGTTGTCAGGGGGTACATGGTGATGTTCCAGTTCTGTCTATTTCATCATCCACCCCTTCTGAGATCCCAGAGTTCTTGTCGGATTACCGGGATGTATTTGATGAGCCCAAGTCCAGTGCCCTACCTCCGCATAGGGATTGCGATTGTGCTATCGATTTGATTCCTGGTAATAAGTTTCCTAAGGGTCGACTGTTTAATTTGTCTGTGCCTGAGCATGCCGCTATGCGGAGTTACGTAAAGGAATCCTTGGAGAAGGGTCATATTCGCCCGTCATCGCCGCCATTGGGAGCAGGGTTCTTTTTTGTGGCCAAGAAGGATGGTTCGTTGAGACCTTGTATTGATTACCGCCTTCTAAATAAAATCACAGTCAAGTTTCAGTACCCCTTGCCGCTGCTGTCTGATTTGTTTGCTCGGATTAAGGGGGCTATTTGGTTCACCAAGATAGATCTTCGTGGTGCGTATAATCTTGTGCGTATTAAACAGGGCGATGAATGGAAAACAGCATTTAATATGCCCGAGGGCCATTTTGAGTATCTGGTTATGCCATTCGGGCTTTCCAATGCTCCATCAGTATTTCAGTCCTTTATGCATGACATCTTCCGAGAGTACCTGGATAAATTCCTGATTGTGTATTTGGATGATATTTTGGTCTTTTCGGATGATTGGGAGTCTCATGTGAAGCAGGTCAGAATGGTGTTCCAGGTCCTGCGTGCGAATTCTTTGTTTGTGAAGGGGTCAAAGTGTCTCTTTGGTGTTCAGAAGGTTTCATTTTTGGGTTTCATTTTTTTCCCTTCTACTATCGAGATGGACCCTGTTAAAGTTCAGGCCATTTATGATTGGACTCAGCCGACATCTGTGAAGAGTCTGCAAAAGTTCCTGGGCTTTGCTAATTTTTATCGTCGCTTCATCAATAATTTTTCTAGTATTGCTAAACCGTTGACTGATTTGACCAAGAAGGGTGCTGATGTGGTCAATTGGTCTTCTGCTGCTGTAGAAGCTTTTCAGGAGTTGAAGCGTCGTATTTCTTCTGCCCCTGTGTTGTGCCAGCCAGATGTTTCGCTCCCGTTCCAGGTCGAGGTTGATGCTTCTGAGATTGGAGCAGGGGCTGTTTTGTCGCAAAGAAGTTCTGATGGCTCGGTGATGAAACCATGTGCCTTCTTTTCCAGGAAGTTTTCACCTGCTGAGCGTAATTATGATGTTGGCAATCGAGAGTTGTTGGCCATGAAGTGGGCATTCGAGGAGTGGCGTCATTGGCTTGAAGGAGGTGGTGGTCTTGACAGATCACAAGAACTTGACTTATCTCGAGTCTGCCAAATGGTTGAATCCTAGACAGGCTCGTTGGTCGCTGTTTTTCTCCCGTTTTGACTTTGTGGTTTCGTACCTTTCGGGCTCTAAGAATGTGAAGGCGGATGCCCTGTCTAGGAGTTTTGTGCCCGACTCTCCGGGTTTGCCTGAGCCGGCGGGTATTCTCAAAGAGGGGGTAATTTTGTCTGCCATCTCCCCTGATTTGCGGCGGGTGCTGCAAAAATTTCAGGCTAATAGACCTGACCGTTGCCCAGCGGAGAAACTGTTTGTCCCTGATAAATGGACGAGTAGAGTTATCTCTGAGGTTCATTGTTCGGTGTTGGCTGGTCATCCTGGAATCTTTGGTACCAGAGATTTGGTGGCTAGATCCTTTTGGTGGCCGTCTCTGTCGCGGGATGTGCGTTCGTTTGTGCAGTCCTGTGGGATTTGTGCTCGGGCTAAGCCCTGCTGTTCTCGTGCCAGTGGGTTGCTTTTGCCCTTGCCAGTCCCGAAGAGGCCTTGGACACATATCTCTATGGATTTTATTTCGGATCTCCCCATCTCTCAAAAGATGTCGGTCATTTGGGTGGTTTGTGATCGCTTCTCTAAGATGGTCCATTTGGTACCCTTGTCTAAATTGCCTTCCTCCTCTGATTTGGTGCCATTGTTTTTCCAGCATGTGGTTCGTTTACATGGCATTCCGGAGAACATCGTTTCTGACAGAGGTTCCCAGTTTATTTCGAGGTTTTGGCGAGCCTTTTGTGCTAGGATGGGCATTGATTTGTCTTTTTCCTCGGCTTTCCATCCTCAGACAAATGGCCAAACTGAACGAACCAATCAGACCTTGGAAACATATCTGAGATGTTTTGTTTCTGCTGATCAGGATGATTGGGTGTCCTTTTTGCCTTTGGCTGAGTTCGCCCGTAATAATCGGGCCAGCTCGGCTACTTTGGTTTCGCCGTTTTTCTGCAATTCTGGTTTCCATCCTCGTTTCTCTTCAGGGCAGGTTGAGTCTTCGGACTGTCCTGGTGTGGATACTGTGGTGGATAGGTTGCAGCAGATTTGGACTCATGTAGTGGACAATTTGACATTGTCCCAGGAGAAGGCTCAACGTTTTGCTAACCGTAGGTGCTGTGTGGGTCCCCGACTTCGTGTTGGGGATTTGGTTTGGTTGTCATCTCGTTATATTCCTATGAAAGTTTCCTCTCCTAAGTTTAAGCCTCGTTTCATTGGCCCGTATAGGATTTCTGAGGTTCTTAATCCTGTGTCTTTTCGTTTGACCCTTCCAGCTTCTTTTTCCATCCATAATGTATTCCATAGGTCATTGTTGCGGAGATACGTGGCACCTGTGGATCCATCCGTTGATCCTCCTGCCCAGGTTTTGGTTGAGGGGGAGTTGGAGTATATAGTGGAGAAGATTTTGGATTCTCGTATTTCGAGACGGAAACTCCAGTACCTGGTTAAGTGGAAGGGTTATGGTCAGGAAGATAATTCCTGGGTCTTTGCCTCTGATGTTCATGCTGCCGATCTGGTTCGTGCCTTTCATTTGGCTCATCCTGGTCGGCCTGGGGGCTCTGGTGAGGGTTCGGTGACCCCTCCTCAAGAGGGGGTACTGTTGTGAATTCTGTGGTCGAGCTCCCTTCTGTGGTCATGAGTGGTACTTCGGCTGGTTCTGTCTATGAGCTTCCTCTGGTGGATGTGAGTGGAGCTGCGGCTTCTGGGTTTCCTTCCTCAGGTGACGAGGTTAAGTCGTTAGGTGCTGCTCTATTTAACTCCACCTAGTTCTTTGTTCCTGGCCTCCAGTCAATGTTCCAGTATTGGTCTTGCTCTCTCCTGGATCGTCTTGTGGCCTGTCTGCCCTGCATAAGCTAAGTTCTGCTTGTGTTACTTTTGTTTGCTATTTTTTCTGTCCAGCTTGCTATATTGGTTTTTCTTGCTTGCTGGAAGCTCTGGGACGCAGAGGGAGCACCTCCGTGCCGTTAGTCGGTACGGAGGGTCTTTTTGCGCCCTCTGCGTGGTTGTTTGTAGGTTTTTGTGCTGACCGCAAAGCTATCTTTACTATCCTCGGTCTATTCAGTAAGTCGGGCCTCACTTTGCTAAAACCTATTTCATCTCTGTGTTTGTATTTTCATCTTTACTCACAGTCATTATATGTGGGGGGCTGCCTTTTCCTTTGGGGAATTTCTCTGAGGCAAGGTAGGCTTATTTTTCTATCTTCAGGGCTAGCTAGTTTCTCAGGCTGTGCCCGAGGCGCCTAGGTCTGGTCAGGAGCATTCCACGGCTACCTCTAGTGTGGTGTGATAGGATTAGGGATTGCGGTCAGCAGAGTTCCCACGTCTCAGAGCTCGTCCTATGTTATTAGTAACTATCAGGACACTTTGTGTGCTCTTAACCACCAGGTCCATTGTGTTTCTGAATCACCAGTTCATAACACAGATCACAATGTTCAATCCCTTCTCTGCTGGCTTGATGACCACAAAATCCAGGGAGTGAAGTTCATGTGATAGTTCTGCACAGAATGAGCGTTCCCGCAAGAGGAACAGGCAAAACAATGAATAAGTTGCTCCAATCCTTTAATACTCCATGCTGTGACCCTGCATTACTTTTGCCCTAATAAGGGCAGTACCCAAGTATGGACCTGTTCAAAAATTACCCATTGTGGTTGTGTAGCCTCCCAGCCTGTTTTCCCCTCCGTTCGGAGGGTTTATCAGGGTGGGATAAGGACCAGTCCCTGTCCGACCTTTTTTCCCCCCATGCAGGGGCACTGACATAACCTGTGAGTTTGCTGGGCACTACCTGCCACTGCAAGAGCCCATATTACATTTACACATTGAACAAATCCCCCCTGATGAACCCTCCAAATGGAATCTCTCCTGTTATGACCTGGTGGTTAGGAGCACCCGGAATGACCTGATAGTTAAAACTCATACATGACAAGCTCTGGGATGTGGGAGCTCTGCTGACCGCAATCCCTAATCCTATCACACACACTAGAAATAGCCGTGGAGCGCTCCTGACTCTACCTAGGCGCCTCATCACAGCCTAAGAGCTAGCTAGCCCTAGAGATAGAAAATAAAGCCTACCTTGCCTCAGGGAAATTCCCCAAAAGTAAAGGAAGCCCCCCATATATATTGACTGTGAGTAAAGATGAAAGTCACAAACGCAGAAATGAAACAGGTTTCAGCAAAGGGAGGCCAGACTTACTAAATAGACAGAGGATAGGAAATGTAGCTTTGCGATCAGCACAAAAACCTACAAAAGACCACGCAGAGTGTGCAAAAAAGACCTCCGCACCGACTAACGGTGTGGAGATGCCACTCTGCATCCCAGAGCTTCCAGCTAGCAAGACAAAATCATGATATCCAGCTGGACAAGAAAACAATGAACAAATTAGATACTATCAGGAACTTAGCTTTTGCTGGAGTAGATAGGTCACCAGAAAGATCCAAGAGCGAACTGAACCAATGCAGAAACATTGACAGCTGGCATGGAGTAATGATCTAAGTGGAGTTAAATAGAGCAGCCAGCCAAAGGATAAACCACGTCACCTGTGTAAGGAACCTCAGAAGCAGCAGCTCCACTCACAGCCACCAGAGGGAGTCCATGGACAGAACTCACCGAAGTACCATTCACAACCACAGGAGGGAGCCCGACAACAGAATTCACAACACTCTCCCCACTGTTAATGCCCCCCCCCCCTCTGCTCCAATATGGTGAACATATGACTGAGAAGAGAAGTGAGAAAAGAATCTGGAGAGACCAAACCAATCTTTTATTATGAGCACTGCTGAATTTGAACACTAGCACTTGTTTTGTCTGTCCAAATGTACATTTTGTCCATTAACCTTTTAGGGTAACTATTAAAAGTTATGTTTTAAATATTTTCCTTGCCCTGCTGAAACCTCATATTACTGATCGTGGGTACGGAACCTAAGGGGTGGGAGTGGCGTTTTTTTTCTCTATTTAATTTTGTCTTATATACAAGTCATTATACAGGAAAGTGTTAGGACTGGTGGAAAGCACCAAATAACAATTAGAGAGGATATGAGGTGCGTTCGCAGTCCTGGGTCCACTGTGCAGAAAGGACACCTGCTGCTCGGTAATGGCGGACTAGATGGTGGTATAATGTGAATACACACACGGGTTAGCTTCACCCAGTATGAAGGAAGCGAACCCTATTGCGTCAGAGGGCCTTGGTACCGCACAGAGAGCACAAGTAAAGGGTCACAGAACTCTGTCCTAAGACATGGGGAAAGAGTTCCTCTAGACCTCTTATGCTCAACACCGTTACTGTGGTGTCAGGGATAGAACTGAGCTAATAATAATAATTTATCGCACAAGAGTGCGTACAGTGCCGCTCTGGCGGACGCCACTAACCACCCTAACCAGGGCCAGGAAAGCGTACTAAGTGCACGGCGCCGCACTGGCAGTCGCTGCTGATAGACGCTGAATTGTGTGCTGGATGTGCAGAGTAGCACTGTGTGGTGCTAGGTAGCTTCCATTATTCGTGAGCAGGCAACAACACTAGGGATGAAAATGATTTGGATCTTTCATCCATCGACAGGCATTCATCTACACACAGAAAAAAAGAGTATATTTCAGCTCACCCTTAGTTCATCTGTCCGATGTGGTAAGTATCCATCCGAGCACGGAAACAAAGTGTTGCTGCCACAACACTGGTCGACGTGTAGAGAAAGGAAATGTGGATCCAGCTCCAGGAATAAAATGTAAAAACTTTATTAGTTCACATTAAAATGCTGCTGAGACATGACCGGCATAGTGGGTAAAGGACAGCAACCAGCACCCGACTAAAGTTTTTACATTTTATTCCTGGAGCTGGATCCACATTTCCTTTCTCTATTCATCTACACACACACACAAGTAAATAAGTTTACACTAGCGCATGGCCGAGCGGCCATGCAAAACTTTTATAGCCATAGCGCTCCGGGATCTTCCTGATGGTCCAATAGGAGTTGCAACAGGACCTGAGCATTTGACCCCCGACCTCCAATGGGAGGTCATCCGTGGGCATGCTCAGTATGGGAAAAGAAGGACTTAGTCCCAGAAAGACTTGCTTGCTGCTGATCAGCGCTGGCTACAAAGGCAGAGCCTGGAAAGCCAGCAGTAGCCATTCGCACAGTATCAGCTTGAGCCAGACGCTGGGACCGACGTCTCCGCTGAGCAGGTTCCACTGCAGCTGGAGAAGAATGGGAGATCTCAGCGGAGATGGTTTGAGATTCCTCCTGTGCAGTGGCAGGAACTTGACACCTAACAGGAAAGTATGTTTCTAAGTTCATTTTTTCCTGTAAAATCCATTTTATTTTTGGTTTTGTATGTTTTATTGCCAGTCCGTAAAAGTGGTGTAATACAACATTGTTCCCAGCAGCGAGCTGGGAGTCAGAGATGCGTCCAGGCTTCTTCTCCATGCTGTTCCCATTCCAATTGAGCGCTGTTTCAATCCATTTAGGCAATTTTCCTGCCTCTCCTGCCCTCCAATTAGGGTATTCCAGAAAATTGCTAGCGTTTTCAGTTGACTTTCATTATACCCAGCAGTCGAGTCCATCCGAGCGTACAACCTGCTCAATTTGAGTACCGAGCACTCGAGCATTTTAGTGCTTGATCACCGCTAGTAGTTACTATTGAGAGGTTTTGATAGGAATATACCAATCTCATTCTCCACATTATAAAATTAATACAATTTCTTAGCTATTAAGCAGATGAGGATTCTTCATGGTTAAATAATTAGATATTTACCTTATTTAAAAGGGTCATCATCACATCAGAACAATCATTGTTAATAATCCCTATTAAGACCTATGTACATTATAGAGGGCTGTCACTCGCTTGGACTGCCTGCTTCAATGCTTCGGAGGACATGCATTACATAGACGGCCATTCGTTTTAACAGGTGACATATTATGCCAAATTATCTGTCTAGGCATGGTTACAAAGAGAACTGCGATAATGGCTGATTAGAAGAAGTAAGAGAGGTCGGCTTTATTTAAAAAATAGACAACTCCTTTAATTTAATTTAATTTATTGTCAGCCTGAAAAATGTAGGAAAGCACTGCTTTTCCTAGAGTTTCTACAGTTAGATTGTTTTGTATTTAAACAACTAAAATGTGAAACCCATTTGGAGGAAATACAGAAATGACCTAATTATAATACACTGGTTGACTTATTATTAAACAGAAATATCTATTATACTGGATTATGTGTGGTTTGAATCAGTGACAGGAAATTCTAATGGATTTTTTGTAAATAAACGACTACATGCTGGAAAAATGCCTTTTATTCCCCCAATTCTCCAAAATAAGTATATGTCACCTGAATTAAACTGTTCCTATGGAACTGTAGTTTCATTCCACAATTCAATATTATGGAATTATCAGTATATGAATGAATTGCTCAGTTTTACTAAAAGATGGGAATGTCTTCGAAAATCCATTTTAATAAATTCACATGCTCATATACATGGCTTTATTCCAGCTCTGTCCACAAACTTTGTAAATTTAGACCCAAACTCAAGATTGTAATGATACTTCTTGGATATCAGTCGGACGCCTCTCACACAGCCAAACCAGTTCTCCACTTTGCACTGACGAGGGGCAATACCCCGAAACACAGTGTCCGCAAATTGAGATTCTGGTTTGGCTATTATCCTAAGTCATGTGACAAGGCTCGTTAAAGGGTCAACATTGACTTGTAGGATTGCTACCTTCCTATAGGTGGCGATAAAGTTCTAGTTCTCTTCCTCTCTGAAGAGACAATTTGCATAATTAGCATATTTCCCAGAGGAGCATTGCAGCTTTAAGTCTCCTCATCTCGGCATACTTAGCATGTCAATCTCCGCAAGGAGAAATAATACTTCTTGGATATCCCACCTCAGAAATGAAAGAACTCCTGCCCAAAGCATCTCGAATTGAAAGGACATAATCCAGTTGGTAAAACAGTTGTGTTTATGAGATTAAATGTTAGATCTTCAACATCTGATTTTCAGTCTCGTTATTTCACTAGTTCACAGATGGGACAGATTTAAAGTCCACGTTAGGTTGTCCATCATTCTCTACTTTCTCCTTTCTTGGCATTCCGTACAGACATGTGGAGAAGTGTCGGGCAGTGTCAAGAGGCTTTGTTAATGGCTCCTGGAATTGTGTGATAGCAATTCTATGTTTGGATGGGTGATACACCGGTTTTGGACACGGGTTTTCATGAAAACACGTCCACTTTGCTTGAGCTGTTAAATCCAGCAGATTTTCTACAGCGTAACTGCAGCATAACAATACAGAATTTACATTTCGTGGGGACATGACCTTATAGTAATTATTTTATTCCTATCAATTATTCTGGAGGATCCGTTCCTTAGCCTACTGCAAATGTTAGCATCTGAAGTATGACATACATACTGTATACATCACACATCAGGAAGAGGTTAATGAATGGAAGAATGAATGCAGATGTGAACAAAGCCTTAAAACCCCCCGTTTTAAGTTGCAGTTTACATATTGCAGGTTACAGTAGTGACAGATACAGTAGCTGTACTTCTTAAAAGGAACCTTACATCGGATACATGCTGCCTGAACAATGGGCTCCATATGTCAGACACTGGTTGCATGACATCAGCCGCGAATGGCTGAAGTCATGCAACCAGTGTCTGACATATGGTGCTTGTGGAACGGCAGCAAGTTTCTGACGTCAGGTTCCTATTAACTCATAATATTATTTTGAATTAGAAGAAAGTGTAGCTCAGAGTGACGCTCTAATAAATGAAAACGTTATGCCGTTTCATTTTTTTTTTTACAAAGTGTAAATCTCAATTTACTTTGCTAATTAATTAATCAATTTCTGCTCGTCTTGTTGTGTGTATATACAGTATTGCAGGAAGAGCAAATTAGTTGCAGTTCTTTCTTGACTTACGTAACTCTGCTGCAGAGGGCTTATAATACACATCTATGTCTTGCAGCATTTCAAACCAGGAGGGATCAGAAAAGTGAAGTCAGCAGGTTAGCGATGACAGAATAAATACTCTTACACAAAAGGGGAAATTGAAGAGTGATAGATTTACAACTAGATGGAAGGCTCAATGGAAACAAAATTTACACACAGTCTATTCAGCTGGACTTTACTTTCAAGATAGTCTTTACCTGAGAATGTGACAAATAGCATGTAGGTGACAATACTGATGAGGTAATTGACAAAATATCTCTACTGAAAATTTGTCTAAATGGAAATAGCAGTTGACATAAAATAGTTGCTATAGAAGTGTACAGTATGTGTGTGTGTATGTGTGTATCGTAGGTACACTTCAACTGTGAAAGACAGAATCTTAAAACAAATACAAAAAATCAAATTGATTTTTACATAATTTGCATGTTATTGCATGAAATAAGTATTTGATACAATAGAAAAACAGAACTTAATATTTGGTTAAAAAAAACCTTTGTTTGCAATTACAGAGGTCAGTTCTTGACCAAGTTTGCACACACTGAAGCAGGGATTTTGGCCCACTCCTCCATACAGATCTTCTCCAGATCATTCAGGTTTTGGGGCTGTCACGTTGCAACTTTGAGTTTCAGCTCACTCTAAAGATTTTCTATTGGGTTCAGGTCTGAAGACTGACTAGACCTCTCCAGGACCTTCAAATGCTTCTTATGACCCACTCCTTTGTTACCCTGGCTGTGTGTATTGGGTTATTGTCATGCTGAAAGACCCAGCCTCGACCCATCTTCAATACTCTTATTGAGGGAATGAGGTTATTGGTCAAAATCTCGTGATACAAGACCCCATAAATCCTACCTTCAATACAGTGCAGTCATCCTGTCGACTTCGCAGAAAAGCACACCTAAAGTATGATGTGTCCCCCACCATGCTTCATGGTTGGGATGGTGTTCTTGGGGTAGTATTCATCATTCTTCTTCCTCCAAACACTTTGAGTGGAGTTGATAACACAAAGTTCTATTTTGGTCTCATCTGACCACATGAACTCCCATGCCTCCACTGAATCATCCAGTTGGTCATTGGTGAACTTCAAATGGCCCTGGCATTAGCAGGGAGACCACGCATACCATGCAGGATTTTAATCCATGATGGTGTAGTGTGTTGCTAACTACAATGTTCGAGACTGTGGTCCCATCTCACCTCAGATCATTGACCAGTTCTCCCATGTAATTCTGGACTGATTCTTGACCTTTCTCAGAATCATCCTTAAGGTGAGATATTGTGGAGTGCCTGCTAGGGCCATGGGGTACTAGGTCCGGGTCAGACAGTTCTTCAGGGGGTTTTCAAGGCAGCAGTGACCCAGTCCGTGGCCCCGGACATCCAAGAAAATTGAAATGAAGGGGAATAAAGTTTGTAGGGGAGTAGTTTGTGATGCCACCCGTGGTGTTCGGCAATAAGAAAATATGGGCGCGGCTACAGGGCATTACTGGTCAACTCGTTGGACCACTTTTCAGCCATGCCAGATGGTTTTTATTCTTTGGTCTGCTGTAAAATGTAGAGTGTCCCTCTCACACTCTCAAGGTTTGCTGTAAAATCAACAAAGAGCACATTAAGTGCTAACTTTTTACAATAAAAGTTCTGGCCGTTCACCGTCCATGACCACATTGTCTTTAAACTGCACCACCACTCACTGTAATCTAGCTTGCCTAGTAGTCACTTTTTGCTTCCTTTTCCAAGGCAGTACTTGGTGCCTGCAACCTTCTGATCGGTGAAGTTCTTTGTCAGGCATCACGGTGGGTGACTCAAATGGAGCAAGTCCTGCAGCCGGGGTATGAGTGGCCTGTGTCCGCACTGCCATGTTTGCTGGAGCTTCAGGGACTGGTGCAGCATCCAGGATTGAAGCTGGCAGTTGCCTTTTTGGCACTGTACTTATTGGCACAGGAACAACACGTCCCCACGTCAATTTCTTTGCATTGAGGGCGTACCACCCCCTTTCGCCCACATGCCGGATGAAGGTCACTAGGTCCCCCGGGTGCAAGTCACGATGAGGATGGCCCTCCAGCAGGTGTGACTCCATGTCCCAGCGGGTTACAAACAGCTATGAGGTCATCCCGGGCTCCTTTATGAACCCCCAGCCCTTTTTTAAGTAGAAGGAGACTACTGTGCCCTGCCTCTGTGGACCCCGGTCAGCGGTTCTAGCCTTGTGGGCCTGGGCCTTGGCCTTCATGTTCCACTCCTCTATTGTTCTCCACTGGGCCCTGCGCTCCTGCCCCTCTTCCTCCAACCTGGGCACCTGCTGTCGGCAGTGGTCCGCCCAACTAAGGGTCTCTACTTGGGCCTCCTCAGGGAACCCCATCAAATCTGTCCCCGGGTATTCCCAGCAGAAAAATAGTTCAGGCTGCAGTGGAACTGCCAGTTTCTCCCCGACGTCTGCCGTCCGGTCCCAGGCTAAGTGGGTTTTAAGGGCCCTACCAATGTCTCCTCAGCCACCGAGGCAATGTCAATACCTGTTCTCCTTGCCTCTCTGGTGCCGGACTCCTCTTCCTACTCCTCTGGGGTCAAGGATGTTGGTTGCGAGACCGTATACCGCACGGTCACCTTCTCCAGCAGGGTTTCCAGCCAACTTAAATAACTTAAATACCAACCAACAAAGACTACTTGAAACAAATAATTAAAGAATGGTATAAAATTCAAATTATTTTATTTGACACCAAAAAGACAATACACAACCAACTTGTCTTTGCAGTAATCTGTATCTTTTGGAGCTGGTGGCCCAGCTCCTTCACCTCGGCTCTCAGGAAGTTCGGGTCTACCACAGGCAGCTGGTCCGAGTCTTCCTGTCAGCTGGGGGAGTCCACCGCTTCCCCCCTCACTCCAGAGCTCTCCAACCAATGCTTGCCATGGCGCCCACCGAGTTCCTTGTTGCCTCTCCTGCAGCACACTTTTCCGTGTGCTCCTTCCACTCTCTCCTTTGTGGGCGGTTCCTTTTTCCTTTTCCTGCCACTCCAGGCCAGGAGGCAGATCCCCCTGGCTGACGGACAAGTTCATTTTGCATTGTAGTCTTTACAGTGTGTGGGTACGGCTTTTGCACCACTTGGCAACCCGGCCCACGACAGGCGCACGGGACCCGGTTTACCGGGTCGGTCCATCCTGTGACAGCAAAATGGAGAGCCTGCTAGCGCCGTGCGGTACTCGGCCCGGGTCGGGCAGTTCTTCAGGGGGTTGTCATGGCAGCGGTGACCCGATCCGTGGCCCCGGACGTCCAAGAAAATTGAAATGAAGGGGAATAAAGTTTATAGGGGATTAGTTCGTGACATCAACCATGGTGTTTGACAATAAGAAAATTGTCGACGCTGCGATTCAGGTCCACTGGGGAGGTTGATCATTCAGCTGAGATGTTACAGCTCTCCACGGGTAGAGCTAGGCCCCAGGGCAGTGAAAATGTTAAAGTCAATGATGAACCGTTGTAGTGCAGGGCAGGTGATGCAGTAATAATTCTGAGGACATAGCAGGGTGCAGTTTTCACCTTTCACAGTTTGTTTGGTATCATCACCAGCTCTCAGGTAATTTGGGTGCACTTTTCCGAGTCTCCCTTTCTTGTGTACTTTCCCTGGCCATCTCTCTACCCTGGCTTCACCCTCCTGCCCTGCGACCCACACACAATGTCCCAAGCCAGCAGCCTCGGGTCCTGTCGGGCGACGTTCTTCCTGGTTCCCTTGATCCCTATATGGCTGCCTTTTCAGCTAATGTGTGTAGATTTGGCTGTGGCACATACAGATACCACAGCCTCCAGGATGCTAGCTGAGACTTGCAGTTCCTCCACTAGTCTGTGACTGGTCCCCACTGAGACCATGTCCTTCCACCCAACTACGGTCGGCGTGGATTCGGGTGCCAAGTGTGGATTCTTCTCTTCCCTGGCCGCTAGGACCTCTTCTCTCACTGGAGCTCCTCTCAGACACCTCTGTCCTTCTCTCACTCCTCTCACTCACTGACTAACTCCTAACTCCTCCCCCCTCGTTTTCATTACAACTCCTCACTTCCAACTGTCACTCTACCCCATCCACCCACACCCTCTACCTAATCTCCCCTCCAGCCTGAGATGGGGACCTCCCTGAATAGGGTCCGCACAGATCCCCTGGCCTGGAGTGGTGTGGTGTTGGATGCTAGTGTGTGGGTCCCGGGTAGTGCCCCCTCCTTACCCGAGAGCAGAGTACCACACCTCTGGCTGAGGTGCGGTACCTCTTTGGCGACTGGACCCTAAGGGGCGCCACAATTGCATGAAGCCCCAAGCTGAGGAAGATTAACAGTCATCTTGTGTTTATTCCATTTTCAAATAATTGTGCCAACAGTTGTTGCTTTTTCACCAAGCTGCTTGCTTTTTCTCCCGTAGTCTATCCCAACCTTGTGCAGGTCTACAATTTTATCTCTGGTGTCTTAGACAGTTCTTTGGTCTTGACCATGGTGGAAAGGTTGAAGTGTGATTGATTGAGTGTGTGGACAGGAGTCTTTCATACAGGTAACGAGTTTAAACAGGTACCATTAACCCCTTTAAGTCGCAGCCCTTTTTCATTTTTGCATTTTCGTTTTTCACTTCCCTCCTTCCCTGATCCATAACTTTTTTATTTTTCCATCAATATGGTCATGTGAGGACTTATTTTTTGCGGGACAAGTTGTACTTTTGAACGACACCATTGGTTTTACCATGTCGTGTACTAGAAAACGGGAAAAAAATTCCAAGTGCGGTGAAATTGCAAAAAAAGTGCAATCCCACACTTGTTTTTTGTTTGGCTTTTTTGCTAGGTTCACTAAATGCTAAAACTAACCTGCCATTATGATTCTCCAGGTCATTACGAGTCCATAGACACCTAACATGACAAGGTTATTTTTTATCTAAGTAGTGAAAAAAAATTCCAAACTTTGCTAAAAAAAAAAAAATAGTGCCATTTTCCGATACCCGTAGCGTCTCCATTTTTCGTGATCTGGGGTCGGGTGAGGGCTTATTTTTTGCGTGCCGAGCAGATGTTTTAATGATACCATTTTTGCGCAGATACGTTCTTTTGATCGCCCGTTATTGCATTTTCATGCAATGTCGCGGCGACCAAAAAAATGTAATTCTGGTGTTTCGGATTTTTTTTCTCGCTACGCCGTTTAGCGATCAGGTTAATGCTTTTTTTAATTGATAGATCGGGCGATTCTGAACACGGCGATACCAAATATGTGTATGTTTGATTTTTTTTTTATTGATTTATTTAGGATGGGGCGAAAGGGGGGTGATTTAAACTTTTATATTTTTTATATTTTTTTCATATTTTTAAAAACATTTTTTTTTTACTTGTGCCATGCTTCAATAGCCTCCATGGGAGGCTAGAAGCTGGCATAGCCTGATCGGCTCTGCTACATAGCAGCGATCATCAGATCGCTGCTATGTAGCTGAAATGCAGGTGTGCTGTGAGCGCCGACCACAGGGGGGCGCTCACAGCAGGCCTGCATCAGTAACTATAGAGGTCTCAAGTACCTCTATGGTTACCTTCCTGATGCATCGCCGACCCCCGATCATGTGACGGTGGTCGGCGATGACGTCATTTCCGGCCGCCCGGCCGGATGCGGTAGTTGAATGCCGCTGTCTGTGTTTGACAGCGGCATTTAACAGGTTAATAGCGGCGGGTGAATAGAGATTTCACCCGCCGCTATTGCGCGCACATGTCAGCTGTACAAAACAGCTGACATGTCGCGACTTTGATGTGGGCTCACCGCCTGAGCCCACATCAAAGGGGGAGACACGACATGCGCTGTACTAGTACGGCGCATGTCGTGAAGGGGTTAATGCAGGAAATGAGGGCAGAGTAGGAGGGTTTCTTAAAGAGAGACAGAATTCTTGCTGTTTGGTAAATGTTCAAATACTTATTCAATGCAATAAAGTGCAATTTAATTATTTAAAATCATACAATGGGATTTTCTGTTTTCTGTTTTTCTATCTTTAGAGTCTGCCTCTCACAGTAGAAGTATACCTACAATAAAAATTACAGACCTCTCCACTCTTTGTAGGTGGGAAAACTTGCAAGAATGTCAAATATTCATTTTCCCACTGTATATACTGTGTATATACACATCTATGCTGCAACATTTCTTAAATCACAGCTCAATAATCACTTATTTGTCAGCAATACATACTTAGTAAAGATCATATGATTTAAAGGGGGTAACCTAGTCTTTAAAAAATTGATGGTTTCTCCCCGCCACCAATATTAGATTTGTTGGGTTCAGACAATCAAAACTACATCCAATCAGCTGTTTGAAAAGGCTGATACTCTTGCACAAGTTCCCCAACCTCTTCAATGTTTGCATCAGCTGCAACCAAGTTTGTACGTGCCTGTGCCATTTAAAATATTACATTGTTTCATTTACTTCATTGGAACAATGCTGCAATACCTTGAATGTCTGCTAAAAAATATTGCACCAGTAAGTATTAACTAGCCTGCAGGTGCTCTAAACATAAAAAATGACAGTAAAAATGCGAATCAGGCAAGCATGAGTGCTGCAGCCTGTTCAGACAACCGATTAGAGTCATCACCAATCTAAGGCCACGTTCACACGATCAGTATTTGGTCACACGCCTTCGCCTCGGACTTCAGACAGGGACAGCTTATCAGAGGGCTGGTGTGACAGGAGCTGCTCCTCACTGCTCACCTGTCCACCTGAGACATTACAGCAGTGTGCAGCTCCATGGTGTCATCAGTCAGTCTCCTGATAATAGCTGTTTCTCTGTAGAGAACAGGGGGTGGCCACACCCCTTCTTCTTGGACTGGCTGTTACTCACAGTGGGGAGCTTCACACTGCTTTGTGATATAATGTCCCAGACAGGAGGGGGAGCAGGGAGGAGTAGCTCCTGTCGGTTCCGTGAAAAATGCACACAGGAAAATTGCACACAGGAAAATTACCCACAGGAAAAATGCACACAGGAAAATTCCCCACACGGAAAATTCCCCACACGGAAAATTCCCCACATGGAAAATTCCCCACACGGAAAATTCCCCACACGGAAAATTCCCCACATGGAAAATTCCCCACACGGAAAATTCTCCACACAGAAAATTGCCAATTAAAGCATCACAAAAGTTTCAGATCTATGATATTTCAGGTGCAAGGTGAGGATGTTCACATAATATGTGATCAACTTGTGATTTACAGTTGACCTAGTGCAAAACTGCAAAAAATGATGATCTGTGGTTTGCAGCAGTTTGTCATTATCAGCAATAGATAGATCTAGTCTGCTCTCATCTCTAACTGATTCTGCCTTACTCCTCCCACCAGCCCAGAACAGCAGCACATGCAGAACCAGCAGCAGTGTGATCCAAAGGAGCCATCACTGCTATCAGTGCTCGCAAAAGTATCACTGCTGCTGGCAGAGATAGTTGGTCCTGGAAGGCCAGAAGGCACAGCAGAAGGGTGAGATTCTGTCACTTGTACCACTTTGTGTTCTTGCTGAGAGTGTATGATATGCTTTTGCAGTAGAGTCCGATGGGCCCCAGTGTGAAATTTGGCCCTTCCCCCCCACACACACGTTGGTCAGATGTATGGCCCCTTGTAGTGTTCTAAATTCTATAAAGACGTATGAATTGCCCCCTTCCCCCTTCATTATGTAGTAATGTCCCCCATACTAGTATATATGCCCATCATCCTGGTGAATATGTCTGCATCCTGGTATATATTTCCTAATGCTGGTATATATGGTCCCCATTCTAGTATGTATGGTCCACATGATCTCCATCCTGGTATTTATGCCCCCTTTCTCTTATATATGTCCCTATCCTGGTTTACATGGTCCCCAATCCTAGTGTATGTGTCCCCGTTCTGACCCTAATGCATAATTAAAAACAATAACATTCTACTCACCTTTCCTCTGCTCCCACGTCACCCAGTGTCTTTTGTAGCCACCGCACAGCCCAGCAGCTGACATCGGAGTGTGCGCCATTTCATGCACCGCTCCCTGTGGCTGCACCTCTGATGTCAGCTCACAGCCAACGCGCTCCTGCCCTGCAGAGAATCTCACCTATAATTCTATATTATTATCCTGCCCTGCAGAGCATCTCACCTATAATTCTATATTATTATCCTGCCCTGCAGAGCATCTCACCTATAATTCTATATTATTCTCCTGATCTGCAGAGCATCTCACCTATAATTCTATATTGTTCTCCTGCCCTGCAGAGAATCTCACCTATAATTCTATATTATTCTCCTGATCTGCAGAGCATCTCACCTATAATTCTATATTGTTCTCCTGCCCTGCAGAGAATCTCACATATAATTCTATATTATTCTCCTGATCTGCAGAGCATCTCACCTATAATTCTATATTGTTTTTCTGCCCTGCAGAGCATCTCACCTATAATTCTATATTATTCTCCTGCCCTGCAGAGCATCTCACCTATAATTCTATATTGTTCTCCTGCCCTGCAGAGCATCTCACGTATAATTCTATATTATTCTCCTGCCCTGCAGAGCATCTCACCTATAATTCTATATTATTCTCCTGCCCTGCAGAGCATCTCACCTATAATTCTATATTGTTCTCCTGCCCTGCAGAGCATCTCACCTATAAGTCTATATTATCCTCCTGCCCTGCAGAGCATCTCACCTATAATTCTATATTGTTCTCCTGCCCTGCAGAGCATCTCACCTATAATTCTATATTATTCTCCTGCCCTGCAGAGCATCTCACCTATAATTCTATATTATTCTCCTGATATGCAGAGCATCACACCTATAATTCTATATTATTCTCCTGCCCTGCAGAGAATCTCACCTATAATTCTATATTATTATCATGCCCTGCAGAGCATCTCACCTATAATTCTATATTATTCTCCTAATCTGCAGAGCATCTCACCTATAATTCTATATTGTTCTCCTGCCCTGCAGAGAATCTCACCTATAATTCTATATTATTATCCTGCCCTGCAGAGCATCTCACCTAAAATTCTATATTATTCTCCGGATCTGCAGAGCATCTCACCTATAATTCTATATTGTTCTCCTGCCCTGCAGAGAATCTCACCTATAATTCTATATTATTCTCCTGATCTGCAGAGCATCTCACCTATAATTCTATATTGTTCTCCTGCCCTGCAGAGCATCTCACATATACCTGAATACTATCCCCCTGTCCTGCAGAGCATTTAGCCTATAGCTCTATGCTATTCTCTGTTCTGCAGAGCATCTCACCTATAACTCTCTATCTCTACTGTTTTCCTGTGAGTATTCATGTCTGTGGGCACTTTTCACATATCACGTGAACCTTGCACCTGAAATATCATAGATCTGAAACTTTGTGATGATGCAATTGGCAATTTTCCATGTGGGGAATTTTCCGTGTGGCGAATTTTCCATGTGGGGAATTTTCTGTGTGGGGAATTTTCTGTGTGGGGAATTTTCCATGTTGGGAATTTTCCGTGTGGGGAATTTTCCTGTGGGCATTTTTCCTGTGGGCAATTTTCCTGTGTGCAATTTTCCTGTGTGCATTTTTCTGGTCACCGTGTAATACACTGGGCCTGAGTTTTGTTGCAGTCTCCCCCCAAAAAAGGGAGATTTAAATTGGCACTAAGGATCTACATCACAGTTCTGTTAGTTTGTCGTACATCTTCCAGCCATGTTCTGCCACTTACATTGTGTAGTATAATACACTGGGCCTGAGTTTTGTTGCAGTCTCCCCCCCAAAAAAGGGAGATTTAAATTGGCGCTAAATGGATCTACGTCACAGTTCTGTTAGTAGGTTCTTGGTAGGTTCTTGGTAGGAAACACTGTAGGTAGGCCAACATCAAGAATACCATCACCAACCCTCTCTCAATCTGCCATGTCCACCACCCCAGCGCTAGTTCCACCATATGCAGCTCTCCAGTCCAGCTCACCCTACAAGAGACTCTCGCTAGGAAAAGAAAGTACTCATCCTGTCATCCGCATACACAGGGTTTGAACGTCCACATTGCTAGACTAATCTCATTAGAGATGATGCCCTACCGTTTGGTTTCAAAACCCTGATGGCCTACGCAGTACCACGCTATGAGCTACCCAGTTGACACTTCTTTGCGAGAAAAGCCATCCCAGTTCTCCACCAGCATGTCAAAGACCGCATTGTCCATGCACTGAGGCAATCAGTCAGTAGAAAGGTGCACCTCACAACAGATGCATGGACCAGTAGGCATGGCCAGGGACGTTACGTGTCCATCACAGCACACTGGGTTAATGTGGTGGATGCAGGGTCCACAGGGGACAGCAATATTGGGACAGTTCTGCCTAGCCCACGGTCTAGGAAACAGTTGGCTGTAGGCGTTCGCCACCCCTCCTCCTCCTCCTCGTCCTCCAGCAGAAGCGAGAGCTCGTCCACAGACCGCAGTCTCATGACCACTCCATCCGCAGCTGCTAGTGTTGCACACGATGTGTCCCATTATCGAACAGCTAGTGGTAAGCGTCAGCAGGCTGTGCTACAAATGAAGTGTTTGGGCGACAACAGACACACCGCGGAAGTACTGGCCGAGTACTTGCAGCACGAAACTCAGTCATGGCTGGTCACTGTACATCTTGAGGCAGGCAAGGTAGTCAGTGATAACGGAAGGAATTTTGTGGCTGCCATAGCCCATTCAGAACTGAAACACATTCCTTGCCTGGCTCACACCTTGAACCTGGTGGTGCAGGGCTTTCTGAAAAATTATCCGGAGTTACCAGCCCTGCTCCTGAAGGTGCGAAGACTTTACTCGCACATCCACCGGTCGCCCGTACACTCCAGCCGTATGCAGAACCATCAGCAAATCTTCCCCAGCACCGCCTAATAATCGACATTGCAACAAGGTGGAACTCCACACTGCACATGCTTCAGAGGCTGTGCGAACAGAGGCGTGCTGTCATTTATTTGTGGGAGGATACACATAGACGGGCAGGCAGTTGGATGGCAGACATGGAGTTGTCTGGTGTGCAGTGGTCGAAGCTCCATGACCTCTGTCAAGTCCTTCAGTGTTTTGAGGAATGCACACGGTGGGTAAGTGCAGACAACGCCATCATAAGCATGAGCATTCCACTAATGCGTCTGCTAATGCTATATTGGATTGAAGTTCATTCTCTGTCCTCTGTAGTACACGCCTGCGCAAGGCAACCTTGCCTTGCGCAGGCATGTACTACAGAGGACAGAGAATGAACTTCAATCCAATATTTCGGCCAGCATGCAGCCATCGGGTAAGGAAAGGGTGAATCAAACACCCCAAAACTCCGCCCATATGACCCAAAACCGGTCCTGCCAAATTCAGGAGACAGGTTCCCTTTAACTGTTTAGCAATTGCAGTCATTTTTACATAGTTCCTTCATTTTCACAGACATAAAATTAAATAAGTATAGTTATTATTATTTTAAATACTGGGATGAAAATAATTTGCAGTTAATGACTAGCTAATGTTTGGAATGCATGAACATCACCAAATACTTTCTTTTTTTCTTAAAGCTATCTTGGGCAACAATTTGGATTTTGTCGGGGGGGGGGGGGGGGGACTTGTGCAGAATTTGTTGAAGTTTCATATTTTCTCAGTGCTAGGAAGTTAAACATGGCAGTTAGACAGGGCAGTATACAGGTAGGCCATGCAAAGATACTCAAACAAATTTGTTCCTATCACATTTGTGCTGCAGGATGTATTTGTCATATTTATTCATTCCATCTATACAGTCGCGCTCTCCTCCCATCTACAATGTATAGCTAACATGCTCTTTTCATATTCTTAAACCACATAAATCCATCTGCTCCCAGTGCACAACTAAAGAGATGCTCTCACTGATTACTAAACCATTTTTTTATTCTCTCTATTCTCCTGGTCACAGGAGACATCTCCCCAAACTTGTACTCATTTTTTCTGAATAGAAACTTTGCTAATCTTATTAACATTCAGTGCATTCCTTATCATTTTTCCTTTAACTGTGTCATCTGGAACACCGGGCCAGTGTGTAACAAACTCCCCTACATCCATGACTTTTTCTTTCCAAATTCTGTTCTGGCTGTTATTGAAACCTGCATCCAGCACTCAAACACCGCTTCCATATCGCTAGAGCTTATAACAGATGCTTTTTTCATCAAAAGATGTTTTTCAGGTCATCCTCTGACTTATTTTCCCTTTTTTTGAGGTCTACACTGTCAGAATTGTTCACCTTTTTTCCCTGTGAGTGGCAGTTGTGTACCAACCTCCAGGCCCCTCCCACTGATCCTGAATCACTTTGTCACCTGGCTTCCTCACTTAATGTGTGACAGTGGGAAATTCCGACTTTCATCTTGGGGGCATTAAAGGGAACCTGTCACCCCGTTTTTTCAGATTGAGATAAAAATACTGTTAAATTGGGCCTGCGCTGTGCGTTACAATAGTGTATGTAGTGTACCCTGATTCCCCACCTATGCTGCGAAATACATTACCAAAGTCGCCGTTTGCGCCTGTCAATCAGGCTGGTCAGGTCAGGTGGGCGTGGTGACATCGCTGTTTCTTCCTCAGCTTTCCGTTGGTGGCGTAGTGGTGTGCGCATGTCCAAGTGCCAAATCCACTGCGCGCAGGTGAAGAAAAAGCGCGCGATCTGCGCTATTACCCTTGTCATCGGTGGGGGCGGCCATCTTCCTGGGGCCGTGCGTGCGCAGATGGAGTGCTCTGCTGTCGTTTTCGCCTATCAATCAGGCTAGTCAGGTCAGGTGGGCGTGGTGACATCACTCTTTTCTTCCCCAGCTTTCCATTGGTGGCGTAGTGGTGTGCGCATGTCCAAGTGCCGAATCCACTGCGCGCACGTGAAGAAACAGCGCGCGATCTGCGCTATTACCCCTGTCATCGGTGGGGGCGGCCATCTTCCTGGGGCCGCGCGTGCGCAGATGGAGTGCTCTGCTGCACTGGGCTTCAGGAAAATGGCCGCGGGATGCCGCGCGTGCGCAGATGGAGATCGCGGCGGCCATTTTCCTGAAGCCGAGATGCAAAGTCGGCTTTGGGAAAATAGCCAGCGCTATTTTGCTATTTTGCACGTAAAATGACTTTAGCCAGCTCAACAATGGTTTGGTATTGTTTTGCTTTAGATCTATTATACTGTTTTACATGGGCTAAATAAAAAAAATGCTGTCACTGTCAAAATACTTCTTTAACCAAATGTATATAATAAACATTTTTTTTGTTTTTACTCATATCTTTAATTGACTATACTTTTTAAAAGAAGTTTAATGTAATTTCATTTTTAACATTTTGGCCTAAAACTAATGCATTTCATACCAGCAAAATATGTTTTTGCTATGATTGTGCAGTGTTCAGTTTAAATAAGATAAAAACAGGCCAGATAAATGTATTTTCCTGGATGAATCCTATCTAGATTCAGGCACAAAAGAAAATAATTCTAAATATAGAAGGAGTAAAGGCAAAAAATAATTGCTGAAGTTTTTTTTTTTCCTCTTTTTTTGCCAACTTGGTGTAAACAATGAAGATTTCTTTTGCAAACTAGAAAATATGCCTGTTTTATTCTTAGTTCCCCAATAAGTGGTTAAAATGTTTCATTAGGTTAAAAAAATTCATTTTATCAGGTAATTTTTTTTTTGTAGCCGAGGTATGTACATGTGCATTTGATGGGAGCAATTTAATTCTTCTCCTATAATTCAATATGTACAATATCTACAAGTAATAATACAAACTATTTAATCTGCTGTGCATTCTGCATCAAAGTGCTGTAATAAGAAGCCAAGCAGGAACTGCATTATTTTCTTTCCCAATATCTCTGGTTTGTTCTGAAAAGGGTTTATCTAGCTTTGTGCTTCTGGTGAAAAGCCTTTGAATATTGGTGCATATGTCCTTTGAGTAGCTTGGAAAATCCATCTGCTGTGTCTGAGCTACTTCAATGTTCTGAGCCAAAATGTGGGTAAAATTTAGTGTCAAACGTTATTTTGACAGGCCAGCATTATTCACAGCGTTTGAAAGTAATCCTTAACCAACAGGGACCAGTCTGATTAATCCATCCTCCATGTTTGACAGATGTAATAGCTACACGGTCCTCAAGAGAGCTTAATATGACTCATTGGCCCAAATATTTAAGAAAGTAGTGTAGAAATAGGAAGGTGACAATGTAAGTTGCTTCTATAAGAACCATCATTTTTTCCTTGCAAGAAAATGACAATTTAATGAATTGTCATTTCTTTGACATAAGTTAGACAGATGCAGCCACAAAATTTCACCATGTATTATATCGTTCAACCCACAATCACCCCAAATGTCCCATTCACAATATGACAATATTTTATTACTTTGCTGAAAAAAATGTATGGAATATGATGGTCATATATAAATAGTGCACACAGGTACAGTACAAAAGTTTTAGGCAGGTGTTGATAAAATGCTGCATAGCAAAATGCTTTAAATAATAGTAATGATAATAGTTTATTTTTTATAAATTAATAAAATTAAGAGGGAATTAAGACAAGAGAAATCTAAATCAAACCAACATTGGTGTGACTCGCTTTCCCTTCAAAATAACATAAATTCTTCTAGGTACACTTTACACATGCACATCATTTTTGATGGATCTCGGCAGGTTGTTCCCAATATCTGGAAGAACTAGCCTCAAATCTTTTGCGGATGCAGGCTTGCGAATCTTTCTGTCTCTTCATGTAATATTAGACTGAATCAATAATATTGATATCATGGTCCTACAGAAGAAATATCATTACTTCCTGGAATCTTTGTTCTTTATTTTGAAGGTAGTTCTTAATAAGCTACCCTCAATATAAAGAATTAGCTCTTTCAATCAGAGGCATGGCCAGCACGACTCCAGTCACCATTCAGTGCATAGTGAGCAGTGATTGAAACCACACCCTGGTACAAACTGCTGGCTCAACAGTGTATCAGTACAAATCCGACTGTCAGTCAGTACTGGGTGCGATTACATCAGCCACTCACTATGTCCTGATCGGTCACTGAAGCCACGTCGCCAATGCATCTGTGACTGAAAGCTGGAGTTTTCCATGAGGAATAAAGTTAATTTCCTTCTGGTGTCCGGGTTTTCAGTGCAGCCGCCTAACCTGGAGATAGCACATAATTGAGGTTAATGGTATTTTTTCACTTGACAGGTTCCCTTTAATCCTAAGCAAATCAGGATCCTCCACCATGCTTCACTGTTGTCTACAGACACTCATTAATGTACTGATCTCAAGTCCTTTGGTTACCAAACTGTCTTCTGCTATAGCCAAATATTTCAAATTTTGACTCATCAGTCCAGAATCTTTGCTGCCATTTTTCAGTTCCTATATTGTTGTGCATAAGTGAGTAACCTGGTCTTGTTTCAATGTTGAAGTTATGGTTTTTGGCCACAATTCTTCAATGAAGACCACTTTTGGTGAAAATTCTCTCAACAGTGGATGGATGCAGCTGGGTCCCAATGATTGCTGTCAGTTCTGACACTGCTTAACATCTGATTTAGAAGGAAATACGCACAATGAGCTTTTCTGCTGCTACATTAAGGCTCTTTCGCCAACCACTGTTTCTTCTGTCCTCTTCAATTCTGAGGAATGTAACCAAATACTTATCCATCATGTAATATTATAAAGGAGACATCTTATTGGCTCCAAATTTGTTCTGGCGCGGGCCAATGACCCAAAACATAAGTCCAATGTCATTAATAACTGTGTTCAGATCATACTTCAGAATTAAAGTCTTGGAAGTGATAGTATGACGCCAAAAGAGCCTTGATCTCAGCATCAATGAGTCTGAATGGGGTTGCATGGAGAGAAAAAAGGATTTGCACAAGCCTACATTCACAAAAGATCTATTGTTAGCAATATGTTTGGAACAACCTCCATGACAAGTTCCTTCAAAAACTGTGTGGAAGTACTGTATACCTAGAAGAATTGATGCTGTTTCAATGGTAAAGGGTGGTGACACCAAATATTGATTTGCTTTAGATTTCTATCTTGTCCATTCACTTTGAATTGTGTTGATTAATAAAATAAACTATTAGCACTTCTATTTTTTTGAAAGTATTCTTACTACTTTGAAGCATTTTCTCCTATTGCACAGTTTTTCCATACATTTATAAAATGGCAAATAACTTATTACTTACATGTTTATTGATTTATCTAGTAAAAGGAATCAGTTCCTTGTGAAACTTAATTTAAACGTAAAGGTACTATCTGCTTCTGCTCTCATTGTTGATAAAAGACAAAATCCAAAGGTAGTCTAGACTTTTTTTTAACCTTTCTAAAATATAAAATTTGGATTGGCACCGATGTCTAATAAAGTTAAGAGTACAAAAGTATTCATTAAAGAGATCACAGATCAAAATGGAATGATAGACATATTCCTCACAGATGAACAAATAGAAAAATTTGATTACTTTTAGCTCCTGTTAACCATGATTTATGGAAATGATCAACTTGTTTTTCCAATTATATAATATGGCAGTTATTTGCTTTTGCACATAAAGAATTAACCTTCACCTTTTTTCTTTCACATTTTTATTTTTCAGGCATTTTTGTGGTGTTCTAAGCCCTGAGATCCATACCAATCACTCAAAAACTTTGTAGCCTATGCTTTCTATTGAATTTCTCTCTGCCTATTAGAAGCAGGTCCTCACTATGACACTCGGCAATTTTCTGCCGGGTATGGGTAAGGTCTTGAAGGGAACCTTTCATGTTGAAAATAGTATCAGATCTGCAGCAAGGATGTTATTGAGCCCGAGGAGCTGATCAGGTTGATACATTGTAGTCCAGAACGCTTCAATTAAACTTGCATGTGAGTCCAGTGGGCAGTTCTATTAAGTGATTGACAGTCTTCCCTAAAGTCTGTGCATGCAGAGATACTCTAGCTGTCATAGCTGTCAATCAATAGTAGGGCAGCTCATTGACCTGATATACATAAAACACCAGAGATGTCAGTGGACAATATACAGACTATACGGAGCTGAGTGGTCATCTATACTACTATTTCATCTGACAGGAACAGAAACACCAACATTGCTGGAATGGCGTCACTGCAGGAGGGAAGTATACATTGCTTCCATTTTCTATAGCGCCTTGAATTGTCTAATCAGGGGGTGTATAGTAGTGGAGACCCATTTAATGTATCAATAGTGCTACGGAGACATTGTTAAAGTACAACTGCTATATTTGCAGACATTTGTGGTGTTTTTGGTTATCATCCAAGAATGGTTTAGTGTGAGGTGACATTGATTTGTAATGCATTTGGAATTTAGAGAACCATTTATTCAGCACATTAGATCATTTTTCACTCATATGCTGAGCAGAATTTAATATTACAAAAGCCATGGCACAGTCACACTTCAGAGGAGACTTGTCTTAAAAGTCAGTAACTGATAGGAGGGTGTAACAATAATCATAGCGCCAAGTGGCTGTAATTAGTCGATTTTTTTATTACGTAAAGTGCCAGAAAGACACAAGGCTTTAATTTATATATTAGAACTTGGAGAGACCCAAGAAATTATAGTCCAATTCTTTGACGTAAACGACCAGTCACATCAAAACATGGTCGTTTTTTGGCTCATATTTTAAGGAGCTTTGTGCATATTGACTTTTAACCGCCATGTTAGAATTCATGGGTTCTGCTATGGAGTAATGTTAGGTTCATCATACCATAATGATATGTAAGTAGAGCTGAGTCTGGCTGGGATTCTATACACACATTTACTAGATAAAACATTTTTATACTTAGGCCAGGGTCACACTAGTGTTGAATACGGACGAGTGCTATACGAGAAAACATCGCATAGCACTCGGACCACTGTTAATATATGGGGCAGCTCCCATCACCGTTTTTTTTCTCAGGCGTATTCAGCATGCGAGTGACATCACAGCATGCTGCGATTGTGCGCAGATATTGTCCGAGTCTCACGAGAATAAAATTGGACACCACACGGACCATCTGTGTGACTTGCGAGAAATACGCACACATTTTCCTAATTTTAGCCCAATGAGCAATTAAATTCAATGGGAAAAAGCAATGAGAAATGTAAAGCCATATTCATGTTCAACGCCCGCCAGGGCCGTGGGGTACTCGGTACCGGGTCCGGTACTGAAAGGGATGTGTCACAGTGGCGGTGACCCGGTCCGTGGCCCTGGGCACCCATGTTAAAGGGAAGGTCTTTAAAGGGGTGTGTGAAATAATAAAAGTTTGTGACGCCACCTGTGGTATTCGGTCAGGGGTGACCAACGCTGCTTAAAGGGGACCACTGGGGTGATGTTATGGCAGCAGGGATGGTATGACTTCCCACATGTGAAGCTGGGTCCCCAGGGCTCCCGGTGTACTAGGGACTGGTGGTAGGTGGTGTAGAAAGAAGCGTAGGACATAGGGTTGCAGTCTCTTTACCTCTTTACTGCATGATTCAGGCAGCCACAGTCCAGGATACCGGATCATGAATGCTGGTGGTTGTCCGGCTGGCTTGGAAGCGTCTCAGGAATCCCCCTAACCAAGTGGAGTTGGAAGCCTTCCTTCTACTGATGTGTTGTTGTAGTCCCTTGCTGCCTTAGGCCTCACACAAGGTCCTCACATTCTCTCTCTGTCCCTTTAGGTAGGACACTAACCCGTACGACAGGTAACTCGAGGCTTTTTACAGGATCTCTATCACGACCCGGGCTCTATCTGTTACTGTGTCCTTGGGTGTTAATGGTGGACAGGTAACTTAAAATCTAGCTGTCTGCCAGTTTCTGCCATAGGGCATGAAGTTACCCCCACACTCTTGCCGGTGATTCAGCTGCTCAACATCAACAGAGCAACTTTTCCTCTTCTGGCAGGCTGACTGACAGCTGTCTCCCCGCAGTTAGGCAGCGGAGAACTAGCTGTCAATCAGTATGATGTTGGCAGTCACATCCCGTCAACAAAGCAGAGTAAAAGTGAAGCAGCTACTCTGTTGATGTGACATCAGGAGAAGCCGCTAAATCACCAGTAGGAGTGTTCTGTGACTACCTTTTGCCTGCACAGATATTGCTTTTATTGTGCATGGTCTATAATATCCACTTTGATATTGAATGCAATTATGTGCCTGTCTGATGTTACTCGTTGCCAGTGGAAAAAAGGCAATAGCGAAAATCAAGAGGAAAAATGTCCTGCTAGATCCAGAGTGTACCTGCATTCAATGAAACTTCTGTCCAAACTGGATGTGGAATTTGTTTGGATATACGTCACACGGTGTCCAGACTGTAATAGTGTTCACTAGATCCTGCATTCAAGATGAAGGTAATGGTGTCCGTAGCATCCCAGCCGGTGACTCAATTTTTCACTAAACAAATATGTTATGTGGAATAAAAGTGGAGCACAAAGTGGTACTGTCAATATGGATGTGGTATTATCATACAAGATGAAGTTTGTACGGCTGCACCACGTCCCTTCACCCCACTTTGCGTTGCGCTTTTATTCCAAATAAAATTCATGCATAATGCGAAATTGAGTATCCTGTATTGGTTAACCGGCACAATTTCTATTTGCTGCACTGGTTATTTATATGGTTTTACCATACTTATCTACAGACAATCACTGCTATCCCTTTTCAGTGAGGACCCTTTGTTTTAATGTCTCTGTTTTTTACCCATTTATTGAATATGCATTTTATATACACTGCTCAAAAAATAAAGGGAAAACTTAAATATCACATCCTAGATATTACTGAATTAAATATTCGAGTTGCAAATCTTTATTATGCATTGAGAATAATAAAACATAAAAATGATAAATATAAATCAAAATTAATATCCCATGGAGATCTGAATTTGGAATGCTACTCAAAATCAAAGTGGAAAATCAAGTTACAGGCTGATCCAACGTCAGTGGAAATGCCTCAAGACAAGGAAATTATGTCAGGAATTGGAAGAATTATTAAAAAGTACAAATATAACAAAAATAAATAAGAATATATCAATAAACAGATATTAATCATAACATAATACAAGAAAGATTGGAAGTTACTGAAACGTATAGTAAGACATTGGTCCTTTCTGAAACAGGATAAAATTATTTTATTTAGTCCAAATCATTTTAGTTTTATATTTAAAGCAAAAACCTAGCTAATTACACATCACCCACTATTATTAGAAAATCTTGCACATAAGGAGATAGAAAACATATTCAAGGGTGCGAGTTTTTCCGTGTAAAAAACGTGCAATGTGTCTTTCCACTGTTAGTATTAATTCATTGACTACATTCAATGCAGCAGAAAGAGTTTTTACTATTTAGGATCATATCACTTTTTATAGTAAGTGGATTATTTATTGCTTTAAATGTCCATGCCAAAAACGTTATATAGGACGTATGAAACGCAAATTGTGCATAAGAATGAAAGAACATGCATACAATATTTAAAGACAATTTACGCAACATCCACTATCTAAATCAGGGATGGGGAACCTCAGGCATGCGGGCCATTTACCGCTCTCGATGACCTTCTCTCTGGCTCCAGGGATCGCAGTGTCCGGGTCGGCAGCTGCATTGGACTGCCGGCGCTTTAATTTCTTCTTTCTCTGCAATAACTACTTAGCATTGTGGTGAATGCAATGAGAGATTACTTCTGGACGCTAGCCAGTGTCTTTGCCTGCACGTACTCTCTGGCTGGAGTTAGAGTCCACTGCAGCAGAGGCAGCCCCAGTGTCTCCTTTGATGTCTATACCGCATCCCCAAGGTCTCCTGTGATATCTATATCACAGCACCAGCATTTCCTGTGAAATCTATACCGCAGTCCCAGCATCTCGTGTGGTGTCTAAGCCGCAACCACAGCTTCTCCTGTGATGTCTATGCCGTAGCCTCAGCATCTCCTATGATGACTATGCCACAGCCCCATGTCTCCTGTGATATATATACTACACCCTCCATGTCTCTTGTAATATATATACACCAACCCAGTGTATCCTATGAGATGCACAGTTGTGCTCAAAAGTTTACATACACCGACAGAATTTTTGCTTTCTTGGCCTTTTTTTTAGAGAATATGAACGATAACACCAAAACTTTTTCTCCACTCATGGTTAGTGGTTGGGTGAAGCCATTTATTGTCAAACTACTGTGTTTTCTCTTTTTAAATTATAATGACAATCCTAAACATCCAGATGACCCTGATCAAAAGTTCACATACCCTGGTGATTTTGGCCTGATAACATGCACAGAAGTTGACACAAATGGGTTTGAATGGCTGCTAAAGGTAACCTGTGACCTGTTTTCTTGTAATCCATGTGTGTGCTTAAAAGCTGAGTGAGTTTCTGAGACTCTTGTATCTTTCATCCAGCCACTGATGTTTCTGGATTGTGAGTCATGGGGAAAGCAAAAGAATTGTCAATGGATCTACAGGAAACGGTAGTTGAGCTGTATAAAAAGGAATGGGATAAAAAGATATTCAAGGAATTGATAATGCCAGTCAGCAGTGTTCAAACTGTGATTAACAAATGGAAAATCAGGGGCTCTGTAAAAACAAAACCAGTCAGGTAGACCAACAAAAATGTTATCCACAAGTGTCAGGCAAATCCAAGATGTAGTCTCGTTGTCTCCTATGTGATGTATACACAGGAGTCTTGATGTCTCCTATATTATGTATACAGCAGTCTAGGAGATTCCTAAGTCATGTATATGGCAGTCTTGATGTAACATGTGTGATGTATGCAGCAGTCTTGGTGTCTCCTATGTGATGTATATAGCTCTCTCTGTGTCTCCTAAGTGATGTGTATATGACAGTCACGGTGTCTGCTATGTGATGTATACTGCAGATCTCCTATTACTTGAGTTCTGTAAATCTAACGTGAGCAGTGATACATTTTCCACTGTGAGGACACCTAGAGTTCAACATACATCTGTATTTGGTACAACATACTGCTGCAAATTCTTTACAGTTGGGGATCTGTAGAAGACTCTTGTGCCTATCAGTATAAAAAAAAGTTTTAAAAAATTACAAAAATGTAAAAAACATTAAAGATCAAATCAACTCTCATTTCTCATTTAAAACTTTTTTAAAAAAGGAAAAAAAATACACATATTTAGTATTGATTCTTACAGAAACGTCTGATCTATCAAAATATAAGCTTAATTAATCTGTAAGTAAACGACTTAACAAGAAAAAAAATCAAAACACCAGAATTATGTTTTTTGTTGCCGCAACATAGCAATAAAATGCAATAACACGTGTTCAGAACATTGTATCTAACCCCAAAATGGTATCAATAAAAACATCAGTTCAACAAGCAAAAAATAAGCCCTCACTCAGCCCCACATCATGAAAAAGTGGGACCCTATGGATCTCGGAAAATGGTAATATTTTTTATTCTTTTCTTACAAAATTTGGATTTTTTTTCATCACTAAAATAAGAAAGAGCCTATAAATGTTTAATATCTGCGTACTGACCTGGAAAATCATACTGGTAGGTCAGTTTTTTCATTTAGTGAATATGGTAAATGAAAAACCTGAAAAACAATTGTGGAAGTAAAGTGTTTTTGCAATTTCAACACACTTGGAATTTTTTCCCCATTTTCCAGTACACTATATGGTGAAATCAATGGTGTCATTCAAAAGTATAACTTGTCCCACAAAAAAAGGCTTGTACAGTTATATTGTGGGAAAAATAAAAAAATTATGACCCTGGGAAGAAAGGGACCAAAAAAGAAAAGCGCAAAAATGGAAAATCGCCAGGTGAAGGGGTTGAAAAACTTTGGAAGGGTGTAATTTTGTACACCAAATGTCAAGAGCACAGAGTTACTGGATTTTTCAGCTTAATACCCTTTACAGTTTTCAGCTTAGTACCCTTAAATCAGCAAGTCTAAATTATGAGATATGGCTGGTCAAATCTGCTAATTAGACCAATCACTCCAGAACATTAATTTGTGTCATCATTAGTGTTGAGCGATACCTTCCGATATTTTAAAGTATCGGTATCGGATTGTATCGGCCGATATCCGAAAAATATCGGATATCGCCGATACCGATACCCGATACCAATACAAGTCAATGGGACGCAAATATTGGAATGTATCCTGGAATGGTTCCCAGGGTGTGAAGGAGAGGAAACTCTCCTTCAGGCCCTGGGATCCATATTCATGTAAAAAATAAAGAATAAAAATAAAAAATATGGATATACTCACCACTCTGGCGGACCCTGGACCTTAGTGGTGTAACCGGCAGCCTCCGTTCCTAAGAATGAGCGGGTGAAGGACCTTCGATGACGTCACGGCTTGTGATTGGTCGCGTGACTGCTCATGTGACCGCTCACGCGACCAATCACAAGCTGCGACGTCATCGCAGGTCCTTCACTCGCTGATTCTTAGGAACGGAGACTGCCGGTTGCAGCGGTTACAACCAGGGCGCGTCCGAGGGTGAGTATATTCATATTTTTTATTTTTATTCTTTATTTTACACATAAATATTCATCCCGATCCCGATTCCCGATATCGCAAAAATATCGGAACTCGGGATCGGAATTCCGATACCGCAAATATCGGCTGATACCCGATACTTGTGGTATCGGAATGCTCAACACTAGTCATCATCATACAATGAATTCTTTATGATGTTTCTGTATTCCCCTGTGATTTCCCTGGCCTATGTTCTATGGAGAAATTTAAATTCTACAGCGAGAGAAACTTTGTCACCCTAGTATTCTTCTTATTGTGTTTCATGCACGTCACCCATGATCTGACACAAGCCTAAATCTCCTACACAAGAGGTAATACTTCAAAGATTCCGATGCCAACTTTACAGCTAAGCATTCTCGCTCTACTATGGCATTGTTTTTTTCTGCCTGAGTCAATTTCTTGATCAATTATAGTACTAGAGTACTGTTGTTCTTCTCCAGTTACAGTTTGAGACAAGATCACTCAAAATTCTGTGCCCTAGGTATCTGTCTGAAAAAAAAAAAATTTTTTTAAATCTGATGTATTAACACAGATTTATCATGCAGCGCTGACTTAAGGCACTGAAAGGCTGTTCCGCTTCAGGAGACCAAGATACCAATACGGATTTTGCTCCTCTTTTCAGGTCTGTCAATAGAGCTGCCTTTGAGGCAAAATTTGATATGAAATTCTGATTATAGCTGTTGATCCCTAAAAAAGCTTGTACTTGTTTTTTAGTTACCGGCCTAGGCCAACTCTGTATGGCGTCAACTTTATTAATTTGAGGTTTGAACAAGCCTCTGCCAAAAACAAACCCCCAGTATTTGGCCTCCTCTAGCCCTAAAGCACATTTTTTTCGGATTTATTGTGAGACCTGCCCCACTGATCGCATCCAGCACAGCTTGCACTTTACACAGACGGCTTCCCCAGGCTGCACTGAAGATACCACATAAGCTGGTAAGCTGCTGCGTAATCTTTTTATGTGACCTCAAAATTAAATCTATTAATCTCTGAAAGGTTGTGGGCACTCCGTGTAGGCCAAACGGCATCTTCTTGAACTTGTACGAACTCGCTGGGGTGCAAGATGCCATTTTTTCTTTTTTTTTTGGTTCACTGAATTTGCCAATAAACCTTGGCAAGATCCAGAGTCATTATGTATCTGGCATTACCCAGTTTGTCAATGAACTCATCTACTCTGGGCACAGAATACGCATCAGATTTAGAGGTTTCATTAAACTTTTGAAAGTCATTACAAAAACTCCAGGTCCCATTTTGTTTTGGAATAAACACCATTGGGCTACACTATTCACTTCGGGACCCTTCAATCACTCCCAACTCCAACATACAATTGACTTCAGTCGAGATTGCTTCTCTATGTGCCTCTGATATTCTATAGGGTGTAAGGTATATTTTCTTACCTTGTTCGGTAACCTTATCATGTTTTATTAGATGGTATTCCCAGGCAGGTTGCACTTCCTGACGCTGGACAGTCGAAAGGATATCCCCTAATTTCCTTGCTGGAACTGGTTGTGATGATATACCACTCTTGAGACAGGCAGCGCCCAACTATTCCCTTTCCAATGTTTAAGTAGATTCACATGATACAGTTGGTACAGTTTATGTCTTCCCGGTTGATGTACCTTATAATCTACTTCACCAACCTTGTCTACTACCACATATGGACCCTGTGACTTTACCAAAAACTTACTCTCAACTGTTGTCACTAAAATCAAGACCCTTTCTCCTGGGTTGAAGTTTCTGATTTTGGCAAACCTATTATAGACTCGGCTTTGGGCCTCTTGGGCCTTCTGCATGTACTCTCTGACAATAGGTAACACTTGTTTGATTAGGTTCTAAATCTGCATTATGTGTTCAATAACACTTCTACTTGAGGTAGCCTCTATACGGGGTAGCCTCAGCTTCCCATATTTCCTTCGCTATGTCCAGTAAATCTCTTGGGTGCCTCCCATACACTACCACGAATGACGAGAAACTAGTAGAGGCCTGCGGTTCTCATGGAGAACATGTTAGGGGAACTGCTTTAGGATACCGCGTGACATAATCTACTATGACAAGGATATATTGATGCTATTGAGTCTATTTTTACAATTGGTCCCAACAAATCCATCCCAATCCACTCAAAGGGTAGTTCAATGATAGGGAGAGGTACTGATAGGCTTCAAAAATGGGTCACATGTGCAGTTATTTGGCATATGGGGCAGGACTTACAAGAATCCTCAATCTCCTTGTACATGGATACACATCACACTTATGAACTTTTTGGATATATGAGCCCAGGGTATGAGGCTGTCATGTACTAGTGTCATGAGGCTATTTGAGCCTTGAAGGGCGGTGACAGGACAATCATTCAGCCTGATTATATATACTTGTGTCTCTAGTACAGATTTGGCCACACAGGAGGGAGCGGCAAAGAGGGACTGGCGCCAGACAATGTCAAATTCCATAGGCTCTGGGCCTAATGGACAATGAGCCATAGCATGACCGAACTCATGACACCTCCAACACTGGAGCAGTCTGGTCTTTTTAAGCATAGAGTCCCCACCAGGGCCGGGGTTTTTCCTGACAGCCCCTTCCACCACCCCTTGGACAGTGGGATGTTTCTGACTGTGAGTGATGGGTTGGGGAAAGTGTCCTGGAGATTTCCCTCCATAGCGACAAATCTCTCCATCAACTTCACTAGATGACATGCACTCCGGTGGTCACCATGGACAATGCTGCAGTTTACTGGGAAGGGCCTGGGAAAAGGTCAACAAGCACCAGCTCCACGATCTGCACACATGCAGACATCAAGTTCCAGCCATTTCTTTTCCAGATGTAGCAAATCAAACATTTGGAACTGAGGCAATTTGTCTAACAAGTATTCCCAGGCCCAGACCAGTTTAGCCTGCACCATGGCCTTAAGGCCTAGGTGAGCAAGAATCTCAAGTTTCAGTTTTGCAAGGTCTCACACATCTTGTTCACTAAGGTCAGGATAGGCTTTTTGAGACTATCGTATCAAGTAGGGCACAAGCACATCCACCGACTATTCCATGGGGACTGGCTTCCTTTGGGACGCTCATTTAAAGATAGTGAAGAATGTCTCTAAGTCATCATCTGGAGTCAGTTATTGCAGAGAGCGTTGTACCACCTCTCTGGCACCCACGACATGGGGCTTTTAGCTTGCCTTGTCGCGTAGTGTACCACGACTACCTCTTTTAGAAATGCTATGTGCTCTAGCATTAGGAAGGTGGTCTGTTCCTGGGCCTGGCACTGCTGCTCTAAGGCTCGCTCCAGGGAATGACATTGTTTCCCTAAAGCTCACTCCTGAGCCTGGACCAAAAAATGATTGACTTCCTCCATAGTGTGGGCTTGTGGCAGCATAATCTTCAGTGCCTGCACCCAGGACATCAACTGTATACTCCCCAAACCGCAGAGTGGACGAACCTTTTGGAACTCGCTGACTCCTTGCAAATGCTTCTCCCGCTTCCAGGAGTCTTCATGAACCCACCAATTCACAGCAACAGCAAACGACAACCCTCACTGTCTGGTGAAGCATTTATTTGTCACTTTGTTGCCCTTAGCAACCTGCATTTCCCACGTTCTCAGCCATATTATAATGCACTAGGGCATTGTAGGGCATTGTGGCAGTGACATAAGCATACAGAGTCTATATAAAGAAAGCATGGGGCTTTATTTTCAACCAAACTTTTAACAAACAAAAAAGAAACCAAAAAAACAAAGACTTGCCCAGCTAGGCAACATAACATAGCATACTGCTGACTCATGCTACAAGGGATGTATGCAGGCTTGGCTTTCCACCAACTTGGTATTTAGCACATGTAGTCACTGTTAGTGATGAGCGAATGTGCCTTGATAACGTATTGTCCAAGCATGCCCGGGTGTTATCCAAGCATCTGGGCGTGCTTTTATATTATATTTGAGTCCCTGTGGCTGCTTGATAGAGTGCGGGTTTATTGCAGCTTTTGTGCACAAAAGTGGATGTGTTGGTGTATATTTTATTTTAAATTTAATATTCTCTTAAAACATTTTGTTGAAATTAAGATGAGTAATTTGCCTTTTTTTGTGTCTTATATGGTAGCAGTCCTTAATACTAGCTTCTCAGAGTTTGCGTATCAATGTATGGTTACTCTACAGTGGCAATGCACCATAAATAACCATTCGGGTTACAAGATATCATGCACACATCAGTGGGAATGCCAACTCTTAATATGAAGAAATGCCATTCAGGAGTTGTCTTTAATCTTCTAAAGGTTTATTAGAACTAAACGTCAACACAGTCTTTCATTATAACAGTCTCTGACTTTTACATTGTCTGTTTCTTTTAGAATACCAATACAAGGCCGCTGTCATGAATTTTGTCATGGTTTCAATGACCAACAAAGATCTCCAGTGAGTAGTAATAGTAAACCACTTGATACATTTTAAAAACTACCCCAAAACTGACTTGAAATTTAACATCGTTCCAATATTTATATATTCAATTACCGTACTTTTTTACAGGCTTTGAAACATCTGGTCTTTGTCTCATTCTGACAGTTGCTGAGCACTTTCTTAACTAACATGTACCAAAAAATAATACAAAATCTAATATAAATGTAATCATGGCATTATCTTTGTTCAGAGAGATCCAAATATGTATACTTGAGTATCGTTCTGTGTATTCAGGTTTCCTGTTATTTTGTAAAGTGTAGAAGGTCACACTTTTCCATTTAGTAAAAATAATATCTAGACCTAAATATGTCAGACGCTGTTTTAGCATCTCTATGTTTACTTTATAGTATATATCGGGATAATGTTTTTGGAGTGTAATTTGAATTAGGTCTAATTGACATCCTTCATCACAGCCACAATCAATAATAGACTTGGAATTCTAGTTCATAGGGTTGCACTCTTCAAAGAGCAGTTGCCAGTTCTAAAGGAATTGAAATGTATTTATTTTGGAGGACCTATCAAGCCTATCTGCAGAGCTGCTCAGTGCCAGTGCACTCTTTGGCAACAACTCATTCCTGTGCATCGCCACTGTCTACCAAAATTTTCCTTGGTTGGGCTGACCGTGCTGAATGTTACTCTACCTATCAGCACTCAGTTAAGTAGATATGGAGAAGCATTGCTTATTTTCCTTTTCTTCCTTCTCTACCGTGTGCTGTTCTAAAACATCCATTAATATCCTTGCATTAAGCAGTGCTTATTATAATTTATGTTACACCTGGTGCGGTCCCTGTAACTTTGCAGGGTCCCCGTCAGGACTCCCGCTCTGTGCCAGCTCAATGCTGTCCTAACAGGACCTCTGCTTCCCCTTCCTCCGCTGCTTCCTGGCATGCAGCCGGCAGGTTCTCGGGCTGTGTGCTTAGGTCGCGCACGCGCTCGCTCCCGATCTCTTAAAGAGACAGCATGCATTTTCCTAAAAGTGCTTCTGACCAATGGCATGTTAATGATTACTATTTGTAGCCCCTCCACCATAAGGAGGGTGCCGGAACAACAAGTATCCTCAGTTGCTACCTTCCGGTTCCTGCTAGCATGTGCTTCTGTTTCTGAACTTCTCTGCCAGTGCTCCGCTTACACTGTTTGTCTCCACAGACTATCTGCTACCCATTACCTGGCTTTCCTGGATGATCTCCAATCTGCCTACTCCAGTTCCATCTCGTCCCGCCATTTAGCTACCTGAACCTCTGGACAACGTCAGTACTGTTGGAACCAGCTTCTACCCATACCCCCGGTATATCTATGTCACCCTACGTCACTCTACGCTAACCCTGCTTGTCCGTCTGTCCTGCTGGATCCCAGGCACCTCCGGCTGTGGAGCTGTGTCAAGAGGTTACCCGTCTGAGGGGTCAACAGGACAAGATCACAACTTTTCTGCACAACTTGTCTACTCGTATGGATAACCTAGTTCCTTCGACTGCACCTATCAATGCCACTGGCATCCAGGTATCTAACTGTACAGCAAGTAAAGGTCCTCACCTAGTGGCTCCCACCTGCATTAGTGGCGATCCCGTTCAGTGTTGGGGGTTCATTAACCAATGCACACTGCACTTTGAACTCCTAGGATATATGTTTGCTTCTGATCGGGCAAAGGTGGGCTTCATTATGTCTCACCTTGATGGAGAGGCCCTTTCCTGGCTGAATCTGCTGTGGGAGAGAATGGATCCTCTGGTTACTAATCTTCAGTCTTTTCCAGAGGCATTCCGCAGGACCCTTGATAAACCTGGTCTTGCTACGTCGACAGCTTCGGCTCTTCTTCGACTACATCAGGAGGCTCGTACTGTGGCCCAGTATGCAATGCAGTTCCGTCCCCTTTCATCTGAATTATCCTGGAACAATGAAGCCTTGGTGGCTATCTTGTGGGAGAGTCTTTCAGGAAGAATTAAGGATGAGCTAGCGGGACGGGATGTGCCTACTACTCTGGATGAGTTGATTTCCCTGGCAGTCCGGATAGATCTACGGTTTCAAGAACGATCCAAGGAGATCAGACGTGAAAAGGGGTCCCATCACCCGGTTGCTAGTATTCCTAAACCAGCAACCTCCCCGACTTCATTCCCCTCACCTAAGGCTATGGAAGTAGATCGAGTAAGCTTGGGTAACCACAGCCAGGAGGCGTGTCACCAGGAGGGGAGCTGTTTCTACTGTGGCAGTTTCGAGTATTTTATCCGCTCCTGTCCAAGGAAGTCGGGAAACTCCAGTGCCTAGGGTCTGTGGGAGAGGCAGCCCTAGGTAAGGATCATCTCTCTCCACCACTGCAAATAACAGTCTCTGTGGCCTTTGGCAAGCAGTCTCATTCAGCAGGCGGTCGTGGATCATTATCAGATACCAGTACAGCTCCTTCCAGAACTGTTGCAGGTGACATCCGTGGATGGAAAACCCCTGTCTGAGTCCATTCGGTTCCAGACTGTGCCTGTGGAACTCCTGGTAGGTTTAACGTATTCAGAAAGAATTCACTTTTATGTGTTGCCTGGTTCATCTCACCCCTTGCTTTTAAGTCTACCCTGGCTCCGGATGCATGAACCAGTGTTAAATTGGAAGATGAGAAAGGTTCTGCGCTGGGGAGACTCCTGCTTGGATAAGTGTATCATCCCTGTTCGACCTGTTCTACCTGCCTACCCTCCTCTTACTGGGCCTTTGCTGACATCTTTGGGAAAAAGGAGGCAGTGAAATTACCTCTGCACAGGTTGTATGATTGCCCGATTGATCTGCTTCCCGGAACATCTCCCCTTCGGGGGCGAATCTACAGTATCCTCTTTCTCAAGCAGAGACCCAGTCCATGTCTGACTACATTCAGGAGAACCTGGCCAGAGGATTTATCCGGAAGTCATCCTTGCCAGCTGGAGCAGGATTCTTCTTTGTGAAGAAAAAAGATGGATCTCTTCAGCCCTGTATCGATTACAGGTGGCTGAACCAGATTACGATAAAGAACAGGTATCCGTTGCCGCTTATCTCAGAGTTGTTTGATCGTCTTAGGGGTTCTAAAATCTTCACCAAACTGGACCTCAGAGGGCCTATATCCTAATACGTATTCGTAAAGGAGGCAAGTGAAAAACCGCTTTTAACACCCAGGACAGACACTACGAATACCTGGTTATACCGTTCGGTCTAAGTAATGCACCTGCAGTTATTCAGGAATTCGTAAATTATATTTTCAGCAATCTCCTCTGTTCGTGTGTTGTTGTTTACCTGGATGACATCCTGATCTTCTCTGCAGATTTAGCCTCCCACCGAAGACAAGTACGTCTGGTCTTACAAAGACTCAGGGAGAACAGACTTTATGCTAATTTTGAAAAATGTCTCTTTGCACAATCCTCTCTGCCTTTCCTTGGTTATATTGTCTCGTCCACCGGATTAAAGATGGATCCGGAGAAGGTACCTGCCATTCTTAAGTGCCCTCGCCCATCCGGTCTGAAAGACATACAATGGTTCCTGGGGTTCGCCAACTATTACCATTTATTTATTCCACACTTTTCCATCCGAGTGGCAGCCATCTCGGCCTTGACCCAGAAAGGTGCAAATGCCAAGGATTGGACTCCTGAGGCAAAGGAGAATTTTGTTTCTCTAAAACAGGCCTTCTCCTCTGCACCTGTTCTTCATCGACTGGATTCAGATAAACAATTCTTGCTAGAGGTAGATGCTTCTTACATAGGTGCTGGTGCGGTTCTCACCCAGAAGTCATCCACTGGTCAAAGGTCTTTTTTTCCTCAGAAAGGAACTATTCCGTGGGAGATCGAGAATTGCTGGCAATCAAGTTAGTCCTGCAAGAGTGGCGACATCTCCTCGAGGGAGCGGTCCATCAGGTTGTCATCTTCACTGATCATAAGAACCTCTCTTATCTCCAATCCGCACAAAAACTGAATCCTCGTTAGGCCCGTTGGAGCTTGTTTTTTGCCCGATTTAATTTTGTTCTTCATTTTCATCCGGCTGATAGGAACGTTAAAGCCGATGCACTTTCTAGAGCGTTCCTGCCTCCCAATTTTGAGGAAGAACCGCAACACATCATTGAGCTGTCCAGGTTTGTGCCCGTAGCAGCAGTTAATCTTGCTCAACTTCCCCCAGGAAAGACTCTTGTATCTACTTCGGATCAGAGCAGTGTCCTCCGGAGGGGTCATTCTTCCAAGTTGGCTGGCCATATCGGTCAGAAAAAGACTCTGCAACTCATCTCCCATTACTACTGGTGGCCCACCATGGGCAAAGATGTCCAGGAATATGTTGCTGCCTGTCATTCGTGTGCCCGCAAAAAGACTACTAAGCATCTGCCCTCTGGGCAGCTATTACCTCTCTCTGTTCCTTCAGTTCCCTGGTAGCACATCGCGATGGACTTCAGTACTGATCTTCCCGTCTTTTCCGGCTGTTCCATCATCTGGGTAGTGGTGGATCATTTCTCTAAGATGGTCCACTTCGTTCCATTACCCAGTCTTCCGTCTGCTCCTAAGCTCGCTGACCATTTCATAAAGGAAATCTTCCATCTTCATGGTTTTACTTTCCACATTGTGTCAGACAGGGGCTTCCAGTTCACCTCCTAGTTCTGGAGAGCGGTTTGTAAATCTGTGCAAGTGGAACTGAACTTCTCTTCTGCATACCACCCTCAATCCTATGGGCAAGTAGAGAGGACCAATCAAACCCTGACTGGATTCCTGTGTCACTTTGTCAATGTGCATCATGATGACTGGATCAAATTGCTGCCTTGGGCAAAATTCTTGTACAATAATCAAGTAAGTGAATCCTCTGGAAAATCTCCATTTCAGATTGTGTTTGGACTCCAATTCGGGATCCCTCTTCCCTTCTCTGGGTCTTCGGGCGTCCCTGCAGCTGACATCTTTACTGGGGAATTCTCGAAAGTAAGGAGCAACAACACCAAGGTCGCCTTGGAGAGAGCCTCACAATGTATGAAGAGGCATGCGGACAAAAGACGTCTGGATGCACCCATCTTTTGGCCCGGAGATAAGGTGTAGCTCTCCCCCAGGTATATCCATCTGAAGTTGCCCTCATACAAACTGGGTCCCCGCTTCAATGGTCCATTTGAAGTCTTGAAACAGATCAACACAGTTGTCAGGCTGCTGCAGTGCAGTACAGCACAACCTACACCAGGGGGAGTTTGAGAGGAAAGTGAGACTACATACACAGGACAGCAGAACAGATGCCACCAAGTGGCGAGAGAGTGGTCAGACAAGCCGAGTCAAAAGCAAAAGCATGAGATAGCACGACAGTATAATAGGATTAGACAGATGGATAGTCAGAACGTAGCCAGAGATTAGTAAACCAGAACGGGCAATATACAGTACAATAGGGACAAACAGCAACGAAGTAAATAAGCAAGCCAGGAGATCAGAACCGTAGAATCAAGCAGACAAACAGACAGAGAAATACTGGGAAAAGGGCAGACAGAGGGAGTTAACAGACACAGCACAAGTCAGGGTTCACAGCAGGGCAAATCAAGAGCTACCAGCAGGGTCAAGTTAACACGCCGAAGGCAGAACTATAGCTGACACTGCCAGCAAGATTCATGGGAGCTAAATAGCAAGCCTGAACCCAGAATGAGGCAGAGCAAAGTTATCCCTTGACATGATCTGTCCAGAAAAAAGGGCAGACACTAATAAACACTGGAACGGATCATGACAGTACCCTCCTCTCAAGGGGGGCCACCGGACCCCCAGGTTTCCCAGGATAATGTGCATGAAATGCCCGGACCAATTGATCAGCATGGACAGATCACACCGGGACCCAAGATCGATCCTCAGGACCATAACCCCTCCAATGGACCAAATACTGAAGAGAACTACGGACCATGCAAGAATCCACGATCCATTCTACTTCAAACTCGGTCTGACCATCCACAGAGACAGGAGGCGGAGGGGATGGAGACTCAGCAGAGAATGATACAAAGGAGTTAAGAAGGGATTTATGGAACACATTGGGGATCTGAAGAGACTGAGGAAGGCGTAAATGAAAGGCAACTGGATTGACCACCTCAATGACCTCGGACCAAGCTTAGCAGAAGAAATCTTTAGACGAATGTTCTTGGTAGACAACCACACTTTATCTCCTACCAGGAATTTAGGTCCTACAGACCGTCGCTTATCAGCAAAAAGTTTATGTTTGCCCTGAGCCTTCCCAATGTTCTTCTGGACCTCCCTCCACACCTCCCTCAACCGTTGCACTGCCATATCAGCCCCTGGACATCCTGAATCCAGCCTAGAAAATTCACCAAAATGGGGGTGAAACCGTAGTTACAGAAGAATGGAGAGGTGCCCATGGACTGGTTAATCTGATTATTAAATGCAAATTCAGCCACGGGCAACGAAGAACACCAATCATCCTGCTGAGGCGTAGCAAGACCCCTCAAAATCTGTTCAAGTGACTGATTGGTCCTCTCCGTCGGCCCATTGGTCTCAGGATGGTAAGCAGAGGAGAAGGTCAAACAAATACCCAATATTTTACAAAATGCCCTCCAAAATTTGGACACAAATTGTACTCCTCTATCAGAAACCACACTCAAAGGCACACCATGCAGCCGTACAACGTGCTCAACAAACAATCTAGATAGTGTCTCAGCATTAAGCAATCCTGCCAGAGGTACAAAATGCACTTGCTTACTGAATCTGTCAACCACTTGGAAGGAGGGAGATCAATGATAAAATCCAAAGGAGTCTAAGGTCTATCTGGAATTGGCAATGGCATCAATTCCCCGGCCGACCGGTTATGGGAGCTCTTAGCATGGGCACAGGTATCACAAGCAGACACAAACACAATGATATCAGAGTTCATGGAGGGCCACCAAAACAGCCTAGCAATAGCTTTCCGGGTGGCAGAGATCCCCGGGTGACCACTAAGAGCAGAATCGTGGAACTCCCGGAGAATCCTCAATCGGTACTGAACTGGGACAAAAAGCTTACTGTCAGGCAAAGAGGGAGGAGAAAGAGACTGAGCCTTTGGAATCTCCTGCTCCAATTCAGAAGATACCCCAGCAACAACCACCCCGTGCTGAAGAATGGAGGAAGGAGGTTCGGGGGGTGATATCAGATCAAAACTGCGAGATAAGGCATCAGCCTTGACATTCTTGGAACTAGGCCGAAAAGTGATTGAAAAAGGAAAACGAGAGAAAAAAAGTGACCACCTAGCGTGTCTAGGAGTTAACCGTTTGGCAGTTTCAATATAAGACAAACTCTTGTGGTCAGTAATCACCGTGATCCGATGAACGCCCCCATCCAAAAAATGCCTCCATTCTTCAAAAGCCAATTTTATGGCCAATAACTCCCGGTTCCCAACATCATAGTTCCTCTCAGCAGAAGAAAACTTACGGGAGAAAAAGGCACATGGTCTCAAGTTGGTCAAAGTAACAGGTCCCTGAGACAACACCGCCCCTACTCCCACCTCTAATGCGTCCAGCTCTACAATGAATGATTTAGATGGATCGGGCTGAACTAATACAGGAGCAGACATAAAACCTTTTTTTTAATGTAATAAATGCTTCAACTGCCAAGGATGACCAAACTTTGAGATCAGCCCCCTTGCAAGTGAGATCGGTGAGTGGCTTGACTACCTGAGAAAACCCTTTGATGAATTTCCAGTAATAATTGGCAAAACCCAGAAAACGCTGCAACCCCTTGAGGTCTCTGGGTTGCACCCAATCAACAATGACCTGTACCTTTCCGAGATCCATCTGAAACCCATTCGCAGAAAGGATGATCCCCAGAAAAGAAAGCTCCTGAACACAAAAAAAAACATTTCTCTGGTTTAGCAAACAAAGAATTTCCCCTTAACCGGTGAAGAACAGCACGTAAATGACCAATGTGAGATTCCTTGTCAGGTGAGAAAACAAGGATATCATCCAGGTATACAACCATAGAGTGCCCGATAAAATCAGAAAAAACATCATTCATGAAGTTCTGAAACACCACGGGTGCGATTGTGAGACCAAAGGGCGCCGCATGACCAAACTTTCAAACAGGCCCTCGGAGGTGAGAAATGCTGTTTTCCACTCATCCCCTTCCTGAATGCGGATAAGGTTATATGCTCCCCTAAGATCAAGTTTGGAAAACCACTTAGCCCAAGACAATTGGTTATAGAGATCAGAAATGAGTGGGAGAGGGTAGGTATTTCTCACCATAATTTTATTTAGTTCCCGGAAATCGAGGCATGGGCGTAAACCACCATCTTTTTTCTTGACAAAAAAAACCCTGTGGCCACAGGTGAGACAGAGGGACGGATGTGACCTTCGCGCAGACTATCAGAGATATAGTTTTTCATAGCAGTATGTTCTAGGCCAGAAAGATTGTACAAACGGGCTTTGAGCAATTTAGAACCCAGAATAAGGTTGATTGTACAATCATAAGGACGATGGGGTGGTAAGACCTCAGCCTCTTTTTCGGAGAACAAATCACCAAAGTCCTTTAGGTACTCCAGAATACCCTCCGGACTAATGGTGGACACAAACATAGCAGAAAGACAACCATTGGAACAATTAGGACCCCATTTAACAATATCACGAGATCCACAGTCTATAACAGGATTATGCCTCTGCAACCAGGGGAACCCCAACACCAGTCCCGCAGGAAGATTATTCATAACATAACATGAAATTCGTTCCTGGTGCAAAAAACCCACCTTGAGGAGAAACTCCTCAGAGACAAATTTAAGGACATTTTGAGCCAACGGTGTCTTATCAATGGCAACGATATGGACGGGAGTCTCTAGCCTAACTGTCCCTAACTTTAACTTGGACACCAGACTATAGTCAATGAAGTTCATGGAAGATCCACAGTGGATGCAAAAACACCTCCATAACACAGTTCCACCTCTAACAAAACTTTTTGAAATAACGAAAATGGTACCTGTGAGTCTGGATGACCTCCTAGACCATCACCCAGACTCGGCAGCTTGTTACTCGATGGACAAGAGGAGCAGTCCTTCTTCCAATGTCCTGGATCTCCGCAGTAAAAACATAATTTCCCATCACGTCGCTGTTTCCTCTCCTTCTCCTTGAAATTGATGGCACCAAATTCCATAGTCTCCTTGAATGACATCATCTCAGACTTGGCAGGCAAAGCAGGAATCTCACGCTGGATAATTCTCTCCCGTAATCTCCGGTCCATACAAATAGCCTGAGTCATGGCCTCCACCAGGGAACTGGGAGGCGTGTGAAGGGCCAGCGCATCTTTGAGATGATCAGAAAGTCTTCTCTCAAACAGGTGCCTCAGAGCAGAGTCACCCCAAGACACCTCAATGGACCACCGCCTAAACTCAGAACAATACTGTTCAGCAGTGAGTTCATTCTGGGAGAGACTCATGATCATGTCCTCTGCAACCCTGACCCAGTCCGGTTCGTCTTAAATAAGTCCCAGAGCCTCAAAGAATCTATCCACAGACACACATTTAGGGGCAGAAGCAGGTAAAGAGAAAGCCCATGATTGAGGTCCCTCCCGCAGTAAGGAAATAATTATCCCCACCCACTGACTCTCATCTCCAGAAGATCGAGGTCTCAGAGAAAAAAAAAAGCTTGCAACTCTCCTTAAAAGTATGAAATCTCTCCCTCTCCCCAGAGAAGGTATCCGGGAGCTTGACAGTAGGTACAGGAGAGTGCAAAGAGACATCAACAGTGTCAGAGTGCTTACAGTCAGTCTGCAACAATTTAACTGTGTCAGAAAGCTCCCTTTGCAGGTGGTTATGAGACAAGGACAAGGCCCTCTGTTCCACAAACATTTCTTGTAACATAATGGTCAAACTGTCCATTTGATCCGCCAAGCTATGGAGCTGATCCATAGCAAACAGAGCAGAGGAAAAAAAATACAGAAATCCCTTTAAATGTATTGGTCAGCTATAATGTCAGGCTGCTGCAGTGCAGTACAGCGCAACCTTCACCAGGGGGAGCTTGAGAGGAAAGTGAGACTACACACACAGGACAGCAGAACAGACGCCACCAAGAGGCGAGAGAGTGGTCAGACAAGCCGAGTCAAAAGCACGTGATAGCACGACAGTATAATAGGATTAGACAGATGGATAGTCAGAACATAGCCAGAGATCAGTAAACCAGAACGGCAATATACGGTACAATAGGGACAAACAGCAACGAAGTAAATAAGCAAGCCAGGAGATCAGAACTGGAGAATCAAGCAGACAAACAGACAGAGAAATACTGGGAAAAGGGCAGACAGAGGGAGTTAACAGACACAGCACAAGTCAGGGTTCACAGCAGGGCAAATCAAGAGCTACCAGCAGGGTCAAGTTAACACACCGAAGACAGAACTATAGCTGACACTGCCAGCAAGATTCATGGGAGCTAAGTAGCAAACCTGAACCCAGAATGAGGCAGAGCAAAGTTAACCCTTGACATGATCCGTCCAGAAAAAAGGGCAGACACTAATAAACCCTGGAACAGATCATGACAGCAGTCTCGTACAAATTGAAATTGCCTGCTTCTTTGCGTGTGCCTAACTCTTTCCATGTTTCCCTCCTCAAAGCAGTAGTTTTGAGCTCCTTCTTTAAAGACCCAGGTTCCACTCCTGAGCCCGTCAGTGAGGAGGATGTTTTTGAGGTAAAAAACATCTTGGCCACTAAAAGAGTAAGGGGTAAGATTTATTATTTGGTGGATTGCAGAGGCTTTGGTCCTGAGGAGAGGTCATGGGAGCCTAAAAAGATTATCCAGGCCCCTCTCCTTCTGAAAAGATTCTATACAGGCTTGAAAAAGAGGGGGCATAAAGAAGGTGATACTGTTACACTCATTCTGGTCCCTGTACCTTCGCGGGGTCCCTTTCGGGACTCCCGCTCTGTGCCAGCTCCACGCTGTCCTGACAGGGCCTCTGCTTCCCCTTCCTCCTCTGCTTCCTGGCATGCAGCCAGCAGGTCCTCGGGCTGCGTGCTTAGGTAGCGCGCTCGCTCCCGGTCTCTTAAAGAGACAGCGCACATTTTCCAAAAAGTGCTTCTGAACAATGGCGTGTTAATTATTACTATTTCTAGCCCCTCCATCATAGAGAGGGTGCCAGAGCAGCAAGTATCCTCAGTTGCTAACTTCCGGTTCCTGCTATCATGTGCTTCTGTTTCTAAAGTTCTCTGCTAGTGCTCCATTTACACTGTCTCCACAGACTATCTGCTACCGGTTACCTGGCTTTCCTGGGTGATCTCCAATCTGCCTACTCCAGTTCCGTCTCATCCCGCCATTCAGCTACTTGAACCTCTGGACAACGTCAGTATCGCTGGAACCAGTTTCTACCCGTACCCCCGGTACCCACCGGTTAGCTCTATGTCACCCGCTAACCCTGCTTGTCCTTCTGTCCCACTGGGTCAGCTGCTACAAGTCTGGGGTCTAACTGGAGGTAGCACTCATGTCCCCAGGCATCCCATTCTGACCCTATGCGAGGGGTCTTACCAGGGGTGTCTGGGGCTCACGTAGTCACGCCCCCCTCGGAGCCCCCCGGACCATGGTCCCAAGGTTCCACGCTAAATTACAATAAAAATGAACCATCTGTGCCTCCGTTTCCATTCGTTACTATTTATACTGCTGCAAACAGTAAGTTAACAGGTTTATTGGTCTGGATGGTGGGCTGCTTATGTCATACTTGGATTTGATTTTTTTAAAGAGGTATGGAAGAAGCAAAACTTATCAGTCTTGAATTTCTTTTAGTTGTTTGGGTGAAGAGGATGGATGTTAGTAGGCAACAAAGCCGGCTTTGATTACAAGGGGCAAGAGGAAAGAGAACTAGCCCAAACTAGAAGTTTCAGACTAAATGGACTAGGTATGATATGATTTTTGGAATAGGCGATTATTGAATTTGGTTGGGGTTGCTTATCTAAGAGTTTATAATTGGAAGAACCAAAAGTTTTCGGGAACACCTAGTCTGGCCCAGAAGCAGAAGGAGTTCCTCCAACTTAAAAGCTTTGGATTTCCTAAATAGGAGATGGTGGGTATTAAGACAAGAATGTAAAAGTTGCATGTGATTGTGTATGATGAAATTAGACCAGTACTTTTGTTTGGAATTTATCAAACCCAGGAGCTTCCATTTATTGGACTTTTCATTGGTCTACAAGGTTGAGGAATTTCTGCATCTGTAGTATAAACAACTTCACTTTCTGCAGGGTATGGGGCACTACAGCTATTCCTCTAAATGTTTTTTCATAAAACTAACTTATGGGATTGTTAGCCTAACTCCTTCCTGAAATAGGATGTACATGCACAGTGAAGGAAATAATTATTTGATCCCTTGCTGATTTTGTAAGTTTGCCCACTGACAAAGATATGAACAGTCTATAATTTTAAGGGTAGGTTAATTTTAACATTGAGAGACAGAATATCAAAAATAAAATCCAGAAAATCACATTGTATAAATTTTATAAATTTATTAGCATTTTGCAGTGAGAAATAAGTATTTGATCCCCCACCAACCATTAAGGCTATATTCACACTTTGTGGATTTTGCTGCGGATCCGCAGTGGATTTGACCGCTGCGGATCTGCAGCAGTTTCCCATGAGTTTACAGAACAATGTAAACCTATAGGAAACAAAAAACGCAGTGCACATGCTGCGGAAAAAACCGCGCGGAAACGCTGCGGATTACATTCCGCAGCATGTCACTTCTTTTCTGCGGATTTTCACCTGCTCCAATAGAAAACTGCAGATGAAAATCTGCAGAAGAAACCGCAGTAAAAACCGCGATAAATCCGCAGTAAAAACCGCAACGGGTTTTCACTGCGGATTTTGGAAATCTGCTGCGGAAAAATCCGCTGTGGAATCTGCAAAGTGTGAACATAGCCTTAGAGTTCTGGCTCCTGCAGACCAGTTAGATGCTATTAATCAACTTGTTACCTGCATTAAAGACAGCTGTCTTACATAGTTAACTTTATATGAGTCTCCTGTCCACAGACTCAATTAACCCTGCTGTACTCTTCGGGTCAATATGACCCGAAATGATTTTTGAGACCCTGTAGATTTTTTTATATGTGAATTTGAAACTAGTGGTATCTTGACTTCTCCTCATTTGTGGAGCTCTATATATTTTTTTGTTTTTGTTTTTTTGTTTACTTTTTGCTACACGCTGATTGTTACACTTGTACTGTTCGGATCAATATGACCCGATAGCATTTTATACTGTTCTACAGGTCTCTGATTATTTCTGACTGCAAAAGTTATGTTTTTTATGTGTACTTCATCTCAAAATGGAGGTGGTTTCACTGTTCTTATCAGTAAACAAGTAATCATCTAGTATTATCCATTTGCTGTTTGTGAGAGAGGAGACTGGTTGTCTATCATTCAAAATGTTTCTAAATATGACTTTCCTAAATATTATAATACAAATGACAAACATTGAGGGACAAGTAGTTTATGCTGATAACTGGAAAAAATTAGATGGGACAGCTCTAAATGCTTATATTGGTTTACTTCTTTTAGCGGGAGTATACAAATCTTATGGTGAACTAAAAGTTTGTGGAATTGCGAAACCGGTCGCCGCATATTCAGAGCTACAATGTGTCTTGAAAGGTTTCATGAAATTTCTAGAGTATTGTGGTTTGATTCCAAAACAGACAACATGGAAAGAAGAGCTAAAGGTAAACTAGCACCTATTAGAAATGTTTGGAATCAATGTGTAGAGATTCTACCAAAATTGTATAATAGTGGTGAAAATGTAACTGTTGATGAGCAACTGGTGGCATTCCGAGGTAGGTGCCCATTCAGACAATATATACCAAGTAAGCCAGCAAAATACGGCATCAAGATCTGGACACTTTGCGACAGCAAAAGTTCATATGCTCTAAATGTTCAAGTGTATACAGGAAAAACCCCTGGTGAAAGACCTGAAAGAAATCAGGGTATGCGTGTTGTTCTCGATTTGACTCATGGACTAAAAGGACAAAATGTCACATGTGACAACTTTTTTACATCCTATCAACTAGGCCAGATGTTGAAGAAAAAACAACTTACCATGCTGGGTACTATAAGAAAAAACAAACCTGAACTACCGCAAGGTATCCTTAGCAAGAGAGAGGTGTACAGTTCTACTTTTTTTTTCTAGAAATACAACTGTTGTTTCTTATGTTCCCAAAAAAATCAAGCAGGTAATTCTAATGAGCACAATGCACCATGACAATGCCGTAAGTGATAGAGAAGACAGAAAGCCTGACATTATTTTGGATTATAATGCCACAAAGGGAGCAGTTGTACTTTAGACCAAGCAATATCAACATATACATGCAAACGCAAAACCAATCAGTGGCCAATGATTTTATTTTAGAACATACTGGACGTTTCTGCATACAATGCATTTGTCTTATGGAGAGAAATCGACCCCGATTGGAACCGGAATAAGCTGCATAAAAGAAGATTATTTCTTGAGGAATTGGCCAAATCCCTGGTTAGGCCATAGAACAGCGACCCCCAGAAGTGAAGGAGCAACAGCCATTGTAAAAAGTGTCCAGCATGCTCAAGAAAGAGACTCCACATCCACGGCCTCCACCAGCACAGCTACCAGCAGCACAGCTACCAGCAAAAAAAGGAAGAGATGTAGCTTCTGTCCATCTTCCTGTGACAATAAGACTAATCTGACATGTGCTGGATGTTCAAGATATCTGTGTAAAGGACACGTGTCTTATTATTGTGTTCAGTGTAAAACGTATGAACATGTTCGGTTTTTCTTGTTTCTTTCTAAAAAGGTTGAAGTTTTTATGATTTTTGATTTGTTGATTTATAAATATTGTTTTCAAAAAGTTAAATTTCATGTTTTAGTAATAGTAATGTAAAGCTTCTTTGTAATTTGTGCGCAGAATGCCAACAATCAAAGATAATTGTAAAAAGCCTGTGTAATCTTTTTATGAAAAAAAAAAAATATTAAGTTTAAATTTTAAATTTTCTTTTGTTTATGATCAACCATGTTCACATACAGTATAATAATGAAAAAAGTATTCAAATAAAACACTTAGAGTAACTAAAAATCAAGAATTAATAGGTTGGGCCATATTGACCCGGGAACAGTACAAGTGTATAGCAAATGCGAACAGAACAGCAGGGTTAATCAGTCAGACTTTAACCTCTACTACATGGGCAAGACCAAAGAGCTTTCTAAGGATGTCAGAGACAAGATTATAGACCTGCACAAAGCTTGAATGGGCTACAAAACCATACATAAGACGCTGGGTGAGAAGGAGATACTTTACGTTGCATTAGTGGGCAGATTAGGTGGGTGGCATCTGGGGATATCTTGCACTTAGCACTTAATAAACAGTATTATATGTACTAACAATCCTAATAATATAATAAAACGTTTAAAAATAACTACAGTACAGAAGTTAATAGCTTTAAAAACAATTATTGTGGTTGAGGAGTTTTGTAACTATAGTATGTACAAATTACCCTAATCCTAAACCTAGCCCTAACCCTACTCTTAGTTTTAACCCTTAGCCCATCTAGGATTATAAAGTGACTGTGAATCATCAACTTTATTATCATTTACGCGTCAAATAATATTGTCTATACAACTATAGAAGATGCAGTTCAACAGACGTCAAATATTTTTTGTAGTAACACCTAATTAGCTTTAAAAATATTGCTATGTACTGTATTTTTGCACATACAGGTCCCAATTCATCTTCATTAATCTAGAGCGTCTGATAAGTGGTATGTACCTCTGTTCACCACACAAGAAATCTTACTTCAATTAGGTACTGGAGGGAGATTTTTGGCATAGAGAACTCTAGAGCAGGGGTGTAAAACTGCATTCCTCGAGGGCTGCAAACAGGTCATGTTTTCAGGATTTCCTTGTACTGCACAGGTGATAATTTAATCACCTACACACATAATGATTACAGCACCTTGTGCAATGCTAAGGAAATCTTGAAAACACGCATGGTTTGCGGCCCTCGAGGAATGCCGTTTGACACCCCCGCTCTAGAGCACATCATGAAATAGAGGAGTCGTGGCATCCCACCCCAGCCGTTCTCTCAACCCATCCAACCTCCACCAAGCTAGTAGAAGCTGACATAAAAACTTTTAAAAGTTGCAAAACGTAGGTTGTGCCTAAATTTTGCAACTTTTCAAAGTTTTACTCCAGAATTCTGACTTGAAAGCTTTAATGAATCGGGCCCACAGTCTTTATAGACAATTTATTTTTGCTAGATTTGAAAGTGCTAGATGCATGTACATGTCCATTTGTATAATTGAAAGATACAGAATACACTACATATTATCCTCACAGAAATACTGTAGAAGGCACATGTCTACTTAAAGGAGTCTCAACATCTAGATACTATATGCTCATTTTCATGGGAAATGTTTTCTTTATTACGATGTATCACAGCTCTCCACCATGCAGTGCATGTAACTTCTCAAACTCATGCCAGATTTGTATACACTTATAAGTGGAGATGGCCATGTGTTGCTTAGTCTATAGTAAGATTGTAATAGTTCAGGAATGTTTTATGTTTCCTACCTCATGCTGTATCATTTATTCCAGTTTGTTATCCTGCTTCCATAATATCATGTGCTTCAAATAGTAAGCAAAATATCTTTTTTTACAGTCACCAGATCTATCTTTTCCATTAAACTGTCAATGTATGGGAAACACTTAGATACATATGCACAGGGATAATCTGCTTCCTGCTCCAGCTGCCATGCCACTGCTATGCCATTGTTATAGGACTGAGGCAAACTGTTTATACTGAATCTTTATTTATTATGCAGCACTTAAGATCATTATCAAAGTTCTGGCTCATTAGTTCTCAAAACTACTTCTAACATTTTACTATCATGCTGTAATGATAGAGGGAAAAAACTATAAAACCACATACTGTATCTAGATGGAAAATTGAGGTCAGATATAATACAGCTTGGATTATTAAATAGTAACTCTCATTGTAATTTTTATGTCATAAATCAGTAGTACACATGAAAATAAGAAACTTTATAATATACCTGATCAGAGATATCTGCTTCTTTCTCCTCCTGGACTGATCTTTCATTCTCAAAATTCTCAATTCCAGGGTAAAATCTGTATTCAGTGAAGACAGATTTTTTTCCATTACTGAGATAGGAGACGAGAGCTGCTCCTAGTAAGATTTTATGTGTACCGGAGGGGGAGGAGGAGGGAGTAGGCATAGGCAGAACTTCCCCCTTCTCATCTAGATACAATCTTATCAGTAGTATCTGCCATTTCAATAATGTAACTATTTGTCTTCACCAAAAACAGATTTTACATAGCAATTGAGAATTTTGAAAATACTGGGGTTGACTGGTATTAAAAATGCACATAGATGAGGCTTACATAGGACGCCAATCACACAGGTATGTGTGATGCACAGTGTCTACTTACCAGCCAATTTTGTTGCCCATACTATTAAATCAGTTGGGCCGCTCAACACTATAAGGGTATGTACATGAAAGAAGAAACGCAGTAGCACTTAGCACTCTTGCAGTTTACGTGTCCTTTATTGCAACACACGGGAACAAATCTTCACGGCTCGGGGGAGTGAAACAGACAAGGAGTGCGGCAGACGGGATGATGGCCGTTTCGCGCTGAACAAGAGCGCTTCTACGGACCCGCAGCATCAATAGTAAAAAGATATAATGGTAAAAGTAATTAAAAAAATTTGGTTATTCTGACCTTCCATCGCCTCCGCAGCTTTCCCGCTCCTCCCGATGCTCTCGGCAGCTTCCGTTCCCTGAGATGCATTGCAAAATTACACAGATGACTTAAGGTACTGTCACACTAAGCGACGCTGCAGCGATTCCGACAACGATCCGGATCGCTGCAGCGTCGCTGTTTGGTCGCTGGAGAGCTGTCACACAGACTGCTCTCCAGCGACCAACAATCCCGAGGTCCCCGGTAACCAGGGTAAACATCGGGTTACTAAGCGCAGGGCCGCGCTTAGTAACCCGATGTTTACCCTGGTTACCATCGTTAAAGTAAAAAAAAAACCACTACATACTTACCTACCGCTGTCTGTCCCCGGCGCTCTGCTTCTCTGCACTCCTCCTGCTCTGGCTGTGAGCGCCGGGCAGCCGGAAAGCAGAGCGGTGACGTCACCGCTCTGCTTTCCGGCCGCTGTGCTCACAGCCAGAGCAGAGAAGCAGAGCGCCGGGGACAGACAGCAGTAGGTAAGTATGTAGTGGTTGTTTTTTTTACTTTAATGATGGTAACCAGGGTAAACATCGGGTTACTAAGCGCGGCCCTGCGCTTACTAACCCGATGTTTACCCTGGTTACCAGCGAAGACATCGCTGAATCGACGTCACACACGCCGATTCAGCGATGTCAGCGGGACATCCAGCGACGAAACAAAGTTCTGGACTTTCTTCCCCGACCAGCGATATCACAGCAGGGGCCTGATCGCTGCTGCGTGTCACACTGGACGATATCGCTAGCCAGGACGCTGCAATGTCACGGATCGCTAGCGATATCGTCTAGTGTGACGGTACCTTTAGTGGTCTCTGGCAAAGACCGCTAAGTCATCTGGGTAATTTCGCAATGCATCTCTGGGAATGGAAGCTGCCGGCCGCATCGCAAGGAGCAGGACAGCTTCGGTGGACGACGGAAGGTGAGTATATAACTATTTTTTATTTTAATTATTTTTGTGGGCTGTGTTATTTACTACATGGCTGCAATATACTACGTGGCTGCTATATACTATGTGGCTGCTATATACTACGTGGCTGCGCTCTCTACTGCGTTGGCTGTGCTATATAATACGTGGCTGTGTTATATACTGCGTGGGCTGTGCTATATACTACATAGCTGTGCTATATACTGCGTAGCTGCTATATACTACGTGGCTGCGCTATCTACTGTGTTGGCTGTGCTATATACTACGTGGCTATGTTATACAGTATACTACGTGGGCTGTGCTATATACTACATCGCTGTGATACATAGTACATGGCTGTGCTATACTACGTGGCTGTGCTATATACTATGTGGCTGTGCCATATACTACGCGGCCGACCACGGCCGATCAGCGATAGTGGTGAGGAATTTAACCCCCACTCACAGTGTGAAGTACATACATACATATTCTAGAATACCCAATGCGTTAGAATCGAGCCACCATCTAGTATATATATAATCATCTAAGGGTCTATTTGTCTGCAACTGAAATCCTGTGTCACTGATTGGTCACAGGCGGCTGGCACGACCAATCAACAACAGGTGCAGTTCGGCCGTGAATTGGCGTGGGATTTACACCACGCTTCGCTGATTGCTTGCGCCCGGCAGGCCGCGACCAATCAGCGTTATTGCAGTGGGATTTAAACACCACTTCGTAAATAAACTACATACATATTCTAGAATACCCGATGCGTTAGAATCGGGCCACCATCTAGTAGATATGTAATAGCAAGGCCGATGTTTATGAAAGAACATTTAATTTAAAAAAAAATGGGAAAAAAATGCTCCCACGCAATTTTCTGTGCCAGAGGGGGAAAGCCGACGCCCGGGGGCCAATATTTGTAGCCTGGGAATGGGTTAATATCTATGGCCCCTCTCTAGGCTATGAATATCAGCCCACAGCTGTCTGCGTAGCCTTTACTGGCTATAAAGATAGTGGGACCCCTCAAAAAAGATGTGGGGTCCCCCTATATTTTATAGCCAGAAAGGCTACGCAGACAGCTGTGGGCTGATATTCATAGCCTAGAGAGGGGCCATGGTTATTGGCCCCCTGTCTACAAATACCCAGCTTCCCCATCTTACAGATGCGCCAATTCCAGCACTTAGCCCCTCTCTTCCCACTCCCGTGTAGTGGTGGGATATGGGGTAATAAGGGGTTCTTGCTAAAATACACACTGTGCCACTTTCAGGTGTCAAGAAATTTTTTTTTTTATTAAAACACCCTAACAGAAGCTATTGTAAGGTGACATTAAGCTGGGTTAATAAAGGAGAGGTGTCAATAAGACACCTATCCTTTATTAATCCCAAAGTAGTGAAAGAGTTAAAAAAAAAAAGACACAGCCAGAAAAAAGTATTTTAATATTCTTAATTTAACCATACTTACCATACTCAATCACCTGCAAAAAAATTAAAAATAATAAACCGTATACTACCTGTCCGCCATAGTCCAATTAATAACGAGTGTCCCACGACGATCTCCCCTATAGGACATTGACATCTGGTGATGTCACTGCTCTATAGGCCCTGCAGTGACACACTGACAGGAGACAATGGTTCCTGCAGTGCATCACTGAGGTTACCTGAGTTCAGGCTTTCACTTTATGGCATTGCTGTGTGGGAACTTTCTCACACAGCAGTGCCACAAGTGAGACTAGGGACTATTTTTTACAGTGGCGGAGGAATACAGTGCGGAAGGATACCTTCCTTCATTGTATTCCTGGAGCCCCTGGGGAGCGGTCGTATTAGCTGCTGCTGCTCTGTGTGGGAGATCGTCGTGGGACACACATTTTAATTGGATTTCTTTACAGGTCTTTACAGGTGACAAGATCGGGGATCAAAGTGACAAGTGATGGTGAGTATGTAATCTATGTTTAATGTACTGTATGTCTATATGTATGTACAGTATGTATGTGTTGTATGGTGTACGGTGCATGGTGCATGTCGTAAGTTGCATGTTGCATGTCGCATGTTGTCACATGTCGTGAGTTGTCGCATGTCGCATGTTGTCGCATGTCGCATGTTGTCGCATGTGGTCGCACGTTGTTGCATGTTGTCATATGTCATCGCATGTTGTCGCATGTTGCATGCCACATGTTGTTGCATGTTGCATGTTGTCGCATGTGGTATGTTGTTGCATGTCGCATGTTGTCGCATGTTGCCACATGTTGCATGTCACATGTTGTCGCATGTCGCATGTTGTCGCATGTTGCATGGTGTATGTTGTATGGTGTATGTTGTGTGTTGTATAGAGTTGAGCGACCTTGACCTTTTTAGAGTCGAGCCGGGTTTCGTGAAACCCGACTATCTCAAAAGTCGGGTCGAGTGAAATCGGCCGATTATGACGTAAAGTCGGGATCGACCGAAACACGAAACCCAATGCAAGTCAATGGGGCAGCATAGTCGGCAGTGAGTGGGGGCCAGGAAAACACCTAGAGTGCCCATTTTAATGTCAAAACCATCCATTCTTCTTAATGAAGCTTGTCAAGCGTAATTTACCTTATAATAATTGGAAGGCATTTGAAATTGGGGGTCATTTGGCTAAAGTTGTGGTGGGTAGGGCTGGTTCAAGTAATTAGTGGGCCCAGGAAATCTGGACCACGTCACGGCAGTGGAGCAGGGAGAGGTAAGTATTTCAACTTTGCAAGTGCTGTGAACCTGAGCAAGCAGGGGGGGCCCACTCGTTGGCATTGGCACTGGCACAGGGCCCCTCAAAGTACAGCGGTGTGTTTGCACGGCGGGGGCGCCTCCCACCGGCAGCAACACTTTTGCGTACCATGAGAGGCCCTGTGCCAGTGACGTCGCCAACTAGTATTTCTCCCCCCACCTGATGAAGGAACCTGCACTTTCATCTGCACCTTCCTGTTTGTCCCCGTGTAAGGTGGTATGGTATGCGGGAAGGGGGACCTGACTTTCAGCAGGGTCACAATCTTGCAGTGTAGCGTGCATGGGAAATGTTGCATTATGGGTCAATGTACCAGCAGACTCATCTATCACTGGCTGGGCAATGGGCAGGATGAGGAGGAAACACAGATATAGGCCCAAAGAATAAAGTGGGCTAAATGCAGTTCAAAATTGGTAACACAGGACTAATCAGGGGGCATTGCAGTGGAGGACAACTGGAATGAGAGGCTGACACAGAGAGTAGGCCCAAATCAGTAAGTAGTCGAAATGCAGTTCAAAATTGGCAACAGTAGTAAACAGGCGGCACAGCTTTGTTCAGTGGAGGAGAACAGCAAGGAGTGGCAGACACCGATAGTAGGCCCCAACCCAACTAGTAGGCCAAATGCAGTCTAACATTAACAACTACTTAACGAGCGCCTGAAAACGGAATTTCAGGACAGGAAACCAGGAGAACAGCAAGGAGCGGCAGACACCGATAGTAGGCCCCAAACCAACTAGTACGCCAAATGCAGTTGTTCCGTTTAACCACAATTTAATGAGAGCCTGAAGATAGAAGTTCAGGAAAGGCAACCTGGAGAACACCTTGGAGTGGAACACACCATCTCTCTACACCCCATACCCAATTTGTAGGCCTAATGCAGCGTAGTTTCCAACAACTACTAAACGAGAGCATGATGATCGAAGCATTGGCAAGGAAACCTGGGGAACACCTTGGAGTGGAACACACCATCTCTCTACAGTGGAACACACCATCTCTCTACACCCCATACCCAATTTGTAGGCCTAATGCAGCGTAGTTTCCAACAACTACTAAACGAGAGCCGGAAGATCGAAGCAATGGAGAGGAAACCTGGGGAACACCTTGGAGTGTAACACACCATCTCTCTACACCCCATACCCAATTTGTAGGCCTAATGCAGCGTAGTTTCCAACAACTACTAAACGAGAGCCGGAAGATCGAAGCTCAGGAAAGGCAACCTGGAGAACACCTTGGAGTGGAACACACCATCTCGCTACACCCCATACCCAATTTGTAGGCCCAATGCAGCGTAGTTTCCAACAACTACTAAACGAGAGCCGGAAGATCGAAGCAATGGAGAGGAAACCTGGGGAACACCTTGGAGTGTAACACACCATCTCTCTACACCCCATACCCAATTTGTAGGCCTAATGCAGCATAGTTTCCAACAACTACTAAACGAGAGCCGGAAGATCGAAGCAATGGAGAGGAAACCTGGGGAACACCTTGGAGTGGAACACACCATCTCTCTACAGTGGAACACACCATCTCTCTACACCCCATACCCAATTTGTAGGCCTAATGCAGCGTAGTTTCAAACAACTACTAAACGAGAGCCGGAAGATGGAAGCTCAGGAAAGGCAACCTGGGGAACACCTTGGAGTGGAACACACCATCTCTCTACACCCCATACCCAATTTGTAGGCCCAATGCAGCGTAGTTTCCAACAACTACTAAACGAGAGCCGGAAGATCGAAGCTCAGGAAAGGCAACCTGGGGAACACCTTGGAGTGTAACAAACCCTCTCTCTACACCACGGAAGGGCTGATTCTTAGGAAGGAAGGCTGTCGGAAAGAAGCAGGGCGCGTCCGAGGGTGATTATATTCTTATTAGGTATATACTCACCCTCGGATGCGCCCTGCTTCTTTATTTGTAATGAATGTTTATTTGCAATGTGGTTTTGACTTACTCTATTTTTTTGGTAAATAATGATTTTATTATTTTCATTGTTTTGCATCTTCTTGGCAATAATATAAAGAAGACGCGACAGGACAACACTCGGTGGATGCCATATCTGTGTTTAAAATTGAAAAAACCTTTCAGTTAACTACTTGCAGGAGAAAGTTATTGTAGCTGGTGGCCATTTTTAGTACTGTACCAGATTTTTGTTGTATGTGTTTGTTTTTAATGTTAAAATGTCTGCATTTGATATCTCTCCAGTATTTTCTTTTTTATAAGCAAAATACTTATTTTTATATTTTCTGATGTTGGTTCCAGGGGTACACGGGCAGCAGTGGTGTGGTCAGTGGAGGCCTAGTGGAAGGAGTGACCGCAGACAGGCATCGAAGGCCTAAAATAATAACACATGGCTGTAGGCAATTTTAAATTGGTTCCAGGGGTACACGGGCAGCAGTGGTGTGGTCAGTGGAGGCCTAGTGGAAGGAGTGACCGCAGACAGGCATCGAAGGCCTAAAATAATAACACATGGCTGTAGGCAATTTTAAATTGGTTCCAGGGGTACACGGGCAGCAGTGGTGTGGTCAGTGGAGGCCTAGTGGAAGGAGTGACCGCAGACAGGCATCGAAGGCCTAAAATAATAACACATGGCTGTAGGCAATTTTAAATTGGTTACAGGGGTACACGGGCAGCAGTGGTGTGGTCAGTGGAGGCCTAGTGGAAGGAGTGACCGCAGACAGGCATCGAAGGCCTAAAATAATAAGACATGGCTGTAGGCAATTTTAAATTGGTTACAGGGGTACACGGGCAGCAGTGGTGTGGTCAGTGGAGGCCTAGTGGAAGGAGTGACCGCAGACAGGCATCGAAGGCCTAAAATAATAACACATGGCTGTAGGCAATTTTAAATTGGTTACAGGGGTACACGGGCAGCAGTGGTGTGGTCAGTGGAGGCCTAGTGGAAGGAGTGACCGCAGACAGGCATCGAAGGCCTAAAATAATAACACATGGCTGTAGGCAATTTTAAATTGGTTCCAGGGGTACACGGGCAGCAGTGGTGTGGTCAGTGGAGGCCTAGTGGAAGGAGTCACCGCAGACAGGCATCGAAGGCCTAAAATAATAACACATGGCTGTAGGCAATTTTAAATTGGTTCCAGGGGTACACGGGCAGCAGTGGTGTGGTCAGTGGAGGCCTAGTGGAAGGAGTCACCGCAGACAGGCATCGAAGGCCTAAAATAATAACACATGGCTGTAGGCAATTTTAAATTGGTTACAGGGGTACACGGGCAGCAGTGGTGTGGTCAGTGGAGGCCTAGTGGAAGGAGTGACCACAGACAGGCATCGAAGGCCTAACATAACAAAAATGTCAATACAATGGTATTGTCAGTGGCAGGCATTGAAGGTTGTCAGCGCATAGACTAAACATTGGTGGAGCTGTGAGATAATTTTGCAAGTGGTAGAGCACTGTTTGAGCTGGGGTGGGGGGAAACTGTCTTGTGGCCGGCGGTACAGGCCCAGGGCCCCTCATATTACAACGGTGTGTCTGACGTTGGGTGCGCACCACCACCGCCAGAGACACTTTATTGTACTAGGAGGGACCCAGTGGCAGTGCCGTCGACCAAATGCGGGCTCACCCACCTCTTCAGACAAACTGCACTCTCACGGGTGCTGTCGCCAAGTGTCGATACCACGGCCCCGTGTGGGGAGTTTGGCCATTTAGTGAGGTGTAAACATGTCGTATGCTGGACAATCAGGTGCAGAAAATTACGAGATTGGAAAAGGCATTCAGAATAGTCCACAGGCAAGACCTTTTCATAGGAAAGCTAGGTGTCAGCCGGGCAAGGTGGGGCAAAAGATTTCGAAATCCAGTTGTGGTTCATTTTAATGAAGGTTAGATCATCTACATTTTGGGTAGCCAGACGAGTCCTTTTTTCTGTTAGTATTGAACCTGCAGCACTGAATACTCTTTCTGATAGGACACTAGCTGCCGGGCAAGCAAGCTCCTGCAATGCATATTCTGCCAATTCTGGCCAGGTGTCTAATTTTGATGCCCAGTAATCAAATGGGAATGACGGTTGAGTGAGAACATCGATAAGGGATGAAAAATAGTTTGTAACCATACTGGACAAATGTTGTCTCCTGTCACTTTGAATTGATGCTGCAGTACCTGTCCTGTCTGCGGTCATAGCAAAATCACTCCACAACCTGGTCAGAAAACCCCTCTGGCCAACGCCACTTCTGATTTCTGCCCCTCTAACTCCTCTGGTCTGCTGGCCCCTGCAGCTCGTGTGAGAACGATCACGGGCGCTGTGTGCAGGGAATGCCAGAAGCAAACGGTCAACAAGAGTTGATTGTTTGGTTGCTAATATTAGTTCCAAGTTCTCATGTGGCATTATATTTTGCAATTTGCCTTTATAGCGAGGATCAAGGAGGCAGGCCAACCAGTAATCGTCATCATTCATCATTTTAGTTATGCGTGTGTCCCTTTTGAGGATACGTAAGGCATAATCCGCCATGTGGGCCAAAGTTCCAGTTCTCAAATCTGCGGTTGTGCTTGGTTGAGGGGCAGTTTCAGGCAAATCCACGTCACTTGTGTCCCTCCAAAAACCAGAACCCGGCCTTGCCGCGCCACCAATTTCCAGTGGCCCCGGAAAAGCTTCCTCATTAAAAATATAATCATCCCCATCATCCTCCTCGTCCTCCTCCTCCTCTTCGCCCGCTACCTCGTCCTGTACACTGCCCTGGCCAGACAATGGCTGACTGTCATCAAGGCTTTCCTCTTCCTCAGCTGCAGACGCCTGATCCTTTATGTGCGTCAAACTTTGCATCAGCAGACGCATTAGGGGGATGCTCATGCTTATTATGGCGTTGTCTGCACTAACCAGCCGTGTGCATTCCTCAAAACACTGAAGGACTTGACACATGTCTTGAATCTTCGACCACTGCACACCTGACAACTCCATGTCTGCCATCCTACTGCCTGCCCGTGTATGTGTATCCTCCCACAAAAACATAACAGCCCGCCTCTGTTCACACAGTCTCTGAAGCATGTGCAGTGTTGAGTTCCACCTTGTTGCAACGTCTATGATTAGGCGATGCTGGGGAAGGTTCAAAGAACGCTGATAGGTCTGCATACGGCTGGAGTGTACGGGCGAACGGCGGATATGTGAGCAAAGTCCACGCACTTTGAGGAGCAGGTCGGATAACCCCGGATAACTTTTCAGGAAGCACTGCACCACCAGGTTTAAGGTGTGAGCCAGGCAAGGAATGTGTTTCAGTTGGGAAAGGGAGATGGCAGCCATGAAATTCCTTCCGTTATCACTCACTACCTTGCCTGCCTCAAGATCTACAGTGCCCAGCCACGACTGTGTTTCTTTCTGCAAGAACTCGGACAGAACTTCCGCGGTGTGTCTGTTGTCGCCCAAACACTTCATAGCCAATACAGCCTGCTGACGTTTGCCAGTAGCTGCCCCATAATGGGAGACCTGGTGTGCAAGAGTGGCAGCTGCGGATGGAGTGGTTGTGCGACTGCGGTCTGTGGACGAGCTCTCGCTTCTGCAGGAGGACGAAGAGGAGGAGGAGGGGGTGCGAACGGCTACAGCCAATTGTTTCCTAGACCGTGGGCTAGGCAGAACTGTCCCAAACTTGCTGTCCCCTGTGGACCCTGCATCCACCACATTTACCCAGTGTGCCGTGATGGACACGTAACGTCCCTGGCCATGCCTACTGGTCCATGCATCTGTTGTCAGGTGCACCTTTGTGCTCACAGATTGCCTGAGTGCATGGACGATGTGCTCTTTAACATGCTGGTGGAGGGCTGGGATGGCTTTTCTGGAAAAAAAGTGTCGACTGGGTAGCTCGTAGCGTGGTACAGCGTAGTCCATCAGGGCTTTGAAAGCTTTGCTTTCAACTAACCGGTAGGGCATCATCTCTAACGAGATTAGTGTAGCTATGTGTGCGTTCAAACCCTGTGTACGCGGATGCGAGGCTAAGTACTTCCTTTTTCTAACCATAGTCTCATGTAGGGTGAGCTGGACTGGAGAGCTGGAGATCGTGGAACTAGCGGGGGTGCCGGTGGACATGGCAGACTGAGAGACGGTGGGAGATGGTATTGTTGCCACCGGTGCCCTAGATGCAGTGTTTCCTACTACGAAACTGGTGATTCCCTGACCCTGACTGCTTTGGCCTGGCAAAGAAACCTGCACAGATACTGCAGGTGGTGCGGAAAATGGTGGCCATACACTGCCGGAAGGGATGTTGCGTTGCTGACTAGCTTCATTGGCCGAGGGTGCTACAACCTTAAGGGACGTTTGGTAGTTAGTCCAGGCTTGCAAATGCATGGTGGTTAAATGTCTATGCATGCAACTTGTATTGAGACTTTTCAGATTCTGTCCTCTGCTTAAGGTAGTTGAACATTTTTGACAGATGACTTTGCGCTGATCAATTGGATGTTGTTTAAAAAAATGCCAGACTGCACTCTTTCTAGCATCGGATACCTTTTCAGGCATTGCAGACTGAGCTTTAACCGGATGGCCACGCTGTCCTCCAACAGGTTTTGGCTTTGCCACGCGTTTTGGGCAAGATACGGGCCCGGCAGATGGAACCTGTTGCGATGTTGATGCCTGCTGCGGCCCCTCCTCCTCCGCTTCAGAACTGCTGCCGCCTGCACCCTGTTCCCCCAATGGCTGCCAATCGGGGTCAAGAACTGGGTCATCTATTACCTCTTCTTGTAGCTCGTGTGCAACTTCGTCTGTGTCACCGTGTCGGTCGGTGGTATAGCGTTCGTGATGGGGCAACATAGTCTCATCAGGGTCTGATTCTTGATCAGCACCCTGCGAGGGCAATGTTGTGGTCTGAGTCAAAGGACCAGCATAGTAGTCTGGCTGTGGCTGTGCATCAGTGCACTCCATGTCAGATTCAACTTGTAATGGGCATGGACTGTTAACTGCTTCACTTTCTAAGCCAGGGACGGAATGTGTAAAGAGCTCCATGGAGTAACCCGTTGTGTCGCCTGCTGCATTCTTCTCTGTTGCTGTTTTTGCTGAAGAGGACAAGGAAGCGACTTGTCCCTGACCGTGAACATCCACTAACGACGCGCTGCTTTGACATTTACCAGTTTCACGAGAGGAGGCAAAAGAGCTAGAGGCTGAGTCAGCAAGATAAGCCAAAACTTGCTCTTGCTGCTCCGGCTTTAAAAGCGGTTTTCCTACTCCCAGAAAAGGGAGCGTTCGAGGCCTTGTGTAGCCAGACGACGAACCTGGCTCCACAGCTCCAGACTTAGGTGCAATATTTTTTTTCCCACGACCAGCTGATGCTCCACCACTACCACTACCCTCATTACCAGCTGACAATGAACGCCCCCGGCCACGACCTCTTCCACCATACTTCCTCATTGTTTTAAAAACGTAAACAAACTAACGGTATTTGTTGCTGTCACACAAATTACACGGTGAGCTATAACTTCAGTATGATTTAGCTACCCCTTTACAGGTGAGTGAGACCACAACGAAAATCAGGCACAATGTTACACACTCTGTTGTTGGTGGCAACAAATGAGAGAGATGCCACACACGCAGGACTGTCACTGAAGCACAAATGTAAATATTAATCTCCCACTGATTTGATTTTTTTTTTTTTTTAAGGGAGACTTTAGGAAAAAAAAAAAATAGAATAAAATGATTTTTTCCGGAAGAATTTAGAAACCAAATAAAATAAAATGATTTTTTCAGGGAGAATTTAGAAAACAAATAAAACAAAAAATGGCTTTCTATGGCCCACTGAGTGAGAGATGACGCACACAGGAGTCAGGAGTGGCACACAAGCCCAGAGGCCAATATTTATCTCCCACTGATTGATGTAGTGATTTTTTCAGGTAGATTTTGTAACCCAAATCAAGCTAAAAAAAATAATAGGCTTTCTATGGCCCACAATTGGAGAGAGAGAGTGAGATGGCACACCCAGGAGTCAAGACTGGCACACAAGCAGAAAGGGCAATATTAATCTCCCACTGATTTGTTTTTTTTTTTGTTTTTTTTCAGGGAGACTTTAGGAAAAAAAAAATAGAATAAAATGATTTTTTCAGGAAGAATTTAGAAACCAAATAAAATAAAATGATTTTTTCAGGGAGAATTTAGAAAACAAATAAAACAAAAAAAGGCTTTCTATGGCCCACTGAGTGAGAGATGACGCACACAGGAGTCAGGAGTGGCACACAAGCCCAGAGGCCAATATTTATCTCCCACTGATTGATGTAGTGATTTTTTCAGGTAGATTTTGGAACCCAAATCAAGCTAAAAAAAATAATAGGCTTTCTATGGCCCACAATTGGAGAGAGAGAGTGAGATGGCACACCCAGGAGTCAAGACTGGCACACAAGCAGAAAGGGCAATATTAATCTCCCACTGATTTGTTTTTTTTTTGTTTTTTTTCAGGGAGACTTTAGGAAAAAAAAAATAGAATAAAATGATTTTTTCAGGAAGAATTTAGAAACCAAATAAAATAAAATGATTTTTTCAGGGAGAATTTAGAAAACAAATAAAACAAAAAAAGGCTTTCTATGGCCCACTGAGTGAGAGATGACGCACACAGGAGTCAGGAGTGGCACACAAGCCCAGAGGCCAATATTTATCTCCCACTGATTGATGTAGTGATTTTTTCAGGTAGATTTTGGAACCCAAATCAAGCTAAAAAAAATAATAGGCTTTCTATGGCCCACAATTGGAGAGAGAGAGAGAGATGGCACACCCAGGAGTCAAGACTGGCACACAAGCAGAAAGGGCAATATTAATCTCCCACTGATTTTTTTTTTGTTTTTTTTTTCAGGGAGACTTTAGGAAAAAAAAAATAGAATAAAATGATTTTTTCAGGAAGAATTTAGAAACCAAAGAAAATAAAATGATTTTTTCAGGGAGAATTTAGAAAACAAATAAAACAAAAAAAGGCTTTCTATGGCCCACTGAGTGAGAGATGACGCACACAGGAGTCAGGAGTGGCACACGAGCCCAGAGGCCAATATTTATCTCCCACTGATTGATGTAGTGATTTTTTCAGGTAGATTTTGGAACCCAAATCAAGCTAAAAAAATAATAGGCTTTCTATGGCCCACAATTGGAGAGAGAGAGAGAGATGGCACACCCAGGAGTCAAGACTGGCACACAAGCAGAAAGGGCAATATTAATCTCCCACTGATTTGTTTTTTTTGTTTTTTTTTTTTCAGGGAGACTTTAGGAAAAAAAAATAGAATAAAATGATTTTTTCAGGAAGAATTTAGAAACCAAAGAAAATAAAATGATTTTTTCAGGGAGAATTTAGAAAACAAATAAAACAAAAAAAGGCTTTCTATGGCCCACTGAGTGAGAGATGACGCACACAGGAGTCAGGAGTGGCACACAAGCCCAGAGGCCAATATTTATCTCCCACTTTTTTTTTTTTGTTCCAGGGAAAATTTATAAACCCAATAAAAAAAATAATAAATAGGCTTTCTATGGCCCACTATCTGACAGACAGAGAGAGAGATGGCACGCTTAGGACTGGCACACAAGCCCAAAGGCCAATATTAATCTCCCTTTTTTTTTTAAGGGAGAATTTATAAAACAAAAAAAAAAATAAATAAATAGGCTTTCTATGGCCCACTATTTGTGAGAGAGATGGCACGCTCAGGACTGGCACACAAGCCCAGAGGCCAATATTAATCTCCCACTTTTTTTTATTTTCCAGGGAAACTTTATAAACCCAATAAAAAAAATAAAAATAAATAGGCTTTCTATGGCCCACTATCTGAGAGAGAGAGATGGCACGCTTAGGACTGGCACACAAGCCCAAAGGCCAATATTAATCTCCCACTGATTGATTTATTGATTTTTTCAGGTAGAATTTAGAACCCAAATAAAGCAAAAAAATAAATAGGCTTTCTATGGCCCACTGAGTGAGTGATGATGCACACAGGAGTCAGGAGTGGCACACAAGCCCTGAGGCCAATATTTTTCTCCCACTGATTGATGTAGTGATTTTTTCAGGTAGATTTTAGAACCAAAATCAAGCAAAAAAATAAATAGGCTTTCTATGGCCCACTGAGTGAGTGATGATGCACACAGGAGTCAAGAGTGGCACACAAGCCCTGAGGCCAATATTTTTCTCCCACTGATTGATGTAGTGATTTTTTCAGGTAGATTTTATAACCCAAATCAAGCAAAAAAATAAATAGGCTTTCTATGGCCCACTGAGTGAGAGATAACACAGACAGGGATGGCACTCTAGCAGAAATGTCAATCTTAATCTCCCACAAAAAAAAAAAAAAAACAGGGAGTGTCCTTCAATTACTATCTCCCTGCAGTAATCTCAGCCAGGTATGGCAGGCAGCAATAAGGAGTGGACTGATGCACAAATTAAATAAAAAGTGTGTACAAACCAAAAAGATAGCTGTGCAGAAAGGAAGGAACAAGAGGATTTGTGCTTTGAAAAAAGCAGTTGGTTTGCACAGCGGCGTACACACAGCAATGCAGCTATCAGGGAGCCTTCTAGGGCAGCCCAATGAGCTACAGCGCTGAGGGGGAAAAAAAAAAAAAAATGTAGCTTCCACTGTCCCTGCACACCGAAGGTGGTGTTGGGCAGTGGAAATCGCTACAGCACAAGCGGTTTGGTGGTTAATGGACCCTGCCTAACGCTATCCCTGCTTCTGACGAAGCGGCAGCAACCTCTCCCTAAGCTCAGATCAGCAGCAGTAACATGGCGGTCGGCGGGAACTCCCCTTTATAGCCCCTGTGACGCCGCAGACAGCAAGCCAATCACTGCAATGCCCTTCTCTAAGATGGTGGGGACCAGGACCTATGTCATCACGCTGCCCACACTCTGCGTTTACCTTCATTGGCTGAGAAATGGCGCTTTTCGCGTCATTGAAACGCGACTTTGGCGCGAAAGTCGCGTACCGCATGGCCGACCCCGCACAGGGGTCGGATCGGGTTTCATGAAACCCGACTTTGCGAAAAGTCGGCGACTTTTGAAAATGAACGACCCGTTTCGCTCAACCCTAGTGTTGTATGTTGTGTGTTGTATGGTGTATTTTGTGTGTTGTATGTGCACACAGTGTAGACGAGTCCAGCTCTGCTACATCTTGATGCCTGACATCCAGATGTAGCAAAGCCTGTAGATGATCGCCGGAGATAACTCTCCAGTGATCACCTACACTACAGCGTTCTCACAAACAGCTGATCAGCTGTTTGCGAGAACCAGACTGGTGACCGGAGATAACTCCCGGGCACGGAGTTATCGCGAGAACTGCAGTGGACGAGGGACTTCCTGCGGCGGGACCGGTGAGCCGGCAGACTAATGATAGTCTATGGTAAATTTACGGCACGGCGACGGAGCCGCTTTGTAAACAGACATGCTGCATTATGAAAAGACACGCCGCATGTCCGTTTGCGCGGGTCTACCGCCTGGGTGTTTTACCGCATAGTGGAGACGGGATTTCATGAAATCCTCTCCACTATGCTGTAACATCTGGATGCTGCGTGTTTGACGCTGCAGCTCTACGCAGCATCAAACACGCAGCGTTTCCTTAACGTGGAAACATACCATAAAAGTGCATCCCACAATGACAGACACCCAACCAACAATAAAAGGCCTGGCTGCATCCTACATTAAAATGAAAAAATGCGTGATAAAAAAAATGAAAAATTACATATAAAATTTATAAAATACAAAAACAAAATTGCATTGTACTCCGATAAACAGATGCTTAGCACCATGTGATAATGCTACTCAGAAATACACACTCATAGACGCCTTCTTGCTGGTTTGCATGGAAAACTGAAATATAAACATAAGATGTAAAATATAAAAATAAAATATATATATTTAGCACACTATCCACCTCTCCAGATGCTCCTGCTCCTCCCGGGTCACTGTCCGTTCCTCCACACCTTCGTCACACCGTATCTCCAGCCCGTGTTCTCTCTAGGCCAAGACTTCTGGTTGTGAGTAGGACTCAGAGCATGTGCAGTGATCTTCAAAGCCGTAGATGTGGTGCAATGAAGGCGTGGTGGAGTGGACAGTGTGCCGGATGCTGCAGGAAGGGAGCCAGAAAGATAAGCTGCTGGCAAAAGGTTTTAAAAAAAAAAAGTTATTCCTGCCCGGTATCTAGTCTACCGTGCCTCTGTCTCATCACATCTCCAGCCTGATGTTCACTCAAGGCTGGGGCTTTTGCCCAAGGAGAAGACCTGAGAGCATGCACAGGAAATTACAACGCCTGCTCGCCCTGAAGTATGTAATGAAAGTGAGGAACACCATACAACAGGCATGGAGCAGTGGGGGCGTTTGGTTAGGTGAGCGATGATTTGAATATATTTTTCTTTTAACCTTTTGCCGGCCCACTACTGTTCTGCAAGATGGCGGTCAATGAATTAGCGCAGAGTGAATTACAGAAAAGCTGTGTTCTCCAGGATGCAGATTTTTGTAAAATTAGATAACAATACAATTCCACTCAAATAAATTTGACCATCACTAGCTGGGAACTTTCTTAATGATGTCATTCACAAATTCTTCCTTTTTACGCCTCTATTACAAACATACAGAACAAGGAAGCAAAATTTGTCATGTTTCTTCTTGACTTTAACCCCTTAATGACGGCCAATGTGTCTTTTAACTGACCTGAGATATTAGAGAATAGCCTCCACATACAGGTGACAATCCTGCAGCTGATGGCTGGACACTATAGCTGACAACGTGCTGCATCAGCCACGATCAGTGTTGATCACCATCCATATCTGTTTAACCCCTTAGATGCTGCTGTCAATAGTAACTACATCATATAAATGGTTATCAGAGTGTGGGGGCTTCCTCTTTATCCCATTTGGTGCCCTCAGATCATGATTGTGTGGTCCTGATATTTGCCATGGCACTTCGCTACCAAATAGTGGCCTAAGAGTCTGCCAGCTACAGTGGCCTGTTCAGAAGTCAGCGACATTTAGGTAGTAAAAATACACATTTTCATTCCTATCATGCCACTTTGCATTAATTCCTGAAAATCACCTGAAGGGTTAATAAGCTACCTGACTGCAGTTTTCAATATGTCAGGGGGTGCTATTTATAAAATGGTATAACTTTTGGGGGTTTCCCAATATATGGGACCCCTAAAGGCACTTCAAACATGGATAGGTCCCAAAAAAACAAAATTTTGTAAATTTCCTTGAAAAAAATGAAAAATTACTGCTACATTTTGAAACCTCCTAAAATGCTAACAAAATAAAAGAACATTTTACAAATGGTGCAGATGTAAAGCAGACATGAGGAAAATGTTATTTATCAATGTTTTGCTGTGGTAGGACTATCTGGATTAAAGGGATAATCATTCAACATTTGAAAATTGTTAATTTTTTAACATTTTTCTCAAATTTCTGATATTTTTTATAAATAAACACAAAACATATCGCTCTAAATTTACTATTATCATAAAGTATAATGTGTCACGAAAAAACAATCTCAAAATCACTGGGCTTTGCTGAAGCATTCCAGAGTTATTACCACATAAAGGGACACTAGTCAGATTTAAAAAATTTGGCTCCGTCACTAAGGGGTCTACACCCAGAAGATTGGATTTATATTGTGCTCGGTATCAAAAGAAAGTCACAATTTTAGGTTTTAATAAGATACCATCTAAGCTCTAGCCCCATTATTTTATACATATGCAAATATTTCAATAATAATGTATAACATATCTCCTTAGCAATAAAAATGGTTAAAGCTGGTTAATGATTAAAGCTGTTTTGTCATCAGGAAAAGCTGAATAGTCCTCTTGAATCAAATAGTACATAAGATACATGGCTGCTAAAGAACATTACATAGTCACTGTACGTGGCCACTGTTTTCATTAACAAAGCAATCTATTGGCCTCCTTCTATACCCCTGAAAAGTTAGTGACAGTGATTTGTTTCATGGCGGTACATGGAAGCAGTGGATTTCTGTGGAAACATCCTTATCCCCAGCATTGACTTAATTGAAAAACGACTGTATCACCACTTGCATAAGATCTTTTGCGAAAAAAATGGTTATTGTCTTTAAATTATCTTGAATACCTGGACCTCTATACACACTACTTGACAGTCCAGCTTTTTCATCTGGGATCTGGATCAAGAAAATTTTCTCATAGACATTTTTTCATAAGTTACAATTATGCCAGATTCTTATAAATTCTTTTACTCTACCTGCCTTAGCCACACTAAGGAATGGAGATATGGAAGCACTTCTATTCATAGGCGGGGTCCCAGTTTGCATTTGAAATGTAGAGAAAAACTCAGCAAACCTATAAAAAGGTTTTTGTATTTATTTGCTATAATTTTGATCTAGCACTCGTGGTGTAAAAAAGTGTATTCTCATACTAGTAAAATGGGACATATCAAAATTAGAACAATTTAAAAAAAATACATTGCTCAACACGTTTCAACTATATAAATCTTCGTGAGGTGCCACACTAAGAGAACTGTGCCAAGACAAATCTGCATTGGTTCTCTTATCCACAGCTAAAATCCTTTACATCATCCTTCCATCTGATCTCAGTGCTGGGCTCAGACCCCCAGTCCCAAAACTCCACACCTGCACAATCCATTTTTCAGATTTAGGAAATCTTCTCCTTGCTCTCTATTTCAAATGTGTCTAAGTACAACAGAGAATGGGAAAAGGGGATTTGAATTTGTCTCACTGAGGAGCAATGGGCCAAGGCATTTCTTTGTGCACTCAAATGACCTATGACATGTCGAGTGCTAGAAAAAAAAATCATCCCTATGAGGTACCTTTACCTATTAGGCCGCCGTCACACATGCGAGTTTTACGGACGTAAGAGCGCAGAATCTACGTCCGTAAAACTCGCAAAAAATACGGCACAATTATTCTCTATGCCCCTGCTCCTATTTGCCGTATTTTACTGATCAGTATTATACGGCTTTCTACGGCCGTACAAAATCGCAGCATGCTGCGTTTGTCACCGTACTGCGCAAGAAATACGCCAATGAAAGTCTATGGAAGAGTGAAAAATACGGATTACACACGGACAAGCAGTGTGACTTGCGAGAAATACGCAGCGCTGTTAGAGAGAAAAGCCGGTAATTCAGTGCGGTGTACAGTAAAATCACACTGACAGCTTACAGTAGAATAGGTAGAATAAATGTGTACACATAGAATAGGTATATATATATATATATGTCAGTGAGACACATATATGTATATATATTAATATTTATTCCAGCGCTAGACAGCTTGAAAGCCGGTAATTCAATTACCGGCTTTTTCCTTCTCCTTCCTAAAACCCGACATGATTTGAGACATGGTTTACATACAGTAAACCATGTCTTCTCTCCATTTTTTTGCAGATTCCACACTACTAATGTCAGTAGTGTGTATCTGCAAAATTTGGCCGTTCTAGCTCTTAAAATAAAGGGTTAAATGGCGGAAAAAATTGGCGTGGGCTCCCGCGCAATTTTCTCCGCCAGAGTAGTAAAGCCAGTGACTGAGGGCAGATATTAATAGCCTGGAGAGGGTCCACGGTTATTGGCTCCCTGGCTTTCTAGGTAATTTCCCACGATCTATGAACAGCCAGCAGAGGGCGCCTCACCGCAAATGAAGCTAAATATAGATCATTGATCTATTTTTAGCCTCATTCCCTGGGGTTTTGCAGCGAGGAGCAGCCTGCATTAGCACAGCTCCTTGCTGCAAAATGTTTTAACCCCTTCAGAAGGATTTACATCGTTGGACGTTACAGATCTGCGGAGGGTAAGTATATTGTTGGTTTATTATGTTTTTTTACTCACAGAACGAGGGTCTTCAGTGACTGGATTGGGCGTTGAATAAAATACTGCAACAACCATTGTTTTTATTTCATTAAAATAATTTTAAAAAATGTGTTTGTGTTTTATTTAACCCTTTACTAGTATTGGATTAATAATGGATAGGTGTCATAATTGACGCCTCTCCATTATTAATTAGGCTTAATGTCACCTTACAATAGCAAGGTGGCATTAACCCTTCATTACCCCATATCCCACCGCTACACGGGAATGGGAAGAGAGTGGCCAAGTGCCAGAATAGGCGCATCTTCCAGATGTGCCTTTTCTGGGGTGGCTGGGGGCAGATATTTTTAGCCAGGGGGGGGCCAATAACCGTGGACCCTCTCCAGGCTATTAATATCTGCCCTCAGTCACTGGCTTTACTACTCTGGCGGAGAAAATTGCGCGGGAGCCCACGCCAATTTTTTCCGCCATTTAACCCTTTATTTTAAGAGCTAGAACGGCCAAATTTTGCAGATACACACTACTGACATTAGTAGTGTGGAATCTGCAAAAAAAATGGAGAGAAGACATGGTTTACTGCAAGGGATCCGAGGAAGGTAAGAGTAAAGGTTTGTTTCTTTTAATCTTTTCTGATGGGGCCATGGATACCAGGACTTGGATGGGGCCAATCGTACCAGCAGGGGGATGAGGCCAATCAATCATACCAGCATGTGGATGGGGCAAATCAATCATACCAGGAACTGGATGGGGCAAATCAATCATACTAGGAACTGGATGGGGCCAAACAATCATACCAGGAACTGGATGGGGCCAATCAATCATACCAGGAATGGGATGGAGCCAATCAATCATACCAGGAGCAGGATGGGGCCAATCAATCATACCGGGAACGGGATGGGGCCAATCAATCATACCAGGAACAGGATGGGGCCAATCTATCATATCAGAATAAGAATGGGACCATGCATACCAGAATAAGGATGGGGTCAAGCATACCAGGATAGGGATGAGGGGACCATATTTACCAGGATAGGTAAACCAGGGATTCAAGCTTCAGGAGGCTAATTTGCATATTCCAGGTGCCTTCTGGGAGAAGCGAAGTCTCCCTAAGCTAGAAGATCGTTGGGTACAGCCGGGACCAGCTGCTTCGAAAGCATCACCAAACCAGGGATTCAAGCTTCAGGAGGCTAATTTGCATATTCCAGGTGCCTTCTGGGAGAAGCGAAGTCTCCCTAAGCTAGAAGATCGTTAGGTACAGCCGGGACCAGCTGCTTCGAAAGCATCACCAAACCAGGGATTCAAGCTTCAGGAGGCTAATTTGCATATTCCAGGTGCCTTCTGGGAGAAGCGAAGTCTCCCTAAGCTAGAAGATCGTTGGGTACAGCCGGGACCAGCTGCTTCGAAAGCATCACCAAACCAGGGATTCAAGCTTCAGGAGGCTAATTTGCATATTCCAGGTGCCTTCTGGGAGAAGCGAAGTCTCCCTAAGCTAGAAGATCGTTGGGTAGAGCCGGGACCAGCTGCTTCGAAAGCATCACCAAACCAGGGATTCAAGCTTCAGGAGGCTAATTTGCATATTCCAGGTGCCTTCTGGGAGAAGCGAAGTCTCCCTAAGCTAGAAGATCGTTGGGTACAGCCGGGACCAGCTGCTTCGAAAGCATCACCAAACCAGGGATTCAAGCTTCAGGAGGCTAATTTGCATATTCCAGGTGCCTTCTGGGAGAAGCGAAGTCTCCCTAAGCTAGAAGATCGTTGGGTACAGCCGGGACCAGCTGCTTCGAAAGCATCACCAAACCAGGGATTCAAGCTTCAGGAGGCTAATTTGCATATTCCAGGTGCCTTCTGGGAGAAGCGAAGTCTCCCTAAGCTAGAAGATCGTTGGGTACAGCCGGGACCAGCTGCTTCGAAAGCATCACCAAACCAGGGATTCAAGCTTCAGGAGGCTAATTTGCATATTCCAGGTGCCTTCTGGGAGAAGCAAAGTCTCCCTAAGCTAGAAGATCGTTGGGTACGGCCGGGACCAGATTTTTGCCTGTAGGACATTATTGCAAGAGAGCTTGGCTGAGTAGATTACACAAGAAGGAAAACACACAGCAAGTCAGCAGGATCTAGGAGCAACATGGCAGATGTGACAACCTACATGGTGAGCTGCAGCATGTGCTACATGTTCACAGATCGACCAGAAGAAGAATCCAATTTCACCTGTCAGAAGTGTAGACTAGTGGCCCTTTTAGAAGAAAAGGTGCGGGGTCTGGAAGAAAGAATAGCAACTTTGAAACTCATCAAAGAGAATGAAGACTTTCTAGACAGAACAGAAGCATCTCTACTGGTCACAGAAGGTGCAAAAAGTGTCAGAGAACCTCCAAAAGCAGATGAGTGGAAGCATGTGACCAAAAGAAGCAAGAAGACCATGGAGAAATCACCAACCACACAACTGAAGAACCGATATCAAATCTTTGTAGAGGATGAAGATGGCACACCTAAGAATGAAGCAATACCAGCAAGCAAAAAAGAAAAGGGCACACAGCAACAAGTGACAGCAAAAAGTACAGCCAAGAAGCAACGAAGAGTGGTGGTGGTGGGAGACTCACTACTGAGAGGCACCGAAGCAGCCATCTGCAGACCGGACATAACTGCAAAAGAAGTATGCTGCCTTCCAGGTGCGATGATCAAGGATGTGACCGATAGGATACCAAAGCTCTTCAGCTCCAAGGACGTCCACCCATTTCTTCTGATACATGTTGGCACCAATGACACGGCAAGGAAGGACCTACCGACAATCTGCAAGGACTTTGAAGAGTTGGGGAAGAAAGTAAAGGAACTGGATGCACAGGTAGTTTTTTCTTCTATCCTTCCAGTAGACAGGCATGGCACCAGGAGATGGAACAGGATCCTTGATGCAAACAACTGGCTAAGACGATGGTGCAGACAACAAGGATTTGGATTCCTGGACCACGGTGTGAATTACTGGTATGATGGACTCCTCGCCAGAGACGGACTACACCTCAACAAACCTGGGAAACACACATTCGCCAGAAGACTCGCTACACTCATCAGGAGGGCGTTAAACTAGAAGAAGAGGGGACGGGAAGAAAAACATTAGACTCGAACAAAGACGACCCAGGAAAACATACTCAGAAGGGAGGTAAGAACATTTCTAAAACAATCCACAGTGAGGAGATTGGAACAAAACAAAATCCTCTAAACTGCATGCTCGCAAACGCCAGAAGCCTGACAAACAAGATGGAAGAACTAGAAGCAGAAATATCTACAGGTAACTTTGACATAGTGGGAATAACCGAGACATGGTTAGATGAAAGCTATGACTGGGCAGTTAACTTACAGGGTTACAGTCTGTTTAGAAAGGATCGTAAAAATCGGAGAGGAGGAGGGGTTTGTCTCTATGTAAAGTCTTGTCTAAAGTCCACTTTAAGGGAGGATATTAGCGAAGGGAATGAGGATGTCGAGTCCATATGGGTTGAAATTCATGGAGGGAAAAATGGTAACAAAATTCTCATTGGGGTCTGTTACAAACCCCCAAATATAACAGAAAGCATGGAAAGTCTACTTCTAAAGCAGATAGATGAAGCTGCAACCCATAATGAGGTCCTGGTTATGGGGGACTTTAACTACCCGGATATTAACTGGGAAACAGAAACCTGTGAAACCCATAAAGGCAACAGGTTTCTGCTAATAACCAAGAAAAATTATCTTTCACAATTGGTGCAGAATCCAACCAGAGGAGCAGCACTTTTAGACCTAATACTATCTAATAGACCTGACAGAATAACAAATCTGCAGGTGGTTGGGCATTTAGGAAATAGCGACCACAATATTGTGCAGTTTCACCTGTCTTTCACTAGGGGGACTTGTCAGGGAGTCACAAAAACATTGAACTTTAGGAAGGCAAAGTTTGAACAGCTTAGAGATGCCCTTAATCTGGTAGACTGGGACAATATCCTCAGAAATGAGAATACAGATAATAAATGGGAAATGTTTAAGAACATCCTAAATAGGCAGTGTAAGTGGTTTATACCTTGTGGGAATAAAAGGACTAGAAATAGGAAAAACCCAATGTGGCTAAACAAAGAAGTAAGACAGGCAATTAACAGTAAAAAGAAAGCATTTGCACTACTAAAGCAGGATGGCACCATTGAAGCTCTAAAAAACTATAGGGAGAAAAATAATTTATCTAAAAAACTAATTAAAGCTGCCAAAAAGGAGAGTAAAACTAATCCCAAACTGTTCTTCAACTATATCAATAGTAAAAGAATAAAAACTGAAAATGTAGGCCCCTTAAAAAATAGTGAGGAAAGAATGGTTGTAGATGACGAGGAAAAAGCTAACATATTAAACACCTTCTTCTCCACGGTACTCACGGTGGAAAATGAAATGCTAGGTGAAATCCCAAGAAACAATGAAAACCCTATATTAAGGGTCACCAATCTAACCCAAGAAGAGGTGCGAAACCGGCTAAATAAGATTAAAATAGATAAATCTCCGGGTCCGGATGGCATACACCCACGAGTACTAAGAGAACTAAGTAATGTAATAGATAAACCATTATTTCTTATTTTTAGTGACTCTATAGCGACAGGGTCTGTTCCGCAGGACTGGCGCATAGCAAATGTGGTGCCAATATTCAAAAAGGGCTCTAAAAGTGAACCTGGAAATTATAGGCCAGTAAGTCTAACCTCTATTGTTGGTAAAATATTTGAAGGGTTTCTGAAGGATGTTATTCTGGATTATCTCAATGAGAATAACTGTTTAACTCCATATCAGCATGGGTTTATGAGAAATCGCTCCTGTCAAACCAATCTAATCAGTTTTTATGAAGAGGTAAGCTATAGACTGGACCACGGTGAGTCATTGGACGTGGTATATCTCGATTTTTCCAAAGCGTTTGATACCGTGCCGCACAAGAGGTTGGTACACAAAATGAGAATGCTTGGTCTGGGGGAAAATGTGTGTAAATGGGTTAGTAACTGGCTTAGTGATAGAAAGCAGAGGGTGGTTATAAATGGTATAGTCTCTAACTGGGTCGCTGTGACCAGTGGGGTACCGCAGGGGTCAGTATTGGGACCTGTTCTCTTCAACATATTCATTAATGATCTGGTAGAAGGTTTACACAGTAAAATATCGATATTTGCAGATGATACAAAACTATGTAAAGCAGTTAATACAAGAGAAGATAGTATTCTGCTACAGATGGATCTGGATAAGTTGGAAACTTGGGCTGAAAGGTGGCAGATGAGGTTTAACAATGATAAATGTAAGGTTATACACATGGGAAGAGGGAATCAATATCACCATTACACACTGAACGGGAAACCACTGGGTAAATCTGACAGGGAGAAGGACTTGGGGATCCTAGTTAATGATAAACTTACCTGGAGCAGCCAGTGCCAGGCAGCAGCTGCCAAGGCAAACAGGATCATGGGGTGCATTAAAAGAGGTCTGGATACACATGATGAGAGCATTATACTGCCTCTGTACAAATCCCTAGTTAGACCGCACATGGAGTACTGTGTCCAGTTTTGGGCACCGGTGCTCAGGAAGGATATAATGGAACTAGAGAGAGTACAAAGGAGGGCAACAAAATTAATAAAGGGGATGGGAGAACTACAATACCCAGATAGATTAGCGAAATTAGGATTATTTAGTCTAGAAAAAAGATGACTGAGGGGCGATCTAATAACCATGTATAAGTATATAAGGGGACAATACAAATATCTCGCTGAGGATCTGTTTATACCAAGGAAGGTGACGGGCACAAGGGGGCATTCTTTGCGTCTGGAGGAGAGAAGGTTTTTCCACCAACATAGAAGAGGATTCTTTACTGTTAGGGCAGTGAGAATCTGGAATTGCTTGCCTGAGGAGGTGGTGATGGCGAACTCAGTCGAGGGGTTCAAGAGAGGCCTGGATGTCTTCCTGGAGCAGAACAATATTGTATCATACAATTATTAGGTTCTGTAGAAGGACGTAGATCTGGGTATTTATTATGATGGAATATAGGCTGAACTGGATGGACAAATGTCTTTTTTCGGCCTTACTAACTATGTTACTATGTTACTATGTTACTAGGTGATCTTAAGTACAGAATTGACCACATTTTTTGCTTCAATATTTATTTCCTAATTTCCCCCTCAAAAATCTAGGTGCGTCTTATGGTCCTGTGTTGTGAATTCCGCTCTTGGGCTCCCTCCGGTGGTTGTAAGTGGCACTTTTGTGAGTTCTGCTCTTGGGCTCCCTCCGGTGGTTTTAAGTGGTATGGCTGCTCCTTGGATTTAGCAGTCTGCAGCTGCTTCCACTGATTGTCTTTCTGCTCGGCTATTTATGCCTGGCTCTTCCCTTCAGCCAGTGCCACTTGTCAATGGTTCCTGGTTGGATTCACATCTCTCTTGGATTTCCCTGATATCCTGACCAGTTCAGCAAAGTTAAGTCCTTGCTTTGCTCTTTTCTGTCCACATGTTGTGGACTTATTCGTTCTGTGCATTCTATGTTTTGTCCAGCTTGTTAGTATGGATTAATTCTGTTTAGCTGGAAGCTCTGGGAAGCAGATTTACCCTCCACACCTTTAGTCAGGTGTGGAGATTTTTGTAAACTCGGTGTGGATTTTTGTAGTTTTTAATACTGACCGCACAGTATTCTATCCTGTCTTATCTATCTAGCTAGACTGGCCTCCTGTGCCACATCCTGGTTTCATTCTGTGTATGTCTTTTCCCTCTCCACTCACAGTCATTACTTGTGGGGGGCTATCTATCCTTTGGGGATTTTCTCTGAGGCAAGATAGTTTTCCTGTTTCTATCTTTAGGGGTAGTTAGTTCTCAGGCTGTGACGAGGTGCCTAGGGAGTGACAGGAGCATCCCACGGCTACTTCTAGTGTTGTGTTGAGTGTTGTGAATTCTGTTGTCGAACTCCCTCCTGTGGTCGTGAATGGTACTTCGGCGAGTTCTGTCTATGGGCTCCCTCTGGTGGCTATGAGTGAAGCTGCTGCTTCTGAGGTTCCTTACACAGGTGACGTGGTTTATCCTTTGGTTGGCTGCTCTATTTAACTCCTCTCAGATCGTTACTCCATGCCAGCTGTCAATGTTTTTGCATTGGTTCAGTTCGCTCCTGGATCTCTCTGGTGACCTGCCTTCTCCTGCAGAAGCTAAGTTCCTGATAGTCATTATTTGTTCACTGTTTTCTTGTCCAGCTGGTTATCATGATTTTGTCTTGCTAGCTGGAAGCTCTGGGATGCAGAGTGGCCCCTCCGCACCGTGAGTCGGTGCGGAGGTCTTTTTTGCACACTCTGCGTGGTCTTTTGTAGGTTTTTGTGCTGATCGCAAAGTTACCTTTCCTATCCTCTGTCTATTTAGTAAGTCTGGCCTCCCTTTGCTGAAACCTGTTTCATCTCTGCGTTTGTGACTTCCATCTTTACTCACTGTCAATATATGTGGGGGGCTTCCTTTACCTTTGGGGAATTTCTCTGAGGCAAGGTAGGCTTTATTTTCTATCTCTAGGGCTAGATAGCTCTTAGGCTGTGACGAGGCGCCTAGGTCTGGTCAGGAGCGCTCCACGGCTATTTTTAGTGTGTGTGATAGGATTAGGGCTTGCGGTCATCAGAGCTCCCACATCCCAGAGCTCGTCCTGTATGAGGTTTAACTATCAGGTCATTCCTGGTGCTCCTAACCACCAGGTCATAACAGTACAGCTGGCCCGATTATTAAGGGCGAACTCAGCCAAAAGCAAAAAGGACACCCAATCATCCTGATCAGCAGAAACAAAGCATCTCAGATATGTCTCCAAAGTCTGATTAGTTCGTTCGGTTTGGCCATTAGTCTGAGGATGGAAAGCCGAAGAAAATGACAAATCAATGCCCATCTTAGCGCAAAAGGACCGCCAAAACCTCGAAACAAACTGGGAACCTCTGTCCGAGACGATGTTCTCTGGAATGCCATGCAAACGAACCACATGCTGGAAAAACAATGGCACCAAATCAGAGGAGGAAGGCAATTTAGATAAGGGTACCAAATGGACCATCTTAGAGAAGCGATCACAAACCACCCAAATGACCGACATCTTTTGAGAAACAGGGAGATCAGAAATAAAATCCATGGAAATATGCGTCCAGGGCCTCTTCGGGATCGGCAAGGGCAAAAGCAACCCACTGGCACGAGAACAGCAGGGCTTAGCCCGAGCAAAAGTCCCACAGGACTGCACAAAAGAACGCACATCCCGTGACAAAGAGGGCCATCAAAAGGATCTAGCCACCAAATCACTGGTACCAAAGATTCCAGGATGACCAGCCAACATCGAACAATGAACCTCAGAGATAACTCTACTAGTCCATCTATCAGGGACAAACAGTTTCTCCGTAGGACAACGGTCAGGTCTATCAGCCTGAAACTTCTGCAGCACCCGCCGCAAATCAGGGGAGATGGCAGACAAAATTACCCCCTCTTTAAGAATACCCGCCGGCTCCGGAACACCCGGAGAGTCAGGCACAAAACTCCTTGACAGGGCGTCAGCCTTCACATTCTTAGATCCCGGAAGGTATGAAACCACAAAATCAAAACGGGAGAAAAAGAGCGACCATCGAGCCTGTCTAGGATTCAACCGTTTGGCAGACACGAGATAAGTCAAATTCTTGTGATCCGTCAAGACCACCACGCGATGTTTAGCTCCTTCAAGCCAATGTCGCCACTCCTCGAATGCCCACTTCATGTCCAACAACTCCCGATTGCCCACATCATAATTGCGCTCAGCAGGCGAGAATTTTCTAGAAAAGAAGGCACAGGGTTTCATCACCGAGCCATCAGAACTTCTTTGCGACAAAACAGCCCCTGCTCCAATTTCAGAAGCATCAACCTCAACCTGAAAAGGGAGCGAAACATCTGGCTGGCACAACACAGGGGCAGAAGCAAAACGACGCTTCAATTCCTGAAAAGCCTCTACAGCCGCAGAGGACCAATTGACCACATCAGCACCTTTCTTGGTCAAATCAGTCAACGGTTTAGCAATACTGGAAAAATTAGCGATGAAGCGACGATAAAAATGAGCAAAGCCCAGGAATTTCTGCAAGCTCTTCACAGATGTCGGCTGAGTCCAATCGTAAATGGCCTGAACTTTAACAGGGTCCATCTCGATAGTAGAAGGGGAAAAAATGAAACCCAAAAATGAAACCTTCTGAACTCCAAAGAGACACTTTGACCCCTTCACAAACAAGGAATTCGCACGAAGGATCTGGAACACCATTCTGACCTGCTTCACATGAGACTCCCAATCATCCGAAATGACCAAAATGTCATCCAAGTATACAATCATGAATCTATCCAGGTACTCTCGGAAGATGTCATGCATAAAGGACTGAAACACAGATGGAGCATTAGAAAGCCCGAATGGCATAACCAGGTACTCAAAATGGCCCTTTGGCGTATTAAATGCCGTTTTCCATTCATCACCCTGTTTAATTCGCACAAGATTATACGCACCACGAAGATCTATCTTGGTGAACCAACTAGCCCCCTTAATCCGAGCAAATAAATCAGACAGCAGCGGCAAAGGATACTGAAATTTGACTGTGATCTTATTAAGAAGGCGGTAATCAATACAAGGTCTCAAAGAACCATCCTTCTTGGCCACAAAAAAGAACCCTGCTCCCAATGGTGACGACGACGGACGAATATGACCCTTCTCCAAGGATTCCTTTATATAACTCCGCATAGCGGCGTGCTCTGGCACAGATAAATTAAACAGACGACCCTTAGGAAACTTACTACCAGGAATCAAATTAATAGCACAGTCGCAATCCCTATGAGGAGGTAGGGCACCAGACTTGGGCTCTTCAAATACATCCCGGTAATCTGATAAAAACTCAGGGACTTCAGGAGCAGTGGAAGGCGAAATTGACAGCAATGGAACATCACCATGTACCCCCTGACAACCCCAGCTGGACACAGACATAGATTTCCAATCCAACACTGGATTATGGACCTGTAGCCATGGCAACCCCAAAACGACCACATCATGCAGATTATGCAACACCAAAAAGCGAATATCCTCCTGATGTGCAGGGGCCATGCACATGGTCAATTGAGTCCAGTACTGAGGCTTATTCTTGGCCAAAGGCGTAGCATCAATTCCTCTCAATGGAATAGGATACTGCATGGGCTCCAAGAAAAAACCACAGCGCCTGGCAAACTCCAAGTCCATCAAATTCAGGGCAGGGCCTGAATCCACAAATGCCATTACAGAATAGGATGACAGAGAGCAAATCAGAGTAACGGACAAAAGAAATTTAGACTGTACCGTACCAATGGTGGCAGACCTAGCGAACCGCTTAGTGCGCTTAGGACAATCGGAGATAACATGAGTGGATTCACCACAGTAAAAACACAGCCCATTCCGACGTCTGTGTTCTTGCCGTTCAGCTCTGGTCAAAGTCCTATCACACTGCATAGGCTCAGGCCTATGCTCAGAGAATACCGCCAGATGGTTCACAGCTTTGCGCTCATGCATGCGTCGTTTGATCTGAATGGCCAAAGACATAGACTCATTCAGACCAGCAGGCGTGGGAAATCCCACCATGTCATCCTTAAGGGCTTCAGAAAGACCCTTTCTGAAAATTGCCGCCAGGGCACATTCATTCCACTGAGTAAGCACAGACCACTTTCTAAACTTCTGACAGTACACCTCCGCTTCATCCTGACCCTGACACAAAGCCAGCAAGATTTTCTCTGCCTGATCCACTGAATTTGGTTCATCATAAAGCAATCCAAGCGCCAGAAAAAACGCATCAACATCATGCAATGCAGGATCTCCTGGCGCAAGGGAAAATGCCCAGTCTTGAGGGTCACCACGCAACAAAGAAATAATGATTTTTACCTGTTGAACGGGGTCACCAGAGGAGCGGGGTTTCAAAGCTAGAAACAGTTTACAATTATTTTTGAAATTCAAGAACATAGATCTATCCCCAGAAAATAAATCAGGAATAGGAATTCTAGGCTCTAACATAGGATTCTGAACCACAAAATCTTGAATGTTTTGCACCCTTGCAGTGAGATGATCAACACAAGAGGACAGACCTTGAATGTCCATATCTACACCTGTGTCCTGAACCACCCAAAGGTCTAGGGGAAAAGAAAGACAAAACATAGTGCAAAGAAAAAAAAAGGTCTCTGAAGTTCTTAATCCTGTGTCATTTCGTTTGGACCTTCCAGCTTCATTTGCCATCCATAATGTGTCCCATAGGTCGTTGTTGCGGAGATACGTGGCGCCTATGGTTCCCTCCGTTGATCCTCCTGCCCCGGTGTTGGTCGAGGGGGAGTTGGAGTATGTGGTGGAGAAGATTTTGGATTCTCGTGTTTCGAGACGGAAACTCTTGTACCTGGTCAAGTGGAAGGGTTATGGTCAGGAAGATAATTCCTGGGTTTTTGCCTCTGATGTTCATGCTGCCGATCTTGTTCGTGCCTTTCATTTGGCTCATCCTGATCGGCCTGGGGGCTCTGGTGAGGGTTCGGTGACCCCTCCTCAAGGGGGGGGTACTGTTGTGAATTCTGTTGTCGAACTCCCTCCTGTGGTCGTGAATGGTACTTCGGCGAGTTCTGTCTATGGGCTCCCTCTGGTGGCTATGAGTGAAGCTGCTGCTTCTGAGGTTCCTTACACAGGTGACGTGGTTTATCCTTTGGTTGGCTGCTCTATTTAACTCCTCTCAGATCGTTACTCCATGCCAGCTGTCAATGTTTTTGCATTGGTTCAGTTCGCTCCTGGATCTCTCTGGTGACCTGCCTTCTCCTGCAGAAGCTAAGTTCCTGATAGTCATTATTTGTTCACTGTTTTCTTGTCCAGCTGGTTATCATGATTTTGTCTTGCTAGCTGGAAGCTCTGGGATGCAGAGTGGCCCCTCCGCACCGTGAGTCGGTGCGGAGGTCTTTTTTGCAAACTCTGCGTGGTCTTTTGTAGGTTTTTGTGCTGATCGCAAAGTTACCTTTCCTATCCTCTGTCTATTTAGTAAGTCTGGCCTCCCTTTGCTGAAACCTGTTTCATCTCTGCGTTTGTGACTTCCATCTTTACTCACAGTCAATATATGTGGGGGGCTTCATTTACCTTTGGGGAATTTCTCTGAGGCAAGGTAGGCTTTATTTTCTATCTCTAGGGCTAGATAGCTCTTAGGCTGTGACGAGGCGCCTAGGTCTGGTCAGGAGCACTCCACGGCTATTTTTAGTGTGTGTGATAGGATTAGGGCTTGCGGTCAGCAGAGCTCCCACATCCTAGAGCTCGTCCTGTATGAGGTTTAACTATCAGGTCATTCCTCGTGCTCCTAACCACCAGGTCATAACAGTTGAGCTTAGGGACTGCGGTCAGTACAGGTACCACCTCCTTCAGAGCTCGTCCCATGTTGCTCCTAAACCACCAGTTCATAACAGTACAAGTGGCCAAAAATGAATTAAATGCATCTCAAAAGAAGGAAAAAAAAATTCTGAGCCATTTTTTTTTCTGTGCTCTGTTTTGTCTTTTTTTTCCTCTTGATCTCTGGGTGGTTCAGGATTTATGCTCTGGCATGGATGTTCAGGGTTTATTTTCTCGTGTGGATCAACTTGCTGCAAGAGTACAGAGTATCCAAGATTATGTTGTCCAGACTCCGGCTTTGGAGCCTAAAATTCCTACTCCTGATTTGTTTTTTGGGGACAGATCCAAGTTTTTGAACTTTAAAAATAACTGCAAATTGTTTTTTGCTTTGAAACCCCGTTCTTCTGGTGATCCCATTCAGCAAGTTAAAATCATCATATCCTTGCTGCGTGGTGACCCTCAGGACTTGGCATTCTCCCTTGAATCGGGGGATCCGGCATTGTTGAATGTAGACTCATTTTTTCAAGCGCTCGGATTATTGTATGACGAACCTAATTCTGTGGATCATGCAGAAAAAACCCTGTTGGCCCTGTGTCAAGGTCAGGAAGCGGCAGAATTATACTGCCAGAAATGTTGGAAATGGTCTGTGATCACTAAATGGAATGAGGATGCTCTGGCTGCTATTTTCAGAAAAGGTCTTTCTGAAGCCCTTAAAGATGTTATGGTGGGCTTCCCTACGCCTGCTGGTTTGAGCGAATCTATGTCACTAGCCATTCAGATTGATCGGCGTCTGCGCGAGCGCAAAGCTGTGCACCATATGGCAGTGTCCTCTGGGCAGAGTCCTGAGCCTATGCAATGTGATAGGATTTTGACTAGAACAGAACGGCTGGAATTCAGACGTCAGAATAGGCTGTGTTTTTACTGTGGTGATTCTGCTCATGTTATTTCTGATTGCCCTAAGCGTACTAGGAGGGTCGCTAGGTCTGTTACCATCAGTACTGTACAGCCTAAGTTTCTTTTATCTGTGACCCTGATTTGCTCATTGTCGTCCTTTTCTGTCATGGCGTTTGTGGATTCGGGCGCTGCCCTGAACTTAATGGACTTAGAATTCGCCAGGCGCTGTGCTTTTTCCTTGCAGCCTTTGCAGAGCCCTATTTCTTTGAGAGGCATTGATGCTACACCATTGGCCATGGATAAACCTCAGTACTGGACCCAGATGACCATGTACATGGCTCCAGCACATCAGGAAGATTGCTGTTTTCTGGTGTTGCATAACCTGCATGATGTTGTTGTACTGGGTTTTCCATGGTTACAGGAACATAATCCGGTGCTGGATTGGAAATCTATGTCTGTTACTAGTTGGGGTTGTCAAGGGGTACATAGTGACGTTCCTTTGATGTCAATTTCCTCTTCCCCCTCTTCTGAGGTCCCTGAGTTTTTGTCGGATTTCCAGGATGTATTTGATGAGCCCAAGTCCAGTTCCCTTCCTCCTCATAGGGACTATGATTGTGCTATTAACTTGATTCCAGGTTGTAAGTTCCCTAAGGGCCGACTTTTCAATCTGTCTGTGACAGAGCATGCCGCCATGCGGAGTTATGTTAAGGAATCTTTGGAGAAGGGGCATATTCGGCCGTCTTCGTCACCATTGGGAGCGGGTTTCTTTTTTGTTGCTAAGAAGGATGGCTCCTTGAGACCCTGTATAGATTATCGTCTTCTTAATAAGATCACGGTCAAATTCCAATACCCCTTGCCTTTGCTTTCTGATTTGTTTGCTCAGATTAAGGGGGCTAGTTGGTTTACTAAGATTGACCTCTGAGGGGCATATAATCTTGTTCGTATTAAACAGGGTGACGAATGGAAAACTGCATTTAATACGCCCGAAGGCCATTTTGAATACCTTGTGATGCCATTCGGGCTCTCTAATGCTCCATCTGTGTTCCAATCTTTTATGCATGATATTTTCCGCAATTTCTTGATAAATTCATGGTTGTATATTTGGATGATATTTTTGATTTTTTCCGATGATTGGGAGTCTCATGTGAAGCAGGTCAGGATGGTATTCCAGATCCTTTGTGATAATGCTTTATTTGTGAAGGGGTCTAAGTGCCTATTCGGAGTTCAGAAGGTCTCTTTTTTGGGTTTTATTTTTTCTCCCTCGTCTATGGAAATGGATCCTGTTAAAGGGACTCTGTCACCTGAATTTGGCGGGACTGGTTTTGGGTCATATGGACGGAGTTTTCGAGTGTTTGATTCACCCTTTCTTTACCCGCTGGCTGCATGCTGGCTGCAATATTGGATTGAAGTTCATTCTCTGTCCTCCATAGTACACGCCTGGGCAAAGCAATCTTGCCTTGTGCAGGCGTGTACTATGAAGGACAGAGAATGAACTTCAATCCAATATTGCAGCCAGCATGCAGCCAGCGGGTAAGGAAAGGGTGAATCAAACACCCGAAAACTCCGCCCATATGACCCAAAACCAGTCCCGCCAAATTCAGGTGACAGGTTCCCTTTAAGGTCCAAGCTATTCATGACTGGATTCAACCCACATCTGTGAAGAGCCTTCAAAAATTTTTGGGCTTTGCTAATTTCTATCGCCGTTTCATTGCCAACTTTTCCAGTGTGGTCAAGCCCCTTACTGATTTGACTAAGAAAGGCGCTGATGTGGCGAATTGGTCCTCTGCGCCTGTTGAGGCCTTTCGGGAGCTTAAACGCCAATTTACTTCTGCCCCTGTGTTGCGTCAGCCGGATGTTTCTCTTCCTTTTCAGGTTGAGGTTGATGCTTCTAAGATTGGGGCAGGAGCCGTTTTGTCTCGGGGGGATTCTGATGGTTCTTTGATGAAACCGTGTGCTTTTTTTTCCAGAAAGTTTTCGCCTGCGGAACGCAATTATGATGTCGGCAATCGGGAGTTGTTGGCTATGAAGTGGGCGTTTGAGGAGTGGCGACATTGGCTTGAGGGAGCTAAGCACCGCGTTGTGGTCTTGACTGATCATAAGAATCTGATTTACCTCGAGTCGGCCAAGCGGCTGAATCCTAGACAGGCTCGATGGTCCCTGTTTTTCTCCCGTTTTGATTTTGTGGTCTCGTATCTTCCGGGATCTAAGAATGTTAAGGCTGATTCCCTCTCTAGGAGTTTTTTGCCTGATTCTCCTGGAGTCCCTGAGCCGGTTGGCATTCTTAAGGAAGGGGTGATTCTTTCTGCCATCTCCCCTGTTTTGCGGCGGGTGCTTCGGGAATTTCAGGCTGATAAGCCTGACCGCTGTCCAGTGGGGAAGCTGTTTGTTCCTGATAGATGGACAAGTAAGGTAATTTCTGAGGTTCATTGTTCAGTGTTGGCTGGTCATCCTGGGATTTTTGGTACCAGAGATTTGGTTGCTAGGTCCTTTTGGTGGCCTTCCTTGTCGCACGATGTGCGTGCTTTTGTGCAGTCCTGTGGGACTTGCGCCCGGGCCAAGCCTTGCTGTTCCCGTGGTAGTGGGTTGCTTTTGCCTTTGCCGGTCCCTGAGAGGCCCTGGACGCATATTTCCATGGATTTTATTTTGGATCTTCCTGTTTCCCAGAAGATGTCTGTTATCTGGGTTGTTTGTGACCGGTTCTCTAAAATGGTCCATCTGGTACCTTTGCCTAAGTTGCCTTCCTCCTCTGATTTGGTTCCATTGTTTTTTCAGCATGTGGTTCGTTTGCATGGCATTCCGGAGAATATTGTGTCTGACAGAGGTTCTCAGTTTGTCTCTAGGTTTTGGCGGGCCTTTTGTGCTAGGATGGGCATTGATTTGTCTTTTTCTTCGGCGTTTCATCCTCAGACTAATGGCCAAACTGAGCGAACTAATCAGACCTTGGAAACCTATTTGAGATGCTTTTTGTCTGCTGATCAGGATGATTGGGTGGCTTTCTTGCCGTTGGCCGAGTTTGCCCTTAATAATAGGGCTAGTTCGGCTACTTTAGTTTCACCTTTCTTTTGTAATTTTGGTTTTTATCCTCGTTTTTCTTCTGGGCAGGTTGAGCCTTCTGACCTTCCTGGTGTGGATTCTGTGGTGGACAGGCTGCAGCAGATTTGGACTCATGTGGTGGACAATTTGACGTTGTCTCAGGAAAAGGCTCAACGTTTTGCTAACCGCCGTCGGTGTGTTGGTCCCCGGCTTCGTGTGGGGGATTTGGTTTGGTTGTCTTCTCGTCATGTTCCTATGAAGGTTTCTTCCCCTAATTTTAAGCCTCGGTTTATTGGTCCTTATAAGATTTCTGAAATTATCAATCCTGTGTCTTTTCGTTTGGCTCTTCCAGCCTCTTTTGCCATTCATAATGTTTTCCATAGATCTTTGTTGCGGAGATATGTGGTGCCTGTTGTTCCCTCGGTTGATCCTCCTGCCCCGGTGTTGGTTGAGGGAGAGTTGGAATATGAGGTTGAGAAAATTTTGGATTCTCGTTTTTCGAGGCGGAGGCTTCAGTATCTTGTCAAGTGGAAGGGTTATGGCCAGGAGGATAATTCTTGGGTTGTTGCCTCCGATGTCCATGCCGCCGATTTGGTTCGTGCTTTTCACTTGGCTCGTCCTGATCGGCCTGGGGGCTCTGGTGAGGGTTCGGGGACCCCTCCTCAAGGGGGGGGTACTGTTGTGAATTCCGCTCTTGGGCTCCCTCCGGTGGTTGTAAGTGGCACTTTTGTGAGTTCTGCTCTTGGGCTCCCTCTGGTGGTTTTAAGTGGTATGGCTGCTCCTTGGATTTAGCAGTCTGCAGCTGCTTCCACTGATTGTCTTTCTGCTCGGCTATTTATGCCTGGCTCTTCCCTTCAGCCAGTGCCACTTGTCAATGGTTCCTGGTTGGATTCACATCTCTCTTGGATTTCCCTGATATCCTGACCAGTTCAGCAAAGTTAAGTCCTTGCTTTGCTCTTTTCTGTCCACATGTTGTGGACTTATTCGTTCTGTGCATTCTATGTTTTGTCCAGCTTGTTAGTATGGATTAATTCTGTTTAGCTGGAAGCTCTGGGAAGCAGATTTACCCTCCACACCTTTAGTCAGGTGTGGAGATTTTTGTAAACTCGGTGTGGATTTTTGTAGTTTTTAATACTGACCACACAGTATTCTATCCTGTCTTATCTATCTAGCTAGACTGGCCTCCTGTGCTACATCCTGGTTTCATTCTGTGTATGTCTTTTCCCTCTCCACTCACAGTCATTACTTGTGGGGGGCTATCTATCCTTTGGGGATTTTCTCTGAGGCAAGATAGTTTTCCTGTTTCTATCTTTAGGGGTAGTTAGTTCTCAGGCTGTGACGAGGTGCCTAGAGAGTGACAGGAGCATCCCACGGCTACTTCTAGTGTTGTGTTGAGCTTATGGACTGCGGTCAGTACAGGTACCACCTCCTTCAGAGCTCGTCCCATGTTGCTCCTAAACCACCAGTTCATAACAGTCCTGTGCATCTTATAGTCCAAAAAATATGGTAGATGAAACCCATGAAGGAGCCACTCACTATAATGAGGCAGCAGAGTTACTCTGGAGCCACCTGGCCTCTGTTCAGCAGTGTCCCTCTTTTCAGAAGTGCATAAAACTGTGTCGCACCATGCTTTTATGCACCCCTAAAAATTTGGACACCGCTGGATCATATACCAGATGGTGTCCACAGTATTCTCATCTCCCTCATTATAGGAAATCTTCCACCGGGGGTCCCATCAGAATCACGTATTTCAGAGATTTACTCTGAAACCCCGATGTTAGCGCTAAGCATTGAGCACAGAGTAAATATGAGCCAAGCTTTAGTGCGAACTTTGGGAGGTAGAATGAGCAAATCAACAGCAGGTGAAGAATTGATTTTATTTATTTTTTACGCTGCTCTTCATGTTATGGGCTGTGTCACCCTCCAAAGAAATGCCACCCCACCCCATTACTGACCCACTACCAAACCGGTCATGCTGAAGGATGTTGCAGGCAGGAGATCGCTCTCCGCGGTGTCTCCAGACTGTCACATCTGTCACATGTGCTCAGTGTGAACCTGCTTTCATCTGTGAAGAGCACGGGGCTCCAGTGGTGAAGTTGCCAATACTGTTCTGTGGCAAATGCCAAGCATCCTGCATGGTGTTGGACTGTGAGCACAAACCCCATCTGTGGATATCGGGCACTGAGACCATCCTCATGGAGTCGGTTTCTAACCAGTTGTACAGACACATGCACATTTGTGGCCTGCTGGAGGTCATTTTGCAGGGCTCTGGCAGTGCTCCTTCTGTTCCTCCTTGCACAAAGGCTGAGGTAGCAGTCCTGCTGCTGGGTTGTTGCCCTCCTACAGCCCCCTCCACATGTTCTGGTGTACTGTCTTGTCTCCTGGTAGCGCCTCCAGCCTCTGGACACTACGCTGATAGACACAGCAAACCTTCTTGCCACAGCTCGCATTGATGTGCCATCCTGGATGAGCTGCAATACCTGAGCCACTTGTGTGGGTTGTAGAGTCTGTCTCATTCTACCAGGAGTGTGAAAACACAACCAACATTCAAAAGTGACCAAAACATCAGCCAGAAAGCATTGGTACTGAGATGTGGTCTGTGGTCTGTGGTGTGTCTTGATAATTGCCAATAATTTCCATCTGTTGTCTATTCCATTTTTCCCAACAGCATGTGAAATTGATTGTCAAATAGTGTTGCTTCCTAAGTGGACAGTTTGATTTCACAGAAGTTTGATTTACTTGGAGTTATATTCTGTTGTTTAAGTGTTCCCTTTATTTTTTAGAGCAGTGTATTATATAGAGCAGTGCTCCCCAACTCCAGTCCTCAAGAGCCACCAACAGGTCATGTTTTCAGGATTTCCTTAGTATTGCCCATGTGATGAAATTCTTGCAATGCAATGATCACCTTGGCAATAATAAGGAAATCCTGAAAACGACCTGTTGGTGGGTCTTGAGGACCGGAGTTGGGGAACACTGATTTAGCGTTATTACAAACAGAGTGATCTATTTCAAGTGTTTATTCATGTTTATGTTGATGATTATGGCTTACAGCCAATGAAAACTCAAATTTCATTAACTCAGTAAATTAGAATACTTTATAACACCAGCTTGAAAAAACTATTTTAAGCCCTTCATGACCCCAGCTTTTTTCGATTTCCGTTTTCTTTTTTCATTCTCCTGCTTCCCAGAGCCATAACTTTTCTATTTTTCCATCAATATGGCCATGTGAGGGCTTATTTTTTGCCGGACAAGTTGTACTTTTGCACAACATCATTAGTTTTAGCATGTTGTGTAATAGAAAAGGGAAAAATATTGAAATGCAGCGAAATTGCAAAAAAAAGTGCAATCCCACACTTGTTTTTTGTTTGGCTTTTTTGCTAGGTTCACTAAGTGCTAAAACTGACCTGCCATTTTTGGTTCTCCAGGTCATTATGAGTTCATTGACATCAAATATGTCTAGGTTATTTTTTATCTAAGTGGTAAAAAAATTCCAAACTTTGCTAAAAAAAACAAATATTTCCGATACCCGTAGCGTCTCCATTTTTTTGTGATCTGGGGTTGGGTGAGGGCTTATTTTTTGCATGCTGAGCTCAAATTTTTAATGATACCATTTTGGTGCAGATATGTTCTTTTGATCACTTGTTATTCCATTTTAATGCAATGTCTTGGTGACCAAAAATATGTAATTCTGGCGTTTCAAATTTTTTTCTTGCTACGCCGTTTAGCGATCTGGTTAATCCTTTTTTTATTGATAGATTGGGCTATTCTGAACACGGTGATACCAAATATGTATATATTTGATATTTTTTAATTGTTTTATTTTAGGGTGATTTAAACTTTTATATTTTTTTTTATTTTTTTCATATTTTTTAAAACATTTTTTTTACTTTTCCCATGCTTCTATAGCCTCCATGGGAGGCTAGAAGCTGGCATAGCCTGAACAACTCTGCTACATAGGAGCGATGCTCAGATCGCTCCTATGTAGTAGAATTGCTGCATTGCTATGAGCGTCGACTATCCGAGGTCAGAAAGGGGTTAAAATCCGAAATGTTGGCCTACTGAAATGTATGTTCAGTAAATGCACTCAATACTTGGTCGGGGCTCCTTTTGCATCATTTACTGCATCAATGTGGCATGGAGGTGATCAGTCTGTGGCACTGCTGAGGTGTTATGGAAACCCAGGTTGCTTTGATAGCAGCCTTCAGCTCATCTGCATTGTTGGGTCTGTTGTCTCTCATCTTCCTCTTGACAATACCCCATAGATTCTCTAAGTTGGGGGATAGGGAAGAGATATTACCATTTTGCCAAGCATTTCTACAACCTCATCTGGAATATGCAATTCAGTTCTTGGCACCAGTTCATATAGAGGATATCCTTGAGCTGGAAAATATTAAAAAGGAGCAATAAAACTCATAAGGGGTATTAGTTATAGGAAAATACTAAAATAATTAAACTTATTTAGCCATGAGAAGAGTCATTTAAGAGGGTAATGATTATCTTATACAAGCATATTATTGGTCCATACAAAATTAATGTTCCATAAATGTTTCATGTAAACCCCCATCAAATTACATAGGGCACTCCCTCCATCTGGACGAAGAAAGGTTCAATCTCCAGAGGAGACAGGCTTTCTTTACCATAAGAACTATGAATCTATGGAATATTCTACCTCAGGAGCTGTTCACAGTGGGAAACATTAATGGTTTTAAAAAGGCTTAAATTATTTTTTTAGTTCAAAATAGCAAAAATTATGTAAAGGTATAAAGTTATTTTCTCAATATTTAATACTGTGAATCAATAATTGGGATCAGGTGTGAAAGAGTAAAAGATTAGCTACTATGGGGCAGACTAGATTATGCATTGTGGTGGTACATACTGTATACCCCTTCTTTTTATCCTTACCCATCCCTCAGTTGAACTTGGTGAATATTTTTCTTTTTTCAGCCATATAAACTATATAGACTTCTGAAACACTACCTTGCAGCAGTCCAATACCCCAAGGCCCGGGCAATCCATTGTAGTTCCTTCTATCCTTGAATGTGCAACAGCAATGGGCTTCTGTCACCTGGAGGAAGCGCCTCATGGCAGATGTGAGGAAGAAGCCAGTATTCTGTAATAAGGTTCTTCGAAATTAGCAAGAATGTCTTACCTTTAAAGAATCTGCTATTTTCCTGGAGATAATTACGAGGTAAATTAAATTGAGTTGTAGTGGTGGACATCTATGGTCCATACATCTGCCCCTCCCCCCTTTACTCAGCCTTTTTCTATTTACCTTCTTATTTCTCTATTGTCTCGCTCCTTTTTTTACTCTTATTCTAAATGACATCTTGTCAATGGCTTAATTAGGTCTTGAATATTTGGATGACTTTCATCTGTTACATTTGCTAGGATTGAATAATGTTGTAGTCTATTCTTTTAACTTTTTGAATATGTTATCTTACCTTACCACAATGTTAAGCAATAAGTAAGGTCAAACATTTTTTATTTTCCATGTTCTGTTGATAAGATGGGTATGAACCTCTAGTGTTCTTCTTGACCGCTTTACGTTTATGGTTGAATGAAAATGTGCTCCATGTGACAATATAACTACCCTTTGTCTCTTCTATATAACTGTCATTTTTGTAAATAGTTTTTTAAGAATTTCACAGTATGATTACAGAATTGCTTCCTGTTGAGAAAACACATGTAAGTAAAAGAGATTAAACATAATGACAACCAGCTGGATTTAGCTACTGTTCTCATAGACCTCATGTTATCATTAAGGTTAAAGTTCATAGCTGTAGTCTAGACACAGCAGAGAAGCACCATCTTAGGTTTTCATATTAATAACTGTACAAAAGTGCTTTGTGTTTCAAATAATAGTTTTCCAATTAAATATAAACATTACACTGACCATTACAGGTAGGGGGGTGTTGCCACCTAGGAAATACTGACAACTATTGCTGAGAGAAGCATGATGTATTGGCAGATACCCTGATTCCAGCCATCCATTATGCTGTCATCTACTAGTCTTCTGATTGCTGAGCTCTGTATAAGCCAACACACAGCACTGATTGGCAACTTTCTGTGTGCAATATGCATAGGCAGGAAATTTCAGTTTTGGAAGTGTGGTTACACAGAGCAGGAGGACTACATGTCAGGAGACAACTAATCCTGTAATTATAATCTCCTGCTGATAAAACACTGATTTTCTTAAATCAACAACACACAGCCCAGCAAGTGAAACATCATTGTAATCATCTTCTCTGCCCCTTCATCATGTCACTCAAATATTAAATATATTTCACTGTTTTGGTGACCAGAATAAATTGATCCCAAATAAATTGGTATTTTAATATAAAATAATTTTTTATTAGCAAAAAAAGTTAAAATACATACAGTAAGAAAAGGTGCTAGATCCAAATATAGAGGGACTGAAGTGTCGTAGGATACTCCAAACCAATGGCCAAACATAAAGTGAAAACCTATGAAAAGGTGCAGCAGTGATTCATTCCAAAGACCTATTGACATCAACTGCACTAGTGCACAGCATAAAGGAGAATTTCCAATCAAGCCCCAAACATTTTAACTAAATATTTGCGGCTATAGCATGCTTAACTTTCACTGGAGACACAATCCATGGGAAGTAAACCCCTAATGCAATTTGAGGTAAGTATGGGTACGATGATACCGCAAAAGAGTAACATATGTGTGGCACATTACCTAATGTCGGCCGTGTGGAGATCCTTGGCGTCCCTCTGCCTCGACACACGTTTTGGAATGCTTCTTTAGGAGGCATCACTCTAATATTAAGTAGCAAAAACCTGCTACAGATTCCTATTAAAGGAATAGTTCACTACTTTGATATTGATGATTTATTCTTATAATATACTAGCTGAAGAGCCCGGCATTGCCCGGGCATAGCAACTAACTGTGGTTAGTTATAACAAATTATAATGAATATATTGCACATAAAAACATTTCACATCATATACTCAACACTACAGATTTGCAGCACAAACTAACTAAGCGATTACCTAATTATTGACAGTATTTATATTTTCAACTCATTCAAGAGCCTTTTGATAAACAACATTTTTGGTTTTTCCTTCCAGTGCAAAGATGAACAGATTGTTGGCAGTTCCAACTCTTGAACAGGCCACGTAAAGTTGACCATGAGAAAAGAATGGAGATTGCAAATCAATCCCTACTACTTTCAAGGACTGTCCTTGAGCCTTGTTAATGGACATTGCAAATGCCAGTCAAAGTGGAAACTGGAGGCGTTTAAAATCAAAAGGTAAATCAGAAGGAATGAGTGGAATTCTTGGAATGAAAAAGTCCTCTCCTTTGGCACATCCTGTTGCTGAGCTGTGTATCTAATCCTATCCTGTGTGTTACTCTCTGCTGAGCCGTGTATCTAATCCTATCCTGTGTGGTACTGTCTGCTGAGCCATGTATGTAATCCTATCCTGTGTGATATTGTCTGCTGAGCCGTGTACCTAATCCTATCCTGTGTTACTGACTGCTGAGCTGTGTATCTAATCCTTTCCTTTGTGATACTGTCTGCTGAGCAGTGTATCTAATCCTATCCTGTGTTAAACAGGGCTGTGTATCTAATCCTATCCTGTGTGATACAGTCTGCTGAGCCATGTATCTAATCCTATCTTTTGTGATACTGGACTCCTCCTGCAATCTGTGTCAGAGGGTGGTCTGTTTCGACACGGTAATAAATTATGTTATTTCCAGCTTTACAGAGGGAGGATAACACCATAGAAATGATAAGAATAATAGGCCTCAGTTACCACATTTGTCTACAGGGAAAACTGTTGCTCATTGCAACCAATCACAGCTCAGCTTCTTAGAAACAGCTCTGGTGAAATGAAAGATGCTTAGTGATTGGTTGCTATGTGGAGTTGGCGGGGCTGATACACACACACACACACATGCTTAGTGATTGGTTTCCCATACATACACACACATACATACACTCACACATACACTCATTTTTACATATATAGATACACTGGTCTACAAAAAAAAAATTCTGGCATGGACTTTAAGAACAGTTTTAGGGTATGTTTCCACGTGCAGTAAACGCTGCGTGTTTGACGCTGCATAGAGACGCAGCGTCAAACACGCAGCGTCCAGATGTTACAGCATAGTGGAGGGGATTTAATGGAATCCCGTCTCCACTATGCGTGGTAACACGCACGTGGCGGCCCTGCGACTCCGGACATGCGGTGCGTCTTTTAAGATCGCAGCATGTCCGCATACCTTGCGGCGACGCTGCATTGACGCAAGGTATAACACAGGGCCCTATGGTGGGGTGCGATGATCCCGGATGTGTGCTATGAACACATCCGGCATCATCGCGTCCCAGAAAGGGGGCAGAGCTTAGCCCAGAGCGGGTTTGCCGCTCTGACGAAACCGCCGGCCATCCTGATCGTGGACACATACCCTTAGACTAATTTGAGGGTGCTGAATTCAAATCTGATCTTATAATTTCTCTATCACATCACGTTTTTGCGCTATAGGTATATTCATGAATTCCATGATAAATATAAGTAGTCAGGGGCGGATTATAAGAGGGTCAATATGGGCAGTAGCCCAGGGGCCAGTGGTGTGGGGGGGCCCTGGGCTACTGCACAGATTGAACCTCTGATAATCCGCCCCTGAGTGTGACTGTGAATGGCTGCTGCCCGCTGGCATTTATGTGTCCCCGCACCCGGTGGGCAGAGAGAGGGGTCCCGCATCGGACCCCGTCTCGTCTGCTCACCGGGCCCCTTCCGGTGCTGCGGCGGTTTCCTATTGACGTGCAGCCGCGTGCCCGCACGTCAATAGTTAACAACAACAGCCGCCAGCCAATTGGAGGCTGGCGGCTGATGTCGGCCGCAGCGCACACATCGCTGGCGTCTGACGTCATTGTCAGTCGCCGGCGAGTGTGCGCTGCTGGAGGGAGCTCGCCGCTGGAGCGTCAGGTCAGGTGAGGAGACAAAATTTTTTTGTTTTGTTTTTTGATAAGCTAACGGTGAACACACTGGGGCAGTGCTGGAGGACACACTGGGACAATGCTGGAGACACTGGGGCAGATTGCAGGACACACTGGGGGCAATGCTGGAGGACACACTGGGGCAGATTGCTGGACACACTGGGGCAGATGATTGCTGGACACACTGGGGCAATGCTGGAGACGCTGGGGCAGATTGCTGGACACACTGACGGCAATGCTGGACATACTGGGGCAGATTGCTGGACACACTGGGGGCAGATGATTGCTTGAGACACTGGGGCAATGCTGGAGACACTGGGGTAATGCTGGAGACACTGGGGTAATGCTGGAGACACTGGGGCAGATTGCTGGACACACTGACGGCAATGCTGGACATACTTGGGCAGATTGCTGGACACACTGTGGGCAGATGATTGCTTGAGACACTGGGGCAATGCTGGAGACACTGGGGCAATGCTGGAGACACTGGGGCAATGCTGGAGACACTGGGGCAATGCTGTAGACACTTGGGCAGATTGCTGGACACACTGACGGCAATGCTGGACATACTGGGGCAGATTGCTGGACACACTGGGGGTAATATGAGGGACACACTGAGGTAGATTGCTGGACACACTGGGTGTAATATGCTGGACACACTGGGGCAGATTGCTGGACACACTGGGGGTAATATGCTGGACACATTGAGGTAGATTGCTGGACACACTGTCTGGGGGCAATGCTGGACACACTGGGGCAATGCTGGAGACACTGGGTCAATGCTAGAGACACTTGGGCAGATTGCTGGACACACTGACGGCAATGCTGGACATACTGGGGCAGATTGCTGGACACACTGGGGGTAATATGCTGGACACACTGAGGTAGATTGCTGGACACACTGGGTGTAATATGCTGGACACACTGGGGCAGATTGCTGGACACACTGGGGGTAATATGCTGGACACACTGAGGTAGATTGCTGGACACACTGTTTGGGGGCAATGCTGGACACACTGGGGCAATGCTGGAGACACTGGGTCAATGCTAGAGACACTGGTGCAATGCTGGACACACTGGGGCAGATTGCTGGACACAGTGTGGGCAATGCTGGACAATTGGACATACTGGGGCAGATTGCTGGACATACTGGGGCAGATTGCTGGACACACTGGGGGTAACATGCTGGACACACTGAGGTAGATTGCTGGACACACTGGGTGTAATATGCTGGACACACTGGGGCAGATTGCTGGACACACTAGGGGTAATATGCTGGACACACTGAGGTAGATTGCTGGACACACTGTCTGGGGGCAATGCTGGACACACTGGGGCAATGCTGGAAACACTGGGTCAATGCTAGAGACACTGGGGCAATGCTGGACACACTGGGGCAGATTGCTGGACACAGTGCGGGCAATGCTGGACAATTGGACATACTGGTGCAGATTGCTGGACATACTGGGGCAGATTGCTGGACACACTGGTGGTAATATGCTGGACACACTGGGGCAGATTGCTGGACACACTGGTGGTAATATGCTGGACACACTGGGGCAGATTGCTGGACACACTGTCTGGGGGCAATGCTGGACACACTGGGGCAGATTGCTGGACACACTGTCTGGGGGCAATGCTGGACACACTGGGGCAATATGCTTGACATACTGGGGAAGATTGCTGGACACACTGTCTGGGGGCAACGCTGGACACACTGGGGCAATGCTGGACACACTGGGGCAATATGCTGGGGTCGGACACACTGGGGGCAATGCTGGGCACACTGGGGCAGATTGCTGGACACACTGGGGCTTGACTGGAGGCATGGGCAGAATGTAGATGCGGGGCATGATTGGAGACACGGGGCAAAATGAAAGACATGGGGCAGGATTGGATCATGGGGCAGGAAGGATATGATGGAGACAGATGGGGCAGGATGGGGAGATCATATGGGGTAGAAATGTAGAATGGATACTCATGAGTGCAGGATGCGAGAACATATGGCTGGAGCCAGGAATGAGATAAACGGGGCCAGGATGGGGAATATTATTACCATAGGGGCTAATTAAGGGATATTATTACTGCAGTGATGTATTTATTTTATTTTTTGAGGACACTATTTTAAATGGGGGTCGGTCCTGTTACAGTGCAGAGTGACACTATATCGCCTTTTTTTCTTCATGTGGTGTAATGTAGAAGTTGTGAAAAATTAAGTAATGTGTTCTGCAAGTGGAACTCGAGATAACTGTGTTATTTCCTGCAGAAACGAGTCCTGGCTGGAAGAAATGATGGCGGTCTGTGCTGGATGAAAGATGAAGGACTTCACCTAGAGACGTCACTGGTGAGTCAGTGTTACCTATACACTGACACTATACACTGTATACTATATACAGAGGTCCTGTGTACAATGTCACCAGTGATCACTGTATTACCTATATATTATATACAGAGCTCCTGTGTATAATACCACCAGTGATCTGTGTATTACCTCTACACAGACACTGCATACTAAGTACAGATCTCCAGTGAATACTGGCACTTATGGTGATAGTATTGTGTTTTTGTTTTATTTTATTACTGATCGGTATTGTAGTATTCAGTCACTATGTGGTGGTTATATGTGGTCTGGAAATGGTGTTGTGGTATTTGTCCCTTGTATGTGCTATTTGGTCACCAAGTGGTGATAATATGTGGTCTTGACATGGTGCGGTGGTATTTGTTCCTTGTATGTGATATTATTTGATCACTGTGGTTGTAATTTGTGGTCTGATCATGGTGTGGTGGTATTTGTTCCTTGTATGTGATATTATTGGTCAAAATATACCTAAATTGTATTGCTGATTTTAACAAATATTTAATAGGTTACAGTAGAGTAGGGCCCGGCCATTTTTCTGGAATAATCTGGTTCGGGTATATCATGACCCCCGTCACATGACCCCCATCACATGACCCCCGTCACATAACCCCCGTCACATAACCGGGGGAGGCCCACAGTGTCTGAACAGCCCAGTGCCCTGTCTACCCTTAATCCACCCCTGTAGTAGTGTATGAAAAGTGCCAGTTTATACGGTTCACTAAGGTAAATTTAGTTTTCATTTAGTCTCCTAATAAATGTGAGAATATCTTTGTTTTCTTTGAACATACATAATTTCCATTTGTTATTATTATTATTATTATTATTTATTTATATAGCACCATTGATTCCATGGTGCTGTACATGAGAAGGGGTTACATACAAGTTACAAATATCACATACAGTAAACAAACTAACAATGACGGACTGATACAGAGGGGCGAGGACCCTGCCCTTGCGGGCTTACATTCTACAGGATTATGGGGAAGGAGACAGTAGGTTGAGGGTTGCAGGAGCTCCGGTGTTGGTGAGGCGGTAGCTCCGGTGTTGGTGAGGCGGTAGCTCCGGTGTTGGTGAGGCGGTAGCTTCGATAGTGATGAGGCAGCAGCGGTGTCAGCGGTGTTATGATAACATCCTTGTTTTCTGTGCTACTGGGACAGTAGAGCTACAGCAGAGCATTGGGTGTAAACTGAATGGCCTCAGCAACAGAGTTTGGCATCTGGCGATAAGAATGTCATCCATGATCCTCTAGTGGATAGGAAGGACATTGTCTTTCCTCCCTTACACATAAAACTTGGATTGATGAAGCAGTTCGTCAAAGCTCTCAATCACAGTGGAGAATGCTTTAACTATATATGTTCAACTTTTCCTGGTCTTAGTGAAGAGAAGAAAAAGGCTGGAATATTTGATGGACCTCAAATAAGAACACTTATGAGAGACCCAAATTTTATCACATCAATGAATGAGACAAAAGAAAGAGCTTGGAATGCATTTTGTAATGTGGTGCCGAATTTTCTATGGAATAAGAAAGCAGACAACTATGAAGAGATTGTGGAAGAGCTACTAATGAGTCTGCGAAATATTGGATGTAGAAAGAGTATCAAGATTCACTATTTACACAGCCATTTGGACTTTTTTCCAGAGAACCTTGGGGATGTGAACGAGGAACAAGGGGAGCGTTTTCTTCAGGACATTAAAACAACAGAAGAACGGTATCAAGGCCGGTGGGACTCACATATGATGGCTGACTATTGCTGGAGCTTGATGAGAGACCAGAGGTGTATCTAGCGTTTCTGGCACCCGGGGCAAGAATTCATTTTGGCGCCCCCCCCCTCCAAGGGCATATGCCCCCCGTCAGCCCCATCATTGCCCTCTCCTCCCCCCCACAAACACCATTCACTTCTCTGCACATTCCCCTGCAGCGCGATACACACACACACACACACACAATACTGAGACACACACATACGCACACACGCACATACACACACACGCACATACACACACACACACACAATACTGAGACACACACATACGCACACACGCACATACACACACACACACACACACACACACATACATTCACACACACTCACATACACACACACACATACACACTCACATACACACACTCACATACACACACTCCTCTCACCTCTCCTCGCGCTCTGCGCAGCTGCTCCATCGCCTTCCTCTGACACAGCCGGCCGCTGAATGATGACGTCATCCAGCGGCGCGTCTGTGTGAGAGGAAGCAGGAAGAAGACAGATCGTGCGGCTGGGCAGTGGAGCTGCGGGGATTTCTCCCTGCCCGCCGCAGCCACTCTGCCGGGGCTCCCCTCCCCCTCTGCACACACTGGGAGCCGGCACTCTGCAGCTTCTATGTGCCGGCTGTCAGCTTGACAGTCGGCACAGAGAACAGCTGACTCCCAGTGCGGGGGGCGGCAAAATGCAGCCGCCGGGGGAGACACTGCGGACCGCCGAATTAGGTGGCCCGACTGCGCCCCCCTGCCGGCTGCGCCCGGGGCAAATGCCCCGGCTGCCCCCCCCTAGATACGCCACTGTGAGAGACAACCCAGAAGCTATACATCACAGATCAGCCAAGAAAAGAAAGTTCAAATAACTGCCATTTGCCATTCATCTGTGTGCCATATATGTGTGTTTTTATATTTTGTAGTTTAATTCTGTAAGTATATTTGATTTGCTGTACATAGACTTTGTAAACTTTGTTATTCCTTGATTAAACAAACAAAAAAACAAAACACAATACTATCACTATAAGTACCAGTATTCACAGGAGATCTGTACTTAGTATGCAGTGTCTGTGTAGAGGTAAAACAGTGATCACCGGTGAGATTATACACAGGAGCTCTGTATATAGTATACAGTGTATAGTGTCAGTGTATAGGTAACACTGACTCACCAGTGACGTCTCTAGGTAAAGTCCTTCATCTTTCATCCAGTACAGACCGCCATCACTTCATCCAGCCATGACTCGTCTCTGCAGGAAATAACACAGTTATCTCGAGCTCCGCTTGCAGAACACATTACTTAATTTTTTCCAACTTCTACATTACACCACATGAAGAAAAAAAGGCAACATAGTGTCACTCTACACAGTAACAGGAGCCCCCCCCCCCCACACTTAAAACAGTGTCCTCAAAAAATAAAATAAATACATCACTGCCATAATAATATCCCTTAATTAGCCCCTATGGTAATAATATCCCCCATCCTGGCCCAGTGTATCTCATTAACACCACCAAAATAAATATTTCAAAAGGGTATAATTAATGATAGACAGCAAAAAGAAAAAACCCTTAAAAGATACTTTTTAATAGATATGCACTAAAGTACTAATCATAAAATTCAAAAAACATATTATAAATTACCAACACCAGAGCTGGGTAAAGTTGTACAAATAGGGTCAAAAAATGTACCAAATGAGGGTGAAAATTCCTAAAGTGACCCTGAGGGGCTCCTAAAAAACTGGCCCTTCCTGACAGTGGAGGTTGGCACCTTATAAATCGATATGGCGCCCCCACTCCTCGTCGGCTGTCCCTCCTAACCCTCAAATATCCCTACCAACTACCCACACCCAAACCCAACACTATTCACACAAAGCTCGATCTAACTAGAAAAAGCTGCAAAAAATTGCAGGAGAAATATAATAAATGAATAAATATCATAAATATCAGACTCTGGCCTTAAAAGAGATTTTTGATGATTTGATGATTGAGATAAAGTCACCCTCAATGCTTAGGCCAGTAAAAAAATATTAGGTTAGATAGAGACTAGCTGCATTAATATCACAATGACCATGACATAGCCCAATATCATTAGGATCTCACTAAATGTTGAGATCATCATTAACATCACAGATAAACATATAGGGTGAATCAGCATCAGTATCAGTACATCATTAATTTCCTTGTTTCATCACAGTGCTCTGAATTATTGACAAAATGATGCCAGACTATTGTGGAAAAATAACTTGCTGAATAAGCCACCAAGTCCCAGTCATCTTAGGCTTAATGTCTAAATATCAAAAAACAGGACAGCCTGATACCGTAATATACAAGTCATGGTTCATAATGCAATGAATTATCTTGATAAAGCCACCATAAGGGGTCACTTATCTGATCATTTGTCTGATCATATCTGGTCATTTGTCCCAGTGTTCTTATGCCGTCCCAGTGTTCTTATGCCGTCCCTACACGTTTCGCCCTCTCCCATAGGGGCTCATCAGGGGACTGTAGATAGGAACGCGCCGAAGTGGCTATGATGATGAATGATCAGTGTGGATGTGTAGGGAGGTCCCACATTTCCTTTAAAGGTGCGGTGACCGTAATTCGCCTAAACGCTACTGCACATGATATAACTTCTTTTACCAAGTCACCCTATTTTACCAGCGCGTATGTATATTAGATTAAATACCTTCAACAGGCATGGAGGGTCAGATGGAACGCACGCCAGCTTCTCGTCCAAGCCTCCTTTCTATATGAGGAGCGCACACTTCCGGGATTGTGCACTTAACTCTCTTCTTATGGAGCGCAAGCCCGTCCATACTCTGTGGACATGCGCAGACAATGCGCTACCAAGCCTAAGCCACTACAAATTGTGGACATGCGCACTGGCATGTAATTCACCTCCAGCCGAACATAATAGCTAGTAGCACACTCAGAGTCCGGGCAGATACCGTCACAGTGAAATTACTCAGCAGTCTCCTTGCTATCTAATACGTCCTTCGGCCACATACCTTATATTTAACCTCCATAATGTCCATCTCATTGATTCACTTCAAAGATGGGGATTATTAATCACATGTACAAAGCATAAATAAGTGATAGCTTGCTGTAGGGCAAGGAGGATAAATACCTCCAAAAGCTTCCAAGCTAGCATGATGTAGGTAATCTTGCAGATCTTAAAATTAGACTGCAGCTACATTAACCAACAATTGGTTTAGAAAGGACCAAAAAGGGAATTCCATCAGACAAAAATATATATATCACGGAAGGCTTTATATGAAGCAGATATATGTGAGTTGTTCATTGATACCTTCAGGGCTAGTACTTTCCATCCAAAAGATCCATCTGGATTCTCTTTGAAGGATTTTTTTGTCCCAGTCCCCCTGTCTAATTGAAGGACTAACCATCTCGATGACCTTAAAGGTGATACTGTCCAAGTAAGTCACCCCCATGTACTGCATTTACGTGTCTAGCTAGAGGGGTGTCTCTGCTATTTATAACCTCTCCCAGATGTTGCACTATCCTCACACACAATTGCCTCTTCGTTTTGCCCACATAGTCCAGCGGACAAGAGCACGTGCACAGATAAACCACACCTTCGGTTTTGCAGTTCGCAAAGGATTTGTTCTTATAAATACGTTTTGTTACTGCACTTTGAAATGTTTTGGACGGTGATATATACTTGCACAAACTGCAGTGTACACATTTAAACGTGCCCACAGACCTGTTAGTTAACCATGTCTCTGCTTTTTTGGGGGATTATAGTGGCTAATCACTACTTGGTCTTTGACTGATCTATCCTTCCTTTACGTAACGGACGGATAGGGGAGATGCATTTGGCACTATCTGGGTCCATTCTCAAAATTCCCCAGTGTTTTCTCAGGATACCCATAACCTTGGATTGTTGGTCATCAAAGGTTCCTATTAGTCTTGTTGTGAACTCTTCATTATTCCTCACTCGTGGGTTAAGCAACATGGCTCTATTCGCCCCGCGAGCATTATTGCAGGCCTCATCCAGCAATGCTCTGGGATAGCCTCTGTCCGCAAACCTTCTCTTAAGGTCCTTGGCCTTATGGTTGTAGTCAGTATCATGGGAGCAGTTCCTCCTCAATCTTAAGAACTGCCCCTTTGGAATCCCACGCTTAAGGGGAATGGGGTGATAACTCTCCCAACTTAAGAGACTATTGGCTGCAGTGGGTTTTCGATGTGGAGTAGTTTTAATCGAGCCATTTTTTTCAATTGCAATTTTTACATCGAGGAAAGCTATGGTATCCCCCCTGTTTCATGTGTAAACCTCAATGCCAAATGATTCTTGTTTAAGGATTCCATAAAGGCACAGAAAGTGGATGTCTCTCCAGTCCAGAGGACGAGGATGTCGTCTATATACCGGCCCCAAAATTGAATATATGGGCCCCAGACTGCATCCCCATTCCCAAAGACCACTGTATCCTCCTACCAGCCCAGGAGCAAGTTGGCATACGTGGGCGCACAAGGGCTGCCCATCGCAGTGCCCCTGAGCTGGTGGTAATACTTGCCATTGAACAAGAAAAAATTGTGCCGTAGAATATACTCCAGTAATTCTACCACAATCTATTGTGTGGAACTAGGTGGTTCCCTCTAGTATTCAAGAAATACTCCACCGCTCTTAGACCTGCCTCTTGATGTATGCTGGAGTATAAGGCCTCCACATCTATTGAGAACAATGTCGTGCCTGGTTCCACCACAATACAATCGAGTTTGGTTAACAGGTCAGTAGTGTCCCTTACATACGAGGGTAAGGCTACAACAAATGGTCTCAAGATTTGGTTGAGATAGACACTATTTTTGGCAAGAGCATCTATTCCCGACAATATAGGTCTCCCTTTTAAGGGTGGATAACCCTTATGAATTTTTGGAATTGCATACAATGTTGCCGTGACAGGGTACTTGGGAATCAAAAAATTTAACTCATCATTTGAGATTAAAAGAGATGTCTTTGCTTTGAGCAAGATCTCATTCACTCTTTTTTTTACCTCAAAGATGGATCTTGACATTGAATCTCATACGTAGATGTATCCGATAGGATGTCATTACACATTCTTTCATAATCAAATCAATTCATTAGTACAGTGTTCCCCCCTTTATCCGAAGGTTTGATTACTAAGGAGGTATCCATTTGTAAACTCTCTATAGCATTCTTTTCACCTTCAGTTACATGGGGGGGGGGCGGCATTATTTTTTGGGTTAATCTTTTTAATGTCAGCCACAATCAGTATTCGAAAAGCATCAATGATCCCTTGATCGCCCAGAGGTGGCATTTTCCTACTTCTTGGTTTAAGATTTGTAAAGGGCCCTTCGCCCAAACCCCTCGCCCCCTCCTCTGCCGGACCTGCGAGGAGATGTACATCCTCCAAGTCATCTAGCATTAGGCCAAGTTGCTGACATTTATTACAATCATTATCTTTAACCCATACAAAAGGGTCAAATCTGGTTGTGGGAACAAACGATAACCCTGCCTGCAGTATGTTTCTTTCATCTCTTGTCAAGATATGATTAGATAGATTAATAATCTCGTTTGACCCTTCATTTGCCCTGTTGCGACTCAATATTGATTCCTCAGCTTGTTGGGTTACTTGTGGACCACCGTACGCCCTCAAAGGTGGTAACATACGTCCCTGTTCTCTAAAAAAGAGGGAGTGGTAAATAAGGTACCCGAGGATGAAGATGTACCAACATCCATGCGGTCTGGTCCCCGCCATCTTATACCTCTTTTCCCTCTACCTTTAGATTTCCTGAAGGGCCTGAAAGCTTCCCTTGGTTTATAATCAGAGTCTGACGACTCAACGTCAGAAGAGGAAATTTCTATAGTGGTGGGATGTCTCGTATTGGTAGCAATGCCCTCTGAGAAATTATAGGCTCTTTTCTCCTTAAATTCAGTTAAATCTCTAACAAACTTTTTATGTTTCCTCTCTTTTAGGGCAATTTTATATTTTTCTACTGCTACTTTCAAATTCTCTTCCTTTGTAGCAAAATCCACAACCGATTTGTGTTTTAAGATCTCCTCAATCTGTTCTTTGAGTTTATTAGAGGTACTTTCAAACGTACATTTTTCTTCCTCGAGCAAAATTTGCATAAGTCTCAACGAGGAAGCCATGGATTCTTTCTCCCACCTCTCCAATAGCCTTGCTGATCTCTTACTTAGGGCCGGAACTAAATTAATTCTCAGCCCCCTTGGGACGATCCCCTGTTTTATGTAGTTATCAAGTGATTGTACTTCCAACCAGGATTATATGTTTTCTTTATAGGTAATTAGCAACTCAGAGAACAAGGACTTAAGGTACCGTTACACTAAACGATTTACCAACGATCACGACCAGCGATACGACCTGGCCGTGATCGTTGGTAAGTCGTTGTGTGGTCGCTGGAGAGCTGTCACACAGACAGCTCTCCAGCGACCAACGATGCCGAAGTCCCTGGGTAACCAGGGTAAACATCGGGTTACTAAGCGCAGGGCCACGCTTAGTTTCCCGATGCTTACCCTGGTTACCATTGTAAATGTAAAAAAAAAAGTGCATACTTACATTCCGGTGTCTGTCACGTCCCCCTCCGTCACCTTCCCGCACTGACTGTCAGCGCTGGCCGGCCGTAAAGCAGAGCACAGCGGTGATGTCATGACATCATCGCTGTGCTCTGCTTTACGGCCGGCCGGCGCTGACACAGTCAGTGCGGGAAGCTGACGGCGGGGGACGTGACAGACACCGGAATGTGAGTATGTAGTGGTTTTTTTTTTACATTTACAATGGTAACCAGGGTAAACATTGGGTTACTAAGCGCGGCCCTGCGCTTAGTAACCCGATGTTTACCCTGGTTACAAGTGAACACATCGTTGGATCGGCGTCACACACGCCAATCCAGCGATGACAGCGGGTGATCCAGCGACAAAATAAAGTTCTGGCATTCTAGCTCCGGCCAGCGATGTCACAGCAGGATCCTGATCGCTGCTGCGTGTCAAACCCAACGAGATCGCTATCCAGGACGCTGCAACGTCACGGATCGCTATCGTTATTGTTCAAAAGTTGCTCAGTGTGAAGGTACCTTTAAGGTTCGGTCCCACCTATGCCCTGAATCCCCCTCAGCTTCGGAAAAAACCTCCCTTACTTCATCAAGCCAACTGTTCGTGTTTAAAGGTCCTGACAGAAACCCTGCCATAGCACTAGCCAACACCACCAAAATAAATATTTCAAAAAGATATAATTAAGTGTATCTCATTCCTGGCTCCAGCCATATGTTCTCCCATCCTGCCCTCATGAGTATCCATCCTGCCCCATATGATCTCCCCATCCTGCCCCATCAGTCTCCATCATATCCATCCTGCCCCATGATCCTGCACGATCTGTCTCCAATCCTGCCCCATGTCTTTCATTCTGCCCCATTTCTCCAATCATGCCCCGTATCTACATTCTGCCCATGTCTCCAATCCTGCCCCATCTGTCTCCTGTCCTGCCCTGAGTGTGTCCAGGATCTCTGCCCCCAGTGTCCAGCATCTCTGCCCCCAGTGTCCAGCATCTCTGCCCCATCTGTGTCCAGCATCCTGCCACCATTGTTTCCAGCAATCTGCCACAGTGTCTCCAGCTTATTGCCCCCAGTGTGTCCAGCAATCTGCCCCAGTGTCTTCAGCATATTGCCCCCAGTGTGTCCAGCATTCTGCCCCAATGTCTCCAGCATATTGCCCCCAGTGTGTCCAGCAATCTGCCCCAGTGTCTCCAGCATATTGCCCCCAGTGTGTCCAGCATTCTGCCCCAATGTCTCCAGCATATTGCCCCAAGTGTGTCCAGCAATCTGCCCCAGTGTCTCCAGCATATTGCCCCCAGTGTGTCCAGCATTCTGCCCCAGTGTGTCCAGCATATTGCCCCCAGTATGTCCAGCATTTTGCCCCAGTGTCTCCAGCATATTGCCCCCAGTGTGTCCAGCATTCTGCCCCCAGTGTCTCCAGCATATTGCCCCCAGTGTCTCCAGCATATTGCCCCCAGTGTGTCCTGCATTCTGACCCAGTGTGTCCGGCATATTGCCCCCAGTGTGTCCAGCAATCTGCCCCAGTGTCTCCAGCATATTGCCCCCAGTGTGTCCAGCATATTGCCCCCAGTGTCTCCAGCACTCTGCCCTAGTGTCTCCAGCATATTGCCCCCAGTGTGTCCAGTATTCTGCCTCAGTGTCTCCAGCATATTGCCCCCAGTGTGTCCAGCATTCTGCCCCAGTGTCTCCAGCATATTGCCCCCAGTGTGTCCAGCAATCTGCCCCAGTGTGTCCAGCATTTTGCCCCCAGTGTGTCCAGCATTCTGCCCCAGTGTCTCCAGCATATTGCCCCCAGTGTGTCCAGCATTCTGCCCCAGTGTCTCCAGCATATTGCCCCCAGTGTGTCCAGCCTATTGCCCCCAGTGTGTCCAGCATATTGCCCCCAATGTGTCCAGCATATTGCCCCCAGTTTGACCAACATTCTGCCCCAATGTCTCCAGCATATTGCCTCCAGTGTGTCCAGCATATTGCCCCAGTGTCTCCAGCATATTGCCCCCAGTGTGTCCAGCATATTGCCCCCAGTGTGTCCAGCAATCTGCCCCAGTGTCTCCAGCATATTGCCCCCAGTGTGTCCAGCATGTTGCCCCCACTGTGTCCAGCATCTCTGCCCCCAGTGTCCAGCATACTGGCCCTGGCTCCCGGATTGCCACCCATTCACAATAAAAAAATAAAGTTCTCCTCACCTGTCCTTGCTCCTTCGGCAAAGCTCTCTCCTCGCAGCTGAAGTGCGCACTCGCCGGCGACTGACAGTGACATCAGACGCCGGCGACGTGCGTGCTGCGGCTGACATCAGCTGCCAGCCTCCGATTGGCTGGTGGCTGTTAACTATTGATGTGTGGGCACGCGCCCGCACATCAATAGCGTTTAACTGCCGCAGCGCCGGTAGGGGCCCGGTGAGCAGATGAGTCAGGCCCGATGCGGGCCCCCTCTGCCCTCCGGGCCCATACGCCGATCAGGGCAGTAATTCCCTGATGGCAGCGGGCAATCTGAGCGGGCCCCCCACACCACTGGGCCCTGGGCTACTGCCCAGATTCACCCTAATATAATCCGTCCCTGCCTTGGAACCTATCCATCAGCTATTTCAGAGGTGGCAGGATATAAGCAGTGTATGGAACCCCATCCCCCACCATACACTGGTTAGTATCAGTGGCCGAGAATCACAGGGTTCTACATTGATCCAACTTTTTGGTAAAAAAAAATGGCGGGGTCTCAGTACAGTGATATGAATATTCTAACGTGGTCATATAGTTTATCAGTGAAATGATTATGAGGAGCCAATTACTTCATGAGTAGTTTTTGGAGAAAGAGTAATATGCAGTAATGAGAAAAGAGGCTGAGGCATTATGTGCTCTTCAACATTGCTAGGGTTGGCGGAATGCACCGAGTATATATATGAGTTATAAAAGGTGCGTTCGCAATCCGGGGTCCACCGTGCAAGAGAGAACCTGCTGCAAGCAATTGGCGGCAATATATGACGGTATAAGCAAACTCTGTTACTTCTCAGAGTTGCTAAGATAGGAAAACGCTGTGCCCTGTTAACCTCTCAGAGGATCACAGCTACCTAACAGAGCAGAAAGCAAACATTGGTCATGCAGTCATCCTAGCACACGAGCAACTCCTCTCCGGTGGAGCTGGAATTCTAGTGCCTATACGCCAGCCCTGAATTCATACACACAAAACTTCTCACTGGAGGTGCCCTATATTCTAGGGGCTTATTTCAGCCAACCCTGACCACATGCAGACATGACCACAAAGTAGCAAAGCTCATGACATAGGTTGTGCAGCCATGCGAACCTTTTATAGCTTTAGCAGACAAGGACTTTCCTAGTGGTCCAATAGGAGCAGCTACATGACCTGAGCGTGTGACCCCAGTCCTCCAATGGAAGGTCGACCCTTGGCCATGCTCAGTAGAGGAAAAGCAGGACTTAGTCCCAGAAACAAAAAAAGGGGAGAAGCCAGCGCAGCCTAAGGTTAAGACGCAATACATAAAGTGCAAATGCACATATTAATTTCTAACTGTATTATCAAAATGAGACATTTAGCAAACAATTGATCAATTCTTTGAGCCACCCCGCCTCTTCACGGCAATCTCATATTGGGGCAGTCCTACACTACGTTTTTTATATTCGCTGTGCCATAAAGGCCTCCTAAATGAACTAAAAGCAAGACCACATTAAAAGCATGCTGTACCTGGAGCATTACTGAGTCACCCCCATGGCGCCAGAGTAGGCAAGCGAGGATAAAGGTTGACCAGGTCCAGACAGACATTTCAGATCCAACCTCCACACTGCCCATCCAGAGCCACAGATGAAGAGTGAGACAGGCTGAGGAACAGGTGCATAATTTAACAAAGCCTGAGGCAGGGCAGGGCTGCTATGTGTGTGTACAGCGCCGCGCCTGGCTATGTGCGCCATTCTTTCTGTGTCTCAGTGATTGATAGGCTGCTGTTCACACTAACAGCAGCCCTGCCCTGCCTCAGGCTTTGTTTAATTATGCACCTGTGCCTCAGCCTGTCTCACTCTTCATCTGTGGTACTGGATGGGCAGTGTGGAGGTTGGATCCGAAATGTCTGTCTGGACCTGGTCAACCTTTATCCTCGCTTGCCTACTCTGGCGCCATGGGGGTGACTCAGTAATGCTCCAGGTACAGCATGCTTTTAATGTGGTCTTGCTTTTAGTTCATTTAGGAGGCCTTTATGGCACAGCGAATATAAAAAACGTAGTGTAGGACTGCCCCAATATGAGATTGCCGTGAAGAGGCGGGGTGGCTCAAAGAATTGATCAATTGTTTGCTAAATGTCTCATTTTGAAAATACAGTTAGAAATTAATATGTGCATTTGCACATTATGTATTGCGTCTTAACCTTAGGCTGCGCTGGCTTCTCCCCTCTTTTTCTTAGTCCCAGAAAGACCTGCTTGCTGCTGAATATTTCTGCCTACAAGGACAGAGCCTGGAAGGGATATAAAAACCAATCATCCAGTACCAGCCTGAGCTAGATATTGGGGCTGACATCTCTGCTGAGCAGACTCCACTGCGGCTGTAGAAGAATGGGAGACAGCAGTGGACATGGTGCGAGATTCCCCCTGTTCAGCGGTGGGACCTCGACACCTAACAAGCATGCTTTTATGTATATAAAAAATGTCTCTTGGCAACTTTCCTCATTACTGTGATTTTACCACCTTAAAGGGACACTGTCACCTGAATTTGGAGGGAACAATCTTCAGCCATGGAGGCGGGGTTTTGGGGTTTTTGATTCACCCTTTCCTTACCCGCTGGCTGCATGCTGGCTGCAATATTGGATTGAAGTTCATTCTCTATCCTCCGTAGTACATGCCTGCACAAGGTAATCTTGCCTTGCGCAGGCTTGTACTATGGAGGACAGAGAATGAACTTCAATCCAATATTGCAGCCAGCATGCAGCCAGCGGGTAAGGAAAGGGTGAATCAAAAACCCCAAAACCCCGCCTCCATGGCTGAAGATTGTTCCCTCCAAATTCAGGTGACAGTGTCCCTTTAAGGCCGGCGTCACACTAGAGAGGGATAGGCGCAAAAACAACACATTACAGAAGGACCAATGTTTCTCTATGGGGCAGCTCCCATCAGCCGTATATTTCTCTGCCCTATTTTAAGGGCCGAGAAAATCGCAGCATGCTGTGATTGTCAGCGTATTCCTCCAAAAATACGCCAGTGAAAGTCTATGGGGGTGAGAAAAATATGGATTACACATGGACCATATGTGTGACTTGCGAGAAATACACACCGGTGTTCTATAGAAAAGCCGGTAATTCAGTGCGGTGTACAGTAAAATCACACTGACAGGTTAGAATAGAATAGATAAAATAGATGTCTACACATAGAACAGGTATATATATAAATATATATATACAGTGGGGCAAAAAAGTATTTAGTCAGTCAGCAATAGTGCAAGTTCCACCACTTAAAAAGATGAGAGGCGTCTGTAATTTATATCATAGGTAGACCTCAACTATGGGAGACAAACTGAGAAAAAAAAAATCCAGAAAATCAGATTGTCTGTTTTTTTTAACAATTTATTTGCATATTATGGTGGAAAATAAGTATTTGGTCAGAAACAAAATTTCATCTCAATACTTTGTAATATATCCTTTGTTGGCAATGACAGAGGTCAAACGTTTTCTGTAAGTCTTCACAAGGTTGCCACACACTGTTGTTGGTATGTTGGCCCATTCCTCCATGCAGAAATCCTCTAGAGCAGTGATGTTTTTGGCTTTTCGCTTGGCAACACGGACTTTCAACTCCCTCCAAAGGTTTTCTATAGGGTTGAGATCTGGAGACTGGCTAGGCCACTCCAGGACCTTGAAATGCTTCTTATGAATCCACTCCTTCGTTGCCCTGGTGGTGTGCTTTGAATCATTGTCATGTTGAAAGACCCAGCCACGTTTCATCTTCAATGCCCTTGCTGATGGAAGGAGGTTTGCACTCAAAATCTCACGATACATGGCCCCATTCATTCTTTCATGTACCCGGATCAGTCGTCCTGGCCCCTTTGCAGAGAAACAGCCCCAAAGCATGATGTTTCCACCACCATGCTTTACAGTAGGTATGGTGTTTGATAGATGCAACTCAGTATTCTTTTTCCTCCAAACACGACAAGTTGTGTTTCTACCAAACAGTTCCAGTTTGGTTTCATCAGACCATAGGACATTCTCCCAAAACTCCTCTGGATCATCCAAATGCTCTCTAGCAAACTTCAGACGGGCCCGGACATGTACTGGCTTAAGCAGTGGGACACGTCTGGCACTGCAGGATCTGAATCAATGGTGGCGTAGTGTGTTACTTATGGTAGGCCTTGTTACATTGGTCCCAGCTCTCTGCAGTTCATTCACTAGGTCCCCCCGCGTAGTTCTGGGATTTTTGCTCACCGTTCTTGTGATCATTCTGACCCCACAGGGTGGGATTTTGCGTGGAGCCCCAGATCGAGGGAGATTATCAGTGGTCTTGTATGTCTTCCATTTTCTAATTATTGCTCCCACTGTTGATATCTTCACTCCAAGCTGGTTGGCTATTGCAGATTCAGTCTTCCCAGCCTGGTGCAGGGCTACAATTTTGTTTCTGGTGTCCTTTGACAGCTCTTTGGTCTTCACCATAGTGGAGTTTGGAGTCAGACTGTTTGAGGGTGTGCACAGGTGTCTTTTTATACTGATAACAAGTTTAAACAGGTGCCATTACTACAGGTAATGAGTGGAGGAAAGAGGAGACTCTTAAAGAAGAAGTTACAGGTCTGTGAGAGACAGAAATCTTGATTGTTTGTTTCTGACCAAATACTTATTTTCCACCATAATATGCAAATAAATTGTTAAAAAAACAGACAATGTGATTTTCTGGATTTTTTTTTCTCAGTTTGTCTCCCATAGTTGAGGTCTACCTATGATGTAAATTACAGACGCCTCTCATCTTTTTAAGTGGTGGAACTTGCACTATTGCTGACTGACTAAATACTTTTTTGCCCCACTGTATATATAAATATATGTCAGGGACACACATATTGTATGCTGTATATATATATTTAATACAGAGCTAGATAGCATAAAAGCCGGTAATTCAATTGCTGGCTTTTGCTAACTCCTTATCAAACCCGACAGGATATGAGACATGGTTTACATACAGTAAACCAGAGAATATCTGTTATATTTTTACATATTCCTCACTAATAATGTTAGTAGTGTGTGTGCACAAAATTTTGGAGCATGCACAAGCATTTTAGTAGATTGACGGTTGAGGAAAGGACGGATTCTGGAGATATTTTTGAGCTGGAGGCGACAGGAGGTGGACAAAGTTTGGATGTGCGGTTTGAAGGCCGGGGCAGAGTCAAAGGTTACTCTGAGGCAGCTGATTTCCGGTACGGGGGAAAGAATGATGTCATTGATTGCGATAGATAGGTCAGGAAAGAAAGATATATGGGATGGAGGAAAGATGATGAGTTCAGATTTGTCCACATTGAGTTTGAGGAAGCGAGAGGAGAAGAAGGAGGATATGGCTGATAGACACTCTGGGATTCTGGACAGCAGAGTGGAGACGTCTGGGCCAGAGAGGTAGATCTGAGTGTCATCAGCATAGAGGTGGTACTGGAATCCATGGGACTTTATGAGTTGTCCCAGGCCAAGTGTATAGATTGAGAAGAGTGGTGGTCCTAGAACAGAGCCTTGGGGGACTCCAACAGAGAGAGGGTAGGATGAGGAGTTAGTATGGGAGTGGGAGACGCTGAATGTGCGGTTGGAAAGGAACGAGGAGATCCAGGATAGGGCGAGGTCTTTGATGCCAAAGGAGGAGAGGATCTGTATTAAGAGGCAGTGGTCAACTGTGTCAAAAGCAGAGGACAGGTCTAAAAGGGGGAGTACAGAGTATTGTCCGTTAGCTTTGGCGGTAAGTAGGTCATTAGTGATTTTGGTCAGGGCTGTCTCAGTTGAGTGATGGGGGCGGAAACCAGATTGTAGATTGTCAAAGAGGAAGTTAGATGAGAGGTGGGAGGAAAGTTCAGAGTGGACATGCTGCTCCAGGAGTTTGTAAGCGAATGGGAGCAGCGATATTGAGCGATAGTTCGACATAGCTGTTGGATCGAGGGTTGGCTTTTTAAGCATAGGCGTGATTGTGGCATGTTTGAAAGCAGAAGGGAAGGTGCCAGAAGTTAGTGATAGGTTGAAGAGGTGGGATAGGGATGGAATAAGTGTGGTGGTGAGGTTGGGGAGGAGGTGGGATGGGATGGGGTCGAGCGCACAGGTGGTGAGGTGCGATTTGGAGAGGAGACAATTAAGTCCCCCTTCAGTGATGTTGGATAGGGAGGTTATGGGGTTTGGGCATTGGTCTGGTAAACAAAGAGGTTGTGGTGGTTGAACAATGAAGACTTGCCTTGTCTGGTTGATCTTATTTTTAAAGGGTGTGGCAAAGTCCTCAGCAGAGATGAGGGAGGTTGGAAGGGGCAGTGGGGGGCGGAGGAGGGAGTTAAAGGTTTTGAATAACTGTTGTAGGATAGGGAAGATACGAGAATTGTGAAGTAGGCCTGTTTAGCAGGGGTGAGAGCAGATTTAAAAGCGAGTGTTGCTTGTTTAATACAGTGAAGTCATCTTGCGAGTATATTTTCTTCCAACGCCGCTCTGCAACCCTGGACACTTGCCGGAGATTTTTAGTGGTGTTATTGTGCCAAGGTTGTCTATTGATACGTCGCACTCTGCCATGGACGAGAGGGGAAACCGTGTCAATAGCTGATGAGAGTGGCATTGTAGAAAGCAGCGGCACTGTCTGTGTCGTGGAGTGAGGATATGGTTGCCAGTGGTAGGATTGAGTCAGAGAGCATGTGAGTGTCTAGGTGTGCAAGGTTTCTGCGGGGGTGCGCATGTTGCTGGACATGGTTGACCGGTGAGGAGGACAGGGATAAGAAGGTGAGCAGATGGTGGTCGAATAGAGGGAGAGGGGAGGTGGTGAAGTTAGATAGAGAGCAGAGACGGGTGAAGACTAGGTCTAATGTATGTCTGTCTGTGTGGGTGGCTGCGGAAGACCACTGAGTAAGTCAAAAGGATGAAGTAAGGGACAGAAGTTTGGAGGCTGTTAACTGAAGGGTATCAATGGGGATGTTGAAGTCACCCATGATGATGGTGGGAATGTCAGCAGAGAGAAAGTGAAGAAGCCAGGTGGAGAATTGGTCAATAAAGGCAGTGCCCGGGCCTGGAGGTCGGTATATGATGGCCACTTGGAGGTTGGAGGGAGAGCAGATGCGGACAGAATGGACTTCAAAAGAATGGAGGATAAGGGAGGGAAGAGGTGGGATTGTGTTAAAAGTGCATATATATATATACATATACAGTGGGGCAAAAAAGTATTTAGTCAGTCAGCAATAGTGCAAGTTCCACCACTTAAAAAGATGAGAGGCGTCTGTAATTTATATCATAGGTAGACCTCAACTATGGGAGACAAACTGAGAAAAAAAAAATCCAGAAAATCAGATTGTCTGTTTTTTTTAACAATTTATTTGCATATTATGGTGGAAAATAAGTATTTGGTCAGAAACAAAATTTCATCTCAATACTTTGTAATATATCCTTTGTTGGCAATGACAGAGGTCAAACGTTTTCTGTAAGTCTTCACAAGGTTGCCACACACTGTTGTTGGTATGTTGGCCCATTCCTCCATGCAGAAATCCTCTAGAGCAGTGATGTTTTTGGCTTTTCGCTTGGCAACACGGACTTTCAACTCCCTCCAAAGGTTTTCTATAGGGTTGAGATCTGGAGACTGGCTAGGCCACTCCAGGACCTTGAAATGCTTCTTATGAATCCACTCCTTCGTTGCCCTGGTGGTGTGCTTTGAATCATTGTCATGTTGAAAGACCCAGCCACGTTTCATCTTCAATGCCCTTGCTGATGGAAGGAGGTTTGCACTCAAAATCTCACGATACATGGCCCCATTCATTCTTTCATGTACCCGGATCAGTCGTCCTGGCCCCTTTGCAGAGAAACAGCCCCAAAGCATGATGTTTCCACCACCATGCTTTACAGTAGGTATGGTGTTTGATAGATGCAACTCAGTATTCTTTTTCCTCCAAACACGACAAGTTGTGTTTCTACCAAACAGTTCCAGTTTGGTTTCATCAGACCATAGGACATTCTCCCAAAACTCCTCTGGATCATCCAAATGCTCTCTAGCAAACTTCAGACGGGCCCGGACATGTACTGGCTTAAGCAGTGGGACACGTCTGGCACTGCAGGATCTGAATCAATGGTGGCGTAGTGTGTTACTTATGGTAGGCCTTGTTACATTGGTCCCAGCTCTCTGCAGTTCATTCACTAGGTCCCCCCGCGTAGTTCTGGGATTTTTGCTCACCGTTCTTGTGATCATTCTGACCCCACAGGGTGGGATTTTGCGTGGAGCCCCAGATCGAGGGAGATTATCAGTGGTCTTGTATGTCTTCCATTTTCTAATTATTGCTCCCACTGTTGATATCTTCACTCCAAGCTGGTTGGCTATTGCAGATTCAGTCTTCCCAGCCTGGTGCAGGGCTACAATTTTGTTTCTGGTGTCCTTTGACAGCTCTTTGGTCTTCACCATAGTGGAGTTTGGAGTCAGACTGTTTGAGGGTGTGCACAGGTGTCTTTTTATACTGATAACAAGTTTAAACAGGTGCCATTACTACAGGTAATGAGTGGAGGAAAGAGGAGACTCTTAAAGAAGAAGTTACAGGTCTGTGAGAGACAGAAATCTTGATTGTTTGTTTCTGACCAAATACTTATTTTCCACCATAATATGCAAATAAATTGTTAAAAAAACAGACAATGTGATTTTCTGGATTTTTTTTTCTCAGTTTGTCTCCCATAGTTGAGGTCTACCTATGATGTAAATTACAGACGCCTCTCATCTTTTTAAGTGGTGGAACTTGCACTATTGCTGACTGACTAAATACTTTTTTGCCCCACTGTATATATATATGTGTGTCTCACTGACATATGCTGTATATATACAGTCTATATACAGTACACACCAAAAGTTTGGACACACCTTCTCATTTAAAGATTTTTCTGTATTTTCATGACTATGAAAATTGTACATTCACACTGAAGGCATCAAAACTATGAATTAACACATGTGGAATTATATACTTAACAAAAAAGTGTAAAACAACTGAAATAATGTCTTATATTCTAAGTTCTTCAAATTAGCCACCTTTTGCTTTGATGACTGCTTTGCACACTGTTGGCATTCTCTTGATGAGCTTCAAGAGGTAGTCCCCGGGAATGGTTTTCACTTCACAGGGGTGCCCTGTCAGGTTTAATAAGTGGGATTTCTTGCCTTATAAATGGTGTTGGGACCATCAGTTGTGTTGTGCAGAAGTCTGGTGGATACACAGCTGATAGTCCTACTGAATGGACTGTTAGAATTTGTATTATGGCAAGAAAAAAGCAGCTAAGTAAAGAATAACAAGTGGCCATCATTACTTTAAGAAATGAAGGTCAGTTAGTCTGAAAAATTGGGAAAACTTTGAAAGTGTCCCCAAGTGCAGTGGCAAAAACCATCCAGCGCTACAAAGAAACTGGCTCACATGAGGACCGCCCCAGGAATGGAAGACCAGGAGTTACCTCTGCTTCTGAGGATAAGTTTATCCGAGTCACCAGCCTCAGAAATTGCATGTTAACAGCAGCTCAGATTAGGGACCAGGTCAATGCCACACAGAGTTCTAGCAGCAGACACATCTCTACAACAACTGTTAAGAGGAGACTTTGTGCAGCAGGCCTTCATGGCAAAATAACTGCTAGGAAACCACTGCGAAGGACAGGCAATAAGCAGAAGAGACTTGTTTGGGTTAAAGAACACAAAAAATGGACATTAGACCAGTGGAAATCTGTGCTTTGGTCTGATGAGTCCAAAGTTGAGATCTTTTGTTCCAACCACCGTGTCTTTGTGCGATGCAGAAAAGGTGAATGGATTGACTCTACGTGCCTGGTTCTCACCATGAAGCATGGAGGAGGAGCTGTGATGGTGTGGGGGTGCTTTGCTGGTGACACTGTTGAGGATTTATTCAAAATTGAAGGCATACTGAACCAGCATGGCTACCACAGCATCTTGCAGCGGCATGCTATTCCATCCGGTTTGCGTTTAGTTGGACCATCATTTATTTTTCAACAGAACAATGACTCCAAACACACTTCCAGGCTGTGTGAGGGCTATTTGACCATGAAGGAGAGTGATGGGGTGCTATGCCAGATGACCTGGCCTCCACAGTCACCAGACCTGAACCTAATCGAGATGGTTTGAGGTGAGCTGGACTGCAGAATGAAGGCAAAAGGGCCAACAAGTGCTAAGCATCTCTGGGAACTCCTTCAAGATTGTTGGAAGACCATTCCCGATGACTACCTCTTGAAGCCATCAAGAGAATGCCAAGAGTGTGCAAAGCAGTCATCAAAGCAAAATGTGGCTACTTTGAAGAACCTAGAATATAAGACATAATTTCAGTTGTTTCACACTTTTTTGTTAAGTATACAATTCCACATGTGTTAATTCATAGTTTTCATGCCTTCAGTGTGAATGTACAATTTTCATAGTCAATAAAACACAGAAAAATATTTAAATTAGAAGAGTCCCTTTAACCACTGCACCTTCTCTGTTTTAACACCTTTCTTTCCTCCTTTTTTTTCTCTGCACCTTATTAACCATTAGTGATTAGTAGACTCAAGGAAGTTCAGGTCCTTTGGGTTTGGCAGATCTTTAAAAAAAAGTTTGGTTCTGGCACAATAATGGTACCATAAAGGTACCTGAACCCAAACCCGAACCCCATTCAAATGAATGGGAGGCCTGAACATCCAGCGCTTCCCACACTGTCATCTGTATGACCATGCATGAAACATTGGCTCTTATCGGGGGTAACATTACCCGTTATCACCGGTCACATCGCTATGGTTCCCGTGCAGTCACACAGATGACAGCATGTGACCAGCGGTGAAAAGGTTACTGCAGGTCACATGCATTGGCTGATGATAGTACTACTCTCATCATCATATACCTGGTCTCGCTGCTATCAGCAAGAGCAAGCATACAATGATGAGTGTATTCACCAGCCGTTGCCTGTCCATTTAGCTAATAAATTAATAAAAGATAAAAATGGCTTGGGGTCCCCCCATTCTTGATAACTGGCTCAGGTAAAGCTGACAGCTGCGGGCTGAAACTCTCAACTATCAGCTTTATCTTGGCTGGTTATCAAAAATAAATAATTAAAAAAACAGCATTCGTCGTCCCCCATTTTTGATAACAAGCTACGCTACAGCAGACAGCTGACTGAGAAGCGGGCATGGATATTGGTCCTCTACAGCCTTAAAATAGCAGCCAGCAGCTGCCCCAAATAAGATGCATCCATTAGATGTCACTTTGCCTGATTCTTCTCACTTGCCTTGTGGCGTTGGCAAGCGGAGTAATAGTTTTGAGATTAATGTCAGCTGTTTTATGTCAGATGACACCAAGGCCAGGGGTTAGTAATGGAGAGGTGTATATCAGACACCCCCATTACAAACCCCATTGTCAAACTTAATAAAGACACACACAGAGAAAACAAAATAGCAAATGGCCAACAGCACATTAGACATGTGGATGCACGTCCAAGTTCCACTGGACCCCCATGGAGAATGTACATACCAAGTAAACAATGAAGGACAGCATCCAATCCAGGTGAAATGTTCAAAAACAGATTTCTTTATTTGCCAAAGTGCAACGTTTCAACCCACATGGGTCTTTTTCAAGCATAAAATACATTGGTAATGGTGGGTTTTTATAGGAAGTGGATTACCATCCAATCCCCATAAAGTAACCACCTACATAGTAAATATCTTTTAAAACAACACATCAATACATATACACATAATACATTTTATATACATATCAACTATCGGGGCAAAATTGAAAAAATCACCTCACAAATAACATTATAGCGTAGAAAATTCCCCAAACAAACTGCGATCCTGTCCAGGTGTCCATAGCAACAAGGCACCAATAGCTGGGTATGTTACATCCAACACATTACTACCCTGCCTATCATATCTAGTTTAGTATCCCATTACACCACATATGTGTATTCCACCAATACGCATCTCATATGCGCACACCAATCACCCTCTGCACTACATGATATCACAGTTGTCATACCGTATACAAGAGAAGTCGGCACACCTATCCATATTGACTTGGCAGTGATGGTCTAATACCAAGTATTTTATGCTTGAAAAAGACCCATGTGGGTTGAAACGTTGCACTTTGGCAAATAAAGAAATCCGTTTTTGAACATTTCACCTGGATTGGATGCTGTCCTTCATTGTTTACTTGGTATGTACACTCTCCATGGGGGTCCAGTGGAACTAGGACATGCATCCACATGTCTAATGTGCTGTCGGCCATTTGCTATTTTGTTGGACTAAGTTTGGACCTTGGTTGGCGTGCACTGGATATATGATGACTGCAACTGTTTTAAATCCAGAAATGGGTGAACTGGATGTTGCCGCTACTTTTTCATATATGGAAGATGATGCCATAAGGATAATCTCAGGCGCACAGACTAGTGCTGCGTTTCTGAGTACTCCTTCAACTGACATGTTAAGGAGGAAATATGAGAATGAAAAGAGGAGATTAATCTCGTTTGAACTGCATGCAACAACACTGATCGAGTATTATAAAGCACGGAGGATACCCCGGAGGTTGCGACCTCATTTGCGCCCTACATTGATGGCGGACAATACGCAATTCTGCACTAAATTCGAATCTATAACCAATAAGTTCTGTTTTGATTTAATGCTTCTTAATAGGGTTGAGCGAAACGGGTCGGCCAGATTCAGAAGTCGCCGACTTTTGGCAAAGTCGGGTTTCATGAAACCCGACCCGACCCCTGTGTGGGGTCGGCCATGAGGTCGGCGATCTTCTGATCTGGAATCGGAATTCCGATACCGAGTTCCGATATGTTTAAGATATCGGGAATCGGTATCGGAATTCATATTTAAGTGTAAAATAAAGAATAAAAATAAAAAAATATTGATATACTCACCCTCGGACACGCCCTGGTTCTCACCGGCAGCCTTCCTTCCTAAGAATGAGCGCCTGAATGGCCTTCGATGACGTCGCGGCTTGTGATTGGTCGTGTGAGCGGTCACATGGGCGGTCACGCGACCAATCACAAGCCACGACGTCATCTAAGGTCCTTCAGGCGCTAATTCTTAGGAAGGAAGCGTCCGAGGGCGCATCCGAGGGTGAGTATATTCCTAATAGGTATATACTCACCCTCGGACGCGCCCTGGTTCTAACCCGCTGCCTTCCTTCCTAAGAATCAGCGCCTGAAGGACCTTAGATGACGTTGCGGCTTGTGATTGGTCGCATGACGCCCATGTGACCGCTCACGTGACCGACATAATCTGACACCTGATGAGAAAAAGGCAGTGGACGGCCTCTCTAAGAACACTGCCATTACTATCAAGGCCGCCGATAAAGGTGGGTTGGTGGTAGTGATGGACAGCGATAAGTACAGGGCGGAAATTACACAACAACTAACTGATGAGGAGGTATACTGTAGATTGTCTAGTGACCCTACGGCCCGTTTTCAGAAGGAGTTGCAGTCTCTGGTCAATGATGCCCTTCTTGAGGGCCTCATTGACTCGAAACTTTCTGAGTTTCTTGTAGTGAAGTACCCGGTGAGACCTCTAATATATGTATTACCTAAAATCCACAAGGATTATTTTAATCCGCCAGGGCGCCCGATTGTGTCCGGTAGGGGTTCCAAAGTGGCTATTTTCTTGGACAGGGTCCTACGTGAATTTGCTATATCTGCCAAGTCCTATGTGAAGGACACGAATGATTTCCTGAGTAAGATTGAGCAATTGTCTGTGACTTCCAATACCATACTGGCATCTTTTGATGTCGTCTCGCTCTATACTTCTATTGAGCATGCCAGGGGCCTGGAGGCCGTTGGTGTGGCGCTATCGGGTTCGGACTTGGGGCATGGCTGTACACGGCTGGTCCTCTCGCTGCCGGAGTTCATCCTCAGGGGGAATTATTTCCTCTTTGGGGATGATTACTACCTGCAGTGGAGAGGTACCGCCATGGGGTTCAATGTGGCCCCCACTTATGCAAACATCTATATGGCGGTACTCGAGGACCGGCATGTGTACAGTTCCAAATTTTGGTGCTATGTCCGGGCCTGGTGGCACTACATTGACGACATTTTTGTTGCGTGGGATGGTGATGAGAGCGAGTTGCTTGAATTCCAGGGAGAGCTTAATGGAATTTTTCCTGAGTTGGACTTTACTCTGACATATTCATCATAGCGGGTTAAATTTTTGGACACGATGGTATACAAAGAAGGGTCTGTATTGAGGATGGATCTGTTTGTTAAGGAAACGGACAGGAATAGTCTGCGGTGCTTTGATAGCCATCACCCGAGGACAATGGTCGAGTCCTTACCTTGGAGTCAGATGGTTAGGGTAAGAAGAATAGTGTCAGATGAATCCTTACTTGATCCCAGATTGGATGAAATGTGTAGGAAGTTTACGGATAGGGGTTACCCTAGTAAAGATGTGATGGTTTATAAGAGTAGAGTTAAAGAGTTGCTAGCCTTGAAAGAAATGCAAGGTTGGGCTGATGCGGTTTTCTGTATCGCGGACAAGGGAGGCAACACGGTTATTCTCAGTAAAGACTATTATGTGGCCGAAGCATTGAGACAGTTGTCGGATATTAATACCTATGTCACCTTACAAATTGATCCAACCAATAAGTACAAAAATCTGTTACGTTCCTTTATGAGGAAATATATAAGTCTAGGTACCATCTCTGAGAGACAAGCGGAAAAACTTTTCCCTGAATTTCCACTAAAACCTTATTGGTATCATATACCTAAGCTGCATAAATCCCTCAGCTGTCCCCCCGGCCGTCCAATAGTTTCGGGCATCGGCTCTATTACAGAGCCTCTGTCCCGCTACTTGGACTGGTTGTTTCGCCCTTTACTCCTTGATGTTCCTTCATACATCAAGGACACCAAGGCATTTCTACGAGAGGTGAGACACTTTGACTGGCAAGATAAGTTTCCATCTGACTTCCATTGATGTAGAGAGTCTCTACACCAGGAGTCCACATGAATTAGGTGTAGAGGCAATCAGAGAAATTCTTGACAATACACCAACTGACGAGCATACAAAAAAATTTATCTGTGAAGGTCTTTTTTTCATCTTAAAACACAATGCGTTTAAATTTGACAATAACTGGTACGCACAAACAGAAGGTACCGCTATGGGTACGCCGGTAGCTTGTACCCTAGCCAATCTCTTCCTAGCAGTTTTTTAGAGCAAATTTGTGTATGCTACGTGTAACCCAATCCTAAAAAATATAAAATTATTTTTACGTTATGTGGACGATATTTTTGTGGTTTGGGATGGTTCTCGGGAGGACTTCACCCAGTTTGTCGCCTTCCTGAACCATTCCAATACCATGAATCTAAAATTTACGTCCAATTTTGGTGTCAGCACCTTGGAATTCCTTGACGTTAAATTGTCAATACGAGAGGGTTTGGTTCACACAGAAGTTTTCCGCAAATTGTTAGCATCTAATTCACTCTTACATTTTCAAAGTGCTCATCCACACTACACAAAAAAGGCGTTACCTTTTAGTCAATTCTTAAGAGTAAAAGGAACAAATAGTACTCTTTTAGGGTTTGTAAATCAGTGGGAGAAAAATATTGGCCTCAGGGCTTGTGTGCCACTCCTGACTCCTGTGTGCATCATCACTCACTCAGTGGGCCATAGAAAGCCCATTTTTTTTTTTTTTGCTTTATTTGGGTTCTAAATTCTACCTGAAAAAATCAATAAATCAATCAGTGGGAGATTAATATTGGCCTTTGGGCTTGTGTGCCAGTCCTAAGCGTGCCATCTCTCTCTCTCAGATAGTGGGCCATAGAAAGCCTATTTATTTATTTTTTTTTATTGGGTTTATAAATTTTCCCTGGAAAAAAAAAAAAAAGTGGGAGATTAATATTGGCCTCTGGGCTTGTGTGCCAGTCCTGAGCGTGCCATCTCTCTCACAAATAGTGGGCCATAGAAAGCCTATTTATTTATTTTTTTTTGGTTTTATAAATTCTCCCTTAAAAAAAAAAGGGAGATTAATATTGGCCTTTGGGCTTGTGTGCCAGTCCTAAGCGTGCCATCTCTCTCTGTCTCTCAGATAGTGGGCCATAGAAAGCCTATTTATTATTTTTTTTATTGGGTTTATAAATTTTCCCTGGAACAAAAAAAAAAAGTGGGAGATAAATATTGGCCTCTGGGCTTGTGTGCCACTCCTGACTCCTGTGTGCGTCATCTCTCACTCAGTGGGCCATAGAAAGCCTTTTTTTGTTTTATTTGTTTTCTAAATTCTCCCTGAAAAAATCATTTTATTTTCTTTGGTTTCTAAATTCTTCCTGAAAAAATCATTTTATTCTATTTTTTTTTCCTAAAGTCTCCCTGAAAAAAACAAAAAAAAAAAACAAATCAGTGGGAGATTAATATTGCCCTTTCTGCTTGTGTGCCAGTCTTGACTCCTGGGTGTGCCATCTCTCTCTCTCTCTCTCCAATTGTGGGCCATAGAAAGCCTATTATTTTTTTAGCTTGATTTGGGTTCCAAAATCTACCTGAAAAAATCACTACATCAATCAGTGGGAGATAAATATTGGCCTCTGGGCTTGTGTGCCACTCCTGACTCCTGTGTGCGTCATCTCTCACTCAGTGGGCCATAGAAAGCCTTTTTTTGTTTTATTTGTTTTCTAAATTCTCCCTGAAAAAATCATTTTATTTTATTTGGTTTCTAAATTCTTCCTGAAAAAATCATTTTATTCTATTATTTTTTTTTCCTAAAGTCTCCCTTAAAAAAAAAAAAAAAAATCAAATCAGTGGGAGATTAATATTTACATTTGTGCTTCAGTGACAGTCCTGCGTGTGTGGCATCTCTCTCATTTGTTGCCACCAACAACAGAGTGTGTAACATTGTGCCTGATTTTCGTTGTGGTCTCACTCACCTGTAAAGGGGTAGCTAAATCATACTGAAGTTATAGCTCACCGTGTAATTTGTGTGACAGCAACAAATACCATTAGTTTGTTTACGTTTTTAAAACAATGAGGAAGTATGGTGGAAGAGGTCGTGGCCGGGGGCGTTCATTGTCAGCTGGTAATGAGGGTAGTGGTAGTGGTGGAGCATCAGCTGGTCGTGGGAAAAAAAATACTGCACCTAAGTCTGGAGCTGTGGAGCCAGGTTCGTCGTCTGGCTACACAAGGCCTCGAACGCTCCCTTTTCTGGGAGTAGGAAAACCGCTTTTAAAGCCGGAGCAGCAAGAGCAAGTTTTGGCTTATCTTGCTGACTCAGCCTCTAGCTCTTTTGCCTCCTCTCGTGAAACTGGTAAATGTCAAAGCAGCGCGTCGTTAGTGGATGTTCACGGTCAGGGACAAGTCGCTTCCTTGTCCTCTTCAGCAAAAACAACAACAGAGAAGAATGCAGCAGGCGACACAACGGGTTACTCCATGGAGCTCTTTACACATACCGTCCCTGGCTTAGAAAGTGAAGCAGTTAACAGTCCATGCCCATTACAAGTTGAATCTGACATGGAGTGCACTGATGCACAGCCACAGCCAGACTACTATGCTGGTCCTTTGACTCAGACCACAACATTGCCCTCGCAGGGTGCTGATCAAGAATCAGACCCTGATGAGACTATGTTGCCCCATCACGAATGCTATACCACCGACCGACACGGTGACACAGACGAAGTTGCACACGAGCTACAAGAAGAGGTAATAGATGACCCAGTTCTTGACCCCGATTGGCAGCCATTGGGGGAACAGGGTGCAGGCGGCAGCAGTTCTGAAGCGGAGGAGGAGGGGCCGCAGCAGGCATCAACATCGCACCAGGTTCCATCTGCCGGGCCCGTATCTTGCCCAAAACGCGTGGCAAAGCCAAAACCTGTTGGAGGACAGCGTGGCCATCCGGTTAAAGCTCAGTCTGCAATGCCTGAAAAGGTATCCGATGCTAGAAAGAGTGCAGTCTGGCATTTTTTTAAACAACATCCAATTGATCAGCGCAAAGTCATCTGTCAAAAATGTTCAACTACCTTAAGCAGAGGACAGAATCTGAAAAGTCTCAATACAAGTTGCATGCATAGACATTTAACCACCATGCATTTGCAAGCCTGGACTAACTACCAAACGTCCCTTAAGGTTGTAGCACCCTCGGCCAATGAAGCTAGTCAGCAACGCAACATCCCTTCCGGCAGTGTAGGGCCACCATTTTCCGCACCACCTGCAGTATCTGTGCAGGTTTCTTTGCCAGGCCAAAGCAGTCAGGGTCAGGGAATCACCAGTTTCGTAGTAGGAAACACTGCATCTAGGGCACCGGTGGCAACAATACCATCTCCCACCGTCTCTCAGTCTGCCATGTCCACCGGCACCCCCGCTAGTTCCACGATCTCCAGCTCTCCAGTCCAGCTCACCCTACATGAGACTATGGTTAGAAAAAGGAAGTACTTAGCCTCGCATCCGCGTACACAGGGTTTGAACGCACACATAGCTAGACTAATCTCGTTAGAGATGATGCCCTACCGGTTAGTTGAAAGCGAAGCTTTCAAAGCCCTGATGGACTACGCTGTACCACGCTACGAGCTACCCAGTCGACACTTTTTTTCCAGAAAAGCCATCCCAGCCCTCCACCAGCATGTTAAAGAGCGCATCGTCCATGCACTCAGGCAATCTGTGAGCACAAAGGTGCACCTGACAACAGATGCATGGACCAGCAGGCATGGCCAGGGACGTTACGTGTCCATCACGGCACACTGGGTAAATGTGGTGGATGCAGGGTCCACAGGGGACAGCAAGTTTGGGACAGTTCTGCCTAGCCCACGGTCTAGGAAACAATTGGCTGTAGCCGTTCGCACCCCCTCCTCCTCCTCTTCGTCCTCCTGCAGAAGCGAGAACTCGTCCACAGACCGCAGTCGCACAACCACTCCATCCGCAGCTGCCACTGTTGCACACCAGGTCTCCCATTATGGGGCAGCTACTGGCAAACGTCAGCAGGCTGTATTGGCTATGAAGAGTTTGGGCGACAACAGACACACCGCGGAAGTTCTGTCCGAGTTCTTGCAGAAAGAAACGCAGTCGTGGCTGGGCACTGTAGATCTTGAGGCAGGCAAGGTAGTGAGTGATAACGGAAGGAATTTCATGGCTGCCATCTCCCTTTCCCAACTGAAACACATTCCTTGCCTGGCTCACACCTTAAACCTGGTGGTGCAGTGCTTCCTGAAAAGTTATCCGGGGTTATCCGACCTGCTCCTCAAAGTGCGTGGACTTTGCTCACATATCCGCCGTTCGCCCGTACACTCCAGCCGTATGCAGACCTATCAGCGTTCTTTGAACCTTCCCCAGCATCGCCTAATCATAGACGTTGCAACAAGGTGGAACTCAACACTGCACATGCTTCAGAGACTGTGTGAACAGAGGCGGGCTGTTATGTTTTTGTGGGAGGATACACATACACGGGCAGGCAGTAGGATGGCAGACATGGAGTTGTCAGGTGTGCAGTGGTCGAAGATTCAAGACATGTGTCAAGTCCTTCAGTGTTTTGAGGAATGCACACGGCTGGTTAGTGCAGACAACGCCATAATAAGCATGAGCATCCCCCTAATGCGTCTGCTGATGCAAAGTTTGACGCACATAAAGGATCAGGCGTCTGCAGCTGAGGAAGAGGAAAGCCTTGATGACAGTCAACCATTGTCTGGCCAGGGCAGTGTACAGGACGAGGTAGCGGGCGAAGAGGAGGAGGAGGACGAGGAGGATGATGGGGATGATTATATTTTTAATGAGGAAGCTTTTCCGGGGCCACTGGAAATTGGTGGCGCGGCAAGGCCGGGTTCTGGTTTTTTGAGGGACACAAGTGACGTGGATTTGCCTGAAACTGCCCCTCAACCAAGCACAACCGCAGATTTGAGAACTGGAACTTTGGCCCACATGGCGGATTATGCCTTACGTATCCTCAAAAGGGACACACGCATAACTAAAATGATGAATGATGACGATTACTGGTTGGCCTGCCTCCTTGATCCTCGCTATAAAGGCAAATTGCAAAATATAATGCCACATGAGAACTTGGAACTAATATTAGCAACCAAACAATCAACTCTTGTTGACCGTTTGCTTCTGGCATTCCCTGCACACAGCGCCCGTGATCGTTCTCACACGAGCTGCAGGGGCCAGCAGACCAGAGGAGTTAGAGGGGCAGAAATCAGAAGTGGCGTTGGCCAGAGGGGTTTTCTGACCAGGTTGTGGAGTGATTTTGCTATGACCGCAGACAGGACAGGTACTGCAGCATCAATTCAAAGTGACAGGAGACAACATTTGTCCAGTATGGTTACAAACTATTTTTCATCCCTTATCGATGTTCTCCCTCAACCGTCATTCCCATTTGATTACTGGGCATCAAAATTAGACACCTGGCCAGAATTGGCAGAATATACATTGCAGGAGCTTGCTTGCCCGGCAGCTAGTGTCCTATCAGAAAGAGTATTCAGTGCTGCAGGTTCAATACTAACAGAAAAAAGGACTCGTCTGGCTACCCAAAATGTAGATGATCTAACCTTCATTAAAATGAACCACAACTGGATTTTGAAATCTTTTGCCCCACCTTGCCCGGCTGACACCTAGCTTTCCTATGAAAAGGTCTTGCCTGTGGACTATTCTGAATGCCTTTTCCAATCTCGTAATTTTCTGCACCTGATTGTCCAGCATACGACATGTTTACACCTCACTAAATGGCCAAACTCCCCACACGGGGCCGTGGTATCGACACTTGGCGACAGCACCCGTGAGAGTGCAGTTTGTCTGAAGAGGTGGGTGAGCCCGCTTTTGGTCGACGGCACTGCCACTGGGTCCCTCCTAGTACAATAAAGTGTCTCTGGCGGTGGTGGTGCGCACCCAACGTTAGACACACCGTTGTAATATGAGGGGCCCTGGGCCTGTACCGCCGGCCACAAGACAGTTTCCCCCCACCCCAGCTCAAACAGTGCTCTACCACTTGCAAAATTATCTCACAGCTCCACCAATGTTTAGTCTATGCGCTGACATCCTTCAATGCCTGCCACTGACAATACCATTGTATTGACATTTTTGTTATGTTAGGCCTTCGATGCCTGTCTGTGGTCACTCCTTCCACTAGGCCTCCACTGACCACACCACTGCTGCCCGTGTACCCCTGGAACCAATGTAAAATTGCCTACAGCCATGTGTTATTATTTTAGGCCTTCGATGCCTGTCTGTGGTCACTCCTTCCACTAGGCCTCCACTGACCACACCACTGCTGCCCGTGTACCCCTGTAACCAATTTAAAATTGCCTACAGCCATGTGTTATTATTTTAGGCCTTCGATGCCTGTCTGCGGTCACTCCTTCCACTAGGCCTCCACTGACCACACCACTGCTGCCCGTGTACCCCTGGAACCAATTTAAAATTGCCTACAGCCATGTGTTATTATTTTAGGCCTTCGATGCCTGTCTGCGGTCACTCCTTCCACTAGGCCTCCACTGACCACACCACTGCTGCCCGTGTACCCCTGGAACCAATTTAAAATTGCCTACAGCCATGTGTTATTATTTTAGGCCTTCGATGAGTGTCTGCGGTCACTCCTTCCACTAGGCCTCCACTGACCACACCACTGCTGCCCGTGTACCCCTGGAACCAACATCAGAAAATATAAAAATAAGTATTTTGCTTATAAAAAAGAAAATACTGGAGAGATATCAAATGCAGACATTTTAACATTAAAAACAAACACATACAACAAAAATCTGGTACAGTACTAAAAATGGCCACCAGCTACAATAACTTTCTCCTGCAAGTAGTTAACTGAAAGGTTTTTTCAATTTTAAACACAGATATGGCATCCACCGAGTGTTGTCCTGTCGCGTCTTCTTTATATTATTGCCAAGAAGATGCAAAACAATGAAAATAATAAAATCATTATTTACCAAAAAAATAGAGTAAGTCAAAACCACATTGCAAATAAACATTCATTACAAATAAAGAAGCAGGGCGCGTCCGAGGGTGAGTATATACCTAATAAGAATATAATCACCCTCGGACGCGCCCTGCTTCTTTCCGACAGCCTTCCTTCCTAAGAATCAGCCCTTCCATGGTGTAGAGAGAGGGTTTGTTACACTCCAAGGTGTTCCCCAGGTTGCCTTTCCTGAGCTTCGATCTTCCGGCTCTCGTTTAGTAGTTGTTGGAAACTACGCTGCATTGGGCCTACAAATTGGGTATGGGGTGTAGAGAGATGGTGTGTTCCACTCCAAGGTGTTCCCCAGGTTGCCTTTCCTGAGCTTCGATCTTCCGGCTCTCGTTTAGTAGTTGTTGGAAAGTACGCTGCATTAGGCCTACAAATTGGGTATGGGGTGTAGAGAGATGGTGTGTTCCACTGTAGAGAGATGGTGTGTTCCACTCCAAGGTGTTCCCCAGGTTTCCTCGCCAATGCTTCGATCATCATGCTCTCGTTTAGTAGTTGTTGGAAACTACGCTGCATTAGGCCTACAAATTGGGTATGGGGTGTAGAGAGATGGTGTGTTCCACTCCAAGATGTTCCCCAGGTTTCCTCTCCATTGCTTCGATCTTCATGCTCTCGTTTAGTAGTTGTTGGAAACTACGCTGCATTAGGCCTACAAATTGGGTATGGGGTGTAGAGAGATGGTGTGTTACACTCCAAGGTGTTCCCCAGGTTTCCTCTCCATTGCTTCGATCTTCCGGCTCTCGTTTAGTAGTTGTTGGAAACTACGCTGCATTAGGCCTACAAATTGGGTATGGGGTGTAGAGAGATGGTGTGTTACACTCCAAGGTGTTCCCCAGGTTTCCTCTCCATTGCTTCGATCTTCCGGCTCTCGTTTAGTAGTTGTTGGAAACTATGCTGCATTAGGCCTACAAATTGGGTATGGGGTGTAGAGAGATGGTGTGTTACACTCCAAGGTGTTCCCCAGGTTTCCTCTCCATTGCTTCGATCTTCCGGCTCTCGTTTAGTAGTTGTTGGAAACTACGCTGCATTAGGCCTACAAATTGGGTATGGGGTGTAGAGAGATGGTGTGTTACACTCCAAGGTGTTCCCCAGGTTTCCTCTCCATTGCTTCGATCTTCCGGCTCTCGTTTAGTAGTTGTTGGAAACTACGCTGCATTGGGCCTACAAATTGGGTATGGGGTGTAGAGAGATGGTGTGTTCCACTCCAAGGTGTTCTCCAGGTTGCCTTTCCTGAGCTTCGATCTTCCGGCTCTCGTTTAGTAGTTGTTGGAAACTACGCTGCATTAGGCCTACAAATTGGGTATGGGGTGTAGAGAGATGGTGTGTTACACTCCAAGGTGTTCCCCAGGTTTCCTCTCCATTGCTTCGATCTTCCGGCTCTCGTTTAGTAGTTGTTGGAAACTACGCTGCATTGGGCCTACAAATTGGGTATGGGGTGTAGAGAGATGGTGTGTTCCACTCCAAGGTGTTCTCCAGGTTGCCTTTCCTGAGCTTCGATCTTCCGGCTCTCGTTTAGTAGTTGTTGGAAACTACGCTGCATTAGGCCTACAAATTGGGTATGGGGTGTAGAGAGATGGTGTGTTCCACTGTAGAGAGATGGTGTGTTCCACTCCAAGGTGTTCCCCAGGTTTCCTCGCCAATGCTTCGATCATCATGCTCTCGTTTAGTAGTTGTTGGAAACTACGCTGCATTAGGCCTACAAATTGGGTATGGGGTGTAGAGAGATGGTGTGTTCCACTCCAAGGTGTTCCCCAGGTTTCCTCGCCAATGCTTCGATCATCATGCTCTCGTTTAGTAGTTGTTGGAAACTACGCTGCATTAGACCTACAAATTGGGTATGGGGTGTAGAGAGATGGTGTGTTCCACTCCAAGGTGTTCTCCAGGTTGCCTTTCCTGAACTTCTATCTTCAGGCTCTCATTAAATTGTGGTTAAACGGAACAACTGCATTTGGCGTACTAGTTGGTTTGGGGCCTACTATCGGTGTCTGCCGCTCCTTGCTGTTCTCCTGGTTTCCTGTCCTGAAATTCCGTTTTCAGGCGCTCGTTAAGTAGTTGTTAATGTTAGACTGCATTTGGCCTACTAGTTGGGTTGGGGCCTACTATCGGTGTCTGCCACTCCTTGCTGTTCTCCTCCACTGAACAAAGCTGTGCCGCCTGTTTACTACTGTTGCCAATTTTGAACTGCATTTCGACTACTTACTGATTTGGGCCTACTCTCTGTGTCAGCCTCTCATTCCAGTTGTCCTCCACTGCAATGCCCCCTGATTAGTCCTGTGTTACCAATTTTGAACTGCCTTTAGCCCACTTTATTCTTTGGGCCTATATCTGTGTTTCCTCCTCATCCTGCCCATTGCCCAGCCAGTGATAGATGAGTCTGCTGGTACATTGACCCATAACGCAACATTTCCCGTGCACGCTACACTGCAAGATTGTGACCCTGCTGAAAGTCAGGTCCCCCTTCCCGCATACCATACCACCTTACACGGGGACAAACAGGAAGGTGCAGATGAAAGTGCAGGTTCCTTCATCAGGTGGGGGGAGGAATACTAGTTGGCGACGTCACTGGCACAGGGCCTCTCATGGTACGCAAAAGTGTTGCTGCCGGTGGGAGGCGCCCCCGCCGTGCAAACACACCGCTGTACTTTGAGGGGCCCTGTGCCAGTGCCAATGCCAACGAGTGGGCCCCCCCTGCTTGCTCAGGTTCACAGCACTTGCAAAGTTGAAATACTTACCTCTCCCTGCTCCACTGCCGTGACGTGGTCCAGATTTCCTGGGCCCACTAATTACTTGAACCAGCCCTACCCACCACAACTTTAGCCAAATGACCCCCAATTTCAAATGCCTTCCAATTATTATAAGGTAAATTACGCTTGACAAGCTTCATTAAGAAGAATGGATGGTTTTGACATTAAAATGGGCACTCTAGGTGTTTTCCTGGCCCCCACTCACTGCCGACTATGCTGCCCCATTGACTTGCATTGGGTTTCGTGTTTCGGTCGATCCCGACTTTACGTCATAATCGGCCGATTTCACTCGACCCGACTTTTGAGATAGTCGGGTTTCGCGAAACCCGGCTCGACTCTAAAAAGGTCAAGGTCGCTCAACTCTATTATTTACTATAAATATTCACTCACACTGAGGTGAGCTTGATAACGTGGCTGTGTGTGACTGGCGGTAACCTTAATCATAAATAACAAAAAAGCTTGGGCGCTTAAATGAAAATTAATTGTCCAATGTAGACCAAAGAGGCAAATGCCACCACCATACAACAAAGAAAAAATACACGATGACCCGATTGAAAGACAGATTAACTTTCGCAATGTTTCGGCATGAACATGCCTTTCTCAAGCTAAATCTGCTGTAGACGGGGGTCAAAGGTAATGGGACATAGTCTCCTTACATGCCTGAATGGTATGGAGGAGCCGACCATGAGTGCCAGAGTGAGGCTTGAGAAAGGCATCAATTTTACATTGATAAATGGGTAAAAGATCATTGAGGAGTGCTTATTTCAATGAAAGCACTTGTCACGCCGATTACGGCGTTAAAGGGGCAGGACGGTGTATTGGAACCTGCACCTGTCCCTGCCACTGTAAGGGACCCTGACTTTCCCTTATCTCGGGGGTACCTATGAAGGTTAGGAAGCCCGAGCCGCCAGCGTATCCCTGTCTCCTGTGCAGACCCTATAAGTGACCCCCTCTCCCCCCCAAGAGAGGTGGACTGCACGAGAGTAAAAATATCACCGAAAAGGAAAAGGAAAACCACACTTAGCTTAATGCTGCTAGGCACAGGAAGAAACACCAGATGAAATGGACACAGCAGTAGAACAACAGTTCCCAGCTAGCTCCTACTCCTGGCTTGGTCGCTGAAGAATGAACTAACACCGACAGTCAGCTGATGAACCAGGTGACCTTTTAAAGAATGGAGGGAGTGGTCACCACAAACATCAGCTAAGCCAGCAGCAATGCAATAACACGAGCAGCCACTAGAGGGGGGAAAACTGCATTAACCCCCGATGACCAAAAAGGAAAAAAGGTATTAAACTGAAGCAAACCAGATCTGCCACAAATCCAAAATTGCACTTGCACTTTACTCTGTGTGCTTTTTTAATTTAAAGGACTTTTCTCTATGTGAGTCTTTATTAAATTTGACAACAGGGTTAGTAATGGGGGTGTCTGATAGACGCTTCTCCACTACTAACCCCTGGGCTTGGTGTCAGTGGACATAAAGCAGCTGACATCAATGCCAAAACTCTTACCCCACTTGCCACCGCATCAAGGAAAGTGGTAAGAGCCTGGCAAAGAGCCAGAATGGGCGCATATAATGGATACACTTTTCTACTGCAGCTGCTGGCTGCTATTTTTAGCCTGGGGAGGACCAATATCCATTGCCCTTTCCCAGACTGAGAATATCAGCCCGTAGCTGTCTGCTTTAGCTTGGCTGGTTATCAAAAATGGGGGGACCTCACATCATTTTTAATCAATTATTTAATTTAAAAAAACTGCACGGGGACCGCTCTATTTACAGTCCACAGCTGTCAGCTTTGCCTGCACTGGTTATCACAAATAATAGAGACCCCACATCTTTTTTTTTTTCTTTCAATATTTGACATAGCTGTGATTGATCAGGAAGTGCCCACACAGTAAAGCTCGTTGATTTCAACAAGCTTTGTTCGGGCTGCCAAACAGGAAAATAAATTCAGACTTCTGGGAGAAGTTCGTGTTTGGGGTCCATGGACCGAAACTAAGTGTCAGGTAAGGACCCCAACATTTTTTTTGTCCAGATTCGCCCATCTCTATTACCCACCACCCTCTCTGAATCAACACTTTTATTTTCTTTGACTTTCTTCTCCTCGCTTTTAGGGAAGTTTTTCATGCTTTGTGGAGCCATTTTTCAAATTTAAAGTTGTACCCTGCTCACTTGGTTTTTATTCTCTGAGAAAATATTATATATATAGTATCAATAAAAAGCATTTTGGAATCCCAAGTCTCTTCATTCCCACAGCGTAGCCTGACAAAATGTGTCAACTTTCATTTTTGCCATTATACATCTGTAAGAACCGTTTCCTCCAGCCATGAGGCAGCAGCAGCAGCTTTCCATGCTTTTACTGATGTTGTGCCTGCACACAATGGTATTGCCCAATTTTGAGTGCACTTCTGTCCCTCTCCAGGGTTTCTTAATATGCAGTGTGTAACAAACAATACAGTGTTTGAGTTACATACCTTGGGTGTACGTAGTATCCACATTTATAAGTACTAGCAGTGCAGATGAGAGTTCATAGGTGTATGCATGTCAGCAATCACCTAATATTTTGGCATAGGTGGTTTTCCCTTTTGGGATGCTGCCCTTCCCGTGGCTGTGCCTTCCCGGTGAAAGACCTGGCTATTTATTGCTTGCATTGAGAAACATGTGATGGTGTCTCCACGGCTTTTCTACATGCATTTGCATATTTCCCATAAGAGATGGGGGCAGTGTTCTGTATCACTGCATTGAGATACACGTGATGGTGTCTCCACGGTGTTGAATGTTTTTATCTCCCGGAGGTCATTCATCCTTATATTTATAGTCCTTTTACTAGGCACTGCTCCTAATAGCCAGTTTCCTACTCCACACTGATGAGGGGCAAATACCCCGAAACAGCTGTCTGTGGATGGATACCATGTTTTGGCATAGGTGGTTTTCCTTTTTGGATGCTGCTCTTCCCGTGGTTGTTCCTTCCCGGTGAAAGACCTGGCTATTTATTGCTTGCGTTGAGAAACATGTGTTGGTGTCTCCGCGTCTTTTCTACATGCATTTGCATATTTCCCATAAGGGATGGGGCATTGTTCTGGATCACTGCGTTGAGAAACACGTGATGGTGTCTCCACGGTGTTGGATGTTTTGATCTCCCCGAGGTCATTCATCCTTATATTTATAGCAATCACCTAATGACAGAGCAAAATGATGATTTTTCGTTTTGTGCTTGGATTGTTTTAGCCGGATAAAAAATCATTCTTCTCACCAGCAAATCACCATGTGTAAACTGGAGATATGCTGTTGATAACATCATACTGTATTGGGACAGATTAATCTATTAATGGTCATTCTGTGCACATAGTTCTTTGTCAGCCAATGTAAAGAGGCCAGGAAACAAGCATTGAATGACTTGAATATTGTCGATCATGCTCATTTATCAGCGTGAACTCATGTAAATGTAACCAAAATGTTTCTGTGTGTGTACAGTAAGTTAGCATTTGGGACCGTACTTTTAACTTTTGCACAAGGCCCAACTTAGTCTAAAACCGTCTCTGCCCCACCTTACCTGTCTTCTTTCCTCTCTCTTTTCTGTCTTTTTTTCTTGTTTCAGCATAATCGGTATTTTTACTTGTGGAATTGGTCTTCCACTTGAGCCTCTCCAGATTGCAAGTCTTCTATGAGAATTTCTTTTATCTTACATTTCTCATTTCATCATTTTAATAGAATACTGTGTAAACATAAACCCCGCTTCAATCATTTATAGAATTATACTGTGAATCCATATGTCCAAAATGTTAATTTAATAAGTTTTTTAGTTTCTTAATAAAATAATTTTGAGTCCGAAAATATCAGTCAATTCCCTTAAAACGTTTTTGGGAATTTTCTAAAATTCTTGTTGACCTGTGCTTCAAGATGTAGTCTTAATTATCTCAGCTTTTCACTGCGCACAAAAATGCTGAATACATGGACTATAGAATGAAGGAAGAGGTACAGATTGTCGAGCAAGTGCAGGACACATGCGATGGGATTCCGGAGCTATACCTGCATGGCACAGGTCAGTGTGATGTGCATGGGGGGGGGGTGATAGTATAATTAAGAGCTGAAACAGGGAATTTTTCCAGGCACCACCCCCAAGAAACTGGAAGAAATCATTAATATAATGAAATATAAGTCTATTTCTACACATCTAGACAGCAACTATGAGGCTTACAAGTAAGTCTAGGTTAACATTTTTATTACCTGTATGCCCATAGAAATAGCTGGAAAGTGTCAAAGGGGGTGACAGATTCCCTTTATACTGATTACCTTCATATATAGACCTGATAAGATAAAAGGTCTATATATAAATATATATACTATATAGGGACTATGTGAGGTCTCACACTGTATGTAGGGGGATGTGTGTGGACTCATACGTTTTTTTGGAAGTGCATTGAACAGCAAGGTGGATTGCTGCTGAGGGGAAAAAAATCTCTTTAAATCTTCAGCTTAGCGAGTGTGAACAAGTTGAGTGTGACCTGAGCGTAAGTGCGAACGGCGGTAAATGTGCGACTTGTGATTCAGTGAAGAGGTATTTGGAAAACCTTTAACAAATACCTGTGTGAATTGGAGTGAGTTGCTGAATTGGGAATAGCTATATTCACAAGGTGTTAATTTAGGGTGGGTGCTCATAATTAAGGGTTTATAATAAATCTTCAGCTTAGCGAGTGAAAACGAGTGTGACCTGAGCGCAAGTGCAAGCGGCGGTAAATGTGTGACTTGTGATTCAGTGATTTTGGAGTCAGGGAGTTTCCAAGGGAGGAATTACTGAATTGCTGTCTGTATTTTATTAATACTTTGTACTTATTTTTATTTAACTTTTCTGTCTGGTGCAATCCCCATTAGGAAATGTGCTCCACTATTGTTAATGCCATCCATTGTACATCTTGCCACATATGCAATCCTTGAGCAGCCGGTCAAGGGTGCATACTGCTGTGCAAGATGTGAGCACACTGTGCATTTGGAAGCCCAGATTCTGAATCTAAATGTGCATCTGGCAACACTGAGATCCATAGACAATATAGAAAGGAGTCTTCTGCTCACTGAGCAGACACTCAATGGGATAGATGAGGGGGGATGGTAGGATGGAGCTACAGGACAGTGGAGCAGCAAGCTGGGTGACAGTCAGAAGGCGGGGTAGAGGGAAGAGTGCCAGGAAGGCTAGTCCTAATCTGGCACACCCCAATAAGTTTGCTAAGATGGCAGATGAGTGCCAGTACAGGGAAAGCACTGCTGGGCATGTCCTCTGAAAGCCAGAGGAGTGACTGCTATAGTAAGAAGGGAAGATGGAGTAAGAAGGGAAACAGGAGAGCAGGGCAGGCCAGACAGGTGCTGGTAGTGGGGGACTCAATTAGTAGGGGAACAGATAGGGCAATCTGTCACAAAGACAGGGATCGTCGAACGGTGTGCTGCCTACCTGGTGCTCGAGTCCAACACATTGCTGGTCGGGTTGACAGATTACTGGGAGGGGCTGGTGAGGACCCAGCAGTTATGGTGCACATTGGCACAAATGACAAAGTTAGAGGTAGGTGGAAGGTCCTTAAAGATGATTTCAGGGAATTAGGCTGCACGCTGGAAGCAAGAACCTCCAAGGTGGTATTTTACAAAATACAGCCTGTACCACGTGCCACGCCAGAAAGGCAACGAGAGATTAGGGAAGTTAATAAGTGGCTCAAGAATTGGTGTAGGAAGGAGGGGGTTTGGGTTCCTGGAGAACTGGACCTACTTCTCAGTTGGCTACAGGCTCTACGACAGGGACGGGCTGCATCTCAATGGTGAAGGTGCAGCTGTGCTAGGGAGAGAATGGCTAGAAGGTTGGAGAAGTGTTTTTAAAATAGGGATTGGGGGAGGGTATTCATTTTATAGGAGGGGAAGATAGTGCAGATAGAGACCTGGGCACAATTAAGGAAGTTGGGGGTCCCAGTGGCATGGGGGGTAGGGTTAGAACAGTTAATAATTTAAGAAAGAATAGAGGTACGGAGATACATAAAGTGCATGTATACTAATGCCAGAAGCCTTGTCAACAAAATGGAGGAATTAGAACTAATGTTGTTGGAGCATAATTATGATATGATGGGGATATCTGAAACATGGCTGGATGAGAGCCAGGACTGGGCTGCTAACTTGCAGGGCTATAGTCTGTTCTGAAATGACCGAAAGGATAAGCAAGGGGGAGGTGTGTGTCTATATGTGAAATCATCCTCAAAACCTGCGTGATAATATAGGTGAATGTAATTAAAATGTAGAGTCCCTGTGGGTGGAGATAATGGGAGGGGGAACAAAATTATAAAATACTGATAGTGGTTAGTTATAAGTCTCCAAAAATAATGGAAGCAATGGAGAATATCCTCATAAAGCAAATAGACGAAGCTGCGACTCAAGGAGAAGTCATTATTATGGGGGACTTCAACTACCCTGAGATACATTGGGGAACAGAAACTTGCAGTTCCAGCAAAGGTAATCGGTTTTTGACAATTATGAGAGACAATTACCTTTCACAACTGGTTCAGGACCCAACAAGAAGGGGGGCACTGCTAGACCTAATATTAACCAATAGGCCAGACCGCATATCAAATATAAAGGTTGGGGGTCACTTGGGTAATAGTGATCACAAAATAATAAGTTTTCATGTATCCTTTAATAAGATGTGTAGTAAAGGGGTTACAAGGACACTAAACTTCTGGAGGGCAAATTTCCAACAGATGAGAGATGATCTTGGTGCAATTAACTGGGACGATATCCTGAAACATAAAAATACACAAAGAAAATGGGAGACGTTTATTAACATCCTGGATAGGACCTGTGCACAATATATACCATATGGGAATAAACATACTGGAAATAGGAGGAAACCAATATGGCTAAATAGAGCTGTAAGGGGCGTAATAAGTAACAAAAATAAAGCATTTAGAGAATTAAGGGAAGTAGGTAGTGATGAGGCATTAAATAAATATAGAAAATTAAATAAATTCTGTAAAAAGTATATCAAGGCAGCAAAAATTGAGACAGAGAGACTCATTGCCAGAGAGAGTAAAAATAATCCCAAAATATTCTTTAACTACATAAATAGTAAGAAACTAAAAAATGATAGTGTCGGTCACCTTAAAAATAGTCTGGGTGAAATGGTGGATGAGGATGAGGAAAAAGCCAATATGCTAAATGATTTTTTTTCATCAGTATTTACACAAGAAATTCCCATGGCAGACAATATGATCAGTGATAACAAAAATTCCCCATTAAATGTCACCTGCTTAACTCAGCAGGAAGTACGGCGGCGTGTAAAAATCACTAAAATTGACAAATCTCTGGGCCCGGATGGGATACACCCCCGAGTACTGCAGGAATTAAGTACAGTCATTGATAAACCATTATTTTTAATCTTTAAAGAGTCCATAATAACAGGGTCTGTGCCACAGGACTGGCGTATAGCAAATGTGGTGCCAATATTCAAAAAGGGGACAAAAACTGAACTCGGAAATTGTAGGCCAGTAAGCTTAACCTCTATTGTGGGTAAAATCCTGGATGGTATTCTAAGAGATGCTATGCTGGAGTTTCTGAAGAGGAATAACTTCATGACCCAAGATCAGCACGGGTTTACTAGGGACCGTTCCTGTCAGACTAATCTGATAAATTTCTATGAAGAGGTAAGTTCTGGAATGGACCAAGGGCATGCAGTGGACGTAGTGCATGTGGACTTTTCAAAAGCTTTTGATACGGTGCCACACAAACAGTTGATGCATAATATGAGAATAATGGGGATAGGGGAAAATATGTGTAAGTGGGTTAAGAGCTGGCTCAGTGATAGGAAACAAAGGGTGGTTATTATGGAGCACACTCGGACTGGGTCGCCGTTAGCAGTGGGGTACCACAAGGGTCAGTATTGGGCCCTCTTCTTTTTAACATATTTATTAATGACCTTGTAGGTGGCATACAGAGCAGAATTTCAATATTTGCAGATGACACTAAACTCTGCAGGGTAATCAATACAGAGGAGGACAATTTTATATTACAGGATGATTTATGTAAACTAGAAGCTTGGCTGATAAATGGCAAATGAGCTTTAATGGGGATAAATGTAAGGTCATGCACTTGGGTAGAAGTAATAAGATGTATAACTATGTGCTTAATTGTAAAACATTGAGCAAAACCGTCAATAAAAAAGACCTGGGTGTATGGGTAGATGACAAACTCACATTTAGTGGCTAGTGTCAAGCAGCTGCTACAAAGGCAAATAAAATAATGGGATGCATTAAAAGAGGCATAGATGCTCATGAGGAGAACATCATTTTACCTCTATACAAGTCACTAGTTCGACCATACCTAGAATACTGTGCACAGTTCTGGTCTCCGGTGTATAAGAAAGACATAGCTGAACTAGAGCGGGTGCAGAGAAAAGCGACCAAGGTTATTAGAGGACTGGGGGGTCTGCAATACCAGGACAGGTTATTACACTTGGTGCTATTTACTTTGGAAAATTAAGGCTAAGGGGTGATCTTATTTTAATGTATAAATATATGAGAGGACAGTACATAGACCATTCTGATGATCTTTTTAATCACAGACCTGAGACAGGGACAACCGGGCATCCTCTACGTCTGGAGGAAAGAAGGTTTAAGCATAATAACAGACGCGGATTCTTTACTTTAAGAGCAGTGAGACTATGGAACTCTCTGCCGTATGATGTGGTAATGAATGATTCATTACTAAAATTTCAGAGGGGGCTGGATACCTTTCTTGAAAAGTATAATGTTACAGGTTATATATACTGTACTAGATTCCTTGATAGGGCGTTGGTCATGGAACTAGTCTGATTGCCGTATGTGGAGTTGGTAGAGCTTACTCTTTGCCACGTGGGTTTTTTTTTGCCTTCCTCTGGATCAACATGTTAGGGTATGTTAGGTTAGGCTATGGGTTGAACTAGATGGACTTAAATTCTTCCCTCAACCTTAATAGCTATGTTGCTATGTATGTACGGTGTGTGTATGCGAGCTCTAATTGTATGTATGGGGCTATGTGGGGGTTCATAGTTTGTATAGGGGCTGTGAGGGGGCTCATATTGTATGTAGGGAGGCTGTGTGGTGGCTCATGATGTATGTAGGGGGCTCATATTGTATGTAAGAGCTATTTGGGGGCATATTGTCTGTTCCAGTTTGCTGTTATCCTCATTGCAGTACAGCTTATGGTCTCCTTTTCTTGTCCTAATTGATGGAATTCCCTGATTAAATGATGGGGGAAACGCATAGGAAGAAGATGCCATTAAGCTAAGTGCACAACTGTTCAGGTCAAATAGGCTATGTATACCATGTAGGGTATATATAATAGTCCATGTCCATAGAAATGTGACTATAAGGTGTGTGGATGTTTTGTGGATTTAATTGCACTGTTGCTTGACCGGCCACTTATGATCTGAAGGATTATTATTTCTTTAACAAAAGCATCATATATGTTTCTTCATGGACTTTGTTGGTTGCTTTTTTCTGGTCAGATTGTTGAAAAATATTGACGATATCCCTCAGCCCACTAGTATCTATATTGCACACATTTATATATGTTCATTTCATAATATATGATCACCTATAGAGGATGCCTTGTCAGTTAGAATAGTGATAGGGCTACATAGGAGCACCATACTGTTTCAATTTAGGGTGTCGACCTCCGCTGTCAGGAAGGGAATTGCGAAGGGAAAAACTAATCCCTATTAGTGATGGGCAAACCCCAGGATCAGCGGGTTCGCCCAAGTTTTTTGTAAAGTTCGAGTTCGGGCCACACATGACACGAACTTGCGTCTGAACCCCAAACTCAGACTTTACATACATGGGATGGGGTGGGGAGCTGTAAACAAAAAGCAGAAAATTAATAATAAACATTAGAATTATACTTACCTGTCCAGCAACGCATCCTCCCGTTCCGCTGTGCCCTGGCCGCTTATGCTTCCAGGGCCGCTCATAAACTGCTGGCAGTATTCACTGCACTTGGCAGTCTTTGGCTTTTTCTGGCAGTGTTCGTGCAGTGAAGTCACCACACAAACAATGACGGAAAAAGCTGGAGACTGCCAAGTGCACTGAATACCGGCAGAAGGTAATGAGCGGCCCCGGAAGCAGATGCGGCCAGGAGACAGTGGGACAGGAGGATGCGTTGCTGGACAGGTAAGTATAATTATAATTTTTATTAATTTTTTGGGTTTTTTACAGCCCGAACTGGACCAGAACTGTTACACGTGAAACCGAACACTTTGTGTTCGGTACGGTCCTGAACTTTACAGTTCGGGTTAACCCATCCCTAGTCCCTATCTCCCCTCTGTGCAAATGTGTGCGCATGTATGTCTTTATGCTTTGGGTTTTTTAACTAAGTAAATAAGAGATAATTGTGACACAATGACTAAGGTGGCACGACCGTTGAAACGCGTATGATTTTAATGCACTTTAAGCCTCTGACTGTCACTGGTAGGAATCACCCGTTTTTGTGTCTCTGGATATAAAGATGGATTTTGGACTTATGTGCTTTTAATTAAAATGGAATAAAAGGTATTTTTTATGGACATCACCCACGCTGGACTTCTGCTTTATCACCTGTATGTTACTCACAAGACCTAACATGTGATCTATCAAAGGGGATCATGTGACATGTCAAGTGATACATCAGATATCGAGGTTCACGCCCTCTAAACTGCCCGGAACCCTGGCTACTCTTAATCCGCCCTCATTATTCTCACTCTACCAGATGAAAATAATCAATTAAAATAGGAGATTTTCATTTAGCTGCATAATAATGCTGTACACTTATATATTCTCCTGAGAAAGACTACACCTCACTTTAATACATTAAACCCTCTCTGACCTTAGACGTACTATCCCGTCGAGGTGCCCTGGGCCTATCTGACCCTCAACGGGATAGCACGTCATAGCGATCGGCCGCGCTCTCAGGGGGAGCGCGGCCGATCGCGGCCAGGTGTCAGCTGCCTATTGCAGCTGACATCCGGCGCTTTGTGCCAGGAGCGGTCATGGACCGCCCCCGGCACATTAACCCCCGACACACCGCGATCAAACATGATCGCGGTGTGCCGGCGGTATAGGGAAGCATCGCGCAGGGAGGGGGCTCCCTGCGGGCTTCCCTGAGACCCCCGGAGCAACGCGATGTGATCGCGTTGCTGCGAGGGTCTCTTTACCTCCCTCCCTGTAGCAGGCCCGGATCCAAGATGGCCGCGGCATCCGGGTCCTGCAGGGAGGGAGGTGGCTTACCAAGTGCCTGCTCAGAGCAGGCGTTTGGTAAGCCTGCAGTGCTCTAAGTCAGATCACTGATCTGACAGAGTGCTGTGCAAACTGTCAGATCAGTGATCTGTGATGTCCCCCCCGGGACAAAGTAAAAAAGTTAAAAAAAAATTTCCACATGTGTAAAAAAAAATAAAAAAGTTCCTAAATAATGAAAAAAAAAATATTATTCCCATAAATACATTTCTTTATCTAAATAAAAAAACAAACAATAAAAGTACACATATTTAGTATTGCCGCGTCCGTAACGACCCAACCTATAAAACTGTCCCACTAGTTAACCCCTTCAGTAAACACCGTAAGAAAAAAAAACGAGGCAAAAAACAACGCTTTATTATCATACTGCGGAACAAAAAGTGGAATAACACGCGATCAAAAAGACAGATATAAATAACCATGGCACCGCTCATCTTGTCCCACAAAAAACGAGCTGCCATACAGCATCATCAGCGAAAAAATAAAAAAGTTATAGTCCTCAGAATAAAGCGATGCAAAAATAATTATTTTTTCTATAAAATAGTTTTTATCGTATAAAAGCGCCAAAACATAAAAAAATAATATAAATGAGGTATCGCTGTAATCGTACTGACCCGAAGAATAAAACTGCTTTATCAATTTTACCAAACGCAGAACGGTATAAACGCCTCCCCCAAAAGAAGTTCATGAATAGCTGGTTTTCGGTCATTCTGCCTCACAAAAATCAAAATAAAAAGCGATCAAAAAATGTCACGTACCCCGAAAATGTTACCAATAAAAACGTTAACTCGTCCTGCAAAAAACAAGACCTCACATGACTCTGTGGACTCAAATATGTTAAAATTATAGCTCTCAAAATGTGGTAATGCAAAAAATATTTTTTGCAATAAAAAGCGTCTTTCAGTGTGTGACGGCTGCCAATAATAAAAATCCGCTAAATAACTCGCTATAAAAGTAAATCAAACCCCCCTTCATCAACCCCTTAGTTAGGGAAAAATAAAAAAAATTAAAAAATGTATTTATTTCCATTTTCCCATTAGGGTTAGGGCTAGGGTTAGGGCTAGGGTTAAGGCTACAGTTAGGGTTGGGGCTAAAGTTAGGGTTAGGGTTGGGGCTAAAGTTAGGGTTAGGGTTTGGATTACATTTACGGTTGGGAATAGGGTTGGGATTAGGGTTAGGGGTGTGTCTGGGTTAGAGGTGTGGTTAGGGTTACCATTGGGATTAGGGTTAGGGATGTCTTTGCAATAGGGTTTCATTTATAATTGGGGGGTTTCCACTGTTTAGGCACATCAGGGGCTCTCCAAACGCGACATGGCGTCCGATCTCAATTCTGCGTTGAAAATGTAAAACAGTGCTCATTCCCTTCCAAGCTCTCCCGTGTGCCCAAACAGGGGTTTACCCCAACATATGGGGTATCAGCGTACTCAGGACAAATTGGACAACTACTTTTAGGGTGCAATTTCTCCTGTTACCCTTGGGAAAATGCAAAACTGGGGCTAAAAAAAAGATTTTTTATTTTCACGGCTCTGCGTTATAAACTGTAGTGAAACACTTGGGGGTTCAAAGTTCTCACAACACATCTAGATAAGTTCCTTGAGGGGTCTAGTTTCCAATATGCGGTCACTTGTGGGGGTTTCTACTGTTTAGGTACATTAGGGGCTCTGCAAACGCAATGTGACGCCTGCAGACCAATCCATCTAAGTCTGCATTCCAAAAGATGCTCCTTCTCTTCCGAGCTCTGCCATGCGCTCAAACAGTGGTTCCCCCCCACATATCGAGTATCAGCGTACTCAGGACAAATTGGACAACTACATTTAGGGTCCAATTTCTCCTGTTACCCTCGGGAAAATACAAAACTGGGGGCTAAAAATAATTTTAGTGGGAACATTTTTTTTTTTTTTTTATGGTTCTGCATTATAAATTTCTGTGAAGCCCTTGGTGGGTCAAAGTGCTCACCAAACATCCAGATAAGTTCCTAAGGGGGTCTACTTCCCTCCTTCCGAGCTCTCCCATGCACCCAAACAGTGGTTTACCCCCACATATGGGGTATCAGCGTACTCATGACAAATTGTACAACAACTTTTGAGGTCCACGTTCTTCTCTTACCCTTGGGAAAATAAAAAAATGGGGGCAAAAAGATAATTTTTGTGAAAAAATATGATTTTTTATTTTTATGGTTCTGCATTATAAACTTCTGTGAAGCACTTGGTGGGTCAAAGTGCTCACCACACCTCTAGATTAGTTCCTTAGGGGGTCTACATTCCAAAAGGGTGTCACTTGTGGGGGGGTTTCAATGTTTAGGCACATCAGTGGCTCGTCAAACGCAACATGGCGTCCCATCTCAATTCCTGTCAATTTTGCATTGAAAAGTCAAACAGCACTCCTTTCCTTCCGAGCTCTCCCATGTGCCCAAACAGTGGTTTACCGCCACATATGGGGTATCAGCGTACTCAGGACAAACTGTACAACAACTTTTGGGGTCCAATTTCTTCTCTTACCTATTGAAAAATAAAAAATTGGGGGCGAAAATATAATTTTTGTGAAAAAATATAAATTTTTATTTTTACGGTTCTGCATTATAAACTTCTGTGAAGCACTTGGTGGGTCAAAGTGCTCACCACATCTCTAGATAATCTCCTTAGGGGGTCTACTTTCCAAAATGGTGTCACTTGTGGGGGGTTTCAATGTTTAGGCACATCAGTGGCTCTCCAAACGCAACATGGCATCCCATCTCAATTCCTGTCAATTTTGCATTGAAAAGTCAAATTGCCCTCCTTCGCTTTCGAGCTCTGTCATGTGCCCAAACTGTGGTTTACCCCCACATATGGGGTATCGGCGTTCTCAAGAAAAAATTGTACAACAACTTTTGTGGTCCATTTTCTCCTGTTACCCTTGGTAAAATAAAACAAATTGGAGCTGAATTAAATTTTTTGTGGAAAAAAGTTAAATGTTCATTTTTATTTAAACATTCCAAAAATTCCTGTGAAACACCGGAAGGGTTAATAAACTTCCTTAATGTGGTTTTGAGCACCTTGAGGGGTGCAGTTTTCAGAATGGTGTCACACGTGGGTATTTTCTATCATATAGACCCCTCAAAATGACTTCAAATGAGATGTGGTCCCTAAAAAAAATGGTGTTGTAAAAATCAGAAATTGCTGGTCAACTTTTAACCCTTATAATTCCCTAACAAAAAAAAATTTGGGTTCCAAGATTGTGCTGATGTAAAGTAGACATGTGGGAAATGTTACTTATTAAGTATTTTGTTTGACATATCTCTGTGATTTAATTGCATAAAAATTCAAAGTTGGAAAATTGTGAAATTTTCTAAATTTTCGCAAAATGTCTGTTTTTTTCCACAAATAAACGCAGGTAATATCAAATAAATTTTACCACTATCATGAAGTACAATATGTCAAACAGTGTCAGAATCACCAGGATCCATTGAAGCGTTCCAGAGTTATAACCTCATAAAGGGACAGTGGTCAGAATTGTAAAAATTGGCCTGGTCATTGACGTGCAAACCACCCTTGGGGATAAAGGGTTTAATATTCAGGTTTTAGGTTTATTAATCTTTTCTATTGATTGTCAGCCCTGTAGTTGTTCAATAATAAAATTAATAATCAAAAATACAAATTGCCTGATAATTCTGCACACAGCGACTTCTAAGCTATCAAGTGATGATGGATACCCCCCTCGCATACCTTTTGCCTAGCAAATTTTTAATAAATGTCTTCTGGATTGGGTGAGATTGCAACAATTTACAATTGACAAGGGTATTAGCTTTGTACTTTATAGTATCTACATTATGCTTTGATATTTATGTCCTTTGTCCTGTAAACAGGTGGTCTGCATAAGTCCTTGGTCTTTATTGTGGGTATATCACTATTTTAAATGTTACTATTAAAAGTCATATTTTAACTATAGAAGACATCTCTCAACAACCTTGTGGATTACATTGTGGATTTTAAAAATCTGTGATAGACGTCTGAGAGGCCAATATAATACAGGTTTGAATTGTGGATTATTATATAGGCGTTTGTTTGTGCCCATTCTGAATTGAGGTTGATGCAGTTCAGGTACTGTTACCCATTTAGAAAAAAACAAGATTAAGGTGTATTTCATTGTATAATATACAGAAACGATTTTTATCAAAATATGCCAGAGTAAGGAATCATTTAATTGGCCATAAAATGTCCAAAATCTGTCCTGATTCTCATAATCTTTCAGAGATTCCCATCAGATAAATGATTTGTTCTCTGAATGAGATGCAGCATAATGTTTTAGCCTAATTATTAAAAAAGGTTTCTTATTTTTTAAAGTTTCTCTAAAAATGACAGTAAGTTGGTCACAGGTTGTCCCACTTCAGAGACCCAAGAACCAGTTGACAGTAAGCATTATTTTATCCTACATCACCACCGTACCACCTACCCTACCACCGTAGGGGAGATAAAGTGTTCCAGAGTTCTCACTGAAATCAATATGTTGTCTGTCTAAAGCACAGATGTGCTGGATCCTCCAGAGAAAGAGAGAGACAACCTCTGTAGATGAGGATTCTGAACAGGAGGTCCCCCACCCCCATTCCTCCTTTAACTTGGAATTCCCTAATAAAATGTTTGAAAGTGCTTTTAAGATAATAGTATTAGATAAACTCTATAAGACTGTTTCCTTAAAATATTTTTCACAGATTAAAATCATTGCAGAAATCGGTTTCATTATCTCTTCGATTAAGCAACACTTCACAGGAGTATTTGCATATCTGAGGACAAATTAATATTGAAAATTAATTTGAATATGAGAGGCATGATCAAGTTTGTCTATCTAGCAATCTTTAATCATTTGACTGCATGATTTGTATCCTGGACCATTCCTTTCATTTCTTCTATAATCTTGTGGAAGTCTTATCTACATTCTAAAGCGCAATCTTTCAAGCTAGGAGGTCCACATCCAAGTCTGATGACTTTATTCTTGTATTACATTTTTTACAACTTCTTTTCTATGTATGATACATTTATTTTTATTTTGCTGCTTGTAAATGCACAGTTATATTATATTTGTTATATATGCTAGTCTCTGGACAGGAATGTACCTATAGGGGTTAGAAGCAGTCGCCACACTTGGGGCCAAAGACGTCTTTGAAGCATAAGTAGACACTATCATTTTTAATCACACTTATTAGGTGGAGTCCCTACTAGAAAGTTTACACTGGTTCTGAAAGTACAAAAATGCTTTGTTTTATTACTTAAAGGGGTTGTCCAATCCAAATTGTTAAGTCTGCAGTCAATCTGTGTGACTGCAGACTAATGAAACCCCCAGCGCCACACACAGAGTGACTGCAGACCTATCTATTTAGACCAGACAACTCCATATAAAGGGTAACTACACTTTTAAATACATTTAGAATTAGATGTCATGTGTGTGTGTATGTATGTGTGTGCATGAGGAATATCACTATTTCCTGTTATATACTATATATGACTTGTACCTTGCATTTTCACCAGATTTCCCCTCTGGAGGTTCTTACCTTTTAGTTTGCTATTGATTCTGAGCTGGTGGAAAGAGACTATTTTCTATGATGTCTCCCATATGGGGTACAGCACACAGAGATGGATTCCAGCTCTTCATTCCTTAGCACAAAGAAAGCAGCAGCAGCATGAAGGAAATTATACAGGAGAACTGAGCAGTATAGATGTCAGTCCAGTCTTGGGATGAGGTTAAAGACTTGTCAGAAAGCTTAGTACAATCTTTCATGGTCTCCCGTTACTTGTTTTCTTACTCTGCTCCTCACTCCTCCATTCTCCATAGGGTATCATAGAGGGTGTAAAATAACATTTCACTGTGCTGACAATCCATCTTGTCTTGAGTAAGTTAGAGTTATGTTGCTTTTTTAGAGTAAATGGTCATAAAAAGGAATTTATGAGCAGGTTTTATCGGAGTCACAGGAGGCAGGAGCAGGGTCGCTGCTGAAGGAAGCCGACTACAGTCTCCAGCAAAATGGTACTGCTGGCGGCGCATGCGCAGAATGAGATCTTCACTTGTTATTAAGCAGAGATCCAAATCTGTTCATGCGCTGCCACTGACACCATTTTGCTAGAGAATGTCGAAACATGAATGTGCGCAAAAGCAGCCCACGGCAAGGGCAGTGCTAACGCAAAATTAAAAAATGGAGGATTTTACCAATCAAGATGACAGGTTCTCTCATAACGATTTATATGAGCCTCCTTTTTTAAATTCCACTGCAGGGCCACCTGTCAATGTCGCCCCGGAATCTGTTGCAAAACTACAACTCCCATAATGCTTGTACAGGTTGGGATGATGAGAGCTGTAGTTTGGCAACTGCTACAGAGCCACATTGTGTAAAACTGCTGTCTCCATACAAGAATGTTGCACAACCTATGGCCCTCCAGCAGCATATCTCCCCTATTACAGTGTCAGCAGACATGTTATTAAATATTATACCACATTTTTAGCTTCATGATAGCTTTTCCTTTTATTCTCAACTAAAAGGTAGGTGCATCTTATGGTCTGGTGCATCTTATAGTCTGGAAATTTGGTAGCTCTATCTGTTGCTACATTCTAAATTATATGTCTCATCAGTCCATGGCCCGGGCCCCTTTTGGATATAATCCATTAGTTGTAAGTGTGCAGCAGAACTGCTTTATTATTATTTTATTATTATTATTATTTATTTATATAGCAACATTGATTCCATGGTGCTGTACATGAGAAGGGTTACATACAAGTTACAGATATCACTTACAGTAAACAAACTAACAATGATGGACTGATACAGAGGGGCGAGGACCCTGCCCTTGCAGGCTTACATTCTACAGGATTATGGGGAAGGGGACAGTAGGTTGAGGGTTGCAGGAGCTCCGGTGTTGGTGAGGCGGTAGCTTCGGTAGTGGTGACTAAGGATGCAGCGGGGTCATTGCAGGCTGTAGGCTTTCCTGAAGAGGTAGGCTTTCAGGTTCCGTCTGAAGGATCGGACTTTATCGAGTCACTATTTAAAAACAGCACGATCATTTCTGAAAAGGACCATTCAAAAATCCTAATGTAAAAAGAACTTAGAAGGTTGATATTACAATCTTACCTCATTCTAATCAACTCGTAGCAGATACTCCTCACAAACTTTCTTAGTCAAATTTTGCTCCTTAATGCAATACAAAGAACTCTCCACTCAAATATGCAGAAATCTATGAGAATTTTTTTATTACAGCAATCTAGAATAATTTTTTGCTTGACATTTAAGTTTGAAACACAAGACATTTTTCAGGTAAACTGTGATATTCAGTAGAAAAATACCACAAAAAGTATAAGAACATAAATATTCATATAGTACATATAGTAAATCAAAAGCAAAGGGAAACAAAAACAAAAGGAACTATACATACAACTAATGGTCGACAGATAAATATTATTCCAGATTTAGAGTACAACAGACATATGGATACAATAAGCTCCAGGGGATGCCCCTAATATCACTAAAAAATAAGAGAGTGACAAAAAACATGCATACAATATACAGTCAAGGTGATATGCAGAAAAATGGGATACTCATCCAATGACCACTGGGGTAACAGAATAAAAATGGTCAGCTGTCAGCTCAAAGGATAATACAGGATCCATTGAGAATATGGTTCAATACTCTGTAGGGAAAAAACACAGTCATCCATATTATGCAAATTGTCTCTTCAGAGAGGAAGAGAGCTAGAACTCTACTGCCACATATTGGAAGGTAGCAATCCTACAAGTCAATGTTGACCCTTTAATGAGCCTTGTCACATAACTTAGGATAATAGCCAAACCAGAATCTCAATTTGCAGACTGTGTTTCGGGGTACTGCCCCTCGTCAGTGCAAAGCGGAGATCTGGTTTGGCTGTGTGAGAGGCGTCAGACCGTTATCCAAGAGGTATCGCTTCTCCTTGCGAAGATTGACATGCTAAGCATGCCAAGATGAGGAGACTTAAAGCCACAATGCTCCTCTGGATAATATGCTAATTATGCAAATTGTCTCTTCAGAGAGGAAGAGAGCTAGAACTCTAGTGCCACCTATTGGAAGATAGCAATCCCAAAAGTCAATGTTGACCCTTTAATGAGCTTTGTCACATGACTTAGGAAAATATTTAAACCAGAAACTCAATTTGCAGACACTGTGTTTCGGGGTACTGCCCCTCGTCAGTGCAAAGCGAAGATCTGGTTTGGCTGTCTGAGAGGCGTCAGACCGTTATCCAAGAAGTATCATCTCTCTCTCTATATATATATATTATACTTCTTGAATAACGGTCTGACGCCTCTCACACAGCCAAACCAGATCTCCGCTTTGCACTGACAAGTGGCAGTACCCCGAAACACAGTGTCTGCAATTTGAGATTCTGGTTTGGCTATTGTCCTAAGTCATGTGACAAGGCTCATTAAAGGGTCAACATTGACTTGTAGGATTGCTACCTTCCAGTAGGTGGCACTAGAGTTCTAGCTCTCTTCCTCTCTGAAGAGACAATTTGCATAATTAGCATATTACCCAGAGGAGCATTGTGGCTTTAAGTCTCCTCATCTCAGCATGCTTAGCATGTTGATCTCCGCAAGGAGAAATGATACTTCTTGATTAATAATAGTCATCTATAGTAAGATGTACACGAGGAGGGGCTGAAATTTGTTATAAAAAAGGATACCTCAGGTATAATAATAATAATACTTAAGCAAATACAGACTCAGAAGGATAAGGCTTACTGGTTTGCTGTAAAGTAGGTGAAGAACATAATGCAACTGTGTGCGAGACCAACTTTTCCTTGGAATGGCAATTCAAGGAACCAAATTCCCCCTTCAATGACACATTGTGGCTAAAGTGACCCTTGAATTATACATAATTTAACAGAACATTGGGATTGTATAATTTACGTATTAAAATACTTAGTCCCTACCTTTTAGTTTTTCTGGCACAATTCCACAGATCCACAGTCTATCCGGTATCCATCTTCAGTGGCAACGTGACATCAACGGTCCTCGTCTTAGACTCCCAAAGCACCATGTACATAGAAAAGTCTAACAGTAGAAGACAGTTACATTTTTATGAAGAACTAGATGGCTACTTAAAAATAATTAAATTATGGATGTCTCAAACATTCACTAGATCAGAATTGTAAAATCTTTTCTGGTCTGAGGGGCACAAAGTCAGACTGAACCAATCTAAAGTTTGCTGATAAAATTTTAAAGTTTATTGTCATCTGAGATATTTATGGCAGATAGAAAGTATACAATATAAATGTATGATTGATGCTAACATTACTTCATTCTATGAGGAGAATGGATATTCTCACTTCACTGTTGCTAGAAGGGAAGAAAACATGCGTTTATGCAGTTCTCTCCAGTGTAGTGTATGCAAGTTGATGAAGTGGTTGAGTGCTTTCCTACTTATATACTGTATATCTACCATGAAGATTATGGCAGACATATGTGACCACCACCTTTTGTCCTTTGCTGGAGTGACACAGAGGGGTCCGCAGAACCCTATTCTATAGACATATTGTATTAAAGAGATGGCCACACAAAGCCCAATACAATTATCACACTTTTGGTCTTTCCATTTCGAAGATGTAGTCAATGCAAAGTAGGGAATAAATCCCTGATGTAAAATATGTCTTTAGTTCTGTCGTAGATATTTATAATTATGGATGGCATTTTCTTTATATGAAGACCGTTGTAGGCAGTGTTGTGATATTTATATTTCCTTATTCTTCATAGATATAGAAATTTATATGGAGAATGGAGATATATTATTGTAGCTCAACAATGTGCACATTTAAGTGAGACATTGTATGCAAAGACATTTGTCATAGAAACTGAAGAACAATCATATTTTATCCTTCTAGGATTCCCCAGGGGATTTTTTTCAATGTATATGTTTCAGACAAGTAAACGCAGAATGGTTCTTAAATAACTGAATTGAAATGTCTGTTTTCAGAATTTACAAGTCATCTAACCTTCAGGCATTTCAACGCATCCACTTAGGAATACTTTTTATGCTTTGCATTTTACCTCTTGCCAAGTTTGATTGTGCTACTGAGAAGGAAAAAAGACAGGATTTAAAGTACGGTAACATGACTTATTGGCAAAATGTACAGACATGTTTGGTTTGTTATAAAAGAAATAATGATACAAAAACAATACAAATACATTGTTTCACATGATGGATATACAGTACTATAAAACTCTAAGGAGCCGAATCATTAAGACTGGTGCTGCGCATGATAGTTTGAATAAATGGCTTGTTGGAGTGCAATGCACCAAATAATTTTTTAAAGGGAATCTGTCATCACGTTTTTACTGCGTAATCTGAGAACAGCATGAGATAGGGGTTATAGTGAGGTGGGGTTTACACAGTGTGGCAGTTGTGCAGGGACCACAGAAAGTTCAACATAAAATGTCTTTATTCCAGAAACTCACACAGCCATGGCGAAAAAGATATCGGGTGCAAAACCATAAATAACATATGTGTCCCAGGTAGCAAAAAAAAAAAGCAGGATGCACTCACCAATCTTCAAAGTAGCAAATTTTATTGAGTCTTCACAATTAAAACTTCATGGCCAGGGGAGAAGAAAAGGAGCTCGTGCGAGCAGGGGAGACGACGGCCGTTTCGCGCGGTCCTTGCGCTTCAACGGGTCTGCACGAGTGACAACCCTAACCCCAACACAACTCAAACCCCAATACAACCCTTAGCCTAACCCTAACCCTAGCCCAAAACACAATCCTTAAACCCAACCCTAACACTAGCCACAAACCTGACCCCAACACACCCCTAATCTTTATCCCAACCCTAACCACAACCCAAACCCCAACACCACAACCCTAACCCCAAAACCTCAACCCTAACCCCAACAAAACATAACCCCAACAAAACCCTTAGCCTAGCCCTAATCCTAGCCCGAACTCTAAACCCCTCAATTCTAACGCCAACCCTGAAAAACTAGCATTAGAGAATTGCAGCATTGAGGCTGAAGAACCTGCAGTGGAGAATTGCAATATTGAAGCTGAAGAACCTACAGTGAATTACTGTGTTGAGGCTGAAGAACTAGCATTGGGGAATTGCAGTGTTGAGGCTTAAGAGCCTGCAGTGGAGAATTGCAGTGTTGAGGCTAAAGGACCTGCAGTGCAGAATAGCAATATTGAAGCTGAACAATGTGCAGTGTAGAACTGCATTGTTGAGGCTCCTGCCAGAGCAGTGGGCACAGGTAGTGGCGCCATACTCAAAGGGGGAACCCCAGAAAACATACTATGATTTAGCTTTACAGGTCGCTAAAGAGTATGGCAAGCTAAAAATGGAGATTCTTGCATGCTTGGGAGTAGCAATGACTCTCACCGTTGAGCAAATCACTGGGACAAAACACCGCGCTCCCAAATGTTTGACCTGTTGCACCTGGTCATGAAGTGGCTGTAGCCAGAGTCATATACGCCTGCGCAGATGGTAGAACAGGTGGTGATGGACCAGTTTGTGCACTCCCTGCCGAGGCCTGTACAGACTTGGGTTGCCCAGGGTGATCCCCGGAATGCCGATGAACTGGTCGGACTGGTCGAGAGATACCATGGGATAGAAGGTTCTGTGGGAAAGCAGCCCACTCCATACTGGGGTCCAAACAGGGGTCGGAGGCCCAAAAGGGAGTGGATTTCTCATACTGTTTGCCTGTGCAGTGAATGCTTGATCTGCCCCAAATTTGGACACATACCAATACCCATTGGAAGAGAAGTGGAAGAGGGCCTCATAAAACAATTTTCCCATTATTAGGAAGTGGGTCTCCCATACTATTTGCCTATGCAGTGAATGCAATGGCTACCAAAAATTTGGGCGCACCCCAATACTCCTTTGACGAAACATGGAGGAGGGCCTCATAAAAAATGTTCCCATTAGAAAGGAGCGGGTCTCCTATACTTGTAATGCCCATGCACTAAGTGTATGTGCTGCCAAATATTTAACCCTGGGGGGTATACATAAACATAGTGTATAACTATTTTTTTGGTATGGGCATCATAAACACCCTTTTAAAAAATTATGTGGGTGTTGCATCACGGACCACAGTATTAGGGTTGGCAGATCGCGCTAAATAAGAAAAATAATAAAGCGCAAATGCTACCTGGGGTCCACCGTGCAGAGATGGAAAGCTGCTGCTATTGAATGACAGAATACACGGCAAGCGATTACCCATACACACTGGGTTAAACGCCACTCCATGTGAACTGAACTTACACACATAAACGAAACAGATGCTCTGCAACTGAGCTGTGCCACTTGCACACAGAAACAAAAGAGATGCTCAGCAACTGAGATGTGACACACAGAAACGGAAGAGATGCTCTGCAACTGAGCTGTGTAACAGGCACACAGTAACGGAAGCGATGCTCTGAAACTGAGCTGTTTCACTCGCACACAGAAACGGAACAGATGGTCTGAGCTTATTACCCTGACTAGGGTTGTGCTTGCTCTGGAACTCTACTGTGCTATCCGCACACATATAGGAACCAGATGCTAAGCCAACCGCTAATTACCCCCACTGACACTAGCTGGTTGCCTACGTATACAGTCCCAAGCTGGACAGATGCTCTACACTTTCAGACAGAGTGGAAGAGACTCCACTCACATAGCCGTACATAAAATGATACTAGCACACTGGCATGTGCCTCTGAGAACCTTTTATAGACTAGGTTCATGTCCAGTCAGACAGGACCATGCCCATGGCCCAATCTGGCACTGCCACATCCCCGGCGTAGCTGACGTCCAACCACCATTGAGAAGATGCCACCTCACGGACATGCTCAGTACAGTGATCTCCGGACTTAGAGTCCAGAGTGCTAGACTGCACCTGAATATTACTGGTTACTAATGGCTTGGCTGAAGAGCCAGCAGTAAACAAGCATACACCATGAGCCTGAGCAAGATGCTGGGACCGACGTCTATGCTCAGCAACAGCCGAACCTGAATGGGGGACCGCCAAGGCAGACAAGGCTTGGGATCTCTCTGTGCAGCACGAGAATCCCAGCACCTAACACATGGTCACCCTGGTGATCTGGTGGTGTAGGATGAGTATGAGGAGAAGGAGGAGGACAACAGCAAATAGCCAAAATCAGGAAGCGTTTACCCATGTGTGGGTGTGAAGAGGTGCATGGGAATAGACCTCCCATAAAAAGACACTGGATTTCAGTTTATGTTATGCTGTTATCATTCGGTGGTGTAGAGAAGTCTGGCTGGATCCAGCCCTTGTTTATTTTTAAAAGAGTCAGCCTGTTAGCATTTGTCAGTTGTCAGGCAGATGCGATTATCAGTTATAATTCCACCAGCGGCACTAAAAACCCGCTCTGACAAAACGCTAGTGGCAGAGCAGGCCAGGACCTCCAAGGCATATAGAGCAAGTTTGTGCCATGTGTGCAGCTTGGATACCCAATAATTATAAGGCACAGAGGAATCACGGAGGATGTTGGTATGGTCAGCAAGGTACTCCCTCAGCATCTTCCAAAACTTTGCACTCCTTGTGAGAGTACTCCGCACCTCAGGGCCAGTGCGATGGGAGGATCTGAGAAAACTCTCCCAGAACTTTGCCAGTGTTCCCCTGCCTCTGCTGGATTGGAGTTGTGTCTCTCCTGCCTGTACTTCTTGGTTATCCAACAAACTGTGACCTCTGCCGCCAGCATTTTCAGATGGAAATTTTTAAAATAATTCCGCAAAAAGGGCCCTTTGGTACTGCCTCATTTTAGTAGACCTGTCTGCCTGTGGAATAAGAGATAGAAAGTTCTCCTTGTAGCGTGGGTCTAGAAGTGTCACCAACTGGTAATGACTGTCACTCAAAATTTTGAAAATGTGAGGGTCATGGGAAAGGCAGCATAACATAAACTCAGCCATTCTTGCCAGACTGCTAACAGGCAAGATTTCTGTGTCCTCACCAAGAGGATAACTGAACATGCTCTTCTCATCCTCCTCCCTGTCCTCAGGCCATCCACGCTGAACAGACGGTATGACAGTTGTGCTTGTAGTACCGTCTATAGCGCATGAAAGTAGCTCCTGTTCTTCCTCCTCTTCCTCCTCTTCTTCATTGTCATCCAATCCATGTTGGGATGAGATGAGGCTTGGCTGTGTGTAATCCCCATGCATGGTTCCTTGTTCCATCTCATCGTGCTCTGCCTGCAATGCATCCTCTTTGATTGTGAGCAGGGAGTATTTCGGAACACCGAGAAGCGGGATGGTGATGCTAATTATGGTGTCATTGCCGCTCATCATCTCGGTGGAGTTCCCAAATTTTGCAGGATAGTTCATATGTCTGACATCTATGTACACTCCTGAGGTCTTATGTGTGGAGTCTGAACTGAATACTTATTGCCTTGTTGATGCTGGTAGTCAACCACTGCCCTCTTCTGCTCACAATTCCTTTCCAACATCTGCAGCGTAGAGTTTCAGTGCATGGGGATATCACACAACAGTCGGTGAGCTGGAAGCTGCAAACACTGCTGAAGCACGGCAAGGGTGACAGAAGCAGTAGCTGACTTTCTAAAATGGGCACACAGGTGGCCTAATTTGCCAAGCAGATCTGGAAGCTTTGGGTAGGTAGCTGAGCCACGAGGTTAAGCACATGGGCCAGGCATGGTAAGTGTGTGAGCTTGCCACCAGGTTCCGGCCATTGTCACACATGACCATGCCTGGCTGTAGGTTCAGCAGTGTCAGCCACAGATCTGCCTGCTCTTTCAGAGCTGTCCACAACTCTTCAGCATTGTGCGGTTTGTCACCTAAGCATATTAGCTTCAGCATAGCCTTTTGCCACTTGGCTGAGGCAGGGCTGCAGTGCTTCCAGCTTGTGACTAATGTGGTCATTTCGGAGATGGAGGCTGAAGAGGAGGAGGAGGTCATAGGGCCAGCAATCTTCGGCATCGGGAGGATGTGTTTCATCCCAAGGTCCAACTGAGTTCCGGCTTCCACTAGGTCAAACCAGTGTGCCGTCAGCGAGATCTACTGTCCCTGCCCACAAGCATTTGTCCATGTGTCCGTTGTTACATGGACTTTCCCAGTAACTGCATTCTTGAAGGCATGGATAATGTTGTGGGACACGTGCTTGTGTAATGCGGGGATGGCACAACGGAAAGAAATAGTGGTGGCTGGAGACCGAGTACCGAGGGACGGCTGCCGCCATCAGGTTGCAGAAAGCTTCTGTCTGCAACAGCCTAAAAGGCAACATTTCGAGCGCAAGCAGTCTAGAAATGTGTGAATTTAGTAGTGCGGCCTGTGCGGCATTGGCTGCATATTTGCGCTTGCATTCTAAGGACTGTAGTATAGACATCTGAACATTGCGCTGGGACAAGGACGTGGGCATGCTTGCTGATGGTGCTAGTTGAGTGGGTGCAATGACAGGTGCAGGGCAGGAGGTATTTTCGCATGCACCATGGACAGGGGATTGGCTTGTACACGCAACAGCAGAAGAAGCACTGGTGTCACCCGCAGGCACTGTTCCTGGACCCTGGGGTTCAGCCCACAAAGTAGGGTGCTTTGCTGCTATGTGCCTGATCATGCTGGTGGTTGTCAGGCTGGTAGTTTTGCTACCCCTCCTGATGCTGGCCTGGCAGGTGGTGCAAATGGTCTTTTTGGGGTTATTGGCAGAGTCTTTAAAAAACAATCAGACTCGGGAAGACCTAAAAGTTGGACTCGCAACTTCTGTTGTGTTGGTGACACGGGGAATGGTTGCCCGCCTTGTCTGTGACCACCACAATGCTTCTTCCTAACTGTTGGGGTGCTATGCCTCCCTCTCCCTGTGTGCTGCTGTCCTCGCTTTGCATGTCCTCCTGCCAGCTTGGGTCAGTTAAGATAACATCCACCACCTCGTCCTCCACTTTTGAACCCTGCTCCTCTTCCTGATTTTGTGTCTCATCATCGTCCACTTCTTGTGACTCTTTCCCACCATCGCCTTCATTTGAATGTGGCTTCTCAAATATTTGGGCATCACTACATGCGATCTCCTCTTGCCCCTCTTCAAGTGGACCGGGCGAGAGGTCCAATCTATAAATGGAAAAGTGAACAGCTCTTCGGAGTGTCCAAGTGTGGGATCAGATGTCTCCGGGCACTCGGAATGGTGGGAGAAAGGAGAAAGGAGGATCAGTGTGAGGAGTAGGCAGTCCAGACTCATGGCTACTCAGACTTGACCGTGTGGAAGACAGGATGGTGGTGGCAGCAAAGAGACTGTAAGCATTATCTGCTATCCAACCAACAACCTTTTGACACTGTTCTGGGTTTGATAGTGGTGTGCTGCTGCGATCCCCTAGTAATTGGGAAAGGAAGGTTGGGCGAGAAGATATTGGTGTTTGTTGTGGCACAATTTCAGCTTGCCCACGGCCTCAGCCTCTGCATGCACCATCATCATCACGTTCACTTCCCCGTCCCTTGCCACATGCCTTGCCCATTTTAAATGGAGTACACTATTTTCAACATTCACTACAAATGGCTGAATTTGGAGCGAACTTATATGTGATCCATGTGAGGGAAAACCTCAGTTTAAAATATCTGGCCTGTAGGTAACAATTTTTTTTCCAGCAAACTGGTGTCAATAACTTGCCTCAGACACTGCAACAAAATTTAAATTGAGGCCTGAAATGGCACAATTTTGACCGCACTGATACGTGATCTGTGTGGCGGACAAACCCCAGTTTCAAATATCTGGCCGGTTGGTAACTTTTTTTTTTTTAAAGCAAACTAGTGTAAATAACTTGCCAAAGACACTGCAACAAAATTTGATTTGTGATCCGTGTGGCAAACAAACCCCAGTTTATAATAGCTGTTTTTTACCACTGTCATATGGAACGGATCTGTCTGTATTCTGCAGTGCCAACAAGCGAATGGAGCAGAAAAACAGTGTTCTCTGGATTACGTTTAAACCACATAATCAGGATTAAGATCCAAAAAAATATTTCTGGCCCCTGGTACCTGGGGCTATGTCTATAAATGTCTGTGATAAGCAGCAGCAGCAGACAGAGTTGGAATGGACCCTATTGCTATATGCACTGCAGTCTCCACATACACTGCCTACCTGCCTAGCACTCATGTCTATACAGCTATTAGTCCTCAGAAGGACTGTTAGTTGAGATGGATTTGTGAAATATATGTGGTATACCCACACTAACTACGAAGCAAACAAATCTCTCCCAAGCTCAGCAGCAACTCTCCCTACACTGCATGATTCCGGAGCTGACAGTGACTGGCAGAGCGACGCCACGTCTGATATAGACTTGATGATGCTGTGCAGCCAGCCAGTCACTGTATTGCCACAACCAACATGGCTGCGGCATTCAAGTGAGTGGCAGACAATCCCTGCATGTTAATTAGCTCTGTAAAGAGCGCCAAACATGCAGGGCAGAGCACAAGCTCCCGCCGAGCAAAGCCAGAAATACTCGGTGAGCTCCGAGCATCGCGAGCACTGCGATGCTCGGGGGAGCACCGAATAGTGACGAGCGTGCTCACTCATCACTAGTCTTGACCTTTTATCAGCACCCGAATTACACCCTCCAAGTGTTGACCTCACGTGGGCCAGGTTGTGGGATGTCCTCAGCCATCTAGGATTTCCTGAATTCCCAACTTATGCGACAACTTCACTCCTGATGTTTGCAGAAGTTCGACATCATAACCATATTTTTCATCGGTATTTTACCATTACCTAGAGACCAAACATGACATGGCTATTGTCAGCAGTCTGTCCACTATTGATTTGTGGCTTATAGACTGGGGATACAGTTATGACAAATTATGCATCTTCTTTTCCATGATTTATCATGAAGCTGAAAATGTATGTCCCACCACTATCGGATCTATGCAAACTCCAATATTTCCAGGAATATTTCAGAGACATACAGTATGTCTGGGGTCAATGTATAGCATTTGTCTTGCTGGAAAAAACAGGGTCACTTGAATTCAAGATGCATTTCCTGTGGACAAAATCCCTTCCACTTTCATATCTGTGTGTAAACACAAGTTTTGTTCCAACCCTCTGAAAAGACCCTTTCCTGTCTTAATTATTTGTCCAATCTATAAGTTTTTGTCCACACACAATATACATTCCCTTTCCCTGCAGTTGTCCTTTCTTACTAAAAGAAACTGCCTGCATTTTAATTAGGATTGCTCACTATCCAGCTACACCAAATTTTCTCTATGTAAACTAAGCACTTGTATGTAAAGGCAGCTTAGATTGGCATCTCTTATCTTGTGCTGTAATTTTATGTGAGAGAGGAGGAGGTAGGGGGTGAATGCCCTTACTAAGGGCTTCAGATATTTTAATATTTTCTATGACAGTGACAAAGCCAATATAAGCTATTATGGAACTTGTGGGTTTTAGCAACAACTTCTGTGACTGGAACTGGTATATTATTAATAGTAATAAAAGGCTAATGATTCTGTCATAGCATATGCTAAAAATTTCACTTTATTATGACCAATTACCAAAGCATGCTTTACATATGTGTGATTGCAGATATAAAAGGGGAAATTGTAATATGATTCCAATCAGTGTGGAACTAGCCTGCCAGAGAGCTTGTGGATTTTTTGTTGGTACAGATTCTCACAAATCAAATAAAGGTCCAACATCTGAGCTAAAATCAACAAATTGATTATGCAACCTTAGAATTATTTTATTCATAAGCTAAAGTTTCCCCAATCCAGAACTGGTTGCACATCATGGCTTATAACCACTCTGAGCATTATTTTTGCCAAAATAACTTTTTTCAAATCAGTAAAAAGAATTATGAATGGCACTGAGAAAAACCGCTCTTATTACTCACTGATAAAGGATGAATGAGCTTTGAATCACGGACACATTCCAGGAACCTTCACCTTGCTGGAGGTGCTTGCTATGAAGCAGGTGCATACAGGGTCCAATAAAACAAGAAAAAAGCAGCAACACTCCACTTATTGGTGAAAAAACAACCTTAGTCCTTTATTGCATAATAAAGATCATGGACAAGGTATTACGGGTAAAACAAGTGCAGGTTATGCAGGCAAATGAAGCAGTACTGCTTCATTTGCCTGCATAACCTTTTTTCTTGTTTTATTGGATAACTTTTTTCAAGCTTACTGTGACCATATCATCTACACTGTGTAATTTATTAAGTTATGTTATCACCAAATGTCCAGTCTAAAACACATTTGTGAATATTCATGAATGATACCAAATTGTCGAACCATTGCATGTTAGACAGCTAATGTAAATAATATACCTTGAAGGAAAGAGAAAGCGCAGATAGTGTCTTATTGCATCATTTAAGAGAAGATTCGCCAGTAATGTAACTGCTCACCTGATGTAAAATATTCACCAGCACCAGCACAGTGCCGCCTACCGCAGATCCACTGGTCGACATGCAACCATAGCTAAATCGCTGAATAGGAGGATTTGTGGGTTATAATCCACGCTGCCGGATTATAACCCATAAATCCTCATATTCAGCGAGACAGCTAATGCTGGTAGATGAAAAATAGGTACTAAATGTAAACATAAATTATAACATCTAAAAAATAGATTCTTCAATTATTTAACTGTGTTATGTTACTGCTCCCAGATGCTTCATTAACCCCTTCCCGACCTGTGACACAGCGTATGCGTCATGAAAGTCGGTGCCAATCCGACCTGTGACGCATATGCTGTGTCACAGAAAGATCGCGTCCCTGCAGATCGGGTGAAAGGGTTAACTCCCATTTCACCCGATCTGCAGGGACAGGGGGAGTGGTAGTTTAGCCCAGGGGGGGTGGCTTCACCCCCTCGTGGCTACGATCGCTCTGATTGGCTGTTGAAAGTGAAACTGCCAATCAGAGCGATTTGTAATATTTCACCTAAAAAAATGGTGAAATATTACAATCCAGCCATGGCCGATGCTGCAATATCATCGGCCATGGCTGGAAATACTAATGTGCCCCCACCCCACCCCTCCGATCGCCCCCCCAGCCCCCCGATCTGTGGCCCGCTCCCCTCCGTCCTGTGCTCCGCTCCCCCGTCCTCCTGTCCGCTCCCCCGTGCTCCAATCACACCCCCCCGTGCTCCAATCAAACCCCCCCGCACTCCGATCCCCCCCCGTGCTCCGAACCACCCCCCCTGCACACCGATCCCCCCCCCTGCACACCGATCCACCCGCCCGCACACCGATCACTCTCCCCCTTGCTCCGATCCCTCCCCCCCCGTGCTCCGACGCCCCCCCGTGCCCTGATCTCCCCCCCCTGTGCCCTGATCTCCCCCCCTTATACTTACCGATCCTGGCGGGGTCCGTCAGTCTTCTTCCCCGAGCGCCGCCATGTTCCAAAATGGCGGGCGCATGCGCAGTGCGCCCGCCGAATCTGCCGGCCGGCAGATTCGTTCCAATGTGAATTTTGATCACTGTGATATAATCTATCACAGTGGTCAAAATAAAAAAACAGTAAATGACCCCCCCCATTTGTCCCCCATAGATAGGGACAATAATAAAATAAAGAATTTTTTTTTTTTTTCACTAAGGTTGGAGTTAGAACTAGGGTTAGGGGTAGGGTTAGGGGTAGGGTTAGGGTTAGGGTTAGGGTTAGGGGTAGGGTTAGGGGTAGGGGTAGGGGTAGGGTTAGGGGTAGGGTTAGGGGTAGGGGTAGGGGTAGGGTTAGGGTTAGGGTTAGGGTTTCGGTATGTGCACACGTATTCTGGTCCTCTGCGGATTTTTCTGCAGCGGATTTGATAAATCCGCAGTGCTAAACCGCTGCGGATTTATGGCAGATTTACCGCGGTTTTTCTGCGCATTTCACTGCGGTTTTACAACTGCGATTTTCTATTGGAGCAGTTGTAAAACCGCTGTGGAATCCGCAGAAAGAAGTGACATGCTGCAGAATGTAAACCGCTGCGTTTCCGTGCAGTTTTTCGGCAGCATGTGTACAGCGATTTTTGTTTCCCATAGGTTTACATTGAAATGTAAACTCATGGGAAACTGCTGCGGATCCGCAGCGTTTTCCAAAGCGTGTGCACATACCTTTAGAATTAGGCTATGTGCACACGGTGCGGATTTGGCTGCGGATCCGCAGCGGATTGGCCGCTGCGGATCCGCAGCAGTGTTCCATCAGGTTTACAGTACCATGTAAACCTATGGAAAACCAAATCCGCTGTGCCCATGGTGCGGAAAATACCGCACGGAAACGCTGCGTTGTATTTTCCGCAGCATGTCAATTCTTTGTGCGGATTCCGCAGCGTTTTACACCTATTCCTCAATAGGAATCCGCAGGTGAAATCCGCAGGTAAAACGCAGTGCCTTTTACCCGCGGATTTTTCAAAAATGGTGCGGAAAAATCTCACACGAATCCGCAACGTGGGTACATAGCCTTAGGGTTAGGGTTGGGTTGGAATTAGGGTTGTGGTTAGGGTTAGGGGTGTGTTGGGGTTAGGGTTGTGGTTAGGGGTGTGTTGCGGTTAGGGTTGTGGTTAGGGTTACGGCTACAGTTGGGATAAGGGTTAGGGGTGTGTTGGCGTAAGAATTGAGGGGTTTCCACTGTTTAGGCACATCAGGGGGTCTCCAAACGCAACATGGCGCCACCATTGATTCCAGCCAATCTTTTATTCAAAAAGTCAAATGGTGCTCCTTCCCTTCCGAGCCCCGACGTGTGCCCAAACAGTGGTTTACCCCCACATATGGGGTATCAGTGTACTCAGGACAAACTGGGCAACAATTACTGGGGTCCAATTTCTCCTGTTACCCTTGAGAAAATAAAAAATTGCTTGCTAAAACATCATTTTTGAGGAAAGTAAAATGATTTTTTATTTTCACGGCTCTGCGTTGTAAACGTCTGTGAAGCACTTGGGGGTTCAAAGTGCTCACCACATATCTAGATAAGTTCCTTGGGGGGTCTAGTTTCCAAAATGGGGTCACTTGTGGGGGGTTTCTACTGTTTAGGCACACCAGGGGCTCTGCAAACGCAACGTGACGCCCGCAGACCATTCCATCAAAGTCTGCATTTCAAAACGTCACTACTTGACTTCCGAGCCCCGACATGTGCCCAAACAGTGGTTTACCCCCACATATGGGGTATCAGCGTACTCAGGACAAACTGGGCAACAATTACTGGGGTCCAATTTCTCCTGTTACCCTTGAGAAAATAAAAAATTGCTTGCTAAAACATCATTTTTGAGGAAAGAAAAATGATTTTTTATTTTCACGGCTCTGCGTTGTAAACGTCTGTGAAGCACTTGGGGGTTCAAAGTGCTCACCACATATCTAGATAAGTTCCTTGGGGGGTCTAGTTTCCAAAATGGGGTCACTTGTGGGGGGTTTCTACTGTTTAGGCACACCAGGGGCTCTGCAAACGCAACGTGACGCCCGCAGACCATTCCATCAAAGTCTGCATTTCAAAAGTCACTACTTCCCTTCTGAGCCCCGACGTGTGCCCAAACAGTGGTTTACCCCCACATATGGGGTATCAGCGTACTCAGGAGAAACTGGACAACAACTTTTGGGGTCCAATTTCTCCTGTAACCCTTGGGAAAATAAAAAATTCTGGGCTAAAAAATTATTTTTGAGGAAAGAAAACGTATTTATTATTTTCACTGCTCTGTGTTATAAACTTCTGTGAAGCACTTGGGGGTTCAAAGTGCTCACCTCACATCTAGATAAGTTCCTTTCGGGGTCTAGTTTCTAAAATGGGGTCACTTGTGGGGGGTTTCTACTGTTTAGCCACATCAGGGGCTCTGCAAACGCAACGTAACGCCCGCAGAGCATTCCATCAAAGTCTGCATTTCAAAATGTCACTACTTGACTTTCGAGCCCCGACATGTGCCCAAACTGTGGTTTACCCCCACATATGGGGTATCAGCGTACTCAGGAGAAACTGTACAACAACTTTTGGGGTCAAATTTCTCCTGTTACCCTTGGGAAAATAATAAATTGCAGGCTAAAAGATCATTTTAGAGAAAATAAAATTTTTATTTTATTTTCATGGCTCTGCGTTATAAACTTCTGTGAAGCACTTGGAAGTTCAAAGTCCTCACCACACATCTAGATTAGTTCCTTTGGGGGTCTAGTTTCCAAAATGGGGTCATATGTGGGGGATCTCCAATGTTTAGGCACACAGGGGCTCTCCAAACGTGACATGGTGTCCGCTAATGATTGGAGCTAATTTTCCATTTAAAAAGCCAATTGGCGTGCCTTCCCTTCCGAGCCCTGCCGTGCGCCCAAACAGTGGTTTACCCCCACATATGGGGTATCAGCGTACTCAGGACAAACTGGACAACAACATTTGCGGTCCAATTTCTCCTATTACCCTTGGCAAAATAGGAAATTCCAGGCTAAAAATCATTTTTGAGGAAAGAAAAATTATTTTTTATTTTCATGGCTCTGCATTATAAACTTCTGTGAAGCACCTGGGGGTTTAAAGTGCTCAATATGCATCTAGATAAGTTCCTTGGGGGGTCTAGTTTCCAAAATGGGGTCACTTGTGGGGGAGCTCCAATGCATAGGCACACAGGGGCTCTCTAAACGCGACATGGTGTCCGCTAACAATTGGAGCTAATTTTCCATTCAAAAAGTCAAATGGCGCGCCTTCCCTTCCGAGCCCTGCCGTGTGCCCAAACAGTGGTTTACCCCCACATATGAGGTATCGGCGTACTCGGGAGAAATTGCCCAACAAATTTTAGGATTCATTTTATCCTATTGCCCATGTGAAAATGAAAAACTGAGGCGAAAAGAATTTTTTTGTGAAAAAAAAAAGTACTTTTTCATTTTTACAGATCAATTTGTGAAGCACCTGAGGGTTTAAAGTGCTCAATATGCATCTAGATAAGTTCCTTGGGGGGTCTAGTTTCCAAAATGGGGTCATTTGTGGGGGAGCTCCAATGTTTAGGCACACGGGGGCTCTCCAAACACGACATGGTGTCCGCTAACGATGGAGATAATTTTTCATTCAAAGAGTCAAATGGCGCTCCTTCCCTTCCGAACCTTACCATGTGCCCAAACAGTGGTTTACCTCCACATGTGAGGTATCGGTGTACTCATGAGAAATTGCCCAACAAATTTTAGGATCCATTTTATCCTGTTGCCCATGTGAAAATGAAAAAAATTGAGGCTAAAAGAATTTTTTTGTGAAAAAAAAGTACTTTTTCATTTTTACGGATCAATTTGTGAAGCCCCCGGGGGTTCAAAGTTCTCACTATGCATCTAGATAAGTTCCTTGGGGCGTCTAGTTTCCAAAATGGGGTCACGTGTGGGGGAGCTCCAATTTTTAGGCACACGGGGGCTCTCCAAACGTGACATGGTGTCCGCTAAAGAGTGGAGCCAATTTTTCATTCAAAAAGTCAAATGGCGCTCCTTCCCTTCCAAGCCCTGCCGTGCGCCCAAACATTGGTTTACCCCCACATATGAGGTATCAGCGTACTCAGGACAAATTGGACAACAACTTTCGTGGTTCAGTTTCTCCTTGTACCATTGGGAAAATAAAAAAAATGTTGCTAAAAGATAATTTTTGTGACTAAAAAGTTAAATGTTCATTTTTTCCTTCCATGTTGCTTCTGCTGCTGTGAAGCACCTGAAGGGTTAATAAACTTCTTGAATGTGGTTTTGAGCACCTTGAGGGGTGCATTTTTTAGAATGGTGTCACTTTTGGGTATTTTCATCCATATAGACCCCTCAAACTGACTTCAAATGTGAGGTGGTCCCTAAAAAAAATGGTTTTGTAAATTTCGTTGTAAAAATGAGAAATCGCTGGTCAAATTTTAACTCTTATAACTTCCTAGCAAAAAAAAATGTTGTTTCCAAAATTGTGCTGGTGTAAAGTATACATGTGGGAAATGTTATTTATTAACTATTTTGTGTCACATAACTCTCTGGTTTAACAGAATAAAAATTCAAAATGTGAAAATTGCGAAATTTTCAAAATTTTCGCCAAATTTCCGTTTTTATCACAAATAAACGCAGAATTTATTGACCTAAATTTACCACTAACATGAAGCCCAATATGTCACGAAAAAACAATCTCAGAACCGCTAGGATCCGTTGAAGCGTTCCTGAGTTATTACCTCATAAAGGGACACTGGTCAGAATTGCAAAAAACGGCCAGGTCATTAAGGTCAAAATAGGCTGGGTCATGAAGGGGTTAAATACAAATAAAAAAATAATTATAAGAAAAGAAAATGTCAGCAATCAGCAATTTCTGCTAAAGATCTCTAATCTGTGGGTGGGCTGGCATTGGAAAAATAGGCTGTCATTTGTTTTTTCGCAAACAACTCCCATCTAGTCAGTAGTTTATGACATCTAAAGTATGTTAATCTCTGTACTATCCAGCTGTTCAACAGTGAATAAATATTTATTGAGGAACAAAGATAACACAGTTTACAACTGGCATTTTTTATAGCTTATGATGTTGGCATCTTGTCGGTCAGCTTGCAAAGTTAAAGTAAGAATGGGCTCCAGCTAAGCACACAAAGTGAGCAGGAACTTACCGTTTTGTTCTTGTTGTTCTTTTTTGCGTAACTGACAATGTAACACTATTGCTGGAGGCATAAGCCCATGCACTGTTAAACAGTAGTAAATAGTAGTTGTTGCAATATATACAATAATAAGCATTATTCCAACAAAGTATTTCATCCTCATTCACTTGAACCGGGAATAGGTGCAATACTAGACACAGACCATGGGTAATAGCTGTTTCTGAACAAAATAGAAACCTTAGTCCTAGATTATTACCTTAAATTCTTAACGACCGCCAATATGCCTTTTAATGGCAGCAATTAAGGGTATTTATGCCTGAATGCCGCTTTTTAATGGTACTGAGAAATAAGTGTATAGTGCCCCCCCCAGGGTCAGAATTTCTCCAGGGTCTCGGCTAACGGGGAAAGCTGAGACCCCAGAGAGCATGATTCGGGTTGGTTTTTATCAACCCCAGTGTTGCTGTCATCATTATTAATGGAATAATGGTGAACACAAAAAAAGTCCAATTTCCCATTTAATTTCTATCTCCTCTGATGTGATCGCACAACAAAGGAGAGAGAAATGAGGTCCCCCAGTACCTCCAGAGTCCCTGTTTCTCCCTGTGAAGCCCTTATGCAGCCGATGTCTTCTTCCAGAGAAGAAAATGGCAGGCACATGCCCATTGCGCTGGCACCCGACAACAATAGGAAATTTTTCCTATTGGTTCTTTTTGATCACTGTGATAGACGCTATCACAGTGATCAAATAAAAAAAGTAAATCAAACCCCCCTATATAACCCTCTTAGATAGGTAAAAATAATAAATTAAAAACATATATTTATTTCCATTTTTCCATTAGGGTTAGAGTTGGACTAAAGTTAGGGTTGGGCTAAAGTTAGGGTTGGGCTAAAGTTGGGGTTAGGGTTGGGCTAGGGTTAGGTCTGGGCTAATGTTAGGGTTGAGCTGAAGTTAGTGTTGGGGCTAGGATTAGGGTTGGGCTAAAGTTAGGGTTGGGCTAATGTTAGGGTTGGGCTAGGGTTAGGGTTGTGGTTATGGTTGGGATTACGGTTAGAGTTGGGATTTGAGGTGTGTTAGGGTTAGGTTTGCAGTTAGTGTTATGGTTAGCGTTGGGATTAGGGTTAGGGGTGTGTTGGGGTTGTGATTAGGGTTGTGTTCGGGTTAGGGGTGTGGTTAGGGTTATGGTTAGGGTTGGGATTAGGGTTAGGAGTGTGTTGGGGTTAGGGTTGGAGTTGGTTGGAGTTGGTGAGCTCCACTGTTTCTGTACATCAGGGTGTCTCCAAATGTGACATGGCACCACCATTGATTACAGCCAATTTTGCATTCAAAAAGTCAAACGGTGCTCCCTCCTTTCTGAACCCTGCCATGCACCCAAAAAGCGGCTTCCCCCCACATTTGGAGAATCAGCGCACTCAGGAGAAATTGCACAACAAATTTTGTGGTCTATTTTCTCCTTATACCCCTGTGAAAATAAAAAAATTGTTCCAAAGTAAATTTTTTGTGAAAAAAGTAAAATGTTCATTTTTTCCTCCCACAGTGCTTTTGTTCTCGTGAAGAATCTGAAGGTTTCATAAACGTTTTGAATGTGGTTTTGCGCACCTCGAGGGGTACAGTTTTTAGAATGGTGTAACTTTTAGGTATATTCTGTTATCTTGACCCCCTAAACTCACTTCAAATGTGAGGTGGTCCCTAAAAATAATGGTTTTGTAAATTTTGTTGGAAAAATGAGAAATCGCTGGTCAACTTTTAACCCTTATAATGTCCTAACAAAAAAAAAATTATGTCTCCACAATTGTGCTGATGTAAAGTTGACATGTGGAAAATGTTATTTATTAACTATCTTGTTTGACACCACGCTCTGATTTAAGGGTGTAAAAATTAAAAAGTTTGAAAACTGCTACATTTTCAAAATTTTTGCCAAATTTCTGATTTTTTCATAAATAAACGCAAGTTACAGTACAGACCAAAGGTTTGGACACACCTTCTCATTTAAAGATTTTTCTGTATTTTCATGACTATGAAAATTGTACATTCACACTGAAGGCATCAAAACTATGAATTAACACATGTGGAATTATATACTTAACAAAAAAGGTGAAACAACTGAAATTATGTCTTATATTCTAGGCTCCACAAAGTAGCCACCTTTTGCTTTAATGACTGCTTTGCACACTCTTGGCATTCTCTTAATGAGCTTCAAGAGGTAGTCACCGGGAATTAGCAGAGCTCCTGGATGTAAAATGATTTAACCCCTTCAAATGGATTTACAGCGTGGGACAAGACTGTAACGACGAAACTAATGGAATATTGTTGTTTGTTTTTTTAAACTTTGCTTCAGGTGACAAGGGTCTTCAGGTGGATTAAGAGTATAATAAAATATTACAACACCCTGTGTCTTTATTTCAATAGCAAGGTGACATTAACCCTTCATTTCCCCATATCCCACTGCTACAGGGGAGTGGAAAGAGAGAGGCTAAGTGCCAGAATAGGCGCATCTTACAGATGTGCCTTTTCTGGTGTGGCTGGGGGCAGATGTTTTTAGCCGGGGTGGGGGGGGGGGGCAATAACCATGGACCCTCTCCAGGCTATTAATTTCTGCCATCAGTCACTGGCTTTCCCACTCTAGTGGAGAAAATTGCACGGGAGCCCACGCCAATTTTTTCCAGGATTTAACCTTTTAATTTAATAGCTAGAGACCCCAAATTTGACACAAAGACACTTCTTACTTTGCTAAAGAGGAATATGTAATATAAGAAGGAATATGTTAGGAGTCGAGTTTCCTCTGCTGCACAGGGGGAATCTCGATCCGTCTCCGCTGCGGTCTCCCATTCTCCTCCAGCCGCAGTGGAGTCTGCTCAGCAGGGACGTCGCTCCCAGTGTCTTGCTCGCTCTCACTCTGTACAGAGAGTTACTGCTGCTTCTTCAGCTCCTGCCATTAAAGTCAGTGCTGGTCAGCGGCGAGCGGACTTCCCTGGGACTAAGTCCTTGTTTGCGCACACTGAGCATGCCCAGAGCAAGATCTCCCGTTGGAGATCGAGGGTCATGTGCTCTGGCTCTGCAGCGCATTCCATTGGTCCTCTTGGCAGGTCTTGGAAGGGCAAAGTTTCTGTGGCCACTTCCTGTCCTGCAATTATATAAACTGCGCATGACCGCACGGCCATGCGCTAGTGTACAATTGAATACGTGTGTTTGTTGTGAGTGCAAGTCGTTCATTAAATACCCCTACCCTATTGTATGACTGTTCGCGTATGGAGTATGGCTGCTATCTAGCGCCCGACAAATCACTCAACGTGTCACACACGTATCAGCGTCTATTGCTGTGACCGCCAGTGCAGCGCCACGCGCCAGTAGTGCGCTTCCTGACCCACGTCTGGGTGCTTAGTGGTGCCTGCCAGCACGGCACAGTTCGCACTTCGGTGCTCTTATTATAAGAGTTGCCTAACACACCCTGTTGCGGTGTTGTGTCAGCAAGTGGTCTAATCGGACTTCAATCCTAGTTGGGGTTAAGTTCGCTGACTGCTTGCTCGCCTTCTATGTGCGGTACCGCGATCCTGTGACACAACAGGATCGCTTCCTTCACGTTGGGTGAAGTTTAACCCACGCGAGTATACTTATGAGTACCGCCATATAGTCCGTCATTACTCAGCAGCAGGTTCCATCTCTGCACGGTGGACCCCGGGCTATGAACGCACCGTTCACTATCAGTCTTATTATTTGGTGCGTTCCGCTAGCCCTAACATTACACTAGCGCCAGGGTCTGGCTAGTGATGACGGACAAACAGCAATCCCTGCGGTATATACAGCAGCTGGAGGGTAGGTTGGCGGCTCTCGAGAGCGCAACCTCAGCTGTGGATGTTACCGCAGTTGCTGTACAGGCTGCCAGCGTGGCTGCAGCAACTTTGTCCACTGCCACCCCTGTTCCGACATTTTCTCGCCTCCCGCTGCCAGAAAAATTTTCTGGTAATAGCAAATTTTGTAGGGGATTCGTGAGTCAGTGCTCTATTCATCTCGAGCTTCTGGCTGCACGTTTCCCCACAGAGCGGGCTAAGGTGGGATTTATTGTGTCTCTATTGTCGGACAGGGCGTTGGAATGGGCTACGCCGCTGTGGGAGCGTGGCGATCATGTGGTGCAGAGTGCTCCTCTGTTTTTGAGCACTTTAAAACAGGTCTTTTTAGGACCTCAAGTCACCCATGACACTGCGCTCCAACTGCTGGCATTAACTCAGGGTGAGTCCTTGGTCAGTCATTTTGCCGTCCAATTCCGCACTTTAGCATCTGAGCTGGAATGGTCGGATAAAGCTCTTATCCCCATATTTTGGAGGGGCTTGGCTGACCATGTAAAGGACGCTCTGGCCACTAGGGAGATTCCTGCCACACTGGAGGAGTTAATAACAGTCTCCACTCGAATTGACCTCCGTTTTAACGAGCGGAGGTTAGAGCGAGCCCAGTGTAGGCAGAGGTTTCGGCTGGCTCCTACTTTTGCCAAACCTCTGGAATCTACGGTCCTGGTTCCTGAGTCACATGAGGCCAGGGAAGTGTCACAAGCGGGACCTAAGTCCCGGACCGCTTGTGCACTCAGGGTCTGTCATGTTTGCCAGCAGTCTGGACATTTAGCCACCAGATGTCCTCAGCGGTCGAGGAAACGTCAGCGTCTAGTGGTCGTAGGTGGAGGTACACTAGACACGGCGACGTTTGCCTCTAAATTGTCCTTTAAGGGGACAATTACTATAGGCTCATTCTCCCACTCGGTAGAGCTCTGCGTGGATTCTGGGGCGGAGGGCAATTTTATGTCTTCTGCCTTCGCCCAACGCCACGCAATACCTCTGGTTATGCTAGCTCAACCTGTAACGGTACGAGTGGTGAATGGGTCGACTCTGCCCTCACAGATAACTCACCAGACCATCCCTTTTACTCTGTCCATGTCGCCATCTCATCAGGAGATTATTTCTCTGCTCGTCATTCCAGAGGGAATTGGTGAGGTCCTGTTGGGAATACCTTGGCTACGGTACCACTATCCTCATATCGAGTGGTCCTCAGGCAGAATTCTGGGATGGGGTGAATCTTGTGGGGGTAGGTGTCAGAGGGAGTGCGTTCAGGTAGCTACAACTGAGGTACCCGCAGATCTTTCCTCTCTCCCCAAGCAGTATTGGTCGTATGCAGACGTATTCTCCAAAAAGGCGGCGGAGACCCTTCCGCCCCATCGACCCTATGACTGTCCTATTGACCTCTTGCCTGGTGCTGAGCCTCCCCGGGGTCGAGTCTATCCGCTATCTCTCCCAGAGACGGAGGCAATGTCACAGTACATCCAGGAAAATCTGGCAAGAGGGTTCATCAGGAAGTCAGTGTCACCTGCTGGGGCAGGGTTCTTCTTCGTGCAGAAGAAGAGTGGGGAATTGCGTCCATGCATAGACTACAGGGGTCTTAACGCCATCACCATTAAGAATAAATACCCTTTGCCTTTGATATCTGAACTGTTCGATAGACTTCGGGGAGCAAGTGTATTTACTAAATTAGATCTGCGGGGTGCTTACAACCTGATTCGCATCCGTGAGGGGGACGAATGGAAGACGGCTTTTAACACCAGGGATGGGCACTATGAATATCTGGTGATGCCCTTTGGGCTCTGTAATGCCCCAGCCGTTTTCCAAGACTTTGTGAACGATATCTTCCGGGATATGCTTTCCACCTCGGTCGTAGTCTATCTGGATGATATTCTCATCTACTCTCCAGATATTGACTCCCACCGGAGAGATGTTTGCAAAGTCTTCGACCTCCTACGGGCAAACTCCCTCTATGCCAAGTTGGAGAAGTGTATGTTTGAGCAGGAGTCCTTACCTTTCCTAGGCTACATCATCTCAGCCCAGGGATTGGCTATGGATCCTGCCAAACTACAGGCTGTGATGGACTGGCAGGAACCCCATTCTCTTAAAGCGGTGCAGCGCTTTATGGGGTTCATCAATTATTATCACCAGTTCATCCCGCATTTCTCAACTTTGGTAGCTCCCTTGGTTGCCCTCACCAAGAAGGGGGCGAATCCCAAATTGTGGTCTGAGGAGGTCTCCAAGGCCTTTATCTCTATAAAGTCACACTTCGCTAGCGCTCCCATTCTTCATCGCCCCGATGTTGATAAGCCATTTATCATGGAGGTGGATGCCTCTTCTGTTGGTGCTGGAGCAGTCCTCTTCCAAAAGGATGCTCAAGGTCGGAAGCATCCTTGCTTCTTTTTCTCCAAGACCTTCGCACCAGCAGAGAGGAATTATTCCATCGGGGACAGGGAGTTGCTAGCCATGAAGTTGGCTTTCTCGGAGTGGAGACATCTCTTAGAGGGAGCACGTTTTCCCTTCCAAGTCTTCACAGATCACAAAAATTTGGTGTATCTGCAGACAGCTCAGCGGTTGAATTCTCGCCAGGCCAGATGGTCCTTGTTCTTCTCCCGGTTTCATTTCACCCTCCATTTCCTTTCTGGGGAGAAGAACATTCGGGCCGACGCTCTCTCTCGCTCCGTTGTGTCATCTGCGGAGGAGGAGGAGGAGCCTCGGCTTATTGTCCCCACCGAGAGTTTGAGAACCGTGGCCCCGGTTTCGCTGGAGTCTGTGCCCCCGGGCAAGACTTTTGTTCCATCTAGTTTGCGACCGGAGGTTCTCTCTTGGGCGCACTCGTCCAGGGTGGGTGGACATTTTGGTACTAAAAGGACATCAGAGTTACTGGCGAGGACATACTGGTGGCCGCATATGGCTCGTGATGTCGCGGAGTACGTTCGGGCGTGTGTCTCTTGCGCCAGGAACAAGACTCCTCGGCAACGGCCAGCTGGTTTGCTTTATCCTCTGCCCGTGGCTGACAGGCCCTGGGAGATGGTCGGGATGGACTTTGTGGTTGGCTTACCCAAGTCTCGTAATTGCATCATTATCTGGGTGATCACCGATCATTTTTCCAAAATGGTGCATTTGGTGCCTCTTCCACGGCTACCATCTGCACGGGCGTTGGCTGTCTTGTTTATCAAGCATATCTTTCGCTTACACGGTATGCCAGACAAAATTGTTAGTGACCGGGGTCCCCAGTTTGCGTCTCGATTCTGGAGGGAGCTATGTCGTCTACTCAGTATTGAGTTAAATCTCTCATCGGCATATCATCCCGAGACGAATGGGTTGGTAGAAAGGGCCAACCAGACCTTGGTCACATATCTGCGACATTTTGTTTCTGCCAGACAGGATGACTGGGCATCCTTGCTACCGTGGGCAGAGTTTGCACTTAACAATGCCATAGCCGACTCCACCGGTCAGACTCCATTCCTCTTAAATTACGGCCAGCATCCGCGTGTTCCTGTGCCCATGCCTGTGTCTACCGCTGATCCCAGGGTGGCAGACTGGGCTGTGGAGGCACGGGACATTTGGGATCGCACGCAGGATGCCATTTGGGCCTCCAAGGAGAGAATGAGGTCCTCCGCCGATGTTCATCGGCGCCCCGCTCCGACTTTTGCCCCTGGCGACTTGGTGTGGCTCTCCGCCCGTAACATCAGGCTGCGAGTTGAGTCCACTAAGTTTGCTCCTCGCTACTTGGGTCCCTTCAAGGTTCTCGAACAGGTTAATCCTGTGGTCTACCGCCTGGCTCTTCCTCCACGCTTGGGTATCACCGACACCTTTCATGTGTCCCTCTTGAAACCCGTATACATGTCCCGGTTTTCCGAGTCATCTGCCGGGACATCGGGTTCGTCTACGGACGATTACGAGGTGAACGCTATTTTGGGGTGCAAGGTGGTACGCGGCAAAAAGTTTTATTTGGTGGATTGGAAGGGTTATGGTCCAGAGGACAGGTCTTGGGAGCCTGCTGAAAACATTCGGGCCCCACAGCTCATTGCTGCCTTCGAGCGTAGCGAGGCCCAAGGAGGGGGGGGCCCTAGGAGGGGGGGTAATGTTAGGAGTCGAGTTTCCTCTGCTGCACAGGGGGAATCTCGATCCGTCTCCACTGCGGTCTCCCATTCTCCTCCAGCCGCAGTGGAGTCTACTCAGCAGGGACGTCGCTCCCAGTGTCTTGCTCGCTCTCACTCTGTACAGAGAGTTACTGCTGCTTCTTCAGCTCCTGCCATTAAAGTCAGTGCTGGTCAGCGGCGAGCGGACTTCCCTGGGACTAAGTCCTTGTTTGCGCACACTGAGCATGCCCAGAGCAAGATCTCCCGTTGGAGATCGAGGGTCATGTGCTCTGGCTCTGCAGCGCATTCCATTGGTCCTCTTGGCAGGTCTTGGAAGGGCAAAGTTTCTGTGGCCACTTCCTGTCCTGCAATTATATAAACTGCGCATGACCGCACGGCCATGCGCTAGTGTACAATTGAATACGTGTGTTTGTTGTGAGTGCAAGTCGTTCATTAAATACCCCTATCCTATTGTATGACTGTTCGCGTATGGAGTATGGCTGCTATCTAGCGCCCGACAAATCACTCAACGTGTCACACACGTATCAGCGTCTATTGCTGTGACTGCCAGTGCAGCGCCACGCGCCAGTAGTGCGCTTCCTGACCCACGTCTGGGTGCTTAGTGGTGCCTGCCAGCACGGCACAGTTCGCACTTCGGTGCTCTTATTATAAGAGTTGCCTAACACACCCTGTTGCGGTGTTGTGTCAGCAAGTGGTCTAATCGGACTTCAATCCTAGTTGGGGTTAAGTTCGCTGACTGCTTGCTCGCCTTCTATGTGCGGTACCGCGATCCTGTGACGCAACAGGATCGCTTCCTTCACGTTGGGTGAAGTTTAACCCACGCGAGTATACTTATGAGTACCGCCATATAGTCCGTCATTACTCAGCAGCAGGTTCCATCTCTGCACGGTGGACCCCGGGCTATGAACGCACCGTACACTATCAGTCTTATTATTTGGTGAGTTCCGCTAGCCCTAACAGAATATGAGATGGTTTACTGTATGTAAACCATGTCTCATATCCTGTCAGGTTTGTGAAGGAGATAGGAAAAGCCGGCAATTGAATTACCGGCTTTTCTGCTATCTAGCGTTGAATTAAATATAAATAATGTCTCACTGACATATATATATATATATATACTGTATATATGTTTTTAAGAATATTTGAGCCGATGGATCCATGATATGTCCATTTTGCAAGCCTGCGAGAAAAGAGAAAAAATCGCCGTATGGAAGCCATACGGATGCCATACGGATGACACACATATAAATTTGTGCGTAAAAATCGCATCCTCGCATTGAATACAGAATAGTGTTTTGGGACAATTACTGCGTATTACGGCCGTAAAAAATCGGACCATATTTACTTACGCCTAGTGTGACGCCAGCCTAAGGGGTTAAATCTGAGTCCCCTACATAAGAATTGCTTTGTTTGTTTTTTTTGCCTGTGTGAATTGGATGGTTGTTACCGACATGGAGTGATAATTTCATGTCAATGGCACCTTTAGAAATATATTTACTTAGAAAATTGGTGATGTAATCAGTACTTATTTCACCCACTGTATTTGTATGCAGCTGTTATGCTGGAGTCCAGAGAGCCACCAGCCAGGCCAAACATTGCTGTCATCGTCTGTATTATACAGACATCTAACTGCACATTTATGTTTACAAACTGTAAAGTTAGACACTGGAGTTTTTAGATTATTTCAACCCCATAAATCATGTCCTTATTTTCTTTAATTTCACAATATATTTTACAATGCTACATCAGTTTGGAGCCAGATTGAAATTTACGCAACATGATTTGTTTTAAAATGCCAGCAAAGTTCAAAAATATATAATGACACCACAATTGTAGTTAAGTATTTAGACATTGCGTGAATGTCATTGTTACATTTTTGCAAAAATGTAAATAGAAAGGGGAAAACTCTATAATTGTTACCATACACTATAAAACTGAAGATGAAAGTAGATAAAAATATACAACATACAATCTTTTTTTCTCTGTCTAACATGTTCTTTTTTACGTGCATTTCTTTCAGCAGTCTTTTCAAAGTTTGTGTGCTACCTGAGCTTTCATATTTCAGTTCACTCAGCTCAGTTATACAACCTTTTAACGTGTTTTCACTTCTTTTCATCTTATATTATATTTCAAAGCCTAAATGAATGCTACAGAGAGACCATGGATATTCCAGTGAAGCTCCGTAGTGTACTGGTCAGGGTCATGTCAAGTTTGAAATATGAATAAGATTTCCAGATTATTGACTATACTGATTGGACAAGAAAATGACTACTGGCATTCAGTGAAATCCTATGAAGTGACAATAGTCCTACTAAGTAAAATGACTTTTTTTTCTACAAAAGAAGTAATTGTGCTCTCGATCACAAATGGTCAATCCATAAATACTAGTAGACATACGATACAGGAATAACGAATAACTACTGAGGTTTCTACCAGTACTTCATATTTAATTTGTTTTTGGTCTCAAACCTCTCATACAGTTGAGTAGCACAAATAGCATGTGTGTTTTATGACAGAGTATCTCATATCATGCTTTCTTAAAAACTGCCCATCTTGCACTAGTCATTATAGGATAAGTTGAGCCAAGTGTAAAGGTAAGGAAGGATAGATGCATGTTTTTATGCCTACAGTGTACAATTTGCATATTCTTTTGAGTGTACAGCTCAGTGATAGGTTTTAGTGATGAGCGAGCACTAAAATGCTTGGGTGCTCGTTGCTCGGGTCGAGGGGATCTGTTACTTGTCTGTAAGGTCAAATATTTAACCCCAGACCGAAAATTTCCTTCCCCACTTAGGCTTAGTTCAGACACAGCATTTTTGAAGCGTTTTTCAACTTTAACATTGCTTTCAACCACTACAAATGCATTCACTGGGAAATGTCATTGTAACAGTTAACCCCTTAACACCCAAGGGTGGCTTGCACGTTAATGACGGGCCAATTTTTACAATTCTGACCACTGTCCCTTTATGAAGTTATAACTCTGGAACGCTTCAACGGATCCTAATGATTCTGACATTGTTTTCTCGTGACGTATTGTACTTCATGATAATGGTAAAATTTATTTGATATTACCTGCGTGTATTTGTGAAAAAAACAGACATTTTGAAGAAATTTTGAAAATGTCGCAATTTGCCAACTTTAAATTTGGATGCCCTTGTATCACAAAGATATGTCACACAAAATACTTAATAATTAACATTTCCCACATGTCTACTTTACATCAGCACCATTTTGGAACCAAATCTTTTTTGTTAGGGAGTTATAAGGGTTAAAAGTTGATCAGCAATTTCTCATTGTTACAACACAATTTTTTTAGGGACCACATCACATTTGAAGTCACTTTGAGGGTCTATATGATAGAAAATACCCAAGTGTGACACCATTCAAAAAACTGCACCCCTCAAGGTGCTCAAAACCACATTCAAGATGTTTATTAACCCGTCAGATATTTCACAGGAATTTTTGGAATGTTTAAAAAAAATGAACATTTAAGTTTTTCAGCTCCAATTTGTTTTATTTTACCAAGGGTAACAGGAGAAATTGGACCCCAAATGTTATACAATTTGTCCTGAGTACGCTGATACCCCATATGTGCGGGTAAATCACTATTTGGGTGCATGGCAGAGCTCAGAAGGGAAGGAGCGCCATTTGACTTTTCAATGCAAAATTGACTGGAATTGAGAGAGGACACCATGTCGCGTTTGGAGAGCCCCTGATGTGCCTGAACATTGAAACCCCCACAAGTGACACCATTTTGGAAAGAAGACCCAATAAGGAAATTATCTAGATGTGTTGTGTTTACTTTGAACCTCCATGTGTTTCACTACAGTTTATAACGCAGAGCAGTAAAAATAAAAATTATTTTTTTTCCCCAAAAAAATATTTTTTAGCCCCCATTTTTGTATTTTCCCAAGGGTAACAGGAGAAATTGGACCCCAAAAGTTGTTATCCAGTTTGTCCTGAGTACGCTGATATCCCATATTTGGGGGGAACCACTGTTTGGGTGCATGGCAGAGCTCAGAAGGGAAGGAGCGCCATTTGGAATGCAGACTTAGATGGAATGGTCTGCAGGCATCACATTGCGTCTGCAGAGCCCCTGATGTACCTAAACAGTAGAATCCCCCCACAAGTGACCTCATATTGGAAACTAGACTCCCCAAGGAACTTATCTAGATGTGTTGTGAGAACTGATGAGGAGGAGGAGGATGATAAGGAATAGAAGAATGTGGGATCTTCTTCACTGGCTGAATCCATGTCGGATGCAAGGATGGCGTAAGCCTCCTCTGGTGAATAGCGCCTTGTTGACGAATGGACCATTTTTATTTTTTTTCCCAAACCCTAGGGATGTGTGTGTAAGTGGTGCTTTTACATATGTAATGTGTGGGGCTTGTGTAATAGGGTACTCTTTATTGTAACAAAATGGAGAGAAAAAAGTAGAGAGATAAAATGTAGAAAAGAAAAAAATGAAAAGAAAAATCAGATGTTAAAAAAAAAGTTTGTAAAAAAATTAGATGTTCACTACACTAATGCCCTCCCTATCAATTTACCCGCCGCAAATAATTATTTTTTGCAAAAGAAAAATGTATGTTAGCAACAATGTGACGTACGCTCCCCTAATGCACTCACTAAAAAGTTAATCGACACAACTAATTCTTTTTTTTTACAAAAGAAAAACAGACGTCAGCAAAAATGTCACGTACGCTCCCCTAATGCACTCGCTAAAAAGTTAATCGACATAACTAATTCTTTTTTTTACAAAAGAAAAAATGGATGTCAGCAACAATGTGACGTACGCTCCCCTAATGTACTAGAAATTACCCGGCGATAGCAACAAACACTGATGCCGGCAAAACCTAACACACTACCTATAAAACTACTCTGTACAATTTTTTTCCCTACAACAAGATCGGACATCACCAAACACTGACGCCGACTATACCTAATACACTAACTATAAAAATACTCTATACGATTTTTTTTTTCTATAAAACATCGGTCGTCACTAACTGTAATGGAGAAACGGGGTCAGTGGGTGCTCTCGTCCGCTGGCCCGGCTGTCTTTAGCAAGACTGCATGGACCACGGCTCATACCACTGAACGCCCGCTCTATCTCCCAGTGGGCAATACACTACACAGACAACACAGGGTTAAGGTAAAACAGTGTGGCAATACTTTATTGAACCACCGCACACGATAGCAAACAGAACAATCCCAACATGGCTGCAATTGCTTGATTACATGGGCGCATATAAAATATCACTGCGTCTCCACGTATTTCCAGTATGACATGATGTCAGAGCTTCCAGGGTCGCTACTCCATCTGTGCATGAATGCACAGAGAAGAGGTAACAACAAGCATAGGGAGATGACCAAGAACTGTCCATAGAGTCCATACAAGGTCCAGAGCCAGTTGACACGAGAGTCACCACCTGGCTTATCTGACCATCTCCATGGAACCAGGCGACCAGCGGGTCCCAAACCTGGCTTTCTCCAAAGATATCCATGGTGCAGAGATGGTCACTGGATCAGATCTGTGTCCTTCCAACCAGAGCTGAAAACCCCTAGGTTGTTTCCTATAGAATCAAAGATCAGTGTCCCTCGTGATGGTGCCATGATGAATTGGCTGCAGTCCTTTCTCTTGTCTGTTGGGTGGTTTGCAGAATGTCTGGCTGGTAACTCTGTGTACTTCAGTCTCCCCCAGGATGTGATCTCTGTGTCCCTTTATACCCAAGGCATGTAAGCTATTCCTAGAATTACCCAGTGTCCTTCAGTTCAACATCAAGATATGGCAAACAACGTGTTAGGACTGGCGGAACGCACCAGGAAAGATGATATAGATGCGTTCGCAGTCCGGGGTCCACCGTGCAGGCGAAACCCGCTGCTAGTAAATGACAGACTATATGGCGGTACTTTAAAGTATACACACGTGGGTTAAACCTCACCCAGCGTGAAGAAAGCGATCCTGTTAAGTCACAGGACCGCAGTACCGCACATAGAGCGCGAGCAAGTAGTCAGCGAACTTAACCCCAAAAGGGATTGAAGTCCGATTAGACCCTTGCTGGCACAACACCGCAACTGGGTGTGTAGAGAACCTTATCAGAAATATATGAGCACAAGAGTGCGTGCGATGCCGCACTGACGGACGCCACTAACCACCCAGGCTTGGGTATGGAAAGCGCAAGGCAAGCGCACGGCGCCGTACTGGCAGGCACAGCTACAGGATGCTGTGATGTGTGTAACATACAGATGGATAGTCGGGCGCTAGAGAGCTACCATCATCCGCGAGCAGTCAACAACTCTAGGGAGGGATACTTAGGAGCTTTCATCCATCGACATACATCCATCTACAAACACACATAATAAATGTACACTAGCGCATGGCCGTGCGGTCATGCGCAGTTTATATAGTTGCAGGACAGGAAGTGGCCACAGAAACTTTGCCCTTCCAAGACCTGCCAAGAGGACCAATGGAATGCGCTGCAGAGCCTGAGCACATGACCCTCGATCTCCAATGGGAGGTCTTGCCCTGGGCATGCTCAGTGTGCGCAAACAAGGACTTAGTCCCAGAGAAGTCCGCTCGCCGCTGACCAGCACTGACTTTAATGGCAGGAGCTGAAGAAGAAGCAGTAACTCTCTGTACAGAGTGAGACCGAGCAAGACGCTGAGACTGACGTCCCTGCTGAGCAGACTCCACTGCGGCTGGATAGAAATGGAAGACCGCAGCGGAGACGGCTCGAGATTCCCCCTGTGCAGAAGTGGGAACTCGAGACCTAATATTACCCCCCCTCCTAGGGCCCCCCCCTCCTTGGGCCTCGCTACGCTCGAAGGCAGCAATGAGCTGTGGGGCCCGAATGTTTTCAGCAGGCTCCCAAGACCTGAGACATGAGCCATATGAAAGGCACGAACAAGATCGGGAGCATGGACATCAGAGGCAAAGACCCAGGAATTATCTTCCTGAGCATAACCCTTCCACTTAACCAGATACTGGAGTTTCCGTCTAGAAACACGAGAATCCAAAATCTTCTCCACAATATACTCCAACTCCCCCTCCACCAAAACCGGGGCAGGAGGATCAACAGATGGAACCACGGGTGCCACGTATCTCCGCAACAATGACCTATGGAATACGTTATGTATGGAAAAAGAATCTGGAAGGGTCAGACGAAAAGACACAGGATTAAGGACCTCAGAAATCCTATACAGACCAATAAAACGAGGTTTAAACTTAGGAGAGGAGACCTTCATAGGAATATGACGAGAAGATAACCAAACCAAGTCCTCAACCCGAAGTCGGGGACCCACACAGCGTCTGCGATTAGCGAAACGTTGAGCCTTCTCCTGGGACAAGGTCAAATTGTCCACTACATGAGTCCAAATCTGCTGCAACCTGTCCACCACAGTATCCACACCAGGACAGTCCGAAGACTCAACCTGCCCTGAAGAGAGACGAGGATGGAACCCAGAGTTGCAGAAAAACGGCGAAACCAAGGTAGCCGAGCTGGCTCGATTATTAAGGGCGAACTCAGCCAAAGGCAAAAAGGACACCCAGTCATCCTGATCAGCAGAAACAAAGCATCTCAGATATGTCTCCAAGGTCTGATTGGTTCGTTCGGTCTGGCCATTAGTCTGAGGATGGAAAGCCGAGGAAAAAGACAAGTCAATGCCCATCCTACCACAAAAGGCTCACCAAAACCTCGAAACAAACTGGGAACCTCTGTCAGAAACGATATTCTCTGGAATGCCATGTAAATGAACCACATGCTGGAAAAACAATGGCACCAAATCAGAGGAGGAAGGCAATTTAGACAAGGGTACCAAATGGACCATCTTAGAGAAGTGATCACAGACCACCCAAATGACTGACATCTTTTGAGAGACGGGAAGATCTGAAATAAAATCCATAGAGATATGTGTCCAAGGCCTCTTTGGGACCGGCAAGGGTAAAAGCAACCCACTGGCACGAGAACAGCAGGGCTTAGCCCGAGCACAAATCCCACAGGACTGCACAAAAGTACGCACATCCCGCGACAGAGATGGCCACCAAAAGGATCTAGCCACTAACTCTCTGGTACCAAAGATTCCAGGATGACCAGCCAACACCGAACAATGAACCTCAGAGATGACTTTATTCGTCCACCTATCAGGGACAAACAGTCTCTCCGCTGGGCAACGATCAGGTTCATTAGCCTGAAATTTCTGCAGCACCCGCCGCAAATCAGGGGAGATGGCAGACACAATTACTCCCTCTTTGAGGATACCCGCCGGCTCAGATACACCCGAAGAGTCGGGCACAAAACTCCTAGACAGAGCATCCGCCTTCACATTTTTAGAGCCCGGGAGGTATGAAATAACAAAGTCAAAACGGGCAAAAAACAACGACCAACGAGCTTGTCTAGGATTCAACCGCTTGGCGGACTCGAGATAAGTCAAGTTCTTATGATCAGTCAAGACCACCACGCGATGCTTAGCTCCTTCAAGCCAATGACGCCACTCCTCGAATGCCCACTTCATGGCCAGCAACTCTCGATTGCCCACATCATAATTTCGCTCAGCAGGCGAAAACTTCCTGGAAATGAAGGCGCATGGTTTCATCACTGAGCAATCAGAACTTCTCTGCGACAAAACAGCCCCTGCTCCAATCTCAGAAGCATCAACCTCGACTTGGAACGGAAGCGAAACATCTGGCTGACACAACACAGGGGCAGAAGAAAAACGACGCTTCAACTCTTGAAAAGCTTCCACAGCAGCAGAAGACCAATTGACCACATCATCACCTTTCTTGGTCAAATCGGTCAATGGTTTAGCAATACTAGAAAAATTGCAGATGAAGCGACGATAAAAATTAGCAAAGCCTAGGAACTTTTGCAGACTTTTCAGAGATGTCGGCTGAGTCCAATTATGGATGGCTTGGACCTTAACAGGGTCCATCTCGATAGTAGAAGGAGAAAAAATGAACCCCAAAAATGAAACCTTCTGAACACCAAAGAGACACTTTGATCCCTTTACAAACAAAGAATTAGCACGCAGGACCTGAAACACCGTTCTGACCTGCTTCACATGAGACTCCCAATCATCCGAGAAGATCAAAATGTCATCTAAGTACACAATCAGGAATTTATCCAGGTACTCTCGGAAGATGTCATGCATAAAGGACTGAAACACTGATGGAGCATTGGCAAGTCCGAATGGCATTACTAGATACTCAAAATGGCCCTCGGGCGTATTAAATGCAGTTTTCCACTCATCGCCTCGCTTAATACGCAAAAGATTATACGCACCACGAAGATCTATCTTGGTGAACCAACTAGCCCCCTTAATCCGAGCAAACAAATCAGAAAACAATGGCAAGGGGTACTGAAATTTAACCGTGATCTTATTCAGAAGGCGGTAATCTATACAAGGTCTCAGTGAACCATCCTTCTTGGCTACAAAAAAGAACCCTGCTCCCAATGGCGACGATGACGGGCGAATATGCCCCTTCTCCAAAGACTCCTTCACATAACTCCGCATAGCGGCGTGCTCAGGCACAGATAAATTAAACAGTCGACCTTTTGGGAATTTACTACCAGGAATCAAATCGATAGCACAATCACAATCCCTATGCGGAGGTAGGGTATCGGACTTGGGCTCATCAAATAGATCCCGGTAATCAGGCAAAAACTCAGGAACCTCGGAAGGGGTGGATGACGAAATAGTCAGAAATGGGACATCACCATATACCCCCTGACAACCCCAGCTGGACACAGACATGGATTTCCAATCTAATACTGGATTATGGACTTGTAGCCATGGCAACCCCAACACGACGACATCATGCAGATTATGCAACACCAGAAAGCGAATAACCTACTGATGTGCAGGAGCCATGCACATGGTCAGCTGGGTCCAGTACTGAGGCTTATTCTTGGCCAAAGGCGTAGCATCAATTCCTCTCAATGGAATAGGACACTGCAAGGGCTCCAAGACAAACCCGCAACGCCTAGCATACTCCAAGTCCATCAAATTCAAAGCAGCGCCTGAGTCCACAAATGCCATGACAGAATACGATGACAAAGAGCAGATCAAGGTAACGGACAGAAGAAATTTTGACTGTACCGTACCAATGGTGGCAGACCTAGCGAACCGCTTAGTGCGCTTAGGACAATCAGAGATAGCATGAGTGGAATCACCACAGTAGAAACACAGCCCATTCAGACGTCTGTGTTCTTGCCATTCAACTCTGGTCAAAGTCCTATCGCACTGCATAGGCTCAGGTCTAAGCTCAGGTACTACCGCCAAATGGTGCACAGATTTACGCTCGCGCAAGCGTCGACCGATCTGAATGGCCAAAGACATAGACTCATTCAGACCAGCAGGCATAGGAAATCCCACCATGACATCCGTAAGGGCTTCAGAGAGACCTTTTCTGAAAATAGCTGCGAGCGCACCTTCATTCCACTGAGTGAGTACGGACCACTTTCTAAATTTCTGACAGTATACCTCTATTTCATCCTGACCCTGACACAGAGCCAGCAAAGTCTTCTATGCCTGATCCACAGAATTAGGCTCATCGTACAGCAATCCGAGCGCCAGGAAAAACGCATCAATATTACTTAATGCAGGATCTCCTGACGCAAGAGAAAATGCCCAGTCCTGAGGGTCGCCACGCAAAAAAGAAATAACGATCCTAACTTGTTGACCTGGGTCACCAGAGGAACGAGGTTTCAAAGCCAGAAATAGTTTGCAATTATTTTTGAAACACAGAAATTTAGTTCTATCTCCAAAAAACAAATCAGGAATAGGAATTCTCGGTTCTAACATAGAATTCTGAACCACAAAGTCTTGAATACTTTGTACTCTTGCTGTGAGCTGATCCACACATGATGACAGACCTTTAATGTCCATTGCTACACCTGTGTCCTGAACCACCCAAATGTCTAGGGGGGAAAAAAGGCAAAACACAGTGCAAAGGAAAAAAAATGGTCTCAGAACTTCTTTTTTCCCTCTATTGAGAATCATTAGTACTTTAGGCTTCCAGTACTGTTATGGCTGGTAATTCAGTACCACAATGGACATAGAGGTCAGTGCACATACAGTGACCTGGCAATAACCCAAAAAATAAGAACGAGCTCTGAGACGTGGGAACTCTGTTGACCGCAATCCCTAATCCTCTCCAACACAACTAGAGGCAGCCGTGGATTGCGCCTAACGCTACCTATGCAACTCGGCACGGCCTGAGAAACTAGCTAGCCTGAAGATGGAAAATAAGCCTACCTTGCCTCAGAGAAATACCCCAAAGGAAAAGGCAGCCCCCACATATAATGACTGTGAGTTAAGATGAAAAGACAAACGTAGAGATGAAATAGATTTAGCAAAGTGAGGCCCAACTTCCTGAACAGAGCGAGGATAGAAAAGGCAACTTTGCGGTCAACACAAAACCCTACAAAATCCACGCAAAGGGGGCAAAAAGACCCTCCGTACCGAACTAATGGCACGGAGGTACACCCTCTGCGTCCCAGAGCTTCCAGCTAGCAGAAAAAACAAATTGACAAGCTGGAATAGAAAAAACAGCAAACAAATAGCAAAGAGGAACTTAGCTATGCAGATCAGCAGGCCACAGGAACACTCCAGGAGGAAACAGGTCCAACACTAGAACATTGACTGGAAGCAAGGATCCAAGCACCAGGTGGAGTTAAATAGGGTAGCACCTAACGACTTCACCATATCACCTGAGGAAGGAAACTCAGAAGCCGCAGTACCACTTTTCTCCACCAACGGAAGATCACAGAGAGAATCAGCCGAAGTACCACTTGTGACCACAAGAGGGAGCTCTGCCACAGAATTCACAACAGTTGGCCCTTTCTACCAACCCATTCGTCTCGGAATGATATGCCGAAGAGAGATTTAACTCAATACTGAGTAGACGACAAAGCTCCCTCCAGAATCGAGACGCAAACTGGGGACCCCGGTCACTAACAATTTTGTCTGGCATACCGTGTAAGCGAAAGATATGCTTGATAAACAAGACAGCCAATGCCCGTGCAGATGGTAGCCGTGGAAGAGGCACCAAATGCACCATTTTGGAAAAATGGTCGGTGATCACCCAGATAATGGTGCAGTTACGAGACTTGGGTAAGCCCACTACAAAGTCCATCCCGACCATCTCCCAGGGCCTGTCCGCCACGGGCAGAGGATAAAGCAAACCAGCTGGCCGTTGCCAAGGAGTCTTGTTCCTGGCGCAAGAGACACACGCCCAAACATACTCCGCGACATCACGAGCCATATGCGGCCACCAGTATTTCCTCGCCAGTAACTCAGATGTCCTTTTGGCACCAAAATGTCCACCCACTCTGGACAAGTGTGCCCAAGAGAGAACCTCCGGTCGCAAACTGGATGGAACAAAAGTCTTGCCCGGGGGCACAGACTCCAGCGAAACCGGGGCCACAGTTCTCAAGCTCTCGGAGGGGACAATAAGCCGAGGCTCCTCCTCCTCCTCCGCAGATGACACAACAGAGCGAGAGAGAGCGTCGGCCCGAATGTTCTTCTCCCCAGAAAGGAAATGGAGGGTGAAATGAAACCGGGAGAAGAACATGGACCATCTGGCCTGGCGAGAATTCAACCGCTGAGCTGTCTGCAGGTACACCAAATTTTTATGGTCTGTGAAGACCTGGAAGGGAAAACGTGCTCCCTCCAAAAGATGTCTCCACTCCGAGAAAGCCAACTTCATGGCTAGCAACTCCCTGTCCCCGATGGAATAATTCCTCTCTGCTGGTGCGAAGGTCTTGGAGAAAAAGAAGCAAGGATGCTTCCGACCTTGAGCATCCTTTTGGAAGAGGACTGCTCCAGCACCAACAGAAGAGGCATCCACCTCCATGATAAATGGCTTATCAACATCGGGGCGCTGTAGCATGGGAGCGCTAGCGAAGTGTGACTTTATAGAGATAAAGGCCTTGGAGACCTCCTCAGACCACAATTTCGGATTCGCCCCCTTCTTGGTGAGGGCAACCAAGGGAGCTACCAAAGTTGAGAAGTGCGGGATGAACTGGCGATAATAATTGATGAACCCCATAAAGCGCTGCACCGCTTTAAGAGAATGGGGTTCCTGCCAGTCCATCACAGCCTGTAGTTTGGCAGGATCCATAGCCAATCCCTGGGCTGAGATGATGTAGCCTAGGAAAGGTAAGGACTCCTGCTCAAACATACACTTCTCCAACTTGGCATAGAGGGAGTTTGCCCGTAGGAGGTCGAAGACTTTGCAAACATCTCTCCGGTGGGAGTCAATATCTGGAGAGTAGATGAGAATATCATCCAGATAGACTACGACCGAGGTGGAAAGCATATCCCGGAAGATATCATTCACAAAGTCTTGGAAAACGGCTGGGGCATTACAGAGCCCGAAGGGCATCACCAGATATTCATAGTGCCCATCCCTGGTGTTAAAAGCCGTCTTCCATTCGTCCCCCTCACGGATGCGAATCAGGTTGTAAGCACCCCGCAGATCTAATTTAGTAAATACCCTTGCTCCCCGAAGCCTATCGAATAGCTCAGATATCAAAGGCAAAGGGTACTTATTCTTAACGGTGATGGCGTTAAGACCCCTGTAGTCTATGCATGGACGCAATTCCCCACTCTTCTTCTGCACGAAGAAGAACCCTGCCCCAGCAGGTGACACTGACTTCCTGATGAACCCTCTTGCCAGATTTTCCTGGATGTACTGTGACATTGCCTCCGTCTCCGGGAGAGATAGCGGATAGACTCGACCCCGGGGAGGCTCAGCACCAGGCAAGAGGTCAATAGGACAGTCATAGGGGCGATGGGGCGGAAGGGTCTCCGCCGCCTTTTTGGAGAACACGTCTGCATAAGACCAATACTGCTTGGGGAGAGAGGATAGATCTGAGGGTACCTCTGTTGTAGCAACCTGAACGCACTCCCTCTGACACCTACCCCCACAAGATTCACCCCATCCCAGAATTCTGCCTGAGGACCACTCGATATGAGGAGAGTGGTACCGTAGCCAAGGTATTCCCAACAGGACCTCATCAATTCCCTCTCGAATGACGAGCAGAGAAATAATCTCCTGATGAGATGGCGACATGGACAGAGTAAAAGGGATGGTCTGGTGTGTTATCTGTGAGGGCAGAGTCGACCCATTCACCACTCGTACCGTTACAGGTTGAGCTAGCATAACCAGAGGTATTGCGTGGCGTTGGGCGAAGGCAGAAGACATAAAATTGCCCTCCGCCCCAGAATCCATGCAGAGCTCTACCGAGTGGGAGAATGAGCCTATAGTAATTGTCCCCTTAAAGGACAATTTAGAGGCAAACGTCGCCGTGTCTAGTGTACCTCCACCTACGACCACTAGACGCTGACGTTTCCTCGACCGCTGAGGACATCTGGTGGCTAGATGTCCAGACTGCTGGCAAACATGACAGACCCTGAGTGCACAAGCGGTCCGGGACTTAGATCCCACTTGTGACACTTCCCTGGCCTCATGTGACTCAGGAACCAGGACCGGAGATTCCAGAGGTTTGGCGAAAGTAGGCGCCAGCCGAAACCTCTGCCTACACTGGGCTCGCTCTAACCTCCGCTCGTTAAAACGGAGGTCAATTCGAGTGGAGACTGTTATTAACTCCTCCAGTGTGGCAGGAATCTCCCTAGTGGCCAGAGCGTCCTTTACGTGGTCAGCCAAGCCCCTCCAAAATATGGGGATAAGAGCTTTTTCCGACCATTCCAGCTCAGATGCTAAAGTGCGGAATTGGACGGCAAAATGACTGACCAAGGACTCACCCTGAGTTAATGCCAGCAGTTGGAGCGCAGTGTCATGGGTGACTTGAGGTCCTAAAAAGACCTGTTTCAATGTGCTCAAAAACAGCGGAGCACTCTGCACCACATGATCGCCACGCTCCCACAGCGGCGTAGCCCATTCCAACGCCCTGTCCGACAATAGAGACACAATAAATCCCACCTTAGCCCGCTCTGTGGGGAAACGTGCAGCCAGAAGCTCGAGATGAATAGAGCACTGACTCACAAATCCCCTACAAAATTTGCTATCACCAGAAAATTTTTCTGGCAGCGGGAGGCAAGAAAATGTCGGAACAGGGGTGGCAATGGACAAAGTTGCTGCAGCCACTCTGGCAGCCTGTACAGCAACTGCGGTAACATCCACAGCTGAGGTTGCGCTCTCGAGAGCCGCCAACCTACCCTCCAGCTGCTGGATATACCGCAAGGATTGCTGTTTGTCCGTCATCACTAGCCAGACCCTGGCGCTAGTGTAATGTTAGGACTGGCGGAACGCACCAGGAAAGATGATATAGATGCCTTCACAGTCCGGGGTCCACCGTGCAGGCGAAACCTGCTGCTAGTAAATGACAGACTATATGGCGGTACTTTAAAGTATACACACCTGGGTTAAACCTCACCCAGCGTGAAGAAAGCGATCCTGTTAAGTCACAGGACCGCAGTACCGCACATAGAGCGCGAGCAAGTAGTCAGCGAACTTAACCCCAAAAGGGATTGAAGTCCGATTAGACCCTTGCTGGCACAACATCGCAACTGGGTGTGTAGAGAACCTTATCAGAAATATATGAGCACAAGAGTGCGTGCGATGCCGCACTGACGGACGCCACTAACCACCCAGGCTTGGGTATGGAAAGCGCAAGGCAAGCGCACGGCGCCGTACTGGCAGGCACAGCTACAGGACGCTGTGATGTGTGTAACATACAGATGGATAGTTGGGCGCTAGAGAGCTACCATCATCCGCGAGCAGTCAACAACTCTAGGGAGGGATACTTAGGAGCTTTCATCCATCGACATACATCCATCTACACACACACATAATAATTGTACACTAGCGCATGGCCGTGCGGTCATGCGCAGTTTATATAGTTGCAGGACAGGAAGTGGCCACAGAAACTTTGCCCTTCCAAGACCTGCCAAGAGGACCAATGGAATGCACTGCAGAGCCTGAGCACATGACCCTCGATCTCCAACGGGAGATCTTGCCCTGGGCATGCTCAGTGTGCGCAAACAAGGACTTAGTCCCAGGGAAGTCCGCTCGCCGCTGACCAGCACTGACTTTAATGGCAGGAGCTGAAGAAGCAGCAGTAACTCTCTGTACAGAGTGAGACCGAGCAAGACGCTGGGACCGATGTCTCTGCTGAGCAGACTCCACTGCGGCTGGATAGAAATGGGAGACCGCAGCGGAGAGGGCTCGAGATTCCCCCTGTGCAGAAGTGGGAACTCGAGACCTAACACAACGGTGATGGGATTAAGTAGCACTATTAGCATATAAGCACACATCAATAAACAAAGCTTAACCCACTCAATGTACAGTCACTATTACAGACTTACACAGCATGTTAGATAGTATATCAGTGGGCAGTCTGTCTTTTTGACCCACCAGACATAAACACTTAAATTCACAAGCCAATATACAGATAAAAAAAACAGTTCTTTTGTTTATGCAAAAACGTAGCTGTCTGGGTAATTAAGATACAATCTGGTACATATGCTGTCGGTAGTGGCTGCTGCTCAGAGAGGTTCTTCATATATACACTCTTTGGATTCTGCTAGTGGAGGTAAAATAACGGAAACACCTGAAATTTTGAGAGCCTTTGCGGACTTCTATGCAGATTTGTATTCCTCTCGGGTTGGTGAATCGGTCGAGGATGCACTGACTTTCTTGGAAGGTCTGGATTTGCCGAGACTGAGTGAGGCAGATAGGGAGAGCCTTGAGGCCCCTATCACTGAGGAGGAATTGAGTCGGGCATTGATGTCTATGGCCAATGGGAAGGCGCCTGGGGTCGATGGGTTACCCGCTGAGATCTATAAAGGGTTGGCAGAAGTGTTGATTCCTAGATTAAAAATGGTATTGGAGGAAGCTAGGTCTTGTGGGTGCTTGCCAGCCTCTATGAGAGAGGCCATAATAGTGGTCATTCCAAAGGAGGATAAGGACTTGGGGAAACCGGAGTCGTACCGCCCAATTTCTTTACTAACAATTGATGTCAAGCTTCTGGCCAAGGTGTTGGCTCTCCGCCTCTCTAGTGTTATTGCGAGTCTGGTGCATTCGGACCAATCTGGCTTTATGCCGGATAGATCAACGGCGATCAATTTGCGGAGGTTATATGTAAATTTGCAGGTAGAGTCTGATAACTGTGGTCGAAGAGTGATTGTATCGCTAGATGCACACAAGGCGTTTGACAGCGTCGAATGGGGGTACCTCTGGCAGGTGCTGGAATGTATGGGGTTTGGCCCGCAGTTTGTGGCCTGGATACAGCTGTTGTACTCATTACCATCCGCCAGAATTAGAGTAAATGGGGAGCTATCTCGTCCTATAGGGCTGGCTAGGGGTACTAGGCAGGGATGCCCGCTTTCACCCCTCCTGTTCGCGTTGGCTGTAGAACCTCTTGCTGCTAAGATTCGGCAGTCGGATGGGGTCCCTGGGTTTAGGTATGGCAAAGTAGAGGAAAAAATAGCGTTATATGCGGATGATGTTTTGCTGTTCCTGGAGGATCCAGACAATTCACTAAGAGGGGCCGTTGAAATTGTTGAGAGATTTGGTACTGTGTCGGGACTAACAATTAATTGGGATAAGACGGTTCTTTTTAGAGTGGATGACGTAGGAGAGAATGTGAGTGAGGATGTTGGGGATGAGAGGCTGAAGGTGGTTTCCCAATTTAAATATCTTGGAATATGGATTTCGGTGCCGGTGGCGGAGTTTCTGCAAAGAAATTTGACTCCTGTTATGGGGGTACTCAAGGCAAAGGTAGACGCCTGGAATAAGCTACATCTATCGGTCGTCGGTAGGGTAAACCTTATTAAAATGGTCCTTATGCCCAAAATTCTTTATGTTCTGCATAACGCACCAATTTGGATCCCTCGGGGGAAGTTCAGGCAGATTAATGCCCTCTTTAGAAGTTTGATATGGGGTAGACAATATCCATGTATTAGCTTGGAGACGCTTCAACGACCCAAGGAAGATGGTGGTTTGGCTTTGCCCAACCCGGAAATATACTTCCTTGCGGCCCAGAGCCAGCATTTGAAGGGCTGGGCGCGAGGGGCGTCATCCAGTGCAGTACAACAGCTATTGGAAGAGGTGACGGACCGACGACCGATGGCCAGGTGTTTGGAGGATGGCTCATTGGGCGCGCTGGGGAAAATATACCCAACCCTGTTCCTGATTCGTAAATTATGGAATAGATTAAGGCAGATTCGTGGGGTTACAGGGTTGACTAAATTCACACCGATATGGTCTAACCACAACTTAAAGGATTTTGAGGCCCTGGGAGGATTGATGGAATGGCAGAATAAGGGAATTTGCTTTGTTCACCAGATAATCCAGCAGCAGGAGCTGAAGTCCTTTTCCCAATTGCAGGAAGAATTTGGTTTGCGATCCACAGGGGAATATCAGTATGCGCAGATGAGACATGCCTTTAGAGCTCAGAATAAGAAGGCTGATATCAGGGTTCAAGATGATATAGTGTTGGAGTATGTGTGTGGTGAGGGTACTACAAGGGGAGTTATTTCCACTCTGTATAAGGACCTTATGCACACATTTCTGCTAGATTTCCCTATAAAGGCGAGAGCTAAGTGGGAGAGAGAAGTGGGGCCGATGGAAAATGAAACCTGGGAATCGGTGATGGAGTGGGTTCCGCGACTATCCTTGAGTGAACCATATAGGCTCTCGCAGCTATACATTTTGCATAGGGTATATAAATCTCCGGAAGTGTTATACAAAGCGGGATTGCGTGCCAATTCTGGGTGTCCGAGGTGTGCGAGTGAGAAGGCAGGAATATATCACATGATGTGGACGTGTCCGAGACTGGCTGCCTTTTGGGTGGTGGTTTTGAGCCGAGTTGAAGCAGCGTATAAGTGCAGAGTTGTTAGAGACCCGATAGTATGTGTGCTGGGATATGTGGAAGAAATTGGAGTTGACAATACTTGGAAGATTGCAATTGCTAGGCTACTCTACATGGCCAGGAAAGTAATAGCACGAAACTGGATAAACGCGGAACCACCTGTGAGAAGGGAATTTCTCCAATATGTTCAACATGGTCTAAAATTGGAAAAGGGGGTGTACAGTAAAAGGGGGAAAATAGAACTCTTTAATAAAATATGGTCTCCTTGGCTTGATTTGGATTGAGGAGTATAGGCGTCGTGTTTCCTAAGACCTGGAAGAGGATAAATTACAAGAGGCAGATAATGCCTCGGTGGGGTGGAGATTGAGACTGAGCTGTCTTATGGGGGAGGGGGGTAGTTGGGGTAATGTTGGGGTTTATTAAAGTAAGAAAATGTGTATCTGATATAATGCAATGTAAATGGCATTCTGTTGTTCTCCTTTTTTTATATTGTTAATAAAAATCTATTTAAATTAAAAAAAAAAGATACAATCTGGTTTCTTCACATTCCTCCCCCATCTTAATTAACCAGACATGATAGGCTTCCAATCATCCAGTTTCCTTAGAGCATATTCCATATGCTCCTTACGAAAAAACAAACTCCATACGTAATTGAAGAGTAACAACTGGTATCCATTGGGTCCACGCATGGCTTCCTCCACATTTCGTAGCTCCTGCATTAAATGCTATTCAATCCGTTGAAGCTGGAACATCTCCTGTAGTTTCCATTTCTTGTTGAGATCATATAGCCACTCTGGTCCTCTTCCCAAGGCTGATTTGGTGGGGTTGGATGTAGTGGCATCCAAAACCTGCTGTAAATGCCTCATCAATGGTCTGCTGGGTCTGTTTGTATACCTCCCTTGTTGTGGAGTCCTGGATAGTGTGTGAGAACACCAGCCTCCTGCAGCTCCCCCGGTTCCGCCAGGCTGAGTAGTATCACACCGCTGCCACCAATGTAACGGAGAAACGGGGTCAGTGGGTGCTCTCGTCCGCTGGGCCAGCGGTCTTTAGCAAGACTGCATGGACCACGGCTCATACCTAGTGTTGAGCATTCCGATACCGCAAGTATCGGGTATCGGCTGATACTTGCGGTATCGGAAATCCAATACCGAGTTCCGATACTTTTGTGGTATCGGGAATCGGTATCGGATCCATAGTGATGTGTAAAATAAAGAATTAAAATAAAAAATATTGATATATTCACCCCTCCGGCGGCCCCTGGACATCACCGCTGGTAACCGGCAGGCTTCTTTGTTTAAAATGAGCGCGTTTAGGACCTGAGAATGACGTCGCGGCTTCTGATTGGTCGCGTGCCGCTCATGTGACCGCCACGCGACCAATCACAAGCCGCGACGTCATTCTCAGGCACTAAACTCCTCATTCTAGGAATTTAGGACCTGCGAATGACGTCGCAGCTTCTGGTCGCGTGGCGGTCACATGAGCGGCACGCGACCAATCAGAAGCCGCGACGTCATTCTCAGGTCCTAAACGCGCTCATTTTAAACAAAGAAGCCTGCCGGTTACCCGCGGTGATGTCCAGGGGCCGCCGGAGAGGTGAATATATCAATATTTTTTATTTTAATTCTTTATTTTACACATTAATATGGATCCCAGGGCCTGAAGGAGAGTTTCCTCTCCTTCAGACCCTGGGAACCATCAGGATACCTTCCCATACTTGGTGTCCCATTGACTTGTATTGGTATCGGATATCGGTATCGGCGATATCCGATACTTTTTGGGTATTGGCCGATACTATCCGATACCGATACTTTCAAGTATCGGACGGTATCGCTCAACACTACTCATACCACTGAACGCCCGCTCTATCTCCCAGTCGGCAATACACTACACAGACAACACAGGGTTAAGGTAAAACAGTGTGGCAATACTTTATTGAAACACAGCACACGATAGCAAACAGAACAATCCCAACATGGCTGCAATTGCTTGATTACATGGGCGCATATAAAATATCACTGCGTCTCCACGTATTTCCAGTATGACATGATCTCAGAGCTCCCAGGGTCGCTACTCCATCTGTGGATGAATGCACAGAGAAGATGTAACAACAAGCATAGGGAGATGACCAAGAACTGTCCATAGAGTCCATACAAGGTCCAAAGCTTGACACGATGTCAGAGCTCCCGGGGTCGCTACTCCATCTGTGGATGAACGCACAGAGAAGGGGCAGCGACAAGCATAGGGAGATGACCAAGAACTGTTTATAGAGTCCATACAAGGTCCAAAGCTTGACACGATGTCAGAGCTCCCAGGGTCGCTACTCCATCTCTGGATGAACGCACAGAGAAGAGGTAATGACAAGCATAGGGAGATGACCAAGAACTGTCCATAGAGTCCATACAAGGTCCAGAGCCAGTTGACACGAGAGTCACCACCTGGCTTATCTGACCATCTCCATGGAACCAGGCGACCAGCGGGTCCCAAACCTGGCTTTCTTCAAACATATCCATGGTGCAGAGATGGTCACTGGATCAGATCTGTGTCCTTCCAACCAGAGCCGAAAACCCCTAGGTTGTTTCCTATAGAATCAAAGATCAGTGTCCCTCGTGATGGTGCCATGATGAATTGGCTGCAGTCCTTTCTCTTGTCTGTTGGGTGGTTTGCAGAATGTCTGGCTGGTAGCTCTGTGTACTTCAGTCTCCCCCAGGATGTGATCTCTGTGTCCCTTTATACCCAAGGCATGTAAGCTATTCCTAGAATTACCCAGTGTCCTTCAGTTCAACATCAAGATATGGCAAACAACGGTGATGGGATTAAGTAGCACTATTAGCATATAAGCACACATCAATAAACAAAGCTTAACCCACTCAATGTACAGTCACTATTACAGACTTACACAGTATGTTAGATAGTATATCAGTGGGCAGTCTGTCTTTTTGACCCACCAGACATAAACACTTAAATTCACAAGCCAACATACAGATAAAAAAAACAGTTCTTTTGTTTATGCAAAAACGTAGCTGTCTAGGTAATTAAGATAGAATCTGGTTTCTTCACACTAACGCTGTGACGCCGGCTACGCTACCTTGCTACGTCTAAAACTAAACTGTACTAACTACAAATATTATTTTTTTCTAAAAAAACAAATCGGACGTCAATTAGACTGTGATGTCCATTACACTAACTAGCTAAAAAGAGAAAAATCACTGTGGCACAGCCTTTGATCAGCAGCGATACTGATCAGAGCGCTGCGGACAAAGGAAGAGCACAAATGCTGTGCGCAGGATGAAGCGCACACAAAAAAGCGCAAAAAAGTGCACTAAAAATTCCATTGGAGGTGGGAGAGGGGGTACTGGAACAGGGAGGGGGATGGGAAAGAGGGCGTCACCAAACACTGGCACCAGCTACGCTACATCTAAAACTACACTGTACTAACTACTATTATTATTTTCTAAAAAAAAAAATCAGACATCGCTTCGACTGCGAAGTCCGCTATGCTAACTATTTAAAAAAAGAAAAATTCTCATGGAGCAGTCTCTCATCAGCAGCGATACTGGTCAGAGAGCTGCGGACACGGGAAGAGCTCAAATGAGCAGGATGCTGCGCACAGGAAAAAGCACAAAAAAGTGCGCTAAAAAAATCTATTGGAGGGTGGGGAGGGGGGTACTGGAACAGGGAATGGGGATGGGAAAGGGGTGGGGGAGGTGCTGCTGCTCTGCTGTGATCACTGGAGTCACACAGCAGGCAGATCACAGCAAAAAGCAGAGAGCACAGCAGGAAGCTGGAGCTGGAGGATGAAGCAGGAGGCAGTAGATCGCCGGGTTGATCACATTGGCCACCAATGGATTCTTTTCTCAGGTGAGACACATAGGGGCTTGGACAACCGCTCTGCACGCCAAATCTGAGGTAAAGATGGAGTGCAGGGCGGTGATCGGTATTTTAGATTAACCCTTTTGGCGCTGATTGGCTAGAAGCTATTGTTCAGCCAATGAACGCCCTAGGGGTTAATCAGGTGAGGTGACGTGGTGATCACCCCACCCACTGTGATGGCTGTGATTGGTGCTATGTCACTCAGCACAGATCACAGCCGGTCACATGCTTTTTTAAAATAACTTTATTGTTTTATTGCTGTGATTGGCTGGTCAGAATTGACTAGCCAATCATAGCGATCGCCAATGTGGGGGGGGGGCAGTGTAGCCCCGGGGCTATGTGCGGAGATGGTCTCCTTGTCATGGACAGCAGCCATCAGAACCCGGTCACCACGCGATGCCGCGTGGTGACCGGAAAATGGCGGTGCCGTACTAGTACTGTGCTGGTCAGAAATGCACCTCCCGCAGCGCAGCACTAGTACAGCAGAGGTCGGGAAGGGGTTAAGCTGGATTCCAAATCGTCATTTGTATATTCACCATTTGAATATTTTAGGCAGCCAAAGTTATCACTCTCAATGAGAGAAACTAATATAGTCGACAAAGAATATTTGTAATGAACTACTGAGCCAAACTAACAGCATTGCTTTATCAAATTTATATGAGGTGTCTTATGTCCAATGTGAGCAACCAGGCAACACCAAAAGGAGCTTTTCAAGTGGGCTCCTTAAGGTACACAAATGTTATGAAGTGTTTGCCAACAAGGATGTGGTTTCACCAATGGGGGTAACCTTTTTTAAAAATATATTATTGCCATCACAGCCCCCCTTGCTCAAAATTCTGTGGCCTATAAAAGTACAGAATACGTTCACCCAGGTCATGTCGTTGGAGATAAGGAAGAGACATTGCAGGAAATAGAGTTAAGAAGTAGGCCCAATGTAGGGGTGAGAGTCTCTGAGACTTGTAATGGAGAGCATGAGCTGACAAACAATTCCCCAATGTGGGGACCTTTTTTTAATAAATAAAATAGTGCCATCACAGCCCCTTGCCCAAAATTCACCGTAAAGAGCACGTTCACCCAGGTGATCTAGTGGCAGTTAAAGGACACATTTCAGGAGACAGAGTTAAGAAGTAGGCCCAATGTAATATAATGCCCAATTCCCCAATGTTTCCCCTGTTTTCACTAAATAAAATAGTGCCATCACAGCCCCCTTCCCCAAAATGCACCGGCCTATAACAGTACAAAGTACATTCACCTGGGTCATCTAGTTCTGGATGATGAGGATGAGGATAAGGAGGCGAATAACAACAAACAGACCAAATCTGGAAGCGTATACCCATGTGTGGTTGTGAAGAGGTGCATGAGAATACAAAAGAGAGAATGTATGTGAGGTTATGTGTCGCTGTTTTCATGTGGTGGTGTACAGAAGTCTTTCCCAATCCAGCCCTTGTTCATTTTTATAAGAGTCAGCCTGTCAGCCTTTTTAGTTGACAGGCGGATGTGCTTATCTGTTATAATTCCACCAGCGGCACTAAAAACCCGCTCTGACAGAACGCTAGCAGCAGGGCAGACCAGGACCTCCAAGACATAGAGAGCCAGTTCATACCACGTGTCCAGTTTGGATACCCAATAATTAAAAGGCACAGAGGAATCACGGAGGACCTTTGTACGAATTGCAAGGTACTCCCTCACCATTTTCCCAAACATAGCACTTCTTGTGACAGCACCCCTTGCTTCTGTGCCGTCACGATGGGAGGGTCTGAGAAAACTGTTCCAGAACTTTGCTATTGTTCCCCTGCCTGAGCTGGATTGTACTTCTGTCTCTCTCTCTCTTGGACTCCTTGGTTGCACAACAAACTCTGACGTCTGCTGCCAGTGTTCTCACATGGGAATTTTTTTAGTAATTCCGCTACAAGGGCCCTCTGGTACTGCTAAATTTTAGTAAACCTCTCTGCCTCTGGTAGAAGAGATTGAAAGTTCTCCTTGTAGTGGGGTCTAAAAGTGTCACCAACCCGTAATAAGTGTCACCCAAAATTTTTATAATGCGAGAGTCACGTAAAATGCAGTGCAATATAAAGTCAGTCATTCGTGCCAGACTGCTAACAGGCAAGACTTCCGTGTCCTCACCAACAGGACAACTGACTATGCTGTCCAACTCCTCCTCATCCTCATCCTCCTCCTCCCTGTCCTCAGGCCATCCCCCTGACCAGATGGTATGACAGCTGTGTTTGTAGTACCATCTATAGCGCATGAAAGTAGCCCCTGTTCTTCCTCCTCCTCCTCCTCCTCATTGCCTACCAATCCACATTGAGAAGACATAAGGCTGGGCTGAGTGTAATCCCTCTGTATGGTTCCTTGCTCCATGTCCTCGTGCTCTGCCTGCAATGCATCCTCTTTAATTGTGAGCAGAGAGGTTTTCAGAATGCTGAGTAGCGGGATGGTGACACTAATTATGGCGTCATCGCCGCTCACCATCTTGGTGCAGTCCTCAAAGTTCTGGAGGATGGTACATTTGTCGGACATCCATGTCCACTCCTGAGGTCTTATGTGTGGAGTCTGAACTGAATATCGATGGACTTGTTGATGTTGGTAGTCAACAACTAACCTCTTCTGCTCACAAATCCTTTCCAACATATGCAGCGCAGAGTTCCAGCGCGTGGGGACATCACACACCAGCCGGTGAGCTGAAAGCTGCAAACGCTGCTGAAGCACGGCAAGGGCAGCTGAAGCTGTAGCTGACTTTCTAAAATGGGCAGACAGACAGCGTACTTTCACTAGCAGATCTGGCAGCTCCAGGTAGCTTTTCAGAAAACATTGAACCACGAGGTCATGGGCCAAGCAAGGTATGTGTGTGAGCTCACCTTGCGTCAGAGCCGCCACCAGGTTACGGCCATTGTCACACACGACCATGCCTGACTGTAGATTCAGCGGTGTCATCAAAACATCTGACTGCTCTTTCAGTGCTGTCCACAACTCTTCTGCATTGTTTGTCACCTATGCAGATTAGCTTCAGCAAAGCCTGTTGCCGCTTGGCTGAGGCAGTGCTGCAGTGCCTCCAGCTTCTGACTGATGTGTTGATTTCAGAGATGGAAGATGAAGAGGAGGAGGAAGTGCAGGAGCTGCAGACTGTGGGGGCAACCCTGATTGATGTAGGGTGTTGTGAATTCTGTTGTCGAACTCCCTCCTGTGGTCGTGGGTGGTACTTCGGCGAGTTCTGTCTATGGGCTCCCTCTGGTGGCTATGAGGGAAGCTGCTGCTTCTGAGGTTCCTTACACAGGTGACGTGGGTTATCCTTTGGTTGGCTTCTCTATTTAACTCCACTCAGATCGTTACTCCATGCCAGCTGTCAATGTTTTAGCATTGGTTCAGTTCGCTCCTGGATCTGCCTGGTGACCTGTCTTCAGCTGCAGAAGCTAAGTTCCTTATTGTTATTTTTGCTCATTGTTTCTTTGTCCAGCTGGTTATCCTGATTTTATCTTGCTAGCTGGAAGCTCTGGGATGCAGAGTGGCACCCCCCGCACCGTGAGTCGGTGCGGAGGACCCTTTTGCACACTCTGCGTGGTCTTTTGTAGGTTTTTGTGCTGACCGCAAAGATTCCTTTCCTATCCTCTGTCTATTTAGTAAGTCTGGCCTCCCTTTGCTGAAACCTATTTCATTTCTGCGTTTGTGACTTTCCTCTTTACTCACAGTCATTATATGTGGGGGGCTGCCTATTCCTTTGGGGAATTTCTCTGAGGCGGGTTAGGCTTTATTTTCTTCTCTGGGGCTAGCTAGCTCTGAGCCTGTGGCGAGGCGCCTAGGGAGCGTCAGGAGTGCTCCACGGCTATTTTTAGTGTGTGCGATAGGATTAGGGCTTGCGGTCAGCAGAGCTCCCACATCCCAGAGCTCGTCCTGTATGAGTTTAACTATCAGGTCGGGTGCTCCTAACCACCAGGTCATAACAGTAGGGCCAGCAATCCTCGGCGTGTGGAGGATGTGTTCCATCCCAAGGTCTGACTGGGTCCCGACTTCCACTATGTTAACCCAGTGTGCCATCAGTGAGATGTACCATTCCGGCCCACAAGCACTTGTTCATGTGCCCGTGGTTAGGTGGACTTTCCCTGTAAAAGAATTGTTTAGGGCACGGGTAATGTTGTGGGACACATGCTGGGGTAATGCGGTACTGCACATTGGGAGAAATAGTGGCGTCTGGGGACCGAGTGCTGTGGGACTGCCATCGCCATCAGGTTGCAGAAAGCTTCCATCTCAATGAGCCTAAAAGGCAGCAATTCTAGCGCAAGCAGAAGAGAAATATTAGAATTTAGGACTGAGGCTTGTGGGGCATTGGTTGGGTATTTCCACTTGCATTCCAAAGACTGGGTTTTAAACAACTGAAGGCTGTGCTGGGACAAGGTCGTGGAAGGGCTTGATGATGGTGCTGCTTGACGGTGGGCCACAACAGGTGCAGGGCTAGAGGCATCTTCACATGCACGGTGTACTGAGGTTTGGCTTCTACGCAAAACAGTGGAAGAAGCAGTGGTGTGACCTGCAGACAGTGGTCCTAGAGCCTGGGGTTCATGCTGGTGGTGGTCAGGCTGGTTGTTTTGCTACCCCTGCTGATTCGGGCATGGCAGGTGCTACAAATGGCCTGTTTGGGGTTATCGGCAGAGTATTTAAAAAATAACCAGACTCGGGAAGATCTAACAATTGGAATGCCTAATTCCCTCATGTTACGGGGAACGGATGCATGCCTTCTGTCTGTGGCTACCACACTGCTTCTTCCTACCTGTTGGGGTGATATGCCTCCTTCCCCATGTGTGCTGCTGCCCTTGCTCTGTATGTCCTCCTGAAAGGTTGGGTCAGTCACATAGTCATCCACAACCTGGTCTTCCACATCCTCACCCTGCTCGTCCTCCTAACTTTCTGGCAATTGTGTCTCATCATCGTCCACCTCTTCTGACACTTTCCCATCATCGCCTTCGTGTCACCGGGGCTGGTCAAAGCTTCGGGCATCTCTACATGCGATCTCATTTGTCCCCACTTCAAGTTGACCTGCCGAGAGATCTGAATCTTGAAATGGAAAACTGAACAGCTCTTCAGAGTGTCCAAGTGTGAGATCAGTTGTCTCAGGGCATTCAGCATGGTGGGAGGACAGAGGATCAGGGTGAGGAATAACCGGGCCACATTCATGGCTACTCAGACTTGACTGTGTGGTAGGCATGGTGGTGGTGGTGGTGGCTAAGTGACTGGAAGCATTATCCGCTATCCAACCAACAACCGTTTCTCACTGCTCTGGCTTCAATAGTGGTATGCTGCGGTCCCCTAAAAAATTGGACAGGACGGTCAAGACAGAACATGTGGGTCTTTGTTGTTGCCCACTTTCACCTTGGCCACGGCCTCGTCCTCTGCATTCACCATCATCATCACGTCCACTACCCTGTCCCTTGCCCCTTGCCTTGCTCATTTTAAATGGACTACTGCACTATTTCAAATGCTCAACACAAATATATTTATTAGTAGCGAAATAATATCTGATCAGTATACCTGCAAATCTACGATTTTTCAAACCCAAACACAAGGCAGGCCTCAGCTTGACATAACAGACTGTATTCAATTTTTGGGGGCTTTTTTGTGAAGTTAATTTATGCAAAATAGTGCTGTATATAATATATATATAGAGTAACAGACAGCAAAAAAAGTGGTCCACTGGCCTACAATGCCCAAACTTGGAGCACGCAGATATATGAGGGCTGTCACGGAAATACCACACTGGCAAATATGTGGCCTGTTCTTTTTAAATGCCAAATAGTGCTGTATATAATTAGAGTAACAGACAGCAAAAACAGTGGCAAAACGGCCTAAAATGCCCAAACTTGGAGCACTCAGATATATGAGGCCTTTTTTGGTGAATTTAAAACACACAAAAAAAAATTGTAATGGAGCGCTTCCAGACGCAGGGCCGCGGGGTACTCGGTACCGGATCCTCTCTGTCTCGGTCCTGGGGTTTTCACGGTGGCTAGACCCGGTCCGTGACCCTGCTAAGGGGCATCTAATGAAAGGTGATGAAAGTTTGTCAAATGTTCGTGACGCCACCTGTGGTATTCGGTCAGGGTGACCGACGCTGCTTAGGGGTCCGCTGAAGTATATCCCCAGGGCTTCCCAGAAGTGCTAATGTTGATGGTAAATGGTGCAAGGCGCGGTGAATAATGAGGACACAGTGGGTGCAGTCTCTTTACCTTTACTGAAGGCTTCAGCATCCACAGTCCAGGGTGCCGGATCACAGGGTAGGCAGAGTCCTGCCGGTCTGATGGCAATTCCAGAGTCCCCTTATCCAGGTGGAAATCAGTAGCCTACCCCTTGTGCACAGTAACGTAGTAGGTCCCTACGTGCATTAGCCCTCATAGGGTCCTCACTCTTGTTACTCTTCTCTCGGTCCCCCAGATGGATAGGACCAACCCGTATGACGGTGGTGGCCTGAGGCTATTTTATACGGACCCTAGCATCGCCCCTCCTCCACGTTGCCACCTTGTCTGCTTAGGTTCTTAGGTCGGGCAGCCAACTTGAAGATGTTGTGAATTCTGTTGTCGAACTCCATCCTGTGGTCGTGAATGGTACTTCGGCGAGTTCTGTCCATGGACTCCCTCTGGTGGCTGTGAGTGAAGCTGCTGCTTCTGAGGTTCCTTGCACAGGTGACGTGGTTTATCCTTTGGTTGGCTGCTCTACATAACTCCAATCAGATCGTTACTCCATGCCAGCTGTCAATGTTCCTGCATTGGTTCAGTTCGCTCTTGGATCTTTCTGGTGACCTGTCTTCTCCAGCAGAAGCTAAGTTCCTGATAGTTATTATTTGTTCATTGTTTCCTTGTCCAGCTGGTTATCATGATTTTGTCTTGCTAGCTGGAAGCTCTGGGATGCAGAGTGGCACCTCCGCACCGTGAGTCGGTGCGGAGGTCTTTTTGCACACTCTGCGTGGTCTTTTGTAGTTTTTGTGCTGACCGCAAAGATACCTTTCCTATCCTCTGTCTGTTTAGTAAGTCTGGCCTCCCTTTGTTGAAACCTGTTTCATTTCTGCGTTTGTGACTTCATCTTTACTCACAGTGTGGGGGGCTGCCTTTTCCTTTGGGGAATTTCTCTGAGGCAAGGTAGGCTTTATTTTCTATCTCTAGGGCTAGCTACTCTTAGGCTGTGAAGAGGCGTCTAGGGAGAGTCAGGAACGCTCCATGGCTATTTTTAGTTGTTGTGATAGGATTAGGGCTTGCGGTCAGCAGAGCTCCCACATCCCAGAGCTTGTCCTGTGTGAGTTTAACTATCAGGTCATGCCGGGTGCTCCTAACTACCAGGTCATAACAGTAGATGACTGTCCTGCCGGTCTCTGAAGTAAAGCATAGAGTCTATTACTGTCTATTACTCCTTCGGTGTTCCGGCTACCGGATCTGCACTCAGTGGGAGGCAGCCTGCTTCTAGCTGGTCTCCCACTGGTGTTATACTCCTGTTGCTACGACTTCAGTGCTCACTCACTACGACACACTTTCTTTCTTGTCCTTTCCTTGGAGGCTGCCGCAATCAGGTGCAGGTGCAGCTCCGTGTCCTTCTTTCCTTCCTGGGCCGAGCCCAGTCTGCTCCTCTCCTCTCCTGCTGACTATCTCCTTCTCCCTCAAGTCAGCTTCTCCTTTCTCCTCCAACTGACTAACTTCCTAACCAAACCCCCAGTTTTACCCAAGTGTGAGGGGTGGCCTAATAGATAGAACCCTTAGCTCCCCCTGGTGGCTGGCGTGTGAAATGTGTGTGTGGCTGTGATACCAGGCAGGGTGAACTCCCTTGGTGCTATCAGATGTAACATCGCTCCCCTGGAGGAAGAACGACATTACTGCAATGACCAAGACTCTGGGGCGCTGCAGTAACATAGTAACATAGTAACATAGTTTTTAAGGTTCAAGGAAGACTTTAAGTCGATCTAGTTCAACCCATAGCCTAACCTAACATGCCCTAACATGTTGATCCAGAGGAAGGCAAATAAACCCCATGTGGCAAAGAGTAAAGAATCTGCGTCTGTTATTATGCTTAAACCTTCTTTCCTCCAGACGTAGAGCATGCCCTCTCGTCCCTGTCTCAGGTCTACGATTAAAAAGATCATCAGAATGGTCTTTGTACTGTCCCCTCATATATTTATAAATTAAATTAAATTGTAGAAGGCTAGCACACACAACTATGCTACATATGCCTGAAAAACTATGATTTTTAAACAGGCCTCTGTCTGACAAAACAGACTGTATATTTTTTTTGGGGGGGATTAATTTTTTGGGAAAAAAAATTGCAACTAGGTATATAGTAAAGAAGCTGCAGCAGCAGACAGTTACGGAGCTTTGGGAGAGATGCAGTGGAAGTTATGTACGCATATACAGTGCCTGCAGGCCTTGCACTGATGTGGATATTCCGTGCCCTGCCTACCTAGCACTGCAATATCAGCACCCAAGAATTAGTCCTAAAAAGGACCGTTGGTTTCTCAGGAGTTGAGGATCTAACAGTTGCAAACCTACACTAACTATAAAAACCACAATTCTGACCCTATCTCAGAAGCAGTTCTCTCTACTCTCGCTGAATCCGGAGCAGAATGCGGCGAGCAGGGCGGTGCCAGATCTCTTATACTCGGGATGATGCCGTGCGGCCAAGCCAATCACAGCATGACGACAACAAAGATGGCTGCGGTGTTTCATGGCCTAGAAGACAATCCCTGCAGCGTTATTGGATCTCTAAAGTTCGCCAAAAATGCTGGGTGGAGACACCAGTTACCGCCGAATAATCCCAGAAATGCTCGGTGCTCGCCAAGTACACCGAGCATAGTGATACTCGAGTAACGAGTAGTGGTGAACACTAGAGTTGAGCGACCTTGACCTTTTTAGAGTCGAGCCGGGTTTTGCGAAACCTGACTATGTCCAAAGTCGGGTCGAGTGAAATCGGCCGATTATGACGTAAAGTCGGGATCGACCGAAACACGAAACCCAATGCAAGTCAATGGGGCAGCATAGTCGGCAGTGAGTGGGGGCCAGGAAAACACCTAGAGTGCCCATTTTAATGTCAAAACCATCCATTCTTCTTAATGAAGCTTGTCAAGCGTAATTTACCTTATAATAATTGGAAGGCATTTGAAATTGGGGGTCATTTGGCTAAAGTTGTGGGGGGTAGGGCTGGTTCAAGTAATTAGTGGGCCCAGGAAATCTGGACCACGTCACGGCAGTGGAGCAGGGAGAGGTAAGTATTTCAACTTTGCAAGTGCTGTGAACCTGAGCAAGCAGGGGGGGCCCACTCGTTGGCATTGGCACTGGCACAGGGCCCCTCAAAGTACAGCGGTGTGTTTGCACGGCGGGGGCGCCTCCCACCGGCAGCAACACTTTTGCGTACTATGAGAGGCCCTGTGCCAGTGACGTCGCCAACTAGTATTCCTCCCCCCACCTGATGAAGGAACCTGCACTTTCATCTGCACCTTCCTCTTTGTCCCCGTGTAAGGTGGTATGGTATGCGGGAAGAGCAACCTGACTTTCAGCAGGGTCACAATGTTGTTGTGTAGCGTGCACGGGGAATGTTGCGTTATGGGTCAATGTACCAGCAGACTCATCTATCACTGGCTGGGCAATGGGCACGATGAAGTGGAAACACAGATATAGGCCCAAAGAAGAAAGTGGGCTAAATGCAGTTCAAAATTGGTAACACAGGAATAACCAGGGGGCATTGCAGTGGAGGACAACTGGAATGAGAGGCTGACACAGAGAGTAGGGCCAAATCAGTAAGTAGTCGAAATGCAGTTCAAAATTGGCAACCGTAGTAAACAGGCGGCACAGCTTTGTTCAGTGGAGGAGAACAGCAAGGAGTGGCAGACACCGATAGTAGGCCCCAACCCAACTAGTAGGCCAAATGCAGTCTAACATTAACAACTACTTAACGAGAGGCTGAAAATGGTATTTCAGGACAGGAAACCAGGAGAACAGCAAGGAGTGGCAGACACCGATAGTAGGCCCCAAACCAACTAGTACGCCAAATGCAGTTGTTCCATTTAACCACAATTTAATGAGAGCCTGAAGATAGAAGCTCAGGAAAGGCAACCTGGGGAACACCTTGGAGTGTAACACACCATCTCTCTCCACCCCATACCCATTTTGTAGGCCTAATGCTGTGTACTTTTCTACAACTACTAAACGAGAGTCGGAAGACCGAAGCAATGGCAAGGAAACCTGGGGAACACCTTGGAGTGTAACACACCATCTCTCTCCACCCCATACCCAATTTGTAGGCCTAATGCAGCCTACTTTCCGACACCTACTAAACGAGAGCATGAAGATCGAAGCTCAGGAAAGGCAACCTGGGGAACACCTTGGAGTGTAACACACCATCTCTCTCCACCCCATACCCATTTTTTAGGCCTAATGCAGTGTACTTTTCTACAACTACTAAACGAGAGTCGGAAGACCGAAGCAATGGCAAGGAAACCTGGGGAACACCTTGGAGTGTAACACACCATCTCTCTCCACCCCATTCCCCATTTTTTAGGCCTAATGCAGCCTACTTTCCGACACCTACTAAACGAGAGCATGAAGATCGAAGCTCAGGAAAGGCAACCTGGGGAACACCTTGGAGTGTAACACACCATCTCTCTCCACCCCATACCCATTTTGTAGGCCTAATGCTGTGTACTTTTCTACAACTACTAAACGAGAGTCGGAAGACCGAAGCAATGGCAAGGAAACCTGGGGAACACCTTGGAGTGTAACACACCATCTCTCTCCACCCCATACCCAATTTGTAGGCCTAATGCAGCCTACTTTCCGACACCTACTAAACGAGAGCATGAAGATCGAAGCTCAGGAAAGGCAACCTGGGGAACACCTTGGAGTGTAACACACCATCTCTCTCCACCCCATACCCATTTTGTAGGCCTAATGCTGTGTACTTTTCCACCAACTACTAAACGAGAGCCGGAAGATCGAAGCTCATGAAAGGCAACCCGGGGAACACCTTGGAGTGTAACACAACCTCTCTCTACACCACGAAAGGGCTGATTCTTAGGAAGGAAGGCTGTTGTAAATAAGCATTGCGCGTCCGAGGGTGATTATATTCTTATTCGGTATCTACTCACCCTCGGACGCGCCATGCTTCTTGATTTGTAATTAATGTTTATTTGCAATGTGCTTTTGACTTACTCAATTATTTTTTTAATTATTGATTTTATTAAATTAATAGTTTAACATCTTATTGGAAATAATTTAAAGGAGACGCGACAGGACAACACTCGGTGGATGCCATATCTGTGTTAACAACTCCAAAAAACTTTCAGTTAACTTCTTGCAGGAGAAAGAAATTGTAGCTGTTGGACCTTTGTAGTACAGTTCCAGATATTTGTTGTGTGTTTGTTTTGATTGTTAAAATGTCTGCATTTGAGATCTCAACACGATCTTATTTTTTATAATCAAATTAATTTTTTTTATATTTAATGATGTTGGTTCAAGGGGTACACGGGCAGCAATAGACAGGTCAGTGGAGGCCTAGTGGAAGGAGTGACGGCAGACAGGCATCAAAGGCCTAACATTGGGCTGGCTGTAGGCAAGTTAAAATTGGTTCCAGGGGAACACGGCCATCAGTGGCCTGGTCAGTGTAGATGTAGTTGAAAGAACGGGACGCAGACAGGCTTCGAAGGCCTAACATAACAAACTTGGGCTGGCTGTAGGCACTTTTAAATTTGTTCCAGGGGTACATGGGCAGCAGTGTATGGTCAGTGGAAGTCTAGTGGAAGGAGTGACCGCAGACAGGCTTCCAAGGCCTAACACAACAAACTTGGGCTGGCTGTAGGCACTTTTAAATTGGTTCCAGGGGTACACGGGCAGCAGTGGTCTGGTCAGTGGAAGTCTAGTGGAAGGAGTGACCGCAGACAGGCTTCCAAGGCCTAACATAACAAACTTGGGCTGGCTGTAGGCACTTTTAAATTGGTTCCAGGGGTACACGGGCAGCAGTGGTCTGGTCTGTGGAAGTCTAGTGGAAGGAGTGACCGCAGACAGGCTTCGAAGGCCTAACATAACAAACTTGGGCTGGCTGTAGGCACTTTTAAATTGGTTCCAGGGGTACACGGGCAGCAGTGGTCTGGTCAGTGGAAGTCTAGTGGAAGGAGTGACCGCAGACAGGCTTCCAAGGCCTAACATAACAAACTTGGGCTGGCTGTAGGCACTTTTAAATTGGTTCCAGGGGTACACGGGCAGCAGTGGTCTGGTCTGTGGAAGTCTAGTGGAAGGAGTGACCGCAGACAGGCTTCGAAGGCCTAACATAACAAACTTGGGCTGGCTGTAGGCACTTTTAAATTGGTTCCAGGGGTACACGGGCAGCAGTGGTCTGGTCAGTGGAAGTCTAGTGGAAGGAGTGACCGCAGACAGGCTTCCAAGGCCTAACATAACAAACTTGGGCTGGCTGTAGGCACTTTTAAATTGGTTCCAGGGGTACACGGGCAGCAGTGGTCTGGTCAGTGGAAGTCTAGTGGAAGGAGTGACCGCAGACAGGCTTCGAAGGCCTAACATAACAAAATTGGGCTGGCTGTAGGCACTTTAAATTGGTTCCAGGGGTACATGGGCAGCAGTGTATGGTCAGTGGAAGTCTAGTGGAAGGAGTGACGGCAGACAGTCTTCGAAGGCCTAACATAACAAAATTGGGCTGACTGTAGGCACTTTTAAATTGGTTCCAGGGTAACACGGCCAGCAGTGGTCTGGTCAGTGGAAGTCTAGTGGAAGGAGTGACCGCAGACAGGCTTCGAAGGCCTAACATAACAAAATTGGGCTGGCTGTAGGCACTTTAAATTGGTTCCAGGGGTACATGGGCAGCAGTGTATGGTCAGTGGAAGTCTAGTGGAAGGAGTGACGGCAGACAATCTTCGAAGGCCTAACATAACAAAATTGGGCTGACTGTAGGCACTTTTAAATTGGTTCCAGGGTAACACGGCCAGCAGTGGCCTGGTCAGTGTAGTAGTTGTAGAAAGAAGGGACCGCAGACAGGCTTCGAAGGCCTAACATAACAAAAATGTCAAAACAATGGTATTGTCAGTGCCAGGCATTGAAGGATGTCAGCGCCTAGACTACACATTGGTGAAGCTGTGAGAGATAATTTTGCTAGTGGTAGAGCACTGTTTGAGCTGGGGGGGGGAACTGTCTTGTGGCCGGCGGTACAGGCACAGGGCCCCTCATATTACAACGGTGTGTCTGACGTTGGGTGCGCACCACCACCGCCAGAGACACTTTATTGTACTATGAGGGACCCAGTGGCAGTGCCGTCGACCAAAAGCGGCCACACCCACCTCTTCAGACAAACAGCACTCTCAAGGGTCCAAGCGCAAAGTGGCGATAGCACGGCCCCGTGTGGGGAGTTTGGCCATTTCGTGAGGTGGAAACATGTCGTATGCTGGACAATCAGGTGAAGAAAATTACGAGATTGGAAAAGTCATTCAGAATAGTCCACAGGCAAGACCTTTTCATAGGAAAGCTAGGTGTCAGCCGGGCAGGGTGGGGCAAAAGATTTTGAAATCCAGTTGTGGTTCATTTTAATGAAGGTTAGATCATCTACATTTTGGGTAGCCAGACGAGTCCTTTTTTCTGTTAGTATTGAACCTGCAGCACTGAATACTCTTTCTGATAGGACACTAGCTGCCGGGCAAGCAAGCTCCTGCAATGCATATTCTGCCAATTCTGGCCAGGTGTCTAATTTGGATGCCCAGTAATCAAATGGGAATGACGGTTGAGGGAGAACGTCGATAAGGGATGAAAAATAGTTTGTAACCATACTGGACAAATGTTGTCTCCTGTCACTTTGAATTGATGCTGCAGTACCTGTCCTGTCTGCGGTCATAGAAAAATCACTCCACAACCTGGTCAGAAAACCCCTCTGGCCAACGCCACTTCTGATTTCTGCCCCTCTAACACCTCTGGTCTGCTGGCCCCTGGAGCTCGTGTGAGAACGATCACGGGCGCTGTGTGCAGGGAATGCCAGAAGCAAACGGTCAACAAGAGTTGATTGTTTTGTTGCTAATATTAGTTCCAAGTTCTCATGTGGCATAATATTTTGCAATTTGCCTTTATAGCGAGGATCAAGGAGGCAGGCCAACCAGTAATCGTCATCGTTCATCATTTTTGTAATGCGTGTGTCCCTTTTGAGGATACGCAAGGCATAATCCGCCATGTGGGCCAAAGTTCCCGTTGTCAAATCTGCGGTTGTGCTTGGTTGAGGGGCAGTTGCAGGCAAATCTACGTCACTTGTGTCCCTCAAAAAACCAGAACCCGGCCTTGCCACGCCACCAATTTCCCGTGCCCCCGGGAAAGCTTCCTCATTAAAAATATACTCATCCCCATCATCCTCCTCATCCTCCACCTCCTCTTCGTCCGGTACCTCGTCATGTACACTGCCCTGACCAGACAATCGCTGACTGTCATCAAGGCTTTCCTCTTCCTCTGGTGCAGACGCCTGATCCTTTATGTGCGTCAAACTTTGCATCAGCAGACGCATTAGGGGGATGCTCATGCTTATTATGGCGTTGTCTGCACTAACCAGCCGTGTGCATTCCTCAAAACACTGAAGGACTTGACACATGTCTTGAATCTTCGACCACTGCACACCTGACAACTCCATGTCTGCCATCCTACTGCCTGCCCGTGTATGTGTATCCTCCCACAAAAACATAACAGCCCGCCTCTGTTCGCACAGTCTCTGAAGCATGTGCAGTGTTGAGTTCCACCTTGTTGCAACGTCTATGATTAGGCGATGCTGGGGAAGGTTCAAAGAACGCTGATAGGTCTGCATACGGCTGGAGTGTACAGGCGAACGGCGGATATGTGCGCAAAGTCCACGCACTTTGAGGAGCAGGTCGGATAACCCCGGATAACTTTTCAGGAAGCACTGCACCACCAGGTTTAAGGTGTGAGCCAGGCAAGGAATGTGTTTCAGTTGGGAAAGGGAGATGGCAGCCATGAAATTCCTTCCGTTATCACTCACTACCTTGCCTGCCTCAAGATCTACAGTGCCCAGCCACGACTGCGTTTCTTGCTGCAAGAACTCGGACAGAACTTCCGCGGTGTGTCTATTGTCGCCCAAACACTTCATAGCCAATACAGCCTGCTGACGTATGCCAGTAGCTGCCCCATAATGGGAGACCTGGTGTGCAACAGTGGCAGGTGCGGATGGAGTGTTTGTGCGACTGCGGTCTGTGGACGAGCTCTTGCTTCTGCAGGAGGACGAGGAGGAGGAGGAGGAGGAGGGGGTGCGAACGGCTACAGACAACTGTTTACTAGACCGTGGGCTAGGCAGAACTGTCCCAAACTTGCTGTCCCCTGTGGACCCTGAATCCACCACATTTACCCAGTGTGCCGTGATGGACACGTAACGTCCCTGGCCATGCCTACTGGTCCATGCATCTGTTGTCAGGTGCACCTTTGTGCTCACAGATTGCCTGAGTGCATGGACGATGCGCTCTTTAACATGCTGGTGGAGGGCTGGGATGGCTTTTCTGGAAAAAAAGTGTCGACTGGGTAGCTCGTAGCGTGGTACAGCGTAGTCCATCAGGTCTTTGAAAGCTTCGCTTTCAACTAACCGGTAGGGCATCATCTCTAACGAGATTAGTCTAGCTATGTGGGCGTTCAAACCCTGTGTACGCGGATGCGAGGCTAAGTATTTCCTTTTTCTAACCATAGTCTCATGTAGGGTGAGCTGGACTGGAGAGCTGGTGATCGTGGAACTAGCGGGGGTGCCGGTGGACATGGCAGACTGAGAGACGGTGGGAGATGGTATTGTTGCCGCCGGTGCCCTAGATGCAGTGTTTCCTACTACGAAACTGGTGATTCCCTGACCCTGACTGCTTTGGCCTGGCAAAGATACCTGCACAGATACAGCAGGTGGTGCGCTAAATGGTGGTCCTACACTGCCGGAAGGGATGTTGCGTTGATGACTAGCTTCATTGGCCGAGGGTGCAACAACCTTAAGGGACGTTTGGTAGTTAGTCCAAGCTTTCAAATGCATGGTGGTTAAATGTCTATGCATGCAACTAGTATTGAGACTTTTCAGATTCTGACCTCTGCTTAAGGAAGTAGAACATTTTTGACAGATGACTTTGCGCTGATCAATTGGATGTTGTTTAAAAAAATGCCAGACTGCACTCTTTCTAGCATCGGATACCTTTTCAGGCATTGCAGACTGAGCTTTAACCGGATGGCCACGCTGTCCTCCACCAGGTTTTGGCTTTGCCACGCGTTTTGGGCAAGATACGGGCCCGGCAGATGGAACCTGTGGCGATGTTGATGCCTGCTGCGGCCCCTCCTCCTCCTCTGCTTCAGAACTGCTGCCGCCTGCACCCTGTTCCCCCAATGGCTGCCAATCGGGGTCAAGAACTGGGTCATCTAATAACTCTTCTTGTACCTCCTGCGCAACTTCGTCTGTGTCACCGTGTCGTTTGGTGGTATAGCGTTCGTGATGGGGCAACATAGTCTCATCAGGGTCTGATTCTTGATCAGCACCCTGCGAGGGCAATGTTGTGGTCTGAGTCAAAGGACCAGCATAGTAGTCTGGCTGTGGCTGTGCGTCAGTGCACTCCATGTCAGATTCAATTTGTAATGGGCATGGACTGTTAACTGCTTCACTTTCTAAGCCAGGGACGGTATGTGTAAAGAGCTCCATGGAGTAACCCGTTGTGTCGCCTGCTGCATTCTTCTCTGTTGTTGTTTTTGCTGAAGAGGACAAGGAAGTGACTTGTCCCTGACCGTGAACATCCACTAACGACGCGCTGCTTTTACTTTTACCAGTTTCACGAGATGAGGCAAAAGAGCTAGAGGCTGAGTCAGCAAGATAAGCCAAAACTTGCTCTTGCTGCTCCGGCTTTAAAAGCGGTTTTCCTAATCCCAGAAAAGGGAGCGTTCGAGGCCTTGTGTAGCCGGACGACGAACCTGGCTCCACAGCTCCAGACTTAGGTGCAATATTTTTTTCCCCACGACCACCTGATGCTCCACCACTACCACTACCCTCATTACCAGCTGACAATGAACGCCCCCGGCCACGACCTCTTCCACTAGACTTCCTCATTGTTTTAAAAACGTAACCAAACTAACGTTATTTGTTGCAGTCACACAACTTACACGGTGAGCTATAACTTCAGTATGATTTAGCTACCCCTTTACAGGTTGGTGAGACCACAGCGAAAATCAGGCCCAATGTTACACACTCTTTTTTTGGTGGCTGCAAATTAGAGAGATGCCCCACACGCAGGACTGTCACTGAAGCACAAATGTTAATATTAATGTCACACTATTATTTTTTTTTTATTTTTATTTTTTTCAGGAACACTTTAGAAACCCCCCCAAAAAAAAAAAATAGATTTTTGCAGGGAGAATTTAGAAAACAAATGTAACAAACTATATGCTTTCTATGGGCCACTGAGTGAGAGATGACGCACACAGGAATCAGGAGTGGCACACAAGCCCAGAGGCCAATATTTTTCTACCAATGATTGATGGAGTTATTTTCTCTGGTAGATTTTGGAACCCAAATCAAGGAAAAAAAATATAGGCTTTCTATGGACCACAATTGGAGAGAGAGAGAGAGAGAGAGAGAGAGATGGCACACCCAGGAGTCAAGACTGGCACACAAGCAGAAAGGCCAATATTAATCTCCCACTGTTTTTTTTGGTTGTTTTTTTTTTTTTTTTTTCAGGGAGACTTTAGAAAAAAAAATAATAAAAAAAATATGATTTTATCAGGAAGAATTTAGAAACCAAATAAAATAAAATGATTTTTTCAGGGAGAATTTAGAAAACAAATAAAACCTAAAATAGGCGTTCTATGGCCCACTGACTGAGAGATGACGCACCCAGGAGTCAAGACTGGCACACAAGCAGAAAGGCCAATATTAATCTCCCACTGTTTTTTTTTTTTTTTTTCAGGGAGACTTTAGAAAAAAAAATAATAAAAAAAATATGATTTTATCAGGAAGAATTTAGAAACCAAATAAAATAAAATGATTTTTTCAGGGAGAATTTAGAAAACAAATAAAACCAAAAATAGGCGTTCTATGGCCCACTGACTGAGAGAGAGAGAGAGATGGAACGCTTAGTACTGGCACACAAGCCCAAAGGGCAATATTAATCTCCCTTTTTTTTTCCAGGGAGAATTTCTAAAACCCAAAAAAAAAAAAAAATAGGCTTTCTATGGCCCACTATTTGTGAGAGAGATGGGACGCTCAGGACTGGCACAGATGGCACGCTCAGGACTGGCACAGAAGCCCAGAGGCCAATATTAATCTCCCTTTTTTTCTGGGAGAATTTATAAAACCAAAAAAATATTTAAATAGGCTTTCTATGGCCCACTATTTGTGAGAGAGATGGCACGCTCAGGACTGGCACAGATGGCACGCTCACAACTGGCACACAAGCCCAGAGGCCAATATTAATCTCCCTTTTTTCAGGGAAAATTTATAAAACCAAAAAAAAAATTAAATAGGCTTTCTATGGCCCACTATTTGTGAGAGAGATGGCACGCTCAGGACTGGCACAGATGGCACGCTCACAACTGGCACACAAGCCCAGAGGCCAATATTAATCTCCCTTTTTTCAGGGAAAATTTATAAAACAAAAAAAAAATTAAATAGGCTTTCTATGGCCCACTATTTGTGAGAGAGATGGCACGCTCAGGGCTGGCACAGATGGCACGCTCAGGACTGGCACACAAGCCCAGAGGCCAATATTAATCTCCCTTTTTTTCAGGGAGAATTTATAAAACCAAAAAAAAAAATAAATAGGCTTTCTATGGCCCACTATTTGTGAGAGAGATGGCACGCTCAGGGCTGGCACAGATGGCACGCTCAGGACTGGCACACAAGCCCAGAGGCCAATATTAATCTCCCTTTTTTTCAGGGAGAATTTATAAAACCCAAAAAAAAATAAAATAGGCTTTCTATGGCCCACTATTTGTGAGAGAGATGGCACACTCAGGACTGGCACACAAGCCCAAAGGCCAATATTAATCTCCCACTGTATTTTTATCAGGGAGAATTTATACACCCCACAAAAAAAAATACAGAAAAATGAAAAGGCTTTCTATGGCCCACTATGTGAGAGAGATGGCACACACAGGGATGGCACTCTAGCAGAAATGCCAAATTGCCAATCTTAATCTCCCACCAAAAAAAAAAAAAAAAAAAAAAACAGGGAATGTCCTACAATTACTATCTCCCTGCCTGCAGTAATCTCAGCCAGGTATGGCAGGCAGCTACTATCTCCCTGCCTGCAGTAATCTCAGCCAGGTATGGCAGGCAGCAATAAGGAGTGGACTGATGCACAAATGAAATAAAAAGTGTGGACAAACAAAAAAGATAGCTGTGCAGAAAGGAAGGAACAAGAGGATTTGTGCTTTGAAAAAAGCAGTTGGTTTGCACAGCGGCGTACACACAGCAATGCAGCTATCAGGGAGCCTTCTAGGGCAGCCCAATGAGCTACAGCGCTGAGGGGAAAAAAAAAAAAAAAAAAACTTCCACTGTCCCTGCACACCGAGGGTGGTGTTGGACAGTGCAAATCGCTGCAGCACAAGCGGTTTTGTGGTTAATGGACCCTGCCTAACGCTATCCCTGCTTCTGACAAAGCGGCAGCAACCTCTCCCTAAGCTCAGATCAGCAGCAGTAAGATGGCGGTCGGCGGGAACGCCTCTTTATAGCCCCTGTGACGTCGCAGACAGCAAGCCAATCACTGCAATGCCCTTCTCTAAGATGGTGGGGACCAGGACCTATGTCATCACGCTGCCCACACTCTGCGTTTACCTTCATTGGCTGAGAAATGGCGCTTTTCGCGTCATTGAAACGCGACTTTGGCGCGAAAGTCGCGTACCGCATGGCCGACCCCGCACAGGGGTCGGATCGGGTTTCATGAAACCCCGACTTAGCCAAAAGTCGGCGACTTTTGAAAATGTTCGACCCGTTTCGCTCAACCCTAGTGAACACGTTCGGTCATCACTAATAGGCTTCCAACCCCAAGAATGTTGAGTCATCAACACAAAAACATTAGCAGCCTTGCAGCGCTGGAGTCCTGGGTTCCAACCCCACCAATAACTTCATCTGCAAAGAGTTTGTATGCTCTCCCTGTGTTTGTGAGGGTTTCCTCTCAGTACTTATTTTTTTCCCACACTACAAAGACGTACTGATAGGAAATTTAGATTGTGAATCCCAATGGGGACCATGCCACTGATATCTGTAAAGCGAAGTGGAATTATTGGCGCTATATAAGTGATTAAAAAAAATAGAAATTGATGCCACTTTTTTGTTGTATCCTTCCAAAATTTATGGAAATATTTGCTTTCCAAGTTGGATCTCCTTCATTTGTGTTGCCTAAATTTGGCACAGCTCTCAGAGTACCAGACCTAGATCTGTCACTCATCCACTAGTTGCTGATCAAACTTTTAGGAAGAAAAACTGTTCTAAGCCCTGTCCAATGCTTAACACTGGCATGGTTTAAGGAACATGCTATTAGAACAAAGAATTTAAATTGGAAATTGTCAACTCCTGGCTGGAGCACAATATCAGCACAATAACACACTAGGGCAGTAGGGCAGCATGGTGGCTCTGTGGTTAGCCTTGCAGCACTGGGGTCCTGAGTTCAAATGTCACCAAGGACAACATCTGCAAGGAGTTTGTATGTAATCTGGTAATGGCGTGGTGGTATTTGTTCTTTGTTAGTGGTGTTATTGGTCTCCATGTGGTGGTAATATGTTGTTTGGTCATGGTGTGGCTATATTTATTCCCTGTACGTGGTATTATTCGGTCACTGTGGTGGTAATATGTGATCTAGTCATAGAGTGGTGGTATTTGTTACTTGTATGTGATATTATTGGTCGTTTTAAAAATTAAAAAATAGATAAAAATATACATAAAATTGTATTGGATATTTTAACAAAAGTTTACCTTGTCGTGGTGGCGGATTAAAAAAATCTTTTGGCCTAAACAAAAGCTGCCGGCTATATATGTGATCTGGTGATGGAAACTGTAAATGTGTGATCAATGAGTATGTGATGCAGAAGTGGAGTTTTTCCAAGAAAGGGAGGTGGGACTATGGAAGGTTCGAGTGGTGGAGGCGGGGCTAGGGTGGAGCCTGGGTGGAGTCTCAAGAGGGCCCAAAAACATGTTGCCAGTGTGGGGCCCTAAAATTCCTAGTGGCAGCCTATGGACATCAGTCCAGTTAGTTCATTTATAAATGTGACACCCACCCATATTGACAACTAAATGCTATCAATGGTGTATCCAGCTCTTCCTCTGATCCAATCACTATCACTTTGTATTAATTTCATGGTTTGAAGATTTATTTAAGGGAGGATGGGGTAGGGGAGATGAGACATAACTTTCCTAATTCAATAGGGCATCAAATTGCCCTGACCTGGAGTTGCCTACAAGTGATATTAAGGGCATCGGATTATGGTTTTTAGCTAATGTATCCTTTCTAAATTAACATGTTTACATATGTGTGTGAATATACATTCATATTTTATATAGACAATTGGATTGGTGATAGTATAGAGATAGGGTTAATGTACAATCATATTGTAAATGTATAGTAATCCAAATCAAAGAATATATTCCAACATTCCAAGCCCTGTATGTACAAAACAAACATGCAAAGGCATTTTGCTTCTTATGTTATCTAGTAGCCACCAGAGGACTAAATGAACAAATCACAGGAAACAAAAATGAATATACTTTACTTGCTTTCTGAGAGTAAAAAGAACAGTGTGAAGAGTAGATTAAATGTATGAGCATTTTTTGAACTCCCTTTTCTTCTTTGTTCTCTAGAAGGCAAACTGCTGCTTCATCTCCCTCCAGCCATTGATAATATGATTCAAAAACATCAGAGGGAATCTAACCCAAGATAGGTGCATCACTCGAGGGAGCTTGCTAGCCTTTGTTTTACAGTGTGGTTCTGCCTGGAATCATGGAGTATTTGCAAGCAACATCTTATTTCATGGCCCTGCTCCTTAATTTGAGAGATTAAGCTTAATGCTGTCCGAAGGGCTTTTCTATGAAGGTGGTTAGCAGAGTCATATTGGCACGGAAAATCAATTAATGTACTGACAGTACTGACACCACATGAAGGCCACACGTGCTTCGTTGTCGATATGTAATTATACGTAAGAATTAATAATTAAAATGATTCCTTGCTTTTACTATTGTCTTAAATAAAACTATATTTGTAGTTTGCACAAAGTGCAAAATGTATCAAAACTGCATACAATATTGAAATAAAGCTGATCCATACCCATTCTCCTATCCTGAGTACTTTTCTTAGACCTAAGCTCCAAAAATTCGATGGCTATAGTGTTAGAGTATGAGGTAGCCTTTACATGGCAAGTGGGCTCACACCATTTGATTAAAATGTGCACAAGACGTTTTACATATGATGTATCTTTGTGCTTTTCTTCGTTTCATTTCATACATTTGCACAGGCAGAAGATCTGTTCATCTGTTTTGAAGGATTTGTTTGATTTAGTAAATTGCTATTTTTTTCAGAAAGATCCTTTGAGAATAAAATGACCTCCCTCCTGGGCCCATTGCAAAATGTGGTACTCAGGAATTATTTAAATTCCCTGCAGCGCCACCATAAGGGTACTATCAAAATACAGTGATCATTGAGATCCTGCGTGTGTAATGTAGTATAGTACAGGTCCTTTAGAGCATGAGATAGTTTGCCAAAGTAATGAGGATACTGGATGGAGGATTTCTAGTTATTAACATAGAATTCACTGATAGGATATGTGAACACATGTCCAAACTAGACAACCTTTTAAGTACCATTGCTACTAGATAAAACGGTAATATTTTCCAGGTTAATAGTAAGAGACTTTTTTTACTGGAAAAGCTGGAGATAAAGAGATTACAGCTGCTGCTTTATCCTCCAAAGTTACAGCATTTTCAATAAATTGTATGTCATTGAATGTCCTGCAGACGGCTATTGGTTTAGGTTCTGAGACTAGGGTTGAGCGAAACGGATCATTTATTTTCAAAAGTCGCCAAAGTCACATTTCGAATGACGCGCTTGGCGCCATTTTTTCAGCCAATGAAGGAGCGTGGGCAGAGTGATGACATAGGTCTTAGGGGTGTGGACGCCTATCGTCATCTTGTCGCTTGTGCGCTGTAGCGATTTGCAATGTGTAACACCAGCTTTTCTGTTCAGGGACGGAGGAGAGAGAGAGAGAGAGAGAGAGAGAGAGAAAAATATTCCCATTGACTTTGCATTGGGTTTCGTGTTTCGGTCGATCCCCGACTTTTCGCCATAATCGGCCGATTTCACTCGACTCGACTTTTGAGATAGTTGGGTTTCGCGAAACCCGACTAAACCCTAAAAAAGTAAAAGTCGCTCAACCCTATCTGAGACATACACTCGTCACTGAACACACTTTCCAGAAGCAATCACTTTAGGAGGCAGAAACGCTCAAATACAGCATGAGTATGTTAGCAGGCTCATAGGAAGAGAGTAAGCTGACTGGGCCAAATTAAGGGAATGTGTAGACTGCAGTGCCAAGACACATACAGTACATAATTAGTGGACAATAATTGGGACATTATGTAGCAGTCAAGCATCATAGACAAAACAGTTGCCTTATTCACCTGCGCCAGGTCACAGTACTAATTATTGCTATTATTTATTTATATAGCACCATTGATTCCATGGTACTGTACATGAGATGGGGTTACATACAAATTACAGATATCACTTACAGTAAGCAAACTAACAATTACAGACTGATACAGAGGGGCGAGGACCCTGCCCTTGCGGGCTTACATTCTGCAGGATGGTGGGGAAGGAGACAATAGGTTGAGGGTTGCAGGAGCTCCGGTGTTGGTGAGGCGGTGCACTTACAGATGGCAGCAGACCCCCATGGCAGGTGCAAAATACTGAAAACTGACTGGCACATCAAAACTAGTCTGATTAGGTGCACACCAAAAGCAGGTACGTACATGTACAATATATGAAAAAGGTTGCACTCAATCATGTTAAAGCATGTCAATATGAAATATATGAAATTTGAGTAGCAAAATGACTAGTGAATATTAGAAAAAAATATTTGAGATGCTTTGCACAAAATTTGGCCAAATAATGTTTGCCCATCAACCAACCTCAAGGTGACCTCAAAGACTGATGGGTCCCTAACCAGTGAGAACAACTCTCTTAGGCTGATGTCAGCAAAGCCTATACTTTTAGATAGGTAGGAACCTGCTGTGATTAAAATCACCAAATGATGAAGGGCGGAGTGCTCTGTCAGAAAGATAACATTGAAACAACAGAAAACTGGCACATCAAAACTAGTCTGAATAGGTGCATACCAAAACAGCTGCTTACATGTACAATATGCAAAAAAGGTTGCACTCAATCTTATTAAAGCATGTCAATATGAAATATGTGAAATGTGAATAGCAAAATGGCTAGTGAATATTAGAAAAAAATTGAGACGCTTTGCACAAAATTTCTCCAAATAATGACTGCCCATAAACTAACGTCTAGGTGGCCTCAAAGAGTGATGGGTCCCTAACCAATGTGAACACCTCTCTTAGGCTGATGTCTGAATGTTTGGGTGAATGTGGACACTTCCCTCAGCAAAGCCAATACTTATAGCAGGTTCCTACCTACCTATAAGTATAGGCTTTGCTGAAAGAGATGTCCACATTCACCCAGACATTCAGGCATCAGCCTAAGGCTGGTTTCACATTTGCAGATGTGTCCGCAGCGTATGTGCCGCAATTTTCCGCATGCGTCGTGTATTCCTATCTTTAACATTAGGGAAGCAGGTGCCTGCGAATGGTATCGTTTTGCCACATTTGATGACACATGCGTCATTTAGTTGTCTGCGGCTTAGCGTGGTAAACGCTACATGTAGTAATTTCAGAGGTGTCAATTTGCTGCCTTAAAACTTATGCGGTTGTTAGCAGAAGGAATGCCGCAAAAAACGCATTATGGTCTATGTGAACGCATGCGTTTGCAAGCACATGCGTTTGCTTGCGTTTGTGAACGCATGCGTTGTACCACAGGAAAACATGTCTAGACACTGATTAGCCACCCCCCACATACAAACTGATAAAAGGAGGGAGTGGGCATTTGCAATCCACAACTCAGTAGACTGGGAACAAGAGCAGACAGATGCAGGAAAGAACCTGGGAGGAATCAACAATGTGAGTATCAAAGCCAATGTCTTTATTTTCTATTTTCTGTCTCTATATGTCCTAATTTCTGCCTTTTTTTTCTTGCTGCATGCATCAGAATATAATTTTCTTCTGAGGAGCAATGGCTTGGGCCTGCACAAGGTGGAAATGAAAGTGAAGTGAGTACTCACCTCTTTAGATTGGTAAGTATTCTCTGTCACATCTACACGTGAAAAAAAAATTTTTTCCTTTTTTTAGAGCAGTTCTTCCACTGCGGCAGAGGCTGAGCAGGAGCAGCGTGGACACGGTCAGGTGGCAAGGCAGCAGCGTGTAAGTATACCTGGCTGACTGCTTATTGTATCCTTTACTGTTCTTCACTGTTCATTTCTTTACTTTCTTTACTCTCCTCTTTCTTTCTCTTTTTCTTCTTGACTCCTTTTTTTTCTTGACTTTGAATATTCATGCCAGTTTTCTGTCTCTGTTATTTTCTTTCTTTTCCTTATGTTATTGTCTCCAACATTAATGTCTTTATTTATTTTTTAGGTTCCAGAATGGGATGAGGACCTCATTGACAATGACATCCTAATCTCCCTGGTCCGTGAGTGAGTCCCGTTGTGGGACACCCGGGTTCCGCAGCACTCGGACAACGTGACGATCCGGCGGCTATGGAATGAGGTGGCCAAAGTGATGTGGGATGGCTGGATGCCACGACTCGGGTCCAAAATGCATTTTGTAAGTATTGCAATGCGGTGTGCTGCAGCAGTGACCTTGGCCGGGATCACACAACTGTGTGTGATGAGAGAAACTCCTGAGAGTTTCTCTGATCACCCACAGTTGTGTGATCACGGTCAAAAGTGCATTGTCTAATCATTATTTATATTTTTCAACAGTGCTCAAAGTCAAAACACGTTGACGTTCGATGAAGGATCACTTCAACAAAGACCTTCGTCAAGAGAGCGTGGTTCCTTGTGGTTCTGGAGCAAGGATCCGCAAATATAAATAACACCGCATCCTTGCATTTTCGAGACCGATCCTTGCATTTTCGAGACCGGTCTTTGCCCAGAGAACGTAAGTATTTTTTGTGGTGTAATGGGTTGTGTTGTATTGCCTAATCTGTATTTTTCTATTTCACAGGAGTTGGCGCTTTACTATTGTAAATGTTTGGTAGTAATGTTTTTTTTTCACAGCACATGGAGCAGCACTTTTGACACGGGTTCTGGAGCGGTCCTTCATCAAACAGCCACGGACCCGTCCCAGCCATGCAGCAGCACTGCAGCAAGTGGGCCTGCAACACAGACTGGAGACCAGGAAGCTGGTCCATCAGGTGTTCCCTTGTCCCAGTCCTCTGCCTCTGCCTCTTTTTTTTGGTCTCTTCCCGGCAGCGGCAGAGGGCCTCAGACAGGTCTCTCATGCCCGAGTTTTTGCACCTGAGCTCGGTCTTTCATGATGGACTCAAGGCAATGGGTGACAGACTGGATAGTGCCATAAACCATATGAATACACTTATCCAGGATGTCACCAAAAGCCTTGACCAAGTGAAAGCTGACCTCCAGAGGCCAGCACATCATTTTTTTAATCAAATAGAGAAGGGCATGTCGGAACACCTTACTCCTGATCTCCAGCATAGTGTCATGCAGGCCTGCAATGCTGCCTACGTGCAGGCTATGCAGCAGAATCGGTATTTTTAGCAGCCAGAGGTGGCATTTCCACCTGTGCTAACACTGTCACATTTGACCTCAATGCTGAGCTCTGCTGTATACCACTGCACGGCCACCACCATTCCAAGCACTGCCGGACACCACTACAGCACAACCACCATGCCGAGTGCTGTAGGACAGCCAACTGCCACCGCCATGACAACTGCTGCTCCTGCTTGGACCTCCTCCACTGCCACCACCATGCAGCAGCAGCAACAGCAACAACAACACCCGGACCCTGTAATGGCTTTTCGCACCACCACCATGCAGCAGCAGGACCTGGCATGGCCTTCTGCACCACAACCATGCAGCAGCAGCTGGACCCTGGCATGGCCTTCCCCACCACAACCATGCAGCAGCAGCAGCAGCCGGACCCTGGCATGGCCTTCCCCACCACAACCATGCAGCAGCAGCTGCTGGACCCTGGCATGGCCTTCCCCACCACAACCATGGAGCAGCAGGACCTTGGCATGGGCTTCCCCACCACCACAACCATGCAGCAGCAGCGGCATACGGACCCTGACAGGTCAGCCACCATGACCAGGCCGCAAGAAATGAGCCCACTGAGGCTCCCCAGACTTTCACATCAATTCCAAAAAGGGAAAAAAATGAAAAGCAATGGACTATCTCAATTCCTGCCCCCTCACCTCCCAATGTGTCTGTAATGTCAGGTTTGTCTCACCCTTCCAGTGTGTCTCTGCCCTGTTAAACGTCAAGCACCATCCCAGACCCCACTACTTTAATTGCCCCTTCTCCTGCAACCCCTGCGTCATCCACAGTTAGCCAGGCCTCACAGCAACACACCCTCCAGTTCCGTCACTCTACTTCAAGCAGGCGCAGTTAATTTTTTTTGGTTAAAAATAAATGTTAATGTTTTTTGCCCCAATACTGTTTGGTTATTTGTGTATTTCGCCGCCGGCAACACACACCTTGCGCCTAATAAAGACACTGCGCCGTACACTTTATTTTTTTGCCACCTCATAGCTCCAGTAGTTAGTAAGTACAACACTGCAGCTTTGTGTGTTTGATATAGAGCTATGAGGTGGTAAAAATAGTATTACTTGTACTTTCTCCATAATCGATTCAGTCTGCTTAATCTGTGTCGGAGACTGAATAGACAATGGTGGTAATGCAAAGCAGAACTATACTCAACAGGTCATGTGTCAAAAAACTCATTATTTATGACACCTGACCTGGTGAGTAGAGAACTGCCTTGTATAACCTCCATTTTCTCTTCAGTCTACATAATCTATTTCACACAAACTGATCAGACAATGGAGATCATGCAAGGCATATCTATTCTCACCTGGACAGGTGTCAGAAATAGTGAATTCATGAGACTGGATTTTGTGCATCATGAATTCATTATTTCTGACACCTGACCTGGTGAGTATAGATCTGCTTTGTATTATACCTCCATCGTCTCTTCAGTCTGCGTTCAATAGATACTGCAGAACAGAATCAGGATGTAATGACGCCAACTACCTTACCACTAGCAACCTAAGTGGTTTTTAGAGTAAATACATAGGAGACTCTGTAAAGAGATCAAAACAAGTTATTTATTAAGCAAAAATATTAGTAACATTTAAAACATAACTTGTACAGACCCAAACCCAACAGCACATTTTACACAATATTATCTTGCCATGCCACACGTCCAATATTAGAATCAAAATAGGCAGCAAATTGGTCCCGCACGTGGCCAACTTCAACAGTTGACCACAGCGGGTGATGCTGGTAATATGGCAATGGGTTTGCAACTGGTTTATCCAGTTCAATGTTGTGTCGCTCCTTAGCCATTATGTAATTGTGGAGAACCACACAGGCTTTGACAACCTCATCAACTGTCTCCATTTTTAGATTAATGGCCGTCCCAAGAATGCGCCATTTTGAGACAAGAATCCCAAAGGTACACTCTACAGTTCTTCGGGCCCTGGTCAGTCTGTAGTTATAAATCCTTTTAGTGTGGTATAAGTCCCGACTGGATTATGGCTTCAGTAGGTTTTCACACATCTGAAAGGCCTCATCCCCAACCATAACAAATGGCATCGGTGGGCCTTAAGTGTTGGGAAGAGGTTGTGGCAGGGGAAAATTAAAATTTTTGCCATACACACGTCATCCCATATCAGAGTTCTTGAAAGTCTGTGAGTCATTGCCACGGCCAAAAGCTCCAATATCCACAGCGATGAAGCAACAGTCCGCATCTGCTATTGCCATGAGCACTACAGAAAATATTTTTTTGTAGTTGAAGTACTCCGATCCAGTTTTGGCGGGTTTGATAATGAGTATGTGCTTTCCATCCACCGCTCCCAAACAGTTGGGGAAATCACACCCACTCCAGAATTTTTTGGCAATTTCCATCCACATGTCCACGGTGGGTGGGGGGATAAATTCATCCCTGAGAACGTTCCACAAAGCCCGGGAGGTGTCCACAACTATTCCAGACAAGGTGGAAATTCCAAGCCGGTACTGAAAGTGGAGCGATGATAAGCTCTCACCGGTAGCCAGAAATCTGAAATAAAATAAAAAAATAAAATTACAATCAATTCTATTTATGATGGTGTTTAGCTAAAGACATAAAGGAAAATACAAATAATACATGGCAGACCAACAATAATTATGACTGGCATTTGTTTAGAATTATTACGTATCTTAATGTAACCAGGAGACGTTCCTCTGCAGGAATCACTCTACAGAGCTGGGTATCCTGTCTCCAGATGGCTCCTTGGACACAACCAAGCACATCCAGAAAAGACTCTTGAGACATCCTGGTATATTCCAGGAATTTGTCTGGGTTGGCATTAAGCTTGCCATAGAGCATGTGGTAGGCTCCACGGCTCTCCCAGAGTTCAATAATGGGGTGTCTCCAAAAACGTCTATGCCATGTCCTTCTCTGTCATTCTCTATTTCTTTGTTGCTCCCAAGCAAACACACAGGCAAGAAACACCATGCACACAGAAAACGCAAATGCATGCAAAACACATGAAAAGGCGTGGAAACGCAGGTTTTTTTAACCGCATACCTTACCTTACACATCTAAAAAATGCTGCGTTTGCACGCGTTTGCATGCGGTTTATTGTGCGTTTCAGGTTGCGGATTAAACCGAATTTCCAAGCAATAAATTTTGTTTGTTTTTTCTGAAAAGGAGAAATGGTCAAAATTAAAAAAAAAACAGTGCTTTTAGACCCCAAATAATGCAAAGAAAACAAGTTCATAATCATTTAGAAACAACAATACTAATGTTTTAACTTAGGAAGAGTTCAGAAATTAATATTTTGTAGAATAACCATGATTTTTAATCACAGTTTTCATGCGTCTTGGCATGCTTGCCACCAGTCTTTCACACTGCTTCTGGCGCAAAAATGTAAGCAGTTCTTTGTTTGATGGCTTGTGACTATCCATTATCCTCTTGATTACATTCCAGAGGTTTTCAATGGGGTTCAGGTCTGGAGATTGGGCTGCCCATGACAGGGTTTTGTTGTGGTGGTCTCTTAATTTTTGCCAGAGCTGTACGTGGGATGCTCAGTATCTGACTTACAGCTTATTGGTGACACCCATAATATTAGATCAGGGGACTGCCCAGCACCCTATAAGTACACCCATGAGGACACACACCTCAAATCACCCAAACAAACAAAAATATAGAACATGGTTGCAAACTGCATAAAAATTTTTTAAAATAATGCGCCAGTCACTTTTCAAGTCATTACTTGCCAAAAACTGCCATGGAGAATTGCTTTGAGTGATATGTACTGTTCATTACCGTATATGATCAATGTGGTTGACATCCAGTAACTGTGTGGACATTACTTGCTATATGATGCACTTTTATTGATTTGGCAAGCCACGTTTTAAGTCCAGTCTTCTTTGCCATATGATCAGCAGACTAAGCTAAATATATACTGTGCTATACCCCATACTTTACTTATATCATTATATTAATATATGCAACTTTGTGGTATTGTTGATAAACTGTATTTTATAAACAAATGCATTTCGTTTTTCATTTTGGAGGTTTATTACTCTTGTTTTCCCTAATAGTATATCAGAAAAGCACCCAAATATTTAATTATTTATAATGTGTTTAAAAGTCTAAATGTATCCAATGTGTGGCAATACATTTTGTGGTTTGTATATACTGAATGTTTTACACAGGGAAAACATAAATAAAAAACAATTAAAGATTAACAATTTTTTATCCTTCCTTGGTAAAAAAAAAAAAAAAGAGATGGAATAAAAGGTGTTCAAAAAGTTGTATTTACCCCAAAATGATTCCAGGGAAAATTACAGTTTGTCCCACAAAGAACAAGCCCTTAAACAACTCTATCTGCAGAAAAATACAAAAGTTATGGGTTTAAGAATATGGCAACTGAGATAAAAAGTTTTTTAAGTGTTTTATTTGTTCAAAAGAATTAAAAATAATAAAACTGTATAAATTTGGTACCATCATAATTGTACTGATCAGAATACCGACTACATGACAAAAATCCTGAACTGTGTTCAGTAAGATGCATATATAAACTTCAGAATTGGTGTATTTTCCTTCATTCTGTGTCCCAAAATGAGAAATACATTTTTTAAAAAGGCTGTGCATAGTATTTATGAAAACTACATCTTGCCTTAAAAAAATAAACTTTCACAGAGCAACACAGTCCACCTAAAAGGAAACTATTAAATGTGTGACTCTTAAGAATATTACAAAATTAAAGAAGCATTCCCATCAAAGATTTTATCCTCTTAATTAGGAATGAGATTTAAAGTTCGGGGTTCGTAACAGACAGTACTGGACCCCGAACACAGACTTTTTACTGGAAGTCCTGTTTACTGTTCAAACTCAGATGCAAAATAAAGTTTATAGAAAGCTTGCTTTGCAGCCAATCCACAAGATTTTAGGCTATGGGCAATGCTGGAGCCATCACAGCCATGTCAAATATTGGCATGTCTATGACTGGCCGGCGTACCACATGACCCGGCCTGTATAAATGACGGATCACGGGTGCCACTGCCATTCTGCTCTGATTAGTGTAGGGCCAGGATGCAGCTGGAGTGAGGGATAGTGTTAGCTTCTGTGTCTGCGCACTCTGCAGAAAAGACTCTGTGTGTACTCCACACTTGTGTTTGTGGGAGTACTGTGCTTAAAAAACAATTTTTCTAATCTGCACCTATGTCTGTGGGAGTGCTGTGCATAAAAACAAATTGTTCTACTCTGCATCAGTGTCTGTGGGAGTACTTTGCCTGAAAAAAAGGTTCTAATCTGCACCCTTGTATGTGGCAGTACTGTGCCGTAAAGGAAATTTTTCTTATTTGCACCCATATCTGTGGGAGCACTGTGCCTAAAAAAGATTTTTTATATTCTGCACCTGTGTCTGTGTGAGTACTGTGGATAAAAATAAATTTTTGTAATCTTCACATGTATATGTGGGAGTACTGTACCTAAAACCACTTCAAAAAATGAGGAGAGCCTCAAATAAGGTACGTAGACCTGGCCGTGGTGCTGCTGCTGTAGCATTCCTGTAATACAGCCTGGAGCAGTGTGACCATAATGCAAGCTAGTGTAATGTACCGTAATACAGCCTGGTGGAGAGTGTCCGTAATTCAGGCTGATGCAACATGTCAATAATACATCTCTTCCACAGTCCACAGCTTGATAACTTTTTCCACTCATTGACAGATTCATGCTTTTTTTGTTGATCTGTAGACAGAAATTCATAAAAACAAGCAAAATTAACTAATTTAATGACCCTTGCAGGTTCACTGCACCATATGTGTGTATGTGATAGTCATGGTAGAGGGTCTCATCTTCCAAACTTTTTCAAATACAATCAATTTTACAATCTTTATAAATTCTTCCCCAAATTTTTCAGAGGCCAAGACAAGTTCTTGCTTTTTGCCATCTTGTTGTCTCATATCAATATCACCTGCTGGAAATGTTCACATACATCTCTTCCACAGTACAGACAAAGGTACTCTAATCCTTCCCTTTTCTGTGTTCTATGTAGAAACAGGAAGTATCTTGTTCCAGCATGACCTTCTTCAGCTTCTGACCGAGCTGCTCCACTCCTCTCGCTATCCCCCCCCCCCCACAGACTTTTGAAGTGATTCGTAATTTGTGTAGGGAAAATTAACCTCTTGTTCTTCATATAGCTTGGAAGGGTTCAGATAGTCAGCTTTTAATCATGTTATATCATAGACTTAATGGAAAAGAGAAAAATTAGCTGAGTAGAAAGGCAAAATGAGCAAATGTAAGTACACGGTGCCATATCATATGATGATTGCAATATATTAACAGGCTAAAAAACTTTGATGGGATTGCTCCTTTAAGTGTATATAGTATATTTATTATGCAAACTGAGTAAAACATAAATAAATACAAATTTGATGTTGCCTTAATCTTGCTGACCCAAAGTTATCCCCTACCTGGATTAGGACTGGGGTGGGATATGGATGGGGCTCAGGAGCTACACACACCTCCAAAAATGGCTGATTCCAGCCAGTCAGTCTGCAGTGTGATCCCTTAGAAGTGTGTCCTTAAAAGTGTGGATTACAGTAGAATTAAAACCTGAAAGATGTATACAGACTGTGCCCTGCTACCTGCCACCATCGCACTCTAACAAGCATCTCTATTCTTCCAACAGGTATGTTCATCCAGCCAGCTCTGCTGCTGTCTGTCTATGAAGTGCACATAATTACATCACCCAGCTTTCCACACAGACTTTCCTCTGCTCCTAGCATTCTCATGGAATGTTCATCCAGCCAGCTCTGCTGCTGTCTGTCTATGAAGTTCACATAATTACATCACCCAGCTTTCCACACAGACTTTCCTCTGCTCCTAGCATTCTCATGGTATGCTTTTCAGCTAACCCCAGCTTACCCTGTGTTATTTATGACCTTGTTTACTCAGGCCTGATTGTATGCATCTGGTTCTCTCTTAATTCTCTGACCAAGATGAGTAGAGACCACTCCCCTCTGCTTCACACCTGAACGCACTTAGTTTGCCATATATTGCATAGTAGAAGTCTGCATGGACTTCAGTCTGCAGTGTGATCCCTTAGAAGTGTGTCCTTAAAAGTGTGGATTACAGTAGAATTAAAACCTGAAATGAACCTGAAGGGAACTGAAGGTAACTGGCCACAGTCATTGTAAACAATGTTTCTGTTTGTTGTCACTTTCACCCCTATAATCCTTCACTTTCTGCTAACTCCCCTGATCCCTACACCAAGTAAGGAACTGTTCATCTCCTCTTCAATCCTCCCCATCCACCTAACCTCCTCCTCCAAACTGTTCCTTAACATACAATCTTCTGTCTCCAATCACAGACAGCCCCCTCATGCCCTCTCCTGCTCCCACCTGCTAACACTTTCTCTGCTCCTTCTCACTGCTGGTGATATCTCTCCAAATCCTGGTCCTCCTCACTATATTCCCACAATCATTTCAACCTCCCACCCACGCTCTAGCACAAACTTCCGTAACCTCTCTAACCTTATACCCATTTGCCCAGCCCCCGCCTCCCCAGTCCCACTAACAGGAGCTCTGTGGAACGCCCGCTCTGTCTGCAACAAGCTCTCCTACATCCATGATCTCTTTGTTACTACCAAACTTTCCTTCCTCGCCATCACCGAAACCTGGCTCACCCCTTCTGACTCAGTCTCCCCTGCTGCACTCTCTTACGGTGGCTTCCACCTTTCCCACACACCCCGCCCCAGCAGCAAACATGGCGGAGGAGTTGGTTTTCTCCTGTCAGATACCTGCTCCTTCACCCCAATCCCACTGCCACCCTCCGTTACCCTCCCTTCCTTTGAGGTGCACTCTGTGCGCATCTATTCCCCCACCAACCTCCAACTGGCTGTCATTTACCGCCCCCCAGGGCCAGCCACCATCTTCTTTGACCACTTCACCACCTGGCTACTTCATTTCCTTTCTGCGGACATCCCCACTATCATCATGGGCGACTTCAACATACCCATTGACACTTCCCTCTCAGCTGCCACTAAACTTCTAACTCTCACTTCCTCCTTTGGCCTCACTCAATGGTCTTCTGCAGCCACTCACAAAGACGGTCACACATTGGACCTCATCTTCACCCGCCTCTGCTCTCTATCTAACCTCTCTAACTCACCTCTTCCACTCTCTGACCACAACTTTCTCACATTCTCATCTCTCTCTACTCTATGTCTACAATCCCCACCCCACAAACTTTCACACCCTCGCAGAAATATTAAACATCTTGACCTACATTCATTCTCTGAATCCCTCCTCCCCCTCACAGGCATAAGTTCCATACACAATGCGGATGACGCTGCTGCTCTATATAACACCACAATAGCTGTAGCTTTGGAATCTGCCGCCCCACTTACACATACCAAAGCTCGCAAAATCAACAGACAGCCCTGGCACACCAGCCTGACCAAAGAACTGAGGCGAGCTTCCAGGGCTGCTGAGCGCAGATGGAAAAGATCCCACTCTAACGAGCACTTCATCGCATTCAAACAGTCCCTCACTACTTTCAAGACCACACTCACCACAGCTAAACAAACCTACTTCTCATCTCTCATATCCTCTCTCTCTCACAACCCTAAACAGTTATTCAACACCTTCAATTCTCTCCTCCGTCCCCCAGCACCTCCTCCCTCCCCACTTATCTCTGCTGAAGACTTTGCCTCATTTTTCAAGCAGAAGATTGATAGCATTAGAGACAGTTTTGGTCAACAACCCCCAGAGCTCTTCCTCCCGATTTCCCAGCCCTCCACCTCCAAAACCAACTTCTCCACCATTACAGAAGATCAACTCTCCACTCTACTCTCAAGATCACATCTCACCACCTGTGCACTTGACCCACTCCCATCCCACCTCATCCCAAACCTCACCACAATCTTCATCCCAACCCTAACCCATCTCTTCAACCTATCACTAACAACTGGTGTTTTCCCCTCAAGCTTTAAACATGCCTCCATCACACCTATCCTCAAAAAGCCCTCTCTTGACCCATCCTCTGTATCTAGCTATCGCCCTATATCACTTCTCCCCTTTGCCTCAAAACTACTGGAACAACACGTCTACCTTGAAATGTCCTCCCATCTCTCTTCTTGCTCCCTCTTTGACCGCCTACAATCTGGCTTCCGGTCACACCATTCCACTGAAACTGCCCTAACTAAAGTTGCCAATGACCTCTTAACCGCCAAGAGCAAGCGACACTACTCTGTCCTCCTCCTCCTCGACCTGTCGGCTGCCTTTGACACAGTGGACCATTCCCTATTATTACAAACCCTCTCATCCCTTGGCATCGCAGACTTGGCCCTGTCCTGGATCTCATCATACCTAACAGACCGGACATTCAGCGTCTCCCACTCACACACCACCTCCTCACCTCGCCCCCTATCTGTCGGAGTCCCACAAGGTTCAGTCCTTGGGCCCTTGCTCTTCTCCATTTACACCTTTGGCCTGGGACAGCTCATAGAATCTCATGGCTTTCAGTATCACCTCTATGCTGACGACACACAGATCTACATCTCTGGACCAGATATCGCCTCCCTTCTAACCAGAATCCCTCAATGTCTGTCCACTATTTCATCCTTCTTCTCCGCTTGATTTCTGAAACTTAACATGGACAAAACAGAATTCATCATCCTTCCCCCATCTCACGCGACCCCCCAACGAACCTATCCATTACAGTAAATGGCTGCCCACTCTCCCCAGTCCCACAAGCTCGCTGCCTCGGGGTAATCCTTGACGCTGATCTCTCCTTCAAACCACATACCCAAACCCTTTCCACTTCCTGCCGACTTCAACTCAAAAATATTTCACGAATCCGTTCATTTCTCAACCATGAATCTGCAAAAACCCTAGTCCATGCCCTCATCATCTCTCGCCTTGACTACTGCAACCTCCTACTCTGTGGCCTCCCCTCTAACACTCTCGCACCCCTCCAATCTATTCTAAACTCTGCTGCCCGACTAATCCACTTGTCCCCCCGCTATTCCCCAGCCTCTCCCCTCTGTCAATCCCTTCACTGGCTCCCCATTGCCCAGAGACTCCACTACAAAACCCTAACCATGACGTACAAAGCCATCCACAACCTGTCTCCTCCATACATCTGTGACCTCGTCTCCCGGTACTTACCTACCCGCAACCTCCGATCCTCACAAGATCTCCTACTCTACTCCCCTCTTATCTCCTCTTCCCACTATCGTATACAAGATTTCTCTCGCATATCACCCCTACTCTGGAACCCTCTACCACAACACATCAGACTCTCGCCTACCATCGAAACCTTCAAAAAGAACCTGAAGACCCACCTCTTCAGACAAGCCTACAACCTGCAGTTACCACCGATCGACCAAACCGCTGCATTACCATCTCTACCCTCACCTACTGTATTCTCACCCATCCCTTGTAGATTGTGAGCCTTCGCGGGCAGGGTCCTCATTCCTCCTGTACCAGTTATGACTTGTATTGTTTAAGATCATTGTACTTGTTTTCATTATGTATACCCCTCTTCACATGTAAAGCGCCATGGAACAAATGGCGCTATAACAATAAATAATAATAATAATAATAATCAGTATGTGACAGCTGTGACTGGAGTCGAGCTTTGGTTGTGGCAGTTAACCATTTAAACTTCACTGTCAATCTCTAATAGCCCATGCGCAAACGACTGAGCTATTCATGACTCATGATGTGATTCTTGGGAAAATGCTTCCGAAGGAACCAGGAATAACTTTTAGGAGAGGGGCGACAGTGAAAAATACTGTAGCTCAGAGTAAATTAAGAGAGGTTGCAAAAATAAAAAATATGATAGGAAACAATACCAATGTGAATGGAGGGAAGGTAAATACAGGAGTATATAGATGCTCTTCAAATAAATGTAAATGTTGTAAGATCATTGACCATGGAGCTAGGAGTATTCACCCTAATACTACTGGGGAAACAATTAACCCCTTCATGACCCAACCTATTTTGACCTTAATGACCTGGTCGTTTTTTGCAATTCTGACCAGTGTCCCTTTATGAGGTCTGAACTCAGGAATGCTTCAACGGATCCTAGCGGTTCAGAGATTGTTTTTCGTGACATATTGGGCTTCATGTTAGTGGTAAATTTAGGTCAATAATTTTTGCGTTTACTAGTGAAAAAAATGGAAATTTGGCTAAAATTTTGAAAATTTTGCAATTTTCAAATTTTGAATTTTTGTTCTGTTAAACGAGAGAGTTATGTGACACAAAATTATGAATAAATAACATTACCCACATGTCTACTTTACATCAGCACAATTTTGGAAACAACATTTTTTTGCTAGGAAGTTATAAGGGTTAAAATTTGTCCAGCAATTTCTCATTTTTACAACGAAATTTACAAAACCATTTTTTTTAGGGAACACCTCACATTTGAAGTCAGTTTGAGGGGTCTATATGGCTGAAAATACCCAAAAGTGGCACCATTCTAAAAACTGTACCCCTACAGGTGCTCAAAACCACATTCAAAAAGCAACATGGAAGGAAAAAATGAACATTTAACTTTTTAGTCACAAAAATTATCTTTTAGCAACAATTTTTTTATTTTCCCAAGGGTAAAAGGAAAAACTGGACCCCAAAAGTTATTGTACAATTTGTCCTGAGTACGCCGATACCCCATATGTGGGGGGGAATCACTGTTTGGGAGCACGACAGGGCTCGGAAGGAGCGCCATTTGACTTTTTCAATTAAAAATTGGCTCCAATCTTTAGCGGACACCATGTCACGTTTGGAGAGCCCCTGTGTGCCTAAACATTGGAGATCCCCCACAAGTTACCCCATTTTGGAAACTAGACCCCCAAGGAACTTATCTAGATGCATAGTGAGCACTGTGAACCCCCAGAAGCTTCACAAATTGATCTTTAGAAATGAAAAAGTACTTTTTTTTCGCAAAAAATTTATTTTAGTCTTAATTTTTTCATTTTCACATGGGCAACAGGATAAAATGGATACTAAACTGTGTTGGGAAATTTCTCCTGAGTACACTGATACCTCACATGTGTGGGTAAACCACTGTTTGGGCACACGGCAAGGTTCAGAAGGGAAGGAGCGCCATTTGACTTTTGAATGAAAAATGAGCTCCAATCGTTAGCGGACACCATGTCGCGTTTGGAGAGCCCCTGTGTGCGTAAACAATGGAGATCCCACACAAGTGACCCCATTTTAGAAACTAGACCCCCCAAGGAACCTATCTAGATGCAGAGTGAGCACTTTGAACCCCCAGGTGCTTCACAAATTGATCCGTAAAAATGAAAAAGTACTTTTTTCACAAAAAATTTCTTTTAGCCTCAATTTGTTCACTTCTACATGGGCAACAGGATAAAATGGATCATAAAATGTGTTGGCCAATTTTTCCTGAGTACACCAATACCTAAAATGGAAGGAGCGCCATTTTACTTTTTGAATGAAAAATTAGCTCCAATCGTTAGCGGACACCATGTCGCGTTTGAAGAGCCCCTGTGTGCCTAAACATTGGAGCTCCCCCATAAGTGACTCCAATTTGGAAACTGTACCTCCCAAGGAACTAATCTAGATGTGCGGTGACCACTTTAAACCCCCAAGTGCTTCACAGAATTTTATAACGCAGAGCCGTGAAAATAAAAAATCATTTTTCTTTCCTCAAAAATAATTTTTTATCCCGCAATTTTTTATTTTCACAAGAGTAACAGGAGAAATTGGACCCGAAAAGTTGTTGTCCAGTTTGTCCTGAGCACGCTGATACCCCATATGTGGGGGGAACCACCGTTTGGGCACACATCGGGGCTCAGAAGGGAAGTAGTGACGTTTTGGAATGCACACTTTGATGGAATAGTCTGCTGGCATCATGTTACGTTTGCAAAGCCCCTGATGTGCCTAAACAGTAGAAATCCCCCACAAGTGACCCTATTTTGGAACTAGACCCCCCAAGGAACTTATCTAGATATGTGGTGAGCACTTTGAACCCCTAAGTGCTTCACAGAAGTTTACAACGCAGAGCCGTCAAAATAATAAAATCATTTTTCTTTCCTCAAAAATTAGGTTTCAGCAAGCAATTTTTTATTTTCACAAGGATAACAGGAGAAATTGGACCCCAATAGTTGTTTCCCAGTTTGTCCTGAGTATGCTGATACCCCATATGTGGGGGTAAACCACTGTTTGGGCACACGTCGGGGCTCGGAAGGGAAATTAGTAATGTTTTGAAATGCAGGCTTTGATGGAATGGTCTGCTGGCGTCATGTTACGTTTGCAGAGCCCGTGATGTACCTAAACAGTAGAAACCCCCCACAAATGACCCCATTTTGGAAACTAGACTCCCCAAGGAACTTATCTAGATGTGTGGTGAACACTCTGAACCCCCAAGTGCTTCACAGAAGTTTATAACGCAGAGCCGTAAAAATAAAAAAATCTTTTTTTTCCTCAAAAATGATATTTAGCCCGCAATTTTTTATTTTCACCGGGGTAAAAGGAGGAATTGGTCCCCAAAAGTTGTTGTCCAGTTTGTCCTGAGTACGCTGATACCCCATATGTGAGGATAAACCACTGTTTGGGAACACGTCGGGGCTCGGAAAGGAAGTAGTGACGTTTTGAAATGCAGACTTTGATGGAATAGTCTGTGGGCATCATGTCGCGTTTGGAGAGCCCCTGATGTGCCTAAACAGTGGAAATCTCCCAATTCTAACTCCAACCCTAACCCCAACACACCCCTATGCCTAATCCTAACCCTACCCCTAACCCTAATCCTAACCCTACCCCTAATCCCAACCCTAATCCTAACCCTACCCCTAATCCCAACCCTAACTTTAGCACCAACCCTAACCCTAATTTTAGCCCCAACCCTAATGGAAAAACTAGGGCTGGGGGGGTGCTCAGTGGGGCAGGGGGGACATCTGAGGGGCAGGGGGGGACATCAACGGAGTAGGGGGCGATCCACAGGGCAGGGGGAGATCAGCGGGGGAAGGGGAGAAATCAGCGGGGAAGGGGGAAGATCAGCGGGGCAGGGGGGAGATCAGCAGGGCAGGGGGGAGATCAGCGGGGCAGGGGGGACATAAGCGGGGCAAGGGGGACATCAGCGGGGCAGGGGGGAAATCAGCGGGGCAGTGGGGACATTAGCGGGGCAGAGGGGACATCAGCAGGGCAGAGGGGACATCAGAGGGGCAGGGGATGACATCAGCGGAGCAAGGGGCGATCCACTGGGCAGGGGGGACATCAGCGGGGCAGGGGAGGACATCAGTGGGGCAGAGGGTACAGCAGTGGGGCAGGGGTGGACATCAGCGGGGCAAGGGAGGACAGCAGCATGGCAGGGGGGACAGCAGCGGGGCAGAGGGGACAGCAGCGGGGCAGGGGATGACAGCAGCAGGGCAGGGGAGCAGTAGGACAGCAGGGACATCAGCGGGGCAGGGGGCGATCCACAGATCAGGGGGGTGATCAGTGGGGAAGATCAGGGGGGAAGATCAGGGGGGAAGATCAGGGGGGAGATCAGTGGGGAAGATCAGGGGGGCGATCATTGGGGAAGATCAGGGGGCAATCAGTGAGGAAGATCAGGGGGCGATCAGGGGGGAAGATCAGTGGGGAAGATCAGGGGGGCGATCAAGGGGGAAGATCAGTGGGGAAGATCAGGGGGGCGATCATTGGGGAATATCAGGGGGCGATCAGTGGGGAAGATCAGGGGGCGATCAGGGGGGAAGATCAGGGGGGAAGATCAGTGGGGAAGATCAGGGGGGCGATTAGTGGGGAAGATCAGTGGGAAGATCAGGGGGGCGATCAGTGGGGGAAAATCAGGGGGGAAGATCAGGGGGGAAGATCAGGGGGGTGATCAGTGGGGAAGATCAGGGGGCGATCATTGGGGAAGATCAGTGGGGTGATCAGGGGGGAGATCAGGGAGATCACTGGGGCGGGGGCTGCCAGGTGCGATGCAGCAGGAGGAATTGCAGCCGGCAGCAGCAGGAGGGTGATCTCCGGGGCAGGGGGTGATCACCGGGGGGCAGGGGGGAAGGAGCGAAGGTCAGGGGCATGAAATCGCAAGGCAGGGGGAAGAGAAGCAGAGGGGAGTACCTGGCGGTGGCGGTGATGGCAGCGGCAGCGGTAACTGCAGCAGCGGCGGTGACTGCAGCGGCGGCGACGATCGCAGTATGTGGGCATACGATGCGGATTTACTGCAGATCCGCAGTGTTTTTTTCCGTGCAGAAACACTGCATATCCACAAAGTGATTTACAGTACAATGTAAATCAATAGGAAAAAGAAAATGCTGTGCTAATGGTGCGGAAAATTCCACATGGAAAACGCTTCGAATCAAAAGAAGGAGCACGTCTCTTCTTTTGTGCGGATCTGCAGCATTTCTGCACCCTTCCATTATAGAAATCTGCAGGGGTAAAAAAATGCATGAAATACACACTGAATCCGCAGCAAATCTGCAACAAAAATGCACAAAATCCACATAAAAAACGCGACAAATCTGCACCTGCGTTTTCTGCCAGGAGATGCAGATTTTGTGCAGAAAATTCTGCACCCTAATCCACAACGTGTGCACACAGTCTAAGGGTTTGTCATGAATAGTTCAGTCGTTTGGGTTAATATAACAACAAAAGTTTAATTTTCCCTTTTTCAGGGGGAAAGGAAAGAAAGAGTGAGGAAAAGGAAAAGATAGAAAGGGGAAAAAAAGGGGAAAAAAAGAAAGAAATTCCTTTTTTTTTCAGAAAGTTGTTTTTTATTATTTATTTTATTTTATTAACTGTTTTATGGGATGAATTGATTCATGTAGAGATGATAGTAGTATAATTGATAAAGTATTAGAGTGAATCATGTTTATAATTATATGTATACCTATACTTATAATGTTATGTTTGTTCACAACAATGTAACACCATGTATTTAAAAGCTCATTTTGGATAGAATAGAAGTACTAAATTGCTCTTTTATATATGTAAGAAAATGAGTCTCTTTAGATGCTACCATGTAGATATTCGTCAGGAAAGGAGAACCTGATCCCCGGTCCCGCCCTGCTAATCCCTTCTAGGAACCCTCATAAATAAGAAAACTTGGAGATTGTAACATCACTTTATAGTGCTTGTTGTATGTCTGTTTTTTTTTTGCTACCTGATGAAGGCTGCACTGTAAAAATAGCAGCCGAAACGCGTTGTACTGTATTTTAAAAATATAATTTTTTTTTCCTTTTTTTGTTCTGAGAAAATAAATGAATTTTTATTAACATTTTTCACTGGAAGTGGATGCATTCAAAACATCCTAAGGTGCTTACCGCCACATTTGCTTGGAGTTTATTTTCCCTTTGAATTCGCCATCTATGTGGATCCGAAGCAGGATCAACACATAGTTCTCCAAAGTGAGCTGCACACCTTATTGGATTATACAACATACGGAGAAGAGTTGCCTAAAAGAATTGATTCCTTGAGAATCTCAACGTGCATTTCTTACCGATTGAAGGTGAGCATAACCACAACTAAAATAATTTTTTTACTGTTGGTAAAAACGTATTACGCTCAGATGAAGCTCCGCACTTGTCTCTTTTTTCCCCCTCTTTCCCTAAACCAGGGTTATTCTAAAATCTCTAACAGCAGCATTTAAATTTATGTAAACTGGTGCTCACACCCGCCTGCTTCCATTGGCCCTCACAATGTAATTGCAGAGGACCAATAGGTTATTACGACAGCTTGAGGTCTGCTGAAGACCCTGGCACTGTCATCTCAGTCCTCCTGTGAAGCTCAGCCACAGTACAATGCAATACTGTAATTGATAGGTAAATACCTCCAAGAAGACTATAAAATAATGTAAAAATAATGTAAAAATAAAACACTTAAAAAAAACAAAAAAAATTAAATCCTGTCATAAATTTTCTGACTTGAATTTTTTTTACCATTCTTTAGTACATTATCCAAGTGCTTCTCTCAAAATTAGAATATCATCAAAAAGTGAATTTATTTCAGTTCTTCAATGCAAAAAGTGAAACTCATATATTATATAGACTTATTACAAACAGAGTGATCTATTTCAAGTGTTTATTTCTGTTAAGGTTGATGATTATGGCTTACAGCCAATGAAAACCTCAAAGTAATTATCCCAGTAACTTAGAATAACTAACAAAAAACACCTGCAAAGGCTTTCTAAGCATTTAAAAAGGTCCCTTAGTCTGTTTCAGTAGGCTCCACAATCATGGGGAAGACTGCTGACTTGAGAGATGTCCAGAAGACAGTCATTGACATACTCCACAAGGAGGGTACGCCACAAAAGGTCATTGCTAAAGAAGCTGGCTGTTCACAAAGTGCTGTATCCAAGCATATTAATGGAAAGTTGAGTGGAAGGAAAAAGTGTAGTATAAAAAGGTGGACAAGCAACCGGGATAACCACAGCCTTGAAAGGATTGTTAAGAAAAGGCTATTCAAAAATTTGGGGAAGATTCACAAGGAGTGGACTGCTGCTGGAGAGATTGTTTCAAGAGCCACCACACACAGACGTATCCAGGACATGGGTTACAAGTGTCGCATTACTTGTGTCAAGCCACTCATGACCAATAGACAACGCCAGAAGCACCTTACCTGGGCCAAGGAGAAAAAGAACTGGACTTCTGTTTTCTCAGTGGTCCAAGGTGTTGTTTTCAGATGAAAGTAAATTTTGCATTTCATTTGGAAATCAAGAGTGGAGAGGCACACAATCCAAGCTGCTTGAGGTCTAGTGTGAAGTTTCCACAATCAGTGATGGTTTGGGGAGCCATATGACATATCTGCTGGTGTAGGTCCACTGTGTTTTATCAAGACCAAAGTCAGCGCAGCCTTCTACCAGGAAATTTTAGAGCACTTCATATTTTCCTCTGCGAACAAACTTTTTGGAGATGGAAATTTCATTCTCCAGCAGGACTTGGTACCTGTTCACACTGCCAAAAGTACCAATACCTGGCTTAAAAATAACAGTATCATTGTGCTTGATTGGCCGGCAAACTCACCTGACCTTAGCCTCATAGAGAATCTATGGGGTATTGTCAAGAGGAAGATGAGAGACCCCAGACCCAACAATGCAGACAAGCTGAAGGCTGCTATCAAAGCAACCTGGGCTTCTATAACACCTCAGCAATGCCACAGGCTGGTCGCCTCCATACCATGCTGCATTGATGCAGTAATTGATGCAAAAGAAGCCTTGACCAAATATTGAGTGCATTTATTACTGACATACATTTCAGTAGGCCAACATTTCGGATTTTAAAATCATTTTTTAAGCTGGTGTTATAAAGTATTCACATCTACTGAGATAATGACTTTTGGGTTTTCCTTGGCTGTAAGCCATAATTATCCATATTAACATAAATTAACACTCGAAATAGATCACTCTGTTTGTAATAACTCTAAATAATATTGAAGAACTGAAATAAATTAACTTTTTGATGATAATCTATTTGTGTAAGGTGCACCTTTATGGTAAAATGAATGGTGCCATTAAAAAGTACAACTTGTCCTGCAAAAAAAACCAAGTCCTCATATGTTGACAGAAAAATAGAAAAGTCATGGCTCTTGGAAGAAGGTGAAGAAAAAACAAAAGCTCCAAAACAAAAAAATTTCTGGTCCTGAAAAAGTTAATAATAGTTAGCTAATAAAATATATGTACCTAAAAATGCTGCCACTGATAAATTCAACTCGTCCCACAAAAAACAACAATGTTACGGTAAATGAAAAATAAAAAATATTACAACTGTTTGAATGCAACAGTGAAAAAAGGGAAACAAACTGCTGCACCCCAAACTGGTCAGTCCTGAAGAGGTTAAGGTATGCAATATCCGCACACCACACTGCATCTTGTTTTGAATGTCTTTATTTTTGCTATTTGTTTGCAGCAGTAAAAATTTCATTTTAATACCAATATGTTTATCATTTCAACAAAAACCAAAGAAATCAGAGCCTGAAGCTACATTTTTTGCCTGCCAGATAAGATGATAGGATAGCCTAGAAATATCAATCTCTTTCTCAAGACAAATATACAAAACCAGTCCAGCACAGCAAATTTATCACCCAAAAAGAAGGATAGTGAACTCAGGAGCCTTCAGCTCATATCTCTTGTAAACATTTCATCATCCCCCACCTCCAACCATCAACAGCCACCGCTCCGAGAAGCTGAAGACAAATTAATAACCAGTTTTCTAGAACTGGGTTAGCACAATTGTCTTCATTTGATTTATCCTGCTGAGAAGATGAATGAACAAAAGTATAATGTTAATACATTTAGATCTATACATGTATCATGCATATCCATACAAATTCGAAACAGGATTTCCCCTTTTTTATATATATTATACAGCAATGCTTGCCATAGTTCTAATTTCTGAGATATTGTGAGTGTATATATACTGTATAGTCAAAAGTTTGGACAAACCATTTCATGCAATGGTTTTCAATATGCAAATTGTAGAGGAAGCACATGTGGGAACAAGAAGTAGATTTCTTAAAGTAGCCCCTTATAATTTAATTACACTTTTATACCCTCTTGGCATTTTCTCAAGCAGCTTCATCAGATGGAATGGAATACCTCATCAGTATCTCATGGAATGGAATACTTCATCAACAGTTCATTTGTGGAATTAACGGCCAGCAGAAAGTGTTTACAATCATTGGATGTGCTTTACAGAGACAATGTTGATACATATTTTAATACAATGCTGAGCCCTTTTCTACAACTGATTTAACTCAGGATATGGCAAGAACCACTCAAATACATAAAGAGAAATGACAGTCTATCACTACTTCAAGATATGGAACGTCAATCAATCCGGAAAATTGTTACAACTTTTAAGGTATCCTCAAGTATAAAAGTATAAACCAACAATTGCTATGAAGAAACTGACTCTCACTAATGCTAATTTTCAGCTGCTTTATACAGTACCAGCAAAGTCTATGAAATTAAAGAAATCTCATGCATACACATTTTTTTTGTCATCAGTATGCTATGCTTTGCATGTTTTTTTGGACATAGAGCATGTCACTTCTTTCAGCGTTTTTCACCTATTGACTTGAATGGGTGGTGAAAAAAAATGCAGCAAAAATGCAGGTATCAAGGACAGCAGGATGTGATCTCACAGTGCTACTGCTACATCTAGATGGCAGACTGCATGGTTGAATGATGTGACCATACAGCCTGTCATCCAGCAGAGACACTGAGCAGCTTGTGCTCAGTGTCTCGCAGTGAACTCCTATAACTTTCCTGCTGGCACTGCTGGTCAGATAGGCGTGGTTCCCACGCTGTCAAAAGACAGCGTTAGTCAGCAGCTGTGATTGGAGGTTTAAAGTTTGCCTCTGGCCACTGGTGTCAGCTGATGCGACTACTGCTCCCATCAGCCGACGCCTGCTGCTGTTAATAACAGTGAGAGCGGGAGCGGCTGATGAGAGTATTCATCAACCACCACCTGCACTGTAAATAATTAATTTTTTAAAAGAAAACTCTGCATGGGTTGCCCAGTATTTTTGATAACCAGCCAGGCAAAACTCACAGGTGGGGGCTGCAACCCTCAGCTGTCAGCTTCAGCAAGGCTGGTTATATGATATATGATACGATACACTTTATTGATCCAGGGGAAATTACAGTATTACAGCAGCAATACAAACAACAGTACATAAAATATTAGGACACAAATCTTGCACAAGTATACCAACATTACATAACAAATAAATGTGGGTAGTTCAGGAATATAAGTCACTGTTAATTGTCATTAGTACACCAGCAATCAGTCATTGTTGTCTACCACCCTTAGGAAATTATTATACATCCCCATAGTAGTAGGTTCAAACGATTTCCTGAATTTCTCCTTCTTACACCTTAGTAGGATTAGGCAGCTGCTGAATGTGCTCTTCTGCTTCAAGAACAGCTCGTATAATGGGTGTGTATTATTGATCATTATAGCCCTACACTTCTTCTGAATTCTATCCTCCAATACCTCCTCAAAAGAGTCCAGATGGAGGCCAACAGCCGCGCGTGCCTTCTTGATAAGTTTGTTGAGCTTATTAGCGTCAGATACTCGCCCACTACTGCCCCAGCATATGATAGCAAAAAAAAATGCCGCTTGCCACAACGGACTGGTAGAACATTTCCAGTATTTTACTGCACACATTGAACCACCTGAGCTTCTGAAGAAAGGACAGTCTGCTCATTCCCTTCTTGTAAACCTTTTCTGTATGACACCTCCAATCGAGTTTACTGTCAAGGTGAGCCCCCAAATATTTGTAGCTCTGAATAATAATCTCATACTCCAGCAATATTGATCGGTAAGTAATCTTCCTTTTTCTTTCTATAACTTACCACCAAGTCCTTGGTTCTCTTTACATTTAGTTCTAGACAGTTAGTCCAGCACCAATCCACAAAGTCAGAAACCACCCTTCTATATTCCTCCTTCCCCCCGGCCCCCCACAATGCCCCCTACAATCACTGAGTCATCTAAGAATTTTTGGAGGTGACAAAAATCTGATTTATGCTGAAAGTCAGCTGTATACAATGTGAAGAGGAAGGGCGACAGCACTGTACCCTGAGGGGCTCCAACACTGCTCTGTACACTGCCAGATACCACCTCCCCCATCCTTACAAACTGCGGCCTGTCCGTCAGGTAGTCATTTATCCAGTTCACCTTCCCCTCATCTACTGCTATATCAGTCAACTTATTACATAGTAACGGCGGCTGTAAGGTATTGAAAGCATTTGAGAAGTCAAAGAACATGGCACGAACTACAGATCCATCATTGTCCAAGAATGAATGTACTGTATGTAGCAGAGACACTACAGCATCATCCACCCCCCATCTCTGCTGTATGCAAACTGTAGGGGGTCAGTAAAAGCCCTCACAATCGGACACAAGTAGGCGAGTATTATTCTCTCCAAGGACTTCATAGCATGTGATGTTAAGGCCACTGGACGATAGTCTTGTAGGGAAGTTGGAAAAGTGGTCTTAGGAACCAGCACCAGGCAGGTGGTCTTCCACAGTTCTGGTGCACCCTGTGATTGAACGCTCCATTTAAACAGGTCAAGGAAGACAGTACATAGTTGATTTGCGCATGCTCTGAGGACATGTGGACTGAGGCCATCGGGCTCAGCTGCTTTACCAACAACAAGCCTACTAAAATGTTTTCTCACGTCGCTTTGGGAGAAGGTGAAAGTAGGCAATTTATCCCCCAATGTCAATGCTGCCGATCCTTTCCCAGCTCCATCCCTCATCCCTGATTGACGCTGTGCTTGTGTTGGTGAATCTGTTGAAAAACTCATTCATTTCATTAGCCAAGGGCAGATCCACTTCCCCACACTCTGGCTTTGCCTTAAACCCAGTTAGCTGGGCCAGACCACACCTTACACCCAGTTAGCTGGGCCAGACCAGACCACACCTCCCAGGAATTGTTGTGTGACAATTTATTTTCTAATTTATTTCGGAACACCTCACAGGCATTCTTAATTTTCCTCTTTAAATCCCTTTGTATCAATTTCAGTTTCTTTGTATCCATCATTTACAATGCCATTTTTTTCTTGCTTAGTAAATGTTTCAAGGCTTGTTATTTGCATAACATCAAATCTTTTTAGCTGGTACAACAGTGTCAGTACAAAAATTTATATAATCCGTTACTCACCTGACAATATCATTTACATCATCATGCTCTCCCATGTTGCATATCCCCTCCCAGTCTGTGATGTCAAAGCAGTCTTGTAGAGCCGCCTCCGCCACTGGAGTCCACTTCCTGATTAGTTTTATTGTCCTTGGTTGCTTACTAACAACAGGTTGGTATAATGGAGACAATAGTATGAGGTTGTGGTCTGATTTCCCCAGGGGGGCAGTGCAGACGATGAATAGGCGTCTTTAACATTCGCATAGAGGAGATTCAATATACTGTTGTCTCTTGTGGCACATTTTACATATTGATAGAATTTTGCAAGAGCCTTTGAGATCATGGCTCTGTTAAAGTCCCCAGAGATTACAGTTACCGAGTTTGGGTGCTTTGTCTGAATGCGATCTAAGGCTACATTCAGACTAGCGTTGTGCTAGTGTGCGTCGCGTTAGCGTCGGGCGACGCAGCGGCGACGCACGCGTCATGCGCCCCTATGTTTAACATGGGGGACGCATGCGTTTTTGTTTGTTGCGTTTTGCGACGCGTGCGTCTTTTTTGCCGCTAGCGTCGGACCAAGAAAACGCAACAAGTTGCATTTTTCTTGCGTCCGATTTTCGGCAAAAAACGACGCACGCGTCGCAAAACGCAGCGTTTTTGTGTGCGTTTTGCCGCGTTTTTTGGTGCGTTGTGCGTTGCGTTGCCGACGCAGCGGCGCACAACGCTAGTCTGAACGTAGCCTAACACCCCAAACAATACTTCCCCAGCTGCCTATTGGTTTGCGGATAAACGTATATGCATGTAATGCAAATGAAGAATTCCCTAGATAGATAGTAGGGCTTGAGGCCAACTGCTAACAGTTCAATATTTTGATTGCAGTGACTTTCCTTAAAGGTACCGTCACATTAAGCGATGCTGCAGCGATATAGACAACGATGCCGATCGCTGCAGCATCGCTGTTTAGTCGTTGTGTGGTCGCTGGAGAGCTGTCACACAGACAGCTCTCCAGCGACCAACGATGCCGAAGTCCCCGGGTAACCAGGGTAAACATCGGGTTACTAAGCGCAGGGCCGCGCTTAGTAACCCGATGTTTACCCTGGTTACCATTGTAAATGTAAAAAAAAAACACTACATACTTACATTCCGGTGTCTGTCACGTCCCCCGGCGTCAGCTTCCCTGCACTGTGTAAGCGCCGGCCGTAAAGCAGAGCGGTGACGTCACCGCTGTGCTCTGCTTTACGGCCGGCCGGTGCTGAAACAGTGCAGGGAAGCTGATGCCGGGGGACGCGACAGACACCGGAATGTAAGTATGTACTGTTTTTTGTTTTTTTTACATTTACAATGGTAACCAGGGTAAATATCGGGTTACTAAGCGCGGCCCTGCGCTTAGTAACCCAATGTTTACCCTGGTTACAAGTGAACACATCGCTGGATCGGCGTCACACACGCCGATTCAGCGATGTCAGCACTAGTGTGGCATTAGCTTTTTCTCAGTAGCCATTAAGGCATTGATTGTTGTATGTCTGTTATTATCATTTGTTCCTTGGTTTTGATTTTCCTTAGGACCATATGGTACTGTGATATCAGCGGGTTTATATATAGGCATGCACTGTATTTTTGATAGTGGGGATATGAGAGCACTTTACAGAGACTATTAGTATTTTATAGAGACTATTTGTATTACATGTATTGCTATACGGCTAAATTATAGGCCATCACGTATATATCTATCTCTACTTTTGGGAGGGGAAGGGGATGTGGTTAGTCATTCTCCCTATATTAGGAAATGTCTGTTGTGCACGTTTGTTTTGTGCATTTGCATTTTTAAATGTTTTTAGTCTTGTTTTTTTTGTGTGATGTATTATGATTATTATTGTTATATTTCCTCAATAAAAACTTTGTACTTTTTGGGAATTGTTTGAGGTGCTCCCGGTTTTGTGGACATGATCTTTTCTTTCCTTGGTTACCTTTGTAGTTTTTCAGTCCATGGTGAGCCCCAACATCATTATTACATTCAGTGGTGCCCTCCGCTTTCTCTATTCTCAAACACAACGATATCGCTATCCAGGACGCTGCAACGTCATGGATCACTATCGTTATCGTTCTAAAGTTGCTCAGTGTGAAGGTACCTTAACAGTAATATGCCGCTGATTGCACCATCTGTCATTAATCTATAATACCACCCCACCACTCTTCTTCTTACCACACTTAGCTTTGTCTCTATCAGCCCGGACCATGTGAATACCTGGAATCGAGACACTTGAATCAGGGACCTCCCCATGTAACCAGGTTTCTGCAAAGCACGTGAGACTGCATTCCTTGAACTCTGGGTTTTACACAGGGCTAGCAGTTCATCTGTCTTATTTCCCAGCGAGCATACATTACCCATGATAATGGATGGGAATGCTGGTTTAAACCTTCTTCTCCTGGACTTCATCTTTTTTCCTGCTCTGCAGCCTCTGAAAGGTCTCCACACTTCACAGGGAACAAGTGGTATGGCCATTGGCCACAGCTGGAGTAGCTTTCATCCTGCTCAGCTCCAGAAGTCGATCCCTTGAATACACAAGTGTGGTGACAGACTTAGAGGCAACCAGCAGATCAGTGTCCCTGTCCTTCGCTCCAGTCCGCACTGTATCTGACTGTTTCCAGTGTTCTTTTCTGTACACAGTAGGCTGCATCAGTAACTAACAAGGTAGAAGCTGTGTGTATTGTGGAACTGTGGCTGGTAGTGGTTGCATTAGATTCATGTCCATGGGTGTGTCGTATCACTGGTATCCATTTAGGAATTGTATGTACCTGTAGGGAGGATGTAAGTAGTAGTGGCAGATCCAGGTGCTGATCCAGCGCTGCATGTCCAGAGGCAGTTGGTTGTATGGGTGAATGGTTTCCGCCTTCTCACAATGGTCCGTCATACAGGAGCAGCGCGATCCACAGAGTATAAACCATCCATCAATCCGCGGTTACAAATTAGGAGTCCATAAAGTTACCAAATCCAGTAGAAAGTCCAAAAGAAAGTCCAAAAGAACAGACAACATACAGAGGAAAAAGAAACAAAAGAGTAGCTGCTGCAATGGGCTGCCAGTAGCACGGCGCCGTGTTATCTCCTCTGACTTGCAGAGAGCAGACAGACACGTCTGCTCACTCCGGAGTCTTATCAAGAATAGAGGGATCTCCACCCTGTATTTTTAAATTATTTAATATATAATTTTAAAAAATGGTATGGGATCCCCCTATTTTTGACAACCAGCCTTGCTAAAGCAGACAGCTGGGGACTGGTATTCTCAGGCTAGTAAGGGGCCATGGATATTGGCTCCCCTATCCTAAAAATAGCAGCACGAAGCCACCGATAAAGGCACATCTATTAGATGCACCAATTATTGCACTTTTCCCGGCTCTTCCCACTTGTTCCGTAGCGGTGGCAAGTTGGGATCATATTTGTGGGGTTGATGTCACTTTTGTATTGTCAGGTGACATCAAGCCCCCAGATTAGTAATGGAGAGGCGTCTAAAAGACACCTCTCCATTACTAGTCCTATAGTTATATTGTAAATAAAGACACAGCAAATATAAAGTCCTTTGTATGAAACAAAACAAAAAATTTTTAATATTTTTATTTAAAAATAGCAAACATAGTTATACTCACCTGATGCCTAATTTCATTGAATCCCTCATTTCCTGTAATAAAACAAAAAAGATTTCCGCTAGCACTGTGAGAAAGTTCACTGCAGTTCACCAGGAGAATTTCACTGTGGTGAATTTGAACTGCAATGAACTCCCCTCTGCACTTTCTCACGGTTCTACAGTCATGGCCAAAATTTTTGAGAATGACACCAAAATTATATTTTCACATGATCTGCTGCACTCTGGTTTTTATTAGTGTTTGTCTGATGTTTATATCACATACAGAAATATAATTGCAATCATATTATGAGTACCAATAGGTTATATTGACAGTTAGAATGAGTTAATGCAGCAAGTCAATATTTGCAGTGTTGACCCTTCTTCTTCAAGACCTCTGCAATTCTCCCTGGCATGCTCTCAATCAACTTCTGGACCAAATCCTGACTGATAGCAGTCCATTCTTGCATAATCAATACTTGCATTTTGCCAGAATTTGTTGGTTTTTGTTTGTCCACCCATCTCTTGATGATTGACCACAAGTTCTCAATGGGATTAAGATCTGGGGAGTTTCCAGGCCATGGACCCAAAATCTCTATGTTTTGTTCCATGAGCCATTTAGTTATCACCTTTGCTTTATGGCAAGGTGCTCCATCATGCTGGAAAAGGCATTGTTGGGCGCCAAACTGCTCTTGGACGGTTGGGAGAAGTTGCTCTTGGAGGACATTCTGGTACCATTCTTTATTCATGGCTGTGTTTTTAGGCAAGACTGTGAGTAAGCCGATTCCCTTGGCTGAGAAGCAACCCCACACATGAATGGTTTCATAATGCTTTACAGTTGGCATGAGACAAGACTGGTGGTATTGCTCACCTCTTCTTCTCCGAATAAGCTGTTTTCCAGATGTCCCAAACAATCGAAAAGGGGATTCATCAGAGAAAATGACTTTCCCCAGTCCTCAGCAGTCCACTCCCTGTACCTTTTGCAGAATATCAGTCGGTCCCTGATGTTTTTTCTGGAGAGAAGTGGCTTCTTTGCTGCCCTCCTTGAAACCAGGCCTTGCTCAAATAGTCTCCGCCTCACAGTGCATGCAGAAGCACTCACACCAGCCTGCTGCCATTCCTGAGCAAGCTCGGGACTGCTGGTAGTCCGATCCCGCAGCTGAAACAGTTTTAAGATACGGTCCTGGCGCTTGCTGGTCTTTCTTGGGCGCCCTGGAGCCATTTTGACAACAATGGAAGCTCTCTCCTTGAAGTTCTTGATGATGCGATAGATTGTTGACTGAGGTGCAATTTTTGTAGCTGCGATACTCTTCCCTGTTAGGCCATTTTTGTGCAGTGCAATGATGGCTGCACGTGTTTCTTTAGAGATAACTATGGTTAACTGAAGAGAAACAATTATACCATGCACCAGCCTCCTTTTAAAGTGTCCAGTGATGTCATTCTTACTTAATCATGACTGATTGATCGCCAGCCCTGTCCTCATCAATACCCACACCTGTGTTAATGGATCAATCACTAAAACGATGTTAGCTGCTCCTATTAAGGCAGGACTGCAATGATGTTGAAATGTGTTTTGGGGGTAAAGTTAATTTTCTGGGCAAATATTGACTTTGCAAGTACAGTAATTGCTGTTAAGCTGATCACTCTGACATTCAGGAGTATATGCAAATTGCCATTAGAAAAAATGAAGCAGTAGACTTTGGAAAAATTAATATTTGTCTCATTCTCAAAATTTTTGTCCATGACTGTAGAGGGGATCTCACTGAGGTCACCGCAGTTTAGCCTGGTTTTGAACGCAGCCTCAGTGACCGGCAGTAACTTTGATGATGTCACCGCTAGTCACTGATCCTGCACTCACAACAGATCATTCACCAGTGGTTCTCAGCCAGCCACGTCTTGGCACCATCCAGGTTAAAAACTGTTTATCCCCAGACATGGATTGCAGCGTGGGACAGAACGACAGACAGGTGATGGATATTGTTGTTTTTTATTCTAATTCCCTTGCAGGTTGACAATTATGTCACTGGAATGGGTGATGCTGTAAGTCTGGTTTAATTAAGATTAATTAAAGGAGTATGTGCCATTCTTTCAATTAAAGGACTTTATTCTGGGTGTGTCTGTTTTTATACAGTCTAACATTATTGTTAGCTGTGGCAGAGCTCACGTTTCGACATATATATGGCCTTCATCAGACTTAACAAAGTCCTTATGCAGGTCAAAATGATGCTAGGTTATAATACTTTGATGTAGGGAAAATTACATTTTTAGGAAATTTTTTATTAAAAGTGGTTATTGCTGTCATTCTTTTTTAATGTTAACTATACCAAATGGATTCTTTGGTATGGATTCATCATGCTTCATGGATCAGTGATCCAGGGAAGGGGAAAAGACAGCCAGAAGCAGGAGAAGACATCACGGGGAACTGCTAGACTGCACTCTGTGACCAAACGAGCTGCAGCTGCGACAGGTAACTGTTATGATCTGGTGGCCTTGGAGCAGCATGAGACGTACTCTGGAGAAGGTGGCACCTGTACTGACCGCAAACCCTGAACTTAACAGAGCAACTAGAAGTAACCGTGGGGGGTACCTAACACTCCCTAGACCCCTCGACACAGCCTAAGAACTAACTACCCCTAAAGACAGAAACAGGAATCCTATTTTGCCTCAGAGAATATCCCCAAAGGATAGACAGCCCCCCACAAATATTGACTGTGAGAGGAGAGGGAAATAACATACGCAGAAATTAAATCAGGATTTAGCATAGGAGGCCATACTAGCTAAAAAGAAAGAATAGAACAGAGTACTATGCGGTCAGTATTAAAACACTAGAAAATATCCACCACAGAAAATACAAAACACCACATCTGACTAAAGACATGGAGGGTATATCTGCATCTTCAGAGAAATAGCTAGGCTGCAAAAAATCCTTCACAGACTAAGCTGGACAAGACAAAAACATGAAAATGCACAGAACTATAAGGTCCATAGCAGGTGGACAGCAAAAACAAAGCCAGGACTTATCTTTGAAGAAAAGCACATCAAACAGGAGAGACCAGAAGGGATGTGAATCCTCCAAAAACAATGAACAACTGGCACTGACTAAAGGATCAAGCAAGGCTATATAGCCCAGCCCAAACTGCAAAAAATAGATACACCTGATAAATGCTGCGATCCAACTACCGCAGCACTACCACTCATAACCACCGGAGGGAGCCCAAGAGCAGAATTCACAACAGTACCCCCCCTTGAGGAGGGGTCACTGAACCCTCACCAGAGCCCCCAGGCCGATCAGAACGAGCCAAATGAAAGGCACAAACCAAATCGTCAGCATGAACATCGGAGGCAACAACCCAAGAAATATCCTCCTGGCCATAACCCTTCCATTTGACCAGATACTGAAGCCTCCGCCTCGAAAAACGAGAATCCAAAATCTTCTCAACCACATACTCCAACTCCCCATCAATCAACACCGGGGCCGGAGGATCAACAGAGGGAACAACGGGCACCACATACTTCCGCAACAAAGATCTATGGAACACATTATGGATGGAAAAAGAGGCTGGAAGGGCCAAACGAAAAGACACTGGATTGATAATCTCAGAAATCCTATAAGGACCAATAAACCAAGGCTTGAACTTAGGGGAAGAAACCTTCATAGGAACATGACGGGAAGACAACCAGACCAAATCCCCAACCCGAAGCCGGGAACCAACACACCGACGACGGTTAGCAAAACGTTGAGCCTCCTTCTGAGACAACACCAAATTGTCCACCACATGAGCCCAAATCTGCTGCAGCCTGTCAACCACAGAATCCACACCAGGACAATCAGAAGGCTCAACCTGCCCTGAAGAAAAACGAGGATGAAAACCAAAATTACAAAAAAAAGACGAAACCAAGGTAGCAGAACTAGCCCGATTATTAAGGGCAAACTCGGCCAATGGCAAGAAAGCTACCCAATCATCCTGATCAGCAGACACAAAGCATCTCAAATAAGCTTCCAAAGTCTGATTAGTTCGCTCGGTCTGGCCATTTGTCTGAGGATGAAATGCAGAAGAAAAAGACAAATCAATGCCCAGCCTAGCACAAAAGGCCCGCCAAAACCTAGAAACAAACTGGGAACCTCTATCGGTCACAATATTCTCCGGAATGCCATGCAAACGAACCACATGCTGAAAAAACAATGGAACCAAATCAGAAGAGGAAGGCAATTTAGGAAAGGTACCAAATGAACCATCTTAGAAAACTGGTCACAAACCACCCAGATAACCGACATCCTCTGGGAAACCGGAAGATCTGAAATAAAATCCATAGAAATATGCGTCCAAGGTCTCCCAGGGACCGGCAAAGGCAAAAGCAACCCACTAGCGCGGGAACAGAAAGGCTTAGCCTGCGCACAAATCCCACAGGACTGCACAAAAGAATGCACATCCCGCGACAAAGAAGGCCACCAAAAGGACCTACCAACCAAATCTCTGGTACCAAAAATCCCAGGATGGCCAGCCAACACAGAACAATGAACCTCAGAAATCACTTTACTAGTCCATCTATCAGGAACAAACAGTTTCCCCTCTGGACAGCGGTCAGGTTTCTCAGCCTGAAACTCCTGAAGAACCCGTCGTAAATCAGGGGAGATGGCAGAAAGAATCACCCCTTCCTTCAGAATGCCGACCGTCTCAAGAACCCCAGGGGAATCAGGAAAAAAACTCCTAGAGAGGGCATCCGCCTTAACATTCTTAGTACCAGGAATGTACGAGACCACAAAATCAAAAGGGGAGAAAAACAGAGACCATCGAGCCTGTCTAGGATTCAGCCGTTTGGCAGACTCGAGGTAAATCAGATTCTTATGATCGGTCAGGACCACAATACGGTGCTTGGCCCCCTCAAGCCAATGTCGCCACTCCTCAAATGCCCACTTCATAGCCAACAACTCCCGATTGCCGTCATCATAATTGCGTTCCGCAGGCGAAAACTTCCGAGAAAAGAAGGCACACGGTTTCATCAAGGAACCATCAGAATTCCACTGAGACAAAGCGGCCCGTGCCCTAATCTCAGACGTGTCAACCTCAACCTGAAATGGAAGAGAAACATCCAGCTGACGCAACACAGGGGCAGAAGTAAATCGGCGTTTAAGCTCCTGAAAGGCAGAAACAGCCGCAGAGGACCAATTCGTCACATCAGCGCCTTTCTTCGTCAAATCGGTCAGAGGTTTAACCACACTGGAGAAGTTGGCAATGAAACGACGATAAAAATTAGCAAAGCCCAAGAATTTCTGAAGGCTCTTCACAGATGTGGGCTGAATCCAATCATGAATGGCCTGAACCTTAACCGGATCCATTTCTATAGATGCGGGAGAAAAAATGAAGCCCAAAAAAGAAACCTTCTGCACTCCAAAGAGGCACTTTGACCCCTTCACAAATAAAGCATTATTAAGGAAGATCTGAAATACCATCCTGACCTGTTTCACATGAGACTCCCAATCATCGGAAAAAATCAAAATATCATCCAAATATACAACCATGAATTTATCAAGATAACTCCGAAAGATATCATGCATGAAGGATTGGAACACAGATGGAGCATTAGAGAGTCCGAATGGCATCACAAGGTATTCAAAATGGCCTTCGGGTGTATTAAATGCAGTTTTCCATTCGTCACCCTGCTTAATACGAATAAGATTATATGCCCCTCGAAGGTCAATCTTAGTAAACCAGCTAGCCCCCTTAATCCTAGCAAACAAATCAGTAAGCAAAGGCAACGGGTATTGAAATTTGACCGTGATCTTATTCAAGAGGCGATAATCAATACAGGGTCTCAAGGAGCCATCCTTCTTGGCAACAAAAAAAAACCTGCTCCCAATGGTGAAGAAGATAGCCGAATATGCCCCTTCTCCAAAGACTCCTTAATATAGCTCCGCATGGCGGCATGTTCTGGCACAGACAGGTTGAAAAGTCGTCCCTTAGGGAATTTACAACCTGGAATCAAGTCAATAGCACAATCACAGTCCCTATGTGGTGGAAGGGAACTGGATTTGGGCTCATCAAATACATCCTGGAAATCTGACAAAAACTCAGGAATTTCAGAAGAGGGGGAAGAGGAAATTGACATCAAAGGAACGTGACCATGAACCCCTTGACAACCCCAACCAGTCACAGACATAGATTTCCAATCTAACACCGGATTATGTAGCTGCAACCATGGAAAACCCAGCACAATATCATCATGCAAATTATGCAACACCAGAAAACGACAATCTTCCTGATGGGCTGGCGCCATGCGCATGGTCAGCTGTGTCCAAAACTGAGGTTTATTTTTAGCCAACGGTGTAGCATCAATGCCCCTTAAAGGAATAGGGTTCTGCAAAGGCTGCAAGGGGAAACCACAACGTCTGGCAAATTCTAAGTCCATTAAGTTCAGAGCGGCGCCTGAATCCACAAATGCCATAACAGAAAATGATGATAATGAGCAGATCAAGGTCACAGATAACAGAAATTTAGGTTGTACAGTACTCATGGTAACAGAACTAGCGATTCTCTTTGTACGCTTAGGGCAATCAGAAATAATATGAGCAGAATCGCCGCAGTAAAAACACAACCTATTCTGACGCCTGAATCTTTGACGTTCAGCTTTAGACAAAATCCTATCACACTGCATAGGCTCAGGGCTCCGCTCAGAGGACAACGCCACAGTGTGCACAACTCTGTGCTCGCGCAAGCGCCGATCAATCTGAATGGCCAGAGACATAGAATCACTCAGACCAGGAGGCGTGGGGAACCCCACCATAACATCTTTAACGGATTCAGAAAGACCCTTTCTGAAAATTGCCGCCAAGGCATCCTCATTCAATTTAGTTAGTACAGACCATTTTCTAAATTTCTGGCAATACGATTCTGCCGCTTCTTGACCTTGACACAGGTCCAGCAAGATTTTCTCAGCTTGATCCACAGAATTAGGCTCATCATACAATAACCCCAATGCTTGAAAGAAAGAATCAACATTAAGCAAAGCAGGATTGCCAGTTTCCAGGGAAAATGCCCAATCTTGTGGGTCACCACGCAGCAGGGATATGATGATTTTAACCTGCTGAATGGGATCACCAGAAGACCGGGGTCTCAATGCAAAAAACAGTTTTCAGTTATTTTTGAAACTCAAAAATTTGGATCTGTCACCAAAGAATAAATCAGGAGTGGGAATCCTAGGTTCTAAGGCAGGAGTCTGAACAATATAATCTGAAATACCCTTTACCCTAGCAGCAAGCTGATCCACACGAGAAACTAACTCCTGAACACTCATGTTATTACTAGGTTCCGCAGCCACCCAGAGATTAAGAGGGAGGAACAGACCAAACAGGCTAAGGAAAAAAAAATGGCTCAAAATCTTTCCTCCCTTCTTCTGAGATGCAATTAACTCATTGTTGGCGAGTTGTACTGTTATGATCTGGTGGCCTTGGATCAGCATGAGACGTACTCTGGAGAAGGTGGCACCCGTACTGACCGCAAACCCTGAACTTAACAGCGCAACTAGAAGTAGCCGTGGGGGGTACCTAACACTCCCTAGACCCCTCAACACAGCCTAAGAACTAACTACCCCTAAAGACTGAAACAGGAAACCTATCTTGCCTCAGAGAAAATCCCCAAAGGATAGACAGCCCCCCACAAATATTGACTGTGAGAGGAGAGGGAAATAACATACGCAGAAATTAAATCAGGATTTAGCATAGGAGGCCATACTAGCTAAAAAGAAAGAATAGAACAGAGTACTATGCGGTCAGTATTAAAACACTAGAAAATATCCACCACAGAAAATACAAAACACCACATCTGACTAAAGACATGGAGGGTATATCTGCATCTTCAGAGAAATAGCTAGGCTGCAAAAAATCCTTCACAGACTAAGCTGGACAAGACAAAAACATGAAAATGCACAGAACTATAAGGTCCACAGCAGGTGGACAGCAAAAACAAAGCCAGGACTTATCTTTGAAGAAAAGCACAGCAAACAGGAGAGACCAGAAGGGATGTGAATCCTCCAAAAACAATGGACAACTGGCACTGACTAAAGGATCAAGCAAGGCTATATAGCCCAGCGCAAATTGCAAAAAATAGATACACCTGATAAATGCTGTGATCCAACTACCGCAGCACTACCACTCATAACCACCGGAGGGAGCCCAAGAGCAGAATTCACAACAGGTAACTATGTCAGCTTTTTTTTGTTCTAGGGTGATAATACTCCTTTAAGGCCAGCCAGAAAAGACACTGGGTGAGCTGCTGAAAAGGCAGCCACAGGAATCCCCAGCAATTGGGGTCCTGTATATTTTACCCCAGGTATGTTCAGCCCTAGATGTTTTTATCCCTGCATGTTGACCCCAAAAGTTGAGGGTGAAACATCTGGGGTCAAAATGTTAGGTGCGAAACATCAGATGGCGACACATCCAGGGACAAAATCCTGTAGGAGAAACATTCGGGGGCGAACTGCTGGGGTCAATCTGCTGGGGGTGAAACATTGATGACGGACGGGATTTCATGAACCGCAAGGGTACAAACATCCGGGGGTGAACTGCCAGGGGCATACTGCTGGGGGTGAACTGCCGGGAGCGAAACATCCGGGGGCCAAATGCTGGGGACAAAATGTGTGGGGGAGAAATGTACCCAGGGGCGAACTGCTGGAGGCGAACTGCTGGGGGCGAAATGTGCGAGGGTAAAATGTGCGGGTGCGAAACATCCTGGGGGCCAAATGCTGGGGACGAAATGTTCGGGGGCGAAATGTGCCCAGGGGCGAACTGCTGGGGTCGAACTGCTGGGGGTGAATGGCTGGGGGAGAACTTCTGGGTGCGAAATGCGCGGGAGTGAAATGTGCGGGGGGAAACATCCTGGGGTCAAATGCTGGGGACGAATTGTGCGGGGGGCGAAATGTACCCAGGGGTGAACTGCTGGGGGCGAAACATCCTAGAACCGTACCAGTCTGTCATTGTAAATTTGTCTACTGTAAGCGACATCTATAACTCCTCCTAACCCCTTTCTCATGTCCAGCATCATGTAATTAATGGTGCTATATAAATCAATTATATTAATAATAATGCAAAATAACAATAGGCCCAAATTCATGTAGGTACTGCAGTTTACAATATTAATTAATAGAGAAACATGAGTGTGCTTACTAATTTGCCTCTGGACCTCACGTGGCGAAAAAGATCCCACAGATGCTCCTCCAAGCAGCCTCCTTCCTGGCCGGTTAGCATAGTTTGCATCCCGTTGGTCCCAAATTTCGGGCCTTTCTTGGACCAGGATGAGAAGCATGTCCACATTTATGATTGAAGCCATGATGCAGGAGACTCCGTGGAGGCGTGCGGCAGACTTCTGGGATGTCTGTCTGGCTTTTTCAGCTAATTAGCATGTCTAAGCTTCCTGATTGAGGGCTTGGCACATTTCCTGTCACCTGCAAAACTCTTGCGTATTTTACACAAGTCACACTGTTGGTCCGTGTGTAATCCATATTTTTTGCGCACCCATAGACTTTCATTGGCGGATTTTTTGCGCAATACGCTGACAAAGGCCGCATGCTGCGATTTTCTATGCCCGTAAACTACGGATGCGTAATATGCGCTAGATAGGAGCTGCCCCATAGAGAATCAATGGTCCGTGTGCAATGCGTTGCTTTTGCACCTCTCATGTGTCCGTAAAACTCTCTAGTGTGACGCCGGCCTAAGGCCTAAAGAGAACAGTGATTAGTATTCAACGATTCAGAAAATATTGGTGATATACAGAATAGTGATGAGCGAATGTGGTCGGATAAGGTGTTATCTGAGCATGCTCGGGTGTTGTCTGAATATCTTGGTCATGCTCAAATAATATATTTGAGTCCCTGCAGCTTCATGATTTGTAGCAGTGACAGCTGCAACACATGCCGGGATTGCCAAACAAGCAAGCAATCCCTGCATGTGTTGCGGCAGTCTACCGCTGCAAAATATGCAGCCGCAGTGAATCGAATATATTACCTGAGCATCCCCAAAATACTTGGGTAACACAAGAGCATGCTGAGATAACACCTTATCCGACTACGTTCGCTCATCACTAATACAGAATAGGCAACTTGGAAATAGATAAATTATAGAAATCAGACGCTAACCTATATCTTTCCCAAATGTGGACTAAATATGAAAAGCTTTTCTTGGGCCGGAAAGTATAATGCAGAGGATACCTCTTACATGTAAATATCAGCAGATGTCCATGCGCTGTCCATGAAGAACTGTGCCTGTCGGCAGGACCAGATATCTTATGTTACAAAAAACGCGTTTATAATGAATAGGAAATCTGTGTTACTATGATGGAAGACCCAGGAAATCACCACTTCATGTTTGTCTGCATTCAGACAGTTCATAAATTATTGCTTATTATATTCATTTTCTTCTAGGTAAAAGATAAGCAAGTGTTCAGCAAAAATATTTTCACAGCTAATGCGTGACAAATGTAATCTGTTTTTATCTGCAAATATTGCATGTTATGTTACACATAGCGTATTTCTTGACAGACTGAATGTGGAGCAAGCACCAGGGAAGAAGAAGCCTGGAGGAACACTGCTACTATTCCATGCCTATCCGTCCTTTTGTGGGGTTTTCTCTAAGAATATATAAACTTTGGGAAACTAAATGAAGAGAGTAAGAGCTGCCCCAGCTGTTGTTGCTTAGAGGAACAGTTTCACACTTCAGGAATGTTACATTTTAAACAGCTGGGATTTCAATCAGCCAACAAAATATCTGTCCTCCTTCGCCAATCTATTGCATGACAACATTAATTAGGTTATGTGTGAAGCTGGACATCCTTTTGTACATACACGATCCCTTCACCTGAAATGTAAACCACATCGGATTGCCAAAGCTTGCTTCCAAAGTGCTGTTGCAAAAGAAATATACAATCCATAATACTTGAGTGAACTCTGCTTGACTTAACAAATGGAAAGATTTTTATAAATACATATTTTATTTAGTTTATTTTTTTGATTAAAATGTCATCAGTGAATAGTCAAAAAAAGAACTCTTTAAGTAGGTAACAAAGACGTGACTAGGGATTACAGATGGCCAGGTGGTCCATGTCTGCTCAATCTGTGACATGAGATAACAGATATTTGCTGGCTAATTTACAGAGACATCTTACCTGCAGCTGTTGATTTCTAATGCAGGATTTCCGGTCTACTCTTCTTAACACAAAGCTTCACGTCCAAAAAATAAATTATTGCTGTATTCCAAATTAATAATACATGAAAATATTTTGTAGCCAGATTTTCCAATTTTAAAAACAGTCCAGAGTAATAATTTGAATTGCGTACACCTCAATGTACTCTTGTGGGCTACAAAATATATCCATGCAGCCCACATCAAGCCCTTTAAAAATCCATTGCATCACTTCTCCCTCCTTTTTTCAAACTGATTAGATAGAAAAAAAATATGAAGAAAATTAATGCATTTTAGATAGCCGAGGAAGTTTGGGTTCTGGTACACAACCGAAACTTTATTACAAAGTTTGATTTGCCTACCAGAAGTGAACCCAAACCCCATTGAAAATAATGGAGACCCAAACTGGCGAGATTTGGCAAAAAAAAAATCTCTTTTTCTCGTTCTAACTTCCACCGGAACTCTGAACATCACAATGGACTCCAGAGAGAAGAAGTTTGTGTTCAGCGTTTAAGTTCGAGTTCACTCATCTCTAATTTTAAACTGTCAGTTCCAAAAAATTCACCATAATTATCCTTTGTTATGATAGCCACTATTTGTAATTTAGGCTAGTGTGGTGTCATCACATGCATTCTCGTGCAGTTTTGGCAAAGATAATTTTCCAACAATTCTTTTTGTCACAATTTACATGAAGATCTGACACAAGTTAATACATTTATTGCCTCATTAATGCTAAATAGGAAGCTTTGTATCAAGGTCAAAAATTAAAAAAAATTTCAACAGATTAACGATCATGTAAAGGTTATTTTCAATAATTAATAGTAAAAGTAAAGATTAAAAAAAAGTACTAATATCCCTTGGTAGAAAAAAATAATGCCCTTGACTGAACGCATTTTATATTTTCTGCTAAAATCTCTATTAAGTGAAGAAAATTTTTTTTCAACTTACTGAGAGATCAGATAGCAGTTGCTGCTATGTCTATAGAGAGGGGAGGGTTGGTAATAAAGATGAGCCTGAGAGACAGAGGCTAAGGCTGGTGTCACTCTAGCGTATGGCATAAGATGCAATATGCTAATTATTATTATCACTTATTATAGCGCCATTTATTCCATGGTGCTTTACATGTGAGAAGGTGCAGCAGAAGAAAGCGCCGCTGTAATAATGCACACCACGCAAATATGCACAAAACACTATACACAATATATGAAAAAAGAGGTTTTGATTAATACACCACACACATGTTAAAACATATTTAGAAAAACAACACAAACAAATAACCTAGTCCAATTGGGATAATATCCACATTAACAATTTCATAAGTGGCATAAAGGCCGAACAACCTGTTATCCTACTGGCTATGGGACTGCTAAAAATAAGCCAATAACCAAACCAAAAAGAATGACCCCTCAAAAATATCCAATGAAGGCTATATGGGGCAAGCATTTCCCAGGGCTTATAAGCCCTTAACAAGCATACACTCGTATAGAAATACCAGATAGCCCATAGAGTAAAAGAAAGGAGTTTAAGAGGTTGTTCGATACTAGCAGGGGAAAGATATCCCCGTACACCAGGTGGATGGACCAAGGAACAAGGCCCCACGCGTATCGCCCTCACTGATAGGGCTTCATCAGGGGAAGTGAGGTGTACATGTGGACCTCTGTTTAAATACCAATAAGATACGATCGAACCTAATAGCAAGACTGATGCGAAACGATAACACCTGAGCAGGAAGTGGTAGGGCTTCAGACTGCACATGCGCGGCTCGGGCTGCAAAAAGCGTGACCGCGCATGTGCAGATTTGGAACACAATTATGCGTTCCGTGGCAAAAACAATGGTGCACTGCAATACGCAAACGCGGCAAAGTCCATGCAGAGCAAAATCGCGCATGCGCAGACAGGAACCGCGGATCAGCGCAGTACGGGGGAATGTACAGCCAGCTCCAAGGAGGAGCTGAAAAGGGACCATACCTAAAATAGAGACATGGGCAAGGGGGAGAAGGAAATACCTCCTACAGTTTAAGCGCCTTAGCGCAAAAATAACCTATTGCCAACGTGCGAAGCCCGGAAAACCACACTTCACAAGTGACAATAGGCATTGAAGTATAAGTAACGTATAGTAATAACAGTGCATAGAAACACATGCAACCAACAAACAACCCCCGGGGGTGCATTCATACATGAGTCCTCAAACATCCCAAGAAATACTCATGACAAGACACATAAAGTGCCATAATAAACATATACTGAAAAATATCTTTATTGGGTTTCAACCTACAAAATCAATTGTAGATATAATACAAAATACTCCACCAATTAAAACCCTATATGAGGGTCCATGAGTGAAGACCAGAAGATTAATGCACCTTTGCCCAAAAACCCTACCTATAAATTAGACCTTGATAACATGCATGTCTTCAGAATGGATAAGACTCTTCTTAGACCTGAAGTACCTCAGTTGTATAAGGTGTGGGGCATGATTTGCCCAATTGCCGAAAAACCTAGCCCTGAAGTGACCTAGCCAAAAAATAATAATAATAATTCCCCATGAGACAGAATAAACCTAAAAAGAGGGGATACAAAAAATATCTATACATAGAAAAAAGGGAGAAGGAAAAAAGTATATACCTTCTACTTAAACAAGGAAAGACACCCCTTGAGCCAGAACAACAGAATCTGACTTCTGTTGACGGCTAGAAGGGCTCCAAATTTCAGAGACTTCCTGACTAGGAGCCACTACAGGAGGCAAATGACGAGAACCAATCGGGGAACCAGACTTAGGAGTTCCTTTGCCTGTGGTGGCTATCTGGTATTTCTATAGGAGTGTATCCTTGTTAAGGGCTTATAAGCCCTGGGAAATGCTTGCCCCATATATCCTTCTTTGGATATTTTTGAGGGGTCATTCTTTTGGTTTGGGTATTGGCTTATTTTTAGCAGTCCCATGAGCCAGTAGGTTTACATGTTGTTTTTCGGGCATCATGCCACTTAAGAAATTGTTAATGTGGATATTATCCCAATTGGACTAGGTTCTTTGTTTGTGTTGTTTATTTAAATATGTTTTAACATGTGTGTGGTGTATTAATAAAAACCTTTTTTTCATATATTGAATATAGTATTTTGTGCATATTTGCGTGGTGTGCATTATTACAGTGGTGCTTTCTTCTATTGCACGATTTGGCATTTTTCACTGTTTTGCACCCCGTATGATATATATTTATGCTATGGTAGTGCACTTGGTGCTCTCCTCTTTTCATAATTACATGGGAGAAGAGGTACACATAATAAAAAAGTAAAGTAATCTTAAATAATGCAAGTCACGAATGGAACAGAAGGAGAGAGGGCCCTGCCCGCGAGGGCTCACAATCTACAAGGGATGGGTCAGGATATAGTAGGTGAGGATAGAACTGTTCATGCAGCGGTTTGGTGGTTACTGCAGGTTGTAAGCTTGTCAGAAGAGGTAGGTCTGTAGGTTCCTTTTCAAGGTTTCCATGATAGGTAGGAGTCTGCTATGTTGTGATAGAGAGTTCCAAAGTAGGGGGGATGTGGGGGAGAAAATCTTGTATGCAGGAGTAGAGAATGAGCCCTTGTGAGGATCGGAGGTTGCGTGCAGGTAAGTATCGGGAGACTAGGTCACAGATGTTTGGAGGAGGATAGGTTATGGATGGCTTTGTATGTCATGGTTAGGGTTTTGAACTGGAGTCTCTGGGTAATGGGGAGCCAGTGCAGGGATTGACAGAGGGGAGAGGCTGGGGAATAGCGGAGGGGCAGGTAGATTAGTCGGGCAGCAGAGTTTAGAATAGATTGGAGGGGTGCGAGAGTGTTAGAGGCAGTAGTCAAGGCGGAAGATGATGAGTGCATGGACTGGGGTTTTTGAAGATTCTTGGATGAGGAACGTACGATTCCGGGAAATATTATTGAGTTGAAGTTGGCAGGAAGTGGAAAGGGCTTGGATATGTGGTTTGAATGAGAGATCAGAGTCAAAGATTACCTAAAGGCAGCGAGCATGTGGGACTGGGAGAATGAGCAGCCATTTACTTTAATGGATAGGTCCGTTGAGGGGGTCAAGTGAGAGGAGAAGAAGGATTACATAGAGAGGTAGATTTGTGTGTCATCAGCATAGAGGTGATACTGAAAGCCGTGAGATTCTATGAGCTGTCCCAGGCTGGAGGTGGAAATGGAGAAGAGCAGGGGCCCTAGGACTGAACCTTGCAGATAGGGGGTGAGGTGAGGAGGAGGTGTGCGAGTGGGATACACTGAATGTCCGGTCTGTTAGGTATGACGAGATCCAAGAGCCAAGCCTGTAATGCCAAGAGATGAGAGGGTCTGTAGTAATAGGGAATGGTCCAATGTGTCAAAGGCAGAGGACAGGTCCAGGAGAAGAAAGACAGAGTAGTGTAGCTTGGCTTTGGCGGTTAGTAGGTCATTGGTGACTTTAGTTAGGGCAGTTGCAGTGGAGTGATGCGGTCAAAGAGGGAGCAGAAAGAGAGGTGGGAGGACAGTTCAAAATGGATGTGTTCCAGTAGTTTTGAGGCATAGGAGAGAAGTGATATGGGGAGATACCTAGATACAGAGGATGGGTCAAGAGAGGGCTTTTTGAGGATGGATGTGATTGAGGCATGTTTGAAGCATGAAGGGAAAACATCAGTTGTTAGTGATAGATTGAAAAGATGGGTTAGGGTTGGGATAAAGACTGTGGTGAGGTTTGGCATGAAGTGGGATGGAATCGGGTCAAGTGCACAGGTGGTGAGATGTGATCTTAAGAGTAGAGCGGAAAGTCGATTTTCTGTAATGGTGGAGAAGTTGGTTTTGGAGGAGGAGGGCTCAGTAGAAAGCAAGAGGGGCTCTAGGGGTTGTAGGCCAAAAAATTCTCTGATGTTATCAATCTTCTGCTTGAAGAAGGAAGCAAAGTCATAATGGAGGAGAGAATTGAAAGTGCTGAATAGCTGTTTAGGGTTTTGAGACAAGGAGGATATGAGAGATGAGAAGTTGGTTTGCTTTCCTGCAACGAGTGTGGCCTTAAAAGTAGTGAGGGATTGTTTCAATGCGATAAAGTGCTTGTTGGAGTGGGATCTTTTCCATCTCCGCTCAGCATTCCTAGATGCCCGTCTTGGTTCTTTGGTCAAGCTGGTGTGCCAGGGTTCTCTGATGATTTTGCGAGCTTTGCTATGTACTATAGGGTCTACCTATTCCAGAACTACAGCTATTGTGGTGTTACATAAAGCGGCAGCAGCATCCGCATTGTGTAAGGAATTTATGTCTGTAATAAGGAGGAGGGATTCAGAAAGTCAGTGAGGATCGAGGTGTTTAAGATTTCTGAGAGGGCGTGCAAGTTTGTGGAGAGGGGATTGTGGACAATGAGAGGAGAGGGAAGATAGTGTAAATAGGTTGTGGTCAGAAAGAGGGAGCGGCGAATTAGAGAGGTTAGATAAGGAGTAGTGATGGGCGAGCACTAAAATGCTCGAGTGCTCATTACTAGAGTTGAGCGACCTTGACCTTTTTAGAGTCGAGCCGGGTTTTGCGAAACCCGACTATGTCCAAAGTCGGGTCGAGTGAAATCGGCCGATTATGACGTAAAGTCGGGATCGACCGAAACACGAAACCCAATGCAAGTCAATGGGGCAGCATAGTCGGCAGTGAGTGGGGGCCAGGAAAACACCTAGAGTGCCCATTTTAATGTCAAAACCATCCATTCTTCTTAATGAAGCTTGTCAAGCGTAATTTACCTTAAAATAATTGGAAGGCATTTGAAATTGGGGGTCATTTGGCTAAAGTTGTGGGGGGTAGGGCTGGTTCAAGTAATTAGTGGGCCCAGTAAATCTGGACCACGTCACGGCAGTGGAGCAGGGAGAGGTAAGTATTTCAACTTTGCAAGTGCTGTGATCCTGAGCAAGCAGGGGGGGCCCACTCGTTGGCATTGGCACTGGCACAGGGCCCCTCAAAGTACAGCGGTGTGTTTGCACGGCGGGGGCGCCTCCCACCGGCAGCAACACTTTTGCGTACTATGAGAGGCCCTGTGCCAGTGACGTCGCCAACTAGTATTCCTCCCCCCACCTGATGAAGGAACCTGCACTTTCATCTGCACCTTCCTCTTTGTCCCCGTGTAAGGTGGTATGGTATGCGGGAAGAGCAACCTGACTTTCAGCAGGGTCACAATGTTGTTGTGTAGCGTGCACGGGGAATGTTGCGTTATGGGTCAATGTACCAGCAGACTCATCTATCACTGGCTGGGCAATGGGCACGATGAAGTGGAAACACAGATATAGGCCCAAAGAATAAAGTGGGCTAAATGCAGTTCAAAATTGGTAACACAGGAATAACCAGGGGGCATTGCAGTGGAGGACAACTGGAATGAGAGGCTGACACAGAGAGTAGGGCCAAATCAGTAAGTAGTCGAAATGCAGTTCAAAATTGGCAACCGTAGTAAACAGGCGGCACAGCTTTGTTCAGTGGAGGAGAACAGCAAGGAGTGGCAGACACCGATAGTAGGCCCCAACCCAACTAGTAGGCCAAATGCAGTCTAACATTAACAACTACTTAACGAGAGGCTGAAAATGGAATTTCAGGACAGGAAACCAGGAGAACAGCAAGGAGTGGCAGACACCGATAGTAGGCCCCAAACCAACTAGTACGCCAAATGCAGTTGTTCCATTTAACCACAATTTAATGAGAGCCTGAAGATAGAAGCTCAGGAAAGGCAACCTGGGGAACACCTTGGAGTGTAACACACCATCTCTCTCCACCCGATACCCATTTTGTAGGCCTAATGCAGTGTAGTTTTCTACAACTACTAAACGAGAGTCGGAAGATCGAAGCAATGGCGAGGAAACCTGGAGAACACCTTGGAGTGTAACACACCATCTCTCTCCACCCCATTCCCCATTTTTTAGGCCTAATGCAGCCTACTTTCCGACACCTACTAAACGAGAGCATGAAGATCGAAGCTCAGGAAAGGCAACCTGGGGAACACCTTGGAGTGTAACAACAACCTCTCTCTACACCACGGAAGGGCTGATTCTTAGGAAGGAAGGCTGTTGTAAATAAGCATTGCGCGTCCGAGGGTGATTATATTCTTATTCGGTATCTACTCACCCTCGGACGCGCCATGCTTCTTGATTTGTAATTAATGTTTATTTGCAATGTGCTTTTGACTTACTCAATTATTTTTTTAATTATTGATTTTATTAAATTAATAGTTTAACATCTTATTGGAAATAATTTAAAGGAGACGCGACAGGACAACACTCGGTGGATGCCATATCTGTGTTAACAACTCCAAAAAACTTTCAGTTAACTTCTTGCAGGAGAAAGAAATTGTAGCTGTTGGACCTTTGTAGTACAGTTCCAGATATTTGTTGTGTGTTTGTTTTGATTGTTAAAATGTCTGCATTTGAGATCTCAACACGATCTTATTTTTTATAATCAAATTAATTTTTTAAATATTTTATTAGGTTGGTTCAAGGGGTACACGGGCCGCAGTAGACAGGTCAGTGGAGGCCTAGTGGAAGGAGGGACCGCAGATGCGCCACTGTTTCACCCATACACAATTAGTAGGCCTAATGCAGCGTAGTTTCCAACAGCTACTAAACGAGAGCCGGAAGATCGAAGCTCAGGAAAGGCAACCTGGGGAACACCTTGGAGTGTAACAACAACCTCTCTCTACACCACGGAAGGGCTGATTCTTAGGAAGGAAGGCTGTTGTAAATAAGCATTGCGCGTCCGAGGGTGATTATATTCTTATTCGGTATCTACTCACCCTCGGACGCGCCATGCTTCTTGATTTGTAATTAATGTTTATTTGCAATGTGCTTTTGACTTACTCAATTATTTTTTTAATTATTGATTTTATTAAATTAATAGTTTAACATCTTATTGGAAATAATTTAAAGGAGACGCGACAGGACAACACTCGGTGGATGCCATATCTGTGTTAACAACTCCAAAAAACTTTCAGTTAACTTCTTGCAGGAGAAAGAAATTGTAGCTGTTGGACCTTTGTAGTACAGTTCCAGATATTTGTTGTGTGTTTGTTTTGATTGTTAAAATGTCTGCATTTGAGATCTCAACACGATCTTATTTTTTATAATCAAATTAATTTTTTAAATATTTTATTAGGTTGGTTCAAGGGGTACACGGGCCGCAGTAGACAGGTCAGTGGAGGCCTAGTGGAAGGAGGGACCGCAGATGCGCCACTGTTTCACCCATACACAATTAGTAGGCCTAATGCAGCGTAGTTTCCAACAGCTACTAAACGAGAGCCGGAAGATCGAAGCTCAGGAAAGGCAACCTGGGGAACACCTTGGAGTGTAACAACAACCTCTCTCTACACCACGGAAGGGCTGATTCTTAGGAAGGAAGGCTGTTGTAAATAAGCATTGCGCGCCCGAGGGTGATTATATTCTTATTCGGTATCTACTCACCCTCGGACGCGCCATGCTTCTTGATTTGTAATTAATGTTTATTTGCAATGTGCTTTTGACTTACTCAATTATTTTTTTAATTATTGATTTTATTAAATTAATAGTTTAACATCTTATTGGAAATAATTTAAAGGAGACGCGACAGGACAACACTCGGTGGATGCCATATCTGTGTTAACAACTCCAAAAAACTTTCAGTTAACTTCTTGCAGGAGAAAGAAATTGTAGCTGTTGGACCTTTGTAGTACAGTTCCAGATATTTGTTGTGTGTTTGTTTTGATTGTTAAAATGTCTGCATTTGAGATCTCAACACGATCTTATTTTTTATAATCAAATTAATTTTTTAAATATTTTATTAGGTTGGTTCAAGGGGTACACGGGCCGCAGTAGACAGGTCAGTGGAGGCCTAGTGGAAGGAGGGACCGCAGACAGGCATCGAAGGCCTAAAATAATCACACATGGCTGTAGGCAATTTTAAATTGGTTCCAGGGGTACACGGGCAGCAGTGGTGTGGTCAGTGGAGGCCTAGTGGAAGGAGTGACCACAGACAGGCATCGAAGGCCTAAAATATTAACACATGGCTGTAGGCAATTTTAAATTGGTTCCAGGGGTACTTGGGCAGCAGTGCCCTGGTCAGTGTAGTAGTAGTTGAAAGAATGGACCGCAGACAGGCATCGAAGGCCTAAAATAAAAAAATTGGGCTGGCTGTAGGCAATTTTAAATTGGTTCCAGGGTTACACGGGCAGCAGTGGTGTGGTCAGTGGAGGCCTAGTGGAAGGAGTGACCGCAGACAGGCATCGAAGGCCTAAAATAATCACACATGGCTGTAGGCAATTTTAAATTGGTTCCAGGGGTACACGGGCAGCAGTGGTGTGGTCAGTGGAGGCCTAGTGGAAGGAGTGACCACAGACAGGCATCGAAGGCCTAAAATATTAACACATGGCTGTAGGCAATTTTAAATTGGTTCCAGGGGTACACGGGCAGCAGTGGTCTGGTCAGTGGAAGTCTAGTGGAAGGAGTGACCGCAGACACGCTTCCAAGGCCTAACATAACAAAATTGGGCTGGCTGTAGGCACTTTAAATTGGTTCCAGGGGTACATGGGCAGCAGTGGTCTGGTCAGTGGAAGTCTAGTGGAAGGAGTGACCGCAGACAGGCTTCCAAGGCCTAACATAACAAAATTGGGCTGGCTGTAGGCACTTTAAATTGGTTCCAGGGGTACATGGGCAGCAGTGTATGGTCAGTGGAAGTCTAGTGGAAGGAGTGACGGCAGACAGTCTTCGAAGGCCTAACATAACAAAATTGGGCTGGCTGTAGGCACTTTAAATTGGTTCCAGGGGTACATGGGCAGCAGTGTATGGTCAGTGGAAGTCTAGTGGAAGGAGTGACCGCAGACAGGCTTCGAAGGCCTAACATAACAAAAATGTCAAAACAATGGTATTGTCAGTGCCAGGCATTGAAGGATGTCAGCGCCTAGACTACACATTGGTGAAGCTGTGAGAGATAATTTTGCTAGTGGTAGAGCACTGTTTGAGCTGGGGGGGGGGGGAACTGGCTTGTGGCCAGCGGTACAGGCACAGGGCCCCTCATATTACAACGGTGAGTCTGACGTTGGGTGCGCACCACCACCGCCAGAGACACTTTATTGTACTATGAGGGACCCAGTGGCAGTGCCGTCGACCAAAAGCGGCCACACCCACCTCTTCAGACAAACAGCACTCTCAAGGGTCCAAGCGCAAAGTGGCGATAGCACGACCCCGTGTGGGGAGTTTGGCCATTTCGTGAGGTGGAAACATGTCGTATGCTGGACAATCAGGTGAAGAAAATTACGAGATTGGAAAAGTCATTCAGAATAGTCCACAGGCAAGACCTTTTCATAGGAAAGCTAGGTGTCAGCCGGGCAGGGTGGGGCAAAAGATTTTGAAATCCAGTTGTGGTTCATTTTAATGAAGGTTAGATCATCTACATTTTGGGTAGCCAGACGAGTCCTTTTTTCTGTTAGTATTGAACCTGCAGCACTGAATACTCTTTCTGATAGGACACTAGCTGCCGGGCAAGCAAGCTCCTGCAATGCATATTCTGCCAATTCTGGCCAGGTGTCTAATTTGGATGCCCAGTAATCAAATGGGAATGACGGTTGAGGGAGAACGTCGATAAGGGATGAAAAATAGTTTGTAACCATACTGGACAAATGTTGTCTCCTGTCACTTTGAATTGATGCTGCAGTACCTGTCCTGTCTGCGGTCATAGAAAAATCACTCCACAACCTGGTCAGAAAACCCCTCTGGCCAACGCCACTTCTGATTTCTGCCCCTCTAACACCTCTGGTCTGCTGGCCCCTGGAGCTCGTGTGAGAACGATCACGGGCGCTGTGTGCAGGGAATGCCAGAAGCAAACGGTCAACAAGAGTTGATTGTTTTGTTGCTAATATTAGTTCCAAGTTCTCATGTGGCATAATATTTTGCAATTTGCCTTTATAGCGAGGATCAAGGAGGCAGGCCAACCAGTAATCGTCATCGTTCATCATTTTTGTAATGCGTGTGTCCCTTTTGAGGATACGCAAGGCATAATCCGCCATGTGGGCCAAAGTTCCCATTGTCAAATCTGCGGTTGTGCTTGGTTGAGGGGCAGTTGCAGGCAAATCTACGTCACTTGTGTCCCTCAAAAAACCAGAACCCGGCCTTGCCACGCCACCAATTTCCCGTGCCCCCGGGAAAGCTTCCTCATTAAAAATATACTCATCCCCATCATCCTCCTCATCCTCCACCTCCTCTTCGCCCGGTACCTCGTCATGTACACTGCCCTGACCAGACAATCGCTGACTGTCATCAAGGCTTTCCTCTTCCTCTGGTGCAGACGCCTGATCCTTTATGTGCGTCAAACTTTGCATCAGCAGACGCATTAGGGGGATGCTCATGCTTATTATGGCGTTGTCTGCACTAACCAGCCGTGTGCATTCCTCAAAACACTGAAGGACTTGACACATGTCTTGAATCTTCGACCACTGCACACCTGACAACTCCATGTCTGCCATCCTACTGCCTGCCCGTGTATGTGTATCCTCCCACAAAAACATAACAGCCCGCCTCTGTTCGCACAGTCTCTGAAGCATGTGCAGTGTTGAGTTCCACCTTGTTGCAACGTCTATGATTAGGCGATGCTGGGGAAGGTTCAAAGAACGCTGATAGGTCTGCATACGGCTGGAGTGTACAGGCGAACGGCGGATATGTGCGCAAAGTCCACGCACTTTGAGGAGCAGGTCGGATAACCCCGGATAACTTTTCAGGAAGCACTGCACCACCAGGTTTAAGGTGTGAGCCAGGCAAGGAATGTGTTTCAGTTGGGAAAGGGAGATGGCAGCCATGAAATTCCTTCCGTTATCACTCACTACCTTGCCTGCCTCAAGATCTACAGTGCCCAGCCACGACTGCGTTTCTTGCTGCAAGAACTCGGACAGAACTTCCGCGGTGTGTCTATTGTCGCCCAAACACTTCATAGCCAATACAGCCTGCTGACGTATGCCAGTAGCTGCCCCATAATGGGAGACCTGGTGTGCAACAGTGGCAGGTGCGGATGGAGTGTTTGTGCGACTGCGGTCTGTGGACGAGCTCTTGCTTCTGCAGGAGGACGAGGAGGAGGAGGAGGAGGAGGGGGTGCGAACGGCTACAGACAACTGTTTACTAGACCGTGGGCTAGGCAGAACTGTCCCAAACTTGCTGTCCCCTGTGGACCCTGAATCCACCACATTTACCCAGTGTGCCGTGATGGACACGTAACGTCCCTGGCCATGCCTACTGGTCCATGCATCTGTTGTCAGGTGCACCTTTGTGCTCACAGATTGCCTGAGTGCATGGACGATGCGCTCTTTAACATGCTGGTGGAGGGCTGGGATGGCTTTTCTGGAAAAAAAGTGTCGACTGGGTAGCTCGTAGCGTGGTACAGCGTAGTCCATCAGGTCTTTGAAAGCTTCGCTTTCAACTAACCGGTAGGGCATCATCTCTAACGAGATTAGTCTAGCTATGTGGGCGTTCAAACCCTGTGTACGCGGATGCGAGGCTAAGTACTTCCTTTTTCTAACCATAGTCTCATGTAGGGTGAGCTGGACTGGAGAGATGGAGATCGTGGAACTAGCGGGGGTGCCGGTGGACATGGCAGACTGAGAGACGGTGGGAGATGGTATTGTTGCCGCCGGTGCCCTAGATGCAGTGTTTCCTACTACGAAACTGGTGATTCCCTGACCCTGACTGCTTTGGCCTGGCAAAGATACCTGCACAGATACAGCAGGTGGTGCGCTAAATGGTGGTCCTACACTGCCGGAAGGGATGTTGCGTTGATGACTAGCTTCATTGGCCGAGGGTGCAACAACCTTAAGGGACGTTTGGTAGTTAGTCCAAGCTTTCAAATGCATGGTGGTTAAATGTCTATGCATGCAACTAGTATTGAGACTTTTCAGATTCTGACCTCTGCTTAAGGAAGTAGAACATTTTTGACAGATGACTTTGCGCTGATCAATTGGATGTTGTTTAAAAAAATGCCAGACTGCACTCTTTCTAGCATCGGATACCTTTTCAGGCATTGCAGACTGAGCTTTAACCGGATGGCCACGCTGTCCTCCACCAGGTTTTGGCTTTGCCACGCGTTTTGGGCAAGATACGGGCCCGGCAGATGGAACCTGTGGCGATGTTGATGCCTGCTGCGGCCCCTCCTCCTCCTCTGCTTCAGAACTGCTGCCGCCTGCACCCTGTTCCCCCAATGGCTGCCAATCGGGGTCAAGAACTGGGTCATCTAATAACTCTTCTTGTACCTCCTGCGCAACTTCGTCTGTGTCACCGTGTCGTTCGGTGGTATAGCGTTCGTGATGGGGCAACATAGTCTCATCAGGGTCTGATTCTTGATCAGCACCCTGCGAGGGCAATGTTGTGGTCTGAGTCAAAGGACCAGCATAGTAGTCTGGCTGTGGCTGTGCGTCAGTGCACTCAATGTCAGATTCAATTTGTAATGGGCATGGACTGTTAACTGCTTCACTTTCTAAGCCAGGGACGGTATGTGTAAAGAGCTCCATGGAGTAACCCGTTGTGTCGCCTGCTGCATTCTTCTCTGTTGTTGTTTTTGCTGAAGAGGACAAGGAAGTGACTTGTCCCTGACCGTGAACATCCACTAACGACGCGCTGCTTTTACTTTTACCAGTTTCACGAGAGGAGGCAAAAGAGCTAGAGGCTGAGTCAGCAAGATAAGCCAAAACTTGCTCTTGCTGCTCCGGCTTTAAAAGCGGTTTTCCTAATCCCAGAAAAGGGAGCGTTCGAGGCCTTGTGTAGCCGGACGACGAACCTGGCTCCACAGCTCCAGACTTAGGTGCAATATTTTTTTCCCCACGACCACCTGATGCTCCACCACTACCACTACCCTCATTACCAGCTGACAATGAACGCCCCCGGCCACGACCTCTTCCACTAGACTTCCTCATTGTTTTAAAAACGTAACCAAACTAACGTTATTTGTTGCAGTCACACAACTTACACGGTGAGCTATAACTTCAGTATGATTTAGCTACCCCTTTACAGGTTGGTGAGACCACCGCGAAAATCAGGCACAATGTTACACACTCTTTTTTTGGTGGCTGCAAATTAGAGAGATGCCCCACACGCAGGACTGTCACTGAAGCACAAATGTTAATATTAATGTCACACTATTATTTGTTTTTTATTTTTATTTTTTTCAGGAACACTTTAGAAACCCCCCCAAAAAAAAAAAATTTATTTTTGCAGGGAGAATTTAGAAAACAAATGTAACAAACTATATGCTTTCTATGGGCCACTGAGTGAGAGATGACGCACACAGGAATCAGGAGTGGCACACAAGCCCAGAGGCCAATATTTTTCTACCAATGATTGATGGAGTTATTTTCTCTGGTAGATTTTGGAACCCAAATCAAGGAAAAAAAATATAGGCTTTCTATGGACCACAATTGGAGAGAGAGAGAGAGAGAGAGAGATGGCACACCCAGGAGTCAAGACTGGCACACAAGCAGAAAGGCCAATATTAATCTCCCACTGTTTTTTTTTTTTTTTTTTTTTTTTCAGGGAGACTTTAGAAAAAAAAAAAATAAAAAAAATATGATTTTATCAGGAAGAATTTAGAAACCAAATAAAATAAAATGATTTTTTCAGGGAGAATTTAGAAAACAAATAAAACCAAAAATAGGCGTTCTATGGCCCACTGACTGAGAGATGACGCACACAGGAATCAGGAGTGGCACACAAGCCCAGAGGCCAATATTTTTCTACCAATGATTGATGGAGTTATTTTCTCTGGTAGATTTTGGAACCCAAATCAAGGAAAAAAAATATAGGCTTTCTATGGACCACAATTGGAGAGAGAGAGAGAGAGAGAGAGAGAGAGAGATGGCACACCCAGGAGTCAAGACTGGCACACAAGCAGAAAGGCCAATATTAATCTCCCACTGTTTTTTTTTTTTTTTTTTTTTTTTCAGGGAGACTTTAGAAAAAAAAATAATAAAAAAAATATGATTTTATCAGGAAGAATTTAGAAACCAAATAAAATAAAATGATTTTTTCAGGGAGAATTTAGAAAACAAATAAAACCAAAAATAGGCGTTCTATGGCCCACTGACTAAGAGAGAGAGAGAGAGATGGAACGCTTAGTACTGGCACACAAGCCCAAAGGGCAATATTAATCTCCCTTTTTTTTTCCAGGGAGAATTTCTAAAACCCCCCCCAAAAAAAAAATAGGCTTTCTATGGCCCACTATTTGTGAGAGAGATGGGACGCTCAGGACTGGCACAGATGGCACACTCAGGACTGGCACAGAAGCCCAGAGGCCAATATTAATCTCCCTTTTTTTCTGGGAGAATTTATAAAACCAAAAAAATATTTAAATAGGCTTTCTATGGCCCACTATTTGTGAGAGAGATGGCACGCTCAGGACTGGCACAGATGGCACGCTCACAACTGGCACACAAGCCCAGAGGCCAATATTAATCTCCCTTTTTTCAGGGAAAATTTATAAAACCAAAAAAAAAATTAAATAGGCTTTCTATGGCCCACTATTTGTGAGAGAGATGGCACGCTCAGGACTGGCACAGATGGCACGCTCACAACTGGCACACAAGCCCAGAGGCCAATATTAATCTCCCTTTTTTCAGGGAAAATTTATAAAACCAAAAAAAAAATTAAATAGGCTTTCTATGGCCCACTATTTGTGAGAGAGATGGGACGCTCAGGACTGGTACAGATGGCACGCTCAGGACTGGCACAGAAGCCCAGAGGCCAATATTAATCTCCCTTTTTTTCTGGGAGAATTTATAAAACCAAAAAAATATTTAAATAGGCTTTCTATGGCCCACTATTTGTGAGAGAGATGGCACGCTCAGGACTGGCACAGATGGCACGCTCACAACTGGCACACAAGCCCAGAGGCCAATATTAATCTCCCTTTTTTCAGGGAAAATTTATAAAACAAAAAAAAAAATTAAATAGGCTTTCTATGGCCCACTATTTGTGAGAGAGATGGCACGCTCAGGACTGGCACAGATGGCACGCTCACAACTGGCACACAAGCCCAGAGGCCAATATTAATCTCCCTTTTTTCAGGGAAAATTTATAAAACCAAAAAAAAAATTAAATAGGCTTTCTATGGCCCACTATTTGTGAGAGAGATGGGACGCTCAGGACTGGCACAGATGGCACGCTCAGGACTGGCACAGAAGCCCAGAGGCCAATATTAATCTCCCTTTTTTTCTGGGAGAATTTATAAAACCAAAAAAATATTTAAATAGGCTTTCTATGGCCCACTATTTGTGAGAGAGATGGCACGCTCAGGACTGGCACAGATGGCACGCTCACAACTGGCACACAAGCCCAGAGGCCAATATTAATCTCCCTTTTTTCAGGGAAAATTTATAAAACCAAAAAAAAAATTAAATAGGCTTTCTATGGCCCACTATTTGTGAGAGAGATGGGACGCTCAGGACTGGCACAGATGGCACGCTCAGGACTGGCACAGAAGCCCAGAGGCCAATATTAATCTCCCTTTTTTTCTGGGAGAATTTATAAAACCAAAAAAATATTTAAATAGGCTTTCTATGGCCCACTATTTGTGAGAGAGATGGCACGCTCAGGACTGGCACAGATGGCACGCTCACAACTGGCACACAAGCCCAGAGGCCAATATTAATCTCCCTTTTTTCAGGGAAAATTTATAAAACCAAAAAAAAAATTAAATAGGCTTTCTATGGCCCACTATTTGTGAGAGAGATGGCACGCTCAGGACTGGCACAGATGGCACGCTCACAACTGGCACACAAGCCCAGAGGCCAATATTAATCTCCCTTTTTTCAGGGAAAATTTATAAAACCAAAAAAAAAATTAAATAGGCTTTCTATGGCCCACTATTTGTGAGAGAGATGGGACGCTCAGGACTGGCACAGATGGCACGCTCAGGACTGGCACAGAAGCCCAGAGGCCAATATTAATCTCCCTTTTTTTCAGGGAGAATTTATAAAACCCAAAAAAAAATAAAATAGGCTTTCTATGGCCCACTATTTGTGAGAGAGATGGCACACTCAGGACTGGCACACAAGCCCAAAGGCCAATATTAATCTCCCACTGTATTTTTATCAGGGAGAATTTATACACCCCACAAAAAAAAATACAGAAAAATGAAAAGGCTTTCTATGGCCCACTATGTGAGAGAGATGGCACACACAGGGATGGCACTCTAGCAGAAATGCCAAATTGCCAATCTTAATCTCCCACCAAAAAAAAAAAAAAAAAAAAAACAGGGAATGTCCTACAATTACTATCTCCCTGCCTGCAGTAATCTCAGCCAGGTATGGCAGGCAGCTACTATCTCCCTGCCTGCAGTAATCTCAGCCAGGTATGGCAGGCAGCAATAAGGAGTGGACTGATGCACAAATGAAATAAAAAGTGTGGACAAACAAAAAAGATAGCTGTGCAGAAAGGAAGGAACAAGAGGATTTGTGCTTTGAAAAAAGCAGTTGGTTTGCACAGCGGCGTACACACAGCAATGCAGCTATCAGGGAGCCTTCTAGGGCAGCCCAATGAGCTACAGCGCTGAGGGGAAAAAAAAAAAAAAAAAACTTCCACTGTCCCTGCACACCGAGGGTGGTGTTGGACAGTGCAAATCGCTGCAGCACAAGCGGTTTTGTGGTTAATGGACCCTGCCTAACGCTATCCCTGCTTCTGACAAAGCGGCAGCAACCTCTCCCTAAGCTCAGATCAGCAGCAGTAAGATGGCGGTCGGCGGGAACGCCTCTTTATAGCCCCTGTGACGTTGCAGACAGCAAGCCAATCACTGCAATGCCCTTCTCTAAGATGGTGGGGACCAGGACCTATGTCATCACGCTGCCCACACTCTGCGTTTACCTTCATTGGCTGAGAAATGGCGCTTTTCGCGTCATTGAAACGCGACTTTGGCGCGAAAGTCGCGTACCGCATGGCCGACCCCGCACAGGGGTCGGATCGGGTTTCATGAAACCCCGACTTAGCCAAAAGTCGGCGACTTTTGAAAATGTTCGACCCGTTTCGCTCAACCCTACTCATTACTTGGGTTGAGCAAATTGGAATACTCGGGTACTCGACCTTAACAACGAGCCCAATGTAAGTCTAAGGGACACCCGAGTCTGCGATCCCCCTGGGGGTCCTCTTAAGGTCTAAAAATGTCTGCAAATGATGGAAACACTGCTCAAATGACACGGGAGCATAATGGGGATCACCCCTGGAAGCATTTCTGACTCCTAGGTCACAGCTGTAAGCAATGTTGTCAGAGTTTCATGCCATTTTTACAGGTGCACCAAAAAACATACAAAAATGATACCAAAATGGATTTTGCTAGTAAATATCTTAAGGTATATCTAGTGATGAGCGAACGTGCTCGCCACTACTCGGTACTCGCCCAAGTATCACTATGCTCGGTGGACTCAGTGAGCACCAAGTTTTTCCGGGATTATTCGGCGGGAGTTTGGGTCTCCTCCTTATAATTTTGGTGCGCTGTGCTTGGGGAACGGACCTTGGCAGGTAGTTACTATCTGAATTGATCTGTGTATTTGTTTATATACATTACTTGGCGCCGGGCGGCGATTGGTGCACATTTTGGGGCATATTGTGCGCTGTACTTCCAGACGGAGTCATTTTTTCCACTGCCTGTTCCTAATTTTGGGCACATGTATTTTGTGTATATATTGTACTGAGGCACATTCTTTTTGTTTTTTTACATATATATTCTTGTATTTATATATATTTTTTCCACATATTTGGTTTTGTACATATATATATATATATAGATTTGTACAGAATTATTAGCACTTTTTACAGGCCATTTTGTGATAGCACATACCCATCTATTATATATCTCCAAGCACAGGCACAATTCTTGTAGTGCCACGATTTTATGATTCAATAAAGATATTATTCTGTCACATTATATTTGCCTTTCCTTTATTATCTTATTTGGTATATATAATATAAGTTAGATTTCCAGTTTGGGGTCTTGTTTTTATATTTACTATCCGAATGGTCTGCCATTCATAGGTTTTAGCAGCCATCTATTGCATATAAATTGAGTATTATTATTCCTATATATATATATTCTATTACTTTTGTAATCTGTGGTCTGCTATTTTGTTCATGCACTGTAATACCGCAGCCATCTTTGTTGTGGTATTACAGCGATTGGCTGGCTGCACAGCGTCATCAGGTCTATAAGAGACCTGGCTCCGCCTTGCTCGCCACATTCTGCTCCGACCATATTTTGATCAGCTTGTTATCTCCGTCTGACACCTACTCTATCTGTGGTCTCCAAATTCTGGCTTTTCAGGCATACATTGCATTTTTTGGTCTGCTAGCCTTGGTCTATACAGTATTTTGAGGTTACATGTTTTTTTTATAAAAACACATATTGAAACCGTCTGTTATTTCCGTCAGACGCTCAGTGTATCTGTGGTGTCCAAATCCTCGCTTTGCAGGCATACATTGCATTTTTCTCTGGTAGCCTTGGTCTATACAGTATTTAGCGGTTAAAAAAATTGTAAACAAAAAAAACAGGTCACATATTGAAACAGTCTGTTAACTCAGTCAGATGCCTGATGTATCTGTGGTGTCCAAATCCTTGCTTTGCAAGCATGCATTGCATTTTTTGGTCTGCTAGCCTTGGTCTATACAGTATTTAGTGGGTAAAAAATATTTAAAACAAAAAAACAGGCCACATATTGAAACAGTCTGTTAACTCCGTCAGATGCCTATTTTTTATACTACGTAGCTGGGCAATATAGTATGTGACTGGGCAATATACTACGTGGTTGGGCAATATACTATGTGGGCTGTGCAATATACTATGTGGACATACATATTCTAGAATACCAGATGCGTTAGAATCAGGTCACCATCTAGTAACACATATTGAAATAGTCTGTTATCTTCGTCAGACGCTTGGTGTATCTGTGGTGTCCAAATCCTTACTTTGCAGGCATGTATTGCCTTTTTTGTCTGCTAGCCTTGGTCTATACAGTGTTTAATGGTTAAAAAAATGTTTAATCCAAAAAGCAGGCCACATATTGAAACAGTCTGCTACTGTATCTCCGTCAGACACCTGGTGTATCTGTGGTGTCCAAATCCATGCTTTGCAGACATACATTGCCTTTTTTAGTCTGGTAGCCTCGGTCTATCAGTATTTAGTGGTTAAAAAAATTAAAACAGGCCACATATTTAAACAGTCTGTTATCTCCGTCAGACGCCTGGTGTGTCTGTGGTGTCCAAATCCTCGCTTTGCAGGCATACATTGCATTTTTTTGTCTGGTAGCCTTGGTCTATACAGTATTAAGTGGTTAAAAAAATTAAAGCCAAAAAACAAGCCATATATTGAAACAGTCTGCTTTCTCCTTCAGACACCTGGTGTATCAGTGATGTACAAATCCTTGCTTTGCAGGCATGCATTGCATTTTTTTGGTCTGCTAGCCTTGGTCTATACAATATTTAGAGGTTAAAAAAAGTAAACAAAAAACAGGCCACATATTGAAACAGTCTGTTTTCTCCGTCAGAAACCTGGTGTATCTGTCATGTCCAAATCCTTGGTTTGCAGGCATACATTGCATTTTTTGTTCTGCGAGCATTGGTCTATGCAGCATGTTTGGGTTAAAAATTAAAAAAAAACACTTTGAAACAGTCTGCTCTCTCTGTCAGATGCCTAGTGTATCTGTGGTGTCCAAATTCTTGCTTTGCAAACATACATTGCCTTTTTTGTCTGCTTGCCTTTGTCTATACAGCATTTAGTGGTTAAAAAAATTTAAAACCAAAAAACAGGCCACATATTGAAACAGTCTGCTATGTCCGTCGAAATCCTTGCTTTGCAGACATACATTGCCTTTTTTGCCTTGTAGCCTTGGTCTATACAGTATTTAGTGGTTAAAAAAAACTGAACCAAAAAACAGGCCACATATTGAAACAGTCTGTGATCTCCGTCAGATGCCCGGTGTATCTGTGGTCTTCAAATACTTGATTTTCAAGCATACTGATCACATATAAGTTTTATCAAAATTAATTCATTTGTATTGAACTGTTAAAATATTTCAGTAGTCCGTTTTAAAATGAGAACTGCAAGGGAAAACGGACGGGGAAGTGGATGTGATGCTGAAGGTGCATGCAGAGGACGAGGCTGTGGCAAAGCAGAAAGTGGGCCACGACAAAGACCCACATCTTCTCGCTCGACCTTAGTGTCCCAGTTTCTAGGGGACCGCAGCACACCACTATTGGAGCCAGAGCAGTGTGAAATGGTTGTTGGTTGGATAGCGGATAATGCTTCCAGTCACTTAGCCACCACCACCACGTCTTCCACATGGTCAAGTGTGAGTAGCCGAGAGTGTGGACCACATATTACTCACCCTGATCCTCCTTCCTCCCGCCATGCCAAGTGCCCTGAGACAACTGATCCCAAACCGCACACCGCCACAGAGAAAGAAATAACAAACCAGACAGATCTGTGGCTCTCTCCGCTGAAGCTACAACCAGGCATGGTCATGTGTGATAATGGCCATAACCTGGTAGTGCCTTGGCAATTTCACACATGTACCATGCTTGGCCCACATACTCAACTTGGTGGTTGAACAGTTTCTGAAAACCCACCAAGATTTGCCAGAGCTTCTGGTCAAGGGACTCTGTGTCAGTGTCCATTTCCGTAAGTCCGCTACAGTTGCCACAGCTTTGGCAGTGCTGCAGCAGCGCATGCAAGTGCCATCTCTCCAACTAGTGTGCGACATGACCACGAACTGGATCTTCACATTGCACATACTGTTAAGGCTTTGTGAGCTGCAGAGGCCAGTTGTTAAATACCAGCTCCAATACGCTCATCGGTATTCTGATCAGCCTCCGCATATAATAACTGAAGAATGGCAAGACTTTGATGACTATACAAAGATAGTGAGCGGCGATGATGCCATACTCAGCTCAACGATCCCACTTCTATGCCTAATTAAACAGTTGCTACTAACAATTAAACATGAAGCTTTGCATGAGGGCCAGGTGGAGATGGAGGAAGACATGAGACAGGGAAAAACTACCCTGCCCAGTCTCATCCCAGCTGCTCAGCACGTATTGAGTAACAATGAGGAGGTTGAGGCTGAGGAGGAGCAAAATTAGATGGTTGCAAGCAAGGGAGAAGCTAGTGCCCCAGAAGCTTCTCCCAGTCTCTCCTACATGGATGGACTGAGGAGGGGAATGAAGAGGAAGAGATGGAGGAGGAGGAGATGGAGAGTCGTCATCATGGTGGCGAAAGGTAAGTGTAGGATGTAGGGAGCTTGGCACATAAGGAATACTTTAAGTACAGCTGCCTTTCCTGTGACGCTCGCGTTATGTTCATCATGGCCAAAAAAGAGTGCTGGTTGTTCCCCTGCTAGACCCATGCTACAAGGAGAATCTTGCATCTCTTCTTCATAATGTAGAGAGGTCTACTGAAATGGAGCTATACCAGAAGGCCATTGTGGAAAATATGTTGTCAAAATTCCCAGGAGATAACGCTAGTAGCAGAGGGCAGGCCTCCTTACCCAACCAAGGAGAAGAATCGAGGAAGATATACACTAAGAACAGGGTAGGCATTGATACACTGTCAAAGGCCTGGGACAATTTCATGATACTCTCCCAGCATCCAGGCACTGTTGACCGGTTATTTTTGACAAAGAGAGAAAGTTTTTAAAGATGGTCAAGCAATATCTGATTTACCAAACCAGTGTACTTTCTAATTCCTCTGCGGCCTTCAACTATTGGGCTCAAAGCTGTACACCTGGAATAAGCTGTCTCTCTATGCCTTTGAGGTGTTGTGCTGCCCTGCCATTAGCATCTTGTGTGGGTGAGTTTTTAGTGCCACCAGGTGGGGGGGGGTCATAACAGAGAGGCGCGTTCGCCTGTCAGCAGAAAAGCTGAAAGAATGACTTTGATAAAAATGAGCAAAACCTGGATTAGCCCGACTTTCCGCACCACCAGATTACAGCATTACATAAAGTGTTTTTATTCTTCAATATTTGATGAAGCCCTCCAGTTGTTGCCTTCTAGGGATGACCCTCATCATAATTTTAGTCAACTCTTAGTTTTGGCTCAAAACATTACATCGAGAATTGCACCAAAATCTAGATAAGTGAATCCAACATAAGGTGACGAAAACCATAAATATGTTTGTTATACACATTTTACTGTGAATTGCCAAAGTTTGTAATTTTTGCCTGACTAGCCTCAGTATGTGGTATATGGGGTCTGTTCATGGGTAACATAGAAAAAGTAAAAGCTTCTCATATTCATTCTCATATTCTCATAGTGGATGCTTTCCTGAAACGGAAAGTACTTGCAAGCAGCATAATACAAAGAATAGCAGGTTTACCCAGAATCCTTTGCAGTAGGCGGAGCTATGCAAATCATCTCTTTCCACCCCTGTCTAATCCACAGCGCTTGGAATCGCCAAGCGTGCAATGCTGCGGATTAGTTTCTAAATTTACACAGCCAACCAATTCCTACCTGTGGACACGTGTTTCGGGCTTTAGGCCCTCATCAGCACAGGGCTGGAATTGGTTGGCTGTATGGAGTGGGGCTCGGTGAGCAAGCGATACATACATGCTAGCCACCTTAGGGAGAGACCCAAGTTGGGCTAAATGTAGCGGGACGAAAGAGACCGAAAAGCCCTCTACTTAAAGGAAATACATAGTGGATGCTTTCCTGAAACGGAAAGTACTTGCAAGCAGCATAATACAAAGAATAGCAGGTTTACCCAGAATCCTTTGCAGTAGGCGGAGCTATGCAAATCATCTCTTTCCACCCCTGTCTAATCCACAGCGCTTGGAATCGCCAAGCGTGCAATGCTGCGGATTAGTTTCTAAATTTACACAGCCAACCAATTCCTACCTGTGGACACGTGTTTCGGGCTTTAGGCCCTCATCAGCACAGGGCTGGAATTGGTTGGCTGTATGGAGTGGGGCTCGGTGAGCAAGCGATACATACATGCTAGCCACCTTAGGGAGAGACCCAAGTTGGGCTAAATGTAGCGGGACGAAAGAGACCGAAAAGCCCTCTACTTAAAGGAAATACATAGTGGATGCTTTCCTGAAACGGAAAGTACTTGCAAGCAGCATAATACAAAGAATAGCAGGTTTACCCAGAATCCTTTGCAGTAGGCGGAGCTATGCAAATCATCTCTTTCCACCCCTGTCTAATCCACAGCGCTTGGAATCGCCAAGCGTGCAATGCTGCGGATTAGAAACTAATCCGCAGCATTGCACGCTTGGCGATTCCAAGCGCTGTGGATTAGACAGGGGTGGAAAGAGATGATTTGCATAGCTCCGCCTACTGCAAAGGATTCTGGGTAAACCTGCTATTCTTTGTATTATGCTGCTTGCAAGTACTTTCCGTTTCAGGAAAGCATCCACTATGTATTTCCTTTAAGTAGAGGGCTTTTCGGTCTCTTTCGTCCCGCTACATTTAGCCCAACTTGGGTCTCTCCCTAAGGTGGCTAGCATGTATGTATCGCTTGCTCACCGAGCCCCACTCCATACAGCCAACCAATTCCAGCCCTGTGCTGATGAGGGCCTAAAGCCCGAAACACGTGTCCACAGGTAGGAATTGGTTGGCTGTGTAAATTTAGAAACTAATCCGCAGCATTGCACGCTTGGCGATTCCAAGCGCTGTGGATTAGACAGGGGTGGAAAGAGATGATTTGCATAGCTCCGCCTACTGCAAAGGATTCTGGGTAAACCTGCTATTCTTTGTATTATGCTGCTTGCAAGTACTTTCCGTTTCAGGAAAGCATCCACTATGTATTTCCTTTAAGTAGAGGGCTTTTCGGTCTCTTTCGTCCCGCTACATTTAGCCCAACTTGGGTCTCTCCCTAAGGTGGCTAGCATGTATGTATCGCTTGCTCACCGAGCCCCACTCCATACAGCCAACCAATTCCAGCCCTGTGCTGATGAGGGCCTAAAGCCCGAAACACGTGTCCACAGGTAGGAATTGGTTGGCTGTGTAAATTTAGAAACTAATCCGCAGCATTGCACGCTTGGCGATTCCAAGCGCTGTGGATTAGACAGGGGTGGAAAGAGATGATTTGCATAGCTCCGCCTACTGCAAAGGATTCTGGGTAAACCTGCTATTCTTTGTATTATGCTGCTTGCAAGTACTTTCCGTTTCAGGAAAGCATCCACTATGTATTTCCTTTAAGTAGAGGGCTTTTCGGTCTCTTTCGTCCCGCTACATTTAGCCCAACTTGGGTCTCTCCCTAAGGTGGCTAGCATGTATGTATCGCTTGCTCACCGAGCCCCACTCCATACAGCCAACCAATTCCAGCCCTGTGCTGATGAGGGCCTAAAGCCCGAAACACGTGTCCACAGGTAGGAATTGGTTGGCTGTGTAAATTTAGAAACTAATCCGCAGCATTGCACGCTTGGCGATTCCAAGCGCTGTGGATTAGACAGGGGTGGAAAGAGATGATTTGCATAGCTCCGCCTACTGCAAAGGATTCTGGGTAAACCTGCTATTCTTTGTATTATGCTGCTTGCAAGTACTTTCCGTTTCAGGAAAGCATCCACTATGTATTTCCTTTAAGTAGAGGGCTTTTCGGTCTCTTTCGTCCCGCTACATTTAGCCCAACTTGGGTCTCTCCCTAAGGTGGCTAGCATGTATGTATCGCTTGCTCACCGAGCCCCACTCCATACAGCCAACCAATTCCAGCCCTGTGCTGATGAGGGCCTAAAGCCCGAAACACGTGTCCACAGGTAGGAATTGGTTGGCTGTGTAAATTTAGAAACTAATCCGCAGCATTGCACGCTTGGCGATTCCAAGCGCTGTGGATTAGACAGGGGTGGAAAGAGATGATTTGCATAGCTCCGCCTACTGCAAAGGATTCTGGGTAAACCTGCTATTCTTTGTATTATGCTGCTTGCAAGTACTTTCCGTTTCAGGAAAGCATCCACTATGTATTTCCTTTAAGTAGAGGGCTTTTCGGTCTCTTTCGTCCCGCTACATTTAGCCCAACTTGGGTCTCTCCCTAAGGTGGCTAGCATGTATGTATCGCTTGCTCACCGAGCCCCACTCCATACAGCCAACCAATTCCAGCCCTGTGCTGATGAGGGCCTAAAGCCCGAAACACGTGTCCACAGGTAGGAATTGGTTGGCTGTGTAAATTTAGAAACTAATCCGCAGCATTGCACGCTTGGCGATTCCAAGCGCTGTGGATTAGACAGGGGTGGAAAGAGATGATTTGCATAGCTCCGCCTACTGCAAAGGATTCTGGGTAAACCTGCTATTCTTTGTATTATGCTGCTTGCAAGTACTTTCCGTTTCAGGAAAGCATCCACTATGTATTTCCTTTAAGTAGAGGGCTTTTCGGTCTCTTTCGTCCCGCTACATTTAGCCCAACTTGGGTCTCTCCCTAAGGTGGCTAGCATGTATGTATCGCTTGCTCACCGAGCCCCACTCCATACAGCCAACCAATTCCAGCCCTGTGCTGATGAGGGCCTAAAGCCCGAAACACGTGTCCACAGGTAGGAATTGGTTGGCTGTGTAAATTTAGAAACTAATCCGCAGCATTGCACGCTTGGCGATTCCAAGCGCTGTGGATTAGACAGGGGTGGAAAGAGATGATTTGCATAGCTCCGCCTACTGCAAAGGATTCTGGGTAAACCTGCTATTCTTTGTATTATGCTGCTTGCAAGTACTTTCCGTTTCAGGAAAGCATCCACTATGTATTTCCTTTAAGTAGAGGGCTTTTCGGTCTCTTTCGTCCCGCTACATTTAGCCCAACTTGGGTCTCTCCCTAAGGTGGCTAGCATGTATGTATCGCTTGCTCACCGAGCCCCACTCCATACAGCCAACCAATTCCAGCCCTGTGCTGATGAGGGCCTAAAGCCCGAAACACGTGTCCACAGGTAGGAATTGGTTGGCTGTGTAAATTTAGAAACTAATCCGCAGCATTGCACGCTTGGCGATTCCAAGCGCTGTGGATTAGACAGGGGTGGAAAGAGATGATTTGCATAGCTCCGCCTACTGCAAAGGATTCTGGGTAAACCTGCTATTCTTAGTATTATGCTGCTTGCAAGTACTTTCCGTTTCAGGAAAGCATCCACTATGTATTTCCTTTAAGTAGAGGGCTTTTCGGTCTCTTTCGTCCCGCTACATTTAGCCCAACTTGGGTCTCTCCCTAAGGTGGCTAGCATGTATGTATCGCTTGCTCACCGAGCCCCACTCCATACAGCCAACCAATTCCAGCCCTGTGCTGATGAGGGCCTAAAGCCCGAAACACGTGTCCACAGGTAGGAATTGGTTGGCTGTGTAAATTTAGAAACTAATCCGCAGCATTGCACGCTTGGCGATTCCAAGCGCTGTGGATTAGACAGGGGTGGAAAGAGATGATTTGCATAGCTCCGCCTACTGCAAAGGATTCTGGGTAAACCTGCTATTCTTTGTATTATGCTGCTTGCAAGTACTTTCCGTTTCAGGAAAGCATCCACTATGTATTTCCTTTAAGTAGAGGGCTTTTCGGTCTCTTTCGTCCCGCTACATTTAGCCCAACTTGGGTCTCTCCCTAAGGTGGCTAGCATGTATGTATCGCTTGCTCACCGAGCCCCACTCCATACAGCCAACCAATTCCAGCCCTGTGCTGATGAGGGCCTAAAGCCCGAAACACGTGTCCACAGGTAGGAATTGGTTGGCTGTGTAAATTTAGAAACTAATCCGCAGCATTGCACGCTTGGCGATTCCAAGCGCTGTGGATTAGACAGGGGTGGAAAGAGATGATTTGCATAGCTCCGCCTACTGCAAAGGATTCTGGGTAAACCTGCTATTCTTTGTATTATGCTGCTTGCAAGTACTTTCCGTTTCAGGAAAGCATCCACTATGTATTTCCTTTAAGTAGAGGGCTTTTCGGTCTCTTTCGTCCCGCTACATTTAGCCCAACTTGGGTCTCTCCCTAAGGTGGCTAGCATGTATGTATCATATTCTCATATTCATTCATCTACATTTCAGGAGGCTATACATATTGCCTAGGCTTGTATACTATTTTTTTTTTCTATTTAGCAATGATAAGCACTCTAAGTAGTTAAAAGGAAGCATGCCTGATTCATTAGAGAAAAAACAAATAAAGAAAAAAAGAAAAAATCTACTGACTTCTAAAGGTGCAGAGTGATATCAAAAAGAAGGTCATGGTTCCTTGAATTTCTAACATGCAGAAAACATCCAGCAGTGCCATGGCACACAACCTGGAACAAACTGTTCAAGCATATTTTAAAAATATAAAGCAAATATTATCTCATGACATTTGATAAATGTACAAAATAGCTACACAGCAAAGTAATCTAAATATGATGAAAAGGTATATTTGAAATGGATACTGCACACTTTGTACAAAATACACAAGTTATTGAACTGATTGCTATAGTGTCCGCAATTGTGTTGTTTTTATGTAGCGAAGCTCAGCAGTAGTATGCAATGGCCATGTTGTAAAACCACATTGCTTTAATGTGCTTCACCTCTACTTGGAGTAAAAGTGGAAAATCCAGGTAAATCGGTTATGCTTAGCAAAACTTAACCACTCTGCACACCATCAATCTGCTTCTGCAAGATCCCAGGAAGCAGGGTCACTGCTGCAAGAAGCTGGCGTTGGAGGTGGCTGGAGCAGTAGGGCGATGCTACGGGCTCTGGGCTGGGAGGAGGGGGTGTTTGGGGGTGTTTGGTGGTGTGAGGCTCTAGGCTTTCAGAAAATGTCAGGAGTACCCGAACCTCCCTTCCTTTTCACCGAGGTGGACTTTGGGAAAATGGTGGATCTCAATATGAACATGCGCCGCCTTTGGCGGTAATTTTCCCAAGGTCCACCGCAATGAAAAGTATGCAAAGTGTGTGGACTCCCAACTTTTTTGAAAGTCTGGAGTTGGCCGCAGCCTCGCACCACCTAAAACCCCTCTTTCTCAACCTAAAGCCCGCAGCATCGCCTCACTACTGTAGCCGCCGCAACCGCCAGCTTCCTGCAGCAGGACTCTGCCTCCTGGGACCCCGCTCCATCACAGCCAGACCCCTGGTAAGCTACATTTGGATTATAATACACATCCCCATGTTCCCTCAGTAGAGGGGGAATGATTGGATGACTTGGCATGAGGCGGCTAGTCTGGGCAGTGATAGTCACCAGGTGATAAAATCTCCATTGTAAGTAAACAACACCACACAGCGAGACTCATTGCTGAATTCAGCATTTTAACCCCTACCTCATGCTTTCCTCAGATTACATAAGATAAACTTGCTCACAGATTCCCTTTAATGCTTCATCATGCGAAAAGAAAAGCCATACTCTATATCAGCACATTACAGAAAAGCTGCTGTCTTCTCTGGGCCAAAACTCATTTAAACTTAACTGAGGCAAAATGGAAAACTGTTTACTAGCCATATGAATCAAAATTTGCAATTCTTATGGAAACCACAGATGCAATTTCTTGCAGGATCAAAGTAGATCGACATCCAAAGCTCGCATCTTTTAAGATATGGTGTCGCATCAGTCCCTATGGCATTAGGCAAGCTGACACATCTTGAAAGAACTATTAGTGCTGAGCATTATACAGAGCTTAAAGAACAACATATGCTCCCATCCAGCCAACATCTATTTCAGCAAAGGCCGTGAATATTTCAGTAAGACAATGCTAAACGTCATACTGCATCCATCGCAGCAGTATGGGTTCTCAGAAGAAAAAAATTGGATGATGAACTGGCCTGCTCTCTGTCCAGACTTCACTAATAGAAAACATTAGGTGTATTATGAGATGAAAAATCAGGCAAAAAAGAAAAAAGCGCACACAAAAACACAAGGAAAAACTGCAAGTACCCTAATTTAAATAATAGGTGCAGAAATTCTACATATCAAAATCTCAGCAAAAGCTCATCATGCGAACGTAGCCTTAAAGACAGTAGTAAAAATAAGAGGGGATGCTACACAATGGTAGACATGACCTTGTCCCAACTGAGATGTGTTGCTGCCATCTAATACAGGTCCTTCTCAAAAAATTAGCATATAGTGTTAAATTTCATTATTTACCATAATGTAATGATTACAATTAAACTTTCATATATTATAGATTCATTATCCACCAACTGAAATTTGTCAGGTCTTTTATTGTTTTAATACTGATGATTTTGGCATACAACTCCTGATAACCCAAAAAACCTGTCTCAATAAATTAGCATATTTCACCCATCCAATCAAATAAAAGTGTTTTTTAATAACAAACAAAAAAAACAACAAATAATAATGTTCAGTTATGCACTCAATACTTGGTCGGGAATCCTTTGGCAGAAATGACTGCTTCAATGCGGCGTGGCATGGAGGCAATCAGCCTGTGACACTGCTGAGATGTTATGGAGGCCCAGGATGCTTCAATAGCGGCCTTAAGCTCATCCAGAGTGTTGGGTCTTGCGTCTCTCAACTTTCTCTTCACAATATCCCACAGATTCTCTATGGGGTTCAGGTCAGGAGAGTTGGCAGGCCAATTGAGCACAGTAATACCATGGTCAGTAAACCATTTACCAGTGGTTTTGGCACTGTGAGCAGGTGCCAGGTCGTGCTGAAAAATGAAATCTTCATCCCCATAAAGCATTTCAGCCGATGGAAGCATGAAGTGCTCCAAAATCTCCTGATAGCTAGCTGCATTGACCCTGCCCTTGATGAAACACAGTGGACCAACACCAGCAGCTGACATGGCACCCCACACCATCACTGACTGTCGGTACTTGACACTGGACTTCAGGCATTTTGGCATTTCCTTCTCCCCAGTCTTCCTCCAGACTCTGGCACCTTGATTTCCGAATGACATGCAAAATTTGCTTTCATCAGAAAAAAGTACTTGGGACCACTTAGCAACAGTCCAGTGCTGCTTCTCTGTAGCTCAAAAGTGGCTTTACCTGGGGAATGCGGCACCTGTAGCCCATTTCCTGCACACGCCTGTGCACGGTGGCTCTGGATGTTTCCACACCAGACTCAGTCCACTGCTTCCTCAGGTTCCCCAAGGTCTGGAATCGGTCCTTCTCCACAATCTTCCTCAGGGTCCGGTCTCCTCTTCTCGTTGTACAGCGTTTTCTGCCACATTGTTTCCTTCCAACAGACTTACCATTGAGGTGCCTTGATACAGCACTCTGGGAACAGCCTATTTGTTGAGAAATTTCTTTCTGGGTCTTACCCTCTTGCTTCAGGGTGTCAATGATGGCCTTCTTGACATCTGTCAGGTCGCTAGTCTTACCCATGATGGGGGTTTTGAGTAATGAACCAGGCAGGGAGTTTACAAAAGCCTCAGGTATCTTTTGCATGTGTTTAGAGTTAATTAGTTGATTCAGAAGATTAGGGTAATAGGTCGTTTAGAGAACCTTTTCTTGATATGCTAATTTATTGAGACAGGTTTTTTGGGTTATCAGGAGTTGTATGCCAAAATCATCAGTATTAAAACAATAAAAGACCTGACAAATTTCAGTTGGTGGATAATGAATCTATAATATATGAAAGTTTAATTGTAATCATTACATTATGGTAAATAATGAAATTTAACACTATATGCTAATTTTTTGAGAAGGACCTGTATATAAAGCTGAATGTGTGTATGTGTGTGTGTATGTATGTCCGGGATTGGCATCTGCACCGTCGCAGCTACAGCCACAAAATTTAGCACAGTCACACGTCTGGACCCTGAGAGCGTCATAGGCTATGTTGTGAGGCGAAATTTTAACCCCGCGCGTTCCAATTCACCAAACAATTTTGCCCCTATCTACATAATGGGGAAAAAATTGAAAGGAAAAGTGTTGGAGGCGTCGCAGCTACAGCTACAAAATTTTGCACAGTCACACGTCTGGACCCCGAGAGCGTCATAGGCTATGTTGTGAGGTGAAATTTTAACCCCGCGCTTTCCAATTCACCAAACAATTTTGCTCCTATCTACACAATGCGAAAAATTGAAAGGAAAAGTGTAGGAGGCAAATTGACAGCGGCCAGATGTGAACAAGGGGGACTTAAAGAATTAGAGCGATGGCGCCAAAGAGTATATACCGTACAGTTGCTAAGGTGGGGCCCCGACATGGGATACTCACCACTAGGGTTGAGCGACCTTGACTTTTTTAGGGTCGAGCCGGGTTTCGCGAAACCCGACTATCTCAAAAGTCGAGTCGAGTGAAATCGGCCGATTATGGCGAAAAGTCGAGGATCGACCGAAACACGAAACCTAATGCAAAGCCAATGGGGATTTTTTTTTTCTTTCGTTCTCTCTCTCTCTCTCTCTCTCTCTCCTCCGTCCGTCCCTGAACTGAAAAACTGGTGTTACACAGTGCAAATCGCTACAGCGCACAAGCGACAACATGGCGATAGGCGTCCACGCCCCTAAGACCTATGTCATCACTCTGCCACGCCCCTTCATTGGCTGAAAAAAATGGCGCCAAGCGCGTCATACGAAACGCGACTTTGGCGCGAAAGTCGCGTACCGCATGGCCGACCCCACACAGGGATCGGGTCGGGTTTCATGAAACCCGACTTTGCCAAAAGTCGGCGACTTTTGAAAATGAACGATCCGTTTCGCTCAACCCTACTCACCACACACGGGGATATAAACACACACACAAAATGCGCCACACACTACCACATGCTTGAACACATATTACCCTCAGCACACATTTCACCACAAATACACCAACCTCGCCACATAAAAGTCGAAACACAAAAGTCGCCACTCAAAACTCGCCACGCGCAGAACTCGCCGCATGCAAAAACTAGGCTCTTGCAAAACTCGCCACAAGTGCAAAACTCACCTCATGGAAAACTCGCCACACGCAAAACTTGCACACGCGGAAAAATTGCCACATGCACAAAAGTTGCAACACATGCAAAAGTTGCCTCACACAAAACTTTCACATACTCAAAAGGCACCACACATAAAACTCGCCACGCGCAAAACTCGCCATGCGCAAAACTTGCTGCACACAACTTGCTACACTAACCTGTCACATGCAACTCGACACACAAAAAGTTGCTACACGCATGTTGCCACACAAAACTCATCTCACAAAAGTCGCTACATGCATGTCGCCACACGCAACTCAACACACACAACTTGACAAACTAAACTCGCCCTAAAACACACACAAGTCTGGTATTATCCTTCAAAAATAAAAATCTGATTAATAAGCAGACAAACTACAACAAATGTACCATATAGGAAATACGGCAGCTGTCAGTCACATGACCTGTCTATTATGTGTATGTGTGAGCTAATATATACTGCCAGGGGCAGGGCTTCCTGTTGGCTGGGGATTTATCAGGCTGCCAATTTAGCTTACAAATACTGAGGTAAAAATACTGAGCAAATAACGTGTGAATGAGGTCTAATACAGGAGGAGATGACACACAGGTATATACTATATACAGGGGAGATAACACACAGATATATACAGGAGAGATGACACACAGGTATATACTATATAGAGGAGGAGATGACATACAGGTACATATATATACAGGAGGAGATGACATACAGGTATATACTATATACAGGAGGAGATGACACACAGGTATATACTATATACAGGAGCAGATGACCTACAGGTATATACTATATATAGGAGGAGATGACATACAGGTATATGCTATATATAAAAGATGACATGCAGGTATATACTATATACAGGAGGAGATGACACAGATATATACTATATACAGGGGAGATGACACACAGGTATATACTATATACAGGAGGAGATGACATACAGGTATATACTATATATAGAAGGAGATGACATTCAGGTATATACTATATATAGGGGAGATGAGACACAGCAGGTATATACTATATACAGGGGAGATGACATACAGGTATATACTATATACAGGAGATGACATACAGATGTATACTATATATAAGGGAGATGACAAACATGTATATACTGAGGTGATGAGGTGAAAATGAGAGGTGTGAGGTGAAAATGAAAAGGTGTGAGTGCAAAATGAGAGGAGTGAGGAAAAATAGTGGAGTGATCAGAAAATGACAGATGTCAGGTTGAAATGACAAGTGTTAGGGGGGAATGAGAGGAGTGAGGGAGAAAATGAGAGGTGGGAGGGGGAAAATGAAAGATGTGATTGGGAAAATGAGAGGCGTGATGGGAAAATAAGACAAGTGAGGTGCTATAACTAACCACAGATATTTACTATGCCCAGGCAACGCCGGGCTCTTCAGCTAGTAAATTTATACATTTAGATTATTTTTTTCAAATGAAATGGACAGATGTCTAATTTTCATCTTATGATCTGTGTTCCATGTTCTCCTGTGAATACAATGTAGCTAGAAGAGATTTCCAGATCACTGCATATTTTATTTCTTTACATTTTACAGTGTCCCAATTTTTCGTGGGTTGTATGAGCTGCAGATTCAGGGCACATTCACAGATTGGCTAATTTGTTGCAGACATTTATCTGACTTCCAGGAATCCAAATACGCACTCTAGACATAAACCAATTTCAAATACCTCATTGAAGAATTATTCATTAAGGGGTTATAAGTGATCGATCACAATCGCACTCAGCTATTTCTATCAGTCCAATAGAAAATGAACGGAAAGGTAGCATACATGCACAACTTCAAGTAGAGGACATAGGACCCCCATTCTTGTGATCTGTGGAGATCTCAGTGTTGGCATCTCCAACACTCAGACACTTATCATTTGTACTGTGTTTAATTCATAAGTTGCATTTGTGGGATAACTGTTTCAACAGAAGGAATTACGGTACTCCAATCAAAATCCTTGTTAATAAGCCATAATGAAAAACAACTGCAAAATTGTGTCTGTCTCTCTGGAGATGTGATGAAAATAACATTTTCTTACTGAAGTAGAATTACCACTGTGACAAGTTGTACTTTTGAATGGCATAATTCATTTTATCAGGTAATGCACTGGAAAATTGGAAAAAAAATTCTAAGTGCTTTGAAATTGGAAAATAATTGTTTTTATTTATGATTTTCATTACATGGTAAAGCTGACCTGGGAATATAATTCTGTAAGTCAGTACGATTATGCAGAAACCAAACATGTATACTTTTTTTTAACTATACATGGTGGAAAAAAATTTGAATTTGTAAAAAAAAAAGGAAAAAAAAAATGTTTGCTTCTGTCACCTTTTTCCAAGACCTGGAAATATGGGGATGTGTGAGGGCTTACTTTTTGCACCCTGAGCTGACATTTTTACTGAAATCATTTTGGGGAAGATACAATGTTTTGATCGCCTCTGCATTACATTGCAATGTTACAGCATCTAAAAAACAATAATCTTTTTCTCATTATGTTTACTGATCAAATTAGTTTATTTTATATTTCAATAGATTGGACATTTATAAACAGACCTATACCAAATATGTGCATTTTTTTATTTTTCTTTTATTGTTTTATCTTTAATGAGTCAAAAAGAGTGATTTAAACTTCTGTATTTTTTACATTTTTCAAAAACTTTTTTACTTTATACTGTATTTAATGCAGAGCACTGCTATGGATAACAAAAATCACGGTCATGTCAAGCACGGACGTCTTCAGCGGACCTCCGTCTATCATGGCAATACAGCAGCTCCCTGCAATCCCATCACGGGAGCGCCGATTGGCTGCTGACACGTGTTAAATGCCACTGTCAGAGGCATTTAAAAGGTTAACAACAGCATGTAAACAACTGTAGTTACTTTTTTAGGTGCAGAATCAAAGCTTTTATGTACTATAAAAAATGCTGCTTGACATCTGCACCAGAAATGCACCACATAAGGGGGAAAGCACATAAAAGAAATGCAGCAAAGACACAATAATTTTGGGAGATTGTTATTGTGTTGTATGGTATGGACACTTACAGAAAAAAGCAGTAGAAAAAAGGAGCATTTATGCTACATGCGAACCTGTCCTCATTGTTACATTTTTTTTTAGAAAAAAAAGGTATGGGTTCAATAGAGAAAAAAATCAATTCAACATTTTCTTACACAATTTACCAATCATCATAAAAAATTCGATCACTATGTTGTTCGGGTCATAGCGATTACATGGACACCAAATATGTCTGTTATTTGCTGATTTGTGATTATTATTTTAAAAGAAAGCGCACTAAAAATGACATTAAGGTGTTTGTTTTTCATTTATTTTTTAGTAATTTCACAGGAAGAAAAAAAAATCATTTTATTTTCCCTCTAGAATACAGAGACAAAGAAATACACTGATACATAATTGGTGTCTATATGCACCAATATAGTCTGCCTGCAGGGTTGGTAGCTGGAGTGCAGCCTCAAGTATGCAAAATACTCCTTTATTTTTTAGTGCAGGCTGTGGTTCATAGCTTTAGATGCAGCCTGCAATGATAGAGATTGTGGGGAGACCAGATCAACAAATAACAAGAACAGATAATGACATTTTTGTAATTGTTTTTCATTATTTTTCAGTAGTTTTATAGGAACAAATATTTGACTTTATCTTCAGCTCTAGTGTACAGGGACATAGAAATGCACTGCTATATACAGATGTATCTCCATGTGCTTGTACAGTTGTGGCCAAAAGTATTGACACCCCTGCAATTCTGTCAGATAATACTCAGTTTCTTCCTGAAAATGATTGCAAACACAAATTCTTTGTTATTATTATCTTCATTTAATTTGTCTTAAATGAAAAAACACAAAAAGAATTGTCCTAAAGCAAAATTGGATATAATTCCACACCAAACATAAAAAAGGGTAGACAAAAGTATTAGCACTGTTCGAAAAATCATGTGATGCTTCTCTAATTTTTGCAATTAACAGCACCTGTAACTTACCCATGGCACTTAACAGGTGTTGGCAATAACTAAATCACACTTGCAGCCAGTTGACATGGATTTAAGTTGACTCAACTTCTGTCCTGTGTCCTTGTGTGCACCACATTGAGCATGGAGAGAAGAAAGAAGACCAAAGAACTGTCTGAGGACTTGAGAAACCAAATTGTGAGGAAGCATGAGAAATCTCAAGGCTACAAGTCCATCTCCAAAGACCTGAATGTTCCTGTGTCTACCGTGCACAGTGTCATAAAGAAGTTTAAAGCCTATGGCACTGTGGCTAACCTCCCTAGATGTGGACGGAAAAGAACCTCGACTAACATCCAAACAAGTTCAAGCTGCCCTGCAGTCCGAGGGTACAACAGTGTCAACCCGTACTATCCATCGGCGTCTGAATGAAAAGGGACTGCATGGTAGGAGACCCAGGAAGACCCCACTTCTTACCCCGAGACATAAAAAAGCCAGGCTGGAGTTTGCCAAAACTTACCTGAAAAGGCCTAAAACAATTTGGAAGAATGTTCTCTGGTCAGATGAGACAAAAGTAGAGCTTTTTGGGCAAAGGCATCAACATGGAGTTTACAGGAGAAAAAAAGAGGCATTTAAAGAAAAGAACACAGTCAAACATGGCGGAGGTTCCCTTATGTTTTGGGGTTGCTTTGCTGCCTCTGGTACTGGACTGCTTGACCGTGTGCATGGCATTATGAAGTCTGAAGACTACCAACAAATTTTGCAGCATAATGTAGGGCCCAGTGTGAGAAAGCTGGGTCTCCCTCAGAGGTCATGGGTCTTCTAGCAGGACAATGACCCAAAACATACTTCAAAAAGCACTAGAAAATGGTTTTAGAGAAAGCACTGGAGACTTCTAAGGTGGCCAGCAATGAGTCCAGACCTGAATCCCATAGAACACCTGTGGAGAGATCCAAAAAAGGTAGTTTGGAGAAGGCATCCTTCAAATATTAGGGACCTGGAGCAGTTTGCCAGGGAAGAATGGTCTAAAATTCCAGTAGAGCATTGTAAGAAACTCATTGATGGCTACCGGAAGTGGTTGGTCGCAGTTATTTTGGCTAAAGGTTGTGCAACCAAGTATTAGGCTGAGGGTGCCAATACTTTTGTCTGGCCCATCTTTGGAGTTTTGTGTGAAATGATCAATGTTTTGCTTTTTGCTTCATTCTCTTTTGTGTTTTTTCATTTAAGACAAATTAAATGAAGATAATAATCCCAAAGAATTTGTGCTTGCAATCATTTTTAGGAAGAAACTGAGTATTATCTGACAGAATTGCAGGGGTGTCAATACTTTTGGTCACAACTGTATAACCTGTAAGTGGGTTTACTGACAGCAATGCAACTTCAAGTATACAAAATCCCCCAAGACTTACACTGGTCAACACAAAAAATAATCAGCAAAGGTACTATGTCTGTTTTATGGAGTTTGAGGTGCTGATTCCAAAAATATGCTTAGCTTTGCTCTATCACATAAAGTTTCTGAGATAGAGGTATTTTTGTTATTATGTTATTACTAGATGGCAGCCCGATTCTAAAGAATCGGGAGTCTAGAATCCATATATACTTTATTTATTCAAATGTAAGAATAATACAATTAATAAATAATAGTAAGAAAGAACAAAAAATGGCTGCACTCACCAGCTCTTGACAATTCTTGTTATTTAAGGTACAGTTACACTGGATCCATGAACATGCTTATGAGGGGAGGGATGAAAGACATCAGACGACAACTTTGCGTGTTGTGGCAAATGCCACAACAACGGTTCTTTGCTTAAGAACAATAATGTAAATAATAAATAATATGTATCAATAACTATGTATATTGGTATGTTCTATGACATTTTAAAATATTTCATTATTATGTGGAAAGGCTCTAGGTACCCATACTGGCGCATACTTGTGTGCCCATCAGGTATTTTCACAGTAATTTTACATCTGATGGGTTGGTATGAAACGTTTTTAATCATCTCTTGGGCTTAGCTAAGCCTTCATTTTAAATAATTCTAATAGGTACAACAGAAATAAAAGCCTTTTTGTGTACCCAAATTTTTTGTGTTTATTTTTACAGAAGTGTAAAATTTAAGAAATCAACGTTCATAGTACACCGATGGGCTAATATAAGCATGCCCATCAACCACATCACGGTAGCCTTTGAACTGATGGGTCCTAACTAACTGATTCCTATTTCTTAATACTCAGACCTCTTTCACATCTGCATGTTTCTGATATTTGCAGAAGTAATGTTAAAAACAATACAACTTCCACACTTGGCACCAAAGAACTGACCTACAACACACTTTCAGCAAGTGCCATGCAATGTAGATGAAGCTTGGAGTTAACGTGCAGTAAATGCAGCAAACGCGGCTTCGGCAATTGCATTAAATGCAGCCACAACAAAAACACTGGTAAGTGGAGATTTTGTGGCGAAAACAGCAGAAACCACATGTGCCGCACCTGCCACAAGTGAAGTACAAATTCCGTATACATTGCATGCAACTTACAGCAAGAGTGGCGTGGGTCAGCCCTTAGGCAGGACGTGCAGAAATAGCCTTTTTTCCACCATAAATTCTCCAAATAGCAGAAAAATGTTGATGTGAAAGCAAAATCTCTATTCTTTCCCTATCTATCTAAAAATGTACCTATCTATATATCTATTTCTATGTACAGAACACACCTGAAGATAGAGATGTGTGTGAACAGCCATCCCACCCGTCTCTTACCTGTTCACAAAAACCTCACCCTTTTTAAAAACAAAATGAAATCTCTCAGCAGCTATACTGCTGGAGCTTCAAATACAGGTTCCTATCACCAAATACAGGCATTTGAATGATACACATCTTACATCTTGTACTTAATGTGTGTTCTACTTACCTATAAAAATATGTATTGATATATCATATTTCTAAATTTATGTAGATATGATATAGAGTTATTAACCCTATATGCTAATGAGTACGTATGTTATATACGTATTTCCTACATAAGTACTTAAAATCTATATGTCTATGGCTACACTAATTTTTTTTTATTTATTTTTTTTTCCTTATCTCTACACATAGAATTTGCCTATTGCTGTCTATGTTATTAGAAAAACTGAATAATGAAAAAAAAGAAAATTAAGTTTAAACTAAAATATTTTTGTACACAATATTACGTGTGAAGACTTTAGTACTATCAGCCAATAATTGTCCTTGAAGTGGTGTATTAACCACTTTAACCCTCACATTGCAACATTGCTTCACCCTGGAAAAAGCAACATACAATTGACCATGGGCAAAAGCAGGTTCTGGTAGATAAATGCCAACTCGATGGAGGGTCTGGCCTTGAGATTTATTTATGGTCATTGCAAATGCGGGCTTGATGGGAAATTGTCTCCGTCTTAATTCGGCGTCTTTTTGCTCTGCATTATTAGTATACTTTCTATCAGACCTAATCTTACGTGCGCCATCAGCAGCTTTGGGCTCTGTGTCATTAGTATCCTTACTATTAGAGCTCATGTTGGCTAAGCTAAACAGCTTTAAGCGTGGTGGTGGCAAACAACAGGTTAATAAGAGGCAGTGTCAGGTAGTAGGAAAATAGCCAGTTAATAATAGGCAATAGTTCTTTGCAGGAATGCAGATATTAATAAATAGGCAGTTTATATTGCAGAGAAATTGCTGGGCAATAATGGACAATGTCCTTATGTGGCAAATAATAGAGCAATATACCCAATGTGGCAAAGAAGAGGTTAATAAACGGCAGTCTCTCAGTATAACAGTCAGTGAATAATAGGCAGTATATGGAGAAAACACCAAACAAAAGTTCAAAATTGGTGTGAAAATGTCACTGAACCACTTCACAACTAAATATATATAGTTTTGGTCAATGGTATTATCATTTTTTTGACGAAATTCGTCAGGAGCTTGAAGAGCAACGTCACTGGGCCCGCCTCCACGCAGTAGAAACTTGCTGTGAGGTAAAAATTCAAAAATCACACCAAAATGGCAGGCAGAGTGTGTCACAATACGGCACGTTTCTGATTGGTCGCTCGCAGCAGGCGGCAACCAATCAGACACTGAACACTGTTGACGTCACTTATCTCCGGACATTAGCTCCGGACATTAGCTCCGGACATTAGCTCCGGACATTATCTCCGCACATTAGCTCCGGACATTAGCTCCGGACAAAGCCACGGAAGTTGGCACAAATTGCAGGAAGTAGTATTCTAGGCAATTAATCTCCGGACATTAGCTCCGGACATTAGCTCCGGACAAAGCCACGGAAGTTGGCACAAATTGCAGGAAGTAGTATTCTAGGCAATTACATATTAGATTGCATTTTCAATGTATGTGGTTTTTCCTATGTTATTCCCATTTCTTTGCTTGTCTTGCTTAATTGTGAATTTTCTTACAGGGACAACATCAGTAAAGTTTTTAGTGAGTTTTATGGGAAGGAGAATTGACAGTGCAGTTCACCAATGACTGCTTCTTGGAGAGTCACATGTTATGGAGAGGAGCTAACTGTCATGCCTCGGTAAGATTTGAATCAGTCAGAAAAGGATGGTGATGGCAGCAAGGACTGGTATGTGAGACTCTGACAGGAGACAGGCCTCTACAGTGATCTGAACCCTGCCACAGGGAGATAGAAGGGAAGGCAGTGGACAGCCACCATTGTCAGAGGTTTTCATTGCATTCCTAGGAGGGCAAGTCACCTCAGAGGGAAGAAAACAGCTCAGCTACTGAGGTGTAACTGACTGAGGGTCTCCACAAAGAGAGAACCTGAATGCAGCCAATATAACACCGAAAAACTGCCTGCCTACAAGTGTTCATCTGTTAGGTATAGGCTGACCCATTTACCTCACAACTTTTTATAGTTATCTACCAGATTACCTCCAGTAAAATCAGTTCTAAATACAAGCTGCCTCTGTCATCTCTGAGGAAATATCTACATATAGTCGGTCGGCTCATCACATTTTTTTTTAGTTTGTCGCCACCATTGAACTGATCTTACTCTACTGTTTGATCAGATTTAAAGAAGAAAAATGCCCCTACAGTGTATCAATCATCGGAACAGATTGTGCGGTTATTTTACACCAAAGGGCCAAGTACGATCAATCACTCTAATGATATTAAAAAGCTGTACCAGATGTACTTTAAGTGTCCACTTGGTGATCAAGACTAAAGCTGGCCCCTCATGTGATATGCTCAAGTTGTTCAAATGGTCTTTGTGACTGGTTGAATATGAGGAAAGTGGCTACGCCATTTGCTGTTCCCATGATTTGTAGAGAACCCAAAAATCATAGTGATGGCTGCTACTTTTGTTTTGTCAAACTGAAGGGCTTTTCTACAAAGAACAAACATAAGATTAATTACCCTGAATTTGAATCTGCAATTAGGCCAGTTCCACATGATGGTACATTGCCAGTTCCTGTACCACCATTGTCTGGATTGGATGAAAATTAAGTTGAATATGAAGACTATTGAGCTGAAGCTACTGGCAAAGACATAGAGACCTCAAGTCAAGATGAGTATGTACCTGATGGAGAAGCCGAGCAGCCAGAACGCTGTACTCAACATGAATTAAATGATCTCTCAGAGACCTTTCATTGTTAAGAGATAAAGCTGAACTTCTTGAATCTAGGTGCAAACAGAAGAATCTTCTTCATGATGATGTCAAATTGTGTTATTACTGGAACAGAGGTAACACTTTAACCCAATTTAATATGTTGAAGCTGTCGAGGAACTGCTAAATGCATAACAGTGTCTTGTCTCTGAAAATGCACTTTTTGCCTTCACATTTAGATTTCTTCCCTCAAAATCTTGGGGATGTAAACGATGAACAAGGCGAGTGGTTTCACCAGGACATTAAAGTAATGGAACACTGCTACCAGGGTATTTGGAATGGCTCAATGATGGCAGATCACTGTTGGATATTTTATAGTGACAACCCTGAAAACGTATCAACGAAAGTCTAATGTCAAGCAATTTTAATTTCTGCTCATATTTTGGTTTCTAGTTTGCATGTGAAATTATTTTGGTTCAATAAAAACTGTTTTGTATGATGAAACATTTTTTCTGATATGTAGATTACTGTTTTCTTAATGTAGCCAGTATATTTCCTATACCTTATAACAGGGCTCCCCAACCTGTAGCTCGGGAGCCACATGTGGCTCGCGGTCCCATGAATTGTGGCTCGTGACTGTCTGCCAACTTGTTGCATTAGGTCCAGGTCTAGCAAACAGGTATAAAGAGTACATCTCAAAATGGTGAATTTTGTGAGTAGCCCTGCACAGTGCAGATCTGGATGCACATTTACTGGTCTTTGGGGTTTAGAGATGTTTTAGGTATGGTACACTGGAGGTTAGTACTACATGTTAGAGGAGGTGATCAAAGCCAGATGTGACAGTGTGTTGGGAGTCCTTGCTGGGAGAAAACTGAATGGGGGGGTATTGTGGGAACCTCTAGACCTCAGTCTACTGCTTTGGAGTGATTTCTGTGGAAAAGCTTTGGTTATCATTATACCTGTAATGGGGGCTTTGGTTGGCACTACTTTGAAGGGGGTGGGAGCTGGATGTGGCTCACGACCCTCTCTCAGTGCTGGATGTGGCTCACGACCCTCTCTCTTAGCTGAATGTGGCTCTCAAGATCAGAAAGGTTGGGGACCACTGCCTTATAATAATGATGCTGTTCCATGGAAACTATACGTGCTACAGAAAAACTATACACATTTTTTTAAATCAGGACAAAAAGATGATTCAGAAAAGTACAAAGTCACCTGCTATGATTACAAAAAAATTTTTTTTGTAAACCTGTGTTATTAATATAGGCTGTGGCTCATAGCTTAAGCCATTGCTGCAAAGAGACAAGTTATGGGTTCAAGCTGCAAACATACCAGATCGCAGGAAATTAAGAGAACTATTTATTTAATAAATAGTAAGAATAGTTAGTGCTTGCAGTGAGATGCTAGCCCTGTCCCCAAGGAAAAGGAGGTACGTTGCAATGAAGGTGCGAGACAGAAGAAATAGATTGCCCTTACCTGCTGGGACAGTGGGACTGACCCCTTAAATCAGGACAGTCCTGCTGAATCCAGGATGGCTGTGAGCCATGCAAGAATTTTACATTAAAGAAGTACTCCTATAATTTTTTTTCCAGGACATCCCTCCTGATTAGTGTTGAGCGATACCTTCCGATATCGGAAAGTATCGGTATCGGTTTGGATCGGCCGATATTCAAAAAATATCGGATATCGCCGATACCGATACCCGATCCCAATGCAAGTCAATGGGACCAAAATATCGGAATTAAAATAAACCCTTTCTTTCCTTGTAGGTTCATTCTACCTGAAGGAAAACAACTAAGAATAATGTAGGATGTATGGGGGAGGTGGCGGAGACATTAAAGGCAATGAGGATTAGTCCAATCAAATAGAATAGCATGTTTTTTTTTTTTTTTTAAAGAAGTTCGGATTGAAAAAGATATTGAGTATGTAAATTTTTTTTATTTTGTCAGATATTGATGTTTCACTATTCCACGCCCTTCCCCTTCTTTTTTTTCTTTTTTTTTTTTTTTTCTTTTCCCACACTTTCATCTTCATCATCATCAGCATCCTTGACATCAACTTCTTCACCTTATTCATCTTCTTCTTCATCTTCTACCTATTTTTTTTTTTATTACATTCTTCATATTCATTTTCTTCAACTATTATTATTCTTCCTATTCTACATATTCTTTTTATTCCACTGTTATTATTCTTCCTATTCTACTTCTTCATCATATTCTCATTTGTGACAGGCATTCCCGTAGTTGTTGTCTATAAAAGTTGGAAGATTACACCTTCCGTTCTGCCAGTCACAAAAGTTACATTTGTCCGCGTTCAGTTTGGCCTGCAGCATCAGGCTTTATCCAGGGGCACCACGAGGAGGAACGGACTCACCCCCATACACTGCTTAGTCTTCTTCTGCATATAATTTAGATAATATCTTTTGCTCTGATATTAAGTCTTATGCTTAATGTTCTTCTGCTCTTTGTTCTGCAGCCTCTTGTTCTTCTGCTTCTCGGTCTTCCATGTTGTCGTCTCCAGGGTCTTCGTCTCCAGTGTCGTCATCTCCGCCGTCGTCGTCTCAGCCGTCGTCGTCTCCGCCGTCGTCGTCGTCGTCGTCATCGGGGTGGTCTTCCGGGTCGTCGTCATCGGGGTGGTCTTCCGGGTTGTCGACGTTAGGGTCTTCAACTTGGAAATGTAGCAGAAGGTACAAGAAGGCTGAGAAAATGCCAAGAACCAGCTGATGGAACTGGAACTCGGATGGCTACCCGAAGGTTCAAGAGCCTATGGAACTACCGAGGACCAGCTGACGTTACTGGAACCCGGTTACTAAGCAGGAGGTACCCGTGCTAAAAAGCACTACCAAGGACCGCCTGACGTTGGCGGAACTCGGATACCCAGAAGGAGGCACCTAAGCCAAAGGCTCTGCCCGGAACCAGATGACGTTACTGGAACCAGGATGGGGAGCAGAAGGTACAAGAGCAAAAGACACTGCCGAGAACCAGCTGACGGTACTGGAACCCGGATGGGTAGCCGAATGTCCAAGAGCCAATGGAACTACCAAGGACCAGCTGACGTTACTGGAACCCGGTTACTAAGCAGGAGGTACCCGTGCCTGAAAGCACTACCAAGGACCACCTGACATTGGTGGAACTTGGATACCCAGAAGGAGGCACCTAAGCCAAAGGCTCTGCCCGGAACCAGCTGACGGTACTGGAACCAGGATGGGGAGCAGAAGGTACAAGAGCAAAAGACACTGCCGAGAACCAGCTGACGGTGCTGGAACCAGGTGGTGGACCCCAAGGCCCACAGGAGAGGAGAGAACAGCTAGGCCGCGAGGCAGCCGCAGTTACCGAACCCCAACAGTCCTACAGGGGGAGCTGGGCCTACTGGCACTACAGAACCAGCCTTGACTACCAGTTCACGCAGCCCACATAGGAAGCTCCTAAACTGGAGGCACCCTGGAGTTGGCTAACTCGACCGCCCCACGACGGGGCAAGCATAGGCGTCTCAGTGAAGTTGACACAACCCGGAAACAGCTGACGGTGCTGAAACCAGGCTTGGCACGAGGGAGTACCTGTGACAAGAACACTGCCGAGAACCAGCTGGCGGTGCTGGAACCCGGATGCGTTGCCCCAGTGTGCAAGAGCCAATGGCACGACCGAGGACCAGCTGACGGTGCTGGAACCCGGTTACTAAGCTGTAGGTGCCCGCGCTTAAAAGCACTACCAAGGACCGCCTGGCGTTGGCGGAACTCGGCTACCCAGGAGGAGGCACCTAAGCCAAAGGCTCGGCCCGGAACCAGCTGACGGTGCTGGAACCAGGTGGTGGACCCCAAGGCCCACAGGAGAGGAGAGAACAGCTAGGCCGCGAGGCAGCCGCAGTTACCGAACCCCAACAGTCCTACAGGGGGAGCTGGGCCTACTGGCACTACAGAACCAGCCTTGACTACCAGTTCACGCAGCCCACATAGGAAGCTCCTAAACTGGAGGCACCCTGGAGTTGGCTAACTCGACCGCCCCACGACGGGGCAAGCATAGGCGTCTCAGTGAAGTTGACACAACCCGGAAACAGCTGACGGTGCTGAAACCAGGCTTGGCACGAGGGAGTACCTGTGACAAAAACACTGCCGAGAACCAGCTGGCGGTGCTGGAACCCAGATGCGTTGCCCCAGTGTGCAAGAGCCAATGGCACGACCGAGGACCAGCTGACGGTGCTGGAACCCGGTTACTAAGCTGTAGGTGCCCGCGCTTAAAAGCACTACCAAGGACCGCCTGGCGTTGGCGGAACTCGGCTACCCAGGAGGAGGCACCTAAGCCAAAGGCTCGGCCCGGAACCAGCTGACGGTGCTGGAACCAGGTGGTGGACCCCAAGGCCCACAGGAGAGGAGAGAACAGCTAGGCCGCGAGGCAGCCGCAGTTACCGAACCCCAACAGTCCTACAGGGGGAGCTGGGCCTACTGGCACTACAGAACCAGCCTTGACTACCAGTTCACGCAGCCCACATAGGAAGCTCCTAAACTGGAGGCACCCTGGAGTTGGCTAACTCGACCGCCCCACGACGGGGCAAGCATAGGCGTCTCAGTGAAGTTGACACAACCCGGAAACAGCTGACGGTGCTGAAACCAGGCTTGGCACGAGGGAGTACCTGTGACAAGAACACTGCCGAGAACCAGCTGGCGGTGCTGGAACCCAGATGCGTTGCCCCAGTGTGCAAGAGCCAATGGCACGACCGAGGACCAGCTGACGGTGCTGGAACCCGGTTACTAAGCTGTAGGTGCCCGCGCTTAAAAGCACTACCAAGGACCGCCTGGCGTTGGCGGAACTCGGCTACCCAGGAGGAGGCACCTAAGCCAAAGGCTCGGCCCGGAACCAGCTGACGGTGCTGGAACCAGGTGGTGGACCCCAAGGCCCACAGGAGAGGAGAGAACAGCTAGGCCGCGAGGCAGCCGCAGTTACCGAACCCCAACAGTCCTACAGGGGGAGCTGGGCCTACTGGCACTACAGAACCAGCCTTGACTACCAGTTCACGCAGCCCACATAGGAAGCTCCTAAACTGGAGGCACCCTGGAGTTGGCTAACTCGACCGCCCCACGACGGGGCAAGCATAGGCGTCTCAGTGAAGTTGACACAACCCGGAAACAGCTGACGGTGCTGAAACCAGGCTTGGCACGAGGGAGTACCTGTGACAAAAACACTGCCGAGAACCAGCTGGCGGTGCTGGAACCCAGATGCGTTGCCCCAGTGTGCAAGAGCCAATGGCACGACCGAGGACCAGCTGACGGTGCTGGAACCCGGTTACTAAGCTGTAGGTGCCCGCGCTTAAAAGCACTACCAAGGACCGCCTAACGTTGGCGGAACTCGGCTACCCAGGAGGAGGCACCTAAGCCAAAGGCTCGGCCCGGAACCAGCTGACGGTGCTGGAACCAGGTGGTGGACCCCAAGGCCCACAGGAGAGGAGAGAACAGCTAGGCCGCGAGGCAGCCGCAGTTACCGAACCCCAACAGTCCTACAGGGGGAGCTGGGCCTACTGGCACTACAGAACCAGCCTTGACTACCAGTTCACGCAGCCCACATAGGAAGCTCCTAAACTGGAGGCACCCTGGAGTTGGCTAACTCGACCGCCCCACGACGGGGCAAGCATAGGCGTCTCAGTGAAGTTGACACAACCCGGAAACAGCTGACGGTGCTGAAACCAGGCTTGGCACGAGGGAGTACCTGTGACAAGAACACTGCCGAGAACCAGCTGGCGGTGCTGGAACCCAGATGCGTTGCCCCAGTGTGCAAGAGCCAATGGCACGACCGAGGACCAGCTGACGGTGCTGGAACCCGGTTACTAAGCTGTAGGTGCCCGCGCTTAAAAGCACTACCAAGGACCGCCTGGCGTTGGCGGAACTCGGCTACCCAGGAGGAGGCACCTAAGCCAAAGGCTCGGCCCGGAACCAGCTGACGGTGCTGGAACCAGGTGGTGGACCCCAAGGCCCACAGGAGAGGAGAGAACAGCTAGGCCGCGAGGCAGCCGCAGTTACCGAACCCCAACAGTCCTACAGGGGGAGCTGGGCCTACTGGCACTACAGAACCAGCCTTGACTACCAGTTCACGCAGCCCACATAGGAAGCTCCTAAACTGGAGGCACCCTGGAGTTGGCTAACTCGACCGCCCCACGACGGGGCAAGCATAGGCGTCTCAGTGAAGTTGACACAACCCGGAAACAGCTGACGGTGCTGAAACCAGGCTTGGCACGAGGGAGTACCTGTGACAAGAACACTGCCGAGAACCAGCTGGCGGTGCTGGAACCCAGATGCGTTGCCCCAGTGTGCAAGAGCCAATGGCACGACCGAGGACCAGCTGACGGTGCTGGAACCCGGTTACTAAGCTGTAGGTGCCCGCGCTTAAAAGCACTACCAAGGACCGCCTGGCGTTGGCGGAACTCGGCTACCCAGGAGGAGGCACCTAAGCCAAAGGCTCGGCCCGGAACCAGCTGACGGTGCTGGAACCAGGTGGTGGACCCCAAGGCCCACAGGAGAGGAGAGAACAGCTAGGCCGCGAGGCAGCCGCAGTTACCGAACCCCAACAGTCCTACAGGGGGAGCTGGGCCTACTGGCACTACAGAACCAGCCTTGACTACCAGTTCACGCAGCCCACATAGGAAGCTCCTAAACTGGAGGCACCCTGGAGTTGGCTAACTCGACCGCCCCACGACGGGGCAAGCATAGGCGTCTCAGTGAAGTTGACACAACCCGGAAACAGCTGACGGTGCTGAAACCAGGCTTGGCACGAGGGAGTACCTGTGACAAGAACACTGCCGAGAACCAGCTGGCGGTGCTGGAACCCAGATGCGTTGCCCCAGTGTGCAAGAGCCAATGGCACGACCGAGGACCAGCTGACGGTGCTGGAACCCGGTTACTAAGCTGTAGGTGCCCGCGCTTAAAAGCACTACCAAGGACCGCCTGGCGTTGGCGGAACTCGGCTACCCAGGAGGAGGCACCTAAGCCAAAGGCTCGGCCCGGAACCAGCTGACGGTGCTGGAACCAGGTGGTGGACCCCAAGGCCCACAGGAGAGGAGAGAACAGCTAGGCCGCGAGGCAGCCGCAGTTACCGAACCCCAACAGTCCTACAGGGGGAGCTGGGCCTACTGGCACTACAGAACCAGCCTTGACTACCAGTTCACGCAGCCCACATAGGAAGCTCCTAAACTGGAGGCACCCTGGAGTTGGCTAACTCGACCGCCCCACGACGGGGCAAGCATAGGCGTCTCAGTGAAGTTGACACAACCCGGAAACAGCTGACGGTGCTGAAACCAGGCTTGGCACGAGGGAGTACCTGTGACAAGAACACTGCCGAGAACCAGCTGGCGGTGCTGGAACCCAGATGCGTTGCCCCAGTGTGCAAGAGCCAATGGCACGACCGAGGACCAGCTGACGGTGCTGGAACCCGGTTACTAAGCTGTAGGTGCCCGCGCTTAAAAGCACTACCAAGGACCGCCTGGCGTTGGCGGAACTCGGCTACCCAGGAGGAGGCACCTAAGCCAAAGGCTCGGCCCGGAACCAGCTGACGGTGCTGGAACCAGGTGGTGGACCCCAAGGCCCACAGGAGAGGAGAGAACAGCTAGGCCGCGAGGCAGCCGCAGTTACCGAACCCCAACAGTCCTACAGGGGGAGCTGGGCCTACTGGCACTACAGAACCAGCCTTGACTACCAGTTCACGCAGCCCACATAGGAAGCTCCTAAACTGGAGGCACCCTGGAGTTGGCTAACTCGACCGCCCCACGACGGGGCAAGCATAGGCGTCTCAGTGAAGTTGACACAACCCGGAAACAGCTGACGGTGCTGAAACCAGGCTTGGCACGAGGGAGTACCTGTGACAAGAACACTGCCGAGAACCAGCTGGCGGTGCTGGAACCCGGATGCGTTGCCTTGCCTATTAAAGATTGTCTTCCTAGAGCCCCAACTAGCGGTGTTGGAGCAAAGGGTAAGCAGGGGGAGATGAGTGTAGGCCGAAGCCTGCACTGGAGGCAGCTTTGTGTCTGCGTTGCGTTTGCAGGACACTTTGCCGGCTACACACTGGGGGAACAGCTGGCGTTGCTGAACCCCACTAACACAATGGCGTGTGTTTTTATCTGTGCAGCTAGCACTTGCGGGCAAAAACTTGCGATGTTAGAGCCCGTGTTGAAGCAGGAGGAGGAGGAGAGGAGCAGAGTGTAGGCCGAAGCCTAGTTGAACCAATTTCAAAGGAAACCTTTAACCCCCCCCTCAGGTGTTACAAAGTACAAGAGACACACCTTGTGCAGTATTAATGCTGCACAAGTGAAAGGTTGCTCTATTAATTTGTCTACTTGCACACGCTGAATGAAAGACATACACAATTTACCCCATTCTACAGTCAAACTGTAGTGGATGCGTGACTTGGTTTTTTGATGAGACGCAGCACAGGTGTCCAAAATAACGCCTTGGTGCTTGGCGCAGCTTCCTGAGCGTTGTTATTTGCTGTACAGGAGTCTGCGCTCTTGTGTTATCCCTTGGCAATGCCCTGTTAGCGCTGCCCATCTTATGACCTCATTTCATGTTGGCCGGTGCGGTTAACGATGGCCATAAATCCCAGACCCACAGTGTCTTTTCATAAAGCCACACTGCGGTGCTGGGATTCGTGGCCTTGAGCAGTAAATATTTTGGCCGCTCACACACGTCCTTACACCTGCTTCAGACTGGGCGGCCTCTGCTGATCCCTTCTCGCATGCCGCGGCCATGAGGCTGCACAGTCTGAAGAAGGCGGAAGGAGATGAGTTAAGACAGGCGAAGATATGCACTGCTCGTGCCCATCAATCACACCCTCGCAGTCAAAATAATTAAGACAACGAGGAGCATTTTATTCAGGCAGGGCGGACGAACAGGCGCAAGTAGCCAACCAATGATGTCAGAAGACGGGAAGCGCTACCAAGGGGGGTGCTGCGTATCATTAGAAAGGAAAGTCACACCTCAGGGACAGTGGAATGGTCTCAAAGAGACACATTTTGTACGTGTTGAGTTCCACGTGGGCAAGGAGAAAACGTCAGCCACCTTGTACAAATGCAGCAGTACTGCTGTACAAGGTGGCTGTTATACATAGAAACACCTGGGGGTGGTGGCCAGGCTCCCTTCAATTTCAGTTCATGTGCCTGCGTGGCGTTTGCAGGTCACGTTGCAAGCTGCACAGCAGGGGAACAGCTGGCGGTGCTGAACCCCACTAACACATTGGCTGGTGTTTTTCTCTGTGCAGCTAGCATGTCCGGGCATAAACTGGCGTTGTTTGAGCCCAGGGTCAGCAGGAGGAGGAGAGGAGCAAAGTGTAGGCCGAAGCCTGCACTGGTGGCAGCTTTTGTTCTGTTGTGCCAGCGTGGCTTGTGCTGGACACGTTGCCGACTACACAGCAGGGGAACAGCTGGCGGTGCTGAACCCCACTAACACATTGGCTGGTGTTTTTCTCTGTGCAGCTAGCATTTCCGGGCAAAAACTAGCGGTGTTTGAGCCCAGGGTCAGCAGGAGGAGTAGAGGAGCAGAGTGTTGGCCAAAGCCTAGTTGAACCAATTTCAAAGGTTACCTTTAACCCCCCCTCAGGTGTTGCAAGGTACAAGAGCCACACCTTGAACAGCATTATTGATGCACAAGTCAAAGGTTGCTCTATTTAATTTTGCTCCTTGCACACGCTGAATTAAACACGTACACTATTTAGCCCATTATACTGTCAAACAGTAGTGGAGGCGTGACTACTAGTCTTTTTAAGGAGACGCAGCACAGGTGTCAAAATTTGCACCTAGGTACTGGGCGCAGATTCCTGAGCGTTGTTATTTGCTGTACAGGAGTCTGCGCTCTTGTGTTATCCCTTGGCAATACCCTGTTAGTGCAGGCCGTCTCATGACCTCATTTCATGTTGGCCGGTGCGGTTAACGATGGCCATAAATCCCAGACCCACAGTGGCTTTTCCTAAAGTCACACTGCGGTGCTGGGATTCGTGGCCTTGTGCAGTAAATATGTTCGCCGCTCACACATGTCCTTACACCTGCTTCAGACTGGGCGGCCTCAGCTGATCCCTTATCGCATGCCGCGGCCATGAGGCCGCACAGTCAGAAGAAGGCGGAAGGAGGGGAGTGAAAACAGGGGAACATATGCACTGCTCGTGCCCATCAATCACACCCTCGCAGTCAAAATATATGAGACAACGGGGGGCGTTGTGTCGGGCAGGGGGGACGCACAGGCACAGCCAGCCAACCAATGATGTCAGGAGACGGGCAGCGCTAACAATGGGGGTGCTGCGTGTCATTAAAAAGGAAAGTCACACCTCAGGGACATTGTAATGGTCTGTAATGAGACACATTTTGTACTTGTTGAGTTCCACGTGTGCAAGGAGAAAAAGTCAGCCACCTTGTACAAATGCAGCAGTACTGCTGTACAAGGTGGCTGTTATACATAGAAACACCTGGGGGGGTGGGGGGCAGGCTCCCTTCAATTTCAGTTCATGTGCCTGCGTGGCGTTTGCAGGTCACGTTGCAAGCTACACAGCAGGGGAACAGCTGGCGTTGCTGAACCCCACTGACACATTGACTGGTGTTTTTCTCTGTGCACATTGCATGTCCGGGCAAAAACTAGCGGTGTTAGAGCCCAGGGTCAGCAGGAGGAGGAGGAGAGGAGCAAAGTGTAGGCCGAAGCCTGCACTGGTGGCAGCTTTTGGTCGGTTGTGCCAGCGTGGCTTGTGCTGGACACGATGCCGGCTACACAGCGGGGGAACAGCTGGCGGTGCTGAACACCACTAACACATTGGCTGGTGTTTTTCTCTGTGCAGCTAGCATGTCCGGGCAGAAACTGGCGTTGTTTGAGCCCAGGGTCAGCAGGAGGAGGAGAGGAGCAAAGTGTAGGCCGAAGCCTGCACTGGTGGCAGCTTTTGTTCTGTTGTGCCAGCGTGGCTTGTGCTGGACACGTTGCCGACTACACAGCAGGGGAACAGCTGGCGGTGCTGAACCCCACTAACACATTGGCTGGTGTTTTTCTCTGTGCAGCTAGCATTTCCGGGCAAAAACTAGCGGTGTTTGAGCCCAGGGTCAGCAGGAGGAGTAGAGGAGCAGAGTGTAGGCCGAAGCCTAGTTGAACCAATTTCAAAGGTTACCTTTAACCCCCCCCTCAGGTGTTGCAAGGTACAAGAGCCACACCTTGAACAGCATTAATGATGCACAAGTCAAAGGTTGCTCTATTTAATTTTGCTCCTTGCACACGCTGAATTAAACACGTACACTATTTAGCCCATTATACTGTCAAACAGTTGTGGAGGCGTGACTTGTCTTTTTAACGAGACGCAGCACAGGTGTCAAAATTTGCACCTAGGTACTGGGCGCAGATTCCTGAGCGTTGTTATTTGCTGTACAGGAGTCTGCGCTATTGTGATCCCTTGGCCATGCGCTGTGAGCGCTTCCTGTCTTCTGACCTCATTTCATGTCGGCCGTTGCGGTTAGCGATGGACATGAATCCCAGACCCACAGTGTGTTTTCAAAAAATCACACTGCGTGGCTGGGATTCGTGGCCTTGTGCAGTAAATAGGTTTGCCGCTTACACATGTCCTTACACCTGCTCCAGACTGGGCGGCCTCAGCTGATCCCTTATCGCCTACCACGGCCAGGAGGCCGCACAGTCTGAAGAAGGCGGAAGGAGATGAGTTAAGACAGGCGAACATATGCACTGCTCGTGCCCATAAACCACACCCTCGCTGACAAAATAAATATGACAACGAGGGGCGTTGTTTCTAGCAGGGCGGATGCACAGGCGCAGCCAGCTAACCATGATGACAAAAGACGGGAAACGCTACCAAGGGGGGTGCTGCGTATCATTACAAAGGAAAGTCACACCTCAGGGACAGTGGAATGGTCTCAATGAGACACATTTTGTACGTGTTGAGTTCCACGTGGGCAAGGAGAAAAAGTCAGCCACCTTGTACAAATGCAGCAGTACTGCTGTACTAGGTGGCTGTTATACATAGAAACACCTGGGGGGGTGGGGCCAGGTTCCCTTTAATTTCAGTTCATGTGCCTGCGTGGCGTTTGCAGGTCACGTTGCCGGCTACACAGCAGGGGAACAGCTGGCGTTGCTGAACCCCACTAACACATTGGCTGGTGTTTTTCTCTGTGCAGCTAGCACTTCCGGGCAAAAACTAGCGGTGTTTGAGCCCAGGGTCAGCAGGAGGAGGAGAGGAGCAGAGTGTAGGCCGAAGCCTGCACTGGTGGCAGCTTTTGTTCTGTTGTGCCAGCGTGGCTTGTGCTGGACACGTTGCCGACTACACAGCAGGGGAACAGCTGGCGGTGCTGAACCCCACTGACACATCACCTAGTCTTTTTTTCTGTGTAGACAACACTTCCAGGTGGCAACTGACAGTGTTGAAACCCAGGGAATCAAAGAGGAGCAGAGTGTAGGCCGAAGCCTGCAGTGGAGCAAGTTGAAAGGGAACCTTTAACCCCCCCCCCAGGCATTTGTTGCTGAAAGAGCCATCTTGTACAGCAGTAATACTGCACATGGAAAATGGTGGCTCCGAAAATTATGCTCCTTGCAAACGCTGAAGTACACACTCATATAATGTGTCCCCTCACACCGTCAAACCATCCCGGAAGTGGGACTTTCCTTTGTAATGTGACACAGCACAGCCGTCATTCCAACCCCCTTGGTGCCGGGCACCACCTCCTCAACGTTGTTTGGTTCTGTCACGGAGCCCGCACTGTAATGTTATCCCTTGGCCATGCACAGTTAGCGGTGCCCGTCTTCTGACATCATGTAGGTGTCAGGCTGGCAGTGCCTGTGCGTCCAAGCTGCCCGAGATCCAACCTTGCAGTGTCATCTAATGTAGTCCCACTGCGGGCCAGGGATCCATGGGCATGCGCAGTGCATATCATCGCCTCTCACTCACCTCCTTCCTGCTTCTTCAGACTGTGCGGCGTCACGGCCGTGGCATGCTATTAGGGATCAGCTGACGCCGCCTAGTCTGAAGAAGCGTGAAGAAGGGGAGTGAGAGGCTAGTATATGCACTGCGCATGGCCATGGATACCAGGCCCACTGTGGGATCACATTAGACGACACTGCGAGGTGTGATTTCGGGCAGCGTGGACGCACAGGCGCAGCCAGGACGACAACAAATGATGTCAGAGGACGGGCAGCGCAAACTGTGCATGGCCAAGGGATAACATAACAGCGCAGGGTCCATGACGGAATCAAACAACGCTAAGGAGGCAGCGCACGGTGCCAAGGGGGTAGCAATGACGGCTGTGCTGCGTCACATTACAAAGGAAAGTCCCACCTCCGGGACGGTTGGACGGTGTGAGGGGACACATTACATGAGTGTGTAGTTCAGCGTTTGCAAGGAGCATAATTTCAAGAGCGACCTTTCCCTTGTGCAGTATTAGTGCTGCACATGGTGGCTCTTTCAGTAACAAACGCCTAGGGGGGGGGGGGGACAGGTCCCCTTACATTTTAGTTGTGCCAGCGTGGCGGTCGCATGACACGTTGCCGGATACACAGCTGGGGATCAGCTGACGTTACTGAACCCCAATAACAGAGGAGCGACTGTTGACTGTGCACACAGCACTTCCAGGCACCAACTGGCGGTGTTAGAGCCCAGGGACAGCAGGAGGAGCAGATTGGAGGTATTGCCGCACACACAGCTGGGGATCAGCTGACGTTACTGAACCCCAATAACAGAGGAGCGACTGTTGACTGTGCACACAGCACTTCCAGGCACCAACTGGCGGTGTTAGAGCCCAGGGACAGCAGGAGGAGCAGAGGAACAGAGTGTAGGCCGAAGCCTGATTGGAGCAAGTTGAAAGGAAACCTTTAACCCCCCCCCCCAAGACGTTTGTAGCTGAAAGAGCCATGTTGTGCAGCACTAAGGATGCAAAAGGAAAAGGTTGCTCTTTTAATTATGCTCCTTGCAAACACCGAAGTAAACACTAAAAATGTGTCCCTTTATACCGTTAAACCGTTCCGGAGGTGCGAATTTCCTTCGTAATGGGACACAGCACAGCTGTCATTCCTATCCCCTTGATGCCGTGCGCTGCCTCCTCAGCGTTGTTTTAAGCTGCCACGGAGCCTGCGCTGTTCTGTTAGCCCTTGGCCATGCCCAATTAGCGCTGCCTGTCTTCTGACATAATTTGGTGTCAGGCTGTCAGTGCCTGTGCGTCCACGCTGCTCCAGATCCCACCTCGCAGTCTCATCTAACGTAATCCCACTGCGGGCCTTGGAACCATGGGCATGCACAGTGCATAACCTCGACTCTCACTCCCCTCCTTCCCTCTTCTTCAGACTGTGCGGTGTCACGGCCGTGGCATGCTAGGGATCAGCTGACGGCGCACAGTCTAAAGAAGGCGGAGGGAAATGAGCGAGAGCCCGAGGGGAAGATATGCACTGCGCATGCCCATGGATCCCAGGCCCGCAGTGTGACTCAATCAGAAGACACTGCGAGGCGGGATCTCGGGCACCGCGGCCGCACAGGCGCAGCCAGCCTGACACCAAATTATGTCAGAAGACAGGCAGCACAAATAGGGCATGCCCAAGGGATAACAGAACAGCGCAGGCTCCGTGACAGCTTAAAACAACGCTGAGGAGGCAGCGCATGGCACCAAGGGGGTAGGAATGACGGCTGTGCTGCGTCACATTACGAAGGAAAGTCCCAGCTCCGGGACGGTATAACGGTATCAGTGAACACATTTTATAAGTGTTAAGTTCTGCGTGTGCAAAGAGCTAAAAAAAAAGAGCTACCTTTTCCTTGTGCAGCATTACTGCTGCACAAGATGGCTCTTTCAGTAACAAACGACGGGGGGGGGGGGGGGACAGGTTCCCTTACATTTAGGTTGTTGTGCCAGCGTGGCGGTCGCAGGACACATTGCCGGCTACACAGCTGGGGATCAGCTGACGTTACTGAAACCCAATAACACTGGGTCGTATGTTTTTACTGTGCAGCCTGCACTTCTGAGCCGCAACTGGCGGTGTTGGAGCCCAGGAATAGCAGTTCAGGTGGTAGAAAGATGAACACAGCAGGAGACCTGGATGACACCCAATTACTTAATCAGGCAGAGGAGTGGCAAATTCCTGCGAGATCCAGGCCTGGTTCATTTTCAGGAAAGTAAGCCGGTCAACGTTATCGGAGGATAGTCGCATGCGACGGTCTGTTAGTACACCACCTGCGGCACTAAAGACACGTTCCGATAAGACACTAGCCGCAGGGCAAGCCAGCACCTCCAATGCATACTGGCTTAGCTCTGGCCATGTATCCAGCTTAGAGACCCAAAACTTGAACGGGGAAGAGCCGTCTGGGAGTACAGTAAGAGGGCAAGCCATGTAGTCTGTCACCATCTGACGGAACCGTTGCCTCCTGCTGACTGGAGCCGCCGGTGATGGTGTAGACATTTGGGGCGGGCACACAAAAGTGTGCCAGAGTTGTGCCATACTGGGCTTGCCTTGGGCAGAGGCACTGCTTCTGCTCCCTCTTTGGGCAGAGCCTCCCCCACTGCCTCGACGCACTGAGCTGCTTTGTAAAGCACTAGCAGCACTCCTCTCAGTTGGACAGGAGAAGATGATGGAATTCACCAGTGTGTCGTGGTACTCCCGCAATTTACGCTCCCGGGTCAACGCAGGGATGAGGTTTTGGACGTTGTCCCGGTAGCGAGGATCGAGGAGGGTGAACACCCAATAATCAGGCATGTTGAGAATGTGGTCGATGCGGCGGTCGTTTCTCAGGCACTGCAGCATGAAATCCACCATGTGCTGCAGAGTGCCAACCGGCCCAGAAACGCTGTCCCCTGCTTGAGACATGATCTCTGCCCGCTCGTCATCACCCCACCCTCGCTGTACACACTGACCACTGGACAATTGTGTCGCTCCCTCCTCTGGACGGAGCTCTTCCTCCTCCATTGACTCCTCCTCATCCTCCTCACAAATTGGCCCCTGCGTACCCCTTTGTGAGGAACCACGTGGCGCTGACTCTCCAGAAGCTGATGGAAAAGGTGACTCCTCATCCTCCACCTCTTCCACCACATCATCCCTTAACCCTTGCAAAGTTTGCTGAAGCAGGCAGATAAGGGGGACAGTCATGCTGACTAGTGCATCATCTGCACTTGCCATCCGCGTGGAATAATCAAAAGGACGCAAAACCTGGCAGACGTCCTTCATAGTGGCCCACTCTGTGGTTGTGAAGTCTGATCGGCGCTGACTGCGACTTCTTTGCGCCTGATGCAGCTGGTACTCCATAACTGCTTGCTGCTGCTCACACAACCGCTCCAACATATGTAACGTGGAATTCCACCGGGTAGGTAGGTCACATATGATGCGGTGTTCCGGAAGGCGGAATCGGCGCTGCAGAGCAGCAATGCGGGATCTGGCCAAGCTGGAACGCCGCAAGTGAGCACACTCTAGGCGGACCTTGTGCAGCAGGGCATCAAGATCCGGATAGTCCCTCAGAAAACTCTGCACAACCAAATTGAGCACATGTGCCAGACATGGGATGTGAGTGAGGTTGCCAAGGGCCAAAGCTGCCACCAGATTTCGGCCATTGTCACACACTACCATGCCTGGCTGGAGATTCGCTGGCAGTAACCACACATCGCTCTCCTGCTTTATGGCATTCCAGAGCTCCTGCGCTGTGTGGCTTCGATGCCCCAATGAAACTAGTTTCAAGACGGCCTGCTGACGTTTGGCCACGGCTGTGCTCATGTCGGTCATAGGTAAACGTTCACGGGTCCATGTGGGGGTGGACTGTGACGGATCCTGCAGAGAGGAATCAGAGGAACTGGTGTAAGAGGAGGAGTCGATGCGTACAGACTGGATTCCTGCAATCCTTGGAGTGGGCAGGACACGTCCTGCGCCACTCGCACGATCTGTACCTGGCTCAACAACATTAACCCAATGGGCAGTGAGGGAAACATATCGCCCCTGTCCATGCTGACTGGTCCACGCATCGGTGGTGAGGTGGACCTTGCTACTGACGGCGTTCAGTAGCGCATGTTTTATGTTTGCCTCAACATGCCTGTGCAGGGCAGGGACAGCCTGCCTGCTGAAGTAAAAGCGGCTGGGCACCTTGTACTGTGGGACTGCCAATGCCATCAAGTCACGGAAGCTGTCAGTCTCCACCAGCCTGAACGAGAGCATTTCCAGGGACAACAGTTTGGCAATGCCTGCATTCAGAGCCTGTGCTCGGGGGTGGTTGGCCGAGAATGCCCGCCTTTTCTCCCATGCCTGTACTACCGATGGCTGTAGAGTAGACTGGGAGTGTGAGGATGACTGGGAAGGTGGTGCTGTGGGTGGAATTACACAAGGTCTCTGGGAGGAAGCCAAACCAGCTGTGCGTGAGCTGGAGGAAGAGGCAACACGAGCTGAAGAGGTGGTAGCTGCCGCTGTTGGTTGGCCTACATCTTCAGTGTGTTTCTGTAACTCCACCGCGTGCCTGGTCCGCACATGTTTCCACATATTTGTGGTATTGAGGTTGCTGACATTTTTCCCTCTTTTTACTTTATGATGACACAGCTTGCATTTGACAAAACAAATGTCATCTGCAACTGTGTCAAAAAAGGACCAGGCACTGCAAGTCTTGGGAGCGCCCTTTTTGGCTTTGGAAAGAGACAGGCTCCTAACGGGTGCCAAAGTGGAGGCTACAGGCTCCGCAGTCTTCCCCCTCCCTCTCCCTCTTTGGCCCGTAAGAGGAAGCTCTTCCTCTGAGCTGCTCCCACCACCTTCCTGTTCCTCACGCCACGATGGGTCAAGGACCTCATCATCTCCACTACCCTCTGCCACCAACTGCTCCTCCTGGGTAGTCTCAGCAGCACAGTACGCACGAGAAAGCGGCACCTGAGTTTCATCATCAGATGCGTACTGCGCTGTGGTCACCGGAGGCACTGGCCCACCTGCCTCTTCAGAGTCAGAGAGATAAAGCTTTTGGGCATCACTGCACACTGCCTCTTCTTCCATTTCTCCAATGCTGCTTGGCTGGCCCCCTGTTTCCAAGCCAAGAGATTCAGAGAACAGAAGTAGAGACGGCTCCTGTCCTGGGCTCTCTGACTGCCTGGCCAATTTGGCAGGTGGTGAAGAGACAGATGGCTGCTCTCCAGTGCTCTGTGCCTGAGAGGATGTGGCACTAACTGAAGTCGATGCCGAGGCGTTAGCTGCCATCCACCCGACAACGGC